>NC_064619.1:749641262-752141262 GCF_023898315.1 Schistocerca nitens | reverse complement strand
ACTGGCCGTGGTTAAATGTTCCAATCAGCAACTCGAAAACCGGCGGAAAATTCCACTCTATTGCCGAAGCACTACCTTTCCACCAATGGAGATTCTTGGCGCCAATTTCTGCGCCGATTTAGCTACGTCATGGAGCTATGCCCTGAGCAAGCCAATCACAGTTACGATTTTCCAGAAAACGCGGGAATTTGCCAGCCAGGACTGCCTAGGAACATAAGTCATTCCCACGCCTCGCTAGTAGCCCGCCAGAAACGATTTCACTAAGTTTCTGTGAAGTAACGGAATCTCTAGCCCAGCCGCTCCGTCAGGCCCCTGTGGGAGTGTCGCCGCCGCTCTTACGACAATGTCGGCGTCTGGAAAGCATTCACTCGACTCCCTCACACCTGTCGGCTTAACCCTTTCAAGATCAGCAGACCCCGCCTGTCACCGGACCACCCGGGTGATGAGAGACGCTGCGTGGGAAGTCTACATGTGAAGGAATAGCGACTTTTCACCGCATGCAATTAGGGAGGAAGATAGAATTACTCAGAGAAATATGAGAGGGGACTCATGCCACCTCTCAACCTTGGTATCATTTTCACTTCCACCGTGCGCCGCTCCGCTGCCATCAATCTTTGGCGTGGACTCCAAACTATCCGCACGACGCTGCGACAAAATCTTCTCCGCCGACTCGATTCTTACAACGTGTCCAATACCTCAGTCAACATGTGGCGTCCAGAATGGGCCACATCGCACAGGTCCTCCCGCTGCCATCAACTATTGGACTCAGCCTCCAGGCTGCTTTCGGATACTTTCTTATGGCCGGTACGCCGTGCAAGGTCCGCTACGACACGCTCACCCTTCCCCGCGAGCAGTAGGCCTCGGCCTTGTCAATGTCTGACTCCGAGCGGCGTCCTTGTACATGTCCACCATGTACAAGCAGTGGCATTTGGGCACCTCTCTTGGGCGCAGCTTGCTGGAAATTCTTGCGCCTGCGACCTTAACACCACCAGGACCAGTCAGACACATCAAGCATCATCTTATGCACATTTCTGATTTCATCGTCGACTTCAGTTATGCTCACACACACATACCGAGCACGCGGTCTCCTCGACCTAAAGATTTTTACACCCCACTGCTTCGTTCCATATCCAGCAACAATATCGAACTCAGACATCCGTCCAAGCGGTGGCCCACGGTTTGGCGTCGTATCCACCAGCCTTTCCTTCCCTCCAACGTCCGGGCCACATGGTACCACGTCGCAAGTGGAAAATTCGCCACAAATCATCGTCTTCACGCCATCGGACTAACGGACTCTCCACTTTTTTCCATTTGCCACCGCATGGACGACGATGTCCACCAACTGACTTGTGCTGCCACCAGTGACGTCTGGAAACTTGGCCGACAGTTCGTTGCCTGTTACCTCCGCGTTCAGCCGGACTCGATTGACCCATTGACTTTTATCCATCCTGAGGATACTTATTTCCCCGCCACCAAAAATCATGCGATTGTATGGGTCAAGGGATGGACGATCACCTACATGGGGACAAATCACGCCCTGATTTCTGGCAGTACTTCCAAACCGCCCACAGGGAAGTCGTGCACCGACGTCGCTACCGCGCCTTCTTCACCAGTTACCTACACTCGATCTTTACGTCATCCCCGCTTAGCTAGATGGTACCACATGCCGACAACACTCCCGCCCCCCCTGCTGACATCTGAGACTGTCCGCGCTACTTTCTATATTGTAACCCACAGTGGAGTAGGCGCATAGACACGCGCCTCCTTTCTCTTATGCACTATACCAGAACACGCTGGTTTTTCCCCCACTCCACTGTCTATTGCTTCACACCTCTTAGCTTACATCAGTATTATTATTCCTTTTTTCCTTCACCTTGTTAATAAAAAAAAATTGCTCGCCTTGTACGAGTGTAATGTCTCGTGTTATTTCCGTCGGAAGGATGGGATTTCCGTTGTATTTAAGCTTGTACCAATAAAGATATTTTGTTCATTTTGCCTGTTCCTAGTAAAAAAAAAGAAAAGTGGTAATAGTCGCGTGCTCGCTTCCAATTGTAATTTTTTTCACCCACATTTCGGTCCTCGTCTAAAGTTATGAGTCTGATTGAACATCGAAGATAATTCGCTTCAGATTTTACCCACCAGCAATAACAAGTACTTCCAGAAACAACTCCGCAGGACAGCTCGTTGCTGCGTCACGATCAGAACAGCTTACGCTCGAGCGTTTCCTCGCGCTGCAGCAGCTACCGGCCACCGGCCAGACGCCACCCGCCGACTGAAATCCGGCGCCGCCCAGGTGAACGCGGCGCGACGCTGTCAGTATATGTACCAACTGTCATTTTCGAATTAGATGTTCTAGTTATCATCTTGCAGTTGAGCAATTGATTTTGCATACTTGAAAATCATGAACTACGGTTAAAAGTTGTAAAATTGAGTCGCAAGTGGAAAAATGTATTACATCGGCAGCAACACGATATTTACTTTTGGTATAACAGAGGGGTGAATGCAGAGGAGGCAGCTAGAAAGTTTTGAACTGTGTGTGGAGAGAGTGCTTTTGGGAAAAATACGCCAGAAAAAGATATTCTTGTTTCAACAAATATCGTTCTGGTATCAATGATTTTCCACATTAAGGTGCAAGAAAATGGACCGAAAAAACTACATCACGTGTGTTACTGCATGATAAGGAACTCTGTTGATTTGAGAAACGAATCTATCCAGGAGATTGATAGGAAAGTCATCTCTCAGGCACTTGTATTGACAGGGACGTCCTGTCTCAAGCACTTGTCCCTCTCATCACATAATCGTAAAATTTTACATTTCCCACTCTTGATCGATCAACCGTCAAGGCAATTCATTTCTAGACGAAAATACTCTTCAAACTACACTGGTTTAATGGCAACGTTAGAACCAGTAGGTTTCTACAGACGTAGAATCTGTAGACTACTTCATCATTATCAGATTGTTTTAGATATCGTGAAAGAAAATCCTGCTGCCGATTAATTTCTCTTTGATGATTACTACTGCATTCAGTAAACTAATGGAAAACGCAGTTAAAATATTCATTGTACTAATACAAATTAAAGTCAGCTTGCTACAGAAAAATTACGATGGCAATCTATCTCAGTAAAGCATTAAGTATCTGTAAGACGATTGAGCCTATTTTAACACCAATTAGAAGGATAGTACCGACTTTTTACTTCGAAAATGTCTGTATTTACTTCATGTCCTGTAACATTCGGAAGTATTCTGAAAATGTGGCAGTTCATAGATAAAATTATGTATTCACAACAACAAAAAAGTATGTCGGAAGAATACAAAAGTGGCATTATGAATTCTGTAGTACGGTAAGGTTTTCTCTCTGACACTAAGGGGTACTAAAAGTAGCAAGACGAATTTCGCTCGAACGTTGTCTTGCGATTCCCTTATTGAATTTGTATCTGCCTGTTTGTAGCTCTGCTACAAAAGAATTAAAAATCTGGCTCTCAGCGAGTCTCGAAAGGGGAACAAAAGCAGCTTGCAGCTGTTAGCCAAGCATGTTACCTGGGAACTAGTTTTTTCCTAAAGTGGGTAGACATCATTTTGGGGTTGAATTGTTGGCAAATGTCAGTCAGATGTGTGCCGTTGGTGTAGGTGTTTCGGTGTGTTGAATGATTTATCTATATGTTTTTGCTGCCCCAAATAGAGTTAAAGTCTCCCATTAGTATTTTCACGTCATCTTGATGAATTTTGCTCATGGTTTTTTTCGAGTGTGTTACAGAATTTTTCGATATTTTCGGTGTTTTTCTTATTTTCGATGTTGGTGGGGTCATGTGCATTGATGAGTGTAAATTTTTTATTGGGGCTCTGAATGAGCATAGTCATAAGTCGATTGTTGATGGGTGTGATTTCTTTGACAGAGTTGATGATAGATCTATGTTCGAGAAATGCCATGCCGAAGATTGGTGCGCCTTTCGCTACCTTTTGTGGTGTTTTGCTCTTGAAGATGCGATAGTTTCGGTAGTGCAAGGTTTCATTGTCAGTTAGTCGTGGTTCTTGATGAGCAAGGATGAGATTTTTTTGTCGGTCGATTTCATAGATGAGATTATTGGGTTTCCGTGTTTGGATCAATGTATCGATTTTAGTTTTCAAATGCATGTTTTCTGCTTGTAGGTTCAAATGGTTCAAATGGCTCTGAGCACTATGGGACTCAACTGCTAAGGTCATTAGTCCCCTAGAACTTAGAACTAGTTAAACCTAACTAACCTAAGGACATCACAAACATCCATGCCCGAGGCAGGATTCGAACCTGCGACCGTAGCGGTCTTGCGGTTCCAGGCTGCAGCGCCTTTAACCGCACGGCCACTTCGGCCGGCCTGCTCGTAGGGAAATTTACCAGAGATCTCCGATATTATCTGCCATGCTAACCTGGACTCCACAGAATCCGAAAATCCGCCTGTCGACGGGCGGATTGTGTACCACCTGGGGTAAAGTTGACTTCGCTTGCACAGTTCATGTTTGCTTGACTTTCATTGGTTTGGCCTGGGTGACACCAGGACCGGATAGGACCAGAGGGTGTTCGATTCAATATTTCCATCACATAAATATGGGTGATAATTAGGTTACATTGCTGCTAGTAGACATATTCCTCACTTTTTCTTAGACAGTTGCTACCTGTTACTCCATCAAAGGAATTTATGAGCGCAGCGTTGTTGCCATACAGACGTTCAAATTATCCGATTTCTGTAATTTCGTTTCGATACCAGATCGTTCTAATCGGATTCAGCCAGTCAGTCTAAATGTGGATATCCGACTACGACTCTCATCATGTGATAGACTGGGTAAACCACATTCTTAATCGGACTGTTGAATGTAGATCACTTATCTATGACAGGGCCTGAATTCTTAAACGCTATGCAGAACACCAATACAATGTGCTTATTACAAATACGTTGTTTAAATATATATAATATCAAGTAACGAGATAACAGATACAGGAGCAGAGCCCCATCCATCAGAGCAGAGCAATGCAAGATTGGTTTCAGGGCCAAGAGAGGATAAAGCTGTTGCAATTTGTTCCACGATCACCGAATATCAACCAGATATTGAATATGTGGGCAGAGGTAACAAGGTCATTGCCACGTGGTCCAAGAAATGCAAGCGACCTTTGGACGAATATAGAAAACGTATGGTGGGAAGTAAACCATCAAGCTACACTATCGACGACTTAATGAAATCAATGCCCCTGTGCCTTCGATGAATCTTACGTAATGATGATGGATGGGTTGGTGACTAAAAGTATACTCGTCCGCAAAATCCATGTGGACAATTATCTGATAATCGGTCAAGCTTTGCTTTGTGGCAGCTCTTTAGCGTACAAGTCCGTTTACTTTAAGCCTCCTCCTTACAATTCTTGCAATGTTAGGTAATTGAAAAATCTCATCCACTCGACGCCAATTGAGGAATTGCTTGGTGCATGTGTTGTTCAACACACAGCAGTCGTCACCCTCACTGGAATCAATGACTGATTTTGAGTACACGCGCATGTGTGCGTGCGTGTGTTTTCGTGTTCACGCACAATCTGAATCAATACTATTAACATTAGAGAGACAACCAACAATAAATATTGCATCAAATGTGACTGTAAAGTATTTTAATGCGATGGGAAGTTACAAACTGAATTTTTACCCAACTCACATCCTGCATGTTACGTTAAGTAAGTAAGATGTATTAACTCCGTAATATCATTAGGAGAGACAGTGCGCTCTTGTTGCCGCGGCTCGCGACAAGTGCAGCGATTAGCAGTGCCCAATGCCGCTGCGATTTGTTTATGTTGGCTGAGCGTGGACACTGCAGCAGACGCTTCGCCATAAACAGAAAGAAATCACCTTGGCTCTGACTGCAGTGAGCGGACATAACTGCCTGCATGTTCTTATAGCAAACAAACGTGAGACTCTACTCACAGGTGCTATGGAGTAATTGGAACGGATATCATGTCATTAGTCATCAGAATGATGAACTGTCCACTGTATTTGAATCCCAAGAAACTAGGAACCTTCTCACAAAGGAATGTGAGGTGATATCAAAATTTATCCAACATACAAAAATTAACTGCAGAGCTTTCATGCACGCATTAGTAGCACACAAGGGAATATTATGTCTTGGAAGCGTGTACTTCATTTCCTCTTCTCATATCAACGCCCTTGTTTTAGTATGAAGTGAGAAAATAAACACGAAAAACTTAAGTTCCTGAGCAGCATGTAAGTCATTTCCTCTACTCATGTCACAGCTTTTGTTTTAGTATGAAGTGGAAAAATAAACAGTTTAACACCAAATTCTTACCGTAGGACCTATCGGAAACGCAAAAAGCAGGGATCTGTCCATTCTTTTGTCCAACAGTCTGTTTCCTTTCATGCATTACTATCGCTCGAAGATTCTTATTTAAGGACTTGCGGGCATCAAGTTCATCAGCAGAATAAGCCTTATGTTATTGTGCTAATTATGGTATGGAAAAAATGCATCAAAGACGAGTTCCCGTAGAGCAGTGAGGATATTTGCACATGTATGTGTTCAGCAATGAATGCCAGCTGCCACAACACTTCATAGAGTCCATGCGGCACGCAACACAACTGTGAGTGCACTTCAGAGCCGGCCGGTGTGGCCGTGCGGTTCTAGGCGCTTTAGTCTGGAACCGCGTGACTGCTACGGTCGCAGGTTCGAATACTGCCTCGGGCATGGATATGTGTGATGTCCTTAGGTAGGTTTAAGTAGTGCTAAGTTCTAGGGGACTGATGACCACAGATGTTAAGTCCCATAGCGCTCAGAGCCATTTGAACCATTTTTTGCTCTTCTGACTTCATTCAGTAGGACGTCAGGAGACGACGGAAACGTCAAATTAACGTCGCTTTCCGAGTCGTATTCAATCCAGAATGAGGTGTTTTTAAGCTAGTTGAGCGTTCTAGCAGTTACACTTTGATAATTCCCATATGAGTATTCCGATAGTCAAAAGAACCCGTTAGTGTGTAACCATCTGGAACTGCGTTAATATCAAACTGCAAGAACTAGAGACAACAAGTGGATTCTTCTCTTCGATGGGTAACCTATTACTGTTATTTAGGATTCTCTCCGTCCTAGGCGTAATGCAAATGGAACTTCACATTCATGAGCCGCTTTCTGCTATTCTTGACAAACATCAGCAACTTCTAATCACTGCGAGTAACAACTGTGTGATGATAATGGTACAGGTTGTCAGTGAATGTGTTGGTGTTCTGCTGTCAAACTGCCTACAGTAACGTTAATGGTGGACCACATAATTTAACGCTGACCACCTACTTTATTTAGCATCAGGTTGAGTAATCCGATTGAACGAACATAGTACTCCGTTCGCGAGCTGCTAATGATACAGTATGACTACAGAGATCATCGTGCGCGTCTTACATTAATTCTGCAGTGAATTGCTTAGCAAATATTACTCTCAGCTAAGCAGCTGGAATGACTCATTACACAGATTCTCTATGTTGCACTTGGATAAGTGATCAGTTCGTTGCAATCCTGCTTCTACTGTTCGTAAATACTTGTATACTCACCATTCGTTATTGGACTAAATATGCACCACAGTCTGATTCGCATGTATATGACATGGGTTAGCGCCGTCACAAAGCAATGAATAGGGGTTGGATGCCGTTGAAGTCCAGTAACATTGAAGGCATGACAAATGTTCGCAAATCACGTCTATTGCCTCAAAAAACAATTTCATCTTAAATATCGAAGGACCGACGTTGAAATACAGCAACGACGGCAGATGAAAATTTGTGACCGACCGGGCTTCGAACCTGGACCTCCTGCTTTCTAGGCAGACGTGCTGACCACTGCACAATTCTTTTTTTTTTTTTAATGTTTGAGAAGACTTTCAGCACCAGGTAGGCGGAGGCAAAGAGGGCAGGGGTCGAAGATACAAGGCCTGGCCACAATGCCTCCCCCATACCTGTCACTGAGTAGCTGCATTATTCCCATGTATTCCATGTTTGTTCCCATATATGGCATAAATTGAAGAACAGAATTGAAGTAGTAATTAAGGTAAAATAAATTACAGATTGCCACTTCCAATGCCGTGCGTTCCTTGTAGAATATACCCCACAACAGGCAAAAGGGTGACGGAAAAATACATGACAAAATTTCATTCAGCGACATATTCACAATTTAAGTTATTATGCACTGGATGCATATGAGGTCTGTAATGAAGCCATAAATTTTTCAACAAATGTAATAAATTTCGGGGCCGGAGGAGTTTTGCCAGATTAGAACAGTTCTGATTTTTGAACCAACATAAAATAAGATTCCAGGAATAAAAAAAAGTGAAAGAATAGTATTCTGCTCCTAATCAATAAAACTGTCCACCTCCTTGTAGCCCACATAAAGCAATAGATAAAAATTTTGAAACCATTCCTTATATTTGTTATTTTTCTTCAACTTACAGTGTTCTTCTGCAATATAAAACATGTACTCTTCTAAGTTCGAAGTTTTGTTTGTTAACACGTAAAACACAAACTGTCCCAGAAGCCACGAATAACTGTTATTCTTTTCGGACGGTTAACATTTCCAGTCGGGTTGTAAAGCTTCAGTTATCGGTATATGACTTTTTGCGGTTTTGTTGATAAGTGCTAATTTCTTCCTAGTCCAGTTCTTAATTCTGTTTCTATTTTCACATAACATATGCGCTAAAGTTTCTACAAGCAGACATTTGTCGCAGTATGGAGATGGTCTCAATTTGACCTTTCAGAGAGGTCACAGTTCGTAGTGATAGACGGTAAATCATCGAGTAGAACAGAAGTATATCTGGCGTTCCGCAAGGTAGTGTCGTAGGCCCTGTGCTGTTCCTGATTTATGTAAATGATCTAGGTGATAATCTGGGCAGCCCCCTTAGATTGTTTGGAGATGACGCTATAATTTACCGTCTAGCAAAATCATCAGACTATCAATTCCAATTACAAAATGATCTAGAGAGAATTTCTGTATGCTGCAAAAAGTGGCAATTGGCACTAAACAAAGAAATGTGCGAGGTCATCCACATGGGTACTAAAAGAAATCCGATAAATTTTGGGTATACGATAAATCGCACAAATCTAAGGGCTTCCAATTCGACTAAATACCTAGGAATTACAATTACGACCAACTTAAATTGGAAAGACCACATAGATAATATTGTGGGGAAGGCGAAACAAAGACTGCGCTTTGTTGGCAGAAAAAAACCCTATGCCAGGCACTTAAATGTGAATTGCAGAGTAACCATGTAGATGTAGAATCGTTCCGCTGTGGGTATGGTTTCGTTTACAACGTCGTCCCATATGGCACTGACTGTAGTTGGTAGAATTTTATTTTTGATATTTTTCCAGACGTTCATGCAATTTTTAGTTGGTTAATTTACCTGAGTTGGGTTGTGAAGACGATGTCTGGTAATATAATTCTGGTAATATAATCGTAGACGGTTCTAGTGTTGGTTTGAGCTGGTGGAAGTCTTATATAGCTCCAATCGACATAGTACTTTCTGACGTAATCTAATCTGGCATCTATATGTGCTACATCAACAGGATCGTTCCTATCCCCAGTATCTAACGAGAGGAACAGAAGTTTCGTGATGCCTCTGTTAGTGGCATGTATTAGCTTAAAAGCACGAGTTAGGAACAGTGCGTCACATCTAGATTTAACGTATTTACTTCCAAGTTCTCCGTTTTGCCTCTGATACTTTGAAGATATTTAGTTTCCACACGTACCAACACGCTGCAGCTAGTATTTTATGTGCGGTGACCCGCGGTATCGCTAAGACTGCTGCGACATGATATATTTTGCTAATTATGTATGTATGTTTTTATAAACTGAACTTTCGGCAGTCGGTCTAACGATCGCATGTCATGGTCCTTCAACAGGGCTCTGACGACATTAAGTTTCCGCTCCCAATTGTTCGTAGCCATGCGCTCGGGATTCCCCCTCAACCACAATCCGAGGTGGAGTCTCTCTTCAGCTACAGCTAACCAGTGTCCACCTACTGCACTACTGTAAGAACCGAGAACCAGTATTTTGGATTTAAAATTTTGTAAATTTGTCGTAAACCTTACGGGAACAAGCTGCTTAGGTCAGCAGTCCCTAAACTTACATACTACTTAATCTAACTTTAACTTACGCTGTGGACAACACACACACCCATGCCGGAGGGAGGAATCGACCACCGACGGTGGGCACTGTCGGGACACAGCAGCCAACCCCCCTGCAGCACCTCTCTACACACGCTCCTCGTCAGACGCGAATTCCCATATTAGCCGCATACCACATACGCGGTCCCTCCCCCCCCCCCCCCAGCCGTAACCCCCCCCCTCACGGCCATTATTCCACTCGCACGCCGCCACACTGTGTGTTAGATTTAAGTAGTTCCGACGATGACGTGCGTCTACCACTGAAAACTTTCGATGACCCGTCGAGACTTGAGTAATTATACAGGATGTTTCAGGAGGAATAGTAAATATTGTAGGAGATGGTAGTATAGACAAATTGCAGAAAAAATGCCATATAACATGTCCAATTTTTATTGAGTACATACACCTGGGCTCAATGCACTTTCGCTTCGTTTGTTGGTCCTTGCCGGCCGCGGTGGCCGAGCGGTTATATGCGCTTCAGTCCGGAACCGCGGGAGTGCTACGGTCGCAGGTTCGAATCCTGCCTCGGGCATGGATGTGTGTGATGTCCTTAAGTTGGTTGGATTTAAGTAGTTCTAAGTTCTAGGGGACTGATGACCTGAGATGTTAAGTCCCATAGTGCTCAGAGCCATTTGAACCATTTGTTGGTCCTTACCGGACCCCGCTGTCTACACTTCCTAGAAATTGAGCTTCCAGCACTATTGGAAGAGGTTCGTTTGGCTACAAGAATTCGTTTCTTCCTCCAGCATGACGGGGTTCCTGCACATTCTGGTCGTCAGGTGACACATTATCCAAACCTAACATTTCCCGGAAGATGGATCAGTACATATGGGCACTTTTCTTGGCTACCACGGCCCCAGTGGCCGAGCGGTTTTAGGCGCTACAGTTCGGAACCGCGCGACCACTACGGTCGCAGGTTCGAATCCTGCCTCGGGCATGGATGTGTGTGATGTTCTTAGGTTAGTTAGGATAATTAGTTCTAAGTTCTAGGGGACTGATGACCTCAGAAGTTAAGTCCCATAGTTCTCAGAACCATTTGAACCATTTGAACCAAGGTCGCCGGACCTTATCTCTTTGGATTTTTGCCTGCAGGGATAGATAAAGGCGAAGTCTACAAAGAAAAAGTAAACCCAAGAGCACATCTGATCGTTCGTATTATGAATAGTGCAGCCCTCATAAAAGAACGCAAAGACGACCTCAGAAGAGCTACACGTGGTGTTATCAAGCCAAATCAAATGTGCATTGAAGTTGGTGGGGGAATTTTTGAAAATCAACTTTGAACGTCCTCATTTGCCTTTGCTTTGAGTTTGTTAGGGTTAAGTACTAACAGCTGTATCTGTGTACTTAATAAAAAGGAGACGCATTTATGTTTTGTTGTTGTTGTTGTGGTCTTCAGTCCTGAGACTGGTTTGATGCAGCTCTCCATGCTACTCTATCCTGTGCAAGCTTCTTCATCTCCCAGTACCTACTGCAACCTACATCCTTCTGAATCTGCTTAGTGTATTCATCTCTTGGTCTCCCTATACGATTTTTACCCTCCACGCTGCCCTCCAATGCTAAATTTGTGATCCCTTGATGCCTCAAAACATGTCCTACCAACCGATCCCTTCTTCTAGTCAAGTTGTGCCACAAACTTCTCTTCTCCCCAATCCTATTCAATACCTCCTCATTAGTTACGTGATCTACCCACCTTATCTTCAGCATTCTTCTGTAGCACCACATTTCGAAAGCTTCTATTCTCTTCTTGTCCAAACTAGTTATCGTCCATGTCTCACTTCCATACAAGGCTACACTCCATACAAATACTTTCAGAAACGACTTCCTGACACCTAAATCTATACTCGATGTTAACAAATTTCTCTTCTTGAGAAACGCTTTCCTTGCCATTGCCAGTCTACATTTTATATCCTCTCTACTTCGACCATCATCGGTTATTTTACTCCCTAAATAGCAAAACTCCTTTACTACTTGAAGTGTCTCATTTCCTAATCTAATTCCCTCAGCATCACCCGACTTAATTCGACCACATTCCATTATCCTTGTTTTGCTTTTGTTGATGTTCATCTTATATCCTCCTTTCAAGACACTGTCCATTCCGTTCAACTGCTCTTCCAAGTCCTTTGCTGTCTCTGACAGAATTACAATGTCATCGGCGAACCTCAAAGTTTTTACTTCTTCTCCATGAATTTTAATACCTACTCCGAATTTTTCTTTTGTTTCCTTTACTGCTTGCTCAATATACAGATTGAATAACATCGGGGAGAGGCTACAACCCTGTCTCACTCCTTTCCCAACCACTGCCTCCCTTTCATGCCACTCGACTCTTATAACTGCCATCTGGTTTCTGTACAAATTGTAAATAGCCTTTCGCTCCCTGTATTTTACCCCTGCCACCTTCAGAATTTGAAAGAGAGTATTCCAGTTAACATTGTCAAAAGCTTTCTCTAAGTCTACAAATGCTAGAAACGTAGGTTTGCCTTTTCTTAATCTTTCTTCCAAGATAAGTCGTAAGGTCAGTATTGCCTCACGTGTTCCAACATTTCTACGGAATCCAAACTGATCTTCCCCTAGGTCGGCTTCTACCAGTTTTTCCATTCGTCTGTAAAGAATTCGCGTTAGTATTTTGCAGCTGTGACTTATTAAACTGATAGTTCGGTAATTTTCACATCTGTCAACACCTGCTTTCTTTGGGATTGGAATTATTATATTCTTCTTGAAGTCTGAGGGTATTTCGCCTGTCTCATACATCGTGCTCACCAGATAGTAGAGTTTTGTCATGACTGGCTCTCCCGAGGCTATCAGTAGTTCTAATGGAATGTTGTCTACTCCCGGGGCCTTGTTTCGACTCAGGTCTTTCAGTGCTCTGTCAAACTCTTCGCGCAGTATCTTATCTCCCATTTCGTCTTCATCTACATCCTCTTCCATTTCCATAATATTGTCCTCAAGTACATCGCCCTTGTATAAACCCTCTATATACTCCTTCCACCTTTCTGCCTTCCCTTCTTTGCTTAGAACTGGGTTGCCATCTGAGCTCTTGATATTCATACAAGTGGTTCTCTTCTCTCCAAAGGTCTCTTTAATTTTCCTGTAGGCAGTATCTATCTTACCCCTAGTGAGACAAGCCTCTACAACCTTACATTTGTCCTCTAGCCATCCCTGCTTAGCCATTTTGCACTTCCTGTCGATTTCATTTTTGAGACGTTTGTATTCCTTTTTGCCTGCTTCATTTACTGCATTTTTATATTTTCTCCTTTCATCAATTAAATTCAATATTTCTTCTGTTACCCAAGGATTTCTATTAGCCCTCGTCTTTTTACCTACTTGATCGTCTGCTGCCTTCACCACTTCATCCCTCAGAGCTACCCATTCTTCTTCTACTGTATTTCTTTCCCCCATTCCTGTCAATTGTTCCCTTATGCTCTCCCTGAAACTCTCTACAACCTCTGGTTCTTTCAGTTTATCCAGGTCCCATCTCCTTAAATTCCCACCTTTTTGCAGTTTCTTCAGTTTCAATCTGCAGTTCATAACCAATAGATTGTGGTCAGAATCCACATCTGCCCCAGGAAATGTCTTACAATTTAAAACCTGGTTCCTAAATCTCTGTCTTACCATTATATAATCTATCTGAAACCTGTCAGTATCTCCAGGCTTCTTCCATGTATACAGCCTCCTTTCATGATTCTTGAACCAAGTGTTAGCTATGATTAAGTTATGCTCTGTGCAAAATTCTACAAGGCGGCTTCCTCTTTCATTCCTTCCCCCCAATCCATATTCACCTACTATGTTTCCTTCTCTCCCTTTTCCTACTGATGAATTCCAGTCACCCATGACTATTAAATTTTCGTCTCCCTTCACTACCTGAATAATTTCTTTTATCTCGTCATACATTTCATCTATTTCTTCATCATCTGCAGAGCTAGTTGGCATATAAACTTGTACTACTGTAGTAGGCATGGGCTTTGTGTCTATCTTGGCCACAATAATGCGTTCACTATGCTGTTTGTAGTAGCTAACCCGCACTCCCATTTTTTATTCATTATTAAACCTACTCCTGCATTACCCCTATTTGATTTTGTATTTATAACCCTGTAATCACCTGACCAAAAGTCTTGTTCCTCCTGCCACCGAACTTCACTAATTCCGACTATATCTAACTTTAACCTATCCATTTCCCTTTTCAAATTTTCTAACCTACCTGCCCGATTAAGTGATCTGACATTCCACGCTCCGATCCGTAGAACGCCAGTTTTCTTTCTCCTGATAATGACGTCCTCTTGAGTAGTCCCCGCCCGGAGATCCGAATGGGGGACTATTTTACCTCCGGAATATTTTACCCAAGAGGACGCCATCATCATTTAATCATACAGTAGAGCTGCATGTCCTCGGGAAAAATTACGGCTGTAGTTTCCCCTTGCTTTCAGCCGTTCGCAGTACCAGCACAGCAAGGCCGTTTTGGTTAATGTTACAAGGCCAGATCAGTCAATCATCCAGACTGTTGCCCCTGCAACTACTGAAAAGGCTGCTGCCCCTCTTCAGGAACCACATGTTTGTCTGGCCTCTCAACAGATACCCCTCCGTTGTGGTTGCACCTACGGTACGGCCATCTGTATCGCTGAGGCACGCAAGCCTCCCCACCAACGGCAAGGTCCATGGTTCATGGGGGGGGGGGACGCATTTATATGGAATTTTTTTATGCAATTCGTCTGTACTACCCCCTGCTAAAATATCTACTATTCCTCCTGAAAGACCCTATATATGAATATATGTGTGGTGTCTATTCTTTCGGACATGTCCTAAATAAAAGACATTACGAATCCGGGTTCGAACCTGGTCAGAAACAAATTTTCATCTGCCGCCGTTGTTCTATTTTAACGCTCATGACAGCCTGGACATCTGTCCTTCGATAAGGCTGTCTATTTCGATTCGTAGTGTCTGTTAGTTTATATCCTGACACAGACCTCGAAGTCGTAGAAAAACTAAATGTATAGCAGTGTATAGCGTGTTACAGCAGAAAAAAAACAATGTTTCAAACAATGACACAGGGTCACAGGTGGTGTCTCTTGCGACTTACAGTATAGTCTGTGGAATACGGTCATCCTCCTACAGTATAGGTGGTGAAACTTTTGTGCATTGGATCAATACCCGTATATTTAATACGATCATCATATGTGCTTGATGCCAGCACGCATGCAATATTTGTTTTCGATATATAGGAGGAAAGAGATTGCGGTAAAAATCTTATCGACTTCTCTACCGGATGAAGTTAGTGGAGCTTTTATAGTTTGTCATTTTTCTCTGGTGAGTGGTACGGAATAACGATGATAGAATGTTGGGGCGATAGACGTGAATGGACCCTGAGGGATATGGACCTGCCTGTAATTTGGAGAAGCACCACAATGCAGTAGCAACATTCATGTCCTTCCCACAGTTCCTGTCTTTTATACTACCTCATCTTGCAGGAGCAGGCTTCATTTCCATCGAATGGTCAAAACATCGTTCTGTCACATTAACTCAACTTCGCCTGTTTCTACACGGGTTGCAGAAGGTGGTAGATATAGCTTTCTCTGACTTCTACTCAGTTCCGACTTACATTGGAATGATCACAGGCGCAAAGCTTCAAGGATAGTAGTGCAGAGTCTGAAGGGAAATTGCAAGATGCATAGGGGCTACCTAAAACCATGTTGGAATTTTACTGTAGCAGAGAAGTTGAAGAAAGGTGGCTCGTTTCGAGAAATATGATTCGCCGGAAATATGCTTCACTAGTGGCTGTAATAATTAAAGGACTTCTCCATAGGATCCAACGCAGCTATGTGGCAGAATGGAAAGACTTGATTCCAAATCACAGACATCATTTCTACCGAAAGCGTAGTACCAGAGATCTGGAAATCTAATGTACAGTCTTAGACATAAAAGCTGACCGCCGGCTGGCCGCCACAGAGACTAAGTCCGACTCGTTCACTTAAGGTGGCCAATAGAACCGACCGCCCCTGACAACGCTAAGTCCGGCCATCTGCACTATTTGCACACTGCAACACTGCTAGATGCGGAAGTGTCAGAAGGTAATGTTGTCTACTTCCGAGATGTAGTTGTGTTGGGTGAGCCCGTGGTCTGGTGGTAATCGTCGCGAATTCTGAACTTATAGTCGCGTGCTCGCGTCCAATTGTAATTTTTTTTTTACCACGTTTCAGCCCTCGTTTAAAGTTATGAGTCTGATTGAACATCGAAGATAATTCGCTTCACATTTTACCCACCAGCAATAACAAGTACTTCCAGAAACAATTCCGCAGGACAGCTCGTTGCTGCGTCACGATCAGAACAGCTTACGCTCGAGCGTTTCCTCGCGCTGCAGCAGCTACCGGCCACCGGCCAGACGCCACCCGCCGACTGAAATCCGGCGCCGCCCAGGTGAACGCGGCGCGACGCTGTCAGTATATGTACCAACTGTCATTTTCGAATTAGATGTTCTAGTTATCATCTTGCAGTTGAGCAATGGATTTTGCATACTTGAAAATCATGAACTACGGTTAAAAGTTGTAAAATTGAGTCGCAAGTGGAAAAATGTGTTACATCTGCAACACGACATTTACTTTTGGTATAACAGAGGGGTGAATGCACAGGAGGCAGCTAGAAAGATTTGAACTGTGTGTGGAGAGAGTGCTTTTGGGAAAAATAGGCCAGACAAAGATATTCTTGTTTCAACAAAGATCGTTCTGGCATGAATGATTTTCAACATTAACCAAGTCTCGACTACTGATATATGTGAAGGATTACCATTTAACCACCATGCGACATTAACATTTACCGGGCAAATTTCAGAAGACTGGTGTAGGAGTACTGCATGCTCTAATTCGAAACAACAAAAATCAACGGAGTGACTATTATTTAACGTCATCAGGTCGCTCATTGAGCATTCCTATGCAGTACTGTTACTGGTGACGAGTTATGATGCCTTTATCGTTAACTTCCTAAGAAGAAATGAAAGGCTGAGCCCCACCAAAAGACGTAAACTCGAGCAACGAGTAGTGTGAACATAATATTTTACATCTGATAACTCCAAAAGTTTGTTTTGAGCTACAAATTCTGCCCCAAGGGTGTGTGCATCGCAGCTGGAATTTGTTGCCAACAACTGAGACACCTTGTGGTCGCAGTGTAAGAAAATGGACCGAAAAAACTACATCACGTGTCTTACTGCATGATAAGGAACTCTGTTGATTTGAGAAACGAATCTATCCAGGAGATTGATAGGAAAGTCATCTCTCAGGCACTTGTATTGACAGGGACGTTCTCTCTCAAGCACTTGTCCCTCTCATCACATAATCGTAAAATTTTACATTTCCCACTCTTGATCGATCAACCGTCAAGGCAATTCATTTCTAGACGAAAATACTCTTCAAACTACACTGGTTTAATGGCATCGTTAGAACCAGTAGGTTTCTACAGACGTAGAATTTGTAAACTACTTCATCATTATCAGATTGTTTTAGATATCGTGAAAGAAAATCCTGCTGCCGATTAATTTCTCTTTGATGATTACTACTGCATTCAGTCAACTAATGGAAAACGCAGTTAAAATATTCATTGTACTAATACAAATTAAAGTCAGCTTCCTACAGAAACATCACGATGGCAATCTATCTCAGTAAATCATTAAGTATCTGTAAGACGATTGAGCCTATTTTAACACCAATTAGAAGGATAGTGCCGGGCAAATTTCAGAAGACTGGTGTAGGAGTACTGCATGCTCTAATTCGAAACAACAAAAATCAACGGAGTGACTATTATTTAACGTCATCAGGTCGCTCATTGAGCATTCCTATGCAGTACTGTTACTGGTGACGAGTTATGATGCCTTTATCGTTAACTTTCTAAGAAGAAATGAAAGGCTGAGCCCCACCAAAAGACGTAAACTCGAGCAACGAAAATGTCTGTATTTACTTCATGTCCTGTATCATTCGCAAGTATTCTGAAAATGTGGCAGTTCATAGACAAAATTATGTATTCAAAACAGCAAAAAATATGTCGAAAAAAAAAAACAAAAGTGGCATTATGAATTTTGCAGTACGGTAAGGTTTTCGCTCTGACACTAAAAGTATCAAGACGAATTTTGTTCGAGCGTTGTCTTTTGATTTCCTTATTGAATTTGTATCTGCCTGCCTGTAGCTCTGCTACAAAAGAATTAAAAATCTGGCTTTCAGCGAGTCTCGAAAGGCGAACAAAGGAAGCATGCACCTGAGTGGCAAGCACGCTAATCTGCTCGGGGCGGACGTCGGAAGACACCCGATTCAGTTCGTGGTTGATCCATTAACTCATGTTTTTTGTTACAGAGGGCAGCTAACCCTCTGACCGAACACGCTGAGTTACCGTGTCGGCGTACCTAGGACCTATCGAAAAGGTGTGGTATCTTCGACTTCCTTATTGGCCCAGTAGCCGCTATGGCAGATAAATCACAACATTAAGAGACGACGGTAGTTGTATTTCCCGTGTGGAACGACTTTCGTTGACTCAAAAGGATTAACTGATATCCTTATGCCACATCTCAAGAGAAAACCACTCACGTTATTCAACTGTAATGACATGATAATATCAAGTGAATTTAGCATGTTAGTTTTGTGACATCAAGGAAGTAACTCGTCGGTCACAGAGTTGCCAAACATATTCCTCGGTGTTGCCAAGTTTCAGTTACACTGCCAGGTAGGATACCAGCTGATCTGTTGTGTGAATAACCTCGGAAGTTGTAAGTAGCGTGAATAAAAGGACGCTATGTGCAAGAAGCATGAAGCGCCCTTTGAATGTATCCTGATAGCTAAAAGAGCCACGCGCACTTTGAATAAGAAAATGCTATTTGACACTGAAATCAATATAAAAGATAGGGTCGCCACCAACTCTAGCCACACGACAAAGAAGAGGTAGCACTGAGTCGGAAAATTACTTAATTTATTAATAAGAAAAACTCACAAAAGAACATTCACTGTAAAGTCATTGATAAAGAATGGGATGTAGTTATTAATATGATCCAGGCATTCTTCCCGTGAATCAAATATTGAGTAAACTAAATAGGGCGTGAACACCATGCGTAAGTGCAGCCTGCAGCAAGATTCGTGAAAACACGATCTATTCCAGAGCATTTATTTCAGATAAAAAAAGGGACACTAATCACTACACCTGTGCACATGGAAACGCTATAGATGGGCCAACAAGGAAAACTACAAGGTAAAATGGCGAAGGTAACGGCGACGTAACATCGGTACGCAAGATAAGATTGAAGGCAAAATTATTTATTCCTTAAAACATTGATGTAGTGCATCTATAGACTGCTGTTGCATGCTAACTATGTACAATTGCTTGTGAAATACTATACGTTTCATAACAGACTCGCGTGCCCACTCGGTCCGCGGAGACAATTTCTATGGACCGTGGCCAAATTTTAATCACATGAGACAAAGAAAATTCACAAATACACAAAAATTACCAAGATCCGGAAAAGATTAGAAGCATACACACACAGTTGTAGGCACATAAACATTCACACTGAACCGAGGGCACTTCAACATATGCAACTCCTTTGTGCTGCGTTCCTCTCACGGATCAAAGTCAAGACTGCATTGGGAATCAAACTGAAAGTCTACAAAAGCCTTGCATTCCCTGCTGCAACCCAGCAAATAAATCTTTATAAGACGAAATTCGAGACCGAAAGCTAAAAGCTCCCCTCTCTATGTGACAACGCGCCACGCGGTCAGTCCAACTCACCCTTCTTCGACTGGAGCACAGCTGTGTACGCTTCGCGTACCGGCGGCAGACTGCCTCCCGCTTCTCCAGCCTCTTCCACGCTCCGCGTGGACCGGAAAACCCCAGGATGCCATTTCCGCCACCAACCTAACGCAGGTGGATTTCTCGTAAGTAGCGGAAACCTCTTTGCCGACTTGACCACTACGAGAGTTGGCAATGAAAGGTGGCTACAGGACCCTTTCATCACCCCAAACGTCCCGGATAAGACTGTGCCGCGAATTTTCTCGCCATGCTAGGAGATTCGCCAACAGTCTTCGAAACAAACATACCCTAACGAGTAACAATTGCAACAGTAAACAGCAGCACAAAGGAGTTGATTAATCTCTTATATCCAAGTGAGCTTTATCTGACCTTAGTGAATAATTGTGACCTCGTGCGGTCCGCAAAGCAAACAGAACAAATTAAATTAAGTGTGATATACTACGCTAACATCATGTCATCTGACCTACTACGACCACAACCATGAGATATTATTTTAAAATTGCTTTAACCAACTATCAAAAGTTAACATAGAGACATAGGTGAACAGGTACATAATATATATAAATATATAAACAAATACAATGATGCAAAATCATTATCACGAACCAAAGCAGTATCATCTGGTGCTGACATATATAAAAACATGCAAGTGAAAGTGCAAAATACAATATTCACAACAAATACAGTGATACAAAATCATTAATGAACCCAATGGTATGACAGCTGGTAAATAATCACCTATGGAAAATAAGACATGAGTACAAAAACACATCCAGAAATCAACTCGTTGACACGCTATCATTTTTCAGTTTCGCCACATGGTTGTTTCACTGGGTATTCTCTTTAGGTGCTGGGGTGGGCGTCTCTTCTAAAGGCGACTTGGAGAATAAGCTACTAGGGAACCACAACACTGAACTGGGGAGTTCGCAGCGGCGTTGATTGTAACGTCCGTTGTAACCCAGGTTGTTCATCCTAGACAGCACCCCGCGACGTTGCCTCGTGCCCGTTTCCACCCTCTGCGTCCATACTGTGGGATGGTTCGGCGTTGCAGATTTGCAGGACATCGCCACTTGTGGGCCCTGCCTCATCATCGAGAAGGTGGCTTGGCGGTCGTCGTCCGTGTGTTGTGGAGGAATGTGTTTTACCGACACACGCCCCGTCTCCTGTCGTGTCAATGGGGAGACACGCGCTCTTCTGCGTCGCATCGAGGTTGACGTAAACTCGTGCGGGTGTCGGGCTTGAGACCCGCTTATCACCTCTTTGCACCGTCTCAGCTGGTGTGCGTCATACTTTCCCTTTCGCTTGTCAGATGACTAGCGCATGGGGTGGAACGCCGGCCATCAGCTGGCGCTGCCGTGGTGACACGCCTGCGGGCTCCGGTGTGAGCCTGCGCCTGGGGGAAGACCAGCATCCCCTCCCCTCTGACGGGGAAACAGCTGTGACCGCTCGCCGCATCACTGCTTCGCCGTTGATACCAGGGTTCGGCAACGCCTGCCGGTGGACCAAGCCCTGTGCTTTCTGATGCGGAGGCTCCCTAGGCGGCCTTGCACCCACTTAAGAACTGCGCTCACAGGGATCGTTACAAAATATCATGTGTACAGATTACCACAAAATCTTCGGAGTTTCTCACTCTTGATCAATACATAGAATAGTGCCCAAAATTAACTTGACAAAAAGGGCCTTCTTAACATTACTAATAAAAAAAACAATGAAGAAAATTAAATAACCAATATTCAAACAAACAAAAAATCCTTTTTATAAAATATAGTTCCAGCATTACATCTGCTGTCAATCATTCAGGGTAGATCTTGTACAAGGTTTGGTCAGGATTTGGATAGGATTTGGCGCCGCTGCTAGCTACAGACACAAAACTGTACCTGCTCCTAACTACGCTCTCACACACAATCTACACAGCTCGTACTAGTCACCATCACCATATAGCCCGACTACAATTCCCACATATAAACAAAATATTCCTTTCAACACCAATACCCATATCGTTGTTCATTGACTGCTCCTCCAAGGTTTGCAGAACATGTTTGCTGATCTGTGAAAAATTTCCGAGACTTCTTTTCTATGGACATTGCATAATAAAAGTTATGATTAATGAGACACAGAAGGTTCATTCAAGTCACATCTGGAATGGTAAATGTTTCAACATCTATTCATCAGACTAATGCAAAAGATCAGTGGGCATAAAAATGAAAATAAAAATCATCCTATCCTATTAGCAAACACATAAACACTTCGTCCTATAAGTACATAAAAAAATACTGTCAAAAGAAATCCATTGTCCAGGGCCATGAGTACCCAACTTACTGCTATCATAAGATACTCATAATGATTACACACTTACTCACCACATGTCCCCAGGGGTCCTCACCTACCGTCATGTTATTTCAGCTTGGAGGTAGTCGCATTGATTCTCTATTGAATATCAAGCTGCTTGAGTTTATAAGCTGTTTCCATATACATCTTCTGGGGTTTCACACCCTGGTGTCCTCAACCGTACCTAGTAGTATGTGACGGCAAGTTACACTTTCCAAATATCTTATAAGATGGCAACTCTGAAAATCAAACACTATTAATCTCCCTTCATACACAAGTCCTTCACCTACAAGTCACCAAGTTGCTTCATTAACATAGCAGTACATTTGAAAAATCTCACTGAATCATGCTCACCTAAGGGGAATAAGAACACTAAAACTGTAATTTATCATCAAGAATTACCTTACGACCATTGACTCGCCACGCCAACACACCCGATACCTTTTTAGTCATCAAAGAAAGAAAGCCATCTTACTGTAATAGGAAACGCTTCATATGAGCCTCATAATCATTCACATTCAGATGTTTTGAAACTGCACAACACTACTCCTTTCTGCTGACAAGAAGAAATAACTACACACATATTGGGGGACCCTTTACAATACACAGAAAATATACACTTTAATTTTAATCACACCAGTGTGAATCAAATCATTGAAAATATGCACTGTAATTTTACTCACAAAAGAATGAGTGCGGAAAAGCATATGGGCAATACGCCATTCCGACCTCCGAGGGGCAAGATCTTCTGCTTCTTATTCAATGTAAGGTTTTACGTTGGAGATGTGGTGCAGGCCCTTCGACTTTCGAGAGCGGAGTGTTTCTACTTCAAGCGCATTCGGATGGGGAATCCGCTTGATTCTGTACGGCCCGTTGAATAAGAAGAAGAACTTCTTTGACAACCCAGTCCGTTTATTAGAGAGCTTGTGCGAGCGTACAAGTACTTTCTGGCCCACGTGAAAAGTTATATTCCGCACCTTCTTTTTGTAGGTTCTTATCCGAGCCTCGGCGGCACTCTTTATATTTTTCAGGGCAAGCTCCACAATTGCAGATCTTCGTAACCTGGGTTCTACTGGCCAGGGAACCACCTCTTTTATTTTACTCGGAGGCTCCTTGTTTTTCAGGACCAGAATCGGTGGCAACGTCGTCGAGGAATTTGGCAACTCATTTAGTATGTTCTGGAAACCGGCTAGTTTCGTGTCCCACGTCCGGTGGTCACGGTGGCAGTATAACCTACACAATTTTCCAATCTCCTTCATCCACCTTTCACAAGGATTTGCTGAAGGGCAGAAAAGGGAGATAATGATCGGTTTCACTCGCTTTCTCCGAAGCATATGCTCTCAGTGACGTGACCTGAATTGTGGCCCGTTGTCCGAAATCACACGCTTCACAGTGCCAACCTCCCGTAAGAAGTGATTTGCGAACGCGGCAGCTACTGCCTTCCCGGTGGCCCTACGCAGCGGGGTGAGGCAGACGAATTTTGACGTCAGCTCTACTGCCACAAAAATGTACGCAAATCCGTTCCTAGAACGCACTAGCGGACCGAATAGATCTACTGCTGCGAGATCCCTGAGTTTATTGGGAACGATCAGGTGTATTGGTGCGGCTAACGACACAGTGGGCGGCTTGGCTTGCTGACAGGGCTTGCATACCCTAATTACTTTACGTATACGCCGAAGCATATTATTAAAGTAACAGGTTTCCCGCAGCTTCTCCAAGCATTTCCTCGCACCAAAGTGACCGTAGCTCAAATGCACGTACCACACGAGCTTGTTCACCAGTTCCTCCGGAATCGCTAACAGCCACCTGGAGTCATCCAGAGCTCGCCTCTTAAATAGGATGCCATTCCGGATAATATAATACTGCCCGATGGCCGCGTGGGATTTATCATGCCATTTCTCTTTGATGTCACGCAAGACTTCGTCCTTGTCTTGTTCCGCCCCGATATTGCCTAGTGACGTAGTGACAAAATTCTCGAATGCCACATTTTGAAGGTATAACACACTGAAATTGTTTTCATCAATAGCGTTATCCTCAGCATGGGTGAGCCCGATAGGCATCCGAGATAGAGCATCAGCAATGATGTTCTTGTGCCCCGGAATGTATCGTGAAGTGGTATTCCTGGAGGAACACCGTCCACCGTCCGAGTCTACCGTGATTGATTTTGGCGCTCATTAGGAATTGTAGTGCTCGGTGGTCACTGTACACCCTGGTCGTGCACCCGAACAAATAGTAACGGAATTTCTTGAATGCCCAGACAATCGCCAGGGCTTCAAGCTCCGTGACAGAGTAGTTCCGTTCACTCCGCGAGAGCATACGGCTGGCGAACGAGATAGTTTTCCAGGTGGACGGGTCCTTTCCACCATCCGTCTGGAACAACACCGCTCCCAGCCCCGTCAGTGAACTATCTGTCATCAGGCAAAACTCCTGATTCAAATCCGGATGGGCGAGCAATGGAGCGTTAACGAGTGCATTCTTTAATTCGTCAAATTCGCTCTGTGCTTGTTCGTCCCACATCCAAACGGTGTTCTTACCCGTCAGTGCACATAAACGAGAGGGGAACAAAACATTGAGATTTATAAATCTCTTGTAGAAATTGCAAATCCCCAAATAACCTCTGAGCTGACGCTTTGACGTGGGCGTTGCGCACTCCGCAATTGCTGAAATTTTTTCGGGATCCGGATGAATTCCATCCGCCGACACAATATGACCCAGAAACTTTATGCTTTCACGCCCGAACTGGGATTTGTCCAGATTCACGGTCACCCCCGCTTTCTCGAATACTTCGAGCAATCGATTTAGAACCCGGTTGTGTTCCTCCCATGACTTCTCTGCAATTAGAATGTCGTCCACATACACAGTTACGCGCGCTCTTAGGTCGTCATGTAGTATGCTATTCAGGCCTCTTATGAAGGCGGCTGAAGAAACATTCAACCCGAAAGGGAGACGTTTAAACTGGTAGCAGCTCCCATAGCAGAGGAAGGCAGTGTATTGCCTGCAAGACGAATCGATCATAATTTGCCAATAGCTGTTTCGGAGGTCAACGGATGACAAAACTTTCACGCCATGAAACCTTTGCAGCAGTTCCTCCAATCCTTCTGGCCTATCTGTCTCAGACATGATTACCGTATTTATTTGCCGCGAGTCCAACACCAAACGCACGGACTTGTCCCGCTTTGGCACAACGAGTAATGGCGAGTTGTATGAACTCCTAGCTCGCTCTATTATACCCTGCTCCAGCATCCTACTTATTTCGGCTTCCACACTGCTCTTGTGCACCAGTGGGATGGGGTAGGGCTTAACAAAGAAAGGAAGATGCTCGCGCACCGTAAAGCGGTACAGAAATCCATCAATTGCCCCCGGTGAATCCGAAAATACTCGGGAATGGCTTCTCAGAACGCGACACAGTTCCATACGATTCGCTTCCGAGGCTCCCGCACCAGCAATACACCTTTTCACCGCGCTCGTGAAAACATCGTTCCTACCATACTCATTAGGTTGTGAATCTAGGTCACTAATCAGATTGACCAAAACCTCCTGCCCAGGTCGCGACTCAGTCCTAACGTGAAATTTCAGACAGCTCACCTCAGACTCCTTGCGCAAAACACATTCCTCGAAAATTAGACTGACAGGGTTGCTCCCGGCAATGATAGTCATAACACCGCCAGCCACGTCGATTACGGCGCGGTGGGCATTCATGAAGTCAGTCCCCAATATCATCGCCACGCTCATCAGCGGCATCACAAAAAAATTGAATTCAAACTCATGACCTTGACAGACGAAGTTTACTCGAGTCTGAACTTTAATTTTAACACTTTTTCCATATATCGCGCCCCTGACTGTAGTTCCTCTCACCTGGAATGTTGGCCAACTCCCCGTTTCCTCAGACTTCCGAAACGCCGCCTCACTAATCAGCGAAAAGGGGCTGCCTGTATCGAGTACACATCTAAGACTGACTCCCCGAATGTAAACAGACACGACTGGGTTTACCGCGGGCACACCAATACTGTGGTCCTCCCTCAACAAATCTTCCCTAATATCGTCTTCCTCTATCAAATGCACATCAATATCACTGGTCCTCATTAAGTTGTCGCCAACCGAGTCAGCCGCTAGTCATTGATCCCTTTGATTAGGGTCATGTGGCGGATTGTGACGCGGGTTTGCGGGACGAATTTCAACACCCAATGGCGAACCACCCGTACTGTTTACAGCACCCCTGTTGTTGCTTGTTCGATAATTATTCTGTGGTCGGTCACGACTACCGTTCCTAGGTCCGCTATAATTACTCCAATATCTCTGCTCATTACCATATCTTCTAAACTCCCGGGGGTGTCTTTGATTTACTCTCGGCGAATGATGACGATTGGCATCGTTCGTTCTGCCCGCGTTCCGTGAAGAATCGCGACGCTGCCAACGCTCGCGCGCCCTGTAACTCTGAGGCGACCCGTTACGTCTGGAGTGCCACCTGTCTCTACGGCTGCGGCTTCGCTCGCGCGGCTGCTGCTCGTAGGCGCTCTGACCGTAATTCTGCGTGGTGCCATTCGCATCGCACTCAAGCTCTAAAAGGAAATTGCGAAACCCCTCTACGTCATCCTTACATCGTCCCGCAAGGATAACGTGCCGCAACTGCATTGGAAACTTTCCCAGGCAAATACGAATAATTTCTGCAGGTCCATAAGGATCGTCAAGATGTTCATTCGCCTGCAGCATGTGCTCGAACATCTGCACAGGGCTGGAGAATTTTGACCTGTTTACCTCTGGTAGCATAATGAGTCCGTGTTTTACACGACTTTGCGCTGCCACTGACCAATATATCGACAGGAAGTGTTGACGAAACTCCCCAACAGTGTAGCAATTGCGTGCAATTGAGCTCATCCGCGCCGCTGGCTCACCTTCGAGGTAGCCGCACATATACTCTATTTTGTGCGCACTGGGCCACGTAGGAGGGAGGGAGAACTCGAACTGCTGTAACCAGGCCCGCAGGTGAATCCCCATAGCCGAGTTACGGAAGACTTCAAACTTCCTCACGGTCAGAAAATGTTTAAAGTCAAATTCGTGAGTTTCCCTTGGCGAACGTTCCTGAGGGGATCCGCGCCGTTCCCACCTGGTACGAGATCCGTGATCATGACGATGATCAAATTCGCCATCGTTCCCGGAATCATCGTCGGAATAATGGCCCTTTCGTTCATTTCTTTCAACTTCATGGGCCTTTAACCCTTTTAGGTGAAGTTCTAAACGGGCCATGCGCTCACATATTCCCTCGGTAACCCCTCTTTGTTGTATTTTTATTTCACACTGTCCACGCGAACATTTTGTTATCGACCATATTCGTCTGCATCCGCTGATGACGAGGTAATCGTTTCCCTATTATTGTCAGACTTACGCACCACTGCGTCTGAGATCCTGGCTATTTCTTCTCTCATCTCTCGGTGGGCCGTGTCTTGTTTTGTTTGCGTAAGCCCTTGCTCTCGCTCGAGAGCTATTATCGCCTGGCTGAGGGTTTCTACCTGCGCGCTAAGGTGGACCGGGCACTTAGCCGCAGTGTCCTCTATTCGGGACACAAGAGCCGCGTGGTCACTCTGGTATTGTTCTGCTAACGCGCGGAGATCCCTGGCGGAATTTCGTCCTACTCGGGACTCAAGAGCCGCTTGTTCACTCTGGCATTGTTCTGCTAGTATACGTATATTCCCAGCGAACCTTTCTTCTTGCTCCATCACCTGCTTGCTAATGACTTGGTGCCCCTCTTCTAAGGCGGAGATGCGTTGGTCAGTGATTGCCAGTTTCTCCCCAACACCCTGTACTATTTCACTAGTGAATCTCTTATTCGCTTCCTCGATATGCCTCCTATTTTCTTCTGCTTGTTTTTTATTCACTTCCTGCTGTTGCATGCTAACTATGTACAATTGCTTGTGAAATAATATACGTTTCACAACAGACTCGCGTGCCCACTCGGTCCGCGGAGACAATTTCTATGGACCGTGGCCAAATTTTAATCACATGAGACAAAGAAAATTCACAAATACACAAAAATTACCAAGATCCGGAAAAGATTAGAAGCATACACACACAGTTGTAGGCACATAAACATTCACACAGAACCGAGGGCACTTCAACATATGCAACTCCTTTGTGCTGCGTTCCTCTCACGGATCAAAGTCAAGACTGCATTGGGAATCAAACTGAAAGTCTACAAAAGCCTTGCATTCCCTGCTGCAACCCAGCAAATAAATCTTTATAAGACGAAATTCGAGACCAAAAGCTAAAAGCTCCCCTCTTTACGTGACAACGCGCCACGCGGTCAGTCCAACTCACCCTTCTTCGACTGGAGCACAGCTGTGTACGTTTCGCGTACCGGCGGCAGACTGCCTCCCGCTTCTCCAGCCTCTTCCGCGCTCCGCGTGGACCGGAAAACCCCAGGATGCCATTTCCGCCACCAACCTAACGCAGGTGGATTTCTCACAAGTAGCGGAAACCTCTTTGCCGACTTGACCACTACGAGAGTTGGCAATGAAAGGTGGCTACAGGACCCTTTCAAAGTCACTATAGCTGCGCCTCAAAGTTGCGGGTGGCAAGGCCCGCAATATCCTGAGTCTTATTGGCATTTCTGTTACTAGGTTTAGGGACTAGAGTGTAATTACTTGTAATACATCTATGCACTGAGTGCAAACTAAATGTCATAAATTAATAACTGCGACAATTATTTGCGTTTTACTGTCTTAATCGGACCGAAACTTTGAAAGCGTATTCAACAGACGCGATTCACAATTTTGGAGCTTCTCCAGTGGTTGATTTGGCAACGTATCTTTCTGTACAATATTATTATTGAGATCACTGTCATTGGCACATCCACCAGAAGACAGGCCTGGCTTCTTGTTTTCATATTTTCTGACGGATATTCTGCCATTGCTCGAAACGTGAGGACTTAAGGTGAAATCGAATATTCCATATGGAGAAAATCTGATGTTTCTGGTCTTCCAGCTCTAACATTCCAGAAACAGTTACTATAAGCGGCAGAAAAACGCCTGAGAACCAACAATTAATAATGCAGTGATAATTAGTGGAATTTAATTCATGAAAGGACAAAATATAAAAATGCAGTAAATGAAACAGGCAAAAAGGAATACAAACGTCTCAAAAATGAGATCGACAGGAAGTGCAAAATGGCTAAGCAGGGATGGCTAGAGGACAAATGTAAGGATGTAGAGGCTTATCTCACTAGGGGTAGGATAGATACTGCCTACAGGAAAATTAAAGAGACCTTTGGAGAAAAGAGAAACACTTGTATGAATATCAAGAGCTCAGATGGAAACACAGTTCTAAGCAAAGAGGGGAAAGCAGAAAGATGGAAGGAGTATATAGAGGGTCTATACAAGGGCGATGTACTTGAGGACAATATTATGGAAATGGAAGAGGATGTAGATGAAGATGAAATGGGAGATAAGATACTGCGTGAAGAGTTTGACAGAGCACTGAAAGACCTGAGTCGAAACAAGGCCCCGGGAGTAGACAACATTCCATTAGAACTACTGACGGCATTGGGAGAGCCAGTCCTGACAAAACTCTACCATATGGTGAGCAAGATGTACGAGACAGGCGAAATACCCTCAGACTTCAAGAAGAATATAATAATTCCAATCCCAAAGAAAGCAGGTGTTGACAGATGTGAAAATTACCGAACTATCAGTTTAATAAGTCACGGCTGCAAAATACTAACCCGAATTCTTACAGAGAATTGGAAAAACTGGTAGAAGCCGACCTCGGGGACGATCAGTTTGGATTCCGTAGAAATGTTGGAACACGTGAGGCAATACTGACCTTACGACTTATCTTAGAAGAAAGATTAAGGAATGGCAAACCTACATTTCTAGCATTTGTAGACTTAGAGAAAGCTTTTGACAATGTTGACTGGAATACTCTCTTTCAAATTCTAAAGGTGGCAGGGGTAAAATACAGGGAGCGAAAGGCTATTTACAATTTGTACAGAAACCAGATTGCAGTTATAAGAGTCGAGGGGCATGGAAGGGAAGCAGTGGTTGGGAAGGGAGTGAGACAGGGTTGTAGCCTCTCCCCGATGTTATTCAATCTGTATATTGAACAAGCAGTAAAGGAAACAAAAGAAAAATTTGGAGTAGGTGTTAAAATCCAGGGAGAAGAAATAAAAACTTTGAGGTTCGCCGATGACATTGTAATTCTGTCAGAGACAGCAAAGGACTTGGAAGAGCAGTTGAACGGAATGGACAGTGTCTTGAAAGGAGGATTTAAGATGAACATCAACAAAAGCAAAACAAGGATAATGGAATGTAGTCGAATTACGTCGGGTGATGCTGAAGGAATTAGATTAGGAATTGAGACACTTAAAGGATTTAAGTGTCAGGAAATCGTTTTTGAAAGTATTTGTATGGAGTGTAGCCATGTATGGAAGTGAAACATGGACAATAAATAGTTTGGACGAGACGAGAATAGAAGCTTTCGAAATATGGTGCTACAGAAGAATGTTGAAGATTAGGTGGGTAGGTCACGTAACCAATGAGGAGGCATTGAACAGGATTGGGGAGAAGAGAAGTTTGTGGCTCAACTTGACTAGAAGAAGGGATCGGTTGGTAGGACATGTCCTGAGGCATCAAAGGATCACCAATTTAGTATTGGAGGGCAGCATGGAGGGTAAAAATTGTAGAGGGAGACCTAGAGATGAATACACTAAGCAGATTCAGAAGGATGTAGGTTCCAGTAGGTGTTGGGAGATGAAGAAGCTTGCACAGGATAGATCAGCATGGAGATCTGCATCAAACCAGTCTCAGGACTGAGGACCACAACAACTGCAACCACAATTAGTGGAATCTGACAAATTCCATCTGTCATCTGATAACTGTGAAAACTACTTTTTTCACCTGCACAGTACCGCAGTATTATCTCAAGGGTTTCGTAGGGTTCCTACACTTAATTTCGTTGTGATCGTTGTCAATGACAGTAGGAGAGGAGAAAAAACCATCTGACTTGAAACGTACATATTAAGTACAGAGATACAGCTGTTAGTACATCTTTGGGTACAGTTGCAGTAGCACGTCAAGTGAGATATCAAGAATGTGAGCAATCATTCATTGCTGTAGTATAGGCTAGGACAGAAGAAGAAGGTTTCCGACAAAGTAGACAATGAGAGACACTGTCGCTATCACTTATTAAACAGGAATTGTTCAGAAAATTTCAACTATATCTAGTGAAATGAGTAGGTTGATGCAGCTCCAGTCCGGCACTATCACCGAGTTGCCAAACATTTTTTCCGAATAGCACTTAAGATAAAAATGTGTGTGTCTTTGTGTGTGTGCGTGTGTGTGTGTGTGTGTGTGTGTGTGTGTGTGTGTGTGTGTGTCTGTCTGTCTGCAGGGACAGTACTGCAGAGTCTGAGTGGTAGTTGCAAGATGCACAGGGGCTACCTAAAACCATATTGGAATTCTACTGTAGCACATAGGTTCGAGAAAGGTGGCAGATAGGTTTCGAGATATGAGAGTGCCAGAAATATGATTCACTAGTGGCTGTAATCATTAAAGGACTTTTCCATACGATCCAAGTACGTGGCTGAATGGAAAGACTTGATTCTAAATCATAGACATCATTTCTACTGAAAGCGTATCACTAGCGACCTGAAAAGCTAGCGTACATTTCTTACGACCTCAGTCATCAATCATTCAGTAGCCAATAGGAGTGCGGCATTCTAGGGGTGGGGGGTGCTAGGTCATGTTGAACACCGCGCTGATAGTGGGAAAATGGAAATTTCTCATTTGATCATTGAATACTGAACTTGTAAATTGACTTATTAAATATGATGAAAATTGAAATGGAATTAAGCACTTAGGTAATTGATAGGTTATTTGCGCGATGTGGATGTTACTTTAGTTAGCACATTTACAGAAGACTTACGTCCGGCGCGAGTATAAAGGTGCGGCTTGAGGCCGGGATGTAAACGGCCGCCCGCTCGCGGGCCGCTGACGCGGCGCGTGTCCGGTTATAGCGCGCGTGCGAGAGAGCGGACGATCTTGTGTCATCACTTGACTTCACGGTAGCTCCGTCTGGTGGCCACGATATGAACAAAAGTCAGTTGGGCTCTGGAGCTCGCGATGAACACAGTGGGTGCCGTCATCTTGAATACCGGTACTTCCGTCATGATCTGATGTCACGGTGGCGCCCTCTGCTGGCACAGATATGAACTAAGTCAGTTGGCGTCCAGAACCAGTGGAGAACACACCTGCGTGAAATCGGTTAAATAATAAAGCCAAGTCCTTTTTTCCCACCATTTGCTTAGTAGAGATAACTGGGGTGTGACGAATTATCATGTTGGAATTTGAACTTAGTGCCATTTTTCTTGGGGAGGGGGGCGTGGCATTTTTCCACCAAAATTCAAACTTCCCGCCAAAATCCGCCATCTTGGATGACGTTATCGCCGCCTACTTGGATAACGGTACTTTGAGCTCGTAGTGGTGTTGTTCCAATATTAGCATTGGGCCATCTCTTTCTAGGTGAACATGTATTCTGACAGGAATTTCTCAGATGTGAAGTATGAAAGAGATGCTGCCGCTTCATCCTTGCAGGACCCGACTGACACCAACGAGTCGCTTGGCAGCTGCGGACGTGTGAGGAGTCGGCGGCTCCTGTGTTGGGTGTCGAGGGGCAGGATGTGCTTTTTATTAGTCATCTTTTGTTTAAGCTATATTCCATCGATTTGAACGACCAACAGGATGCCGTGAATTTAAATAAAAAAAACTACACAATGCATGTGAAGAATATCGATTTAATTAATTTGCATAAATTTCTTACATCAACGTGGCGTTAATGGTACAATAGTTAAGGGGAGGGTGTGCACGTGTGGGTGACATGGAGCACAACAGCAGGTTAAGTGCAGAACACTACGTTAATTTGAATACTTTTTATGTGAAACGCAGTACAACCGTTTAAGGGGGTGGTGTTAAAGAAGAATACGCCAGAACTGGCGTTCAAAAGCATGTCAAGTTCGAAAAGTGTACCAGAAAATGGTGGGAGGATATAACTGATTACTTAATTTGGTATCAAAGGCGGTACAATAGTTTAGGTTAATGGGGGTGACATGAAACCACTTAACAGAACACTATGTTAAGTGCCAACAAAGGGCCAAACATAAGGTTAAGACACCCAGAGTACAGTGCCAAACATTAGGTTATGCAACATGTGTGCCCCATATAATTGCTTCTTACAAGAACTTCATGTTTCCAAACAGCAGAAACTGATGAGCAAGAGAAATCCAACCCCAAAAACCGAATTTTTTAAAAATAAACAATATACACTTGAATTTCCTTTATGAGATCCTTCCTCTCCACCAATTTCCATATATACACTGCCTTGAATAAACAATATTCCACACATTGTCTAAATTGTTTAAACAATATTCCATACACAGCAATCGATTTCCCCCCAAATGACCAATCAACTGAGTCTTTTTCCCACCAATTGTGGGATGGGGGATGGGAGGAGAGCGGAGTTTACCTGAGGGCGAGAGGTTAATTAATTGATCAACTTAATTAAGTAGTTAATCAACTTGATAAGAGTGAGAGGGGCTATTCAATAACTCAGACCTGAAAGTATACCTGTAGCAGCGAGGGGGGGAGGGGGTTGGGGATGGGGAGATGGTGGGGAAAAATAGGTTAAGTGCCTGTCAATCAAAAGGAAGGTTCTTCTTAGCAGAATAATAGGTTAAGTACCTGTCAATCAAAGGAGAACAACAGGCTAAGTACCTGTCAGTCAAAGGAGTACAATAGGTTAAGTACATGTCAGTCAAAGGAGAGTAATAGGTTTGCCCCTGCCCCTGTGCAGGCAACCTGTACTAACAATATGTGCCACAACGAAGGTTGTCCTGCTACTACCCTTTCCCCATATCTTGCCCTTACTTTTCGCAGAATTTTGAACATTGTGCACCATCTTACATTCTCAAACGATTTTTCCATGCCAACAAATTATATGAAGATATCTTGATTTTTCTTTATCAACCTCAAAGTTAGAATTGCGTCTCTGGTGCCTTTACCTCTTCTAAAGCCAAAGTGATCGTCATCTAGCACACCCTCAATTTTCTTTTCCATTCTTCTGTATAATATTCTTGTCAGTAACTTGCATCCATGAGCTATTATTCTGATGGTGCGATTGTTCTTGTACTTGTCAGCTCTTGCAGTTTTCGAAATTGCATGGATGATATTGTTCTGTAAGTCAGATAATATGTCACCAGACTCATATGTTCTACAAACCAACGTCTTGTTGCCACTTTCCAAATGACTCTAGAAATTCTGATAGAATGTAATACATCCTTCCAACCTTTTTTGTTCTTAAGTCCTCCAAACCTCTCTTAAATTCTAATACTGGATCCTCTATCTATCGATTCCTGTTTCTTCTATCACATCACACTAATTTCCCCCCTCATAGAGGCCTCCAATGTAATCTTTCCACCTATCCACCCTCTTTTCTGTATTTAACAGTGGAATTCCCATTGCATTCTTAATGCTACTACACTTGCTTTTAATGTGACCGAAGATTGCTTTGACTCTCTTATATGCTTTGTCAGTCCTTCCGACAATCATTTCTTTTTCGATTTCTTCACATTTTTCATGCAGCCATTTCGTCTTAGTTTCCCTACACTTCGTATTTATTTCATTCCTCAGCGATTTATATTTCTGTATTCCTGAGTTTCCCAGAACATTTGCATACTTCCTCCTTTCATCTATCAACTGAAGTATTTCTTCTGTTACCCACGGTTTCTTCGAAGTTACCTTCTTTGTACCTATGTTTCTCTTTCCAAATTCTATGATTGCCCTTTTTAGAGATGTCCATTCCCCTTCAAGTGTACTGCCTACTGACCCATTCGTTATTGCTGTATCTATAGCCTTAGAGAACTTCAAGTGTGTATCGTTATTCCTTAGTACTTCTGCATCCCATTTCTTTGCGTATTGACCATCCCTGACTAATGTCTTAAACTTCAGCATACTCTTCATCACTACTACATTGTGATCTGAGTCTATATCTGCTCATGGGTAAGTTCTAAAATCAATTGCCTAATTTCGGAATCTCTGTCTGACCATGATGTAATCTGACTGAAATCTTCCCGTATCACGCGGCCTTTTCCAAGTATACCTCCTCCTAATGTGATACTTGAACAGAGTATTCGTTATTACTAGCTGAAGTTTATTGCAGAACTCAATTAGTCTTCTCCTGTCTCGTTCCTTGTCCCACGACCATATTCTACTGTAATCTTTTCTTCTGCTCCTTCCCCTACAACTGCATTCCAATTCCCCATCACTATTAGATTTTCATCTCTCTTTACGTAGTGTATCACCCTTTCTATATCCTCATATACTTTCTCTATCTCTTCATCTTCAGCTTGCGACGTCAGCATGTGTACCTGAAGTATCGTTGTCGGTGATGGTTTGCTGTCGATTCTGATAAGAACAACCCTGTCACTGAACTGTTCACAATAAGACACTCTCTGCCCTAACTTCCTATTCATAACGAATCCTACTCTCATTGTACCATTTTCTACTGCTGTTGATGTTACTCTGTACTCATCTGTCCAGAAATACTTGTCTTCTTTCGACTTCACTTCACTGACCACTACTATATCTAGATCGAGCTTTTACATTTCCCTTTTAAACAGATTTTCTACCTTCGCCCCACATTCGAGCTTCTGACATTCGACGCCCCGACTCGTAGAACGTTATCCTTTCGTTGATTATTCAATCTTAATGTCACGGTCACCTCCCCATTGGCTGTTCACTCCTGTTCCGGAATCCTTTGCCAATGGAGAGATCATCATGACACTTTTCCAATTAAGGCCTCCTGTCAGGTGGAAACAATGTGTGTCTCTTTAATGCAGTGGTTTCAATTGCCTTCTGCATCCTAGTGCCGTCGATCATTGCTGATGCTTCCACCTTTAGCGGCAGTTTCCCACCTCAAGGACACGAGAGTACCCTGAACCTTTGCCTGCCCACCCCTCCGCCCTCTCTGACAGGGCCGTTGGCAGATTGGGGTTGGCTTCCTGCGTTGCCTACACTCGTGGTGGCAGGCCGGCTGCCTGGCGGCCTCCAGGGACGACCTACAATAAGAGTCCCTGTTTTTCGCTTAGTTATTGACAGAATGTAATAGTTTGAAATGCGGTAATAATCTAATGAGTAAGAGGTGTAGTCTTATTTTAAAAGTTTCAGACAGTAAGACAACTTTTACCGTTAGAAACTGTATGACTATCTCCAGTTAAAGTAACTGACGGCTCGCAAATACTTGGACGCTATTTATCCGGTATTTGAGAATGAGTCCGTGACGAAAATGGCTTTAAAAGAGGTGGTTGGTTGGAAAATAATAGTCACAGGATGTTTTGGGACCCAATTTCATATTACTGAATGTTATTTTGCGACAAACCAGCAGTAGTGGGGTTACGGGCACAGTTTTGATATCTAATTGACATGAAAATTAATTAAATTGTTCAATTAATCACCCCCAACCACGCCCACCCCCATCCCTGGATGACGTCACATGTTTTCCCAGCTGCACGTGTGCCCCAGCCTCCTCATCCCCGTCCCCCCTCCCATCTCCCCCAACCCTCCCCGAACCTACCATATTGGCAGATATTTTGAATTTTTGCGGGAATTTCGAATTTTGCTGGGAATTTCTTTGTCCCAGGGCTGTGTTGGCATCCCAACCCACTCACCCCACACCCCTGCCTGGGAATTGGCAGGAAAAGGACTCAGCCTGTGATGGATAGGATGGATGTATGTCTTTATTTAAACAACTTGAGGCATTGCCTCCATACGGTGTGTTCACGATGGGGTCCGGAGTCCAACTGACATAGCTCACAGCTCTGCCATCAGAGGGCGCCGTCGTCCCTACCATGATGTAATTCAAGATGGCGGTCTGGAGGGGGAAAATGGCGGGAAAAGGACTCAGCTTGTTCTGGGCTGCTGAAGAGAGGAAGGAGTGTATTTATTTTTGGAACAATTTATTTAGGGACAGATTTCACGTAGTTTATTTATTACACTGATACAAAACACTCACCCTGACATGCTTGAGTTCGCAGTAAATAGTCTACAGACCTGCAAACTACTCGTAAATAATGCAGTACACTGCTGTGCAGAGAGGCAAACAATTCGTATTTGCCGAAATAAGGTACTACCTTTATTCTTTTTGGCGGGAAATGTGTTCAACTGACGAGATGCTGGTGTTGGACAGAGAGGAGTTTGAAAAGCGTATTACCTGAAAGCATACAGTATTTATAGTTGTTCGATGTCAGAGTTCACAACAGACACCTACTAAAAATCACCCTACAGCCCAGCTAATCGAAGCCAATACACGCAATCACAGCTGATGGAAAAAAAGTGTCACAGTTCTAATTACACTTCGAAACTGACATGATAAAACCAGCGCTTTTAACGAGCAGTTCATAATGTAGCACATGTACTGGGGAAATGCGTCGTCCTAAAAGACTGCAAAGGGGGTTGTAGTTGAACGTGCGGTCTCCTCGATGTACAATCACAGACTGCCGAAAAATCGAGGCCCTCTCCCCTCATGTCCCACATGCATCTTGTTCGTCTACAGTATAGCGTAGCGACGCAGACGCAGACGCCCCTAATGGTCAGGGAGCGCACCAGACACAGACTGGGCAGGCCCCCGACGCCTCCAATAGGCCTCTCGTTCTGCGAGCGAAAACATCTTTGCTTAATGTCAAAACTCTTTCTTGCAATCTGTTAAAATTATTTCTCAGAAAGGTCGGACCCCTCTGGAACAACAAAGAAATTTGGGAGAACGGTTCAGCTGGGGCCGAGTAAGAGCCACGGTTTCATAGGGAAGTCGTCCGCCATACTGCCCTGGACTACTTAACATCAGCTCGACTCCTATAATAAAGCAACTATTTAAAAAAGGAAAAAAAATGCGCGACTATAATAAATGTCCTCTTTCCATGAAAATAGACAAAGCCCAATTTCATTTAGTTTTATGAGCAAAATGGGTATAGTTTTTTACGTTCGACTGCACTCGCATCTCATTGTTTTGTGACGTCCAGCACAAGTGATCAGCAGGGACATACCCCCACCCCGCGTAAAATCAGAAAAGAAAAGCTTCCACTATTCTGATGCGAAAACTACCGATCACCGCAGAATGTTTTCGTTATTTCGATTTATTTTTAATATAGTCGGATTACACTCACTATGTAGGTCAAATGGGATTCCGTGTAGGGAACACGTTCTTTTCGAGGAACACTATTGGGAAACGACATCTTAAGCTGACAGCCCACAACATACATTTCGCGTAAGGCTCGTGCTATTAAAAACACGATCGTCGCGACTACGTTACCATCACCCTGCATAAAAAGAGTACTTGAGTGTACAGGTACACCCACGAGCCGCTGATACTGTTATGCTTTCTGGTAGAAATGCTGTCCGCGATTTTGAATCAAATCTGTCCATTCAACCATCTACTTGCTTTGAATCCTGTAGAGACATCTTTTTATGATTACAGCGACTGGTGAATCATATTCGTGGCATTCTGATATCTCGAAATGAGTCGTCTTTTTCGAACCTATCTGCTGAGGATGCCATACAGCAGAAACTCCAGCGCTGTTTCTTAGACAGTCCGTCTGCATCTTGTAACTGCACCTAAGTCGCCATCCATGCATGCATGTCTATGTGACGCCCCCAATTTAAGTCTGACCTGTACGGGAGTCGGAGAGCGCTATATGTAAGATCTTCTGCATCCTGTAGGGAAACAGGACGAGCTGAGTTAATGCGACAGGAGCGTGTGTTGACCACTCATTAGAAATAGGAACATGATGTCATATCTCGACCAACCGTGTACAGTGTGTAAGATCAGCGCCAAACGAACGTTTCCCCTTGCAGCACCAGGTAGCAGGAGTGATAGTACGAGCAATCACGGTGGTTTTCCTTGTATGGAAAATTAGGAAGACTGCACGTTATATAGTGTTTTTTCTACCATGACTTAGAGACCCGTGTCGGCTGCTGCTAAACCGACATTAACACACTTCGACCCTCTGGCTCTCACAGAAAACTGAACATCGCATGGCATAAACTGTACAGCTACCACACCACACGCTGATAGAAATAAAACACAGATACGATGTTTCTCAAGGACAAAAATGTGGAACACATCGCAACATATGGAAACTGGAGGAGTCTGCGGTATTGTAGAGCGCTTGCAACAACTGTACAGTTAATCTCATTTTCCCGTCGAAAGAGGAGCGGATGTCTCGGTGCTACGTTCTGAAAAGCATTGTTCCTTCATTTTGCAGTCATGTACACGATTACTGTTCCAGTGTTGACCATCACCGGAAGGTGTTCTTCACAACATGCGCGAGACAGCACAAACAAAAATGGGTACCGTTATCTTATTGGTGAAAAAAAATTAAAATAAAAGCTTGTGTAGGGTATCGCAAGATAAGTAAATAGAACGAGTCTGTAGCGATGAGGAACGCGCCCAAACAACTGTATTAAGGTCATGGCCGCTACAGTTAATCAGCAACAAGTAGCAGATATCCAGTGTTCCTTCCATCTCAGTCAATCATTATGCGTTAATCAACAGCGCACCCACTGGATGGTTGGTATTAGAAAGACGCCATTGATATGGAGCGATGTACTGTAATACACACCACAGTTGATAAGGAGATCAATTTTAGCAATTTTACCCAGGGTCAGAGAGAGCAATCTCCACCAGATTCTGCAACCTGTTTAGAAACAGAGTGACTGCTATAGCAGCGTGTTTTGACCACTGGGTGGTAGTGGAAACATGTTCTCGTAGCTCCACCACCAGTGTATGATGTCAGTGTCAAATGAGGCCTGCTATTGCAACACGACAGCAGTACAAGCAGTTACGGTGGTGTTTCTTGCTGGTAAAATTAGGAAGACTCAACATCGAAGCAGATCCACGTCCCTCAGGATCCATTCACGTCTATCACCCAAACATTCTATCATCGTTATTCTCTACCATCCAGCAGAGAAAAATTACGAACCATCTGCGTGCTGGCATCGAGCACATGTGAAGATCCTATTAAATATACAAGTATTGATCCACTGATCGATTGCACAGTCCAGTGTGAAGTTGCATCGCCTGTAGTGTAGGAGGATGACCGTATCCCACAGACTATACAATAAGTCGCGGACTGAAACATTGCTCTTTCTGCTGTAACACGCTTTGTACACTGTCATACATTTTGTTTGTCCTGCTACGACTTCGAGGTCTGTGTCAGGTTCTAAACTGACATTAACACGTTCCAATCCATTGCTTCTCGCAGAAAACTAGATGTCGCAGGGTATAAATCGTGTTGCTACTGCTGCTACCATAACACACCACACACACTGAATGATTTTAATTAAAAGGCAGTTACAACATAAGGAAACTAGAAGAGTTTGGCAGCATTGTGGAGAGTTTCCAAACTGCTGTCCAAAGGTGATTGACAACCTCTACATTTAAACTCATCTGTCACAGTGACGGAATAGCTGATGGCTCTGCATTCCGTTTCGACTGATTCCTAATATTGCAATCATGTACGCTATCACTGTTTCGGTGCTAGCCATCCCCAGAAGGTGTTGCCCCTCCACCAAGACTCTTTCTCCATCTCAAACAAACGATGTCAGTCAGTCATTGTGTGGTAACTGCCAGCATACCAGTGGATGGATGGGGTCGAAAAAACACCGTCGATGTTCATAATAAGCATCACAGTTCATAGTGCTAATAACTTTAGCAGTTTTACAGTAATTTCAACACCGACCAATTATGCGACAGCATGTTTCCCAATTAACGTATAATCGCTAAACTGTCCCTTCTCTACTTTGCGAGTACCAATGCGAATGTAGACAGATGAATGTGCAGTACGTCCATTCATTGTTAATTCTAGAACATATACATCATCAAAGTATACGAGACAGCGCTCTACGTATTTCTAGCACCTCGAGCATAGTGCATAATAGGCGATCTATCTCTATGCGGATGAGAGTCACAGAGCATTCTCACAGCCTTAGGATAAAATTAGAGACTGAAAGACCCCCTCACACTGTCTTTGACGAACCCACCCTGCAGTACCGTTACCGATTAGATCGGCGTGAACAAGGTTTCTCCAGACACGCGCATGTCGAGGAGATTAGCACCCCTTATCGGTGTATAGTAACAGATTTGAAAGTGATGTGAAGTAATAGCAGACGGTTAAGAAGAACAAGAAACGGGTGATTTTTATGCATGATGGAGCTCCAGACGGATGGAGTTCGAAGCATTTTATGTAAATCAATCTTAATGTATTGTTCTAGTATCTGGGATCAGTACCAGGAGGGTATTGGTAAGAGAGAGCATAAGCACATGCGCTCCTAAGGACACACGTTTCTGCACAGGCTATAATATTAGGTCGCTTGAGTTTCCAACCAATCAGTCGTGTGCAATGCAGCGCTATTAATAATCCAGTGTAAGAATTATATTTCCAGCGCATGACGTACATCCTTCTTGCAGGTTTCTCTACGATAAACTATGGTAACAAACTGTAGAACGGAAAAACTACACTACGAGCCATTAAAATTGCTACACCACGAAGATGACGTGCTACAGACGCGAAATTTAACCGACAGGAAGAAGATGCTGTGATATGCAAATGATTAGCTTTTCAGAGCATTCACACAAAGTTGGCGCCGGTGGCGACACCTACAACGTGCTGACATGAGGAATGTTTCCAACCGATTTCTCATAAACAGCAGTTGACCGGCGTTGCCTGGTGAAACGTTGTTGTGATGCCTCATGTAAGGAGGAGAAATGCGTACCATCACTTTTCCGACATTGATAAAGGTCGGACTGTAGCCAATCGCGATTGCGGTTTATCGTATCGCGACATTGGTGCTCGCGTTGGTCGAGATCCAATGACTGTTAGCAGAATATGGAATCGGTGGGTCCAGGGGGGTAACACGGAACGCCGTGCTGGATCCCAACGGCCTCGTATCACTAGCAGTCGAGATGACAGGCATCTTATCCGCATGGCTGTAACGGATCGTGCAGCCACGTCTCGATCGCTGAGTCAACAGATGGGGACGTTTGCAAGATAAAAACCATCTGTACGAACAGTTCGACGACGTTTGCAGCAGCATGGAATATCAGCACAGAGACCATGGCTGTGGTTACCCTTGCCGCTGCATCACAGACAGGAGCGCCCGCGATGGTGTACTCAACGACGAACCTGGGTGCACGAATGGCAAAACGTCATTTTTTCGGATGAATCCAGGTTCTATTTACAGCATCATAATGGTCGCATCCGTGTTTGTCGACATCGCGGTGAACGCACATTGGAAGCGTGTATTCGTCATCGCCATACTGGCGTATCACCCGGCGTGATGGAATGGGGTGCCATTGGTTACACGTCTCGGTCACCTCTTGTTCGCACTGACGGCACTTTGAACAGTGGACGTTACATTTCAGATGTGTTACGACCCGTGGCTCTACCCTTCATTCGATTTCTGCGAAACCCTACATTTCAGTAGGATAGTACACGACCGCATGTTGCAGGTCCTCTACAGGCCTTTCTGGACACAGAAAATGTTCGACTGCTGCCCTGACCAGCACATTCTCCAGATCTCTCACCAATTGAAAACGTCTGGTCAATGGTGGCCGAGCAACTGGCTCGTCACAATACACCAGTCACAACTCTTGATGAACTGTGGTATCGTGTTGAAGCTGCATGGGCAGCTGTACCTGTACACGCCATCCAAGTTCTGACTCAATGCCCAGGCGTATCAAGGCCGTTATTGCGGCCAGAGGTGGTTGTTCTGGATACTGGTTTCTCAGGATCTATGCACCCAAACTGCGTGAAAATGTATTCGCATGTCAGTTCTAGTATAATATATTTGTCCAATGAATACCCGTTTATCATCTGCATTTCTTATTGGTGTAGCAATTTTAATGTCCAGTAGTGTACTTCCTTAAAACAGTGGCTTTGTGTGATACATTCACAATATAGCTTTCCAGAAATGTATAGTGTCCACTGTTCACATCCGATCACGGTTCAGAAATTATACTATGCCCACACCAGTCCTATAGAAAATGATCATTAGTAAACGAGAATACCTCTTACAAGGAGACAGATAAACACATAGCAGTGTTATCCGACATGTGAAATTACAAGTCATACCGCCACTAACTCTGTAAACAGCACATCTGTCAATACAGATGTCTACACAGCGATTGCAGAGTCTCACAAACACCCATCGCTAGAATGAGATTTTCACTCTGCAGCGGAGTGTGCGCTGATATGAAACTTCCTGGCAGATTAAAACTGTGTGCCCGACCGAGACTCGAACTCGGGACCTTTGCCTTTCGCGGGCAAGTGCTCTACCATCTGAGCTACCGAATCACGACTCACGCCCGGTCCTCACAGCTTTACTTCTGCCAGTATCTCGTCTCCTACCTTCCAAACTTTACAGAAGCTCTCCTGCGAGGAGAGGTTCGCAGGAGAGCTTCTGTAAAGTTTGGAAGGTAGGAGACGAGATACTGGCAGAAGTAAAGCTGTGAGGACCGGGCGTGAGTCGTGCTTCGGTAGCTCAGATGGTAGAGCACTTGCCCGCGAAAGGCAAAGGTCCCGAGTTCGAGTCTCGGTCGGGCACGCAGTTTTAATCTGCCAGGAAGTTTCGTTATCTATCGCTAACTTAGAATCATCTTAGTTATGAAACTGAAGTATCGATTTTTCACCCCAGATGCGACAGCGGAATGGAGTACATCGCACAAATCACGTTTCATCACACGTGAGATGGATGTCCTCTGATGACCAAGAGGTTTACTGCTAATGATCGCCAGTAGACACTGCTCTAAACCCACACAAAACAAGCGGTTGTATACGAGTCGAACGCAGGTATATATTACACAACTGATGCATCCTGACGGAACATCAGGAGAAAGTGGTCAACTGATCAGCAGCAACTTCTCTCTCTCTCTCTCTCTCTCTCTCTCTCTGTCTCTCTCTCTCTTCCTCTCTAGAATGCATCATCAGTGTACCATTAAATCGTACGTCGTTACAACTCCATCTGAACCGACCAGTCCATCCATCCATCTATTAGCGCAGATGCAAGTAAAATTAGAGGCAGATGGGTCTCTGTCTTCCTGAAAAGCGTCAAATACAGTAGCCAACTCTTGTGTATCATTGTTGCCTCAATAGACATGTAGTAGAATGCTGCCTCGACGGAAAAAACTGACTGTTTCCCTGGTTCCCTTCGCTTCCATGTCCACGTTTTCTCGAATTCCTCTTGCTGTTGCGTACTTGTTCCCATGTACAAATTGTTCCGCGCCGAGCAGAAGAAACGCAAATACTTCCTTAATTTCCCCGCATTTCAGTGTATATTCCATCAATATATACGTATTTTCCGCAATTCTATCGATTTTTTGTGTCAGTTCTACCCATGCGATCTTGACACAACCTCTCGCCTGACAGTGTATAAAGCTTTTGATAAAATTTGCTATTAGTACGAAGAACAGTGTAGGTGAGCAACTGATTTTGCATGGCTCTTCAGTGTCTTGTGGATGGAATTTTACTCTTACTAACGCAGACGCTAGTGGACATGGTAATGGTTGGGTTACTCTAGCTGTACTACATGGTGGTAAAGTAGAGACTGTAGCAGGCCTGGAGACTTTTAACAGTCGAGAAATTATTGCTTAGCGGACATTTCAAAGTTGTGAGGTGTACAACAGAGATAGGGATACATCTTATTATATGCCCACAATGCCTTTGGTTCTTAGACGAGGAACCATCTCCAAATTAGTGAGTCAGAGTCTGTGTCTGTGTGAATTAAAGGACCTCTTAATTGCAGCAAGATTACACTATAAAATTACCAAATATGCAGCAACCAGTCGCAAAATCATGCTTTATTTATTCACTTTTGTAAATATATTTCAACTGATTGACAGCCATCATCGGTGCTCCAAATACAAGAATAAAAATAATTAATAACAGTGACCAAATGAATAAATGTACATAAAGCAACATAAACCGGTTAAATGAATATAGACGTACGAAACCATTTAAAATGAACATACAAATTTACCTTTCAACCAATATATGCCCTGAGCAGTAAATCTGTCTTAAGCAGAGGTCAAACATAAAGTGATACATCGAGAATTGACTATGTCAACGAGAAACCACAATGGGGCGCTGCAAAGCAAACCCGCCCCCTATGCAAAAAGATACAGCTAAAATAAAAATGAGAAGAAGAAGAAAGAGGTATGACATGCAGAGTGAGGTACAATGGAATGACAAAGATTTTGTCAGCCACTTAGTACAGTTATATACGCCAAAAAGCGATTGTACAAATTGCACGGCTTGATGTAGCTCGCATGACCCATTAGGATCGCTGGGGAGAAAGCAGCCTGTGCTATTCTGGGAAGCAATGGAACGGATTTCTGCAGGGTCTGTGAGGGTGAGTAACTAGGCAGTTAAGTCTTCGCTGGCCCACAGGCAGAGAGAGGGATCACGCCAGCAGTGGTGAACATGTGTGTGTGGTCCAGAGGATGACTTGGCGATTATTTACATAGATATGTGACATCAGTATGACACTCGAAGAACTCTTAACGGTAGACGCGACTTTCACATGCCGTTGGCAGCAGTGCAGGAGCAAATGGCTAGCGTTCTGGCACTGGCTTGCATCTGGCTGGCCCTGCAAAGCACGTGCATCCGTTGGAGCCTATAATAGTTGCGGTTGATGATAGATCGCAGGCGTTTTATACACGCACTGAGTGTTTGTGCACTGGGTTATTTTCGGCTGTTTAAGCGTTGTGAGCATTACACATGCATTATCTTTTGACAATTTACGAGTTGTTTTGGTGTCTGTTGCACATTTTTGTGAACAGGTGTGCAGTGCGTGATTTCGACAGTTGACGATTAGCAAGCGTGTTAGCAGAGTCTTCTAGAAGCATTATTTTGAAAATTATCGAGTTGTTTGCCTCTCTGCACATCAATGTACTGCATTATTTCGGTGATTTACGAGTAGTTTGCGGGTTTGTAGGCTGTGCAATGCATTATTTAGACAGTTTACAATTAGCAAGCCTTTTTGCAGAGTGTTCTACATGCATTATTTCGTTGACATAGCTATAGGGAGAGACGGGTAATATACAGTGTGTACAATGGCGTAGAGGGAATAATAAGAGTGGACGACCAAGAACGAGAATTAGAGCGCAGTTAGCTTAATAGCTCATGGATCCAAGTTGCTAACAAGGATAATATACAGAAGAATAGTAAAGAAAATTGAGGATGTGCTGAATGACGATCTGTTTGTCTTCAGAAAAGTTAAAGGCACCCGAGAGGCAATTGTGATGTTTTGACTGGTAATGAAAGCAAGACTACAGAAGAATCAAGACAGGTTCATAGGATTTGTCAACCTGCAAGGATCATTTGTCAGTGTAAAATGGAGCAAGCTGTTTGAAATCCAGAGTGAGCTATAGGGAGAGACAGGTAATATGCAATGTATACAAGGGCGTAGAGGGAATAATAAGAGTGGACGACCAAGAACGAAGCGGTCGGTTTAAAGAGGGTGTAAGACAGGAATGTAATCTTTCGTATCTACTGTTCAACCTGTACATCGAAGAAGCAATGATGGAAACAATAGAAAGTTTCAAGAGTGGGATTAAAATTCAAGAAGAAATGATATCAATAGTACAATTTTACAATTTGGTGATGGCATTGCTATCCTCAGTGAAAGTGAAGAAAAATTACAGGATGTGCTGAATCGAGTGAACAGTCTAATTAGTACAGAATGTGGATTGTGAGTAAATCGAAGGAGGACGAGAGTAATGAGAAGTAGCAAAAACGAGAACAACGATTAACTTAACATCAGGACTGGTGGCCACGAAGTAGATGGAGTTAACGAATTCTGGTACCTAGGCAGCAGGGAGCAAGGAGGACATCAAAAGCAGACTAGCAGCGGCAAAAAGGGTGTCCCTGGCTGAGAGAAGTCTACTAGTATCAAACATAGGCGTTAATTTGAGGAAGAAATTTCTGAGAATGTACGTTTGGAGCACAGCATTATACAGTAGTGAAACACAGACTGTATAACCAAAGATGGATCAGGTGAGGAGGACCTGCATCGTGGCTTCTAAGATCACACGATCCGAATGTGGGGCCACATTATAGCTGTAGTATTTGCCACTCCGGTTAACACAATTTAAGAATTGGAGCAAAAACTTGTCAGTGCTTTGTGTAGAATTTTGAAATGATCCATGCGTGTTTAAAAGGATTCGATACCCGTGTGGCAATGAGAACAGGCCTGCATCCTCGTACAAGGACGACACTTTGGACACCCCTTTAACTAAGTGTGCAGTCATGTAACGTTGACATATTAGTTCAAATCACCTGCACCTACCTGTAACAACTTTTCTTAATGACGTGTTATGTTCTTTCCTTTCACTAACTGGGAAAGGATCAAGTCAGTGGTGGCCGGTAATCAGAAAATCGCAATTATCTCGCAAGCGGTTCGCTCGCGGATCCATGTTTACTGAGGCGTTTTCTCTTCTTGTTGCACGTACTTCCAACTGTATACGTTATGCTATTAATTATGATGCGCCCTGTGTGCGTATATATACACTCTAGGACGAAAAGAACGACGCACAAGGAAGAAGTTATGCAAATTGGTCACTAATCGTTATTTGTATAGATATCGACGGAAAAAGCCAAATTGTAAAATTTGGCAGCCAGTGGATGAATGTGTGACGCTGCAGCGCACTTTCACCGTACAGTTGGCAAGAAGAGAAACCAGGAGACCTGTCGATACCAGGACATAAGGAGTTTGCGAATTTCATTCCGTGTACTCAGCTGGACAGAGTGTATGCCAGGCACACAGGCGGGTAAGCAACGCACACAGATTCCAGCATTTCAAAGAGGACAACTAGTTGGGCTCAGAGAAATCGATTGTAATAATCGGCGAGTCGCTCCACATTTGAACAGCAGCGACGCCACTGTTCGGCCATGTCGGTGGGAACAGGTGAACCGTGGCCCGACGCAGTGTCGAGCAGGAAGCGGTGGGCCCAGGGGGTCGGCAGGACGCGAGCACCGCGCAGTCGCCAGGGTGGCCGCCACAGTCCCGGACTCACCATTACCGTCGATCCCACGTGCGCCTGGTGTCTCGGTGGCGACAATGACCATTAATAGGCGGCTGAACTCACGGTGGCCAGTGCTTCGACTGCCATCGACGTCTATACACCGACAAATCCGTTTGTAGTGGTGCCAGGCTACACCGCACTGGAGTACAGTTGTCTTCAGTGATGAGCCTCGTGTCGAACTGAGCCTCGATGACCGGCGAGGACGTGTCTGGAGACGACCCCGACAGCGGCGGCAAATTGCTTACCGCATGGCACGGCCTGACAAACAGGAGTCCTGGTCTGGGGTGCCATTTATTTTCATTTGTCACGCGCAGCACCCTTAAGGCACAGTGGTATGTCGACGATATTCTACGCTCCGTTTGTTGCCCTCATGACAAGCCATCCGTGGCTTACATTTCAACAAAATAATGCCCGCCCGCACACGGCGAGAGTTTCTACTGCTCGTCTTGGTGCTTGCCGAACCCACTTTGGCCAGCAAAGTCGCCAGATCTCTCCTCAATTCAGAGCGTTCGGAACATTATGGGCAGGGCCATCCAACCAGTTGGGAATTTTGACGATCCAACGTGCCAATTGAACAGAATTTGGCACGATATCCGTCAGGATGCCATCCAACAACTTTATAAATAATTGCCAAGCCGAATAATTACTTGCATAAGGCCTGAAGGAGGACTAATGCGTTACTGACTTACTCAATTTGTGAAGCTCTTCCTCTTGAATAAATCAACCAATCCTTCACAGTTTGTCACCATTCGTTTGTCTGTACATAAACATCATATCTACCGATTTCAGTCCCATTCAGATAATTCCTTGGTAGTGCGTCGTTTGTCTTTGAGTGTATACACAGGTTGTTAAGGTATAGGTACAAATATTATGATAATTAGTACCTTAATATACAGGGTGTTACAAAAAGGTACGGCCAAACTTTCAGGAAACATTCCTCACGCACAAATAAAGAAAAGATGTTATGTGGACATGTGTCCGGAAACGCTTGATTTCCATGTTAGAGCTCATTTTAGTTTGTTCTTCCACCTACGCTCTATGGAGCACGTTAACATGGTTTCATACGGGATACTCTACCTGTGCTGCTAGACCATGTGCCTTTACAAGTACGACACAACATGTGGTTCATGCTCGATGGAGCTCCTGCACATTTCAGTCGAAGTATTCGTACGCTTCTCAACAACAGAATCGGTAACCGATGCATTGGTAGAGGCGGACCAATTCCATGGGTTCCACGCTCTCCTGACCTCAACCCTCTTGACGTTCATTTATCTGGGCATTTGAAAGCTCTTGTCTACCAAATGTAGAGACTCTTCGTGCTCGTATTCTGGACGGCTGTGATACAATATGCCATTCTCCAGGACTGCATCAGCGCATCAGGGACACCATGAGACGCAGGGTGGATGTATGTATCCTCGCTAACGGAGGACATTTTGAACATTTCCTGTAACAAAGTGTTTGAGGTCACGCTGGTACGTTCTGTTGCTGTGTGTTCCCATTCCATGGTTAATGTGATTTGAAGAGAAGTAATAAAATGAGCTCTAACATGGAACGTAAGCGTTTCCGGACACATGTCCACGTAACGTATTTTCTTTCTTTGTGTGTGAGGAATGTTTCCTGAAAGTTTGGCCCTACCTTTTTGTAACACCCTGTATACCTACCATAGTTTATTGCTTTTTCTTTGCATCTGAGAGACTTTCCACAAAAACACCAAATAATTTACTACTTGCTATTTTCTACAGATTTGTAAATTTTATTGTAATTAGACCCATCAGTAGAGATTATCTGATTTGTATCCAACTTCAATAGCTGACCCGCTGCCCAGGGGAAAATGATGAACGTTAATGGCCTGCTTGTGCTGCAAGTACTTGGAGATATTAGCGAATCTAAAAACATACACTCACAATAGCTATTATTATTAGTCTGCAGATGAAGTAAATATTGATGTTACATCGTTACATAGACTGTACTCTGTCATAAACAGGGAATTCTGCACGAACTGACCTCCCAATTATGTTCCATAAATATTCTGTGTCATTCGTGTTGGGCGATCTGGGTAGCCAAATCATTCAGTCGAACTGTCCAGAAAGTCCTTCAAATGAATTGAGAACATTTGTTGCCCAGTGACATGTTGGATTGTCATCCACGAAAACTGCATTGTTGAATGGCTGCAAATGGTCTCCGAGTAGCAGAACATAACCATTTTCAGTCAATGATCGATTCAGTTGGACCAGAGGAGCCAGTCCACTCCAGGTAAGCACAGCCCACACCATTATGGAGATACCACCAGACTGCACAGTGCCTCGTTGTCAGCTTTGTGGGGTCTGCGCCACTCTCGAACCCCACCATCAGTCCTTACCAGCTGAAATCGGGACTCATCTGACCAGGCCACGGTTTTCCGGTTGTCCAGGGTCCAACCGAAATCGCCACGAGCCCAGGAGAGGCTTGCAGGTGATGTCGCACTGTTAGCAGAGGCTCTCGTGTCCGTCGTCTGCTGCCAAAGCCCATTGTACCCAGTTAATTAATTCTTGGGCAAGGCCAGCAAGAGCTCGGGAGTGGGAAAGTTTGGTAGCCCAGAAAACATATTTAAAATTCTCGTACGATATTTAGTTTAACTTAAAAAGTGTTGCAAGGAAATTTGACATGTTAGAACAAGCAAATGATGGAACAGATAAATTATATGCCTTTTGCAAAATTAAAAAATTGTGATAATAAGTTTGCTTTCATGTACATCAAATCTGATCTGATAGCACCATAAACCTTAAAGGAAAGAAAATGCCTCAACTTCTTATAACTTAACTGGAATGTTATCTGAATCAAAATTTATACTGTCTGAATTAAAATGCAAAAAGTAATTTTACTGAATCGAAAGAGTCTGTGTAGATAAAAAATTGTTTCCTTCCCTCTTTTCTATAAGTATTGACGAGGATTACAAGTAGTAAACTAACATCTGACAAATATAAGATACATATTTTACGACATGGAAATTCTGCAAGTGATATATATTTTGAAGTGAAAATGCTTGTGGGTGAACGACGCTCGACAGAACGGATACAAATAGATTCTGCCAGCACCGCACGAACAGGGTGACACTAATAAACAATAGTGAGGACCGTTATCGAAACCAGAACACACCAGTTACGGTAATAAACATGCAGTCAAGTTCTCTGTGACACACTAATTGAGAAAAGTTAGTTATAACTTTAGCTGAATCACTGTAATTAGCACAGTCTATCAAGCCCAGAGTGAAATTTTAAAAAAGCGCTTCAACGGGCAACAGATCGTGATCGATCGTGACCAGAAAATAACTGAGCGCAAAACCGTAGATTAAACGATAATAGCGACAGCTCACAGAGAAAGGCAACTGGCGTGTGGTTGTTATGGGAGCACGACCAGGAGGTACGAGGGGTCACGGCAGATCCTCACCAGTGAAGAGACCTGTAGTACGCCGAGATCGATAACGTTGATACAACGGGATCGACCCGAGCCAGTCCCGGCTCACCCGTTAACGCTAAATTTCGCCATACTGTCCTAACGGATACTTTAGTCGTTGTCCCACATTGATTTCTGAGGTTATTTCATGCAGTGTTGCTTATCTGCCAGCTCTGACAACTCTATGGAAACGCCGTTGTTCTCGGTCGTTTAAACTAAAGCCCCTATTACACGATGCGCCTAATCCGTACACCTATGCACCAACGCTCCAAGCGGACATATTTGTAACTACATACTGGTTCACGTAGACCTATTACACCATCCGCGCGGGATATACCTGGCGCACATGCGCAGTAGACGGTAATGATGCACGAAACGCAAACAGAATTGTCAGATCTCTTATAAAGTCGTTCGCTCTAGCGCGCGAACATAATGGGCGCCATGTGACATATTGGAACGTCACCTGCTAAGCATATTTTGTGAGCTCAAGGTTCCTATTTAATAAGAAATTGTTTTTATCATTTTTTATTAAGTGATTGTTATTCTCTTATGTACGTTACTACTGTTCTGAATCACAGATTCAACAGTTAGTTTTATATTAAGACACTTGGTTACACAGATATAAGTATATATAAATTTACATTTATACACCAGTTTGCACATGGAGGACCCACTTGTTTTTGAAAATATTGCTGTGGCAGTGACAGTAAATCTTCTTATTAGGGCAGATGACGACGAAAACGAAAAGCGAGACGTTGTTGAGTTCGACCCTGGCTGAAAAGAAGGAACGAAGGTAGGGGATTATGTTCACTGCTTATGAAAGAACTGTGGCCTGATCATCCGCAAGAATTTTGGATCTTCCTGAGGATGGACATGGCCTATTTAGAGAAGCTGCTGTTTATGATAGACAACGGATTTAGCAGGAGTGACACACTCATGTTATCACACACTCTCGAAAGTAAGAATTAAATCATATGTTTATACGTTTTGTGATCATACCAGCCTAGATCTCTGATAAAATACCGGTAAACGCCCTATTACGTTGTAGGATGGTTGTAACATTACGTTCCCTGGCGAACGGGGAATCTTAAAAGAGTCTGACATTTAGCCACAGAGTAGCACAGCCTACTATTTCAAAAGTTGTTGTGAGTGTATGCACTGCAATTTGCAGCACTTGAAAGGGCCAATACTTGAATGTGAACTTGTGTTATTTTTCCGAGTTTTGAATATACGCTATATAAGTGCCACTTAGAGTTTTTCAGTCCTCGTCTATCGCACTGGGCAAAACTGTACGGACTTTGTCGCCAATCACTGCCAGTTTCTCTTTTCTGGTATGCTGAAATAAACAAGAGATGCAAACAAACCAAACATGAACATTGGTAAGCTAAGGCATTGTGATACAAATCGAAAATCACCGTGTGGTGTTATACTCATATTACTCAGAAAGAAACGATTGCCGACGTATCGTATTATGATACAGCGAGTCACAGGTACACCTTTCCTCGCTGTATGCCAGAATTAAGACGCTTAACGCCTCTTCCCTCCATTTCATTTCTAGAATACGAAGCAATCAATAGAAATAATGCTTTCACAAACAGCTAGTATAAAGAAAGTAATACCCGCTTTACACGACAGTCCGCCGCGAACGGTACTGGTCTAGCACGACAGCCATCTAGGAGTAGAGCGGGAGAAACTACGAAAATTAGCAGACATTATCCGCGCACCAGAATAGAGAGCAGTTCTTAACTTCTGTGAATCTGCGCATGCGCACTAGGCAGCGATAATTCGCATATGCGCAGAAAGGGGTACCGCAGTGCTCGCTGCTTGTTATTTGCTTGTTGTTAGGTGGCTAGTGGCTTATTTCAGATTTTCAGGGGGGATTTTCTGCGTTTTGTTTCACTAAGTGGGTTTCATAAACCCTGAAAAAACCTTTTTTTGCCAATTCACTGTCTTTTATACAAGCTGTTTGTGGAGGCATTTTTTCTATTGATTGCTTCGTATTCGAGAAATGAAATGGAGCAAAGAAGCGTTAAGCGTCTTAATTCAGGAATACAGCGAGTAAAGGTGTACATATGACCTGGTGTTTCATAAGATGCGTCGGCAATCGTTTCTTTCTGAGTAATATGCATATATCGTTACACAGTGATTTTCGGTTTGTACCGTAATGCCTTAGTTTACGAAAGTTCATGTTTGAAAAGCTGGAAACTTCTGGACTCTGTCAGTTTTAGTAATCCAGTTATTATGGATACATTTCAGTCTATGTACGGTTTCAAAAATTAGAAACCGTTTTCTAGTGCTGTCGTTAGATTGTTTAATACAATGCTGCTAAATACCACTAGGGGTGAGTCAGTCAAAAGCTTGTCGCAAGCTGGGTGTGTTATACTTGCGATCTCGTTATCGTGTTTGTGTTCGCAGCGAGAATAAGATAAACGCGACATATAATTCTGTCCAACATTTTATTAGACAAGAAGTTATTTATAGCTCACATAACATCAGGAAAAAGATTACGAAACATTTCCAGTGCCACGAATATTAACAATTGTTTGGCAGCTCAGTGAGGAAACTGTAACAGAAACTAGATTACTAAAAACTCGAAGTAAATTATTAAATTCATCGAGCCTAAAAAGTCAAAGCAAATTATTAAATTCATAGAGCGCGCGCTGCAGCAAGGAGAAAGCGACTGACAACGCACCTGGCGGGCAGCGCGGGAACCCTAACATGCGCCGGCCCATCAGCTGATTGACTGACACGTGTTTCGGCTGATGCCCGACGTAACTACAAACTTTTCGATTTACAGCGTCGTTACTTGAAATTGAAGCAAACACAGTAAACCCAACATTTTCTATTTCAGTAATTATATGTAATAACATATCTCTTAGCTGTTGAGCAGATCAATTATTAACTAGTATGATAATCATAATATCTTTAAAATTGGAAAATAATTGGATATCATGAAAACCTGACATTTTTGAAAAGATCATTTCTGTCAGTGTTACTGGCACCATAAATTGTACCTCTTTTAAAGATCAAAAAAGGCTCTATGAAAATTTCATCAAGGAGCAAATGGTTCCAATGGCTCTGAGCACTATGGGACTCAACGTCTGAGGTCATTAGTCCCCTAGAACTTAGAACTAGTTAAACCTAACTAACCTAAGGACATCACACACATCCAATCCCGAGGCAGGATTCGAACCTGCGCCCGTAGAGGTCTCGCGGTTCCGGACTGCAGCGCCTAGAACCGCACGGCCACTTCGGCCGGCTATCAAGGAGCACATTTACCACAAGTTCATGATCGTTTAAAAATGTTTTCTTAACTTTCAAATACTCTACACTGCCATCTGCATGATTTTAACTGAACTTACCTATCAGCTTTCTGACAGCGCACGGACGTGGCGAATATAGGTAACCACAATTGTGCACAACTGTATATGCTGGTGAATGGAGATGCAGAGAAGTTGGCAGATTTTTTGTTAGGAACTGAATTTGCTCAATTATCAGCTGCAGCTGTGAACATGTATCACATGTAAGTTTATCTTCTAGCACCTTCATTATATTTTCAACTTGCCTAAATTTTCTCTTTCAGACACTAATGACTCAACATATTTCAATATTCTATCAAGTAAATGCTTCGTTTTAACTGACTCATATTCAGTGGGCACTATATACTGGAGATTTTGTATTTGTTGACAGAAAGCAGGACACTTAAATCAGTATCAGTGGTTATAACCTAAAATAGCTGGTAATTCATTAATGACATCAATCAAACGCAGCACTGCCTTCTGTTCACACACTACTGTTGCACATGAAAAGTACGGTAATTGCGTATCTCTCCCAAATTTTTAATAGCGATTTGTTCTTAGTGTTGCCTGTAATCTTCGAAAATTGTTGCCACTGCTTTGTCAAGATTGTCACATTCTACATCACATAATCTTCTACATTAGGATTCAACTGTTGTCAAGCATTGTGGTAAATTTGGAAATATTGAAGGCACTTCATTTGCTTTCAGCTTTGGATAACTTCTTTCAAATGTCTTTATTTCTCCACGGAATACAAGCCTTTCTACCTCGATTATGCACTCTTCAGTAAAATATTTTATGCATACTACTGGTTTCTTTAGCTTTGAGAAATCGGTAGGAATTTTCCTTAGCCACTTTTTCTCTAGTTCCTCATCGCTCGGTAAAGAAAATGTACTGATAGTTTCGTTTTGAGATCTGTAATTACTTTTACAGCCAGCCACACTGCAGCTATTCGGCATTTCCAGTACCGGTATCTGAAAACTGAAATTCAGTGTAGTTTTTGCAGTGTAGATTCACGCACTTGGAGACGTATTTTTACACATTTAGTTAGTTTACAATGCAGCTTTCGGCATAGCTTCTGAATCAAACAAAAGTGTTCTCTGCTTAATAAATAGTCGCAAAAAGTAATTATATTAGCATTTATAAGTACTTACTGTTCAAAGAACTGCAAAATCGAAACTTGTAGCAGCTAGTATTTAATCCACGAGTGAATACGGAGTTGAGCGTGCTGAGCAACACTCCGCGAGGAGCACGGCGTACGGACAACAGGTCCGCTGAGCCTACGTCACAAGCAAGGTGGCTTAAGTCACCACCACCTGAAGAGAAGGCCACGGCGCGCTCGTGTGACGTCACGCAGAGTGGCCCCCGGTTGGCTTGGCGCTGCGCTGAAAGAATCGAGATGCACGGTCTGCAAATTTTTGTCAAAAGGTTTTACAGAATCTGTTCCGTAAAAAATAATTAATTTCTGAAATACTTTTAGCTTTATATGGCAGCTTCATGATGAAGTGCAATCATTTCGGTAATGGTCATAACTATTGTGGTATTTCACATATGAGTATCAAATTTGAGAACGTTGCCATCAAAAATAGGGGTCGCTATGAATTTGTGTTTGATGCATATTATACATTCTGTTTCTGAGTATGAAATACAGATGAGGTTTTGAAATTTTCGTAAAACATTGGATCAATATCTGCTTCCAATCTCGAAAAAATTGAGCATCTGCAGCAACTTCACTTTCGATCGCAACGCCCGGGAATGAAATATTCATAGCGCCTCTCATATCTCGTAAACCGCTGGAGATAACGAAACTAGATCTTGGCAAATGATACAAAGCAAAGAGTAGGGTACTTTGCCGTATGGTTAAAATACGTAACTATATCTATCGCGATATAGCAGAAGCTATAGTTTATAATTCTTTTTTACCGGTAGTGTAATTGCTTAAGACTTATCAATAGCCAGTGAAAACGAACGAGTGCGGGATGTAAATAATATTGCGATATACATGATAAAACAAAGTACATTTGTGAAAAATGTACTGTGATAAAGTACTATCTGGGGCCAGCAGGAATCTCCCACGTGACGCTCTCGTGACACGTGCTGTTGCGTCTGTTACGAGAGAGACGTAGTGTCTCGCTGTTCGGACCGAGACAGCTGTTCCTGCATTCATAATCGCATTTCAGCCTACAATGTATTCTCATGTGTTGCAATGACTGATTGTTCCGTCGGTTGTTAATAGAATATTTTATACATTACGGATGAAACACACAACATTGGTGTAATATTGTACTATATTTATTATCTGTTAGAAGAATCGGTTTTCGGCTGTTACGTACGAGTGCGGGACGTAAATAATATTGCGATATACATGATAAAACAAGGTACATTTGTGAAAACTGCACTGTGATAAAGTACATTCTTTCTGGACCAGACGACTATTATTTACACTCACTTGAAAAATTCTGCCACGCGAGATTAGCTGAGCGATCTAGGGCGCAGCAGTCATGGGCTGTGCGGCGGTCTCGGTGGAGGTTCGAGTCCTCCCTCCGGCATGGGTGTGTGTGTCTGTCCTGAGGATAATTTAGGTTAAGTAGTGTGTAAGCTTAGGGACTGATGACCTTAGCAGTGAAGTCCCATAAGATTTCACACACATTTGAACATTTTTTTTAATTCTGCACTAATACTGTGTATAATATTAAATTCCTCTGCCTTCAGTATCCTAAATAAATATTGTGTAACTGTTTATAGAGCTCCCTCAGGAAAGCTAGGTACATTCCCCAAGCAAACAATCACTTTTAACTCACCTGTTCTCAGAAACAAAACTAATCATGCGTTGTTATTGTAATGAAAATTTTCTTTCCTGTAAAAATATGGCAGATTTTGAGCATGTAATAAGCCGTGTGCAGTTGTTGACTTCCTCACAAGAGTTGCAAAGAACTTTACAAGCCTGATTGACAATACTCTGCAGATAAAAGAATTAGCAACATATGCTTAAGTGAAATTTTAGATGTATTCCTGACCATAATGGTCAATTGTTCAAAATGCATGCTGTAAGCCCTGCAAACAACAGTAGTTTTGTCAACAGGACGCGCATATAAGTCAACAGTGAAAATCTACAAACCCTCAGCAGACATTTGCAGCAGTTGGAATGAGACAATGTGTCAAGCTAAAAACGTCAGTAATAAATTTAACCTATTTCTAGATTAATTTGTTCCATTGTTTGAAGCTGTATTTCGTAATAGAATTTCATTAAGCGTCTACATACGTGACTGCAGGAGACAGTGACTCATGAAGGGAAACAAGCTATCCTGTAAAAAAAAGGGGAATGCTGTATACAATACGAAGAATTGTATTAAGCTTCAGAACAAGGGACACTACAATTCGCATTTGCACTTTAGTAACTCCAGGGATAGATCAGAAATCTCTGCTGGTGACTACAGTAAGTTTAATTCTTTGTAATATGTAGACAAATTACTGTAGCATGAGAACTGTAGTCCTCAGCATGCTTAAAATGATGTAATTATTAACAGTTTATGTTAATGTAGGATTTATAAAACACTAGAAGTAATGAACAATAATTTATTTAAGTCAGACATGTGTACATCTACTTCCTGAAAAAGCTGTTACAACATCCAGGGCACAACAAGGTTTCATTACAGAAATAGATCACGATTTCCATCTTAAAAGGCAGTAAGCCTTTTCTACTTTTAGTGGAATTACACAGAATGATTGATTAGTTATACACATTTGATATATTGTATTTTGTGAAAAATGACACAGTTGCAAATCATTTTAGACACATATAACAGGTTACATTACCAGTCCTACTGTCTATAAAATTTAATAATTGTGACTAACGATGACTTATATTGCTGCCGAATGTATTAACTCAGACAGATTAATAGAGCAACAAACATTTGTTGGAATGTATGCACCATGATATAAAAGTGTCACTGGGATGAGGCACTACTGAAAGACATTCAACAAAGTGAAAATGTAGCTAGTCGTTGGAAACTAATAAGTGATGGTAATACTGAGTACGACGACATATCAGAGCAACCTCACATTACAGTTGAATACCTGATCCACGACTGAAAGAACTCTTTTATATTGTTACTGCACAGCTATGCAACATTTGTTGAAAATCCTGCCATAAGCTAGAAGCAGGCGAATTTTCTTGTAATGAACTTAAGTGTAAACAAAATAAATCAGAGGAACTAACTCTGGGATTAACTAAAGATGTACAACATAAATCAAAACTAATAATTTTACACTGATTCCAAATTAAACTGAATGGTATAGGATATAATGTCCTAGACATTCAAATAAAATGCAGCAGCAAGACACTCCTTAATGTTTGCAAGAATACTCTCCATGTATATAGGTGGGAAGATTTCTATATAAACACAACCTTAAGAAAAGAAATTGTAGCACTCTTTCACTTTATTCCTGTTAGAATAAACTGTTTCAATTAAACTGACTGTATGGAACACCGAATATGTATTTTAATGCTGTGAAGTGATTTTCTGTAACACATGATTCTACAGCTACTGGCAGAAACAGTTCAAGAACAAACTTTTCACTCAGTGCCAAAGTGTGTGCTGTTATGAAATTTTCTAGCAGATTAAACACATGTGCGGTCCAAGTCTGGCACACAGCGTCACACTTCCAAGGGGTTTTATGAGTAAAGTAAAAAAAAAAAAAAAAAAAAAAGATTAGTAACAAATTAAGGGCCACAGTCTGAATGAGATGCAAATTTGGGAATGGAGACCAACCAACTACTGTGTCTGATATTAAACTATTCCAAACTGTGAGTGGTTTAAGCAACTACTAGAATGTAACTATGTCTCAGTAAAATAATAAAGGCGAAGCAATAAGTAATTGTTACCCATATACAACAATACTGACAGCTTGTATCAAAATTTAGATGAACAGCTGTTATGAGAAGTAACTACATTGGGAAACAACCTGGTGTCATTCTGATTCAGGAAAATGGCAGAAATCCATTTTTGGCTTTCCCTATGTAGTATTGTAATATTCTACTGTAAGTTTTATATGTCTGCATGCCAAAATAATAGCCTCTAATTACATACATACTTATAATGAACTACATGAGGTTTCATACAGAATTACTTTAACAGATTTCTTCTTGTTGGGCAGCACAGGCTCAACAAATTGAAAGAAAGATGTAAATATTTCTGCACAGAATAGCTGAAAGACATAAAAACTTTACTAGGAAAAACTGGCCCAGTTTCAACCTTAGGCCAGTATCAAGTGCACAGATGGATGTGTACACAAACTGATAACATTTTACAATGATGAGATTGATGAGATTGAAACTAGGCATTAGTGCTGGACAAAGTATTTGCTTCAGCTGAATAGTCTGCATGGAACTGTTGGAAACAAATTATCCAAAACCTACAGGCTATAGGGACCAAATGACTATTAGTGTGCATTCAGTTGAAGGTACTACACCAATATGGATTATGGAACCTGCCTCTGCTTTCAGTGGACCAAATACAGTGTGACTGAATGTGTGAGACTTAATAGAAATTTCCTGTGACACCTGATAAATGTCCTAGCATGTAAACTGTACGCAAATTAAAATGTGCTAAGCTTCCATTTCTTAAAAGAAGCAGTAAAGGTGTCATTCTTTTTCATAATGTAATTATTTAATAATGCGTTGGTGGATGCTTTGACTAACAATTTCAGTATTTTGTCAGCCGAATGACCATTACTGCAAACAAAGACTGTTAAGAAGAAACTTTTCTTCTGAACAGCAGTTATAAATACATTTGGAACAAGCACCCATTGACCGTTCGATGACAAAAAATTTTTTTCATTAGGGGCAGATATTAATGTGTGTACAGTAATGTAATTGTAAATAACAACATTCACAACATCAGGCTGATGGAAAAACAGACCACTCCTGTCCAAATATTTGATTAAACTAAGATGTTGTTCACATGCAGGCACATTTCTTTGTCTAAGGGAACCAAGGATCTTGCCATTAGTGGGGAGGTTTGCGTGCCTCAGCGGTACAGATGGCCGTACCGTAGGTGCAACCTCAACGGTGGGGTGTCTGTTGAGAGGCCAGACAAACGTGTGGTTCCAGAAGAGGGGCAGCAGCCTTTTCAGTAGTTGCAGGGGTAACAGTCTGGATGATTGACTGATCTGTCCCTGTAACACCAAAACGGCCTTGCTGTTATGGTACTGAGAACGGCTGAAAGCAAGGGGAAACTACAGCCGTAATATTTCCGAGGGCATGCAGCTTTACTGTATGGTTAAATGATGATGGCGTCCTCTTGGGTAAAATATTCCGGAGGTAAAATAGTCCCCCATTCGGATCTCCGGGTGGGGACTACTCATGAGGACGTCGTTATCAGGAGAAAGAAAACTGACGTTCTGCGGATCAGAGTGTGGATTGTCAGATCCCTTAATCGGGCAGGTAGGTTAGAAAAGTTAAAAAGGGTAATTGATAGGTTAAAGTTAGGTATAGTGGGAATTAGTGAAGTTCGGTGGCAGGAGGAACAAGACTTTTGGTCAGGTGAATACAGGGTTATAAATACAAAATCAAATAGGGGTAATGCAGGAATAGGTTTAATAATGAATAAAAAATAGGAGTGCTGGTAAGCTACTACAAACAGCAAAGTGAACGCATTATTGTGGCCAAGATAGATACGAAGCCCACACATACTACAGCGGTACAAGTTTGTGTGCCAACTAGCTCTGCAGATGATGAAGAAATTGATGAAATGTATGATGAGATAAAAGAAATTATTCAGGTAGTAAAGGGAGACGAAAATGTAATAGTGATGGGTGACTGGAATTCTAGAGTAGGAAAAGGGACAGAAGGAAACATAGTAGGTGAATATGTATTGGGGGAAAGAAATGAAAGAGGAAGTCGTCTGCTAGAATTTTTCACAGTGCCTAACTTAATCATAGCTAATACTTGGTTCAAGAATCATAAAAGAAGGTTGTACACATGAAAGAATCCTGGAAATACTAGAAGGTATCACATAGATTATATAATGGTAAGACAGAGATTTAGGAACCAGGTATTAAATTGTAAGACATTTCCAGGGGCAGATGTGGACTGTGACCACAATCTATTGGTTATGAACTGTAGATTAAAACTGAAGAAACTGCAAAAAGGTGGGAATTTAAGGAGATGGGACCTGGACAAACTGATTAAACCAGAGGTTGTATAGAGTTTCAGGGAGAGCATAAGGGAACAATTGTCACAAATGGGGGAAAGAAATACGGTAGAAGAAGAATGGGTAGCTCTGAGGGATGAAATAGTGAAGACAGCACAGGATCAAGTAGGTAAAAAGACGAGGGCTAGTAAAAATCCATGGGTAATAGAAGAAATATTGAATTAAATTGGTGAAAGGAGAAAATATAAAAATGCAGTAAATGAAGCAGGCAAAAAGGAATACAAACGTCTCAAAAAAGAGATCGACAGGAAGTGCAAAATGGCTAAGCAGGGATGGCTAGAGGACAAATGTAAGAATGTAGAGGCTTATCTCACTAGTAGTAAGATAGATACTGCCTACAGGAAAATTAAAGAGACCTTTGGAGAAAAAAGAATCACTTGTATGAATATCAAGAGCTGAGATGGAAACCCAGTTCTAAGCAAAGAAGGAAAAGCAGAAAGGTGGAAGGAGTATATAGAGGGTCTATACAAGGGCGACGTACTTGAGGACAATATTCTGGAAATGCAAGAGGACGTAGATGAAGACGAAATGGGAGATACAATACTGCGAGAAGAGTTTGACAGAGCACTGAATGACCTGAGTCGAAACAAGGCCCCGGGAGTAGACAACATTCAATTGGAACTACTGACGGCCTTGGGAGAGGCAGTCCTGAGAAAACTCTACCATCTGGTGAGCAAGATGTATGAGACAGGCGAAATACCCCCAGACCTCAAGAAGAATATAATAATTCCAATCCCAAAGAAAGCAGGTGTTGACAGATGTGAAAATTACCGAACTATCAGTTTAATAAGCCACAGCTGCAAAATACTAACGCGAATTCTTTACAGACGAATGGAAAAACTAGTAGAAGCCGACCTTCGGGATGATCAGTTTGGATTCCGTAGAAATATTGGAACACGACTTATCTTAGAAGAAAGATTAAGGAATGGCAAACCTACATTTCTAGCATTTGTAGACTTAGAGAAAGCTTTTGACAATGTTGACTGGAATACTCTCTTTCAAATTCTAAAGGTGGCAGGGGTAAAATACAGGGAGCGAAAGGCTATTTACAATTTGTACAGAAACCGGATGGCAGTTATAAGAGTCGAGGGGCATGGAAGGGAAGCAGTGGTTGGGAAGGGAGTGAGGCATGGTTGTAGCCTATCCCCGATGTTGTTCAATCTGTATATTGAGCAAGCAGTAAAGGAAACAAAAGAAAAATTCGGAGTAGGGATTAAAATTCATGGAGATGAGATAAAAACTTTGAGGTTCGCCGATGACATTGTGACAGCAAAGGACTTGGAAGAGCAGTTGAACGGAATAGACAGTGTCTTGAAAGGAGGCTATAAGATGAACACCAACAAAAGCAAAACGAGGATAGTGGAATCTAGTCGAATGAAGTCGGGTGATGCTGAGGGAATTAGATTAGGAAATGAGACACTTAAAATAGTAAAGGAGGTTTTCTATTTGGGGAGCAAAATAACTGATGATGGTCGAAGTAGAGAGGGTATGAAATGTAGACTGGTAATGGCAAGGAAAGCGTTTCTGAAGAAGAGAAATTTGTTAACATCGAGTATAGATTTAAGTTTCAGGAAATCGTTTTTGAAAGTATTTGTATGAAGTGTAGCCATGTATGGAAGTGAAACATGGACGATAAATAGTTTGGCAAGAAGAGAATAGAAGCTTTCGAAATGTGGTGCTACAGAAGAATGCTGAAAATTAGATGGGTAGATCACATAACTAATGAGGAGGTATTGAATAGAATTGGGGAGAAGAGGAGTTTGTGGCACAACATAACAAGAAGAAGGGACCGGTTGGTAGGACATGTTCTGAGGCATCAAGGGATCACCAATTTAGTACTGGAGGGCAGCGTGGAAGGTAAAAATTGAAGAGGGAGACCTAGAGATGAATACACTAAGCAAATTCAGAAGTATGTAGGTTGCAGTAAGTACTGGGAGATGAAGAAGCTTGCACAGGATAGAGTAGCATGGAGAGCTGCATCAAACTAGTCTCAGGACTTAAGATCACAAGAACAACAACAAGAGAAGGTATTTGCTGCACACGTCACACTGCTGTTTCTTCAGTACACTGCGAACACAATACCCTGCTAAATATGTTAATATTGGAAGGTATGTTTCTGCCTGTCTGATATGGACCTCCAAATACGTAACGTCAACCATAAACTCAGAGTCTGTTTGTATAGTCTCTTTTGTGTCATCATTAAATTAAAGGTGAATCCTTCTGCAACAGGCAGTTTGCCAAAAGCACTTGAATTCAACATGAGTGGTAACATGTTCTTCATCCTCATCTTCGCTTCCACTCCAAAAATTTGTCTCACAGATATGAGATACGAGAGCCAGCCATTGATTCCAGAGAATCAGTTTGAATTTTTTCAGGCAAAAAATAAGTGAAACCAAGCTCTTTAGTACAGTACCTTGCCATATCAATCAAACCATAGGTTGTGTGTGTCAGAGCTATATGGGTTTCCTTTGAAAGGGAATTATTTTTCAGGCCTGAGTCCTTCCACTTATCGAGCCACACAAGAAACTTTTCCAAAGAAACTAATTTTTCATCATTATTACTTAAAGACCGAGGGCACTGGAAGAGATCTTTTAGTCGAACTCCTTTGTGAACTGTCTTAACATTTACAATTTTCCACCATGTAAGTATAATTTTAATAAATTCTGCAGTTGTCTGGTAATGTAACAAGTTTTTCTGTTCCCCTACAGTTGAAATGGCTCCAGCTGTATATTCACTGCCGGCCGGAGTGGCCGTGCGGTTCTAGGCGCTACAGTCTGGAACCGCGTGACCGCTACGGTCGCAGGTTCGAATCCTGCCTCGGGCATGGATGTATGTGATGTCCTTAGGTTAGTTAGGTTTAAGTATTTCTAAGTTCTAGAGGACTGATGACCACAGCAGTTAACTCCTATAGTGCTCAGAGCCATTTGAACCATTTTATATTCACTGAATACCTGCAAAATAAGGCTCACATTCTGTTTCTCAAGTGAAGATTGATAAAGAGACTTCAAAGAAAGACCATAAGTGTGCTTAAGTAGACCATTACATTCAACCTCATGAAGCTGCCTCAATTCTTCAAAAGATGCCATTAACACCTGACAATCATCACTGCTTCCATCAAATTGTGGATATTTGAGCAAAACTTGAGAGTTCTTTTGATTAACCCAATTATTACATGTACACTTAAGGATGTGGATAGAATCAATTATAAAAAATAGTGGCTGAGTTGTATTAGCTGGATGTGGGTAAACTATACTGAGTTTTGGAGGTGAGCTAAAAAGTGCCATAGATTTCCTATTTATAGCATTGTTGTCACTAACTACACAAATAACTTTGAAACCAATGTCATAAAGGCCACATAATATTTTCTTCACATACAAAAATAGCTGTTCAGCTACAAGGTTTCTCACTGGAAGGACATGCACTACTTCTTTAAAAGAAGACAGCAATGATTGTATCGTAAAGACACATGCTGTAGTAGCTGCCTTGTCACTACCAAATGCTGCCCCCACAATGTTTCCTCCCTTGTAATCAAAATAAGGTTTAATATGAATTTCATCCATCATTAAAGAAATGGTGCAATCACTTTCCTGCAAAGATTTAAATCTTTCCTTAATATACAGGAGCATAGCAACTTCATTTTGTTCATTATGAGGACCATTAGTATATGAGGAACATATTTTCTGTAAAGTTCTTGGACGAGGAAGAATAATATTGCCAGACGACCACAAAAATTTATAGGCATGAGGGGGGATAGAATGCAGGATACAACAAAATACATAAAAGTGAGGATTAAACCTATAGTTTTCCTTACAGCTACATAGCAACTTAACTTGCTCACTTAACAATTGAATTTGTTTCTGGTTTTCTTCATCTACAGAACTGCACATATCATTTAAAATGTCCTGTATAAGAAGGCACTGGCTTTTTAATGAATTTTCTTTTGCACTGACTAATTTTTCACTTTGTCTAATAAACAAATCATTCATATTTGAAAGTTTGTCTGATATTTTGTTACTGCCTATCTTTCTTATCTCAGTGTTACTTCGATAGGCAGACAACTGCAAATTATTTGTCACTACAACATATACCGACACAGATGGAGCAGGCAATACATTAAGCAATAGAAATAGCACACAGTCACTTCTCTTAACAATGGTCCACTCTCTGCGAATGGTTGCTCTTTCTAAGCACTGCGGAAATGCTTCAAAAGCAGAAAATAACTTCCTCGAATCACACTCTGTTTTGGTTACTATACTGTCTTTAATTGCTTGTAGAAGATGTTCATAGTCCAATCTAGCTCTCCTTTCCTCTGCACTTTCTCGAGAGCTGGTGGATGGAGTAGACAAATAGCTTGGGCAGCCTGCAAACTTTTGCTCACAATTTTAGTCAAATATATCCAAAATTCAAGATATCCCACCAGAAAAAAAATTGTACTAGGTATATAGTTTTTACATACCTTCGTGTGCTCAGTGGGTTGGAAATTGTCCCGATGAATCGCTGAAAGCCATTTCCGACGCAGACTCGCATCTTTCGGAAAGGTAAACAACACTACTTTCGGTCCAGTTCCGTAATTCCCACGACACCTTGGCACACAACATTTGTAAACCATGTTCACAGTAGCTTCACTACACGTAAACACTTTAATCGCTAGTTTTAAGCACGAATGTAGCACTCGATCCAACAAACGTGTAGATAAACAAACGCTTCGAAACACAACATGGTGGCCGGCTTGGAGTGACGTCACGACCTGCTATGAATTTCGCGCCGTGGCTTTGTCTCTAGGTGGTGGTGCTTAAGTGCAGAGTAGAGGCCGTCAACTGTCGCCGTGTTCCCGATCGTTCTCGTAAGCGAGACTGAGCAACGAGAATGCTGCCTGCGAGATTATCGTGTTCCGAGAGCGCGGTCTCGATAACGAGGCGACCCGACACTCTCGGCTGGCCACCCGCAGCGCCGCCGGTCGCAGGGGGCCGTTCCGAACGTGGATCGCACTGTGTGCGGCTATCCGAGTTACAAATGTACTAGTAAGGAACATGCACGTGTGACATGTCACAGTTGTGCTGGTATGTATGAATGCATTTTGGGAGATTTAAGACACATTTCGGTCGACCGAATCAAAACTGAGACATTCGAACAAATCCAGTCCACATACTATAAAAGTAAAGCTGCCAAAGTTTCCTGTAAAACTGCTATCAGTGGTGGCATTCAGGTTACTCAGAAACTGTCATGTACTGGCGACAAGGGAAATCGTGAAACCTTATGATAAAGCGAGAGATAACGACTGTAAATGATTTTCTACATGAAGATGCGCTTATCGTGGGTTCTGAGCTAAGCATTAACAGGAAGTAGTAAGGAAAACTAGCCACCCACTTTCCTGCCTACCATAGATATTAAAATGCTTGTGTTTATTTCTTCCTCTTTATTTAGCTATTATCCCCCTGTTTCTTCACTCTTCGACGACTTAATACGGTTCTTGTGTTTATTACGACCTCCGTCAGCATTAAAGATTGCCGTCAACTAGGGCAAGGTTGTTAACATATCTGTTTCAGAGTTAATTTTGTACCGCTTACTATCAAAGCTAACTGTGTAACTTTTGTGTTTATTTTGTTGTAGACCCTAGTTCTATAAAAGATATTTCACTTTTGCAACAACACTGTACAGGCAGAATGTTCAAGAAGGCAGGTGCTTTGGACTTTACGAACAGTCTTTCGCAGGCTCTGTAGCTACATACTTGGAACGCTTGAAGGAAACGACCACCTTCTGAGGTGCTCCACTTTTCAGGTCATAGGTGCTTAATGTATTAATCACTGTACGTCGTTATCGTTTGTTATCGTTTGATATCCTTCTGTTAACCATCACTGCCTTGCAATTTTATTTTTATATGCAGTGTTTTCGGACTAAAAATATACAAATCACAGTAACATACATAAGAAAAACTACAAAAAGCCGGATCCACCCGTTGCTAAACCTGAAAGAACCTTAAGATTACGATGCTTGAACTCAACAAAGAGAAATGCGTTATGCAATGATGTTCTGAGGTAACTCATCATTTAGAAAGAAAATACTGATTGCACAATAGAGAGCAGTAAAAATAATATGCGATGTTCACTCACGGAAATCATGTAGGCACAATAATCTTCAAGGAGGTTGGCATTTCAACTGCGCCGTCAAAATACATATATTTGCTAATGACATTCGTTATAAACAGCCCATCACAGTTTGAGAAGAACAGTGTTGTCCATAGGGAGAACACTGGAAGGAAAAAAGATTTTACCCATTGTTAAAGCTGTCACATGGTTCACATGGCTCTGAGCACTATGGGACTCAACTGCTGTGGTTATCAGTCCCCTAGAACTTAGAACTACTTAAACCTAACTAACCTAAGGACATCACACACATCCATGCCCGAGGCAGGATTCGAACCTGCGACCGTAGCAGTCGCACGGTTCCGGACTGCGCGCCTAGAACCGCGAGACCACCGCGGCCGGCTGTTAAAGCTGTCAGTGGCTCAGAAAGGAGTTCAATATGCAGCAACAAATATCTCTGATCACTTGCCCAAAAACATAAAATGTCTGGCAGGTAGCAAAGTAAGTTCAAATCGAACTTAAAAATTAAAATGTCTGGCAGGTAGCAAAGTGAGTTTTAAATTGAACTTAAAAATCACTTCTCCTGGACAACTCCTTCTGTTCCATTGAAGAATGTCTATTGAAAAGGTGGTAGCCAGAGAAAAAAAGACGATCTTTTCACATCATTCAAATGATTTATCGAACATTTAACTAACTGACCAACCAAAGACTGTTGTACCGGCAGTCGTACAATAGCACCCAAAAGAAAAACGATTTAAAGCAGCAGCTGAGGATGCGATCCACCTGCTAAACAGTACGTTGGAATAAATCTGTTATTTAGTGAAGAAGTAGCGTCTTATACACAACCAATTTTCTTCTACTCAAGCGATGTAAACGACCGTAGTACACAATAATAAATTCATTTTATTAAAAGAAAGTGTACATATTCAAAATGAATAATGTAGAATATAGTTTCGCAAATTAATCTGAAACCTTAATTCAGCAGTCCCATTTCTGAGGATATTGCACTGCAGTTGAGTCTGTTCTCCTGTTAGTACCATAGTTATACAACAGTTTACATTACTTAGTATGAAGTATGTAATATTCACTGCATAATTGTGCAGTCAATACTTATCACTTCTCAGTATGATATCTGATTACTTACACACCTCAGAAAACCAGTTGTCAGTCGCCTTTGCTTCTGTGATTCGAATTTAGCTTATTTGGTTCTCTTATTGTTATGGATGATGAGAATATCATTAACGCAGTCGGAATCTAGACAACTTCTTTTCTGAGTCAGTACCAACCCTGCCTTACTAAAATTTCTTTCACTCGAGGCACTACTGGCAGGTATACAGAAAACTTGTTTGCTGAGTTTGCTGAGTTTCGACAGGGTCTGTGAACTGATCGTTTGGACTCTCCATGTTCGTATATTTCTCAACCTCATCTTTCGAATCTGAGGTGAATGTTCGCCAATTTTGAAACTTTTTTTGCGGGAGAAGGGATGACATCTTTGGTTACGTTCGTATCAACAACGTTATTTAACATTTTTCACACATCTTGATGAATTTTTTCTCTTCTTTCTTCGGGAAAAACTAATAGTTCCTTGAAACAGGGATACAAGAACGTTGCCACGTAATGAATGTCATGTAGTTCAGTTAGAACTTTCTGTTTTATAAACAGTTCTGGCCTTTTCTTTAGCTTACACATTGTCACATCGTCGGTTCCAGTTTCGCAGAGTCCTATCAGTTTCAAAATCCACGGCACTACAAATGGTAGTTCTGGCTCATTGTCTCCTTCCAAATCGTCCGTGGCCTCTTTGAAAACCTTCAGAAATTGAATAACGCTTTCCACAGTCGCATTCTGATACGACGTCATCATATCGTGTTTGCTTCAATCACGCAAAACGGTCTCTATTTGGTCTTTCTGTGAATGGAATGAGTCTAACATCATGTACACACTGTTCCACCTGATTTCAGCATCATGGTGTAATGTTTTGTCTAATCTCGCGACTAAGCCAGATCGCTTCATAAAGCCTACTAGTTTACGTACTGTCAGGATGGAGTCATACACTGCAGGAATCTCATCCATTAAGAAACCTTCATTGAATGTGTGTCTCAGTGCTGTATTAATACAGTGCATCACACATGGGAGTCGTTTGTGTGCTTCTAGTGCTTTCTTGGTGTTAGCTCCCTGATCTGTAACGAAAGTAATCTGTCTTAGCTCCGAGGACGTTATCAGCAACTCTGCCATTTGTTCATGTATTTCCGTAATGATATGTTCACCAGTCTTGGCAACATCATAAAAACCTCGTAGTTAAGAGTACACTGTTTTTTAGTTTCCATTTGCCCGTCGACTGATCAATATAGCTAGATGTGACGGTCAGGCAATGGGTCTTACGATAACTGTCTGTCCACAGATCGCACGTCATTGAACACTGGTTTTTACCAGTTGCGTCTTTCACTACTGGAATAAGTTCACTCCTGACTTGATCAGCCAATTCCTTAATAAGTCGTGCTACAGTCCTTGGGGAAGGTGGCACGTCTTGGGCGATGATTTGTCCGTATTTTGCTCCTGTATTTATGAGTTCTTGAGCTAAGCTTATGAATTCTTCACCACTTACTATATTAAATGGTCAGAGGTCTGTTGCACACATTAAAACACATTTGTCCCTAGTAGATATTTTATCAGCACTGGCAGCTGCAACGCTTGACAAGTGTCGATTATCCTTACACTTATGTCTGTTCATTCCAGTTGTGCTTCCTTTGTAAGCAAGCAATGCTCCACAATTTCCATTTTGGCACTGAACCTAACCAACTGGAAGACGTGTATCTCTTCCATCAACCACCTGAAACAGTCGTAACGAAGACAACTTTTCTTTTCGTTTACGGACACAACTAACGTATCAATTCATTACAAAATGCTACACAAACGAAGCGATTCGATTAATCAAATACTATCACGTATCGAATTCGGAGGCTCTATTCTGTAATTATTTAGTAATAACTGAAGAGCGAACCTTAAATTTTTCCCAACTGGAGCTGCCACTCCTTACTCCCACTTTATTTATCAGAATGTACGTCGCATCAGCAAGTTTCTTCAACACAACATCTTTTGAGATGGTAGTCATCGCATTGTTCCCGGTTCCGGAACCACTCATGCTGAGTTTACTGCCTACCACTAGGTTACGATAATGCGAGTCTCTCGGCCAGCTCGCGGTCTCGCAGCCTCGGCCCGGCACGTGTCCTGTTCGACAATCCTCGTCTCCGATCAGTTTCGTAGCGTGACGTCAGTCATCCCCACCTGACGCGCCCGTGCCAGCGATAATGAGGCGCGTACTCAGCGAGAAGCGAGCGAGACTGAGCAGCGTTTTGACGTGCTCTAGTGCAGAGGACGACATCTGTAGTCGGCCGTCACGCCGCACTTGGCGACGGCACTGAAAGAAGCGAACGAGAACTGTTACACACGTGTGTCCCCTGGCGAGGCGGCCGCGGTGTCACGTGACGCACGGCCTGTCCTTCCTCGTGACGGCACGGGGCGCTAGCAGCCGGCGCCATTTTCATCCCCACGAGCATCGAGTCTACGTCTCTGCTTGCCTTCGATGTCCAAAGCGCGCCCCCATGCCCTGCCAAACGGGTAAAAACTGTGGCTTCTTTCACAAGCTTTATGCCCGTTTTGTAGGCCACGATCAGCTGAGTTCCCTCTGTTTATGTTGTGTCGGCTGCTGTGGGAGTCAGCACCGACAGAAGCGAGGAAGGAGACAAGTTTCGATGGCTGGTGGCAAGAACCGAAACTGATCCACACGTAACACTTCCAATTTAATAGAACCTTTTATTTGTAAAAAGGAAAGAAACGAACCTCAGTTTCTCGTTACGAGGTGGTTCCGCGCTTCCTGCACCTCCTACCCCTGCTACTCGCAGGACGCATTGTCAGTACCGTCTTCCTGTTGCTCGGCACTGGCGCTGTTAAAGTCTGCGGCCGGCGGCGGCGGCCGGCTGCTCGCCCCGGCGGCCAGGCGGCCCCGCGCTGGTCGCGAATGCTCTGCAGATCGCACGGCAACACTGGTGACAGTTAGGCACTGGCACATTCACAGGGGACAACTGGAGCAGCTACGTCGTCTTCCACGTACCTGCTACCCGGGAGGCGCGCCGGAACGCCTCTCTCAGCGCACGTGTCTCTCGCTAGTAGTTGCTCCACAACAGGAACGAACGTAGCCGTCTCGGCCTCTCCCGCCGATTCACGAGGCGTATTTCGTCCGCGGCACTCTAAAGTTGCGGCAGTAATCGTTTTCTCCGAACACGCGCTCCAAATGCTCAGATACAGATTCTGGTCGGTTGTCGTCAGTAATAGTCTTTGCCCCACGTACTAGCGTTTTCAGTACTGCTTCGTGAAAGCTTTCGCTGTTTCAGTAGACCTTCCGCACACCGAACCGCCGGTGTCGCTGTCCGACTCGCCTGCCGCTCGCGCGCCACTGCGGCCCTCTCTGGCAGTTCGCATGAGCAGCTGTTACATTTGCGTAAGCACAACACCGTGCCCGCATCGGCAGCCACTGCTTTCGACTCCCAATGACGACGGCGGAGATAGCTACTCGTACCTGTACCCCGTACGGCGAGAGAAGAGTTCTTGACAGTTGACGCGGCCTTGGCGCACGTGCTTCGAGCATCCGCGACGGCCAATCACATCGTGAGCTTATGTTTACGTTACCGTGGCAACGCCCCAGGGCGACCACTGCTTTCAGTCAGCCACGTGCTACGTTCAGGTTTGTGCGTATGCGTGTGCATTCCGCTACTTCTGTGAGTCTCTTGCAGTGTGTACAAGTGGAAAAGTGTGCATAAGTATGTATAAGTGTCTATAACTGGAAAATGGCTGCCTGTAGCGCAAAGAAAAGGGCTTTCGGAAAGGCAGCTACGCTGAAATCCCGAGCGTGCTATTTTATATACGGATTGAGTTTTTATTTTGAAAGGGATAGGGACAATGGTGGGTCTTTGATATCAGTAAGTATAGTGGTTGACAGAGTGGTAGAAACATCCAACATCTCTACAGCGACAGTGAAGAGAGTCACAAATTATAAAGACGCTGCCATCTCAGCTGCGAGCACTGTTATTGTGGCGCCTGGAAAATCGAGGAAGAGATTGTGTCGTGTGACTGAAACAGATCACTTTGACGAAAGTGCTATCAGGCAACACATACGTGCATGCTACAGCGCGAAGAAGTATTCGACACTTAAAAAGTTGACGGCGTCCCCCCCCCCCCCCTTTTTCTTTTTGTGGTTTTAGGGCGCACAACTTCAATGGTCATTAGCGCCCAGACTACGTTAAGAATGCAATGCACCGCGAGGTACAAGTTTAAAACAACAACTAAAAGGGAAAACACGATAAAAGACAGACTGACAGGCATAGGATTAAAAAAAAACAGCATAATCAAATGTCGTTAGAGAGTTTTGTCAAGTTGATAAAACGAAGAACGCGAGCAGCTGCTCGTGGGTCATCCGCTAAAATGGCATCTAGAGTACATGGCAGGCCAAGATCAAGACGCAGTGTGTTAAAATCCGGACAGGACGTTAAAATGTGGCGGACCGTCAGCAATTGTCCACACGGGCAGAACGGCGCCGGCGCAGCCGTCAGCAGATGGCGATGGCTGAACCGGCTGTGTCCAATTCGTAACCGGGCCAAAACGACCTCCTCCCGCCGAGAAGGGCGGGAGGAGGACGTCCAAGCCGCGGGAAGAGGTTTCAAGGCCCGAAGCTTGTTGTCCGTAAGTGCAGCCCAATCGGCATGCCACAGCGATAAAATGCGCCGACAAATTACCCTGCTACAATCCGACGAAGGGACACAACAAGAAGCTGTCCGAGCCTGGAGGACGGTGTCTGTTCACAGGCAGAACGAAAAGTCTCTCGATTGTTTTGAAAAAAATTGACTTCGGTTGGAATAAGTTCTCAGGACGAAAGGTATTGTTGGAATGCGGAGACATTGTACGGGTATGGAGATGTTGTTTTCTGCGCGAGTTGCTACCAGTGAATACGGAAAATGTAATACGGATTGACGAAACATGGGTCAACGTGCGCCGTGCGCGTTCCGCCGGGTCAGACGACACCCGCCACGGAACTACGAGCGTACCAACTGGCGAGGGAGGGCGAGGGCGACCAATTATAGTGCGTGGTGGCCCTATGAACGGTTTTGTGCCCGGTGCTATGATGACGTTTCCGTCAAATAAAAAACTGTCGACTAGCCCGAGGAGATGAATGCAGATACATCCAAAGACTGGTTCGTTACTCGTTTCCTACCAAACGTCAGTTCTGGAAGTGTTTTTGTAATGGACAATGCGCAGTACCGTTCTGTACAGGCACCAACGGCTGCTGCGAGGAGAGACGAAATAGTAAGCTGGTTGAAAGATAATAAAATAGGCTTTGAACAGAATGTGCAGAAAGGGGAACTTGTGGAATTAGTGAATGTTACAAGGCCAGATCAGTCAATCACCCAGACCGTTGTCCTGCCCCTGAAACTACTGAAAAGGCTGCTGCCCCTCTTCAGGAACCACACGTTTGTCAGTTTAGTTATCAGTATAATTATAACCGAGAGAAGTGCAAAGTGACAGGAATGTCGTATGGGTTGTGCGACAACCTTAGCTAATTAACCGTCCGGTACATTTCAGGTGATGTTTGGGCGGTTATTGGCGTTTCATATGTAGGTTTGTAGGTTATCGGCCGCTGTTAAAAAAAATATCCTGTCAGCTGCAACAGAAAGTTAGCGGAATTTCGCGACAGCACTGTTTAAGTGGAATATCAGAAACGTGCTTTCTTGAGTATGAACGAATACGTAAGATGAATATTGTAGGTAAAATTCGAATCTTAATTTCCTGTGCTCTTCACTCAATAGAATAAGTATACGACCTTTTAATACAACACAAAAATATACGTAACGTGATAGGTTCGTTTAATCTTGTAATACACTCCTGGAAATTGAAATAAGAACACCGTGAATTCATTGTCCCAGGAAGGGGAAACTTTATTGACACATTCCTGGGGTCAGATACATCACATGATCACACTGACAGAACCACAGGCACATAGACACAGGCAACAGAGCATGCACAATGTCGGCACTAGTACAGTGTATATCCACCTTTCGCAGCAATGCAGGCTGCTATTCTCCCTTGGAGACGATCGTAGAGATGCTGGATGTAGTCCTGTGGAACGGCTTGCCATGCCATTTCCACCTGGCGCCTCAGTTGGACCAGCGTTCGTGCTGGACGTGCAGACCGCGTGAGACGACGCTTCATCCAGTCCCAAACATGCTCAATGGGGGACAGATCCGGAGATCTTGCTGGCCAGGGTAGTTGACTTACACCTTCTAGAGCACGTTGGGTGGCACGGGATACATGCGGACGTGCATTGTCCTGTTGGAACAGCACGTTCCCTTGCCGGTCTAGTAATGGTAGAACGATGGGTTCGATGACGGTTTGGATGTACCGTGCACTATTCAGTGTCCCCTCGACGATCACCAGTGGTGTACGGCCAGTGTAGGAGATCGCTCCCCACACCATGATGCCGGGTGTTGGCCCTGTGTGCCTCGGTCGTATGCAGTCCTGATTGTGGCGCTCACCTGCACGGCGCCAAACACGCATACGACCATCATTGGCACCAAGGCAGAAGCGACTCTCATCGCTGAAGACGACACGTCTCCGTTCGTCCCTCCATTCACGCCTGTCGCGACACCACTGGAAGCGGGCTGCACGATGTTGGGGCGTGAGCGGAAGGCGGCCTAACGGTGTGCGGGACCGTAGCCCAGCTTCATGGAGACGGTTGCGAATGGTCCTCGCCGATACCCCAGGAGCAACAGTGTCCCTAATTTGCTGGGAAATGGCGGTGCGGTCCCCTACGGCACTGCGTAGGATCCTACGGTCTTGGCGTGCATCCGTGCGTCGCTGCGGTCCGGTCTCAGGTCGACGGGCACGTGCACCTTCCGCCGACCACTGGCGACAACATCGATGTACTGTGGAGACCTCACGCCCCACGTGTTCAGCAATTCGGCGGTACGTCCACCCGGCCTCCCGCATGCCCACTATACGCCCTCGCTCAAAGTCCGTCAACTGCACATACGGTTCACGTCCACGCTGTCGCGGCATGCTACCAGTGTTAAAGACTGCGATGGAGCTCCGTATGCCACGGCAAACTGGCTGACACTGACGGCGGCGGTGCACAAATGCTGCGCAGCTAGCGCCATTCGACGGCCAACACCGCGGTTCCTGGTGTGTCCGCTGTGCCGTGCGTGTGATCATTGCTTGTACAGCCCTCTCGCAGTGTCCGGAGCAAGTATGGTGGGTCTGACACACCGGTGTCAATGTGTTCTTTTTTCCATTTCCAGGAGTGTAGATAGTCCATTTGAGGAAAGCGTTGGTAATTTAATCCAAGTTTTATGTGAGATTTGGAGAATTGCTCGATTTCTTCAGCTCCTTTGAGGGTCTTAATTTTTTGTGTGTGAGAGTGACTAAATTGCATATATCCAAGCCTTCGGTTTCTTGTGTTTCTCTTACGTTTTGCATCATTGTACAAAGGATTCTAGTGGATGGTTGGTTATGTTGACCTCGTAAGGCTAACAAATTTAAACAGATCAGACGTCATTACGATACCTTCTTTACACTGTCGTTCTAATTCTTCTTTGGGTATCCAGATTGTGAGAGTCTGAATTAATAGTATTGATGTTGGAAATACGGATTTGCATTAAGTTTTCAGTCATTGCTCAGTAACAAAATCTCCTGTCTTGAAGAATACTTTACTTGCCGATTCCATGTTTTGCTTTTTTTTCCCTTGGTAACGCATATGACACAATAGTAAACACTTCATCTGTGAATGTCACCTACCTACTTTCACTTTTTTTCCTTTCTACAATTTAATATTATGACAGACTTATTCATGAACTAGCACTCAAAATTAACGGCTAATTTTTGCATATAACAGAACCTCTATATGGCAATGAGTGCAACTGACAAAGTGTTTTAGTGTTGCTTTACATGATAGAAAATGAACTGAGCCGAGCTTTTTGAAAACGAAAAAGCACATACTATTCAAACACGTTCATGTAGTATGCACAAATACTAGTAGGTCCCATTATAAGTAAATCTATGCTTTTATTTAAATACCACAGACGAAGTATATGACCCGATTATTGCTGTAAGCATACCTGTATTCATTCCATATATACCTCCATGAAATGGTTAATTTGCCATACATGTGTCTCAAGTATAATTATTTCATTGTACCATTTTTCTCTACAAAATTCATGTGCTCAGTACTAAGTAGAAAATGTTTCGAAGTTATTTACCAAAAACTAATTAAATAAAGAAAGCCCATTTGCAATGGATGTGTACAAATTCAGAAAACTTATTTACAAAGCTATGTTTCATAAAATGGCACAAGCTTTTTGTAGTCAAGTTGATAACATACACTTTAATGAGGGTGATATTTCATCACAATGATGCCACTAAGCATTAGGGATATGGTATACTTTGACAAGATACTCAACTAGTTTCCACTTTTAGATCACCTACAATACTCAAATATTTCAGTAAGTGTAAAAACCCTAAATAAATATTAACATGATGCATACTCTTTACAATATTTCATAGCTTTCCATGTATAGGACTACTGCTTGTACTACTAAGCTAGTGGCAACAACACAGAGGAAAACAAGAACACGAAACGAAGGTCAGTACCATCTAATGCAACCAAAAGCCGGAAAGAGAGTGACACCTGTTTCAGAACTACAAGAAATGCAGAGAATAGAATCCCGTTATTTTAAATCTGCGGAAGACCCGATGGCCAGCGGTTATTTCCGTAAGAATACGGATATATTTTGTTCACTCCAATAACTATCCTCTGGAAATAGCCGGGTTCTACGACCTTTAATTGGAGTTAGGAACACAGTTACCAACTTCCATGTTACCCGAAGTAGTAGCCCGTTACCTGCCAGAGAACTAGAACTACGAGCGCATAACTGGCAGAGAAAAATACCGACCTCTGGCAGCTATTTCCGAAGTCGCTCGAATTTCTTGCCCGAACTAAACTGACACACAGAACGATGACTAGACCTTTAAGGTCACTCCCATCAGCTACCGCTATGACATTAACTTTATTTTTTTACTTCTTTGTGCTGAAAGTAGTGACAGCGCCCGAAATAGTAAACAGCTCAATCAATAGATGGCGTGCAGTCTCACGGGTATTTCCATGGCGTATAGAACGCCTCACAGATGGTGTAGCCAGATCTCAAATGAGTTGACGATCTTCAGTGAACAGATGGCGCGAGCCAGTTACTGAAATAACTGCTAGTGTAACATTAGCGGTTATGTTTGACGTGACGAAATGGCTGTTCAACGTGAAATAGGAGGAAGTGACGTCACAAGACACGCAGAGTGCCGCGTCAGCGGCAGCTAACTCGTCCCGTGTGTCGGCGGCAAAGCCGGACCGTGCGTCCGAACGTGGAGCGTGTCCGACGTCTGACGTCACAGCCAGTGGCGCACGACTGGGCGGGGCTCCCGGCCTCCGTGAACGACGCTGGTAAAAGTTACGTAATACCTTAGTTGGATCAAGAATTTTCGTCTTTTATCTTTTTGGACCCTCACCAATAAACCTGAATGGCACGAACTGAAACCACAAGAATGTCTGCCACCTCCAGAACGTAAACGTATTGCTTGTCCACCAAGACGTGGACCCTGCGGCCGCTCGGGTATTCTCGGCTGTAGTCGGAGTTGCCACGGCTGTCAATTTTTGGGAAGCAACAGTGAGTGGCGCTGAATCACTAGCAGTGTGTTTAACAGTACAGTGTGTGTCCACATTTGAGTATAAAGTGTCTGCAATGTATTATTACGGATCACCGTCGCTGCTACCCATCATTTATAACGTCGAAAACGGTAGCTACTGCGTGCCAAGTTGTCGGCCCTACGAAGCACCGACCGAGGTTTTCCAGCCGCGTCTGCCCGGCCTTGCTCCGCTCGGGCCCAGAATTCTCCGCGGCAGTAATACGGCATTAAGCGTGGTAACTCAGGTGCTTGTGCAGGGAATTCCCCTAACCGAATGATCCTTAATCGTAGATCCCGATAAAGTGTTGTAACCAACTGCTCTCTGAATTTCGTAAAATAAGATGAGAAAATGTGGATCTCAGTCTCGGACGGTTTACAGGATTGCGTTAGTGATCGGCTCGTCACCAGTGTAGCAAATAACAGTCCTAGTGGTGAACTGTATGGCTCTATCCATCGGATTCGGATATCGAGGGAGTTAAAAGGTTACCGGATCACTTAATGTAGGTTAAGTACTGCCTTCAGTGACTTCACTTTCTGTACCAGCTCTTTTTCTAAACTAACATACGCTTTCAACCTGACTGTTGAAATGCGTATTTGTGAAGTTTGAGCTATTTTAATTCACTCTCTTAAAATCAATTGGCATTGCTATCGATCGTCGTTACTATAAATTATCTGCATCCGAAAGTGTGGCACGTCTCCACGCCCACACCGGCACGGCGGCCAATACAACAAGTCTACTGCCGTCTCTGCACGGAGATTAGTTTTCACTAGACGAAGTGTCGGAAGGATGTGGCTGCTGTCAAGTTTGCGTACGTCTGGTTATGATTAACTATTAATATGCACTTATCTGGAGATAAACTGGGTCGAAAGTTGAACTAAGGGAAGCAGTTTGAAGGGGAGAGGAAAAATAGTATGAAGGTGAGAGCGGAGGGTAGGAGACCTCTGCGATGGTCGTGCCGGGTAGTGGGAGCAGTAGACGGTTGCTCGCTATCTGCAGCAGATCGTAGCTGAGTGGTCGGTACTGCGCCTTTGACATTGTGAGGCGCTGTTATTCGGCGGCTGCAGCTCGGTACCGGCGTTGACTTCTCAACCACCATCAGAAATTCAGTCCATCATCGGTTAGTGTCCGACAGCTCGTGTACCGGGTTCTCAGTGTTGGCGATTTGTTTGTGCGTCAGTGTGCGGGTCTATGGACTTCCCTGCTGTAGCGTGTCGGTCGGCCGTGGCAGGTGGCGGCACGTCCAGTCGTGGAGGGTCTCGCTGGGAGTGTGCGTCAGCTCGCCGTGGGCCGCTGTGTGCCGGCTAGTAACGTCTTTGGTCGCTAATGCTCCACCTACGATTGTGATCATACCTCTCCAGAGCGAGGATGAAAGGATTTTTCGAGTGTCTCGATTTCCAGTATAGTCGTGTGGCGAGTTATTTGAATAGGTCCTCCAGGATTTCGAGGCGGTGTGCATTGTGAGTATCCGCGGTGCGTGTGTGGTGTGGAGCTTTGCAAATGATACGCAGTACTTTGTTCTGAAGCGCAGGCGTGAGCAGCTGCGTATTCCCAGGCGGGAGCTGCGTGCGTCATCAGAGATCTAATCGTTGTCGTGTATATAGACCTCGACACCCTCCTATTCAATATACTTTCGCTGTTGAGCATTGGGTAGAGTCGTTTGAGACTCGTGTTCCCCCCGTGTAAGTTTGCGGGTCAGCCGGACACCGAGGTACCTGACTGCCTCTCAGAAACGTACTGGGCGTGCACGTGCACTGCCCGCAGTGTCGATGTTTGCGCAGTAGCTGCAGACGCGGTCTGCACGTGAACAGAACTGCTTCGCACTTGTCGACGTTGTCGTTCCAGCGGAGGCTCGCCAGTTCTGAGTGCTGCTTGTAATCGCGAATTTATGTTCGACGATTTCCAAGGATGGCATTGTCAGCCTCGTAGACGGCCAATGTCGTTTTTTGTGTTGCTGGGACATCATTAAGCAGGATGGACCCCAGTATGCGTCCGTGGGTGAGATACGAGTGTATGACACGTACGAGCCCGTCGGGGAAACCGGCACCACTTACTTATGTGGCCGATGTGTCAGAAATTAACCGCACGTGTTCACATAACTACTGGCCAGTCAGCGCAAATGTGCCGGTAATATTTGTCCGGCTGTGAGATTTTGCGGCCTTATCGGAGACATTACGGCACAACTTGTCTTATTAACATTTTACTTCACTGTGTTCATAAACGACAGGTCAATGAGGTAACACCAACGCGGAAGTATACATAGGGCAATGTTTACATAAGGTTTATTCATAACTACGTATAAAGTCAGTGCATTGCAGGGAATACTTGACTCGAGCACATCTGGGTAACCAAGCATTAGCAATGATCCACACCAGAACAACAGGTGTTTTTCAACATCGTCCTAGGTTTCAGTTTCTAAGTATAGACCAGTTAAACGTTTACGGCTGTGTTGTTCCTAAATTATAGTTGCTGCCTATTATCAACTTTGCTGATTGTTTGCTCGGTAAAGCACCAATGCATGGTGTACGGGTAACCGGCACTTGAAGCACTTATCAGAAAGAATTAAAGAACACAGTTCCTCGAGTGGCCATGTGGGAGCATATGCTGTGTACAAACTTTGGAGAAAGAATGATACTATTGACAAGGAAGTTAAAAACGAAATTCGTAAAGAAGCGACATTTTCGAAAATGTTTCTTACAAGGTTATCCGATATCATACTTACTCTAGCAAAAAGTTCGTTGGCTTTCAAAGCACATTGAGAGACCTTACGTCACGAGGAAGGATACCATGGCCATTTTCTGACCTTGCCACCCGGTATAATCACACTTCGCGGCAAGTTTTGGATATGCCCAAAGGTAATTATTTTCACATCTAAGAAACTTGTTGAGCATTTTGTTTTTTGTTTATTTTTCCAATTGCTTACATTCGGAATCGTTTTTAGAATCATGCCTTTTTGTTTTTGGGATGTGCAAGTTACCCGACGCCAACAAATAAAAATGAAATGATTGAGTACTTAAGGAACAAACTTGAAAATAAGCTGCTATATCAAATTAGAGGATCAATGGTTTTCGCCATCATATTGGACACTATACGGAATATATCGAAGGTAGATCAGCTAAGCATTGTTCTGAGATATGCAGTAATAACCAGCTCGGAAGATGGACAACCAATCGATATACAAGTAAAAGAATTTTTGTAGGGTTTTATGCACTCATAAAACATGGTGCAGGAGATTTAGTGAAGCTGGTGATCAAATTACTTTATATTCACAAAAATACTGATTTTAAAAAGTGTGTCGGTCAAGGTCATGATGGGATCACTGTGATGAGTGGTGTTGATAATGATGTACGAAAACAGATTAAGAACATTAAATGGCTCTGAGCACTATGGGACTCAACTGCTGTGGTCATCAGTCCCCTAGAACTTAGAACTACTTAAACCTAACTAACCTAAGGACATAACACACATCCATGCCCGAGGCAGGATTCGAACCTGCGACCGTAGCAGTCGCACGGTTCCGGACTGCGCGCCTAGAACCGCGAGACCACCGCGGCCGGCTAAGAACATTAAGCCAACTGTGGAGTATGTGCATAATTTGAATTTAGTGGTAAATGATGCCGTTAGCAGTTGTCTAGAAGCAGAGATTTTTTTTTCAACAATATAAGACTTACATAATTTTTTCGGGAATAGCATTAACTATTGATATTCACTGGCGAACCAGAAACCACTCTAAAAAATATTTAATGCGACTACGTAGCCTAGTATAGTTAATACGATATATGCAATACAACTTCATTTTTTATCAGAAGGCATTATCAGAAATACTACTGAAGAGTTCCAGTAAAGATGAGTGTAGCGAAGCAGATAGTATTAAAACAAAAGTGCTATCTTTCCCGTTCGTATTCCGTTGTGAATTCACGCACAAAATACTGAATGACATGAACTATACATCCAAAATTTTACAAAAGCGCATTATCGATCTGGACGATGCAAGAAGACTTTTAGCAGATGTTAAAACAAAATTGATATTTTATAGAAATGATTTCGAATTATTCAAGTGCAAAGTCAGTGAAACTGCAAAAAAATTTGACACAGAGCCCAATTTTCACGAAAAACGGCAAAAGGAAATTAAAAAACATTTTGATAAACTAGCTTCTGACCACCGATTTCGAAACAGGGAAGAAATATTTAAATTACTAGTTTCAGAATTGTGCTACACACAATTATAGTTCAGTTAAACACACGTTTCACTGCCGTGAGTGCAGCCTGTCAAATATTTAATTTCCTAACACCATCATTTTTGCTCGGTGTAGATGAAGCAACTTTAGTATTGTACAAAAATTCCAAAGTAAATATTTGATATAATAGGTTCTCATTTTTCACTTCAGTCTATTAATACTTATTACTTTGTTCTACCTAAATTGGATCCGACTTGGACTGTTCACCAATTATGTAAAAAAATTACAACTAAATATGCAATGCTGCAGTGCGACATTATGGAAGTGTTTACCGCAGTTTTATTGTTTTGGGCAATGCCTGTCACTTCTGCAACAGCCGAAAGATGATTCAGAAAATTAAAATTATCAAAACTTATTTATGAATGTTATGGGTCAATCTCGGCTCCGACATTTATCACCCATAGCAGTCAAAAACAAGGCCGGATGAAGTCTAGATTTAACGGTACTTGTTAATGATTTTGCAAAAATCAAGAGAAAGATTATAAAATGAATTTTTGAAATAAATCTCTCTATGAAACTTCCTGGCAGATTAAAACTATGTGCCGGACCGAGACTCGAGCTCGGGACCTTTGCCAGAGCACTTACCCGATAAAGGCAAAGGTGCAGAGTTCGAGTCTCGGTCTGGCAAGCAGTTTTAATCTGTCGCAAAGTTTCATACCAGCGCACACTCCATTGCAGAGTGAAAATCTCACTCTTAAAACTGTCTATTTCGGTTTATCGTCTAGTTGTGTTGTTGACTGTAACCTAATACAGCCATGAAAACATGGGCCCTGTCTCCGACCCTTGTTGACAATCACCGATCGGAAATCGCAGCTCTAAACGAAATCAAACCGATCGGTACGGCGCACTGAGCTGACAGCAGACTGTAATAGTTTGGCGAGAGTGCGCTGCCGGCACTGGCAGCAGCACCTCTGTGCCACCACAGACGTGAATGTCCTGCCCTCACTGTTCCCAGCGTGCTTCGCGGCACAGGGGCATTTTTTTTTTTTTTTTTTTGGTCGCTGAGCACTACTTCTTCATTGTTTAATTTTCATTAGCTTCTGCCCGCACTTGGTTCGTCTAGTATGGTCCAACATCGAAAATTATCCCACGCATCTTTTCAGCGTATGGAAGTATCTTATGTCCTACCCAGGTCGAACTCCACCCGTGTGCAAAATTTCATCGGAATCCAGGCTGTAGTTTTTGCGCGAAAGTGTAACAAACAATGAAACTTTCACATTTATAATATTATTACGGAGTGCGATTAAATATTATCTGCTGCCTTACACGTAATAATTTACTCAACAGTAGGTAGGTTTACAGTATTATGCGAAGCAGTGGGCAGTAAGAAGCTGATGACGAAAAAGCACGCTGCGGAGCCTCTCCGAACGTGCGGGGCGGGGCGATACCTGGCGTGTCAGACAGTGTGAGTGGGCAGGCCGCCACCGAATAGAAAAACTGCGGGAAGTGGCTGCCCAAAAAGCTGAAGGAAGTCTGCCCTGGTGACATCAAATGACGGAGGGACTTAAATGGTACAGAGGGTAAAAGTCAGGTGGGGAAGGAAAAGGCGAGCTACAACAGCTTGCAGATGGGTAGTCGGGGAGATGGTTTGACTATGAATGTCATCCTGTAGGCAGCATCACGCGCCCATGAGATGGAATGCTGACCTCAGGGGGAAAATCAATACGAATTGGGAAGAAATGCGAAAGCTCAAAGCAGTTGTGAGGGGGCAATTTCGTTTCCTGTAGGCAGAGTACAAGGGGGGCGCTGCGCTGCCAAAATCCGCTTTGTGGGACCAAAGGCCACGAGCATTCGATTGGATGAGACTCATGGTGAAGAAGAGATTGGGGGGGGGGGTTGGGTGTCAGCATGGCAGCTGTCGAGTGACAGCCGGTGAAGAGCCGCTACTACAGGGCACAAAAGCAAGAGGATCGTGCTCCATGTGGTCCACAAAAGCATCAACTTGCTTGGACAGTCAGTCTGTGGAGTCCAGCGTTGAAAAAGGGTTGGTGGTGCGCACTGGCGACAAGGAGGCTGTCCAGGCTAAGGTATCACGTGGCGAAACCATCCGACAGGATCTTCAAGTTGGCGAAGGAGAAGACCGTTTGCCTTTGGTGGACTTCTTCAAGCCTTTCTGGTTAAAGGAGGACTCGGGTGGTGTTTGGCTGGAGGGACGAAGGAAGTCTCCTGTCCTTTCCGGCCTACCGGTTGTGCAGCTGGTGGCTTTGCCCCTTGAGGCTAGAGTTTGACAGCTCGTTGCACAGCTGAATGGGGGGATGGCGGTGCTGCCCTGACATTGGGCGACTTCACAACCTCAGAGCTGAATTGGAGGTCGCATGTCTGTGTGGCCATGTCCTTCAAGGGTCGAGGGGTAACAAGAAAAGAAGTGCCAGAAAGGAGAACGCAGGGTTTGTGACTAATCAGAAACTTGCGAGTGACAGGGTAACGCACTTTTTCCTTTACCCGGGTCTCTTGGACAGCCCACCAATCAAGATATACGGGACAATCCCGAGAGGAGGCGGAATGGCAGCCATTGCAGTTTATACAGTGGGGAGAAGGAGGTGCACAATCGCCCTCGTGTGCATCCCTACCACAGGTTACACATATGGCTGGATGACTACAAGACGTTCTAGTGTGGTTGAAACGATGACACTGGTAGTAGCGCATCAGGTTCAGAATGTACGGCAAGACTGTGATAATTTCATACCCTGCTTTGATCTTGGACGGAAGCACCACTCTATCAAAGGCGAGAAAAAGAGTGTGGGTGGGCACTAAGAAGGAATCTACCCTTTTTATTACACGATGGACGGCAATGACACCCTGGTCAGAGAGGTAAGATTGGATTTCGGCCTCAGTTAGACTTTCGAGCAGCCTGGTGTAAATTACACCACAGAAAGAATTCTGTGAGCCTCGACATGAACAGGGTAGCTGTGGAGAAGCGAGGCAGCAAGCAGTTGCTATACTTGAGAATCAGATCTCCAAAAGCAAAGTGCCATTCCATAAAAGAGAGCAGGATTTCACAGGACAGGCAATCGCATCAACACCTTTGTAAATAATAAACGAATTTACTGTGGCGAAGGACTGACCGTCTTCAGTACATGAGACCACCAGGAATCGTGGTGCAGCGAGAACAGTCTTTCAAATATTAGCCTCATTACGTTTACGTTTCGTAGACGTTGATTGGAAAGATGATTGGCTCATTGTGAGAAAATTCTCCACGATTGACAGTGTCTTTGAGGTGGGCTCCTTCCAATTGGGGGCCCCCTTCACAAGGGGGCGCACCCGCCTAAGAAGATTGTTCACACCTCCCGAACCTCTGTCAGAGGGACCAATTGGCAATTTGGGGAAGCTTGCAGCTCAGGCAGTCACCCATCCCTGGGCCTGGCCTGTACCAGGGGGTATGTGTAAAAACCTACCTGTCGACCCAGTGCTGGGAATTACGCGTTACCCAGTCACCTGTTACGAGTCAGATGCGTGGGCCGGCCTTCAGGAGCGCACAGGGAGGAAAAAGAAAGAGAGGAACCTCAAACGCCGAAGCGAGGAACGAGAGGAGAGGGAAAACAAAGAAAGGAAAAGGGAGCGAAAAACAAAGGTGAGACTGTTCTTATGTCAGCGATAGACAATGCAGAACATTCCCAATAACACCCCAGACATGTTCCCCAAGGGAGGGAAAAAGAATAGCAAGAGGATAGACATGCAGAAGGGAAGGCAAGAAATGCTGCAAAGGCTGGGGCCCCGTGGTAGCCAAGCACGAACCCGACAAAGAGTGGCGTGCCCCCTGGAGGGGGGGGGGGGGGGGGGGGGGAGAGGAGGGGGAGGAGGGGGGAGAGGTGATGTAGATGGTGAAAAACAGGCGGAAGAGACATTTGCTGGCTCTCTGCACATAATAAACCTTGGTTGATATTGTAAAGTTCAAGTATGATTTGCAATCTTTTATATCATTGACATCGATATTCATTAAAAAAATAGGAGTGGAACTAACAGTTTTCTCTGTTTCGACTTTTCGTGTAAACATCTCTGCAGGCGAGATAAGTTTCTAGTTACTCATTGGTTTACAGCAGTTCCCACCTCGCTAAGGTTCAGGTATCTAGAGATATAGTTTGTACTCCTTATATTTGGAATTACAGTGTGCAAGACGAATATACAGGGATATTTTATATTGTTTAAACAATAAGGGCATTGTGTGGAATATTTTGTACAGTTTATGAAGAAAGTGACTGACGGCTTTGCAGATGACGCAAGAATATTTAAACAACCTGCAATGTAACTACACTTTTTATTTCGAGTAATACCGCCACATTTGACCACAGAATCTATAAAGATCGCGGCGGGTTCTGGCGCACTTGTGAAACTTCCCAGTCTTCATCGAGCCTTCCTCCCTGGGACAATTACGCGTGCATTTGTGACAATCAAATCTGTAGCAGCAGTTGTCACGGCTAGTTGTCGGGGATCGCTATCAATTGGGAATGTGACGTTGCGATTGGGTTTATAAAGTACTATATAATTCCTAAATTGGTTCTCCTCGCTACTTTCGGGAGGAGGAGGTAGAAGAGGACGAGGGGGAGGAAGGGTGTACTGCGCGATAGGACGGAGGCAGCAGCAAATACTTTTGCAAGACAGGGTCCACTGTGATGTACTGAGGTGCACTGAAGCCTCGCTCCAGTGCGCACCAGCACCTGTGCTGGCTGCGTGCCGCAGGTGCGGCGCGGCCATGTGCAGCGCGCCAGCCCCCTCCTACACGCACTACCAGTGCCGGCGCCCAGATGTCGGCCACGACCACAGCTGCAGGCGGGAGAGCACCAGCCCAGCCATGGAGGGCATCCAGGGATGACTGCAGTGGTGGCAATTCAGATGTTATCAGTACGTCCAGCGCCAACCCGTAGCAGTGATCGGTGTTGCATCACTCGACTTTTCACGGAGAATACATGCAACACACGTGATCGCAGAGACAGCGCAACCCATACTGTGTATGAGTCCACTATCCAGCAATACAGAGAGCGCCGACACTGGGACATGCCCTGCGGCTCTGAGGAAGAACCGAATAGCCAGCTGTCCGGAACTTTTCTGTGTATTCGCCGCTGGCGAGAGCCTTAATACGGAAATGTCCATACGATCTGACCACAGGCTACCTCCGCCAAGCACCCCGGATGCCAAACGATGGCGTCTTAGGGAACCAATCACATATTTATCACTCTTCTTATAATTAAATATTACGGTTGCAACCCACAACTCGCGACATACGACAATGATGGAAGTATCAGAAATACTTTTTCCAGACGGCTGTGGTTCTGGAAATATCAGTATCTATATCCTTCTTATGAGTGGAAATAATTTTCCACGTAGAACCCTTCATCCCCTTCATGCCTATCGGTGCGTTCAAATCTCAATTCTCCACGCCAAATCAGTACCTCCCTTACGACCAGACATAGCCAATTTCTTTGCACTTGTCTGAACAATGAGTACAGTAACTTTGCAACCCAACATAAACTTTATAAGCCTGCCGATCACAGCTAATGTATTGTACAGTCTTACGCATAAAATCTGACCGCCAGCTTGCCGCCACAGAGACTAAGTCTGAGTCGTTCACTTAAGGTGGCCCGTGGTCTAATGATAGCCGGCACGGTAGCTCAGCGTGTTCGGTCAGAGAGCCGGTTGGCCTCTGTAATAAATAACTGAGTGGAAGGATCAACCATCGAACTTGAACAGCATGTCTTGCGACGTCCGCAACGACCAAACACAACGATCAATAACGAACAAAATGAAAAAAAAAATGTAATCGTTGGGCATTCTGAACTTACAAACGAGTGTTCGCGTCCGAATGTATATCTCTCTTTTTTTTTTTTTTTTCTTTTAAACCACATTTCGGCTCTCGTCTAAAGTTACGAGTCCTATTGAACATCTGACATAATTCGCTTCACAGTCTACCCACCAGTAATAGCAAGTACTTGCAGAAACAGTTCCGCAGGACAACTGGTGGCTGCGCCGCGACCACAGTGGCTGACGCTCCAGCTCCGGCGTTCGCTCGCGCTGCACCGGCTGCGGGCCAGCCCACAGGCCAGACGCCACCCGCCGCCTGAAATCCGGCGCCGCCCAGGTGAGCGCGGCGCGACGCTGCCAGTGTATGTGTCAGCTGTCATTTTCGAATCTGAAGTTCTAGTTATCATCTTGCAGTTAAAGAATGGAGATCACGCACTTGATAATCATGAACTACGGTTAAGCGTTGTAAAATTGGGTCGCAAGTGGGGAAAGGCATCACATCTGCAACACAATATTTACTTTTGGTATAACAGAGGGGTGAATGCACAGGAGGCAGCTCTAAGGACTTGAATTGTGTGTAACGCGAGTGCTTTTGGGAAAAATACGCCAAGAAAAGATATTCTTGTTTTAACAAAGATCGTTCTGTCATGAATTAAGGAAGTCTCGACTACTGATACAAGTCATGGAATACCATTTAACCATCATGCGACATTTGCATTCAACAGGCAAGGTTCAGAAGTTTAGTGTAGGAGTACTGCACGCTCTGATTCGAAACAACAAAAATCAACAGTGTGACTATTATCGCAGTTTTGCTTGAACGTCATCAGGCCGCTCATTGAGCATTCCTCTGCAATACTGTTACTGGTGACGAGTTATGATGCCTTTATCGTTAATTTCCTAAGAAGAAATGAAAGGCTGGGTCCTACCAAAAGACATAAACTCGAGCAAAGAGTGGTGTGAACCTAATATTTTCCATCTGATAGCTCCAAAAGTGTTTTTTGCTCTACGAATTCTTTCCAAAGAATGGGTCCACCACAGCTGGAATTTGTTGCCAACAATTGAGACATCTTTTGGTCGCAGTGCAAGAAAATCGACCGACAAAACTACATCACGTTTGCTACTGCATGATTACGCACTCTTTTCATTTGAGAAACAAAACTATACAGGAGATTCATAGCGAAGTCGTCTCTCAGGCATTTGTTCCTCTGTTCGCTATGAGAGATAAATCGCAACCTAAGAGGCGAGAGAAGTTGTTTTTCCCGTGTGGAACGACTTCTGTGGACTCAAAACTATTAACTGATATCCTTATACACTCCTGGAAATTGAAATAAGAACACCGTGAATTCATTGTCCCAGGAAGGGGAAACTTTATTGACACATTCCTGGGATCAGATACATCACATGATCACACTGACAGAACCACAGGCACATAGACACAGGCAACAGAGCATGCACAATGTCGGCACTAGTACAGTGTATATCCACCTTTCGCAGCAATGCAGGCTGCTATTCTCCCCTGGAGACGATCGTAGAGATGCTGGATGTAGTCCTGTGGAACGGCTTGCCATGCCATTTCCACCTGGCGCCTCAGTTGGACCAGCGTTCGTGCTGGACGTGCAGACCGCGTGAGACGACGCTTCATCCAGTCCCAAACATGCTCAATGGGGGACAGATCCGGAGATCTTGCTGGCCAGGGTAGTTGACTTACACCTTCTAGAGCACGTTGGGTGGCACGGGATACATGCGGACGTGCATTGTCCTGTTGGAACAGCACGTTCCCTTGCCGGTCTAGTAATGGTAGAACGATGGGTTCGATGACGGTTTGGATGTACCGTGCACTATTCAGTGTCCCCTCGACGATCACCAGTGGTGTACGGCCAGTGTAGGAGATCGCTCCCCACACCATGATGCCGGGTGTTGGCCCTGTGTGCCTCGGTCGTATGCAGTCCTGATTGTGGCGCTCACCTGCACGGCGCCAAACACGCATACGACCATCATTGGCACCAAGGCAGAAGCGACTCTCATCGCTGAAGACGACACGTCTCCGTTCGTCCCTCCATTCACGCCTGTCGCGACACCACTGGAAGCGGGCTGCACGATGTTGGGGCGTGAGCGGAAGGCGGCCTAACGGTGTGCGGGACCGTAGCCCAGCTTCATGGAGACGGTTACGAATGGTCCTCGCCGATACCCCAGGAGCAACAGTGTCCCTAATTTGCTGGGAAATGGCGGTGCGGTCCCCTACGGCACTGCGTAGGATCCTACGGTCTTGGCGTGCATCCGTGCGTCGCTGCGGTCCGGTCTCAGGTCGACGGGCACGTGCACCTTCCGCCGACCACTGGCGACAACATCGATGTACTGTGGAGACCTCACGCCCCACGTGTTCAGCAATTCGGCGGTACGTCCACCCGGCCTCCCGCATGCCCACTATACGCCCTCGCTCAAAGTCCGTCAACTGCACATACGGTTCACGTCCACGCTGTCGCGGCATGCTACCAGTGTTAAAGACTGCGATGGAGCTCCGTATGCCACGGCAAACTGGCTGACACTGACGGCGGCGGTGCACAAATGCTGCGCAGCTAGCGCCATTCGACGGCCAACACCGCGGTTCCTGGTGTGTCCGCTGTGCCGTGCGTGTGATCATTGCTTGTACAGTAGAGATGGGCAAAACTGTTCTTTTCAGAGATTGGATCAGAACTGTTCACTCCCTGAAATGAATTAGCTCTTTTTCATGACTCACCACTCATTTACAATAGAAAATAAATGGAAGGCACATTGCCCTTTAAACTTGGTTTATTCCAGTACTATACCTGTATTTTGATCTTATTTGATCGTATTTTGAAGTAACACAGATAATGAGTAAGAATTTTGTATTGTTTATTGAAATTTCCACGATATGACAAAGTTTTTGATTATTGATTTATTTTGCACTATCGTGGTTTTTTGGGTGATCGGAAAATGTTGTAACTTGAGATTTACATTAACAATATATTTGGCTATAATGTATTAAAATTTCATTAACCTCATACAAATACATCGCAAGCCATATATTTTTAAAGTGAACGTTTCCTTCCGAAGACGCCTAACATCGCAAAATCCGTAGCAGAATAAGAAAAAAATATATAAATTTGACTGTAAAACGAAAGTGCTGCATATAGCCTTACGCAGAATAAAACAAGGAAAATATTGGTGTATCACATTTTGCGATACGTTTATCGGTTCGCTCGTAATTAAAGCGTAAATTCGAGTGTCCATAATAAAAATCCTATGGTAAGAGGAGTCATCAGCAACCTAATCTAATCAGTTTAAAGAAATAAAAATAAAATAAAAACGATTGATGTATACATAACATAATAATGTAATATACATAGCGGTATTACTACGAAGAACAATATCCAGTGGGGACGAACTCTGATGCAGAGGCGCTGAGTCGAGCAGGTCGAGCCGTGAGCTGTATTGCTGCATGAGCTGAGACCGCAGAGACCAGAGTGACACCTGAGTTGCTTTGCTCAACGCTCTGGCTAGAGTCGAGACGGTGGGGTGAGCGTTGAGCGGGCGAGTTCCGAGGGTGGGGGGAGCTCACCCGCTCCGAGACAAATCGTCCGTTCCCTTGCGAGCAGGTTTTTGCAAGTAGTTCCTATGTTATCCGCTAGGTGGCTCTCTGTCCTGCTGCTCGCATCAACTGCCCAGAGGGCAGGACGTGCGACTGAAACGATCGCCGACAGATTGCGATGCGAAGTTAAGCTGCGCCAGACACTGCACGCGGCAGACGACGCACAGAGACGGCACGGCATATGTGAAACACAAAATCCAATGGGGCACTGCACAATGCAGGCAGCCAAGGTAGAAGCAGGGCAGAGGCCGGCGCTGGCTGTGTTGTGTGGCGTGCACTGTGCTCTGACCAGCAGAGGCGCTGCTGATATGCTCCGTCTCTCTCTCTCTCTCTCTCTCTCTCTCTCTCTCTCTCTCTCTGCCGTGGGAAACGTTTGGAGCTACCGTTCTTTTTTTCTGAATCACTGATTGTTCACTCCTTTGAAAGATTGAACTCTATGAATTAGTTCAAGAGCGGATCCCCCATCTCTATTGTACAGCCCTCTCGCAGTGTCCGGAGCAAGTATGGTGGGTCTGACACACCGGTGTCAATGTGTTCTTTTTTTCCATTTCCAGGAGTGTATTACATCTCAAGAGAAAATCCTCACAATAATCGGTTGAAATGACACGATAATATCAAGTGAATTTATTAGGACAGTTCGGTGCCATCAACGAAGTAACTCGGCAGTCACAGAGTTGCCAAACATGTTCTGCGTTGTTGCCATGTTTCGGTTACACTACCAGGAAGGATACTAGCTGATGTGTTCTGCGAATGCCCCCGGAAGTGACTATAACTGCGTCTCAAAGTTTTGGGTGGCAATAGCCGGAATATCCTCATTTTATGTCAATGATCCTTATTCTGAATTTTGTAACTGGTTTTAGGGGCTAGAGTGTAATTACTTGTAATACATCGATGCACTGGGTGCAAAGAAAACGTCATAAATTAGTAACTTCGACAATTATTTGTGTTTTACTGCCATAATCGGACCGAAACCTTGAAAGCGTTTTCACCAGAGGCGATTCACAGTTTTGGAGCTTCTCCAGTGGCTGGTTTGACAAATTATCTTTGCTATAGAATATTCTTATTGAGATCACCGTCATTGGTACACCCGCAAGAAGACAGGCATGACCTGGCTTCTTTCATCTTTTCTGACGGATATTCTGCCGTTGCTCGAAACGGGAAGTTTTAAGGTGAAATCGAATATTCCATATCGTGAAAATCTGATATTTCTATTTTTCCATCTCTAACATTCAAGAAATGGTTACAATAAACGGCATAAAAGCTCCTGTGAACCAACAATTAATAATGGTGTTCATAATTAGTAGTATCTGTTAAACTCCATCTGTCGTCTCTGATAATTGTGAAAAACTATATTTTTTATCTGCACAGCACCGCAATATTTTCATTGTGGTTTTCAGGTAGAAAAGTTGTTCGGTGCCAAATCTGCGTGGTCTGAATTCTGCTTATTATTCACCAATTAGGGGTTTTACTTGTTTTTGTGCACATTCTGCCGGCCGAAGTGGCCGTGCGGTTAAAGGCGCTGCAGTCTGGAACCGCAGGACCGCTACGGTCGCAGGTTCGAATCCTGCCTCGGGCATGGATGTTTGTGATGTCCTTAGGTTAGTTAGGTTTAACTATTTCTAAGTTCTAGGGGACTAATGACCTCAGCAGTTGAGTCCCATAGTGCTCAGAGCCATTTGAACCATTTGTGCACATTCTAAGAGACATGTGGTGATGATGTTATGAGAGACTGAAAGAAGGGAAATTCGTCTGTAGTTATTCACATCAGATTTGTCTCGTTTGTTGCGGAGTGGTTCGATGAGTGCACATTTCCTGTCGGCTTGGAGATTTTCACTTCGTCAGATTTCCTGAATGGTCTGTGTGATTTCCTGTGGTGTTTGTGGTGCGGCACTTCGGGGCAGTTAAGGAGATCGGAAAAGTAGTACGCCAATTCTTCACAGTTTTCTTTGTTGGTGAGGGTGTTTTTCCATTTTATTCTTGAAGGTCAAATTTTGTGGTTAGTAACATTTTATTTTGCTTGCGAAAGTTCTATAGAAATTTCTGCCGTTGTATTTTCCGAAGTTATCCTCAACTGATTTCAGCTTTTTGCTGATGTAGTTGCGTTTGGTTTTTCCGATGGTTCTGTTTGTCTTTTTGCGGATGTCGAGGAAGCGTTATACGGTTCCTGTCGATTTGTTGCTGTTGTATTTTTGGAAGGCGAGTCGGTGATTGACGATGGCTTGATCGCAGTTTGAGTCCCACCACGAGTGTTTTGCCTTTTTTTTAAAGTGGGATTTATTCTTTGGCTTTTCTGATGATTTTACTGCAGAAGTCAGTCCACTTGTTCGTCGGTCCTTTTTCGCATTCTTCTGTGATACTGGTTTCTTGAATTATGGGTGTGTCGAACTTTTGGATGCAGAGATTTTAGAGGTGAACTCACTTCAGAGAGAATTTCACTTGAAATCGTCTAAGGTAGCGGTCTGAGTCAATGTTCGCGCCTCGTCGGACTTCAGTATCGTGGATGACTCTGTTGTGGGCGTAGCAGATGACAGCGTGGTCGATCTGGTATTCACCAAGATGCTGGATCGGGGATCGCCATGTTTTCTGTTTTTTTCCTAAAGTCGGTAGACGTCATTTTGAGGTTGAATTGTTGGCAAATGTCAATTAGACGTGTGCCGTTTGTGTTAGTGTTTTGGTATGCTGAATTTTTAACGACGATTTTTCTACGGGTTTCTTCTGTCCAAAATTGAGCGTTGAAGTCTCCCATTAGTATTTTCACGTCGTCTTGGTGAATTTTCCTCATGGTTCTTTCTAGTGTGTTCCAGAATTTTTCAACATTTTCGGTTCTTTTCTTATTTTCGATGTTGGTGGGGCATATGCATTGATGAGTGTATATTTTTTATTGGCGCTCTGAATTCGCATAGTCATAAGTCGATTGTTGATGGGTGTGATTTCTTTGACAGAGTTGATGGTGGATCTGTGTACGAGAAATGTCATGCCGAAGATTGGTGCGCCTTTCGATACCTTTTGCTGTGTTTTGCACTTGATGATTCGATAGTTACCGCAATGCAAGGATTCGTTGTCAGTTAGTCATGTTTCTTGAAGACCAAGGATGGGAATCTTTTGTCTGTCTATTTCTCATGTGACATTATGTAGTTTTCCTGTTTGGATCCATGTATTGATATTTAGTGTTCCAATTAATGTTTTCTGATTGTAGGGAAGTTTACCAGAGATCTCTGATATTCTCTGCTGGACTCCCCAGAATCCGAAAGTCCAGTTGCTGTTTGCCGACGGGAGGGTTGTGTACCACCTGGGGTAAAGTTGAATTTACTTGCACAGTTCATGTTTGCTTGTGTTTCATTGGTTTGGCCTGGATAATACCAGAACTGGACAGGACAAGAGTAAGTTTGGAACCAAATATTTTCAGCCGAGCTCATTGGGCTCACAGACGCTGACCAGAGTACCGGTGATTTTCACTCAGACGTGTCTGGATTTTGGGTTCGATGGGTTGAATAGCCGTTGAGGATTGTGTTAGTATTCTGTCCATCCCAAGTATTTGACTTCCTCGGTACCACCCGTATCTGGAATGCTTTCCCGTATTCGCCACCTTGGGAGGCGCCCAATAGAGGATCTAACGACCTCACACGGAATTATTATTATTATTATTATTATGGCATCAGCAAATCCGATATGATGTATCTTCCCACCACTGAAATAGATGTCTATTGTTCGATTCAATATTTGCATCACATAAATATGGGTTATAATTACGTTACATTGCTGTTAGTAGACATATTCCTCACTTTTTCTTAGACAGTCGCTACCTGTTACTCCATCAAAGCAATTTATGTGCGCAGCATTGTTGCAATACAGACGTTCAAATTATCAGATTTCTGTAATTTCAGTTCGATACCAGATCGTTCTAATCGGACTTAGTCAGTCTGTCTTAATGCGGATTTCCGACTACGACTCTCACATATGATAGACTCGGTAAGCCATGTTCCTAATCTGACTGTTGAATCTAGATCAGTTATCTATGACAGGGCCTGAATTCTTAAACATTATGAGAAATACTAATAGAATGTGCTTATAATAAATACGTTATTTAAATATAAATATATTAAGTAAAGAGATAACTATTTTCTTACAGAACCACAGCCCCATCCATCAGAGGAGAGCAGTGTAAGATTGGTTTCAGGGCCAATAAAGGATAAAGCTGTTGCCGATTCTTCCACGATCACCACACCTCAACCCGATAGAGAATATGTGGGCAGAAGTAACGAGGTCATTGCCAATAGGGTCCGCAGCTCGTGGTCGTGCGGTAGCGTTCTCGCTTCCCACGCCCGGGTTCCCGGGTTCGATTCCCGGCGGGGTCAGGGATTTTCTCTGCCTCGTGATGACTGGGTGTTGTGTGCTGTCTTTAGGTTAGTTAGGTTTAAGTAGTTCTAAGTTCTAGGGGACTGATGACCACAGATGTTAAGTCCCATAGTGCTCAGAGCCATTTGAACCAGTCATTGCCATGTGGACTTACAAATGCAAGCAACCTTTGGACGAATGTAGAAGACGTATGGTGGGAAGTAAACCATCACGCTACACTATCGAGGACGTTAGTGGAATCAATGCCCCGACGCCTTCGAGAAATCTTACGTAATGCCTTCGAGAAATCTTACGTAGTGACGGTGGGTGGGTTGATTACTAAAAGTATACTCGTCCACAAAACCCATGGGGACAATCCTCTGATATCAGTCAAGCTTTGATTTGTCGCAGCTCTTCAGCATACAAGTCCATTTACTTTCAGTCTCCTCCTCACAATTCTTGCAGTATTTTAATGCAATGGCTAGTTACTACAAACTGAATATTTGCCCAACCCATGTCCTGCTTATTACGTTAAGTAAGACGTATTTACTCCATAGTATCGTTAGCAGAGACAGTACGCTTTTGTCGCGGCTCGCGACAAGTGCAACGATTAACGGTGACCAATGCCGCTGCGATTTGTTTATGTTGGCTGATCGTGCTCACTGCAGCAGTCGCTTCGTCACAAACAGAAAGAAATCACCTTGGCTCTGACTGCAGTGAGCGGACATTACTGCATGCATGTTCTTATAGTAAATAAACGTGAGACTCTACTCACAGGTGCTATGGAGAAATTGGAACGGGTGTCAGAATATTAACCAGTGATTAAATGTACACTCTATTTGAATCCCAAGAAAATAGGAACCTTCTGACAAAGTAATGTGAAGTGATATTAAAATTTATCAAACACACAAAAATTAACTGCAGAGCTTTCATGCACGCAGTAGTAGCATATAAGAAAATTATGTGTCTTCGAAGCGTGTACTTCATTTCCTCCTCTCATATCAACGCCCTTGTTTTAGTATGACGTGAGAAAATAAGCACATAAAACCGAAGTTTCTGAAAGTATATAAGTCATTTCCTCTTCTCATATCATAGCTTTTGTTTTAATATGAAGTGAAAAAATAAACAGTTTAAGGTTACGAAGCACGATATGACACCAGATTCTTACCGTAGGACTTGTCGGAAACGCAAAAAGCAGGGAGCTCTCCATTCTTTTGTCCAACAGTCTGAGGCGCCTTGTCACGGTCCGTGCGGCTCGCCCCGTCGGAGTCCTCCCTCGTGTGTGTGTGTGTGTGTGTGTGTGTGTGTGTTGTCCACAGCGTAAGTCAGTTTAAGTTAGATTAAGTAGTGTGTGGGCTTAGGTTCAAAATGGTTGAAATGGCTCTGAGCACTATGGGACTCAACTGCTGTGGTCATCAGTCCCCTAGAACTTAGAACTACTTAAACCTAACTAACCTAAGGACATCACACACATCCATGCCCGAGGCAGGATTCGAACCTGCGACCGTAGCAGTCGCACGGTTCCGGACTGCGCGCCTAGAACCGCGAGACCACCGCGGCCGGCTGTGGGCTTAGGGACCGATGACCTCGGCAGTTTGGTCCCATAAGATCTTACCACAAATTTCCAATTTCCAACATTGTGTTTCCTTTCATGCATTATTACAGCTCGCAGATTCTTATTTAAGGACTTGCGGGTATCAAGTTCTTGATCAGAATGAGCCTTATGTTATTATGATAATTACGGCATGAAAAAAATGCAACAGAGATTGTATTCAGCAAAGGCTGCCAGCTGCCCTAACTCAACTGTGACTGCACTTCAGACTTCAATCAGTAAATCGTCAGGAGACGGACGGAAACGTCAAATTAACGTCGCTTTCGGAGTCATATTCAATCCAAAATGAGGTAGCTGTTGTGTTATAGCCATTACACTTTGATAATTACACTTTGATAAGGGCATGTACGATCTGAATGCCTGCAGCGTCGCCTAGTCCAGATACCACGTGCAGACACGACGCCTACATCGCAACCGACAACGCTGCCTATTGCGTACGTCGAGGCAGCGAGGAACGTGTCGGACGCGGACGTTGTTCCGTTCCAGCTGGCGACCCCCGCGGGCCCGGTTTCCGCGAACACGACGACGCAGCCTCCATCGGAACCGTCACCGTACTCGGCAGCAGCGACCGCGTCTGCACCCCAGCCGTGTGAGGGAGGAGAGCACCAGCAAATCGGTTCGAGCTCGGACACGGAGATGCGGGAGGTGCGTACTGTTTGTCGTGATCCACAGGACGCGGACACGCGTTCCCGCAAGCAGAAGTCACCCAAGCGACGAAAGAAGACGAGGCTGTCTGCAGGAAATGATTCTCGAGATGGTGACACGTTGCAGGTGGATGAGGAAAATCCATCTGCGGCCAAGGCTGTGGACGTCACACCAACGGTTCCTGGTTCGCTGCAGGCAACGTCCGCCCAAGGACAAAACCAAGTTGACGATGCTCAGCTCACCGACGAGGCCCCTGGCGATTTTGCTGCTAAGACATCGGAAGAACGTCATGCGTCGCCTAACGAACCACATCTCCAGCTTGGTGATTGGGCGTCCGAGATGGAGATGGAAAGAATTATATCAGACTCGAGCGACAACCAGATGCCCGCGGCCGGCGGGTCGTAGGATGGACATCTTGTCTCAGTCGAATTCCTCATGAGTATTCCGATAGCCAAAAGAAACCGTTAGTGTGAAATCATCGGGAACTACATTAATATGAAACTGCAAGAACTCGAGACAGTACATGGCCTCTTCCCTTCACTGGGTAACCTCTTACTGTTATTAAGGATTCTCTCTGTCCGAGGCGTAATGCAAATGGAACTTCACATTCATGAGGCGCTTTCCGCTATTCTTGACAAACATCAGCAACTTGTAATCACCGAATGTATGATGATAATGGTACATGTCATCAGTGGATGTTGTGGTGTTACGCTGTCAAACTGCATACGCAACGTTAGTGGTGGCGGACATAATCTAGCGCTGACTACCGAAGTGGCGTCGTCGCTTCTCTTTATTTGGCATCAGCACGACTAATCTGATTTAATGATCATAGTATTCCATTCACGAGCTGCTAATGATACAGTATGACTACAGAGATCATCGTGTGGGTATTACATTAATTCTGCAGTGAACTGCTTGACAAATATTATTGTCAGCTATGCTGCTAAATGACACTACACGGGTACTCTACGTTGCACTTGGTTAAGTGCTCAGCTCGCTGCAATTCTGCTTCTACTGTTCGTAAATACTTGTATACTGACCATTCGTTATTTGACTAAAAATGCTCTACAGTATGATTCGCATGCATATGAAATGGGCTAGAGCCATCACAAAGCAATGACTAAAGGAATGGATGCCGTAAAGTCCCATTACATTGATGGCAAGACAAATGTTCGCAAATCACCTGTATTGCCTCAAAATACAATTGCATCTTAAATGTCTGCTTGACAAAGACAAATGTTCGCAAATCACCTGTATTGCCTCAAAATACAATTGCATCTTAAATTTCGAAGGACAGACATCCACACTATCACATGGTGTTGAAACACAGCAACGGCAGCAGATGACAATTTGTACCCGACCAAGGTTCGAACCTGGACCTCTTGCTTACTAGACAGACGCGCTGACTAATTTTTCTTTTCCTTTTATATCTCTTTGCCTGTAGGACCCGTCTGCACACGCACCTCCTCAGACGCGAATTGCCATGTTTGCCGCGTATCCCCCCCCCCCCCCCCGTTATCCCACTCGATCGCAGCCACGCCATGTATTGCCGCGAGGGTTCGGACGATGACGTGCGTCTAGCACTGAAAACTTTCGATGACCCGTCGAGACATGAATAATTACAGAGAATGTTTCAGGAGAAATAGTAAATTTTTATTGAGTACATACAGCTGGGTTCAATGCACTTTCGCTGTCTTGAAAATGAGCTTCCAGAATTATTGGATAAGGTTCCTTTGGCTACAAGAGTGCGTATGTTCCTCCAACATGACGTGGCTCCTGCACATTCTAGCCGTCAGGTGACACATCATCCAAACCTAACATTTCCCGGAAGATGGATCAGTAGATATGGGCACTTATCTTGACCACCAACGTCCCCGAACATTATCCCTTTGCATTTTTGCCTGTGGGGATGGTTGAAACGTGAAGTTTACAAAGAAAAAGTAAACCCAAGAGCCGATTTGATCGTTCATATTACGAATAGTGCAGCACTCATAAAAGAATGCAAAGACAACCTCAGAAGACCTACTCGTGGTGTTATCAAGAAGTGCATTGAAGTTGGTGAGGGAATTTTTGAAAATCAATTTTGAACGTCCTCATTTGCCATGGCTTTGAGTTTTTTAGGGTTACGTACTGACAGCTGTATCTCTGTAGTCAATAAAAAGTAGACACATTTGTATGGAATTTATTACGTAATTCGCCTGTACTGTCACCTGCTAAAATATCTACTGTTCCTCCTGAAACACTCTGCGTATGCGTATATGTGTGGTACCTATTCTTCCGGACATGTCCGAAAGAAAACACACCACGAATCAGGGTTCGAACGTGGTCAGGCACAAATTTTCATCTGCCGCCGTAGCTGTATTTTAACGCCCCTTGACAACCAGGACATCCATCCTTTGATATTTAATTGATTTACAAGTCTGTGTGCTAAGTAGAAACAAGGCCCCCGGAGTAGACAACATTCCATTAGAACTACTGACAACCTTGGGAGAGCCAGTCCTGACAAAACTCTACCATCTGGTGAGCAAGATGTGTGAGACAGGCAAAATACCATCAGACTTCAAGAAGAATATAATAATCCCAATCCCAAAGAAAGCAGGTCTTGACAGATGTGAAAATTACCGAACTATCAGTTTAATAAGTCACGGCTGCAAAATACTAACGCGAATTCTTTACAGACGAATGGAAAAACTGATAGAAGCCGACCTCGGGGAAGATCAGTTTGGATTCCGTAGAAATGTTGGAACGCGTGAGGCAATACTGACCCTACGACTTATCTTAGAAGAAAGATTAAGGAATGGCAAACCTACATTTCTAGCATTGGTAGACTTAGAGAAAGCTTTTGACAATGTTGATTGGAATACTCTCTTTCAAATTCTGAAGGTAGCAGGGGTAATATATATATATATATATATATATATATATATATATATATATATATATATATATATATATATAAAGTGCCATTCGGAAAATGTTTGGCAACTCAGTGATAGTGACGGACTGGGCTGAATTTACGTACTCATTTCACTAGATATAGTTGTAATTTTCTGAACAACTCATGTTTAATAAGTGACAGCGATTTGGAAAATTTACGTTCGCGAGATGGTCGTTTTATGCATTAATTACAGTGTGTCTCATCGTTTACTTGGTGCCCTAGCCTATACCACAGCAATGAGTGAATGCTCACATTCTTGATGCCTCACTGGATGTGCTACTGCAACTGTAGCCAAAGATTCAATCCGCGCTGGAAAAGTACATCTCAAGTCAGATTGTTTTTCTCATCTCCTACTGTCATTGAAAACGATAAAAACGAAATTAAGTAGGAAACCTACGGAACCCCTGAATTCTTCATACTGCGATACTGTGCAGATGAAAAATGTTTGGTCATCAGTCTACTGACTGGTTTTATGCTTCCTGTGCTAACCTCTTCATCTCAGAGTAGCACTTGCAACCTACGTCCTCAATTATTTGCTTGACGTATTCCAATCTATGTCATCCTCTACAGTTTTTGACCTCTACAGCTCCCTCTAGTACCATGGAAGTCATTCCCTCATGTCTTAGCAGATGTTCCTATCATCCTGTCCCTTCTCCTTATCAGTGTTTTCCACATATTCCTTTCCTATCCGATTCTGCGTAGAACCTCCTCATTCCTTACCTTATCAGTCCACCTAATTTTCAACATTCGTCTATAGCACCACATCTCAAATGCTTAGATTCTCTTCTGTTCCGGTTTCCCCACAGTCCATGTTTTACTACCATACAATGCTGTACTCCAGACGTACATCCTCAGAAATTTCTTCCTCAAATTAAGGCCGGTATTTGATATTAGTAGACTTCTCTTGGCCAGAAATGCCTTTTTTGCCATAGCGAGTCTACTTTTGATGTTCTCCTTGCTCCGTCCGTCATTGGTTATTTTACTGTTTAGGTAGCAGAATTCCTTAACTTCATTGACTTCGTGACCATCAATCCTGATGTTAAGTTTCACGCTGTTCTCATTTCTACTACTTCTCATTACCTTCGTCTCTCTCCGATTTACTCTCAAACCATACTGTGTACTCATTAGACTGTTCATTCCATTCAGCAGATCATTTAATTCTTCTTCACATAGCAATGTCATCAGCGAATCGTATCATTGATATCCTTTCACCTTGTATTTTAATTCCACTCCTGAACCTTTCTTTTATTTCCATCATTGCTTCTTCGATGTACAGATGAGTAGGGGCGAAAGGCTACAGCCTTGTCTTACACCCTTCTTAATACGAGCACTTCGTTCTTGATCGTCCACTCTTATTATTCCCTCTTGGTTGTTGTACATATTGTATATGACCCGTCTCTCCCTATAGCTTACCCCTACTTTTTTCAGAATCTCGAACAGCTTGCACCATTTTATATTGTCGAACGCTTTTTCCAGGTCGACAAATCCTATGAAAGTGTCTTGATTTTTCTTTAGGTTTGCTTCCATTATTAGCCGTAACGTCAGGATTGCCTCTCTCGTCCCTTTACTTTTCCTAAAGCCAAACTGATCGTCACCTAGCGCATTCTCAATTTTCTTTTCCATTTTTCTATAGATTATTCTTGTAAGCAGCTTCGATGCATGAGCTGTTAAGCTGATTGTCGATTATTCTCGCATTTGTCAGCTCTTGCCGTCTTCGGAATTGTGTGGATGATGCTTTTCCGAAAGTCAGATGGTATGTCGCCAGACTCATATATTCTACACACCAACGTGAATAGTCGTTTTGTTGCCACTTCCCCCAATGATTTTAGAAATTCTGATGGAATGTTATCTATCCCTTCTGCCTTATTTGACCGTAAGTCCTCCAAAGCTCTTTTAAATTCCGATTCTAATACTGGATCCCCTATCTCTTCTAAATCGACTCCTGTTTCTTCTTCTATCACATCAGACAAATCTTCACCCTCATAGAGGCTTTCAATGTATTCTTTCCACCTATCTGCTCTCTCCTCTGCATTTAACAGTGGAATTCCCGTTGCACTCTTAATGTTACCACCGTTGCTTTTAATGTCACCAAAGGTTGTTTTGACTTTCCTGTATGATGAGTCTGTCCTTCCGACAATCATATCTTTTTCGATGTCTTCACATTCTTCCTGCAGCCATTTCGTCTTAGCTTCCCTGGACTTCCTATTTATTTCATTCCTCAGCGACTTGTATTTCTGTATTACTGATTTTCCCGGAACATGTTTGTACTTCCTCCTTTCATCAATCAACTGAAGTATTTCTTCTGTTACCCATGGTTTCTTCGCAGCTACCTTCTTTGTACCTATGTTTTCCTTCCCAACTTCTGTGATGGCCCTATTTAGAGGTGTCCATTCCTCGTCAACTGTACTGCCTACTGCGCTATTCCTTATTGCTGTATCTATAGCGTTAGAGAACTTCAAACGTATCTCGCCATTCCTTAGTACTTCCGTATCCCACTTCTTTGCGTATTGATTCTTCCTGACTAATGTCTTGAACTTCAGCCTACTCTTCATCACTACTATATTGTGATCTGAGTCTATATCTTCTCCCGGGTACGCCTTACAATCCAGTATCTGATTTCGGAATCTCAGTCTGAACATGATGTAATCTAATTGAAATCTTCCCGTATCTCCCGGCCTTTTCCAAGTATACCTCCTCCTCTTGTGATTCTTGAACAGGGTATTCGCTGTTACTAGCTGAAACTTGTTACAGAACTCAATTAGTCTTTCTCCTCTTTCATTCCTTGTCCCAAGCCCATATTCTCCTGTAACCTTTTCTTCTACTCCTTCCCCTACAACTGCATTCCAGTCGCCCATGACTATTAGATTTTCGTCCCCCTTTACATACTGCATTACCCTTTCAATATCCTCATACACTTTCTCTATCTGATTATCTTCAGCTTGCGACGTCGGCATGTATACCTGAACTATCGTTGTCGGTGTTGGTCTGCTGTCGATTCTGATTAGAACAACCCGGTCACTGAACTGTTCACAGAAACACACCCTCTGCCCTACCTTCCTATTCATAACGAATCCTACACCTGTTATACCATTTTCTGCTGCTGTTGATATTACCCGATACTCATCTGACCAGAAATCCTTGTCTTCCTTCCACTTCACTTCACTGACCCCTACTGTATCTAGATTGAGCCTTTGCATTTCCCTTTTCAGATTTTCTAGTTTCCCTACCATCTTCAAGCTTCTGACATTCCACGCCCCGACTCATAGAACGTTATCCTTTCGTTGATTATTCAATATTTTTCTCATGGTAACCTCCCCCTTGACAGTCCTCTCCCGGAGTTCTTCACAATTATCAGATGACACATGGAGTTTAACAGATTCCACGAATTATGTCTGCATTATTAATTGTTGGTTCACAGGCGCTTTTCTGCCGCTTATTGTAACTGTTTTTTGAATGTTAGAGCTGGAAGAATATATGTGTGTGTATGAAATCTTATGGGACTTAACTGCTAAGGTCATCAGTCCCTAAGCTTACACACTACTTACCTTAAATTATCCTAAGGACAAACACACACACACCCATGCCCGAGGGAGGACTCGAACCTTGGCCAGGACCAGCCTCACAGTCCATGACTGCAGCGCCCAAGACCGCTCGGCTAATCCCGCGCGACCTGGAAGAATAGAAACATCAGATTTTCACGATATGGAATATTCGAATTCACCGGAAGTCTTCCCGTTTCCAGCAACGGCAGGATATCCGTCAGAAAAGATGACAACAAGAAGCGAGGTCATGCCTGTTTTCTTGCGGGTGTGCCAATGACGGTGATCTCAATAACAATATTCTATAGCAAAGATAATTTGTCAAATTAGCCACTGGAGAAGCTCCAAAACTGTGAATCGCCTCTGGTGAATAGGCTGTCAAGGTTTCGGTCTGATTAAGACAGTAAAACACAAATAATTGTCGAAGTTACTAATTTATGACGTTTTCTTTGCACCCAGTGCATCGATGTATTACAAGTAATTACACTCTAGCCCCTAAACCTAGTTACAAAAATCCGAATAAGAATCATTGACATAAAATGAGGATATTCCGGCTCTTGCCACCCAAAACTTTGAGACGAAGTTATAGCAACTTCCGGGGTCACTCGCAGAACACAACAGCTAGTATCCTTCCTGGTAGTGTAACCGAAACCTGGCAAGAACGCAGAACATGTTTGACAACTCTGTGACCGACGATGGCACAGAACTCTCGAACTAAATTCACCTGATATTATCGTGTCATTTTAACCGAATATTGTGAGGATTTTCTCTTGAGATGTGATATAAGGATATCAGTTAACCCTTTTGGGTCAACGAAAGTCATTCCACACGAGAAATACAACTACCGTCGTCTCTTATGTTGGATTTATCTGCCTTAGCGGCTACTGGGCCAATAAGGAAGTCGAAGATACCGCACCTTTTCGACAGCTCCTAGCAGCGTGCTTGCCACTCAGGTGCATGGTGCTTTCGTTCGCCTTTCGAGACTCGCTGAAAGCCAGGTTTTTATTTCTTTTGTAGCACCGCTATAAGCAGACAGATAGGAATTCAATAAGCGAATCTTAAGACAACGCTCGAGCAAAATTCTACTTGCTACTTTCAGTATCCCACAGTGTCAGAGCGGAAACGTCATGGTACTGCAAAATTCATAATTCCACTTTTTTCTGCCGGCATATTTTTCGTTATTCTGAATACATAATTTTATCTATGAACTGCCACATATTCATAATACTTGAGTATGATACAGGACATGACGTAAATACAGACCTTCTCGAAGTCAGAAGTCGGTAATATCCTACTAATTTGTGTTAAAGTAGGTACAATCGGCTTACAGACACTTAATTCTTTATTAAGATAGACTGCCGTCGTAATGTTTTTATAGTAAATTTAATTTAATTTGTATTAGTACAGTGAATACTTTAATTGCATTTTCCATTAGATTATGGAACACAATAGTAGCCATCAAAAAGAAATTAATCAACAACAGCATATTCTTTCACAATATGTTAAACAATCTGATAATGCTGAAGTAGTTTACAAATTCTATGCCTGTAGAAACCTACTGGTTCTAACGATGTCATTTAACCAGTGTAGTTTGAAGAGAATTTTCGTCAAGAAATGAGTTGCCTTGGCGGTTGATCGATCAGGAGCAGGAAAGGTAAAATTCGACCAGAGGAACAAATGCCTGAGAGATGACTTCGCTATCAATCTCCTGGATAGTTTTGTTTCTCAAATCAAAAGAGTGCGTAATCATGCAGTAGCACACGTGATGTAGTTTTGTCGGTCGATTTTCTTGCACTGCGACCAAAAGATGTCTCAATTGTTTGCAACAAAATCCAGCTGTGATGGACAAATTCTTTGGAAAGAATTCGTAGAGCAAAAAACACTTTTGGAGCTATCAGATGGAAAATATTAGGTTCACACCACTCTTTGCTCGAGTTTAGGTCTTTTGGTAGGACCCAGCCTTTCATTTCTTCTTAGGAAATTAACGATAAAGGCATCATAACTCGTCACCAGCAACAGTATTGCAGAGGAATGCTCAATGAGCGGCCTGATGACGTTCAAGCAAAACTGCGATAATAGTCACACTGTTGATTTTTGTTGTTTCGAATCAGAGCGTGCAGTACTCCTACACTAAACTTCTGAACCTTGCCTGTTGAATGCAAATGTCGCATGATGGTTAAATGGTATTCCATGACTTGTATCAGTAGTCGAGACTTCCTTAATTCATGACAGAACGATCTTTGTTAAAACAAGAATATCTTTTCTTGGCGTATTTTTCCCAAAAGCATTCGCGTTACACACAGTTCAAATCCTTAGAGCTGCCTCCTCTGCATTCAGCCCACTGTTATACCAAAAGTAAATATTGTGTTGCAGATGTGATGCCTTTCCCCACTTGCGACCCAATTTTACAACGCTTAACCGTAGTTCATGATTATCAAGTGTGTGATCTCCATTCTTTAACTGCAAGATGATAACTAGAACTTCAGATTCGAAAATGACAGCTGACACATACACTGGCAGCGTCGCGCCGCGCTCACCTGGGCGGCGCCGGATTTCAGGAGGCGGGTGGCGTCTGGCCTGTGGGCTGGCCCGCAGCCGGTGCAGCGCGAGCGAACGCCGGAGCTGGAGCGTCAGCCACTGTGGTCGCGGCGCAGCCACCAGTTGTCCTGCGGAACTGTTTCTGCAAGTACTTGCTATTACTAGTGGGTAGACTGCGAAGCGAATTATGTCAGATGTTCAATAGGACTCGGAACTTTAGACGACGGCCGAAATGTGGTTTAAAAGAAAAAAAAAAAGAGAGAGAGATACATTCGGACGCGCACTCGCGACTACAAATTTAGAATGCACTACGCTTACCAATTTTTTCTTCACTCTAATTTTGTTCGCTTTTGTTCGTTGCATCTGCTCGGGACGAACGTCGTGAGACATCCGTTTAAGTCCGTTGGTTATTGATTAACTCAGTTTTTTTATTACAGAGGGCAGCTAACCCTATGATTGAACATGCTGAGCTACCGTGCCGGCTCCACTGGACCACGGGCTCACTCACACAACACGACAACATCTCAGAAGTAGCCAAAACTTCCTCCTGACACTTCAGCATCTTACAGTGTTGCCAGATTGTGCAGATGGTCGGACTTAGCGTTGTCAGTGGCGGTCGGTTTTATTGGCCACCTTAAGTGAACGACTCGGACTTAGTCTCTGCGGCGGCCATCCGGCGGTCAGTTTTTATGTCTAACTGTAAAATGCTTGCGAAGTAAGCATATGGATGTAAATGTACCTACTAAGATATCAGTTGATCCATTTATAGCGACACAAAACTTGTTAAATGATAAGCCAGCCGGAGTGGCCGTGCGGTTCTGGGCGCTACAGTCTGGAACCGAGCGACCGCTACGGTCGCAGGTTCGAATCCTGCCTCGGGCATGGATGTGTGTGATGTCCTTAGGTTAGTTAGGTTTAATTAGTTCTAAGTTCTAGGCGACTAATGACATCAGAAGTTGAGTCGCATAGTGCTCAGAGCCATTTGAACCATTTTTTTGTTAAATGATAAATCAAAATACAGTGCTTCTGATTTTCATTCTCTCGCTGTAGAAACCTCTGCATTAGCCTCTAATTTTCTCATTGCAGTTAATTTGTGGGACATTTGTGAGATGTTGTAATATGTTTGCCCAGAATAGTTAGAAGAAACTGCGTGGAGCTCACTTCTCAACTCACCTTTCGGCACAGTATCACTTCCCAACTGTGTTCTCCAGCCCTTGATATAAAGCACTTGAATCCACCTGATTTCAACAAGTAAGTTGCCAAGTTACAGACCCCTGTTAATCCTTTCGAATCCACACCACACTCTGAAAACACTGTTACATTAGTTAGAAGCATGGCAAGTAGAGAACTATCATGGGAAAAATAGCACACTAACGCACAGGAGGAAATTCACAACCATGCTAAGTATATGCGGTCTGCACACAGAAATTCAGTAGCATAACGCCTACTATTCATCGATATCCAATGACGGTCCATAAGTAGTACTCTATACATGTGATAATATCCTTTACCACGTTTGTATGATCACCACCCTAGAAATAATACCAAGTAGCGGTGGTCGAGTCTTTCTGGACAGCACAGCATCTCACACTCTCTGACGGAGTAAAACTAAGAACTGTAAACGTCACCTGGTAGAGAAGTCAATAGACCGCATCTCGTGGTCGTGCGGTAGCGTTCTCGCTTCCCACGCCCGGGTTCCCGGGTTCGATTCCCGGCGGGGTCAGGGATTTTCTCTGCCTCGTGATGGCTGGGTGTTGTGTGCTGTCCTTCGGTTAGTTAGGTTTAAGTAGTTCTAAGTTCTAGGGGACTGCTGACCATAGATGTTAAGTCCCATAGTGCTCAGAGCCAGAGAAGTCAATAAGATTTTACCGATCAATAAGATTTTCCGATATGTTAGGAAATGAATACCGTCTGCATGTTAACATTGACTATATATGATGATCCCATTAAATATAGATGGGAGCAGGCAGCCAGTGATCAATATTGCTTCCACGAGCCTGCACTGGAGGAAGATTATACCGAATATCAGTCACAAGGGTGGCGTTCTTCTGTTGTTGTTTGATACATTTTGTTTTTGCTATAACACACCCAAGCAGTGTATGACTGCAAATGTGTACATTCTGGTTTTCTACCATAGCTTCGAGGTCCATGTCGGCTGCTAAAATAACAATTAACACGTTTCGATCCACTGGCTTTGACTGAAAGCTGGTCATCACATGGAATAAATTATGCTGCTGCAGCTTTCACAACACCCAGAATGATTCAAATAAAAGACAGAGGCTGTGTTTCATAATGACAAAAAGTGTCAAGACATCACACGATGTTGATGCTAGGAAAGTCTGCGGCATTGTGGAGCATTTCCAGTCAGCTGTCCATAAGTCATGACCTCTACATTTAATGTCATCTTCGACAGTGATGGGGCAGCACATGTCTTGAGGTCCTGTCTCGACTGATTCCTCATATTGCAGTCATATACATGATCGCTGTCTGGTTGTTGGGCATCACCGGAAGGTATTGCTCCCACCGAGACTTTCTCTCCACCTCAAACAACAGAAGTCAATGAATCATTACACGGTAATCAACAGTGTACCAGTGGATGAATGGGATGCAAAACACAGCGTCGATATAGGGCGATGTACTGTATAAAGCACCGTAGAGGATAGTGCGATCAGTTTTAGCAATTTTATTAGCTGCCACGTCTGCATTCTTCCCAATTTCTATATCATCGCTTCTCCCTGCCAATTTGCGAGTAACATGTACTGGATTGCGAATGTAGACAGATGACTGTGCAGTAATCCATTCATTGTTAATTCTCGAACATATACACTAAAGTATACCAGACAGTTATGCAGTTATGAAACTGAAGTCTCAGTTTCTGGTTGGGCACTATGTAAATGATCTATTGCGTAGTGGTCATGGCTCCATGTCGGAGACCACAGAGATCGCGGAGTCACAGGACCTGACCGGTTCGTGGTAGCCCGGCAGCGGGCTGCGCCTTAATCCGGAAATGGCCTTTCATTCCGCTTGCGCCACAACTCAACCTCTATCGTCATATTTAACGCACGTGGTGATGACCTTCATTCTACACTTATTATCAATCATTCCATACTGACCATAGTTCAACCACACAGACGTCACACTTAAAATAGTTCTTCAGACTCATATTGTTACTACGATTCCAAATTCGCATGTGGTGTACGATGTTAACAATACGTCTCGTGGTCCCAGCTGATCTGGCCAGTCGGCTGTGAGACACACTAGTCATCTCAATATGTATGCCCCCTCAATGTAGGTGAAATTGTCTCGCAAACTCAGTAACTCAATAGTGTCGCCTATAACATCGCGGAATGATCTGACAGGACAACATGGAACAAGTGTCACTACAATTGTACGTGAGTAATTCAATATAGATGGAAAACTGAGTGAATATAAACCACTACCTTTAAAACTACATAGACAATCTGTGCAATTAAGAGTCATCTAAACCTAGTTTCCTTAGTGATTATTCCCTCTCAACGTAGGAGGGAGTTTCTCACAAACTCTATCCACCGTAGACCACAAGTCCCTTACACGATAATACTCAGAAAATATCTCTCAACAGCCTCCGAAATTTTGTCGGTCAAGTTCTGATTCACCACGTATACATCGAAGTTCGTCAAGCAAACCTCTTTATAGTACGTACTCCAACGTATAACCGCGTACAATGCCTATTAATAGTAAATGCCAGTATCTTACCACTATGTTTAAAGCAATACATGGATCTTACTGGTATATCTGCAATAGCTTCTTCTCTTTCCAGTTGCTGGTCTATACGAGTATTCATTCGTAATGGCTGTTATTTTCACAATATACCACTGTTTTCGTTCCTTGCGCCGGCCGCGGTGGCCGTGCGGTTCTAGGCGCTCCAGTCCGGAGCCGCGCTGCTGCTACGGTCGCAGGTTCGAATCCTGCCTCGGGCATGGGTGTGTGTGATGTCCTTAGGTTGGTTAGGTTTAAGTAGTTCTAAGTTCTAGGTGACTGATGACCTCAGAAGTTAAGTCCCATAGTGCTCAGAGCCATTTGAAACATTTTGAACCAACATGAATTACACCATATGTTTGTGACTATTAACATCGCCACCTATCACAAAGCGAAAAAGTGTTCCAACTAAAACATTCATATTTCTTTACGTACTCCACGAATATGTAATAAAAAATGTTGGTTCCTATTTTAAAAAACGCAGTTGAGATCCGTTTGACCTATGGCAGCGCCATCTAGCGGGACAACCATAGCGCCATCTGGTTTCCCCCTTCAAGATAGACAAGTTTCGTTCTTTGTAGTTTTTTCGTTTGACGCTTATTTCGTGAGACATAGAAGAAGAAACGACACCCCAGGGGCATGCAAAATAAAGACTTAGTGTATTCTATCCAGCAGCCCAGCACAGGCTAAGTTCCTTTGCCACCTACTTCAAAGAAGAGGTGGTGGATGGATGACTTAGGTTAGTGGAGGTACTCCAATTGACCTTTTTTCCCACTATAATTATCCCACCATTTTCTGGGGGAGAGCTGGGGAGGAATGGTGGGATGGGAGGGGGTTAGGTTATTGAAGGTAGCCTTGTTGACCTATTTGGTAGCCCAGTTGACCTATTTTACGGCCAAAATTTAAACTTCCAGCCATGACCTCATTGCGATATTGCCAAATCTATCGCCACGATCTGGGAACCGCCATCTTGAATAAATTGGGCAACAATGTAATGTGGGGCTGCAGCAACCTTACTCTACTACTCTTACCTTCAGTGCTTTCCAAAACTGTTGAATCCGCTGTAAATGATAGGGCAGAGACTATGCATCGCCCATATTCTCGTATGTGGAGTATCGATCCATGTAGAAGTTTTTCGTGTGCTTGTTGAACGACGAGGTACTACTGGCTTCATCCACGCTTTGTTCATTTGCACATTCAGATGAAGAATAATCATTGCCTGTAGCATTAGTCTAATGCAGTTTGTTGAAAACATGGGTAATGAGTCTGATTGTGAAATCCTCTGCCACAGTGGTCGTCAAACTGGACCTGAATCAAGTAGGGTCGCCTGCAATTCTCAGCTGTATTTTATACTGATATGTATACAGCAACCAACATCCAAATCGGAAATCGTCGACTAGTTTTCCCGTTTGGTAGCAAACAAAAATGCATAGAGGCAGTAGTTATTTGACCTTCAATGTTATTTAATATTCATATATTTGGCCATGGGCAAAGTGAAGCTAATCGCTTACCACAGAGGAAGAGGGGTAAGTATCACAGCCACTGTCACTTCAGAGGATGCGAGAGGTGGAATGCTTCATTGTCTGTTTTTCAGTACTGACAACTCGGAGGCATGAGGGACTCTTACTGATGATATGGTATAAATGTTGACACAGAAGTAGCTTGAATTTGTAATGCGCAATACAGAGACGCTCATCTTCAAGTGGGGCACATTTTTGTAGCAACAAGTGTGAAATTAAATCGAGTCTTTAGTAGTACAACGCAATGCATAGAAGACTGATGTTTGAAATATTTAGTAAACATTTCAGGTAGTGTCTCATACTGCATAGTCAATTTAAATATAAGTATAACTACTGTTATTAATCAATTAATCATCGTCTCACACCACCACTTCGGCAGGCAATTACTGTGTCACAACTTTGAGGTTGCTGAAAGTGGCAGCAACTTGAAACAGAAGTGTTCCGATCTGTACTTTGAGGCAGCAGCAGCTTATCACCCCATTACCTAATAATTCAGTTCAATTTATTATCATCCATTTTATCATATACATGACATAGGAATTGTCATGTAGAAAGAGAGAGAGAGAGAAAGAGAGAGAGAGAGAGAAAGAGAGAGAGAGAGCATGATATATATTTTTAACAATTGAGGGAAATAACGTTTTCTTAATTACACTGTAACATTTTCTTAGTTACGATTTACTTGTTTTGTCTTCTTTTTACATGCAAGATGAAAAAAATTACAAGGTTTATACAAAATGAATCCATTAAGGGAAATAACATTTCTTAATTTCACTTTAACATTTTCTTAATTACACTTTATATGTTTTGTCTTCTTTTTACACGCAAGTTGAAAAAACGGAGGTTTATGTAGAAAAATCAACAGATGATAGCTCTCTTTTGGAGCTCAAAACAACATTTTTTAATGGCACCTAAATTCCCCCAAAATATACTACCATATCTTAGATTATTATGTATGTAAGAGTAGTAGCCACATAGTACTGTTCCAAAATTGTAGTTTCCTTTAGGTTTTCTTAATATATAACAGTATTTACTAAGCTTTTTATTCAAGAGTTCAACATGTTTTTCCCATTTTAAGTTATTGTCCAGCCATACACCTAAAAATTTTGTAAAAGAAGTTTTATCTACCAGACATTTATAATTCAGTAATTGCCCTTTGACCATTCAGCTGCCTCATTCATTGTTGAAGTTCTTGTAGGTCAGCTTCGCTAACTCCCTTGATAAAAAGGCTCGTAGCATCTGCAGAAATAACACATTCTTCTGTTACTAGGTGGTTAGAAAAATCATAAATAAAAACTAAGAAGAGCAGAGAGCCTAGAACAGGACCCTGGGGTACACCACAGTTGACTTTCAGATATGTACTCCATAGCAATACGGTTTCTGTAGCAAAATATCGTAGCCAATGCGGTCAAATGCCTTGGATAGATCTAAAAATATTCCACAGTTTAAGTCCTCATTATCCATTGCCGTTAAAACCTGTTCCAAGAAGTGATATACAGCTGTTTCTGTAGAGCTATTTTTACTGAACCCATTCTGTGCATTGGTTAGAATTTTTAATTTGTTTAGGAAACTCAACAGCCTCTCATATATAATCATCTCAATTACTTCAGCAAAACTTAACAGTTGTGACAATGGTTTGTAATTTTGTATGGTATATGGACACTCTTTTTTATAAAGTGGCTTTGTTGTTGATTTTTTTATGTGCAGAAGGGAATTCACCAGTTATAAATGATGTACTAATAAAATCAACTAGTTCAGTTATTATTTTGTTTGCATTATGTTTTATGACTTTATCAGGAATACCATCACATCCATAGAACATATTATTTTTCAGCTCATTAATTGCATTTCTTACTTCTGAATGTGTAACTGGGTACAAAAACATTGTATTTTCATTAATGGGAACTTTTGGCTTACTACTTTTTGAGTTCCCCATGGTCCTGGTAAGATTTTGAGCACTGTTAATGTAGATGTCATTGAATGTATTGACAACACATCAAGGGACTTCAACACCTTTTCCTCCCTTTTTATGATGAGATTATTGTTTGTCACTTTGGATGTACCAATGTCATGGTTTATGACCATCCAAACTGATTTGGTTTTATTACTGCCTCTTCACATAATTAAATCATTGTTCAGTTGTTTTGCTGCATGATTAACATTTCTATAGACTTTTTTGTAGCATATAAGATATGGCTTTAATCTAAAAAGCTGGTACACTCCACATCTAAGTAGAATAGGAATCATAATGATACTCTATCATGAAAGGTCCAAGCACAATAATGCTCAGTAGAAAATGTACATGAAAGTGGAAAATATTTACAGGTCTGAAATCAAGGCAGCTAAGAGCAAAGCAAGTGATACATATATACTGAACTCAGTAAATAAACGCAAAGCTGCATGGGAAATTACTAAAACAGAAACTAACTGTGATGATAAAATATACCAGACACCAATTCCACCTGATATTCTAATGCGCATTTTGTCAGTCCTCAATCAGATAATAGCATAATGGAGAATGTGAGTAAATCAGAGGCACTGTTGCCAGAAATGAAAAGTAAGGAGATGGACAGCTAGAGCGTTATTATGGTCTCTCAAATTATGTTATTAAATATACCAAAATCAAATTGTAGCACCACTGTAGTTAAACCAGTACATAAGAAAGGAGATGTAGCATCACCAGATAACCATCGACCAATATCACTTATACCCATAATATCAAAAATGATAGAATACTGCATGAGTAAACAGATGAGTCAATATTTTGAACATAATGATATACTCACCTCCTCACAATTTGGTTTCAGATCCAGCCTTTTTACAGCCAAAACAGCTGAGAGTATGGTAGCAAAAATATACAATTGTTTTGAAAACAAAGATATTATCTGTGTAACACTATTGGATCTCAGGAAAGCTTTTGATATGGTCTCCCACAATATTCTCATAAAAAAATCTATCACTATGGAGTGATAGAGAATGCTCCTTCCTTAATGCAGTCATATTTGGACAGTAGAAAACAATTAGTTAAGGTAAATAATCAAATGTCAGAATGTCTCTCAGTTGTAAAGGGTGTACCTCAAGGATCTGTTGTTGGACCCTTTCTTTTCATTATTTACATAAATGATTTACCTGCAATTGTGTCATGTGATGCAGTGCTATATGCTGATGAGACAACACTCATCACATGTGATACAAATCTTGAAAATGTGCAACACAGCAATGCAGTGGCATTGGAGAGGTGCACTACTTGGTTTGCAGTAAATGTGCTACAGAAGAATGATAGTAAAACTGAAGCTATTGTCAGTCATGATAACAAAACAGTAAAATTATTAGGATTTCTTATACATAAAAAGCTCATCTGAGATACCCACACAGGGAAGATATGTGGCAAATTGGACATGCTATATGTATTCTGAACAATCTGAAAAGTAGTTGTCAGTAAAGAACTTCTGTTACATGCATGTTTTGCATTCTGTCATTCGCACCTGAGTTATGGAATACTATTATGTGGTAATTCCATAGGCTCAAAGTTAGTGTTTAAATGGCAAAAGAAAGCCACAAGGTGCATAGCAGAACGTAGCCCATATGAATCATGTGGAGATTATTTTAAGAAACTAAATATAATGACAATAGCTGACCTGTATATTTACAACTACCATGTCTTCGTTAAGGAGCATCTGAGTAAATTTCACTTAAGGAGAACAGTTCATGACCACAACGTAAGAAGTGGACATACAATTAATATGCCACATGCTATGCTTGCAGAAACATAACAGCTACAAATATCTTGGTCTTATATACTTCAACAAATTACCTGAAAATACGTACACAGTGACAGTAAATAAATTTAAAACTAGTCTTTCAAGGTGGATCAAAAGTAAAGTAACTGACTCTGCTCAAGAGTTCCTTCGGTATGTGACAAATGGCCCAGTCTCCATATCAGAATGAACTATAAATAAAATGCAAACTATACATATGCCACACTGTGCAACTATTCTATTACTCTTCCAAGTACTTATTATTAATTATATGTTTGATTATGGTTTTGTCATTCACTGAACTATGTGGTTCATTGATCTTGTAATTGATCTATTAGGAAACTTTTTGTTGCTATTGACATTTGCACAAATACGTATTGTATCCATCTTGGACTATTATATTGTAGTTAATAATATTTGTCATGTTGAAGTTCATATTATTATTATTGTTATTATTATGATGTTAATACAGACGACACCAGTTGCATGTAAACATGCTCAACGGTGAAATAAAACATTTGTATTTGTATTTGAAATCGAGAGGTGGAAATGTCATAGTGCTAGTGCGGTCGAATAGACCGAAACAACATGGCGCTAAAAATGACAGTGAAAGTGTTGAGCGCGTAACGGTTCGAGTTCTTGCACATTTTCGCCAGAAATAAATATGCTGTGTGTATCAATTCTGAAATATTTCGTCTCTCAGAATGCTGTTGTCATTCGAAATATTTCCATAAGTGATCCTAAATTTCTACAAAACAACATCTATTATGACAGCTATTCCCTGCTAAACACATTAAGTAATTAATTAATGGTACCAATTAACTGTGGTTAAAGAGTTCTTGTCTAGATTCCAAAAGTATGTTACTGTTTTTAGGATTTTAATTGCTGACTATTAGACGTTCTTGGGCCATCAAACTGATTTTCCCTTGTATCAATATTTTATCCTCATATTTCAGTTCATTTACATGTTTATTGAGCCCATAGACAACATACATTGTACATATCAAGCGAAATTCGTATCAGAAGCATAACTAGGATATGTCAAATTATTATTTGTGCATCAATATTCTAGGCCTATACAATTTTAATTACGATTTTGCTTAAAGCAACTATGCAATACGTGTATAAATTCTGTATGGTGTAAGAATTTTTCACATTTTTATGAACAGGTTTTGGTTTTGTGTTAGTGGCATCTCAGTTTTGTACATAAATTATTTGTCTTACGCTGTAGTATGGATAAAATCTTTTATACTGTAATAACAGGTTTCTACATAGATGTTTTGAAAATATTTTTATTGTTTATCTCTCACAAGTTTGAAAGGAGTTTTCCTAGGTCTTTTGGACATACATATGATGGCTTTTTGTATTGTTGTCTGTGGGCTCATGGAAAAAGTAACAATTCCTTGTGTCGCAGTTTTTTTGGAGTTTTGAGAACATATTTTAATTTTGTCCAGCCTCAAAGTTCGAGGGTGTTCATGCTTCATAATATTTAAGAGCTGTAAATGCTGGCCTTTATGATTTTCTCCATTTAAGGCTGGCTGTCATTTCTATTGCTCTCTTTTACATTTTGAGTCTGTTAATGTTTGATTTGAAGGTGCCTCCCCATGAAATTGTTGTAAATTACTGTAGAATGAATTAGTTCATGGTATATCATTTTTATAATATTTGTGTCTAGGTACCTGAGTTTATGAGGGAGTTACAGGTTAAAAATGAGTTATCCACATATATATTCTATGTGCTTATCAAATTTAGTTTCATTTACAATGGAATTTTAAGCTCTTTGCTCATGCTTGCAGAATATAAGTAATACTGATTTAAAAGGACCTGCCTTTTTGCAAAAACAACTTTTTTTAATATTCAAACATGTCTCGCCTCAATTGTGACATTCTCAGTGATTTTTTTTCATGAAATACATACATTCAGATTTTAAGTAGGTTAGGAATATGTTACAGCAGAGTTTTGTTCTTTAAGTTACATTTGTATTGTGCCCTGTTTAATACTGTGTGCTCCTGTGATTGCAAACAAAAGTCAATCACAAATCAAAATTAATATGCCATGACATCTGCAGTATGAGGTGTTAGGCCAAGGTCTGAACTGAATTTTTGTTTAGAATACAACCTGTAAACTATATTTTCCTATAATATAAATCCATATGCCCCTGTTTTAGGCTTATCATTGTTGGCACTTACTTACTTTCACTCCTACTAAAAAATGTACAGTACAAATGTAATTTAAAAAACAATCAAATTAATACTGAGGATGTTGCAACTGTAGTGAAACATGTTTTAGTATTAAAGACAGTTGTTTTCTTGCAAAAAGGTGGACCCTCTTAATTCGTTATGAATACATGTTCACTGATTATTATATCACAGAATTTTGTGTTCTTGGTGTTGTCTGCTATGCATACATCTATACAAATGTTGCTATCATTGTTGCATTTATTTAGTCTGAAATTTAATTACAATTCACTGAAGGAAACACAGAAAGGTGAAAACGCGAGGCTTATCATATTAGCCAATGTTAAATCTATTTTCATTCTTTGTCAGTTAACTTAGGCATATTCTCAGCGAAAGGAAATGTAATAACACTAATATCAGGCTGGAGCTACATTCAGATATTTGTTAAGTTAAAATTGTCATAGGTTTCAGATGTTCACTTTTTTGGTTGGAGTTCTGTCACCACAACCAAGAATTTCAGTTGTAGTACACCTTTTGACTTATTGTCTGCTGAGTATAGTACCATTGTGCGCATTCCAGTAAAGAGTTGAGGCTGGCCCAATTGTGATGTGAACTTCCCTAACTTGCCCTGTTAATCAAACTGACATGGTTTGTAAGGAGGGGACAGCTTTTTATAATTTGCATTTTATTCATTATTATTTTATATTCTTTTCCTTCAGTAGGTCCTAATTCCATTAACAAGCTAATTTTTGACCCATTGTTTCATAACTGTTCTTGAGCATATCCCAGTGCTTTTCTAGTTTATACTATTTACTGTACTGGTATTTATTTACAAGAAGCCCCATTACATTTTTTGCAATACTGTGAGTGTGTGGAGGGTGAAACCTAGTGCCAGCACATAGCCTACTCCTTGCGAATAACAGCAAGGCGGCCGCCAAACTAAACATCCCCATCGATGGATAGATCATCGTCAACACATGCCCTCACTTCATACTGTGGAGAGGTTTGGTATTTAAACCAGACATTGGCACAAACTCTGGTGATCAGGAGCTTTATGCCACCACGTCTCCTCTCCTTGCCAGCCCAATACTGATAATGAAATGTTTTCCACCATCAGGATTCAAACTGGCTTACCCCTGGGTCGAATGCCACCTCACAAGCATGTGTTAGCGACCTCGGCCACAGAGGTGGGTTCCGTACCACCCCCACTCTCATCTCTCTCTCTCTCTCTCTGTCTCTCTCTCTCTCTCTCTCTCTCTCATTAATGAATGAAACAGCTTCTGCGTTTACTAATTTAGTAGACTCTTAAACAAGTGACCTTACAGTTCCAGGAAGGAGAAGACATGGAATAACGGAACCGTGGGCTAGCAGTTTGCGACCATATGGAGAACTCCAAATGGGGTGCTCAAAGAGTAAGTTACTAAGTTAGTTTTTAGGTAATGACTGAGCAGCAAATTGGTTTCCTGGAACCTCTGCCAAACACACTTTCCCAGATAACACATGTGACCTCTAGCAATCTTGAATGCATATTGCGCGAAAGCTTTATGACACCTGGTGTTCACATTTTGCAGTTACAATGAACCTCCTGTATTGACCACAAAATATTTATTATATTTCTTCCGCACATGTTTTGGCATTTTGCAATTGACTGAGGAAAAGGACACCCAGTACTAAATATCGCGTCCCACTAAGAATCAGGTAAGAGTAAGTAGGACCCATTACTTTTTATTGCCAGTGTTCTGTTCGTCTGACAGTGGCAAAATGCTGAAACGTGTAAGGAAGAAATAAAATGAATATTTTGTAGTCGAGACAAGAATTTCATGGTATGTGCCTCTTGGTGCATTTATACCAACATGGTCCCCCCTCCCCACTCGAAGTAGTTAATAATGATGATTTCAAAACTTTTTCCATTGCATAATGATTGTTTATTGTTCATTTATTTTTCGCTGCAAGTTGTTTTTCTTTCATGTTGAGTTGTGTATCGTCTTTCAGCCAAAGAGAAAGTTCTTGTATTGAATGGGAATACTAGAAACTAATTAATTAAACGCTTTTTCAGTCAATTTGTTACAAAAATAAAATGCATGTCAGTAATTACGTATCATGCTGTACATCATTTATGTTATATGCCACATATGACGTGGAATGAGACAGTTTGCTGATTGTTAAACAGATGCTTTATTTAAATATGGCAACAGGCTGAGTATTTACATGCTTTTTTATTACATATATTCAGCTGATTTGAGGTTGTACAAAACAATTCCCTCTCCTCTGCCAACTTCTTCATCTCTGAGTAGCATTTGCAGCCAGTGTGATGAAGTATTTGTTGTGTGTATTACTGTATCTGTCTTGCCTGAAAATTTTGGGGGTTTGAAGAATATGTGCCATCGTATTCTTTGAAGTGTGATGACTTACGTTATGTGGATGGTATTTGGGAAATTTTGGTTTGGGTACATCATTTGTAAATGTCAGTCATGGTCGTCCTCCCCCCCCCCCCCCGGCTCCCAAGAAAATAGTGTGCGATTCTGATACTGGATGTCATCAGAAATTTTGGCTCTGGTGCCAGACTTACCTGTAGTGTATCCCAAGATATAGGTTAGGTTGGCAGGCAATAATTTGCTTGTGAGTTGGCGAAGCCAATAAATATGACTGTGAAATAATGGTTGTGGTAACAGATTGAGCTGTAGCTTAACCTGGTATTTATATTTGCACCATATTACATACACTTTATTATATGTGATGCACTTTTTATTATAAAACAAAAGTGAGTAAATGGGAATATGGAAGCGTCCGATTCTACCCCTGTGCTTTGACTCATGACATCATCAATATGGCGGAAATGGCTATTCTAAACATCTCCAATACGGCGCCTATGATATCACTACATACACATGGCAATAAATACGAAAATACATATAAATAAGACAACAAATTTAAAACATCTCCCTCCAAAAATACAATAAAACTAACGGGACAACCGCGGGAAAATGGGGGTTTTAGGGAGGCCGACAAGGTAAATATAACACTAAAAAAGACACACCACGATCCCAAAACACACAAGATCACGAACAAAAGAAAAATTGCAGAATCTATGGGTTTGGGACACTTCCCTTGACCTATATATGTCAACAGCAGCTGACGAACAAAACACCAACACCTAAAGCAAAAACTATGGAAATTGGAATCAGACATTTCCCTTGACCACAACTGACGATACCAAAACACCTATAGCTACATATAAAAATACGAAAATAGGAATCGATCATTTCCCTTGACCTATATAGGTCAACTATAACTACTGATACGAAACAACTAATACCTACAAATACGAAAACCAAAACCAAAACCACAGCTCCTCAATATTTAAAAACTCAACAGCCCTACGTAAATTAAAACACATTCAATACACAAAACATTACAACTCGAGAAAAATAGACCCAAAAAAACAATTACTTACCACCAACAAATTTTGGCCAGCCATCGCACACACACACACACACACACACACACACACAGAGACGACGCCATCAAACACAACAAAACAACATCTACAAACACAACCAACTCAAAGTCCACGCCGTAATGACGTCACACAGCTGACGTCACACAGCACAACACACTTACGTCATGGGTCAAAGCTGATGGGTGGAATCGGACGCTTCCGTTAACCTGAGAAAACCTATACTACATATGGGACAAGTATCCAATGATTTATGCAGTTCATATTATGAACATATAATAATAATTTTTATTTGTCCATAGTAACTTTTAGGTCTTGGACAGCATCGATATCATACCATACATGTAATATACTATTATTTATAGATTTACCACCACTAATATACTGCAGTATGCAAAAGTACAACTGTTTGTAATGGAGCTCAGAAAGATTTGAGTGAGTGTAAACATTTGTTAGTTGACAACTGTTTCAACTCACCCTTAAGATGATTTCCATGGAGTTGCTTTATATTTTTGGTAACCTATTACAGAATTGACTTTCAGCTTTAAGTGCACTGTATTTGAAGCTCTTTTATTACTAAGTACCATATGATGAGCCCCTCTGTTTTGTGTTTTGTAATTATGAATGTCTATATTCAGTACACTTATTTCATCAGCCTCTGTTACAAACATAACAATGTTCAAGACGTACAAGGAATACGCAATCAGTAAATTATAATTGTTGAAGTACCGTGGAACCTCACTTAACTTGCACTTCCCATAACATGTAATTTGTATAACAAGCAAAACAAATTGTAAAAAACTGACTCGCTTAATCAACGATGCCACTCTTTGGCAAGTTCGTGCTGGGCTACCACGGGGTCCAGCCTTTGCAGCGTCTTTTACCTTCCATCTTCATGTCTATCCTCTTGGTGTTCCTTTTCCTCTTCCTTGGGGAACAAGTCTGGACTATTTTTGGAAATTTATTCTGAATTTTTGGTAGTTAATATCAAAATACGGTCCACTGTTTTTCATTCCATTTTTCTTTCTTCATTCACCTTCTCCTATCCTTCCTCTGCTTAGGTTTTTAAGGTTCCTCTTTTTCTTCTGATTCCCTGTGCGCTCCTGAAGGCTGGCGCACAGGTCTGATGCGTAGCAGGTGACTGCGTAACACATAATTTCCAGCCTCGATTCAAGAGGTAGGGTTCGCACGTATCCCCCGTACAGGCCACGTTCAGGGAGGGGTGATTGCGTGAGCTGCTACCTGCCAAAATTGCCGATCAGTCCATCGGTTAGGTGCTCAGGGGGTGCGACCTGTGGTGTGAACAGTCACCTAAGGTGGGTGCGCCCCCTTCTAATGGGGCCTCCAGTTGGAAGGCGCATGCCATGGCAATCAGGGGGGATTTTCTGGCATTGAGCCGATCATCTTCACGGTCAACGTCTACGAAATATAAACAGAATCAGGCTAACAATTCAAACACCCTCCCAGCTGGACCACGGTTCCTCGTAGTTTTAAATACTGAAGATGGTCAATCTTTCGCTGTGGTGAATCTGTTTATTGTTCAGAAAGGTGTTGATAAAGGTGTTGATGCAATTTCTGGCCCTGTGAAATCCTGCTCTCGTTTATGCTGTGGCACTATACTTTTGGACACAATTTCTTATTCTCAAGCACAACTGTTTGCAGCTTCGCTCCTCCATGGCCATCCTGTTCGTGTTGAGGCCTATCGAAACCTGAATTCTTCTGATGGTCTTATTAATCTAGGCTGCTCGATGGTCTGACTGAGGCAGAACTCCAAATGTACCTCTGTGATCAGGGTATCATCGCAGTCCATCAGGTGATGAAAAAAGTAGATGCCTCCTTAGTGCCCACACGCACTCTCCTCTCACTTTTGATACAGCGATTCTTCTGTCAAAGATCAAAGCAGGTTATGATGTTATCACAGTCAGAACGTATGTTGTGAACCTGATGCGCTGCTACCAATGTCATCATTACAACCTCTATTGCGAGTCCTGTTGACATGCAGCAAAATGTGTAATCTGTGATAGGGATACTCACGACAGCGTTTGTCTGCCGCCTCCTCCCCCCTGTACCAACTACAGTGCTGACCATGTTGCCTCCTCCCGCGATTGTCCCTTGTATCTTGATGAATGGGCTTTCCAAGAGATCCAAGTGAAGGAAAAAGTGCCGTATCCAGTTGCTAGCAAGTTGTTGGCCAGTCAGAAACCCTGCGTTCTACTATCTGGCACCTACAGTACTGTTCTTGATACGTCTCAGTCCACGAAGGACATGGCCACACAGACATGTGACCTCAAATTCAACACCATTATTGTAAAATTACCCAGTGTCATGGTAGCTGTCTCCTCCTGCAGTTCGCAACTCACCACCGAACTTTCGCCTCATGGGGCAAAGTCACCAGCTACACAACCAGCGGGCCGGAAAGAACAGAAGGAAGACTCCCATGACAACTTCCTACATCCATCCAGCCAACCAACATCTGAGTCTTCATCTGCCAACTGCAAAGGCTCCAAGAAGACCAACAAAGGCAAGCAGTATTCTCCTAAGACGAGTGGGAGAGCCTCTTCAACGGTGTCGTCAGGTGATACCCTCACCCGTCCGACCACCGAGTCGCCGGTGCGCACAACCTACAATTTCTCTGCCCTGGAGTCTACAGGCCTACAGAAGAATGCTGACGCTACTGTAGACACCATGGAGCAGGATCCTCCTGCCTCTGTGCCCTGCAGCAGTGAGTCATTGAAGGCTGGCACTCGGCAGCTGCCGCAATGACGCCCTTTCATTTTTTCTCCACATGACTCTCCTCTAATGGAACGTTCACGGTCTTTGATCCAACAAAGAGGATTTACTGCTGTTCTTAGAATCGCAGTGTCAACTTGTTCTCTGCCTTCAGGAACCAAAATTGCATCCTCATGACTGCTTTGAGCTCTCGCATTTCTTCCCGGTCGGCTTTGATCTTCCCTCTGATGACGGCGTTCCATCTCATGGGGAGTAATGCTTCTCATATTGTATGATGTTCATAGTCAACCCATTTCCCTGACTACCCGGCTTCAAGCTGTTGCAGTTCACCTTTTCCTCCCTCACTTGACCTTTTCCCTTTGTACCGTTTCCATCCCGTCCGTCATTTGATGTCACCAGGGCAGACTTCCTCCAGCTTTTTGGGCAGCTACCTCACCCCCTTCTGAATCTCAGTGACTGTAATGTGCACCATTGCTTTCAGGTTTCTCCCAGAACTTGTTTGAGAGGTGCCCCGTTAGCTGACCTCTCAATCAACGTAACCTCTTCTATCTTAACTCAAGAGCACTCACGTTCCTTTCAGACATCACACACACACACACACGCACACACACACACACACACACACACACCTATTCCCATTTGGACCTATCCTTCTGCACTGCTTAGCTTTCCCATCGTCTCGAGTGGTCCGTTATCTCAGACACATGCTCGAGCGATCAATTCCTGTATGGTATCCGTTTGCTGACACCCAAATGGCAGCTTATCAAGGTCTCCAGTCGGGAGGCTTTACTTCTCCCTGGTGACCTTCGATAAACATTTTCCCAGTTGTGATGGCCAGGTAGAATATCTTACAAACGTTATCCTTACCGCCGCAGAACATTCCATTCCTCGCTTCCCTCTTTACCACGCCGTGTTGTCCTTGGTGGACTGAGGAATGCCGTGACGCAATTGGTGCTTGGAGACGTGCTCTCTGTGTTTTTAACTATCATCATACGATGGCAAAGTGCATTCATTATTAACAGTTGAATGCACAGTGTGTTGCATTCTTCAGGATAGCAAAAAAGCTAGGTGGATTTCATTCAATAGTTCATTTAACAGTTCCACTCCCTCTTCTGTTGTTTGGGCCATTCTCCAATGGCTCTCTGGGACCGAGATCCATTCCCCGTAGCAGACGATGTCATCATGGACCCTACTGCTATCTCCAACATCTTGGGCCTCCATTTTGCGGGCATTTCGAGTTCTTCTCACTATCACCCTGCCTCCCTCCATCGTAAACGAGTGGAAGGAGGCTCCGACGATACCCTTCTCTTCTGAGAATCATGAGTGCTATAATGTTTCCTTTACTATGAGGGAGCCAGGTCATGCTCTCACTTCATCCCGATCCTCAACCCCAGGGTCAGATGATGTTCACATTCACATGTCGTAGCATCTTTCTCTTGCAGCCAGGCACTTTCTGCTTGATACATACAACCGCATCAAGAAAGAGGGCATGTTTCACAGATGCTGGTCTGAAACCACTATCATACCCATACATAAGCCTGGTAAGGACAAACACGTTCCTTCTAGCTACTGCTCGATTTCTCTCACCAGCTGTGTTTGCAAGATGATGGAACGTATGATTCATGCCCGGCTGGTATGATGGTTCGAGTCTTGCAATTTACTAACCACTGCACAGTGTGGATTTTGAATATGGCGTTCTGCAGTTGACTGTCTCGCCACTTTGTCCACCCATATCATGAATGGTTTTCTGCAGAATTCCCAGACTGTGTGAGCGTTTTTCGATTTGCATAAAACCTATGACACCTGCTGGAGGACTGGCATCCTCTGTACTCTCTACAAGTGGGGCTTCAGAGGCTGCATGCCTTGTTTCCTTCAGGGGTTTTTAAAAAGACAAAGCTTTTCAGGTACATTTGTGTTCTGCCTTGTCGGACACCTTTATTCAGGAAAACGGTGCACCTCAGTTTTCCCTCTTCACTATTGCCATTAATTGTATAATGACCTGTCTTCCGCTGGGCATCACTGGATCCCTTTTCGTTCACAATTTTGCCATCTATTGAAGTTCTCCACGGACTTGCCTCATAGCGCAACATCTTCAGCGATGTCTCGATCATATTTATTCATGGAGGATCGACAATGGCTTCCTTTCTCCCACTGACAAAACCATTTATATGAATTTCTGGAGGCACAATTGGTTTCTTCCACGATCTTCTGTGTATTAAAACTATGAGATTCCTGGGGCTCATGCTTCAGAGGAAACTGTTTTAATCCTCCCAAGTGTCTTCCCTGGCAGCCCACTGTATGTGGTCCCTCAATGTCCTACGTGTCCTCAATGGTACTTCCTGGAGAGCAGATTGAACCACCCTCCTCCGTTTGTATCGGTCCTTTCTCCGTTTGGAACTAGGCTATAGGTGTTTAGTTTACCCATCTGCACATCAGTCTCTCTTACCCCGTCTCAATACTATACCCACACATGGCATCCGTTTGGCCACTGCCACCTTTCACACCAGCCCGGTTGAGTCTGTATGCAGAACGTGCCGAACCACCACTGTCGAATCGCCTTGACTCTCTCCTCAGCAGATACACGTGCCGTTTGTCTGCAATGCGTGGCCACCCATCCTATGCCTCCTTCTTCGATACCCCTTTGGTCGCCAGTGTGGGGTGTGTCCCTCTTCTCTGCTACCTCCTGGAGTTCGCTTTTGGCTCTTGCTCTTGCAACTTAACTTCACTCTACCTGCAACTTTCCCAGTGAGTGTGAATCCTTTACCACCTTGGATTCGTACGGCGGGCCGTGTTCACCTTGGCTTTCATTCGCTTCCTGAGGACACTACTTCAGCCTCGCTCTATTGCCTTCAGTTACTTGACCTTCGCATGGAATTTCATGATAGTACCTTTGTGTACACTGATGGCTCTCGGATTGACTGTGGTATCGGGTGTGCCTTCATCATTGGTGCCGACATTTTTTGGTATCAGCTTTCTGAACACTGCTCAGTATTTACAGCAGAGCTCTTTGCCCTTTATCAGGCCACACTGTACATCCGTCAACACAGGCTTTTCAATTGCGTCATCTGCTCATACACTCTTAGTGCCATTCAGAGCCTCTGTGTGCTGTACAGCGTCCATCCGTTAGTGCAACGGGTCCGTGAAAGCTGTCATTTGTTCACACATGATGGAGCCACTGTGATGTTTATGTGGGTTCAAAAATGGTTCAAATGGCTCTGAGCACTATGCGACTTAACTTCTGAAGTCATCAGTCGCCTAGAACTTAGAACTAATTAAACCTAACTAACCTAAGTACATCACACACATCCATTCCCGAGGCAGGATTAGAACCTGCGACCGTAGCGGTCGTTCGGTTCCAGACTGTAGCGCCCAGAACCGCACGGCCACTCCGGCCGGCTTATGTGGGTTCCTGGCCACTCCCGTCTGACAGGAAACGAGGCCCCTTACGCTGCTGTCAAGATTGTATTCCTCGTACATCAGCCTGCTAGTTCTTACATTCCCTCCGAGATTTCTGTGTTGCCATATGCTGCAGGTGGTGTCACTTTGTCATCACCACTGGACCTTCCTTCATGGGAACAAGCTCTGGGTTATCAAGCCTCTCCCAGTGGCTTGGATGACCTCTCGGCCCCCTCACTGCCAGGAAGTCATTTTAACTAGGTTTCGTATTGGCCACTATCTTTTTAGACATCGCCAATTGTTAAGTGGTACTCCCCCACCACTTTGAGCACATTGCGATCAACTTTTATCGGTCTGCCATTTCCTGACAGAATGCCCTCTTCTTAACTACTTACATTCTCGTTTGTGTTTGGCATCTGAGTTATCGGCCATTTTAACCAATGATGCACGGTCTTTCGACTGCGTTTTACTTTTCATCCGCCGTAGCAATATGGCGAAGGTAATTTAATTTTTGATTCTGGACCTCTGTCTCTCTGTTTATATTTTGCAGACGTTTCTCCACGTCCATGTTTTCAGCTCTCTTCTCTTCCATCTATTGGGATTGACGTATAGTCATTTTTAACTGCTCTCTTTGCCTTCATGTTCTTCAGTTTTTAGATGGTCGTGTATAGCCCTAGTTGTTTTTGCGCCCTAAAACAAAGCGAAACAAATAAACAAACAGATCTGTTCATGAAAAAGATGCCAAAGCATACCTTCATAACAGCAGAGCAGAAAACTTTTGCCCAGTCACAAACCAGTGAAAGACTACGTCACACTGATATTCTGTGCCAATGGAAGTGGTGATTTGAAAATAAATCACTGCTTGTTACCATTCAGAAACTCTTCAAGTCTTCAAGAAGTGTAAAGTCCAGAAAAGAAGGTTAAATGTGAATTGGAGATCCAACAAGGCTTGGGTGACACATGATCTATTTTGTGATTGGATCAGTGGAAGTGTTTGGTGCTACAGTGAACAAATATTTGCTTGAGATAAATCTGCCATTCAATGTTTTGCTTGCTGTGGACAACACTCCTGTCCATTCTCCAGGTCTACAAGACCACCCCCTTAAAGAATTTCAGTTCATCAAGATCCAATTTCTGCCTCCCAGCACCACACTGTTACTCCAGCGTAAGGACCAGCAAATTATTTCTAAGGTTAAGAAGCTCTACACTGAAGCACTCTTTGAGCATTGCTTGGAGTTGACTGAAGCCACCAATCTCACTCTCAGAGGGATTTGGAAATATCACTTCAACATCATTGCCTACATCAAGATGATTGAAAAGGCATGGTATGGGGTTACCAAGAGAACTCTCACTTCTGCTTGGAAGAAGATTTGGCTGTAGCGCATTGTTGAATGTGACTTTGGGGCATTTGAGTTAGTACCTGTGGACTTTGTAGTCAACAAGACTGTGTCTTTGGCCAAGAGCATGGGACTAGAAGTGGATAACAATGATACCAGTGAGCTTGTGGAACATCACAGCCGAGAATTGACCACCAAAGAGTTTGTGGAGTTGCAGTGTGTTTCACAGCAGGACGTTTTGGAGGGAAGTTCTTTCAGAGGAGGGGGAGGGGGAGGATGCAGTAACAGCAAAGCAGCAATATTCTGACGCAGTGAGGGAAATATTGAAAGCTTGGAAATCGGTTGCATCATACATTGAAAATCATCACCCCAATAAAGCAATGGCTACACGTGCTAAAACTTTATTTGACAATAATGTTGTGTCGCGTTTTTGCCAAGTGTTGGAAGTGTCGGCAGAAACAAATTATATAGCAGGGTGTATACGACCCGGGACAACAGGGGAATCCGGGAAAATCCCGGGAATTTTTTCATCCGGGAGAGAACTGGGAAAAACCCAGGAATCTTTTACAATTCCGGGAATTTTTCATTGTTTTAGTTTTCAGTTAAATTTTTGTAATTTTGACTGGTAAGAACCGATTATCTAAAAAAGGATATTACTGTATCCCACTACTGCAGAATAATACTTCAACAGTAAAACATAAACGAGAGAAAAAAACGAAAATAACTTAAATTGCAAAAGAAATGAGGCATATACAACGACGACACACAGTGATCATGCAAGTGTCTGCCAACAGGAAAATGTGTCAAGGCTTTAGGAAGACTATGCAATGCTTCATAACAACAAATTGCTTCCGATGAGCGTGAAGTGACAACTGTTTACATTAGATTCGTTTTAGTAGTTACGAGCGGACTCATGCGCATGCGCAGTTTAGTCGCGTTTGAGTACTAGATTTTCTCGCTTCTGGCTACAGGAATGTGGCTGTTGGCTGTGCAAGCAGTCGCAGCAAGCAGCTAGATGCTACCGGGAAAAGGGAGCGCAAAATTCATGTTCTTGAGGAAAAAAAACTTTTTACACAAAGCGCCTAGCATCCAGCGCACGTTGATCTATCGATTATTCATATGAATTTGAAACGCTTCCCTGTTAGTTTTTGAACACATCTTAAATTGATTTCTGAATGAATCATAAGGTGATTTTTGAATGCGTTCATAGTGTATGTGATGTCTCTGTCAGGAGAATTCTCGTCGCATCTAGAAATGAACTTTCTGCAGACAAAAGGGGAAGCCGAACGGATGAATGCCAGTGCTGTCTGATTATGCAGTAGTAGTAGTAGTAGTAGTTTATTCATCCAGCGACAATGTACATTGTATGGATTTCGTCAAACAACGTAGTATAAAAAAAATAAGATAAGGGTGTACAGTTTCATTAATTAAAACTTCCGGGCTGAATTGCCGTGGACCATATACAAAGCTTCTTCTCTTTCCTGACGTTTCGTTGCCTACTGCGGTCAGCATCTTCCGAGGTGAGTCGCCGACTCACCTCGGATGGTGCTGCCCGCAGTAGGCAACGAAAGTCAGGTGAGTCGGCGACTCACCTCGGAAGATGCTGCCCGCAGTAGGCAACGAAACGTCAGGAAAGAGAAGAAGCTTTGTATATGGTCCACGGCAATTCAGCCCGGAAGTTTTAGTTAATGAAGACGCCGGCCGTGAAGGCTTACATGTTATGGTGTACAGTTTCCTACATAATACAACGGTTCATTGTACCCATCAGAATATTTTTGTCAAATCAACTTTGATCACTGTAATAATTTAAAAGTATGAGAAGGATCTTTTACAGGAAATACATTACAATTAATTAATTGATTTAACACTTTTGTTCAGGGCTTTTACATGAAATACATTACAAGTACATAATTGTTTTGTTCAGAAAAATTAACATTGAGGCTGGGGCAAACATTTGATTTATGGTACTATTAACGTATAGTAAACGAATGTAGTTACTTGCTACAAGGTTACGGAAGTTATTCGATTACATTATAATAGCAGTTGGTCATTAAGAATTTAAATATTACTTCCTTGAATGTAGATAATGTTTTTATTTCTTGTATCTGAGTTGAAAGTTTGTTGTACAAAATCGTACCCTGAATGTTGGTTTGTTTTTGTGTTAAAGCCTTGTTTACTCTTTTTTATGTGGATGTCATTGCACAGTATTGTATTGTGTGAGTGAAGATCTGAGTTGGTTTTGTAATTATCAATGTGCATTTTTATATTAACAACATTTCTTTTATACAGAGCATGGTAAGGGTAGAATATTTAGGTGTTGAAATAACTGTTTGGAAGGTGTTAGCCTTTTACTGTTTGAAATTATTCTAACAGCTCGTTTTTGTAAGGTGAAGAAGGTTTTCATGTTTGCCTTATTATGACCCTAGAGGTTTAGGCCATGGGTGATAGCAGAATGGATGTAAGCAAAGTAGACAGTTCTGCCACGCTCCCTACTACACACAGTACTAATCATGCATAATGCAAAACAAGCAGAGAACAAAAGAAGCACCTCACCTGTTAGTGAGGTAGAGAATGTGGCTTTCCAATCTAAATTTTCATCAATTTGCACACCTAAGAATTTTGTGGCAGCTACCCATTCAATTTGTTTTCCTGTTCAAACCAGTTTTGTATGTATTCCAAAACCCTGCTTTCAGATGTTGGCAATAGCCTATTTATGTCTGTTACAACAATATTTGTGTCATCAGCAAACGAAGTTATGTGCGTACCACTGATTAGGATCTTGATATCATTAATATACACTCCTGGAAATGGAAAAAAGAACACATTGACACCGGTGTGTCAGACCCACCATACTTGTTTGCTGTGCAAGCAATGATCACACGCACGGCACAGCGGACACACCAGGAACCGCGCTGTTGGCCGTCGAATGGCGCTAGCTGCGCAGCATTTGTGCACCGCCGCCGTCAGTGTCAGCCAGTTTGCCGTGGCATACGGAGCTCCATCGCAGTCTTTAACACTGGTAGCATGCCGCGACAGCGTGGACGTGAACCGTATGTGCAGTTGACGGACTTTGAGCGAGGGCGTATAGTGGGCATGCGGGAGGCCGGGTGGACGTACCGCCGAATTGCTCAGCACGTGGGGGGTGAGGTCTCCACAGTGCATCGATGTTGTCGCCAGTGGTTGGCGGAAGGTGCACGTGCCCATCGACCTGGGACCGGACCGCAGCGACGCACGGATGCACGCCAAGACCGTAGGATCCTACGCAGTGCCGTAGGGGACCGCACCGCCACTTCCCAGCAAATTAGGGACACTGTTGCTCCTGGGGTATCGGCGAGGACCATTCGCAACCGTCTCCATGAAGCTGGGCTACGGTCCCGCACACCGTTAGGCCGTCTTCCGCTCACGCCCCAACATCGTGCAGCCCGCCTCCAGTGGTGTCGCGACAGGCGTGAATGGAGGGACGAATGGAGACGTGTCGTCTTCAGCGATGAGAGTCGCTTCTGCCTTGGTGCCAATGATGGTCGTATGCGTGTTTGGCGCCGTGCAGGTGAGCGCCACAATCAGGACTGCATACGACCGAGGCACACAGGGCCAACACCCGGCATCATGGTGTGGGGAGCGATCTCCTACACTGGCCGTACACCACTGGTGATCGTCGAGGGGACACTGAATAGTGCACGGTACATCCAAACCGTCATCGAACCCATCGTTCTACCATTCCTAGACCGGCAAGGGAACTTGCTGTTCCAACAGGACAATGCACGTCCGCATGTATCCCGTGCCACCAAACGTGCTCTAGAAGGTGTAAGTCAACTACCCTGGCCAGCAAGATCTCCGGATCTGTCCCCCATTGAGCATGTTTGGGACTGGATGAAGCGTCGTCTCACGCGGTCTGCACGTCCAGCACGAACGCTGCTCCAACTGAGGCGCCAGGTGGAAATGGCATGGCAAGCCGTTCCACAGGACTACAGCCAGCATCTCTACGATCGTCTCCATGGGAGAATAGCAGCCTGCATTGCTGCGAAAGGTGGATATACACTGTACTAGTGCCGACATTGTGCATGCTCTGTTGCCTGTGTCTATGTGCCTGTGGTTCTGTCAGTGTGATCATGTGATGTATCTGACCCCAGGAATGTGTCAATAAAGTTTCCCCTTCCTGGGACAATGAATTCACGGTGTTCTTATTTCAATTTCCAGGAGTGTATATAAGAAATAAGAGAGGTCCTAGAACGCTGCCCTGAGGTATTCCGATTGGTACAGTCTGCAAGTCCGATCTGTACACAATGGTTTGGTTTTTATTGTTTGCTGAGGTATTTTCTACTACCTGTTTTCTATTGTGGAGATATGACTGAAACCATTTATTGCCACTCCTCGTATACCTATAGCTTCTAGTTTGTCTAGCAAGATATCATGATCAACAGTATCGAGTGCCTTCGATAAGTCCAAGTTTATTCCTACTGTACTGTTATTTCTGTCAAGTCATGTTACAATCATTTCGATGAATTAGATAATTGCTGTTTCTGTACTCATGCCTTTGCGAAAACCATCTTGATTTACAGACAAGAGAACGAAATTTTCGAGGTAATTTGTAATTACATTTTTCATGACAGTATCTACTATTTTTGAAAATACAGATAACAATGCTATTCCTACTTCATATATATTACCCTTTTTATACAATGGTTTTATTTTTGAAATTTTTAGTCTTTGTGGGAACGCCCCTTCTGTTAATGATATGTTTATGATATGGGAGAGTGGTTCTGCTATGACACTAACACATTTAATTATGACTGTACCTGGTACCTCGTCAATTCCAGAGGACATCTTATTCTTCATTGTTTTTATTATTTTAAGAACTTCTAATTTATTTGTGGGACATAGCAACATTGAATTACCACTTTGCTCTCTTTGAACTGTGGTACTACTATTACTAGCAAAATTTTTACTCAGATTGACTGGACTGTAAACATTTGACGATTGAACAGTGGAAAAACGTTGTGTGGAGTGAAAAATCACGGTACACAATGTTTACACTTCTTACACAAAGCGAGGTGTCGTTTGGCTTATGAGCAGCCGGTCACCCATGAAATCCAAGTTTTCTCACCTAGAGTGTAACTGTCATAGTACTTGCAATGGGTCTTGATGCAGTTTGGAATTCCTGTGTGACGGTCTGGATAGATGTCTGCCTATTACACATTATGACCCTCTTCAACTGTCGGTGGTCTCTGTCAATTAACACACGAGGTCGGTGTAGTGTAACGACGTAAGTTTTGTATAAATGGTTTTCTTTTGACATATGACCATGTGCAGACTTCGTCACCTACGTCAGTTACAACACACTTCAAAATTATTTAAGTTCTTTTTAAATTGTCTCTAAATGGTTCTTGAACGAAACTGTAATTAAAACATCATCATTTGAGTCGTATGCACAGAATTACGTCACTCAGTCCAATTGGTTTGCGCAAACTTTTTCAATTTAGATGTCGTTTTTTGCTCCTCAGAAATTATATTAATGCAAGTGATCTGCTTTAATAAATATTAGAACCACACTGAATAAACTTTCAAGCATCACACTCGCGATGAACGCTGTCAAAAATTAATAATCTTGTCAAATAAATTACGTAACATAATTCTTCATAAATAAATTCTCGGAACACGTATTTAAACTTTAGTAGCATCCACTAGTTTATTATCTTCCTACATATAGACGTGAACCTGAGCCTTGACAAGATAGAACTGAACATTTACAACATGATTAAACTTTCTATGACGTCATTGTTGTAGAAACATTACAAATTCCTATTTTTTCGACTTTTAGAAGCACGACGCAACAACTGGGTTTCAGGATCTTCTGTTGCTCTTTGGCTGTCGACCCGCGACGTATAGTGGCCAGCAATTTTCTCTCTGGTCCCGGCAGCGAAGATGCTGTCTCCGTTCGTTGCGCCGCCCTCTCCGTACATGAAACATAAAAATTAAATACAAAACTTTAGACAATTCACAACCATTACAAATATTACAAAAATACATAAACAAAAACTAAATTAAACTTATATTCACCTGCAAACTGGGCTGACACTGGTGGATGGGTGACGCTTCAGTTTCGCGTCCCACTACATCGGCCTGTACTCTTGTGTGTTGTACGTGTCCCTTCACGTTTCCACTTCACTATCACATTGGAAACAGTGGACCTAGGGACGTATAGGAGTGCGTACAGACATATGACACAAGTGACACCCAATCACCTGACCACGTTCGAAGTCTGTAAATTCCGTGGGGCACCCCATTCTGTTCTCTCTCAAGATGTCTAATAACTACATGTTTTTGGGGGTGTCTGTATACTTTTGATCACATAGTGTACAATGTCGGGATAACCAGAGGTCCCACAGAAGTTACAATGTGGCAGGGTGTGGGTATGGCGAATGCCTGGTGAACGTTATCAGCCGGCGTGTGTAGTGTAGTGCCAACAGTAAAATTCAAAGGCGATGGTGTTATAGTGTGGGCATGATATTCATGGAGGGTGCTTGCACCCCTTGTTGTTTTGTGTGGCACTATCACAGCACAGGCCTAAATTGATGTTTTAAGCACCTTCTTGCTTCCCACTGTTGAGGAGCAATTTGGGGATGGCGATTGCATCTTTAAACATGAGAGAACACCTGTTCATAATGCATGGCCTGTCACAGAGTGATTACATGACAGTAACATTCCTGTAATAGACTGGACTGCACAGAGTCCTGACCTGAATCCTATAGAACCCCTTTGTGATGTTTTGGAAGGTTGACTTCGTGCCAGGCGTCACTGCCCGACATCAATAGCTCTCCTCAGTGCAGCACTCCAGCACCTGATTGAACGTATGCCTACGAGAAGGTGTTATCAAGGCTAAGGGTGGGCCAACATCATATTGAATTCCACCATTACCGATTGAGGGCGCCACGAACTTGTAAATCATTTTCAGCCAAGTGTCCAGATACTTTTGAGCACATAGTGTATGTTGACAATTTTTGCGACTGGTGCAGCTCCCACTTGGTAGCATCTGCTGAACGCCAGCTCCAAGGCGCCGTCCAACAGGCCTCTGCGTTGGCTTTCTCCCTCAAAAACATTGGTTATGCAATTTTGTTATCAACCCACAGTACACCGCAATCCAGAACTTTATTTAGGCAACCACTTTATTTAGGCACCTAGATGTTGTAGCACAGTCCCATTTCTTGGGCTATCAGTGCCTTTCCCATCGACAGTCTCCTCACAGAAGCAGTGATTCCTCCTCTAGAAATATGATGGAGTCAACTCCTGGTTTCTTATGCGGTCGCCATTTGATGATTCCCTGACCATCCCATGTATCCCGTCCTCTTTGCAAACGAGGCATGTCTCCCTCCTGACATCTGCCCTTGGCTGGAATTGCCGGTTGGAATGCGTCTCACTTTCCTCTGCTGGGATCTCCATCTCAACTCACTGGAAAGTGCCCCATGTAGTTTCTCTTGCACCCCTGCAACCCCAACCCCCCCCCCCCACCCTTGGATGGTGTCTTGACCATGGATTAGAATTGAGCTTTTCCAGGGTCCTAAGATCTCTGCCATCCCCGTGATATTCCAGTGTCGTGTACGTTCCATCCTCAAAGAATTCCAGGTTGCTACTATCTTTTGCGCTGATGGTTCTAAAATGATAGATAAGCTGCAATACACTTCTACTTCTCCTGCTGGCATGGAATACCATTTAGTGTCAGGGTCATGTAGTGTGCTCACAGTAGAGCTGCTCGCCATTAACAGCATCCTCCATTTTATTTCTGAGGCCTGCCTCCACAGTGTTTTAATATTTACCAACTCAATGAACAGCCTTCAGCCTATAGACCAATGCTACTCTCATCACTGTTTGGTCTCTGCCATACATGATCACCTCTCTACCCCCGGCCATGCACTTGCTATGTGGGCTTCCTCTGGGTCCCAAGTCATGGTATCTGAGGGAATGTACTGGCTGACCTTTTGGCTAAAGAGGCAGATAGTTATTCCCCCATTCCTTTTCATGATTCGAGGTGTAGATATGCGGATACACATCTGCTGCTCTCAGTAATAAGCACTGTACAATCATGGTTTCTACTGCAGTCTGGCACATTTCCCCTCACTTCTCTTGGAAGGAGTCCACTGTCTTACACTGCCTATGCATCAGTCATCTGGGCTCTCCCATTGCATTATCTTGCATAACAAGTCACCTCCTCAGTGTGGCTGTGGAGCCAGACTGACGGCGTCCCATATATTAGTGGAATGTCCTTTTGGCCCTTTGTACTAAGTATAACCTTCCAGATTTGTATAATATTGGCAGACAGTTCATGGATGGTTGAACTGGTCCTCAGTTTCCTACGTGAAAGTGGTTTTTATTTTCAGTTATAAGGTTTTGCTTTACTGCTGGAGCAGGGACAGGGTGGTGTTGGTTGGGGCCACACTTCATGTTTTCTGGTCTGGGACCAATGACCACCCCATCTTGCAAAGACTGTCCTTTATCCCTCTGTTTTTCCAGTTTTTATATTTGGCCTATCCTTTTATGTCTTCTACTGTGTGTTTGTTTTTAGCTTCCTCGCCAGACATTTTGACTCCTCTGACTGGGTCTGCCCACTTTTAGTGAACATTCTATCTTAGACAAGTAATTTTGGAATTATGGGACTGATGACCTCCTCATTTAGTCCTGTACCCCCCTTGATCAATCTGTCTATTTGTGCATCCATTCCCAGCGATATACAATTTCGACTTTCCAACTGCGTGGTATCGACAATAGCCCAGTGTCCTTGTTGCAGCAACCAAAGAACTTCCCACTGGAGGGACTGAGCGACCTTGACTCTTGCATCGCCACTTTTTGTGTGCAGGATGCCACAAGCAAAGTAGTGAAAAACTACTGGGCAGTGTATCTCCTTCACCCTGCGGTCACCCACAACAAACCACCACCTTCAATGCTGGGTCTGGTGCCACCTCCTGTGCGACCCCGTAGGAGGTCACCAGAATGTCTTCCAAAAGTCGGATTTTGTTTGAACCAATATGACGATAGGAATCCTCAGAGGAATCAAAATGCAGCATCGGAGCCAGTAAGAAACCTTGACAGGAGGTTGGCTTTGGACTGTTTGGTAGTGGGTCGATATGACAACACAACTTGTACTGGTAATCGGACAAGAGAGGGGCCTGCCGTTATAACTTCTGGCTGTACGTGCTGGGGCAGGCTGGGAGGACCCAAACAGAGCCATCAGTCGTCTGGCGTACATTACTAGAGAAAATCTGTGGCCATACAGGTACTGACGGAAGTACATGACCCCATAAAAGATAGCCCTCAGGTTGACTGTAATTGCATTGGTCCTCAGTCAATGTCATTGACGCATATGCAATTGGCCTGTCACTGGGGCTCACTCAGTGTGAGAACACAGCACCAATGCCATAACATGAGCATCTACTGCAAGAATGACAGGTTTGCAGAGGTCGATGTGTACCAAACGCAAACACTTAGTAGTGCGTCTTTCAGTCACAGGAAATCTTTCAGTCGCAGGAAAGTGGTCAGACGTTAGGCCAACAATACGAATGGAACACCCTAGCGACACAATCGATCAAAGGCACCACAATCTGAGTGGCATTTGGGATACAATGGATGTAACAGGTTAGCTTCTCCATTACAGCTTGCAATTTTGATACGTTGGTAGTTACAGGCAAGTTACGAATGGCCACTGAATGTGACTGACAGGTGGATGCTGTGTACATTAATCACTTGGTCGAGTTACTCCATTTCAGTGAGAAAGAAGGAACACTTAGAACTGTAGCATGTCAGTCCCATTTCGGACAACAGTTGAAACAATGCCTTTAAATTTTGTGTTTTCTCTTGCCATACGATGAGAGACAACTACATAATCTCAACAGAACAAGAAGGTGCTTGTGACGTCAGTTGCTAGAGGTACGTTTGGAAAGTAGCTGGGGCGGAAGTGCTAGCGAATGGTATCTGCTCAAACTGGATTAATCCCCCGTGTGTGTCAATCACAAATATCTTCTTTGATTTTTCATCTAAAGGCAATTGCAGGTAGGCCTCCTGCAGATTAATTTTGGATAGAAATGACCCTGACCTAATTTGTTCATGAAATTCTCAGGATGGGCAATGGAAATGAATCAACAACAGTTTGTGGGTTGACGGTTAGTTGAAAGTCTGCTCAGAGTCTCAACCCACCCGACAATTTAGAAAGGACATCCATGGCTGACACACTTTGGCTGGCTGACATTGTTTTGATGACGTCACTGTCCAGCAGCCGTTGCAACACTGCGGCAGCCCAGTCCTGTAATCCATAAGGGATCGGACAAGCATGAAATAACTTGGGCTGTGTATTGTCTTTAAATGTTGTGTGGGCTTCAAAATCTTGGGCCTTGCCTAAACTACTGTGGAACAGTGAAGTGTACATGTCACATAATGCATTAATATTGGTCGGAGACCAAGATGAATTAATTTGTAATGTTTCCCATGAACTGACAATCCGAAAAGGTCAAAGCTATCCATTTAAAAAGGATTTCTAGACTCATAAGACAACAATGCATGAAATAACACTGTTTTGGTTGTACCACGGAACTGACCAGTAAACTGCCCACTCCAAGCAATGGAATAGATTGTCCAGTATACGCTGACAACGAGTTACATGGTTGCTCAAGCTGTGGGCTGTTCATTTCGTCCAGCACGTTTACAGGGGACCCAAAGACAACAGGGTTGCTACCGGTGTCTTCATCTTGGCCATTGACGGTGATTAATTTGCCTGAAAAGGTCAAGGTGATGGTTTACCACAGTGATGTTAAACCATATGTCTCTCCCCCTATGCGGTGCTTAAGTGCTGGAAGTTCGGGCACATGTCTTCCCACTGCACTTCCAGCGCCACATTTCGAGACTGCGGATGTCCACTGCATCTAGATACTCCATGTATGCCTCCTCCCACTTGCATCAACTGTGGAGAGCACCACTCCCCCTGCTCAAAAGACTGCCCAGTACAAAGGAAAATCATGGAGTACAAGACCATGGACTGGTTGACTTACACAGAGGCTAAACGTTAATTTGAAAGATTACACCCCATTCAGTTGGCGTCTGCATATGCTGTAGCTATGTCACCATCGCTGTCCCAAGGGCCAGTGGTTCCTCACTCTGTGCCACGAACAGTGGGTCCTCTGGGCCACCGGAATCTATCCGCCTCATTAGTTGTTGGAAGCAAATCTTCCTCCGTTGCTCCCAAAGCACCTACTTCAGGAGCAAGGCCCCCCAAATGCAGGGGACATCGGTTCCCTCCCCCCTGCTGGAGAAACAACAGCCTCCTCCGGCTACTCTGAAGAAGGGGTCCCTTGGGGCCCTCTCTTCCAAGATCTCCACTGATGTCACGGTGGACACTCACCAGTGGCTCAAGGAGCCAAAAGTTGCTGGACGAAGGGCTTCACCATCTTCCTCCTTACCTGAAGCTGCTTTGGAGAAATCTTCCCAGCAAGCCCCTAAAGACAAGAGAGAGAGAGAGAGAGAGAGAGAGAGAGAGCAAGCAAACTAAGTAGTAGTCTGCTAAGAAACAGGACCCTCTGGTGGCCCCAACACCACCACTCCCTATCAGTTCTGCATCTGAGGATACGGTGGAGATCTTAGCGTCCCCTGTGGACCTGGATCTCATGGATGCTTCATCCACCATAGAAAAGACTACAAAAGCTCAATCAGTGGCAGCAGTTGACCTTGAGGCATAACCTGGCTTCTTGCGCGCTTCATGCCTTCCCAGCCTCATGATAACGTCACCCTCGTAGAATTACAGCGGTTTTTTTACATAACCTGGCAACTCAAACTTTATACCTACTTTCTGCATTGCCCTTCAGGAAACCTGGTTCCCGGAAATGCGGACCCCTGCCCTACACGGCTATAGGGGATATAACAAGAACCGTAGTGATTATAATAGAGTGTCAGGTGGAGTTTGTGTCTGTCCTGAACTCAGTATGCAGTGAACCTGTGCCCCTTCAAACCCCTCTTGAAGCAGTGTCTGTCAGGATAAGGACGACGCAGGAAATAACTGTCTGCAACGTATATCTTCCTCCAGATGGTGCGGTACCCCTGAATGCATTGGCTGCACTGATCGATCAGCTCCCTAAACCTTTCCTACTTTTGGGAGATTTGAACACTTGTGGGGTGGCACCGTGCTTTCTGGCCTAGGCACAGATATCGAAAATTTACTGTCACAACGCTACCTCAACCTGTGCCTCTTAAATACAGGTGCACCCACACATTTCAGTGTGGCACATGGCACATATTAGGCTATTGATCTCTCTGTTTGCAGTCCTGGCCTTCTCCCATCTATACGCTGGAGAGAACATGACGACCTGTGTGGTAGTGACCACTTCCCCATCTTCCTGTCATTGCCCCGACGTCGGGTACATGGACGCCCACCCAGATGGGCTTTAAACGAGGCGGGCTGGAAAACTTCCACGTCTGCTGTCACTATTGAATCTCCCACACATGGTAACATTGATGTTGTGGTTGAACAGGAAACTACAATGATCGTTTCTGCGGCGGAAAACGCCATCCCTCGTACTTTAAGGTGACCCTGGCGAAAGGCAGTCCCTTTGTGGTCGCCGGAAGTCGCTGAGGCAACTAAGGAGCGTTGGCGAGCTCTACAGCAGCATAAGCGGCACCCTTCCCTGGAGAACCTCATAGCCTTTAAACAGCTCCGAGCCTGCATTCGCCATCTTATCGAAAGACGGATACAGGAGTGTTGGGAGAGATATGTATTAAGCATTGGGTGCCATATGTTACCTTCCAAAGTCTGGGCAAAGGTCAAACGAGTTTTTGGGTACCAGACCCCAACAGGTGTTCTCGGTATTAATGTAAATGGCGTGTTATCTACCGACGCAAACGCGAATGCCTAGCACTTTGCCGAGCATTATGCTCGAGCCTCTGCATCGGAGAATTACCCCCCAGCCTTTCGCACTCTCAAACAGTGGATGGAAAGCAAAGTTCTCTCGTTCACTACACACCACAGTGAACCCTATAACGCCCCATTCACAGAGTGGCAGCTCCTCAGTGCCCTTGCATGTTATCCCAACACAGCTCCTGAGCCAGATCGGATCCACAGTCAGGTGAATAAACATCTCTCGTCTGACTACAAACAACATCTCCTCGTGATGTTCAACCAGATCCGGTGCGATGACGTCTTTCCATCGCACTGGCAGGAGAGCACCATCATACCGCTGCTCAGACCTAGCAAAAACCCGCTTGATGTGGATAGCTATCGACCCATCACCGTCACCAACGTTTTTTGTAAGCTGTTTGAACATATGGTGTGTTGGCAGTTGGGTTGGGTCCTGGAGTCACGTGGCCTACCGGTTCCGTGCGAGGGTAGTTTCCTTCTGGGTCGCTGTACCACTGACAATCTTGTGTCCCTCGAGTCTGCCATCCAAACAGTATTTTCCGGCCACCAACACTTTGTTGCCATCTTTTTGATTTACGAAAAGCGTATGACACCACCTGGCGACAACACATCCTTGCCACATTATACGAATGGGGTCTCCGAGGCCAGCTCCCAAGTTTTATCCAGAATTTCCTGTCGCTTTGTACTTTCCGCGTCCAAGTTGGTGCCTCCCATAGCCCCCCCCCCCCTCTCCAGGAGAATGGGATCCTGCAGGGCTGTGTATTGAGTGTCTCTATTTTTAGTGGCCGTTAACGGTCTAATAGCAGCTGTAGGACTGTCTGTCTCACCCTCTATATGCAGACGACTTCTGTATTTTGTACTGTTCGACTAGTACTAGTGTCGCTGAGCGGCACCTACAGCGAGCCATCCACAAGGCCAGTCATGGGATCTAGCCCACGACTGCCGCAAAGTCGTGTGTTATGCACTTCATCCGGATCCAGAACTTTAGGACTGGTTTTCGATGCCCGATTGGCTTGGCCTCCTGACCTCAGTTTAAACAGGAGTGCTGGTAGCACCTCAATGCCCTATGCTGCCTGAGCAACACCAACTGGGCTGCAGATCACTCTACACTGCTACAGATCTACAGAGCTCTTTGTTGCGGCCACATCTAGTAAGCATTGCTTCATGCAGTGGAGAATGGCAAAACAGAGGCACGCCAGCGACCAAGGCATTGCGAAGTAAGCATGCACAGATAGCTTTGCTGACAGCAGCAGTCTACCAGCAGGCTGACTGAAGCAAGGACGCACAAAGACTGAGCGCCCAGCGAAGCGTGGAGAGTGCTGAGTAAGGGGAAGTGAGGCCAGCACGCTAAGTTACGCTGCAATATACTGCGGGAGTAGTAACAAAACGCTACCACTGAGGGTAAAAAACGTCCTCTTGCCGGATATAAATAGTGGAGCACAGGCAGCAACAGGCAGAAGCCATTAGGAAGCATTTCGGATCTGAGGATGGACGTGGTCCGTGTCAGAATGTTCAACCTTCGTAGGTGACGATTCCGGAAGTCTGTTCCAGCTCGCAGGAGTCATCCATTCGCCGCCAGATGTCAGCTTCAGCTCTGGAGGTCGGCCCGAGTTCGGTCGGCACCACACCGAGAACTTCCAGCAGGACCGGCCGCAGCGCGGTCTCGGTCACAGGCGCCGTGAGGGACTGACGCCCGGACTTCACGACAACCCAGCCCCACGGCATGTGGTCCGTCCATGACAGGATCTCGCGGACATCGCGACTGATGGCTTCGCAGCCGCAGGTGCAGCAGGCGTCGGCAGCTGACCTCACAGCGATGCGGCTCCGTGGGCGTGCCCGTACTGGGGCTGCTAAGCGGCGACGAGTTCATCTCAACCATAGGGTATCCTGGCTTGGGCGGAGGACTGGTGGTCTGAGGCTCCCAAGTGCCATCAGCGGCGCGCGTTGCGCTCATTCTCGATGAATCTACACAGCAGCAGCCAGGTGGAGGGATCCGCAGGACTGGGCAGTGACGACGAGGGTGAAATTGTAAAGAAAATTCAATAAATAATTGTAAAACTCCACGCCGTCTCAGTCTTTGGCAAAGCCACTGTGTCTGCTGCTAACATGTGGTGCAGAAGTCGTAACAAGTTGCGTCAGGCGCACCCATGCTACGACGCTGACTAGCACCATGCGGAGCAACTGAGAAACACCGAATAGGGTGAGTCCAGCAACTGCCTTCTCTCTATGTTTTCTGTGTAGCTAGACATGTCGAGGGTAACGTTAAGGGATGTGAGAGTGTCATTTGAAAGGCCTAGCAGCCCTGTAGGCTTATCGCAGTTTCGTGGGAATGATAGTCACGTTAACTTAATACCATCTAAATGTGTAGTATGTGGATTAACAGGTCGCCTCGCTCCTTGCGATAAACTTGTACCAAGCACCTGTGATGTGTGTGACTTCTATGGTCATGTAATGGGGCAATGTGGTAAGTCTAGATTGCTTGCCATTAGACGTGGTAGGAATTAACTTGCTTCTGGATAATACAATTTTATTTTTGTGAGGTGAGGTATACCACACGGAAAATGCCAGAGACACGTGCAACTGGGACACGTGACGCTGTAGTCGCATTGACAGAGCAAGTTAAGAAACTGACTGAAGAAAATAAGTTGATAAAGCAGCACATGCGGAGGATGGAGCAACAGTTGCTGCAAAGTAGTCAATCAGGCTCAGGAAGCGATAGTGTAGAATGCAAGGGTACTGCATTCCGGTGAGGCAGATTGTTCAGTGGCTAATTTAATACCTCCCTTCTCGGGTAAAACATCAGAGGATGTGAATGTTTTCATTGGTGACGTACGTAGTATGGCTAGACTGTGTGGCTGGTCGAATGAAATGTGTTTGCAAATAGCGAGGTTACAGTTAGTAGGTGACGCAAAGACTTATGTGGCATACCACAAAGGGTTAAAGGGTGCTACTACGTTCACAGAGTTGGCCGAGGGATTATTGAAAAGGTTTAGGAAGCAAAACACTGCCAGATTTTTTAGAGAAAAATTGGGGTGGGTGATGCAAAAAACGGGTGAAACGGTAGAGGAAATTTCAGACAGAATTAGGAGAATTAATGCGCACACGTATGAGTTAACACAAGATGCGAGTGCAAATGAAGTTCTATAGAAAGAAGCAGAGAACAGAGCTTTAGACGCATTTTTGCGAGGGGTCTCGCCGGATTTTTCACACCGGATACAGATGGAAAATCGAAGTGACTTAGCAGCAGCACTGCGCGTAGCTACACATTTGCAGGAAGTGGATAGCGCACACTAGAAGCCGCAATGACAAGAAAATTATTTCGTCTTCCAAAGAGTGTTACCGTTGTGGGAAGCAAGGTGATTTTAAGGGACAATGTCGGGAACCGCAGTGTTTCAATTGTCAGAAAATAGGGCATAAGGCACAGCAGTGGAAAGCGAAAAAAAGGGTTAATGATACAGCAGGTAAAAAACTGTTAAAAGAAAAAGGGAGCGTTCCTGCCGTCAGGAGGCATTCCCAGTAAACAGAGGTACTCAGAGAGTGCACGAAGAGGCGGATTGTAGTTAGATGGTTTGGATAAAAGAAAAGTGGCGAAGAGTTTTAGTGGATACTGGAGCGCATGTATCAGTTGTCAGTGTGGACCTCGTGGGCAAGAAAGGATTGGAAGTTCTGAGATACAGATTGCGTGCAGTAGGTGATAAAAAATTAGATGCACTAGGGACAGCACAGCTCAAGTTTAAGATAAGGAACATGTGGTTCCAGGAGCAAATGGAGGTGTTGTCAACTGTGGGACAGGGATTTTCAGCGATACTTGGCTTGGACATTCTGATTAAACATCACGCCAAAATTGACCTTTCGCAACATACGCTGGAACTTGATGGGAACTTGTTCTCAGTGAGTACAGCTGTTGCAAATGTTTCAGAGTTGCAAGTGCACCGATAGCTAAGGTGATACCAACTAAACTGCGTACAAGTGCATTAAAGGTGATTTTGTGTGACAAAGTACGAACAGGTACAGGGAAGTTGATCTGGGTACCGGTGGATGTCGATGTGCCACAGCAGAGGTTATTCTTGGTAGAGCCACTACCGAGTAATGAGGTTTTAGACGAAAAGCATTGCTTTATTCGTAGGAGTGTATCACAGGTAACGGACATAGACGGCATTTTATGGTTCCGGTGAGTTTAGATAACTTTGGGCGGGATGATGTCGATCTGCCGAAGAGATTAGTAATAGCCACAGTAGAGTTAATGGATGAAGAGGACATCGATAGATCGAGGCTAGACTATGATGTAAAGCAAACCGTCAGCACATCTGCACTTCGCGACAAGGTAAATCATTTGAGAGGAAATGATCGTTTGCGTATGGAAGCATTACTACTAAAGTATAAAGCAGTGTTTGAAGCACAGGGTACGTTACCTGCTACACCGATAACACAGCATCGTATTCCGACAGGGAACCACGCTCCGGTGTATCGTAAGCCATACAGACGAAGGAAACAATTACAACCAATAGTAGAGCAATTAATAGAGCAACAACTGGAAGATGGGATAATCCAGCACAGTAATAGTCCTTGGTCTAGTGGCGTGGTCCTAGTTCCGAAGAAGACACTGGACGGGTCGAAAAAATTTCGCTTTTGTAGCGATTACAGACATCTGAATCAACGGACAGTAGCGGACGTATATCCGATTCCGAATATCACAGAAACGTTAGACAACCTAGGGCAGTGTAAATTTTTCTCTACTATGGATTTGCGAAACGGTTATCACTAGATTGAAGTATGTCCGGAGGACAGGCCAAAAACAGCATTTACGACGCATTGTGGGCACTTCGAGTATAAAAGAATGCCGTGTGGACTAAAAAACGCTCCAGCAACATTTGAGAGGTTGTTGGATGGAGTCCTTCGCGGGTTGAAACCGAAAAAATGCATGGTGTATCTGGATGACATTATAGTTTTTTCAAGAGATATAGAGGAGCATGTGGAATGGTTAGAGGCGGTGTTTAAAAGATTAGAGGCAGCACGGCTAATATTAAGTTTGGACAAATGCCATTTTGCGTAAGCACAAGTAAATTATATCGGGCATGTTATCAGTCAGGATAGGGTACAGACAGATCCTCGTCTCACTTCTGCAGTACGAGATTTTCCGGTTCTGCAAACGGTTAAACAACTGCAATCGTATATTGGTCTTGTGAGCTATTATCGAAAATTCGTACAGGGGTTCGCAGAAATAGCGAGGCCACTTGCTAAGTTGCTAAGAAAAGGTGTTACCTTCCAGTGGACGTCAGAGTGCGAGAAAGCATTTCAAGAGTTGAAACGGATACTGACATCAGATCCAGTTTTGAAGTTTCCAGACTTGTCGAGGGAGTTTATACTACAATGTAACGCGTGTAATCACGATCTTGTGGTTGTACTTGGGCAGGAAATTGATGGGAAAGAACATCCGATTGCGTTCGCGTCTCGTCAGCTTAACAAGGCAGAACAAAATTACTCCACAACGGAGAGGAATATATAGGATTTCGTACTTCCGATGGTATCTGTACGGTAGAAGGTTTAAGGTTGTGACGGGTCATTCAGCTCTGAAATGGTTATTAGGCCTGAAAGACCCTGCGAGTAGGCTAGTGAGATGGGCGCTGAAACTCAGTGAGTTTGATTATGAGGTGATACACAAGCCAGGTGTGAAATATGCCAATGCTGACGCATTGAGCAGGAAAGTGGTAATATTACAAGTAACAGTGGTGACTGAAGATGAGTGGAAAGTGGCACAAGCTGTGGATAGCGATTGCCAATTGTTCAGAAAGCAACCTTAGTTCCTAGTACAGGACGGGTTACTTTGCAGGTCGACGAAATGCGGCCCGCGCGTCGTCGTACCAGCAGCGTTAAGATCTGAAGTTTTGCAACAGGCGCATGACCATTTTCTTTCAGGACATGGCAGGAGAAGAGCTACGGATAGGCGGAGAGCGGAGAAGTTTTGGTGGAGGACACGACGTCAAGACGTGGACGAGTACGTCAGGAATTGTGTGCCATGCGCACAGTGTGCAGACTTGAGCCATCAAAAGATTCAGCTTCACAGATTACCAGAGGCAGACAGACCTTCCCAACAAATCGGAATTGATGTGTTAGGCCCATTTAATAGGAGTGCAGCAGGGAATAAGTATGTGTTAACAGTGACTGAGCACTTTTCTAGGTATTTAGTCAGGGTCGCATTACCAGATCTGAAAGCTAGTACGGTGGCACAAGCTTTAGTTAATAATTGGTTACTCAGGTGTGGGATACCTCAGTCCTTAATCTCGGATCAAGGTACTAATTTCACGTCTGATCTGATGAAGCAACTGTGTAACTTACTGAAGGTAAAGAAACTACGGACAAGTCCATTCCATGCGCAAGCAAACGGACGAACGGAGAGAGGGCATCACACGATCGCTAAGATGTTGAGTCACTATGTTAATGGTCAACACACCGACTGGGATGTGTACTTGCAATTCATAACCAGTGCATACAGTAGTAAGGTACATTCGTCGACAGGATGGTCGCCGTACGAAGTGGTGTATGGGCGGAACATGCCATCACCTTCTGACATGCTTCATCCAAGGCTGGGACTGGAGGGCGAGCATGTAAGGCAATTTGCGAAAACCATTAGGGAAGTATGGTAGAAAGTTAGACGAGCTAACATGAAAACGTTGGAACGACAAGAAAGGCTGGGAGGTACAACGAGGAGGTTGCCACAGTACAGAGTAGGCAAATGGGTGCTACTAGCTAATCCGTATGTTCCAGGGACCATACCAGGTAGTGCAAATGACATCACCTGTCAATGTCAAATTACAATTGCTACCAAGACAACGGTGGTTTACGTTGGTAGAGTTAAGCCATTCCAGGGGGTAGTAGATCTGTGTATATACACTTCTCCTACTGGCATAAAGCGAAAAGAAGCGCCAGAAGCAGACAGTAAACTGGTTATTAAGTATAAGTTGCGTTCGAGGGATGTGTAGTTAGCAGTAATTATCATGTGTGTAATATTTTTGTGCACAGACAGTTATTTTTTTGGTATTAAGGGGTAGTAATGGGAGTTTTTTCCTTCTGTCTCCATTCTGTAGTTGACGCAGGATGGGGTACAAGTGGATAGTATGGGGCATAGTCCTCTGGCAACTGACATAAGCTGGCCAGGTACAGGATATGCCGTTGCGGGGGACACTTCGGCTGGCACTCAACATCCTGCAGGTAAGGAACGAGATGCGGCAGCTACAGGAGGTGGTATCGAGTGTACAAACGGTTGCATCTAAGAATGGAATATGACGGGACGTGCAAGAAGAGTATGAGGCTTTGGATAAGTCATGTAAGGAACTAAGGGAACAACTGCGCCAAGTCGTGAGCATGATTCCAAGGAGGAGAAAGAGAATAAAGAGGGGTTGGTTGAATGCAGGTGGGAAGTTGCTGAAAACAATTTTTCGAACAGCCGATGGAGACGATATTGAGGGTTTGAACAATTCTTTAACAGTTATTCGCGACAGGAGGAAAGCACAGGGAAGTTAGTGGATATACACGCAACAGAGACACGGGGATTAGGTACAGAGTTGTTGAATGTGACACGCGTGGTGCATGGAATGGCTACAGGGTTACGAGCATATATAGAACAAACACAGAAATTAATGAATACGGATCTGGAACAGGTACAAATGTGATTGGATATAGTGGAAATGAAGCTGGGAATGGCTAAATTGCTGCGGGAAATGGTTAACAGCATTGGAAATGCACTAGTGAGGATGGATGAATTGCAGCAGGCAGTACATCACGCACTGCATTGGCAGGTGCGTGTGACGTTGATGTCACTAGAAAAATTCAGACGGAGTCTGAAGCAGGCAGAGGGAAAGTTTCCAGAGGGGGTAGAGCATGTAGTGCCGATAATTGAAGTGAGTATGTCAGTTTTTTATCATATGTGTAGGATTAAGGTAACAACAGATCTAGTTAAGATGTATATAGAGATTAGATTTCCAGTAACTAGTGTCGGGAGATAGTATCACTGTTACACAGTGCATCCTTATCCGGTCAGGTGGGAGCGCATGGGGAAGGGCGTACAGTTCAGGACACAGGAGGTTTTCATTAATTTCTAAGGAGGGGGATACTCATGCTACGATGTCGAGTTTAGAGTTGAGTAGATGTCTAACGGAGTCAGTTTCCATTTGTCCATCACGGGTTGTTTTCATGGGCAAGGGGTCGTGTGAGATCCAGTTATTTAGGGCAGAAGCAGAAGCTTTAGAGTGTCGGAGAATAATAGTGAAGCCTACGGCACAATTTCAGCAAGTTGGGAGGCATTGGTTGTATTCAGTATTCGCAACGGGAAGGATATCAGCCAAGTGTTATGGCAATGAGAATTGGACAGCAACCACGAAGATGGAATTACGGGACAATGGTTTGCTCATCAATGGGACAAATTGTGAAATAGTAGGGGATCGTTTCAGCTTACCAGCGACAGTCACGGGAATCACCAAGGTTACAGATACTCATCTGACGTTGTACTGGCCAGATGTGTCATTCAGCGTCACTCCAGGAGAAAATTTGACGTATATTAACAACACCTTGGATGCTACACTATTGCAAACGATAGATAAACTAGTAGATTCGGAGAAAGGTCATATTTCAATGCAGCAATTATTAATGCATGTGGACGAGTACGACACCATGCGGAAATGTAGCATAGTGACCATTGGTATTTCAACCATTACTATTACCGTGTCGATTGTACCTATCGGTGTGGTATATGTCTTATTAAAACGGAGCATTCAGAATGTTAATGCAAGACCGCTCCATGAGATTCCTGTAGAATGAATTATCATGACTCAGGGTAACCTGGATGTATATAGGGAAGAAACAGAATACAGGATAGAACTAGAGTTAACATGTAGCGTAAATTCGGGGACGAATTTAATTTTTAGGTGGAGGCAATGTGGCGGCCGCATGTAGTAACTATTGCTTCACGCAGTGGAGAATAACAAAAAAGAGGCACGCTGGCGACCGAGGCATTGCGAAGTAAGCATGCACAGATAGCCTTGCTGACAGCAGCAGTCTACCAGCAGGCTGACTGAAGCAAGGACGCACAAAGACTGAGCGCCCAGCGAAGCGTGGAGAGTGCTGAGTAAGGGGAAGTGAGGCCAGCACGCTAAGTTACGCTGCAATATACTGCGGGAGTAATAACAAAAAGCTACCACTGAGGGTAAAAAAACGTCCTCCTGCCGGATATAAATAGTGGAGTGCAGACAGCAACAGACAGAAGCCATTAGGAAGCAGTTCTGATCTGAGGACACACGTGGTCCGTGTCCGAATGTTCAACCTTCGTAGGTTACGATTCCGGAAGTGTGTTTCAGCTTGCAGGAGTCAACCGTTCGCCGCCAGATGTCAACTTCAGCTCTGGAGGTCGGCCCGAGTTCGGTCGGCACCATGGCTGACTACAGCGAGAACTTCCAGCAGGACCGGCCGCACTGTGGTCTTGGTCACAGGCGCCGCGGGGGACTGACGCCCGGACTTCGCGACAACCCGGCCCCACGGCACGTGGTCCGTCCATGACGGGACCTCGTGGACATCGCGACTGATGGCTTCCCAGCCGCCGGTGCAGCAGGCGTCGGTAGCTGACCTCACGGTGATGTGTCTCTTTGGGCGTGCCCGTACTGGGGCGCCGAGCGGCGACGAGTTCATCTGAACCACAGGGCATCCTGGCTTCAGCAGAGCGCTGGTTCCCTAGTGCATTGTCGGAGAATCTACACAGCAGCAGTGAGTGTGGGTTTTATTATTTGATCTAAGTTTTAGCACATGTCCTTTGTCCACCTGTGTCCTCCACCACAGTGCTTTTAAGGTGGAAGTTTCAATGTGACGCAGAGTGGCTGGCTTCTCCTTTTATTCTCACGGTCAGCCAGCCATGGTAATCTGTTTTGTCGTTTTAATCTCTTCTACCTGTTTCTTGCGTTTCTGTGGTTTTGTTCTCAGCTTTTTTCCATTTAAGTGTTGGTTGCCCTTCCGTCATTCTTGTGGTTTTTCCTTTCTCTCCGTTTTGTGTTGTCAGTCTCGCTTGTTTTATTCTCACCCTTGTGGCATTGTTGTATTCGGAACAAGGGACCGAAGACCTAGCAGTTTGGTCCCTTGCCCCCTCTATTAAACCAGCCAACCAACCAGGCAGGACTTCCGCAGTTGTGTGGACTGTGCCGCAGCGTGACAGTGTGACTGGTTCGCACCCGACCTAGACGTCGGGCGACGTCGGATCTGAGTGATCTGTCTTACCCTTGACGAGAGATATTTCAGGTGCTTGAAAATCATACTCAAAGACATTGGCAATGTCTTGTAACTCCATAATTAACGATACTGTAGCAAGGAGAGGGTTTGGATGTGTTAGTATGGCAGCACGAATGCTGGAATAAGACATGATGTAAGTAATCGCATCTCTTATAAAAATATCACTGTAACTTATCCCACGTGAACACTGAAAGTGACATTGTCTACTAAGGCTGCAAAGTTCTATTACCCACTGTTTGTAGGATTGTGCTTATAACGAGCAGCCGCTACGTGCACTTGTGGTTTAAAATGATTTGACAGTTTGTCACCAAACTTGTCATAGAGGACGTCTTGAGGTTGATGATCTGGAAACAGTTTTGCAACTAACTGGAATACATCTGAGGATCCAGTGGAGAGAAAATGATAAATACGCTCGCTACCTTTTATGCTGTAGGTGTCGTAATGTGCCGCCAGCTATGCACCATAATCACCCCAGTTTTCGCTCTTCCCCAGGAATACATTGAATTTAGGCTGTCAAACTTACTGTTCAGTTGTTCACAATCGAACAGGCTGGGGTGGGAGTCACGGTGCCACCACATTTCCTTTCAGAGCTTGTAATAATTATTCAGTTCTTTGTCCCTGCAACAGTATAGATTGCATTGAAGACACATCTGGAAGAGACATCGTGAAAACTCATTTCAGCTACACACACAAACAGAAAAACAGCACTACTGTAAGTGAGAGTCAGTCACACGAGATGCCACAATGAGCTGATTGCGAGTGGCATACTCGGCTTCACTTTACTTGTCGTGTCAGACTTCTCGCACACTGAGTTGACTAGTAATAATACAGGTCGATAAAAAAAACTATAAGTAAAACTTTATTAATTACTACAAAACTTATCTTTGCTCACCAGACTCAGCTCACTACAGTCATTTTAAAAACTGGAATTTGTAGATATTTGTCGACACAGTTCCGATAGTGTTGCCGCGTAGACACAGTTCACGGAAGACTGAAGTTTCGTCACTCCCTGACTGTCGACATGGGCTGTTTCGTGGTGAGTAAGCGGCACAGCGACATTACTCCGACAGGAACTTCACGGGAGTGAGCAGGATCCGACCCCTAACAGAATTGACCTCCTGGGCTCTAGCGTCGCTATTTCAGATCAGAAGCGGGGTGGTGGCATCTCGGAACTGCGGGAGTCATGGCTTCTTCCTAGTGTCTCATTGGTACTTCGTGATACTACATTGCTATGCAATATCTCTGTGGTAATCAATACTTTTTTATGCCGCTCTCAATACTTGACAATGCCGCACGTTGTGTAAGTCAGACGCAAACGACTGCTCGTCTGATTTTTCTAGTAGACGGATAAACAGTCTCCTAGCCTTCTTGATAGACTTAATAACTTTAATAACCGTCATCACTATTGTGACATCTTTATCAGTAATCCCTCTTTACTGACAGCGGCGTGGTCAGGCCTGTTTGCAGCTACAGCATCTAAAGTATTTACAATGCACGTGGGTTGTTGCACCAGTTGTTCAAAGCAGCTTTTGAAAAAGTGTGCGAAAGTGTTTCACAAAATTGTCTGTCTGTGCTGACTGTAGTGAATCTGTAGATGTCCCAGTCTACGCTCAGTAGATTAAAGTCGACTCCAACTAAAACTGCACGGGTATTTCCACACTACTGAGCGTGGATTTTCCTCGAATGAGTCGACGTCTGTTATAGTGGAATTAGCTTGACAGTAAAAAAATCTGATAATTGAGTTCGCCTAGGCTTGTTACTTATGCCCAGATAACTTCACAGTCACTCAATTTTGAGCTCGTTAGACGCAATATTTTTGTCTACCTATGGTGTTTAAATTGTCGTTTCTGTATACGTTCCACATCTCGCTACATATTGCGGAGCTTTCTAATTTGTATTTCAGCCAGCTCTCAATTCTGAGAATAATTTGAGTAGGGCGGCTTTCCTGGAGGGCAGGAAGTTCAGGAACTCTGTCACAAATACTTCGACAGTTTACTTTAAATATTTTTACAGTTGAACTATCTCTACTCCGTATGTGATCTGATATCGCTCTCTGCGTATTGACTGGCGAGCATTCGTCAGAGGACCTCAAACTGTTGCCTAGCGAGGGGGGTTCTACTATTCTCCGTCCCGCAGTTCAGGCACAGGAACCTGCGGCCCAAAAATTTGCAGCCGAGACAGTTAGAGTCGACGAAGTCTTCAGTCGAGAGCCTCCACTCGGCTGCGAGCCTGAAGACCACAGTCGACTAGGGGTTAATGTTGTAAACTGTTTGCACCCTGTGAGTGAGGTCAGCAACTGACACCAGTGGCGACTCGCAGACTACTACTCCCTGCACCCTCGATAGCGGCAGGCGCGGCCTCCTCCGCACCTCAGATGAGGCCCCCGGCAGGTACACTGAGTCTACGTTGGAAATCTTTCCTGCCCAGACTGTTTCCGTAAGGAATTTCGAGACGTCCTTAATATCGAAGCTCACGATAACTAGTGAACCACTCCCCCCCGTGTGCCAGCTCAGACTCTGCCGAAAGAGCCACAACTGGTCCACTTGCAGACGAATGGCTGAGGCCAGACTGACTCTCTGCCTCGTGTGAGATGACCGCGTAATGACCCGCCACTCACCATGCAGTGTACCCCACGTCACGTACAACGGCAGGTGCTTCGACAGCCGAGCCCTCAAGTGAAATGAGCGACCCCTGAGGTATCCCATCTGTCACACTGACTTCTCCTCTACCACCACACCCAGAGGCAGCAGCTTGCAGACAGCTGACTATGGTCGTAAATGCCTTCAGCTGTTCACAAACTGCGGTATCCTCCTCCTCTGTCCACATATAGCTCGCACACTGACTGGAGAATTAAATCTCAAAAACAAACAGCAAAGCTAAATATGTGACTTATGGGTCTGCTGGTGCTCCACTAACTGAGGTTGGCAGCTAAGTGAGGTGTTGTCAACAGTCACTGGCTGTCCAAAACAAACAAATAAACAAATCATTACTGTGCAAATGTACACGTTAGTATTACTAAAATGCTATGCTACACCCACCTCTAGAATAAACAAAATTGTGAATTTAACAATTAAACAATGCAAGAACACAAAAAATTCACAAAGAATGTAATAATTAAGCAATAAAAACAAATAGAAAAGGTAAATATGTCACGACCTAGTCTTTCACCAGTGAAGCTGACGGGTCTCCTTGATGTCCCCCCACCCCAGAGGGCTCACCACTCTTTGGTGAGTACGTGCTTGGCGACCACAGGGCCCCAGACCTCGCAGCACCGCTTCTCTTTCTGCACTGCTTGTCTCCTCGTCTCCTGTCTTTTTCCCCTCTCTTGGGGAGACGTCTTGTGCCTCCATGGGCTCTTGAAGCTCATTTGCGTTGGTTTGCTTGTAGGAAAATTCTCTCTTCTCCTGCTCTTTCCCTGTACTGTTCTTTCCCTGCACTGCTCTTTCCCTGCACCACTCTTTCCATACTCGCTCTTCCCCGGCACCGCTATTTCCCTGCACCGCTCTTTCCCGGCACTGCTCTTTCCCTGCACCACTCTGTCCCAGGACAACTCTTTTCTGGCACTGCTCTTTCCCAGCACCGCTCTTTCCTGGCACTACTCTTTCCCAGCACCTCTCTGTCCCTGCACCGCTCTATCCCTGCACCGATCTGTCCCAGCACTGCTCTTTCCCAGCACCACTCTTTCCCGGCACCGCTCTTTCCCAGCACCGCTCTTTCCCGACACCACTCTTTCCTGGCACCGCTCTTTCCCGGCACTGCCTCTTCCCTGCACTGCACCTTCCCTGCACCGCCCTTTCTCCTATTTTCCCTATTCAGTTTTTTCCTTGTTCTGCTCTCCTTTTCCTCCGCTGCGGCGTTTGAGGCCATTCTTTCTTTCCTCCTTTCCTTCTTATCTTTTCTTCTCCTCCCTATGTGTGCCTGATGGCCACCTACACGTTTGACACATAGCAGGAGACTGGGTAATGGGTAATTCCCAGCCCCGGATTGGCATGTAGGGCCCGCACGTAACCCCTGATATAGGCCAGGCCCAGGGAGGGGTGATTGCCTGAGCTGTTACCTTCCTTCTCTGCCGATTTATCCCTGCATCTGTCGTTTGGGAGGTGCAAACTAAGGTGAGGACAATTACCTAAGATGGGGGCTCCCCTTTGGAGGGCCCCTGGCTGGAAGGAGCACGCCATTGGAGACGCTGGCAATCATGGGGGACTTCTTCCCAATGACTGATTTTCCTTCTCTTTCTCTGAGTGTTTCATGTAAAAGAAAGTGGAATGAGGCTCCTGCCTCAATGTCTCTTCCTGTTGCGCCTCGATATCTAGTAGTCTCATGTTTAGACGGAAACCAGACATTTGCTACTGTTAACCCTTTTGTTATACAGAAAGGCGTGGATGGCATCGCTGGCCCTGTGAAGTCATGCTCTCGTCTCCGCAATGTAACTCTGGTTTTGGAAACTGATAGTGCTCTCCAGGCCCAGAAACTACTCAAGACCCAAATCCTCCACTAATATCCTATAAAAGTGGAGGCTCACATAACACTTATCTCGTCCTACAGTGTTACCTACACCCAGCTGTTGGATGGTTTGACGGAGAATGAAATAACTAATTATGTATCGGATCAGGGCGTTACTGTTGTTCGAGCTGTGAAGAAGGAAGCTGCTGATTTGGTGCCCATTCGCACATTATTTCTGTCTTTCGATCGGTTAATGCTTCCTACCCAGCTAAAGGCAGACTATGAAGTCATCTCTGTGCACCTTTTCATTCCCAATCCGTTGAGGTGTTATAAATGCCACCAGTCCAATCATACCAGCATGTCATGTAAAAACGCAGCCAAATGTGTCTCTCGGAGCAGGGATGCACACGAGGGCGCCTGTCCACCCCCCCCCCCCCCCCCCGCTGCGTCAATTGTCATGGAGAACATGCTGCTTCTTCTCGTTTTTGTCCTGTCTAACAAGACAGGTCTAGTGGTAGCGTCTTTGATTCATAATCAAAACGTCTCTGGTCCCGGGTTCGACCCCCGCCACTGCCTAAATTTTGATAAATAATCAGCATCGGCGGCCGAAGACTTCCGGCATAAGAAGTAAGCCTCATTCTGCCAGCGGCCTTGTCAAAGAGGGCGGAGGAGCGGATAGAGGTTCAGGGCACTCTCTTGTCCTAGGGGTGGAAAATTGCCCTTAAGGCGGAAGAATCAGCAATGATCAACGACATGAGGATGCAGAAGCCAATGGAAACCACTGCATTAAAGACACGTAACGTGTATCCACAGAACATGTGGCCTGTAATTGAAGAAGTGTCATGATGATCTCTCCATTGGCAAAAGATTCCGGAATAGTCCCCCATTCGGATCTCCGGGAGGGGACTGCCAAGGGGGAGGTTACCATGAGAAAAAGATTGAATAATCAACGAAAGGATAACGTTCTACGAGTCGGGGCGTGGAATGTCAGAAGCTTGAACGTGGTAGGGAAACTAGAAAATCTGAAAAGGGAAATGCAAAGGCTCAATCTAGATATAGTAGGGGTCAGTGAAGTGAAGTGGAAGGAAGACAAGGATTTCTGGTCAGATGAGTATCGGGTAATATCAACAGCAGCAGAAAATGGCATAACAGGTGTAGGATTCGTTATGAATAGGAAGGTAGGGCAGAGGGTGTGTTACTGTGAACAGTTCAGTGACCGGGTTGTTCTAATCAGAATCGACAGCAGACCAACACCGACAACGATAGTTCAGGTATACATGCCGACGTCGCAAGCTGAAGATGAACAGATAGAGAAAGTGTATGAGGATGTTGAAAGGATAATGCAGTATGTAAAGGGGGACGAAAATCTAATAGTCATGGGCGACTGGAATGCAGTTGTAGGGGAAGGAGTAGAAGAAAAGGTTACAGGAGAATATGGGCTTGGGACAAGGAATGAAAGAGGAGAAAGACTAATTGAGTTCTGTAACAAGTTTCAGCTAGTAACAGCGAATACCCTGTTCAAGAATCACAAGAGGAGGAGGTATACTTGGAAAAGGCCGGGAGATACGGGAAGATTTCAATTAGATTACATCATGTTCAGACAGAGATTCCGAAATGAGATACTGGATTGTAAGGCGTACCCAGGAGCAGATGTAGCCTCAGATCACAATATAGTAGTGATGAAGAGTAGGCTGAAGTTCAAGACATTAGTCAGGAAGAATCAATACGCAAAGAAGTGGGATACGGAAGTACTAAGGAATGGCGATGTACGTTTGAAGTTCTCTAACGCGATAGATACAGCAATAAGGAATAGCGCAGTTGGCAGTACAGTTGAAGAGGAATGGACATCTCTAAAAAGGGCCATCACAGAAGTTGGGAAGGAAAACATAGGTACAAAGAAGGTAGCTGCGATGAAACCATGGGTAACAGAAGAAATACTTCAGTTGATTGATGAAAGGAGGAAGTACAAACATGTTCCGGGAAAATCAGGAATACAGAAATACAAGTCCCTGAGGAATGAAATAAATAGGAAGTCCAGGGAAGCTAAGACGAAATGGCTGCAGGAAGAATGTGAAGACATCGAAAAAGATATGATTGTCGGAAGGACAGACTCATCATACAGGAAAGTCAAAACAACCTTTGGTGACATTAAAAGCAACGGTGGTAACATTAAGAGTGCAACGGGAATTCCACTGTTAAATGCAGAGGAGAGAGCAGATCGGTGGAAAGAATACATTGAAAGCCTCTATGAGGGTGAAGATTTGTCTGATGTGATAGAAGAAGAAACAGGAGTCGATTTAGAAGAGATAGGGGATCCAGTATTAGAATCGGAATTTAAAAGAGCTTTGGAGGACTTACGGTCAAATAAGGCAGAAGGGATAGATAACATTCCATCAGAATTTCTAAATCATTGGGGGAAGTGGCAACAAAACGACTATTCACGTTGGTGTGTAGAATATATGAAACTGTCGATATACCATCTGACTTTCGGAAAAGCATCATCCACACAATTCCGAAGACGGCAAGATCTGACAAGTGCGAGAATTATCGCACAATCAGCTTAACAGCTCATGCATCAAAGCTGCTTACAAAAATAATATATAGAAGAATGGAAAAGAAAATTGAGAATGCGCTAGGTGACGATCAGTTTGGCTTTAGGAAAAGTAAAGGGACGAGAGAGGCAATTCTGACGTTACGGCTAATAATGGAAGCAAGCCTAAAGAAAAATCAAGACACTTTCATAGGATTTGTCGACCTGGAAAAAGCGTTCGACAATATAAAATGGTGCAAGCTGTTCGAGATTCTGAAAAAAGTAGGGGTAAGCTATAGGGAGAGACGGGTCATATACAATATGTACAACAACCAAGAGGGAATAATAAGAGTGGACTATCAAGAACGAAGTGCTCGTATTAAGAAGTGTGTAAGACAAGGCTGTAGCCTTTCGCCCCTACTCATCTGTACATCGAGGAAGCAATGATGGAAATAAAAGAAAGGTTCAGGAGTGGAATTAAAATACAAGGTGAAGGGATATCAATGATACGATTCGCTGATGACATTGCTATCCTGAGTGAAAGAGAAGAAGAATTAAATGATCTGCTGAACGGGATGAACAGTCTAATGCGTACACAGTATGGTTTGAGAGTAAATCGGAGAAAGACGAAGGTAATGAGAAGTTGTAGAAGTGAGAACAGCGAGAAACTTAACATCAGGATTGTTGGTCACGAAGTCAATGAAGTTAAGGAATTCTGCTACCTAGGCAGTAAAATAACCAATGACGGACGGAGCAAGGAGGATATCAAAAGCAGACTCGCTATGGCAAAAACGGCATTTCTGGCCAAGAGAAGTCTACTAATATCAAATACCGGCCTTAATTTGAGGAAGAAATTTCTGAGGATGTACGTCTGGAGTACAGCATTGTATGGTAGTGAAACATGGACTGTGGGAAAACCGGAACAGAAGAGAATCTAAGCATTTGAGATGTGATGCTATAGACGAATGTTGAAAATTAAGTGGACTGATAAGGTAAGGAATGAGAAGGTTCTATGCAGAATCGGAGAGGAAAGAAATATGTGGAAAACACTGATAAGGAGAAGGGACAGGATGATAGGACATCTGCTAAGACATGAGGGATGACTTCCATGGTACTAGAGGGAGCTGTAGAGGGCAAAAACTGTAGAGGAAGACAGAGATTGGAATACGTCAAGCAGATAATTGAGGACGTAGGTTGCAAGTGCTACTCTGAGATGAAGAGGTTAGCACAGGAAAGGAATTCGTGGCGGGCCACATCAAACCAGTCAGTTGACTGATGACCAAAAAAAAAAAAAAAAAAAAAAAAAAAAAAGACGAATGGGCTGTTTAGGGGATAATGGTGAAGGAAAAGGTACCTTGTACTGTTGACCTGATACTGTTGGCGAACCGTAAACCAAATATCCCTTCATCTGGAAGCTACAGCACCGTGTTAGCCTCTCCCCGTCACACAATAAACCTGGCTGCGCGAACTTGTGACTTACAGTTCAGTTCGATGGTGGCAAAGTCGCCTCGCCTTAAAGCTGACACTACGTCTCCCACTTCCTGGGCTGTAGATTCTGCTATCTGGCCGGCCGGTGTGGCCGTGCGGTTAAAGGCGCTTCAGTCTGGAACCGCGTGACCGCTACGGTGGCAGGTTCGAATCCTGCCTCGGGCATGGATGTGTGTGATGTCCTTAGGTTAGTTAGGTTTAATTAGTTCTAAGTTCTAGGCGACTGATGACCTCAGAAGTTGAGTCGCATAGTGCTCAGAGCCATTTGAACTATTCTGCTATCTGCTCTTCGCCCTCAGCGGCGAAGACGGTTGCAACGCAGTCAGCGAACCGTCAATTCAAAGAGGATTGTCCCCAGGAAGATTTCTCGTGTACCTCAAGTTCGCAGCCATCTAGCTCTTCTGCAAATCGTCAAAAGTCAAAACAATCATCCAATGGCAAACATTCTTCCCCCTCTCCGTTTCGTCGGCCCTCTTCAACTCTTTGGTCCTTTTCAACTGACCAACACCGGGGAAGCTCCGTTGGACCAGCTGAGTTGATGGTCGAAGATCCTCCACCTGTGGATTCCAGTGGCCGTCCTCCCTCGACAGCTCGCCCGAAGCATCCTTCGGGGTGAGTGTTTCTTATTCATTCTCCGGTGGTCCTAACCAAGCTACGTCCTCAAGACCATTTTGCTCTTTCCCGTTTTACTTCGCTATGGATGGACCTTCCCCTTACGATTCCTGCTCACGGTGGAGTCATGCTGCTTCTACGAGATGATGTTTGTCATCGTTCTATCCCCTTGCACACCCACCTGCAAGCAGTTGCTGCCCGTGCTTTCCTTCCCGAATTTACCTTTTCCCTCTTTACCATTTATATCCCTTCATCATCTACTGTCATTAGGGTGGACCTGATGCAGCTTGTTGCTCAGCTGCCTCCACCCTTTGTGCTCCTCGGTGACACCAATGCCCATCATCCTCTTTGGGGCTTGCCTGTCGCCTGTCCGAGAGGTTTCCTTTTGGCGGATCTTCTTAATTATCTTAATCTTGTGTGCCTTAACACCAGCAAAGCAACATTTCTCTCTGATTCTACGCACACTTATTCCTACTTAGACCTCTCGATCTGCTCTGCCCAGCTCACTCGACGTCTCGAGTGGTGTGCTCTTTCCGATACTTACTCGAGTGACCCGCCTGTACAGTCATACCTCGCCACAGTGGCCCGCTCATTGAAAATTCTCCCTTGCTGACTGGAGGCTCTATTCCTCCTTGGCAGTCAGTTAACGAACTGCATCAGCTGCAGCAACTACGTGCGAAGTGCTGTCGCACTATCGAGGAAAGCAAGAAAGCGTGCTGGGTTTCCTTCACCTGCTCTTTCAACAGTTTTACTCCATACTCTCTCGTTTGGGGTGGCCTGCGCCGGCTTTCCGGGACTACTGCCCACTCCCCGATCCCTGGTCTGACTGTGGCGGGAAGTAGTGGGACAAAGTATGTTGCCAAATTTATTCAAGATGGTGGCGATGACGTCATCCAAGATGGCGGCATGTAGACTTGGCAACATCGCATGACATCATTTAAGGTGGCGGATTTTGGCGGGAAAATAGACCAATTGTGGTACGCCCACTAACCTAACCTTCAGAAAAAATGGCGGGAAGCTTGAATTTTGGCGGGAAAATAGCCCAGTTGTGCTATGTCCACTAACCTAAGCGTCCAGAAGAAAAACAAATGGCGGGAAGTTTGAATTCCAACAGGATAATGCATGCAAAGACCGTACTTGTATTTATTATTATTATTGATTATCACTCATTAACATTCATTATCATTCTTTATCATTTATTAACATTCATTATCATTCATTGTCCCAGGACCAGGTCCCACCCGCTGGTGGACCAAACTTCGAGCATAGAATACTTCTCCGGATGCAATGCGTGCTTGGTCCACCCACGAACCCTATCACGGATGCTGCGTATGGTGGATCCGCCTCTGGGACACAGCTCCGGATATATAGTACGCAGCAGATCCACACTCTAACGCTAACTCGGGTATTGAATACTGTGGATCTGCATTCAAATACAGCTTCCTACCTTGTGCGAGGCGGATTCACCTTCAAACACCACCCCGTGTGCGGCGTAATGTGGATCCGCATCTGAACACCGCTCTCCATATAACTCGCGGCGGATCCACATTCGAACGTTAACCCTACTCTACCGCCGGTCCTGGGAGCCTTCCGGAGGGCATGCATGTGCAAAGAGATACAGAAAACAGAGCAAGCGCTCTCCGAATGTGGAGGTGACTGGCTACGCCTTGGTTACATTTAGAGACAATTTTAGAACACGGAACGATAACTTATGTCGCGGTCGCATGGGTGATTCTGACATAAAATCGAAAGAAATCCGAAAACTGATTAGCGCATAGATATAAACTAACCTAATATACACCGAAATGTGGTGAAAATGAGAACGTACTTGCTTATCTTCTGGTTCGCAGGGGAGAATTTGTACATGGAGTCAAGTATGCTGCAACAAGAGGAATGTAGGAAAACGACGACATCGAAGGGAGCGGACTAAGGAAGGTAGTCAATTTTTTCTCGTTGAGTTCGTATTATAGTGTATGTCTACTGAGGTAGCAGTGATACACGCGAGTTGAATACTGTATTTGATGCTTTTGAGGAGGACAGGGAATCATTCATGTCTAAACTTACTCACCTCTGTGTTAAAGGATAACAGAGAGTTTACGGGATGATCGATTGAGACAGAGCTGTAAGTAGGTAGGATTTAAACGTTGACTCATTTATTCTGGAGAAAGACAAGTTGCTGAAGGTCGATTTTTTTTCCAGTGTTCTATCTGGATGTTTTAGTCACGTGATATAGCCTGCGTTCTGGCCATGTGCAGCTACAGTGCTTTACACATGATATATTGGATGATTTACGTAAATATGTCGAACTACGTAGTCCCGGAAAGCCGGCGCAGGCCACCCCAAACGAGAGAGTATGGAGTAAAACTGTTGAAAGAGCAGGTGAAGGAAACCCAGCACGCTTTCTTGCTTTCCTCGATAGTGCGACAGCACTGCGCACGTAGTTGCGCACGTAAAAATGTCGAACTACGTTGTGTATAAATATCACTCCGTTCTTGTTCTTCTTAACTGTATGCTATTAAATTAAGGCACATTGAGATCTGTTACTATAGATCGATGTGGAGTGCTAAGCTCCAATACTTGGGTACATCTCGAGAAATGTGGTGCACTTGGAGGGGTTGGGACTAAGAAGGCTCTATTCCAGGGCTTAACAACTGGCCAGTTTTGAGCGCGAGTACTCGCGTCTGCTCAGGCATGTGCTCGCGAGCAGGTGCAAGGTCGCGGAGTAGGGAGGGAGGGGTAGGATGGGAAATGCGCACGCACGTTTGAATAGGGCCGCAGCACGCCTATTGAATTCGCGCCGACTGTGTAACGTTTAAAGTACTACGATCAGCTCTAACAGCCACTTCACTGGTTAAGAATCATGTCAAGTCGCCGTTGTGTAACCCCAACCATGCTTTCGCAGTTCAACCACCATTGAGAGGAATTGTATCTGTTTACAGAAAAAGATGGTGTTGCAAAATGTTTAGCATGTCACAATACGCTGAATTCTTTTAGGAAATTTAATTTGCAGCGACATTATACGTCGTACCACGCGAAAGACTACGGAAGTGGAAAATGTGATGGTCCAGATCGTGCACAGGAATTTATTAAACTTAAAAGGAAGCTATCCGAAGAACATCTGAACGATGAAGAAAAATCAGCTGAGGTAGTTCTCAGAGTGAGTTACAAAATTGCTTTGCTCTTAGCAAAATCCCTGCGCCCCTTCACTGATGGCGATTTAATAAAAGAATGTTTGGTAGTTGCAGCGGAACATTTGTGTCCATCTCAAGTTGAACAGTTTCGGATTGTGTCATTATCTAACATGACCATTATGCGTTGCATACAGGACATGGCAGACGACGTCCACAGCCAGCTTGCAAATATCTGTAAAGATTTTATGGCGTATTCTCTAGCTCTGGACGAAAGAGTTGATATCACTGGAACAGCGCAGCTTTCCATATTTATTAGAGGTGTTAATAGAGATCTTCAGGTGAGGGAGGAGCTCCTCGATGTAGTAGCCATGAAGAACACTACAACCGGAGGTGATATTTTAAGTAGTGTTGAAGAAAGTGTTGAAAATATAGGATTGTCGTGGAATTCTTGCCTACAGACGGTGCACCAGCGATGACAGGGAAAAAAAAATCAGGTTTCGTTGCGCTGTTGAAGGAGAAAATTCAAACACTGACCGTGCCGAATGAAATAAGGGGCGTGCACTGTGTGATCCACCAGGAAAACTTATGGGCAAAGAGTATCACTCTAAAAAATGTGATGAGTGTTGTTGTTCGTACAACCAATTATATAAGGAAGCATGGGCTGCAACACAGGCAATTTAAAAGCTTTCTTGAGGATGTAGACAGCCAGTATGGTAGCCTGCCTTATTACAGCGAGGTCCGTATGCTTAGTCGTGGCGAATTATTAAATCGATTTTTTGCCTATTAGATGAGATAAATATGTTCATGGAAATAAATAACATGTGTGTTCCTGAATTGAAAGAGCCTTCATGAAAATGTGATCTCGCGTTCTTAGAAGATTTAACTAGCCATCTGAATGCTTTGAACATTTCACTACAAGGTAAAGATCTGCTAATTACTCATTTCATAGATCGAATACGAGCTTTTAAAATGAAATTGATACTTTGGGTGAGTCAGCTGGAAACAGGAAATCTAGCTCACTTTCCTAAACTATCATCTGTGCAAAATGTTCACAAAGACTGTGAACGTTATTCACATAGTTTAGTTGCCCTTAAGAAAGAATTTGATCAACGCTTTCAAGATCTGACAGCAGTAGACAGTGATTTTGATCTGTTCTCCTCTCCATATCCTGCGAATATTGAAGAGATTCGTCGTGAGCTGCAACTAGAAATTATTGACCTGCAGTGTGACAGAGAATACAGAGACAAATTTCAGAACAAGAAAAACATTTTGGAATTCTACAGACACTTCCCTCAGGATAGATTTCCTCGTTTGCACAAACTGGCGGCTACAATAATATCAATGTTCGGTTCCACGTATGTTTGTGAACAACTGTTCTCTGCAATGAAATGTAACAAGACGCGCCTGAGAAACGCATTGTCTGATCGAAATTTAAACTGCACGCTGCACCTACAATGCACAAGAAGAATTACTCCGAACATAGACGCAATTGTAAAGGGCAAAAAGTACAAGATAATCGAGAATCCCACACTTCAGTGACACCTTTTATTGTATAACAGTTCACAAATTAATACGAATGTAGAGGCATACACTAAGCTAATAAAATTATGTGGCACGTGTCCATTCTCCTTTATTTGTTTCATTTGTTGCAGTAATATTTCGTGAGTGATATCCCTGCAGGTGGCCGCAGATTTACATTGCCGGGCAGCTGTTGTGTGACTCACGTGACTCTCCCCACTCTCCGCTCTGGTCCGGTAGTGGGGGTAGCGTGCTCGTGCTGCTCCGTGCTCGCGCCTTGCTGCTCACAGCTTGCTCCGCGAGCATGTATGTTGTGAAGCCCTGCTCTATTCAGTCAAGAGAGGTGTAGCTATATTCGTCTGCTCGGTTGAGGATTAATTGGGTAGCGATGTTGCAGGTTAGGCTGGTCAATGCCGAGGTGAGGATGGTCTTTTAACGTAGGAGGGCGAGATTGCTCTGTGACCGCCATAGGCAGAGAGATTGATCGAGTACTATGCGCGAGGTCTTAGATATATGTATATCGTTGTCTGGTATACTTTGGTCGTTTTTATGTGTTCGAGAATTAAGTGTGAATAGACGTACTGAGTAGTCATCTATCAATGCTCGCAATGATACTTGCAAAGTAGAGGAGGTATGGTTTAGCTATGACATTGAAATTAGGAAAACATGATGTCACATGATAGGCCAGTGCGCTTTATTACGAGGACAAGGTGAGCGTTGGAATATGGTTATCATTGGTTTGTGTTAAAGTATATAATATTAAATGCCCTAACCTCAGTGAGAAGGGTGTGTGTGTTGGTAAAAGTATTTGCTTATTTGATTACATGTATGCGTAATTTAGTACATTTATGTGTTCACCGAATATGGCTGTCTGTGGAAAAAGGAATTATTATGTTCTATTGAGCTGGGTTGTATGTGGGGGGGGGGGGGGCTAAATGCTTGTTCAAAATTGTTATAACAGGGTGGGTGGCATATAGGTAGAACAAGTTCTGTGAAAGCGTGTGTAGAAGGAGTGAGCGAGTGCATGACACGACTCATATACGACTGTATCATTAGGACATGTAAATAAATGTTCGATAATCTAAATTGAGGTCATTTTTTTTCTTTTTAATCCTATGTGTAACTTCTGCTTGGAGTTATGTTTGTCTATTTGTTCTAAATGAATACTCATCTTTGCTTAGAAAGTGAGTTTTGACAGAATTGTCGGCGCAACGTGAATGACGATGGGTTCGCTGGCTGGGGGAGACACTGTTTACATGTCGAGTTGGAGATGCAGGGGAGGATAGAGATCTGCGCTATTCAGGAAGACGTCTGTGCAGTGTATGTCGTTAGACAATAACCGGAGAGCAGGTGTATAGAGAGAGTCCACTACGGCATGCTGGTCCTGGGACTTAGTGGACGACTGTTTAGATGGATAGATATGTGGCTTTGACATGCCGCCGCCGGCGCTTGAATTTCAGGCGAATGGTCAAGACAAGGTCCTGTTGCAGTAACTGAGGTCATTCTGCTTGTAGACAGGCTGCAGAAGGTAACTGATATGTCTTTCTCCGACTTAAATTGCATATATCAGATGTACAAAGATCTGGAAATGGGATCAGCTGAACGATGTGTAGGGTGTGACTAAAGCCAAGTTGGAAATTTAATGTAGCATGCAGTTTCGGGAAAGGTGACACGTTTCACACTGTGTGCAGCTGTCTTGAATGATGGTAATTGCGTAACCAACTGACGTGATGACAGAGCGCTCTGGTGGTTGCCATAGGAGCTAAAACACAGTTGAACTTGGAGCCATTTTTGTTAGGTAACATGATATAAATAATAATAAATCATAAATCATAATAAATAATAATAAATGATAATAAATAACTGTAGCAGGTGTCCGAATGCAGACACCTGTTGGGGTGTATGGATCTGCAAGAGCGAACTTTGATGTCCTCTAGACGACCGAATAGCGAAGTAATATTATGTGATGGGCGGCTTTGGTGATCAAGTCAGAATTTGAGAAGATGATTGATTTGGGTTGGAGTGTTATTAGATGGGATGTAGATTGTTCCGTTGACTACATCTGCACATTTGCTTTCTTTATTTACCTGAGTGAAGATCGATTTCGGTGTGTTGGATATACGCTTGTCTGTTCTATAGACCTGGGACAGACCTTAGTTGACGTGTCAATTATAGCCAAGATCACGAAAATGTTACATGACTGAGACCGGTATTTGAGAGTGGAAATATCATTTTGAGTATGATTGTTTCTAGTTAGTCAGTGGTTTACAGCATGCTACACATAGACAAAGTTCGGCGTTTGTACGTTTGTAGAGAATTAATTTGAAGTCTATATCTTGGGAATTAAGATGAACTAGTGATCGGTAGGGTGTAGCCTAGTGCATGATATTGAGAAGCATAGCTAAAATCGTGTAATATTATGGAGAAAGTACAAATGTTCTTGCAGTCTATGAGTCTCAGGTTGTTTGTAGAAAAGCGAACAGACAAAGAAGGCGTTTGTGCTGAGGAGGGGACGATACCGAATTTGTAAAAAAGAGTTCTGAGGGTGACTTAGGTCCGCTGATGTAAGAGGGAAGATTAGCTCTGAGTGTCGGGTCTGTAGAGAAAAAGAACGGGTTGACGGTGCTTTCCTAGGGTTGGAGAGCATTGGGGTATATAGACGCTGTAGGAATAGGAAATTGTTTTTCGCATGCTGTAGAGATATACAGGATAAGTGCACTGTTTTGTGTCAAATGTGTATGTACTGTATTGTAAAGTTAATGTGGTTTACATTGTGTAGCGTCTGTATGTATGGCACTGTGAAGTTAATATTGTTTATGTTATGTGATGAGTAGAGAGGAAGTCGTAAGGACGGTAGAGATATTTCCAGAGTAACAGGGGCCAAGAGAGTGTATTTCCGATACTTAGCTCATTGTGGAATGTCAATCAAATGAGACCGCGATCGTAAGATTTAACTGTATAAGTATAATGAGATCAACGACTTCGGTATTCGAGAGTGCGATTATAATTTTTTGGTCTGTTTGTTTATAGTTATTCAGTGGTTTAAAGGATGCTGTACTTAGAAAAAAAATTGGTGTGTTCTTGTAGTCTATGATTATGGATAAGTTTGTAGAAAAAAAGCGAGCAGGCAAGGGAGAAGAAGAGAGAGTAACGCATTTGTGTTGAGGGGAAGCGATCGCCGAATTTGTGGAACAGTTCTGAGAAGGACCTCCGTCCGTTGATGCAGAAGGGCTGATTATCGCTGGCTGTGGCGTGTGTACAAAGAAAGAGCAGGTCCACAGTGCTTCCTTAGGAATTGAGAGAATTGGGGCATGTAGTGGGTGTTGTAAAGTTAATGTGGCTTACATTGTGTAGGGTTTGTATATAATGGATTGTGAAGTTGATGTTGCTTATGTTATGGGATGAGTAGAGAGGATGACCGTATGTGTGTGTGTGTGTGTGTGTGTGTGTGTGTGTGTGTGTGTGTGTGTATGTGTGCGTTTGTGTGTGTGTGTAGATTGAGGGCGGCTGTGGAGGTAATTTAGCGATCTCTGTAAAAGTAAGCACAGGAAGCATCAAAATGAAAAGCAGGATGGTACTTCGATAACGGGTCTTTAGGAAATTAGGCCTGTAAATTCAATAAGAAGGAATAAGAATGATTAATTGGTTGTGCTGGGATATAGGACGGTTGAGAACATTTGCGTATGTTGAGAGCTGGAAAGGTAGGAGGTGGGGAGCGCATTCAGTATTATTTTGGTGAACAAGTTCTGTTAGGGTAAGAATTTGAATTTACAAATAAGCTTAGAAAACACGAAAGCGAGCGTTAACTATTTTTGCGGGCACTATACAATTTCGGAAAGGTTGACTGGGCTCTTACTTTTTTTTTCTTTTTAATACTCAAATGGTCGTTTTAGATTGAGAGGGGAGAGAAGCGCTGGGATGTGTGCGGACGGTGTCCGTGTGTGAACTCGCTCTCGGCTATTCTGACAACAGACGTGAAGGTGGAGATGTGTCGCATATAGGCCGGCAAGCAGTGGAATGCGGCCTTAACATGTGCGTTGGACCGCACTGAGTTAGGTCGGTGACAGACAACTAGCGTGGCCTGGCTTGGATAATCAAGTTCGGCGTGTAGGTGATATGAATTTCTCAGGTGTTAGTTGTGAATGAGGCTGTCATCAAGTCATGTTTGAAGGGTCGAACAGAGGCCTTTGAGGGAATTGAGAGCAGTCGGACGTGTGACAGGGTGTGGGACAGGTTGATCGCGCGCGTCTGTTGAGTTATTTTGCTACGCGTTATTTGGACAGATTACGAGTACTTGTGGTGTTTACAGTTATGTGTCAAGTCATGTTTGAGGGGTCGAACACAGACCTTTGAGCGAACTGAGAGCTGTCGGACGTGTGACAGGGTGTGGGGCAGGTTGATTGTGCGCGTCTGTTCAGTTATTTTGCTACGCGTTATTTGGACAGATTACGAGTACTGGTGGTGTTTACAGTTATGTGTACTGCATTATTTAGGAGCAGTTTGATATTGTGCACTGAAATTAGGAGCTGTTTGCGCGTCTGCCGACTGTGCAACATGACACCAGGTACATCAGGGCGAGTGTTTTTTGTATGAGAGTGATAGATATACTCGATGCCTAAATAAAATGGACGTTAAGTATGCCGGTCGCGGTGTTCTAGCGGTTCTGGCGCTGCAGTCCGGAACCGCGGGACTGCTACGGTCGCAGGTTCGAATCCTGCCTCGGGCATGGGTGTGTGTGATGTCCTTAGTTTAGTTAGGTTTAAGTAGTTCTAAGTTCTAGGGGACTTATGACCTAAGATGTTGAGTCCCATAGTGCTCAGAGCCATTTGAACCATTTGAACGTTAAGTATTTGTGGGACGATTAGGAATATGAGAGAGTTCGAGTTGTTTATTATTTTTTCTACTTGGAGATTTTGTTAGATTGAAGTAGCTAAGAGAGCGCGAGGGATGTGATTGCAGCATATCTCCGTCTCTCAGCGGTTAACTACAGATTGGGCGAGCGATGTTCTCGGCTTAGGTACTGGGGGTGTGCTTTGGCGATGTCCTAGACCGTGTGGATTGAACAACAGTATTCGGGTCATAGTTTAGCTAGAATATTTACAGAGGAGTATGTCCGACGCGAGTATAAAGGTCTAGGCTGTGACGTGGGCTGTCTCGCGCTCGCGGTGTGTGAGAGAGGCAAAGCAGACGATTTTGAGCCATCACAGGTGACTTAGGTTAGTGGCTTCGTTTGCCACAATTTTCTTGTGTTGGTAGCGAAACACCAACTGACCATCAGAATTGAAACTTGGCTTATTTGTATAGACAGAATGTGATATAAGTTAATGTGGGTTAGTACACGTTAGTGCACGTTAGCAAACGGAAGCATGCATTAGTACATGTTAGCCAACGAACATGGGTCGGTAAAAGGACGTGGTGGTCGGCAGGCACTTTAACTATTTCTTTTCAAGTCCATGTGGGTGTGGCAGTGGCAAAAATTGATTCCAAGTCTAGGTGGGCGTGGCAGTTTTCCGCATCAGAAAAGTTAATTAATTGATCAGATTAATTAAATAGTCATGCGGGCTTTGTTACATTCACTTGCGCTCGATGGCTCATGTGTACGGACGTGTGTTTTCGCCAAGATCCTGGATTAGATAATCGAAGCATGTGGGCTGAATAATGAGAATCAGGTGATCAGTTAACTTAGTGAGAGCGTTCTTTGTATGACAGAGCCACGTGGTCGATCGCGCGTTGTGATGTCAAGGAAGTTTCCAACTCGGTAGAAAAAACATTCCGTTTACCATTTACCAGAAACGTGTAGGAAGAGGTTGAGTGCTGGTGGCTTAGTTTGAAACAATTTTCTTAGGTTGGTGGCGGAAGCGCAAGTGAGCTTTGTTTACTGGCAGATTTCAAACTAGGCGCTGCTTCCTAGGAGGAGGAGGTGGCGTTCTGGTCCTCGAAAAGTAGTTGATATTAGGGAGTTGAACACGTTTGAATATGTATATGAAATTGTAAATGGAATTATTTAATATAGCGGGGTGGTGAGAGTGAATTAGCGAGCGTTCTCGCGACGAGCAAACACGCTGTTATATGGTCATGGTGGATTCCACTGTCGGTCCAACTCTGGCGCCAAATGTATCCTTTGTACGGAATGCGGTCGACAGGAAACATCGTGTCCAGTGTTAAGTAGTCATGGGCGCGGCTGACCATTTGTGGCGGGACCCTCAGGCGCCGCTCGAGGCACCCTACCTGTCACGCTGGCCGTGGGGGTGTGCTTGACGTCAGCGGGCCAGGGAGCGGGCTCAGCCGGCTGCACGTACGTCAGCTGCGCTCTGGAGTTTCGCTGTGTGAGCATGGAGAAGTCAGTTGGGACACACCTGCATGACCGTAATGTCTGAAATAAAGAGTCATTTTCCAGGTATTAACAGAAGGCTATGTCCGTCGTGTGTATAGAGGGTGTGTGACGTAAGCGGGGCGGCGGTGCAGCGATTGTACAGTTATTACGCGTGTGCGAGGGCGAGTCAATAAGCGGGCGTTCTAGTGTAGTCCAAAGGTGCTGTTATATAGTCATGGCGGATTCCACTGTCGAGCAAACTTTGCCGCCAAGTGTAGCACTGCGTTCTCGCTCACACAGGGACTCGTGGCGAACGGCTGTGTGAGTTTGGCATCAACAGGTTTGAACGTGGTACCGGAAGTGTTGCAGGGAAACAGCCGACCGTTGTGTGATTCAGCCCCGAGGGAGACAATTTTGGCGGGAAACGTGTGGAGGTGACGAATGCACATGGTGAGCGGACAAGGGGCCACTGTGACGTCAAACTTGATAAGTTCCAGCGTGTCCAGCGAAAACATGTTTACGACGTGGGAGCGATCGCTGGACTCGCCCCCCGCGTTAGTGACCGGACGCCTCATGTGACAGGCGTAGGCAGTGTCTCCACGCACTGGCCAGGGGGTGGCGTGGATTTGAAATAATTCAGTTGGAGCATGGACGTTGTGGTGACTGTACTGATATCAAAGATGTGTGTGCTGACTGTGTTGGAGAACAAGTGATGACCGTACTGCTTGAAATAAAGTCTTCAGTCCCTTCCCCCCTGCAAATAATCAAAGGACGTGACTTACGTTACTATAAGTGCAGTTTATTATTTGACGCGATTATGATAGGCTACCAGTGAAAAAAGATAAGTGACTGAGAAAGTTCGCTCGTGTGATCAATTATGGTGTTGGGGATTTGAACTTGTGATAGATTTTTGTTATGGATGTAAGGAGAATGGCTTTCTCACCGAGAAAATCGGGCATCTTGAATAAATAATAAATAATAATAATACATAGAAGTACAGTTTTCGAGAGAGTATCGTGTTGGAATTTGAACTGACGCAATTTTCTAGTAGAGGTAGGCCTACAATAATAAATGATAAAGAATGATAATAAATGATAATAAATGACAATGAATGATAATGAATGTTAATAAATGATAATGAATAATAATAAACAAAAGTATGTGCCACCCCACTTTCCATTGTTGCCAAATTTATTCATAATGGTGGCGATGACGTCATGCAAGATGGCGGAATGTAGACTTGGCAACAGCGCATGATGTCATCCAAGATGGCGGCTTTTGGAAGGGGAAAATAGGCCAATTGTGCTATGTCCACTAACCTAACCTCCAGAAAAAACGTCTGGAATTTTGAATTTTGGCGGAAAATAGGTCAATTGGGATACGTTCACTAACCTAAGCCTCCCAAAAAATAGGCGTGAAATTCAAATTCCAATAGGATAAGCCATGCAAAACCGTACTTGTCTTTATTATTATTCATTCTTATTGATTATCATTTATTAACATTTATTATCATTCATTATCATTTATTATAGTTTATTATTATTATTTATTATTATTGACCTGCCTCCGCTAGAAACCCCTCAAAATTCATATTCCAGCACGATAATGGCTGCAAAACCGTTCTTGTCATTTTTATTATTGATTATTATTCATTATCATTCATCATTTATTATTATTATTATTATTATTATTATTTATTATTATTATTATTGGCCTACCTACATTAACATAGAAAATCGCGCCATGTTCAAATTCACACTCCATAATTTCTGGAAAACCGTACTCCTATTTATAATTATTTATTATGATTTATTATTATTCCCCCCCCCCCCCCCATGAACCATGGACCTTGCCGTTGGTGGGGAGGCTTGCATCCCTCAGCGATACAGATGGCCGTACCGTAGGTGCAACCACAACGGAAGGATATCTGTGAGAGGCCAGAAAAAGGTGTGGTTCCTGAAGAGGGGCAGCAGCCTTTTCAGTAGTTGCAGGGGCAACAGTCTGGATGATTTGACTGATCTGGCACCGTAACACTAACCAAAACGGCCTTGCTGTGCTGGTACTGCGAACGGCTGAAAGCAAGGGGAAACTACAGCCGTAATTTTTCCCGAGGGCATGCAGATTTACTGTATGGTTAAGTGATGATGGCGTCCTCTTGGGTAAAATATTCCGGAGGTAAAATAGTCCCACATTCGGATCTCCGGGTGGGGACTACTCAGGAGGATGTCGTTATCAGGAGAAAGAAAACTGGCGTTCTACGGATCGGAGCGTGGAATGTCAGATCCCTTAATCGGGCAGGTAGGTTAGAAAATTTAAAGATGGAAATGAATTGGTTTAAGTTAGATATAGTGGAAATTTGTGAAGTTCGGTGGCAGGAGGAAGAAGACTTTTGGTCAGGTGAATACAGGGTTATAAATACAAAATCAAATAGGTGCAATGCAGGAGTAGGTTTAATAATGAATAAAAAAATAGGAGTGCGGGTAAGTTACTACAAACAGCATAGTGAACGCATTATTGTGCCCCAGATAGACACGAAGCCCACGCCTACTGCAGTAGTACAAGTTTATATGCCAACTAGCTCTGCAGATGATGAAGAAATTGATGAAATGTATGATGAGATAGAAGAAATTATTCAGGTAGTGAAGGGAGACGAAAATTTAATAGTCATGGGTGACTGGAATTCGAGAGTAGGAAAAGGGAGAGAAGGAAACATAGTAGGTCAATATGGATTGGGGGTAAGAAATGAAAGAGGAAGCCGTCTGGTAGAATTTTGCACAGAGCATAAATTAATCATAGCTAACACTTGGTTCAAGAATCATGAAAGAAGGTTGTATACATGGAAGAACCCTGGTGATACTAAAAGGTATCAGACAGATTATATGATGGTAAGACAGAGATTTAGGAACCAGATTTTAAATTGTAAGACATTTCCAGGGGCAGATGTGGACTCTGGCCACAATCTATTGGTTATGGACTGTAGATTAAAACTGAAGAACCTGCAAACAGGTGGGAATTTAAGTAGATGGGACCTTGATAAACTGACTAAACCAGAGGTTGTACAGAGTTTCAGGGAGAGCATAAGGGAACAATAGACAGGAATGGGGGAAAGAAATATAGTAGAAGAAGAATTGGTAGCTCTGAGGGATGAAGTAGTGAAGGCAGCAGAGGATCAAGTAGGTAAAAAGACGAGGGCTGGTAGAAATCCTTGGGTAACAGAAGAAATATTGAATGTATTTGATGAAAGGAGAAAATAAGAGTCGAGGGACATGAAAGGGAACTAGTGGTTGGGAAGGGAGTGAGACAGGGTTGTAGCCTATCCCAGATGTTATTCAATCTGTATATTGAGCAAGCAGTAAAGGAAACAAAAGAAAAAGTCGGAGTAGGTATTAAAATCCATGGAGAAGAAATAAAAATTTTGAGGTTCGCCGATGACATTGTAATTCTGTCAGAGACAGCAAAGGACTTGGAAGAACAGTTGAACGGAATGGACAGTGTCTTGAAAGGAGGATATAAGATGAACATCAACAAAAGCAAAACGAGGATAAAGGAATGTACTCGAATTAAGTCGGATGATGTTGAGGGAATTAGATTAGGAAATGAGACACTTGAAGTAGTAAAGGAGTTTTGCTATTTGGGGAGCAAAATAACTGATGATGGTCGAAGTAGAGAGGATATAAAATGTAGACTGGCAATGGCAAGGAATGCGTTTCTGAAGAAGAGGAATTTGTTAACATCGAGTATAGATTTAAGTGTCAGCAAACCGTTTCTGAAAGTGTTTGTATGGAGTGTAGCCATGTATGGAAGCGAAACACGGACGATAAATAGTTTGGACAAGAAGAGAATAGAAGCTTTCGAATTGTGTTGGTAGAGAAGAATGCTGAAGATTAGATGGGTAGATCACGTTACTAATGTGGAGGTATTGAATAGAATAGGGGAGAAGAGGAGTTTGTGGCACAACTTGACAAGAAGAAGGGACCGGTTGGTAGGGCATGTTCTGAGGCATCAAGGGATCACAAATTTAGCATTGGAGGCCAGCGTGGGGGGTAAAAGTCGTAGAGGGAGATGGCTCTGAGCACTATGGGACTCAACTGCTGGGGTTATCAGTCCCCTAGAACTTAGAACTACTTAAACCTAACTAACCTAAGGACATCACACACATCCATGCCCGAGGCAGGATTCGAACCTGCGACCGTAGCAGTCACACGGTTCCGGACTGCGCGCCTAGAACCGCGAGACCACCGCGGCCGGCCGTAGAGGGAGACCAAGAGATGAATACACTAAGCAGATTCAGAAGGATGTAGGTTGCAGTAAGTACTGCACAGGATAAAGTAGCATGGAGAGTTGCATCAAACCAGTCTCAGGACTGAAGACCACAACAGCATTATTATTTATTCAAGATGGTCGATTTTTGCGGCAAGAAAACCAATTCCCTTACTTCCATAACAAAAAATCTCTCACAAATTGAAATTCAAACACGATAGTCTGTACACCCACGAAAAAAAAAAGAGACCAATTGGGCCATGTACACTAACCCAAGTCCGCCTCATCCTAGGAAGTTTGAAATTTTTGCCCTCACTTATTGTTTCACTCCTAAGCTATGAAAATCGCGTCAAATAGTAATAAAGTGCCCTTCTACTAACGTAAGTCACCTCCCGTGAATTCGTGGGAAAAGGACTGAAGTTTTTATTTCAAACAGTACCGTCATCACTCGATCTCCAACAGAGTTAGTACACATATTAAGAGATCGCAGTCCAGCCGCCACGAGGTCCTCAGTCCAACTGAATTAGTTCATATGGTCGCCGCCGCGCGCCACCGGCAAGCAAGCGGTCGCCTCACGTAGCGGCCGTGTGATGCGTCCAGCGGCCCCTCACGTCACAGCCTGCTGCCGCCGACTCGCGTTGCAGGCCCGCGTTGGTCCATCGATGTAATCATGTTTTCGTGGACAGTGGAGTCCGCCCCCAACGACCAGCTGGCCAGGTTGGAACCTGCCGACTTCGTAACGGTAGGTCGGTTGATCCAGCACTTGGTCGACAAAGAATGCCCTGACGCACATTTGGCGCCCAAGTTTGCTAAAGAGTGGAATTCGCCATCACATCACAACAGGTGGTCCAGCACTTGTGCTCGCCACGACGTCCCTCACCAAGTTAATTGATTACCCCACTCTCATTATTCAGTCCACATTCTGCACTCACCTAATCCAAGATCGTCGCGAAAACACACGCCCGTGCACATGAGCCATCGCGCGCGCCTAGCTTAGTACCTCTGCAAGTGTACGTAACAAAGATCGCATGACTACTTAATTAAATTTATCAATTAATTAACCTCTCTGATGCGGAAAAGTGCCACGTCCACCTGAACTTGGAATCAATTTTCGCCAGTGCCACGCCCACCTGGACTTGGAATGAAATAGTTAAAGTCCCTGCCGACCACCATGTCCCCTTAGTGACCCATGTTCGTTGGCTAACATGTACTAATGTGTACTGCTGTTTACTAACGTCTACTAACCTACATTAACCTATATCACATTTTGTCTATACCAATAAGCCAAGTTTGAATTCTGAGGGTCAGTTCGTGTTTCGCTACCAACACAAGAAAATTGTAACAAACGAAGCCACTAACCTAAGTCACCTGTGATGATTCAAAATCGTCGGCTTTGCCTCTCTCACACACCACGAGCGCGAGACAGCCCACGTCACAGCCTGGACCTTTATACTCGCGTCGGACATACTCCTCTGTAAATATTCTAGCTAAACTATGACCCGAATTCTGTTGTTCAATCCACACGGTCTAGGACATCGCCAAAGCACACCCCCAGTACCTAAGCCGAGAACATCGCTCGCCCCATCTGTAGTTAACCGCTGAGAGACGGAGATATGCTGCAATCACATCCCTCGCGCTCTCTTTGCTACTTGCCTCAACAATTCAATCTAACAAAATCTCCAAGTAGAAAAGATAATAAACAACTCGAACTCTCTCATATTCCTAATCGTCCCACAAATATTTAACGTCCATTTTATTTAGGCATCGAGTATATCTATCACTGTCATACGAAAAACACTCGCCCTGATGTACCTGATGTCATGTTGCACAGTCGGCAGACGCGCAAACAGTTCCTAATTTCAGTGCACAATATCAAACTGCTCCTAAATAATGCAGTACACATAACTGTAAACACCACCAGTACTCGTAATCTGTCCAAATAACGCGTAGCAAAATAATTCAACAGACGCGCGCAATCAACCTGTCCCACACCCTGTCACACGTCCGACAGCTCTCAATTCGCTCAAAGATCTATGTTCGACCCTTCAAACATGACTTCAGAGCCGCATTCACACCTAACTCATATCACCTACACGCCGAACATGAGTATCCAAGCCAGGCCGCGCGGGTCGTCTGTCACCGTCCTAACTCAGTGCCAGTCCAACACACATGTTAAGGCCGCATTCCACTGCTTGCCGGCCCATTTGCGACACACCTCCACCTTCACGTCTGTTGTCAGAATAGCCGAGAGCGAGTTCACACACACACCGACCGCACACATCCCAGTGCTGCCCTTCCCTCACAATCTGAAATGATCATCGTACTATGTAAAAAAAAAAAAAAAATAAGAGCACAGTCAACCTCTCCGAAATTGTATAGTGACCCCCAGAAATAGTTAACTCTCGCTTTCGTGTTTTATCAGCTTATTTGTAAATTCAAATTCTTACCCTAAGAGAACTTGTTCACGAAAATAATACTAAATGCGCTCCTAACCTCCTAACCTTCCAGCTCTCAACATATGCAAATGTTCTCAACCCTCCTATATCCCAGCACAACCAATTAATCATTCTTATTCCTTCTTATCGAATTTACAGGCCTATTTTCCTAAGGACCCGTTATCGAAGTACCATCCTGCTTTTATTTCTGAGGCTTTCTGTGCTTACTTTTACAGTGATCGCTAAATTACCTCCACAGCCCCGTCAATCTACACACACACACACACACACACACACACGGTCATCCTCTCTACTCATGCCATAACATAACCAATACTAACTTTACAATCCATTATATACAAACCCTACACAATGAAAGCCACACTAACTTTACAATACCGACTATATGCCCCAATGCTCTCCATTCCTAAGGAAGCGTTGTGAACCTGCTCTTTCTTTCTACACACGCAACACTGAGCGGTAATCAGCCCTTGTACATCAACGGACAGAAGTCCCTCTCAGAACTGTTCCACAAATTCGGCGATCGCTTCCCCTCAACACAAATGCGTACTTTCTCTTCTTCCTTGCCTTCTCGCTTTTTTTCTACAAACATCTCCAGACTCATACACTACAAGCGCACACCAAAATTTTTCCAAGTACAGCACCCTGTAAACCACTGAGTAACTAGAAACAAACAGACCAAAAAATTATAATCGCACTCTCGAATACCGAAGTCGTTGATCTCATTATACTTATACAGTTAAATCTTACGATCGCGGTCTCATTTGATTGACATTCCACAATGAGCTAAGTATCGGAAATACACTCTCTTGGCCCCTGTTACTCTGGAAATATCTCTACCGTCCTTACGACTTCCTCTCTACTCATCACATAACATAAACAATATTAACTTCACAGTGCCATACATACAGACGCTACACAATGTAAACCACATTAACTTTACAATACAGTACATACACATTTGACACAAAACAGTGCACTTATCCTGTATATCTCTACAGCATGCGAAAAACAATTTCCTATTCCTACAGCGTCTATATACCCCAATGCTCTCCAACCCTAGGAAAGCACCGTCAACCCGTTCTTTTTCTCTACAGACCCGACACTCAGAGCTAATCTTCCCTCTTACATCAGCGGACCTAAGTCACCCTCAGAACTCTTTTTTACAAATTCGGTATCGTCCCCTCCTCAGCACAAACGCCTTCTTTGTCTGTTCGCTTTTCTACAAACAACCTGAGACTCATAGACTGCAAGAACATTTGTACTTTCTCCATAATATTACACGATTTTAGCTATGCTTCTCAATATCATGCACTAGGCTACACCCTACCGATCACTAGTTCATCATAATTCCCAAGATATAGACTTCAAATTAATTCTTTACAAACGTACAAACGCCGAACTTTGTCTATGTGTAGCATGCTGTAAACCACTGACTAACTAGAAACAAACATACGCAAAATAATATTTCCACTCTCGAATACCGGTCTCAGTCATGTAACATTTTCGAGATTTTGGCTATAATTGACACGTCAACTAAGGTCTGTCCCAGGTCTAGAGAACAGACAAGCGTATATCCAACACATCAAAATCGATCTTCACTCAACTAAATAAAGGAAGCAAATGGGCAGAAGTAATCAACCGAACAATCTACATCCCATCGAATAACACTCCAACCCAAATCAATTATCTTCTCAAATTCTGACTTGATCACCAAAGCCGCCCAACACATACTATTACTTCGCTATTCGGTCGTCTAAGATTACATCAAAGTTAACTCTTACAGATCGTTACACTCCAACAGGTGTCTGCATTCTGACAGCTGCTCCAGTTATTTATTATTATCTATTATCATTTATGATCATTTATTATTATTTATTATAATTTATTATTTATTATTATTTATATCATGCGCGTGCGTTCGCCATTACGCCCGGAGTACACATCGCCACCAGCAGAGGGCCTCATTCAAGGTGTCCGATTTTGGTGGTGAGTTTGAATTTTGGCGGAAGATCATACAATTCGTTTACGTAACAAAAATGGCTCCAAGTTCAACTGTGTTTAGCTCCTATCACAACCACCAGAGAACTCTGTCATCACGTCAGTTGATTACAAATTACCGTTAGTCACCCGGACGCTACAGTAAAATTCCGACTTGGCTTTAGTCTCACCCTGCACATCGTTCAGCTGATCCCATTTCCAGAACCGAGCGAGGTGGCGCAGTGGTAGCATACTGAACTCGCATTCGGGAGGACGACGGTTCAGTCCCGCGTCCGGCCCATCCTTCACTAATCCGATGAGACCGATGACCTTGCTGTTTGGTGTCTTCCCACAAACAACCAACCAACCATTTCCAGATCTTCGCGCATCTGATATCTGCAATTTAAGTCCGAGAAAGACATATCCATTACCTTCTGCAGTCTGTCTAGAAACAGGACGACCTCATTTACTCCAACAGGACCTTGTCTTGACCATTCGCCGGAAATGCGAGCGCCGTCGGCGGCATTTCAAAGCCACATATCTGTCCATCTAAACAGACGTCCACTCAGCCCCAGGACCAGCATGCCGAAGTGGGCTCCCTCTATACCTGCTCTCCAGCTATTGTCTAACCACATACACTGCACAAATGGATTCCTGAATAGCGGAGATCTCTATCCTCCCCTGCATCTCCAACTCGACATCTAAACACTGTCTCTCCCCCAGCCAGCGAACCCGACGTCATTCACGCTGCGCTGGCAATTTCCACTCACAAATCTTAAACCCTTTCATATATAAAAGCCTATTCACTCCTGCCAAAACTCACTTAATAATAAAAAACATTCTCCCTTTCTAAGCATATATTAGTATGCATTTATAAAAAATTGACAAACATAATTCCAAGCAGAAGTCATACATATGATTAAAAAGAAAAAAGACCTCAATTTAGGTTATCCGACATTTATTTACATGTCCTAATGATACAGTCGTAGATGAGTCGCGTCATCCACTCACTCTTTCCTTCAACACACACTTTCACAGAACTTGTTCTACTTACATGCCACCCACCCCGTTATAAAAATTCTGTACAAGCATTTACGCACCCCACATACAACCCAGCTCAATAGAACATAATAATTCCTTTTTCTACATATAGTCATAACCGTTGAACAATTAAACGTACTACATTATGCATACATGTAGTCAAATAAGCAAATACTTTTACCTACATACACACCCCTCTCACCGAGGATAGGGCATTTAATATTATATACTTAAACACAGACCAGTGATAACCATATTCCGACTCGCACCTTGTCCTTGTAATAAAGATAAAATTGATTTTCCTATACGGTACAAAATAGCCATTTTACGTCAAATCACCCTCAGTCGACCCAAGTCACCCTCAGAACAGTTCAGCTAATTCGAGAGCCTTTTCCCGTTGGCAGAAACGCGTCAGTCTTTCCGATCAGAGCCTGCTCCCTTTCCTGTAGACATCTCCAGACTCGCGTATTAGAAGACCAAAAATATTTTTAATATAATATTATAAAATTCACCTCGTACTCGTGATTATTAAGCACAGTCCTAGTACTTTACCGAGCCATGGACCTCTGACGAACTAGAATTCCTGCCCTGCACAGACATCAACACGGACTGATCCACGGCCTCTCACAGGAAACTATACCTTGCACCTTGTAAATCATATTCTTACAGTCGATAGCATAACATTGAATGATTTTAAATAAATGACAGCCACAACACAAGGAAACTAGAAGAGCCTGGTGGCGTTGTGGCGACTTTCCAAACTACCCCCTGAAAGTGATTGAAGCCTCTACACTTAAACTCATATGTCGCAATGACCCAAAAGTTGATAACTCTGCCTAGCATCCCTAGTGATTGTTCATTTTGCGCACAAGTACGGGATCACCGTTTTCGGTGCTAGCAACCCCAGAAGTTGCGGTCCATCAACCAAAATTTGTTCCCCAACTCAAACAAGCATTGTCACTCAATCATTATGTGGTACCCAATGCACAGATGGTATGGATAAGACATCACGGATCTACTGTAACATTATCCATCACAACTGATATCGCGAAAAATTTTACAGTAAGTCCAACACTGGCGAATCGTGTGACATCATGTTTTCCTAATTTCAGTATCATAGCTAAGCCATACCTCGTCTACTTTGCAAGTATAATTACGAGCATTGATAGATGACTGCTCAGTACGTCCATTCACACTTAATTCTCGAACACATAAAAACGATCAAAGTATACCAGACAACTCTATACATGTTTCTGAGACCTCGCGGATAGTACTCGATCAATCTCTCTGCGTATGACGGTCACAGAGCAATCTCGCCCTCCTACGTTAAAAGACCGTCCGCACCTCGGCATTGACCAGCCTACCCCGCAACATCGCTACCCAATTAATCCTCAACCGAGCAGACGAATATAGCTACACTTCACCTCTCTTGACTGAATAGAGCCTTCCTAGTCCTAACCCCTCCAAGTGCACCACATTTCTCGAGATGTACCCAAGTATTGGAGCTTAGCATTCCATATCGATCTATAGTAACAGATCTCAATGTGCCTTAATTTAATAGCATACAGTTAAGAAGAACATGAACGGAGTGATATTTATACACAACGTAGTTCGACACATTTTTACGTAAATCATCCTATGTATCATGTGTAAAGTATTGTAACTGCATACGACTAGAACACAGGGTATATCACGTGACTAAAGCATCCAGATAGAACACTGGAAAAAAATCGACCTTCAGCAACTTGTCCTACTCTAGAATAAATTAGTCAACGTTTAAATCGTACGTAGTTACAGCTCTGTCTCAATCGATCATCCCGTACGCTCTCTGTTATCCTTCAACACAGATGTGAGTAAGTTTAGAAGTGAATGATTCTCTGTCCTCCTGAAAAGCATCAAATATCAACTTGCCTGTATCACTGCTACCTCAGTAGGCATACACTATAACACGAGCTCAGCGAGAAAAAAGTGACTACCTGCCTTATTCCGCTCGCTTCAATGTCATCGTTTTCCTACATTCCTCTTGTTGCGCATACTTGACTCCATGTACAAATTGCTCCCTGCGAGCCAAAAGATAAGCACGTACGTCCTCATTTTCACCGCATTTCGGTGTATATTAGGTTAGTTTATACCTATGCGCTAGTCAGTTTTCACATTTCTTTCGATTTTATGTCAGATCCATCCATGCGACCGCGACATAACGTATCGTTCTATGTTCTAAAATTGCCTGTAAATGTAAACCAGGCGTATCGAGTCACCTCCACATTCGGAGAGCGCCTGCTCTGTTTTCTGTATGTCTGTGTACATGCACGCCTCGCGGACCAACACGGGCCTCCGAAGCGAGTCGGCGCGAGTAGGCTGTGACGTGAGCGGCCGCTGGACCGGCAGCCGGCGCTGACGCATCCGATGGCCGTCACGTGAGGCGACCGCTGGCTTGCCGGTGGCGCGCGGTCTGACGACCATATGAACTAATTCAGTTGGACTGAGGACCTCGTGGCGGCGGTACTGCGAACTCTTAAGATGTGTACTAACTCTGTTGGAGAACAAGTGATGACGGTACTGTCTGAAATAAAGACTTCAGTCCTTTTCCCACGAATTCACAAGCGGTGACTTACGTTAGTAGAACTGCACTTTATTACTATTTGACGTGATTTTCATAGCTTAGGAGTGAAACAATAAGTGAGGGCAAAAAATTCAAACGTCGTAGGATGAGGTGGACTTAGGTTAATGCACATGGCCCAATTGGTCTCTCTTTTTTTTTTTTCGTAGGTGTGACAGATTATCGTGTTTGAATTTGAATTTGTGAGAGATTTTTTGTTACGGAAGTAAGGGAATTGGTTTTCTTGCCGCAAAAATCGACCATCTTGAATAAATAATAATAAATCATAATAAATGCTAATAAATAGAAGTACGGTTTTCCAGAGATTATGGAGTGTGAATCTGAACATGGCGCGATTTTCTATGTTAGTGGAGGTAGGCCAATAATAATAAATAATGAAACTTCCTGGCAAGTTAAAACTGTGTGCAAGACCGAGATTCGAACTCGGGACCTTTGCCTTTCACGGGCAAGTGCTCTAACAGAGCTACCCAAGCACGACTCACGCCCCATCCTCACAGCTTTACTTCTGCCAGTACCACGTCTCCTACCTTCCAAACTTTACAGAAGCTCACCTGCGAACGTTGCAGAACTAGCACTCCTGAATGAAAGGATATTGCGGAGACATGGCTTTGCCACAGCGTGGGGGATGTTTCCAGAATGAGATTTTCACTCTGCAGCGAAGTGTGCGCTTATACGAAACTTCCTGGCAGATTAAAACTGTGTGCCCGCGAAAGGCAAAGGTTTCGAGTTCGAGTCTCGGTCCGGCACACAGTTTTAATCTGTCAGGATGTTTCATATCAGCGCACACTCTGCTGCAGAGTGAAAATCTCATTCTGGGAATAATAAATAATAATAATAATAAATGATGAATGATAATGAATAATAATCAATAATAATAAAGACAACAACGGTTTTGCTGCCATTATCGTGCTGGAATTTGAATTTGAAGGGATTTTCTAGTGGAGGCAGGTCAATAATAATAAATAACAACAATAAATGGTAATAAATGATAATGAATGATAATGAATGTTAATAAATGATAATCAATAATAATGAATAATAATAAAGAGAAGTATGGTTTTGTATGCCTTATCCTGTTGGAATTTGAATTTCGCGCCTATTTTTTCTAGAGGCTTAGGTTAGTGGACACAGCCCAATTGGTCTATTTTCCGGCCAAAATTCAAAATTCCAGACGTTTTTTCTGGTGGCTAGATTAGTGGACATAGCACAATTGGCCTATTTTCCCGCCAAAAGCCGCCATCTTGGATGACGCCATGTGCTGTTGCCAAGTCTACATACCGCCATCTTGTATGACGTAATCGCCGCCATCTTGAATAAATATGGCAACAATGGAAAGTGGGGTGGCACATACTTTGCCCCACTACTCACATCAGTCAACAGATGGGATTCAGTGGCCTGTACATCCAGAAGCAGTGTGTTCTAAATTTGCTGAAGAAATTGGCCATACAAATAGCAAAATTTCTTAAATAGCACACATTATTTCACTGCCAGTTGCCACACATTATTTCACTGTCAGTTGCACAGAGTATTTGGTGGCGCAGTTAACATGCAATTTAAATCACTTTAAAACTTGAGAACACACTTAATGATCACTTTATATCACAGTAGCTATCTCCCCATCTCTCCCATCTACTAGTCTGCACCTCTCTCTTGTCTGTCACCCATCCCCCATAACTTTCTGTTCCATCTTGTCAGCAGAGTTCTGTTCTTTCCTAACAGCCCATCACTGTCATGTCGGTTTTTTTCCTTTTGCTAAATCAATCTGTATCTTTTTAATGCCTTTATTATATTATTATTATTATTAATATTAATAGAAAAGGCCAGGTGCGAGTAACACTCATGCACTGAGGTCATAGTCTGGTTGTTTGACTGTCTGTGTCTGTAGTATAAACTAAATTATGTTCATCTGTGCTGGGAATTGAGAATTGTGACAATTCTTGCTATTGTTGACACTGATACTGGCAAAATATCAATCCCAGGAATTTCGAGACTTTCGAGAATGATTTACTTTTAATTTTGAACTCTGGTGACGAATGACAAAATAAATATTTTTTTGTGTGATATATTTACAGGTTACCAATTTTTGGACTTTCTTTCTTTATTTGTGCTGCATATTGCCAAATTTCAGTATTATAGACTAACAAAAAGTACCCCCTAGGTTTTGTTAGGTGAGTTTGGAAGTATCAAACTATTGGACGTAAATGGCTGTCGGTAGCTTCTGATTGCATCAATTTAGAAGCTACAACTTCTTACACCTCCAAGGGACCGTAGATCGTAGTATGTGCATTGAATTTCGACTTGGTACGTCTGTTTCTGAGAAAATGGGTATTTGACAGACAGATAGATCGACAATAAAGTAATCTCACAAGGGCTCTGTTTTTATTCTGATTGAGGTATGGGACCCTAATGAGACCTTAATCTGCTCAGACTAAATAAGCAATAAATAAATAATACTGTACCGTAATGGGCAGTGTGTGAATGTGCCTAGAATGGAAACACACAGCTGTAGCTGCCATATCTATAATCTGTGTGCAGACGGAGGTGAACCGACAACATCAGTCCAGATCCCGTGTTTGGTTTTCAGTCCTTTGTTATTTTGATTTAAGTACAAGTCACACTTCACTGATTGCTCTCATTACTCACTACATGTTGACATTCCTCACAGGTCTTCAAATGGTAGAGTTGGAGGCAGGTAGGGGCATTAGGGAGATTTAGATGTGTGTGTAAAGGGGGCGGGGATGTGGTTCGACAGTGTAGTCTCATTCTCTGCTCGTATCTGTAGTCATCCTCTTGCATGCAGTGTCCTAGTATAGCTATAATTTAATTAATTTGTTTGCAGGGCTGGAAAAGGATATCAGTGAAGAGAGAAATTCCTGGAGAATCATTTGACAACGAATATGAGATACAGGTATTGTACAAATGAAATGACAATCTTTTTAAATCTATAGATTTTTATTTTCATGACCAAATAGGGGTGACTAATATTTTGTTATGCAATATTATTTTGACTTCTCTTGTTGCTGTTTTGCTGGTGTTCAGTTACTCTTATCACTGAAGATTTGTTGTAAACCCTATCTTTTATTTTCTTATATAATTTTTCGACAACATTACAGTGATTTTGTTACTGCGAGCAACCTACACTCCTGGAAATTGAAATAAGAACACCGTGAATTCATTGTCCCAGGAAGGGGAAACTTTATTGACACATTCCTGGGGTCAGATACATCACATGATCACACTGACAGAACCACAGGCACATAGACACAGGCAACAGAGCATGCACAATGTCGGCACTAGTACAGTGTATATCCACCTTTCGCAGCAATGCAGGCTGCTATTCTCCCATGGAGACGATCGTAGAGATGCTGGCTGTAGTCCTGTGGAACGACTTGCCATGCCATTTCCACCTGGCGCCTCAGTTGGACCAGCGTTCGTGCTGGACATGCAGACCGCGTGAGACGACGCTTCATCCAGTCCCAAACATGCTCAATGGGGGACAGATCCGGAGATCTTGTTGGCCAGGGTAGTTGACTTACACCTTCTAGAGCACGTTGGGTGGCACGGGATACATGCGGACGTGCATTGTCCTGTTGGAACAGCAAGTTCCCTTGCTGGTCTAGGAATGGTAGAACGATGGGTTCGATGACGGTTTGGATGTACCGTGCACTATTCAGTGTCCCCTCGACGATCACCAGTGGTGTACGGCCAGTGTAGGAGATCGCTCCCCACACCATGATGCCGGGTCTTGGCCCTGTGTGCCTCGGTCGTATGCAGTCCTGATTGTGGCGCTCACCTGCACGGCGCCAAACACGCATACGACCATCATTGGCACCAAGGCAGAAGCGACTCTCATCGCTGAAGACGACACGTCTCCATTCGTCCCTCCATTCACGCCTGTCGCGACACCACTGGAGGCGGGCTGCACGATGTTGGGGCGTGAGCGGAAGACGGCCTAACGGTGTGCGGGACCGTAGCCCAGCTTCATGGAGACGGTTGAGAATGGTCCTCGCCGATACCCCAGGAGCAACAGTGTCCCTAATTTGCTGGGAAGTGGCGGTGCGGTCCCCTACGGCACTGCGTAGGATCCTACGGTCTTGGCGTGCATCCGTGCGTCGCTGCGGTCTGGTCCCAGGTCGACGGGCACGTGCACCTTCCGCCGACCACTGGCGACAACATCGATGTACTGTGGAGACCTCACGCCCCACGTGTTGAGCAATTCGGCGGTACGTCCACCCGGCCTCCCGCATGCCCACTATACGCCCTCGCTCAAAGTCCGTCAACTGCACATGCGGTTCACGTCCACGCTGTCGCGGCATGCTACCAGTGTTAAAGACTGCGATGGAGCTCCGTATGCCACGGAAAACTGGCTGACACTGACGGCAGCGGTGCACAAATGCTGCGCAGCTAGCGCCATTCGACGGCCAACACCGCGGTTCCTGGTGTGTCCGCTGTGCCGTGCGTGAGATCATTGCTTGTACAGACCTCTCGCAGTGTCCGGAGCAAGTATGGTGGGTCTGACACACCGGTGTCAATGTGTTCTTTTTTCCATTTCCAGGAGTGTATTTCATAATTGAAAGTTCCTTATTGACTTTGTCTTTTATGTTTTTGTGTGTTCCTGGCTTACTTGTTTTGTGTTACAGGAGACTTGGGAACCTTTGGTTAAGCAGGTGAAGCAGGAGCAGCCAGTTATGGACACAGAAATTGGCAACGTGCATGAAGGACAGGTGCGTGTTGCATCTTTTCTGCAAAACGGTTATTTTTCATGTATGACACCTTTTTTATTTAGAGAACACATTTCATTCCTCCAGTGATATCTTGGGCATTATCAAGTTTCCTGTTTGTTTCTTTAATAAATTTTCCAGGAATTAATTAAAGTAGTTACAAACTTACATTTCAGTTAAGGTATCCTTAACGAGTCCCTTGACTTCGTACAGTATGTGCTTGCTTAAGGTACAGTTCTTGCTATGAAAGTGAAACTTTTATGATGTCGTTTCACTTTCATTAAGAAGGATGTATCTTTGATCTGCTCAACTGCATAATGTACAAATAGTCACACAAACAAACACACACACACACACACACACACACACACACACCACAGTCAACTTAAGAACTCCTCAGCTGGGTAAACAGACTTGTTTATGTGTTACCTGGTGTATTTCTTTGACGTATTGCTCGTATGAAAACTAGTAGACCATCTCCCAATAAAAGGGGGGGGGTCTCTCCTAACAGGATTGTAGAGCAGATCTTTGTTATTTGTTGTTTGAGTCCCAAGTTGTTATATTTTTATTTTTAACCGGTTGGTCATTGTACTCCCTGTTTAATCATTCATAAAAGCAGCCTTTTAGCCTTTTCCAGTAGTGACAATATCTTCTTAACTTCCTCTAGACTTACATGTTATTTTATAACTTGGACAGTCATTGATTTGAAAGCACTCATGTGTATTTCATTTTGGTGTGACGAGTTATGGATACCTCTATCTGTCGGTGGATGTCATTACTGTTAGCAATGGTCACTTGCAGGAAGTTAATCCTAGAGAATTCCATTGTGTGTTTAATACTAGGAAGTAAGTAGTTGAGTTGCATTAACATGGTGTTGGTCCTTGATCCTGTACATATTTCCACAGACTAGCACCAGCATATCATCTGCATTTCTCTTATACTAAATGATCTCTGCCATGTATATGTATTTACTAACAAACTTGCAGTGGAAATTGTTTATTAATTTGCGCAAATTCAGGATAGTAACTTACATAGGTCCACAGAGTATAACCTATTTACAGGAGTGGCAATTAATAAATGTCTGTCCTGACTACAGATACATAATTTACGGTGTCGTGGGGACAACAGGCTGACTAATGAAGATTGGCATAGCTTCTAGCTCAGCGTATTGACTTTGATGGCATAGACACACATAGTTCAAAATTACTGCATTTACCCGATTATATCATGAAGTTTTTCCCAAGTTCTTCATTCGAAAAATACAGGATCATCTTATGTTTACAGATTAAATTATTGCTGCTGAGGTCAACATTTTTACATTGTTTACTAAATTAATATAGGGGTTGTCTTGCAATTACATTTGGCTATTGAGATTTCGTTCAACTTTATTTTGAATCGTTTCGAGGGCACAGCTTAGCAAATAATGCTTTCATTGAAATAGGCTCGCCACCCCCACCCCCGCCGTCCCTCCCCCCTCAGCCTGCGGGTCCGGGGGTTAGAATAGGTCCGATGTACTCGTGCGTGTTGTAAGAGCTGACTAAAAGGAGTCTCAGATATTTCGGCCTTTTGTGACGGTCCCTTAAGTGTTTGACCTCTATTCTTCAAAATATTTCCAAGGAGCAAGCCAGTCATGGAAGGGGGCCTTATATGATGCATCATGTCCATCAGATGCTGAGACCTTTAGCTTCCTTCATCGCTGTGGATCTGCAGTTCCACTCACTCTCCAGCCATTGTACGCGGACACCTTCCCGGGTGCGTTTGCTAATGTTTTGACGACACAAGGAGCGGTGCGACATTGGATTGCATTCACAATTCACACCTCTCTCTCTCGTCAGTTGACTTACGTGGTATGGACAGCCGGTCTTCTTCTGTGGATAGCCGGCTACGTCCATCTTCAAAAACTTCTTCTCCGAAGAATACTACTCGTTAACGGAATTTATCAATCTCTCTCTCTCTCTCTCTCTCTCTCTCTACTCATGAAATAAGTGGATACTCACAGAATACTTTTAGCTGCCACAAAGAACAACTTCACCACTTCTCACATAAATATCCGAATGTTTGCAAGTCAACCGATTCGTCTAGCATTAAACTCGATTAAATACATTTACAATAGCGTGGTTTTTACAATCACATAATTTATGAACATGTCTTGCTTCTAGCAAGTCCAAGACATTAAGTAAAATTAACAATTTTTTCAACTGTTCTTCTTTTTTCTCGTTACAATAATCAGCGATATCAAACACCATAAGATACATAAACACTCCTTGTTCTTCCAATACGACTTCCGTGGCGCGAGTGGCAAACACTTGTCAATGCCGTTCGACCATCGCGTCTACCTTGTACCGAAGTCGGTCATCCAACAGATCCGAGATGATCAGTATTCTCTACAAACCAACTATGGTCGTTCCCACGTTTAGAGAGCAGGCAAACGAGTGTCCAACACACCACAATCCATATTCCCTCGACTAAATAAAGGCATAAAACGTGCAGAAACAGTCGACCGAACAATTTACATGGGAGAGAAAGCAAACGCTCTCCGAATGTGGAAGTGACTTGATGCAGTCGAGTGCAGTGGTATATTACACGTCCCGATCAATGCATTTGGTGGTTGCACCTGCGATACATTTACAACCAATTTTAGAACACTGAACGAGATGTTATGTCATGATCGCATATATAGATCTGACCTCAAATAGATAGAATTGCGAAAAGTGACCAGGGAATAGATATATATCGACCGAATATAGAGCCTAATGCGGGGAATTTGAGGAAGTACTTTGCTATCTTCTGGTTCAAATCAAGTGGTTCTGAGCACTATGGGACGTAACTTCTGAGGTCATCAGTCCCCTAGAACTTACAACTACTTAAACCTAACTAACCTAAGGACATCACACGCATCCATGCCCGAGGCAGGATTCAAACCTGCGACCGTAGCGGTTGCGCGGCTCCAGACTGTAGCGCCTAGAACCGCTCGGCCACTCCGGCCGGCTATCTTCTGGTTCGCACCGAGCACTTTGTATATCAGACCAAGTATGCTGCAACAAGAGGAATCCCGGAAAACGTGGACATCGAAACGAAGGGAATAAGGGAGGGAGGCAATTTTTTTCCCATTGTGTCTGCATTATACTGTATGTGTATTGAGGTACCAGTGATTCCGGATGCATCAGTCACGTGACATAGCCTGCGTTCAACTCCTATACAGCTACGTGTTCCGTATGTGTCTTAAAGCACTGTCTACTTGCGATCGTTAACGGTAAACCTGTCGGACATCAGAGGACTTCCGTCTCATGTGTGAAGAAACTTGACACACTCCTCTAAAGGAACTTTCATTTATGCGATCACCCCTGTCGCATCTTGGTTGTAAAATCGAGACTTCAGCGTCATAACTAACTTACCGGTAAGAGCTTGTGATGCGCTGCAACCCCTCAGTAGGATTTGCCCGACTGATGCGCTGTTTACAGAGTTAGTAACAGAATGACTTGTAATTTTCACATTTCGGACGCTGCTGCTTTGCGTTTATCTGTTTTCTTGTAGGATGTATCCCCCGCTAGTAACTATCATTTTATGTAGGCCTTATGCAGGCATCGTATAATTTCTGAACCATGATCGGATTTGAACAGTGGACACTATACGTCTTTGCAAAGCTATATTGCGCTCGTATGATGCACAGCAAATGTTTTACCACTCGATAAGATAGTTCAGCGTAGAGAAACTGTGAAGAAGGATGTATGTTTGATAGGGGGGAAAGGTTTTCGATCTAACATTATAGCCAGTTTTTAAGTTCAGAACGTCGCAGTCTTAGGCGTGTGTGTGTGTTTATGTTCTCAATCTTACCAATACCTTCCAAGTACAGATCCTAGACTCTAGAACAATAATTTAGACTTGATAGCTTCGTTGATTTAGGTAAAAATGTATCCAACTCATACTATACATGGATAAGGAGTGCTAAGCTCCTCGACATGATAACATCTCGAGAAATCTCGCGCACTAGGATGAGTTGGGACTTGGAAAGCTATATTTATTCATGAGACGTGGAGTGTAGCGCTCTTCTTCTGATCGCTTGGAGATTAATGCACTAACGGTGCTGCAGGGTGTGTTGGTCAATGACTGTGTGAGGTTGGTCTTTTACCCTAAGACGTGGAGAATGCTCTGTGACTCCCATACGCCGAGAGATAGATCGTAAATTAAACACTAAGCTCGAAGTGTTACAAATATGTAGAGCGTTATCTGATGTACTTTGATCATGTTTGTGTTCGAGAATTAACAATTACTGGACGTACTGCCCAGTAATCTACCCACATTCACAATCATACTCGCAAAGTGATGTAAAAGGGGCTGTTTAGCTGTGATACTGAAATTGGGGAGGGGGGGGGGGCATGCTGTCACATCAATGGCCGGTGCTGAACTTAGTGTAAGATTCTTCGAACTATGAAGTGTCTTGCTTAATATTACAGTACATCGAAGGTGTCTTTTGCATCACATCCACGCATCGGTTACCGTATAATGATTGAGTGAGATAGCCTGTTGGAGTTGGGGGAGAAGTTTTGTGGGTGGGAGACAACTTCTGGGGGTTGCTAGCAGCTATACAGCGATCGCATACATGAGTGCAGAATTACGAATAACTCCAAATGGAACGCCGAGCCATTATCTGTTCCGTCACGGCGACATATGAAATGAAATGTAGGGGTCATGAAAGACTTTCGCACGGTAGTTTGGAAACTCTCCACAACGCTGCCAAACTCTTCTAGTTTCCTTATCTTGTAAGTGTGTTTTATTTAAAAATAATTCAGTGTTATGCTATCCGTGGTAAGAATATGATTTACATAGTGTGATGTCTAGTTTTCTGTGAGAGGTCGTGGATCAGAGCGTCTTAATGCCAGTTTAGAATGTGACACAGTGGTCGAAGTTGTGGCAGAAAAAAGAAATGTTTGGCGGTGTACAAAGCGCGTTAGAAAACAGTGTTTCGAACAAGTAAACAGGGCCACAGTGGGTGTTTCTTGCAATTTACAGTATAGTACGTGGGATACGATCATTCTCCTAGAGTAGAGTTGATGGAACTTTAAACTACCCTCTGTAGTGTATCAATAAGTGTGTATTTAATAGGTTTAGTCGACACAGGGAGCAGGAGCAGCAGCAGTTTGAGGGGTAAATTCAGTGAGGGGTCAAGTATGCCTGGAGGGCTGCACGCTGCGCTATTCTGGGGAGCATTGCGAAATCTCTCTCTCTCTCTCTCTCTCTCTATCTCTCTCTCTCTGTCTCTGTCTCTCTCTCTCTCGGCGCTGGACCCCCAACGCAGCTTTGTGTCAACATGCGAGTAATGGCGTCTATGTGAGTTCTATATAGGATGAAGTTTTTTTGAGCTTCTATAGTTGTTAATTTTTGTCTGCTGGGGGGTAGAGAATAACGATGACAGGATGTTGGTCTTATACATTTGAATGGATGTGGATCTGTAGTACTTGTATGTAGTTTGGGGACGCACCACAATGCGCGCATTTCCGCTGAATCGTCAAAACACGGTCCTGTCGCAGTAACTCAGTTCGCTCTGTTTCTAGACGGGCTGCAGACGGTGGTGGATATGTCTTTGTTCGACTTCTGCTCAGTCCCGACTTAAAATTGTATGATCACATGTGCAAAGCTGTATAAATGGGAGCAGTTGCAAGATGTTGGATTTTTACTTTAGCGGATAGGTTCGAGAAAGGTGACTTGTTTCGAGATATGATTCACTTGTGGCTGTGATCTTTCTCAATGAGTCATCGCCTTTAACTCAGTGGATATATAACGGAACATCTGACATGGTATCGAGACAGAATACGTTACACTTACTGGATAAATACCTAGCGGGGTGAGGGAGTGGCAAATACCGGTGTGTGATATGTCCGCATTTGAGGATCAGGTTTATAAAGTATATCTGATTGTGCAAAGCAAATGTAATGTCTATGTGCTGTTGTACGGAGGGGGGGGGGGGGGGGAGGTGGATTTGACTTGGGGTACTGTCATGGCGAAGGGAAGAGTATGTCTAGTGCTAAGGAAGGTACAGGTATTTCCAGAGCCACAGCGTTCAACAAAGTGTATTTCCAATACTTCGCTCATTGCCGAATACCGTTCAGTTGAGACCTATATCGTAAGATTTAATTGTAAGTATAATGACAGAAGAAATATGTGAGGCGTTTTCTAGAATGTGTTCGTGTATGCAAAGTCTGTGGTGGAATTGATTCGCGTTCCCACGTTAATGGTAGCGGTCTTCCGAATGAAAAGGCCTGTTGGAGTGTAGGAATGTATGATAGTTAACTTTACCGACTCATAAATAAACTACATTGCGACACACAATATAAATTCCCTCATACAACCAGGCAAACTCAAAATTCTGACGGATGAAATGGATCGCAAGGGGATTCTCATAACCGGACTTCAAGAAATGAGAAATACTGATCAGGAGCCGATAGAATCACAAGGATATAGGATTTATAAGGGAATACCAGGAAAAAGAGTCATGAAACAGTGTCCACAATTTGGAACAGGATTCGTGGTGAGTCTGAAAATAATAGAGTCCATAATAGAATTTAAAGCACAATCTCCCAGGCTCTCAACATTAACTCTAAAAGCTGCAAATAAAATGTACACAATAATAAATGCCCATGCCCCGACAAATGATAAAAATAATAAAAAAGAACACAGAGAAGAGGTAGAAAAATTTTGGGAGCTCTTAGATCAAACGACGAATAACATTAATAAAAATCACATCAAAATTTTAATTGGAGACTTCAATGCCCAGTTAGGAAGGGAAAAGAGATATAGAGACATAATAGGGAAATGGACAGCACAAAGAAGAACAAACAAAAATGGCATAAGACTAGTGGAATTTTGCAGAAACCATGACATGATCTCAAAGTCGACGTATTTTAAGAGAAGACCAAGTAAACTTAAAACTTGGAAACATCCAGACTGGAAAAAAGGAGAATGGCAACTGGACCATGTCTGCATGGATAAGAATTACCACAAGGAAATTTACAATGTGAAAGTACTGAGAGGGACAGATACCGGATCAGATCATTACATGATAAAAATTAAAATTAAATTAACCCCATTAGCAAAGAAAAAATCCCACCAGAAGAAGAAGAGAACCTATGACCCTCATAAACTGATACAAAATGAGGATTATGAAGCACAAACCAGGGATATAAAAATAACAGATGATCTGGAAGAAATAATTCCCAAATTGAAACAAATAGCTGAACAAGCTGCCCCTATAAATCCAAGGAAAAGACACCAGTGGTGGAACGATGAATGTGATGAAGCAGTGTTGGATCGACACCAAGCCTGGTTAAGGCATCAAAATGAAAAAACAGAAAAATCATATTTGGAACTCACAAAACAAAGGAAGACAACACAAAAAATAATAAGGAGAGTTAAACGTCAGTACCAAAAAGATATACTTCTAATGATAGAAACAAATAGTGAAAAAACAAACTCAAGAGACTATTACAAAATATTTGGCAGACAATTACAAAGATATGATCCTCCAACATTAATGTTAAAAGATAAAGATAATAGCCTAGCCCATAGCAATAGTAAAAATACAGAAATTCTAGCAGAAACATTTAACAAGTTACTAAATTGTGAAGATCCCCCAGAACTTCTTCAGATAAACACAGAAACCCCAATTAAAACACCAGCAGAAAATATAAATCCACCTACAATTAATGAGGTCTACAGAGCTTTGAAAGAACTCAAGAACTACAAAGCAAGTGGAAGATCAAACGTTTGCTGAACTTTGGAAATATGCAGCAGAACCAGTAAAGATAGCATTACACAAATGCATAGTAAAAATCTGGAATGAAGAGAAATTACCAGAAAATTGGACTACTGCTATAATACATCCATTACATAAGAAAGGAGAAAAATCAAATCCAGACAACTATAGAGGAATATCCCTTTTGGACTGCACGTATAAGATCATGTCAAGAATACTATACAACCGCTGTAAAGATCAACTAGAACTGGAACTGGGAGAATATCAAGGAGGATTTAGATCCTGGAGAAGCTGCCCAGAACAGATAATCACCCTGAAGTTAGTTATGGATGTCTACAAAAGAAGGCAAAAACAACTAGTCATAAGCTTTGTAGATTTCAAAAAGGCGTATGATTGCATCCATAGATCTTCAATGATGAAAATATTGAGGAATTTTGGACTTCATCCTAAATTAATAAAAATGATACAGTTAACCTTAACAAACACCAAATCCAAAGTAAAATTTAGAGGAGAAATATCTGAACCATTTACGATTAAAACAGGGTTGAGACAGGGAGATTGTTTATCACCATTGCTATTCAATTGTGCTCTTGAATATGTAATGAGAGAATGGTACAAGGAAAATCCTATGAATATTAAAATTGGAACTAAGAAAGATAAAATAAACCTAAATTGCTTGGGATTTGCTGATGACCTAGCATTACTAGCTAATAATATTCAGGAAGCCACGAAACAAATAACAAGCTTACAAAATATAGCACAAAAATTAGGACTCCAAATATCATTTGAAAAGACTGAAATAATGGTAACGGATCCACTTGTAATAGATCACATCACAGTGAATAATAGGGAAATTAAAATAGTGAAACAATTTAAATACCTGGGTGAAATTATAACACATAAATTGGACGAGAAACCTGCATGGCGAGCAAGAACTAATAAAATGATAAAAGCTCAAAAACTAACGTGGTCTACGTACAATAAAAAATGTCTATCAATTAAAACAAAATTAAAACATTACAAGACGGTGGTTCAACCAGAGGTTACATACGGAAGAAAAACAGAATTGACAAAATTTTAAAAGTAGAGAGAAGAATTGCTAGAACATGCATAAATAAGAAATATCAAAAAGCTGGGCAATGGCGGATAGTTCCAAATGAAGTGGTATACAGAGAACTGGAGCCCATCACTGATACTATACGAAAGAAAAGGATCTCTTTTTGTGGTCACATTCTGAGGACACCAGAAACCAGATTATCAAGGAAAATTATTGAGAAACTCTGGAAGTTGAAACAACAAGGAGGATGGCTTAAGGAAATAAGAGAGGATATGGAAGAACCGGAAATAACCCTGGATGATTTGCAGAACAAAACGCCAAATTTAAAGAAGTTGAGGGACACAGAAATAAGATTTAAACCAAAAATTGACAAACGACATACAATGAAAAGGGTATTTACAGATGAGGAACGACGAAAAGCATCGGAACGAATGAAGAGATACTGGGCCACTCGGAAGGGGAAAATACCAAAGAGGAGGACCAGAAATGATTGACTGAAGTGGTCCAATGAGGCCGTAAAAGCAGAAGAAGAAGAAGAAGAAGTTAACTTTACCATGTTCTAGACGACCGAATAGCGAACTATGTCCTGGGCTGCTTTCGTGATCAAGTGTAACTTTGAGAAGATGGCGCGTTTGCGGTGGAGCGTTATTCCCTCCATTGTAAATTGTTCGGTCGACTGTTTCTGCACGTTTGATGCCTTTATTTAGTTGAGGGAATATGGATTGTGGTGTGTTGGACACTCGTTTGCCTAATCTCTAGACGTGGGAACGACCATAGTTGGTTTGTAGAGAATACTGATCATCTCGGATCTGTTGGATGACCGACTTCGGTATTCGAGAGTGCGAATATCAGTTTACTCTACTTGTTTCTAGTCAGTCAATGGTTTAAAGCACGCTGCACATCGCTATAGTTTGGTGTTTGGGGAGAAATAATTTACATTGTGTATGTTGCGCATAATGCTACGTTAGCGATCGGGAGGCTAGTGCGGTGTTCTTCATATCGAGAAGTACGGCAAAAATTGACGGTACTCGGTGATATATTCCCTGGTTGGAGATCGGTTTGACGGCCCAATATTCTTGCGAGTATGGTTTGTATTTGATGACCTGTACACAACTTCGCGATGTTTAGTTGTCTGTGAAAAATGGTGATCGGAGTAACATAGTTTATTACCATAGAGTGTAGCTTCTGTAGAAAGAAATAACAGGTTGGCGGTGTATAGATTGAGGGAACTGTCCGTGCAAATTAGCAATCTTTTCAAAATAACGAGAGAGAGCGCCAGAAAGAAAAGGTGGATGGAGCTTCGATAGCGACGGAGTTAGTAATTCGACTTGTAAATTCGATAAGAGCTGATGAGAATGCTCGATTGATTGTTATGTGATATAGGAGCGTGAGAACAATTGCGTATGTTGTGAGCAGGAAAGCTATCACGTTATGTCCGGGGGAAGACTGGATTAGGCGATATTTTGGTAAACAGATTCTGTTATGGGAGGAATTTCCATGCATACAAGCTGGGGCATGAAGAAAGCAAGCGTTAACTATTTCTGGGACACTATACAGTCCCTGAGAGGTCGACTTGGCTCTTATTTTTTCAAAGAGATGTGACGTAAGAATAATGTTGAGAACGTTTTAGATGACGAGTCGTCATGGAGACGTTTAGCGGCGAGGCGAAAGCCGTGCTGGGTAGTTAAGTATGGTTAAAGGTATGTGTGTGTCTCAACACAGCTTGCATTCAACAGCAGAGACAAGCGGCACCTGTAGATGCCTCGAATATGAGACTAGCGTGAACGCGCTTTTGTGTGCTATGATAGTATAACGGTGACTGTCTAGAAGGATGCAACTTTCACCGGTGTTCGGTGGCGGCGGCTGGCGGGTGCGGTGGAGCGCGCGTCCCTGGCCGGTCGCGCCAGGAGCTGTGTCTTGGTGAACACGTATTTGGATAGAGATTTCACGGGCATGGAGTATGAATGCGGCTGTCACTACCTCATGTATGCGGAAGCCGAGCAGGGAGCCGTGTGTGGTTTGAGGCGTGAGACTTCGCGGGGGAGATGGTGTGGTGGTGGGTGCTTGTGCGCGTCTGTTGCGTTATTTTGCGAGCGGCCCTGTAGGCTGTGCCATGCGTTATTTGGACAGTTTACGAGTACTGAGAGTGTTTTCAGATATGTGTACTGCATTATTTAGGAGCAGTTTGCTTTGTGCACTGAAATTAGGAGTTGTTTGCGTGTCTACAGATTGTGTATTGTGGCGCCAAGCACATTAGGGTGGATGTTTTGTGACAGTGTGATGGATATATTCGATCGCTAAAGAAAATGTTTGAAACTAAATAGAGTGAACTTGGGCTTTACTCCCCCCCAGCAGCCCAGAGCAGGCTGTGTCGTCTTCTCTCACGATCTTGATTTATGTCACGAATGGACGACAGTGTCGTAGACCTCGTGGAGAACACACTGTTTACCGCCATCGTGGATAACTGTACTTCCATCACCAGTTGGTGTCACTGTGGCGTCCTCTGACGACGAGGAAATGTACTAAGACAGTTGGGGTCTGGAGCTCGTGATGAACACACTAGGTGGCATCATCTTAGATTACGGTACTTGCGTCACTACGGCATCCTCTAGTGGGATCAATATGAACTAAGTCAATTGGGCTATGCACTCAGTGGCGAATACACTTGGTGGTGGTGTTGCCTCTAATTGTTTAAATAAAGGCTGGTGTATGATTTCGACAGCTGACGATTACCAAGCAGAGTCCTTTAGATGGATTATTATTTTGACAATTTAGGAGTTGTTTGGCTATATGGCCATAAATGCTGTGCATTGTTTATGAGTGGTTCACATGTCTTTAGGCTGTGCAGTGTGCTATTTTTGACGGTTTACAATTAGGACGAGTGTGTGTAGAGCTTTATACATGAGTTATGTAAGAGTGGTTTGCATGGGAGTAGTGCAGGGTGAGTCCTTTTACCAGAAACGCTTAGCAAGAGGTTGTGTCCTGGAGGCTTAGGTTAGTGGTGATGAGCTTCGTTTGCAACAATCTTCTTAGGTTGGTGGCAGAAGCGCAAGTGGCCTTTCTTTACTGGCAGAATTCAAACTTGGCGCTGGTTCCTAGGAGGAAGTGGCGGTTGGGTGTCCTTTCTTTCCAACAATTTTCTTAGGTTGGTAGAGAAAGCGCAATGACCTTTCTTTACTCCCAGAATTCAAACTCGGCGCTGGTTCCCAGGAAAAGGTGGCGGTCTCGACCTTGAAAGTAGTTGAAATTAGATAATTGAACCGTTTTCCATACTTATATGAAATTGTAAATTGAATTATTTAATATGATTAAAATTGAAATGCAACTAAGTACTTAGGCAATTGATAGCTTAGATGCGCGATGTGGGTGTTAGCATATTTAAGAAGACTATGTCCAGCACGTGTATGGAGGCGGCGATCGAGGGTGTGTGACGTAAGTGGTCGGACGCCCGTGGGGCGACGGCGCGTGTCCAGTTGAAATGCGTCCGCGAGAGAGCAGTCTTGAGTCAGTTAACTTAGACAGAGTGTTCTTTGTCGAGCATGCCACGTGATGGACCGGCGGTTGTGTGACGCCGGGGCAGATTCCACTGTCCAGCGAACAACTTCGGCGCCAAGCGTGTTCTTTGTCTGTCACGAAACCACGTGGTGGATCGGAAACCGACCATTGTGACGTCAGAATCGGCAGGTTCCAGCCTGTCCGGCAAAAACATGTTTACAAAGTCCATCGGCTAGTGCAGTCCGAGTGGCCACTCGACCACTGGCGGGCTAATTCTGACCAGTGGCGCCAGGGTAGCCTCCTCTGCTGGCGACGATTTGAACCAAGTCAGTTGGAGTCTGGACCTAGTGGCAAGCGCACTGGGTGTTGCTGCAATCGTGTACTACGTCTGTTGGAGAACAAGTGATGACTGTACTGCTTGAAATTAAGACTTCACTTCTTTTTCCTTGCAAAATCAGAGGATGTGAATTACGTTAGTACAAGTGCAGTTTATTATTTGATGCGATTTTGATAGGTTAGCAGTGAAAAAAGATAAGTAACAGTCAAAGTTCGTAGGATGTGGACTATTTCGTGCCTGTGATCGATTGTGGTGTTGGAATTTGAACTTGTGACAGATTTTTGTTATGGTTGTAACGCAAATGGCTTTCTTCCCACTGAATTCGGACATCTTGAATAAATAATAAATGATAATAATAATAAATAAAAGTACAGTTTTGAGACATAATCGTGTTGGAATTTGAATTTGGTGCAATTTTCTAGTGGAGGTAGGCCAATAAAAATAATAAATAATAATAATAATAATAAATAATATTAAATAATAGTAAATGATAATGAGTGATAATAAATGATAATGAATAATAATGAAGACAAGTACGGTTTTTGCAGACATTATCACGTTGGATTTGAATTTGGCGCAGTTTTTTAGTGGAGGTAGGCCAATAATAATAAATAATAATAATAGTAAATGGTAAGAAATGATAATGAATGATAATAAATGATAATGAATAATAATGAACAATAATAAAGAAGAGTACCTCTTGGAATTTGAATTTGGCGCTAATTTTTTCTGAAGGGTTAGGTCAGTGGACATAGCACAATTTGTGGTGTCACCGCCAGACACCACACTTGCTAGGTGGTAGCTTTTAAATCGGCCGCGGTCCATTAGTATACGTCGGACCCCCGTGTCGCCACTGTCAGTAATTGCAGACCGAGCGCCGCCACACGGCAGGTCTAGAGAGACTTACTAGCACTCGCCCCAGTTGTACAGCCGACGTTGCTAGGAAAGGTTCACTGAGAATTACGCTCTCATTTGCCGAGACGATAGTTAGCATAGCCTTCAGCTAAGTCAATTGCTACGACCTAGCAAGGCGCCATTTATCCTTTGCTATGTATCTAATGAAGCATGTACAGTAACAAGACCAATGTTCACCAGTTGTTGATTAAAGTTAAGTATTCCAGCAGTTACGTACTTTTCTTTATAGCATTCATTAAGTATCCTGTTTCAGACCTCACGCCATCCGGCGTGAGCTTATAGCGTGCATTTCGGCTTCCTCAAACAACACGGTGTTGGCACTTCTGCCGACACATCACAATTGACCCATTTTCCCGCCAAAGTTCAAATTTGGCGCCAATTTTCTGGGGGTTACATTTGTGGAGGTAGCCCAGTTGGCTTCCTTCCCACCAAAATCCACATTTCCCGCCATTTTTCTGGAGGGTTAGGTTAGTGGACGTAGCCCAGTTGGTCTATTTTCCCTGCCGAAAATCTGCCATCTTGGATGACATCATGCACTATTGCCAAGTCTACATGCCGCCATCTTTGATGCCGTCATTGCCGCCATCTTGAATTAATTTGGCAACAATGCAGAGTGGCGTTGTACAAAGGTTGTCCCACTACCCTTGTAGGAAACTTTCAGTTCAGTCATGGTATATTTTCACTTCAACAGGAAACCACTTTACCATTTCTTGTATAAACCTTTAAACCCTGTTAAGCCAACTGAGTCATCAAACATTGGACAATATTAATATATATTTAATCATGGTTGGTTTAATAACCACCACAAATCATGTCTCGCCTCTAGCGAGTCCCATACATGAAGTAAGTAAAAGTCTCTAATCAGTCCATGCTTCATCTGTCTCTCTAACAATAATTATTATCACAGTACCATAAACGACGGAATATTACACAAACACTCCTTGTCCTTTTAATACAGCTTCCAAGGCACTTGTCGGTGCCGTTCGTCTGATGCAGCTTCTGTCTTCCCACAATAAACATCAATCCGGCATACACACACACGCACAGACATGTGTTGCGCAGTACATAGGCTCTCTCTCACACTTATCTTTAAAGCATCGCATGTTCGAGGCGGCAGAAGGTCGAATGGTTCCAGAATTTACGTGGAAATTCTCGAACCACTACATATCCCCCTCCTTAGATCGAACACGCGATATTTTATACATAATCATTATGTAAATTAATATCGTACCTAGTAACAATCCACATTTTAAAAGTAACCATTTACGACGGTGAGTCAAATTAAAACGTTAAATTTGTAATAACGAATCGAAATTTCGCACCGTTATCCTGTAAGTCGGTAAGCGTGCTACAAACAGAGTGCAGAATGACCTGTAGTTGGGAGCATAGTGCAGATGCACACATCCCGTCGCAGCATCAGTATAAAGATGGCCGACCAACTTGCGACTTGCAAGAGGTTCAAAAATGGTTCAAATGGCTCTAAGCACTATGGGATTTAACATCTGGGGTCATCAGTCCCCTAGAACTTAGAACTACTTAAACCTAACTAACCTAAGGACGTCACACATATTCAGGCCCGAGGCAGGATTCGAACCTGCGACCGCAGGCGCATGGTTCCGGACTGAAGCGCCTAGAACGGCTCGGCCACATCGGTCGGCTACTTGCACCAGGGAAGAACAGCGTTCTGTTATTCGGTTTTTGCGGAGTGAAGGTGTGCAACTTATTGAAATGAATGAAGGTTCACTACAGTGATGCATGTTTGTCACAGCAGCAAGTCTACGAATGGAGTAGGAAGTTCGCAAATGGTGTGACTTCAGTGGAAGATGCTCCGCGTGCAGGTCAGGCACAACGAGTTGTGACTCCACAGAACATTGCAGCAGTTGAAGCCATAGTGAAGGAAAACCGCCGAGTGTTTACAGATTAGCTATTGGTCAGCACACCACATTGTGCATGATACGCTCCAGTTTCACAAAGTGTCTGCAAGAAGGGTGCCACGGCAGCTGACTCCTGAAATGAGAGGACGACGTGTTGGTGCTTGCGAAGAACTTCTTCGGCACTTTGAACGAGAAGGTGATGGCTTCCTTGCAAGAATCGTTACTGGCGACGAAAACTGGATTCAATTCCACCAACCGGAAATGAAGTGAGCGAGCAAGGAATATCGCCATTCCTTATCACCAAAACCAAAGAAGTTTCGAACAGAACCATCAGCAGGGAAGGTTATGCTAACTCTCTTTCGGCACGAAAAAGGTTTCATTTTGGAGCATGACATGCCTAGAGTGACCACTGTCACCAGTGCATCATACACAGATCTCCTAAAAAATCGCCTGCAGCCTGAAATCAAATCAAAGTGACGTGGATTGCTGTCAGCAGGTGTCCTTTTGCAACATGAAAATGCAAGTCCCCACACTGCCCGTACAACAGTTGCACCAATCACATACCTGCATTTTGAGTGTCTTCCTCATCCACCATGCTCACCTGACCTTGCCCCAAGTGATTTCTATATGTTTCGACCACTCAAAGAAGCAATGACAGGAAAGAAGTTCCATTCTGATGAAGAGGTACACCACGTGATGCACGAGTGGTTGCACGGACTACCAAAAGAATTTTTTTTCTAAAGTAATTTATGCACTTTGTAAGCGCTGGAGGATTTGCATCGAGCATGGGGGAGATTATGTTGAAATGTGATTGAGCGTGGGGGAGGTTATGTTGAAAAGTGATACAGCTTTGTACCACTTCTGCACAATAAATAATATTTAAAAAAATACTTAAACTTTTCATTTGATTCACCCTCGTACTAAATAAGTTTATATACACAATTTTTTTTCGTAAATCCTTGTACTCCACAGAGCAGGCTTCCGATTTTGGCCTTTCCACTGATTCTTTACTCTATTTGGTTTTTAGAACTTAAGCCTCTACTTATGATATCATTTCGCATTACTCTTACTTATGCATGGTGAGGACTCTCTCTTCAGCTCTAATTGTAAATTCCAGGTGTCATGGACACTTCAGTATTTCATCCTTTATTCTAATTTTTTGTACTTTTTTTTCTCAGTACTGATCAGAATCTCATGAATTCTGAAATTATTTTAAAAGTTGTCCCTATCTACCCAAAAACATGTCGCAAAATAAGGGTTTACCAGACAGCTTTCAAGGAATTCATTGTTGGAATCCTTATAATGACATTTCATATCGATAGAACATACTCCATTAATGACGTTGTTTCCATTTAGACCTCTACAAACCGGTTTGCAAGGCAAACTGGAGAAGAGACTACCTTCAAAGAATAGCTTAGGCAAAAATAAGACCTAACCATACATGGATGGTGGGGAAGACTGGCTGCCTAGGCAGATTTAGTTTATCTTACTTCAGGGGTAATGTGCGCACCCATTCCCATCTTATTTCGGCGCCTAGCAAGACAAAATAAGTTGGGATAACACGGGACGAGTCATGGAGACAGGCAGAGGCACCCCTGGAATAACCGAGGATGACACTGTAAAGTGCGGTAGCGTTCTCGCTTCCCACGCCCGGGTTCCCGGGTTCGATTCCCGGCGGGGTCAGGGATTTTCTCTGCCTCGTGATGGCTGGGTGTTGTGTGATGTCCTTAGGTTAGTTAGGTTTAAGTAGTTCTAAGTTCTAGGGGACTAATGACCATAGATGTTAAGTCCCATAGTGCTCAGAGCCATTTTTGACACTGTAAAATTTCCTAGCGGGCACAACTCTCTAAACACTGAAGACGACTAAATCCAAATACTTAGTGGGCACAATCCTCTAACAACCAAGGACGACTCAGTCATACCAGGAGCAGTTTTGGGTGACGCAATCACAGTTCCTCACTGGTATGTTTCTCTATTAAACTGTAATCGGGGGATAATAGGATAGTGTAAGATGTAGGGGGAATTCGATGCAGGAAAATTTTATGACAGAAGAAACACGAAAACAACTAAGGATCCGACGGTCGTCATTCCGCCCGTTAACACAGAACGTTAACGTCCCTGGGAGATATACAACTTTATGTCCTTAACATTGTACTTTCTTTTTCTGGCCCTGTTATAGGATCTACTAAAAATAAGGCTTTAGGATGTATTACCGCTTGTACTCGTAAGGTCCTTCATACTTTTGGAAAAATATGTGTGTCCCCTTCTTCAGGGCAGAGCTCTGAAGATGCTGTTTTACGAGAACTAGGTCATCGACGTTATACTAAAGTTCGATAGCATTCTCGTTACGTTTACTCACTCGTCGTACCTTGTCAACTAGATTTTTAGAGACTATTTCCTGTTTAAGTTTGTAATCGTCAGTAGGCTGTTCAGTCCAAATGAAACATTTATTAAGAGATTCTCCTACAAAGGGTTTGCCTATTACTTCTAAAGATGTTGATCCCGTCACTAAATGTGGTAGTTCATTTAAAATAAGTTCAAAGTCTTTGATCTTCGTTGCACATAACATGTGTTGTTCAAGGCAGAAGGTGCGGCATAATTTCCCAATCTCCTTCATTACTCGTTCACATGGATTCGAAGACGGGCTATAGCTGGATATTAATACTTGATAAATATCTTCCCCCGCTAAAAATTCATTAAATTTGTCACTGAAAAATTGTGGCCCATTATCTGTAAGAAATCATCTTGGTTTCCCTTCCACGAGAAAATATTGTTGCAGACACTGAATCACGGTTTCCTACCCACTACATAATACGAGGGGCGTTCAGAAAGTAAGCTCCGATCGGTCGCGAAATGGAAACGACTATGAAAATCCGATAAAGCTTTGCACAGATGTGTTGGGTAGTGTCTCTAGTATAACCCCAGTTAGCATCACGTCGCTCTTCTCATTTCTGAGCTCGCAGTGAGTGCGTAAAGATGTCTAGAAAATAGTGTCTGCCGCCAAGTACGAGGGCCTGGTGAGAAATTTCGCCTGAAGCTATGCAGCTAACATTACATAACTGTCGTGCTGTTTCTTCTTCAAGACAATTCTCAGCCGCATTCTGCAGGGGCAATGAAGATGCTCCTGCATCGTTTTCAAATGGAAATGTGAGATTACCCACAATACAGTCCGCAATTGTCTCCACCTGAGTTTCATCTCTGGTCACATGAACCGCTGTCTTTGAAGACAACATTTTGACACAGACAACGAGGTGTAGGCCAGCGTGGAGAATTGGCGGAAAGCACTGGCGGCTGCCTTCTATGATGAGGCTATTGAAAAGTTGGTACAACGCTATGACAAAAGTCTAAGTCAGAACGGCGACTACATAGAGAAGTAGCTGAAAGGTGTAGCTAATTGTTACAAGTAAAACATTTCTGATGTTCACTGTGGTTTCAATTTGGCAATCAATCGGAGCTTACTTTCTGAACAGGCCTCGTATATCTTTCCTAGCGTAGATGGGGGTAAGCGTCTTATTACAATTCGGACCAACCCTTCTTCCTCCATGTGCTTATCTAAGTACTTTGCTCTCGTTAAAAGCCAGTCGAAATGCTTTCGCATTGTACCCCACGTACTGTTGTAATACTTGGGGTCCCACAAATCGGATATTAGTTTTTCTTGGGCACTCGCTCACCAATACTTCTCCTTAAACTTCTTCTGGAAGTTTGCCCAAGATTAAAAGTTTTTGATGTTTACTGTAACCCACTCTGAGGCTTCTCGTCAAAGATACCCCACCGCAAATTCAATCTTTTTTGAATGTTCCCAAGTCTTTAGCAAGGCTTGATTGAACCTTTTCAAAAAACTAGCAGGGTGTGCTTCCCCATCCAGCTTAAACTTAGGAAACTACCTAGATAACTCTGAATTTGATCCCCATTGTAAATCTGTCATTACTTCACTAGATAATAGTATGTTAGGGAAAGTCACCCTATTTTCCACTTTGTCCTGTATAAGTCTGAATTCTTTCCATAGCTCATCTATATTTCTCTTAGTATTACTAAGATCGCAAGATAAAATCGGAGACACGTTGTCGGCGGCAACTTTTCTGTCTATCATCTCTTCTACTTGTTCCTCCAGATTACTGATATTTATTATGCCTGAAGTGGCTAGTTTCTCTTTAAAATTTCTTTCCACGATATCAACTTGAGTGTTAACGCCTGCAATTTGCGACTGGATTATAGGAATTACTTTGTACTGCTTCACAACACTTTCGTTTGAAGTGTGTAATCTTTGTTTTACGGATTCAAATGTAAAGTTACATACACTCTGAAATGATTCTAATTTTTCGATAAATTCAGACTCTACACTATTACATTTATCTTCAATATGGAATTATAACTTCTTTCCTAAATCTCGGAATTGGTTACTCTGTGTCTGTTTAAAGTCAGTGAACAGCTGATTGACGTGACTACTTAAAAACCATTCCAAAATTTTCCACTTTAGTAGTTAAAATGTCAAATTCAGTCTTCAAATTTTCAATGCCTTCACACAACTGGCTAAATTTCTTATTTTGTTCATCTACTTTTGCACTTAACAATCGTAAAGTTTTATTCTGAATGTCCAATTTATTATTTACTTGAGTATTCACTCTGTCTATTTCTCTACTCAAATTAGCGCTCTGTGCATCGAGCTTTTCACTTAGAGTTGCTGAAACTGCCTTCTGGTCATCCAACTTAGCATTCAACTGAGTGTTTACTGAATCTAACTTAAGACTTTGAGCATTTAAAACTGCTCTCTGTGCTCCTAAATTTTTACTTAAAGAAGTAATTTGGTCGTTTTAAGCTTTGATTAAATTCCCTACTTCAGACCAGTCTGGCATTTCCCTACTCACTTTAATAGCCATGGCTGGTTCTGAAGTTTCTCCTAGTTGCTGTTCCTGATCCATAACTTCACACGTTTTAGACCTTGTGAGCATTTTTAAAAAATCTAGTCTACTTACAATAACTACAATATTACAGTTTATTTCAACAGTTCCTTCAACTTTAAACTCAAACAATTATTGTTTTACGCTCACCCGGCGTAGAGTTCTAGCTGCACTGGTGAGCGGATGTGTATTCGGCGCCTTTGAATAGCACTGGCGCCGGCGGCATCGAACGTTGGTGTAAGCGTCGGCGTCGGCGTCGGCGTCGGCGAGCGGACGTGGGAACAGCGTCGGCGAGCAGCACTGGCGTACTGGCGCTCGCGTCGTCGGATGTGAGGCCGGCAACTGTGTCGGCGTCAGCTGCAGTGTGTGTGGGAGATCTGTGTACTCTCCACAGCGAATCTTCCTAGTCCAAGTATTCTCGGCGCAACTCTTCTTAGCCTAAAATGTTGAGGTCTATTGTCTGCTCTTTTGACGTTATTACTTTCGTTAGTCTTTTACTCTGTTGCATACGTAACTCTCTTCCATTTGCTTTCTTGGACTCAACCCAATTGCTCGAAACAGTAGTCTTATCTTGTTATGCCTGGTTGCTATGGCAACTCAAAATGTCTCCCTCCCGTTCCCGTCTTAAAATTCCTGTTTTTTTTTTTTTTTTCGATTTCTGTCACTTAGGTCACCACGTTCTAACGTTTTGACGACATGAGAAGTGGTGCGAAACTGGATTTCATTCACAATTCACACCTCTCTCTCATCAGTTGACGTATGTGTCATGCACAGCCGATCTTCTTCTCTGGATAGCCGGCTACGTCGAATCCTAAAACTTCTTCTACATCTACATCTACATGGTTACTCTGAAGTTCACACTTAAGTGCCAGGCAGAGGGTTCATCGAACCATTTTCATACTACTTCTCTACCATTCCACTCTCGAATGGCGCATGGGAAAAAGGAACACCTAAATCTTTTCGTTCGAACTCTGATTTCTCTTATTTGATTATGATGACCATTTCTTCCTACGTAGATGGGTGTCAACAAAGTTTTTATGCATTCAGAAGAGAAAGTTTGTGATTGAAATTTCGTAAACAGATCTCGCCGCAAAGAAAACCACCTTTGTTTCAGTGACTGCCACCCCAACTCATATCAGTGACACTCTCACCCCTTTTGCACGATAACATGAAACGAGTTGCCATTCTTTGCACTTGTTCGATGTCCCCCGTCAATCCCACCTGGTAAGGATCCCACACCCCGCAGCAGTATTCCAGCAGAGGACGGACAAGTGTAATGTAGGCTGTCTCTTTAGTTGGTTTGTCACATCTTCTAAGTGTTCTGCCAACAAAGCACAGTCTTTGTTTCGCCTTCCCTACAATATTATCTATGTGGTCTTTCCAATTTAAGTTGCTCGTAATTGTAATTACTAGGTACATAGTCGAATTGACAGCCCTAGATTGTGCGATTTATCGTATACCCAAAATTTATCGGATTTCTTTGAATACCCATGTGGATGACCTCACACTTTTCTTTGTTTTCTGCCAATTGCCACTTTTCGCACCATACAAAAATTCTCTCTAGATAATTTTGTAATTGGAATTGATCGTCTGATGATTTTACTAGACGGTAAATTCAGCGTCATCTGCAAACAATCTAAGGGTACTGCTCAGATTATCACCTAGATCATTTATGTAAATAAGGAACAGCAGAGGGCCTTTGACACTACCTTGCCGAATGCCAGATATCACTTCTGTTCTACTCGATGATATACCGTCTATCACTACGAACTGTGACTTCTCTGAGAGGAAATCACGAATCCAGTTACACAACTGAGACAATATTGCATATGCACACAATTTGATTAATAGTCGCTTGTGAGGAACAGTATCAAAAGCCTTCTGGAAATCTAGGAACATGGAATCGATCTGAGATCCCTCGTCGACAGCACTTATGACTTCATGGGAATGAACCTGTATTGCACGAGAACGATATTTTCTAAATCCGTGCTAGTTATGTATCAATAAGTCATTTTCTTCAAGGTGATTCATAATGTTCTTTGAAGAATACTGCCGGTTAACGGAATTTATCAGATTCTCTCTCTCTCTCTCTCTCTCTCTTTACTCATGAAATAAATGAATACTCGCAGAATACTTTTAGCTTACTCTTGGTATATTTCAGCCACAAAGAACAAATTCACCACTTCTCTAATTCGTCTAGCATTAGACTCGACTAAATACATTTACAATAGCGTAGTTTTTACAACCACATAATTTATCAACCTGTCTTGCTTCTATCAAGTCCAACACGTGAAGTACAATTAACAATTTTTTCAACTGTTCTTATTTATTCTCATTACAATAATCAACGATATAAAACACCATGAGATACACAAACATTCGTTGTTCTTCCAGTACGACTTCCGTGGCGGGTGCGGCAAACACTTGTCGATGCTGTTCGACCATCGTCTACCATGTGCTCGTGACTCGTTTCTAGCCTGCACACACAAACATGTTCTCTCACACTTATTTTTAAAATATCATGTGTTCGAGATGGTAGGAGAACGAGTGGTTCTAGAATTTAAGCGGAAATTCTCGAAGCACTGCAGTTTCATCCATCCACCATGCAGTGTCGTTTCCTGAAACGACGATGATAATGGACTTGGTTGCACCCAACATCCAGCAAGGTAGTCTGTCCATTGTGGTGGGGTCGCCATTTAGCTTCTTGGTTGTAGCCCCCTAACTACACTGGGATCGCTCTGCTGATGCCTGCGCCGTCAATTCCCCACATATACCAAGGAGTAGATGCCCATCTACCTGTGGCATCGAGATTCCTGGAAATGGAATCCTGCCAGGTGGCCTTTGCTAAGGCTGGGTGGCGCATGTGTGGAAAGGACCCTGGTCGGAGTGGGTGGTATGAAGTGGATGACGTCATCTCTTGTGTTTGAGGTCTCAATTTGGTGCCAGGAAGTATGACCCCAAATTGTTCCCCTCCATGACCAGATCATGGGAGGAAACTCAGGTTAAAGGTGGAAGTGAACCTTATTCGCCCCAGTACATATTGCATATGAGAGCTGATGGGGAATCCTTCATATCGATGAAGCCTCAGTTTCTTGTGGACCCTTTAGTGGACAAGTTTGGGAAGGTTGAAGGATTGTCCAAAATGCAATCTGGGTAAGTCCTGACAAAAACAGCATCCTCTGCCCAGTCCCAGGCATTACTCGCCTGTGATAAGCAGGGGGATGTTTATTCCCATCACGCCCCCTAAGAGTTTAAATATGGTCCAGGGTATTATATTCCACAGGGACCTTCTTTTGCAGTCAAATGATGAGCTGCGCACCAACTTAGAGTGACGAGGTGTTCATTTTGTCCGGTGCGTCCATAAGGGTCCAAAGGACAATCAGGTGGCCACTGGTGCCTTCATCTTGGCCTTTGAGGGTGATACATTACCCGAGAAGGGCAAGATGATGGCATACTGATGTGATGTCAAGCAATATTCCCTATCCCCAATGCGGTGCTTTAAGTGCTGGAAGTTCGGGTACATGCCTTCCCACTGTACTTCAAGCGTTACATGTCGCAATTGTGGACGTCCATAACATTCCAATACACGATGTGCCCTGTCTCAGACCTGTGTGAACTGCAGCAAGCAACCTTCCCCTTGCTTGCCAGACTGCAGGATTCTACAGAAGGAAAGGAAAATCGTGGAATACAAGACTGTGAACTGTCTGACCTACACTGAAGCTGAGAGGAAATTTGAAAGGCTGCATCCTGTATGCATGATAGCATCTTATGCCACAGCTACAACTGCGATTCCAGCCACAGCAGTTCTACCATTTATAGTTGGCCAGCAAGACTATGTTCGCATCCTAGATGGTGGTGGGGTGGGGGTGGGGGGCACTCCTATCCCTGTTACTCCCACACCACCCACTTCGGGAACAATGCCCCCCGCCACCCCCCCCCCCCCCCAACCATTTGGGATATCAGTCCCCACTTCTCTGCTGAAGAAACATCAGTCTTCTTTGGCTGCTCTCACTAGGAAAAGGTCCCTTGGATTTCTCCCTTCTCAGGTTCTTACCAGTGGGAAAGAGGACATCTGCCAGTGGCTGAAGCACCCGCAGGCAACTGGTCGTATGGTATGAAGATGTTACTCAGTCCCTGAAACTAAATTAGTGAAGCGCTCCCAGCTAGAGAAACCCAAGGAGCAGCAAGATAAATCGAAGAAGGAGAAGAAGAAGAAGACTCCCAAGAACAAAGAAACTGCGATGGCATCCACACCACCACTGTCTAAAAGTTCTGCATCTGAGGATGAGGTGGAGGTTCTGGCGTCCGCAGTCGTAGAGCTCGCCAAACTCTCAGACACGGTGGATATAGATCGCACAGGTACTTAGTCGGTGGCAGCAGGTGACCCTGAGACATAAACTGCCTTCTTGATTGCTTCATGCCTTCCAAGCCTCAAGACAATGTTATCCTCCAGCGGAACCGCGGCGGTTTTTTCCACCTCTTGGCTGAGCTACAAATGTTAAACTTTACACCTGCTTCCTGCATTGGCGTCCAGGAAACCTGGTTCCCTGCAATGTGGTCCCCTGCCCCTCCCAGGCTATAGGAAATTTTACAGAAACCGTTGTGGCTCCAATAGTGTCAGGTGGAGTATGTATCTGTCCTGAACTCGGCAGGAAGCGAACCTGTGTTCCTTCAAATTCCTCTCGAAACTGCAGCTGTTAGGATTAGGACAACTCAAGGAATAACAGTCTGCAGTGTATATCTTCCCCTAGAAGGTGCAGTACCTGTGAACAAATTGGCTGCACTGATTAATCAACTCCCCAAACCTTTCCTACTTTTGGGAGATTTTAAACACACACATCCCCTTGTGGTGTGGCTCCACAATTACTGGCCGAGGTAGAGATGTCCAGAATTTACTGTCTCAACAAGACATCTGCCTCTTAAACACTGGGGCCCCTACATATCTCAGTGTGGCTCAGGGTACTTACTCGGCCATTAATTTATCACTTTGCTGCCCAGGACTTCTCCCTTCTGTCCACTGGAGAGCCCACTGTGACTTGTGTGATAGTGACCACTTCCCCATCTTCCTGTCAGCACTACGCTTGGGCCTCTGCATCGGAGAATTACTATCCCGCCTTTTGCACCCTCAAATGGCATATGGAAGGGAAACTCCTCTCGTTCACTACACGCCACAGTGAACTATATAATGCTCCATTTACTGAGTGGGAGCTCCTCCTCGCCCATGCCCATTGTCCAGACACATCCCCTGGACCAGATCGCACCTGTGCTCAGATGATTCAACATCTCTCATCAGATTACCAGTGACATCTCTTCATCATCTTCAAATGCATCTGTAGCTATAGTGTATTCCTGGCGCAGTGGCAGGAGAGCACTATTGTTCCAGTGCTTAACCTGGTAAAAACTCGCTTGATGTGCATAGCTATCAGCCCATCATCCTCACCCATAGTTCCTCCCATGTACCCGCAGGGTTCTGTATTGAGTGTGTCTCTATTTTTAGAGGCCGTTAATGGTCTAGCAGGAGCTGCGTGGCTGTACGGTTCACCTTCTTTGTACGCAGACGACTCTTGCATTTCCTATTGCTCTTCCAGTTGGCGGAACCTACAAGGAGTCATCCACGAGGTGCAGTCCTGGACTCTGGCCCACGGCTTCCAGTTTTGAGCCGTGAAGTCGTGCGTCATCCACTTCTGTCGGCGTCGTACCATCCATCCGTAACCATAACTTTACCATGATGACAATCCCCTCACTGTAGTGGAGACATATCGATTCATAGGACTGGTTTTCGACGCCCATTCGACTTGGCTTCCTCATCATCATCAGCTTAAGCGAAGTGCTGGTAACACCTCAGTACCCTCCACTGTCTGTGCAATACCAACTGGGGTGCAGATCGCTCTACACTGCAGCGGTTCTACAAAGCCTTTGTTCAATCCCACCTTGACTATGGGAATCTGGATTATGACTCGACGCCACCGTCAGTGTTGCGTTTACTCGACCCAGCACATCCCTGTGGAGTTCGACTAGCGACAGGAGCTTTTAGGACGAGTCCGGTGATCAGCGTACTGGTGGAGTCTGGGGTACCTCTGTTGCAGATCAGGCGCCACCAACTGATTGCCAATTATGTCACACACATTTAAAGCACTCCTTAGCATCCAAATTACTGTCTCCTTTTCCCAACCGCGGCAGTTCTCCTCCTGCATTGGCGACCGAGGTCAGGGATTATGATTGCAGTTTGTATCCATACCCTCCTGTCTGGACTATTCCTTTCCTTTACCACCTCTCTTCCAGGTCCATTCACGTATGCCTTTAAAGTGTATACCTAGGCTGCAGCTTTGTTTGGATCTTTCACATGGCCCTGAGGACTCAGTTCCTCCTGAGGCTCTCCGCTGTCACTTCCTCTCGATTCTTAATGCTTCCCAGGGTTCTGAAGTAGTTTACACTGGCTGAGAGTCAAGTTGGCTTCACTTATTCTCGTACAGGACATATTGAACAGCGCTCCTTGCTGGTTGGCTGCAGTGTTTTCACTGCAGAGCTGGTGACTACATCTCACGCTTTGAGCATTTCCCATTCGTCTGGGTGTATATGACCCGGGACAACTGGGAGACCCGGGAGAAATCCGGGAATTTTTTCATCTGCGAGAAAACTCCGAAAAACTCGGAATTTTTTTAGAATTTCGGCAATTTTTCATTGTTTTAGTTTTCAGTTAAATTTCTGTAATTTTGACTGGTAAGAACCAATACTCTAATCAAGGATGTTACTGTATCCCACTACTGCAGAATAATACTGCAGCAATAAAAGATGAACCAGTAGGGGTGGGGGTGGGGGGGTGGCAAAAAAATGAAAAATCAAAATAAAACTTAAGTTGCAAAGGAAATGCGCCATATACAACAACAAAATACAGTGCCAATACAAACGTCTGCCAACAGCAAAATGTGTCAAAGGCTTTAGAAAGTCTATGCAATGCTTCATAACAACAAATTGCCTCCGATGAGCTTGATGTCACAACTGTTTACGTTAGATTCGTTTGAGCAGTTACGAGCGGACTCACGCGCATGCATAGTTCAGTCGCGTTAGAGTAACACCTTCTCCTGCTCCTGGCCACAGAAGTGTGGCTATTAGCTGTATAAGCAGTAGCAGCAAGCTGCTAGATGCTACCTGGAAAAATTTTACCGGCACACTCAAGCGGCCAGATTCACGTATGCGCAACAGGCACAGGTCTGGCGGGGGGTGGGGTGGGGGGGAAGGGGGAGGGGGAGGGGGCAAACCGGGGTATCTGTCCCGGGCAGCAATTTCATACGGGGGGGGGGGGGGGGGGTTGCCAAATTCATATACTTGAGGAAAAACAAATCTTGTTTCACAAAGCACCTAGCATTCAGCATACATTGGCCTGTCGAATGTTCTGGGAGTAGCGTGGAAAACGCATTAACGAACACGTAATAACACGTAACCTGAGATTAAGTTTTGACACTGGCAGGAATAGTTATAGAATTAGTGATAACAAGATTGTTTGCTATAACGAGGAAGGAGAAGAAGCTTAGACATCATACAAATTATTGAAGAAAATGACGATTCCAAATTTATATAAAAATTTCTTATTACTGCTTTTCGATCTTGTACTCGACAAGCTGGAACGTACGAATGTAATTTGAAACTATTTCCTAACATAAAGCTTTTCGCTCATAATAGGTCTAAAACAGGCATTTGATATTAGTACTTCGCGTTATAAAAATGGCCAGTTGTGCCAAAGCAGTCTCGTTTATTTGGTGTGTGTTACAATTGCTGCCATATGAGAACGGCCAATTGCGTTTTATGTATCAGACAGTGACAAAATACACATAAGCAGCTCGAGAAACCACACCAGTCTTGGGTACTGCTTGTGTTGACAGCTTTTTCAGTATTAGAAACTGACATTTTGTTTTTTCATGTAGCAAAACCTTTGATGAGGTAATACTTTCTTTGGCAGAAATGAAGGCTCACCATGTAAAACTGTAGCAACATTAGAGAGAAAACAAAGCTAGGACTTAAGGTTATATGAAACGTGTACTGTCTTGCTTGTCTCTTATCTTTACTGGTTGGGTGTATCGTATATTTAATTTTATGTCACACAAAACAGCAAGTTATTAGCTAATAGGCAATAAAGAGTGCAAATTTTCTGAAGAGTTCTTCTCCCCCCTGTTACAAATTATCCCATCCAGTATTAATTGTGAGTTTTTTTATTAAGTGGGGTGGGATGTCAAACCGGCTGACTGGGAGCAAGAGAGGCACCACAGAACATTTTAATTTCCAATGTCCTGAATATACTTTGATGGCATCCATTCCAAAGAGCGAAATACAGTGATGTGAGATAGGAGAATTTAAGAACCTTCAACATCGCAGCGTGTCAGCAATCGTTGGTTAATATATTAAAAAACTAAAAACCCGCCTCGACTGCGAAAAAAGCACCTAGTGTTAAGTGTTAACCCAGGTTTCGGCGTAGATAACTGAGAGAAGGTGTAGTTATCTACACCGAAACCTGGGTTAACACTTAACACTAGGCCGGCCGAAGTGGCCGTGCGGTTAAAGGCGCTGCAGTCTGGAACCGCAAGACCGCTACGGTCGCAGGTTCGAATCCTGCCTCGGGCATGGATGTTTGTGATGTCCTTAGGTTAGTTAGGTTTAACTAGTTCTAAGTTCTAGGGGACTAATGACCTCAGCAGTTGAGTCCCATAGTGCTCAGAGCCATTTGAACCATTTGAACTTAACACTAGGTGCTTTTTTCGCAATCGAGGCGGGTTTTTAGATTTTTAATAGACAGCAGAATGCTTGTGAAGAGGCCTGGCATTCCACTTTGGCACATTTAAGACCAAATAACATGTCTTACATTTCCGCGAACACACACGTTTTAAGTATCAGACCCTTCAGAAAGATGTTGTTGTTGTTGTGGTCTTCAGTCCTGAGTCTGGTTTGATGCAGCTCTCCATGCATACAGTAAAGCTGCATGCCCTCGGGAAAAATTACGGCTGTAGTTTCTCCTTGCTTTCAGCTGTCCGCAGTACCAACACAGCAAGGCCGTTTTGGTTAGTGTTGCACAATCAGATTAGTCTGTAGTTTCCCCTTGCTTTCAGCCGTTGGCAGTACCAGCACAGCAAGGCTGCTGCCCCTCTTCACGAACCACACGTTTGTCTGGCCTCTCAACAGATACCAGTCCGTTGTGGTTGCACCCACGGTACGGCTATCTGTATCGCTGAGGCACGCAAGCCTCCGCACCAAAGGCGAGGTCCATGGTTCATGGGTGGGGGGGTTCAGAAAGATGTGCACTACAAAATGAACATATGTTTATATATTTTTTTTTAAATATTTGGCGTACTACCTCCAACCGTCGAGAGGAGGGGGGGGGGGGGGCACCACTACTATTGCATTGCCCCGGTTCGGAAGTATTGTATATCCGGCATTGATACAAAGGCGATCTTAATTGTAGTGGGGAGGTGGGTAGTCTCCACGTGACCTGTTTACGTTCAGTGATTTTGGTGTTTCGTACTTGTTTATTGCTCTCATGTTAAATGAAAACAAAAACGGATTTCTGTGACCGTGAGCTATCAAGTGAATTAAAATACATTCACATAATTGCGGAAGGCTGAAATATGTTATTGGTTTCAGATTTTATTTTATTTCTACCCTTCTGACAGTCAGACATTAATTGTCTGTTTGCTAAAGAAATTTGGCTTTTATTAGTCTTTACCGCTGAGGCAGTCAATTTATTTCAAAGAACGTGCTTAAACATACTCTATTCACTAGTTTAAACTATTCACTGCATTTCAGCTGCACGTTTTCATCTTCTAGCACATATGGCATTATGCCGTAATAAAGAACCAGATGTGAGATAATACAGTACTGGTACTTCAAGAAAATTTACACCTGAATCTGGACATACGAATCTGCACTTTCAGCCTTTTAGAATGGTTCATGAAATTCCGATGCTCGTGGAGTATTCTCCGATGTCGTATTTCTTTTATGACATAATGTAAGAAGTTTAATGTTTTGCACACACAAACGTACGGGGTTCCTGCGTTGTCATAGCTGTGCAAGCACAATCTGGCAACTGCTGAAATAAACCTGTTTCTAACAGATCACGGGAAAATATTGTGAATGGTGGTTTCAAAAGAGTTACTTTCAAACTAAATTTACCTTTACGCAAGACGAAATATGTGGGAGAATGTACAATGAATTTCTTAAATCACAGAGCATTTAACTCTCATTTTAAATATCAACTTTTTGAGGGTGGCAATTTAGAAGAATTTCGAGCCCAGATGGTCAGACATTTACATCATTATTAAAAATTTGACTAGCACATTTGTGTGATGAATCTTAAAGTGTAACACACGCAAAATAGATCAACATTATATGTGAGAGCTTAGCTTCTCTTGCAGTTTATTAATCTTTGAGACCAACATTACATGTGAAAGCTTTGCCTTTCTTGTAGCAACACTGTGTATATTAATTTAAACTATTAACTTTTACTATTTCTGTGTTTGCTGTACTTAGCAGTGATGTTGCTGTTTGCTGACCACATCACGTGTCCTACGCTCTGAATATCCACTGTCATCGGCTGGCGAGATCACGTGACGTGAACTATGACTGGCTTAGGAAATCGCATCGCAATATCGATTTTAATGCTTTGGAAAGTAACATGCCAATTTGTGGTGGAATTTGAATTTACGAGGGTGAGTCAAATGAAAACATTAAATTTGTAATAACAAATCGAAATTTCGGGCCGTTATACTGTAAGCTGGTAAGCGTGCTAAAAACAGCGTGCAGAATGACCTGTAGGTGGCAGCATAGTGCAGAGGCACACATACCGTCGCATTATCAATATAAAGATGGCCGCCCCACTTGCTACTTGCATCAGGGGAGAACAGCGTTCTGTAATTCGGTTTTTGCGGAGCGAAGGTGTGAAACCTATTGAAATTCATCGACGAATGAAGGTTCAGTACGGTGATACATGTTTGTCACAGCAGCAAGTCTATGAATGGAGTAGGAAGTTCGCAAATGGTGTGACTTCAGTGGAAGATGCTCCTCGTCCAGGTCAGGCACAACGAGTTGTGACTCCGCAGAACATTGCAGCAGTTGAAGCCATAGTGAAGGAAAACCGCCGAGTGACACTGAATGACATTGCAGCATGTTTTCAGATTAGTCATGGGTCAGCACACCACATTGTGCATGATGTGCTCCAGTTTCACAAAGTGTCTGCAAGATGGGCACCATAGCAGCTGACTCCTGAAATGAGAGAACGACGTGATGATGCTTGTGAAGAATTTCTTCGGCACTTTGAACGAGAAGGTGATGGCTTCCTTGTAAGAATCGTTACGTTCGATGAAATCTGGGTTCACTTCCACCAACCGGAAATGAAGAGAGCGAGCAAGGAATGGTGCCATTCCTCATCACCAAAACCAAAGAAGTTTCTAACAGAGCCATCAACAAGGAAGGTTAGGCTTTCTTTTGGGACGAAAAGGCGTCATTTTGGAGCATTACATGCCTAGAGGGACCACTGTCACCAGTGCACCGTACAAAGATCTCCTAAAAAATCATCTGCGGCCTGCAATCAAATGAAAGCGACGTGGATTGCTGTCAGCAGGTGTCCTTTTGCAACCTGACAAAGCAAAGCCCCACACTGTACGTACAACAGTTGCAACAATCACATACCTGCATTTTGAGTCTCTTCCTCATCCACCATGCTCACCAGATCTTGCCCCAAGCGATTTCCATTTGTTTGGACCACTCAAAGACGCAATGGGAGGAAAGAAGTTCCGTTCTGATGAAGAGGTACAAGTGGTTGAGCGGACTACCAAAAGAATTTTTTCTAAAGGAATTTATGCACTTAGTTAGCGCTAGAGGACTTGCATTGAGTATGGGGGAGATTATGTTGAAAAGTGATACAGATTTTTACCGCTTCTGCACAATAAATAATATTTAAAAAACTATTTAAGGTCTTCATTTGTCTCGTCCTCGTATATTTTCGTAATATGTAAATATTCAGTGTACATGTTGCTGCACATTACAGATCTTTCCAAAACATTTTTTTACCTTGAGCTTTGTTTTCTGAAGTGCTGGTAAATTCTACGCCGGTGCAAAAATCCATAACAATTCAAAGGACTGAATTCCGAGGAAAAGTATACTGTCACTTAACACAGAAAAAGTTTATTTTCAGCTGGAATAATGTGTATATTTAAACGTGAAATCCGGGGACTTTTTTACTTGTCCATGGTTCGTGCTGTGGCGGTCCTTTCTTGTCTCTAATGACTTCTTCAGCAGCGTACGAGCTATCCTTTGGTAGTGATCCAGGAGTCCGTCTATGCCCCGGGAGTGGTCTGGTCGTTCGGTGGTGTTTGTCTGGACCCCACGACATATCGTAATCCCAGGAAATGAACTTGCCGACAGGCTGGCCAAACAGGTTACTCGGAAACTAGTTCTGGAGATTGGCATCTCTGAAACTGACCTGCGTTTGGTATTACGCCGCAAGGTTTCTTGGCTTTGGGTTACCGAATGGCATAACCTCGGTATGCACAATAAACTGCGTGCCACAAGGAGACCACGAATATTTGGAAGTCCTCCGTGCAGGCCTCTCGCAGGGACTCTGTGGTCCTCTGCCACGCTTGGCTGACCCACGGCTATCTCCTCCGCGCTGAAGACCCATCCCACCCTCGGTGTGACGGCCAGTTGATGGTGGCCCACATTCTGTTGCGCTGGCCTTCTTTATTTGCCGCGCGACATAATCTTCAATTACCGGACTCGTTACCATTAATTTTAGCTGACAACGCCTCATCGGATGACTTAGATTTACGTTTCGTACATGGTGGGGGGTATTATTGTTCTATCTATGTTTTAGCACATGTCCTTTGTCACTCATGTGTTCTCTCCACTAGTGCTTTTAGGCTGTAGGTTTTAATGTGTTGCAGAGTGGCTGGTTTATCCTTTTTTATTCCCACGATCAGTCAGCCACCGTCATCTGCTCTCATGCTCTACTTGTTTCTTGTTTCTCTGTGTGATGTTCGTGTCCTACTTTGTCCATTGTAGCGTTTGTTGGCCTTCTATCATTCTTGTGGTTATCTTTTCTCCCGGTTTTGTGCTGTAAGTCTCGTTTGTTTTGTCCTTTCCCGCATGGACTAGTTTTATAGGAACAAGGGATCAATGACCAGGCAGTTTGGTCCCATCCCTCCTTCCCCCTCCCCCGCCCCCAACCCCACCTCAAACCAACCAACCAAGCAAATAGGTTTGAGACTTACCGATTTGCCGAAGCGCCCGATACAATATCGACCTTACTCTTTCGATTGTGTGATATTTGACTCGGGGCACTAGCTAGCACTACGCGATACGCGAGAAAGTGTGGATTAGCCAGTATAACAGTTTAATGCTCTGGTTTAAAATTAACGATTTTGTGAAACACAGGAGGAAGTAGCATTAAATTTCTTCAGCTTACAAACTTGTGTTTTTGAACAGATTTGCAATAAAAGTTCTAGTACATCTACAGATACTGTACATACACATTTATTTGTTTTAAGTAAAGGCAACGTTCGTCTTGTTTTTCAAAAACCAATATGTGATTCTGAATCCAAGTCAGTATTCTATTTGGTTATGAGAAACTGTAACAATTTACCACACGGGTCGTAAACGATAAATTCAGTTGCTGTTGGTATATTAGGATATTGTGGAAAAATGTCACCAGCTTTTAATCCGCTTTAGATGATGATAGTGATATTAAGATGAAACGAGAAAGAAAATTAATCTGGAATTAAATTTCTAACAAATGAAATAAATCACATTAAATTCGCTGGAGTTGTTATCTAAGGAATAAATTACAGCAGAAAGACCTATTGTGGTGATAGTGTAAACAGGCGTTACAAGATCGTGGCATGAGTGAAAGTTCGACATTTGGGCTGGATTTATATATTAGTATGTATTGTTACAGCAATCTCGAACTTTCACTCATCCCACGATCTTGTAACGCCTGTTTACACTATCACATTTTCACCAATTTAGTACTGGAGGGCAGCGTGGAGGGTAAAAATCGTAGAGGGAGACTAAGAGATAAATACACTAGGCAGATTCAGAAGGATGTAGGCTGCAGTAGGTACTGGGAGATGAAGAAGTTGCACAGGATAGAGTAGCATGAAGAGCTGCATCAAACCAGTCTCAGGACTGAAGACCACAACAACAACAACAATCTATTGTTACATATGACCTATGTGGGACCCTGCCCACTGGACTAATATAGGGTGTCTAGGAAGCTGTTTTCTCGGATAGCGAGACAACGTTCAAGCAGATCTTACTAACGGAGTTTATTAAAGTAAATTGAACTGACAATACTTTGCCTTCTCACAAACAGTATTTGCAAGCAACTGGGAACATGAAAATAATCAATGTCCTTCGATATATACAATTTCCATGCAAGCTATTGATATAGATCAAAAGTCATGGCTAAATCGTTTGGATCTCGGCTCGTCTTCTATGGCGGTTCTTCTAGTGCGGCCGGGGCTAGCCTGGAACAGCCCTTATATTCTCTTCGTATGTGGGCCGCTCCTGCCACGGTGTGGCTCCAGTCAACGTACTATTGGCTGACGTCGTCTCACATCCTTCTCGGCTGTGTTGGAACAACCTGCACCCTAGAAGTGTTTCACTATTGCGCAGCAGTATGGAAGGGTTGTAAGAGGAACTATGATGAGTGCAGTGAGTGGAGTGAAGAGCGGGCAGCAAATTTAATTGTGTGCCAAACTGTGGGAATCTATACTGCGTTCTTTGCCTTTTCATGAACACCTGTCGTATTTAAACTGCGGTTTGCCTGAATTCATTTGTACTTGGAATCAGACTGGCTTTAAAATTGAACAAATACTCAACAATAGCACACATTTCAGCAGGAAATGCTAAAACACTAGATCGAGGCCAGTGGCATACTTATGTATTTCTTGCATCATAGTTTACGCAGACTGTGACGTATGATAGGAACAATAGTGTATTTTTCAGCTGCTAGTTCTACACGGCCTATGATGGAGCGGTGGACAGACGATATGGTTGGAAGCGAGAAACGCTGGACATTCTCATTTCATTATAGAAGGGAAATCCTGTGTGTGTTCGGGGGAGAGGGGGGGGGGGGAAGGCGATAAGAGGAGAGGAAAAAAATATATTTTTTCAGGTCACAACATATTCAGAAGAAACAACCAAAAATTTGTGACAACAAGGCTACAAGTTTCACAATTTCTCCTTGTACTATCAACGTGCAGACAATGAATAAATGGCGTAAGTTTAGGATAGCTGTGATGTAACCTTTAAGGCAGACACTTTATGTCAAAAAAATTTGTAACTTTGATTGGAGAGAACATGTTCAAAAATAAATTTTTCCCAAGGAGCCTCTTACTAAAAACCTAACGTAACGTAACCTAATGACGCACGCACACACACACACACACACACACACACACACACACACACACACACAGGGCTGGTTGAAAGCACAATGCCGGGAGCAACATTATATATGCAGCAGGCACACTGTACCTGCACAGGTGTGTGGGTTCTTCTTCTTCTCCTTCTTCTTCTTCTTCAGAATTTTGGTGTGTATTTTTCTTCTTCTTCTTCTTCTTTTGGCTCCTTCAGAATTTTGGTGTGTGTTTCAGTCAACATGGTCGAAAGCTTCTTCTAAAACTACACATGCTCTAAACAGAGATAGCTTTGCCATTTTATAACCCAAACTAATCTTCTCTAAGGACCGCTTCTACCTGTTCTTTCATTCTTTCGTAAATAATTCGTATCGGTATTTTGCGTGAGTGCAACCTATAGTTCAGTAATATTCACCCTCCTTAGTGCGTGGCTTCATCAGAATTGGAATTATTAAATTCTTCTTGAACTCTCTGTGTCTCATATATCTTGGATGCTAAATGGAATAATTTTGTTATGGTTGGATCTCAGTCATTTTGAGGGAATGTTGTCCACTCTAGTTTCACAGTCCTTATATATATATATATATATATATATATATATATATATATATATATATATATATATATATATATATATACAGGGTGAGTCACCTAACGTTACCGCTGGATATATTTCGTAAACCACATCAAATACTGACGAACAGATTCCACAGACCGAACGTGAGGAGAGGAGCTAATGTAATTGTTTAATACAAACCGTACAAAAATGCACGGAAGTATGTTTTTTAACACAAACCTACGTTTTTTTAAATGGAACCACGTTAGTTTTGTTAGCACATCTGGACATATAAACAAATACGTAATCAGTGCCGTTTTTTGCATTGTAAAATGTTAATTACATCCGGAGATATTGTAACCTAAAGTCGACGCTTGAGTACCACTCCTCCACTGTTCAATCATGTGTATCGGAGATAGAGATGGGAAAAACTGTTCTTTTCAGAGATCGGATCAGAACTGTTCACTCCCTGAAATGAACTAGCTCTTTTTCATGACTCACCACTCATTCACAATAGAAAATAAATGGAAGGCACATTGCCCTTTAAACTTGGTTTATTCCGGTACTAGACCTGTATTTTGATCTTATTTCATCCTATTTTGAAGTAACACAGATAATGAGTAAGAATTTTGTATTGTTGATTGAAATTTCCACGATATGACAAAGTTTTTGATTATTGATTTATTTTGCACTATCGTGGTTTTTTGGGTGATCGGGAAATGTTGTAACTAGAGATTTACATTAACAATATATTTGGCTATAATGTATTAAAATTTCATTAACCTCGTACAAATACATCGCAAGCCATATATTTTTAAAGTGAATGTTTCCTTCCGAAGACGCCTAAAATCGCAAAATCCGTACTACAATAAGAAAAAAATATATAAATTTGACTGTAAGACCAAAGTGCTGCATATAGCCTTCCGCAGAATAAAACAAGGAAAATATTGTTGTATCACTTTTGCTATACATTTATCAGTTCGCTCGTAATTAAAGCGTAAATTCGAGTGACCATAATAAAAAATGCTATAGTAAGAGGAACCGTCAGGAACCTAATCTGATCAGTTTAAACAAATAAAAATAAAATAAAAACAAATGATGTATGCATAACATAATTATGTAATATACATAACGGTATTACTACGAAGAACAATATCCAGTAGAGACGAACTCCGATGCAGAGGTGCTGAGTCAAGCAGGTCAAGCCGCGAGCTGTATTACTGCGTGAGCTAAGACCGCAGAGACCAGAGTGACACCTGAGTTGCTTTGCTCAACGCTCTGGCTAGAGTCGAGAATGGTGGGGTGAGCGTTGAGCGGGCGAGTTCCGTGGGTGGGGGGAGCGGTGAGCGGCCACCAGTCACCCGCTCTGAGACAAATCGTCCATTCTCTTGCGAGCAGGTTGTTGCAAGTAGTTCTTATGTTCTCCGCTAGGAGGCTCTCTGTCCTGTTGCTCGCATCAACTGCCCAGAGGGCAGGATGTGCGACTGAAACGATCGCCGACGGAGTGCGATGCTAAGTTAAGGTGCGCCAGACACTGCACGCGGCAGAGGAAGCACAGAGAGGGCACGGCATATGTGAAACACAAAATCCAATGGGGCACTGCACAATGCAGGCAGCCAAGGCAGAAGCAGGGTAGAGGCCGGCGCTGGCTGTGTTGTGTGGCATGCAGTGTGCTCTGACCAGCAGAGGCCCCACTGGTCTGCTCAGACTCTCTCTCTCTCTCTCTCTCTCTCTCTCTCTCTCTCTCTCTGCTGTGGAAACGTTTGGAGCTACCGTTCTTTTTTTCTGAATAACTGATTGTTCACTCCTTTGAAAGATTCAACTCTATGAATTAGTTCAGGAGCGGATCCCCCATCTCTAATTAGAGAGCACCGAATTACGTAGGGATCCAAAGGGAACGGTGATGGACCTTAGGTACAGAAGAGACTGGAACAGCACATTACGTCCACATGCTAACACCTTTTAATTGGTCTTTTTCACTGACGCACATGTACATTACCATAGGACGTGGAGGGCGCATAAATTGGCCAGCCCGTTCTCCTGATCTTACACCTCTGGACTTCTTTCTGTGGGGTACGTTAAAGGAGAATGTGTACCGTGATGTGCCTACAACCCCAGAGGATATGAAACAACGTATTGTGGCAGCCTGCGGCGACATTACACCAGATGTACTGCGGCGTGTACGACATTCATTACGCCAGACATTGTAATTGTGTGCAGAAAATGATGGCCACTACATTGAACATCTATTGGCCTGACATGTCGGGACACACTCTATTCCACTCCGTAATTGAAAACGGAAACCACGTGTGTACGTGTACCTCACCCCTCATGGTAATGTACATGTGCGTCAGTGAAAAAGACCAATAAAAAGGTGTTAGCATGTGGACGTAATGTGCTGTTCCAGTCTCTTCTATACCTAAGGTCCATCACTGTTCCCTTTGGATCCCTACGTAATTCAGTGCTCTCCGATACACACGATCGAACAGCGGAGGAGTGGTACTCAAGCGTCAACTTTAGGTTACAATATCTCCGGATGTAATTAACATGTTACAATGCAACAAACGGCACTGATTACGTATTTGTTTATATGTTCAGATGTGATAACAAAACTATCGGGGTTTCATTTAAAAAAACGTAGGTTTGTGTTAAAAAACATACTTCCGTGCATTTTTTTATGGTTTGTATTAACCAATTACACTAGCCCCTCTCCTCACGTTCAGTCTGTGGAATCGATTCGTCAGTATTTGATGTGGTTTACGAAATATATCCAGCGGTAATGTTAGATGACTCACCCTGTATATATTCCTTCAACCTTCCAGCTTTACCTTATTTGCCTAATACTGGTTTGCCAGATGATGTCTTTATATTCATACAGCTGTTTCTCTTTTCTAGAATGGTCTCTTCAATTTTCCCATATTCTACATCTATCTGTCCCACTTTCAAGCATTCTCCTACAGCCTTGCACTTTACGTCTAACGATCTCTATCCTCTTTTGCCTGCCTCACGTGCTACATTTTCCTATTTTCTCCTGTCATCAATTACATTCAACAATTCAAGCATTATAAACAAACTTATAATGTGCATTGATTATAATTATTTAGCGTATGGTTATTACAGACATATCATGAAATTAAATTACATATACATATGTACATATTGACACACAAGAAACTTAAGTTTGTCTTTATAACTGAATATCCAGTCCTTCAATCCAGCGCACTGCATCTGGAGTTGCTAGCAGGAAGTCCTCTTTGGCGCCGTGATAGTCTCGAATCCTACATTCACTGACAATGTGGTGAACACTGGTATGGAGCCCCGCAGTCACAGGCTCGATCAGGCAGCTTCTTCCACGTAAAGAAAGCATCCCTGCATCGGCCATGGCTGGTATGGATTCTGTTGAGAGTAGTCCAGGTCTTGCGTGGTAGGTCGAATCCACTTGGAAGTTTAGCACCTGAGAAGATGTTATGCAGGTGCACATCTGTCACTGCTTCCAACCGACCTTTCCATTCTTCAAGAGGTTTGAAATCCTTAGCAACCACGTCAGCAGCATTGCACAGAGTTCGATGGCGTGATTTCAGTCTCTTACGATTTAAAGGTGGTAGATCGCTATGCACAGGTAGGTTAGAATTCCTGGAGATCTTGTGCAATTCTCCTATAAGGGCGGTACATCTAGGTAGATTACGATTTAAAAGTGGTAGATCGCTATTCACAGGTAGGTTAGAATTCCTGGAGATCTTGTGGAATTCTCTCATAAGGGCAGTACATCTAGGTAGATTGGGAGACATTATACCGGTTAACAGTGGGAGCCAATAAATTGGAGTAGATCTGACTGCGACAGATATTATGCGCGTTGTCGTATTCAGCTGGTTATCAACAAGCCTTGTATTATGGCTGTTCGTCCAAACAGGTGCACAATACTCAGCACTTGAGTACACAAAGCCCAGAGCTGAAGACCTCAGGGTGGTTGCTGAAGATCCCCAGGTAGTTCCGCATAGCTTATGGAGGATGTTCTTTCGAGTCCTCAACTTTTGAGCTAAGTTAAGAAGGTGATGTTTGAAGCATAGTGTACGATCCAAGATGAGACCAAGATATTTTGGATTCCAATTATAACGAAGAATTCTGCCTCTGAAACTTACTTCCAGTTTTACGATCGCCAACCGATTATTTAGATGGAAGGAACACACTTTTGTGTTACTCACACTGGGTTGGAGTCTCCAGATTTTGAAGTAATTATCTAATGCAGACCGGTCGCTGGTTAGAATCTCTTCTGTTGTCATCATTTCCTGGTGTTTTACGGCTAGAGCCAGGTCATCGGCATAGCAGTATTTTCTGGACGAAGTGTCAGGTAGATCAGATAAATATAGGTTGAACAGTAATGGTGAGAGAACTGTTCCTTGAGGCAATCCGTTGTTCAGCTTCCTCTCCTCACTTGTGTTACTTCCAGTGATTACCTGGAACTTCCGATCGCTTAGCATGTTGTTAATCAGTCGAGCCATTGTTCTGCAGGCTCGACTGATTAACAGCATGCTAAGCTGTGCATTAATTTTTTGCCTACTCGATGCTCTGCTGCTTTCACTATATCATCTCTTACAGCTACTATTTATTTTGTACTATGTTTCTTTCCCCCTTTTCGGTAAATTGTTGCCTAATGCTCCCTCTGAAACTCTGCATGAGCTTTGTGTCTCTGTTTATCCAGGTCCCATCGCCTTCATGTCCGACCTGTTTGCTATTTCTTTCAGTTTTAATCTGCAGCTCATAACAATTAAATTTTGGCCAGAGTCCACAACTGCCTCTTGTTATAGCCAGTCTGGAACCTCCCAGTGCCTCCAGGTCTTATCCAAGTATTCATCCTTTTTACACGATTCTTAAACCGAGTATTAACAATAATTAAATTATGCTGGATGCAAAATTCTTCTAGACAGCATCCCCTTCCATTACTTTCCATCAGTCTGTGTTGTGCTATTTTTCTTTATCTTCACTCTCCTAGTAGCCATTACAGTCACCCATTACAATTAAATTCTTGTTGCCTTAAGTGCCTCAATAATCTCCATTATTTAATCACACATTCTTTCAGTATCTTTATCATCTGTGGAGTTAGTCTGCAAATAAACATGTACTACTATTTTGGTTGCGGGCTTTGTGTCTGCATCTACAATGCTGCTCATAGTAGCTTACCTGCATTCCTATTTTCTTATTTGTTATTAGGCCTACTCGTACATAACTTCTGTTTGCTTTTAAGTTGTTAATATTGTACTGACTCGATGAGAAATCCTGTTCTTCCATCCATCTGCACTTTGCTATTTCGTACTCTATCTAATTTCAACTGTTCCGTATCCCTTTTTTAATTCCCTAACCCCCTACCCAATCAAGGGATCCTCTGACCCGTAGAATAACAGTTTCATTTCTTCAGATGATATCATCCAAAGTAGTCCCCTTCCCCCCCACCCATCCACCCCCCCCCACCCCCATCCCACCCTCTTTGGAGATTCAAATGGGGGACTATTTTACCTCCAGAATATTTTATCTGAGATGTTTTTTTTTGTTTTGTTTTGTAGTGTTTTAGGGCGCAAAAATAACTTAGGTCATACGCGCTCATGTCAGAACAGTAGAACGGTAAGACAAAAAAGGAGTTAAAAGTGACTGCTCATTAAGCCCAGTCGATGGAAGGAAAGTGACTTAAAAATTAGGACTTCCCCTTGGAGAAAGGCACACAGAATATCCCGTCGAGGCAAAGTGCTTGTCGGGCCTCTCTGTAGATACCACTCTGCTGTGGCCATGTCTTTCGTAAGACTGAAATTAGATTTTTTATTTATGAAATAAAGTATATGAACTATAGACGATACTTGTACATATTTTTATTTATTTTATTTACACGTCATGCTCCGTAGGACCAAATTGAGGAGCAACTCTCCAAGGTCGTGGAACATGTCAATACATGAAATTACAACATAAAAATAACAACAGATAAAAATAAAATGTTTAGGAAGACGAAAACAGTGAAACCATAAGTGTCAGTAAACACAGTCAACAATATAACATAAGAATCAGCTTAATTTTTCAAGGAACTCCTCAACAAAATAGGAGTGACACATCAGGAAAGTCTTCAGTTTTGATTTGAAAGCACATGGATTACTGCTAAAATTTTTGAATTCTTGTGGTAGCTTACTGAAAATGGATGCAGCAGTATATTGCACACCTTTCTGCACAGGAGATAAGGAAGTCTGATCCAAATGCAGGTTGGATTTCAGCTGACTATTAACTGAGTGAAAACTGCTTATTCTTGAGAATAATCTGACATTATTAACAAGAAAGAACAGTAAAGAATATATTGAGAGGCCAATATCAAAATACCCAGACTAGCGAACAGTTGTCAACAAGAGGTTTTCGAACTTACACCACTTATTGACCAAGCTGCCAATTTCTGAGACAAAAATATCCTTTTTGAATGGGAAGAGTTACCCCAAATTATAATACCATATGACATAAGGGAATGGAAATAAGCAAAGTAGATTAATTTTCATGTCAAACAAGCACTTATTTCAGATACTGTTTAAATAGTTAAAATGGCATCATTAAGTCTTTGAACAAGATCTTGAATGTGGGCTTTCCACGACAGTATACTATCTATCTGAACACCTAGAAATTTGAACTGTTCAGTTTCACTAATCATATACCCATACTGTGAAATTAAAATGTCGGGTTTTGTTGAATTATATGTTAGAAACTGTAAAAAGTGAGTCTTACAGTGATTTAGTATTAGTTTATTCTCTACAAGCCATAAAAGTATTTCAAGAACTGCACCGTTTGAAACCAAGCTAGTGTTGCACAAAATACCCTTTACTACCAAGTTAGTGTCATCAACAAACAGAAATAGTTTAGAGTTACGTAATACTAGATGGCATATCGTTTATATAAATAAGGAACAGGACTGGCCCCAACACTGATCCCTGCCCCCCATCCCCCATTTCACCGTACCCCACTCAGACCTCACATCACAGCCATTCTCAATGTGAATAATGACCTTTTCCTGTTTGTTGTTTAAGTAAGAAGTGAACTAATTGTGAGCTACTCTCCATATTCCGTAATGGTCCAACTTCTGGAGCAATATTTTGTGATCAACACAATCAAACACCTTAGTTAAATCAAAAAATATGCCTAGGGTTCGAAACCTTTTGTTTAATCCATTCAGTACGTCACAGAGAAAATGGAACATATAATTTTCAGTTGCTAAACGGCTTCTAAAGCTGAACTGTACATTTGATAGCAAATTATGTGATATAAAATGATCAACTTTCCTTACATACACATCTTTTTCAATAACTTTAGCAAACACCAATTGCATAGAAATAGGTCTAAAATTGTCTAAATTATCCCTTTATCCCTTTTCATAAAGCGGCCTTACTATTGAACACTTCAATCGTTCAGGAAACTGACCATTCCTAAAGGAAAAATTACAAATATGGCTTAGTACAGGGCTAACATGTGCAGCATAGTACTTTAATGTTCTGCTAAGCACCCCACCATATCCTTGAGAGTCCTTAGTCTTCAGTGATTTAATTATTGACTGAATCTCCCCCTTGTAAGTATCGCAGAGGAGTATTTCAGACATCAGTCTCTTCCAAGAGAATTACATAATTCCCTGTAGAAACTAAATGTTTATTTAATTCACCAGCAATGCTCAGAAAATGATTGTTAAATACTGTACATATATCTGATTTATCAGTGACAGAAATGTTTGTGAAATCTTATGGGACTTAACTGCTAAGATCATCAGTCCCTAAGCTTACACACTACTTAACCTAAATTATCCTAAGGAGAAACACACCCACCCATGCCCGAGGGAGGACTCGAACCTCCGCCAGGACCAGCCGCACAGTCCATGACTGCAGCGCCCGAGACCGCTCGGCTAATCCCACGCGGCTTACTACGAACTGACCTTGTGCTGCCGACCAGACACTTATTTTACAACTGACCATATGGTTTTAACTTTATCCTATAAATTAGCTATTCTATTTGCACCCCACATACTCTTTGCTTTCCTAATATTTTTAAGCACCTTACAATACTGTTTGTTATGGTCAAATGTAGCTTGATTGTGACTACTTCTAATATTTTGATATAGTTCCCGCTTTGTTCTTCCACGATATCCTTATCCCACTAGACAGCCACCCAGGCTGCCATTTACTGCTAGTTCCCCATTTTTAAAGCAGCTCTCAAAGAGCATGAGAAATGTGTTAAGGAAAGCACTATATTTGTCATCTATGTTATCGGCACTATAACATCCTGCCACTCTTGTTCTTTGATGACTTTTAAAGAACTGTATATTACTGCTGGATTAAATTTCCTACATAGTTTGTAATTATATGTGACATTTGTTTGAGTACAAAAGCCTTTTAGTGTTAAAATTTGTGCATCATGGTCTGAAAGGCCATTAACCCTTTTACTAACAGAATGCCCATCTAGTAATGAAGAATGAATAAAAATATTGCCTATGGCTGTGCTACTGTTCCCCTGCACCCTGGTTGGAAAAAACTTCGTCTGCATCAGATCATATTAGGAGATCTGCCATTATCCTTTTTCTGGCACAGTCATATACAAAATTAATATTGAAGTCACGACATATATTTAATTTCTGGTACTTCCTAAGGACTAAAATGGAATACTGATTTTTGCCTACATGGCCATTCCACCACCCCACAAGGAACTCATTGAAAAACAGCCAGATAATCTGTATCCTGGTAAAGGACATAAAATATGTAACTGGACTGCTTCGAATTGGAGGCTGGTGTGTATTCTGCTAGTTATCGGTCTTGCTTGCATATGAGAAAATGGGCGTATGTGTAAATAGAACCGTGAGATAACTTCTAACATCTTAATGTATGGTGTCCACAGAGAAATATCGACTCGGAACAAATACGGCATGCAAAATTCCGGCAGAAAGTAAGTCATAATTCTTCCCATCTCTCCTAAAGTGATACTGCACTACACCCCTCTCCCCCCTCCCACCAGTCTGCTCAATATCGTGGTCCATCCTCACCTCGCACCCTCTCCTGACAGATTGTCATGGAAGACATATCTTTGTGAAAGATGTAGGAGTTAAGCCTGCCCTGTTCACCCATTTGGCAGACCCTACTCCAGTCCCGTCGCAGGCTTATCCAATACCACGAGAGGCGAGGCCAACGGTGAAAGCAGCAGTGTCGTATACTGGGTATGCTGCAATTTCTGCACAGCATTCTACGTGGGCACAACTGTCCAGCTGTCCACCCTAACAAACTGAGGCAGAGAGCAGTTGACCACCGAGTAGCGGAATGCGCTGCCGGGTTCGGCGTACTCGATCTCCGTAGCTCAGCCTGTGCCGTCTGGCTCCTTCCCCCAGCACCAGCTTTTCGGAACTGTCTCAGTGGGAGTTGTCCTCACAACTTGTAACCCTCCAGGCCTCGATATCTGCTGACCCCCTGCACCCACCAGTACCTTGCCCCACAATACTGATTTTGCCGGCTCCCACCTCTCGTTAAAACTGTGCGAAGCAGCCTGATGTGCTTACAGGGCTGGATCGGTGTGTTTGAATTGATAATGAATGTAATTGGGAGTAGCAACAGCGTTGTTGGTAATATAATTGTCTTTTCTGCTACCAGGTTTGTGCCTCAGCTGAGAATAGAAGCTGGTTAATTAATGATAATATTTATTGACGTAGCAGAATGATTAAAATTTCTTTGTTAATGCTTTCAGTCAATGATAAATCGAGGATGGAATGTAACAATATTGTTTATTAACAATAACATCCTTCTTTTATGATTCTTAAACCAAGTGTTAGCTATGATTAAATTATGCTCTGTGCAAAATTCTACCAGACGGCTTCCTCTTTCATTTCTCTCCTCCAATCCATATTCACTCACTATGTTTCCTTCTCGCCCTTTTCGTACTCTAGAATTCCAGTCACCCATGGCTATTAAATTTTCGTCCCCCTTCACTAACTGAATAATTTCTTTTATCTCATCCTACATTTCATCAATTTGTTCATCATCTGCAGAGCTAGTTGGCATATAAACTTGTACTACTGTAGTAGGCATGGGCTTCGTGTCTATCTTGGCCACAATAATGTGTTCACTATGCTGTTGGTAGTAGCTTACCCGCACTCCTATTTTTTTTATTCATTATTAAACCTACTCCTGCATTACCCCTATTTGATTTTGTATTTATAACCCTGTATTCACCTGACCAAAAGTCTTGTTCCTCCTGCCACCGAACTTCACTAATTCCCACTATATCTAACTTAAACCTATCCATTTCTCTTTTTAAATTTTCTAACCTACCTGCCCGATTAAAGGATCTGACATTCCACGCTCCGATCCGTAGAACGCCTGCTTTCTTTCTCCTGATAACGACGTCCTCTTCAGTAGTCCCCGCCCGGAGATCCGAATGGGGGACTATTTTACCTCCGGAATATTTTACCCAAGAGGACGCCATCATCATTTAACCATACAGTAAAGCTGCATGCCCTTGGGAAATATTACGGCTGTAGTTTCCCCTTGCTTTCAGCCGTTCGCAATACCAGCACAGCAAGGCCGTTTTGGTTAGTGTTGCAAGGCCAGATTAGTCAATCATCCAGACTGTTGCCCCAGCAACTACTGAAAAGGCTGCTGCCCCTCTTCAGGAACCACACGTTTGTCTGGCCTCTCAACAGATACCCCTCTGTTGCGGTTGTACCTATGGTACGGCCATCTATATCGCTGAGGCACGCAAGCCTCCCCACCACCGGCAAGGTCCATTCTTCATGGGGGTCCACATTAGTGCGTTCATTATTTCTATTCCTCGTTTCATCCGAATCTCTTTTTACTTATAATCCCTTCTTTCATTTACATCTTAATCCATTTGAGTGCTATAAGGTATCAGATAGATTATATAATGGTAAGACAGAGATTTAGAAACCAGGTTTTAAATTGTAAAACATTTCCAGGGGCAGATGTGGACTCTGACCACAATCTATTGGTTATGAACTGTAGATTAATACTGAAGAAACTGCAAAAAGGTGGCAATTTAAGGAGATGGGACCTGGATAAACTGAAAGAACCAGAGGTTTTACAGAGTTTCAGGCAGAGCATAAGGGAACAATTGGCAGGAATGGGGGAAAGAAATACAGTAGAAGAAGAATGGATAGCTCTGAGGGATGAAGTAGTGAAGGCAGCAGAGGATCAAGTAGGTAAAAAGACGAGGCTAGTAGAAATCCTTGGGTAACAGAAGATATATTGAATTTAATTGATGAAAGGGGAAAATATAAAAATGCAGTAAATGAAACAGGCAAAAAGGAATACAAACGTCTCAAAAATGAGATAGACAGGAAGTGCAAAATGGCTAAGCAGGGATGGCTGCAGGACAAATGTAAGGATGTAGAGGCTTATCTCACTAGGGGTAAGAGAGTTACTGCCTACAGGAAAATTAAAGAGACCTTTGGAGAAAAGAGAACCGCTTGTATGAATATCAAGAGCTCAGATGGAAACCCTGTTCTAAGCAAAGAAGGGAAAGCAGAAAGGTGGAAGGATTATATAGAGGGTCTATACAAGGGCGATGTACTTGAGGACAATATTATGGAAATGGATGTAGATGAAGATGAAATGGGAGATAAGATACTGCGTGAAGAGTTTGACAGAGCACTGAAAGACCTGAGTCGAAACAAGGCCCCGGGAGTAGACAACATTCCATTAGAACTACTGATGGCCTTTGGAAAGCCCGTCCTGACAAAACTCTACCATCTGGTGAGCAGGATGTATGAGACAGGCGAAATACCCTCAGACTTCAAGAAGAATATAATAATTTCAATCCCAAAGAAAGCAGGTGTTGACAGATGTGAAAATTACCGAACTATCAGTTTGATAAGTCACAGCTGCAAAATACTAACGCGAATTCTTTACAGACGAATGGAAAAACCGGTAGAAGCCGACCTCGGCGAAGATCAGTCTGGATTCCGTAGAAATGTTGGAACACGTGAGGCAATACTGACCTATCGACTTATCTTAGAAACTAGATTAAGGAAAGGCAAAACTACATTTCTAGCATTTGTAGACTTAGAGAAAGCTTTTGACAATGTTGACTGGAATACTCTCTTTCAAATTCTGAAGGCGGCGGGGGTAAAATACAGGGAGCGGAAGGCTACTTACAATTTGTACAGAAACCAGATAGCAGTTATAAGAGTCGAGGGACATGAAAGGGAAGCAGTGGTTGGGAAGGGAGTGAGACAGGGTTGTAGCCTCTCCCCGATGTTATTCAATCTGTATATTGAGCAAGCAGTAAAGGAAACAAAAGAAAAATGCGGAGTAGGTATTAAAATCCATGGAGAAGAAATAAAAACTTTAAGGTTCGCCGATGAAATTGTAATTCTGTCAGAGACAGCTAAGGACCTGGAAGAGCAGCTGAACGGCATGGACAGTGTCTTGAAAGGAGGATATAAGATGAACATCAACAAATCCAAAACGAGGATACTGGAATGTAGCCCGCATCTCGTGGTCGTGCGGTAGCGTTCTCGCTTCCCACGCCCGGGTTCCCGGGTTCGATTCCCGGCGGGGTTAGGGATTTTCTCTGCCTCGTGATGGCTGGGTGTTGTGTGCTGTCCTTAGGTTAGTTAGGTTTAAGTAGTTCTAAGTTCTAGGGGACTTATGACCACAGCAGTTGAGTCCCATAGTCCTCAGAGCCATTTGAACCATTTTTGAACCATACTGGAATGTAGTCAAATTAAATCCAGTGCTGCTGAGGGAATTAGATTAGGAAATGAGACACTTAAAGTAGTAAAGAAGTTTTGCTATTTGGGGAGCAAAATTACTGATGACGGTCGAAGTAGGGAGTATAAAATTTAGACTGGCAATGGCAAGGGAAGCTTTTCTGTAGAAAAATTTGTTAACATCGAGTAGAGATTTAAGTGTCAGGCAGTCGTTTCTGATAGTGTTTGTATGGAGTGTAGCCATGTATGGAAGTGAAACATGGACGATAAATAGTTTGGACAAGAAGAGAATAGAAGCTTTCGAAATGTGGTGCTACAGAAGAATGCTCAAGATTAGTTGGGAGAACTAATGAGGAGGTATTGAAAATAATTGGGGAGAAGAGGAGTTTGTTGCACAACTTGACAAGACGAAGGGAGCGGTTGGTAGGACATGTTCTGAGGCATCAAGGGATCACAAATTTAGCATTGGAGGGCAGCGTGGAGGGTAAAAATCATAGAGGGAGACCAAGAGATGAGTACACTAAGCAGATTCAGTAAGATGTAGGTTGCAGTAAGTACTGGGAGATGAAGAAGCTTGCACAGGATCGAGTAGCATGGAGAGCTGCATCAAACCAGTCTCAGGACTGAAGACAACAACAACAACAATAACAATAACAATATTGTTTATTAATACTTTGGTGTTATTCTTGCCCTCACCAGTATTGCTGCTCTGTTATTGCAGTTTAAACCATCCAGTGATGTTGATAGTGAACGTTTTGAGATGCGTAATATTAACTTGAGCCGAAATGAAATTTTTGCTAAAACGATAATTTTTGGGGGAAAAAATACTACATCTGAAGGAAATTTAGTGTGTGGTGATAAAAGTGTAAATTGGGGAAGTAATTTTTACTCTGTATTAGACTAAATGGCATGTAGATAGTATCACAGTTTTTGCGACAAGTTAATCGAAATGAATAATATAAACTGGTCTGCCCCACCCACCCCCTCGGTCCAGTTGTCCTAAAGAATATGCAAATAAAATTTTTTCTGGAAATTTTGTCTTTTTTCCATGATATTCTTTTTAAATCTCAGCATTACGAGTCAGTGTAGCTTTGGTTGTGTTTTATTACCCACACACTTCAAACAAACAAAAAATTAGATAGTGATTTAGTAGTATATAGCACAGCATATTCATTAAAAACAGTATATAAAGCATTAGAGAAAGTAATACAGTCCTGGCGTAGAGTCCTCAGCTAGTGAAATCGTGTTCTTTTCCTGTGATTCCCACTGATTTCGTCTCATTATCTATTCTATAAAGGAACATTGAAGAAATATTATTGGCTTCCAAACAAAGAGAACAGTTACGTGCCACTTCAGGTGCAACGTGCACAAGCTGACCTTTGTCAACATTTATGACTGTATAAATTACAAATTACAGATGCTCAGCACCTACCCACATAAAAAGTACGGCAGAACGAACTTTCCTCAATTCGTCGTCGTATTTGGCATACAGTCAGTGCTTGCCCCCTTCCTAATAATCGTCATCATTACCTCACTCTCTTTTGTTGCTAAGTTCAGTATAATTATAATCTTTTAAACGTAGGTACTACTACCTCTTGCACTTGCTGCCTATTTACATGCCGTCAGCTACTCTCCCCGTACACCTGACCCCCCTCCCCCCCACCCCCCTCACCCAAAATCACTTGCTGCTTACCTTCTCCCCTTTCCCACCACTCCAGCTGCTGCGACACCTCCCCTCACCCCGCTGCTGCAACACCTCCCCTCACCCCGCTGTGTATTCAGCCAGCATGTTGTAGCTGGACAGGTGTGTGTGTGTTTACACCTACATCCATCTCCGTCCATCCATCCACCCATCCATCCTGTAGCTCAAACAAGTTTTCAGTCTTGTTAATGTGTCTGTCGATGAGTCAGTGCCTCCACTATTTGGTCAACATGCAGCATGACATAGTTATAACAATAAAATGCAGTTAAGTATTATTCTAAGCTGAAATTAACGTAAAATATAGAATCCGTGTGTTAGAAATTTGTGTAGCTGATGAATCTAAAATCTTGCAAAGGGTTGCAAGGAAAATAATGAAAAACGAGGTATGTTATAGAAAATGGTTTACCTTATACCATGTTGTAATGCATTCATATGTGTGTAAAATAAAACAGTGCTCACATTATATGTCTGTTTATTTTAAAATTGCCGGATGGTAAGTGAAATTCTCGCAAGGGGAGGCCACGATGTTGGGATCACAGATTTACTTCAACCTTTTTACACCTTTAGTAGGCCATTAAAACAACATAACGTGCAAGTAGTAAGGTGTACTACTCTGGCAACTCTGAGAAAATCGCTAGAAAAGTTTTACGCGTCTATTATGTGATCGACGTATCTGCGCGTAGGTGGCCGGCCGATGTGGCCGTGCGGTTCTAGGCGCTTCAGTCTGGAACCGCGTGACCGCTCCGGTCGAAGGTTCGAATCCTGCTTCGGGCATGGATGTGTGTGATGTTCTTAGGTTAGTTAGGTTTAAGTAGTTCTAAGTTCTAGGGGACTGATGACCACAGATGTTCCCATAGTGCTCAGAGCCATTTGAACCATTTTTTTGCGCGTAGGTGCCAGATATCAGAGTTTAGTGTGGTCGACTGGTTAGTGTTCGAGCTTCTCGAGGTTGCTGGAGTGTGAAGCGACTGTTAGATTCTCCCTCAAACTCAATTTGTGATCTATATTTTTATCATCACTGGTTGTATTATTTAATTTATATTTGAGAGGTAATATAATTTAAAAAACAAACAGTGTTTTAGTGAATTTCACATTTGACCACTTACTGTTTTCAATCAAATTTAGTTATTAGAGCAGACGTTTACAGCCATTGACAAGTAAATGATAAATTTCCTGAAAGTGCATGCCTGTACTGATTTGTAAAATCCCTTATACCTGTAATCTGTTAAGGTACCCCAGAACTAGTTTTCACTTAAGATGCTTCGAGATACAGATACAGAGGCAGGAGCCGTTTGGCAGTTAGCTTGCGTAGCAGTGAGATGTTGCACACGTACCGAGAAGGAATAGTGAGGTGCGAATTTTTCGAATATCACAGAATTTACAGTTGTTTTACAGAAATGAAGCTTCGGCCATCGCCTCGTTTGCGTCGTCTTACGAAGCTCAAACACTAACCACTTGACCACCATGTACTCTAAAATTTAGTACCTACGCACAGATACCTTCAGTTACATAATAGATGCATAAAACTTCTCTTGCACTTTACTTCTTACACATTATGTTGTTTTAATGGCCTACTAAAGGCGTACAAAGTTTGCAGTAAAGCCGTGATCCTAGCTAGCGTCGTGGCCTCCCCTTGTCAGACAGGACACAACAGGACCAGCCTATTCTTTCTGTGCTCACTTGTAGTGGATTCTGTGACACTTCCTGAAGGTTGCCTAAGGACTCGGATATTTTTCCTTTGAAGGGCAGGTCTCTGAAAGCAATAAATTACACTACTGGCCATTAAAATTGCTACACCAAGAAGAAATGCAGATGATAAACGGGTATTGATTGGACAAATGTATTATACTAGAACTGACATGTGATTACATTTTCACGCAATTTGGGTGCATAGATCCTGAGAAACCAGTGCCCAGAACAACCACCACTGGCCGTAATAACGGCCTTGATACGCCTGGGCATTGAGTCAAACAGAGCTTGGATGGCGTGTACAGGTACAGCTGTCCATGCAGCTTCAACACGATACCACAGTTCATCAAGAGTAGTGACTGTCGTATTGTGATGAGCCAGTTGCAGGGCCACCATTGACTAGACGTTTTCAATTGGTAAGAGATCTGGAGAATGTGCTGGCCAGGGCAGCAGTCGAACATTTTCTGTGTCCAGAAAGGCCTGTACAGGACCAGGAACATGCGGTCGTGCATTATCCTGCTGAAAGGTAAGGTTTCGCAGGGATTGAATGGAAGGTAGAGCCACAGGTCGTAACACATCTGAAGTGTAACGTCCACTGTTCAAAGTGCCGTCAATGCGAACAAGAGGTGCCCTCCGCCACACACCGTTGGGTGGCTTGCGGAGTATAAATGTAGATGTAGATGTAGACGTGTAACCAATGGCACCCCATACCATCACGCCGGGTGATACGCCAGTATGGCGATGACGAATACACGCTTCCAATGTGAGTTCACCGCGATGTCGCCAAACACGGATGTGACCATAATGATGCTGTAAACAGAACCTGAATTCATCCGAAAAAATGACGTTTTGCCATTCGTGCACCCAAGTTCGTCGTTGAGTACACCATCGCAGGCGCTGCTGTCTGTGATGCAGCGTCAAGGGTAACTGCAGCCGTGGTCTCCGAGCTGATAGTCCATGCTGCTGCAAACGTCGTCGAACTGTTCGTGCAGACGATTGTTGTCTTGTAAACGTCCCCATCTGTTGACTCAGGGATCGAGACGTAGCTGCACGATCCGTTACAGCCATGCGTATAAGATGCCTGTCATCTCGACTGCTAGTGATACGAGGCCGTTGGGATCCAGCACGGCGTTCCGTATTACCCTCCTGAACCCTCCGACTCCATATTCTGCTAACAGTCATTGGATCTCGACCATCGTGAGCAGCAATGTCGCGATACGATAAACCGCAATCGCGATAGCCTACAATCTGACCTTTATCAAAGTCGGAAACGTGATGGTACGCATTTCTCCTCCTTACACGAGGCACCACAACAACGTTTCAGCAGGCAACGCCGGTCAACTGCTATCTGTGCATGAGAAATCGGTTGGAAACTTTCCTCATGTCAGCACGTTGTAGGTGTCGCCACCGGCGCCAACCTTGTGTGAATGCTCTGAAAAGCTAATCATTTGCATACCACAGCATCTTCTTCCAATCGGTTAAATTTTGCGTCTGTAGCACGTCATCTTCGTGGTGTAGCAATTTTAATGGCCGGTAGTGTATTTAGGTTTTACATTACCTGCACAAAGAAAAAGCATACACTGTGCAGAAACAGCAACGTAAACTGATGAAACGACTGATGTTAAATATCGGTGAAAAGGTCGTCTGTATTTGAGCTGGAACAATAAAGGATGGAGGAAAAAAGGCAAGTAGTTAAGGTAAAATGGCTCAGTGTATTGCTTTCTAAATATCATTTGAGGTGTATGTATCTATATATTTTTTTATCAAATATATGTCAATGTTATGAAATGTTTGTATTATATATTTCCTATTGTTTAACTTCACCGTACGAACTTTGTCGAGAACTTATGTTACGAATTTTGCTTTGTCCATCAACAAACTCATTTATACACCTTAATTATGGTACTGTATTGGACGTCTAGTATTTGGACGGTACCTTAAGATTTCACTATCGGCATTCGGTACTGAAATAAGCGCAGTGACACACGCACTTGGCAGTGACGTCGCCTGCTTTTCAGTTCCGTCGGTGTCCGATGTGAATCGACCTTAAATACGGAGAAACTGATAGTTCCTCGCTTGTCCGTGCCACCCGGGAACTGTTAGTTCCTCGCTTGTCCGCGTCACCCAAGGAAAACCACCTGCTGCGTTTAGTGTCGGCATCCATGACGGGAGTGTTGCCAGGGTTAGAAACCACACGTACAGTGGTGTAGGTAGTGATGGGGCAACCAGCTCATTTTATAGCCAATTACCCAGTCTATTGTCTCTTTGTTCATTTGGTTTTATCGCCAAACGAAACCCGTCTTTGCGCCCGCATCATCTGTAAGAATGTTTTCACATTTTCCGACTTTGATTTCATGTACATATTTTTCCAGCCTTTTTCGTCATATGTGAACCCCAGCTAGGATTACCAACTTTTGTCAGGACAAATGATATACACTAAAACCCCCTTTTTACACTTTTCAGCTGACTGATCTGAACAAGTGTAAAATGCGAGAAAGTGTAAAATACGGGAAAGCATAGGAAACATGACGAGCTATACGTTTCGTGCCTATTGTCTATTTACCAAGACTGCCAACTTTAGTATTTTAACCAGTATTGTGTTAGTGCAAATGGTTCAAATGGCTCTGAGCACTATGGGACTCAACATCTGAGGTCATAAATCTCCTAGAACTTAGGACTACTTAAACCTAACTAACCTAAGGACATCAAACACATCCATGCCCGAGGCAAGATTCGAACCTGCGACCGTAGCGGTCGCGCGATTCCAGACTGAAGCGCCTAGAACCGCTCGGTCACACCGGCCGGCTATTGTGTTAGTGTTAAAAGCTTTATTTACCGTATTTTTGTGATGATTATCAATAATAAGTCTCACATTAGAACACAAATATCTTTTTAATGTGGTTTCGCAAAAAGCTTATGCCTCATTGGTTTATTTCCACCATTAGACACAGTCAGAACGAAACAAGTGTTGGTGCACGTTAACCATCGGCCACTGCCTTCACTACAATTACAGGCAATGGCCGAGTGCCGACACACTCGAACAGGCGCACGGGTTTCCCTCTAAGTTCTGATAGTACTCGGTGTAAATAAAAGCAGGAGTCTTTTGCAAAACTACATTAAAAAATGTTCATGTTCTAATGTGAGACTTATTATTGATAAACATAATAAAATTATGGTAAATAATACTTGCAACACTAACAGAATATTGGTTCAAACACTAACATTGGTAGTCTTCTTAAACAGATAAAAATAGGCACAAAATCTGCAGATTTTTGCCGACCAGGTCACTCAGTTGAGGTGTGTCCTAAATGAGAAATAGGGCAGAGGTTGTTGTCATGTTACGGAGCATTCTGAGGAGGAATATTCACGGCTCTCGTCGGGTTGTGTCAACCTAAGGCTGCGTACGTAGTATGAATCAACATATTTCACACAAAAGGAACGACGATGTACATCTACACACTGAAAACCACCATGAGGTGCATGGCAGAGGGTACGTCCGATTCTAGCAGTTATTAGGGTTTCTTCGTGTTCTATTCATTATGGAGCGTGGGAAGACTGATTTGAGGTGATGTAGTATATTCCTAGAGTCATAATTTAAAGCTGGTTCTTGAAACTTTGTTCATAGATTTTCTTGGGATGGTTTACATTTGTCTTCAAGAGTCTTCCAGTTCAATTCCTTTAGTATGTCTGTGACACTCCCCCACAGTTTAAACAAACCTGTGACTATCCGTGCTGCCCTTCTCTGTATGCGTTCAGTATCGTCTGTTAGCCGTATTTCGTACGGGTCCCACACACTTGAGTAGTATTCTAGAACTACTCGCATGAGCTATTTGTAAGCAATCCCCGTTGTAGACTGATGGCACTGTGTTCTACCATTAAACCAAAGACTAGCACCTGCTTTACCCACAATGGAACCTATGTGATCATTCCATTTCATATCCCTACGAAGTGATACACCCAACAATGATTCATTAATGTTATTGTCGCAGAAGCAGCCGAGTAGCATAGTCACTCTAGTGTTGTGGTTACGATACTGGACTAATACCTGGAGGGTCGTGAGTCCAAAACTCACCTTATCATAAAATTTTATTTTCTATATTCAGTTCAAGTACATTCTAGAAGTATCCACAAATGTCAAAAATCATTGTACTGGAATGTTCTGTAACTGTATATATACCGTATGTGTTCTGGTCGGAGGCAGTTCGCTCAGCGCTCTTGTATCTGCAAGTGCTGAATAAACCTTCGTAAAGTGAAGTTAGTGTTCGTCATTCATCTAATTACACCTTCTTCTATGTGACATTACAGTCATATGATACTATGTTTTTTCATTTTGTGAATTGCAAAATTTTACATTTCTGATCATTTAGAGCAAGCTGCCAATCTCTGCAGCACGTTGAAATCTTTCTCTGACTGAATATGTATGCAGCTTCTCTCAGATAGTACTTCATTATAGACAATTGCATCATCTGCAAACAGCCTAGTTTTACTATTAACATTGCCTGCAATATCCTTAATATACAATTTGAACAGCACCAGTCCCAACACACTTCCCTGGGGCACACCTGAAGTTAGTTCTACATCTGATGGTGACTCTCCATCCGAGATAAAGTGTTGTGTCCTCCCTACCAAAAAGTCCTCAGTCCAGTCACAAATTTCACGTGATACCCCATATGATCATGCTTTTGACAATAAGCACAGGTGGGGTACTGAGTCAAATGATTTTCGGAAATAAAGTAACACTGCATCTACCTGATCCAGGCCTTTCAGTATGTCATGTGAGAAAAGTGCGAGTCGCATTTCACATGATCAGTGTTTTTGAAATCTGTGCTGGAGGTCATTTTGTTCAAGGTACCTCACTATGTTTGAGCTAGAATATGTTATAAGATTCTACAACAAATTGATGTCAAGCATATTGGATGACAGTTTTGTGGATCACTTCTAGCGCCCTTCTTTTATACACATGTGACATGTGCGCTTTTCCAAAAACTGGGTACGGTTTTTTGTTAAGTTAGAAGAGGATTAACTCAGTTGCGGATTCATTATGACTCTGACAGGAATTCCATCAGTGCCTGGAACTTTGTTCATTTTTGACGATATCAACTGTTTCTTGACACTACGATTTGTGAAAGACTATTATGCAGGCGGCCATCTTCAAAAGCAGGGTTTTTGTGTATAAAACACTGTGAAATTAAATTAAAGTTACTGTAATAAAACACAGTGACCAGAAGGAAGATTGCTGCTAGAGTCACTATCATCAGATAGTGATTGACATTAAGGCAGTGACTCCTGCAGTTCAGAACGCTGTGCACCTGTAATATAGGCGGCTGTGACCCCACACGCTGTCAGTGAAGGTCTCGCTAACCATGCTTACGCTACTTCACTCGATTGATAACTTAGTGTACAGTCTGCGTTTTAGCTTTGTTATGAAGCTGACGTTGAGCAGGAATACAATGCGCTTTTTGCAGAAATCCTTATGAATATCAGTGTTAAAAGTAACAATACTGTCAAAGAAACTTAAAATGCGGGAAATGTTATTACACGGAATCATTGATGACAGGAGAGCATTATATTGAGACAAAAATGAATGTAAAATATGGGATTTGACTGTATCTTATTTCAAAGAGAGGTGAATAAAAAGTGATTTCTAAAATTGAAACACTTTCGAAACTTGCACACGTATTTATTATTTAAATATGAATTTCTTACACTTCTAGCATTAAGTAGGTATTTTTGGTTGGTTTTAACTGCTGCTGCATTACAAAAATATTTTAAATAAATAAATGAATAATTGCTTTTTAATTAAATTTATTAAAGCTCTCTCCCTTCCCATCAGTTTGCATCCTTTACTGATAATTCTCTTTCGGTAAATTCCAAAGTGACAAAGTGAAAGCACAAATGATGCATTTTTTCAATTGTTTGGCCACTAAATCACTTGTTTTTTTTTAAGAATATACTGTCACTTTTTGGAAGTATATTTTCCACAAGAAATATTTGTCATCTTTGTAAATTTTCTTTTATGTTCTAGAAAGAATACGGTTTAGAATATGAACCGGCCTGACATGTATGTCATAGTGAATTTATTTCGAAGGTCACTTTGTCCCCCCCCCCCCAAAAAAACCATTTCTTAAATTCCTACACCATCGAAGGTGTCGGCATTTTGATTGGGTCAAAGTTCATTATTAACTGTTCGTAAATGGGAGTGTAAAACTGAACTAAAAGTTACTTACTGGCACTCAGTAAAATGCAAATACCAGATAGAAAATAACACTGATGACAGTCAATAACAGACTGCAGTTAACATTGACGATTCAACGATGCCAAAGGAATCCAATTTTTTGTTCGTTTTCTCCCAGTCCAGTGTGCTAGCCACTGCGCCGCCTCACTAGGTGGGACTTACAGTCCTCATACAGACATATAAAGCATAAATTATTCTTGTACCATGGATAAGTGATGTAAATGAAGATTTAAACAAAAGAAGGTTTTGTAAATAACACAGAACTCGATCGAAAGGAGAATAGAAGTAACGTTTGCAATTAGATGGATGAAAATATAAAATGGTGCAGAGGAACAAATTAGTACAATGTGAATATCTAACAATAATTAAAATCATTTGGGTAAAATTGTAATGGTATGGTACTGTGCCAAATGCTTTTCAGAAATTAATAAATAGTGTATCTGCATGGTTACCTCGATCAAAAGCTTACACTATGTCACATGAAAAAAGTGCGAGTTGGACTGCACGCGATCGATGTTTTTGGAATCCGTGCCGGTTGCCATTGAGGTGGGACGGTAGTCTCCTGGGTCACTTCTAGTGCCGTTCTTGTAGACGTGTGTCACCTGTGCCTTTTTTCGAGAACAGGACACAGTTTTTGTTGTTCGAGGGATCCACAATAGATTGTAAGTAGGAGAGCGGCCAACTCAGTCACAAATTCCGTACAGAATCTGACAGGGATTCCATCTGGGCCAGGAAATTTGCTCATTTTTAACGTTTTCAGCTGTTTCTCAACACCACTGACACTGCTACTCGTTTCATTCATCTTTTCAGTAGTACGAGGATTAAATTTGAGCAACTCTCATGGGTTTTACTTCGTAAAGGAACATTTGAAAATGGAGTAAACCATTTCAACTTTTGCTTTGCTACCCTCAAGTTCAGTTCATCTCTCACTAACTAGGGGCTGGACACTAACCGTGGTGCCACATGCTTTTACATATGACCAGTATTTCTTCGGGCTACGTGAAGGATCACTCGACAATATTCTGCTACGGTAGTCATTGAAGGCATCACGCTTTGCTCTCTTGGCAGCCAAACATGTTTCATTCGGCATCTCTCTATCTATAGCCCTACACTTTGTTTTACACCTATTATGCAGTAATGTCTGTTTCTTTAAAAGTTTCTTTGCAGTTACTGTATACCACAGAGGTTCCCTCTCATTAAACTATGCAACAAAATAAAAAAAATTTCCCTGCTACTGGGTTGAAAATATGTTCCTTATAGTAATTCATATGTGCCGAATACAGAACTGCAGTCAGATTTGCCGTGGCACGTCAGGAAAAAAGTTATGTACATATATAGGTTATCAAGGACAATGCTATTAACTGCATTGAATTGCGAATGTGAAAAATTTTGGGGAAATTAATGTGTGTACTTTGGGATGAAAACACTATATGTTACGATTAAGAGGTGAATTATAAAAGTTTACTTACCTCTGAAATCAGTCAGGGATCCTTAGTTACATTAAGATTGACAACAGCATGGCTATAAGTGTTCAGAGAGTTACTTTCTGCCTGTGAACGTCTTCTGTCACTCTCGGCAAAAACCGACAGTAATTCCCCATCGTGTTTGGATTGAAGTGGTGTCGATATCTTGCTCCCGGCTGGATATCTGGTGGAATTGTTTACCATGCTGGTCACTCACGGCTCCTGTATTTAACGGAAAAAAGGTGAGATGCAAATGCAAGAAACGCATCTTAGTGGCATTCGGTAACCGAGGTGCTGGAAAGCTGTTAGCAAATTTTCCACAGTTTCTGCATAGTTGTCTGCTCTGTGGTTTCCAAGAAAGTTGTGCACGACAAGCACAAATGCATCCCAAGCTGCTGTTTCTCGCTCTGTGAACTCCAACTTGAATTGTGGATCTCGAATCAACTTTCGCATTTCTGGTCCGACGAAGGCTCCTGCTTTCAATTTTTATATCAGTTTTCATCTTTCCAAACTTTCCTTTAAGGTAATGAGAATCTTGATATGTTTTTCCGTCGCTGGAACAAACTGTTTCACAAAACCCAGTTTGATATGGAGTGGAGGCAGGTAAATCTTATTACTATCCACAAGAGGCACATGTTGAACATTGTGCCTTCTGACTGCTGGTAAATTTCTGGGAGCTCCATTTTTCAGTATGTAATGATTCGTGTCATCATGACTATTCGACAGGCAAAGAAAGCAAGTGTGCTTTGTACACCCTGTCTGCATTCTTGACAGAAGGGCTACAACCTTCAAATCACTGCCAAGTATTCCGGTTATGCTCAGAGTACTTCACCAGCATCAAGAGTGTTAATTGTTTCATAGGTTTAATTCATTCCTGTGGCACGAGTGATAGGAATTTATGGTTTGTGGTTTACATTGAGTAGTAGTGCGGCTTTGAGTCTGCTCAAGCTATAATCACCAGAAGTCTCCAGTATTCTGCCACGTATTTGTTATCTAGTTCTTTACGTGTCCTGTCATGTCATGTCACGACACCACGTTCGACATGCTGTGAATTTCATATGACGATCTTGAGAATTCGTAAATGTACATCTCTCCACTCCTTCAGTCTGGAACGCAACATTTCAGACTTTTATTTCGACAGGGACAAATCACGAACTGAGCAGTCCAACTCGGCTTCGCTGATGGAATGTCGCTTTTTAATGCGGTTGTCTGGATCGCTCGTGTATTCCGTAGCCCCGGCATCACTGTCATTACCTTAAGTATCGTCTTCTTCGTTTTTCCTTGCATTGAATGGAGGAGGAATTGGTACTGGGTAATCTGCTCCATTCGCCACAGGCTTCAGAGCAGACTGACAATCTGTGTACACGATTTTTGACTTGTTCTTCCTGCTGTACCCGGATATGAGGGTGGTCAGGCAGAAATATTAATCTGAGTGGTGATCTTTCTGCTCCCACCAAATTGTGGGAAAAGTAAAAGGCATTCGATTTCGCTTACCATTTAACGACTGGGTTAAGCAGGAGTAGTAGACGTTGCAACAGAAATGAGGAGTCCTGGATTTCGTTTGATCTCAGATTTCACGTATACTTGCTGCAAATGTAGCAAAAGCAGTCCAGACAATTCACACAACTGAACCTATTCATCTTTCATTTACTAAATCATGAGATACCAAATTATCCTATACGAAATCACTCAAATACATGCTACTGTGACTGTTGATTAACAAAACAGAGAACCACACTAGCACGAACTATTCTATAGTCCAAGATTTTAAACATGGCTGCAACAGCAACTGTTGAAATTCTTCACGATATTCTATAGTCACCTCCGAATCAGACTGATGGACGAATGGGAGAAATTACACGGGAACTAATTTTATAAAACGTTGGAACCCGACTAAATGCTGTAACTCACGGACAAGTTAGAACTTGTCATGGACTAATTAGAACTTGTCGGAGTCTGCCTATTTGTTAGCACTACTGCACACTTATCTTTCCACAGACGCATAAAGCAGAGCAACCTAGAGAATACACATTCACACAATGGTACACCAAACACGGCTCGTTGATGCAGCTGCATATTAATCCGTGTACAGGCTTTCACCTATGACTTTAAATCCACACGTCCTACAACATCTCTGATTGTAAAAATCAGAATCGGCGCTTACTCTTGCATAACGTGTTATTTTCACCCAGTAGCAAATTAATTTTTGCATAGTGCTGTGAACTGTTCTATACAGTGTATTGTTAACTATTATTTTAAACTTGAACCAGGTTTCCTCTACATGCTTCTGCCCTGTACCGAAAGTTTCAAGTTTCTCATTGAGATATGACACTATTGACTTTTTATCTACTTTACAGAACATATATATCTTTCTGCTTGTTTTAATTGTCCTTTGCACTTTGGTAATCAGCGTAGCCACAGCCGTGTCATGGTCACTGATAGCAGTGTTGATGTGGACATCCTCAAAGAGGTCAGGTCTATTTGTTGCCATTAGATCCAATGTATTTCCGTCATGAGTGAGGTTCCTGACCATCTATTGTAAGTAGCTTTCAGAGAAGGCATTTTGTAAAGTTTCACAGGATATCTTATCTCATTTACCACTAATTAAACTGTAATTTTCCCAATTAATTGTTGGATGATTAAAGGCTCCACCGATGATTACAGTATTATTGGGTAACTTAGGTACAAGTGAACTGATGTTTTCTCCATTACATCATGAGACATATCTGGTGGGCAATAGAATGATCTAATTATCATTTTATGCCCACCCCTGTCCAAGCAATTTCACATGCAACTTCAGTTTCTGTCTCGATCCACTTGAGTTACTTGTCTACTGTGACAAATAGAGCATCTCCATTTCCCATTTCCCTATCCTTTCGATATACGCTTAAATTTCCCGCAAAAATCTCACTACTGTCAATTTCAGGTTTCAATCAGCTTTCTGTACCTAGTATTATGTGAGCTTCACTGCTTTTCACGACCACTTCAAATTCTGGTACTGTCTTGTGAATGCTATCTATGGTGATTTACCATTAGGATTGTAAAACTCACCTGTGGGAGTCATTTCTTTCGGTCTTACACTGATACTTCTAGATTTTCCACAGCTGTGTTATCTGGGTTGGATGGAGAGTTGCCTAATCTAAGAACCCTTGTGTGCACTCCACACACAGTCAGCTACCAGAGTAGCAGCCTCCGATGTATAGTGTGCACCTGACCTATTTAAGGGGACCCTACAGTTCACAGCCTTATGACGCAAGTCCAGGAAGTGTCAGCCTGACTTGTCGTACAACATTCAAAGTCTGTGGTTCAGTCCTTCCACTCAAATCAGAACCGAAGGGCCACAATCAAATCTGGAGACAATATTGTGAATTGTGAATCTCTTTGAAACTCCACGTGCAAGGCTGGTCTTCTCAACCTTCCCTGTCAGTCGCTGCAATGACCCGAGAATCACCTCGAACGCCAGACGACAGGCATAATTCGTTCCAACGTCTGCCACAATCTGCAGTTGGTTGAACCCTGTTCCCTCAATGACTGCTACAATAGCCTCTCCAACTCTTGATAAATATCAAAGAAAAGTAGATAGCACCCAACAGCGCATCAGTTAAGTAACGTAACCCGTACGCTACAGAGCCATTTTGAAATTAGGTGTTATATTCGAGGCTGCAGTAGACTGCGAGAAATTCTTTTTCATGTTTTACTCACAAACAAGGGCCCACCAGGGTAAATAGTTGCAGCCTGTGATGCCCAATACCCTAACCTAATCCGAACCACTGACTGGTAGTTCCAAAAAAGCTGATACCATACCTAGCACACCTATCCCCCCTCTTTCCCGTGTAAAAATGTTGCCTTCCAAATGTAAGTAGCGGCCTGAAGTTTTGTGACAGTTTTATAGTTTTTCTCAAGTGAATTTTGCTTTTGTTTGTTTTCAGTTTGCGCCAAACACAGCAGTGAAGTATGAGGCAGAGGAGTGGAGCCGGGACTCGGACAGTGGGATTGTCGAGGAGTGCCCGTCTGAGGTAAGGCTGGGCTGTTCTCACTTCTGTCACAAACACTGTCTGCAGTCCTGCATTTCATTACACAGCAGGCCGAATGCCAGACCTCTGTTCACTTGGGGAGGGAACCGATGCGTACATCTTGTCCTACAGCTGCTCTCTCGAAACCGATGTGAAATGCACGCCAGGGGGTACTCGACTGAATATTACATTTTTTTCCCATTCTGTTTGAGTACAAAGTGCGGAAGGACTGATTACATAAATGCCTGTTTGCACATAGCAGTTAATCTAATCTCATCTTCACTGTCCCAATAGGAGTAGCACGTGTTGTGCTGCAGTACGTTCGTAGAGCTGTCAATAATGCTGGTCCTCGAAAATTTGTAAATAGGCTTTCGAGACATAATCTGTGTCTCATCTTCATTTTCCGTTATATCTGTGATGCTATCCCGTGGGCATACCGTGTGACCGTTCGTGCTGCCAATGAGCCTACGTGACCGTTTCATTTCGTATCCTCACAAACTGTTACGCTGAGGTATTTACCGATTCCAGTTACAATTGTCCTGTCGTAGGAAGATCGGCTGCTTAAAAACCTTTCGATATTTACTAAGATTACTCCGGTCTCATCGTTGTAGATCTTGTGGAAGCGATATGTAGAGGGCTGAGGTATATTTGTAGATTCTTCACTCAGTATTGTCTCTTGAAACTCTGTAAGAACGCATTTGATGGATAATCGTTCTATTGTGAAGTGCCTGCCTATTCAGATTTCTCAGCTTTTCCATGATCCTCTCACATATGTGACTGTTCCTGGTGCCGTTCTTCCTCCCGTTTGGCGCAGGTCCCATACACTCGAGCAGTATTCTAAAATGGAGCAAATAAGTGATTTGTAAGTTGCCTCCTTTACACACTGACTGCGTTTCTCTAGTACTCTGCCGATGAATCAGTCTGCCCTCTGGCTCATCTACAACTGAGCCTGTACAGTTGTTTCATTGTGTATGCCTACAAATGGTAACATGCAGGTAATTGTACGAATTACACAAGAAATCAGTAAAATATAAAGGCCTTAAATTCAACTAAATACCTAGGAATTACAATTACGAGCAACTTAAATTGGAAAGAACACATAGAAAATGTTGTGTGGAAGGCTAACCAAAGACTGCGTTTTATTAGCAGATCTACTGACACTGCCTACACTACGCTTGTCCATCCTTTTTCAGAATACTGCTGCACGGTGTGGGATCCTTACCGGACAGGACTGACGGACTACATCGGAAATAGTTCAAAGAAGGGCAGCACGTTTTGTATTATTGCGAAATATGGGAGAGAGTGTCACTGAAATGATACAGGATTTGGGCTGGACATCAGTAAACGAAAGGCGTTTTTCGTTGTGACGGAATCTTCTCACGAAATTCCAATCACCAATTTTTTCCTCCAAATGCAAAATATTTTGTTAACACAGACCTACATAAGGAGAAATGATCACCACGATAAAATAAGGAAAATCAGAGCTCTTACGGAAACATGTACGTGTTCGTTCTTACCGCGTGCTATACGAGATTGCAATAATAGAGAACTGTGAAGGTGATTCGATGAACCCTCTGCCAGGCACTTAAATGTGATTTGCAGAGTATCCATGTAGATATAGATATAGAATTAACTGATTCCTATTGTAAGTCATCAGTATTGTAGTCATGGGATACTACTGTTGTCCTTTGTGTGAAGTGCGTAATTATACTTTTCTGAAGATTTAAAGCAATATGATAATCTTTGCAACCATTGTAAAATCTCCCTGGATATTTGTGAATCTTTTTTAAGATGATATGGTAAATAGTACTTCATTGTAGATGACCACATCGACTACAAAAAGTCTCATGTCGTCTGTCAGATATTTAAAATGCTGTGTGAACAGCAACATCTTCAACTGGCTTCCTGGTACAAGCATTCTGTACGTGTCTCTTCATCTGAGATAATGTGCTGCATCTGACCTGATGAGAAATCCTCTGGTCACCATCCACAGTGCGTGTGATACCTATCTGCCCTGTTTGTTGCTTGAATGTGAGGTAGTCGTTGCATCTGCTGACACTACTGGGTTCTCAGCTCTGTACCTCGTTTGACACAGCTACGCACAAGCTTAATGTAAGTGGTAGCAACATTCGTTCGTGTTTTCTTTTACCACAGCAATAGTAGCAACTGTGTGGCTCGTGAACTGGGCGGTCGACTGAGGCATCTAGCGAATACCCGTCGTGCTTTAAAAATGGGGGTGTGCATGGCAAAAGAAATTTGTGGCTTCTAAGAACTGTAGAAAGCTGGCAGCGAATTTCTCATGTTTTATGTTTCTATGGACTCTTAATAGGTTACCGGGTTTCAGAAACGTCATATGATGCAGTGGTAGACAATAATTATAGGCAGCAGAGTACATAAGTATAAAGGACCAGTAAAAGAAATGCTCAAACTAACCCTACATTCATACTGTTTCCTAAAATTAAATAATTGTGTGGAGATTTTTTGTCCATTTGTCAACACAAGCACATATTTATGTTTGCTATGAACTGTGGAGCTTTCTACTCCCTTTTAAGAATATAAATTCATCATAAATATTGATTACTACAGGGCGTTTCCTGTTACAGTAATAATCTGGCACGATTTATTCTACCACCTTCTCTCTAAAATGGGGAATGACAACCTGAGAATGAAATAATTTCTTTCTTGTCTTTCATTCTTGGGTCTATCCATATGAAATGATCCAATGAGGGTTGCTTGAGCATTTTTAAATATTTTGATTTTTTATATGTGATTACCCTATAACTGATATGTTCAAAACAGTTTTTAATAATACTTTATCTTGCACCCTCACTGAAAGGCGGCTATATTTCTTTGTAACCACATGACGGTTTTTCAATTTGGAGATGTTACCATTAATTAGAATATCTCTGCACTGAGTTAAGTTACAACATTGCAGTTGACATGACTGTTTTTAGAAAATACTCCTCTGTAACATTGTGAATTAACTAAAATACCCTAAATTCAAAAATAAACAGTCAAAATGACCTCTAAAATTTTGTACTGAAAATTTAGAAAATCCCTTTTTTTGAGCCAAAAATAACCAAGAGTGATTTATCAGAGTGCATTTTTTCTCTATTTAGATATCATAAAATGCTAGCATTATATAAAGCAAGAAGTGACAAATGTTTCCTTAATTTTTTATAAATTTTTGAAATTTGAAATATCTCAGTTTTTTGTAAAGTTTGGGGTTAGTTACCTCTTGTGGGACTGAATATAAAAATGTGATTTATTGTACATTTTGTATGACTATATGATGACTAAAAATTTGAACGTTGATATTTAATTGTGTACAAAAGATTTGAATTTTTGGAAATGAGGAAGTAATTACACTACAATTGGTGTTATGGTTGTTGCCTGTGTAAATGGTGTATTCTTTCATGGTAATAAAATTTAGTTTTAACCTATATTTAGTCAATACTACTACCAAATATTTAGTTAGTATTGCTTATTTTGATAATAATAAAGTATTGAACAATAGGGGCTTTTGCTTTAGTTCAATGTTAAAAAATTGCCCATTTATATTTTGCTTTATTCTCAGTTAAGTAGCACATTATTACAAGATAAAAATGAAAAAAATAAAATGAGATACATGTGAAATTTCTCTGTTGTTGAGGAGGCTGCAGTTTTTTTGCACATGAGTTTAGTCCATAAGTCAAGTGTGTCACGAGTTCAGTGGATAGAGTAACAAGTCTGCACAGGAGCCCAGCAGTCAGTGACAAGTCTGTACATAAACTGTGTACCCCCACTGAATGTGCTGGTTGTGGCACTGTTGGAGTCAGTCTGTTCAGAAGCCTCTGTTAGCGTGGATCTACGTACTTCACTGAGAGTGCAGAATATTTTACGTGCTTTTGTTGTGTGATATATTAGTAACTAAAACAATTTTAAAATTTAATAGTACATAAATTTGAAAGAGTAATTGGAGTGCGATAAAATCGATGAACAGTACTCTATTGGATAGAGTGTATGAGAGTCATAAACCAGTAGACAACCTTTGTTTTTCGTTACGAGTAAATGGTTCAAATGGCTCTGAGCACTATGGGACTTAACTTCTGAGGTCATCAGTCCCCTAGAACTTAAAACTACTTAAACCTAACTAACCTAAGGACATCACACACATCCAAGCCCGAGACAGGATTCGAACCTGCCACCTTAGCAGTCGCGCAGTTCTAGACTGAAGCGCCTAGAACCACTCGGCCACACTGGCCGGCCGTTACGAGTAAGTTCTTCTGTATCGTCAGTATGTATCATGAGAAAAATATATATGCTGAAGTATAGCTACACTTCTTGAAAAAATGCTCATTATTAAAGGTTTGAGGGAAGTAAAATTTGAACATTTGTCCTTGTTAAGTGCAAGTAAAACTGCTTTTCGAGTGCTCAAATTGCTGTTCAAAAGTTTTTACAGTGAATCCAGAACCAGAATCATGTAAACTTGTTAGTGACATTTATATTCCTAACGAGGAAGCTATTAGCAAATTGGATCTCGCTTGTTCTAATTTAGAAGTATCTCCTACTTTGAAAATGAGCGAATGGAGTAGTGGAAAAAGAAAAGCAGCTACTGAAAGCGAGGTACAAAGAATTTCAGACGAAATTACAAAAGCCTTAGAATCGTGACTAAATTATGCAAATACCAACAGTGTTTCTAAAAAAGAAGAGAACCTCTCTCCAGAATCATCTGACATCGAACATTTGATCTTAATTGAGAAATTCAAAACTAAATGTTCAGTGACACCTAAAGAACTAAAAGTTAAAATTTTGAGTTTACTCCCCAACTCACTGTCAAGAAAAAAAATAATTCACGAGTTCAGTTTTTCTGATCGTTTGGTTAGTATTACCCCAGACATTATTGAAGGAGCACAGCATTGTCCCAGTTTCAGGAAAGAGTAAAGGAGTAGTTACCAGCGAAGCAACAATTGAAAAGATCTGGCAGTTTTTTGAAGATGATGAGAACAGGACAAGGTGCCTGGGTCGCAGAGATAGCAATTGAGTTAAAGTAAGCAAGGCAGAATCGACTAGTGCTGTCATATTTAAATTATGTAGCTTTCAAAAAGACTCATGTTGAATGCAAAATTGGAATGTCAAATTTTGTAACTTTCGCCCTGAGTGGACTCCTCAGGAACACACGCTGTATTTGTTTATTTATATCATCAAAATGTCAAACTGATGAGTGCAGGTGCAAAACTCAATAATGTTAACTGCAAAGAGTTACTAAATTTAATGGTCTATGATGATAACAGTAATGACTGCATGATGAGTTACTGTGATAAAGGAACCACTTGAATTTTTTAACGAATCTGAGGACGAAATCCACGACTATGTTACCTTGAAACAGTCGTTCACAAGCGACAGGGCTGAAATGAGAAAAGTGTTTCAATCTCAGGAAGAGTACTTTGAATATTTAATTGATAACTTAGAAAATCTCAAAAGTCACCACTGTTGTTGTTGTGGTCTTCAGTCCAGAGACTGGTTTGATGCAGCTCTCCATGCTACTATATTCTGTGCAGTACCTACTGCAACCGACATCCTTCTGAATCTGCTTAGTGTATTCATCTCTTGGTCTCCCTCTACGATTTTTACCCTCCACGCTGCCCTCCAGTACTAAAATGGTGATCCCTTGATGCCCCATAACATGTCCTACCAACCTATCCCTTCTTCTAGTCACGTTGTGCCACAAATTTCTCTTCTCCCGAATTCTATTCAATACGTCCTCATTAGTGATGTGAACTACCCATCTAATCTTCAGCATTCTTCTGTAGCACCACATTTCGAAAGCTTTTATTCTCTTCTTGTCTAAACTAGTTATTGTCCACGTTTCACTTCCATACATGCCTATGCTCCATACAAACACTTTCAGAAACGACTTTATGACACTTAAATCTATACTCAGTGATAACACATTTCTCTTCTTCACAGAAGCTTTCCTTGCCATTGCCAGTCTACATTTTGTATCCTCTCTATTTCGACCATCATCAATTATTTTGCTCCCTTAAATAGCGAAACTCATTTACTACTTTAAGTGTCTCATTTACTAATCTAATTCCCTCAGCATCACCCAATTCGACTACATTCCATTATCCTCGTTTCGCTTTTGTTGATGTACATCTTATACCCTCCTTTCAAGACGCTGTTCATTCCTTTCAACGTCTCTTGCAGGTCCTTTGCTGTCTCCGACAGAATTACAATGTCATCGGCAAACCTCAAAGTTTTTTATTTCTTCTCCATGGATTTTAATTCCTAATCTGAATTTTTCCTTTGTTTCCTTTACTGCTTGCTCAATATACTGACTGAATAACATCGGGGATAGGCTACAACCCTGTCTCACTCCCTTCCCAACCACTGCTTCCCTTCTGTGTCCCTGCAGTCTGGTATCTGTACAAATTGTAAGTTGTCATTCGCTCCCTGTATTTTACCCCTGCCACCTTAAGAATTTGAAAGAGAATATTCCAGTCAACATTGTCAAAAACTTTATCTACGTCTACAAATGATAGAAACGTAGGTTTGCCTTAATCTATCTGCTAAGATAAGTCATAGGGTCAGTATTGCATCAAATGTTCTGACATTTTTACGGAATCCAAACTGATCTTCCCCGAGGTCGGCTTCTACCACTTTTTCCATTAATCTGTAAATAATTCGTCTTAGTATTTTGCAGCCAGACTTATTAAACTGATAGTTCGGTAATTTTCACATCTGTCAACACTTGTTCTCTTTGGGATTCGATTTATAATTTTCTTCCTGAAGTCTGAGGATATTTCGCCTGTCTCATACATCTTGCTCACCAGATGGTAGAGTTTTGTTAGGGCTGGCTCTCCCAAGGGTATCAGTAGTTCTAATGGAATGTTGTCTACTCCCAGGGCCTTGTTTCGTCTTAGGTCTTTCAGTGCTCTGTCAAACTCTTCACGCAGTATCATATCTCTCATTTCATCTTCATCTACATCCTCTTCCATTTCCATAATATTGTCCTCAAGTACATCGCCTTTGTATAGACACTCTACTTTCCCTTCTTTGCTTAGAACTGGGTTTCCATCTGACCTCTTGATATTCATACAAGTGGCTCTCTTTTCTGCTAAGATCTCTTTAATTTTCTTGTAGGCAGTATCTATCTTACCCCTAGTGGCATATGCTTCTGCATCCTGACATTTTTCCTCTTGCCATCCCTGTTTAGCCATTTTGCACTTCCTGTCGATCTTAATTTTGAGATGTTTGTATTCTTTTCTGCCTGCTTCATTTCACCACTATGTTTCTAAAATCCAAAGTAAGTTCTTGAAGGACAAAAAAGCACAACTTCATGCAACTGAAAATACAGTCCTAGCAGATTTTTCGGAAAACTTTGTTTGTGGGTCAGGATGAAATGCAAGGGCGCCACTGGGGAATGACCAGCTAACAGTGCATCCATTTGTTTGGTACTTCAAAAATGAGAAAGATTAAGTTTTCAGTTCTCCAATTGCATTCTATGTGACTACTTGGAACAAAACACTTAGGTTGTCCAAATGTTTCAAAAGTATGTGCAAATTACATAAAAGAAAAGTTGCCCAAGGTTGAGAAGCACATATTTTTCAGATGGATGTGGTAGCCAATACAAGAACAAAAAGAGTTTTCAAATCTTTGAAATAACAAAGTAGATTTTGGGTTGGTGGCCGAATGGTACTTTCTTGCCTCATGGAATGGTAAAAATGTATGCGATGGAGTAGGAGGTACAACAACATGTGAAGTGAGTAATACCATCCTACAAAGAATAACTACAGACCAAATTCTTACAATGGAGGACATGTATACCTTTTGCGAGGATAATATTAAAGGCATCATTTATTTCTCATCGAGAAAGAAGAGACAATTTTCATATCAAAACAACACTTCAGCACATTGAAAACTGTAAAGCAATAAAAAGAATAAGGCAATTCCACAAATTCCTTGGCGTTGCATAAAACTTAGTTCGATGCTATGTAACACCAGAAATTTAAATTTATTAAGATATTGTGTCAGTAACATTACATCTCCATCTCTAACATTGAATGACATAGTGGCATGTGTGTATGATGGACAGTGGTGGCTTTCACAGGTTGAAAGAATAGTTTTGGAAAAAAAAATGTTTTTGTGTGCTTTTACCACCATACTGGCCCAAGAACGTCATTCGAGAGATATACTAGTGAAGAAGTTTAGATACCAATTCAAAATATATTAAGGAAACTTTCAGGGCCAGAACTTACCGCAACTATTGGGAGATACTATTCTATAACACAGAAGCTCATTGAAGACGTAAGTGTTCTTTACAATCACCACTAGGATTTGGAAGCACAGCATCTCGAAAGTATGTTAATTGGAATTATATATTTTAAACTTGTTAAGATATTATAAATATTTAGTTCAGTAATTTTTGTGACGTTTTGCATATAATTCAATACCTTAACTTCAGTAGTAACTGATTACATCCAGCCAGTATCAGACGTGAATTAGATAATGGCCATAAGATTTGCTGTAGTGTAATGTGAATTACTTGCCCATTCTCAAAAATTCATGTCTTTGTTTGCAGCTAAATATCAGTGTTGAAGTTTTCACAGTACTTCGCGATTATATACTAAAAGTGCAAAAATCAAAGTTTTATATTCAGTCCCATCATAGACAATTAGCCCCAAACTTTACAAAAAATTAAGATTTTCCAAATTTCAAAAATTTACAAAAAAATTAAGGAAACATTTGTCAGTGTTATTGCTCTATATAAGGTCAGTAGTTTATGATATTAAATAGAGAAAAAGATACACTGTGATAAACCACCCCTTGGTTGATATTTTTAGGTCTCAAAAGGGGATTTTCAAAATATTCTCTACCAATCTTTGGAGGTCATTTTCACTGTTTTTTTTAATTCAGGGTATTTTGGGTAATAAACAATGTTGTAGAAGAGACTTTTATAAAAATTATCATGTCATTTGCAATGTTGTAACTTAAACCAGTGTAGAATCTTCATATTAACGCTTATGTCTCCAAATTGCAAAACCATCATGCACTTACAAATACATATGGTCGCCATTCAGTAAGGGTGCAAGGTGAAATTTTTTAAAGAACTGATTTGAACTTCTCATTTACATATTTAATAAAACAAAATATTTAAAAAGGTCCAGCAACCACTTTAATTTTTATTGGATCACTTCACTTGGATTGACCCTCTTTCATTTATTTTAATCATCACACTTCACGACATAATTATATCTTAAACTAGGCTCGAGATTTCTGCACAAGCTTTTTCTAGCTCTCAAAAACTAATTTTTACAATTTTCTCTGCACGTGTAGGTATCTGTTTATAAGGGCATTCAATTCATGTGTATACTACTTCTGTGTTGGATAGTGGCTTTTCCTTCAACAGTTTATTTCGTGGCATCGTTTTGTGTGGCATCTGATTAGTGACAGATTAATTGCTTGAGAACCATTGACATATGACCATTTAAGTGACCTGTAGTGGTTATAAAAAAGTTGGTTTGAATACCTCTTCACACACACACAGTAATAATAATAATAATAATAATAATAATAATAACAATAAAGTAGCAGTTTATCTGAAAACTGTCATGATGTTTTCAGAGCAGAACAAAATAACAAATAATGAGTTGTTTTTACATGTGGAAGTACATGCTCCTGCTGCTTACACATGTAGTGTGTTTATATTCTCTCAGGACCTTTGGAGTGATATTCAACTACACGTGTGTTTCTTCATGACTACATTGCAGCGTATGAAAACAGATTAATGAGCTTCAGCTGCGTATATGTGCGATTCAAAGTGAAAAATAGACCTTTTGTTTGAGAAGTAAAAATTTCAGTGCAAGCAAAAATGTTCAATGTTCGATGTGTCAAATATTTATTTTTGTCTAAAATATCTATTTTCCCTTTTTTGGTAGTAATTTACTTAATTCGGTACACATTCATATCCATTTGAAAATTGTTTGAATACATTAGAAATCAGTAACATCATTAAAAGCAATTCATGTCAGGCTTCTCAGAAAATACCTCTTGTCATTACGGGGAAATAACATAGTCATGATAAGTTACCTCTTTTATATGCCTCACAGTGGTGTACGCAATGCTTACAGAATAGTGTCACCTAAATTTTATAGGCATTTGAAGGAGCTCAGAGTAACTTTGTATAAAAGAAGAACATTTTGTGAATACAATAATGCCAAGCAAGAAAAGTGGACCCTTTTTATATGAGAGTTACAAATGTCTACATATGTTAACAGTTTGCAGTTGGCAGCCCTAAAATGCCAGAGGACAGCTGACATTACTGTAGAAACAAAAACCTACACCTACAACACATGTTAACTACGTTGTTGGTGCTAGAAATGGAAAATACAAAGTTGCTGTGTACTGGGTACATATGTTGAAGAATGCTAACAATGTATCTCGCATAAATAAATATATCCACTTTGAGTGTTAGCTAAAAGGGTAGTGTACATTGCAAAATGGACATTAATGGAAATTAATGTGTGCACCACATCTTCCCAGAGAAAATGGGCTGGTTGGGTTTCCTAGTGCAGGAAATCCAGCAGGGATGACAAAACAATCAAAATACAATCTTTTCAAAATCATCAGGACCTATTGTAAAGAGGAATAAAAAGACATATTGTGTCCTGAAGTAGAAGAAGAACCTCAAGTCATTGAAAGTGTTGATCTAGAGGAAGAACTTAAGGACCCCGATATTCCAGAACCTAGGCATAAGTTCTGTTTGTGATCGATCTTGAACCTCTTCATTCGCAAGTGTTTTAGAAACAGAAAATGAAATCCTTTGGCTGCTATAAGAGGTGTGGGATCTCAGAAATGTGGGGCAGGTTTTGCAAATTCAAAATCTTACGTTTTTCAGGCCTCGTAATGGCTTCAGAATCAAAATACGATCTAAATGTTGCCGTAACACAGAGTAAAAAGACCAGTACTTTGCGCCCCCCCCCCCCCCAAAAAAAAAAGCTGTTCTTGGTGCGCTAATTTTTCTCAATGTGGGGCCAACTTAATTGGTTTTAAATGTTTGTACTGTATAATGTGCTATAGATTGGAAGGGATTAACCATTTAAACTTTTTAACCATTCAACTATTTACCATTTAACCATTTACCATTTAAGCGTTGTAAACTTAAAAAAGTCTGTGCCATTTGACAAATGACATTTTAAGCGTAATATAAATGCAAATTGAACAATGGCGATAAAGTGAAACTTTAGAATAAATTACCTCAGAACATTTAGTTTCCATGACGAATATTCAGTCTGTCATAACCCACTCAAATTTAGAGACAGAAATCATTTTTTTTCTTACAAATTGGAGAGTTTAATGCTGGAAATCCAAAATTTTCGACAAGAGGTCCCTTTGCACTTTCCATTTCACAAACAATTATTTTACCGACATTCATTTCTCTTAAGATAATACTAATGCTCATTAGGCAGCACTATAAAGTATTTCATTAATTATGAAGAAATGCAATTAAAAACTTACTGACAGTCTGTTATTGCATACCTTACACTGAGAGGTAACTAACTTCCTCACCACTTAGAGCGCTAATGTCACCTCAGCTTCCACGACAGTGGTGATTGTGACTGTTTGACCATGGCTACGATGTATTAAATGTTAGTCATAGAACCAGTTTCAGATTCAGTTTACAGCTGACATTGTATTGTTGTACTTGAGGAGATTACCAATGTGTCTTCAACTCCAGTAAAGATTTGTTTACGTGGAAGTAGCCATCTCACTCTGCTGTTCGGAGTTCACGTCAAACTGTAGATCCCACTCCGAGCAGCTAGGTAAGTGCGAGAAGGGCGACAGTACGACCTGTACCGAAGTACTATACTGCTTATACTGAGCTTACATTTGCGAGAGCCTTATCTTAATGGTGATAATCTCGACTCCTAGATCTTCGTGTGCGTCTGAAGTCCTTTGGACTTGAGATCTCTTGTATTGTATCAGCTAAGTATTCTAAATCTACGTGACTGTTCTGCAGTTCTCAATTGACCACTCACAGAATGTTTCTCGACTGTTCCACTGCCAGACTGTGCACTAGGAAGACTGATCGCGTCAGCGCTTCCTCCCTATGTAGGCTCAATTGACAAAATAATTTGGCATTAACCCTAGCATTACCAACGGGGGGGCCTCGTAGGCCCACTGACTCAGTTTTTCTATGTTGTATCCACACCCTTTGATATATGAACTTGAAAGCAAAGGTAATTGTTCGTTATTGAATGTACTATTGAGTCATTACAGAATTTCGGAATAAAAATGTAATTAAAATTCATTTACTTGATTTAATTCTCTGTGGGCCTTAGAAGCCCACCCGTTGGTAATAGCAAGGAAAGATTTACGAGGTTGAGTCTCTCGTTTCAAATTCTTACCATGAAACGAATTTTGGCATTGTTGCCTTCAGACATATTATTATGAAGCGGACCATTGTTATTTTCAGTGTTTCTGCTGCTGTTGAACCAGCAACATGAGTAGACATCGTTTACGTGATAGTTCCATTGAAAGAGTGCTAGAAGAAGTTTTGAACGAATCAGATTTAGAGGAAAGTGAAGTGGATGATGATGTGGAAGAAATTAGAACTGATTCATCGTCTGAGAATGAAGATGAGGTTGAAGCCAATCCACCAGATGATAATGATACGGAATGTGATAAATTCATTGCAAAAAGTGGACGAGAGTATATTACGAAGCCATCTCGACAATATCGGCGTTCTGTACAAAATATAGTGCGAGAAAGAATGGGGCTAGGACAACAAGGAAGAATTGCGTCTCCGAAAGAGGCTATAGAGCTCTTTTTTACACCTCAAATTATGAATCTAATAAAACTACACTCAAATGAAGAGGCTTCTCGACTAGGTATTCAGCACACAGATGAAGATGAGTTATTTTGTTATATAGGACTGTTGCTAATCATGGGTTCAAATCATGACAATAAGATACCTGTCCAAGATTTATGGTCTTTGCTTCAGGGCCGACAAGTGTACTATGGATCAATGAGTCGGACCCGATTTTTCGAATTGACTAAAATATTGAGGTTTGATGATAAGAACACAAGAGAAATTCGTCGCCAGACTGACAAGTTTGCTCCAATGAGGGAAATTTTTGAAAGCTTCAATTCTTCACTTCCATTGTATTTCATTCCTGGTCTATATACAACAGTGGATGAGATGTTGTCTTTGTTCCGTGGTCGCTGTCCATTCAAGGTGTTTCTAAAAGAAAAACCTGGAAAATACGGCATTCTAATTCGAATGCTGTCTGATTCTGAGACTAGATATGTGATCAGCATGGACATCTATACAGGCAAGTCAGGAAATACACAGCATTCAAATGGACCGATGGAAATTGTAAAGAGACTAATAAAACCTATTGAAAAATCAGGCCGTAATGTTACCACAGATCGGTACTATACTTCAGTGGAGCTTGCTGAGACTCTATGGAATGATTTTCACCTCACGCTTGTTGGCACCCTACAGTCTAACAGACGACACATACCTGAAGAGCTGAAGACTACAACTGGCCGCAGTTTACACTCTTCCATCTTTGCTTATACTGACCCTCAGACACAGAGGCCACCAGTTACTCTTGCATCAACGCTAGTCCGCGAGAAGCCAAAACGACTGCTGTTGATGCTTTCAACTTATCACTCAGAAGGGGTGTTGAATGAAGACTCAAAAAAGACTAACATAAATCTTTTTTATAATTCTACAAAGGGAGGCGTGGACACCATAGACCAGATGGCAAGACACTACAGCACAAAGAGAGGAACAAGAAGATGGCCTTTGTCCCTCTTCTACACACTCATTGACATAGCAGCAATAAATGCATATTCACTCTTCCTCCTCAACTTTCCGAATTGGAAAAAGAATTTGCTAAACCGCAGAAGAGTTTTTATCACTAACTTAGGTCTCGAACTAATAAGATCTCATGTAGATAAACGGGCACAAAATTTGTATGGACTTCAGAAGCCAGTAATAATGGCAATGGAAAGCATCACACAACGGAAGCTCAGCTGCTCTGTAGAACCATCATCCTCAACAGCAGAACCAGGAACACGTGGACGGTGCCACCTATGCTGCCAAGAAGCTGCATCTAAAAAGATCAAGTACAACAAGCTGGGAAAGTCAACTGTTACCTGCTCTCAGTGCCACAAACACGTCTGTGGGAAACACTGCAGGAAGACAGTGTTGTGTGAAAAATGCGTTGCAGAATGAGACAGTAAATTTTGTTTGCTTCATGTAGTGTATCGAATTAAAAAAGTCGTTTTTATAAGAAAACACTATTTTGAAACATTATTCCAAAAAATATATAAACTGAATCTCGTGATTTGTTCATTTTATTCCTATTATAATAACATCTTTTATTATCCAGTATACAAAAACAATGTCTAAGCATTTTGAATTGTTATTAGAGGTATCAGAAGTAAATAAACTTGATTTATGATAAAATAAATTGTGGTATTCTTTATGGGCCTTTGAGGCCCCCCCGTTGGTATTACATGTAACAAAAAATACGTTGGTAATGCTAGGGTTAAAATGAGAAAGTTTGTGATCGATTTTCCGGGAAAGGATCTCAGTGCAACAAAAAAGCCTTTCTTTTCACGATCGGTGACCCAACTCGCTTATCGTATCCATGACGTCTGCTTTTCTGATTCGCAACAATACAAAACGTGTCACCTTTTTTTAGCTTTCTCGATGTCCTCCACGAATCCTATCCGCTAAAGATCCTGCACTGCTCCAGAAGAGAACAGATGAGCACAGTGTAGGCAGTCTGTTTCGTAGATCTGTTGCACCTTCCGAGTGTTCTATCATTAAAATATAGTCTTCGGTGCCGGCTGTTGATGCCGAGCGGTTCTAGGCGCTTCAGTCAGAAACCGCGCTGCTGCTATGGTCGCAGGTTCGAATCCTGCCTCAGGCATGGATGTGTGTTATGCCCTTAGGTTAGTTAGGTTTAAGTGGTTCTAAGTTCTAGGGGACTGATGACTTCTGATGTTAAGTCCCATGGTGCTTAGAGCCATTTGAACAGTCTTTGGTGACTTTCCCCACAACATTTTCTGTGTGATGGGGCAGTTTAAGTCGTTTGTAATTGCAATCTCTAGGTATTCAGTAAATCTACAATCTTTAAATTTATGTTATTTAACAGTGCAACTGACATTTTACAGGTCGTTTTGTATTCGTGTGAAGGATCTCTCACTTTTCATTGTTTAGTGTCAATTGCCACTTTTTGCATCGTGCAGATATTTTGTCTAATTCAATTCACAATTCGTTTTGATCTTCGGGTGAATTTTCTAGATGGTAGACAATAGCGTTGCCTGCAAAAAATCTGAGAGAGCTACTCAAATGATCTCGTAATTGTTTATATGGATTCTGAGCAGCACACACTCCCTTGAGGAATCCTAGATATCACTTCTGTTTATCTCCATTACTTCATACATATATGGACAGCAATGGTACGCCTACTTATTTTGACAACTGAGGTATTTGTACTGTGTTGAAATACTCGCAGTTTGTGTCAAAAATTATTCCTTAATATCAATTGTTTTTATATGTTAATGAGATGTGTTTCCCATTGTCATTATTAAATATGTGTATCAGAAGATGACATCCATAAAATTTATACATGTGAGACTGTAGATCTGCTGCTCGACAGCTGGTGCTCTCGTACGGTATTAGACAGTGTCGTAAAACTTCAAATGGCGATTTATCAAAAATTCTTGGGAGTTGTATTAGAATAGCATTTGTTACATCTCAGCTTGTACCACAACCGTGCAAAAGTTGAGCAAAGTCAGCAACTGTCGGCTGTCCAATCCCTGTGAAAGGCGATTTGTTAATGCTAGGGTGTGGACGTGGGTTATCCAATTTAGATTGTTTTTCTGTAGTTCCAAATACCTAACTCTAACTGATTCATATATTTCATTATTTGAGTACACTGTTTTCGTAGTTTGTAGAAATCTGTGAGAAGTAGTAGTCTGAATCAACAGATTCGTGCCAGGATGTAATGATAAGCCATTTGCCTCGAAGAAATTAATGACAGAGATGGAGCTTCGGCTTGGTGTTGTGTAAACACCGAAAAAGAAGCATAATAGTTAGGATATAGTATATATCGAGATTCATTGCAGTTTCACTTATCGTATCGTTTCTTTTGAAAGTAATTATTCGAGCATGTAGAAACGGTCGAAATATAAGCACACTACATTAGTAGAATTACACCTGTGTCAATCTCTGAGTGGACAGACTGGCAATTTATGAACAAAATATTGAAAATTGATGCATTTATTTATAATTACTTCGACCATTACCTGCAATCTAAATATTTTTCAGCTGAGAGAAATGTACCAGATGACTGGCATATGTCGTAGGCCTGCTTCAAAATGGTTGATGTGAATGTTCATGAGCGAGTAGTTGCTCTCTTGGAAAATGGTGTTATGCATCTGAGGCAGGACATCATTATGGTGTTGATGCTTCCAAAGCAAGGGGATGGATTAGACGATTTAGAGATAATGATGAGTTAGCGAGACGTCCAATGCTTGGAAGACTAGGATTCTCTACGTGGAGACAAGATGAAGAACTGGTCAGGGTAGTCCAGAATGCCCCTTCGTCATTCTCTGGGAACAGATAAGAGCTTCACGTTCCCTGGCTCGTCGAGAATTGCTCTCAGAAGATTAAAGGTGTGGATAGACTAGCAATTGTGTATTACTGGGAAGATGTCGATTGGAGGAAAGTCATTTTCCCTCAAGAGTGCACAGTTGAGTCCATGAGCAGAAGCCCTGCTCTTGTTTACCACACAAATGGGTAACAGTATGATGCACGCTTTGTGGGCACACACGCTAGAAGTGGGCGCGTAAGTGTTAAATGTTGGGGCCACATGTCTTATGTGGGTGCAGCAACATATCCGAAGTAAGTTAAATACAGTATGCTGTGAACATTTCCTTGAAAATGTTATCATCCCTGGAGCTTAACTTTGGTACACAGAAAGAAGTCTCACTTACCAGTATGATAATCATCCATTGTGCACTAGCATTAAAATTTAGAGCTACTAAATTATTTGTATTTTTATGGCAGGCCATATGAATATCACCCTCCAAGGAAGATTATTTGTATCTTTATGGTAGGTCAGATAAATATTACCTTCGGAGGAAGATTATTTTTAGAAATCATATTCACAAATCATAATTAGTTATTTACTGGAGACAACATTGAAAAATTAAAAAAACTAAATGTAATTTAATAACAAAAAGTAAATTAATCATTAAAAATTGCGATGTGATAAAAAAAAGGATCCGACACATACTACAGCTACCATTACAGTAAGCTGACACACTACCGAGGAGTTACCGATCTCTTCCTTTCAGCATAACGATCAAACACGCCTTCTGTTGTTGAAGAACGAATATTAAACTGTAAACAACAGGTACTGGAGGGCACATCCACTTGCTCATGTAAATTGCACATAAGGACTTAGAAAAGTATGCCAATCAGCTGATATGTTTCTCTTAGCTGAAAATTCTAGACACACCAGCTGGTGGCGAAGTAATTACAAATAAATAAATCCATTTTCAATATGTTTACTGTTGCCATTTGCCTGTTTGTTTAAAGATAAGACTGTAATAAAATCAGGGTGTATGTGCCCCAGCACAACTGGAAAATCTGTAAAAATCCGGGAATTTTTTTACCTGGCAGTAAACTGGGAAAAATAAGGGAATTTTGTCAATGTTTTAGATTTCGGTTGCATTTTTGAATTTCTAACTGGTACAAACTATTTTACTAAATCCCACTACTGCGGTATAATACTACAGCAATAAAACATAAAGGAGAGAAGAAAGTAAAATTTAAGTTGCGTAGGAAATGCGCCATTTTCAACAATACACAGTGCCCAAACATGGCTCTGCCACCAGCAAAGCGTGTCAAAGGCTTTAGGACGAAGACTGTGCAATACTTCACAACAACAAATTGCTTCTGATGAGTGTGAAGTCACAATTGTTTACATTTGGTTCATTTTTGTTGTTGCCAGTGGGCTCATGCACATGAGCAGTTGTCATGTATGAGCAGTACCTTCTGCCGCTCTGTCTGCTTGAAGTGTGGCTGTTAGCTCTATCGCCAACAGCAACAGACAGCCAGATGCTACTCGGAAAAACTTCTGCCAGAATTGCACATGCGCATAGCAGTGTGAGTTGTGGTGGGGAGGGGGTAGTCTCCATGTGGCCTGTGTTTAGAGATTTTCTGTTCCCGCTTAGTTTCAAGCGCTCATGTCAAATGAAAGCAAAACAGGTTTCTGTGGACGAGAGCTATCAAGTGAATTAAAAAACAGTCACATGATTACAGAAGGCTAAAATAAGTTATTTGTTTCAGTTTTCTGATGTTGTTTTGGCAGTCAAGCATTAATCACTTTTCAGAACAATTAAGTTATTTTTGTCGGTTTGTGAAGGAAATTTGGCTTTCAGTAATCTTTTCTGCTGAAGCAGTCCATTTATTTGAAATTAAGTGTTTCATTCACCCAACACTGTTGACTAGTTTCAACTGTTCGCTGAATTTCAAGTGCACCTTTTCATGTTATGACATGTATGGCATTATGCCGTAAAGAAGAACCAAAAATGAGATGATATAGTACCGGTATTCTCAGAAAATTTACACCCGAAAAACCACACTGAAAAGCTTAATAGTGGGTTCATTGTGAATCTGGACTCACGAATGAGCACTATAAGCTGAAGTATGGATTTTAGTATGGTTTACGAAATTCCGATTCTCTTGGAGTAGCCTCTGCTGTCCTGTTTCTTTTAAGATGTAATGTACGATCTCATAATGCTTTTGTATCTACGAACATGTCGGCTTCCTATGTCATCGTAGCTGTGCATGCCGTAACTCCTGTTTCCTGGCTGTCTCTAGAAACTGCTGAAATGAGCCTGTTTCTAACAGGTAACAGTAAAACAGTGTGAATCGTGGTTTGAAAAGCGTTGCTTTAAAAGTAAATTTCCTTTTACACAAGATGAATTATGTTATGTGTGAGAATGTTGAATGAATTTCTTAAATAACAGCACGTTTCACTGTCATTTCAAACTTAACACTTTGAGGACCAGCCACTTACAAGAATTTTGAGCCCACAAGACCAAACATTTATGTCATTATTTAAAATTTTACTGACACATTTGTGCGATGTATCTTAAAGTGTAACACATGCAAAAAATCACTAATATTATATGTGAAAGCTTAACGTTTCTTGTAGCTGCATTGTGTATATTAATTTAAACCATTAACATTTCCTATTTGTGTGTTTGCGCTACTTAACAGTGACGTTGCTGTTGGCTGACTGCAGCACGTGTCCCATTCTCTGAATATCTGTTGTCATAGGCTGGCGAGCTCACACGATATGAGCTAGGATTGAATTAAAAAAGCACATCGCAATCTCGATTTCAATACTTCAGAAGCTAATGTGCTGCGTTTGGTAGAATTCGAGTAAATCTAATGGAAACTTACATATGCGAGTTACCATAGCAAGGAAATGTGTCTTTTTGTAAATTACAGCAGTTCTCTTTATGTTTTGATGTTGGAGTTGTCAGTTATTATTGCATTTGAGTGTGTCGGTTTGAACTTATTTTCTGCCGTAGAAGTCTAAGAAGTTAATTTTGCTTTCAGATAATTTCTGTAGAGTGACACGTCAAGGCCGGCCGGAGTGGCCGTGCGTGCGGTTCTAGGCGCTTCAGTCTGGAACCGCGTGACCGCTACGGTCGCAGATTCGAATCCTGCCACGGGCATGGATGTGTGTGGTGGCCTTAGGTTAGTTAGGTTTAATTAGTTCTAATTTCTAGGCGACTGATGACCTCAGAAGTTAAGTCCCATAGTGCTCAGAGCCATTTGAACCATTTTTTTTTGACACGTCAACCAGTTCACTAGCACACAAACTTAGCTAAATTAGATTTACACTTGCTATCAGGAACACAGTGCCGTCTATGCACCCGTACAAAAAAAGAAAAAAAAAACTGGGAGCAATATTGTTGAACAAGGAAGAGAATTATGTTACTTTTTTGTATCATTTGAAGTGGACAGTGTCTTGAAAGGAGGATATACGATGAACATCAACAAAAGCAAAACGAGGATAATGGAATGTAGTCAAATTAAATCGGGTGATGCTAAGGGGATTATATTAGGAAATGAGACACTTAAAGTAGTAAAGGAGTTTTGCTATTTAGGGAGTAAAATAACTGATGATGGTCGAAGTAGAGAGGATATAAAATGTAGACTGGCAATGGCAAGGAAATCGTTTCTGAAGAAGAGAAATTTGTTAACATCGAGTATAGATTTAAGTGTCAGGAAGTCGTTTCTGAAAGTATTTGTATGGAGTGTAGCCATGTATGGAAGTGAAACATGGACGATAACCAGTTTGACAAGAAGAGAATAGAAGCTTTCGAAATGTGGTGCTACAGAAGAATGCTGAAGATAAGGTGGGTAGATCACGTAACTAATGAGGAGGTATTGAATAGGATTGGGGAGAAGAGAAGTTTGTGGCACAACTTGACTAGAAGAAGGGATCGGTTGGTAGGACATGTTTTGAGGCATCAAGGGATCACAAATTTAGCATTGGAGGGCAGCGTGGAGGGTAAAAATCGTAGAGGGAGACCAAGAGATGAATACACTAAGCAGATTCAGAAGGATGTAGGTTGCAGTAGGTACTGGGAGATGAAGAAGCTTGCACAGGATAGAGTAGCATGGAGAGCTGCATCAAACCAGTCTCAGGACTGAAGACCACAACAACAACAACAATCATTTGAAGGCCACGCAAAGTGCTTGTTATGCTACCGTACTATAACAAGCTGGAAAAAACACGCAGCGGAATGCCATTATGACACCAATCACAAATACAATATGATGCACTTGTCCTGTGACAAACGAGACAGAATGCTGAATGAAATGAAAGAGGCCCATTGGTAAAAAAAACCATATTGAGGGTATGTAAAGAAGCGATAAAACTTTTAAATCAAAATTTTGTTTGTGTGTGGATCTACAGGTTCTGTACATTTTACAAACGAAAAAATTATCCGTTGTAAGCTGTATACTGAAGTTTATAATTTAATTCATGCGGTCAGATAATTTCGGCATTGTGTTATTATCAGGGACATGCTTGACATCAGCTTATGTACATACATTTTACACTGTGTGCCTCTGCTGCCTCTATAAGTACCCATAGTTACAACTTATATTGTGTGATGTGATGGTGTAGTGTTGTGACTTGGATAATGTCCACATGTATTTATCGATAACAACGTGTGATCGTATATACGTAAGATGAATCCGATATTACTACAACAGACTTAACACACAATTTCAAATTTTTACGGAACTTTTTGTCATTCCCAGTCCCCACAAATTTAGGAAAGGAAAAAATTTTATCACTTACTACATTTTCGCTGTTCACGCAGTAAAGCTGCTGCATCAGACATGACGTTTAAATGTGTTCTTCCATGCGACTAACTCTGTTCGTAATACACTCCTGGAAACGGAAAAAAGAACACATTGACACCGGTGTGTCAGACCCACCATACTTGCTCCGGACACTGCGAGAGGGCTGTACAAGCAATGATCACACGCACGGCACAGCGGACACAACAGGAACCGCGGTGTTGGCCGTCGAATGGCGCTAGCTGCGCAGCATTTGTGCACCGCCGCCGTCAGTGTCAGCCAGTTTGCCGTGGCATACGGAGCTCCATCGCAGTCTTTAACACTGGTAGCATACCGCGACAGCGTGGACGTGAACCGTATGTGCAGTTGACGGACTTTGAGCGAGGGCGTATAGTGGGCATGCGGGAGGCCGGGTGGACGTACCGCCGAATTGCTCAACACGTGGGGCGTGAGGTCTCCACAGTACATCGATGTTGTCGCCAGTGGTCGGCGGAAGGTGCACGTGCCCGTCGACCTGGGACCGGACCGCAGCGACGCACGGATGCACGCCAAGACCGTAGGATCCTACGCAGTGCCGTAGGGGACCGCACCGCCACTTCCCAGCAAATTAGGGATACTGTTGCTCCTGGGGTATCGGCGAGGACCATTCGCAACCGTCTCCATGAAGCTGGGCTACGGTCCCGCACACCGTTAGGCCGTCTTCCGCTCACGCCCCAACATCGTGCAGCCCGCCTCCAGTGGTGTCGCGACAGGCGTGAATGGAGGGACGAATGCAGACGTGTCGTCTTCAGCGATGAGAGTCGCTTCTGCCTTGGTGCCAATGATGGTCGTATGCGTGTTTGGCGCCGTGCAGGTGAGCGCCATAATCAGGACTGCATACGACCGAGGCACACAGGGCCAACACCCGGCATCATGGTGTGGGGAGCGATCTCCTACACTGGCCGTACACCACTGGTGATCGTCGAGGGGACACTGAATAGTGCACGGTACATCCAAACCGTCATCGAACCCATCGTTCTACCATTCCTAGACCGGCAAGGGAACTTGCTGTTCCAACAGGACAATGCACGTCCGCATGTATCCCGTGCCACCCAACGTGCTCTAGAAGGTGTAAGTCAACTACCCTGGCCAGCAAGATCTCCGGATCTGTCCCCCATTGAGCATGTTTGGGACTGGATGAAGCGTCGTCTCACGCGGTCTGCACGTCCAGCACGAACGCTGGTCCAACTGAGGCGCCAGGTGGAAATGGCATGGCAAGCCGTTCCACAGGACTACATCCAGAATCTCTACGATCGTCTCCATGGGAGAATAGCAGCCTGCATTGCTGCGAAAGGTGGATATACACTGTACTAGTGCCGACATTGTGCATGCTCTGTTGCCTGTGTCTATGTGCCTGTGGTTCTCTCAGTGTGATCATGTGATGTATCTGACCCCAGGAGTGTGTCAATAAAGTTTCCCCTTCCTGGGACAATGAATTCACGGTGTTCTTATTTCAATTTCCAGGAGTGTACATTTCGCACACGGTATCCATGTATTAAAACTACCGCATCGTGTCCGATGCTTTGACCACAAATATTGTTTATAATCCTCCTACAGGGGGCTCACTGTTCTTTTGTGAGTTTATGCTCAGTGCATATGGGCCCCGAATTATTGCATCCCATTCTTTCTTCCCTGGCTGCATTTCCTTCACCGTGCGCCTCTTTCCCTATCCTCACTCCTTCTTCGTTGCCCTCTCCTTCCCCTCTCTTACTGTTCTGATTTATGTCGACATGGCTATCTACATCTACATCCATACTCCGCAAGCCACCTGACGGTGTGTGGCGGAGGGTACCTTGAGTACCTCTATCGGTTCTCCCTTCTATTCTAGTCTCGTATTGTTCGTGGAAAGAAAGATTGTCGGTATGCCTCTGTGGGCTCTAATCTCTCTGATTTTATTCTCATGGTCTCTTCGCGAGATATACGTAGGACGTAGGAGGGAGCAATATACTGCTTGACTCGTCGATGAAGGTATGTTCTCGAAACTTCAACAAAAGTCCGTACCGAGCTACTGAGCGTCTCTCTTGCAGAGTCTTCAACAGGAGGTTATCTATCATCTCCATAACGCTTTCGCGATTACTAAATGATCCTGTAACGAAGTGCGCTGCTCTCCGTTGGATCTTCTCTATCTCTTATACCAACGCTATCTGGTACGGATCCCACACTGGTAAGCAGTATTCAAGCACTGGGCGAACAAGTGTACTGTAACCTACGTCCTTCGTTTTCGGACTGCATTTCCTTAAGATTCTTCCAATTAATCTCCGACTGGCATCTGCTTTACCGACGATTAATTTTATATGGTCATTCCATTTTAAATCACTGCTATTGCCTACTCCCAGTTAATTTATGGAAGTAACTGCTTCCAGTTGCTGACCTGCTATATTGTAGCTAAATGATAAAGGATCTCTCTTTCTATGTATTCGCAGCACATTACACTTGTCTGCATTGAGATTCAATTGCCATTCCCTGCACCATGCGTCAATTCGTTGCAGATCCTCTTGCATTTCAATACAATTTTCCGTTGTTACAACCTCTCGATATACTACAGCATCATCCGCAAAAAGCCTCAGTGAACTTCCGATGTTATCCACAAGGTCATTTATACAGGGTGGTCCATTGATAGTGACAGGGCCAAATATCTCACGAAATAAGCGTCAAACGAAAAATCTACAAAGAACGAAACTTGTCTAGCTTGAAGGGTGAAACCAGATGACGCTATGGTTGGCCCGCTAGATGGAGCTGCCATAGGTCACACGGTTATCAACTGCGTTTCTTTAAATAGGAACCGCCATTTTTATTACATATTCCTGTAGTACGTGAAGAACTATGACTGTTTTAGTTGAACCACTTTTTTCGCTTTGTGATGGATAGCGCTGTAATAGTCACAAATGTATAAGTACATGGTATCGCGTAACATTCCGCCAGTGCGGACGGTATTTTCTCCGTGATACATTATCCGTGTTAAAATGGACCGTTTACCAATTGCAGAAAAGGTCGATATCGTGTTGATGTATGGCTATCGTGATCAAAATACCCAACGGGTGTGTGCTATGTATGCTGCTCGGTATCCTGGGTGACATCATCCAAGTGTCCAGACCGTTCGCTGGATAGTTACGTTATTTAAGGAAGAAGGAAGTGTTCAGCCACATGTGAAACGTCAACCAAGACCTGCAACAAATGATGATGCCCAAGTAGGTGTTTTAGCTGCTGTCGCTGCTAATCCGCACGTCACTAGCAGACAAATTGCGCGAGAATCGGGAATCTCAAAGACGTCGGTGTTGAGAATGCTACATCAACATCGATTGCACCCGTACCATATTTCTATGCACCAGGAATTGCATGGCGACGACTTTGAACGTCGTGTACAGTTCTGCCACTGGGCACAAGAGAAATTACGGAACGATGAAAGATTTTTTGCACGCGTTCTATTTAGCAATGAAGCGTCATTCACCAACAGCGGTAACGTAAACCGGCATAATATGCACTATTGGGCAACGGAAAATCCACAATGGCTGCGACAAGTGGAACATCAGCGACCTTGGCGGGTTTATTTATGGTGCGGCATTATGGGAGGAAGGATAATTGGCCCTCATTTTATCGATGGCAATCTAAATGGTGCAATGTATGCTGATTTCCTACGTAATGTTCTATCGATGTTACTACAAGATGTTTCACTGCATGACAAAATGTCGATTTACTTCCAACATAATGGATGTCCAGCACATAGCTCGCGTGCAGTTGAAGCGGTATTGACTAGCAATTTCATGACAGGTGGATTGGTCGTCGAAGCACCATACCATGGCCCGCACGTTCACCGGATCTGACATCCCCGGATTTCTTTCTGTGGGGAAAGTTGAAGGATATTTGCTATCGTGATCCACCGACAACGCCTGACAACATGCGTCAGCGCATTGTCAATGCATGTGCGAACATTACGGAAGGCGAACTACTCGCTGTTGAGAGGAATGTCGTTACACGTATTGCCAAATGCAATGCAATGCAATTATTGCATTTATGTGGTATTTACATGTAATCACGCTGTAATAGCATGCGTTCTCAGAAATGATAAGTTCACAAAGGTACATGTATCACATTGAAACAAGTGAAATAAAATGTTCAAACATACCTACGTTCTGTATTTTAATTTAAAAAATACCTGTTACCAACTGTTCGTCTAAAATTGTGAGCCATGTGTTTGTGACTATTACAGCGCCATCTATCACAAAGCGAAAAAAGTGGTCCAACTAAAACATTCATATTTCTTTACGTACTACACGAATATGTAATAAAAAATGGCTGTTCCTATTTTAAAAAAACGTAGTTGATATCCGTTTGACCTATGGCAGCGCCATCTAATGGTCCAACGATAGCGCCATCTGGTTTGCCCCTTCAAGCTAGACAAGTTTCGTTCTTTGTATTTTTTTTCGTTTGATGCTTATTTCGTGAGATATTTGGCCCGGTCACGATCAATGGACCACCCTGTATGTATTGTGAATAGCAGTGGTCTTACGACACTCCCCTGCGGCACACCTGAAATCACTCTTACTTCGGAAGACTTATCTCCATCGAGAATGACATGCTGCGTTCTGTTATCTAGGTACTCTTCAATCTAATCACACAATTGGTCTGATAGTCCGTATGCTCTTACTTTGTTCATTAAACGACTGTGGGGAACTGCATCAAACGCCTTGCGGAAGTCAAGAAACACGGCATCTACCTGGGAACCCGTGTCTATGGCCCTCTGAGTCTCGTGGACGAATAGTGCGAGCTGGCTATCACACGATTGTCTTTTTCGAAACCCATGTTGATTCCTACAGAGTAGATTTCTAGACTCCACAAAAGTCATTAGACTTGAACATCATAGGTGTCCCAAAATTCTACAACTGATCGACGTTAGAGATATAGGTCTATAGTTCTGCATATCTGTTTGACGTCCCTTCTTGAAAACGGGGATGATCTGTGCCCTTTTCCAATCTTTTGGAACGCTATGCTCTTGTAGAGACCTACGGTACACCGCTGCGAGAAGGGGGCAAGTACCTTCGTGTACTCTGTGTAAAATCGAACTGGTATTCCAACAGGTCCAGAGGCTTTTCCTCTTTTGAGGAATTTAAATTTTTTTTCCACCCCTCTATCATCTGTTTCGATATCCACCATTTTGTCATCTGTGCGACAATCTAGAGAAGGAACTACAGTGCAGTCTTCTTCTGTGAAACAGCTTTGGAAAAAGACATTTAGTATTTCGGCCTCTACTCTATCATCCTCTGTTTCAGTACCATTTTGGTCACAGAGTGTCTGGGCATTTTCTATTGAACCACCTACCGCTTTGACATAAGACCAAAATTTCTTAGGATTTTCTGCCAAGTCAGTACATAGAACTTTACTTTAGAATTCATTGAACGCCTCTCGCATAGCCCTCCTCTCACTACATTTCGCTTCGTGTAATTTTTGTTTCTCTCCTAGGCTTTGGCTATGTTTATGTTTGCTGTGAAGTTCCCTTTGCTTCCCTGGCAGTTTTATAACTCGGCTGTTGTACCACGGTGGCTCTTTTCCATCTCTTGCGATCTTGCTTGGCACATACTCATCTAATGCATATTGTACGATGGTTTTGATCTTTGTCCGCTGATCCTCAACACTATCTGTACTTAAGATAAAACTTTTGTGTTGAGCCGTCAAGTACTCTGAAATCCGCTTTTTGTCACTTTTGATAAACAGAAAAACCTTCCGTTTTTAATATTTCTATTTACGGCTGAAATCATCGATGCAGTAACCGCTTTATAATCGCTGATTGCCTGTTCTGCGTTAACTGTTTCAAAGAGTTAGGGTATGATTGTCACCAGAAGGTCTAATACACTCCTGGAAATTGAAATAAGAACACCGTGAATTCATTGTCCCAGGAAGGGGAAACTTTATTGACACATTCCTGCGGTCACATACATCACATGATCACACTGACAGAACCACAGGCACATAGACACAGGCAACAGAGCATGCACAATGTCGGCACTAGTACAGTGTATATCCACCTTTCGCAGCAATGCAGGCTGCTATTCTCCCATGGAGACTATCGTAGAGATGCTGGATGTAGTCCTGTGGAACGGCTTGCCATGCCATTTCCACCTGGCGCCTCAGTTGGACCAGCGTTCGTGCTGGACGTGCAGACCGCGTGAGACGACGCTTCATCCAGTCCCAAACATGCTCAATGGGGGACAGATCCGGAGATCTTGCTGGCCAGGGTAGTTGACTTACACCTTCTAGAGCACGTTGGGTGGCACGGGATACATGCGGACGTGCATTGTCCTGTTGGAACAGCAAGTTCCCTTGCCGGTCTAGGAATGGTAGAACGATGGGTTCGATGACGGTTTGGATGTACCGTGCACTATTCAGTGTCCCCTCGACGATCACCAGTGGTGTACGGCCAGTGTAGGAGATCGCTCCCCACACCATGATGCCGGGTGTTGGCCCTGTGTGCCTCGGTCGTATGCAGTCCTGATTGTGGCGCTCACCTGCACGGCGCCAAACACGCATACGACCATCATTGGCACCAAGGCAGAAGCGACTCTCATCGCTGAAGACGACACGTCTCCGTTCGTCCCTCCATTCACGCCTGTCGCGACACCACTGGAAGCGGGCTGCACGATGTTGGGGCGTGAGCGGAAGGCGGCCTAACGGTGTGCGGGACCGTAGCCCAGCTTCATGGAGACGGTTGCGAATGGTCCTCGCCGATACCCCAGGAGCAACAGTGTCCCTAATTTGCTGGGAAATGGCGGTGCGGTCCCCTACGGCACTGCGTAGGATCCTACGGTCTTGGCGTGCATCCGTGCGTCGCTGCGGTCCGGTCTCAGGTCGACGGGCACGTGCACCTTCCGCCGACCACTGGCGACAACATCGATGTACTGTGGAGACCTCACGCCCCACGTGTTCAGCAATTCGGCGGTACGTCCACCCGGCCTCCCGCATGCCCACTATACGCCCTCGCTCAAAGTCCGTCAACTGCACATACGGTTCACGTCCACGCTGTCGCGGCATGCTACCAGTGTTAAAGACTGCGATGGAGCTCCGTATGCCACGGCAAACTGGCTGACACTGACGGCGGCGGTGCACAAATGCTGCGCAGCTAGCGCCATTCGACGGCCAACACCGCGGTTCCTGGTGTGTCCGCTGTGCCGTGCGTGTGATCATTGCTTGTACAGCCCTCTCGCAGTGTCCGGAGCAAGTATGGTGGGTCTGACACACCGGTGTCAATGTGTTCTTTTTTCCATTTCCAGGAGTGTATGTTATCGCCACGAGTCGGTTCTCTGTAAAACTGCTCAAGGTAGTTTTCAGATAACGCACTTAAACAAATTTCACTGGATTCTTTGTCCCTGGAACCCGTTATAAACGTTTGAGTCTCCCAGTGTATATCTGGGAAATTAAAATCTCCACCCAGAACTAAAATATGGTCTGGAAATCTACTCCAAATATTTTGCAAATTTTCCTTCAGGTACTCTGCCACAACAGCTGCTGAGCCAGGGGGCCTATAGAGACATCCAATTACCATGTTTGAGCCTGCTCTAACCGTGAGCTGCACCCAAATTATTACACATTTCGGATCTCCGTTAATTTCCTTCGATACTGTTGCACTTTTTATCGCTATAAACACGCCTCCCCCTTCGCTGTCCAGCCTGTCTCTGCGGTATAAATTCCAGTCTGAGTTTAGAATTTCATTACTGTTTACATCTGGTTTCAGCCAACTTTCCGTCCTTGGCACTATGTGGGCATTTTGACCGTTTATTAATGAGTGCAGTTCTGGGACCTTTCTATAGACGCTCCTTCAGTTTACTATTACCACATTAATATTGTTATTCCCTGTTGCATTTTGCCTACTGCTACCTTGCCGCGTCTCGGGAGGCGTCTTGTCGGGCCTAGGGAGGGAATTCTCTAACCTAAAAAACCCACATGTGCACTCCACACGTACTCCGCTACCCTTGTAGCCGCTTCCTGCGTGTAGTCCCCCTAATTACCCTGTATTTCTTGCAATTTTGTTCCTGCAGCCTGTTCTCTTTCATCCTTTTTGGCATTTAGGTCCCCCACTTGAGGTTTGACCACCACTACTAAATTTTCTGTTTTTAGTGTGAGCCATTTGGGGAATAACTCCCTCCTTACCATGTATGATATGGATTCCTCTCCCACCCTTTCTTCCCCACCGTAGCCCCCCTTCCAGCCCGCTAGGTCACCAGTATCTTTAGCCAGTCCGTGTGGGGAGGCTGTTAGGTACCCATGTGGCTGCACACCCTGAAAACACAGGGAGCACACTACTGATAACTGAGCTGTACCCTCTCCACGTATGCCAAGGAGTGGTTGCTTGTCGTCCTGGAGTAACGGAACTCCTGACAATGTCTGCCATGCCATGTGACCCTTGCTGTGGCTGGGTGCCGCCCATTGGGAGGGCCTCTGATCGGGGTAGATGGAATCGGTGTGAGTGCTTGGCGCATGAAGCATATCAAACTGCAAAAATCTGGCTCTTCTCAAATGGCCGTCTCTTTGAATGGTAAAGGATCATTGAATGCTACTTTGTATCACCCGACAGCCTTCCTGTCCCTGGCAACACTCTGCGAGGAGGGCCAGGTTCACCGTCTTTGGTTGAAACACTTTCCTCTCCCTGCTACCTCGTCTCCCTTGCCCTTGTCTGTACTAGTACAGATGGAGACACATTCCCGCCACAAAGCCGATTTTTTTTAGAATACCAAAGGACAAGTTTGGCTCCCTGTTGATCAAAGCTTCTTCTGATGCCCTGTCTTCAGCTGATATCTTGGCAATGTTCCAGTCTCTGTTACACCTCACCAGTCTCTGAATATGGTCCTGAGAGTGATTTTTCATAAGGACCCTATCCTGCAAACTGAGGACGAACTCCAGGCTAGTCTGGAGAGACAATGCGTTCATTTTGTTCGATGTGTGCAGAATGGTCGTAAAGACAACTGCACAGATACCAGTGCCTTCATTCTGGGTTTAGAGGGGGATATCCTCTCAGAGAAGCTCAAGGTTATGTGCTGCAGGTGACGTAATGCTGTACATCCCACCATCTGTGAGATGTTTTCGGTGCTTGCATTTTAGGCATATGTTGTCCTGCTGTATGGCAGACCTTCTGTGTGGTGACTGTGGTCACCCACTCCACAAGAGAAACCTCTGTGTTCTACCATCTGTGTGTGTGTCAATTGTCTTGACTGTCACTCTCATCACTCGCCATATCGCCCAGCTTACAAAGAGAGGAAAGAAGATCCAAGAGTACAAGTCCCTGGATCGCCTGTCTTATGCTGGGGCTCACCAGAAATATGACCACCTCCACCCTGTGTCAATTTTTTCTACTTTTTCGTCTGTTACATCCTTTCCAACTCCTACCTCGTCTTACCCCAGCCCAGTCCCCCAACTGCCCTGCAGTTCCAACGCCCTACCCTCTGGGAACTGCTCCCCCTCCCTGGCCAAAGAAATGCCCCCCTTCTTTGGCATCTGCCAGTGATGGGGCTCTCCCCTGCGCTCCTCTCCCTGGCGTCTCTCAGGCCAGAAGCCTGCTATGACAACTTGGCCACAAGGCGCACCATCTGTGCGTGACAAGGTCCGGGTCTTGTAGAAGCCTTTTCTCCCTATGTGGTATGCCCTCCTCCACCTCCATAAGAGTAGAAGAAGAAGAAGAAGAAGAAACTTGTCCCAGAACAGCCTTTTCTCCCGGACCCCGCCCCACTTCCCCCCTCCCCCCTTCCCAGTGTCCCTGGAGGTGCTGTCTCCCTCTTTGCAACTTGGCTGACATGTTATTTATCGATATCACCTCATCCTCGTCAGTGACCACCACTGACCGAATCATATGAACCCCCTTTGGCTTCTTTGTGTCTGACCTGGACTCTCACCACACGCTAATTCAGTGGAATTGCGGTGGATATTATCATCACCTACTAGAAATACATCTTGTTTCCTCTTATTCTGCGTTATGTATTGCTCTTCAAGAAACACACTTCCGTGACGACCACTCTCGAACGTTTTTTGGTCATCGGGCATTCTGTCAGAGCTGTGCTGGCGCTGGGATAGCATCTGGAGGGGTCTGCACTTTGGTTTGCATCGATGTCATTAGTGACTGGCTCCCCCTTCATACCAACCTTGAAGCAATAGTGGTTAGAGTGCAAACACATCGGGCAATCACTGTTTGCAATGTATACCTCCCTCCAGGTAGGCCACTTCCTTATGTTGAACTGTCTACCTTAATACAGTAACTCCCATCCCTGTATCTCCTCCTCGAGGCCTCAGTGCCCACCACTCACAATGGAGGATTGCCACTTTGACAGCTAGGTGTCTTCTAATTGACCGACTTATTACTGACTTTGATATGTGTCTCCTCAGTAACAGTTCCCCTACGCATTTCAGTGCCACTCATGGCACCATTACTACTATCGATCTCATGATCTCCTCCCCTGCTCTCGTGACTTCCCTACGTTAGTCACCCCATCATGATCTTTGTTACGTTGACCACCTTCCAGTGATTCTATCATTCCTCTGCTGCTACCAGGAAGACATGTGGGGCATTCTGCAGAGGCAATTATCCTTTATATATGTCTGCTGTGCATCTGTCACTATTCTTCGTGCCCCAGGCACTTCTGTGCCCCTATCCACAAGTCCTTCTCATCATTAACCAGTGCTGTGGTGGACCACGGATCTAGCAATCACTGTCCAGGACTGCCAACTGGTGCTGCAGGGATTCAAATGACACCCTTCCCAGGCCAACCTCTTCGCCTTTAAGGCTTGCTACCTTTTTCAGCAGAGTAAAAAGGAATGCTGGGAGCATCATTTTTTTCTCCTCTTGATCGCAGGTTTGGTCCAAGCTCAGTAGCCTTCTGGGCCCCAACAATGGCAAACTGTACAGGGTCTTATCCTCCTAGGTGCTCTCTATACTCTTTCATTGGTCCTTGTAGAACACCTCGCGACACACTTAGCCACAGCATTGGCGTCCTCTTCCTGTTGCGCTACCTTTCTCTGCCAGGAATGCTGAATTGGCCAGACCCCCATTCTGTTTCAGCCCCCACCAAGCTGAACTCTGTAAGGAACCCTCCACTGAATATGAATTCTTGCAGGCTTTTACCTCTTCCTATGACCCTGCCCCAAGCCTGGATTCAATCCACAAGCAGACAATCCAACACTTGGAAGTTATCCAGTGGCAGCATCTACTCAGGGTCTTCAACTGCATTCGTCTCGTAGTTGCTTTCCCCTCTCAGTGATGAGACAGTATAGTTATCCCCCTCCTTATGCCCAGATAGAACCCAATGTGTGTTGACAGCTACTGCCCGATTAGCCAGATGAATATACATTCTACACTGCTTGAGAGGATGGTTTGCTTCTGATTATGTTGGGTACTCGAATCTCGGGGCCTTTTGTCCCCATGTCAGTGTGGCTTCCAGGAAGGACGATCTCCAGCTGACCGTTTACTCAGATTGGAAACAACAATCTGACAGGCTTTTACTAACTGCCAGCACCTAGTCACATTCTTCTTTGACCTACATGTCGCATATGACACGACTTGGCACCATCACATTTTAGTTAACCTCTGTGACTGGGGCGCTGCAGTCATGGATGGTGTGACTGGTCCCAGCGGAGGTTCGAGTCCTCCCTCGGGCATGGGTGTGTGTGTTTGTACTTAGGATAATTTAGGTTAAGTAGTGTGTAAGCTTAGGGACTGATGACATTAGCACTTAAGTCCCATAAGATTGCACACACATTTTTTGACTGGATCTTTCGCAGCCCCCTTCACATTTTTATCCATGTGTTTTTATCCAACTGGCTCGTCCAGGTTAGAGTTGGCACTTCATTCACCATGCCTCAGATCGATGAGAATGGTATCTCACAGGGTTCTTCGTTAAGTGTCACAATCTTCCTCATAGCCATCAATGGGTTTGTATCTTCTGTTGGGCCTCTGGTTACCACGGCATTGTTGATGATTTTTGCATCGAGTTCAGCTCCTGCTTGGTAGTATCTGCTGAGCGCCAGCCCCGAGGTGCCATCTGACAGGCCTCTGTGTAGGCCCTCTCCCACAGCTGCGTTTTCTCCCTCCAAAACGCGAATTATGCATTTTTGTCATCGATCCACAGTACACCCCGATCCAGAATTTTATTTAGGCAACCAGCACTTCAATGTTGTAGCATAATCCTGTTTCTTGGGCCTTATTTTTGATAAAATGCTGACATGGCTGCTCCATCTTCACCACCTGAAGACTTCCTGGAGGCAAAACTTCATGCTCTCCACCTCCTGGCTCATACATCGTGGGGTGCAGACCATGCTATTCTTCTCCATCTTTACCACACTCTGGTTTAGTCCAGACTAGATTATAGTTGTCTGGTTTATGGCTCGGTGGCTCCTTCCACTGTTAAACTACTTGACCCTGTTCATCATTATGTGGTGTGTGCAGCTATAAGTGCCATTGCAATAGTCCTGTCGACAGTCTCTTCGCAGAAGCCAGGATTTTTCTACTACAAATACGATGGAGCCAACTCCTGGTTTCTGACGCAATCGCCATTCGCCAATTCGCTGACCATTCAGTGTACCCTGTCCTCTCTGCAAATGAAGGATGTCTCCCTCCTGATAACCACCCACAGGTGGGACTGCCGGTTGGAATGCATCTCACTTCCCTCTGTTGGGATCACCATTTCCACTCACTGGAAAGTGCCCCATGTATTTCCTCTCGCCCCCGCCCCCTTGGATGGTGTCTAGACCACAGATTAGGGCTGACCTATAGTCTTCCAGTGTCTCATATGTTTCGTCATGGGAGAGTTCCCAGGGTGCTGCTATCTTCTGCACTGATGGTTCTAAGGCGGTAGATAAGACAGGATATGCTTTCAATCTACTTCTATCCTAGATCACCATTTATTTGCTGGAATCATGTTGTGTCTTCACAGCAGAGCTACTAGCCATTAACAGAGCCCTCCATTTTGCCATTCAAGCCTCCCTCCACAGTGTTTTAATATGTACTGACTCAATGAGCTCGTTATCCTAAGGCCTCTGCTGTCTGGCCTTCTCTCTGGCGTTGGCCGTGCTCCTGCTCAGTTGCCTTTCTGTGGGTTCCAAGTCATATAGACATCCCAGGGAATGAACTTACTGACCGTTTGGCTAGAGAAATAGATACTCCCCTTCCTTCTGCCCCCGTCCCCCCCATCCCATTATGTTTTATGACTCCAGCTGCGGATATAAGGATCTATGTCAGATCTCTCTTTGCCCAAAAGTTGAATGACATCTGGTGTGCTCCTGCTCTAACTCTTCCTTTCACTCATCTCTGAAGGATTCCACTGTGTTATGCCGTCTACCTATTAGTCATACCAGGCTCACCCATTGCTTCCTCTTGCGTAACAAACCACTTTCACAATGTTGTTGTGGAGCCAGAGTGACGGAATCCCATATATTGGTGGACTGTCCCCTTCTTTTGGCCCTTCGTATTAACTACAGTCTTCCAGATTTCTTAATATTAATATTAGCAGACAATTCAAACATGGTTCATATGATCCTCAGTTTCCTGTGTGAAAGAGCTCTTTATTTTCAGATTACGGTTTCACTTTACTCCTGGAGCAGAGGCAGGGTGGCTGTGGTTGGGGCCTCTCTTCACGTTTTATCGGCCTGCGAGTGATGATCACTACTCTATGCAAAGACCGTTCTTTTACCCCTCTGTTTTTCCAGGTTTTAGATGTGATCTACATTTTTATGCCTACTACTGTGTGTGTTTTTAACTTCGTCGTTTCATAGTGTGACTCTTGTGATTGGATCCATCAACCTTTAGTGGACCCTGTCTCTTGTGTGAGTAACTTTGGAATCACAGGCCTGATGACCTTGCCATTTAGTCGCATTACGCAACTCAATCAATCAAGCAGTTGTTTACAATCAAGTTTAGAGATATGTGAATGTTGCAGAGAATTTGTGTTTTCAGTATTGTTTTTCTTAATTTGTATACTGTATACTGTACATGATGAAGAAACTGATTAAATGTATGATGAGATAAAAGAAATTATTCAGGTAGTGAAGAGAGGCGAAAATTAAATAGTCATGGGTGACTGGAATTCGAGAGTAGGAAAAGGGAGAGAAGGAAACATAGAGGTAAATATGGATTGGGGGTAAGAAATGAAAGAGGAAGCCGTCTGGTAGAATTTTGCACAGAGCATAACTTAACGATAGCTAACACTTCGTTCAAGAATCATAAAAGAAGCTTGTATACATGGAAGAATCCTGGAGATACTAGAACGTATCAGATAGATTATATAATGCTAACACAGAGATTTAGGAACCAGGTTTTAAATTGTAAGACATTTCCAGGGGCAGATGTGGACTCTGACCACAAACTATTGGTTATGAACTGTAGATTAAAACTGAAGAACCTGCAAAAAGGTGGGAATTTGAGGATATGGGACCTGGATAAACTGACTAAACCAGAGGTTGTACAGATTTTCAGGGAGAGCATAAGGGAACAATTGACAGGAATGGGGGAAAGAAATACAGTAGAAGAAGAACGGGTAGCTCTGAGGGATGAAGTAGTGAAGGCGGCAGAGGATCAAGTAGGTAAAAAGACGAGGGCTAGTAGAAATCCTTGGGTAACAGAAGAAATATTGAATTTAATTGATGAAAGGAAAAAATATAAAAATGCAGTAAGTAAAGCAGGTAAAAAGGAACACAACCGTCTCAAAAATGAGATGGACAGGAAGTGCAAAATGGCTAAGCAGGGATGGCTGGAGGACAAATGCAAGAATGTAGGGGCGTATCTCACTAGGGGTAAGATAGATACTGCCTACAGGAAAATTAAAGAGATCTTTGGAGAAAAGAGGACCACTTGTATGAATATCAAGAGCTCAGATGGAAACCCACTTTTAAGCAAAGAAGGGAAAGCAGAAAGGTGCAAGGAGTATATAGAGGGTGTATATAAGGGCGATGTACTTGAGGACAGTATTATGGAAATGGAACAGGGTGTAGATGAAAATGAAATGGGAGATATGATACTGCGTGAAGAGTTTGACAGAGCACTGAAAGACCGGATTCGAAACAAGGCCCGGGAGTAGACAACTTTCCATTAGAACTACTGACGATCTTGGGAGAACCAGTCTTGAATGGAAAAACCGGTAGAATCCGACCTCGGGGACGATCAGTTTGGAGTCCGTAGAAATGTTGGAACACGTAAGGCAATACTGGCCTTACGACTTATATCAGAAGAAAGATTAAGGAAAGGCAAACCTACGTTTCTAGCATTTGTAGACTTAGAGAAAGCTTTTGACAATGTTGACTGGAATACTCTCTTTACAATTCAAAAGGTGACACGGGTAAAATACAGGGAGCGAAAGGCTATTTACAATGTGTACAGAAACCAGATGGCAGTTATAAGACTCGAGGAACATGAAAGGGAGAGAGTGGTTGGGAAGGGAGTGAGACAGGGTTGTAGCCTCTCCCCGATGTTATTCAATCTGTATATTGAGCAAGCAGTAACGGAAACAAAAGAAAAATTCGGAGTAGGTATCAAAATCCATGGAGAAGAAATACAAACTTTGAGGATTGCCGATGACATTGTAATTCTGTCAGAGACAACAAAGGACTTGGAAGAGCAGTTGAACGGAATGGACAGTGTCTTGAAAGGAGGATATAAGATGAACGTCAACAAATCCAAAACGAGGATAATGGAATCTAGTAGAATTTAGTAGGGTGATGCTGAGGGAATTAGATCAGGAAATGAGACACTTAAAGTAGTAAAGGAGTTTTGCTATTTGGGGACAAAATAACTGATGATGGTCGAAGTAGAGAGGATATAAACTGTAGACTGGCAATGGCAAGGAAAGCGTTTCTGAAATTTGTTAACATTGAGTATAGATTTAAGTGTCAGGAAGTCGTTTCTGAAAGTATTTGTATGGAGTGTAGCCATGTATGGAAGTGAAATATGGACGATAACTAGTTTGGACAAGAAGAGAATAGAAGCTTTCGAAATGTGGTGCTACAGAAGAATGCTGAAGACTAGATGGGTAGATCACATGACTAATGAGGACGTATTGAATAGTATTGGGGAGAAGAGGAGTTTGTGTCACAACTTGACAAGAAGAAGGGACCGGTTGGTAGGACATGTTCTGAGGCATCAAGGGATCACCACTTAAGTATTGGAGGGCAGCGTGGAGGGTAAAAATCGTTGAGGGTGACCAGGAGATGAATACACTAAGCAGATTCAGAAGGATGTAGGTTCAGTAGGTACTGGGCGATGAAGGAGCTTGTACAGGATAGAGTAACATGGAGAGCTGCATCAAACCAGTCTCAGGACTGAAGACCACAACAACAACAACAAACAACTTCTAATTTTACGTGTCACACATATTTCTCTGTTTGACTTTTTCGTAATTTCTAAGCTGTTTTCACGAGCACCTGGAAGTTAAACTTTTTCAACATTTCATGTTTTTGTTTCTAATAGAAGATTGGAAATATAAATACCCAGGCAATGCCAGGTTTCTCAGCTACTTAGTGATAAAATTCTTCTTATAAAAGTATGCCACTCAGAAGTAGTTCCATTGTGTTGGAAACATGCTTTCATGCACTTTCCACTTGCGCAGCATTTACCATATTGTTGCCTTGCTCCCACACCTTCTGGAGATAGAGCAGTAGTGAGGAAAGTGCGAGTGCTCGCCAAACTTAGTTTGTAGTCCTGGAGGGCGCGCGTGCGCCAGGAGAGCAAGTTTCGGCCAGCCCTGCTCTAAAGTGTGTTTAAATGTTATGATACTGCTGGATAAAAGTCACGTGTAGGACACGCATCTGATGTGTATAGCTTACAATGTGTAAAAAGTGATAATTTATATATACACCAAACTGGCCAAAAGTTTGTAATAAGTTACAAAGAACATATCAGCCCAAACATAATTTGTGATGCACAGAACATACAGTATTTTGAAAATTTTTCACATGTCACAAATTGATTTACTAGCAGTGCGCATACAATGACTTTTTAGTTCTTTTTCAAAATGATTTATGATTCATTGAAGCAGTAAGCTTATGACATATCAGTAATTTATCATATGGTGTGATAATGTATGAGACTGGCAATAATAATCCTAATTTAAAATCGCGAATTCACAGATGGCAGTCAGTAGACGTGGCGTTAAACTTAAACCAGTTGGCTGACAACTTTCTGTTATGAATATTAGAAGTGATATCTTGTTTAAATTCACTCGTGGACAATGCAGCTATTGTAGCTGTCGATCGTTTGTACACACGTCTCGCAGTATGGGCACTATAACAATATTTAATCAGTGATGAACGATGTCAATTTACATAACCAAGTATGATTTTTCATTTTAGGTGAGGTATTTCATACCACTGACCACATATATTTGGATGTTTTTATTCTGCCATGTTTCAATATTTTCCCTTTTATGCCTTAATGATTTTGTATTTAACCAGAGCACTTAGCTCTAAGAATACCATGATGTTTAATGAAACAATGGAAACTCCAGGTTTGAATATCAACGATGTAAGGAAAATATTGATGGCTACTTACCGTAAAGACAACACATTAAGTTGCAGACAGGCAGAATTTAAAGACACTTACACATTAGCTTTTGGCCACAGCCTTTCTCAGAAAAAGAAAGAGAAGCATGCACCATTCATTCACACTAGCGAGCACGCGTGACACACACGTGACCACCACCTTCGGCAACGCTACATTGCATTCTTGTCCTTGCTGCTGGAGTTGCCAGTCATGTGTGTATGAGGTGTGTGTGTTTGTGGGAATGAATGTTGTGTGTTTCTCCTCCTTTTTGTCATTTTTACGGTAAGTAGCAATCTATTTTTGCCTTACAATGATGATGTGTCACACAGTAAACATCATTTTAGATCAGTATGTATTGCATAAAGGAAATGAAAAATTCAAATCTATTATGTGTTATTCCCTTTTTATTCACAATTTTCTGTACTGTAGATCTAAAGAGGACTCATAGGACTCATCAATGACCTGAAAACAGTAAGAAATAAAGAAAATTTGCAATCTTGACATAGGATTTTTATTCGCACATTTTAAATCGACAGATCGTCTATATCCCTGTTGACAATATCAAGGAATATTATTGTTTGAGTCCTTTACCAACACATCATCTGTTTATTTAGTTCTAGCATTATAGTCTCTGAGAGACAGTGTATGGACACACAGTGAACAACAGAAGGCTCCTGTCAGATTTTTATGTCTGAACAACTAAAGATGCATATTGAATTTTGAATGTATCAAGACAAGTTAATACAGTCAAGTAACATTTTGTCCATTCCCCACCAACTGGTCTAATTTTCGAAGTTTCCACATGATTGTCATGTATTTTTCTGAAATTTTGTATGAACATTTGCACATGTGCCCAATGAACGTTGGCAAAGTCTCGTGATCATTAATTCAATACTTCCTGAGACATAGTCATTTGTTTGACCCCATAGTGCATCTATCAGCAGTGCAGCTCTGAGTTTTTGGCAACTTTGAGATGTAATATCTCTGCGAGTATATTCTTGAAACAAGCAAAACTTGATGACAGGAGCAAAACGTGGCCACTGTGTACTATTTTTTGCGTTCTCGTAAGTGAAATAATAATGATAAAAAAGATTTCCTGAGTGATTTGCCAATGAATAATTTGAAGCAAAATCAGCCAAAAAATTGATGCTCGAAAAAATGTCTGAAGCTTTTTATCTCTCTCAAAGTAATTGCGGGATACCACCTGAAACTTTGCACAAAAAATCTTACCAATACCAGATATTAGAATATAAAATTCCGTTCTGCTACTGCTTTCCAACACTTTCCAAATTGAGAACAAACTTGACATTGTAGCTAAAAATGCCAAAAATGGCTATTCTGTCCCACCTTTACACAAAAATGCCATCTGTAAACTCTTTAACCCATTTTCATTAGAAGGAAGACCATGTTTCAAACCATCTAAAAACAACATTAGGTTTTGCAATGCAAGCATATAAGGTCCTATAAAAAGAACTACACTATGGAGATTCATTGAGGATGGGCCCATATTCCACTGGTACTCAAATTATATGCGATGTCATTTATGTTATGCACTCGTTTAGTCCTGTGTGTGGAAGATAAACTCAGAATTCCTGATGACTAGAACATTATCTTGAGTTCTGACTAAAGATTATTTTATAGTCATCATGACTTCTGATTTTATCTTCCACACAGAGCAGTAAACTCGCTAGTTTTTTAGACAACTCTATAGCATGAAATTTGTTTTGCAAAAAATACAGTAGATAAGTATATAGTATAAAGACCAGTTTTATCTTTTTTGTGGCTATAATAATTTGAGATAATCACATTTGAAAACTGTAATTTTTTGGGTTCTGTCTTATCCCACACTATCCTATCAATGACATCATCTGTCCATCACTATAGTTCATCATGACATTCAACAACATTAATGAAATCTGTCAAAAAACTCGAGTAGCTTGAGGTAAACATATGCTTAAGACCCTAAAAGGGACCTCTTCTTCCTTTGACCTGTGACACTTCAGAAATATAGCATCAGCTTGGGACCCTGTGCAAAGAAACCCTTAGCAGATTTGGAAAGTATTGGTAAGGAAACTCACTGCTGCATGCTGGTTGATGCTGTTTTCTCACTTTAAAAGAAAACAGCAGTGGTCAAGCTGCCATGGACCATACATTTATACAATTTCTTATGTGTACACTAATGGTCAACATTAACTGCAAGCTATGCTAACACACACTGTCACTTAAACTAGAATTAAACTACACAATAAAAGGACATTGTAATAATTCTCTGTCACACAAATCCACTCCAAAAAATGTCAGGAAGACTGCTGTGAACTCCACCAAAATTTACACAATGTGGCAGTGGGATAAAACCCAAAGGTGATTTGAACAAACTACGCTGCAGTTGTTATGCAGCAGTCTTACTACCATGACCGCCACTGCTTTGGTAATGCATAGTTACATTGTGAAGTTTATAATCAGCTTGATACTGTAGTTATAGCAGGAAAACAGACTGGAATATGTCATTGTGAGTTGTGACAAAACATACCCCATTTTTGAAGTGTTTTGAGTTACTCGGAGTTTGTCACTTCGTACTCATCAAAACTTTTGATATAGCCTTCCACAGAGAGTACTAAACAATTGCAGAATGTGATAAAAGATGTTAGATTCAACTCACCTCCACCTTGTTGTTGTTTGCTAAACCAAATGTAGTTTTGTAGGTGGTTTACAACAACCCTTTTTTCTAATGAAAACTAAATTGTTTAAAGAAGACTCTTTTCTTGTAAAATCGTGTTATAAGTAACCACTTTTGATGTTTTTAGGAGAATTGTCAACTTTGCCCTAAATTAGTATAATATTGGAAAGCAGTAGCAGGGTTTAATTGCATATTCTAAGACAAATTGGTAGGTTATTATGTTCAAAGTTTCATTTGTATCTCAAAATTATTTCCAGAGATATAAAACCCTGAATTATACACTTTTTTCGAGTGTCTATTTTTTCATCTGACTTTGCTTGAAATTATCTATATGCAAATCACTCACGAAGTCTTTTGTTATTATTATTATTATTATTATTGTTATTATTATTATTATTTTTATTTCACTTAAGAGAGTGCAAAAGTTGTACAAGGTGATCTGGTATTGTTTCTTTCAAAAAAATTTTACTGGAGATATTATGTCTGAAAAGTGCTGAAAACACATGGGCACACTGCTGATGGCTGTGCTATAGGGTCAATTGAATTAATAATGGTGTAACTTTACCAACGCTCAATTGTGCAATTGTTCATACAAAATTTCATCAAAATCCTTGATGGTCATGCTGGAATCTTTAGACCACTTGGTATGAAATAACCCATTTGTTGCACTGATCTGATGTAAAAACAAGTGTATTATGTATAGTGAACATTACAAATGCAGTACATCATAAGACTTATTGCATTGCTTTAATCTGTCCACACAAAATGTTTGTATTACATGTTTTGTTAATATCATTGTGTCTTCTGACATAGGTAATGGTTTGAGAATAAACAAAAAGTTCAAAACCATTCACTAGTAAAATATTATATGTAACTTTGACAGAAACCTTAATTAAATTTAAAAAAATATTGAGCCAATGCTGACACCAACCCAATGTTGAAATTACATAAATAACTGATTATTGCCAAAGTAGAGAGGATATAAAATGTAGACTGGCAAAGGCCCGAAAAGTGTTGCTGAAGAAGTGTAATTCGTTAGCATTGAATATATATGTAAGTATCTGAAAGAGTTTTCTGAAGTTGTTTTACTGGGTTGTAGCCATGTATGGAACTGAAACATGGACAGTAAAAAGCTTAGACTAGCTATAGAAGCATGCAGCAGATTAAATGGGCAGATTGTGCAAATATTGAGGAGGTACTGAACAGAATTGGGCGAACAAGAAATTTGTGGCCCAACTTGACTAAAAGAAGGTATTCGTTGACAGGACACTTCCTGAGACATCAAGGGAAACCAGTTTAGCACTGGAGGGAAGTGTGGTAGGAAAAATTGTAGAGGGAGACCAAGAGATGAATGCTGCAAGCGGGTTCAAAAGGATTTAGGGCACATTAGTCATTCAAAGATGAGTAGGCTTGCACAGGGTACAGTAGCATTAAGAGAAGTCATAGTAATTTAATTTCCTTTTTCAGTATTCTAATAAATGATTCCTAGATCCAGTAGCAACATTACAACTTGTGCCACTGCTTCAGCCATAGATGTCCACTACCTCGCCATTGAGAACCTGTAAATGTGAAACTCACACAATACATCGGATCATTGTGTACTAACCTCTCTAACAACCCATTTCCTCCAATAGTAGACATGCTGGGTAGCCAAACATGTAGGATGATTTTGTATGTTCTGGTTCACTAGCTCAATTTTATAAAAAATAAAAAAATTGCTCATTAACACTCACAAATATGTCATATTTCACAAAATTGACCTAATTACCCAGAACCTACAAAATCATCCTACTACCCATTTACCTAATACTTAATAATTATATCATAATATAATAAGATAATAATAACTATAAAAAAATCACTTATTTTACAATCATTTCGCATAGGCTAATGTAATAAATATATAATATAATAAATATATAATATATAATAAATTAAATATATAAAATTATTTATATATAAAATTATATTTATATATAAAAATATTTACTATATGCTTTAGCAGCAATAAGATTATTATGATTTTTTGTTTGTAAATGTTTTTTGAGTTGACACTTTAATACAATTCTTCCACATTCATAATGTTTAATTGTTTTGAGAAAGTAGTTGAAACTTAGTTGTTGACAGTAAATTAATTTTCTTACATACATGAAGATAAGTAAATTAATTAAAATGTATTTGTTAACAAATTACATTATCTTAAAATTTTCAGTTTTAATTTTTTCTAGTTTTCCTAAATGTTTCATAAATGTATATAAGCACGAAGTTAAATCTTTTGTAACTTGTTTAAGTTTTTCATTCATTTGTATAGAAGCAAATGTTAATAATCAAACATTTTCAGTAAGTAATCTATATTGTGCATCATATGTATGATTCTTTTTACTATACCTTATTACATAAGCAAGTGTATCATTTGGAATTCTATTATTAAAAGTTTCACAAAGTTTCATAGTTGTCTTTTGTGTAGTTACAACATTCTTTCTACGTGTCATATTAGTTGCGAAAGTTGGATAATTATTTATAAAACTAAATGGAGTAATATCAATATCCGATTTTAATAAATTCCTCTTTAATATCTAGTAATTCACCATATGCTATGAGCAAATTATTTGGCGAATTAATATTCCATATTTCTTGAGGAAATACTCGATTTTTACCATTTTTTAAATAAATATTCTGTAGTTTAACATGATCAAATAATTACGAATCCACTAATTGATTATTTTTACGATTTGTCTGAAATAAAGCAAATACAAAGTATGGCATATCAAATTCTGTTGAAGTATAATAATTTGTAATATCTAGTACAAAACTTTTTATTAGCTAAACTAGCAACTTCTTCAGTTTGAAGTTCATAAAAAGAAACAGGAGTTTTAAGATATTTAAATATTTTCACAAGTTCGTAATTTGGTTCATATTTAACAACAGATACACGAATTTCCATAGATTCTATAATAATTCTACCTTCTTTACGTAATGTATCTTTTATTTCAACACCAGCGTCATTTGTGTCAAACCAACATAGAATTACGCCTCCAGAAGATGAACTACTACAGTTAGGTCGCATTCAAACATAATTTCTTTATAATCTTTAAAAAAATCCACCAAGTATTGATAATGGACTTCATTTCTTTTTATTTTCTTTTCCTGTATTAAGAATATGTCCTTCTAACTTATTTTATCAGTAACAGATGAATTTACATGAAATAAAAGGATGTTCAACTATAGATAAAAAATTATTTCCTTTCTTTATTGCTATAAAGTCAGATAATTTAGCTAAAAAATATTAATTAATTTTTTATTTGATTTTCCATCATAAGTTGGATAATCTGTACCATCATTTCCAATAATAAAATTCATATATAATTGTGTATGATTTGGATGTAGACAAACATCACCAGTATTTATTTCAATTTCTGTGTTTTGTTAGAAATATATAAAATATTTTTAGTTTTTTCATTAACAGGAAATGAACAAAACTAATAACTTTCAATTTTATTCATTATTTATTTATCATTGTTATAGCAATTATTTATTTATTAAGAAAATATTATTTCGATATTTTTAAAATAACTGATATAGTAGCACCATTAAAGTCAATTAAATTATCATTTTCATCGGTTGTAGTAACTTATAAATCTTGAACTGCATTAAAAATAGGAATATTTACAGGACATTCTGGATCATAAGTTATTGGTCCACCAAATTCAGCATTATATTTAAATGAACCAATAATATTAGTTTCTTTATGAAAATGATCATTATCTTTTACATACATTCCATCAGAAAGAATAAAACTAATATTAATTCCACAGGCATTATTTTATGAACATCTTTAGCTACAACTTTTTCATTAGGTACAACAACTTGATTATAAAACCAAATAAATGTCCAATACTATCTTGTATATCCATACATAATTTTACATTACTTTCAATAATAATTCTATTTAAATTTTCATCTGCTTTAATATGTAAACTAATGAATATTTCTTTTTAATTTTTAAAATAATATAGTGACCTACAGGAATTTATATCACTTCTCCAACACAATAAAGTTTATTAAATTTTGTTGTAATAGTTGATGTTATCTTGAATAAAAACCAACTAGTGAAACGTTAGTACAATTATCTCATATTGGAACTGTTAATCTTTTTCCAAGTACAGATAATTTATTACTAAGTTGAAAAAGCGACATCCAAAGTTGTCTTTAGACTGTGCCAGCCGACTCATTTATTACTGAAAAAATATAAATAATTGTAAAAATATAAATAAATGTAAAAATATAAATAAATGTACAAATATAAATAAATGTAAAAATATAAATAAATTTAAAAATATAAATAAATGTAAAAAGATAAACAAATGAAAAATAGAAATAAATAAATTAATTAATTAATAAATGAACAAAACAGATTGGGAACCAAATGTAAGAATTCCAGAAAATAATTTAAAATAGAAAAAAAAAACTTTTAGCAAATTTTATAAGATGTGCAATAATTGGATGTGAAAAAAAAACATTGATAATTGATAATTAAATGGAATAAATTTAAACATTTATATATTTATTCAAAAACCAGTGTCAAGAATTTATAAAACCATGTAAAAAATTGAAGGCAAACTTAAAAAAAATTGTTAGTTTTATTGAAAATAATGAAGAAATAATTCCATTAGATGAATGTAAAGAAAATTCAGTTTTTGTATTTGAAGACTTTAAACTAGAAAAACAATTTATTGTTAGAGATTATTTTACTAGAGGCTGACACAAAGGTGTAGGTTGTTTTTACGTTGTTTAAACTTATTCAAAAATACCAAAAAGTTAGTAAGAGATAATTTAAATTTTTAAGTATATTTAGACAAGATGATTCAAATTTAAATCGTATTTACCTTGAGTTTGTTGGTAGTGATTTAAAGTGTGATATTTTAAGGAAATATGTAGCAAATTTTGGAATGATGAATTTGGTTTTTAACAATAGATGCTAGAAAATCAAACAAAGGTTAGTTTAGAAATAAAATACTTATCTCAAAAACATAAAAATACACATAAGTGTAAACATAAATGCAAACATAAGTCTAAATGTTAAATACAAACATTAAAACATAAACATAAATTTAAACATTAACATAAATGTTAACATTAAACATTAATATGAATACAAACATAAACAAAAACACAAAACATAAACATAAACATTGAAGAAACATAAACATAATACATAAACATAATTAATGTGTTTGCTCTTTCATAAATGTTCACAAAGAATGATGAAGATGTGAAAAAAGCTAAGCAACATAGAAAGAACTGAATATGAAAAATATAATAAGCAAGATCAACCTATTATTGGTGCTATTGAAAAAGTAAAACAATTGAAGAAAACAGAGAAACTGAAAAACAAATGATTCCATATCATCATAATATAGAAGGTTTTGGAGATTTATCAGCAATTACACCACTAACAGATTGGTCTGATGATATTCCTGGAAAATATATTTATAAATTAAGTGAAACAGAAATTAGTCATATATTAAATAAATATGAAGAAGAAATTAAAAATATTAATATAAATGAAAATAAAAATAAAATGATAAGTGTACAAATAAGTAAAAATATAAATGAAACTAAAAATATAAATGTTAGTGAAAGAATGTTAAAATATATTAATCATAGTGAAGATAAAGTATTTGGTTGATATTATGGTATGGTATGGTATTATAGATGGTATTATAACACATTATAATAAAAAGATAAAGTATATGAAAACAAATCTTATTAGTGCATTAAATAAAATTGATTCAGTAGAAAGTTATGTTAAATCATTAGAATCAGAAATTAAAAACAGCTTAGATGAAAAAGTAGGGAAAGATCTATAAGTTTTCGAAATTTTTTATAAATTTTGACTTTATTAAATGTTTTTTAATCTATTTAAATTTTGATATTTACAAACAAAGAATCACAATTCACATTTAGTTCTTAAAGAAGACCATATTTATTGTTTAAAATGTAAACAGTTTATGGAAACATATAATCCACATAGAGTTACAACTAAAAATGAAAGGTAAAGAGTTGAAGGTTTCTCTACAATTTGTAAACCTAAAAAGAGTAAATTTGTTTAAAAACTTGTAAATGAACATAGTTCTAAGAGTGCTTCAGCAGATGCTGTTCAAGCTTTAAATAATAATAATATTCATGAAAATATAATTAATGAATTGTATAAACCAATTAGGAAGAATTTTAGAAGAAAAAATGTTTCTTCTTTTAATATAGATGATTTATGGCAAGCTGATTTCGTTGAAGTGGATTCTGGTACTTTAAAAGGCATTTCTAAAATAAATAAAGGATATAAATATTTAATAACAATAATTGATGTTTTTCTCAAAATATGCATTTGCTTTTCCTATAAAAGATAAAACAGCTAAAATATATTTGAAGCTTTACAATAGGTTTATATAGTTGGAAAGCAAAGTAATTTAAAAACAGATTATGGTAATGAATTCTATAACAAAGAATTTAAAGAATTTATGCAGAAATATAGCATTAATCATTATTCAACTTTATCCGAACTAAAAGCATCTGTTATTGCACGATTTAACGGAACACTAGAAGAAAAATTGTGGAAGAAAATTGGTTTACAAGGAATTACAATTGGTTATATTTAGTTAAACATCTAATAGATAAATATAATAATACAAAACATTCTTCAATAAAAGTGAAACCAATAGAAGTAAATAATAAAAATTGAAAAATAAGTAATATTTTAAAGAATGACACAGCTACATTTAAATAATGGTTGTTGAATTAGAATTACTAAACATAAAGGTCTTCTTTAAAAAAAGTTATACAGCTAATTGGTCAACAGAAATATCTGAAACTGCACATGTAATTTATTCTATGTCAATTATATGTAAATTAAAAGATGTAAAAAGTAATTTTTATGAACAAGAACTACAAAAAACTAAATATCAAGGTGTATACTTACTTGAAAAAGTTTTAAAAAGTAAGATGACAAGGTTTATGTTAAATGGTTAGGTTTTGATAATTCACATAGTAGTTGGGTAAATAAAAAAAGTAACTTTTAAATTAATTTTGTAATGTAGTCGCAGACTAAAGTTTGGACGCAGTCCTAAGCCTGCTTTAGCTGTTGCTAGTTCTATAAAGTGTTAATTTACTTGTTTAGTTTAACAATCAGTTATGTTTTAAATGAGTATCAAGTATTTCTAATAACTTTGGAATTTGTACATTTTTTTCATTTAATTAATTCATCTTGTATTTTAATACTTTCATCTTTTATTTTAATTCTATCATCTTCATTTCAATTATTATATTGTTTTTTATTTAATCTTTGTAGTTTTTGCATATAATAATCTTTATGTTTTCTTTGACTTTTCAAATATTTTATTTTGTCTTTGTAAAAAGATCCATTCTTGTAGGTTAATTTTATATATAAAACATTATCAATTTTATATAGAATAATTTTATTAATTTAATAACTTACAATGATCATATGCTAATGTATCTATTTTATTTTGCCTTACATATCTTTTATTATCATGAGGACTTAGTGTTTTTTTTGTGTGCTTGAAGTGTGTATATTTCGTGATTTTCACTTTTAATTAAATTAAGTTTTCTATATTGCTCTATTTTGTTAATCAAACAATCTTTGTAATCTTCTAAACGTATTCTGCTTTTAACAACACGTTTTTTAATTCGTTTAGATTTCTTTTTTATCTTATTGCCAACTTTATAAGAATACATCTTCGCAATTACACAAGAAAATCCAGTTTTTTTCATTACATTGATCTTTCCTTTTACCAACAGCTTTCTTGTTTACTTGTGGAATACCATTTATATTGTCTGTCAAATAATCAATTGTATCAAAGTAATCAATCATCGATTTCATTTCTCCATAGAAATCTTCAGTTTTAATATTGTAAATATAACTATCTCTATCTTGATAACATAATTCAATATTTTCTCCATATTTTGGTTTGATAACTCTAAAGTGAAAACCATTCATTAATTCTTTAGAAAAATCAAGTATATTGAATCCAATATAAATATGTTTGTGAAATATAATTTTTGTTTTATTCATATACATAGCAGCAGGATCGTCATAAATATAGTTTTATGTTTAAAGTTTGTTTAAGCTATAAGTTTATGACATACTTTACTATTTAAAACTAATTGTATATCTTGTATGTTTCTTATATTTTCCATTGTTTTACCAAATACAGAATTATTTATTAATTTATAGATACCCTTTTCAAAAACATTTGTAGCTTTAGTCCTCAACTGTGTGTTTGGATCTATATACTTCTTTAACTAATAAGATTGTTTAAATTTTAAAACTTTATCTATATTTGTGAGCTGCATTTCTAAAAATAAATATTGTTTAAGATGTACTTGATAATTATGCGTTTATCTAAAGTAGTTATTAATTTCCTTTCATTTGTACCTGGAACAAGTTTCGATTCAGGAGCTAATGGTAAATCTGTATGTAATTCATGCAACTCTTTTGTTTATTCTAAATGTACTTAAAATATATAACTATTTTCAGAATTGTTTGAAATTTCTTTTGTCTTTGTACAATTAGTATTATTTAGTTCTTCCCATTTAAATCAATCATATGGTAAGTATTGGTTCATAGCTTAACCATATAAACTATTATCATCTAGATACATTATATAATTTGATATTTCTTTATCATTAAAATCTTTTAGATATTTATTATTTGCTTTTACAATCTTTTACAACATTGTGAAATTACACCTTTTATTCCTTTTCCAAACATTAGAAGAATATCATAAGCATATTATAAATCAAGTTCTTGTTCGATAATTTTTATCATTGTATGCAAAGATAAACCTGGAACTAAAAAAAACCAAGAAGGATCTAGATTATATGTTTGTTTAGATGCTTTTCAAAAATTTTCAAAAACATCATGTAACAACAATACATCAGTTTTAAGATGTAAGTCATGCTATTCACCAAGATTTTTTTATAGTGAATTTTTCCCAAACTGATTTTGCATGTTTCTGATCTTCATCAGTTATATTACAATCACTTAATTAACTATAAAATTTTTCTTTTGCTGGTAATTGTGTTTCTTCGAATTTATTCCATGAATCCATATATAAATAAACGTCTTTTTAATTAATAAATTAAATAATTCGAAGAAAAATATTTTTAATATCTTTAATTCATTTTTCTTTAAATTTGATGAAAGTTTATCAAGTGATTGGGGATTGGCAGAAAGTCAGTTCTGGCTGACACCAAAAGGGGACAGTTAGGATGGAGAGGCGAAAATGGACAGTTCTGGTCTGGACACCAAAGGGTGTAGTTCGGATTGAGACATGAAAGCGGAGAGTCGGTTTTTACCCAACTATGAAGTGAAACGACTTTTCACCTATTTAATGAGATGGACTTGTTATCCGGGATGTGAATGATCGAACTGTGTGAAATGGATATTCGCTCGAGTGTAACAGTAACTCTAATACGACCACTTTCGCTATTAGATTGCTTTCTGAACAAACATTATTCTAACCAAATCACAACAATCATTTATGGGTTGTTAATTTAGCTCCCGATATTATTATTAGTGTTATTATATGTTATGTTAACTTTGTATTTCGGAAACTTGCCATCAGCCAGACAATTTAACCAAGGGGTCACAAGTGTCTAATTTAAGGTGTGTAATGCGACACATACAGTTCAACCCCTAGACGAGTTTATCCCAAGACATTTCAATGAAGAGGAACTGCATGTGTGCCCAAACATCAATGGGATGTTAGCTTGCAGCAAGATTCAGGCTGCTTGTCTTCAGCTGCAGCTGTTTTTCATGAGATGTGACATGTGAAGGGAGGAAGCCATACCTCACACGAGTGGTTCCACCTTATCCTGTGCTGATACTTTGAAACAAACTAGTTTACCTCTATGAATGTCATACTGCTAGAATTCACAGTACGCTCTGGGCTCCTCCGACAGACTGGTGTCGGCAATATCGGCTTGTAATTCTGCGTGTCTGTTCTTTTACACTTTGTGTAAGCAGGGGTGAGCTTTGCTCTTTTTCAGGCACCAGGAACTATTTGCTGTGCAAGAGATTCTCAGTGTACAAGAGCAGGGAGGAACAATTTTCCGATGTATTTGGTATAAAACCAAGCTAGAATTTTATTGCGATGTGGTACCTTGTTAGCTTTAAATAGTTTTGTCTCTCAATACTGCAGGTGCCAATACCAGTTTCTCTCATTTTTAAGTGTGTGCTGCAGTCAAACGTTGGTATTGTGGTATCGTGTTGTGTTCCACTGGGCACTGTGTAATTCATGTTATGGACTGTGACTTCATGTAAATCTGCACTAGACTCAGTTTTATTGCTGTTAATAAACTAAAACCGCAATTTTGACTTCCTTCAAAGAATAATTGTATTGATAAACTATATTGTCAATAAAGGTGTAGATTACCAAATGGTTTACAAGGTCTGTTCAAAAAATTCCAGAAATTTGTCCACAAAATTTTTTTGCTCTTACCTTTTACTTATATTCCACTGTCTCCTTCGAAATACTCTCCTCCACAATTGATAAACGCCTTCTGTTACCAGTTCCTGAAGGTGTCTCGATACGCCTCTTCCCGGATTGCACGAAGTGCCATTTGCAAATTTTCTTTTATCTCGTCTGTTGTTGCAAATCTTTGTTCTTTCAACAGGGTTTTCAACTTTGGAAATAAATAAATAAAAGAAAAACTGTCCATAGGGGCCAGGTCTGGAGATTACTGAGGTTGAGACAGCACAGTGATTTCGTTTTGTGTGCAACAGTCGCACGCCAACAGGGATAAATGTTCGGGTGCATTACCATCATGCAAAACCCACGAATTGTCTCGCCACATTTCAGTGTGTTTCCTTCTCACATTTTCTCACAGCCGTCAAAAACGCATCCTGATAATACTATCGATTAACAATTTGTCGCTGTGGCCTAAATTCGTAATCCGTCAGAGTCAAAGAAAACTATCAGCATGGCTTTGACATTTGATCTGATGTGATGAGATTTTTTTTGTCTTGGAGGACGTCTTCTGACCCATTGTGAAGATTGAAACTTTGTCTCAACATGATAACAGTAGGCCTACATCTCATCACCAGTTACGATTCTCTTGATGAACGTCTCATTCTCATTTGTGTAATCTGAAAGTTCTTCACAGATGACGAGGTGAAGGTCTTTGTGGTCTCGAGTCGTGGACGAACTTGGTGGCAACATAATGCATTCCATCGTGCTGTGTCAGGATGATCCAACTGAAGTGTTACGTTCGTCTGCAATGTCTCGGACAGTCCATCTTCCACTGCCACGCACAATTTCGCTGACGTCATTGAGTGTTGTCGGTAGATGTCGAAGGGCTTTCTGAACAAGGGTCGTCTTTTAACTTACATCCAGACATTTTTAAACTGTGTGAACTATTCCTAACTCTGAGTACGGCTTAATTACTCATCACCATGGGCATCACGCACCGTTTTTTGTGTCTCTGTAAAGGTTTTCTCAAGTTTCCCGCAAAATTTAAAGCAGATGCAATGCTCCTCTAACTCTGCCATCTAGAAATTCGCAAATGGTGCAACACGATGTTCTCCTCAATACAGTATTGCACAATAGCTAGCAGGCATAAAACACTGAAACTTCCAGCACATTAAACGTGTTCTGAAGTTTTTTGAACAGACTTCAATAACTTCAGTGAATTACAACGTCTCAACACAGAAGCTCAACATAGAAAGTGACACTTTAAAATAACATTTGCCACTTTACATCGTATATTTTTAGGACACATGAACCTCCCCAAAGTAAGTCGACGATACCCAGAATGCGTGTATTCATGTCCGAGCAGGAACTTCCTCTCACAGAGTTGCCACAATCATCATTCCATCTCCGAGGCAGACGTCGTACCTGAGCATGGCGCGACAAAGTAAATAAAATAAGACTAACGAGATAGCTAAGCCTTTACATACGATATCCTATTTTAGAGTTCATCAGTAAGAGACATAGGGACACACATCACTCCCGGAGTGGTACGTAATGTCATAATCGTTTTGGACAGATGCTTTTTAAAATATGAGTTTTAAAATTTCTGCTTTCTGTCTCCTGCCTTCACTTTCGACACCAGGCTGATCAGTGAGAAATGTAAAGGAAGAATTGTATCCATTTATTGATTTGACATATGGCCAGAACTTTCTAGAATATTCTGATTGTGAAAATTACAGTAGGCTTCACATGTCTCTCTTCTCTTACAGAATCATATGTTGATATCAAGTTTTCTCTGGCAGTTTCTCTGCAGTCTCTCCTGTAGTGAGAGTGCAGTAGTCATTGTTTCCACAACATTCTCCAGTGATGTTGATGCTGCTGCTGCTGTTTCTGTTCTTGTGGTGGTGGTGGTGGTGGTGATGGTGGTGGTGGTCTTCAGTCCAAGGACTGATTTGATACAGGCCTCTGTGCTACTCTGTATTGTGGGAGCCTCTTCCTCTCCGAAGGCTATAACTATATGAGCCTGCTTGTGACTTTCAAGCCTTGGTCTCTCTCTCTCTCTCTCTCTCTCAACAATTTTTACACACACACACACACACAATAAACAGGATGTGTTGATGCTTCAGGATCCATCCTCTCAACCATTCCTTCCTTTCAGTCAAAGTGTGCCATGCAAGTTTTACTTCTGAATGAGGCTACACTCAAGACAAGACTTCCAAATCCTTAAATTTAATTTACATGTTAACAAATCCCACTTTTTCAGAAATGATTTTTGTGGCATTGGTGTGTACATGTTATATACTATCTGCGTTGGCCACTGTCAGTTATTTTGCATCCCAAAATTAAAACTCATCTCCTACTTTTAATGTCTGATTTCCTAATTACCTGATTTAATACTGCTACATTCCATTCCATTACATGTGTTTTACCTCTGTTTCCATTCATATGAAAATCTCTTTTAAATGCCCACTACCTTCAACTTCTCTTTAAAGTTATTTTGTCGTGTCTGACACAGTTACAGTATCATTGGCAAACTCTGAAGTTTTTAATAATTTTGTACCTTAAAGCAACTCATAACCGATGCAAAGTGTTTATTTCTTCTTGCTGTCCTTCAGTTATCTCTCCTAACTTCTTCTTGGTTTCCTTCACGGCTTGATGAACATGCAGACTGAATAACTATATTTTGAAAAAGGAGAGAAGACTATTGGCTGCTCTCACTTTTTGTCATTTTTAGGATTCCATGCCTCAATCAGTAAAAACAGAATCCTTATAGGAACATGTTGTTGTCTGTCTGTCAAGACATCTTAATTAATTAATTAATTAATATTTTAGCATGTGTAAACGTTATACGGTATTTGCCTTGGCCACTGTCAGTTATTTTGCACCCCCAAATTAAAACTCCTCTCCTACTTTTACTGTCTGATTTATTTTTAATTAATTTCATTAAATTTTTCATTGCTTTTTAAATAAAGTAAGTTTATAGAACTGATTGATGTCACTGAACTTCACTAATTTAGATTCTGAAATGAAATAGTCTTCTAAACTGCAAAGAGTATTAGCAAATCAGCAACAGTAACGTATAGTCTCATGTACACTAACAAGGGAGCTATATTTATCTCCAAAAATAACTAATTGCTTTGCTATCTCAGAAAAATTGGATATTCACTGGCTGAATTACCTAATTATCAGTAGACTCAAAATGGTTCAGAAATATTGACCATTTTATTACAGGCTACAAAGACGCTTTTTTCCCCCAAACAGTTTCTTAATTATTCACCATGGATCTATCAAATGAAAAGGACAAATCCAAAAAATCAATTTTGATCAGTTTCTCAAAGAAGGAGTAATTTCTCAGTCTTAATATTTTTGTGCAGTTATACTATATAGTGTAGTCACTGTTAATGGAATATCAATGTTGGGAAGCTTACTCTTAAGAAAATACACTATTTTGAAAATTGATTTATTTGAGTATGTCAAATCAAACACCTTTCAGTCTGTAGCGAACAGCCGAGTCAACAACCATCTCTGGAAAGATGGACCTACAGAAGATTTTTAATTTTTTTTTCATTTTGTGGCCTGCAATGTCTTTGATATGAAACTAAATAAAAATCAGAAAATTACATACTTAATAGGACTTTATGATGTAAAACTTCAGTATAAATTTCAACTTTAAGCTCAGATAAAATTATGAAAAAAATTACAAATATGAGTAAAAAACGTTTTTTAACATCTGTGGTAAGTAAGATAATGGAGTAAAGTATATCAGTTATATAATTTAAACACATTGGATTAAAATGATTAACAATTATTTGTTGAGACAGTCCTCTGTTAAAAGTTTCAGCAGGTTCACAGACAGCATTTGCAAGTCATTACAGGCTCACAGACAAGCCTCTACTAGTCTGTATGTTGTGTGCCCCCTTCTACCAACATCTGTCCACTCATGCTCAACTAGCTCTTGAAGCATGCAATTGATAAATGAAGTCTCAGTGTTCCAATGGTGTTCTTAACAACAAAGCTTTTCATAAAAGTGTGTATGGAGTGTTTCATAAAGACATTACTTTTATTAAAGATTACAGTGAAGAAGAAGTGTTGTTTATTTAAGAGCTGACTCAGAGGTTACATCAATGTGCCAATACCATCAAATCAAATATTAAAAAAATTTCATCACCTTTTTGGCCAGTCGTGTTTGGATCGTTTCAAAAGTATAAGAAGCATATAACAAAATACCTGAGAGAGATAATGTTTGATCACGAGTCTGAAAATAAAGGGTTGTTTATTTGTGTAATACGAGGAAAATCATTGTGTGAAACATGTTATTCTAAGATATTTGTAATTAGCAAGGAAAGGAATAGTGATAGTTCAGATAAATTATTTTGTCACCTATCAGAAACTATAAAAAGGAGTTGATTTAGACTGAGAAATCCTAGGTGTATCGCCTGCAAGTAAAATAAGAAAACTAAGTGAAGAAAAGAGATTTTGCCTTGGATCCAAAAATAGCAAAACTTGCAGCTACAGTCAAAAAGATTTTGGAAGTTTCATTTCAAAAGCAAATTTGTACTAACCCAAGTGGAAGAACTAAAAGTTTGATAACCAAATATGAGGAGTTGATAAAAGCGCCAAAAGCTGTATGTCATGTTTCAAAGGGAATAAAATTATCAGTTTACTGCCAAAATCTTGGTCTTGAGCAAAGATGAATACAATGTGTGGGAATATTTTGTTAAATTAACTAGCGATTTAGTGAAGGAGCAGGGAATTTTACCTGCATTACTAAAGAAAAATTCAAGTTTATAGACGAAAACCCAATTGTAAAGGTTATTGGGTTTCATGAAGACGACAATAACAGCTGTTTGATGCCTGGAAGAAAAGATAGTGTTTCTGCAATAGAAAATGGTATTAAGGTTTGAAGACATAAAAGGTTAAATCGTGTAATTGAACTAAATTATTCACTGAATTCAAAAAATAAAATCCTGACACTAAAATTGGAAGTTTGAAATTTTGTGAGTTGAGACCAAAATAGTATATTGTTGCAGGGTACTTCAACACCCGTAATATTTACATTGGTTTGTATACCTGTATGTGAAGCTGGTGATAGATGAGGCCAATCTTAGAGGTGATTATAAAGACCATTTGGAAATTCTGGTACTCAATATTGGCAGTTACAGTTGTATGGTCATAGAAAAATGCCAGCATTGTCCAGGAAAACAAGTTTTACTTGTCATGTTTAAAGTATCAGAAGAATATCATATGATGCATGACAATGTCGAATACAAACAATAGGTGACAAGATGGAATCGAAATAGTGAAAATCATAAATCCAGGAAAAAGAGTTTATTGAGGTCTGGGTAGTTAACCTTGAAAAACTGAAAATGTGTTATTTTATTGCTAAAGCTCAGTGTAAGTTTATGAAAGACAAAAGCAAGCTTTGGCAATTGATGAATGCTTATTTCTTACCAACCTTTCTGGAAACTATTCCTTTGTTGTTCAAGACGAACTACAAGTGCATTGCATGGTAAACAAATAGCGCACAATTCATCCACTTGTGTTCTGTTATAAAGATCAGGATAAACAAAAGAATCACAGTTTTTGAACACAAACCTACAGGAGTATACTTTTCAGCTGCAGTTAACAAACTTCATAAAACAGCAACACACTTCAATAAACTTCTCTGATGGTGCAGCAAGCATTTTTTTCGCATCATGCTGAGAAAAGAATGCCTGTGGCAGCATCAGGGATGCGTCCTATGAGAACAAGAGCTTGACACATCAAAGAATGTTTAAATTCTGTAAAGAACAGGTAAAAGGATATGTTTTTGTAAAATGTGAGGAAATACAAGAACTTTACGCCAGTGTCTTCTAGGTACGATTCGACATATGTCAGAAGATTAAAGGCACTCAATCTTTCCATTGTTTTCTACCCTAGTCATGCAGCTTGCCCAAGTGTAAGTTCACATCAGAATTCCCTGATAGTGGACTTCATCATTGTTGAAAACGTGTACCACTGACACTACAAAATAAAGACAAACTGGCTTGTGTTTACAATGAATAGTGGTGGAACGCTGAGGTTGAAAACATTGATTGTCAAAACCAAAGTGTGCATGCTACATTTTACCACCCACCAGGACCGTCTTTAAAAATCTTGAGAAGGATCAAGTTTGGATGACAGTTAAAAATGTACTGAAGAATCTGCCTTCCCTGGAATTTTCAACTGTTACTGGGCAAACTTTTGTCTTAGTGTCCAAACTAAGTGAAGAAATTTCTCAGAAGTCCAATGAACAATGTCGTAAAAACAAATAAGATGAGAACAAGATAATGTAATTATTTGGCTCATTTTCAGTGAGAAAACAAGTAATCATGGATTGTTTAAATTATATAATCTGATATACTGTATTCTATTAGTCTATATGTTGCAGATTTTAAAAAAAACTGTACATTTGACTCATTTGTAATATTTTTTCATAGCTTCCAATTGAATCTCAAAATTGTAAAAATAGACAGAAAGTGGAGATGGCGTTTCAGTTAACAGAAAACGTTTACAACAAAAAGAGTCTCTCACACAACTGCAAAATACGACACTACACAACAATAATTAAACTCGAAGCTCTCTACACATCTGTGACACTAAATCTTCAACCCACAACACTAAAAGTGGAATTAGAAATGAAAGATCGTAAAGTAATGAGGAAAATCCTAGGACCAAGAACTAAAGATGGTGTGCATTATCCAAAACCCATTGCAGAAATATATGAAAATATTTCCAAACTAACTGACACAATGCGCATGAGAAGAATCGAATTCATGGGGCATTTAGAAAGAATGGACTCAAACATGTTAACGCACAAAATCCATACATTTTTAAAGAATGAATTTACGAGACCGAACTGGTGCAAATCATGGAAAAACACCTGAGAGAATTAGGGTCTCCAAATCTACATGACAGGCATGAAATCAGAAAAATCACAAACACACTGGATTTTGAGGAAGAAGAGAGAAAAAGTAACCGACAATCGTGGCCTGCGCAACGAAAGCTAGCCCATTCATTGTGTATGAAGGAATACTGGGTGAAAAGGAAGGCCAAAAAATGTTGATTACATATGGTCGTAAGTGATCAGTCCATGAAGAAGAAGAAGATGATGATGATGAGCAAGACAGATTGCTACTTACTGTAAAGAAGACATGCCAAGTTGTAGACAGGCTCAATTAAAAGACAGTAGCATAAAACTATTGGTATTCGAACCCAAGATGATTGACTTCATGGTTGTGTGTCCGTCAGGTGTGTGTGTGTGTGTGTGTGTGTGTGTGTGTGTGTGTGTGTGTGTGTGTGTGTGTGTTTTACTGATGAAGGCTGTGGCCACAAGCCTTGTGCAAGTGTCTTTTCATTATGTCTGTCTGCAGCTTGATGTTCTTCCTTACGGTAAGTTACAATTTTTCTTTTCCTATATTGTTGCTATTCCTGTCTGGATTTTCCATTGTCCAAATCTCAAGAATTGACATTTGTGCTTACGTTTGGTGTGATGACAGTCTGCTCAGTGTATAATTTTCAGATTTTTATTTGGTCCCCTAACAAAGATACTACAGGCCAAAAAAATGAAAAAATTAAAAGATTCTTTTTTAAGAATAGAATATTTTTAAGAATAGAATATTTTTAAGACTTAGCTTTTCACCATTGATATTCTAAAAAGGTTACTCTATTATATAGCATAATAGCGCAAAAATATTAAGGCTGAGATATTACTCCTTTTCTTGGAAAACTACCATTCAAAAATAGAGTTTTTTGAATTTGTGAACAATAGCTTTGAGCTATAAAAATCTATTAAGGAATATATCCAGCTAGGTGATGATGGTTTTAATATGTATGTCAGAGTGTGCTGAACTAAATGCTTTTTATTTGAAAGGCCAATTGCAACCCAGTACTGATTAATTTAAATAAAAAAAAGAAAAAAGGTTGTGACCTGAAATAAAATGGTCATCATTTCTAAATAATAATAACCCACCAGGTTAGCTGAGAGCGCTGATGCACTGCTTCCTGGACTCTGGTAGGCGTACCGGCCCGTGATAGAATCCACCCTGTGGATTAACAATGAGGGCCGGTGTGCTGGCCAGCTTGGTCTCAAAGACAACTGCAACAGGTTCTCATTATTTCATGATTGACACTAGATGCAGACAGTTGGAGTACAATGATTCTGTCCCCAGTTGGGGTACACTGATTCCGTCCCAGGGAGATTACTCAGGAAGAATTTATATGCAAAGAAGTGGGATACAGAATTACTAACGAATAAGCTTGAAGTTCTCTAAAGCTATAGACACAGCAAAGGGGAATAGCTTTGTAGGCAGTACAGCTGGAGAGGAATGGACATCTCTAAATTACAGCGATCACAGAAGTTGGAAAGAAAAACACAGGTACAAAGAAGGTAACTACAAATAAACTGTGGGTGACTGAAGAAACACTTCAGTTGATCAATGAAAGAATGAAGTACAATAATGTTCTGCAAAATTCAGGAATATAGAAATACAAGTCACTGAGGAGTGAAATAAATAGGAAGTGCAGGGAAGCCAAGACAAATGGCTGCATGAAAAATGTGAAGAAATGGAAAAAGAAATGGTTGTCGGAATGAGTGACTCAACATAGTGAAAACAACATTCAGCAAAATTAAAAGCAAGGGTGGTAACATTAAGAGTGCAAAGGAAATTCCACTGTTAAATCCAGGGGAGATAGTCGATAGGTGAAAAAAGTAAACTGAAGGCCTCTGTGAAGGAGAAGATTGGTATTATGTGATAAAAGAAGAAGCAGGAGTCGATTTAGATGAGATAGGGGATCCAGTATTAGAATCAGGATTTAAAAGAGCTTTGGATGACTTCAGATCGAATATGGCAGGAGGAATAGATAACATTCCATCAGAATTTCTAAAATCATTGGGGGAAGTGGCAACAAAATGACTATTCACTTTGGTGTGTAGAATATATGAGTCTGGCGACATACTATCAGACTTTCAGAAAAATATCAACCTCATAATTCTGAAGATTTCAAAAACTGACAAGTGTGAGAATTATCGCGCAATCAGCTTAACAGCTCATGCGTCGAAATTGCTGACAAGAATAATATACAGAAGAATGGAAAAGAAAATTGAGGATGTGTTAAGGAGGAGGTCAGTTTGGTTTTAGGAAAACTAAAGGCACCAGAGAGACTATTCTGACCTTGTAGTTGGTAATGGAAGCAAGACTAAAGAAAAATCAAGACACGTTCATAGGATTTGCCGACCTGGGGAAAGCATTCAACAATGTAAAATGGTCCAAGATATTCAGAATTCTGAGGAAACAGGGATTAAATAGAGGGAGAGACAGGTAATATACATCATGTGTTAGAAACAAGAGGGAATATTTTGAGTTGACGACCAAGAACGAAGCGTTCGGATTAAAATGGGTGTAAGAAAGGTACGTAGTCTTTTGCTCCTACTGTTCAATCTGTATATCGAACAAGCAATGATGGAAATAAAATATAGGTTCAGGAGTAGGATTAAACTTCAAGGTGAAAGGATATCGATGATACGATTTACTGATGGCATTGCTATCGTGGGAGAAGGTGAAGAATTACAGGATATGCTGAATGGAATGAACAGTCAAATGAATACAGAATATGGATTGAATGTAAATCGAAGAAAGACAAAAGTAATGAGAAGAAGTGGGAATGAGAACAGTAAGAAACTTAACATGAGGATTGATGGCCACGAAGTAGGTAAAGTTAAGGAATTCTGCTACGTAGGCAGCAAAATCATCAATTACAGATGGAGCAAGGAGGACATCAAAAGCGGACTAGCACTGGCGAAAAGGGTATTCCTGGCAAAGAGAAGTCTACTAATGTCAAACATAGGCCTTAGTTTGAGGAAGAAATTTCTGAGAATGTACATTTGGATCACAGCATTGTATGGTGGACTGTGGGAAAATTGAAACAGAAGAGAACGGTAGTAAATTTAGGAAATTTTTGGTAAGGACTATGGGACCAAACTGTGGAGGTCATCGGTCCCTAGGTTTACCCACTACTTAATCTAACTTAAACAAAGGACAACAAACACACACACCCATGCCCGATGGAGGACTCGAACCTCTGACAAGATGCAAACTGTGCAAGATGCCTCAGACCGCATGGCTACCCCGCACAGCTACCCCCCACAGTAGAACTGAAGCATTTGAAATGTGGTGCTACAGACAAATGTTGAAAATTAGGTGGACTGATAAGGTAAGGAATGAGGAGGTTCTGCAAAGAATCGTAGAGGAAAAGAATATTTGGAAAACACTGACAAGAAGAAGGGACAGGATGTTAGGACATCTGTTATGATGTCAGGGAATGACTTCCGTGGTACTAGAGGGAGCTGTAGAGGTCAAAAACTGTAAAGGAAGACAGAGATTGAAATATATCCAGCAAATAATTGAGGATGTGTGTTGCTAGTGTTACTCTGAGATGAAGAGATTGGCACTGGAGAGGAATTCATGATAGACCGCATAAAACCAGTCAGAAGTCTGATGACTAAAAAGGGGGGCAGCCATTTGATGGGGCCGATCTTAGTGTACCACTGATAGCTTGACAAGCCGCAAAGGTCGCGAATGGAACAGTAATGCGAAAATGTAGAATAAATTTCTTTATTTCACGTCTGTGTTCACAAATATTGTAGATGCTCAGATTACTAGTTTCGGTCAGCAATGATTATCTTCAGATCTGCAACAGAACACAAATACAACTACAGCTTAAAACAACAAAGGCCACGATAAAAGCCATTACTGACATACATGTGTAAATTACGCACTTTAAATATGACGAGGCATACCTGATTTATAAAAAAAAGAAAAAAAAATCTGTCCTAGCATACTCGAGACATAGTGACATCACCAAATGCGAAACACACAATCAATACCAGCATCGTCACCCATAAATAAATTATAGTGTATACTAAAGTCATCTTGTTAACAGTACTACTGTTCAAAACAAACTACCATACAGTAGCCACAAAATGTTTGTGTCGCAAGCTCGCCAGATGTTGCTTCTGTAGGTGTACATGGTACAAAATAAAAAGAAGAATACAGTCAGTAAAGTCTGTATTTAGCTTTCATGGTGTAATAGTATTTACAGTAATAATATGCAATAAATTAAGACATGACAAAATTAGAGTGTTAAAAATTCCTTAGTTGTTGTTGAATGACTATAATACTAATACCCTGTAGTAGCGAATTTTAAATGAAAATATAAAGGCATAAGTAATAACTAGCTTATGGAGCAAACAGAAATATAAAAATGACAAAAACACTTTTATCATTCTTTTGTGGGAACAGCTTGTCACAGGGTACGAGGAGACCTTTGGCGGTTACGTTTCTCCAATCATTTCTAGCGATTGCGGCATTCTAGCGGTAACACCAACAGAGGGTGCTGGTTATTTGCTTTTCACTGATAGATTTTCGTACTCTGTTAGCTGGTTACTACCTAAGGCTGTATATTTTTATTTAAAATTTGCCTCTAGAGTATACCAGAATTATTGTAACATAGCTTTTTACTTTTTAACGATCTAACTTTCGTTGAGTCTTAATTTATTGCATTTTATTACGGTAATGACTTTTACAACTGTTAAGCCTACTGCAGATTTTGCTGAGTGTATTATTCTTTCGTATTTTATATCACTGAAGAATATGTGTATGTCTACAGTAGCGACATATGGTGAGCTTGTGGCACAAAACATTTTCTAACTACTGCAAGGCCACTTCTCTTTGAACAGTAACACTGTTAACAAGATCACTCTAGTATATACTATGATTTAAACGAACATGTGTGGCGATGCTAGCACCGATTTTGTGTTCGGCACTGGACAATGTCACTATGGCTCCAGTACATATTAGGACATTTTTTTATTAAACAGGGATGCCTTATCATATTTAAAGCTCATAATTTTCACGTGTGTATCAGTAATACTTTTCATCATGGCCTTGATTGTTTTAAGCTGCAGACATCCATTAGCTGTATTTGTATTTAGCTGCAGACTTGAAGATGGTCATTGCTGACCGAAACTGGTAGCCTGAGGATCATAGAAGTGAAATGAAGAAATTTATTCTACCACTGATAGTTCTCACTGTGCTGTCAGCTGTGAATCGATCATTTGCGTGTGTGAATGCTATTGAGCCGTACACGGGCACCGTATTCCACAACAGAGTAGACTAGTCAAAGTGCTGAAGTGGGCAGAGTTTCAGGTTGCCCATCACAGCTTATGTCAGGTGTTGTTTCTATTTCATGTCTTCACCGCGGTGCTTTCCAGATGCTTCATGTAGGATAGTGTCAGCTCTGATGGAACTCCTTAGATGTTTTGGATGTCAGTTGTAGAGAAGTATGTAGTCTGTGTTTAAAATGGACCAGAAGCTGTCTATTTGCAGTTGTATTGGACAAATGAAAGTATGTTTTCATTATTACCAGATCTGATGTTAAAATGGCTTCCATTTCTTTAAAATTTTGGCCTCCCACTACCAACACAAGTACTAGTATCAGGCACATTGGAAATCTACAGGTTAAACAGTAGTGGGACAACGACAGATCCCTGAGATAGTTCATCATTTAGTGTTTCTGAAGAGCTTATCGTGTTACCCAGTATGACCATTCGACAAGTGTGCAATTAATAAGTTGGAGTCTTCTTCTGCGTGGTGTTATTTGAATGAGTTTGTTAATAAGATCGGGTCTCCAGACGATCTCATAAGCAGCTGAAAGACCTATAAACACAATTTTTAAGTTCTTATGAAAGACTGTTTCTCCAAAAATCGTGAGTGACAGTATCTGTTCCGTACAGCTTCTTTGTGGGTGAAAGCCATCTTGTTCAATTTGAATTTTTTTCAACTGTTGTAGGTGAAATTATTTTATAGATGACTACTTGAAAAAGCTTGTACATTGAGCTAAGGAGGGCTAGTCGACGAGAGCTTTTTGACTTGTTGCTCATTTTCCCTGTCTTAAGGGTAGCGATGACATTGGACTTTTCGTATGTTTTTGGATAGGGTCCGCCTTTAGCAAAACACAATTTTGTTTTTTAACCCAAACATGTTTCACTGCAGTTGCAGATTAGAGATATCTTGGCGTCCTTCTTCTGCTCAGAAGAGAGATCCTGGAGTGCAGCGAGACAGTCACTGTCTTCATCAAAGTCTTGATGGTCTTGCATAGGGCTTCTTGAGAGACAGTCGGCATCTTGGTGTTTTCTTTCACTTTTCTATACTATATATACTATGTCATACTCTGGAAGACGAAGTGCCCAACTGGCGAGTCCTCCTGTCGAATCACAGCAAGACACTTTCTTTCTGTAGTTTAGTAGTTTCTCTTGGCTTTTGTAAGTGTCCTAGAAGCATAGGCTTTCTCTTTTCCGTCAGAAATTTGCACCAGAACAGCACCGATCCCATACCCACTGGTATCTGTGTGTAGTTCTGTAGGTACTCTCCCATCATACAGACCAAGTACAGGGTCAGTCGTCAAGAGCTTCTCGCAGCACATTGGAATAATCTTGTTAAGCACCACCCCTGATAAATTTAGCATCAGCTTTTAACAACTCTTGGTGTGGCCTGGCTTCGATACAAAAGTCTTTGATAAAACGACGGTAATAAGAACATAATCCGAGGACGCTTCTCATATCTCTAATACTTTTAGGAATAGGAAGTTCCGTTGTAGCTCTCACCTTTTCTGGGTGTTGCCGCACACCTTCGTTTGACACAAGGTGTCCAAGTATTTTGATTTCTTTAGTTCCACTTTCTTGGATGAAGTTTGAGTCCGCATTGTTGGAGACACTTAAGAACGGCCCTCAGTCATTTTATACGTTCATCAAATGTCTCTGAGAACACTATAATGTCATCTAAATAACAAAGACTCATCGTCCACTTCAGGTGCCTTAGAAGATTATCCATCATCCGTTCAAAAGTTGCTGGTGCTTTACACAAACCAAACGGCATTAACTTAAACTCATACAGACCCTCAGGGGTGATGAATGCAGTTTTCTCATGATCAGCCTCATCTACTTCGATTTGTCAGTATCCCGAGTACGTGTCCATGGTAGAGAGAAACGTAGCCCCCTTCAGATAATTTAGTGTATCGTCAATTCGTGGAAGAGGGTAAATGTCCTTTTTAGTTATCTTATCAAGCTTCCTGTAATCAACGCAAAAGCGCCAACTGCCATCCTTCATCCTGACGAGAACCACTGGTGACGACCATGGCCTCTGCGAATGCTGAATGATGTCATACTTCATCATTTTCTCTACCTTGTCGCGAATTATTTGGAGTTCGTTGCTGACACATGGTATGCTCTCTGGCTTATTGGTTGATGGTCTCCAGTGCTAATCCGGTGGTTCACCGTCGATTTGTCTAATTTACTCTTCACCTGTGGATTGATAGTCGACCTAGAAGATCTTGTCTCGTAATGGTAGCACTAATTTCGCCCACAAACTCGGTATGGGAGGTTTCTATGACGCTCAGCTGTTCTTCAATTAACGGCTCAGCGTTTGCTAGGCACATGAGTCTTGGAAGGATCTGCGGTTCTCGGCGACAGTTAACTATCCACAATTCACCGAATCCGTTCTTAAACGAGACGACAGAGCCTGAGATGACCAAGTTATTCTCCAGTGGTATGCTTCTCTTACATTCCACTACATGATCCATGGGTTGATGCATGCCATGATACGTGACAGTTACCTTTCTAGCGCTGACTGCAGGAAGTATCACTTCATCCGGCTCACATAGTCTCCGCACACTCGGATGCGCATCTTCCTGTCCACAGTACCTCATCTCGTGTAGCATAATCTTCGAGCGACCACAGTATATAATTGCCTGAGAAGCTTTCAAAAAGTCCCACCCGAGAATGTCATGACTACACTCATGTAAGACGATTAATTCTAAGGGCTATGTATGGCCACTTATACCCACACGAATGGTATATCTTCCTGTAGATTTTACATATTTCCCATTAGCCACCTTTAGCAGAGATGTTTTGCTGTCGACGAATACGGTTTTCTGCAACTGGCGACTGTACTTCTCCGAAATAACTGAATATGATGCTCCAGAGTCCACAAGAGCGTGGGCTGGTCGGCCATCCATTAGGATATGAACGTAGTTTCGTATTATTTTTGTGGTGATCGACAGCGGAGTTTTTTCGCTTCGGCGGCCTCACCTCCAAGTAAGGTCTCACCGTTTAATTTTCCAGGTTGGGGCGGCTAGCTGATCGGCTGGAGCTTGTAAACAGCGATTGAGACCTCGATCGGCGTGTTAGGGGGCGTCCTCTCCAGCGGCAAGCTGGCAGCGATGGTGACCTACGTCATCCTGCACCCACATCATCTTATTCATTTCGTCGTCCCGGAGTTGGAGTCGGCTAAGATCGGTCTGCTGTCTTCTGGTGCGGGGATGATCAAATATCCGCCGCTTTTCTCGACAATAGCGCACCACATGTCCCAGTCGTACGCAGTGGAAACATACTGGTTGGTTATCCTGGGTCCTCCAGACGTCAATCTTCCTTAGTGCCCAAACAGGTTCCTCATGCGGGCATTGTAGGAACGTAACTCCGCCTGGATCTTGACTATTTCACCGTTTTGAAGGGAAATGAAGGACGATACATTGGGTTCAATGTCTGTTCCACTTCTTCACGTATGACCTCTTGAAGCGACTCGGTTTTTTGCTCGCCGTGCAATCCAAGTGCCTTCTGAACTTCCTCTCTCACTATCTGACGATGAACACTTGTGAAATCAGTTGCTTCATCCATCACAGACATCGATAAGACATGTGGAAGCCGTTCAATCTTCTTGCGTGTAATTCTTTTTTGATGCATTGTCTCTATATACTGGCACTATTTTATGAAGTCGTCTGCTGTCGAAACCTCCTTCAGGAGTAGGGCTTCATACATGTCCTCAGCAACACCCTTCATGAGCTGTGCATCCTCATCTTCCTCCTCCATTCTAGGATCCACTATTTCCACAGCCTCAAGACGTCTTGAATGTAGGATGCTGTAGTTTTTCCTGGACGCCGTGACCTGCACTTTAATTTATCTTCAGCCTTGCACTTCTGTCGTTGTGTGTCGTCGAAATACTTGCGCAGTTCCGCCTGAAATACTTCCCAGGTTGTGAACTTCTCCTGGTTGTTCTCATACCATTGCTCGGTAGTACCCTCCAAGTAGAAAAATACGTTAGCCAAACTCACGGTGTCATCCCATTTGTTAAATTTGGCTATACACTTGTATACCTTCAGCCACTCGTTTGGGTCTTGGCCATCGTCGCCTGAGAACCCGGATGGATGTCTCATGTGGTGGCACACAGTTGCTGTCATCGTAACGTCCTCTTCTTCTTCTTCTGTATTCAATAGATTGCGATCTGTTGAATATGGCTTGAACTCGGGTTTTTCGCCACGTAAACGGCGGTTCTTTCGTGTCCTGATGGGAGCCACTGTGTCGTCGATAATGTGCGCTATCACAAGTTCCAGAGCCACTGTGTCGTCGATAATGTGCGCTATCACAAGTTCCAGTACCCAGTCTCCAGCAGAATAATTTCACATAGAAGAAGGTGTAATTAGATGAATGACGAACACTAACTTCACTTAACGAAGGTTTATTCATCACTTGTCCATACAAGAGCTTGGAGTGAACTGCCTCCGGCCAGAACACGTACTGTATATATACAGCTACAGAACATTCCAGTATGATGATTCTTGACATTTGTGCATACTTTTAGAATGTACTCGAACCGAATATAGAAATTAAAACTGTACGATCCAGGTGAGTTTTAAATTCACGGCCCTTCATGCTACAGTTTAGTATCACATCCACTACACCACGGTGCTACTCAGCTTCTTCTGCGACAATATTGTTACAGAATTCGGCCATCCATTTTTTGGTACATCCACCGTAAGTGAAAGTTTTGATGGAAGGAGAGGAGTTTGTATAGGGAGTCGGAGAGTGGAGTGTATAAGATTTGCAGACGACATGGTTGTGATGGCAGAGAGTGCAACAGAGCTGGAACAAATGTTGGATGATCTAAACATAAATTTAGAAGAATATGGAATGAAGATTAACAAGAAGAAAACGAAAAGCATGGTAATTGGAGGAAAGGGGAGAAAATGCCACATGAAAATAGGGGTAGAGGAAATGGAGTAAGTGAATAACTTCAATTAATCGGGAAGTTTAATAATGGATGATATGCATTGCTCAACAGAAATTAGGAAAATAATTGCAATGGCAAAAGAAGGATTCAAGAGAAAACAGAAATTACTTTGTGGTTCACTGAACAAAGATCTGAGCAAAAGACTTGCCAAATGTTACATCTGGAGCGTTGCACTATATGGTGCGGTGACCTGGACGTTGAGGAAGGAAGATGAAAGAAGATTGGAGGCACTAGAAATGTGGATATGGAGAAGAACGGAAAAAGTGAAATGGGAAGACCGAGTAGGAATGAAGAAGCATTAAGAAGAGTTGGAGAAGAAAGAAACATGCTGAAAGTCATCAGAAAGAGAGAACAGAAGTGCACTGGACATTGTTTGAGGAGGGACTGTTTATTGAAGGAAGGAGTAGAAGAAATGACGGAGGGAAAAAGGGGAAAAGGAAAAGGAAGATATCAAATGCTGAACAATATCAAAGGAGACAAATATTCAGAAATGAAAAGACTGGTTATGGACAGACAAAAGTGGAAGGAGCTTAACCCATGACAAGACCTGCCATAAGGCAGAATACCATACTACCACTAATACTACTACTACTACCGTAACTCAGGATGAATTCCATCAGGCCCTGGTACCTCTTCCACTTTCATGTCTTTGAGTGCCAGTGTCCTTTTCTTATACTGAATGACTGGGAAAATACAATCTAGTCTGGAGTAGATGACTTCAGAACTGTATGTTCGTGTTTGATATGTGTGGTGTGTGCTTTGTCCTGTGGGGTTCTGGAAGAAATCATGACTTGTTTTGCAGCCTCATCTGGGAGCAGGGTAATTTATCTTTTGAATCCTTTAGATGTCTGTCTGATTCCTTTAAAGGTGACCAGGCTTGTCTGCTATATCTCTCAAAATCCAGGTTGATGACTGATTCTATCTGTTTCTTGTGTTGAGCATCGTCCAGTATGCATAAGTTTTCACACTCAGCATTCGATCCTGGTATGTACGCGTTGTGGATAGGGATGGTCTCCATTGCTGTTTCAGTCATTGCTCTTGTGAGTGTTGGTAGTTTTCAACAGCAACTGGTATTCACCCTTGGCATTTGTCAAGATGGTTGAAGAGATTGTTCCAGTCTGCCATCTTAAAATTCCATCACAGATGGGAATAGGACCAGATAAGGGGGATGCTTATTGTTTTTTCAATTACAGCTAGGCAGGTTTGGCTGTGTGGGAAGTCTCAGAGTATTCTGCAGTGGTATGTTCTCATTGTTTTGCTTACGAAGCATAAATCTGGATTGTATTTTCGGCTCCTAGCTGCTGGTTTAGAAGAGTCTTTCTCTTTTGCATCAAATCGTAAAAATAGTTACCATCGGCCCTGTTAGTCAGTGTTTCGCTGTTGCTATTGTTGGGCCTATATTTCCATTGTGTGTGATAACAGTTGAAGTTCCACAACATAGATTGTTAAGTAGGGCAGTAGAGGCAAGTTTCAGGTGTCCAGTTAGGGTGGGGTTTTTATATATATAACTGATAGTTATTTCTCCCTGTTTGATGATAAATTCATGAGTGTTGTCTGTAGTGGCTGCCATAACCAATTGGGTACATTCTGCAGAGAAGCAAACGTATTAGCAACTCCATAAGTATTGTGATATGTGGGTGCTAACATGGGAGAAGGACAAATTATATTTTCTTTAGTGTTGGGTGTTGTGTGCTTTAGTCAGGCGATCCGAATGTTGTCTGGCAACCAGTTTAGTCAGCTTTTGAAACTTCCTGGCAGATTAAAACTGTGTGCCCGACCGAGACTCGAACTCGGGACCTTTGCCTTTTGCGGGCAAGTGCTCTACCATCTGAGCTACCGAAGCGCGACTCACGCCCGGTCCTCACAGCTTTACTTCTGCCAGTACCTCGTCTCCTACCTTCCAAACTTTATAGAAACTATCCTGCGAACCTTTCAGAACTAGCACTCCTGAAAGAAAGGATACTGCAGAGACATGGCTTAGCCACAGCCTGGGGGATGTTTCCAGAATGAGATTTTCACTCTGCAGCGGAGTGTGCGCTGATATGAAACTTCCTGGCAGATGAAAACTGTGTGCCCGACCGAGACTCGAACTCGGGACCTTTCCCTTTCGCGGGAGAGCTTCTGTAAAGTTTGGAAGGTAGGAGACGAGGTACTGGCAGAAGTAAAGCTGTGAGGACTGGGCGTGAGTCGTGCTTCGGCAGCTCAGATGGTAGAGCACTTGCCCGCGAAAGGCAAAGGTCCCGAGTTCGAGTCTCGGTCGGGCACACAGTTTTAATCTGCCAGGAAATTTCATATCAGCGCACACTCCGCTGCAGAGTGAAAATCTCATTCTGGAAACATCCCCCAGGCTGTGGCTAAGCCATGTCTCCGCAGTATCCTTTCTTTCAGGAGTTCTAGTCCTGCAAGTTTCGCAGGAGAGCTTCTGTAAAGTTTGGAAGGTAGGAGACGAGGTACTGGCAGAAGTAAAGCTGTGAGGGCCGGGCGTGAGTCGTGTTTCGGTAGCTCAGATGGTAGAGCACTTGCCCGCGAAAGGCAAAGGTCCTGAGTTCGAGTCTCGGTCGGGCACACAGTTTTAATCTGCCAGGAAGTTTCATATCAGCGCACACTCCGCTGCAGAGTGAAAATCTTATTCTAGTCAGCTTTTTATCATCATCCATGCTGCACCGAGTAAGGCAAGTTGACATTGTAATTCAGTACCGGTATTGAAAGGTTATATACTAGTTGTACAGAAACAGGACTGCAGTTATAAGTTTGAAGGACATGAAAGGAAAGCAGTGGTTGAAAATAGAATGAGACAGGGTTGTAGTCATACCCAAAGTTATTCAGTGTCTGCATTGAGCAACTTGTTAAAGAAACTAGGAGAAATTTTGGAAACGTATTGAAATTTAGAGAGGAGAGATAGAACTTTATAGACTGCTGACGGCATTGTAATTTCCTCCCAAATAGCAAAAGACTAGGGAGAAAGTGGAATGGAAAGGAAAGTGCCTCGAAATGAGTTTATAAAAGGAACACCGATAAAAGTGAAATGAGGGTAATTGAATGTAATCAGTTTGGGTGGTGACGAGGGAAATGGAGTAGGTAATGAGACCTTAAAAGTAATTGATGAGTTTTATTATTGGGCACAAAATAACTGATGGTGGATGAAGTGAAGAGATTATAAACTGCAGACTGGCTATAGGGCCGAAATTAATTCTGGAAAAGAAGTTTGTTAATATTGAATTTAGGAAGTATTTTCAGAAAGAATTTTTCTGGACTGTATCCTCATACTGAAATGGAATGTGGATGATAAACAGTCGAGACAAGTAGAGAGCAGAAGCTTTTGAAATGTGGTGTTAAACAAGGATGCCAGAGACTGGGTGGGTGTATCAAATGAGAATGTACCGAATTGAGTTGGACAAAAAAGAAATTCGTGGTACAAATGGACTAAAAGAAGGGTGTAGATGACAAGACACATTCTGAGGAATCAAAGAATCACCAGTTCAGTATTGGAGGGAAGTGGTGTGGAGGGTGGCGGGAGGGGGAGGTAAAGCTGCAGGGGAGACTGAGACTTGACTACTGTTACCAGGTAGGCAGCAGTTGTGATCCAGAAATCAAGAGGCTTACAAACAACAGACTTGGAGGAGAGCTGCAGCAAACCAGTCTCTGGACTGAAAATGAGGAGAAGAAGATAAAGTTGATATCGATGTTTTTTCTTTGAAGAATCACTATTTCTGATATACATGATAACTCCAGCTATCCGAATTAATTGAGACTGGATCAATTCAGATAATAAAACATTCAGATAATTGAATTTTTTTTAAAAATAAAGTGTCTACATATTTTGATTACAATAATTTAATACTTTGTTGAAAATTGGAGAAAAATAGTTTTAAAAAAAGAGGTTGTAATGAATTAAAATGAAAATGTAACACTTTTACGTAGATGTTATATAGCGAACTGTACAGTACAGGTGCTGAAAGTCATTGTTTGTTCGATCAAAGTAAGCCACTTGTCTTCATCTGTTCTCGGGCAACCAAGTCAAGCATCCGCTTGACAGTCAGAAGTTGCTTGTGGTCACAGTCTGTCTGATGCTCCATCGATTTCGACGCAGTTTTGAGGCTGGCAAACATTTCATTAGTTGATGGTCCCATGTCTGCTTCAACTTAGTCATTAAGGTCATCATCTTGCTCAACACTTGCTTCTCTCTCACTTTCAATAAGTTCATCATCATCATTTAGAATTTGAAACCCAGGATCTGACAAATCACACGCCATCCATTCTGCTGTATTTTCAGCGCTAACATTGAACGTCAAAGAATTTTTAAAAGAATGTTTCCTAATTCCTCAAATGACATGTCATCCTCATCCTCTCCTTCTCTTGCATTTGCTTTTCTGGAGCTTCTTTTTCCTTTTTTCTTTTCTTCTTCAGTCGATATGCCTTTCAACTTGTTCCACGCACATTTTAATGTGACTGCCTTAACCGAGCTCAGAACTCCACCTCCATGTAAACAAAATATTTCATATTGATTTTTTTGTGGTTACTGAGCACATCTTCATCTTTGCTCTCTACCAAGTAATGTCGTTTCATAGTTTCGATAACAGACTGGACTAGTGGTTGCAACAAACTTGTGACGTTTGGTAGTAAACAGATTGTTGTGAACTGTTCATTCCCTCTTCCTATCAATTCTCTGGTGGGATGAGTTGGTGCATTACCAACAATCAAAAGCACTTTATTGCCTTATTTTCCAAGAGGTTTTTGATGCTTTTTCACATCAGGGGTGAAAATTTCATTGTACCACTCAGTAAACAATGCTGCAGTCATCCAAGCCTTGTGTTGGTCTTTATAAGAAAAAAGGGGGGAAGCTTTTTCACATTTTGAAATACTCTCGGGCTTTCTGACTTCCCTATCAACAGAACGGGTGTTTTATGGCTTCCCGTAGAGTTTGCACAGGTAAGCACCGTAACTCGGTCTTTACTAACAACATTCTCGTGGAGCACTGAACTCTCTTTTAGATGCTAAAGTGGTTTTAGGCACATCTTTTCAAACGAGACTGTTTTCATCAGTGTTGTACAAAAGCTTAGTAACATAGGAGTCTGCTAAAATCTTTAAATTTTTCAATTGAATCTCCTGCAGGTTTGGAGTCTGCTGATAACTTTTCGCCATTTAAATCTAATTCTAGGACACAGTGCGTGCACTTAAAATTTCTTAGCCAGACGTTACTTGCTGTAAAGGACGAACAACCAATCTTCTGACCTGACTTTTTCACAAAAAATCAGACCCGAAATTGGGTTTTCCATAGAACATTGCTGCAAAAACCACTTGAAAAGAGCACCTTCTGGATTATTGTTTGATGCCGCCTTCATCGGTTTTTTTAAGAACTGCCATTTTCATCTTCAAGTATTGACACAAAGTTTAAAAATGTAACTTTGCTCCTTTTTATGTCTGAAATCATTGCTTGTCCAACAACATACATCTCAGTCAACTGTTTACTCATACCCCCTTTATCGGATTGCTGTATAATTTTTACTTTATCTGCTAACGATAACGTGGCACATTTTCTTTTGGAAACCGTGGTGAACAACAAAATGCTCTCACAAACAAAACAATGTGTATAGTCAGCAGGTCCATGACACAGACTGACCAGTAATCAGAAGAAACAATAACTGGTAGGCCGGGCCGGGCCGGCCACCTGGTGACGGTGACACGTCGTCCCAGTAATGTTCACCGTCGACGAACGACATTTCCACAGCAGTGACGATCAGGAAGAGTACTTTACAATGTTATCCTTGCCACTGGAGAATGATCCATCCCCTGAACCTCTTCTCTACTACATGTCCCAGTCCCCTGGTAGAATGACGAACGCCACGATGTAGTCTGCTTGCAGATATATCCTGTTCGTGTCTTTCAACATCATCCCACAAAGGAGAACTATATTCGTTATAAACAGTTGCGTGCAAAGTGTCGTCGCATTATCGTAGAGTGTAAAAATGCTAGTTCAATCTCTTGTACTAACTCTTTTAAACGTTTTACTTCCTCTTCTCTTCTTCGGGGTATCTATGTCAGATTCCTGGAAACGAGATAGATCTCTGTATTTGTGGCCTGACTGTACTGAATGATGTCATTGTAGATCCTGTCAATATTTCCAACACTCGGGCCAATACTTTGAAAAGATGTCGAGTTCCTCCCATTACCGCCGTCCTACCTCGCGAACAGAGGAGGCTCGGGAGATACCTTTCCTCTCGCAGAACTGTGACTGCTGCAGTATCATTTTTACTACAGAGGAACTCGAACGTGCTCTCACATCGCCACGATCCTCCACACCAGGAACGGGAGCCCTCTGTCCTTCGTGTGTAGAATTGTGTCTGGGCGGGTGGCGCATTTCCCAAACATTGGGACGAAGCCACTGTAATCCCCATACCCGAGCCCGGTAAGGACAAACATTTTCTGTCCAGCTACCATCAATTTCCCTCCCTAGTAGTGTCTGCAAGGTGACTGAACACGTGATCGGTGGTTGGCCGATATGGTGGCTCGGGTCTCACAATTTGCTAACAAATGCACAATGTGGATTTCATCAACATTGCTCTGCAGTTGATCATCTTGGCATTCTGTCAGCTGACATGAACTATTTCTTGTCGGAATTCACGATAGAAGCTGTGCTTCGTGATTTGGAGAAGGCTTACGATGCATGCTGGAGGATGGGCATCCTCTCTACAGAGTGCACGTGGAGCTTTTGCGGCTGCCTGCCCCATTTTATTTGGGAGTTTCTAAAATATGGGGTTTTCAAGATACATGTGGCTTCAGCTTTGCCGAACACTTCTATTCAGGAGAACGGTGTGCCTCAGGGCTCCGTGCTGAGCATATCCCTATTTGCCGCAGCAGTCTTGTGGACTGTTCTCCACCAGGCATCTCGAGCTGTCTTTTCGTTGATGCAATCTACTGCAGCTCTCGATGGACATATTTACTCAAGCGATGACTTCGCTGATGTCACGACTGTGTTTACTTGTGGAGCATTGACAACAGCTTCCAGTTTTCCACCGAAAAAACTGTCTGTCTCAACTTCTTTCTTCCACCGTCCTTACATCAAAGTCCTGCTTCTTGTCCGTTTGTCGAATCCACGAAATTCTTCTAGGTCACGCTCAATAGGAAACTTTGTCGGTCCTTCCATGTATCTTATCTGGCAGCACACTGTACCCGATCTGTTTTAAGTGGTACCTCATGAGGAGCAAATTGGGAAGCCGTCCTCTGCTTATACTGACCCATTGTCTGATCAAAAATGGACTATATTTGTCTGGTCTGCCAATCTGCATGACCGTCTATTTTATGCCGTCTCAACACATTCCTCTGTTGAGGCAGACATTGTGTGACTGGAGCTTGCTTCACTAGCCCAGTTAGGAGTCTATGCAGATGCTGTCAAACTACCGCTGTCATACTGCTGGGATGTCCTCCTCAGCAGACACGGGTGCCGTGCGTCCTCTGTGCCCAAAGACCTGCATCTAAGTGAATATTCTCCAAATCATACTTAAGTGCCTGGCAGAGGGTTCATCGAACCACCTTCACAATAATTCTCTATTATTCCATTCTCGAACATAACGTGGAAAAAAGAATACCTATATCTTTCCGTGCGAGCTCTGATTTCCCGTATTTATTATGATGATCGTCTCTCCCTATGTAGGTTAGCGTCAACAAAATATTTTCACATTCGGTGGAGAAAGTTGATGATTGAAATTTCGTGAGAAGATTCTACAACAACGATAAGCGCCTTTGCTTCAGTTATGTCCACCACAAATCCCGTATCATGTCAGTGACACTTCCGACCCTATTTTGCTATAACACAAAACGTACTGCTCTCCTTTTAACTTTCTCAATGTACTCCATTAATTGTATCTTGTAAGGATCCCCTACTGTGCAGCCGTACTCAGAAAGAGGACAGGCAAGCGCAATGCTTCTAAGTGCCTTGCCAATAAAATGCAGTCATTGGTTTGCCTTCCTCACAACATTTTTTAAGTGTTCTTTCCAATTTAAGTTGTTCGTAATTGTAATTTGTGGGTATTTATTTAAATTTATGGCCCTTAGATTTGACTCATTTATCATATAACCCAAGTTTAATGGATTCCTTTTAGTATTCGTGACGATGACCTCACACTTCTCATTATTTAGAGTCAGTTGACAAATTTTGCACCGTACAGGTATCTTTTCGTGATTGCAATGCCATTTCTTTTGATATTCTGATGACTTTGCTAGTCGATAAATGACAGCATCATTTGCAAGCAACCTAAGATGGCTGCTCAGATTGTCTCGTAACTGATTTATATAGGTTAGCGACAGCAGAGAGTCTATAACACTTCCTTGTGGAATGTCAGAAATCACATCCCTTTTACTCGACGACTTTCCATCAGTTACAACGAACTATAACATCTGTGACTGGAAATCATGAATCTGGTCACATAACAGAGACACACAATTTGACTACAAGCTGCTTGTGACGTACAGTGTCGTAAGCCTTCTGGAAATCTAGAAATACAGAATCACTTTGAAATCCCTTCTCAACAGCACTCAACACGTTGTGTGAGTAAAAAGCTAGTTATATTTCACAGGAGCATGTTTTAGAAATCTGTGTTGACTGTGTGTCAATAAACCATTCTCTTTGGGGTAATTCATAACTTTTGAACACGATGTATGTTGCAAAATCCTATTGCATATCAACGCTAATTATATGGGCCTGGAATTTAGTGGATTGCTCCTACTGCATTTCTTGAATATTGGTGTGACCTGTGCAACTCTCCAGTCTTGGGATACGGATCTTTTGTCAAGCGAGCAGTCGTACATTATTGTTAAGTATGGAGCTATTGCATCAGCATATTGTGAAAGGAACCTAAATGGGATACAGTCTGGACCAGAAGACTTGCTTTTATTAAGTGATTTAACTTGCTTCATTACTTTGAGGGTACGTACTTGTAAGTTACTCATGTTGGCAGCTGTTCTTGATTCAAAATCTGGAATATTTGCTTTGTCTGCTTTGGCGAAGGAATTTCAGAAGGTTGTGTTTAGTAACACTGCTTTAGCAGAACTGTCACTGATAGTATTTCCATTGCTATTGGGCAGAGAAGGCATTGATTGTATCTTGTCACTAGCATACTTCACATACGACCACAATCTGTTTGGATTTTCTGCCAGGTTTCGAGACAGTTTTGCAGTGGAAACTGTTATAAACATCTCGCATCGAAGTCTGCACTAAATTTCGAGCTTCTGTAAAAGATCGCCAATCTTGGAGAGCCGGGCGGTGTGGCCCAGCGTTTCTAGACGCTTCAGTCTGGAACCGCGCGACCGTTACGGTCGCAGGTTCGAATTGTACCTCGAACATGGATGTGTGTGATGTCCTTAGGTTGCTTAGGTTTAAGTAGTTCTAAGTTCTACGGGACTGATTACCTCAGATTTCTTTGAATCTTTCAGTAATTGTGTCATCTGAGTTGGTATGTTGGTAAAAGGATCCAATTATTATTTGTTCCAGTTGCCAAGAATGACCGCTACCATTACTAACTCAGATGAACTATCTGCTTCAATATCACTGTAAGATAAACTACTTCTAACAGAAACAAACATGCCCCTGCTGGCTGTCTTTAGCCTACCCTTTCTGAACACTGTTAGGTCCTACACTAAAATTTGGGTTGAACTTATCTCCAGCATTAGCTATAGCAATTTGAGCATATGTACTTTCTATTAGCACTTTGAGTTATGGTACTTTCCTAACACAGCTATGACAATTTACAACTGTTATGGTTCCTGGATCTATGGTGTTCCTGTGTTTGACCCTTTGAGAGCGAAGCCCTTTCTGTGTTTCTCCAAGACCCCCAACCCAAAAAACTGCCCAGTCCACGGAACACAACCCCTGTTACCGATGTAGCCGGCTCCTGTATGTAATGGACTCCTGACCTGTTTAGCGGAACCCGAAGCCCAATCACCATATGGCGCAAGTAGAGGAATCTGCAGCCTACATGGTCGGAGAACTGTCTGAGCCCCTGATTCAGACTCTCCACTCGGGTCTGTACCAGAGGATCGCAATCGGTCCTGTCGACTATGTTGCAAATGGTGAGCTCTGCTTTTATCTCACAAGAAAGACTGATAGCCTTTACCACTTCTTCGCCTATCGAAACCAAAGAGAATCACTTCCAGTCCAAAGTGACACACATCAATGATACTGGTGTGAGCTGCCACCTGTTGCACTTGGCTGCAGCCTGTGCTCTTCGTGGAATACGGAAGGACCCGTTCCATGTCTGGAATTACTCCGCCCAGTATGCACTAGGAGTGCACATTCGCTTTCTTCCAGTCTTTGGCAGCCATCTCCCCAAGGGGGCCGCATAATGGGCCTAACATTGGAGTTCCCAACTACAGATAATTCCACCCTCTGCGATTGCCCGGATCTTGCAAGCTGAGAGGTTTCCTCTGAAACAGGACAAACGACTACATCTGGCTGAGGGACAGTGTCAACCACGGACAGCACCTGGAACGTGTTTGTCAGATTAACAAGGGCGACCTTACGTTTGGCCCCTCGGGAAGTCTTTCGCCACCTGCCACGCCGGTAGATGACTTTCCAGTCGATCATGACCGATGAGGGGTCAACCTCAGTGTGAGCAGTAACACGGCCGACCACCAGTGAAGACGGTTCGGCGCTCTCAGACGTACTGGACGTTCGTCGGATCGCCACTGCCGCCACCCAACAGTGGTGCCCATCCTCCGCAAATTCCAGCTGGGTAACTGAAGCCATCACTGGCTGGAGCTCAGAGCTATGCGTCACCAATTCGGCTTGCATCCGCACACAGCAGTCACAATCCCTATCCGTACTAAAGAGCATGGAAAACTACATTATACAGATAAACGAAGGACTACAGACATGTACTGCGCAACTCTACTGTAGACACTCATGAAAACGTAAGAACTGTGTCTCTTAAATGAGATTAAAATACAGAGATTAAAAAATGTAACTACCAAAACACTCAGGTGGGACTAAATAATTCACTCCCGATTAGGAACTTGTAATAGGTCACGAAATTAGTTTACTGCCCAATACAAATACAAATGCTAGAACTGTGTCTATTAAATATTAAAACAAGCAGAAATTCAAGAAACTAAACTACCAAAGTACTCAGATGAAACTATACAATTTGCTCCCAGTTAGGAACCCGTAAAATGTCACAAAATCAGTTACTTCCCTGTCAGTATTCATGTCTCAGCCGGCCGCTGCTGCCTAAGGCGCGTCCGTTTTTGATGTATCCATCGACCACAAATATGGGATAAGCACAACTTCTTTGTTGCCTCTCAGAATTTGCTTTCGTATACTGCTTCGGATGCTTAACCCTATGTTACTGCCACGTTCCTGACGTGTGAGAGCCGTTCACCACCTCGGCGCCGCACGGAATCCACGTTCGTCTGGGACTCAGTTCACTTCACCAGACACTTCTCTAGATTCGACATATGTCTGCAAGTTTTTCAAACTTTGCACGCAACTCGGAAATGGCACCTTCGTCTACACTGACGAATCTAACTCTGACTGCAGTGACTATGCGCCTTTGTCGTTGGCGACAAACATTTTAGATACTGGCTTTTAGAGCAGTGATGGATTTTTCCTGCAGAGCTTTCTGCCCTCTATCGGACCACCCAGTACATCTAACGACGCGGGCTTCTCAATTGTGTATTACGCTCCGATTCACTTAGTGCCCTCCAGAGCCTCTGTGTACTGTACCGGTACCACTCCTCAGTAGAGCGAATCCACAAACTCCTCCACCCGCTCGCCGATCGTGGAACAGACGTGACACTTGTGTAGGTCCTCTGTCATATCGGAGTGTCGGGGAACGGAGCTGCTGCCGAGGCTGCGGGCGGGTACCTAGGCCACCTAGCTATTTTACCCCTTCAGAAGAGCTCTGTGTTGCTGCACTTGGGAACATTGTGTCACTCTGGCACGAACTCTGGTCTTCTCTTCACAGTAACAGATGGCTCGGACGACTCCTTTCGCCCCTCTCATTGCGAGGAGATACTTTCAGCTCAGCTGCGTGTCTGGCACTATCATTTCGATCACCGTCATCGTGAAGTGGAGATCCCGCACCACACTCTGTGCTTACTGCAGTCTACCATTGACAGTGCACCATCTTCTGCCACATGTTGATTTTATAACCATTTCCTTTCAAATGTACGTTTGCGGTCTGAATTATCACATATATTTTAGCACCCACAGCACGAACTGTATATTGTTGTTTACTTTTTATTCGTCGTCATAATATGGAGAAGGAAATTTAATTTTCAACCCTTTGAGCACCCTCCTCAAAGGAGAGGTGAGCATTCTTAGCTATCCCTGTACTCCAGTCGATTACACTCTGAGTATCGTCGACTTTAACTTCGTCTGATAATTGACCGTTTGAAGTTGTGACACGGTTGCTCTAAGTTGTGACACAGGTGCCTACGACCTCAGCTGCTTTGCACCCTAAAGCAACGACAACTACTTTGCCATCTCTATGTATACGTGTATCTCGTTAATATTACTTTTCTTATAATTAAAACAATGTTATTTCTAATGGCCTCGCTGTCGGGTACCCTTTGTGCAAAGTCGTCCTCACAAACTGCAGCAGCAGTGAGTTTCGCAAGAGGACAATCATCTGACAGCATAGCACAAAGAAACTGTAGCAGGTTCGAGCATTTGCATGAGCGGGTGTTTCCAGCAAACAGTGTACAAGCACAAATTACTCCAGCCTTGCACGAGTTTGCAGCATATGTGACATTTAGTGGTTTATTTCTCTCCTTATTGGCAGGAACATTTTTTTTCCACATCATCCTTCCAAGAAACTACTGAAGAAAATCACTGAAATGTAATTGAAAGAGATGACTGATAGAACACTATTCATGGTGAAAGTAGTACTGAAAGCAACTTCCTTGAGTTCTGCATATCCAACTGTTCACCTTGCTGGCACAAAATGCCAGATTTCAGGGTTGATTTTATATGAAAGGGGAATAATAATATTGATTCTTGATGTCCCCTGGACTACAGTTGATTGTTCGGTTTATTAAGTCATACATTCTGTACAGTGAAGGACTGCTTAACTAACACAGAGTATGGCTTTGGTAAAATAAAAGTGACATAACTAAGTGCGCAAAAATAATAACAATACTCATAGTACAAGTTTGTCTCATAACGCTTACACACTATATCCCCCCTGCCCTCTTGGAAAGCCTTGCTCCCGAAGCTATGTAGGGCATAATACTAACACCTAGCAAATGGGATGTTGTGCTACGCAAAATGAAAACCAAACATCATCTCTATGGAGCCGGTGTGACCTAACAGTATGTACAGTGTTGCATTATGAAACTGTACGTGTGACTCAGAGTGAGTAATGAAATTAAATAACGGTTTGTGCACCGGGGACAGACCGAATGGTGCAGCAATGTTTAAACAGACTGGCCTTGTATTTGTGGAGAGTGGAGGATCCGTTCGTCATCTGGCCATCTCAATTTAAGTTTTCTGTTGTTTCCCGAAATTACTCCAGGCACACGCCAAGATGATTGCTACAAAAATGCCTGTCCCGTCCTTGTCAGATCAGATCAGTATGTATGTAATTTCCTGTATACGTAGTGTGCCAGGAGGAATGGTCAGTATTTGGGGATACGACGGGTTTTATCGTTCGAGGGGAAAATGGTCTATTAAACTCACAATCTAAAATGCACACCGTAAGAGCCGTGTGCTCTTGTTCCGTAGATGAGATGTGTTTTGCAGAAGTGCAGATGAACAAGTGCTCATAGTATTTAGGGTTTACACTATAGAGCCCATATTTAGTAGACATTATTTCCTTCTTTTGGTCCACTCTACCATCTCTCAAAATATGGAAAGCAAAGAGGTAGCAGTAGGAGAGATTTGCTTCGTCTTGCCAGAGATGAGGTGCTCGTAGCAATTCAGGTTTACCTATTTTAGAGGCCCTGTTCATTAGACTGTTTTTGCTTTGAATGGTTCTTCCTGTCATTCCCCTGAATATCGACCATTCCTTCTGAGATACCATGTATTTGTATTAGGTTTTTTACTATTCTTAAATTGTAGTACCATCACATGTCCTATATCCATGTAAAAGTGATTTACAATGGAATGAAGAAGCAGCAGCAGCAGCTGCTACTACTACTACTTCTACTTCTCTGAAAATTATTTCGAGCAGTTAGTTCATGAGCAACAAATAATTACTTTGTTTATCAGGCGACAGTGCGGAACTGTATCGAACGCCTTCTGGAAGTTAAGGAAAATGGCATCTACCTGGTAGCCTGTATCTAATATTTTCTGGGTCTCATGAACAAATAAACCGAGTTGGGTCTCACACGATCGTTGTTTCCCGAATCCATGTTGATTCCTACAGAGTAGATTCTCGGTTTCCAGAAATGACATGATACGCGAGCAAAAAACATGTTTTATAATTCTACAACAGATCGATGTCAGAGATATAGGCCTATAGTTTTGCACATCTGCTCGACGACCGTTCTTGAAAACTGAAACTATCTGTGCTCTTTTCCAATCATTTGTAACCTTCCATTCCTCTAGAGGCTCGCGGTACATTGCTGTTAGATGGGGGGCAAGTTCTTTCGCGTACTCTGTGTAGAATCGAATTGGTATCCCGTCAGGTCCAGTGGTGATTTCAGTTGCTTTTCTACTCCTTTGACACTTATTTCGATGTCAGCCATTTTTTCGTTCGTGCAAGGATTTAGACAAGGAACTGCAGTGCGGTCTTCCTCTGTAAAACAGCTTTGGAAAAAGGTGTTTAGTATTTCAGCTTTACGTGTGTCATCCTCTGTTTCAATGCCATTATCATCCCAGAGTGTCTGGATATGCTGTTTCGATCCACTTACTGATTTAACGTAAGATCAGAACTTCCTAGGATTTTCTGTCAAGTCGGTACATAGAATTTTACTTTCGAATTCACTGAACGCTTCACGCATAGCCCTCCTTACACTAACTTTGACATCGTTTAGCTTCTGTTTGTTTGAGAGGTTTTGGCTGCGTTTAAATTTGCAGTGAAGCTCTCTTTGCTTTCGCAGTAGTTTCTTAACTTCGTTGTTGAACCACGATGGGTTTTCCCGTCCCTCACAGTTTTACTCGGCACGTACATGTCTAAAATGCATTTTACGATTGCCTTGAACTTTTTCCATGAACACTCAACATTGTCAGTGTCGGAACAGAAATTTTCGTTTTGATCTGTTAGGTAGTCTGAAATCTGCCTTCTGTTACTCTTGCTAAACAGATAAACCTTCCTCCCTTTCCTTATTTTCCTATTTACTTCCATATTCAGGGATGCTGTAACTGTCTTATGATCACTGATTACCTGTTCTGCGCTTACAGAGTCGAAAAGTTCGGGTCTGTTTGTTATCAGTAGGTCCAAGATGTTATCTCCACGAGTCGTTTCCCTGTTTAATTGCTCGAGGTAATTTTCGGATAGTGCACTCAGTATAATGTCACTCGATGCTCTGTCCCTACCACCCATCCTAAATATCTAAGTGTCCCAGTCTATATCTGGTAAATTGAAATCTCCACCTAAGACTATAACATGCTGAGGAAGTTTATGTGAAATGTATTCCAGATTTTCTCTCAGTTGTACTGCTGAGGTCGGTAAAGGGAGCCAATTATTAACGTAGCTCGGTTGTTGAGTATAACCTCCACCCATAATAATTCACAGGAACTATCCACTTCTATTTCACTACAGGATAAACTACAACTAACAGCGACAAACACGCCACCACCGGTTGCATGCAATCTATCCATTCTAAACACCGTCTGTGCCTTTGTAAAAATTTCGGCAGAATTTATCTCTGGCTTCAGCCAGCTTTCCGTACCTATAACGATTTCAGCTTCGGTGCTTTTTATCAGCGCTTGAAGTTCCGGTACTTTACCAACGCAGCTTCGACAGTTTACAATTACAATACAGATTGCTGCTTGGTCCCCGCATGTCCTGACTTTGCCCCACACCCTTTGAGGCTGTTGTCCTTCCTGTACTTGCCCGAGGCCATCTAACCTAAAAAACCGCCCAGTCCACGCCACACAACCACTGCTACCCGTGTAGCCGCCTGCTGTGTGTAGTGGACTCTTGACCTATCCAGCAGAACCGGAAACCCCACCACCCTATGGTGCAAGTCGAGGAATCTGCAGCCCACACGGTCGCAGAACTGCCTCAGCCTCTGATTCAGACCCTCCACTCGGCTCTGTACCAAAGGTCTGCAGTCAGTCCTGTCGACGTTGCTGCAGATGGTCAGCTCTGCTTTCATACCGCTAACGAGACTGGCAGTCTTCACCAAATCAGATAGCCGCCGGAAGCCAGAGAGGATTTCCTCCAACCCATAGTGACACACATCATTCTTACCGACATGAGCGACCATCTGAAGATGGGTGCACCCTGTACCCTTCATGGCATCCGGAAGGACCCTTTCCACAACTGGAATGACTCCCCCCGGTATGCACACGGAGTGCACATTGGTTTTCTTTACTTCCCTTGCAGCCACATCCCTAAGGGGCCCCATTACACACCTGACGCTGGAGCTCCCAACTACCAGTAAGCCCACCCTCTGCGACCGCCCAGATCTTGCAGACTGAGGGGCAACCTCTGGAGCAGGATAAGCAGCCATGTCCGGCCGAAGATCAGTATCAGCCAAAGACAGAGCCTGAAACCGGTTCGTCAGACAAACTGGAGAGGCCTTCCGTTCAGCACTCCGGAATGTCTTTCACCCCCTACCACACCTCGAGACGACCTCCTATTCTACCACTGGTGAGGGGTCAGCCTCAATGTGGGCAGTATCCTGGGCAGCCACAGCCGTAGTCCGATCATGGGATGCGTGGGACGAGCTGGCCATCGCCGTCAAACCTCCATCCGGACCCCCACAGTGATGTACATTGGCTACAACCTCAAGCTGTGTGACCAAAGCCAACACTGCCTGAAGCTGAAAGCGAAGGGATGCCAACTCAACCAGCATCAGAACACAGCAGTCGCAGTCCCTATCCATGCTAAATACTGTTGTGCAAAGAACTTCTGAACTAATCTACAGAGAGCACACACAATTCGACACAAAATTTAAACGGTTATTAAAATACAAGACTGCCTAGTAAATGCAGTAATGCTGCTATTTGCTCACTGCTGACGCACTGCTCGGAGGCAGAAGGCTAACTTTACTGTCAGTAACGTACAAAGACTATTTGAAAGACATAAACAAATGACAGACGACTACGCGACTTTACACGTCGCAGTTATTAAAATGCAAATCTGCCCCTGCTAAATACGAAACTACACAATGATTTGGCGGATTTAACTAAACAAGTGCGCTAAGAACACTCAATCAAATTTTCAACTTGACTACTACACTTATATGAGCACTAAAGAAGCCACTTGCTGCTACTTGCCCACTGCTGACACACTACTCGGCGGCTAGACGAGCGGCTGCCGACGTGAGCGCAGGGTGGCATGAGGAGTGGTTTGTTCACATCTGGGAGCACCTGTGGACCAGTCAGTGTCATCTCGGTTTGTCGACGTATCGTCAGAGTCTCGTGACTGCAGGTGCAAACAGCCGGCCACACACGGACGTACTTCTACAATGGGCCTGTTCCGCGGGTATCTCTGATAGGTCGGGCCGGCTAGCTCGGGATCCGTCGTTTCCAGCTGATGTACGTCCCCCCACACGTCTGATCTAGTCTCTCTGATCTACCTGGAGGCAGGGTCCAATCGCTTGTGGCATAAATTGGCAGATTTTCTTGATTTTTCCACCGTCCCCTGATAAAATGCTTACTTTTGTTATAAAATGTGCTGTATTGTATTGAAATAAAATGTCACCAGTGGTCTGTAATGAAAAATATTTACAATCTGGCTTGTTTTTTACATCTGAAACAGTTCATTAAAGAAGAAGTTGATGTCACTTATGATATGTAAACAGCCAAGTTTCAGTTACATTAGGAAATGCCTTCTGCTTGCATGTTTTTGGGTATTCCGTCGTTTGATATTGTTGTTTCTTGTACCATTGTTGTGAAGACAGGTTTAAAATACCTTATAAAGCAGCTACGGGTAATATAGTCACACAAACAAAGAATGTTTTTCTGAAACTTCATTTCAAATTTTGTAGTTTAGTTTTTATAATACTTTGGTCCATAATTGGAAAACTGTCTAGAAACCTTTCAGACATTTCTTTGTTCGCCCTATTTTTTATGCATTTGTTTGTGTAATGCTCGTGTGTCAGTTATCACAATCAATGTGTTTCACAGTACAGGTATATACGTATTTCAATGTGGTCATAGGTCCAGTGGTTTCATTATACTCGTAGCAACTAAAACTTCTCACTTGAAAGCCCCTCACTCATCAATGGTGAATTTCAAGTAACACCCACATTTCTCTTATTGCTTTGTTAAAATTTGCATCTTCCCGCAAAAAAAGCGAGAGTTTTCACATTATTCTGAGAAGGAAAGTTACTACTCACCATATAGCGGAGATTCTGAGTCACAGACACACACGAACATTACGCAAACAAAAGCATAAAAAATAGGGCGAACAAAGAAATGACTGAAAGATTTCTAAAAAATTTTCCAATTATGGACCAAAGTATTATAAAAACTAAGCTACAAATTTGAAATGAAGTTTCAGAAATACATTCTTTGTTTGTGTGACTAGTTTTCACTATGTCACCTCACTAATGTCGTAATGCTGTTGCAGTTGCAACAGAATTCTGAAAGAGGAGAAGGAGGAGGAACCGTGGACAATTCAAGTGAATGCTTATGAAAAATCACATTCTTGATATGAAAATAAATGTGTGATTTCTTCACATGTTTTGCTGCAAAGCCACACTAATTCTCATTTCACCAGCTTTCAAATGCTCTTAACAAAATTATAGCATCCCATTCAAAAGTCTACAGTTGCAGTACGAGTAGATCTTGTTTTGATATCTCTTACACTTTATATGACATGAGAGATGGTGTCAGGATAGTGGATCTTTTGGAATACCTGGAAAACCTGGAATTTTCAGGGGTCTACAGTTTAACTAAAAAAACTATTATTACGTTTGACTGAATTTTAAAAACATAAGTTTTAAAATATTTGATATTTCAAAGTGTGTTAAAGATATGAATATTATTCCATACAAGGTAAGGATGTTTAGAAACTGCAGTCAAATTACTGCTTTGGGCTAACATATCTTATCTGCGAGGAAACAAAAATTGGCACTATTAAATGCTCGAGCCAATCTCCCCAAAACCCTCACTCCCACACCTACACCTCCCCCCCCCCCCAAGGTGCAGCAATAGCCACCTCCCACCCAACTCCAACCCACACCCACTCCTTGCGGTGGGGTGGGTTTGTTTCTCCTTTAAACAATCAGTCCACGTACTTGGATAGGTTTCAGTTTGTCCGCCCCTTCACTCTGGTATGCTAGGTACTGGTTTAGCTGACAAAAGTAGTGTTGACAAAAATTCAACTAAATACCTAATACACAAAGGTTGCATAACTCCACTACATGGACAGTAGCTGAAAGTTAGTTAAATTATTTAGCGTCCAATATTCTTGCACGAAAGTTGGTTTATTGCCTTTAAAGCACGCAAAATGACTATCAAGTTCGTATTTAATTATGCAATGTTACCGACTGTCTCTGTTAAAATTTCACACCTGAAAGCAGCCAGAAGATATTTAGTCTGACCTGATATTTTGAACATCCTAAACAATCACTGACCCATGACCACTTGTGAGTAACACATTCAGATGTTCAGAAGACTGCATATAAAGAAATGCTCGCCATAATGTCTCGTAATCTTCACAAAACGTGCCATGCGGAGTTTATGTACGACATGAAATGTTGATACGTGAATATCTCCTAGAATAAAACACTCACAAAGCTCAAACTTTAACAAGATACTCAGCACTGCAGTCGCTTTTCGTCAACGATACGAGAACCAATCAAACACGTGAATTTCTTTGTGCGCTACCAAGCTATTGTGCTGACTCGTAGAGCTGAAGCACAAAGCCCTACTCGATCGTGTGGGAAATGTTGAATTCCTATTGTCTAGTGTGTTAACCAGCCAGTCAGATCGTATTGAGCACTTCTATACTCGCGGTATTTCTAATGTCAGCCAATCAGATTACCACATGTAATTTAGACTAGAACTCTCATAGTTCTGAAACCAAATAAAATTTAATGAAAACGAAGTACATTTCCTTTCCACAAAATAAATTACTAATAAATTTAACACTCAATGTCCCTTCTGGCTACCTTTTACAAAATCAAGCTCATATGGATGTTGTTGTTGTTGTGGTCTTCAGTCCTGAGACTGGTTTGATGCAGCTCTCCATGCTACTCTATCCTGTGCAAGCTTCTTCATCTCTCAGTACCTACCGCATCCTACATCCTTCTGAATCTCTTGGTCTCCTTCTACGATCTTTACCCTCCACGCTGCCCTCCAATACTAAATTGGTGAACGCTTGATGCCTCAGAACATGTCCTCCCAATCGATCTAGTCAAGTTATGTCACAAACTCCTCTTCTCCCCAATTATATTCAATACCTACACTTTAGTTATGTGATCTACACATATAATCTTCAGCATTCTTCTGTAGCACCACATTTCGAAAGCTTCTAATCTCTTCTTGTCCAAACTATTTATCGTCCATGTTTCACTTTCATACATGGCTACACTCCATACAAATACATTCAGAAACGGCCTCCTGACACTTAAATCTATACTGGATGTTAAAAAATTGCTCTTCTTCAGAAACACTTTCCTTGCCATTGTCAGTCTACATTTTATATTCTCTCCACTTCGACCATCATCAGTCATTTTGCTCCCCAAATAGCAAAACTCCTTCACTACATTAAGTGTCTCATTTTCTAACCTAATTCCCTCTGCATCACCCGACTTAATTCGATTACATCCCATTATGCTCGTTTTGCTTTTGTTGATGTTCATCTTATATCCTCCTTTCAAGACACTGTCCATTCCATTCAACTGCTCTTCCAGGTCCTTTCCTGTGTCTGATAGAATACAATGTCATCGGCGAACCTCAAAGTTTTTGTTTCTTCTCCATGGATTTTAATACCTACTCCGGAATTTCCTTTTGTTTCCTTTACTGCTTGCTCAATATACAGATTGAATAACATCTGGGAGAGGCATCCCTTTCATGTCCCTCGACTCTTATAACTGCCATCTGGTTTCTGTACAAATTGTAAATAGCCGTTAACTCCCTGTATTTTACTCCCGCCACCTTCAGAATATGAAAGAGAGTATTCTAATCAACATTGTCAAAAGCTTTCTCTAAGTCTACAAATGCTAGAAATGTAGGTTTGCCTTTCCTTAATCTATTTTCTAAGATAAGTCGTAGGGTCAGTATTGCCTCATGTGTTCCAATATTTCGACGGAATCCAAACTGAACTTCCTTGAGGTCAGCTTCTACCAGTTTTTCCATTCGTCTGTAAAGATATCCGTCATAAATTCTCCTATTGCAAATCAATTTCTCACGCATTCATAGTTTTAATGTATCACATTCTCAATTTACGTAAGTCCTCTGTCCCTCAAAGACTCTCACGCAACCAAAACACGATGAAATAATAATTTTCCTAATGTCAGTAATCTGTGGCAATGAAACCAAAAGAAAATTTCTGAAAATCTGGTTATATGTACCTATCCGCTTGGTTTTAGTTTCAGTAGATACTATAGATGAATATATTACAGTCCCTAATTCAGTTTTACATTTCCAGCACTGTTCTTAAGTGTTTTAGGTAAAAATTTGTATCTCTGAAAGTATTTGTTATTGTTTTGAAATTTTGTAAGTATGGTTGTGTTGTTCATAGAATTTGGTGTGCTAAATATGGAAAAGATTGATTAATATTTAATAGTACTTCTTCAGATTTGTAGGGAGTATGTGTAACGTATTTCACACAGCGTTAGGGAAGTATACAGCTTGCTCGGCCCAGTTGCCAGTGTCAGCTGTGCCAGTGTGAGAACCAAAATCTGCTCTTCTCCCGCCTCAACAGCAAGCTATGCTCGCAATGCTTGATGACAACTTGTAATAATTAGCTACGTTACATACCTCCACTGAGCCGAAAATTACCGTCAAGTACATTTGAGGTCATATAACGGCAAAATTATTACTGTGACATAATTTGAACCAGACAAACCGAAACTAATTACCTACAGATTCTGTACAAAATTTTGAATGCCGAAAAATTGATTGTAAAATGAAAATGTATGAAACATTCAACTCTGTTTCAGTATTACATCGATTTTTTATGATTTGGACTTGATAACAAGGCATATAAATTATTTACAAAAACTGCTTTAAAAAAACCTGTTTTCTACAAAATTCAAATTTTTGTTCCTTTCCAACAATGTAATTTCCTATTTTCACTGTAGAATGAAACTATCATAGTGAAAAAACCTACTAAATTACTTCACTGGAACTATCTTTATATAAAAGCCTCTTTGGTGGATGTTGTTCATTACAAATGTAAGCGGTTGCCAAAATTTGCTACAATGAGCATTCGTAAGACAACTTTTATAACATGTAATCAGCACTATGTAGAGGTGCTACGGAGGACCTGTCTCTTTTAACTAAGTACACTTTATCAAAAACTTTTCACAAAAAGCGCTGTGGTTGACGCTCTTAAAAATACCTATTTGACAATAGTATGAGAAGAACCATTTCCTGCCTTGCACAAAAATTTTTTGCTGTAGCGAGTGTCTATAAAATCTATATATTTTTAGCCTCTACTTCTTGATGAAACAGCATGAGAACATCTTTTCACGTTTACACTTACACAAATACCACACCTGTGTATTTTATAAACATCAGCATTCCCTCATCCGTTTGGTACAGGTGAGTAGTGTATCCAGTTTACATAATAGGTGTCCCTGCAAAATACACTATGTGTACGTTAAACAACCATTACTTTGCTTCCTGAAAAGAAGAAGGTTATACATGTTTCTTCCAAATATGTACACTATTTGTTTCTTGTCATAATTGGTACATTTAGAAAGACAGTTTTCTGGATTTCATTTACTTGACATCTGCTGTTGTAATATTAGTACGTCAGTATAAACTCTTTTTCATAAGAAATTTTTTTCAGTAAAACGTAAACTAACCTTTACTAATAAAAAGTAAATGGTACTCTGACTATCTCTATCTTCACCCAATTCAAATTCCAAAACAGCAATAATTAAAAGCACTGCAAGTGCAAATTCACTCAAGCAAGTTACTGCTGATGATAAATCTTTCTAACTTTACTCTCAAATACTAGTAAAGACATTTCTCGACTTTATAAAATCTCTCTCTCTCTCTCTGTCTCTCTCTCTCTCTCTCTCTCTATATATATATATATATATATATATATATATATATATATATATATATATATATATATATATATATATATAACACCGTTTCAGAGCTTTACATAATTTTTGCAAATACACAAGGAATTAAAAATTACTGTAAACATTTACAATAACTGTCTCAGTTTGTAGTTTTCGTAAAATGCAGGACCTGTTCACGTCCATCTCTGTACGAAATCTCTTGGCTTTGAAAACTGACAACCATAACAGTAACGCATCTGTTCTGAAACTGTTACAAAAACAGGCAAATTTCATTACGTTTGCATTTTAAATTATCTTATTCTACAAAATTTTCACATATTCTCCTCACTCATTCCCCATCCTCTAATTAGTGTATTAGTACCGTTTTCAGTACTGAAATTAGTTCAAAAATGCTTTGTCAATAACTCTTATCTCCTATAAAACACTATGTACACTATATACACCAGATAATGAAGAAAGAACAAATGATATCAAAAGTACTGAATGAGGATGAGGTAGGTTGACAATATGAAAACGAAATGACCTGTGATGCCTTGTGTTCGGCAGACACCTGATGTCCTAAGAATGCACATCCCCTGGTTCCAGTTAGTTACTACTGTCCTCATCGTCTTTCTGTGTATGTCTCTAGCGGTCTGTGTGTCTTACAATACTCTATCCTGTAGGCTTTGATTCACATGTGGCTTGTCCACTATTCTAAAGGGACCCCCTTATTGCTCTGTGAATGTTCTTCCCAAGCGAGAGTTGAAAATAATGCATCGTCCACATGCACAGTTATTCGCTCCAACAATTTGTCACTCGGAACAATGCCCTGACAAAAGCACAAACACTGATATTCAAATCAAAGCGAACTAACTACTTTATAAGGGTAACACCGTCTCTCAAATAGGAAAGCTGTGTACTGCAATGATTCTTTTAGTAACGGAATATTCCAGTAGCCACAATTTACATCCATAGAGATAAAAAAATTTCGTGCCTTTAAATATCTGTAATAGATCCACTATGTCTTCAGGTCTGTCACTTTCTGGCAATATTATTTTGTTCAAAGCACAAGCCTAATCGATCCATCTTTCTTTGGGACCAAAACTAAGAGATTATTGTATACACTATTGCCCTTTTTGATTATGTCCTTTTTAAGCATTTCCAGAATTATTTCCTTTACCACTTCTTTACGCACCTCCACAATCACAAGTGTTCATCATCTTTTACCATTAGATAACATTTATAGCTTTGACAATATTATGAGAAGGGTAGCTGCTACTCACCGTATAGCGGAGATGCTGAGTCGCAGATAGGTACAACAAAAACACTGTCACAAATTAAGCTTTCGGTCATTAAGGCCTTTGTCGACAACAGACACAGGCGTGCGCGCGCGCACACACACACACACACACACACACGCACACAGACACATGACTTCAGTCTCAGGCGTCTGAAACCACACTTCAAGCAGCAGACCAGTGCATGATGGGAGTGGCAACGGTGGGGGTAAGGAGGAGGCTGGGATGGGGAGAGGGATGGATAGTGTGGTGGACGTATCGGACAGTGAAGTACAGCAGGTTAGACAGAGGGCAGGGGTTGGTGGCTGGGGGGAGTAGTGGAAGGAACAGGTAAGGGGCTGGATGGGTGAGGACAGTGACATGTCTTGCCCACTATCCTTCCCATCCCTCCCACAATGATATTCTGCAGTCCACAGAACCTACACAATATTCTCGTCCATCTTTACATAATCCCTGCTTCCAGCCCCTTACCTCAGGGCTCATACACCTGTAATAGACCTAGATGCAAGACGTGTCCCATACATCCTCCCACCACCACCTACTCCATTCTGGTCACAAACATCACATATACCACCAAAGGCAGGGCTACCTGTGAAACCAGTCATTTGCTCTACAAGCTAAGCTACAACGAACAAGCTGTCTGTCCACATGAATGGCCACTGACAAACTGAGGCTGAGAAACAAGTGGACCACCTGGTTGCTGAGCACTCTGCCAAACATAACGTCCTTCATTTCAATGACTGCTTCACAGCCTGTGTCATGTGGATCCTTCTCACCAACACCAGCTTTTCTGAATTGTGCAGGTGGGAACTCTCCTTTGCAATACATCCTACATTCCTGTAACCCTCTGTAGCAGTTCCACCTGCTTTGTTTATTTTGTTTGGTGCTCTCGATGTCGACATACTACGTTGCTACACTGGCTGAAAAATTGGGTTTGTAATTTGGACGCTCACTATGGTAAATAATGTAGCTGACAGATGCACAATTATGTTTCATTGCCTTTTAATTTCACATTGCACAACCCGCCCCCCCCCCCCCAATGATACACATTTATGTACCTGTATGTATGTCCAGTGCGATATTGTTTATTCCTCATTCATAGTTTGTGGGGGAACCACCTCATAGTGCTACAATAGTTTACTGTTGAACATCTACGAGAAGAGAGCACATAGTTCACAGTCCAATAAATAAATTGAACAGTCACTATCATTGCTTTAACACACTGCCTATTGGTGTAACACTTAGCTGTGCAGGATTAGCCGAGCGGTCTAGGGCGCTGCAGTCATGGACTGGTCCCGACGGAGGTTCGAGTCCTCCCTCGAGTAGGTGTGTGTGTGTTTGTCCTTAGGATAATTTAGGTTAAGTAGTGTGTAAGCTTAGGGGCTGATGACCTTAGCAGTTAAGTCCCATAAGATTTCACAAACGTTTGGACGTTTTTTGGTAACACTTATTTCACAGTTAAGCTGATACATTGTTGTCATTGTGAGCATCACACGTTCATCGTCTGAAACTCGGCCGTGGACTGACTGTTTCGGGACCAAAAATTGGGCCCTTATATATCCTCACAATAATAGGTGCTGAAACTATACATTGTTCAAAGTTAAATTTACAGGAATTACAATTAAAACTTAACTCATTAAATTAACTGAATACATCTAAAATTTCCGTCTTTTTAACAGTTTTTTCTACTACTAAAGTTATGCTGAATTATTTGTTTAAATTGTGAAATTAACAAATGTAGTTAAACAAACAATACTTTCGGCAAAACTGTTGATTACCTTGGAATTAATTAAGGACTGGTTTTGCTAACATGTTTCCGAATAGACCCAAATAGATATTTTAATATTACCAGCATTTTGTCTTCCAAATGTTTATAATTAGTACAGAATTTATATTTTTTATATTTGTTTATATTTCACCCTATAACAAAAGGTACTAATTAGGAATAGTCAAAATAAATTAGGAAATCAATTACATACTTAAAACTAAGCACAAAATTAGATCTGGTATTCCATTCTTTAAAACAAGGTCCGATCTTTCTCTTTTATGAAAATGCAGGTGATATTCATGTATGTTAATGGTAATTAGTTAAACAGAAAAAAAATGAATTTAAGGAAGCAGATGACAAAACACAGGAGTATTAAAATCATCCCAGCTTGCTTTGTCACATCACCCCCTCATTGGATTGACCAGATAGATATTGCTAATAGCTAAATGGGCAATTCAGTGACCACAAGCGAAGCCAGAAATTGGGTTTAAAATCTACACACAGAAGAAATATTACATAAGAAATGTTATCAAAAACTACAGGAAATATGTTTTCAAATTCTAACTTATATGAACTCGCCATATGAAAATCAAAATATTTAGGTACAAATCACAAAATATCTACAAGTTTTACTTTTAACAAAATTTTTGCATCTTTATCATAAGAGATGTCCTTTTTGGGTTAAACAAGGATTACATTTTAAAACACATACCACTTTGTACAATTTCTATCTCGCTAAACAAAATAAATGCTCATTGGTATAAAAAAAAAGAAACAAAGTTAAACTGTGCATTGCAGTCCACTTCCTCAATGTTCAGTATTTTTCACTAGCACTTTCACTTTTTCAATGAGCTTTTTCACACTTTCTACATCTACTTCTACATCTACATCCACACTCCGCAAGCCACTTGACGGTGTGTGGTGGAGGGTCCACGCCTGTCTACGCCTTCAACAGGTCCAAGTGGCAGTTAGTTAGGAAATGCGGTGCGATCAGTTTCCTTAGAGCTGGTTCCCCTCCCCCACAGTACATGAAAAAATTAGACCAAATTCCCTATTTTAGTACACTTACTTTTACCTCTAACTCATGTCTGAGAAAAAATTGTTTAACACTAATGGCAAATGATGGTCATTACTTCATACATGTATATACTTTACATAGTTCTCATAACATTACAATAATTATCACTAAAATTGGCTATAGTAAGAAAGGTGTGGACTAGTAAAAATTTAAAAATCAAGTGCACATTACACTACAAAACATTACTCTTAGTCATACCTCTGACTGAAACTGGTTAAACTTGAAAGATTTGGATCTGTCTTCCGTTTTCATCATAGCAAAAAATCAAAATGTGCATTACCTGAAGTAAAAACGTAAGATGTGCAGTAGCATAGATTGACAGATCATTATGAAACACAATAGAGTCGACATTACATAGCTTAATTACTATTCAGGTCAAAATTAAGGGGATGAAAGTTGTACCAAATCATTGCCCCACTTCTCTACTCAACTCTTAGAACTACTCGCATTCCACCAGAAAATTAAATCATCACAAAATGGTACCTAATAGTTGATCTGTCAGAAATATTCACATCAGTCTAGCACCACAGTTATCATTTAATTAACAAACTTGTTGTTCTTCATTCCAGTATTACTACCTCAACCTTATGATTCCTCAGAACACAAACAGTAGTTTTTCGATATCCTATAGAGCCAATGATGCAGCATTATATAACCGTGACGATTTGTCATCAGACTTAAAGTAAGACGTTTTGACCATTATTTTGCAATATTTGCAAGCAACTGGGCATTCAGCGAAGATTATTTGTTTCGTAGGTGTGTAAATGACTGAACAAGGAGCAGTTCATTTAATGTTCACTTTATGCTCGTGTTCTGCGTGTACTGTTAGCGAGTGTAAACTTGACTCTCACTTCTGTTGGTTGATTTTTAGCGCATCGTCAAATCTGGATTCAAGTAGTGACTTTTAAATAGCTGGATTCTTCCTTTTCCTCATCAAGACGCGTGTTAAATGGCAAAGAAGAATTGTAGACCTTAAATTGCTACCTCATTTGCGTGGCTTCAATAACAGAGACTAGCCTGTTAACTAATTAAGGTTTGTGGTAAACACTCTTATTTAAGTATGTTGTTTTAAAATATTATCTGAAATGTGTCAATGATTTATGTTGATCTAGTTAATTCTGGGGTATGAACGGCTGTGTTGGCACGTCTGCCGTGTAAGGGAATCCTGCTAGTTTTGATTACCTTCTGACCAAGGTCCTTGCTCGACGCTTGTCTTTAAATACGCCACTAACCTGTTTACCGTATGTTGTGTCTATTTTAAATTAATCACTGCTCAATAGCCCAACACAGTTTGTCAGCCGTCAGAAACCGTGTATGTTTTATTTATTGCTTTTTCTAGTCAATCTATAGGCATGCTGTTCTTAATTTGTTACTCTAAGTATCCATTAAGCTGCCGTTTTTGTGCTGTTTAGATGGAGTGCGGCTCCGTTGAGTATAGATTTGACAATTTACAATTTATTGCTTTGCCACCAGTTTTTAATTATGTTTATGCGCATATGGGTGGATTCGAAATTTTTTTATGACTAGTTAGCTGTATTTAATGTCATATTGTGAAGAGAGGAACAGTTGCCGTAAGGTGTTGGGGACAGTACACTTCCCTGTTAATCATTTTAATGTTCTAGTCAATGTGTAAACTTGCCATTTTCTCTTTACATGGAGCATGCCTGCCTTGATGTTATATGTGACTGTTTCATAACCAGTTCCTTAACGCGCCTACGCGCATATTTATATTAATGGAGAACCTAAAATGTGTTCCTCTGTTGAACTTTAGCTAAAGTGCAGAAAACTGAATCAGGTATTTATTATTGTTCTAGTGCTGTTATCTGTCAAATGTAACACGCGACCTTTTCTTGGCCTGTTATCAAGTGTTACAATAAATTCAAATTGCAGTGAAGCAATGCGCTATTTCTGTTGTTCCTGTGATTTTCTACCTACGCACTGGTTAATGTAAACTCATAATATTTAATTGTTTAAATATTGGAGGGAGGCGCGTGTGTTCCGATGGTAGCAGAGCGGGGTTGTTTCCTTCCTAGTTAAGGGGGGAGGTTTACATTTGCTTCACTGTCTTTCATTTACTGTACAGATTTTCAATTTGATACGTTTTCTATGTTTTACAGTCACTTGTAAATTTGACGTGTGTCTTGATGGGGCAACATGATTGTCCCAGTCTGACCTTCTTAAAGAAGGATCAGTTAGTTTACGAATTGCTCATTCGTTAGCAGCATGCGCAGGGTAAGGTGGCGAATTTGGTCATTTGGTAGCGTGGTGCATTGAACAGTCCAGTAGTCGTTTCCAGTGAACTCACTGGGCAGGTCAGAAACGCCCTACATGTCATTAGTAGTGCTGTCAATGAATTAAACCAGAGTATTACCTTTCTTCATGGAACTAGTGTTACCTCGAGACAGAGGGGATGGGTGCCGCCCAATTGTGCCATTGGCACTCTCGTTTACAGGACTTACAGTTATTGTCTTTGAATGAAAAACAGCAGGGATTGGTTAGCCAACTTACCAAAAGAGTAAAGGAACTGTACATTAAGGCCAGTGTATTAGGATTGTATGATGTTCATGATGAAGATGATGAGAGTTTGGCTTCCCTGTGTAACAATAGTAATCAAGAGTTTAAGGGTCAGGGATCGGAGGTGTTTTCCAAATAGCCCAATCCTATTGTAAAGTTGTTGCTAGGGATTTCACAGTTAATGATTGATGACTTAAGTCAAGTTCGAACGGTTTTGTGGTTTACGGTTAATCTGGAAGTACATACTAGTGCCCTGCAGTTTCCCCAGGTGGTTTTGCTACATCTTTTGTATCCGTTATGTAAGGGGCTTCTTAGTGAAATTCTTTCTGAGGCCTTATGCGGACAGGCTACCTTGGGTGAATTAAGAAACTTGATCATTAAGCGTAAACTTTCACCAAGGGTTCGGCAGCATTTAGAGAGCTAATATTATTGGCGAGTCAGGGGTTTGATGAGAAACTCTCCGAATATATATAACGGGTTCAGATGGCGGTAAGGGCTCTTGATATGAAGGTACCACGTGACTCCGTCCTAGTCATAGTCCAAGGGATGAGACCGAGGATTGATTACGGAAACAGTTTGTTCATGAGACGATCTCATATACCGAGTTGTTTCAGCTTGCTAGTTCTATTGAGGCGCTTCATTTTGCCGATGAACACAATTGTGCAAGCTCATCGGATGAAAGATCGACATCTGTAGTAATGGAGCCTAAGCAAGGAGTTATTCCTTCTCCTGCGCAGCGTTGATGTTTTAATTGTAGGGTTACCGGTCATTTGGCTTGGAACTGTCCACATCAGCGAGCAGTTCGTTCTAGTAAATGACATCAGAAGAGAAGAGACAACGTTTGCAAGGATGGTCCACCCAAGGGCTGTGCGCATATTAGATCTGTATCGGTTTCACGGCTTCCCCGTTTGCGTACCACGCATAATAATGAACCCGTTTGTGCCCTGTTGGATTCTGGCAGCGCCGTTTCGTTGCTTGATTATGATTGATATCTTGAATATCGTACCCTATGCAGGTTTCCCCCTTTGTCTCCTTCCATGCAGGGATGTCGGGCAGTGAACGGAACAGAAGTTACCTCTGGTGAGGAGTTAGAGAGGAACATTGGAGCAGGCGATTTTTCTTGGCCTAATCGTTTGCTTGTAACTAAGAACCTTTCAGTTAGTTTGTTGTTGGGCTGTGACTTTGTTCGCAAGGTTGGTCTGGTGCTCGATTTTGCGAGTAATATCTTCAGCTTTGCGTTTCGTCCTGCATAGAAATTTGAATTCTGTTCTTGTCGAAATCTGTTCCACTTAAGGCCGTTAATAATATCGTTTCGCAGTTTGATGTTGGTCATCTATCTGATGTGCAAGCATCTCGTTTGCTCCAATTATTACAACGGTCTCCCCACGTTTTGACTACTCGTTTGGGGGTTACCGATCGTACCTGTTACAAAATTTGTTTGATAGATGATGTTCCAGCCCGACATGCCCATTACCACCTGTCACTTCCCAAGCTGCAGACTTTACATCGAAAAATCAATGAGATGTTGAATAATGGGGTTATCAAACTGTCTGCTTCCCTATATGCTTCGCCTATATTCTTGGTCTCTAAGGAGCATGGTAAAGACTATCGACCTGTCGTCGATTACCGCCGCCTTAACGAGGTCATATTGGAGTCGGTACCGTTGCCTGATCTTCACAATTATTTCACTTGGTTCACTGGAGCACTCTATTTTTCCGTTCTGGATTTAAATTAGGCCTGTTACCAAATACCACTTACTGAGGATTCTAAGCCTGTTACCGCGTTTGCAATGGATTGGAATCTCTTTGAGTTCAGTCGCGTTCCCTTTGGACTAGCTACTGGGGCAACAGTGCTCTCCCGTCTTTCGGAGAATTTGTTGGGTGATTTAAAATTTATCTGTGTTTATAATTATTTAGACGACGTTGTAGTCTACAGTCGTAGCTTTGATCAACACTTACAACACCTGGTGTTGGTTTTAGATCACTTGATTGAGTCGGTATTGACTGTCAAACCCGATAAAATTAAATTATGTCGTGGACAGATTTCCTTCCTTAGGCACTTGGTCTTGGCTGATGGCGTTAGGATCGATCAGGAGCGTACTGTCAGCTTAAGACGTTTTCGCCCGCCACGTAATAAGAAAGAGATTGCTAGATTTGTTGGAATGGCCAATTATTTCCTTAAATTTGTACCTAATTTTGCGCAATTAGCTGCTCCCCTTAATTGACGGCGTGGCAAGAACCAAGTGTTTCAAGGGGACGAGAGTCATCAGGCAGCTTTCGAAGCAATTAAAACTGCTCTTACCAATCCTCCGGTTCTTGTTGTTCCTGACTTTAGTCAAAGTTTTATTGTCCAAACCGATGCATCCAGAGTTGCGAACGCCGCCGTTCTTATGCAGGAATTCAATGGTGATAGGCGGCCGGTTGCTTATGCTTCAAGGTGTTTGTCTGAGGTGGAAGTAAGGTATTCAGTTTCTGAATGTGAAGCCTTAGCTGTTTTATTTGCCCTAGAAAAGTTCAAATTTTATCTAGAACATTGGGAATTCGTACTGGAGACTGATAACCAGGCATTGAGTTGGGTTTTGGCCCGACCCAGGAGAACTGGTGGGGTGGCTCGCTGGGCAGTCCGTATATCGGCCTTTCGTTTCAAAGTTCGCCATATACGTGGCGTTGACAATCAAGTCGCTGATGCCCTCAGTCGGATGTTTTCTGAGGAGAAACAGGAACCCCTCCGTTCTGAGGAAGTTATTGTGGCCAATGTGCTCTCTGATATCACGGAATTATTTAACAACATCAAGGAGAAGCAGGAAGAGGATCCCAGATTGAACGCCATTAGGGAAGCTGTTCTTTCCGGAAAGCAGATTCCTGGATACGTTATAAATAGAGGCATCTTGTGTAAGCGGGTTGGGAAGACTGGTCAGTTTAAGATTTGGCTCCCTCTACAGTTGGTAATCCAGTTTTTGCTTATTTCCATGATTCACCTGTGGGATTTCACTTGGGGGTTGCTGCAAACATTGCAAAGGCTAGTCAACAGTTAACTTGGCCCTCTATGAGTCAGGATATTAGGAAGTTGGCAAATAGCTACCAACTCTGCAGGTAAAAAGCTGCACACTCTGCAAAATTAATAAATCTAATAATAGGTTACAGGCAGGGCTTTTGCAGTCTAAAAGGGAAGAAAATCCCATGGACAGATTTTTTGTTGATAATGTGGGTCCCCTTCCCTGGTCACGCTGTGGGAATAAGTATATATTTGTGGTTGTCAATGCTTTTAGTTGTTTTCTTCGGCTTCTCCCCAGTCGGGGGAATTACAACTAATCTCACTGTCCACCATCTCACCAAAATGTTTGGGATCCAAAGCATTAGTCAGTGATAATGCTCCCACTTTTACATCTCACCAGTTTAAGCAATTTTGTTTTAGTAACGGGGTTCATCATTTCACCACGACACCCTATTACCAGCAGCCTTCTTTCGTGGAACGGGTTACCATAATTTGAAGACAGCTCTTGTGACTTATCATTCCCATTCTCCATCTAAGTGCCATGGTTAAACTTTTCTTTTAATTCTGCCTGCCACCAGTCTTCTAGGGCTACACCTGATGTTAACCTATCTTTTGAATTGTCCGCTTACCAATTTATGGCATATCAACTATCTCTTGCCTGAATTCACTCGATCAAGAACAATTGGGAGAGTACTAGAGCCAATATTCATCGCGCTCATCGTTGGGAGGCGCTCCGTTACAATCGTGGCCGACGCTCCTTTCAGGGAAAGGTTGGGGATACAGTTTTTATTAAGAATTGTAATCTTGGAAAGCCCTTCCAGATCCAGGCTGGTGGGAAGTTTACACCACCCTTCACCGGTCCATATTGTATACACAACATTTTAAGTCCCGTCAACCTCTTGCTTAAAAACTCTCAGGCTGGTAAAGAGCTTAAGGTCCATGTAAATCAGATTAAGCCTTAAATTCGGTAAACTTTTGCTACCGCCTGTTGTGAGGTTTTGGTGGGGGAGGTTCAACAGTGACGAAATGCCACGGTTGGTTCTCTGCATTTCCTCCTTGTCTGTAGCGCGTTCCTTTTGAAATTCCCACTTGGCGCTCTGCTGTTTACTTACCCTAGCCATAGGGCGCTGCAGCCGGCTGCCTGCCATGTTTGCAAGGGAGCGTCGGTCTGGAGGAGGGACTCTGATTGCGGATGTCTGGGCCCGACTGTACAGGAGAGGCCACGCCGTTTTGTTGGCGTTTGGCGTGACTAGTGTCAGGTGTGATGCATCGTTAAGGCTGTGAAAGGAGCCAGTGTTACTGTCTTGGTCGCAGATGGATCAACGGGGATGAGGTCTGGTTGTTCACTGAAACTCCTGTCTTACGGATGTCATCAGACTTAAAGTAAGACGTTTTAACCATTATTTTGCGTTATTTGCAGGCAACTGGGCATTCTGGTTTCTACAATAATTCGGCGAAGATTACTTGTTTCGTAGGTGTGTAAATAACTGAACAAGGAGCAGTTTATTTAATGTTCATTTTATGCTCGTGTTCTGCGTGTACTGTTAGAGAGTGTAAACTTGACTCTCACTTCTGTTGGTTGATTTTTAGTGCATCGTCAAATCTGGATTCAAGTAGTGACTTTCAATTAAGTAGCTGGATTCTTCCTTTTCCTCATCAAGACGCGTGTTAAATGTCAAAGAAGAATTGTAGACCTTAAATTGCTACCTCATTTGCGTGGCTTCAATAATAGAAACTAGCCTGTTAACTAATTAAGGTTTGTGGTAAACATTCTTATTTAAGTATGTTGTTTTAAAATATTATCTGAAATGTGTCAATGATTTATGTTGCGCTAGTTGATTCTGGGCTATGAACGGCTGTGTTGGCACGTCTGCCGTGTAAGGGAATCCTGCTAGTTTTGATTACCTTCTGACCAAGGTCCTTGCTCGACGCTTCTCTTTAAATACGCCACTAACCTGTTTAGCGTATGTTGTGGCTATTTTAAATTAATCACTGCTCGATAGCCCAACACAGTTTGTCAGCCGTCAGAAACCGTGTATGTTTTATTTATTGCTTTATTCTAGTCAATCTATAGGCATGCTGTTCTTAATTTGTTTAGGTATCCATTAAGTTGCCATTTTTGGGCTGTTTAGATGGAGTGCGGCTCCTTTGAGTATAGATTTGTCAGTTTACAATTCATTGCTTTTCCAACAGTCATTAATTTTGCTTATGCATGTATGGGTGGATTCTAAATTTTTTTATTACTAGTTACCTGTACTTAATGTCATATCGCCGGCCGGTGTGTCCGTGTGGTTCTAGGCGCTTCAGTCTGGAACCGTGCGACCGCTACGGTCGCAGGTTCGAATCCTGCCTCGGGCGTGGATGTGTGTGATGTCCTTAGGTTAGTTAGGTTTAAGTAGTTCTAAGTTCTAGGGGACTGATGCCCACTGATGTTAAGTCCCATAGTGCTCAGAGCCATTTGAAACATTAATGTCATATTGTGAAGAGAGGAACTTGTTGGCGTTTAACTGTTGCCGTATGGTGTTCGGGACGGTACACTTTCCTGTTATTCATTTTAATGTTCTAGTCAATGTGTAAACTTGCTATTTTCTCTTTACATGGGAGCGTGCCTGCCTTGATGTTATATGTGACTGTTTCATAACCAGTTCCTTAACGCGCCTACGCGCTTATTTATATTTATGGGAGAACTTAAAATGTGTTCACCTGTTGAACTTTAACTAAAGTGCAGAAAACCGAATCAGGTGTTTATTATTTTTCTAGTGCTATTATCGGTCAAGTGTAACACGCGACATTTTCTTGGCCTGTTATCAAGTGTTACAATAAATGCAAATTGCAGTGAAGCAATGCGCTATTTCTGTTGTTCCTGTGATTTCCTATCTACGCATTGGTTAATGTAAACTCATAATATTTAATTGTTTAAATATTGGAGAGATGTGCTTGTGTCCCATGTACGCCTTAAGCCCTTAAGGTGACAATACGCTCCTGATCAATCCTAATGCCATCAGCTGAAACCAAGTGCCCAAGGAAGGAAATCTCTCCACGAAAAACTTAATTTTATCGGTTTTGACAGTCAATCCCACCTTACTCAAGCGATCTAAAGCAATGCCAGATGTTGTAAGTGTTGATCAAAGCTACGCCTGTAGATTACAACGTCGCCTAAATAATTGTAAACACAGATAAATTTTAGATCACCCAATACTTTATCCAAAAGTTGGGAGTGCGCTGCTGCCCCACTAGCAAGTCCAAAGGGAACGCGATTGAACTCAAAGAGATTCCAATCCGTTGCAAAGGTGGTGACATGCTTAGAATCCTCAGTAAGTGATATCTGGTAACAGGCCTGATTTAAATCCAGAACGGAAAAACAGAGTGCTCCAGTGAAACAATTGTGGGGATCAGGCATCGGTACCGACTCCAGTATGACCTTCTGGCTAAGGCGGCTCAAGCACGTACAGTGCAAGCTGTTACTGATTTGTTTGACTGATGGAGCTGCTAAGTGTTGTACCACCTACTGCACTCCCCTGAATTAACCCTTCGTGAGTTTAACATGATTTATAAACTGAAGGAAACACTTCACGGTATTCGCTTCAGAACTGCTACAAATTCGTCGGGCAATAGAACGTGCGGCTCGAACTGTCAACACAACTGGCACTGCTAAGAGTATCTATCCTACAATTTCCACATCGCTGACAACATGTTATACACAATGCTGGTGACTATGTGGCGGCAGCACCGTCCAACGCACGAAGGGCTGAACTACGGCACTGCCGACACAAGTAGGGGCAGCTGTACCGTTACGCCGAATTTCGGCAACGGTGCGTGGCACACCGGACCGCACGGGGACAAAGCAGGCGGACAGCGCGAGCTAGTCGACGCGACGCGACACACGTCTCCCAGTTCTTCCGCCGCGGACCACGTGCGTCGAGTCAACGTGACTCCGCCGTAAATGCGTACGCGCGGTCGTAAACGCAGTCGCCGTTGAAGTGTCTTTCGCTCCTTCGCGGACGTTATGCGCCGGGAGGAGAACACTCGGTGACGTGGCCTTTTGCCTCGCTCGGTGCACGCGGCCGCGCCACGGCCCGCCACTGGAGTGTACAGCCTCCGCGATCGGTGACGGAGCCGTGCCGCCAGTGCAACGCACCTGTACGGACGGACATTAGCGACCGATGGTGTTTGTCATTTATTGTAACGGCAGTGCGTGGGCGCGGCGATAAAGCCGGTTCACTGCACGTGAGTGAGTGTAAGCGGAGATACAACACGTTCCCGCTTCAACTACTTTGAAGGTCAGTAAAACCTCGAAACATGCATCTATTTTGTATAAGGAGTAAATAAATATTTGCCACCATTAAAATCCAACCATCATAAATTCAAATACCTCATCATCATCACTATTTGATTCATCACTGCTGTCATCATTACAACTACTGTCAAAATCAGGCCAATTGTCACTTTCACTGTCCTCAAATATTTTGCTAATTAGTTGATCCTAGTTTCCTGTATTACACTACAAAGCGAAACACCTGACTTCCTTATGTACTTTTAATATTTTAACATCCATTTCGACACTTTAGACGTCCTGAGTAAGATTAACACACTCTGTTTCATCACTTAATTTTTATTATAGTAACTTCCTCTTCACCTTTTATGGGATAAACATTACTACCCACACTATCATTCCTGACTAGAATTAGAAATTACATTCGTCTTACTATTATCATTTTCAATTACACTTACCTGTGATTACAGGCTCTTCATCACTACCTGCTCGAGTGTGAGACCATTATGTAGTTCAAATGGCTTGGTCCAGAATGAAAGTCATCTCCTCCATTCCTTTTACTTAATTTTCTCCTACCACTTTCGTGTTCATTCTGTCTATCCTCCACCCCACCATTCCTTGAATTCCTACTATAAGTAGTCCTGTTCATGCTGTTTACCTGCAATTCTCTCCCTGATTGATTATTGTCATCAAAATTCCCCCTACGACGGCTTTATCCTCTCCAATTTATCAACATAATTTAAGAAATCACTAATATTACCCCAAGGACCAGGTAGAAGCAATTCTCTAAGTTTCTGAGGCAACATAGTTTCTAAACCCATAATTTTTGGTTCGCTACCTAGCTCTTTGTCCAAACATTTCAGTTTTTTTATCCAAAGCTGACAGAAACCTTTCGCCACACCTCCTCCCCAAAATTCATTCAAAATTCACTGCTGCTTCTCTTTGGACCAATATTCATCTAAAAATGCTTTCTCCGACCTTTGCCACGAAGTATAACTATCAGCTATGTGAGGTGCCCATCCATAAGCATTCCCTTCAAAAAACCTCTTTTTGTCATTCCATGTTTCAGACAAATCACTAAATTCCCTAATGAAATCCAGTGGATGCACTTCCCCATATGGTTCAAAATTATTAAATTTCTTACAACTGAAAATGAGGGACTGTTTGGGACATTACATACTCTATGCTTTAGATTTTGTACCTCTTCCATCTTTTGCTTTATTTCAGCCAATTGTGAATCAACATTTTTTATTTACTTTTACCAGTTATTTCTCTACCACTACTGCACCCGTGGTTTCTACCTCCGCTTCAAAATAATTTTTAATCTGATCTATTTGGATCTCAAGTTTAACCCAGTTTTCAATACTGTTTTTCAGAAGCCTCCACCTTCCTATTACAGTCATCACAAAGCTTTTTTCTCTCTTCTACACATTTGCTACTCATCAATGCTTATTTCTCATTAGTGTTATGTACTACTGTCTTTATCTTTTCTACACAATCTTTAGCTACTGCCTCAGCCTTCTTATTTAATTCTGAAATCTCAGAGCTGACTACCTTAATCACCTTTTCAGTTTCTTTCTTTAATTCAGCTGTTAAGCTAACCATGTCAGTTCTAATGCTATCAGTTTTGTTTTGCCCCCTGCTAATGTCTTTTTTTCACACTACTAATGTCTTCTTTCATACTACTTTCCAGCCTATTCATATTACTTTCAATGTCTTCCATCGTGCTCATATCACTCAAACAACTCATAATTTGCCTTAACATTGCTCCAAAATTTTCGTCTTCCACCAACTTTTGCCCTTGCTGACTTTCGCTACTAGATTCCTCCTCCTTAGCCTTAACGATTTCACTCACTTCAGTATCGTTTTTGTCCATTTCACTCATATCACCACGCAATGTATGATACTTTTATCATTTCATCTACAATAGGACTTTTGTCCCTATCTTTCAAAGTTACATTCAGGTTTGATTTATAATAGTCTACAGAACCAGTCCCACTTAGGTCTTTCTGTTCATTTAACAACTTAACCTCTACAACTTTGTTCTCAGTCACACTGTCTTGTTCGTTAAAGTCACTCATTATGTATCACATGGTACAAAACAGCTTTTGCGATGAATTACCTTGGTTTTAATTACTCATCTTCTGCTGCTCTGCTGCCGCTGTTGTTGCAATTGTCATCTCAATTTTTCGTCTGCCGCAAGTTATAATTCTTTCGGCGAAATATCTTGTTCATCTCGATCAGCTGTGTGCACCTGTGTGCTGCTCTCCTGCTCATGTACTCAATGGCTGCTTCTATAGAACCCGCTCGCTGATCGGCTGCTATCCTACTGTGGCCATGAAACCTCACTACTGATTGGCTGTATCATCACCACACTGTAAACCGCTCTTGATTTCACCTTTCAAAGCTCGTGAGTCTTTGCTTATTGTGGTTACGTACAATGCTTCTCAGCCAGCAGGGCAGCATATGATGCGGTTTCACCTGATTTGTTTATTTTGATTGTTTCTCTGGGTTTCGATGTACTGCGTTGCTACACTGGCTGAAAAAGGGGGTTTGTAATTTGGACGCTGACTACGATGAATAATGTAGCCGACACATGAGCAGTTATGTTTCACTGCCTTTTACTTTCACTTTGCACAATCCCCCAATAATATACATTTGTATATTTATGTCAAGTGCACTATTGTTTAACCTTTCCATAAACCTCGTTAATAGTTAGCAGGCGAACCATCTCTTATTGGTACAATAGTGTACTGTTGAACATTTACGAGCAGTAATAACATAACCACATAGTTCACAGTCAAATCAAATAAATTGAACAGTCACTGTCATTGCTTAAACACACGGTTCTATTGGTGTAACACTTATTTCACTGTTAAGTTGATACATTGGTGTCATTCCAAGTAACACAGGTTCCTCGTCTGAAACTCAGCCATGGACTGACTGTTTTGGGACCAAAAATCGGGCCCTCATATAGTCTAACAATAATAGGTGCTGAAACTACATATTGTTCGAAGTTAAATTTACAGAAATTACAATTAAAACTTAACTCATTAAATTAAATGAATACATCACAAATTTCTGCCTTTTTAACAGTTTCTTCTACTACCAGAATTAGGCCGAATTATTTGTTTAAACCATGAAATTAACAAATGTAGAGACACAAACAATACTTTTGACAAAACTGTTAATTACTTTGGAATTAATAAGGGGCTGGTTTAGCTAACATGTTTCCGGTTAGAGCCAAACAGATACTTTAACATTACTAGCATATCATCTTCCAAATGTTTATAATTAGTACAGAATTTATATTTGTTTATATGTCAACAACAGAATTTAAGTTACGAGACAATTACTGATTTCACCTTATAACTAAAGATACTAACTAGGAATAGCCGAAATAAATTAGAAACAAAATTATCTGGTATTCCATTCTTTAAAACTAAGGTCCAAGCTTTCTCTTTTATGAAAATGCCGATGATATTCACATATGTTAATGGTAATTAGTTAAACTTGAAAAAATGAATTTAAGGAGACAGATGGCAAAAGAAGATGGGAATTAAAATTATCCCAGCTTGTTTCACACATGTGCTGGCCTAAACTTTTATTAGTCATTGTCCTCACCCATACAGCTCCTTCCCTGTTCCCTTTGGAGCACACAGTTATCATTCCACCATCACACTCAGTTTTTTTTACTTCTCTCCTTTTCCGCTACTTAACCCCCCCCCCCTTCCTCACCTCACCCCTGCCCTCCATCTAACCTACAGCAATTCACTGTTCCCCACACATACCATACTATCCCTCCCCCTCCCCACCCTAGCCTCCCCCTACCCCCACCCAGTCGCGACTCCCATCATGCACTGGTGCTGCTGCTTGCAGTGTGATTTCAGTTACCTGAGACTGCAGTTGTGTGTGTGTGTGTGTGTGTGTGTGTGTGAGAGAGAGAGAGAGAGAGAGAGACAGAGAGAGAGAGAGAGAGTACATCTGCCTTAATGGCCAAAAGCTTTATTTGTGACAGTCTTTTTGTTGTGCCTGTCTACAACTCAGCATCTATATGGTGAGTTGCAGCTATCCTTTTCACAATACTGTTACATTCGATCCTCGATTTTCCATTGTTTGATTCACAATCTTTGACTAGTCATGGCTGGTCTAAAAATAAGCCCTTGTGTTTACTTAAAACCCACTTCATCTCTTTTTCTGGGTTTCTGACAAAGCTGATAACTCCTTTACTTTCTCTTCAGTTCTGATCCTCATGTTTTCTATTTCATCAGAACATGTTTCCTTCCTTTCTCCAAATTCATTGTACCCTATAATATACTCTTTTTTTCTGTAGCAACATATAGGTACATCACATTGCTCACCTCCCAGATTTGCATACTTCCTCCCAATGTCACTGTTAAATGTTTTTCATCTACAGTAATGACAGCCTCTTTATTCCCAAAATCGACCTTCCCTTTGTATTTTTGCAAAAAATCTGCCCCCAGCCAACGTTTCCACACTTAACCCAAAAGTTATAAGGAGGCTCTGGTACAGATATTCACCCCAAATTTTTATAGGTAACATAAGCTCATTAGTTACTGTTTCCTTATTGTTATGTGTGACTGCTAAAATGTTTATCCTGGAGATGGGCATAATAACTGTTTCTTTCCAGTGAGGAATAGCATCTACAAAATTTATTGACACTGCTCATACATCTGAGCCACTATCAAGTAAATAAGGAACTTTTTCACCAAAAAGTGCTACCTCTATTACCAGTTGTCCTAATGATTCAATAGTTTTAGGATCTGGTTCTTTCAATAAATCCCACAATACCTCAGACCTGTCAAATCCTATACCTTCTTCTACAGAAATAACACACACATTAACCCCCAGTGGGTCCACATCTCTTTTGTGGATACGTGCTTGGCAAGCACGGGACTCCGAGCTAGTGCAGCTCACTTTCCTTTCCAGGCTGCATACCTTCCTTTTCCACGTCCCCGACCACGATCCTGCCCCCCCCCCTTCTCCCTGCCCCTTCCCTTCCCCTTCTCCCTCTCTTTGCGAGTATGTTTTGTGCCTACATCCGGAGACGGACGCATCTGAATGTAGGACATGGTTCCTCTTCCTTTATCTCTATAACAGAAAGTCTCTGTCCTTACTTTGTCCTTCTTTTTTCCTTGATTCTTCTCTTTATCTTTTTCTCCACTGTGGCATTTCAGAATTCATCTATTCTTTCCTTTTCTTTGTGGCCCCCTTTCTCTTTCTTTCCTCCCTGTGCGTGTCTGAAGGCTGACCCACGTGTTCCCACATGTAGCCACTCCAGGTAGACAAGTAAGACACATATGTACCCCCCTGGTAAAGGCCAGGCCCAAGGAGGTGTGATTAGAAGAGCTGGGACCTTCCGAACGTGCCGATGGGTCCTTCTGTCTGTTCCTTGGTAGGTGTGACTTGTGGTGTGGACAATCACCTAAGGTTGGAGTGACCCCAGAGAGAGCCCTCAATAGGAAAGAGCGCCCCATCCCAGACGCCCATAAACATGGGTGATACTTTAGCAATGGTTTCTTCTACTTCTACAACTTCTGTCCACAAAAGAAAGCTAGATGAGTCTCAGCCAAAGAAAATTCTTGCCTCAGTGCCCAAGTTCCCAGTTATTTCTTGGTCTGACGAAGGCCAAGACTTCTCGACAATAAACCCATTCATTATTCAGAAAGATGTCGACGCAATTTCGGGTCCTATAAAGTCTTGTTCCTGGTTACGAAATGGCACCTTGTTGTTAGAAACAGACACAAACAGACACAAAAATTGCTTCAAACTGCACTGCTACACACCTTCCCTGTCCTGGTGCCAATGTTAAACTCACCACACAGGGTGATTTATACCTCTTGACGGCTAATCAAATGAAGACATTAAACATTACCTATCTGATGAGTGAGTAACGGCCGTACATCGAGTATTGAAAAGCATTGAAAAGGAATTGGTACTGACCTGCACTCTCTTCTTGATGTTTGACTGAACATTAAAGTGGAATATGAGATAATTTCAGTTCACCCTTACATCCCCAACCCTACGCGTTTCTATCGGTGTCAGATGTTTAATCATAACACCAACCCATGTTCCAATATGGCCAAATGCGTTACCTGTGGCAGGGATGCCGATGAGGGTGATTCTCCACCCCCATCGCCTCGCAGCATCAACTGTATAGGCGACCACGCTGCTTCCTGTAGAGATTGTCCTATATTTAAAGATGAATGAATTATTCAGGAAATCCAAGTGAAGGAATGCTGCTCGTAAGTTATTTGCCAGTAGAAAGCCCACTGTGCTCCCAGCAGGTAAATATAGCACTGTCGTTGCCTCTCCTCGGCCTACTCAGGAGATAGCCACACAGATTGCGATCTCACCTGTAGCGCCACAGTCGTCAAATCGGCCAGTCCAAAGATTGATGGTTTCACCCCCCCATTATCACCCGCTCACTCTAAGGCTCAACCTTCATGGGCTCCTGCTAAATCGGCCCCAAAATCGTATGCCTGGACTTCCAAAAAAAGAGCCTACTTGTGAAGATTTTTTATGTACCAGAACCTCACAACCATCGACTCCTCCCTCTTCGCAACGTCCTGCTTCCAAGAAGGCTCATAAGAAACAAAGTTTCTTTCCTTCTCCACCATGGCATGTCTCTTCTGCAGCGCCAACCAGTGGTAGCCACTCTCGGCCATCTTCCGTGTCGCTGATCAACCAGCCGATCACTTGCAGCAGGAGCTGTCCGTGAACAACCTATGGATCATTATCTTCTGCAAGTGGCTGAATGCCATTTCATGCCATCGGTCACTGGCTCTCAACGATTTCTGAGTTGACGGCAACCATGGTGAGATATTTCCCTTTTCCGTCCACCCTATGTCAATTATCCATTGGAATATCTGTAGAATTCACTCCTATCAGGATGACTTGTCCTATTCCCCAGTCATCTTCTGTAACAGGAAACAAAGCTACATCCCCATGATCCCTTTGTCTTCCCTCATTTCCAGTCAGTCTGGTTTGATCTCCCCTCTGTCGATGGAGCTCCGGCCCAAGGGGGACATATGAGTCTTCTCCATGATACTATCCATTATCACCCAATCGCTTTACATAGTTCCTTCCAAGCTGTCGCTGTATGTCTGTCCATTTCTGGATACAACTTCTCTCTTTGTACCATAAATAAAATGGTTCAGATGGCTCTGAGCACTATGGGACTTAACATCTGTTGTCATCAGTCCCCTAGAACTTAGAACTACTTAAACCTAACTAACCTAAGGACGTCACACACATCCATGCCTGAGGCAGGATTCGAACGTGCGACTGTAGCAGTCACGCGGTTCCGGACTGAACTGCGAGACCACCGCGGCCGGCGTGTACCATATATATTCCATCTTCCACACAAATGGCAAGAGTCGATCTCCATTATCTTCTTGGTCAGCTCCCATCCCCCTCCTTGCTGGTTGGGGACTTCAGTGCCCACCACTCACTATAGGGATCTCCGCATCATTGTCCAAGAGGCTCGCTATTGATTGACCTCTTTCACCAAGCGGATCTTGTCTGCCTCAACACTGGGGATCCTACATTTTTGTCTGGCTCCACGTCAACCTACTCTCATTTGGACTTTCTGTTGGTACTGCTCAGCTAGCTTGGCGCTTCAAGTGGTTTGCTCTTGCTGATACACATTCGAGTGGTCATTTTCCATGTGTCCTAAGATTACAGCCACAACTGCCATCTATGGGCCCAAGACGCTGGTAGTTTTCCCAAGCCAATTGGACACTTTTCTCCTTTTTAGCAACATTTGATAGCCGCCAATATTCTCGCATCGACGATCAGGTCACCCATGTTACAGAAGTTATTTTTACAGTCGCAGAACATTCAACACCTTGTACTTCCCCTTTGCCCTGGTGCCCCCCAGTTCCTTGGTGGTACGAGGCATGCTGTGATGCAATACGCAAGCAGTGACATGCTCTTTGCATTTCCCGCCATCATTGTATGTTGGCCAACTGTGTATGCCATAAGCAGTTACGTGCGCGATGCCGTTGCATCATACGCGACAGCAAGAAGGAAAGCTGGGAATTCTTTACGCACTCCTTTAAAACCTTCACACCCTCATCCGTAGTTTGGAGTCAAATTCGACAGTTATCTGGCACATCTACGTTATCCCCAAACTCTGGGCTAACTGTTGCGGAAGATACCTTAGTGGACCTAGTCGCAATTCCTAACTCATTGGGTTAGCACTTTGCTGAGATTTCGAGCTCTTCAAATTACCCACCAGCCTTTCTCCCAAAGAAACGAGCAGCGGAATTACGACCTCTTGCTTCCTCCTCTCAAAATCGCGAAAGCAGTAATACCGTTTTTTCTATGTGGGAACTCCAAAACACACTCTCTTCCTCTCGCTTTTCCACCCAGGACCGGATGGCACCCACGTCCCAACGTTGCTGTATTTATCATACTGTAGTCTGTATTACCTCCTTCACCTTTATAATCGAATTTGGACCAACAAAACCTTTCCCAGAAGATGGCGGGAAGCTATCGTCACTCGTGTTCCGAAACCTGGAAAGGACAAACATCTCCTCCCTAGCTATCGCCCCATTTCTCTCACGAGTAGTGCATGTAAGGTTTTGGAGCGTATGGTGAATTGCCGTTTAGCCTGGTGACTGGAGTCCCAAAACCTTTAAATACCTGCCCATTGCGGTTTCCAAAAGCATCACTCCACGGTTGACTATCTTCTTGTTCACACTACTTATATGATGAACGATTTTCTTAGGGAATACGAAATGACAGCTGTATTTTTTGATCTGGAGAGGGCATACGATACCTGTTAGGGGACGGGCATCCTCCACACACTGTTCTCTTGGGGCTTTCGTGGTCGGCTACCCCTTTTCATCCATGAATTTATGACAGAGCACACATTTAAGGTGCAGGTGAACATTACTCTCTCTCGTACTTTCCCCATGCAGATCAGGGGGCCCGAATTATTCCTGCCTGTCGCAAGAGGTGACTAAAAGGAGTCTCACATGTTTCAGCATTTATGTGATGAACCCCTCTAGGGTTTGACCTCCGTTTTTCGAAATTTTCCCTAAGAGCGAGCCAATTTGGGAACGACGCCTTACAGGATGCATCATGTCCATCATACGCTGAGACCTATCGCATCCTTCATCGATGTGCATCTGCACTTCTGCTCATTCTCCAACTGTTGCGCGAGGTCACCCTCCTGGGTGCGTATTTTTCCATCAACTGGGCAGCATCATTTTCTATGCTGATGATGACAATGGATTTGTTTGCTTGGTTCCAGCTGATATCCAGCATGGTAGCCAGTCCGTTGTATAGGGCCGCCATGTACCCTGTCGCTTGTAGCCCCCTGTCCACACAGGGCTCTGGTGATGCCTGCGCCTTTAACTACCCATGTATCCTGAGGAGTAGACACCTGTCACCCTGGGGCATCACAACTCTCAGCAATGGTCATTCTGCCAGGTGGCCTTTGCTGTGGCTGGGTGGCGCCCATAAGGAGGGCCCCTGGTCTGAGTGGATGGCACCAGGGTGGATGACACATGACGAAGTGCAGTACATCATCTCTTGCTGGTGGTCAAACACCAGCAATCTCTAAGCATTCACAGGCTCAATTCAATGAACAGAAGTATGGCCCCAAATCGTTCTCCTCCCTGGCCACAACATGGGAGGAACATCAGGCTAAGGATGGCAGCAGCTCTTATTCATGCCAGTACCTTGTATGTTAGAGAGTTGATAGGGAATCGTTTATGACAATGAAGACTCAGCTTTTTCTTGAGCATTTAGAGGACAAATTTGGGGAGGTGGAAGGCGTGTCCAAAATGAGATCTGGGTTAGTCTTGATCAAAACAGCATCCTCTGCCCAGTCATGGGCGTTACTCGCTTGTGACAAGCTGGGGGATGTTTCTGTAACCATCACGCCCCATAAGAGCTTAAATATGGTCCAGGGTACCATATTTCACAAGGACGTTCTTTTGCAGTCTGATGATGAGCTGTGCATCAGTTTAGAGCGGCGAGGTGTACATTTGGTTCGTAATGTCCACTGGAGTCTGAGGGACAATCAGGTTGCTAACAGTGCAACCAGCTTGGACTTCGAGGGTGATACATCTACTGGTGTGATGTAAAGCCCTATATCCCTCCTCCAATGCAGTGCTTTAAATGATGGAAGTTCAGCCATATGTCTTCCGGCTGTACTTCCAGTGTCACACGTCGAGATTGTGGATGCCCATCACATCTCAATACTCCATGTGCCCCACGTCCCATGTGTGTCAGCTATGGAGAGCACCATTCGCCTTCCTTGCCTGACTGCAGGATTCTCCAGACAGAGAGGAAAATCTTGGAGCAAAAGACTCTTGACCGACTGATCTACGCTGAGTCTAAGAGGAAATGTGAACATCTAAATCCTGCACATATGAAATCGTCTTACGCTGCCGCTACAACAGTTCTGCCCCTATCAGCTCCGCCAACCCCAGTCACCTCTCAGGGATGGAAGACTACACCTGCCCTCTTGATGGTGGGGGCCACTTCCCTCCCTGTTGCTCCTGGCGCACCTACTTCAGGAGCAACACCCCCCCCCCTCCAACCATCAGGGATAAAGTCTTCTTTGGCTCCTCTTGCTAGGAGCCCTTCCCATGTTCCTGATAGTGGGAAAGATAACACCCACCAGTGGCTGAAGAGCCCAAAAGCAGCTGGTTATAGGGCTTGACACTCATCCTCAGTCCCTGAGACTGAATCAGTGAAGCCCTCACAGCCGGACAAACCTAAGGAGCAGCGAGAGAAACCTAAAAAGGAAAAGACCCCCAAGAACAAAGGCACTGCAGTGGCAGCCACACCACCAGTACCTACAAGCTCTGTGTCTGAGGATGACGTGGAGGTTCTGGCGTCTGCTGAGGACCTAGATCCCACTCGGCCCTCAGACACAATGGATGTCGATCGCACAGGTACTCATCTGGTGGCAGCAGGTGACCCTGAGGCGTAGACTGCCTCATTGAATGTTTGATGCCTTCCCAGTCTCACCATCACGTAATCCTCCAATGGAATTGTGGCGGTTTTTTCCACCACCTGCCTGAGCTACAGCAACTGTTAAACTTTACATCTGCTTTCTGCATTGGTCTCCAGGAAACCTGGTTCCCAGCAGTGCAGACCCCTGCCCTCCATGGCTATAACGGATACTACAGGAACCATAGCGACTATAATCGAGTGTCAGGTGGAGTTTGCGTTTATGTCCTAAACTCAGTCTGTAGTGAAACTGTACCCCTTGAAACCCCTCTTGAAGCTGTGGCTGTCAGAATGACGATGATGCAGTGAACAACTGTCTGCAATGTATATCTTCCTCCAAATGGTGCAGTATCCTTGAATGTATTAACTGCACTGATTGATCAACTCCCTAAACCTTTCCTACTTTTGGGAGATTTTAACACCCATAACCCCTTTTGGTGTGGCACCCTGCTTACTGGCCGAGGCAGAGATGTCGAAACTTTACTGTCTCAGTTCCACCTCTGCCTCTTAAGTACTGCGGCCGCCAGACATTTCAGTGTGGCTCATTGTAGTTACTGGGCCATTGATTTATCAATTCGCAGCCCAGGACTTCTCCCATCTATCCACTGGAGAGCACATGACGACCTGTGTTGTACTGACCACTTCCCCATCTTCTTGTCACTGCCCCAGTATCAGGCACAACGACGCGTGCCCAGATGGGCTTTAAACAAGGTAGCCTGGGAAACTTTCACCTCTGCTGTCACCGTTGAATCTCCCTCACACGGGAAAATTGATGTGATGGTTGAGCAAGTGACTACAACAATCGTTTCAGAGGCAGGAAAGATAATCCTTCACTCTTTAGGGTGCCCTCGGCGAAAGGCAGTCCTTTAGTGGTCGCCAGAATTCGCTGAGGCAATTAAGGAGCATTGGCGAGCTCTACAGTGGCATAAGTGGCATCCTTCCCTGGAGCACCTCGTAGCCTTTAAATGGCTCTGTGCCCGCGTTCAGCAACTTGTCGAATGATGAAATCAGGAGTGTTAGTAGAGAGATGTCTCGACCATTGGGTGCCATACGCACCATCCCAAGTTTGGGCAAGGATGAAACGTGTTTTCGGGTACCAGACCTCAACAGGTGTTCCTGGTGTTAACATAAATGGCGTGTTACCTTTACAATGCAATCGCAATTCTGAGCACTTTGCTGAACACTATGCTCGATCTTCTGCATCAGAGAATTACCCCCCCCCCCCCCCACAGCCTTTCGCACTCGCAAATGGCGTCTGGACGGGAAAGTCCTCTCGTTCACTATGCACCACAGTGAATCCTATAACACCGCGATTACAGAGTGGTAACTCCTGATTGCCCTTGCACATTGCCTAAAAACAGCTCATGAGGCAGATCAGATCCGCAATCAGATGGTTCAACATCTCTCATCTGACTACAAGCGACATCTCCTCATCATCTGCAACTGGATCTGGTGTGAAGGAGTCTTTCATTCGCAATGGCGGGAGAGCACCATCATTCCAGTGCTCAAACGTGGTAAAAACCCACTTGATTCGGATATCTATCGGCCCATCAGCCTCACCAACGTTCTTTGTAACCTGCTGGAACGCATGGTGTGTTGCCGATTGGGTTGGGTCCTGGAGCCACGTGGTCAGTGGCTCCATGTCAGGGTGGCTTCCCCCAGCGTCGTTCTACCACTGACAATCTTGTGTCCCTCAAGTCTGTCATCCAAACAGTCTTTTCCAGACGCCAACAACTGGTTGCCGTCTTTCTATTGAAAAGTGTATGATATGACCTGGTGACATCATATCCTTGCCAGATTATACGAGTGGGGCCTCCAAGGCCTCCTCCCGATTTTTATCCAAAATTTTCTGTTGCTTCGTACTTTCCGTGTCCAAGTTGGTGCCTCCCATGGTTCCCCCCATATCCAGGAGAATGGGGTCCAGCAGGACTGAGTGTATATCTCTCTTTAGTGGCCATTAATGATCTAGCAGCAGCTGTAGGGCTGTCCATCTCACATTCTCTGTATGCAGAAGACCTCTGCATTTCATACTTCTCCACCAGTACTGGTGTTGCTCAGCAGTGCCTACAGGGAGCCATCCAGAAGGCGCAGTCATAGGCTCTAGCCCACGGTTTCCAGTTTTCGGCCGCAAAGTCGTGTGTTATCTACCACTGTCAGCGTCATACCGTTCATCCGTAACCAAAACTTTACCTTAATGACGATCCACTCACGGTAGTGCAGACATACCAATTCTTAGAACTGGTTTTTGATGCCCGATTGACTTCGCTTCCTCACCTTCGTCAGATTAAGTGGAAAGCATTCCTTGCCCGATGGCTGCAGTGTTTTCACTACCGAGCTGGTGGCTATATCTCGTGCTCTTGAGCACATCTGTTCATGCTGTGGTGAGTCGTTTCTTCTCTTTACTGACTCCCTGAGCAGCCTACAGCTATCGACCAGTACAACCCCTGCCATCCTTTGGTAGTGACCATCCAGGAGTCCATCTGTGTCCTGGAACGGTCCAGTCGTTCCATGGTGTTTGTCTGGACCCCAGGTCATGTCGGAATCCCTGGAAATGAACTTGCCAACAGGCTACACGGAAACCGATTCTAGAGATCGGTATCCATGTAACTGACCTGCAATCATTATTACACCTCAAAGTTTTTCAGGTTTGGGACACGGAATGGCATAATCTCAGTACACACAACAAACTGCATGCCCTTAAGGAGACTACAAATGTGTGGAAGACTTCCTTACAGGCCTCTCGCAGGGACTCTATGGTTCTCTGTCGGCACTGCACTGGCCATGCGTGGCTAACACATGGCTACCTCCTCTGTCACAAGAACACACCTCGGTGCCACTGTGGTTCACATATGACTGTCGTCCACATCTTACTGGACTGCACACCTTTAGCCGCTCTGCGGCGGACTTTTAACCTTCCCACCACACTACCTTTGGTGTTGGGCGAAAGTGCTTCAACACCAGATTTAGTTTTACGTTTTATTCATGATTGGGGTTTTAATCATACCATCTAAGGGTGGGCATTTAGCCTTCTCTCAGAGGCCGCCACCCTCCCTCCATTTTAACTCTCTCACACTTTCTTTGCATTTGTTTATCTTGGTGGTCGTGTTTTCCCTACATGTTTTCATCTCGCCTTGTCTTTTTGGGGTGGACATTTTAATGTGTTGCAGAGTGGCTGGCTCATTCTCTTTTTATTATTGTGATCAGCTAGCCCAGACCATATGCTCTATGATTTTAATATCTTCTTCCACTTTTCCTTGTGGTGTATGTTTTCCCCATGTTTTGTTCGTTCCGTTTGTTTCCTTTTTAGGTAGGGTGTTGGGTGATCTTTACCTTGAGCCTTGCCTGAATCAGGAAAAAGGGACTGTCGACCATGTAGTTTAGTCCCTTTATACCCCAAACCAATCAACCAACCATCCCTTGTACTCTCTCCCAAGAAAACAGGGTGCCCCAGGTCTCTATGCTAAGTATTGTACTGTTTGCCATTGCCATGAATCCAAGCCTTGGGCTCCCTCTCTGTCGACGATTTTACAATCTACTGCTGCTCTCAACAGACCAGCTTTCTTGAACGATGTCTTCACGGACGTCTTGATCGCTTCCACTCATGGAGCATTGAAACCAGCTTCCGATTTTCTGTCAGTAAAATTGTCTGTGTAAATTTTTGGCGTCATACAGAATTTTATCCACCTTCCTTACATCTAGGCCCTGTTCACCTTCCATTTGCGGACGTCGCCAAATTTTTGGGACTTCTGTTTGACAGAAAACTATGCTGGCCTACCCATGTTTCATATCTTTCGTCTCAGTGTCTGAGATCCAACACCCTGTGTCCTGAGTGGTACCTCCTGGATAGCGGACCGAGTGGTCCTCCTCCACCTATACCGTGCCTTAATGCCCTCGAAATTGATGGAAGCATAGTTTACTCCTCTGCACGGCCATATAGTTTTCGGCGTCAAGACTCTGCTCACCACTGTGGAGTGCGTTTAGCGTCTGGAGTTTTTTACATCAGCCCCATGGAGAGCCTTCACACTGAAACTGCTGAACCTCCTCTGTCCATTCGGCGAAGTGTCCTGAGTCGTTACGCAAGTCATCTGTCTTCCATGCCTGCTCATCCAATCCATGTCCTTTTTTTAGACGCCTCCTTAGATTTAGGATGTGCAGGCCACCCTTTCTCTCTACTACCACTGGAAGTCCGCTTCCGTCAACTGCTACATTCCCTTTCCTTCCACTTTCCTAAAACTTTCTCGACAAAAGGGCGTACGGTGCCACCTTGGCTTCACCCCCAGACTTGCCTTCCCCATGACCTTTGTCAGCTTCGCAAGAATAATATCCCCCCTATAGTTTATCGTCGAGCATCCGCTGCTCTATGCGCACAAATGGAGGATGCCACATTTATTTACACTGACGGTTCCAAAACCACCTTTGGTGTTGCGAGTGCCTATATTATTGATGACACCCCTATTAGATTTCGGCTTCCTGACCAGTGTTCAGTTTTTACTGCGGAGCTCTACACTGTTCTCCATGCTGTCCAATACATCCGTCGCATAAACGGATATAGTATATTATATTCTTAAATTCGCTCAGCCCTCTTCTCAACATATAAGCTCTTTATCCCGTCCACCCTCTACCCTCTGGTCAACCAGATTCAGGACTGCCTTCACATGCTCCAGTTGGGAGCGGGGGAGGGGGGGGGCAGGGGGCATCTCTGTGGCGTTCCTCTGGATCACAGGGCATGTTGGTTTCCACGAAAACGAGGCAGCCGATAAAGCGCCAAAGGCTGCTGTCTCCCTTCCTCAGCCCGCTGTTCATATTGTTCCCTTTGCTGATGTACAGAGTGTTTTATGTCGTGTTGCTCTTTTAGGGCACACACATTGGCCTGCACTTCCCGATAATAAATTACGGGACATAAAACCTCTTCCCTGTGCTTGGGAGGAGGTAATTTTAACTAGACTCCAGATTGGGCACTGTGTTTTTAGCCATCGACATCTTTTAAGTGGCGATCCTCCCCCATTTTGTCCCCACTGCTCTCAGTCATGGATGGTGAGACACCTTTTACTTCAGCACCCCCATTTTCATCCGCTATGCGCCCATTTACAGTTGTCGCCTGATATATCTTCCCTTTTAGCAGATGACACGCGCTCAGCCGATCGTGTCCTTGAATTTATCAGTGTCAGTGAGATGACATCGGTCATTTGAAGCTCTTTTCGGGGAAAACAAACCCCCCCCCCTCACTAGCAATTTTCTAAGATTTCCTTCCGGTTTTAGTTTCCTCCTTCTTGAGTTTAGCTCCCATTGCTGCTGATTTAAATTTCGGTTTTTTGCCCTTTACTAAGCCACCGAATGGGCACTTATGACCGTAGCAGCCTTTGCGCCCTAAAACCATAATCCCCCCAAAAAAGAAAACACATTTATGGGGTTTTCTTCCTCTTTAATTGTGGCTGTTTTAATTAACCTGTCTATCAGTGACAAGTCAAAACATTTCTCCTAAAATTCACCTTCTCTAAGGCTCTCAGATTCTGCGGAACTTCCATCTACGTTGTCAGAATTTTCAAAATAACCCCAGCTTCATATACTTTTGTAGCTGTGTCACTATCTGATGAGCTCTCTATCAATGAACTTCACCTTCTTCAACATCTGAAACTGCTCCATCACTATTGGACTGAATCTCATCTGTTCTGCCTAAAATTTCATCTCCCCTACTACACTTTCCCCATGTGCAAGGCTTTCTTCCACATTCCCTGTAGGATGCTCTTTAGTACTGCAGTGCTCAGTTAGACATAGATCCTGCTCCAGAATCTCATCAGATAACTCCTGTTCCTTGCTAAACTGGTACCTAGATTCGTGATTTTCATCTAATCTTTCACAAAATTCTACTACATTTCCCTGAAAAGTAAATATTCTCACTTCCGCCCTTTTCCTCTGTTATGTATATAGTACCTGTACCACTACTGTGGATTAAACTTCTGTTTTGGCTGTCTGCAAGTGCTAGTAACCTTACAGACTGCTGTTAGTTTTCCTCATCGCCTACTCTGCCATTAGCCATAGTGTTCTGTTCATTCGGCTGTCTGAAATGCTGTTCTGCTCTCTAAGCTGATTGCTGATTTTGATAACTGTCATTTTTGTTCCTGTCGTAATTTCTATTTCCAGTAAAACTCCCTTATCCTCTGGACATTCCTTTCTGATTGTTAGATCTCTGCAACTATTCTGTTTACTTGCTCTGCATTTTGCTTAGTAGAATCTCTATAATCTCTCATTATTTCCCTCTTCCCTCAAAAGATCCTCTACCCGTTCTGAGTAACCATTGAACATTTAATGTCCTCTCTGGGTGCAGAATTTCACCAGTACAGAGGCAACTTGGATTCTAATCCATTATAATTTTCCCTGTTTCTAAGTTGGAAGTCATATAAGACAAAGTAGTTACCTATGTCTGCACCAACTTCATAATAGTGTCTTTCTTTATGGTAAACTTTTTATCTGTCCAAAAGCTATTTAATACTTCCATCTGTTTTCTTTTTCCCCGTTATTCCTCAAAGAAAGCCTATTTAAAACTTACCGTCCTGTCATACTCGATTAGATATCACAAAGCCTATTTTCAGTTTGTCATTCCACGACCTAGGCAACACATCCTCAAAATCGCTCCAGAACTCTTTGGGATGCACACTCTGATTGGGATCTCAAAAATGTCTGTGGTTAACATAGGCAATTTCAGATGATTCTGCAACAGTATGTGTTATTACATGACCACTGTTGTTAGTAATTCTCTGTTATACATTTGTTAATCTAATGTCATTCTCTTGTAGATTACCACTTAATGCTGTACTAAGTTCTGACAAGTCAGTTTATAAATCAGTTATTATTGCACACACTTGCCCTCCATACAGTTTACATTTGTCGCTTTCCTCCTCAATTTTATCAGCGAAAATTTTATGATTCTCATTACATAGTTTTCTACATGATCTAATTGGGCCTGTACTGTATTCAAGTCAGCACTTATCTATTGACCTAGCTGTTTACTACCTTCAGCAACTTGCTTTATATGGTGGTTAGTTCACCTTTTACTGTTACAATACCATTCTTACAGTCTTGTTTTTCACTTGGCAAATTTGTCCTTTTATGCTTTTGTTAAGTTACAAATTCATTTAAGCCTGAAGATCAGTGATTCAATTCCTCCTGAAAGTCCTCTTTAAAATTTTTCAGTTTATTATCCAACTGTTTTGACTGCTGTATAAACCCTTGATTAATTTCAGAAACTAATCCACTTATTTTACTATCCACCTCAGACCCTAGTTCATTTATTTTTGTACTCTTACTACTTATTTCATTACCTGGTTCACTTAATTTACTATTAATTTCATTATTTAGTCCATTTATTTCAGATCTCACTCCATTCATAATACAGCAGAGTCCCACTAACCCGAACCCTGGTAATCCGAACGTTCGGTTAACACGAAAATGAAAAATGTTAATCTAAGTATGGATAACTGTGCAGTAAGCTGCTGTAAATACTCATTATTTTAATTTACTCAGTACAGTAAACATGTATTGGAAAAATTGGCAAGAAAACATTAGGTTTAAACAATCCATAACAATGAAAGAAAAGCTGTCATACGTACTAAAAAAAGCGGACATTTCATCCCTACTTTTTAGATAACAAAAACTCAGTCATTGTTTTTTGGTGTAATGAAGACAGTCTGTTATATGATGCATAGTTGCGCCTTCGTCTCATAGACATCAAATTAGCAGTGGGATGTTGCTCCAAATAACGTAGCGCGAGGTCAAGGGCTTTTGCTGCGTCACTGTGTGACACCAGCTCTCCTTCGTCGCTTTCTGGCTCATTGGCACTTCGGTCACAGCAGTCCACTTCTTCCTGGTCTCGAGTCACAGCAGCAATTAAATCAGCGTCAGTAAGGTTCTCCACACATGCCCCATCCGCTGCCGTCCACTCATCTACGTCTCCTTTACTAGCTTCTTCACATCCAGGGATTGTCTTTATCATTTGTAGTAGATTTTCCTCTTCATTTTCAGCTGGGTTGTCTTGAAATTCAAGAGATGTCCACAATTTTCTCCACCATTTTCTCAGAGTATTTTTTGAAATATTCTGACATGCCTCAGCGGTGCAATAAACAACATTCTTCACATTGGTCTTTTTTATTTTGTCCACTAAAGGAATACTATCACCTTGGATCAGCATTCTTAAAAATTGTTTTCTGTAAATCAGTTTTAATGTTTCCAGTACGCCCTGGTCCATCAGCTCTAGAAGTGGTGTAACATTCGGCGGCAAAAACTTCGCCACAGTTTCTCCATCACATAATTCTTCAGTGATCGGGTGAGATGGCGCGTTATCAATCAAAAGGATTGCACGGAGAGACAAATGATTTTCCTTAGAAAACCATCTAACAGAGGGAACAAACTGGCTGTGAAACCATTCTTTGAACAGCTTACCATCCATCCGTGCTTTTTTCTGGCTGCGATAATATACGGGCAGGGACTTCATGTTGCAGTTTTTAAAAGCCCTGGGCCTAGCAGATTTGACGATCAGCATTAAATGCAGCTTGTCATTACCAGCAGAGTTGCTGCACTCTAATAAAGTCACACAATCTTTGGACATTTTGAAACCAGGAGCATGGTCTTCTGCTCTTGATGCCAGACTTTTTGTTGGCAATGCCCTAAAATTAAGGCCAGTCTCGACAGCAATATATATTTGTTAGATAGAATACTTTCCTTCTCTTATCATTTTTTCAAACTCACCCAAGTATTCCTTCGCTGCATCATGGTCAGAAGAAAGCTTCTCTCCAGTAATTGTTAGCTGACGGATTCCATGATGTTTTTTGAATCTGTTCAACCAACCCGTAATCGCACCAAAAGACTCATCACCATTCATTAATTTGTTCGGTTAAACAGCCTTGTCCTCAACCAGTGCTCCTCTCAAAGGAGTTCCCCTTTCTCTTTCCTGCATAATCCAAAGGAAAAGATCTTCATCCATTTTATTGTACTGGGACTATTTCAAAGTCTGCCGAATTTCGAATGTTTTTCCCGAAGACGTTGCACAGGACTGTTCAAGCTTCACTTGGTTCTTCTTCTAATCACAAATGGTTGCTTTACCAACACCCAGTTCCATTGCCAGTTTAGATACATTCTCACCATTGCCTATCCGCTTCAAAGCATTCAGTTTTTCTTTGAGAGTGAACGTTGTATGCTTCCATTTACACCTGAACAAATACAATACAACTGTTACCGTGCCAACGATCGATAACTAACATAACCAAGCGCTTTATGAGCCAACTGGCAGTGCACTGACCTCAGACAGTACAAAGGTCTCAACCATGCACAACAACAAGGACAGGGAGTGAGAGTGAGCCATTGTTCCCACACTTGTTCCCATTTGTTACCATGGTGTATCTGCTTGGTATACTTCATTCTAGAAATGCGTTACTGTAATTCTTGCTAATCCGAACAAATCGGTAATCCGAACAAGGTTCGGTCCGAATTAGTTCGGATTAATGGGACTCTACTGTACTACTGCTAATACGACCCACCTGTTTCATAATGTTTTCGAGCACGGTTGCTATGTTAACTTTCTGCTCACCAGCCTCCAATGCTTGCTCTGTTTTCACTTCAGTAACAAACAGTAAATGGTTCTAATTTAACATTGGAACCAGATGTCTGTTCCCCACTTATTTCTCGAATAGGAGTGCTTATATTTTTCTCATCCTACCGTTTTTGATTCCTTTACAAGACCTGGTGCCAACTTAACAGCAGCTCATTAATTCTCCATAAGTATCAGATACTTAATGTGGCTAACCTCTTGTCATTAATTTGACATACATCAAACCTAAAATTTCCTCTCATACAGTCATCTGCAAATACTGGATCATCAAAATCTACAATCTCCTTCCTTTCACTTATTACAGGCTTATCACTTTTCTCCATGTTGACAATTTTCTTTCCACACACACATACACGCACACACACCAAACGAAGCAAAACACTGCTTCGCTTACGCTCCACGTTGTCAGCACGGCGAGATGTTACTGCGAGTGCGTCTGCCAGAGGCCGCCAGCTGCGGTCCAGTTTCTGGGATCGCACAGCACCGTCCACGGCTGCCAACTGCTCTTACTGCCCATCTGCTACAGCTCACTGCCCTGAGATGCTTCCATCGTCGTTCCTGTAGTCCACCGACTTCTCTCCCTGCTGTACCCTGACCCTCCACTAATACTGTTCACAGTATCTGTACTGGGTGTAAGTCCAGCTTCTATAGCATCATTGTCTGCCCCTTCACTCTATGATGCTAGTACCAGTTCAGCTGACAAAAGCAGTGTTCACAAAAATTTGACCAAGTACCTACCACGCAAAAGCCACGCAACTCCATTCTGTGGGCAGTAGCTGAAAGTTCGTTAAACTATCGAGCATTCGGGATTCTTGCACGACTTGTTTAAAAAAATATCTGAAACTTCCTTTAAGTTGGTTTATTGTCTTTAAAACACAGAAAATGTCTATCGAGTTCGTATTTAATATCCCGCCATCAATTACGCGATGTTGCTGACTGTCACTTAAAAGTTCACACCCGAAAGGATCCGGAACATATTTAGTCCGATCCAATATGTTGAACATCCCAAAGTCACTGACCCACAACTACTTGTGAGTAACACATTCAGTTGTTCAGTAGACTTCTTATAAAGAAATGCTTGCCATAATGTCTTGTAATCTACACGAAACACGGCACGCAGAGTTTATGTATGACACAAAATGTTGGTACGTGAATATTTCCTAAAATAAACCACCCACAAAGCTGAAACTTTCACAAAATACTCAGCACTGTAGTTGCATTTCGTCAACAACACGAGAACCGATCGAACGTGTGAATTTCTTCGTTCACTACCGAGATACTATATTGACTCGTAGAGATGAGGGTACAAAGCCCTACTCGATCGCGTGGGAAGTGCTGAATTCCCATTGTGTAGTGTGTTAAGCATCCAGTCGGATCGTATTGAGCACTTCGCTACTCGCGGTGTTTCTAATGTCAGCCAATCAGTTTACCACAAGTAATTTAGACTAGAACTCTCATAGTTCCGAAACTAAATAAAATTTAATGAAAACAAAGTACAACTACTTTCGACAAAATAAATTAATAATAAATTTAACACTCAATGCCCCTTGTGGCTACCTTCTACAAAATCGAGCTCACACGGACATTCATCATAAATTCCCCTATTGCACAACAACTTCTCACACATACATTTACATAGTTTTCATATAACATCACATCCTCACTTTACGTATGTCCTGCATTCACTGTCTCTGTCCCTCAAACACTCTCACACAACCTAAACACAATGAAATAATACGAGGGTAATCCCAAAAGAAAGGTCTCCTATTTTTTATAAGTATATAGACCTGTATATTTATACAGTGGTTTACATTTTGAACATTTAGCTATTTTTTGACATAATCACCATTTCTGTCGATGCATTTTTGTAGACACTGTGGCAGCTTTTGTATGCCCATGTCATACCAGCTCGCCGCCATGCTGCGAAGAAGGATGCCGCCACTGGCGTGATTGTTGCTTGGTTTCAGGTGTAAAGTCGTGTGCCCAGGTTTCGTCACGCGTGACAATTGAGTCCAGAAAGTTGTCCTGTTCGGCTACAAGGCGGTGAAGAAATGCGCGGGAAGCATCAACTCGTTGCCGCATGTGGTCCTCAGCATGCGTGACACCCATCTTGCGCACACCTTCCGGTAGTTCAATGTTTGCGTTAAAATTCTGTGAACGGTGCTTCGGGAAACGTCAGTAACCAACGTGCAGAGAGCATCCAGGGTGATCCGCTGATCTTCGCACATGCTTTGCTCAACCTTCTACACTGTCTCCTCAGAAATTGACGGTCTCCTGCTCCTTTGTTCATTGTGAGTTTGAGTCCGACCAGCTGCATACTCTCCACACCACTTAGAAACATTTTTGACGTCCATACAGGACTCACCATACACTTCCGTCAATTGGCGATGGATTTCAATCGGCGCAGTGCCCTTTGCGTTCAAAAACCGAATAACTGCGCGCAATTCGCACTTGTCGGTAACATCCAACGGGAACTCCATTCTCAGCGCCTGCCAAGCCAAGACTGAGCGCCTCAGCGCGCCGTGCGCATGTTTACACACAGCACGTTAAGCACTCTTCATAACAGCGTGACCAACTGCCACACAGAGTTCTGTACTTATAAAAAAAATAGGAGACCTTACTTTTGGGATTACCCTCGTAATTTTCCTAACGTCAGTTATCTGTGCCAATGAATCTAAACAAAATTCCAGAAGATTTTATATGAATCTATCCTCTTGGATTTAGTTTCAGTAGGTACTATAGATGAACATATTACAGTCCCTAAGTCAGTTTTTCATTTCCAGCAGTGTCTCAGGTAAAAATATATATCTTTGCAAGTATTTATGTTTTTGTTTTGAAATTTTAAAAGTGTGGTTGTGTTGTTCGTAGAATTTGGTTTGCTAAATATGCAAAAGGTAAGGTATTGCAGACAGCGTTAGGAAAGTACACGGGTCCCTCGGCCCAGTAGCCAGTGTCAGCTGTGTCGGTGTAAAAACTGACATCTGCTCTTCTCCCGCGTCCACGGCAAGCTATGCTTTCAATGCAAGATGACAACTCGTAATAATTGGCCATGTTACAACCCCCCCCCACCCCCCTCCCAGAGTTCCCTACCCTCCTCACCGAAACACACGCTCAGTGTTAATTTATTAGGGACTTGTTATGATGCTGTCTTGCTCCTTGTGTCCCATCCCTAGAAATCTCAAGGGAAATTTGTTTCAAGTTTGAATAGCCACCCTGGTTGTGAATATTTCATTCTCACATGCACGAGCAGAAGTGAACTATTATATACAATTCGTTTTCTCAAGTTTGGAATTAGATATTGATATCCTCTCAAGTTTAAATAAAAATTCAGTACATTAGCTAAATTTCATACGCAGTAATATATGGTCTAAAATGCACAGACACAAATTTATAGCGATCCCTATTTTTCACTGCAACAAATTCAAATTTCGTGCACGTGTGAAATATGACAGTCACTATGATGATTAACGAAATTATAGGCACTTCATCACGAAGCTGGGCGTGTACAGCTATAACTAATGAAAAATCATTTTCTTTACCGAATTGTTTCTTTAAAATAGTTTGAGAAAGCATGCACGGTAGCCGATGTGAGCTCTGATGTGAGATAGTTGGAAACCGGTGTGCCGAGCAGAGGTCTGATCGGTGGTCTTCCTGACTGACAGTGGCCTGCTGCAGTGTTCACACGTTTTGCACCCAGCTGTCATGCCAGATGGCCAGTCCCGAGAACTGCCGGTACGGTATGAAAGTTGGGGCTCCACAAACACACAGGTGGAGACTGCAGGTATCCGAGAATCCACTGGAAACTCATGACCCGTCAGGCCAGCTAATTTGGAGATAGGCCCGAACTTGAACCGGAGCCGTTGCCCCTTGCGAGGCTTTTTGCAACACCCCATTCAAAATGATCGGCATTTATTCACTCACTCGTGTTTCGATTCTCCTTCCAAGGTGCACCTCCTTTTGCTTGCTGTGGGAGTTTTGTCAACAGAAAACTTCCATCCTCAGTCTTTTGGCAGATCTTGTGTTGTTGAGGTTGTAGATTGCAGTGAAACTGGACAAAGTGAAATCCAGTGCAGAATGATTGGAGGTTTGAGGGTACCGAGACCAACGAGATGACAGAGTTCCAGGTGTATTGCACACTGTACAGCAAGTCTGTCACACTCACCAGCATGGGGAAGATGGCTCTCTTCAGCATTCTGAGGCAGACGTAGCAGTCAAGAAGACAGCAAAATTCATCTTTTTTGTCAAACTTTTGGAAATGGAGTGCTGCGATCGTTAAGTGACACGTACACTCTTAGAGGCTGACTGTGTAACATGACACCTAGGTCACCTTTTGGGGATGTGTTTTGAGTGAGGTTGTCACCTCACATTACTCTGTATGTGCTTGGCCTCTCACGGTCTTAAGTTTCTTAAACCAGTTGAGAGTGGGTTTTTATTCTTATCTAGCGCTTTGTATACCCTCATTTACCTTAATGGAATTTTATTTTCTGGACAATTGCGTTGTCTTTACCTGCCAGTTTGATGACGCCGTGTGCTTTAAGAAGTAAGAGAGGAGAACAGGAATGTTGGGTGAGCTGGAAATCCTTGCCAATGAGGTGGCACGCCATAGTGATCATCGTACTTTCGCACTCTCGTCCTACTCTTGAGCAGTTCGATGTAACCTACCTTTTCCTTTTCGAGTGTAAAGTTTTGGCACTCATTATGGAAATTTTCCACTAGTTGTGCAGTGACAGAGGAGTGGCGAGGTACACCCTGCTGCCCCCATATCCCGGTGTTTTTGTTCTTCTCACTTCCTTTTTAGAGGATGAGGTCGGTTTCATTCGACAAAGGGATCCGTTTTATTAGTCTCTCCTTGGTCACGTGCATACCACCTATTGGCAACCACTGTTCTTTGCTCGATAGTATCACACAGATGATGGTATTGTCTTATTAGAATGTTCGATTGTCTTCAGGCTGCTGGTACTTCCGGATCGTGGTCCCTGTCATCTGGTGGGATAACTGCACGTGACAAAGACAATCCGTTCACTCTCAGTTAGATGGCGGCGACTCGTGAATCGGGGATCTCGCAGTTTACCATTCGTTTTTCATCTTCCCAGCAAGTGCAGCCCTGTACCGTCTCCACCACTGCCACTAAGTCCACAGCTCGTGGTCGTGCGGTAGCGTTCTCGCTTCCCACGCCCGGGTTCCCGGGTTCGATTCCCGGCGGGGTCAGGGATTTTCTCTGACTCGTGATGACTGGGTGTTGTGTGCTGTCCTTAGGTTAGTTAGGTTTAAGTAGTTCTAAGTTCTAAGGGACTGATGACCACAGATGTTAAGTCCCATAGTGCTCAGAGCCATTTGAACCATTTGAACTGCCACTAACGTCGCATTGGCTAACACTTGTATCGCAAAGTACCTGGTCCCGGAAAACGTTACGACGCTGGAAATATTACGGACTCTGCTGGCCATTGGAAACTGCGTGTTCTTTTCCTCAACGGGCAAGCAGACTGCTTTGTTTCAGGTCGTGTTCCTGAACGATAATTTAACTAGTCAGTGCAACTCCAGTGGACCGAGACATTGTTATATGATTTATAGGTTAGATCCATACTTTAAAAAAATGTTCTCATAGGTCTCGAAGGGGAAATTCTGCTTGTAATCTCATTTGATGAGACCCGTAGCGAGGTAACTCAGTTGCAGCAAATAGATTTTCCTCTCAACTGTTGTTACAGAATAAACAAATAGGTTGAAATGCACTACTTTTCATTGCATTTTTGGGCCATACCACTGCTGCTGATATTTTGAACAGTTTTAAGAAAAAATCTTATGACCTGAACCTTACCAACATGCTTCAAATGTCAATGGTTTGTCCAGACGTCAACTAGGCATTCTTGAAGGACTTGCATCTTCATGTGAAGAGTATTCTTGGGGACAGTGCATCTCAGATTTTATTAATATGAGATCTTCCGGTCTCCATACAGTGCGCCTATTTCAAGAATGCAACATTAAAGACTATCTGGGGCATTGTACCTTCTCTGAGATCGATTTGTAATGTGTTAAAGAATGTAACTGCAAGAAGAGCTGATTGTCTACATATCTACTCCTCTAGCCACCAAGCGATGTGTGGCGGAGGGCACAATTTGTGCCAAAGTCATATTTCCCCCCCTCTGATCCACTCGCGGATCATGCGAGCGAAAAACGATTATCTGAACGCCTCAGTACGGCTCTAATTTCCCTTATCTATGAATGTTGATCATTGCGCGATTTGAAAGTTGGTGGTAATAATACATGATCTACATCCTCGACAAAGATCGGATTTCGAAATTTAGTGAGCAGCCCTTTCCGTTTAGCGCAACGTGTATCAGCAAGTGTGTCCCACTTCAAACTTTCTATGAGATTTGTAACACTCTCGCGATGGCTTAATGTACCAGTCACGAATCTTCCCGCTCTTCTTTGGGCCTTCTCAATCTCTTGAATCAGACCCAACTGGTAAGGGTCCGACACAGACGAACAATACTCTAATACTGGACGAACTCAAGTATTGCGAACAATTTCCTCTGCTGAAGGACTGCATCGCTTCAGGATTCTACCAATAAACTGCAATCTAGATATCGCATTGCCCGTTATTTGTATAATCTGATCATTCCATTTCAGATTATTTAGTATAGTCACACCCAGATACTTGACGGATGTTACCGCTTCCAAAGACTGGGCATTTATATTGTACTCGTACATTAATGGGGATTTCCGTCTTGTTATACGCAGTAGGTTACACTGCCAGTCATTACACCACGCATTTATTTTCTGCAAATCCTCATTGATTTGTTCACAACTTTCATGTGATACTACTTTCCTGTAGACTACAGCATTATCGCAAACAGTCCAATGCCACCGTTTATGTAAATCACTGCCCTGGGGCACACCTGATCTTACGCTTGTTTATGTTGAAGTCTCCCCATTCAGGACGACATAATGCTCTCTGTCTGCTAGAAAGCTTTCTATCCAACCGCATATGCCATCGGATAGACTGTAAGCGTGCACTTTTTGGAGCAAGCGACAGTACGGAACTGAGTCGAACACATTTCTAAAGTCGAGGAATATGGCATCAACCTGGGAGCCGGTATCTAGAGCTTGTTGTATATCGTGCACAAAGAGAACCAGCTGGGTCTCGCATGACCGCTGTTTCCTAAAACCGTGCTGGTTTCTGCAGATGAGCTTCTCAGAGTTTAGAAAGGTCATTATGTCTGAACATATGTCGTTATGTCTGAATGGTCACTGTAAGAGATTTAATAAACTTGAAAATCTGCCGTTTCCTAAAAAGTTTTGCTCCGTGCGCAGGCTGGCAAACGAGGATGTGGTCGATTGGGGTGTAAAGGCATTCTCTTTCTAAAGACTTACACAGACAAAGTAATGGAGCATTAGATTAAAATAGGTACTTACAGCTGGTGAACGATGTTGAAGTCCCTCACAGATCCTCTGCTGCCAGTTAAAAACATTTTTTTGGTTTTGCTTCAGGGTAGGTCAGGCCCTCAGGTATGTCGGGCCCTTTTTGAGATACTTCCAATGTGCGGCGCTTATGGCTCCTTTCCTTTACAGTGCTTTGTCTTCTATACTTGCCGATACAGTGTCTAAAAGTACTTAATCTTGATGACTTATGTGCTGCAAAATCGGTATGTGATATAAAACTTGATGATGGAACTGGTCTTATTCCTGCTAAAGAAGTTAACTTCCGCCATTCTGTACAGTCTGATCTGAGAAAGATGAAAGTGACTGCGAAAGACATTGAGCAAGCCTCTTACTGAAGTCACCTTTGTAGTATAGCATATGAGGGAACATAATCTTTTTCGATCCAGCTACAAGAAATAGTAGCTTGAGAACTAATGAGAGTAGACACTCAAATACCTCGCAGAAATTGTCTGCACAGAATTGGGTGAGTGCTAGGGACTGTGATAAAGTTGAGAAAGAATTTGCACAACTTCCTGGTAATCAAGAATTTTTGAATTTCTGTGAGAGCTACAAGATAAATGAGATAAGAATCAATCACTTTTGGAGTGACTTATTGGATGGTGATACCACATGTCAGCATTTATATAGCTTTCTTCAAAAGATTCTCATTCGGAGCCACAGTCGAACCTTTGTAGAGGATAGTTTTTCCATTAATAAAGGGTATATGACAGTTAACCGAGAAATGAAGTCATCGGTAACTACTTGTCAGCTATATGATGACCTGAAATCAGCTGACGGTATCTTCAACATCGAAGTTAACAATAGAACCATTGTGGACTATTGCAATGCTCGAGATCGATATGGTCAGGCTTTCAAATGAAAGCAATGTGAAGAAGTTGAATAAGCCAGATAGCTAGATGGACGAGGTCCAGTTACGTGCGAGCTAATGAACTGAAGGCCAAAAAGCTATGGTACCCAGGTGGTACTGCTGCAATACTAACTCTAGTTAATTTCAGAGGTAAAGTGGCTAGTTATTTACACGCTAATGGGCTGTGCTCACTCGGGCAATTTGTGAATTGCGGCGTATATAATAAACACTTGCACCTCACCCGGCCGGAGGTCTGTGCTCTCTTGCGGCTCACTCTGCTATAATCTACTTCCTACTTTGCACATTTCTGACCGAACGTGGTCATTGTGCTACATCACCCTTCAGATTGTAAATCCCGTAAAGAAGACAGTGACTTCCTGTTCATTCTGAATTAGAGTTAATAACATGTTCCTTACCTCTTTTTGTCAACATGTCTGTTAACTCATCCTTCAGGGTAGAACGGTAAAACTGCATCTGGAAATTAGTGAATTTTGCTTTCGGAAACTTCTGGCAACCTTGAGACTAACCTCCATTCTGCTATTATTTTTGACATTTTGTTTACTTGGTTTACCTGATCAGATTAGGGCCTTCGGATCATCTCTTACAGTAATTTTTGCACCACAGATACTGAATGGATGATGATAATTTCAGTTTCACATATAGCAGTCAGTTGATAGTAATACCATTAAAAGTGATGTGGAACAACATTTGAATGTACCTAATGCAATTTGGATGAATAGGACTGACTAATACGTAATACCAGTAGTACAGTAGATCCTCATTCCTCCAAACTAGATACGACTGCAGGTCATTTGGGTTAACAAAAATGTGTAAACTTCAGAAACATTTACAATGATGTTAGTTAAATACACTCCTGGAAATGGAAAAAAGAACACATTGACACCGGTGTGTCAGACCCACCATACTTGCTCCGGACACTGCGAGAGGGCTGTACAAGCAATGATCACACGCACGGCACAGCGGACACACCAGGAACCGCGGTGTTGGCCGTCGAATGGCGCTAGCTGCGCAGCATTTGTGCACCGCCGCCGTCAGTGTCAGCCAGTTTGCCGTGGCATACGGAGCTCCATCGCAGTCTTTAACACTGGTAGCATGCCGCGACAGCGTGGACGTGAACCGTATGTGCAGTTGACGGACTTTGAGCGAGGGCGTATAGTGGGCATGCGGGAGGCCGGGTGGACGTACCGCCGAATTGCTCAACACGTGGGGCGTGAGGTCTCCACAGTACATCGATGTTGTCGCCAGTGGTCGGGTCGGCGGAAGGTGCACGTGCCCGTCGACCTGGGACCGGACCGCAGCGACGCACGGATGTACGCCAAGACCGTAGGATCCTACGCAGTGCCGTAGGGGACCGCACCGCCACTTCCCAGCAAATTAGGGACACTGTTGCTCCTGGGGTATCGGCGAGGACCATTCGCAACCGTCTCCATGAAGCTGGGCTACGGTCCCGCACACCGTTAGGCCGTCTTCCGCTCACGCCCCAACATCGTGCAGCCCGCCTCCAGTGGTGTCGCGACAGGCGTGAATGGAGGGACGAATGGAGACGTGTCGTCTTCAGCGATGAGAGTCGCTTCTGCCTTGGTGCCAATGATGGTCGTATGCGTGTTTGGCGCCGTGCAGGTGAGCTCCACAATCAGGACTGCATACGACCGAGGCACACAGGGCCTACACCCGGCATCATGGTGTGGGGAGCGATCTCCTACACTGGCCGTACACCACTGGTGATCGTCGAGGGGACACTGAATAGTGCACGGTACATCCAAACCGTCATCGAACCCATCGTTCTACCATTCCTAGACCGGCAAAGGTAATTGCTGTTCCAACAGGACAATGCACGTCCGCATGTATCCCGTGCCACCCAACGTGCTCTAGAAGGTGTAAGTCAACTACCCTGGCCAGCAAGATCTCCGGATATGTCCCCCATTGAGCATGTTTGGGACTGGATGAAGCGTCGTCTCACGCAGTCTGCACGTCCAGCACGAACGCTGGTCCAACTGAGGCGCCAGGTGGAAATGGCATGGCAAGCCGTTCCACAGGACTACATCCAGCATCTCTACGATCGTCTCCAGGGGAGAATAGCAGCCTGCATTGCTGCGAAAGGTGGATATACACTGTACTAGTGCCGACATTGTGCACGCTCTGTTGCCTGTGTCTATGTGCCTGTGGTTCTGTCAGTGTGATCATGTGATGTATCTGACCCCAGGAATGTGTCAATAAAGTTTCCCCTTCTTGGGACAATGAATTCACGGTGTTCTTATTTCAATTTCCAGGAGTGTATCATAACTGCTGGGTCAGTATACAGATAGAATAACATACGAGACACAAGCCCAGATTCTGTGCCAATCACGAGCACCCAGCTTGACTGTCGAGCTGTCCGAGCACACTTCTGGGCCTGGCTCGAGTGCCGTATACGAGTACTTCCACCGGGGGAACAGAGCCGCCGGGGGACCGCAGCTCACCTTTAGTTTCTACAATTTCCACTGCTTCTCTTCATGTATTTCTGAACTCGTTCCACATCCTGTTATGTTCTGCTCCTAGGTGGCACGGATTCAGAAGGAAAAACAGCAGAACCGGTGACGGTGGAAGTTTATAATGTAACAGTCGATGTGGCTGCTCTCGAAAAGCACTAAATAAATTTTCGACTCCTGTGTGTGTCACAAGTTTTAATTATTTGTGGCTTATCTCAGTAGATAACTTCACAAACATTTTTTACATCGTTTTTAACTGATAAGAATTATTTTATGTTTTCAGACCAGCACACAACCGGGTCACGTTCAGAGCCCCCACGAGACATTCCTCGAGGAGGAAATTGTAAGTATCAGATGTCGCACAGCTAGTAGAATAAATTCTTGTCAAAGGTTTGACAGCCAAAATGTCCACATACTGGCAGCTGCGTAGTTGAAATGTGGTCAAAGTACTTTGTCACTTCCGTACGGAGGCAGCGGATGACAGTGTCGCCACGAGCGCGTCCCTAGCGGCTGCCTCCAGTACTCCAGTACCGCTGCTGCTGGATGACAGAGGGGCCGGGCCGTCAGTTTGCACCGTTGCTAAGTAAAATTGTTCGCTCTACATGACGCGAAATCCACAGATGCTCTTTAACAATGTCTTAATTATCTTGCGTCGTAATATTATATACACTCCCGGAAATTGAAATAAGAACACCGTGAATTCATTGTCCCAGGAAGGGGAAACTTTATTGCCACATTCCTGGGGTCAGATACATCACATGATCACACTGACAGAACCACAGGCACATAGACACAGGCAACAGAGCATGCACAATGTCGGCACTAGTACAGTGTATATCCACCTTTCGCAGCAATGCAGGCTGCTATTCTCCCATGGAGACGATCGTAGAGATGCTGGATGTAGTCCTGTGGAACGGCTTGCCATGCCATTTCCACCTGGCGCCTCAGTTGGACCAGCGTTCGTGCTGGACGTGCAGACTGCGTGAGACGACGCTTCATCCAGTCCCAAACATGCTCAATGGGGGACAGATCCGGAGATCTTGCTGGCCAGGGTAGTTGACTTACACCTTCTAGAGCACGTTGGGTGGCACGGGATACATGCGGACGTGCATTGTCCTGTTGGAACAGCAAGTTCCCTTGCCGGTCTAGGAATGGTAGAACGATGGGTTCGATGACGGTTTGGATGTACCGTGCACTATTCAGTGTCCCCTCGACGATCACCAGTGGTGTACGGCCAGTGTAGGAGATCGCTCCCCACACCATGATGCCGGGTGTTGGCCCTGTGTGCCTCGGTCGTATGCAGTCCTGATTGTGGCGCTCACCTGCACGGCGCCAAACACGCATACGACCATCATTGGCACCAAGGCAGAAGCGACTCTCATCGCTGAAGACGACACGTCTCCATTCGTCCCTCCATTCACGCCTGTCGCGACACCACTGGAGGCGGGCTGCACGATGTTGGGGCGTGAGCGGAAGACGGCCTAACGGTGTGCGGGACCGTAGCCCAGCTTCATGGAGACGGTTGCGAATGGTCCTCGCCGATACCCCAGGAGCAACAGTGTCCCTAATTTGCTGGGAAGTGGCGGTGCGGTCCCCTACGGCACTGCGTAGGATCCTACGGTCTTGGCGTGCATCCGTGCGTCGCTGCGGTCCGGTCCCAGGTCGACGGGCACGTGCACCTTCCGCCGACCACTGGCGACAACATCGATGTACTGTGGCGACCTCACGCCCCACGTGTTGAGCAATTCGGCGGTACGTCCACCCGGCCTCCCGCCCTCGCTCAAAGTCCGTCAACTGCACATACGGTTCACGTCCACGCTGTCGCGGCATGCTACCAGTGTTAAAGACTGCGATGGAGCTCCGTATGCCACGGCAAACTAGCTGACACTGACGGCGGCGGTGCACAAATGCTGCGCAGCTAGCGCCATTCGACGGCCAACAGATGGTTCAGATGGCTCTGAGCACTATGGGACTCAACTGCTGTGGTCATAAGTCCCCTAGAACTTAGAACTACTTAAACCTAACTAACCTAAGGACATCACACACATCCATGCCCGAGGCAGGACGGCCAACACCGCGGTTCCTGGTGTGTCCGCTGTGCCGTGCGTGTGATCATTGCTTGTACAGCCCTCTCGCAGTGTCCGGAGCAAGTATGGTGGGTCTGACACACCGGTGTCAATGTGTTCTTTTTTCCATTTCCAGGAGTGTATGTGGCAAATAATCCACAAATAATTCCCACAGTCACCAGCATGAGGAGATTAGTGCTAGTAATAATTTGTGGTTAGTGTACTTTTTACAAATGTAGCCTGCAGAGGTCACTTCTGCCCGTTAATGTAGAACCCGACTGATTTGACATCCCTCTCCAGTGCTTCACCGTGTACGATTAAAGTGAATGCTCCGACCGAAAACCTCAGAGGTCTGTCGGTACGGAACTACATTCGGCACAGAGCACTACGAGAGGTGATGGGGAGTGCGGGGAAGGTACGAGAAGACTTTACTGCATCACATATAATTCGGCAGACGAGCTCCGGACACATCACGGCATATGCCGGGATGTCCCGCTCATTTCGTCCGACTGCTGCGTACTGTTTCGAACTCTGTTTGCTGACTCTGTTTTTGGTTTCAGATGTGGAGGTTCAGCGAGGATTCTTACGGCACCTGCGATCCACTCTCCACCGAAGACGAGCGGCGGGTGAGTGCCGCGCCCCGCCCCGCCACGCTGCAGAACTCGCCTGCCCCGTCTGACGCTCTCCACCTCACTGTCGGGCCCAGTGTCACGTCGACGACGAGGGGTTCGCCCGAGACCATCGCGATACTGCTTTAATAATAAGAATGACAGAGATAATCTTTATTTGTTCACGATAACTTCAGATTTGTGCAATTTGCCATTTTTTGTGATCTGAGAGTCAGCCAGCTAGTTTCGTACAGTGAGCCTCAGAAATTGTTTCAAATCTGGAATATCGGTAAATAAATATTTACTAAATCGACTTTAAAGTCAGTTACAAAATATTTCTGATTACATAACAGAGAAGAATTTGACGATTTCAGAAATATGTAAATGACTACATACATCTGTCAAACCCCCCCATGAACCATAGACCTTGCCGTTGGTGGGGAGGCTTGCGTGCCTCAGCGATACAGATAGCCGTACCGTAGGTGTAACCACAACGGAGGGGTATCTGTTGAGAGGCCAGACAAACGTGTGGTTGCTAAAGAGGGGCAGCAGCCTTTTGAGTAGTTGCAGGGGCAACAGTCTGGATGATTGACTCATCTGGCCTTGTTTTTTTTTTTTGGTCATCAGTCTACTGACTGGTTTGATGCGGCCCGCCACGAATTCCTTTCCTGTGCTAACCTCTTCATGAGTAACACTTGCAACCTACGTCCTCAATTATTTGTTTGACGTATTCCAATCTCTGTCTTCCTCTACAGTTTTTGCCCTCTACGGCTCCCTCTAGTACCATGGAAGTCATTCCCCCATGTCTTAGCAGATGTCCTATCATCCTGTCCTCCTTATCAGTGTTTTCCACATTTTCCTTTCCTCTCCGATTCTGCGTAGAACCTCCTCATTCCTTACCTTATCGGTTCACCTAATTTTCAACATTCGTCTATAGCACCACATCTCAAATGCTTAGATTCTCTTCTGTTCCGGTTTTCCCACAGTCCATGTTTCACTACCATACAATGCTGTACTCGAGACATTCATCCTCAGAAATTTCTTCCTCAAATTAAGGCCGGTATTTGATATTAGTAGACTTCTCTTGGCCAGAAATGCCTTTTTTGTCATAGCGAGTCTGCTTTTGATGTCCTCCTTGCTCCGTCCGTCATTGGTTATTTTACTGCCCAGGTAGCAGAATTCCTTAACTTCATTGACTTCGTGACCATCAATCCTGATGTTAAGTTTCTCGCTGTTCTCATTTCTACTGCTTCTCATTACCTTCGTCTTTCTCCGATTTACTCTCAAACCATAATGTGTACTCATTAGACTGTTCATTCCGTTCAGTAGATCATTTAATTCTTCTTCACTTTCACACAGGGTAGCAATGCTATCAGCGAATCGTATCATTGATATCCTTTCACCTTGTATTTTAATTCCACTCCTGAACCTTTCTTTTATTTCCATCATTGCTTCCTCAATGTACAGATTGAAGAGTAGGGGCGAAGGGCTATAGCCTTGTCTTACACCCTTCTTAATACGAGCACTTCGTTCTTGATCGTCCACTCTTATTATTCCCTCTTGGTTGGTGTACATATTGTATATGACCCGTCTCTCCCTATAGCTTACCCCTACTTTTTTCAGAATCTCGAACAGCTTGCACCATTTTATATTGTCGAACGCTTTTTCCAGGTCGACAAATCCTGTGAAAGTGTCTTGATTTTTCTTTAGGTTTGCTTCCATTATTAGCCGTAACGTCAGAATTGCCTCTCTCGTCCCTTTACTTTTCCTAAAGCCAAACTGATCGTCACCTAGCGCATTCTCAATTTTCTTTTCCATTCTTCTGTATATTATTCTTGTAAGCAGCTTCGATGCATGAGCTGTTAAGCTGATTGTGCGATAATTCTCGCACTTGTCAGCTCTTGCCGTCTTCGGAATTGTGTGGATGATGCATTTCCGAAAGTCAGATGGTATGTCACCAGACTCATATATTCTACACACCAACGTGAATAGTCGTTTTGTTGCCACTTCCCCCAATGACTTTTGCTGGCATTGTGACACTAACCAAAACGGTCTTGCTGTGCTGGTACTGCGAACGGCTGAAAGCGCGGGGAAACTATGGCCGTAATTTTTCCCGAGGGCATGCATCTTTACTGTATGGATAAATGATGATGGCGTCCTCTTGGGTAAAATATTCCGGAGGTAAAATAGTCCCCCATTCGGATCTCCGGGCGGAGACTACTCAGGTAGGTTAGAAAATTTAAAAAGGGAAATGGATAGGTTAAAGTTATAGTGGGAATTAGTGAAGTTCGGTGGCAGGAGGAACAAGACTTTTGGTCAGGTGAATGCAGGGTTATAAATACAAAATCAAATAGGGGTAATGCAGGAGTAGGTTTAATAATGAATAAAATAATAGGAATGCGGGTAAGCTACTACCAACAGAACAGCGAACGCATTCTTGTGGCCAAGATAGACACGAAGCCCACGCCTACGACAGTAGTACAAGTCTATATGCCAACTAGCTCTGCAGATGATGGCGAAATTGAAGAAATGTATGATGAGATAAAATAAATTATTCAGATAGTGAAGGGAGACGAAAATTTAATAGTCATGGGTGACTGGAATTCAGTAGTAGGAAAAGGAAGAGAAGGAAACATAGTAGGTGAATATGGATTGGGGATAAGAAATGAAAGAGGAAGCCGCCTGGTGGAATTTTGCACAGAGCACAACTTAATCATAGCTAACACTTGGTTCAAGCATCATAAAAGAAGGTTGTATACATGGAAGAAGCCGGGAGATACTGACAGGTTTCAGATAGATTATATAATGGTAAGACAGAGATTTAGGAACCAGGTTTTAAATTGTAAGACATTTCCAGGGGCAGATGTGGACTCTGACCACAATCTATTGGTTATGAACTGTAGATTAAAATTGAAGAAATTGCAAAAAGGTGGGAATTTAAGGAGATGGGACCTGGATAAACTGACTAAACCAGAGGTTGTACTGAGTTTCAGGGAGAGTATAAGGGAACAATTGACAAGAATGGGGGAAAGAAATGCAGTAGAAGAAGAATGGGTAGCTTTGAGGGGTGAAGTAGTGAAGGCAGCAGAGGATCAAGTAGGTAAACAGTAGAATTCCTTGGGTGACAGAAGAAATATTGAATTTGATTGATGAAAGAAGAAAATATAAAAATGCAGTAAATGAAGCAGGCAAGAAGGAATACAAACGTCTCAATAATGAGATCGACAGGAAGTGCAAAATGGCTAAACAGGCATGGCTAGGGGACAAATGTAAGGATGTAGAGGCTCATCTCACTAGGGGTAAGATAGATACTGCCTACAGGAAAATTAAAGAGACCTTTGGAGAAAAGAGAACCACTTGCATGAATATCAAGAGCTCAGATGGAAACCCAGTTCTAAGCAAAGAGGGGAAAGCAGAAAGGTGGAAGGAGTATATAGAGGGCCTATACAAGGGAGATGTACTTGAGGACAATGTTATAGAAATGGAAGAGGATGTAGACGAAGATGAAATGGGAGATATGATACTGCGTGAAGGGTCTGATAGAGCACTGAAAGACCTAAGTCGAAACAAGGCCCCGGGAATGGACAAAATTCCATTAGAACTACTGACAGCCTTGGGAGAGCCAGTCCTGACAAAACTCTACCATCTGGTGAGCAAAATGTATGAGACAGGCGAAATACCCTCAGACTTCAAGAAGAATATAATAATTCCAATCCCAAAGAAAGCAGGCGTTGACAGATGTGAAAATTACCGAGCTATCAGTTTAATAAGTCACGGCTGCAAAATACTAACGCGAATTCTGTACAGACGAATGGAGAAACTGGTAGAAGTGACCTTTGGGAAGATCAGTTTGGATTCCGTAGAAATATTGGAACACGTGAGGCAATACTGACCCTACGACTTATTTTAGAAGCTAGATTAAGGAAAGGCAAACCTACGTTTCTAGCATTTGTAGACTTAGAGAAAGCTTTTGACAATGTTGACTGGAATACTCTCTTTCAAATTCTGAAGGCGGCAGGGGCAAAATACAGGGAGCGAAAGGCTACTTACAATTTGTACAGAAACCAGATGGCAGTTATAAGAGTCGAGGGACATGAAAGGGAATCAGTGGTTGGGAAGGGAGTGAGACAGGGTTGTAGCCTCTCCCCGATGTTGTTCAATCTGTATATTGAGCAAGCAGTAAAGGAAACAAAAGAAAAATTCGGAGTAGGTATTAAAATCCATGGAGAAGAAATAAAAACTTTAAGGTTCGCAGATGAAATTGTAATTCTGTCAGAGACAGCAAAGGACCTGGAAGAGCAGCTGAACGGCATGGACAGTGTCTTGAAAGGAGGATATAAGATGAACATCAACAAAATCAAAACGAGGATAATGGAATGTAATCGAATTAAATCGGGTGATGCTGCGAGAATTAGATTAGGAAATGAGACACTTAAAGTAGTAAAGGAGTTTTGCTGTTTGGGGAGCAAAATTACTGATGACGGTCGAAGTAGAGAGTATAAAATTTAGACTGGCAATGGCAAGGAAAGCGTTTCTGAAGAAGAGAAATTTGTTAACATCGAGTATAGATTCAAGTGTCAGGAAGTCGTTTCTGAAAGTATACGTATGGAGTGTAGCCATGTATGGAAGTGAAACATGGACGATAACTAGTTTGGACAAGAAGAGAGTAGAAGCTTTCGAGATGTGGTGCTACAGAAGAATGCTGAAGATTAGATGGGTAGATAACATAACTAATGTGGAGGTACTGAATAGGATTGGGGAGAAGAGGAGTTTGTGGCACAGCTTGACTAGAAGAAGGGATCGGATGGTAGGACATGTTCTGAGGCATCAAGGGATCACCAATTTAGTATTGGAAGGCAGCGTGGAGGGTAAAAATCGTAGAGGGAGACCAAGAGATGAATACACTAAGCAGATTCAGAGGTATGTAGGCTGCAGTACGTACTGGGAGATGAAGATGCTTGCACAGGATAGAGTAGCGTGGAGAACTGCATCAAACCAGTCTCAGGGCTGAAGACCACAACAACAACAACAACATCTATCAATCGATTACCGCTTTTAATTTATCCTCAGAAAGATTTCCACACAGTTGCCCTTTATGATTTGGCAATCAGTTAGAGAAATATCTTCCGGTGACAAACTGCAGCCGTGTTCCGTTTCTCTCCTATTATATAAAACGACGGTATCGGAGCAAAATTCAGTCGAGAAATCTGATAAATTGCGAGACCGAATTGCCAGCCAACACGAGGTGAAACGGTTCCAACTGTCGATAAAAGTAATACGCCACCTGACGTTCAGAATTAATAGTCGCTTTTTCTGTGGACACAGATAGGAGGAGTTGGAAAGTTGACGGCAGCCGCCTCTGAGCCGGCATTCCGCAGTCAGGACGGCAGGCAGTGAGCCACTCCGGTCCGCATCTTCACCTGTACTGCCTCCTGCTCGCCTGCCTTCTAGCTGCGATCCCACTTACTCTGCCAGTTACACGGGGACCTAAAGGTTAGTGAAGACTCCGAAACTCCGTGTGTCTCTCAGTTCTTCACATCGCTAGACGTCGCCAGAAATGGAGGGAGCAAAAAGTAATGGATAAAAATTCTAGGACTGACCGGGAGCCCGACGCACGAACTTGGACTCAAAGTCCTCGGTCGACCGCCAGACAGAGATGCTCTACGGTATTCCGAGAGTGCAATAGTGGTTAGTCGGTACTCTGGGAATCTGTCGACTTGTACAGAAACCTGGGTGTAACAGTTTCTGAGACTACGAATTGAAGACGAAGTAGGAGGCAGGTGGTGAACTGCGGTTGCTGGGAGAATGCAACCAGGCTACAGAGAAGAGCTCTTACCATCTAATTAAAGACTGGTGACATATATAGAAGTATTCATGGGTGAGAGGTCACAGCTGTCTTTAGTTATCTTTGAATGTCTGAAAACCATAACATTTTTTTCAAAATGTGACTTTTTTCCAGAACTGAGTTACGTACGCTTTAGACACTGAATAGTCTTTAACGGCAGAGAGATCTGACTATCTACTGTTAATGTCTGCCATTTAGAGGCTCGCAGTGTGACTACATTTATGAAATCACGACGGATAGTCGGTGTTGGAACGGTAGTACAATCTACGACGTTACCGCTATAGTAGTGCCGAGTTTTCTCACAGTGACGGAAAGAAAAAAAAAAACCTATATATTTGTGTCAAAGGATTTGATGAAGGTTGTATAAAATGCCAGGATGGCATTTCGTATGCATTAAATGATGCAAAATGATTTTTTCTCCACATAACCTCTCTTGTGTCTCTCTTTCGAACAGTTTAGTTTGAATAGCAAGTCTTTCATTTATTATTATTTTGTTTGTAGCTTCTTTGACAAAAAAAGAGATATCTCTGTGACTTAAATTTTTCTAATGCTTAACTGTTTTATTACTTGGAAGAAAAACCACTGCAATATACCAGGGACAATTACAATTATTTAACAAAGAAATCCGTCAAACAGCTGTACAAATTGAGAAGTTATTTTATTTCATTTTCGCTACCAGTTTTGGCAATTCCATATTCCATCTTTGGGCTCCATTGCACCTATCAAAAATTATCAATATTGACATACTGGGGTTGTACGTTTCTAGATGTCGTGAATTCTCGAGTGCGTCCTTCGGTGACTCCACTGTGACTCCAGCTGCGGCCGAGTCTTTGAAAGAAGCACTTGAGAATTCATGACCTCCAGAAACAGACTTAAGTTGATCCCAAATGGAAATGGAAATGAAGTCCCATGCTTCTGGACAGAGCGTAGGGGAACGTTGCAGGAGACCCGCACCGCCGTTTTAGGCAAGGTCCTAATGGAGTCGGTTTGCCGTTGCCTTCCTCTGACCGTAATGGGGATGAATGATGATGATGATGAAGACGACATAACACCACCCAATCATCTCGGGGCAGGTGACAATCCCTTACCCCGGTGGGAATTGAACCCCGTGCTCGGGAAGCGAGAACACTGCCGCGAGACCACGAGCTGCGGACTGATCCCAAATATTGCGTGATATTATTCTTTTTATATGTTCTTCGAGGTATTTTGACGTGCATTTTACGTTATTTTATTCTTCAGATATCTTGATGTACTGTAATATTCCACTGCTTCTTTACTGTGTTATCAGACGGAGCGATGTTCCGCCAGTTCTTTACTGCGATAACGGGTGGTGACATAAAGGCTGGTCAGGAGCTAAGATTTCCTATTACTTGATCTCGTTTGTCTTACTATTTCGTCACTCTCACCGACATCTTCCTGTTGAACTTGCTGCCGGAAGTTACGAGTACAGATCCGACATTCGATTCTCAAAAAACGTTAGGTGCTTCCAGTAATCAATGTATCGTATATTGTACTCTCGTACACTGTGTTAATTATAAAATTGCTTCGATAGTAGAAACATCACAATTACAGTGAAAAAAGCAAAGCCTACAAACTATCTGTCTTATTTAACAGATTCCAATTAAGTGAATGTATAAGACGTTCTCTCTTGTCCCTTCGATGCCACAAGTATGGTCACAGCCGCTCTTCCTCTGTGGCTCACACCCCGGCTCGAAGGCGGCTCCCGACGACACGTGATAAGCTGCCCGACCGGCAGGTACCATGTTTGTGGGGTGATGTCATTCCCGATTGCACATATCCTGCTACCATCCATTTCGTGACCTGTGTGCGTAAATAAAATGTCCATCCAAACAGTAGATTATCTGATTCATTACAAAAATATAATTATTCTTAACGACAACCGTCATTCATCGGTTAGAACAATGCTTGTGCAACACGTCACTTACTCCCCTTAGGTTAACGATGTCGTCACTACTGTGAAACGCTGATCGAACAGTAAATATTTGAAGTTAAAACTAGTGTTAACCTTCTCACTGCAAACATTAATATCGTGTGCCTCTTACATGTACAATCAATCACAGTTATAATTGTACTTATCCATGTGTGTTAACTATGGAGTGTTCCACAGTATATTATAAACCATCAATCATAGGAATGTAGTTCCCTCAACTTCACTTTAAGTTTCTAAACATTTCTACCAGGTAATCGTTATGTTACCACAGATATGAGCACTCAGGTAATGAATATTTATTATCCACATGGAACAGTAAGCAGATTTATAACATTTCTTTGTTTTCTGTTGTGAACTATTCATTACCAGTACCTACAGTCTATTAGCCGTTTAGTCTAATCGTACATATTCCATCCAATCAAATACGTTGCTTCCAGAACTAAGGCTGTTGTAGCCGTGCTCATAACACTCATGGAAATGAATGGATGCGTGAATAGATGTTCCTCTAGGGATAACTGTATTGAACAACAAAACTCACAGAGATGTCCTGGGATTCGGTCATGTGCTGTTGTTGCAGGAAACACCACATTCACTGCTATGAGGCCAGTTTCCTCATCGAATTCCTTTAGCGTTCATAAACTCCCACTGAACCATTGTTGTGAGGCCAGTTACGAAACGAATGCCTTCAGCATTCATAAACTGCATCTGAACCATATGAGTTACATGTTTGAACAATTAACAAACCTTTGTTGTCTCAAATTCTGTAATTCGTTACCTGTCTCCCCAAACCTGGAGAATAGCATACAAAACTCAGACATTGTCTGTTTATAACATCACTTTCATATTAGCATACAGAACACATTATCAACTATCGTAAATTCATCTACTTTGCAACTTTGGAGGAACCACAAAGTGAACAGTACAAACTTAGGTAGTAACTGTGAAAACGCACCTCTTTCTGCTGAAGAAATCTTTTAATATTACATAGTGAAAGCGTCCTTATTTACATCTCCTCCCTTCTCTTCTCTGGCATAGGTCATACTTTTACTCCAGATCCAACACACACACACACACACACACACACACACACACACATACCGTGGTGTGCGTACTGTAAGACCTTCGGTACACACACCATCAGATTATTTGACTTGTCGCTCTAACGAAGTAGGCGAGTGTCAGCAATATGTCTCGTGGTCTTATTGTGGCGTGTTTATCTTCTGCCGTTAGGTCAGACGATAGAAATGCCACTTGCACCCTTAGAGTAGCAGATTGACGGTGACCAACTTTAAACAGAACTTGATTAATTTTTACACACATTTATTAAAATAATAACAAATATAGAATTACTCAGCTTCATTCTGGATGCTGTTTACAATTGGCAATCTGAAGTTCCTTTGGCCTTGGTACGTTAATCTTATTCTCACATATCTCTGATACCTGTCAAAGTGTCTATACATTTATCTTCATGGCTATGTACAGGAATATGATAATCTTCTTAGGCGCAGACTGAAACTTGACTACAGACTAATGCAGACTGATGCAAACTGACTAATCGGAGGTCTGTACACTCTTTATAATACTTCGAGCGTTCAGGTATCACTGCGCGAGTGTGAAAAGGTTAGCAGCAATCTCATTGGCTGCGTTACATATTAATACGCGGATCTTCGGAACCAGAATTTGGTCCGTCTCTATGGCAGCGCCATCTCGTAGTGCGGAGACGGACGAGTGCTGCGCCTGCGCTTGTTGTGCTTAGCGGGGCGCGCTCTAGTGGGAAAGTTGTGTGCACGCTGACTATGCGGAACTATGTACACAACACACAACACGCACACACACACACACACACACACACATGTTGATTAGGGTACAATATCCTACTAAAAGCACTTACAGCTCTACTACTTCCTTTTTATATATGTATATAATCTGCTCCTGACACAAGTCCTTATTCATACACAATTTTTAGTCTGTCTTGTGTGCTATATTTACCTTTATCCTCTGTGTATACTCACTACTGTAACTCTGAATGTCCTCCTATTGTCTATTTCAATGAATGCCCTCCTACGAGAGGCATTCAATAAGTAATGCAACACTCTTTTTCTGGAAGCATCTTTGTTTTATTCAGAATTACCAATACATCATATTGTTCTCCAGTCTTTTCGGCTAAGAAACCATATTTTTCAACATAATCTCCATCACACCAGCTTATTGGAAGACCCTGTATGCCAGCATGGTACTACTCCATGGGCACTCACATTTGAGTACCCTGACTGGTGAACAAGTGTGTCAGCACTACCAACAGAAGCATCCAGTTGTGTAGCAAGGTACTTGGTTGTGATCCAGTGATTACTTTAAATGAATGTCCTAACTTTGTAGGCATCACAGATGTGAGCAGTGGGTGGTGTATGGGGGATTGGACAGGTTTGTGCAACCTTTATACAATAATGACAGAAGTCTCACCCAACATCTCTCCAGGCATTTGTGCACTGCCAGATTTCCATAGACATTCTGCAAGCACTTATGAACATCTGGGATGCTCTGGTTTTCTGCCAAAAGAAACTCAATGACAGCTCTCTTCCACTTGGAAAAAGAAATAACTTACCTAGGTTCTGTATTGTATTTAATGGTTAAAGTCTGTTAATTTCTGTTGTTTGTGACATACTAATGTAGAATTCTGTTAGTTGTAAAGGGATCTTTCTTATAAAATGTATCCTTTGATCATATCCGTATTATAAATATCTTTAACAATGTAGTAAAAGGTAGATTCCTACTTACTGTAAACAAAACACATCAAGTTGCAGGCAGATACAATTAAAAGACATTCACATATAGCGTTTTGTCACATCCTTCGTCAGTGAAGCAAGACAAATCATTCACAACCCCCCCCCCACACACACACACACATAAAGCAAGCACACCTCACAAATATGAACACCAGCTCAAGCATCTCAGGCCAGAATGTAACATCTTGTGGGATGCAAACAGCAATCTGGAGAGTGTGGGGAAGAGGGAGGGATAGTAGTGTATTGGTTGGGAGACAGATGAACGGTGTCTGGTGGAGTGTGCAGGTACTAGACTCCCAATATGCGCAGCATCTGGAGGTTGTGGGGCTGGGAGGTGAGTGTAAAAAGGTGCAAGAAGGAGAGGAGTGGGAAAAGACAGGCGGATGCATTGGCAGAGAGCAGCAAATAAACAGGGTGGGAGATGAGATTGGGGAGGAGATGCTTGATAGGACAGAGGAAACTGTAGGATGGAGGGTTGGGGACAGTATGTTACCATGGGTTGAGGCCAGGATAATTACATCAGCTGAGAATATGTTGTATGGATAACTTCCATCTGTGCAGTTCAGAAAAGCTGATGGTGGAGGGATGGACCGAGACAGCTCGGGTAGTGAAGCAGCCATTGAAATCAAGTGTGTTATGTTCAGCTGCGCGTTGTGCCACAGGGTGGTCTACTTTGCTCCTGGCCACATTTGGCGATGGCCATTCATCCTCGTTGACAGCCGATTGGTAGTCATGCCAGTATAAATAAACTGTGCATTGGTTGCAGCAGAGCTGGTAGATGACATGGCTGCTTTCACAAGTGGCCCAGCCCCTAATGGTCTAGGATAAACCTGAGACAGAACTGGGTGGGTGGGTGGGGTTTAAGGGCGCTCAACTACTGAGGTCATTAGCGAGACAGAACTGGAATAGCAAGTGTTGGATGGGTGGATTGGGTGGGTTTTGCACCCGGGTCTCCTACAGGTATATGATTCTTGCGGCAAGGTATTGGCATAGGAAGTGGCATAGGGATAGAGCCGGATGTTGTGGAGGTTTATTGGGTGACAGAACACCACTTTAGGATGGGTGGAATGTATACTGGATAGGATGTCCCTCAATTCAGGTCACAATGATAGGTAATCAAAGCCCTGGCAAAGGATTTGTTTCAATTTTTCCAGTCAAGGATGGTACTAGGTGATGAAGGGGACACTCCTTTGTGGCTGGTTTTGGGGAGACATGGGAGATCTGTTTGCAGACTAGGTCTGGGGGTTAGTGCCTGTCTGTGAAGGCCTTGGTGAGACGTTCAGCATATTGTACAAGGGAGTTTTTGTTACTGCAGATCTGCCTACCCCAGATAGCCAGGCTATATGGGAGGAGCTCTTTGGTGTGAGAAGGGTGACAGCTGTGAAAATGTAGATACTGTTGGTGATTCGTGGGTTTAATGTGAACAGAGCTGCGAGTGGAGCCCTCAGAGAAGAGGAGGTCAACTCGAGGAAGGTGGCTCACTGGGTTGAGGAGGGCCATATGCAGCAGATAGAAGAGAAGGTGTTAAGGTTGTGAAGGAATAAGGATAGGGTGTCTTGGTCCTGAGTTCAGATCATGAAGGTATGATCAATGAACCCGAAACAGACTAGGGGTTTGGTGTTTTGGGAGGCTAGGAAGGTCTCCTCATAAAAGGGATGGCATAGAAGGGTGCCATATGGGTGCCCATAGCTGTGCCACAGATTTGTTTATATACCTTCCTTTGAAATAAGAGATAGTTGTGGGTTAGGTTAATATTAGTAAGGAGTATGGGAATGAGGTAGTGGGTCTGAAGTCTGAAGGACGTTGGGAAACGTAGTGTTCAACAGCAGTAAGACCATGGGCACGAGGGATGTTGGTATATAGGGAGGTGCCGTGATGAGCAGGTATACAGGAGGTAAAGGGGTGGTTATGGTGGACAGTCGGTTAAGGAAGCAGTTGGTGTCTTTGACATAGGAGGCTAGATTCCAGGCAATTGGTTTGAGGTGTTGGTCAGTGAATGCCAAAATTCTTCCAGTGGGGGCACAATAACTAGCCACAATGGGGTGTCCACAATTGTTGGGTTTGTGGATTTCTGGGAGCATGTACAAAGTGGGAGTGTCAGGTGTCATAGGGGCTAGGAGGGAAATGGATTCAGGACAGAAATTCTGAGAGGGGCCTAAGGCTTTAAGGAGAGATTGGAGTTTGTGTTGGACTTCTGTGATGGGATCACTCTAGCAAAGTTTATAGGTGGTGGAGTCAGACAATTGGTGGGGGCCTTCTGTCAGGTAGTCATTGCAATTCATAAAAAACATTGCGGAACCCTTGTCTGCAGGTAGAATGAGTAGGTCAGGATTTGTTTTGAGGTTATGTATGGCCATTCTTTCTTCTACTGAAAGATTGGTGTTCTGAGGAAGGAATATGGGGAAGGATGGAGAGGCTAAGTTAGTGGTAAGGAACTCCTGGAAGGTGATCAGTGGAGTGGTTAGGTGAGGGGGGGGGGGCGGGGGAGGATCGTGGTTGGATGTGGTATGGACTGGAAGAGGCAGGGTTCAGTGTTGGAATTAATTTGGTTTTCTTGAAGGGATTGGTAGCAAAAACATTCTTCCATTACAGGGATCGGGAGAAAGAGAGTAGAGCTCAACAAATCCAGCATGGTTAAATTTGGATGTTGGGCTAAAGGTGAGGCCTTTGGATGGGACTGAAACTTTTGTGGAGCTGAGGGTTTTGTTGGAACGGTTAACAACAGTGTTATGGGAATGTTTTGGCTCTGGATTTGATGGAGAGTTGGTACTGAGTTTTGGAGGATGTGGCAAGTAGAAAAGGTCAGCTAGGCAGGGTTTAGCTGCTATAAGGGGTGGATGAGGAGGAACACTGTGTGTACAATAGGGGTGAATAGTGGTGCCTTGAGGTGGCAGTAGAATGTCAGCAGGTTGGATAATTTGTGGAGGTGACGTCTGGAATGCTCCTCCAGGTGTTGGAGAGCAACAGATTCAATTTCAGAGACGTGATGTATGGAGTAGGGACTGCAGAGCAGTAGTATCTTACAGAGGGAGTAATGGTGGTCCTGGGATGCCTATGTCATGGAGATGTGTTTTTGCAGTACCATGTTTCTGAGGGCCAGGGATTGGTGGAATTTGAAAAGGTGTATATCATTGTGAGAGGAGTGGTGGTATCCAGAGAAAGGAATCTTTACAGTTAGGCCATTGTGGGGGACTCCATGGTTTAGACATCATTTGAGACACAGGATGTGGGACTGGGTTTTAGTACGTCAGGGTAGGGAATGAAGTGGGATGAATAGGAATAAATGTAATTAACTATTGGAGGAAAGTATCTGGGATATTAGACGCTGCATCAACAATCTGCACGATCACGAAGTGTGTGTTGTGCGTGGATGGTCGTCAATACAGTATGGCTCGGAAGTAGATGCGGTTTGGAATGAGATGAATCAACACAAGAAAGAAGAGAAAGAATAGACACTGAGAACAGTAACGCTATAGCGAAGAGTAACAAAGGAAAATGTCACAGGGTTATAGGATGGAACAAAGCCATTTGGCAAAAATCAAACAATGCAAACTCCAGGTAGAAATATAAACAGAGTAGGAAAAGATAGATTGGTACTTATTGCAAAGAAGACACAACAAGCTGCAGACAGGCACGATTAAAAGACACTCTCATATATGTTTCTTCACAGATGTTGTGAGTAAAGTGTGTGTGTGTGTGTGTGTGTGTGTGTGTGTGTGTGTGTGTGTGTGTGTTTACTGATAAAGGCTGTGGCTGAAAGTTATATGTGAGTGTCTTTTAATCATGCCTGTCTGCAACTTGACATGTCTTCTTTATGATAAGTAGCAATCTACCTTTCCCTACATTGACATTCAAACCTGAAACTCGACACTGTGTGCCTTTTTAATTTTCTTACTACCTTCTCTTGTAATTCACCTGTTGGTACCTCTTCTATTTCAGACTGCGGAAAAATTTTAACAGTAGTTCTCCTGTGAAATCTTTATTCAGTGGGAAAAGCCCAGTTGATAAGTGAGCTAATTAATTAAGGATAACTTGAAATTCTGAAATAATTCACCTGTCTTGTATGTTTCTTACAATAATATGTATGATATAATCGTCCCGTCTCTTTCATAGTTCTGTCAGATAATAATAAATAAATAATAAACAAGGATTCACCCATACAATTAAATAATCTCACATAAATGTCCTATTCATTACTAGCAATTGTTAGTTCAAAATAATGTGCACTTCCATTTATATAACCAATATAGAGGTAAACACATGTAATGTAAGGTGTCCTACATGCCATGAATAATTCTTTCTCTACGATAAAATATCATTAAATATTAAATATGATTTTAGAAATTATATGAGTTGACGTGTGTTAGCTTTAACATCTGTGAAGGATAAACTTAACTTTAATCTTATATCTTGTCATGGAAAGGACAGTTATACTAAGCGTCTACATTTCCTGTATTTTGGTAACATTACACAGTGACACAAATCCATCTTAACTTTATTCTCACTATTCTTCTCCTCCAACAATAAAAAAATAACTATATAGATAATGCCATTGTCTCAAACAGAAAGACAATTACAATATTGTGAAACGGATAATTGCTACTCACTATATAGCAGAGATGCTGAGTCACAGACGGGCACAACAAAAAGACAGAAAATGAGCTTTTACCTAACAAGGACTTTGTCGAAATACATACACACACACACACACACACACATTGTCTCTAGCTGCTGAGGCCACAGGCTATGGTCTCACGTGTTTGTGTGCGTGTGTGTGATCTCTAATTCTGACAAAGTCCTTGTTGGCCGAAAGCTCACTTTCTGACAGTCTTTTGATTGTGTCTACTGCAACTCACCACCTCTACTGTAAAGTATGTAGTGATTATAGTTTTTATAATACTATTACATTCAATCCTGGATTTTCATTGTTTAAATAAAAAATAAATAACTAATAATAAATAAAATTGTAAAAATCTCAACCAACCTCATAAACTAAACGAAAATACTTCCAGTTCACACGTCAGCTGTCGAGAGACGTACCATGTAACAGATGCCTGTGGTGTCCTCAGTATAAAATAACTGCCCCATCTCTGGGATATACCTTAGATCTAGGCTTCTGACTTTTTCACTAAACTTCTTGCTATTGGGCACCAAGCACCTACGTAAAGTACCGTTCCTAAAATCATGCAGCATACACTACTAATAAATTCTACTGCTTCTACAGCTAATAAATTTCATAACAGCTTACGTGAAACACTTTCGTAGAATAATGCTCCATTCAAATACATATTGCTGTTCAAATACTCCTTACAGTACCAATACAAACCAGAATATGCATTGGTACATGGACTCCTATCCTGCCTCCGCTGACTCCTACTGTGCTCAAGGCTTAAGTGTTCATGAGCATACTCATTGTAGTTGAAGCACCTTTCACAGCTATGTTTCCAAGCATGGTATATTTTAGTACATTCTCAAGGACACATAAAAATTGATTTACAATCTAGTTCATAAGAATCTGTTAGAAACTTCCGTCATTAGGGCACCAGTTGCCTCCTTCTGTCCCTTTCTCAACCTCTCCATCTGTGCCACAGCATCAGCACTTATGATTCTGTACCTCCTCAGTGATTCCTCCCAAATGTTCTTTAGTTCCCACTCTGATTTATCTGTTTCTGTGTTATAATGAGGTGTATCTGCATTGGGCGCTATCCTTTCTCGTACTTCATTATCGACTAGGTTGACTACACACTCCTCCGAAATGACAAGTTCAGAGCCTGACTTGGCGGCTATATTTGAATCTTTGCTTTGTTCCATCCTTCTCAACCTTATTTGTGTACCTGCTCAGTTAATTCTTTTAATTTTTTCAAACCTCTAAATTATTCATTCACTTCATTTCGAACTAAGCCGCACTATTTTAATATTTCTGAATTTAGCTGCTCTGGTAAGGTGGAAAGTGTCATCTGTAACTGAAATATCCTATTTTGTATTTCTTGCTTTTCCCTGTGTGGCACAGTGATCTGCTGTTCTAGTGTGTTGTTTGTTTGCTCGAGTGCTGCGGTTGCCGATTTAATTTCATTCTTCAATTCTGCTTTAGTATTCTCTAGAGTGGCAGTTAACCCTTTGATATCATTAGTCACTTTCTCACTAAATGTTCTGAACCATCCTGGACAACTACATCAGATTTTCTTGTCACCATGGGAATACAATGTCTATAATAATACCTGTTTAATTAGTCTCAGCTTAATATCGTAAAAAGGCTATTAGCTATAACACTGTAGTACACCTACAAGATCTGGTTTCGAAAACTGCTTGCAGTATCCCCAGAAAAAAAATTCTCGGATTTTATACACCTCACACCGCACCACCAAAATCTCGCCATGTGTAAATGCTGGCAGGAAGGTGTAGGTCGTGTAGCATCACTGAAATTAGGTGCATCATTGATGTTACCGCCTCTGCAGGTTGACGAGCTGTGGCTCTGATTCGCAACTGCTGTTGTAGACTGGTCGTGGGACTATTACAATCGAGTACTAGTAGTATGGTATTCTGCCTTATGGCAGGTCTTGTTATGGGTTAAGCCTCTTCTACTTTTTCCTCTTCCACTTTTTCCCTCCACCATTCCTTCTGTTCCTTCCTTCAATAAACAGTCCCTCCTCAAACAATGTCCAATCCAGTTCTGTTTTCTCTTTCTGATGACTTTCAGCATGTTTCTTTCTTCTCCAACTCTTCTTAAAACTTCTTCATCCCTTACTCGGTCTTCCCATTTCACTTTTCCCATTCTTCTCCATATCCAAATCTCTAGTGCCTCCAATCTTCTTTCATCTTCCTTCCTCAACGTCCAGGTCACCGCACCATATAGTGCAACACCCCAGATGTAACATTTGGTAAGTCTTTTCCTCAGATCTTTCTTTTGTGGTCCACAAAGTAATTTCTGTTTCCTCTTGAATCCTGTTTTTGCCATTGCAATTCTTTTCCTAATTTATGTTGAGCAATACATATCATCCATTATTAAACTTCCCAATTAATTGAAGTTATTCACTGTCCCCCTATTTTCATATGGAATTTTCTTCCCTTTCCTCCAGTTACCATGCTTTTCGTTTTCTTCTTGTTAATCTTCATTCCATACTCTTCTAATTTTGTGTTTAGATCATCTAACATTTGTTCCATCTCTGTTGCACTCTCTGCCATCACAACCATGTCCTCTGCAAATCGTATACACTCCACCCTCAGACCCCCTATACAAACTCCTCTCCTTCCATCCTAACTTACCCTAATAATTTCCTCTAGATATATATTTAACAGTCTTGGTGATAAACAACAACCTTGTCTTACACCTCTCCCCAGTTCAATTTCTTCACTCATCGCACTTCCTGTTCTTACTCTTGCTCTCTGGTTCAATTATAAATTTCTAATTAGCTGTATATCCCTCCAGTCAACTCCATGTTTCCTTAGAATTTCCATCAGTTTGTTCTATCTGACACAGCCAAAAGCCTTCTCAAGATCAATGAACACAACATACACCTTCCTTTTCTTTTACATGTACCTCTCCCCTATCACTCTCAGTAGCTCAGTGCATCTCTAGTTCCCACTCCTCGCCTGAAACCAAATTGTTCATCTCCTATTACGCAATTCAGCTTTCCATATAGCCTTCTGTTGAGCGTCCTCATCAAGACTTTGGCTATTTGCCATATCAGGCTCACTGTTCTATGTTCCTCACACATTAAGCTGTTCTTTTTCTATAGGTATTAAGATATTGTCTGTAAAGTCCTTTGGCCATTTTCCTGTCATGTATATTTGATTACACAATTCAATCCACTCCCTTTTCCTTAGCACACTGGACTCGCATTCGGAAAGACGACGGTTCAATCCCGCGTCCCGCCATCCTGATTCAGGTTTTCCGTGATTTCCCTAAAATCGCTCCAGGCAAATGCCGGGATGGTTCCTTTGAAAGGGCACGGCCGACTTCCTTCCCCATCCTTCCCTAACCCTATGAGACCGATAACCTCGCTGTTTGGTCTCTTCCCCCAAACAACCAACCAACCACTCCCTTTTCCCGTCTTTCTCCAATGACTTTAAGAGTTCCGTAGGAATCTCATCAATTTCCATTGCCTTTCCATCTTTCATCTCCTACATAGATTCTTAAATATCACTAGTTAGTAATGCATTTCCTTTATCTTCTTCTTCTACCCAAGGTCTTCATCACTTGGTTGGCTGTCTGCAGCGTATGGCCATTCTATATATTCTTCCATCTTCTCATTATTTCTTGGGGTTTCCTCACCATTTTACCGTCTGCTGCCTCTACTTCCTTTAGTGCACTGTTGCTTCTCTTTTCCCTGAATGTCAAATCCATTGCTTCTTTGTATACCAAATAATATTTTCCTTCTTTCTCTAATTTCTCTATCTTGTCACACTTTTCTGTCAGCCATTTCTCCTTTGCTTTTTCTGTCTCCCTTCTTAATTTGTTATTTAACCTCCTGTAATTGCGCTTCCCTTCTTCTGTGTTTACAGTTTTCCATTTCCTGCACTCATCCATCTTGGTTAGCATTTCTAGCGTTACCCAGTCTTTCTTTACTTCTTTCGTCTCCTTGACTCCAAGCGTTTCCTTAGCTGCCTTTTTGATCCCATTTTTAAAACGATCCCATCGTCCTTCTGTGCATTCCGTTTCCTGTCCTTTCATCATGATTTCACAATATGCATTCTCTAATTTTTCACAATTGCCTTTGTCTTCCAGTTTCTCAACGTTAATGTGCTCTCTCTTCTGTCCTTTCCAGCTTCTTTTCAATTTAACTAGGACCTCAGCTATTACTAATATATGATCTGAATAAATATCTGCCCCTGTATAGCTTTTGACACTCTTTAGGCAATTTCGGTATCTTTGTCGTATCATTATGTAATCATGTAATCAATCTTTTGTTGTCAAATCGAGATATCTAAGTACACAGTCATCTTTTGTGGGTATCAAATAGAGTATTTCCAACTAGCATGAAATTTTCATTGCAGTATTCCAACACTCTTTGCCCTCCCTCGTTTCTTTCTCCCAGCCGAAATTGTACAATTACAATCGAAGCCCTTTGTAATTTTAGTGGAAGTTTTCCAACTTGTGGATAGTAATTTTCTTCTCTGTCATAATTGCAACTGAAGGATTTGATAATTGTTCATCGACTACCCAAACCTGTTCAAAATTCTTTATACATGCTAGCAGCTGATTTTGGATGTTTGTGTGATCTTGGCAGTCAATCATTGTGGCTATTGACAACAGATATCAACTCCCACAAATCTGTGTACCCAGAATTCCATCATTTCTCTTCAAAATTTCAAATTTCTGGGTACTCTTCTCGGTCTTCATAAATTTTACGTACTTCCAACCGTACATCTGATCTGTTGTCAACAACAACGTGCAATGTTTGTGGTAGTTTTTTCCCATGATATTGGTTGGTAAAACAATGTCTGCTCAAAAGTTAAGACTTCCTATGATTCAATCTTGCCCGCTTTATTACTTCAGCACACTCATCAGCGTCTTCCGATCGAACCTCATTTCCCCAAGTGCTGCAGTTACTGCTGATAAATTCAAATGCGACATCCAATTCTCAAAACAAGTAAGATGCTTCTGATAATCAGTTATCATATATTGTACTCTTGTGTACAGTGACCATTAATTATAAACTTGATTTACCATTGACACCCCACAGTTACATTGATACAGATCAAAACAGTCTACCCTAGTTAAGATTCCAATTGAGTAACTAGGTAACAGATTCTATCTTGTCCCTGTCACATCATAGGCGTTGTAATGTTTGCTCTTCCTCCACGGTTCGCATCTTTCCCCTGCATCTACATATATACTCCGCCAGCCACCAAGCGGTTAGTGGCGGAGGGCACTATTCGCGCCAAAGTCATATTTCCCCCCTCTGTTCCACTTGCGGACCGCGCAAGGGAAAAACGACTGTCTGCACACCTCAGTATTTGCTTTAATTTCCCTTATCTTTGAATGGTGGTAATAACATATGCTCTACATCCCCGGCGAAGACCGGATTTTGGAATTTAGTGAGCAGCCCCTTCCATTTAGCGCAACGTGTATCAGCAAATGTGTCCCACTTCAAACTTTCTATGAGATTTGTAATGCTCTCGCGATGGCTAAGTGTACCAGTCATGAATCTTGCCGCTCTTCTTTGGGCCTTCTCAACCTCTTGAATCAGACCAAACTGGTAAGGGTCCCACACAGACGAACAATACTCTAAAACTGGACGAACTAAAGTATTGTGAGCAATTTCCTTTGGTAAAGGACTGCATCGCTTCAGGATTCTACCAATAAACTGCTATCTAGATATCGCCTTGCTCGTTATTTGCATAATCTGATCGTTCCATCTGAGATCATTTCGAATAGTCAAACCCAGATACTTGGCAGATGTTACTGCTTCCAGAGACTGGGCATTTATTTTGCACTCGTACATTAATGGGGATTTTTCGCTTTGTTATACAAAGTAGGTTACACTTACTAATATTAGGAGATAACTGCCAGTCATTACACCACGCATTTATTTTCTGCAAATCCTCATTGATTTGTTCACAACTTCCGTGTGATACTACTTTCTTCTAGACTACAGCATCATCGGCAAACAGACTAATGCCACTGTCAATACCATCAACCAGATCGTTTATGTAAATCACTGCCCTGGGCCACACCTGATCTTACGCTTGTTTCTGTTGAAGTCTCCCCATTCAGGACGACATAATGCTCTCTGTCTGCTAGAAAGCTTTCTATCCTACCGCATATGCCATCGGATAGACCGTAAGTGCGCACATTTTGGAGCAAGCGACAGTGCGAAACTGAGTCGAACGCCTTTTGAAAGTCGAGGAATTTGGCATCAACCTGGGAGCTGGTATCTAGAGCCTGTTGTGTATCATGCGCAAAGAGGGCCAGTTGTCTCTCCCATGACCGCTGTTTCCTAAAACCGTGCGTGTTTCTGCAGATGAGCTCCCCATAGTCTAGAAAGGTCGTTATGTCTGAACACAAAATATGTTCCACGATTCTACAACAAATCGATGTCAGTGAAATTGGAAGGTAATTAGGTGCATCCGATTTTGTACCCTTTTTATAGATTGCTATGACCTGGGCCTTCTTCGAGTCCCGTGGAACTTACCGCTGTTCCAATAATCTCTGACACATGATGGATAAGAGTGGTGCTATATTTGTAGCATAGCCAACATAAAATCTTACGGGGATATCGTCTGGGCCAGATGCCTTCCTGGCGTCTAAGGATCTTAACTGTTTTACAATCCCAGATACACTGAACACTAAGTCAGCCATCCTTGTGTTTGTTCGACAGTACCTTAAACGAGTTTTTGAAACCTAGGTTTAGAATTTCGGCCTTCTGTTTATCATCATCCATTACATCATGTGTACTGTCAGCAAGAGAAGGTATTGAATTATTTATAGCGTTCATAGATCTTACATACGACCAAAATTTTTGGGTTTATTTTTAGAATCTGCAGATATTTATATTGCTTTCAAATTCGTTAAAAGAATCTTTCATTGACCTTTTAACAGCTGCTTTCATTTCTGTTTGTCAGCGGGCACCAGCCGGTGTGGCCGAGCGGTTCTAGGCGCTTTAGTCTGGAACCGCGCGACCGCTACGGTCGCAGGTTCGAATCCTGTCTTGAGCATGGATGTGTGTGATGTCCTTAGGTTAGTTGGGTTTAAGTAGTTCTAACTTCTAGGGGACTGATGACCTCAGTCCCATAGTACTCAGAGCCATTTGAACCATTTTGTCAGCGGGCAGTGACTACGCTTAAGATGACTGTACAAAATTCTCTGCTTTCTCAGCAACTTCCTAATATGCTTGTTGAACCAAAGTGGACTCTTTCCCTCCCCTATATTTTTGCTAGGCACATATTTCTCTACCATGTGGTGGACGATACCTTTAAATTCCGACCAAAGATGCTCAATATCTTTGTGTCCTGCAGTGAATGCTTGAAGCTGACTATGAAGATATTCATTGATGACAGTTTTATTTGCTTTCCCAAACAAGAAAACTCTTCGTTTTTTTTTCATTTTTTTGCAACTTCCACTGACGTAGAAGCCACAGTGACATTATCGTCGCTAATACCTTCTTCTAGATTAACTTCCTCAAAAAGATCAGGTCTGTTTGTCGCCAAGATATCTAATATGTTCCCATTTCGAGTTGGTTTTCTAACCAATTGCTCAAGGTCGTATGTTGAGAGCGCTCCTAGAATAACTTCACATGAGACTGTGCTTCTGCCCTGTAATAAACGTATAATTTGCCCAGTCAATGGATGCCAGATTAAAGTCTCCATCTATAACTAATGGATAATTTGGAAATTTATTTCTTATGTACTCAAGACATTCCCTGAAACGTTCTGCGAAGTTTGTTGCGGATGCTGGTGGTCTATAAAAACATCCTAATACAATGGTCACCCCTTGTCTGATTGACAGCTTTATCCATACTATTTCACAGTCCGACCCAGTATCGATCTCAACTGCCTTTAAACAGCTTTTAACTACAACGAACACACCACCTCCTAGAGCACCAGTCCTGTCCTTCCTGAACATTGTCCAATCAGAGTTCAAAATTTCACTGCTATTTATGTTTGGTTTCAACCGGCTTTCAGTGCCTAATTCAGTATTGGCATTACTACTGTTTATTTCGGAGAGTAACTCGGGGATCTTGCTTCAGACACTTCGACAGTTTACTAACATGAGATTTAGCATATTTAAATCCTTTGGAACGACCTGTTTAGGCGAACTAATAATTTTTACATTTGGGACACCCAGATCAGTGTCATGAAATGTTAATTTTTCAGTCCAACAGTTTGTTTCCCGTGGGGAGAAACCTAATCTAGGAAAAAAAAAAGAAAAGAAAACAATGTGCATCCCACAAGTACTGTGCTATCCATGTAGCTGTTTCCTGTGTGTAGTGCACCCCTGATCTATCGAGGGGCGTCCAGCAACCTTCCACCCCATACCGTAGGTCAAGGAATTTACAACTATTTTCATCACAGAATCGATGTAGCTTCTGGTTTAGATTCTCCACTTGCCTCCAAACCAGAGGACCCCGGTCCACCCTGGGTACGATGCTGCAAATCGTCAGCTTGGCTTCCACTCTTCGAGAGATGGTGGCTGCCTTTGCCAATTTAGTCAGCCATCGAAAGGACCCAAAGATTTCTTCGGAACCCCGACGACTGGCATTATTGGTGCCAAGATGTGCAACAGTCTGCAGCTGGCTGCACCCTGCACACTCGATAGCCACCATAAGAGCCTCTTCCACATCCCGGACAAGGATCCCAATAACTATCCATCCCCACGTGCCTGTCTGGACCTTGCTGAAGGAGCGGCCACTATCCTGGCAGTAGGTGCATTCTGATCTGGCTCAGTCTCCCCTCCAGCATCAGATAGCACACTAAATCTATTAAAAAAGTGCATGGGATTTGGCAGGAGCCTGCAGCCCCCATGCAGCCTTTGCCTTGAGGCTCAAGACCTTGACACAGTCCGCCACTCACACTGAGGTGAGAGTGGGCCAACCAGCTCAGTTGCACCTGAGGTCGGCTCAGTGACAGAGAGCTGTGACATCCCCTCCTGTACATCTAGTACAGCAGAGACTGCCCCAGGCACCCCATCCCCACCACACCTCAAGGTGGCACTCTGGAGCCTGTTGACTGTGGCCAACAAAGCTTCCGGCTGCATTTGGACTGTGGCCACTCCTCCTGCATCTGCACACAACAGACACAGTCCCTATCCATCTAGCTAATATGTGATCTCCAAGGCTGGAACTGATGACACAGGATAAACCACCCGACCAGCAAGTGCAGCGAATGTGGGAAGATTGTCACCCTGGCATGCAGATACCCAGCATCCCCCCCACTCCAGAATGCATGACCATAAGTGAAATGAATATCCAAACATCAGGTTATACTAATTCATTACCTATGTAATTTTTTTTACTGTGGCAAACATTATTTGTAAGTTCAGTAAATGCCTTTGCCACAGATGAAGTGATACATTCACTACAGATTCCTCCTCTTAGGCAAATGATGCCGTCACTACTGTGAAACACCAACAAACGTCAACGTTCAAGCTGCAAAACTATTTTTAACCTTCCTAATTACAAGTATCAATAGCTTGTGTATATTTGATGTATAATAACAGCTGTAACTGCATTTCATTTGTAATAAACATATTTGTTCATGTTTATGACATGTGGAATGCCCCAGAATGAACTATAAAAGATTAATAGTAAATGTGTATTTGCTTTAAGTACACTTTGCCTGATAGATATGTAAAGAAACGTAATCAATCTTTCTTTTACTGTAGATGTGCAACCTCTAATGACAAATATTTATTACTATTATGGGGCAATAAAATTGTTTTACAGTATTTCTTTGGTTTGTCTTGTGAACTATCCATACTGGCCCCTACAGTTCACTAGCTATTTAATGTGACTGTCCATATTTCATTTAATCAACAATATTTCTTGCAAAACTTCGACTTTAGTGACCACACTTGTTAGAGTTTTGGAAATCACTCGGTTTGCTACATCTAGTGCGAGCTTGTGAATACATCTTTCAATAAACATATACAAGAAGGGTTCCACGATGGAGACTGTTGAAAATGCAAAAGAGGAGGATAGCCAAGATACAGACTGAGGTGTTAGAAAGACAATAGCTCCCAAACACTGATACCCATCCCATCCCCCACCCCAATGATCCTGCTCTGGAAGGTTCTTCACTGAAGGGTCGGAGAATGAAGATCTTGGCCAATTCTGCAGAACAAGATTAAATGCCTTTTGCTCACTGGTCCCTGAAATGTGGTTCTAACCTCTTACTATTGATGCCAAGTGGACAGGGTAACAATATGATGCAGTAATCACATTTTCCATTGTAAACTCCACATTCAAATTAAACCAATTCCATGGACTAAATTATCAAAACATACTGCAAAAGTTTCCATAATTCCATGTATTACTTATCTCCAATAACAAATTTGAAAGAGAAGTAGAGATTCCTTTAGGTAAAATATATGAAACTCTATAGGAGTTATAAAACTATAATTATAAATTGATCAGTGTAGTTATTATAGAGAGCTTAATACCCATTCTTGTGAAGTATATTTCATCGTTATTCACATTCATCAATTATAAACTGCCACTGAACCAGACAAGTCATGTTTTGAGTAATTAACAAGCCTTTGTTGTTGGGCATTCTGTAATCAGTTACTTATCTTTCCAGTCCTCGAGAATAGCATACAAAATTCAGAAATTTGCCTCTATTATGTCATCTTTAAATTAGCATGGGGAACAGATTGCCTCAGGTAAATTCGTCTACTTTGCTAGTTTTGAGAAACCTTGAAACTAACAGTACAAACTTTCATAGTAACTGTCAAAGTAAATAACTTTCCACAAGAATCTTCAATTCTTTATAGTGATAGTGTTCGTATTTATGTATACCTTTTTCCCCTTCTAGATTTACCTCTCCTTTCCAACACACCATATATACATACAAACTAGGGTACAATTAAATGTTAATATCATTTACAACCCTATCTTACCCTTCTACATATACATATTTAGGTAACCTACTTGTACTAGATTCCGTATTCATATCATGAAAAGCAAAGTTGCTACACACCATACAGCAGGGGTTGCGTTTGCGTGCGTGTGTGTGTGTGTGTGTGTGTGTGTGTGTGTGTGTGTGTGTGTGTCATCTATTTTTGACGAAGGCCTTGCTGGCTGAAAGCTTATTTGTGACAGTCTTTTCACTGTGCCTATCTGCGACTCAGCATTCCGTCATATGGTGAATAGCAACTTTCCTTTCCATAATATGTTACATTCCATCCTGGATTTTCCATTTGTTTGATACATACTCATATCTGGTTTCTAATCTGTCATTTGTACTGTATTTATGTTACTCACTACAGTAAATCTGAATGCCCTCCTATTATATGTTTCAACAATCATGGTCCATTATATGTACAGTTTATAGCTAAGGGTATATTCCACTCAATTTCCCTGTCAAAGGTGATGGAACTAACATTCAGCACCACTTAGAAGGAAAAGGAGAAAAAGCTATTAATTTGCTGACTAAAATTAGTTAATTTCTTTTATTTGCCACATACTAATGCAACAGTATGTCGTTCATTACCTATAATTATCTCCTTGTGTTTTTATTTGCTATCTCATCATGATGCTCATGAAGTATCTCATCATGTTGCTCGTAAAGAGTAATTACAGATTTAAAGAAGATAGGCAAAGAAGAAAGAGATTTCTGTGCAGAAATCTAGTGCAGAAGAAATATAGCAGACACTTCGATGCCTAGCAGGTGTCAATCTACAAAATTCACATAGAATGTGAACTCATCTCAGGCATATTTCTTATACATCTTTTGATTGTTTATAAATGGTTGGTCGATGTATAAGCACATGTAGTGCTTACATTATTTGTGGAAAATTTTGTTGACTGGTTACTCCCTAATTGTTTCGTCTATTGATATTATGCTTCAACATTAGAGAAGGAAAGTTGCTATTCACCGTAGAGCAGAGATGCTGAGTCGCAGTAGATTGTGTGAATCTTTTTGTTGTGCCTGTTGCGACTCAGCACCTCTGCTATATGGTGAGTAGCAACTTCCTTCTGTAATTTTGTTACATTCCGTCCCGGATTTTCCAGTGATTGATATTATGCTTCCTTAATTTAAAATACTTTCATCGCCTTTTTGGAATTGTAGTGGATAAACGTTTCCTTCATTGTTTTCTGATTGACTATTATTTCGTGGTGTATAATTCCCATGTTCTTTGCGTAATGTAACCAGACTTTTGACAAATGCCAACAAGCCAACTGTTGACCACCCACTATACCGAACCTCTTTCCTTGCATCAGAAGATAATCTGCCCCCGAAACCCTTAACTAAATGACTCTCCTCTATCGGATCATCTAAGTATTTAGATCTTGTTCAGTGCCACCCAGTATATTTTTTATAAGTTCTCCAATTATTATTGCAATACCGTGGGTCACAAAGCTGAAGTGTCAATTTTCTCGAGTACCTGGAACCTGTACTTCTTTTCAAACTTTTCTCGAAAATCAGTCCACGACAAGAGTGCTCCAGCACTAGCAGTTTCCCACACTGCTGTGTCAACCTCTAAATAATTTAGTTCAAAATTAATCCTCTTTGAATCATCCCATCACTTGGATAAAAATTTAATAAATATTCATAAAATGTACTACCGGCTTAAATTTAGGGGATGTTCCATTTCCTCACTTCAGCTCCTCTATCAGCTCAGCCTACAGCCCACAGTTCCCACTGAACTTTCTTTTATTTAATTCTTCCTTAGTCGTAGTTAATTCATTCCAAATTTTCTACAGTTTTCTCTCCACGTACCTGTTTCTGCACTAGAAACACGTGTATCTATACACGATTCAATCTTTTCTCGTACTTTATTATTGTCTAAGCAGATGACGTGCTCCTTAAAACTAGCAAGTGTAGATCCTGAAATAGCCTCTACATCTGAATAATTGCTTTCTTCCGACACCCTTAACCTTACTTGTGAGCATGAGATTTGATTGTGTATTGCATTAAACTCCCACTCAGTTAATTCCTTTAATTGCATAGAGTCCTTGTCCACACTCTAAATTGCTCATTCACTTCATTACAAACTAAGTCGTATTGTTTCAAAATTTCACAATTTATATCATCTTTTAAGATGGAAAGTGTTGTCTGTAAGTGCGGTATGTTAAGCCTCCTGGCAGATTAAAACTGTGTGCTGGACCGAGACTCGAACTTGGGACCTTTGCCTTTTTTGGCCAAGTCCTCTACCATCTGAGGTACTCAAGCATGACTCACTACCTGTCCTCATATCAGCGCACACTCCACTTCCACTGCAGAGTGAAAATCTCATTCTGGAAACATCCCCCAGGCTGTGGCAAACCCATGTCTCCGCAATATCCTTTCTTCCAGGAGTACTAGCTCTGCAAGGTTCGCAGAAGAGCTTTCGCAGAAGAGCTCCTGTGAAGTTTGGCAGGTAGGAGGCGAAGTACTGGCAGAATTGAAGCTGTGAGGACGGGTCGTGAGTCATGCTTGGTAGAGCAGTCAGTAGAGCACTTGCCCGCGAAAGGCAAAGGTCCCGAGTTTGAGTCTCGATCCGGCACCCAGTTTTAATCTGCCAGGACGTTTCATATCAGTGCACACTCCGCTGCAGAGTGAAAATCTCATTCTGTGATATGTTACGTTGGATTTCTCGTTTATCTTATGTGAATCACTGATATGCTGTTAGTTTGTCATTTGTTGTTTCTGGAACGGTGGTATGATCATTTAATATTAAAAGACTACGACCAAGGTGTGGACGGGGCCAAGGAATTGACATATCAGACGTGATTTAACACATAAATAATTTATTCATAACATACAACACGTAACACCAACTACGTAAATCCTGCTTCGATGCTTACAATTGCCCAAAATGGGAGGGCCACCACTTTAAAATTGGAAAGGCTTTAATTTAAGAATCTAAAACGCCTATTACAATTTTTAAAAATAATAACACAACACATAAGTAATCGCTAAGTGAATGCACTCTTAAATCTTTAATTATTAATCACAAAGCGTAGGTTTACCACATTTAAATTCTCATTGTAATATAAAACATAAATACATGAATTCACAACACAGCATGGCTTCAAAATTTCTGCCTGGAGAACCTATGGTCCTAAGACTTTCGTATTACATTCCACCCAATCACATTAATTACTTATAAGCACATTTGGTAAAATACAAACGTTTGCACTATAATCAATTTTAATAATCCACAATCACTCAAAAAACAACATCAGAAGTTCGATACGGAGCATGTAAGCCTGTTTATACAATCTTTCGGACCAAAATAGGCACGAGGGCCGCAATAACAAAAGTGCGCTAGTTGCTTTTAGGATAGGTGCTCCCATTAGCTTAATCACTGAGCAGATATTTACTTAAGCGACAGGTAAGATAGTTAATGCAAATAGAAGGTATTTCTAAAGTTTTTTTTTCCTTCCTCCCTTTTAACAAGGGGGTTTTAGTAAGGTGGAAATTACACTTTGAGGAGACACGTAGCAATCTAGCGGGCACGCCTTCACGAGGACGCCATGCCACTACACACCTACTAAACTAGCCGCGTGTCCGCTGTTCAAGCCAAACATTAACAACACAGTTCCATATTCTTGACACCCAAATAGTCGGGATCAAAACAAAACCAAAAATCCCAAGAGCGCAAGATCCAGCATAGCTTCAGAACAGATCTTACTTCATGCGGTTGCCTTCACAAATACAGGAATCGAAAGGAAAACAAGAACGTGTAACAACATTCCCTAATCAGGACAATGTTCTTCTTTAGGTCCCGGTAGCGCTAGACAACGCTGACATGCCAATGTTAATAAACCTCTAAGGCAACACCCTCCAACTGACAAGCCGAAACCAATGTGACCGCTTATCAGCTCCGTGACAGAGCTCGAACCCCCAACTACTGTCAGTGCAATCACTTAGAATAAATACAGCGCAAATAGTTTGGCGGACACATATACCCAGGGATTAACAGAACACTAGACTAAACTAGAATTAACCTTAATAATACAGCACTAGATCTTGGGAGACAAGGAACCAACTCCCCACCCGAAGTTCTGCAACCACAGGGCGGGAGGATGAACTACCAACACATAGAAGTGCAAACGTACACAAATAACTACCAAAATACACCACTACACCGGTTAGCAACGATGCGTGGAGGAATATGCACTGTCAGAATTGCACCAGTGAACAGAACAGAGGATTGCCACAGCAGTGGCCACAAGGCGGGATAGACGACTGGATGAACTCAATCCCAAAGGACGATCAACTTGAAACATTCACACTTAACTTCTTTTCTCCTTTCCCTCGGCGCACTTCGTCGTTTGTCCGGGACTGCTGACTGCTGTGCACAACTCTGAGCCGTCCCCAGTCGTCCCGGCAGACACCGACCCAGCCGAACTGCTCCCGGACTCAAACCCTCGCCGAACGGCGGCTCCACCGCCCCATGATGCTGCTGTTTGTTTGCCTTCGTCGACGCAGGCGATGATTAGACTGCCATCCGCCTCCAGCGGACAACCAGTGAAGAGCGGACAGAGGGGCCCAACCAGGCCGGTGTTCCTCCATGGGAAGAAGTGCGGGTTCGATAACAACACCCGTACGCGGAAGGCAGGATGTCGACGTCACCAGAGCAGACACGAAGGCCACTGCGCGACAACCTCCCCCAGCGTGACCGCGTTCTCACCGGCCAAAGAGTCTGCTGCAGTAAACACGTGGGTACACTACGGGTGAGAGTTCAAACGAAAGAGCTTCATAAAAGACCAACCCTGAACAACCGCGGAAAAACGAAATAGAAACGAAGCAATAAAAGACAGCAACGAGATGCTAGAGCCCGATCGCGCCCAAACACTGTCGATTACCAAAAATACTGGCTCCACACGACGCTCAGGAAACGAGCCGTGGAAAGATGGAAGTACACACGCCTCAGTTTCTAGTTCATTTCTTTGATTCTGATTTAGTGTTTTCTAAACAGAGAGTTAACTCTTTCATGTCATTACTCAATTGCATACGACACGTTTTTGGATGTGTCAGTACATCCACAACATTCTTCTTGGGACTGCAGGTATACAGTGTCTACAATAATACACATGCAATTAAACTCGGCTCAGTGCTGTAACGAGGCTAGCCACGATGCTGTAGTACATCCACAAAGTCTGGTTGTTAAACCACTTGCAGTTTACCCCACAACACGAACACTGCCACCAAAACATTTTGGACACTAATGAACTCAGGTTTTATACAGCTCACCGGTATCTCACTGTGACTAGATGCTGACGAGAAGCTGAGTCAGTTTGTAACTTGGGCTGCATCATCGAAAGTGAATGAGCCGTTGACATTGCTGCCACTGCAGATTGACGAGCCAATGATGCTGTCTGGGACCGCTGCTGTAGACTTGTCGTGGTATTGATACAGTTGAAGCCTTCTCGTTGTAGTTGAAAATCTTTCTACTTGTGGACTAGCTAGTTTCTTCTCTATCGTAATTTCAGTTGGAGGTAATTCACAGTGCTACGAGTTGCTTTTGCGCTGCAGTGTAATCTTGGCTGTTGACCTTCTTTGCAGCAGACAACAATTATCAAGTGCAGCAAACCTTTGCACCCAAAAGCCACCAGTGTTTCTCAAAATTTCAGATTTCTGATTACTATTCTTGTTTTTATTTACTTCCCTTCGTATTTGTTTCGGGCGGCTCATCGGTTGCCACATGCGATGTTCTGCAACTTCTTTACTGTGATATTGGGTACTGTAAAATCTGATTGGGAGCTACAAGTTTCTATTATTCAATCTCGATCACCTTAATATTTGTGCACACTCGTCAATATCTTATGCTCGATCTTCATTTCTCAAAGTGCTGCAGTTACTGCTGGAAGTTAAGAGTGCAATGTAATATCCAGTTCTCGAAATAAGCACAATGCTTCTCACAAGAAATGTATTGTATACTGTAGTCTCATCTACAACAACTGTACAGAGTAGATCTGCATAATTTTTTTGGAACATATATGTCGATAAGGACTGCGTCTAAAAACGGTCTGCTTTAAGATTCCAATTGAACAACAGGTTTTCTCTTATCCCTGGGATGTCACAGGCTTTGTCGCAGCCACCCTTCCTTCGAGACAGTATGACACGGAATAAACTGCCCGACCAGTAGGTAACGTGGCCATCATAGCTTGCAGATCCAAATGGTAGGTTATACTAATTCAGTACAAAAATAAACTTTTTGTATTGACGATTGTCATCCGTCGGTTCAGTAAATGCTTGCGCGACATATCACTTCGTTAAAGTTATATGTTACACTGTGATACTTTAACAGTGGTTTGCAGATAAGATAAATATTACTCTCAGGACGTGTTTATAGCTGTTATTGATTTTATTTGCGTTAGATAACAGTAACAGCAGTACACAATATCAGGACACATCTGTTATCTCTAGTCTCACCGAGAACATAACATTGTGGAATTTGAACACACAATAAATAATACATGTTTCACTATAAATTGTCTATGTATTCATTATAATAGTGTGCAACCAGGCTCTTGACAATGCAGTCATTATCTTGTTCCAGGTACTACTTGTGCCACTACATGTGCCACTTCAACCTCAGAAAATGTTGGGCCCGGTTGTCCTGAATGTGCCAAATAACAGTCCACTCATAAAGTCAGTTCGATTCCGGCAATTTGCGTGTTCGAGAAAGGTGCAGTTTAAATGTGGTAGATGTCATAAAATGTGAGTGCAAAACTTCCCAATAATTGGCAGCACAACGTAATTTTCTGCTCACCCACCTCTAGCCTCCCTAAATTCAGCTGACCAGGTGCCACTGCACCCCATCCCACCATTCTGAAATTGTCAAATTAAGTCTGCATGTGACGTCAACTACCATAGCTTCGGCTGTGAATGTAAGATGATCCTTATATTAAGCTTTCATACGATGTAAGAATGTAGATCTCGGGAACAGACTGTGGTGATTAATGATGAATTTGTGAAAAATTAGTCTTATGGTCAGACAAATAAGCTATTTCATTCTAAATTATCTCAAAAGACTAAACATAAGTTGACAGGCAAACTTCAAACAATGGAAACTCCAGGATGGAATGTAACAATACCAGAGAAGGAAAATTGCTACTCACCATATAGCGGAGATGCTGAGTCGCGATAGGCACAATAAAAAGATCACACACTCATAGCTTTCGGTCATTAAGGCCTTTGCGCGCGCTCACACACTCACGCGCGCGCACACACACACACACACACGTGCACACACACACACACACGTGCACACACACACGCGCGCGCACACACACACACACACACACACACACACACACACACACAAACGCGCGCGCGCACAGCTCTCTGAGACTGCAGGCGTGTGTGCAAGTTGCATTTGCGTGAGCGTGTGTGTATGTGTGTCTACTGCTGACAAAGGCCTTAATGGCCGAAAGCTATGAGCGTGTGAATCTTTTCATTGTGCATATCGCGACTCAGCATCTCCGCTATATGGTGAATTGCAACTTTCGTTCTCTGGTATTGTAAACATAACTTGTCTTTCACTCGGCTCGTCGGAGTGTGTTAATACTGACAGTACGGCGACTTAATTTTCCACCTGACAGTTATACAAATCGTCAGAAAAGTTAGTGATATACGCTACTGGCTATTAAAACTGCTACACCACGAAGATGACGTACTACAGACGCGAAATTTAAGTGACAGGAAAAAGATGCTGTGATATGCAAATGATCAGCTTTTCAGAGCATTCACACAAGGTTGGCGCCGGTGGCGACACCTACAACGTGCTGACATGAGTAAAGTTTCCAACCGATTTCACACACACAAGCAGCAGCTGACCGGTGTTGCCTGGTGAAACGTTGTTGTGATGCCTCGACTAAGGAGGAGAGATGCGTACCATCACGTTTCCGACTTTGATAAAGGTCGGATTGTAGCCTATCGCAATGCGGTTTATCGTATCGCGACATTGCTGCTCGCGTTGGTCGAGATCCAATGACTGTTAGCAGAATATGGAATCGGTGGGTTCAGGAGGGTAATACGGAACGCCGTGCAGGATCCCAATGGCATCGTATCACTAGCAGTCGAGATGACAGGCATCTTATCCACATGGCTGTAACGAATCGTGCAGCCACGTCTCGATCTCTGAGTCAACAGATGGGGACGTTTGCAAGATAAAAAAAACCATCTGCACGAACAGTTCGACGACGTTTGCAGCAGCATGGACTATCAGCAAAGAGACCATGGCTGCGGTCGCCCTTGACGCTGCATCACAGACAGGAGCGCCTGCGATGGTGTACTCAACGACGAACCTGGGTGCACGAATGGCAAAACGCCGTTTTTTCGGATGAATCCAAGTTCTGTTTACAGCATCATGATGGTCGCATCCGTGTTTTGCGACATCGCGGTGAACGCACATTGGAAGCATGTATTCGTCATCGCCTTACTGGCGTATCAGCCGGCGTGATGGTATGGGTGCCATTGGTTACACGTCTCGGTCACCTCTTGTTCGCATTGACGGCACTTTGAACAGTGGACATTACATTTCAGATGTGTTAAGACCCGTGGCTCTACCCTTCATTCGACCCATGTGAAACCCTACATTTCATCAGGATAATACACGGTCACATGTTGCAGGTCCTGTACGGGCCTTTCTGGATACAGAAAATGTTCGACTGCTGCCCTGGCCAGCACATTCTTCAGATCTCTCACCAATTGAAAATGTCTGGTCTATGATGGCAGAGTAACTGGCTCGTCACAATACGCCAGTCTTGATGAACTGTGTAATCGTGTTGAAGCTGCATGGGCAGTTGTACCTGTACATGCCATCCAAGCTCTGTTTGACTTAATGTCCAGGCGTATCAAGGCCCTTATTACGGCCAGAGGTGGTTGTTCTGGGTACTGATTTCTCAGGATTTATGCACCCAAATTTCGTGAAAATGTAATCACATGTCAGTTCTAGTATAATATATTTGTCCAATGAATACCTGTTTATCATCTGCAGTTCTTCTTGGTGTAGCAATTTTAATGGCCAGTAGTGTAGCAACTCGGAGGCTGACGCAGGAAACTGTCTTACTTGTATATTTTTGTGATGTGCCAGTGTTGTGTTGTGTTGTGTTGTGTTATACTGATACATTTTGGTCTGTTGAGTAATCGTACTGACTTTGATTTTAGAATATATCAGTGTAAGGTGTGATGCTGTAGTGTGTGGGGTCTCGCGGAGGTGGTAAGTGAGTAACGTCTCGTTTGTCTCCAGCCCGAGGTGCCACTCGAAGTCGGCATCAAGGAGGAGCAGCCAGATAGTGGGAATGAAGCTGAAAGAGGACGCGTGAGTATATCGAAATAAAGTTCCACTCGTCTATAAATCAGTGCACTTAGGCACACAGTTAAGTACTGTAGGGCGACACAACCGTTGCACCGAGTCATGCTCGACTTTGAGCATTCCCGTGCAGTTATGTGTGTGCACTTCCTCTTAACCTAAAGTCTGCAAATTGACATAATTGGGTTGTAAAGTTCCTGATATTGGAAGTTGTAACTCAGCTTCTTATTGATATCCAGCACATATCCTCTCTTCTGATTCCAAGGACCTTATAGGATAATATATCTTTAAGAATTAGGCATGCACAGTTAAGACAACTCTGAGTATAAGAAGAAACATCCCCTTTTGCAAGAGGCACCTTGAAAAAAAATCTATTTTTAATATTGTGACCAATCAGAATTACAAACTCTTTTATTGCCAAAGTATCTGCCAAAAAGTTAACATTATTCCTATTCTAGGCTTCTACATTTATTGATTATCTACATTTCGATAATACAAGGGGAAATAAAGTTTTAAAAAAGTTTACATTGATTTTTATGTTCACTCCCTTTTTGCTTACTATATAGCCTCTCGTGTGGTATCACTGATTTTAATCACCACCATCTTAATAGTACAACTGAAAATGCAGTGAGTGAAATTTATAATCTTGGTTCTCACAAATATTTGGCTATTTCTTCCAAATATTTTGCAATTTCTGATTTTGGTGAGACCTGAGAACATAGCTGCTTTTTTCCTGAATACATAGCGGATTTTGAATCTATAACGATGTGAGAATGTGACTATTCCTTTGCCTCTCAGTTCCAAACATACCTTCTGCTCACTGTTCTCTCGTTGGCTGCATAGAACTAGCAACTGACACACCCCTTTTGTTCCCGTTGTACGTCACAGCTATCGCCTTTCATTCTCTCCTGCATAAATCTATAATACACTCCAATAGCAAAGTCAATTCAGTTCTGACTACAAATCAATTTCAGGCAAACTGCAGTTTGAACACGGTTGACATTCATAAAAATCCGAGGTACCTAGTATACAGGGTGGTCCATTGATCGTGAATGGGCCAAATATCTCACGAAATAAGCGTCAAACGAAAAAACTACAAAGAACGAAACTTGTCTAACTTGAAGGGGAAACCAGATGGCGCTATGGTTGGTCCGCTAGATGACGCTGCCATAGGTCAAACGGATATCAACTGCGTTTTTTAAAATAGGAACCCCCATTTTTATTACATATTTGTGTAGTACATAAAGAAATATGTATGTTTCAGTTGGACCACTTTTTTCGCTTTGTGATAGATGGCCCTGTAATAGCCACAAACATATGGCTCACAATTTTAGACGAACAGTTGGTAACAGATAGGTTTTTTAAATTAAAATACAGATCATACAGATCGTTTGAACGTTTTATTTCGGTTGTTCCAGTGTGATACAGTACCTTTGCAAGCTTATTTCTGAGAACGCATGCTGTTACAGCGTGATTACCTGTAAATACCACATTAATGCAATAAATGCACAAAATGATGTCCGTCAACGTCAATGCATTTAGCAATAAGTGTAACGACATTCCTCTCAGCAGCGAGTAGTTCGCCTTGCGTAATGTTCGCACATGCATTGACAATGCGCTCATGCATGTTGTCAGGCGTTGTCGGTGGACCACGATAGCAAACATCCTTCAACTTTCCCCACAGAAAGAAATCTGGGGACGTCAGATCCGATGAACGTGCGGCCCATGTATGGTGCTTCGACGACCAATCCACCTGTCATGAAATATGCTATTCAGTTCCGCTTCAACAGCACGCGAGCTATGTGCCTTACATCCATCATGTTGGAAGTACATAGCCAACCTGTCATGCAGTGAAACATCTTGTAGTAACATTGGAAGAACATTACGTAGGAAATCAGCATACACTGCACCGTTTAGATTTCCATCGATAAAATGGGGGCCAATTATCCTTCCTCCATAATGCCGCATCATACCTTAACCCGCCAAGGTCGCTGATGTTCCACTTGTCGCAGCCATCTTGGATTTTCCGTTGCCCAATGTGCACATTATGTCGGTTTACGTTACACTGTTGGTGAATGACGCTTCAATGCTAAATAGAACGCGTGCAAAAAATCTGCCATCGTCCCATAATTTCTCTTGTGCCCAGTGGCGGAACTGTACACGACGTTCAAAGTCGTCGCCATGCAATTCCTGGTGCATAGAAATATGGTACGGGTGCAATCGATGTTGATGTAGCATTCTCAACACCGAAGTCTTTGAAATTCCCGATTCCCGCGCAATTTGTCTGCTACTGATGTGCGGATTAACCGCGGCAGCAGTTAAAACACCTGCTTGGGCATCATCATTTGTTGCAGGTCGTGGTCGACGTTTCACATGTAGCTGAACATTTCATGTTTCCTTAAATAACGTAACTATCCGGCGAACGGGCCGGACACTTGGATGATGTCGTCCAGGATACCGAGCAGCATACATAGCACACGTCAGTTTGGCATTTTGATCACAATAGCCATCTTTTCCGCAATTGGTAAACGATCCATTTTAACACGGGTAATGTATCACGAAGCAAATACCGTCCGCACTGGCGGAATGTTACGTGATACCACGTACTTATACGTCTGTGACTATTACAGCGCCATCTATCACAAAGCGAAAAAAGTGGTCCAACTAAAACATTCATATTTCTTTACGTACTACACGAATATGTAATAAAAAATGGGGGTTCCTATTTTTAAAAGACCCAGTTGAAACCCGTTTGACCTATGGCAGTGTCATCTAGCGGGCCAATCGTAGCGCCATCTGGTTTCCCCCTTCAAGCTAGATGAGTTTCGTTCTTTGTAGCTTTTTCGTTTGATGCTTATTTCGTAAGATATTTGGCCCGGTCACTATGAATGGACCACCCCGTATATTCCCACCGTCAGCAGTCGGGCAAAATTTCGTGCTCGTCACCACTTCCCTCTCCACATTCATCTTAGATCGCAGGTGAGCCATTGTCACTGTGGGGGTTGCACCCCTCTACCATCCTCCACACCTACAAATCCTTAATCCGTCCCATCCTCTGTTATGCCAGTCCTGCCTGGATATCTGCCCCCCCCCCCCAAATTCTACCAGTCCCTCCAGATCCTTGAACGTCATGCCCTCCGCCTCGCCTTCCGTATCCGTCTCCCGTCCCCCACGCGGATCCTCTATGATCTCATTCCTTTCCCCCATCTGCTCCTCTTCCTCGAACATATCCGCATCCTCTACACCTCCCGCCGTCTTGAACCCCCTCACCCCCTGGTTGCTCCTCTCCTCTCCCATCCCCACCCCCTGCCCCGTCTTCACCGTTGTGTCCCCCCTACCCTCCATCTCTACACCCTCCATCTCCTTTCCCAAGGTGGCTTCCGTCAACTCTCCCTCCCGGATGATGCCCTCTCTCCCTCCATTTATCCTTCCTATCAACTCTGATCCTCACTCCCCCTCCTTTCCTCTGTCCTTTCCCTGGGCTCCCTCTTCCCCCTCCCCTTCCATCCTGTTTTCTCCCCACTAAACCTCTCCCTACCTCCCTTCTCCCCCAGTCCTTTTGTATTCCCCTCCTCTGCCTACCCCACTCCCTGTCGCGTCTGCCCCCCACCCCTCTTATGGGTCCTCATCCTCCATCAGCTCCTTTCCCGGTTCCCCCCTTCGCTTTTACTCTCCTTTCCCCCTTTTTTTTTTGTCCCATCTTCTGTCCAGTTTCCCCCCACCTGCTCTCGACTGTGGTGTCACATTTGCCAACTTTTTAGTGCAGTGTTCCAGTGATTATTCAGTGTTGTTTGTCTTTCTCGTGTTGCGAACAGAAACCATGCTGTCGCTAGGTGTGAATTTTATGTCTTTTGCGAACAGAATCCAGACTGTTGCCGTGGTTTCTTTTTTTTGTCTACTGTTTTCCCTGTCTGCTTCGTATGTATTTTTATTAGCATCATCATCCCTCTGTTGTTGTTTTAAGTTCCCCGATTTCTTTGCGTCTTGTTACTCTCTAAGTCTCCAATTTTATCGCCTGTTTTTTATTATTTGTTCTCTTGATCTTTGTCACAAGATTTGTCCGCTGAAGAGCGGCATATTAAGCTGCTGCCAGCCCGCCCCCTTCGGGGGGAATTGAAATTCAATAAAGAAAAAAAAAAACATTGTCACTGTTCTCCCGCCAACCATTCCACAAATTTCTGTCCTCGAGCACAACTTTAACGGCTCGAGCAGTTTATGTCACAGCTCGAAAACACTTGGGTTCTGCTCGATCCGACGACTTCTCTCAGTACTATTTCCTTAACGCATCTTCACATTATTAATGCACTATTGAGTTTTATAGTAAAAGGAACTGTGATACACAGACTGCAATATCTTGTAAAGTGTCGGTCACATGTAACAACACCAGATGCACCGGTGTGTAAAACTTAAGAACGAAAGTAACTTTTGTGCAACCTCGCTGCCGAGTAACGCAATTCAGTGAAACTTGCTCTGTACACAGAGTGAACTGCTGCAATATACTACAGAAGGTTAATGAAGGGAACACCCAATGAGGCAAACAGGAATTGCACTTTTATTACGAGACAGTTATTACACTGAAATTACTGCAATGTATAGATGGCAACACATGCTCTGTACCATGTTCTCATGTTGGCCTCAAGGTCGGTAAGAAGTTCTTGTAGCACAGTGTTCCATTCGTCCACCAACACTACATTTGTCGGTGCATCTCAATGTACTGCAATACGCTACATCTTTGCGACACGTGCAGATGTGCTCGACAGGATTTAAGTCGTGGAACGGGCACGCCAGTCCGTGTACTTGATACCCTCTCATACCAATAGTTCCTCCACCTGCACAGTTCAATGCCGTTGCACACAATGGGGCCTGGGCCAAATTCATCCCTGAAAACACATGCGGGGAAGAAAAACAGTGTTACAGTGATACTGACTGACGAGTGTACCACATTCGAAGATTTGGAGGTCAGTGTGCCTGAGCGGCTATACTGTTCCTTACACCGTACACCTGGACAGCCAAAATCATTATGTTTTACAACATTCCTGTGTGCATTACATGGTCCCAGCTCTCACCACATGAGGATACATCTGGAATCACTGTGCAAATTGAATCTGCCTCATCTGAGAAGAGCACACGACTCCAATCCTCATTGGTTCCTCGTTGGTCCAGACCCTATGCTCTTGGCACTTTTACAAATCACTGAACACGGTACCACTCACGATTCGACATTGTTGTGAGACTGTACTCCTTCGCCGTGGGCATTTTTTAAGCGTGCTTCTCGGCACGACTTCATTTTTATGAACAAAAATGTACAACCACATCAAACAGGACAGGGAAAGGATAACGAGAAGATATTCGGCGAACGGACTGGCTCACCCGTTCTCCCCGACTTCGCTCACGTCGAGCATGCGTCGGATGCATCTCGGGGACATACTGCAGCACGTCCCTGTGTGCCATCGACAACTTGAACGTGCCTACTGCGAGAATTCCTAACTGCCAGCGTGTGAGCACGTTGTGAGGAATGCTTTCCCATCCGTGGTGATCACACACCATATTAGCAATTGTGTCCAGTCTTTTGTAATGTCCAGGTTAATACTGATAATGTCAGATTAATATGATTTATTTTGTTTGTTAGGCATTTAATTTTTCACTAATTTTTTCCTTGTTTCATTTGAATGTCACCATCTTGTTCTGAAGCTGCTTAATAGCTGGTAATGTTTTTATCTGGCATTCTAATACATGAAAACAATACAATTTCTCGTTTGCAATCTAGTAATCTCGTAACCAGATGCAATATTGAATTTGGTTTAGAATTGAGTGATATTTTTTGAATGACAGCACAGTGGACAGACGTTTCTAAGTGAGAGGCTAAGGAATGCTGTCACAGCATCAGGTCAACAGAGATGCGACAGCCCCTGTATTAGTCTATTACATGACATAAAAACATCTACTTCATCATCAATAGTTTAATCTGTGAATGTAAGATGACATATTTTTCAAATGACGAATTTTGGTAAAAGCCTCATCCTCCAGTACTAGAGGCCACTATCGGACTGCACAAAGAAGCAGCCAAATACAGTGGCTCCAGTGATCACAACTCCACACGTCTAGAGCCCCTTTAAGCCGTCATGTGCATTGTCGTTATATTTAAGTATAATTTATAAACTTTTGGCTGCTCCAGACGTTTTAACACACACTTCTGTTATTGCTGTCCCCAGGTGCTCTGGACACATTTACGAGCAGCACTAGTCCATCTGTCAGGGCATCAGGTGCTCTGTACCTGTTTTCGCTTGCCTCTGTTCTTTCGACAGGTTACGACACGCTGCCATTCGAGAGTGTTCGTTTTAAGATTTGAGACACTTAGAGGCCATGTAACTGTATTTCCACGTTCGGTGTTCGGCATCTTTCCGACGTTTGCCGTGTGCGAGTTTGCTGCTGTAATCCCATCTGTGTCGCTGTTTCTATCTTCATTTTTGACCGACTAAATGGCAGGCCATTGTGACTGTACAGATGAAGAATTTGTGATGATTCTAACTAGAAGCAACAGCGAGAATTACCTCTCTGCCAGGGACGACTAGCAACAGAAACTCGACTTCAACAGCTGAGCCAAGTATGGCGGCTGATGCGACACGTCCACCTGTCTCTAAAAGAGATGGAAATTCTTCAGAATCTCAAGTTTCTGATAGTGAGAGTGAAAGATTTGAGGAACACACCTAAGGAATTTCATTTCACAGGTTTGTAGGTGACTTGTGTCTTCGTTCAGTTATGCCACACCTCTCACAACTATAGGACGCAATGGGCAAATGAAAAGTTTTGAACACGGTCTGAGAAGAGCTACGGACAGTCCAAAATTTTACGTGCCAACTACACAGAGAGCAATACTTGCTGTCAACAATAATAATGTAAAACTACTCCCACTCTGCTTTGGTTGACACTTCTGTGTAAGTAGTTGTATTTATAGAAACATCTCAAAAATTACTGAAAAATGGTTGTTTCATTAGGTTTAGGGTAGTGTGATGTTTTCTGATAACACAATCGTCACAACAAGTAGTGCAACTCACAGACACATGACCACAGTCTCTGGCAGCTGAAGCCAGACTACTGTAGCTTCTGCTGCCAGAGCCTGTGGTCGTTTGTGTGTGTGTGTGTGTGTGTGTGTGTGTGTGTGTGTCGTTATTTTTGACAAAGGCATTGTTGGCCTAAAGCTTATTTTGTGACAGTAAATGCGTAACTGTGTAAATGTGATTTATTAGTCTCATTAGATACATTGTACAGATCATATGATCTATTGTACAGGAGACATATCAAGTTTAGCAAAAGTATGATGTATAATGACTTACAGAAATTCTTTTTACACTATTTTAAGAATAATGCCAATAAAATACTACGCTACAATATTTACTATAAATTAACAGTTTACCAATTTCCTTTGTTTTACACAGACAACACTGCAATATTAGGTATAGATTTTTATTGTTCAAAGTGTCAGACTGTGTTCCATGAATTCTTCAATGGTGTAGTAACATTTCTGTATTAAAATATTTTGGAGTAAACTTTTCAGCGAACCAAGGTTCATTGTTACCATGTTTCTTCCTTTTAATTAGTTATATATTTTTAACCCCAAGTACAGTGGTGTCTGAGCATAAAACTTTAAGTGATGTGAAGGAAATTTGAAGTTTTCCTTGTGACGAATACTGTAGCTATGCTTAAAACGGAACTTTTCAAGGTGATGTTGATTATTATATGCAAAAATTGAAATTTCAAAAATGTACAATGAAGTAATTGTTAGTATTTTTAATTTCTTGAACAATGGGTGACATGACTCATTTTTGTATTTCTAGTGATTTCCTTTGGAAGAATTAGTTGCCTTGTACTGTTCCTAGAGTTTCCCCAGAAAATTATGCCATACCGAATAACAGATTCAAAATACCTGTGGTAGACAGTCTTTGTTGTGTCCATGTGAATAGCACCAGATAAAATAGACATTGCAAAAGCTAGGGAATTTAATTTATTTGCCAGTCTACATATGTCTCCCAGTTTAAACTTTTATTTTGTTTTCTGCCCCAGTCTTTTTGTTGTGCACATCCGCGACGGCTTCTTCGCTATATAGTTAGTAGAAAACTATCCTTTTCATAATATTGTCATATTCCATCCTGGATTTTTCAAAAGTGGGTTATTTTCAAGGAAATGTAAATTACATGTAAACGGTGCATCACTAGAACTCGAACAATTTAAGTTTCATACTACATTAATCTTCTTTCAGCTGTTGTTGGTAATCTTGGGTGACATTTGTTCTTAGTAAGCAGCAGTAATCCTTGAGTGGCTTAGATGTTGAAACAGTGCAAAGTATGATAATACAACAGCAGATTTTGACATAGTGAGTCTCGGTCGGGCACACAGTTTTAATCTGCCAGGAAGTTTCATTAGTGGTGTAAGCGAACTGACAGTGCTTATATTTCTGAGGAAGGTCTTTGGTACAGAGGTAAGAGAAGTAAAACTGCTAGCACAAAAAGAGCGAGTCACTACAAATTGCTTTTGTATCGATCAAAAAATGATTCTGTGGGGCACATCAGATTCCTTTCTGACAATCATCCAGAGAACATTCTTGGGGTTGCTGGAAAGAAATATCCTGACAGTCTTCACGTCAGATGTTTTTTAAAAGAATAGACACTGTCCACATAATATGTTTTTGAAATAATAGACACTGCCACAAAATTAGTTTATTTGAAAGTTATTTTGGGCAACTTTACTTTACTAGGATTTCCACAAATTACCCACTGATATATTGTGCAGTTGGACTAGTTATGCAATTAAAAATCCAACATAGTGAACTCATTTGTTGTGTTTACTGTCAATAATAATAATAATAATAATAACAATAATAATAATAATGATGATGATAGAAATAATACTATATACATAATATAACTTGGCACTTTCGAAATAAGAGCAGAAGAATATGTGGGAGTTGAATGAACTCATCTCGGTACAGATTTTTGTTTTTCTTTTGCCAACCTCATCTATGAGACTGCCAGCAACAGCCCATGTTTTTAGGTGGTGAACACACATTTAGGCTCCTGGCAGCCTCAGCCAAAAGTGCCAAGTTATATTGTGGGTACAGTAGGAGGACTGCAAACCCCAGGTTTCACCTTTTCCAGCAGCAGTTCGAAGACTTGCTGACGAAGAGGGGAAAGTTGCCACCACCTTACTGGGGGCCGCGCGTCCTCAGTGTCCGGGCCCCGGAAGACTCGCCCGTGGCTGACCGACTTCCGAGCGGACACACGGATCTGTACGCTGCGGGCCCACGTCCGAACAGCTACGCGGCCCCGTGCCCTGCGGACCCACCTCCGGAAGGCTACGCGGCTCCACCGCCACCCCCCAACTACTGGGACGCCAGGCCGCACCGACTGCCCAAGACGTACCACTGCCCCTTGTGCGTACGGTGGTTCACCAGCGTGCCGCACCTCAGGCGCCACTACAACACTGCCCTCCACAAGCGCCTCGCCGTGGAGAAGGGGCAGCCTGCTGTGCCCTACTGCAGTGAGTATCTGCCGGGCACGCTGCTGGGAGTGTGACGATTTTGACAGTCGAGTAAAAAACTGGACCGTGTCCGATTTTACCATGTTTGATTTGGGTGTTGCTACTTTTAGCTGACACACACATTTGTCGCAGAAAGATGGGACTGCTGCAGCACTACAAGATACAGAACATTCCTGCCATGTCACTGTGTCGGACACACTGATGACGCGAGTTATTCATTGTCAATTGTTGCGAGTGGAGGGCTGTGCTGAGTGTGCTATCAGATAATAATTTTTTCATCTGAAGAAACAACCTCCTGACATCTACAGAGGTAACTGGAGCAAATCGAAAACATTGAACTGTGGTAGGGTCCATTTCTACTGCAATATAATTTTTATACCAGATGGAGAGACGCCTGAGCTGAAAAGAAAAATTTCCCACACATCCTTGCAGGCACATACAGTCTACCTGGGCAGCAGCCTCTGATGTGTAGTGCACACCTGACCAGTTTAGGGGCACGCTGCCATTCTCTATACTACGGCGCGAGCCCAGGAAGTTGCAGCCTAGCTCACAACAGAACCTTTGAAGTCTGCTTCAAACCTTTGAGTAGGTTCAGAAACAGAGCTCTGATGACACTCCTGCAGAGTGTGAGCTTCTTTCAAACTAAATTACACTAGTTCAAAAGAAAAGTTCTTTTTCGTGCTGCACTTTAAGTTTCTTATTTATTTATTTATTTACTTTGTGCATGTAAACATGCTTCGCATTAGTTATAAGGCACCTTCAGTGGTTGTCCTGAAATATTACATGATTTATTCATTTGCACTTATAGGGTATACACTATGTGATCAAAGTATCCGGACACCTGGCTGAAAATGACTTACAAGTTCGTGGCACTCTCCATGGGTAATGGTGGTATTCAATTTGCTGTTCGCCCACCCTTAGGAGTCATTCCATGTCAATTGGCCTAAGGGTCCCCACTCGACCATCTCCAATTTTGATGAAATTTTTAGAGGATGTACATATAGACCTTACATGAAGCACTACCAAATTACAGCTTCATAAGTGCTATGGTGGGGCCACTAGCCACCTTTTCGTAAAGACTCATTTTTTGACAATTTGACAGAAATGAATAAATGATCAACTTTCTTTTACCATTGTTCAGTATCTAAGAGACCAGTCGTGCAGAAACTTTGTGATCCTGTTCAACATTTTGGGTACAATAGCGTAGCTGTAAAACAAAATGTCAAACTATGGTAAATTCATCCTAGTGTGCTACAAAGTGGCTCATAAATCTTGTCGCACCAAATTTTGGCTATACTTTATTGCCTTGTATCTACTGAAAGAGTAACTTTCTGAAGCTAATACTTTAGTTAGCTGCAGCCTGCCAGCGTGTCATAACGCTCTGGAAGTGGCACACAAATTGCTCAAATAATAACTGAGTTATCGAAGTTCATAGTGTGCTAAAAAATTTAATCAGTCAATTTGGCTCACTTCCAAAGCGTCATATCTCAAAAGAGATCACTCAAATTTGATCTGATTTTCGTCGAGAAGAGCTCACCTTGTTTGATCAGAAAAAGTTGTTTTTATTTTGGAGACTGCATTTAAGAACAAATAAACTTATATTTTAATTACATTACATTTCTCAACATTCCGACTTAAATCAACAAATGATCAACTTTGATTTACCATTATTCAGGATCTAAGAGACCTGTCATGCTGAAACTTTGTGATCCTGATCAACTTTTTGCGTACAATATCTCATTTGTAAAACAAAAGGTTAAACTATTGTAATTTCATCATAGTGTGCTATCAAAATGGCCCATAAATCGTGTGTACCAAATAAACTTACATTTATATTACATTAAAAATATATGTCATACTCTTTATGGTTCCCTAGCCAAATATTTCAGTTCTGATTAATTCATTTGCTGAAATTGGTTACTAATAGCAATTACAGTTGATTCTAACAAGCTATAACGTCGGCACATTCTTGTTGCTGATGGAGCTGGAATGACAAAAATAATGCGTTGTTTTGGAATCCAACAAGCATCCTGCCTAGCTGGCCAATAGAACAAATTTGCAGGTCCATTGGGGTGCATGAAACTGACTAAAACATCATTTCCTTCTTCTGAAACTTCAGACACATTACCAATCCACCATTTTCCATCATATATAGAGGCAATGTATTGGCCCAGTTGTAAGGCTGTAATATTTCTGAATGAAACTGTTGTTTGAATTTGTCAACATTTACCACAAAAATATTTGTTTCATTAGATACTATTATAACACAAACTTGATTTTCATTTAATGGCATAAAACGGTGATTCTCTTTTGTTCCTGATACTGTGCAGCCATTTTTGAACCTTACTTCCTGCTCACTTTTTAATGTTTCAATTTCTTATTTTGAAACAAAAATGAATTGGATTCCTCTGATATTCTTTGTACAGTATTTAAACAAATCAGTTGGTGTCAGAATCTGGTCCTCAGTTGGTCTTTGAAGGCACTTTACAGTTCCTCCAGTTCCATCACATGGAGATATTCCATGGCTTGTAGCAAAAAAGTTCCATTCAGCTGAGATTCCAAAGTCATTTTGATGGTGGCAGAGATTCAGAGAATTTTTAAAGTTTCTGTACTGCGCTGCTGACCCATCACTGAAGTAGTAAATGTGTGTGATTATCCCAAGGAGACACTTTAGATCTTCTATTAATTTCACCATAAAAGCATGTACAGCAATTGCATCACGTTTCAGACTGTTGTTTATTATACAGTAGCTGATGCCCAAGTTATTTCTGAAGTACACTAACAAATGGGTGTAAAGTTGCTTGGCTGTTATTCCAGTGAAAACCTTGAGCTGCATCCTGGACAATGAAGGAATAATTTTCAGCAAAGTCCATTAATATGATCAGTTCAGTTGGTTTACAGCTTTCTTTTATGCATTTTAGGTGCATGCTCTGGTGTTTTGCAACATAATAATGAGTGGAAATATTGTGAATGTTTGAACTCAGGTCCTCAATAAAATATTCGGTGGTCATCTGCTTGGTTTCTAATGTATCTCTATCGGGGTGGTATCATCTGGATCACTGTCTTCAAAACTACTTTCTAAAAACTGTTCCAGTAGTTCTTTTCCCAAACAGATTTCACAGTGATGAAGCATCCAGTCTCTGGATTCCAAATCACACACTGTTTTAGCAATCAGACTCTTATAATCTTCTTTAATTAGAGTGCTTGCAAGCATCAGTTTCACATTTTGGTATAAAGTGTAAACACAAACTGAGTGGGTTCCTGCAGCACCAACAGTGATGCACCATTTTGGCCTCAATTCGCAAAATCTGGAAAATCCAATTTCAGGCCCATGCTGAAGTTGATATGCAGCAAACATTTCTTTCAAATTATTCAGAAGACGGTATTTTTGCATCAGAACTTACTTTCCTTCTATTCTAATTGATATACTGTCTTTGTTACCTGGACAAATTATGCTAAAAGCCTTATTCTGAAAAAAATGTTACCACTCTTTCTTTTACAGCATCAGGAGTCATCTTGCCACACTTGTTCTTTGGCAGAACTAATACACCATTATCTGCCTATAATTTCCTAGCTGCTTTTACCATCCTCTCTGAAACACCAAATTCTTGGATTGTCTCTTTTATAGTCCAGCTTTGTGGTACTAATGTCAGTATTTTCAATTTTTCAGGCTGCCTTGACAGCTGCAACTTCTCTTTCAATTCTTTAATCAGCTGCTTATATACTTCACAGTCGGGACATGTCTTGCTTGTAATAGGTGTCTGAAGATCTTTTGGGGTGAATCCTCCAGCAGCACCAACGTTATTCGCAACTGCCTCTTGAGCTTCGCTTTTTTTTTTTTTTTTTTTTTTTTGCGTAACCTTTCACATCCCTTTTTGATACTCTCTGAAATTTTAGAGGGGAGACTCCAAAAGCAGTTAGACTTGAATCAAATGATACTTCTAGATACCGGTATGCTTCATATTCTGACTGGTTTGGAGTTGACTGTGATTTTTCTGCTTACTTTTCTATGAATTGTTTTCTACAAGTTGGACAGATCTTCTGACCAGGTTTCACATTGTTCTTAGTCACTGATTGCATTTGTTTTGCTATTTCCACATTGGCAATCCGTAAACCCTTTTTAACTGAATGGTTCTATGCACCAAAAAGATTACAACAAGATCTCTGTAGAAAGTCTTTCTTATGGTTTTTTTCCCCATTGTGAATCTTGCCTTTTTGTGTATTGTGATTATATCTGAATGTAACTGATCAATTTTTGCTGGAGGTTCATCAGTTAAACAGAGGATATCATCCATGTAGCTGATCCAATAAAGAATATTATAATTCTATGTGATAATGTTTCTAAAAATCGAGTCTTTTACATTGTTAATGGAAATGTTGGCTAGAGCACCTGACACTGGGGATTCATTAGTTGCCCATTTTCTTTTAAATAGTACTCATTAATAAACTGAAAGTAGTTCTGCTCAGTTATCAATTCCAGCAATGTCTGCATTTCCATGATGTGTTCAGCTGATTGTCCTTCAGGTTTTGTCTGTGATGATATTTTTTCTGCTATTGGTATGTTAAAGTTCATACTTTCTATGTCAAAAGAGAATGGTAGCTGTGTCTTCAATTTTTGTATCTTTCAAGAGTTGTATTATCTGTGAGGTGTTTCTTACAGTTCAGTCTTCTTCTGTTTTATAGGTTTCGGAAGTAACTTCAACCTGTGTTCTGCAAGTTAGTGGGTGGGAGCTTTTTTGGAGTTCTCTGTTTAAGACGTTTAGTTTCTCATTTCCGTAAGTGTAAATTCATTCAGTGTATAGTTGCTCACAGAACAGCCAGCTACAGCTCTTTAATGCACCAGCGTCCATTGGTAACAAGTCAAATATCTACGATTGTTTGCTTTTGTAGTTCACTCCTTCAGTTAGTCTCGGTAGGACGGATAGGATGTGTGCACGCTGTGTGCAGATGCAGGAGGAGCTGGCCGCAGTCTACAAACAGCTGAATGTGGTTTTGGTTACGGCCAGTCACCTTCAGGCTGCTGGCTTGGGGTGGAGCAGTGGCAGAGAATCTAGCACATCGCATGGGTACGTCAGGTGTCACTTGTTTTGCCCACGAGCTATGCTTCCGAGGCATCTTCTAGTACACCCAACACGATGGATCTGCCGTCACATCAGGGTGGGTGACGGGAGGTAACGCGTTCACATTGCTCGAGGTGGAGGGCCAATGTGGAGACTGGCCGCCTGGTCTCGCCCGATCACCCTGTGAGTGACAAGGTGGCCACTCCTTCGGTAGGGTTCGAGCAGTCACATGGGGGGGGGGGTTACTAGTTATTGGGAGCTCGAATGCATTATGAAGCCCCTTAGGCACATAGCGTTTAGGGCTGGAAAGAAAGCTGATGTGCACTCAGTATATCTGCCATGGGGCTTCACCCGAGATGTGGAGGCAGCCTTTCCTGTGTCACCGAGTGTGCAGGGTGCAGTCTTCTGTAAGTTGTGGCTCGTGTCGATACCGCCGATGCCTGACGTGTGGGTTCCCAGGCAACACTCAGTTCGTACGGGCGACTGGTAGAGGTGGCGAAAACTGCTGGCCTTGCGCACTGGGTGCAAGTGGAGCATGCAGTTTGCAACGTCGTTCGCAGAGTTGATCGAGGTCCTTTGGTTTGGAGCCGAGTGGAGAGATTGAACCGAAGGCTTCGTCAACTTTGTGATGGTCTCGGGTGCAGATTTCTAGACTTGCATTATCATGTGGGGATTTGTAGCACTCCCCTTGAGGGAATTCTATACACAATGGAAGCAGCTACTAAGGTAGCAGACTACATGTGGAATGCACGTGAGGGTTTTTTTCATCTAGGCAGAAGTTTCCGGTGCTCTGATAAACACTTGCCAGTCGATATGCAGTAAGGGAAGTCTAACGGTGTTCAGAATAAAGACACATTGTTATGATTAAAGTGTTGAAATATTCATAATAAAGACCACGAATTTATTACCTTCCAGGGAAGTTCTCATGCCCAGTTATTCTTGGGGCCGAGAGCTGGCTGAAACCCAAAGTAGAAAACTCTGAGATGTTTAGCAAGTCATGGAATGTATATCAAAATGACAGATAAGAGGCCATAGGAGGGAGGAAGCAGCGCCTGTTGTCCAGGGGTAGCGTCTTTGATTAGTAATCAATGCGTTATCGGTTCCGGGTTCAAAACCCGCCACTGCTTATATTTTGATTAATAATCGCCATTGGCAGCCGAAGACATCTGGCATAATAATTTACCCTCATTCTGACAATGTCTTTGTCAAAGAGGGCAGAAGAACAGATAGAGGTTCAGTACACTCTCTTGTTCTTGGGGTGGGAAACTGCCCTCAAAGGCAGAAGAATCAGCAATGATCGGCAGCATGAGGATGCAAAAGGCAATGGAAAACACTGCATTAAAGACACACAACGTGTATCCACAGGAAATGTGGCCTGTAATTGAAAAAAGTGTCATGATGATCTCTCCGTTGGCAAGAGATCCCGGATTAGTCCCCCATTTGGATCTGCAGGAGGGGACTACCGAGGTGGAGGTGACCGTGAGAAAAACATTGAATAACTGATGAAAGGATAATGTTCTACAAGTTGGGGCCTGGAATGTTAGAAGTTTGAATATGGTAGGGAAGCTAGGAAATCCAAAAAGGGAAATGCAAAGGCTCAATCTAGATATGGTAGGGGTCAGTGAAGTGGAAAGGAAAGAAGACAAGGATTTCTGGTCAGATGAGGATAGAGTAAAGTCAGTAGCAGCAGAAAATGGTATAGTGGGAGTGGGGATCGTTATGAATAGGGAGGTAGGGCAGAGAGTATGTTACTGTGAATAGTTCAATGATCAGGTTGTTCTTATCAGAATCAACAACAAACCAACACCAACAACGATAGTTGACGTATGAGGGTTGGAACTATAGTGGCAAATATTTATTTACAGCTCATACAAAATAGATACGTGTTTCAAAGTTTTACTGACCTTCAAAGTAGTCACCAGCATTGTGTGTTACTCATTGCCAACGATGTGGAAGTGGTAAGATACTCTTAGCAGTGCCAGTTGTGTTGGAGTTGGAGCGGAGTGGTCTGTTGCCCGACGAACTTGTAGCAGTTACGAAGCAATGCCGTGAAGTGTTTCCTTCAGTTTAGAAATCGAGTTGAGCTCACAAGGGCTTAATTCAGGGGAGTGCAGTAGGTGGCATAGCACTTCCAGCCCCATCATGCAAACAAATCAGTAACAGCTTACACTGTATGTGCTTGAGCATTGTCGTGCAAAATGAAGGTCAGGTCCTGCAGAGAGTGTCCTCACTTCTGTCTCTGTGCTGTTCATTTTTAGAACACAGCCTACGACAAGTTTAGAGACAGAAGTGATGACACTTTCTGCAGTATCTAACCCTCATTTTGCAGCAAAATGTTCAAGCACGTACAGTGCAAGCGCTACAGTCGGGAACTGTGTGACCGCTACGGTCTCAGGTTCGCATCCTGCCTCGGGCATGGGTTTGTGTGATGTTCTTAGGTTAGTTAGGTTTAAGTAGTTCTAATTTCTAGGGGACTGATGACCTCAGAAGTTAAATCCCATAGTGCTCAGAGCCATTTGAACCATTTTTGAACAGTGCAAGCTGTTACTGGGTTGTTTGACTGATGGGGCTGCTAAGTGCTATACCACCTACTGCACTCCCCTGAATTAAGGTCTCGTGAGTTCAACTCGATTTCTAAACTGAAGGAAACACTTCACGGCATTTGCTTCAGAACTGCTACAAATTCGTCGGGCAATAGACCTTGCCGCTCGAACAGTCAATACATCTGGCACTGCTAAAAGTAGCCTGTGACTTCCACATCACTGGCAACGGGTTAAACACAATGCTGGTGCATACTTTGAAAGTTAGTAAAACTTTGAAACACGTATCTATTTTGTACGTATCTATTTTGTACGAGCTGTAAACAAACATTTGCCAGTATTAATGTTCCAACCCTCGTATATATGCTGACGTCACAAGCTGAAGCTGGTGAAGATATAGAGAAAGTAGGAGGATACTGAAAGGGTGATACAGTATGTAAAGGGAGATGAGAATCTAATAATCATGGGGGATTGGAATGCAGTTGTAGGGAAAGAAGCAGAAAAAAATAACAGGAGAATATGGCCGTGGGACAAGGAATGAGAGAGGAGAAAGACTAATTAAGCTCTGTAACAAATTTCAGTTAGTAACAGAGAATACTCTGTTTAAGAATCACAAGACGAGCAGGTATAATTGGAAAAAGATGAATTAAATGGGGAGTTTTCAGTTAGATTACATCATGGTCAAGCAGAGATTCCAAAATCAGGTACTGGATTGCAATGTGTACCCATGAGCAGATACGCACTCATTCACACTGCAGTAGTGATGAAGAGTAGGCTGAGGTTTAAGACATTAGTGAGGAAGAATCAGTATGCAAAGATGTGGGATTCGGGAGTACTAAGGAATGATGAGATACATTTGAAGTTCTCTAAGGCTATAGACACGGCAATGAGTAATAGCGCTGTAAGCAGTGCAGTTGAAAAGGAATGGACATCTCTGAAAAGGGCAGTGACAGAAGTTAGAAAGAAAAACACACCGTAGGTAGAAAGAAGGTAACTGCAAAGAAACGATGGGTGACAGAACTACTACTTATGTTGATCGATGAAAGAAGAAAATACAAAAAAGTTCATGGAAATCTTTTTTTCAAATATATCGATTTGCTTTTCATCAACGGAAAATTGTACTGAAATGCAGAAGGATCTGCAGCGAATTGACGCATGGTGCAGGGAATGGCAATTGAATCTCAATGTAGGCAAGTGTAATGTGCTGCGAATACATAGAAAGAAAGATCCTTTATCATTTAGCTACAATATAGCAGGTCAGCAACTGGAAACAGTTAATTCCATAAATTATCTGGGAGTACGCATTAGGAGTGATTTAAAATGGAATGATCATATAAATTTGATCGTTGGTAAAACAGATGCCAGACTGAGATTCGTTGGAAGAATCCTAAGGAAATGCAATCCGAAAACAAAGGAAGTAGGTTACAGTACGCATGTTCACCCACAGCTTGAATACTGCTCAGCAGTGTGGGATCCTTACCAGATAGGGTTAATAGAAGATATAGAGAAGATCCAACGGTGAGCAGCGCGCTTTGTTACAGGATCATTTAGTAATCGCGAAAGCGTTATGGAGATGATAGGTAAACTCCAGTGGAAGACTCTGCAGGAGAGATGCTCAGTAGCTCGGTACGGGCTTTTGTTAAAGTTTCGAGAACATACCTTCACCGAGAAGTCAAGCAGTATATTGCTCCTTCCTACGTATATCTCGCGAAGAGACCATGAGGATAAAATCACAGAGATTAGAGCCCACACAGAGGCATACCGACAATCCTTCTTTCCACGAACAATACGAGACTGGAATAGAAGGGAGAACCGATAGAGGTACTCAAGGTACCCTCCGCCACACACCGTCAGGTGGCTTGCGGAGTATGGATGTAGATGAAGATGTAGAAATTTTTTAATGCCTTTGTTTCAGCACTATATGTTAACACTGGCCTTACTAAAAATTTACATATCGTAACTTTAACTTTTCCGAACAGAAAATTATATTTCAGATGTTTTCTGGAGCCACTGTAGCACTTGCTGGAGGACATTTTCATTTTTGGATTTCAGAACTGACATCTTAGAGTTTACTTGTGATTTGAGGTAAGCAATAATGACATCAAAATTGTACAAACCAGTTTCTGTGGATGGGAACTCATTTGGATAATCTTCCTTAATTATAAGCATATACCTTCTGCAAAGAAGGGAAAGCAGAAAGGTGGTTGGAGTACATAGAGGGTTTATACAAGGGCGATGTACTTGAGGACAATATTATGGAAATGGAAGGGGATGTAGATGAAGATGAAATGGGAGATATAATACTGCGTGAAGAGTTTGACAGAGAACTGAAAGACCCTGAGTCGAAACAAGGCCCCGGGAGTAGATAACATTCCATTAAAACTACAGACGGCCTTGGGAGGCCCAGTCCTGACGAAACTCTACCATCTGTAGAGCAAGATGTATGAAACAGGCGAAATACCCTCAGACTTCAAGAAGAATATAATAATTCCAATCCTAAAGAAATAAGGTGTCGACAAATTTGAAAATTACCGAACTATCAGTTTAATAAGTCACGGCTGCAAAATACTAACGTGGATTCTTTACAGACGAATGGAAAAACTAGTAGAAGCCTACCTCGGGGAGGATCAGTTTGGATTCCGTAGAAATGTTGGGCCACGTGAGGCAATACTGACCCTACGACTTATCTTAGAAGCTATATTAAGGAAAGGCAAACCTACGTTCCTAGCATTTGTAGACTTAGAGAAAGCTTTTGACAATGTTGACTGGAATATGTTCTTTCAAATTCTGAAGGTGGCAGGGGTAAAATACAGGGAGCGAAAGGCTATTTACAATTTGTACAGAAACAAGATGGCAATTATAAGAGTCGAGAGACACGAAAGGGAAGCAGTGGTTGGGAAGGGAGTGAGACAGGGTTGTAGCCTCTCCCCGATGCTATTCAATCTGTATATCGAGCAAGCAGTGAAGGAAACAAAAGAAAAATTTGGAGTAGGTATTAAAATCCATGGAGAAGAAATAAAAAATTTGAGGTTCGCCGATGACATTGTATTTCTGTCAGAGACAGCAAATGACTTGGAAGAGCAGTTGAATGGAATGGACAGTGTCTTCAAAGGAGGGTATAAGATGAACATCAACAAAAGCAAAACGAGGATAATGGAATGTAGTCGAATTAAGCCGGGTGATGCTGAGGGAATTAGATTAGGAAATGAGACACTTAAAGTAGTAAAGGAATTTCGCTATTTCGGGGGCAAAATAACTGATGATGGTCGAAGTAGAGAGGATATAAAATGTAGACTGGGAATGTCAAGAATAGCGTTTCTGAAATTTGTTAACATCGAGTATAGATTGAAGTGTCAGGAAGTTTTTTCTCAACGTATTTGTATGGAAGTGAAACATGGGCGATAAATAGTTTGGACAAGAAGAGAATAGAAGCTTTCAAAATGTGGTGTCACAGAAGAATGCTGAAGATTAGATGGGTAGATCATATAACTAATGACGAGGTATTGAATAGAATTGGGGAGAAGAAGAGTTTGTGGCACAACTTGACCAGAAGAAGCGATCGGTTGGTAGCACATGTTCTGAGGCATCAAGGGATCGCCAATTTAGTACTGAAGGGCAGCGTGGAGGGTAAAAATCGTAGAGGGAGACCAAGAGATGAATACACTAAGCAGATTCAGAAGGATGTAGGTTGCAGTAGGTACTAGGAGATGAAGAAGCTTGCACAGAATAGAGTAGCATGGAGAGCTGCATCAAACCAGTCTCAAGACTGAAGACCACAACAACAACAACAACAACTTTTTGCTCTTTTATCTGTAGGTTCATCTTTCCAGCAGCACTTTCAAGCCTTATAGAGGCTTCTTTCAGTGCTGTTGGCATTCTTGCAATTATACCAGTATCATTTGCATATCCCAGCACATGAACTGATTTTCACAGGATAGTCCATTTTTGTATTGATGCCAGCCTCTCTTGTAACATTTTTCGAGTCTAGATTAACATCATTTTTTGTGGTCACAGTACACTGTAACATCTCCTGTGTTTTAATTTTACTCTGGGTGCTTTCCATAGCAGCTTTCAAAAAGGCAATCAATTTATTAGGAATATCTAACTTTGCCATTGCCCTTGTGTCAGTACTGTCATATGCCAATTTGAAGCCTATAAAGAGGCGAAATTAATCAACCCCAAATCATTTGCATTTTGCTAGCATTTGCTATATTGTGAAGACTTGATCGATAGTAGATCTTCCTTGATGAAACCAACATTGATAGTCACCAATAACGGTTTCAGCATGGGTTGTAAGCCTTTTAAAAAGGATGTTGCAAAACATTTGCCATGCTGCAGGTAATAGACAAATTCCCCTGTAGTTAGAGCACATTGAAATATTATTCTTCAGCTTCTTTATGGCGCCTCCACTTCCTCAGCAGTTGCTACTAGTTCCCCAGTTTCAGAGTTCCTTGTATTTACTGAGGGTAAGGTTCCTTGGTTTACAGCCTATACCATCATTCAACAGTTCATCAAAGTGTTGAGCCATCTTCTACACATTGTTTTGTCACCACTCAAAATTGAACCATTTGTATTTCTACAGAGTCTATATAATTTTTGAAATACCGTATATGTATAATATATAAATACATATCTAATACCAAATGGCGAAAAGTTGTTAGCCAAAATCTCAAAAGTTCTTGATCAGTTTATTTCAAATTTCAAACATTCAGATAGACATAGGCTAGACATTTATTTAATATAGGTGGTATATAAATGTATATATATTATGTAAGGTGAAATGGTGTTAGCAAGAAGCTTGAAAAGTTCTTGACTGAATTACTTCAACTTTTACATGATACTCTAATAAACATCTAGACACACATATGCTACATGTTTTGTTAAATATGTATGGTAAATAAATAATGTATAAATACGAAATGATGTTGGCAAAAATCTCAAAGTTATTGACTAATTTATTTCAAATTTTTATACGATGCTCTAATAAACATTGTGAGAGACATTGGCTATATATTTTTTAAACACACACACACACAAAATATGTAGAGATTTTCTGGTACAACCAAATGCAAGAAAGAAAATTGCTGCGCTGTGAAAATGTGCTGTTTTATTTTCTTTCTCACAGTCAGTTTTAACTTGGAAATCAGGAAATTTAAACCATTAGAGTACTTGTTCCTCTCACATATATTCTTTCTCCTTACACGAAATCTTATACATAAATTGTGTACACAACAGTGTACTGTTTTTTTTTCCTTTGTAGCAGTCACTTTTAAGAGAGTAGTGGAATGTCGTATTTATGGATTATTGGCTTCTGATTTGAATACTGCCGTGGAATCCGCATCCGAAACTTTGCAATTCTACCTGTTCACAGATTAAAACTACGAGAAAAACTGTCATTGAAACTAACATCCTCAGAGATCCATCACCTGGAAAGGTCTCTCCCTCACCCCTTATATTAACCCTTTTTCTGCTACGGATATACACTCCGCATTCCTGCTGATTGTGGCTCTGTTGTGGGTTTAATTCTTGTCAAATGCCGATACAGTGTTCCGGATGCTGGAAAATACTTATCGTCCATTTTCAAGAAAACTATACATTAAAAAAATTCAGTCTTGCACATCTTACACATCTTTGCTCGATACATGACTAAATTTGATTTCTGCCACACAGCATCAAATTAAGTAAGACATTACACGCCATTTAAAAAAGTTTGCATAGGTAAAAACACATCGCATAAATTTCGTGTGCAGTTGATTTCAGGCCGTATATACTTGAAACTTTTTTATTCGCAAAAGTATGGGAGTAAATTCATCTGCGACAGTGAGAGGTCGGTGGCTGGGAACGTGTACAGACGACAGTAGCAGCATAGGGAAACCTGAGTGGCGCACTTATACGTGTCTACAGCACTTGGGGAATGGTGGTGCATGACATTTATACACGTCCACTTCAGTGAAAGGGTTAATCATTCCAGCTGATTGACCCATTCATTTTAAGTGACTTCCTTTCCCAGTGAAGATTTCGTTTGCAACTTCAATAAGTATGGCTTGGGACAGGAGAGAAGGGAAAATGAGGTCGCAGAGGGATGGGGACAAAATGGAGAGAGAGGGGTGGAAGGAGGAGATTAGGGCATGTATATGAATCCAGTACATATTTGGTAATTGCAAAGTATTGCGGATTCGCTCATGATAAATATATCTGAAAATAGCCATAACCCAAGCTAAATGACAATTTAATGTTTTTATAGCATTTGGTGAATGATGTCATACATAAATCAAACAATGGAAAATCCACAATGGAATGTAACAATATTATGAAAAGGAATGTTGCTACTAACCATATATGGAGATGCTGCATCGCAGATAGGCACAACAAAAAGAGTGTTACACACAAAGCTTTCAACCCATAAGGCCTTCATCAAATACACACACACACACACACAAACGCAACTCACACACAAATGACTGCACTCTAAGGCAACTGAAGCCACACTGCAAGCAGCAGCACCAGTGCATGATGGGAGTGGCGACTGGGTGGGGGTAATGAGGAGGCTGGAGTGGGAAGGGGGAGGGATAGTAGGGTAGGGGTGGTGATCAGTGCAATGCTGCTAGGGAGCACACAGCGACGAGATGGAGAGGGTTGGGCAGCTATGCTGAGTCTGGAGGTTAGTTGAAGGACAGGGGAGATGCGGGTAGTGGAAAAGGAGAGAAGTGAAAAGACTGGGTGCAATGGCACCTCAATAACTTCTCCAACTTGCTCACTACCTATTCCCACCTTGGAGTACCACTGTCCACCACCTGTACAACGACCTCCAAACCTCTTCCTCATCCCCTCATAGCTGATAAACCATGTCTTGCAGACCTACTACATTCATCCCACCCTCCAAAACTCCCTCCTACCACCACACACCATCCAGAACCTAAACAGACCTGAAACACTGCCATCAACCTTTCCCTTCAGAACCCTTAGCCTCACAGAAATAACAGTCCCTTCCAAAGGTCTCACCTTTTTCCCCACTCCCAAATTCAATCATGCAGGACTTGTTAAAGACCTGCACTCCTTCTCCTGGTCCCTGCAGTGGAAAAACTTTCTTGCCACCAAACCTACCAATCAGACCCAACCAAACACCTATGTTGAACCCTGCCTAACTCAGTTCACTCCTCTATCCAACTGTGATCCATACCCACTGCCCCCAAACCACCCCCTGTTAACTTTCCAGAATTTCATAACCTCGAACCTTACCTCACCATCATTCGCCATGTTCCTCAACATACAAACTAACCTTGCATCTGCAGAAAGAAATGCAGTCGACCATCTAAAAACTGATCCTGACCTTATAATCCTATCTGAGGACAAAGGCTCAATCCCTGTTGTTTTGAACCGCCAGGATTACCTGGCAGGAGGACTCCACCAGCTGTCAGATATTTCCACCTACAAACCTTGCCACAGTGACCCGATTCCAGAAATCCAGCAGGATCTCCAGTCACTACTCAAATCCTTTAGGCCCATCCCAGAGCATCTCACCAGAGTCCATCTCTCTGCTCACTCCTACCACTACCTGCTTCCTTAAGTCCATAAACCCAACCACCCAGGATGCCCCATTGTGGCCAGTTACTGTGCCCCACTGAGAGAAACTCTGCTCTCATAGACCAATAACTTCAACCTGTTACCCAGAACTTACACTCCTATATAAAAGATACCAACCATTTCGCCCACTAACTCTCCACAGTTCCTGTTCGTTTACCGTACAGTACCCTGCTTGTCACTATTGATGCTACCTCCCTTTACACTAACACCCCTAATGCCCATGGCCTTATTGCTATTGAACACTACCTTTACCAACACCCAATGGAGTCCAAATCGACAACTTCCTTCCTAGTCGCCATGACCAACTATATCCTCATCCACAATTAATTCTCCTTTGAAGGCATTACCTACAAACAAATCCAAGGTATGGCTATGGGCACCTGCATGGCACCATGCTATGCCAACCTATTCATGGGTCATCTAGAGAAATCCTTCCTATACACCCAGAATCCTTAACCTCTCACCTGGCTCTGATTAATTAATGACATCTTTGAGACCTGAATCAAGAGTGAGGACACCCTATCCACTTCCTCCAGAACCTTAACAAGTTCTCCCCCATTTGCTTCACCTGGCCCTACTCAATTCAACAAGCCACCTCTCTAGATGTTGAGCTCCACCTCAAAGATGGCTACATCTGTACCTCTGTCCACATCAAACCTATTAACCACCAGCTACCTTCACTTTGACATCTGCCACCCGTTCCATATCAAGAAGTACCTTCCATACAGCCTAGACATCCATGCTCACTGCATCTGCAGTGATGAGTTGTCCCTCTTGAAATACACAGAGGGTCTCACTGAAGCCTTCACAGACCGTAATTATCCTCCCAATATTGTATAAAAACAAATCTCCCATGCCTTATCTTTCCAGTCTCCCAAAGTCCCACCATCCGGCCATGGAGGAGCATTCTCCTTGTAACTCGTACTACTCGGGACTGGAGCAACTGAATTACATTCTTTGCTATGGTTTCAACTACCTCTCATCATGCCTTGAAATGAGAAATGTGGTGCCCACTATCCTTCCCACCCCTCCCACAGTTGTATACCGCCACACAATATACTCGTTCATCCCTACACAACCCCTGCTCCCAACCTCTTACCTCATGGCTCATACACCTGTTATAGATCTAGATGCAACACCTGTCCCATACATCATCCCACCACCACCTACTCCAGTCCCATCACAAACCTCACCTATCCCATTAAACACAGAGCTACCTGTGAAACCAATCATGAGATCTACAAGCTAAATTGCAACCACTGGGCTGCATTCTATGTGGGCACGGCAACCAACAAGCTGTCTGTCCGCACGAATGGCTATCGACAAACTGTGGCAGAGAAACAAGTGGACCACATGGCTGCTGAGCGTGCCTCCAAACATAACATCCTTCATTTCAATGACTGCTTCACAGCCTGTGCCATATGTATCCTTCCCACCAACACCAGCTTTTCTGAATTGCGCAGGTGGGAACTTTTTCTGCAATATATCCTATGTTCCCGTAACCCTCCTGGCCTCAACCTTCGTTAATCATTGTCCTCACCCATGCAGCCTCCTTGTTCCCATTCCAGCACTATACAGCCCTCATTCCACCATTGCACCCAGTCCTTTTACTTCACTCCTTTTCCGCTATCCCCTCTCCCCAGATCTCCCATGCTCTCTGTTTAACCTCGAAGCAGCACATTGCTGCCCTACCGTCTCCACCTCATCCCTGCGCACTCCCTAGCAGCACTGCACTGTCCGCCACCCCTACCCTACTATCCCTTCCCTTCCCTGCCCCAGCTTCCTCCTTACTCCCACCAAGTCGCCACTCCCACCATGCATTGGTGCTGCTGCTCACAGTGTGGCTACAGTTGCCTTAGACTGCAGTCGTGTTTGTGTGAGTTGCATGTGTGTGTGTGTGTATGTGTGTGTCATCTATTTTTGATGATTGCCTTATGGGCTGAAACCTTTATTTGTAACAGTCTTTTTGTTGTGCCAATCTGCGACTCAGCATCCCTGCTATATAGTGAGTAGCAACTTTCCTTTTCATAATATTGTTACAAGTCATACATAGTTACATTATTCATATTGACATGTGTTTTAAGGAATACAAGAATGATTCCATTGAGTTTTAATTTCAACTGATTTCAGGTTCTATGACAAAAAATGTTTTTTTTACTGTATCAACCACATTTTGAAGAAGTCAAGAATTAAACTCGAGGTGTAATGAAAGAGTCACGAATTTGATCCTCTGAAAGTCAGTAGGCACCCTTACATACCACCCTTTGATACTACCCTTTAGTACTATACATCGGGAACGCCTCCAACTCACTCACCGAAGCTCACACCAGCCTGTCGTCTTTATGGGTTCCCGGACGTGTCGGTCTCTCAGGGAATGAGGCTGAAGGTGCCACTGCTACAACGTCACTACTTGCATCTTATAACTATTGTCCCCTCATTCCATCCCTGTACAGATATATACAGGTATGTAGTATCACCTGGGCACAAACATGGGTCGTCTCCCCGTGGGAATGAGCTGGAGGAATTTACACCCCTCTGTATGTTTTGGGCAAAATACACTTGCCCCCCAAAGACATAATTTTAGTGAGACTGTGTACTGTCCTCAGTCAACTGGTAAGTGGCACCCTCACACCACTTTGCACTTGCTGTAATGAAACCCTGTGTCAGAGTTTTACCACTTACGCTTCGATGTGTGTGTGCCATCTGAGCTATCTGAGTTTTCAGCAGATACAGTGTAGCCGTAATGACGTGACGAAGGAGGTTTAATTTTCAACCCTGGCTGCTTGTCTGCGAAGCTTTTAGTGAGTGGTGCCTTAAAAGGGTCGGTTGTACTAATTGTTCATTCCACCTATTCACTGTGTTTGTCTGTCACAGGTCCTTACGGTTTGATCCAGCTGCTAATACTGTTTAGGCTTATGTGTGTTAGAAAAATAAACAAATGAAAATAAAAAGGCCCCACAATCGGAGGGGACCACCTGTAGTGATGAATTGATTGGCGTCACGAACGTAGTGTGGCCCATGTCTGGAATATGTCGAATGTTGCGGCTTGTGATTTGACGTTTCATATTTGAAATAATTCTGTAGGCAGTAAAAAATAGTGAAAAGTCAGCAATACATTACATATTTGTGCATTCAGAGTTTTAAATTAAAATTTATATGAGATATTAAGGTAATTTCATTATTTTGCTTCATATTGATATTGTCAGTATTTAGGGTGTGTGGTTTTTTGGTGGGGAAGTGAGGAGCAGAAGAAAATTACACACCTGTAAAGACTCTTCTCATATTAAACAAGAAGTCACTTAACCAAATATGTGATAACTTTGAAATTGGAAACTGGAGTGAAAATGAAGGACAATTCTAAACTCAGACTGGAATGTATACCGCAGACAGGAGGCTGCACAGTGAAGGGGGAGGGTGTTTATAGCGATAAAATGTACAATAGTATCGAAGGAAATTGACGGAGATCCGAAATGTGAAATAATTTGGGTGTAGGTCACAGTTGCAGCAGGCTCGAACATGGTAATTGGATGTCTCTATAGGCCCCCTGGCTCAGCAGCTGTTGTGGCAGAGCACCTAAAGGAAAATTTGGAAAATATTTCGAGTAGATTTCCCGACCATGTTATAGTTCTGGGTGGAGATTTTAATTTGCTGGATATAGACTGGGAGACTCAAACGTTTATAACGGGTGCCAGGGACAAAGAATCTAGTGAAAATTTTTTAATTGCATTATCTGAAAACTACCTTGAGCAGTTGAACAGAGAACCAACTCGTGGCGATAACATATTAGACCTTCTGGTGACAGACAAACCCGAACTATTTGAAACAGTTAATGAAGAACAGGGAATCAGCGATCATAAAGCGGTTACTGCATCGATGATTTCAGCCGCAAATAGAAATATTCAAAAAGGAAGGAAGGTTTTTCTGTTTAGCAAAAGTGACAAAACGCAGATTTCAGAGTAGGCCTACTTGACAGCTCAACACAAAAGTTTTGTCTCAAGTACAGATAGTGTTGAGGATCAGTGGACAAAGTTCAGAACCATCGTACAACATGCATTAGATGATTATGTGCCAAGCAAGATCGTAAGAGATGGAAAAGAGCCACCATGGTACAACAACCGAGTTAGAAAACTGCTGCGGAAGCAAACGGAACTTCACAGCAAACATAAACATAGCCAAAGCCTTGCAGACAAACAAAAATTACGCGAAGCGAAATGTAGTGCGAGGAGGGCTATGCGAGAGGCGTTCAATGAATTCGAAAGTAAAGTTCTATGTACTGACTTGGCAGAAAATCCTAAGAAATTTTGCTCTTATGTCAAAGCGGTAGGTGGATCAAAACAAAATGTCCAGACACTCTGTGACCAAAATGGTACTGAAGCAGAGGATGACAGACTAAAGGCCGAAATACTAAATGTCTTTTTCCAAAGCTGTTTCACAGAGGAAGACTGCACTGAAGTTCCCTCTCTAGACTGTCGCACAGATGACAAAATTGTAGATATCGAAATAGACGACAGACGGATAGAGAAACAATTAAAATCGCTCAAAAGAGGAAAGGCCACTGGACCTGCTGGGATACCAGTTCGATTTTACACAGAGTATGCGAAGGAACTTGCCCCCCTTCTTGCAGCGGTGTACCATAGGTCTCTACAAGAGTGTAGCATTCCAACGGATTGGAAAAGGGCACATGTCATCCCCGTTTTCAAGAAGGGACTTCGAACAGTTGTGCAGAACTCCAGACCTATATCTCTAACGTCGATCAGTTGTAGAATTTTGGAACACGTATTAAGTTCGAGTATAATGACTTTTCTGGAGACTAGAAATCTACTCTGTAGGAATCAGCATGGGTTTCGAAAAAGACGATCGTGTGAAACCGAGCTCGCGCTATTCGTCCACGAGACTCAGAGAGCCATAGACACGGGTTCCCAGGTAGATGCCGTGTTTCTTGACTTCCGCAAGGCGTTCGATAGAGTTCCCCACAGTCGTTTAATGAACAAAGTAAGAGTATATGGACTATCAGACCATTTGTGTCATTGGATTCAAGAGTTCCCAGAGAACATAACGCAGCATGTCATTCTCGATGGAGAGAAATCTTACGAAGTAAGAGTGATTTCAGGTGCGCCGCAGGGGAGTATCGTAGGACCATTGCTATTCACAATATACATAAACGACATTTTGGATAACATGCGAAGTTCACTGAGGCTTTTTGCGGATGATGCTGTGGTATATCGAGAGGTTGTAACAATGGAAAATTGTACTGAAATGCAGGAGGATCTGCAGCTAATTGACGCATGGTGCAGGGAATGGCAATTGAATCTCAATGCAGACAAGTGAATGTGCTGCAAATACATAGAAAGAAAGATCCTTTATCATTTAACAACAATACAGCAGGTCAGCAACTGGAAGCAGTTAATTCCATAAACTATCTGGGAGTAAGCATTAGGAGTGATTTAAAATGGAATGACCATATAAAATTGATCGTCGGTAAAGCAGATGCCAGACTGAGATTCATTGGAAGAATTCTAAGGAAATGCAATCCGAAAACAAAGGAAGTAGGTTACAGCACACTTGTTCGCCCACTGCTTGAATATTGCTCATCGGTGTGGGATCCATACCAGATTGGGTTGATAGAAGAGATAGAGAAGATCCAATGGAGAGCAGCGCGCTTCGTTACAGAATCATTTACCAATCGCGAAAGCGTTACGGAGATGATAGATAAACTCCAGTGGAAGACTTTGCAGGAGAGACGCTCAGTAGCTCGGTACGAGCTTTTGTCGATGTTTCGAGAACATATCCTCACTGAGGAGTCAATCAGTATATTGCTCCCTCCTACGTATATCACGCGAAGAGACCATGAGGATAAAATCAGAGAGATTAGAGCCCACACAGAGGCGTACCGACAATCTTTCTTTCGACGAACAATACGAGACTGGAATAGAAGGGAGAAGCGATAGAGGTACTCAAAGCACCCGTCAGGTGACTTGCGGAGTATGGATGTAGATGTAGACAAAAGGAAACTTAGAAAAATGTTTATGAATTGCATATGCCAAAGGTGGAAGCAGCGAGGGAGAGCTGCAGCAGAGCTAAGTGCTAAAAGAAACGTCTTCCTGGGAGAGGTTGGAACTAACAAAGAAGACGAGTAAACAGCAGCCCTTGAAGTGCTAATGGAGGAAAGTGTATCCTTGGGGTATGCTGTCCATTTAAAGTACTAGGTTCAAAAATTATTCCAGTGAAAATTAATAATGTGGCTAATATGCGGTTTCCCCAACAATCTCAGCTGCTCTACAAAAAAGGTGTAACTTTTTTCTGCTGAAGCAATCACTGGAAGGCAAATTTCAGCATAACTGTAATCTTCTGACATGGAATATAGTCTGACAAATGCAGTAAAAAAAAAAAAAACGTTTTCATGCCTGCTATTGCTGTATAAAGGCTATCTTTAAATTCCAACTATCATTTTAAAAACTCATAACTGGTTAACTATTAGAGTTAAAGTATTATGGTTTGTTGTAAAAAGTTAAGCATCTCCCAAATTTTCTTCTGTTATACCTGCATTTCATTGTGTAATTTGTACCCAATTCATAGGTCATAGAACATTGAGGTGATTGTAGAGTTCTGCCATTGTACGGGTCAACATCGCAGGGTCGACAGTTCCGACTGCTTCATCGGTTTGTGCACGGAGGCTAGCAGTGCGATTCACTGTACACACAATCTTCAGTATAATTCCAAAGAAGGATTTTAGTGGTGCGACATTCGGAGAGCAGTGGCTGTGTGCCATGGGACGATCATGACCCGTATGACTCGGGAAACGTGTCTTTCGACACACCTCTCACATTCAAACTTCAATATGGTCGTGAGCTATTGTGCTTAAAGTTGTTGAATGGCTACTCTTAGCTTTGCTGTGGCAGAAACTGTCAAAGCTTGTCCAGGCAAACATTTTTCATTACCTATTTTCTCTATGGAGAAAAATGGGTCTGTCACCCTGTTGTGCATTACACTGCACCAGACAGTGCACTTGTGGCTACCAGGGCTGAGCCCACATGTGTCCTGTGTCTTTACGGAGCCAAAATCCTGTACTGAAAGTACTTCTGAGCCATCAAGGGCTGCCTCGCCTGTTGCGGCAATGGCCGGTCTTCCTGAGAGGACTGGACAAGTGCAGAGGGTGGGATTGCTTGTCATTGGGAGCTCCAGTGTTAGGCTGGTGATGAAGCCCATTAGGGATATGGCAGCTAAGGACGGGAAGAAAGCCAATGTGCACTCCATATTCATACCAGGGGGAAACATGGAAGATGTGGAAAGAGTCCTTCCGGATGCCATCAAGGGTACAGGGTGCAGCCAACTGCAGGTGGTGGCTCATGTCGGCGCTAATGACGTGTGTCGCTATGGATCGGAAGAGATTCTCTCTGGTTGCCGGCGGCTATCTGAGTTGGTGAAGACTGCCAGTCTTGCAAGCGAGATGAAGGCAGAGCTCACCATCTGCAGCATCGTCGACAGGACCGATTGCGGGCCTTTCGTACAGAGCCGAGTGGAGGGTCTGAATCAGAGGCTGAGACGGTTCTACGACCATGTGGGCTGCAGATTCCTCGACTTGCGCCACAGGGTGGTGGGGTTTCGGGTTCCGCTGAATAGGTCAGGTGTCCACTACACACAGGAGGCGACTACACGGGTAGCAGGGCTGTGTGGCATGGACTGGGCGGTTTTTTAGGTTAGACAGTCTCGGGAAAAATCAAAAAGGGCCCCAGTCTCAAAGGGTGCAGGGCAAAGAAACGACAAGAATCGACCAAGCAACAGTCCGTATTGTAGTTGTAAACTGTCATAGCTGTGTTGGAAAAGTACCTGAGCTTTAAATGCTGATAGAAAGCACTGAAGCTGAAATCGTTGTAGGAACAGAAAGCTGGCTAAGGCCGGAGATAAATTATGCCGAAATTTTTACAGAGGCGCAAACCGTGTTCAGAAAGGATAGATTAAATAAAGTAGGTGGTGGTGTGTTTGTGTCTTTTGGTAGTAGTTTATCTTGTAGTGAAGATGAAATAGATAGTTCCTTCTAATTACTATGGGTAGAGGTTATACTCAACAGCCGTACCAAAATAATTATTGGCTCCTTCTGCTGACCCCCCACACCTCAGATGATATAATAGCTGAACGGTTCAAAGAAAACTTGAATCTCGTTACAAATAAGAATCCCACTCATACAGTTATAATTGGTGGAGACTTCAATCTACCTTCAATTTGTTGGCGAAAATACATGCTCAAAGCCGGTGGTAGACAGCAAACATCTTCCGAAATTGTACTAAATGCTTTCTCTGAGAATTACTTTGAACAATTAGTTCATGAGCCCACACGAATTGTAAATGGTTGCGAAAACACACTTGACCTCTTAGCCAAAAATAATCCTGATCTAATAGAGAGCGTCATGATGGATACAGGGATTAGTGATCACAAGGTCATTGTAGCGAGGCTCGAAACCATATCAACCAAAACCACTAAAAATAAATGCAAAATACATCTACTTAAAACAGCAGATAAAAATTCGCTTGATGTCTTCCTAAGAGAGAGTCTCCATTCCTTCCAAGCTAATTTTGTAAGTGTAGACCAGATATCGCTCAAATTCAAAGATACAGTATCGACAGCAATAGATAGATTCATGCCACATAAGTTAACAAGAAACGGGATTGATCCACAATGGTACAAAAAACACGTCAGAACACGGTTGCAGAAGCAACGAAGAAAGCATGCCAAATTCAGAAGAACGCAAAATCCCCAAGACTGGCTAAGTTTCATGGAAGCTCGAAATTTTGTGCAGACGTCAATGCGAGATGCTTTTAACAGTTTCCACAATGAAACATTGCCTCTAAATATGGTAGAAAACCCAAAGAGGTTCTGGTTGTATGTAAAGTACACAAGTGCCAAAAACAGTCAATACCGTCACTGTGGGATAGCGATGGAAATGTTACAGATGATGGTGCCACTAAAGCGGAGTTACTAAATACAGTTTTCCATAATTCCTTCACGAAAGAAGATGAAGTAAATATTCCAGAATTCGAAACCAGAACAGCTGTTAGCATGAGTGACATAAGAGCAGATATCTTAGGTGTTGCGAAACAACTCAAATCACTTAAGAAAGGCAAGTCTTCCGGTCCAGATGGTACGCCAATCAGGTTCCTTCCAAGTATGCAGACACAATAACGCCTTTCTTAGCAATCATATACAATTACTCACTTGACGAAAGATCTGTTCCTAAAGACTGGAAAATAGCACAAATCACACCAATATTTTAAAAAAAGAAAAGAAAATAGGAGTAACCGATTGAATTACAGACCATGATCACTGACCTCAATTTGCAGTAGGACTTTGGAGCATATACTGTATTTGAATATTATGAATCACCTTGAAGAAAATGACTTTTTGATACATAACCAACACGTATTCAGAAAATATTGTTCTTGTGCAACACAGCTAGCTCTTTATTCCCATGAAGTAATGAATGCTGTCGACAAGGGATCTCAGATCGATTCCATATTCCTAGATTTCCAGAAGGCTTTTGATATCGTTCCTCACAAGTGACTATTAATCAGATTACGTGCATATGATCATCTCAGTTGTGTGACTGGATTCGTGATTTCCTCTCAGAGAGGTTACAGTTCGTAGTGATAGACAGTAAATCATCGAGTAGAACAGAAGTGATATCTGGCGTTCTGCAAGGTAGTGTCATAGACCCTCTGCTGTTCCTGATTTATGTAAATGATCTAGGTGATAATCTGAACAGCCCCCTTGGATTGTTTGCAGATGAAGCTGTAATTTACCGTCTAGTAAAATCATCAGACAATCAATTCCAGTTACAAAATGATCTAGAGAGAATTTCTGTATGGTACGAGAAGTGACAATTGGCACTAAACAAAGAAAAAAGCGAGGTCATCCTCATGGGTACTAAGAGAAACCCGATAAATTTTGTGTATACGATAAATTGCACAAATCTAAGGGCTGTTAATTCGACTAAATACCTAGGAATTACAATTACTAGCAACTCAAATTGGAAAGACCAAATAGAAAATACTGTGGGGAAGGCGAAACAAAGACTGCGATGTGTTGGCAGAACACTTAGAAGATGTGACAAACCCACTAAAGAGACAGCCTACGTTACAATTGTCCGTCCTCTGCTGCGCAGTATGGGTTCCTTATCAGGTAGGATTGATGGAGGATATCTAAAAAAAGTGCAAAGAAGGGCAGCCCATTTCGTGTTATCGCGCAATAGGCGTGAGAGTCTCACTGAAATGATACGTGAGTTGGGGTGGCAGTCACTGAAACAAAGGTGGTTTCCTTTGCGGCGAGATCTATTTAAGAAATTTCAGTCGCCAACTTTCTCTTCCAAATGCGAAAATATTTTCTTGACACCCACCTACGTAGGGAGAAGTGATCATCATAATAAAGTAAGAGAAATCAGAGCTCGAACGGATAGATTTAGGTGTTACTTTTTCCCACACGCAATTCAAGAATGGAATGGTAGAGAAGTAGTATGAAAATGGTTCGATGAACCATTTGTCAGGCACTGAAGTGTCAATTAAAGGGTAACCATGTAGCTGTAGATGTAGATGTGGATCCTAATCTATGTCGATCTGCTTATCCATAAATGTGCAATAGTCCATCTTCTGAAAAGAGGCACCTTTTTGGGTAGCCATTGCAGCACATATGGAGGCCATGACACAACATGCGAAAAAGTACTGCAGTGAACAATTCTTTGGCTACAATGCTGACAGTTAAAACTTATTACTGAAAAGGTGTAGCTGCTTGCATAACTCTAATCAGACAGTTAATTCAGTTACCTCAATTCGTGTGATGCACGATGAAATGATATTTGGTGCCTACATCGAAATGTTGCGAGCAATCTATCGACTCTTGATCGAGACACGTGAGACATCCATTTTGAGGAGTTGCCCGTCTGTAAAATTTTTAGGGAAATATGGTAATAGGACAGATAAAAAAAATCTACTCACCAAACGGCCACAAAACACACACATGTAAAAGATGCAAAAATCAGTCTTTCCTTATCATCCCATAGTTTTCCACCGAAATAAGATTCTGAGTGACTTTCCCAAAACCTACCCCTTTCCCTAGACCTCTCCAGTCCTCCTTCATCCCTCTTCCTTCCCCTTCAATCCTTTTCCTTCCCCTTCAACCTTCTGGCTCCAAAAGCTAACCTAATTATAATCCCTTAAATGTGTGTGTTCTGCCACCACTTGGCAAGTAGCTTTTTTTATCTATCCAGTTACCTTATTTTGTCAACAATTGATTGTTATATCTCTAAACTTTTTGCACCACTGCATTACACTCATTTTGCCGACAGTTACCTCTCGTACTAGTATCGATAAATTCCTCTGTACCGGATGACATATTGTGCTTTCTCTCGGTCTATCACGATTTTGATGCACTCCCGTGTCAAATTTTCTGCAAAGGAGAAGGAAAGAAAACCTTGAGAGCTGCTAAATGTCTTACAATGAACTGTGGTTCTCTGTCTCTAATGGTTTCCCTGTTATGATTTCTTGAAAGGATAGTGGGGCTTTACTGACACCCTGTATTGTATGACTCTTTTCTTGATTGTCTGTGTCCACTCGGTCAGCCAGCCAGCCATGTGCACTAGCATCAGCATTGGTAAGTGTAAAATTCAGTACCGTGGCCAGCTGGCAGGCACAGCTTAGTATTGTGAACTGCTCGGAGGGAAGGGGGCAGTCATCCTGTTCTAGCTGTTCTAGTGTCAATAAATTCCATTGCACTGGATGATGTATAATGCCATCTCTCTGCCTATCACCATTTTGATGCACTCCAATGTGAAATCTGCTGGAAAGGGCAAGGAAAAAAAAAAAACCTTGAGAGCTGCTAAACATCCTACAATGAACTGGCTGCATAACCCAACCTGACCTTACTTAACACTCTCTTGCTTGCATTCTGGATAACTTCAACAGATCATTTGTAATCTGCAGACTTCTTCATGAAGATCACTTCTAATTTTTATCAGATTGTTAAAGTTAAAGATATGCAGATATAGACATTTAAGATCTTGAAAATGGCTCTGAAACTCATTGGAGACTTCATCAATATTTGAAGGAAGTCTTGAAAATTTTACTTCCACATATTCTTGTTTCACTTCGCAGCAATGATGCACAACAACACAAGAAATGATGAAAATTTTCTGATATAGTTACAATGCAAGCTTAGTTTACACTGGAATCCATTAATATCTGTAATCATGCAGGTATCAGAAATAGTGCATCCCTTTCCTTGCAAATACAAATTCAAAGTATTGAAATGATTATTAAAATCTGTCAGAAATGCTATTTTTGGTAATAAAAAGTAATCCTTTAGTTTATTTTCAAATAATGTAATATCAAGTTTCCTTTTTATGCAGATACAGACAGAACCTCACAGTTTCCATTCATTCAAGGAACGGAATCCCAGAACTGCCAAAAGTTGCCATTTCAGCCAGGGGATGTACCTTCCGCAGATTCTTTTGAATGCTGGAGTAGACTGTCAGTTTATGCACTCAGTGAAAATGTAGATGACATTACGAACATGTATGCATGAGAAGCGCTGCAACTAAAAAAATTATGTATTTCTGGCCGAAAAACCTTCCTTTAATACAATGTTGTGTTAATTGTGTACATTTTGTGCTCCACAGCTAAGTAATGTATATGTTAATAGAAACTACTGCCACTGTATTTCAGATACATTTGTTACACTTCCCACGGCGTCTTCCGAAATGAATATCTCCTTGTGAGAGTTTACTGGGAGGCTTTGTAATTATCTTTTTCTCGGAATTAGCTACATAGACTGCTGGTGAACTCTGTCACCGGAAAATGTACATTTGGGAAAAAAGCCGGTTGTGGTGGAACATAGGTATCTGAAATATAGCTCTCATTGTTTCTGTTAACATTTGTAGCAGGACTCGGAGACCGTCACTTAACTGAAACTGGTAGTCTACAAATAAATATACATTACATACTGCTTCCACAATGCTGTTCTTTGAATCTTCTCTTGCTGAACAGAGTGCATAAACCTTCGTGCTTACACATTGGTATAGTAATTAAGAGGTTTTTTATGTAATAAAACTGCTTTTTTATATGATAAATGTACATTTTCTATCAGTTGACTTGTAATAGCCCTAAGATAGAACTCACTCTCTCGCACACAGAAAAGTCGAGGCGGTCACGGGCTGCCTTCCTCAAGACCCTCCGGGCTTCAGGGGATGGCGGCAGCTCTGGTGATGACACTGGAGGGGGCGGCAGGAAGCCGCCAGAACTGGGAGCTTGTGCACCAGCACTGCCACTGCCAGGGGCACAGAGATTGCTGCAACCACCACCACCACCACAGCCCCAGGGGCCGCCTCCGCCACCGCCACCACCATCACTGCCGTCGGGCATCAGGAACACATCTAGGGCACAGGTGCGCTAAAAAGCATGCTGTAAGCAGAGTCTAGGATGGAATAACAACAGTATCGAAAGGGTAGACGGCTACTCACCATGCAGAGGAAGCGTTGAGTCCCAGACAGGCACAATGAAAAACACTGCTAAAATATTTTAGCTTTCAACGAACATTCTATTTCCAAAATAGAAAAAACACACACACACGTTCACACAAGCATAGCTCATACGTGCATAACACATATGGAGGCAACATAGGACCACAACCTACTGTATCGCAGGGCTTGCGTGTGTGGGACGGGTGGAGTGGAAGTGGGCAGCGGGATAGGTACATGGAGGACAGGGATTGGTAAATGTTGAGACCTGGGTGGTATGGGAATGAAGGTCATCTTGTAGGGAGAGTTCCCACATGTGCAATTCAGAAAAGCTCGTGTCGGCAGGAAACATCCAGATGACGTAGGCTCTGAAGCAGTTATTAAAGTGAAGCATGTCGTGTTGGGCAACATGTTCAGCAGCAGCATGGTCCAGCCATCTCTCGGCTACAGTTAGGCGGTGGCCATTCTTGTGGAGAGACAGCTTGTTAGTGGTCATGTCCACATAGAAGTGGCATAGTGGTTGCAGCTTAGTTTACAATGCTTTCACAATTAGCCCTGCACGTGACAGGACTGGAGGGGATGGTAGTGGCTGGATGTATGTGACAGGTCTTGCCTCTGAGTCTGTTGCAGGGATATGAGCCATGAGGCATAGAGTTAGGAACAGGGGTGGAGTAGTGACGGACAAGGATATTGTGCAGGTTTGGAGGGTGCCAGTATACCACTGTGGAATGGCTGTGGAGGATATATTTCGGGGTATGACAGGTGATAGTGTAAACGCTGTTGGAGAATGTGTGTCAGTTGCTCCCATCCTGGATGGTACTGAGTCACAAGGGGATTGCTTCTTTGTCGCAGGACAGTGGGTAGGTGAGAGGTGGTAGATGGCCGTAGAAACGAGACAGGGGAGATCTGCTTCTGGACAAGATTGGAAGGGTAATTTTGATCTATGAAGGCCTCAGTGGGATCCTTGGTATGTTTTTTCTTGAGGTTCTGCTCATCAATGCTGCTGCGATGGTCATGGGGGCTAGGCTGTATGGAAAGGGCTTCTTGGTATGGGATGAGTGACTGCTGTCTTTTTATTTACTTTTCTCTTTGATCCCATTGTGTTTTCATATCGATTTAAGTTTATTTTTGTCTTTCATTGTAGGTTCTATTCCCTCAGGTTTCACTTTTCTTTCCGTATACTTAATCCGTCTGCTCCTTTTTTATTTTTCCTGTGTATTTTTATGCATTTTTTTAACTTCCATTATGGATCCACATTGTCTCTATCTACCTCAGTACAGAAAAGTTTCCCTGTTCCTGGCCAGAACTCAGGCCCACATACTATTTTGGCATTGTTACGTAGCTCGTGCAATCCCACCAAATTACCTATCTCTGGCTGCATTTCCTCCCTCGAAAATGATCTCTTTGTGTTCAGATATTGTCAGTCCATAGCCCTCACCAAGCTAGTCTTGCAAAACCGATTAAATCAGTCTCAAACCTCACTTGTGACACCTCCTCTCCACTTGTAAAGTTATTGTGATCTACAAGCCAAAATTCCTGTATTCCATTTTTCGTACTGAAATTAATGTGCTCTGGGAACTAGAGCAGCATGCATAACACCATCTCGAAGAACTTTTCAACCTGTGCACTTCCTACTCCCATCATGCACAGTCACTATCCATCACCTCTACAGGAGCCTCCACCACATCTTCTCATACATGACAAACCCTGTCTCATTGACCTTTACATTTATCACGCCCTCAGAAACTTCCTCCCACTAGCATACACAATCCAAAACCCAAGGAGACCCAAAACAAAGACATGAATGTGTCCTCCAAAATCCCAGTCCTAGAGAAGTATTAGTCCTTCCCAAAACCCGTACCTTTTGCCCCTTTCACAAATTGTCATGCTGGGCTTCTCTCCTTTCCCCAGTCTGTACAGGGGAAACACATTTTTGACACCAACCCAACCAATCAGACTCAATCCAAAACTAATATTGAACCCTGCCTTACTCAGTTTATTCCTCCATCCACCTGTGATCCTATCCCACTGCCTTCCTGTTAATTTTCCAGAATTTCCTACAGTTGAACCTTGTCTCAGCATCATTTACTGAATCCCTCAACATGGAAACCAATTTTACATCTGCAGAAAGAACTGCAAGCCACCACCTAAAAACTGATCATGACCTCCTGCTGACAAAGGCTTCATCCTAAATGGGCTTGCTGATATTGAACACTACCTTTCCCATTGCCTAACTGACTCCAGTTGTACAGTCTCCTTCCTGGTCACCATGACTGGCTATATTGTCACCCACAATTACCTCTCCCTTGGAGGCATAACCTATAAACAAATCTGTGGTACATCAGTGGGCACTCATATGGCAACCTATTTGTGGGCCATTTACGGGAATCCTTCCTAATCACTCTGAATTCCGAACACCTCTCCTGGTTCAGGTTCATATCACCTTTGTGATAAGGGCCAACGGTGTGGACTCTGTCTCAACATTCCTCTAAAACCTTAGTACCACCTCCCCCATTCACTTCATCTGGTCGTCCTCAACCCAGCAAGCCACCTTCCTCAGTGGTGATCTCCACTTCAAGAGTGGCTCCATCAGCAACTCTGTCCACATCAAACTTACCAACTGCAAACAATATCTCCATTTCAAAAGCTGCCACCCATCCTAGTCCAAGAAGTTCCTTCTGTACAGCCTAGCTACCCCTGTTCATCATATCAGTAGTGAAGAGTAGTTCCTCTCAAAATATGCCAAGGGTCTCGCTGACGCTTTCACAGACCGAGATTACTGTCACATCCTTGTCCAGGAACAGACTTCCTGTGCGTTGGCTCTCCAGTCACATACTGCCTCCCACATACCCACTGTGTGGCTGTAGAGGAACACTTCTCTACTGACTCAGTACCACACAGGACAGAACTGACTCAGTACCACCCAGGACTGGACCAACTGAATCATATTCTCCACCAGGTTTTCGACCATCTCTTGTCATGCCCTGAAATGAGGAATATCCACTCCACCCTTCCCACAGTGGTATTTCACCAGCAACCAAATCTGCGTAATATGATTGTTCGTCCTTATTCCACCCTTCCTCCTAACATTTTGCATCCTGGCTCATGTCAGTGGAATAGACCTAGATACAAGACCTGTCCCATTAATCCTCTCACAACCATTTACTCCAGTTCCATCACAGGCATCTCCTACCCCATCAATGGCAGGGCTACCTGTGAAAGCAGACATGTGATCTATAAAATAAGCTGCAACCACTATGTCACTTCTACATCAGCATCACAACTAACTGGCTATGTGTCCACACAAATGGGCACGTCCAAACTGTGTCCAAGAGATAGTAGAGCCACCCAACTGCTGAATATGCTATCCAACACAATATGCTTCACTTTAATGACTGCTTCACAGCCTGTTGTGCAGCTGGGAACTCAGTAATAACCCTCATCTCGGCCTACAGTAATTCCTGTCCTCCACCTACCTGTCCAATTCCCTGCCCCCACTTCAGCACAACACATGCCTTCTATCCCACCATCCTTCTATCACTCCTCTTCCCCTTCCTTATCCCCACCTCACACCCTATCTGACTGGTGCTCACGTCAGACATGGCAGCATTCTATGCCCAGTGCCTGGAAAAATTGTTCATGTGAGTGCTTGTTGTGTGAATGAGCATGTATTTTCCATTTTGGAAGGAGTAGTTTGTGCAATAAGTACACCAAACTACATGCAGTTTATGGATGAGTGTAAAAATAATCTTTAACAGCCACTACACTGAATAATTTTATTTTATTTAATCAAACAATGTAAAATCCAGGATCAAATGTTGATAAAGGCCATTGGCTGAAAGCTTTAAGTGTGAAAATCTTTTTGTTGTGCCTATCTGCGACTCAGCATCTCTGCTATATGGTGAGTAGCAACTTTCCTTCTCATAATACTATTATTTTATTTAATCTCATTTACTAGAGGATAGTAATATGACCTTTCTTCCTTTGGTACATCCCAGAATTGTGAAGTACAATGTATGATCTGAACAATGTACAGGGTGATCAGCACATCACTTGCTTCGATATTTATGATGTCTATTATATTCAGTGATGTCACACATGTTGTTTATAACTTCTCTCAGAGTGGTTGCCCAGTCCAGTAATGCATGCACAGACTCATTTTATCACATTTCAGATCATTTTGAGGAGCATGTTTACACTGATGTTAATCTCTCTTATTATGTCAGTGCCAGTATATGTGGCTTTCCCGGCGGAAAGAAGTCTAGAGGTATTAAATCGGGACAACATGAAGACACCAACTTTTAACAGATGGTTTGATTGCCAAAAAATTTGCTTAAGAAATGAATTGTTTCATTAGACCTGTAAAAAATGGCATTTCACTGCTGTAAACGACAATAGTGTTCACCTGCTTCAAGAAACAGAACAATCTGTGTAGCAGTGTCTCAGTGCACATCACTGTTTATTGTTGCTTCAAACGATGTAGGGCCCACCATTTGGCAATATGGTGTGGTATACTGTACTCCAGTTTTCTGAGGGTTAGAGGCATTTTCATGAAAAACGCTTGGATTTATGGTTGACTAAATTCTTGTACTCCAACTGTTCACCTAACCAGAAAGATGAAGCCACACCTACCAAGTGAAGAGAATACAGTCCAGTGCTGTGAAATCACAGATGTCGAGAAACGACTGAAACTGTGTGCAGTACACTAGATACTTTTGTTTATTGGTTCCCTTAATGCCTGAACACTGCAAAAACAATTTGTCCGAATTCAACTTCTGCACAGGTTCTGAGCACTGCCATACGAAATCTGAAATTGGACAGATATTCTCCTCAAAATTTCTCAAGGGGAATGCAGCGTCATGTTCCGTAACTAGCCAGTTTAGCATTTACCAAAATGGCTGGCCTACTGTTTCTCTTTTCATCTGCAACTGATCCATGTTCACAGAAACAGGAGGTTAATCTCATCATTTTCGAATTGTTTGGTACTGCAGCATCTCCGTATTTCCCACAGGAAGTCAACTCATGTGTACTGACAACTGACAAAATACTATTCCACAATGAAAACCTGTCACTCTCAGGAAAACATTTTTACTGAGCAATAAATTGCACAATACTAACAGATATCACTTGTCCCATACCCATTACATTGGCATCTTTGTTTGCTGTTGTTAGTAATATCTGTGAGCAGTTGATGACTGGTGCCTCCCAGTGTACACAGGATCTCTACTTGTCATCTAGGCTGGTCATTGACGGTGTCATCTATTGGTCTGAAGATAGTCTAGTAAGACTGAATCTAGTAAACGGTAATGGAATAAAATGTCATTTGTCATTGAGACTGAGTATTTTTATTAAAATACCTGCAATCCCACCAAATTACCTATCTCTGGCTGCATTTCCTCCCTCGAAAATGATCTCTTTGTGTTCAGATATTGTCAGTCCATAGCCCTCACCAACCTAGTCTTGCAAAACCGATTAAATCAGTCTCAAACCTCACTTGTGACACCTCCTCTCCACTTGTAAAATTATCGTGATCTACAAGCCAAAATTCCTGTATTCCATTTTTCGTACTGAAATTAATGTGCACTGGGAACTAGAGCAGCATGCATAACACCATCTCAAAGAACTTTTCAACCTGTGCACTTCCTACTCCCATCATGCACAGTCACTATCCATCACCTCTACAGGAGCCTCCACCACATCTGCAAATTTTTTGTGGTATTATACCCTTTGCTGCTTTGATACTTCCTATAATTACACATTAAAGTAAAGTGAGTCACTTGTATCATTTAGTACATATGAACATATCACATTATTTGAAGTGTGAGTGCAAATGTGAAAGTTTTCAATCACACAGAACATGAACATTTTGTGGGCAAGTGAAGGTAACCATTAACTGTTTATTGAATCTCACCAGAGATTGTTTTTCATGTAAATCTAAGTATTATATTGAATCAAACACTGGAAACTCCAGGTAGGACTATCAACAATGTAGGAAAAGGTAGATTGCTACTTACTATGAGGGCCGTTCAGAAAGTAACCTCCGGTTGATTTAAAAAAATACACCAAGTTAAATAAAAATATTTTAATATATACATCTTACAACTACATCTTTGCACTATTTTTCTACATAGTCTCCATAGCGATTGAGGCACTTATCGTATCTCTTCACAAGCTTTGAAATTCCTTCTGCATAAAAATCACCCGCTTGTGCCTGGAGCCAGCCTGTGACCGCATCTTTGAGCTCTTCGTCGTCATCAAACCGCTGTGACCCGAGCCATTTCTTCAAATGCATGAAGAGGTGATAATCACTTGGCGCCAGGTCTGGGCTGTAAGGTGGATGGTTGATAACGTCCCACTTGAAGGACTCAAGAAGGGCCGTTGTTCTGCGAGCAGAGTGAGGACGTGCAAAAAAACGATACCGGAAGTCAGCATACCACGGCGTTTGTTCTGTATAGCCCGTCGTAACTTTTTTATTGTTTCACAGTACACGTCTTGATTAATGGTCATACCACGTTCCATGAATTCAACCAACAACACCCCTTTGGCATCCCAAAACACCGTTGCCATCAGTTTTCTGGCAGAAAAATCTTGCGAGGCTTTTCTTGGTTTGGTAGGCGAATTTGAATGTGCCCACATCTTTGATTGTTCTTTTGTCTCAGGGTTCACGTACTTAATCCAGGTTTCGTCACCGGTCACGATTCTGTTTAACAATGGTTCTCCTTCGTCCTCATAACGTGACAGAAAGTCTAATGCAGAGGCCATTCTTTGAGTTTTGTGGTGGTCGGTAAGAATTTTGGGCACCCATCGTGCACAGAACTTACGGTAACCCAATCTTGCTGTCACTATCTCGTACAAGAGAGTCTTAGAAATCTGTGGAAAACCAGTAGACAACTCCGACATTGAGAAATGTCGATTTTCACGAACTTTTGCATCAACTGTCTGAACGAGTTCATCAGTCACCAATGATGATCTACCACTCCTCTCTTCATCATGAACGTTTTCTCGTCCACTTTTAAATAAACGTACCCATTCACGGACAACTCCTTCACTCATAACTCTTGGTCCGTACACGGCACAAAGCTCACGATGAATAGCTGCTGCAGAATGCAGAATATCCTTTGGCTGTAAAAAACCTTATGACAGCGCGCACTTCACATTTGGCGGGGTTTTCTATTGCAGCACACATTTCAAACTGCCACAAAAACTAAACTAGCGCAGGTACGACGTTCACTCGACCACGGCTTGATGCCGACTGACCTGTTGAGTGCGTGAATGCACAGATGGCGTTGCTACTCCCCCCACAACCCGCACTGTGACCAATCAGAGGTTACTTTCTGAACTGCCCTCGTATAAAGAAGGCACGTCACGTTGCAGACAGGAGCAATTAAAAGACACTCACATACAGGTTTCGGCCGCAGCCTTTGTCAGTAAAGGACAGACATACACGCACATGCTCTCTCTCTCTCTCTCTCTCTCTCTCACACACACACACACACACAAACACACACACACACACACACACACACACACACACACAAGCAAACACATCTCGCACACACCTCCAGCATCTCAGGCCAGCATTGCAGCCCGAGATACTGGAGTTGCTGCCAGGTGTGCGCAAGATGTGTGTGTGTGTGTGTGTGTGTGTGTGTGTGTGTGTGTGTGTGTGTGTGTGCATGTGTGTGTGTGTGTGTGTGTGTGTGTTTTCTTTACTGATGAATGCTGTGGCCAAAAACTGTATGCGAGTGTCTTTAATCACACCTGTCTGCAACGTGATGTGTCTTCTTTATGGTAAGTAGCAGTCTATCTTTTCCTACATTTTAAGTATTATATTATTCATTTATTGCTAGTAGAGAAACTGAAGCAAGTGTGACAGCCCAAAAATAGTGTAGTTCTAGACATTAGGGTCATAGCTCAGAAACATGTCAAACTAAAGTAGGAGAATAGAACAGAATGTGGTGAGTGGTAACAGGGGCAGGTTACAAGGTTGTAACTTGTCAGGAAAATCAGGAAATCTGAGGTATAATTAATTTATTGGAGAAGTCAGGGCATTCTGAAAGACCCTGGGAGTTCTGAGAAATAGGGCGGGAGAATGTTAATTGGCAACATGCACTGAATTATTGTAATGCTTGTTCCTCAGTTGTGGCATCCCAGGCACACTCACCAACTCTGGGAATTGTTATTGTCTGTGAGTTGTTGGGCTGGAGTTGTTGGGTTGGAGAGGTACTTCCCATTGCACAACAATTGTGAGTGTGATGGAGAATTCGTCACATAGCTGTAGACTCATAATTGATTCAGACGTGAAGGTGGTTCACCATTTTTCTGCCAGAGTCTTTCAAAGTGGAATATATTCACTTTTACATTTTTGTGCTGGTTCATAATTGACTGAAAAGTGCAGGTGTGTTCTTTTATTTTATGACCTATATAATTACACATCCTTATCTGCACACAGGCATTTTATCTACCAGCAATGAATATTCAGTTTTGTGTCATTTTTTACTAATTTCAATGCAGTGTAGTACTTTGCCAACCTTCTCATATTTTGCCAACTTTCTCAGGATGTCATGCTTACAGTCAAGAATGACCGTAGTGTGGAGAGCATCTAGCTTGAAAAGTGATCTGTTTTTTGCTGCCAAAATCTGCAGATATTGCATTCTAGTGACATCATTTTTAAGTTTACTTGCCCGTTTCTCATATACATAGGGTTATCACATAATGACATGGCATGGCACAGAATTGTGTAGGACAACTTATAATGAATTTTGGTAAAATTTAATAGTTTGGCTGTACCTGGAATAATCTCTGTTAGGTGATGTGGCAACTCAAGAAATGGAAACTAGTAAAGAAAAACTTGCTTTCACGTATGACAAAAAACTGTTAACAGATTGATTTTACTTTTATTGTTCACAATGCAACAAAAACCACATACACCTTGTGCCTTCATTCTCAAGATAACCACTGACTGCTTGAAGTTGGATACTGCATTGTGAAATGGTGCGATTGTGTCACAGATGGTATACAAAAAGTAAAGCCTCAATTAGCCACAAATGATCTGAGATTTCAGAAGAAACTGCAGAGAAAAGTGCAAACATACAGAAGATAAACTTTAAATTTAGTGAGTTGGTTTCCCTGTATATCAGGAATCACCGTAGCCATTGTCATAGAACTTTTACAGGACATTAAACTCTATGTTCTGAGTCTACTGAATTACACCAATTGCATTTCATCCACAGCTTTCGGAAAGATAATTTTTTAATTACATGGTTAAAATCTGTTTTTGTACATTATCCTGAATAATTTTAATTATACGTAACATTATGTTCTTCCTTTGGTTCAGTAGACTCAGGATATGTATGTTACTACTCCCTGAAAATCTGAATACTCTATGTGAAGTGGTTTCTGAGATTTAGAGAAAAGTGCAACAGAAGATGTAAATTTTCAGGAATGGTTTCTAAAGTTTCAAAAGATTGTAACTCAATATGTGCTTAATTTTTTATTTTTAGTCACTGAGAAGCACCCTACACCATACTGTATATCACCCTCTCAATCTTTTTCCAAGGTTTTTCTACTTTCTGTACTCCTTAGTGGTCAACTGTGCTGTATACTTTGCTTTATCAATGCAAACCTTGTCCATCTGTTCAAGTTGTCTGATACAGTTTGTTTGCTCCAGGATTAATTCCCATATGCTGTAGCACTTTCACCCTACCAATGTTACCATCATTAAAAGCAATAACAGTATGACTGACCCTGCACTTCAACATCTTCATTCGAACAAAGACCTTTTTTTGGTAAGCGAGTCCATATAAGATTATTGAATGACTCATTGGGATTTTGAGCCTGACTGTGCAGACACTTCTTCAGTAATTCAGGATTTGCCAGGTCTCTGTAAATAGGTTTTATGAAATCCATGACTGCTGCTGGAATGAAATGTTTATGGCTATATGAACTGTTTGAGTACTGGGCATTGCCATAATTGCACCATGAATCAGGTCCAGGAGGGCAAAGGTGGTGTACTCATTTTTCATCAGTTGGCAGTCTGTGGAAGAAGATAGCCCATATTGCATGCTTCATTTTCAACAAATTCTCAGTATTATTTCTAATGGGAATTCCATAATACTGCTGTAGTTCATCAATTTTATCTGTCAGCCAGCCTCTTATGGTTTTACCATCAGAAAGTTTCTTGTCTCTCAAACTTTGTTTCAGCTCCCTCATCCTGGTGCCCATCCTCTTCTGGACATTACAAACACATTCCATTTTTGTGATAATCTTCTCACCACAAGGCTGAGTGGCTACTACACTGTTATATGCTTTTGAGTCTCCATCACCTAAGAACATAGTGTAACACACTCCCCTTTCGTTCACAGATCAACTAAAAATTTCAGTAGTTGCAGCGGCCTCCATACCACTACTTGTCCCTTCATAATTTCTGTCAGAGATATGCCCTTCTTCATTCCCTGACTTACACTTATAACAATGTTTGGTTAAAATCTGGAAATCTATTATCTTTCCAGTATCCACACTGGTCACCGTAGCAACAGAATTCTTAGAACTGTAGCTGTGCTTCTGCCAAGTGCCATCAAAAGTATGTCAGTTCATTTTATTTCAGTTTATTTCAACAGCTTCATTTGCAGCACCATTAATTGACTCTCATGTAACAGATTCCACAGCAGCTCCAATAAATCCTGCATATTTGTTGATTTTATGGGCGTGGCATATTCATCATGGCACACATTGTTTCTGGGGCAGTGTGTCCTTTGCCAATAGCTCTCAATCCATAAAACCACCAAACATTTACTTCAAAATAATTATCTTTACACTTACCAGAATTCCAAAATTAATTAAAAGTTTCCTGACTAGTCCATTTAATACCTCATTTTCTTCAAGTAAACTAACTGGCCCTCCACATATTTTACAACACACACATTCATCTAACACCCTTGTTAGGATGTGTAAATCTATCAAAATACAACCTAACCTAACCTCCCATTTACATCACTTTCATTTTGAGAAAACTGTGTATCACAACATTTTATTTTAATCTTCGAAGCACTAATGGCTGTTTCGCTGGATGCTAACGAGTTTGCCTGTATTTCATTGTCAGTAACTTCACACGCCACATGTTGAACACAGTGTTTTCCTTTATTCAAAAATCTGTTACCATGAAATTCACGGTTTTTAAAAACACTTCGTTTTGGCATCATACATTACTTTTTGAGAGATTTACCAATCAATTTGTCACTTTTCCTCCGAAAAATGTTAGCAGTTCGACATACAGTGCGTGTTTATACTATGAAATGATACAACACTGTTTTTGACAGTGCTACCAATAAAAATGTGTAATTTAACCTCCAATCCACAGCCTTCTATATAAAAAAATTACTGATTTTATTAGATCTTGAAGTAATACACACACACACACACACACACACACACACACACACAAATTTTTTATAATGAGATAAAAATCCAAAAATGTAAAAAGAATTTTTTTTCCATTCTAACTCCCCTTAATACGGGCACACATTGTGACACACCAATCATCAGTATGATGATCAAACTCTTTGTAAACATCATGAATGGTATCAGTGACTTCATTAGGTATCATTCCCTGCAACACTTCCAGATTAACTGACAGCGGAGTCACAAACACATGATCTGTGACATAAACCCAAAATAATTTATTGCATGGACCTAAGGCATAGTGGCTGGTGAAAAAGACAAGTGTCAAAATGCACATCTACTCTGATCCTGAGGTAGTTTGCCCTTGAGGTAATCGTGAACATCTGAAAAAAAGTCTGGTGGAGCATTGTCTTATTGCAAAATGGCTTCTCCTCTGTTTTGCTGTAATTGTGGCATATTCCAATGCTGCAGCATATCCAGGTCCACAAAATCAGTCACATTTGTCTCTGAAAAAGAAAGTCTGTAAAGTTTTGAAGACCAAATGACGGTTCACCTTTCCAGAAACACGAAACATGGATTTCTCATTGGATACCAGCTTGTTCGAAAAAGCACCTTCCTCCAGCAGTCACTGCAAGTAATTTTGAAAGTCAAAAGGAAGATCACTATCCCAAATAGTAATGACTACAGCTGGTAAGGCTTTACATGCAAATGTTTGTGTAGAATGTGCCCAACGGTAGCTGCAGTTCTGTGCTCTCGAGTGTTGTTGACTTTTTGGGGCTCCCGGCAAACCATAGTGACACACCTCTGCCGGTGGTACCAGCCAGCACGTCTTCTTCACAACATATAAGACACACAGAATATGTCATACTGTCTGTGAATTGTTTTGTCTGTTGGAGCTTCCACCTGACATTCGGTATGAGAACATCACTGAACCATCAGAAAGACTCAGATTTAGCAAATTTGAGCACATGACCGTGAGCATCACTCCATTACGTGCCGTGTTCTGACATGCTTGCCCACTAGTGGTGCACTCTGCAATTGGGCCACTGCCCATATTACGAATCGAAACTCACAGTGCGTATTTTCTGTACATCTCGAATTTTTTGCAGTCATGTTCTGAAACTCAAGAAGTACTGACAAGTAAACCTGTACGACAAAACTTGGATCACATAAGTTGAAATTTAAATCTGCAAATCTGAGAGATTTTTTGATGAAACTAAGTTGCTACTTTATATTACTAACAAAAATATTTATAACTTTTAAGTTACTAATATGATAAAATGTTTGTCAATATCAGGTGGGCCCACCAACGCTGCAGCAGCCACAACTGATGCCAGATGGAGGCAGAGCACCAGCATACGTGCCACAGCCTTTCTGCTCATACAAGTACGAGTGGCAGCGACACGATGTGCCCAGGCTGTTTGGGTCCCAGTGCTGCCAGCCACCGTGGGTACCTGATGGTCCACAGGACAGACTCGCATTCCAGATGAGATGGGATATGATACACTCCCAGCAGCAGCAGTACCTTTACCAGCACCGAGTGTACGAGCAGCACAAAATACGGCACCGAATACAGCAGGAGGAGCAGCACGACCTCTGCCTGCAACACCTTCAGCAGCAGCAGCTCATGCATCCTCGTAGGTCAGGCGACAGCTCACAGTCATTGTCCGTACCGACTACAAGTGTTACCAGTTCTGCAGTTACTGTCGCACCTGACAGTAGTGGTACAGGCGGTGCTGCGCGAAAGACCGTCTCATCCTTCCCCCCTGATGACACCCCTTTCAGGAATGGCAGACAGAATGCTTACCGGATCATGCCGCAGATGGTCTGCGAAAGGAATTTACGTGACAGTGTGAGCCGAACCCGTCCGCAGTCTGGCGTGCCACAGTCGACGCCCGTCACGGCCGGTCAGTGCAGAGGCGAGGCAGTTCTTCTCCCCCGACACATCGAGAAACTGCAGTCTCAGTACCCCGGCATCACAATATGTGCAGCTGAGTCGAAACATTCTCCTCCTCCAACACCCGCAGTTATGGTGACGGTCGCCTCGCCGGACGGCTCCCCCGAGTCGGCACGCGTGTGTCCCGTCTGTGGTGTTTCCTTCGACAGCGACTCTACCTTGCGGCAGCACGTCGTCATCTCCCACTCTGGCAGCACATACTTAGAGTGCGAGCTCTGCGGGGTGGTGCTTCCCGGCCTCACGACATACCGAGCCCACCTCATGGAGCACGGTGCTGGAGCCGATGCCGGCAAACGGCACTCTTGCGACGAGTGCCCCAAGAGGTTCACTAACAGAGCACACCTGGCCCGCCACAAAATGTTGCACTCTGGGGAGCGGCCATACGTCTGTCACGTCTGCAGCAAGGGCTTCATTCGCAAGGACCACATGCTCAAGCACGCCAAGGTGCACAACTGTCGTTGTGTCTTCTGCTTCCCCGGTGCCGTGTACGATTCCGCGTGAGTCATTGTGGCTCCTGTGTTGTTGTGAGAACTCTGTTTCACTTGCAGTAATGTGTTTATTTTGCACTGCCAATTGAGATAGTCCTAAAATGATGTCTGGGGTCCCCATATAGTTCACCAGTAGAGTCCCAGTTCCCATATTTTTTCAAGCAATATAAGAATACTTTGGAAACATTGCATAAAAAATCTAGGGCACATGAGTCAAACTCTGTACATGATTGTATATTCAGCCAGAGAGAAACACTACAAATATTTTTTGGACAGAATTGGACACACACAACATTAATGGTGATACAGCTTGGATATCAACACATGTATTACAATGCTGTTCATGTTGCAAATGCAAATAATTTTCGCTTGCCTTAGTTGTTGTTGTTGTAATCTCCAGTCCAAAGATTGGTTTGGTGCAGCTCTTTGTGTTGCTCTGCCCTGTGTGTCTCTTTTTCGCTTCTGTCTAAACACTGCAACTCACCACACATTCTTCTGAAGTGCCACACTCCAAAAGCTTTCATTCTCCTCTCATCTGAGTTTTTTATTGTCCACACTTCACTTCTGTTCAAAGCTATGTATTAGTCTTTTTTGGAAATGCTTTTCTCACTGTCACTGCCATTCAGCATTTTAGACAATATGTGCAAATATTCACTGTACAAATACATGTATCGAACTAAAGTGTATGAAGCAGGCTTTCAACAGGAAGTAGGTACAACTGCTTTATCTATGTATACATCTTAAGGAATCAGCTCAAAATCCACATTCACAGAAGAATTCATAATTACTGAACTAAACTGTGCCAATATAGGATTACCTACTATTTTTGATGTATCAAGTGCTGCGATTATTGGCTCTATTTTAGTTTGAGAGCGTGAAAACTTTATTAGTTCTTGTTTGTGGGTGAGACAAATGTGTCATAAGACTGTATGTGATGACGGTGCTCATAACGTTTGTTTTATTTGTACCATCAGGCTGTTCGCTAATGCCTAATGGGCAAAAAATACAAATTGCCCATAAAATTGTTTGTTTCAAATAAAAAAGTGGCTGATGCATATAATTGGCTTCCTCCGAGAAGCTCACTATAGGTCTCAACGTGAACAGTAAAAGAATTGAATAAACCTGTCAGTCGACAATGAAGTGTGCGGCATTTTGAAACTGCCTGGCATATTAAAACTGTGCGCCAACTGGGACTCACCCTTAGCATGCCGTGCTCTTACCAGCTGAGCTAGCCAGGCATGACTCAAGACCTGCCTTCGCACAGATGTACTTCCTACCTTCCAAAGTTCATAGGAGCTCTCCCACATATGTCATTGCTGGGCTAGCACTCCCAGAATAGAGGAATGGCTGCCTGCTACAGCTGAGGCTGAGGGTTTCGATCCCAGATGGCGCACAGTTTTGATCTGCCAGTAATTTCATTAGAAGGATTTCGATGGCAGGCTGACATGGTTCATTCGATACCATTTTTTGGCAGTGCTGTGCTATCGAACTTGCTGTATAGAGCCTAAACACATGGTATAGGGGATGCCCACACAAAACCACATTGATTCCCGTATGCAATTTTTAAGAAATTTGTGAGGGACAGATACTGCAGTTTGCAGCACCTGTGCATGTGAGCACATCAGGTGTAATAGAGGCTCGTGTATCCGTATCTGTATCTCTGTGGAGATTACTCAGGTTATGTGCAGGTGATGCGTACCCCACATGGAGAAATCTGGAGGGCTCGTGTCCTTAGATCGCTAAGGTGCAGTGTGGCTCTGTTTGAAATTCCATGTGCTGCGCAGGCCGCAAATTAGAAATTCACTGGCGTTTGTTCGATGTCCCTTCACTCAGCAACGTAGATACTTACAAGATTATGTAAAAGTAGTATTCATAAAAAACACCATCTAATATCTACAACTTCTGAGGATGCGCAACTCTAATAATAAAATGAAGCTCTATAGAAAAACTGTCAATAAAAAATTTATTGGGTGGTAAGATAATGGATTGGCTTCTGGAAAATAATGCCCAAATTTCCACATAAAAATGTTTATTTGTTCTTATAACCAAAGAAATGGTACTATTCAGTCCACATTTAAACTATTGGCTATTTTCGTCAGGTTCACAATTCATACACTCATTTTGCATGCACAGTAGCCAGAAATCTGTTTAAATCTGACCCGAGTTAAACAACGTTTCCACAGTCATTAATTCCACCACTAACATGATTTATTACATTCGGTTCTTCTGGTGGATTTCAAAAAAGAAATTGCTCGCCACAAATGCTCAGTGATTGAATAATGAAACATGCCACACGGATACTACGAAGGCCAAATTTTCACATGCGAATATCGTTCCAACAATACAGTTCTAAAACTTCACAAAACTGTCCATAACTATACATCAGCATTAGTCACGACACATATCAAACACGAGGAACTCAGTAGTCCTTCATTTTACACATTATTTTGACTCGCACTAGTAACATGACCGTCCGCGTTCAAAGCTAGCGATAGACTCCCTTCTTGCAGCCTCTCTCCCAGTATAACTATCAGGTAATAAGCGGGAACCTTCTCAATTCTGATTTGCTGCCAATCAGAATGCTCGCTCATGACCATACTCACGCCAAAACTGGCCTGCACCAATCCTTACATACAGACGCATCTACGTCATCCTGATATACAAATATTAAAGTAATGTTTAATGAACAAAAACGAAAAGGCAATAAATCTGGAAATATCCTTTAGATACAGATAATACTCCAGCTGACTTTCTGGCTGCTCTGTTACAATAGCAATCACACCTAGAAACACGTCATCGGCAAAGTGGACAAATTCCCCATGAACATTTTCCCACGACAGGCTTGAGTAACTCTTGCAGGCTTCTGAAGATGGTACATAATGTAACGTTAAAATTTGACGAATGTCCCACATAGACACTCTCATTCACTCACATACACTCCCACAACAATCTTAGACACCAATTATAATTTTGTCTGATTTTTATATTACAAAAATGAAAAATAATTAGAGTTTTAATATGAAAATCTCAATTATTAATTATGCGTCCTGCAGGTTCTGTTTATGTTTTTAGATAAACTATTATATTTCCTAACTGAATTTAGTTTCCTAAATGTTAGTTTTTAACTTTTTTAGCAATTTTTTTTATCTCTGAAACTGTGATAGTTATAAAGCTGAAATTTGGATACAATCTTCTCCTGAATGTTAAAATGTAGTGTACTGATTTTGGAAATGATTGAATAATATTTAATATCATTTATTTAGGTTCTTATAGGTGGTGAATGCATGTGTCCAGTAAGAGACATTGGATAGCTTTCCCATGGCAGGTAGTGACAGATGCATGTGTGTCTCCCATTTAGGCTGGCAGATGTCAGCCCCCAAAGTTACATGCAGCTAGCTATCCTAAAACAAACGTTCGCTCGGAACAAACTTGCAACGGTAAAATGGCCACTCAGTTTCTTTGCTGCATCCTATCTGTCCCCACTCAGATGTTTGATTTGGAAAATTGTGAATGTGTTAACTGCAGTGCAGTGGTGCACCGTCCTGCTGGAGGATCACATTTGGCTGGAATGGAAGAAGCTGAGGGACAGAAAATTTCTGAAGTACACCCAGATAAACAGTTCTCATTACTATTTCCTCGCTGCAGAAAAATAGTCTGACTGTACTCTCTTTCATCAGTGCACACCTCAGATTCACCTTCACCTTCTCCTGTCTATGACACATTCTCAGAAACTGTGGGGGGCTTTTGGAACCTGAGATGTGAATGTCGTAACGATTGACCTTCCTACATTTATGGAAATTTGCTTCGTAGGAGAAAATTTGCTTCCCAGATATTTGAGATTTTGTTTAAACTGGTGCAACATCTAAACAGCAAATGTGAATAGCCATTTCACTTTGATATTTGCACAATTTGCAGCACGTAAATGTGCAGCCCCTCACAGACTACCGAGTGAGGGGTGTTTAGCTCTCGTGAGGCTCGGTGCACTGACTTTGATGGGTTTGTTTGAAAGGTCTTTTTATAGCATGTCATCAGATGTGCCTTTTCTGCCAGAACCTGAGTTTCTGTTTATCCTCAGTGGTACAAACTAAACATACCGAGCCTATGTTATCTTCATGTCTGGCAGCTCCCTTTGAAATCTGTGCAAAACTTTCTTTGGATGCAGTGTGCAATTTCATTTCTGCATGCCACACCACAATCTTGTGGTGGAGTCATTTCTAGTAATTATTCAGCACCTGAAACAAAACTAAAGAAATTGTTCCGAGAAAGGTATATAAGACATTTTGAGTTGCTTTTAATGATGCTGCAAGTTGTGCAAGTATCTCTGTTTAGTAGTTTTATTTATTTATTTTTAAATAGCAGTTGGAAATCAGTGAGATTTCATGTGGACACCCTATATATCAAATTTTTGTCACTGGACAATGTACCAGGAAATGGAACTGAGGAAGACTTTGAAACACACAGGGCATGACAACTCTCTTACTTGGTTGCCTGGTGCATATTCTTCCATGCACAGTGGTGCCGATAGTTGCCCATCTCTGCTCTGAGTGTCTAAATTAAAACAGTGGAAATGCTATCCTTGATGCAGCCCTAGAAGAAAGAAATTAAGTCTGTAACATCTCGGGCCTGTGGTTCTCACGGCAGGACAGGCTCCTCCCGTCCACAGCCCTAAAGAAATTGGCACTTAGTACGGTGGTACATGGAGGCATTACTTTCCCAGTAATCGAATTACACTTTCCTTTTAAGCTGTCATAGATTGGACATTGACCTGTATCTTTTCCTGTCTCATGCTAATCTCCTCCTCTCCACCTAAAAACTGCACCCAAAATCCTCTGTAGTGTGTTTCACATTTTCTCTGTCTTCACCAACTATTTTTCCCCTCTGCTGTTCATTACAGCTCTGAGTCAACTATACTGTAGCAGACATCCCACAAATCTGTCTTTTATATGGATTTGTTCCCTCACCCATTGTTTTTAGCACTTCATAATTTTGTACTCCACTTGCCAATTTATTTCTTTACCACTGTTGGAGTCTGCATTTTGCATATTTCCCCTTTTTTCTTCTCCTTATTGCCAGGTGCCCACATTTTGCTCCCATACAATGCTCTGCTTCGTATGTACACTTTCATGAGCTGGGTCTTCATTTCAGTACAGGCACACAGTACTGGTAGAGTGCTCTTATCAGAGAAAGCTGTCTTCACCTGTTCCTATCTACTCCTGAAGTTCTCCTCACTTGGCCATCCTGTGCGATCTCTCTTCCTAAGCAGGACAGTTCTCTCACTTATTTCACTGCCATCATTCCAGCTCCAGTTGTTAACCGAAAGAGGATCTGTATAGTCAGTCTCTCGAGTATGTATAGACCATCTACATAATCAAACAACAAAGGAAAGATTATTTTCATTGTAATTTGTTCCCCTTCATTATTTGAACAATACAAGAAACTGTTTGTCTTAGATTTACATATTTGGATATCAGAGAGACCACTGATTGATCAAAAAATCCATAATAACCTTTGTCTAAACTCATCTGTACTAGTATTAGTATTGATTTTAATTTATGCTTGAAATGTGTCATTTTTACCTGTAGCAAAGGCTTCTTGTCCAATACAATATTCTATAACACTAAGATTCTCTTTAACACTACAAAGGAATTGGTCCTTTCCTGTATTCATGTTGCAAGTACTGTTCAAAACAGATATCGAATAAAAAGAATATTAAATGTACGTGGATAAATTAATCGATTGACAGTTTACAACTAAGAAATTAAGACAGAATGATTTACAGTGCTACACAGAATATAACTGGACATAATCAAATATTTACACTGTGTACAATATTTATATGAGTTGTGGCCAGTATTTCACTACAGTGATAGGATTTCTATTAGCCAGTGCAAGTTCAAACTTTGAGGACTGTGAAGTTCACAGACCCTATTTGTGACTGGGTGGCAATTCTTCTCCACTTTTGGTACATTTGTTAACTGTGACAGAAGTGGAGCAACAGACTCTAAAAAACACTTCCTGGACTTTGGACAAGTTGATGGTGTTCCAATGTTTGTAGAGGAAATAAACCAACATGTTCCAGACCTTTTGCATCTCTGTGTTAGCAGCCACTTCACATCTGACATTGTGCAGGGTGAATATTGCGTCTGTGTATACTGTGCATATGTTCCTTTCCATCAGCTATTAATCCAATAGCTTCAGATCTGATGCAATGTATAGGGATTTAACAACAGGTGTTTTTCCTTCGAATGTCAATGAAAAATAAGGGGGTAATGACCATCCATGTCTTATTCCTTTTCTAATTAGATCGAGGCAGAGTTTACACTAAAATCTAATTGTAGATAATCTATGTGACAAGTAAATGACTAACAAATGTTCGAGAGAGCTCATTTCAAACCAATTACTAAAATTTTTACTACAGAGACTGCAGTAAAATGCTGTTCCTCCCTTATTGTTAATAAAATAAACGGGGAAAAAGACCGTAAACACAATGCAGTGAGCACCACAATGCCTCGAGGTGGCCAGCCCCATGTGTGGGCTAACTTATTTCTGCTGTTAGCCCTCACATTAGTGTTTGCAGAACACTTGTAAAGAGTACAAAACATTGGGCTCAAAGTGCAACACATTCGTAATTTACTTCCCAATCTTCACATGAATGGAGCAACAGATCTGCGTCTGCATGCTGCAAGCCCATTATACTAGTTATTAGGTGTTCTTCAGGAAAAAAGAATGCTTAAACTCCTCCGTGTATGCCGCACATAGTCTGATCTCCTCTTTGTGATACCTGAGGGAGCAATAGGTAGACTGTTGTACTGTGTTGCTAGATTCTTTGCTCAGAGCTGGTTTTGTCAAAACTATGTACGTAGGATTTTTTCGGGGCAGTTCATGTCTATCGTCGAGAGGGTGCCAGTTCAGTTTCTTCGGCATCTTTGTGACACTTTCCTGTGAATCAAACAGATCTGTGACCATTTGTGCTGCCCTTCTCTTTATCGTTAAATGTCCCACATTAATCGTGTTTGGTACAGGTCCCACAGACTTGAGCGACATTCTACAATGGGTCATGTGGGTGTTTTCTAGATTGACTTCGTACCCCCAGTACTCTTAACAATGAACCAAAATCTGCTGCCTGCTTTACATATAACTGAGCATATGTCATCATCCTGTTTTGTATCTCTATGAAGTGTAACAGCCACATATTTGTACGAGTTGACCAATTCTGATTGTGTCTCGTTAGTACTTGAGTCGTACGACACTATGTTTCTTCATTTTGCAGCATGCCCAATTTTACATTTCTCAACATTTAAAGCAAGTCACCACTTTTACACCGCTTTGCTGTTATATCTAGATCTGACTGCACATTTTTGCACTGAGACAGCTTTTACTCCACTGCATTTTCTCTGGACTGTGTGGCCTTCGTGTTTGCAGAATGTTTGTTCAGTTATTTCCGATCACTTTCTGTTCCTTTACACCAGTGTCAATAAATAACACATAGGATATGAGCTCTTCCCTGAAAACACACTGACTATTCACAAACCAGCAGTGGATATCTAATTTAACTTTCAAACTGCACCAAGTTCCTACATTTTTTGTTAGGCTTTTACCTACTTTATACCGAAAGACTATGCCTCTCAAATAATGCTTGTGTGAAATAGTGCTGTGTTACTTGTAACTGTTACTTGTCGATATGCTCTTTGCGCTACTGTATTTATGGGAGCACTTTCCATGCCCACTCTTGTATTTGATATTAGTTTGTAAGAAAATGCATTACACAAAATTTGTTGGAATGTAAAGAAGTGAATGAAATGAAATGCGAGATGTGTAAGCTGTTATTGTAAATGTTATAGTGATGAGGAGTGTAAACATATCATTGTGAAGAAGTTAAGATTGTTTTCCTCTTGTGCAGGTCACATTTGCCTGTTTGTACTGTTCAGTTATAAAATAGTTCAGAGGAGGAATCAAAGTCTGATATGATATGTTGACCGTTTTTACTGTACTCAGGAACTGCTTATTTATCAGCAAAGCTTTTACATTGAATGATTTTTTTTTTAAATTCTGTGTGAATTTTAAGATTTACATTGAAGGGGTTGGTGGAAGAAAGTGTCAGCCTTCAATTCAGGAAGGATTAGTGTGGCCATGTTATCTATTGTATGTACAAATGCCTCAGACCTGTAACAACTAAATTACAGATGAATGATTAGTAAGAACTGTCTTCTGTACAATTTTTTTTGTATTAATGCAGTTAAGTTTTTTTTTTTTTTTTTTTTTTTTTTTTTTTTTTTTTTTTTAAAATACTGTGTGTATATAACATGAAATTACTCAACATGTGATCTGGTGGGTTAGGAATTCTTCTGCTGATCACTTCAGTTGTCTGGTATTTTATTGTTTTTTATTTAATTTTTAATAGAAAGAGCTTAAATGGTGGTAGAAAAGAAACATAAAACACTTTTACATTTATTGTTTATGGGTGTTGCTTGTCAGCAAATGTTTTATATTGACTTTCTCTGAAAAATATGTAAACTTAAATGTCAGATATTTTTGGTTTTGTCTTTAGAGAGCATCAAGAATGGAATTGCTTTTCCCCCTTTATTCTTTAGTACTCTATCAATTCTTCCAGCAGATATGACCAAAGTATTCTGAAAGTATCTTTTGCACACTCTAGTTTCAGAAGACCAATTCGAACTGAGCAAGTAATAGAAATTTGTCTTCTCCCTGCAGGAATGTTGCTGACCTACGCAGGACCCTGCATTATCAACAACTTTAATCGTGGTGAACAGGAAAGCCGACTGCAAATCGTGGCTGCCTAAATTAGAAAACTTACTGAACACTTGTTCCTCCCATTCTTCATTAATGTGTTTGTGGCACTCGTACGATCAGGAACACTCGCTGGTTGCCCACAATTCCTTTCGAGGTACAAGGTTACACTTACGGTTGGAATACTCTTGAACTAGAGCTCTCCGTTCTTTCCTAATGTTACAAACCATTTATCTTCGTTTCTAAGGCGCTTCTTTCCTCGGCTCCATATCACAGCATCGTCGTTTGTGTCTGGCACGTCCTCTGGGAAAGTTGTTGCTGCAGTTGTGCTCGCTCTCACTTTTCCAGACACTTCCCCACTGTACGCAAACATCTCTGTAATAAAAATATCCATCCCTCAACGTAACATTAACTACACAACAGTAATGGTCAATGTGGCATTGGTATCCACAGGCGAAGCAATTGCACAACACAACTCAGCGGGTGGTAAAACATTGTTGTACACATTAACATTAAAAGTGATCGTTACTCGATTACACAATATAGCAACAAATAAAGTATTGTTTGTATTTCATTGTGTTTTCGTATGGAAAACAACTTGCATTTTGTGAACAAAGTCACTGTTCGAGATACCTGTGGACGTCTTTAAATATGTATTAGTGTACATTCAACAATGTTATCCACAAACAAAAGAATTGAACACAACTACTACTAACCTTGCATTTGCTCCTCCATGCTTTTGACACAGGCTTCCATGCTGAACAACTGACATACAATTCCATGTGGTCACTGGTCCAATACATTGCTCCACGCTGAGTACACAAGTCCTTCATCCGCCGGCGTCACACGCAGTGACAGTGGATGGAGAGCACAAAGCACACGACTCTGACGCATAGTCCACTCCTGGTCTCAACTGTATTTATCAGCGGTTGAGTACAACAGCAGTGTGTACATTGCTAAATGACACAAACCTTCAGATAAACGAACAGATCAATAGGCATTGCATAATAACCATATACTGTTATCACATCATGTCAATACCTCAAATGCACAAAACGTGTGGGTTAGTCTGATTATGCTCTCAGTGCCTCATATAAACAAGAAGCAGAATTAATTCTCCTTGTTAATCATGCAAGAATTAAAATTGAGGGTAAAGGAGTGACTTTAACACCTGAAAATTTTCTTGAAAATTAGTAATTGGCTCTCTGAAAACGGACTGTCCCTCAGTTTGGATAAACACTACACTCCCAGTTTAGTAATGCCTGACTGCACCATGAAATATAACAGGCATTCAAAAAGAAATGAGCCGAAGTCTGGAATGTGCAAACTGGTGATAGGAGGATAATATCGTGGTGTGTGTAATGAGGAGTGGTTCTGACCAGAGTGTGGAAGTTTGTAGCCCGTCACTAGAGGGCTACCTAGGAGTTTCAATTACAAGCAACTTAAATTGGAAAGACAACATATATAATGTTGTGGGGAAGGCAAAACAAAGACTGCGATTTGTTGGCAGAACACTTAGAAGATGCAACAAACCCACTAAAACAGTGGCCCAGATCATGTTTTCGTGCGGCCCACGACCCTCCTCGACTTCGTAGCGGTAGCATTAGCTATCTACATGCCTGGTGTAGCGGTACAGAAACTACGTAGAATTGTGATTAAAGTCGAGGAAGTAATTAGGTAACTGAATACCATCCACCACTTTCATTTAACGCGCCACTTGCCGGTTTTCTGCATCACCAAAGGCATGAGCAGCCTGCTAGCCAACAATGTGAACCGTGCATCAAATGCGCCATGTGTCCACGGTCACTCGTTTGTCGGCGGGCTCATCCTGCAGCCACCTCATTGTTAGCTTTGTCGTGTCAGTCGTGAACTAAGTTTTGGTACCCCTGAGCGTTCGTCGCATATTGAGTGTATGTGTGTTCATATTTGGTGATATAATTATTAGTAGAATAAATAATGCCTGATGTACTCTCAAGAACAGTGACTAAGAGGAAAATAAGTGAAAAGAAAAGAAGTTTCCAAGAAATATGGGAAGAAGAGTTTTGCTTTGTAAGAGGACACAAAGGAGGTACTGCTCCTTGCTTAATATGCCGGGATATGATTGTGGGACTGAAGAGATACAATTTATTTCGCCACTACACAAGTAAGCACAATTTATTTACAGTAGCTTTTCCTTTGAATTCAAATGAAAGAAAGGAAAAATTTGCTCATCTAAAATCTACCGTTCATCGTCAACAGAACGTCATGTCAGCAGCAGTTGGGCAAAGTGAGGCTGTCACAAGAGCATCATACCAAGTATGTAATATTCTGGAAGAAATATGAAAGCTTTGACATATGCTGAATTAGTGAAGCACTGTATGATGACTGTTTCTGAAACTTTGTTTCAAAATTTTTCCAACAGTAAACAAATATCGGCCGAAATGAATAAGCTCACACTTTCAGAATCCACCTGTCGACGTCGTATAGAAGATATTTCAAAATATGTGTTTGAAGCAGTAATTAATAAAGTCAAACTACGCAAATACTACAGTATTGCATGTGATTCCAGTACAGATTTAGCTTTGATGCCTCGGTTTTCATTATTTGTGCGTTACTGCACAAATGCTGGGGTAATAGAGGAAGATATTTTAGCAATTATCACAATGAATGGTCACACAAAAGGATGTGATTTTGTGGATGCAATTGTAAAAAAAAAAAAAAAAAAAAAAAAAACGACTTATCTAGGAGCAAATTAATATCAGTATGTTCAGATGGTTGTCCGTCAATGATGGATGTCAACAATGGTTTGACAGCACTGATTAAGAAGGAATGGAATTTGCCAAATTTACTCTCCATTCACTGCTTACTGCACCAAGAAAGTTTGGCATGTCAAATTTCAAATACCAAATTGAAGAATGCTATGCAAACAATTACAAGCATTATAAATTTCATTCGAACCTGTGAACTTAATCACCAAAAATTTAAAGAACTTCGGCAGGAATTGCATGGAAAAGTGCTGGAATGGTTTGTCAATTTGAAATCTGAAATTATTTTATTCTTACAACAAAGTGGCAAAAATTATCCTGAACTTGATGATTGGTGGATACTTACAGCTTTTTCAGCCGATATTAGACAAAAATTCAACACACTTACTTGGAATTACAAGGACTAAACAAGATAATTGGGCAAATGACTAACAAAATATTTACATTTGAAGCCAAACTGAAATTATATATAAATGTACTCGAAGTAGAAGATCTAATTTTCCAACTGTTGCTATGCTCCAATCAGACTTAACTATTGCCGAAACTATTTACCAAAACATGAAAGAATATTTGGAAACCTATTTGGAAGAAATAAAAAACAGATTTGCAGGTGTTAGAAATATTCAAAGCTGTTTCATTCTCGTAGAGAACCCTTGGCATGTTGGACATGATGATCTCAAATTATTCTGCCAATTTGGATTTCCTAAAACTAATTTGCTAAATGAAATAATCAAACTTCAGTATGACACACAGCTTAAAGCTCTGTTTATAGAACATCGTGAAATACAACAGGACACTGAATTTTGGAAATGTGTGCCTAACAATTATAAAAATTTATGATACTGTGCACAGATCATTTTAACACTATTTCCTTCAACTTAACTTTGTGAATCTTCATTTTCGAAAATGAAGTACCTGAAAAATAAATATCATAATCGGTTGTCCAGTCACTTAGAAGATGCAATGAGGATTGCATGTAGCCCAAACGATGCAGATATAGACAACATAGCCAAAAAGTTCAACATAACAAGTCACATTAATGAAAAATTATATTTTTGTATTTACGTTTGTTTTACATTTATAATGAATAAAAACCAGATTCAATAAGAGACCTGTAGCTTTCTTATATTGCCTGTTGCATGTGCAGTGCATCTGTCCTTTTTCTAATTTTTTAAATTTCCTATTTATTTCTACATTTTTGAAAGTTTGAGATTAATGCAATTATAATAAAGTTTTTGTGGCCACTTGAATAATGTAATATAATATTTTAATAATACATCTATCTCATCTTGCATAAAAGTACTTTAAAATAGATTTCAGGAACAAGATACACTGATCCCAGATTTTTTTTTTTTTTTTTGGTAGTAGCTCAAAATTACTAATGATTCCCTTCACCCTTCATATGCTCCTGCCTAGCTACAAGAATAATGTAAGATGATGCAAGTCATGTGCATTTTATTTTTACAGAGATAATTACACTGGAATGAATTAGTCAGATGGCCGGCCGAAGTGGCCGTGCGGTTAAAGGCGCTGCAGTCTGGAACCGCAAGACCGCTATGGTCACAGGTTCGAATCCTGCCTCGGGCATGGATGTTTGTGATGTCCTTAGGTTAGTTAGGTTTAACTAGTTCTAAGTTCTAGGGGACTAATGACCTCAGTAGTTGAGTCCCATAGTGCTCAGAGCCAATTAGTCAGATGCACTGTATGCTTTTTTCCAGTTTACTGAAATTTGATCAGCAGCATTTTATGCAATTTTCAACACTCGTAAACATAGTAACAGTTATTCTGTGAAAGTCTGTGAATGGCACATGTTCACATTGACTCATGCTACCACAATGATTATTCCAGTCTTTCTCAACACTTGACTCCTGTGAAGACTGACTAAAAACGTAATTGTTGACAACGTGATACAACTATTCGTATGTCTCCTACGAATATATCCCTCATAATCTAACAGTTGTCAAACCAGCGGATGGGTATTTAAGAAATCTTTTTCTTGTACTGCAGAATTTCAGTGTCATAAACATGGCTTATTGTTGTCATCAACTGCACAGCAGTGTTACTTGGCGGAGTCCCATATATCCAACAGTTGTGAATGGTTTGTTTCCAAAATTACAATTATTTACAGTTTCTGAAGAAGGATAAATGATATATATCCAAATCTGGTAAAAAATAAATGGTTTGCAGCTGTCGGCTGTACCTGTTTCCTTCGTCAAATGAAAAACATGCTGGAAGAATTGTAAGTAGGAGTGCGTAAAGTTGTTCTGTCACCTTTATAGGTGCCACTTGGTACAGGGGCAGATAGATTTGTCATTGTGGTGGGAGGGGACGTAATAATGGAAATGTTTTCCTCTTTGTTTCTCAGTGCTGACAACAATCAGGTGCGTGTGCCTCGTACCAATTGTCTGCTATTCTATCAATCTTAAATGAAAGTGTTTTTGTTTCATTAATACGCATTATAGAGATGGTCATATAGAAATAATCACTCATTAGTGTGTGTGGGGGGGAGGGGGGGGGATGGAGAAGGGTGAGGAGGATATGGATACATACAGGTGGAGTGCGAAATGGAAAGATAAAGGAGTGAAGAGATGGTGAGTGAGGGTAATGTCAAGGTGGATGACAGAGAGTGAGGGAAGGAAGAGACATAATAACATAAGATTTACATTACACTTGTCTGTCCTCTGCTGGAATATTGCTGCTTGGTGTGGGATCCTTACCAGGTGGGATTGACAGAGGACATCTAGAAGGTGCAAAGAAGGGCACCTCGTTTTGTGTTCTAGTGCAATAGGGGTGAGAGTCTTGCTAATATGATACACGAGTTGGGGTGGCAGTCACTGAAACAAAGGCGGGTTTCTTTGCGGGGAGATCTATTTACGAAATTTCAATCACCAACTTTCTCTTCTAAATGCGAAAATATTTTGTTGACAGCCACCTATGTAGGGAGACATGATCATGATAATAAAATAAGAGAAATCAGAGCTCGAACAGAAAGATTTAGGTGTTCCTTTTTCCCACACGCCATTCGAGAGTGGAATGGTAGAGAAGTAGTATGAAAATGGTTTGATGAACCCTCTGCTAGGCACTTAAGTATGAATTACAGAGTATCTATGTATATGTAGGTAGATGTAGACGTAGATGTCGAGGGTGCACTTGCATGTCATGTGACTATACAGAGCTAGCAGCAGCATGCATCAATTGTCCAATGCTGCCAGTTGCAGGTTATGCTGACATTCATCTTTGACCGAGATGGCCCCCTTCTGATCCACTTCCTGCAGCACAGGACAACAGTGAATGCCCAGTGTTGAACATGTATGACTATTCATTTTAAATCGAACATTTTAAGTTTGTAATTTCTGTATTTATCAAAGTATCATTTCCCTTTCAGTTATGTCTTTAGACATATTTATGCTTATTTATTTAAAAGATCCTTATCTTATCTACTAAGTTCATTTCTATGTTCTCACTCACCCAACTCCATTGCTATTATATTGTTGGATTTTCATAGCAGAAAGTAAATCCATAAGAGATTTGTTCTATTTGACCAGGCTCAATCATTAGTTTATTACTTTTGCTCAAAGGCTATTATATTTATGCTGTTTTTAAATTGTTGTCCGTAACAGTACAAGTTTCTCAAGTTTTCGAGATACATGAGGTTTAAGTCTTAATTTACTATGAGGAGTTACATGCTGACATTTCACTGTATGCTACTTTCCCCACGACTTCACATCTCAGGTTTGCTGTAAGCCAGCATGTATGGAGACGGAAGTTCAAAGAACATTCATTGCCCAGGTAAGTCCATTTACTTTTGACCTCTTTTTAGACTACTTCATAAGCATGACTAACCGTTACTTTACAGCTTCCTACCTTTATAAGAACTGCACCTACAGCTTATCCTATTGGCAGATACTATGCGCATACATTATTGTCTATGTGATGTGGGTATCCCTTTCCTCACCCCTCGGCATAAAAGAAATGTTACAAGTCATTACTTCTACAGATTCATCTGACCTATGAGGGGTGACTGAAAAGTTCTCAGCCCACCCAATGAGTCCAAATGCTTATGTCTATTTCTCAATCTAGTCCTCTTTTAGGGCCACAAATTTTGTTGCTGGTGCTCAGGCCCATTATACTCTCCTTGTAGACATTTCTTCCTGCATGGCAAAAAAGTCCTCTGCCACAGCCACTACTGATTAAAAATAGGTTCCAGTTAGATGTTTCTTGATCTTAGGAAAGAGATGAAAGTCAGAGGAGGTGAAATTGGGTGAATAAAATGGGTTGCAAAGCAGTTTGGAGCCACAGGAGTTGGTAGCAGACATTGCACTGACAGATGTGCGCGTGTACGAGAGCACTCATTTTGTCAACATCCCAAAGAGTTTCAAGTCTCTGTATGTCCATCTTTTTAGAGGTGGTTGCAGGACTTTCTGTTCAATACAGGATGTCAAATTAAACACCTTTCAGGCGTCTAGTAACCAACCTTATTTTATTTGACAACTAGTTTCAGGGTTTTACTACACCATCTTCAGGCCCCTGACCAATGTTTAGGAAGATTCTACTTCGATTGTGATGAAAACAGGGGCCAGCAATAGTGGTATTAGTAGATTTCTACTTGCTATAGCAATCACTTCAACCATCATCTGTCGACTGCTGATTGTTTAATTTGACATCCAAAGAGTTTTTCACTCTGTCAGGCTTTCTCAAATGCATAAGCTGAACAGCATAATATGCTCCATTTGGTGTTTCACCATGTTTGAGGTATTCAGCCAGGATAACACCTCTCGGACACCAGCTGATGTGACTTCTTTAATTTCTTGGGGTTGGGCGAGTTTGGATGTTTTCATTGATTCAATTGAATCTCAGATTCGAGTTGAAAGTGGTGAACCCATGTTTCATCCATTGTCATGAACCATTTGAGAAATTTCACAGGATCTACCTTAAAAAAGATCAAGTTTTCATTGGACATGATACATCTCCAGCATTTTTTTCCTTCTGTGAACACTGTTTGAATTCGTCAACATGAGACCTTGTGCATGTCAAGTACAACTCTTATGATGTCTCCAGCACTTTCCTGAGATGAGCTCACTCCCTCGGTGATGTAGCATTCTGTCATCATTCTGTCATATGCCAGTCTGAGGTAATGATATCCTGGACTGCAATAGTATTTCACTCTGTACTGTTGTTTCCAGTCTTCCACTACAAAGAGGTGTTGCCCCACTTGAATTCTGCCACCCACTTTTTCACAGTGGAATAGAAAGGGGAATCCTACCATAATGATCTCATCCTGTCATTATGGATCTACTGTGCACTTGTCTGCTTTTTCAGCACATACTGGATGACCACATGCATGTCCACTTTATCCATTTTTCAAAATGGACACATCAAACTCCAACACCTGAAACAAGAAAAGGCATTCATGAAAAGTTTGGTATGTAAACTAGCAAAGGAATATACTATTAGTTGTTAAACTGACATATGGCTAGGACAAGTATTTCACGGGTGCACTGAGAACTTTTGACTCACGCATCATAGGCACAGGCCATCCATGATACAGTGCACGCAATTCCTTCTATCGATTCACCTGACCAAAGATTAGAAAAGTCCTTCTCTTGGGTTTGTCTCTCCTTTAGCTCTCTCATACCTTCATAACAGTGGACCCATCCCATCTTCAAAATTGGAAAACTGTATGCCAGTTTATGACCCTTACTTGTGGCTATTTTAAATGGATGTTTTCATCTCCTTCACAATATTCTTAGATATGTTGTCAAAAGCCTTTTGCCCCTGGTTTTTATTGTTATTAGATTGTTATGTTTTTCTATTTTTGGGTCATTGAAGTGGTCGCATTATACTCTGATGGAGCTTAGGTGAACAAATGCCAGCCACAAGATGAGTATCATTGTTAGGGCACTGATAACCTTGCCATTGGGTGCCCATCCTCAAACCACAAACAAATTAACTACTTTCCTTTACTCCTCCCCCTCCCCTATCTCCCCACAAAATGGCAAAATGAACTTGAAATCACACAATCAATTGTTATTTAGCTTCACTATGAAACGTTTGCATATACTTGAGGCAATCAAGTACTTCTGTACCTAATGACTTACAGCACATACTAAATGTCATGTACTAAGAAAAGGAGAATTTTCTGCAGTGGTCTGGATAGAGAACTCAGAAAGAGACTCATAAAATGTCTTGTATGGAATGTTCCTCTATATGGCACTGAAACATGGACTATGAGGGAAAAAAGACAGAGAAAGGCTGGAGGCTTTTGAGATCTGGAAATGGTGAAGGATGGAAAGAATAAGTTGGATAGACAGAGTAAAAAAAATGAAGAGGTACTGAGAAGAGTGGGAGAGAAGAGACAGTTACTTGATGTAATAAAGAGAAGAAAAAGAAATTGGATTGGGCATATATTAAGAAAGAGTGACAGACTGATAAAAACAGTTGTAGAAGGTTATGTAGAAGGGAAAAGGAAGTGAGGGAGGAAGAGATTCTAGATACTGGATGACATGATGTACAGTACAACATACAGCAGCCTTAAGAAGGAAGCAATGGATCGCAGAAAATGGAGAGGCAGACGACCTGCTAATATAGCAGATAACTGATGGTGATGACCATCTATCCCCTTGTAAAATATATACCGAACCTAACTATTATTTATAAGTGGGTAGGAAAGGCAGAAAATCCCATGTACAAAATAAATTAAAGCACTGTTGCTTCACTCAAATACAGTTTATAATTATTATTCACTAACACTTGTTTTTATGCTCAAAATAACAGGATTTCCCTGTCACATTCATGCTGCAAGATATTATTGTAAGAGATGGATGTTAATTATAGCAACAGAATAGCTGAAGAGCAAGAAATTTCTCCATGGAAAACTAAATATGAAGTAATGAGGTAATTCATTCAGAAGCTGGTGGTCGTCAACCCACCTAATCTGCAAACGTGGCTGGTTCTTCTGTGGGTTTAGTGTTTTTAACATACCAATGTTGCATATGATAGAGTATTTACTCTCTGACATGCTTCGCCTTTTCTACTAGCAATTAGGTAATACCACAGCATTTCCACCATTGCCCCAGTAATAATGTTAACTTACTTATTTCACCTGACTTGAAACAGTTGAATCCCTGATTCACTTTGTTTGTAAAGTAATATAAAACATCTTCTTTAGCTTTAACTAAGCACTGAAGAAAAAGGTAATGTGGATGTAAAGCCCCAGTTAGTTAACAAGAAAATAATAAATTTACCAATATTACTAAAAATATATGTACCAACACTTATAAGATTTCTATAACATACAGTTTCAATAAACTGAATACGAAATTTGATGTGCAGCAATGCCTAAGCATCTATGAGTCATTTGTTCAACATTAAGTTTATGCTCTACTGTTAGATCAGTGATTACATTTAATACTAAGCTTTCTGTCAAAGCAGATGAAAACATTAATTGTGATACATAAATACATAAACTTTTTCCAGTAAATGAGGAGTAAATTTATGGCTAACTTTGCCTCAGTTAAGTAAACATAACCATATGACTGAAATAAATAAAAGTCCATTTTCCAAATCTGTGACTGGTGTGAGACACCCCTCATTGGTAATTATATTTTGGTACCCTCTACATTAACTATCTTAACCTTCTCTAGACTGGTAAAATAAACAGGGCTTACATCTTCACCTCTACCTCTTAGATTAAATAATACACATATTATTAACACATACAGTCCATCTATTGAATGTAGCACAAACAGAAACAGCAGAGAGTTCACTACTAAAAAACGTTATTCCTTCAGTCAGTGATAAACGACCTGGCACTTTATGTAACATGAATTCAGCACCCAATAATTCATGTGTATATTTGACCCATACCCACACGCTTACTGCCACAAAACTTAAAATTAGTGCATACTCCCTGGTAGGTCTACTTTTCTCATCTCCAGTGCACCTCGAGTGAAAATCTTCATTAGAAAACTTGTTACGGTTTAAAGCTTCCTTTAAATATCGATTTACATTCTCACACTGATTACCACAAAGCTTAAATTCATTATATCTATGGATACCTTTACTAGTTAGCTACTTCTGTGACATGTGTTGAAATCAAAATTCACATCCTCTGCAGCACAAATATTTCTCAAACTGAGGGTCACAAGTGTCAGGGAATCACCATGATATATATATTCTATTTTGTTTTCTACAGTATTGGTCAAAGAATTGGGTGTAGAGATGACTAATTGAACTTTACATTATACTTTCTGCCCAACTAACGTCTATTTCAATTCCTCCAAATTAATTAAAGCATTTGGGTTACTGTTCTAGTTACTTGAAAAACTTTTGCATTTTGTTCTAGTGCCTTTTCATATTCTCATATAACTGAGTTTATGCCATTTATTATTACAAAGATATGAGTTGAAGATTTTTCTAGCTCAGTAGGTAACTTCTTAGGTAAGTTTACCAAGGTGGCACCTGTATTGGAAGTTTTGCTATTTGTAGAGTCTGCTTTTCTAGATACCTCTTCTAAGGCCTGTCCTTGTGTTGTAACGCTGCGTCATCTCTGCACAAACTAAAATGAAAGTGTGCACTGTGGAAATTCTCTACATGCTAAGTACCTAAGCAATAGTTTTACATGAACTTCTATTATCTGATTGTGAGGAAGAGGTGGAACAATCTGTTACTCCACATAGTAGATACATTTACCAGTGATTTGCTGTCAATAGTGTAGTTTTGCAGTAGTGGATTTCTTTTCCTATGTGTGCACAATACTTTACATTTATTTACATCCTGGATCACCTGCCAGAGCCTGCACCACACAGTCATTGTCCAAACCAGTACTGTGTTCTGGGGTTGCTACATTCTTGTAGCCAAGAGCTTCTGACAGTTCGTACTAGATCACTTATATACATCGTAAACAGTAAGGGTCTTATCGTAGTTTATGTAGAAATATACGCTCTTGACTTTGTCTATTGCTGTAATCAGCCAAATGGCTGAAGACCACAACAACAACAACAACATTATTATTATTTGATTACTTTCTCAGACTTTTTAGAAGTCTGGTTAAGAATGGAGTGACGCGGACCTTTATCAAGCGTCACTTCCTTTTTGCTGTACGGTACATGTTATATTGCATTTAGGAACTTTCGGGTAATTGAACATGTATCAATAATTACGGATTTCTGTAATTGTATATATATGTTTGGATGTAGCTGTATTGCATTGATGTATTGGTGGATATTGTGTGGTATGACTCCTGTAGTTGATAGTATAATTGGTATGATGTCAACTTTATCCTGATGCCACATGTCTTTGACTTCCTCAGCCAGTTGGATGTATTTTTCAATTTTTTCTCCTGTTTTCTTTTGTATATTTGTTGTATTGGGTATGGATATTTCGATTAATTGTGTTAATTTCTTCTTTTTATTGGTGAGTATGATGTCAGGTTTGTTATGTGGCGTTGTTTTATCTGTTATAATGGTTCTGTTCCAGTATAATTTGTATTCATCATTCTCCAGTACATTTTGTGGTGCATACTTGTATGTAGGAACGTGTTGTTTTATAAGTTTATGTTGTAAGGCAAGCTGTTGATGTATTATTTTTGCGACATTGTCATGTCTTCTGGGGTATTCTGTATTTGCTAGTATTGTACACCCGCTTGTGATGTGATCTACTGTTTCTGTTTGTTGTTTGCAAAGTCTGCATTTATCTGTTGTGGTATTGGGATCTTTAATAATATGCTTGCTGTAATATCTGGTGTTTATTGTTTGATCCTGTATTGCAATCATGAATCCTTCTGTCTCACTGTATATATTGCCTTTTCTTAGCCATGTGTTGGATGCGTCTTGATCGATGTGTGGCTGTGTTAGATGATACGGGTGCTTGCCATGAAGTGTTTTCTTTTTCCAATTTACTTTCTTCGTATCTGTTGATGTTATGTGGTCTAAAGGGTTGTAGAGGTGGTTATGAAATTGTAGTGGTGTACCCGATGTATTTATATGAGTGATTGCTTTGTGTATTTTGCTAGTTTCTGCTCGTTCTATAAAGAATTTTCTTAAATTGTCTACCTGTCCATAATGTAGGTTTTTTATATCGATAAATCCCCTTCCTCCTTCCTTTCTGCTTAATGTGAATCTTTCTGTTGCTGAATGTATGTGATGTATTCTATATTTGTGGCATTGTGAGCGTGTAAGTGTATTGAGTGCTTCTAGGTCTGTGTTACTCCATTTCACTACTCCAAATGAGTAGGTCAATATTGGTATGGCATAAGTATTTATAGCTTTTGTCTTGTTTCTTGCTGTCAATTCTGTTTTCAGTATTTTTGTTAGTCTTTGTCTATATTTTTCTTTTAGTTCTTCTTTAATATTTGTATTATCTATTCCTATTTTTTGTCTGTATCCTAGATATTTATAGGCATCCGTTTTTTCCATCGCTTCTATGCAGTCGCTGTGGTTATCCAACATGTAATCTTCTTGTTTAGTGTGTTTTCCCTTGACTATGCTATTTTTCTTACATTTGTCTGTTCCAAAAGCCATACTTATATCATTGCTGAATACTTCTGTTATCTTTAGTAATTGGTTGAGTTGTTGATTTGTTGCTGCCAGTAGTTTTAGATCATCCATGTATAGCAAATGTGTGATTTTGTGTGGGTATGTTCCAGTAATATTGTATCCATAATTTGTATTATTTAGCATGTTGGATAGTGGGTTCAGAGCAAGGCAGAACCAGAAAGGACTTAATGAGTCTCCTTGGTATATTCCACGCTTAATCTGTATTGGCTGTGATGTGATATTATTTGAATTTATTTGGATATTAAGTGTGGTTTTCCAATTTTTCATTACTATGTTTAGGAACTGTATCAATTTAGGATCTATTTTGTATATTTCCAATATTTGTAGTAACCATGAGTGGGGTACACTATCAAAAGCTTTTTGGTAATCAATGTATGCGTAGTGTAGCGACCTTTGTTTAGTTTTAGCTTGATATGTCACCTCTGCATCTATTATCAGTTGCTCTTTACATCCTCGTGCTCCTTTGCAACAGCCTTTTTGTTCTTCATTTATAATTTTGTTCTGTGTTGTATGTGTCATTAATTTCTGTTTAATGATTGAAGTTAATATTTTGTATATTGTTGGTAGGCATGTTATGGGGCGATATTTAGCTGGGTTCGCTGTGTCTGCTTGATCTTTAGGTTTCAGATAAGTTATTCCATGTGTAAGTGTATCAGGGAATGTGTATGGGTCTGCAATGTAACTGTTAAATAATTTAGTTAGATGTGAATGTGTTGAGGTGAACTTCTTTAACCAGAAATTTGCTATTTTATCATTTCCAGGGGCTTTCCAATTGTGAGTAGAATTAATTGCTTGGGTGACTTCATGTTGCAAAATTTTCACTTCAGGCATTTGTGGTATCATCTTGTATGTGTCTGTTTCTGTTTGTATCCACCGTGCATGCCTGTTATGTTGTACCGGGTTTGACCATATGTTGCTCCAGAAGTGTTCCATGTCTGTTATGTTTGGTGGATTGTTTATTTTAATGTGTGTGTTATCTATTGTCTGGTAAAATTTCTTTTGGTTTGTGTTGAATGTTTGGTTTTGTTTCCTTCTATTTTCACTTTTTTTGTATCTTCTGAGTCGTTTGGCTAATGCTTGTAATTTCTGCTTCTTTTCGTCTAATTGCTCTGTCGCTTCTTGTTGTGAGATTTTACCTAACCTTTTTCGTTTTTTTTCCGAGATTTCATTTCTTATAAATTGTGTTAGCTGTCCGATGTCTTTTCTCAGTTTTTCTATTCTGATCTGTAGCCTGTGTTGCCATGCTGGTTTTGTGGGTTTCGTCTGTGTGTTGGTTGGTTCTGATCTCTGTCTAGTGTGTATATTTAATGTAGTGAGTGCTCCTATATAAACCAGTAGTTGTAACTCTTCCATAGTTGTGTTTTCATTTATTTTGTTGTGTATGATTGTGTTGATAGTTTTTATTGTTGTTTCGACTTGTGGGTTATTTGGTGGTCTATGCAAGAATGGTCTAATGTCTGTATTTGTGTCTTTGTATTCTATATATGTTAGCTGAAATTTTTCTTCTATATCTAGCATCTGTGTCACTTCGTGTTCTATTTGTGCTTGTTCTGGTGGCTGTCTTAAGATTTCGTTTTCCTCTGATTGTTTAATTGGTGCGTGTTGTTCTTTGTTTGTTTGCTCTGGGATGTTTGAGTCCATTACTGTATTTTCTTCTTCTTCTTCTGATTGCACATTATTTTGTTCCAGTATTTGTTGTACTTCTTGTTTGATGTTTTCTAATTCTGACTGGGGTATCCTGTTATTTTTGATTATTACACGGATCTGATCAGCTAGTCGTTGTTCTGTTAAAAATTTTAATTCTGGGTATCTGGTAATAAATGTTGTGTATACTTGTGATCTGTATCCAGTTGTGTTGGTTCCTAGGTTTGTTGCTTGGTAATAACAGAACATGAGGTGTCGATTAACTTCATCTGACCATCTCATCCTCTGTCTTTGTTTTCCTTCTAGGGTGGTTGCAGGAAGCATATCCTGCAAAACACCTCTATTTGGATTTAAATCATTTTCCAGTTGGCTAGCAGTGTCGTTACCATTGTGGGCGGGCATAGGGTTCAAGCGTCGTCCCCGACCATGACGGCGCTTGTCCGAGGCTTCTTTAGTTCTGTCCTGAACCAACTAATCACACTAAAAGGGGGGTTAGCCCTATTAGTGGTTTGTTCTTTTCGTCGCCTTTTACGACTGGCAGAACATACCGGAGGCCTATTCTTTTCCCGGGACTCCACGGGGATTATTATTATTATTATTATTATTATTATTATTATTATTATTACACCCCTTGCGGTACCACAGAAATTACCTTTACATCTGTTGATTATGCTCCATTAAGAGTGATGGGTCAACTTTTATCTGGCAAGGAAGTCTGGAATCCAGTCACAAATCTGGCCGGATACTTGGTAAGCTGATATTTTTTCACTAAATGGTAGTGCAGGATTGTGTCAACTGCCTTCCTGAAAACAACGAACTCAGCATCAACCTGAGTGGCACAGTCTACAGCACTATGAGTCTCATGGAGGAACAGAGCAAGCTGAGTTTAGCAAGATCTTTGTTGACTTTTATATCCTCAGTGAATATTTGATATTGACTACTAAGATACTCTGCAATTTGTATCCTGTCACTCTTGTTAACTAAATACATTTTCCTACCTTTCTTAACATTCCTTACAATACTCATAGCCCTAGTTGCTATTGAAGGCTTGTGATCACTGATACCTTCCTCTAACTCAACTGATATAAGTGATTCAATTTTGCCACTGTAAGCATCCTGTTCCTCACCGAGTCTAAAACGGTGGTTGAATAAGTATTTTTACAAAGCTTAACGGTGTTGACATGTTGTTATAATGAGAACATATACTTCTGTTTTGTCATAGGTATTGCAGGGAAAAATAGTTCTCCTTTACAATTGTTACTAATGAAAAGTTTCTTAATTGTGAAGAGAGAATAGTATGAACTGATCACGGAAAGTCACAAAAACTGTAGACGTAGAACATATAGCGCCAGAAGGCAATGATCCTGTAAAATTGGTCATCTACAGAAGCAATCATGAGCTAATGCTTATGACAGATATTTTTAAGTATTGTCCTTGATGAACACAGGTCCCTTTTCTGAATATGAGATCCCAAGTTGGAAGTGGTTATTGTGACTGTAAATGTTAGGTTTGTCATTGAGTCTGTAACAGTGGTCTTATGAGTATTCTCACAGAGCTTTAATCATGCTGTAGTGTTGTTATAATAATAAAATATGGTTCTGCTTGATAGTTCCTATTGTAATGTAAGGTAGTTCAGCTTTATTGTTGCTGCAGAAGAGAGATTATTAATTTAGAAGGGAATAGTAAGATCTCATAATAGAAATTTAAAGAACTGTATGAAGATAGACCATGCACAACAGGAGGCAGTGGTCCGATGAACACAGGTCCCTTTTCTGAATATGAGATCCCAAGTTGGAAGTGGTTATTGTGACTGTAAATGTTAGGTTTGTCATTGAGTCTGTAACAGTGGTCTTATGAGTATTCTCACAGAGCTTTAATCATGCTGTAGTGTTGTTATAGTAATAAAATATGGTTCTGCTTGATAGTTCCTATTGTAATGTAAGGTAGTTCAGCTTTATTGTTGCTGCAGAAGAGAGATTATTAATTTAGAAGGGAATAGTAAGATCTCATAATAGAAATTTAAAGAACTGTATGAAGATAGACCATGCACAACAGGAGGCAGTGGTCCTGAACAGTTGCCCATCTGGAGAAGCAATCATGTGATAATGCGTATGCTGATAATGTTTGGGTATTCTCACTGACCAATGCAGATCGCTATACTGTATACAAGATGGTGAGTTGGGAGTGGTTATTGTCTCTATGCATTCTGTTCCTCATTGCATCTGAACCAGTGGTTGAGTAACTATTCTCACACAGATAAATGGTGCTGTTGTGTTATGATAAGAAAATATAGATCTGCTTTATAGTTGCTATTGTAAGAAAATATAGTTCGGATTTATAGTTACAGGTGACAAAAAATTTCTTGGTTTTTCAGAGAATAGTAGGAACATGTTATGGAGTCACAAGAACTGAACTAAGGTAGACTGTATAGCAGCAGGAGGCAGTGATCCTGTACAACTGGGGATTTACAGAAGTTGTTGTTGTTGTGGTCTTCAGTCCTGATACTGGTTTGATGCAGCTCTCCATGCTACTCTATCCTGTGCAAGCTTCTTCATATCCCAGTACCTACTGCAGCTTACATCCTTCTGAGTTTGCTTAGTGTATTCATCTCTTGGTCTCCCTCCAGTACTAAATTGGGGATCCCTTGATGCCTCAGAAACATGTGCTACCAACCGATCCCTTCTTCTGGTCAAGTTGTGCCACAAACTCCTCTCCTCCCCAATTCTATTCAATAACTCCTTATTAGTCATGTGATCTACCCATCTAATCTTCAGCATTTTTTTAGCGCCACTTTTTGATAGCTTCAAGTCTCTTCTTGTCCAAACTATTGGCAAACCTCAAAGTTTTTACTTCTTCTCCATGGATTTTAATACCTACTCCAAACTTTTCTTTTGTTTCCTTTACTACTTACTCAATCTACAGATTGAATAGCATCGGGGAGAGGCTACAACCCTGTCTCACTCCCTTCCCAATCACTGCTCCCCTTTCATGCCCCTCGACTCTTATAACTGCCATCTGCTTTCTGTACAAATTGTAAATAGCCTTTCGCTCCCTATATTTTTCCCCTGCCACCTTCAGAATTTGAAAGAGAGTATTCCAGTCAACATTGTCAAACTAGAAACATAGGTTTGCCTTTCCTTAATCTTTCTTCTAAGATAAGTCGTAGGGTCAGTATTGCCTCACTTGTTCCAACATTTCTACGGAATCCAAACTGATCTTCCACGAGGTCAGCTTCTACCAATTTTTTCATTCGTCTGTAAAGATTTCGCGTTAGTATTTTGCAGCTGTGACTTATTAAACTGGTAGTTCGGTAATTTTCACATCTGTCAACACCTGCTTTCTTTGGGGTGGAATTATTATATTCTTCTTGAAGTCTGAGGGAATTTCGGCTCTCTCATACATCTTGCTCACCGGATGGTAGAGTTTTGTCAGGACTGGCTCTCCCAAGGCTGCCAGTAGTTCTAATGGAATGTTGTCTACTTGCGGGGCCTTGTTTAGACCTAGGTCTTTCAGTGCTCTGTCAAACTCTTCACGCAGTATCATATCTCCCATTTCATCTTCATCTACCTCCTCTTCCATTTCCATAATATTGTCCTCAGGAACATCACTCCTGTATAAAAACTGAAATTAAATTCATAATATTCTTATCTGTCCTATCTCTAGGTGGTTTACCACCATTTTTTGGATTCCTACCAAAATGAATTGTAATACAATCATTAATAGAAAACAACATAACAACTATTATAACTACACTCCTGGAAATTGAAATAAGAACACCGTGAATTCATTGTCCCAGGAAGGGGAAACTTTATTGACACATTCCTGGGGTCAGATACATCACATGATCACACTGACAGAACCACAGGCACATAGACACAGGCAACAGAGCATGCACAATGTCGGCACTAGTACAGTGTATATCCACCTTTCGCAGCAATGCAGGCTGCTATTCTCCCATGGAGACGATCGTAGAGATGCTGGATGTAGTCCTGTGGAACGGCTTGGCATGCCATGTCCACCTGGCGCCTCAGTTGGACCAGCGTTCATGCTGGACGTGCAGACCGCGCGAGACGACGCTTCATCCAGTCCCAAACATGCTCAATGGGGGACAGATCCGGAGATCTTGCTGGCCAGGGTAGTTGACTTACACCTTCTAGAGCACGTTGGGTGGCACGGGATACATGCGGACGTGCATTGTCCTGTTGGAACAGCAAGTTCCCTTGCCGGTCTAGGAATGGTAGAACGATGGGTTCGATGACGGTTTGGATGTACCGTGCACTATTCAGTGTCCCCTCGATGATCACCAGTGGTGTACGGCCAGTGTAGGAGATCGCTCCCCACACCATGATGCCGGGTGTTGGCCCTGTGTGCCTCGGTCATATGCAGTCCTGATTGTGGCGCTCACCTGCATGGCGCCAAACACGCATACAACCATCATTGGCACCAAGGCAGAAGCGACTCTCATCGCTGAAGACGAAACGTCTCCATTCGTCCCTCCATTCACGCCTGTCGCGACACCACTGGAGGCGGGCTGCACGATGTTGGGGTGTGAGCGGGAGACGGCCTAACGGTGTGCGGGACCGTAGCCCAGCTTCATGGAGACGGTTGCGAATGGTCCTCGCCGATACCCCAGGAGCAACAGTGTCCCTAATTTGCTGGGAAGTGGCGGTGCGGTCCCCTACGGCACTGCGTAGGATCCTACGGTCTTGGCGTGCATCCGTGCATCGCTGCGGTCCGGTCCCAGGTCGACGGGCACGTGCACCTTCAGCCGACCACTGGCGACAACATCGATGTACTGTGGAGACCTCACGCCCCACGTGTTGAGCAATTCGGCGGTACGTCCCCACCCGGCCTCCCGCATGCCCACTATACGCCCTCGCTCAAAGTCCGTCAACTGCACATATGCTTCACGTCCACGCTGTCGCGACATGCTACCAGTGTTAAAGACTGCGATGGAGCTCCGTATGCCACGGCAAACTGGCTGACACTGACGGCGGTGGTGCACAAATGCTGCGCAGCTAGCGCCATTCGACGGCCAACACCGCGGTTCCTGGTGTGTCCGCTGTGCCGTGCGTGTGATCATTGCTTGTACAGCCCTCTCGCAGTGTCCGGAGCAAGTATGGTGGGTCTGACACACCGGTGTCAATGTGTTCTTTTTTCCATTTCCAGGAGTGTATTATAGTCATATTAACTACAATTACACTTTATTATTACATACGTATTAGATTCTTACCCTTGATTATGTCATATACAGAAAATTCATATACCCTCTATATACTCATTCCACCTTTCTGCTTTCCCTTCTTTGCTTCAAACTGGGTTTCCATCTGAGCTCTTGATATTCATGCAAGTGGTTCTCTTTTCTCCAAAGGTCTCTTTAATTTTCCTGTAGGCAGTATCTATCTTACCCCTCATGAGATAAGCCTCTACACCCTTACATTTGTCCTCTAGCCATCCCTGCTTAGCCATTTTGCATTTCCTGTCGCTCTCATTTTTGAGATGTTTGTATTCCTTTTTGACTGCTTCACTTACTGCATTTTTGTACTTTCTCCTTTCATCAATTAAATTCAGTATCTCTTCTGTTACCCAAGAATTTCTACTAGCCCTTGTCTTTTTACCTACTTGATCCTCTGCTGCCTCCACTACTTCATCCCTCAGAGCTACCCATTCTTCTTCTACTGTATTTCTTTGATTGGCGACTCCATGTTGTCTTGTGCACAACGACCAGATAACAGGTATACTTGAAAAAAGAGACAGCATTGGTCGTATATTTTTACTATTGCAGAATCGATTTTCTGTCACTGAGTGACCATCTTCAGTGCTATATTGTATAACTTAAATTGGGATGCACTGTTGACACTATGCATTACGGCGATCACATAGACTGACAGTCTATGTGATCGCCGTAATGCATAGTGTCAACAGTGCATCCCAATTTAAGTTATACAATATAGCACTGAAGATGGTCACTCAGTGACAGAAAATCGATTCTGCAATAGTAAAAATATACGACCAATGCTGTCTCTTTTTTCAAGTATACTGTATTTCTTCCTCCCATTCCTGTCAGTTGTTCCCTTATGCTCACCCTAAAACTCTGTACAACCTCTGGTTCTTTCAGTTTATCCACGTCCCATCTCCTTAAATTCCCACCTTTTTGCAGTTTCTTCAGTTTTAATCTACAGCTCATAACCGATAGATTGTGGTCAGAGTCCACATCTGCCCCTCGAAATGTCTTACAATTTAAAATTTGTTTCCTAAAACTCTGTCTTACCATTATATAATCTATCTGAAACCTTCTAGTATCTCCAGGGTTCTTCCATGCATACAACCTTCTTTCATGATTCTTGAACCAAGTGTTAGATATGATTAAGTTATGCTTTGTGCAAAATTCTACCAGGCGGCTTCCTCTTGCATTTCTTCCCCCCAATCCATATTTACCTACTACGTTTCCTTCTCTTCCTTTTCCTACTGTCGAATTCCAGTCACCCATGCCTATTAAATTTTCGCCTCCCTTCATTAGCTGAATAATTTCTTTTATCTCATCATACATTTCATCAATTTCTTCAACATCTGCAGAGCTAGTTGGCATATAAACTTGTACTACTGTAGTAGGCGTGGGCTTTGTGTCTATCTTGGCCACAATAATGCATTCACTATGCTGTTTGTAGTAGCTTACCTGCACTCCTATTTTTTTATTCATTATTAAACCTCATCCTGCATTACCCCTATTTTATTTTGTATTTATAACCCTGTACTCACCTGACCAAAAGTCTTGTTCCTCTTGCCACCGAACTTCACTAATTCCCACTATATCTAACTTTAAACTCTCCATTTCCCTTTTTAAATTTTCTAGCCTACCTGCCCGATTAAGGGATCTGACATTCCATGCTCTGATCCGTAGAACACCAGTTTTCTTTCTCCTGATAACGACATCCTCTTGAGTAGTCCCCGCCCGGAGATCCGAATGGGGGACTATTTTACCTCCAGAATATTTTACCCAAGAGGACGCCATCATCATTTAATCATACAGTAAAGCTGCATGCCCTCAGGAAAAATTACGGCTGTAGTTTCCCCTTGCTTTCAGCCGTTCACAATACCAGCACAGCAAGGCCGTTTTGGTTAGTGTTGCAAGGCCAGGTCAGTCAATCATCCAGACTGTTCCCCTGCAACTACTGAAATGGCTGCTGCCCCTCTTCAGGAACCACACATTTGTCTGGTCTTTCAATAGATACCCCTCTGTTGTGATTGCACCTATGTTATGGCTATCTGTATCATTGAGGCACATTAAGTGCCTGGCAGGAATCATGAGTAAATATTTGTGTCTAGAGATGTTAATAAGTTACCATACTTTTTTTTTTTTCAAGTATCCTCCATTAAAAAGTAGAATCTTTCTGCTGCATACAGTATGCTTACGTGGGAGCGTTTATTACCAGTGCAAGGGTCGTCTTCCTCATTGAGTCTGAAACAGTGGCTGAGTGACTATTCTCACCAAATTTAATGGTATTTTTGTATTGAAGTGGCAGGAAAATACAGTTCTTCTTTGTAGTTGCTGTTGTAAAAAAAGCTGGTTCTGCTTTATGGCTGCTAATAAAGGAAAGTTTCTTGATTTGAGTGGGAATTGTAGGAACTTACCACTGAAAGTTATATGGGCTGTGTCGAGATAAACCACACACTGAGGTACGAAAGTCATGGGATATGATATGCATATATACAGCTGGTGGTAGTATCATGCACACAAATTATAAAGGGCAGTGCACTGGAGAAGATACTCGGGTGATTTTTATGAAAAAGTTCCTGACATGTTTATGTCTGTATAACAGGACTTAACAGAGTTTTCTCTCTGACAAATAGAGGTTGGTCTGCTGTATACAAGACACCAAGTTGAACGTGGTTATCGCAACTGTGAGCATCCTGCTCCTCATCAAATATCAAACAATGGTCAGATGAATATTCACCAGAGCTTAATGGTGTTCTTACGTTATGGTGAGAAAATATAATTCTGCTATTGTAAGGAAATTTTGTTCTGCTTCATAGTTGCTGTTGTAAGAAAATATAGTTCTGTTTTATGTTGCTACTGGAGCTTTGTCAAGATAGACTGTATAGAACCAGAAGGTAGTGGTCCTGCTCAATTTATCATCTACAGAAGATAACATGGGCTAATAACTATATACAGAGATTTTAATACGTTACCATTTATTATAGTGCTGATATTTAAGCACTCCCATGACCAATTAAGGTCACTGTGCTGTGAAGAAGACACCAACTTGGGAACGGCTACTGCACATTAAGTGTCCCGTTCCTCATCAAGTGTGAGACAGTGGTCATATAACTGTTCTCCAGAGCTTAATGTTGTTGTTGTGTTGTTATGACAAGAAATATAGTTCTGCTACATAGTTGCTATTGTGGAAAGTTTCTGAATTTCGAACTATACAGTAGGAAGTTAATATGCAAAGACACAAGAGCTGTGTCAAACTAGACAATATAGCACCAAGAGGCAGCTGTCCTTTATAACTACAGAAGCAATCATAAGCTAATGCTTATCTCTAGTAATTTTAATAAGTTGACGTATTTTTATTGCTTTAGTTTAGCAATTTATTGAAGAAAAGAACCTCAGTTTTGAAAGGAATAGTAGCAACTCGACAGGGAAGTCAGAAGAACTGCATCAGCATAGGTTGTATAGCACCCGGGGAGTGGTCCTGTTCACTTAGTCGTCTACTGACGCAAGCAGTAACTTACGACATTAATTATTGCATATTTATTTATGTATTCGTCCTGACAAATAGAGGTCTTCCTGCAGTATTCAATACACCAACTCAAGACTGGTGTTGCCTCTGTAAGCCTCCAACCGTGTTTGAATAAATATCCTCACAGAGCTTAAAGGTGTAAAAAATATTTTGATTAAATTATTATTCTCTTGTGAAGATACAGAAATCTGTTGTGAGTTTAGCACCACTTGTTGGCTCGAGGAGCAAAGACTTTTCATAAACTTAAGTACTGTATGTGATGCTTTACAAGTCATCTGAAATCATTTGCAGAATTCTCAAGATCAAGAACAGAGTTCGCATTGCCACTTAATTTATTTGTGTCGTGATCATGTTCGATCACGACCGGATATGAGACATAGCAACTACTAACAGAGAAACCTAAGGGACCAGACAGAGCTGGAAATTTTCTTTGCTATACTACACCACACGTTAAAAGAAATTGGATTTAAATCACAAACGAGGTAAATGGCAATGCGCCTTCTGCCTTAACTATGATGTTTCCCGACATGCAGTCAGTCCCTGGTAGCTGTATGAAAACTATAAAAACACCATTACTTCTGTTGTCATTAATAGGAGATGGATAGCATGGAAATACTTTAAGTAATAGGCAGCCACTACAGCATTTGAGAACACAATAACCAATTTAATTACCTTAGTCAGTATTGCTAACAATAGGCTGTGTACAATTTCAATTTTCTATCTTGCTGGCTGTTTCTTTAAATAAAGTCCTTTAACATATTCAATATTTCATCTTGGATGCACACGTACATTCTTACATAGCACTGAACAATAGTAATATTTTATAATAACTAATTAGTGATTGCAGACCGTGCACATACATGTCCGCTGTCTTTAAAAAATATATCAGAGCTGTGGTAACGGAAGAGAAATACAATTCTTCAGCTGTCAAAAAATAAGAAACACAAAATATCGCTATTGATACAATTTATGAACAATGCATATTCTGCACCGTGGCGCAGAAGATATTCTTTGAAATATCAGGTAATCACTGCTCGGTGACGATCTGTGGTAGGAATCACTTGAAGCAGTTGAATCCCTGATTCACTTTGTTTGTAAAGTAATATAAAACATCTTCTTTAGCTTTAACTAAGCACTGAAGAAAAAGGTAATGTGGATGTAAAGCCCCAGTTAGTTAACAAGAAAATAATAAATTTACCAATATTTCTAAAAATATATGTACCAACACTTATAATATTTCTATAACATACAGTTTCAATAAACTGAATACGAAATTTGATGTGCAGCAATGCCTAAGCATCTATGAGTCATTTGTTCAACATTAAGTTTATGCTCTACTGTTAGATCAGTGATTACATTTAATACTAAGCTTTCTGTCAAAGCAGATGAAAACATTAATTGTGATACATAAATACATAAACTTTTTCCAGTAAATGAGGAGTAAATTTATGGCTAACTTTGCCCCAGTTTAGTAAACATAACCATATGACTGAAATAAATAAAAGTCCATTTTCCAAATCTGTGACTGGTGTGAGACACCCCTCATTGGTAATTATAGTTTGGTACCCTCTACATTAACTATCTTAACCTTCTCTAGACTGGTAAAATAAACAGAGCTTACATCTTCACCTCTACCTCTTAGATTAAATAATACACATATTATTAACACATACAGTCCATCTATTGAATGTAGCACAAACAGAAACAGCAGAGAGTTCACTACTAAAAAACGTTATTCCTTCAGTCAGTGATAAACGACCTGGCACTTTATGTAACATGAATTCAGCACCCAATAATTCATGTGTATATTTGACCCATACCCATACGCTTACTGCCACAAAACTTAAAATTAGTGCATACTCCCTGGTAGGTCTACTTTTCTCATCTCCAGTGCACCTCGAGTGAAAATCTTCATTAGAAAACTTGTTACGGTTTAAAGCTTCCTTTAAATATCGATTTACATTCTCACACTGATTACCACAAAGCTTAAATTCATTATATCTATGGATACCTTTACTAGTTAGCTACTTCTGTGACATGTGTTGAAATCAAAATTCACATCCTCTGCAGCACAAATATTTCTCAAACTGAGGGTCACAAGTGTCAGGGAATCACCATGATATATATATTCTATTTTGTTTTCTACAGTATTGGTCAAAGAATTGGGTGTAGAGATGACTAATTGAACTTTACATTATACTTTCTGCCCAACTAACGTCTATTTCAATTCCTCCAAATTAATTAAAGCATTTGGGTTACTGTTCTAGTTACTTGAAAAACTTTTGCATTTTGTTCTAGTGCCTTTTCATATTCTCATATAACTGAGTTTATGCCATTTATTATTACAAAGATATGAGTTGAAGATTTTTCTAGCTCAGTAGGTAACTTCTTAGGTAAGTTTACCAAGGTGGCACCTGTATTGGAAGTTTTGCTATTTGTAGAGTCTGCTTTTCTAGATACCTCTTCTAAGGCCTGTCTTTGTGTTGTAACACTGCGTCATCTCTGCACAAACTAAAATGAAAGTGTACACTGTGGAAATTCTCTACATGCTAAGTACCTAAGCAATAGTTTTACATGAACTTCTATTATCTGATTGTGAGGAAGAGGTGGAACAATCTGTTACTCCACATAGTAGATACATTTACCAGTGATTTGCTGTCAATAGTGTAGTTTTGCAGTAGTGGATTTCTTTTCCTATGTGTGCACAATACTTTACATTATATCCAAAAAGAAAGATGATGAGACTTACCAAACAAAAGCGCTGGCAGGTCGATAGACACACAAACAAACACAAATATACACACAAAATTCAAGCTTTCGCAACAAACTGTTGCCTCATCAGGAAAGAGGGAAGGAGAGGGAAAGACGAAAGGATGTGGGTTTTAAGGGAGAGGGTAAGGAGTCATTCCAATCCCGGGAGCGGAAAGACTTACCTTAGGGGGAAAAAAGGACAGGTATACACTCGCACACACACACATATATCCATCCTCACATACAGACACAAGCAGACATATTTAAAAACAAAGAGTTTGGGCAGAGATGTCAGTCGAGGTGGAAGAGTAGAGGCAAAGAAGTTGTTGAGAGACAGGTGAGGTATGAGTGGCGGCAACTTGAAATTAGCGGAGATTGAGGCCTCGCGGATAACGAGAAGAGAGGATATACTGAAGGGCAAGTTCCCATCTCCGGAGTTCGGATAGGTTGGTGTTGGTGGGAAGTATCCAGATAACCCGGACGGTGTAACACTGTGCCAAGATGTGCTGGCTGTGCATCAAGGCATGTTTAGCCACAGGGTGATCCTCATTACCAACAAACACTGTCTGCCTGTGTCCATTCATGTGAATGGACAGTTTGTTGCTGGTCATTCCCACATAGAATGCATCACAGTGTAGGCAGGTCAGTTGGTAAATCACATGGGTGCTTTCACACGTGGCTCTGCCTTTGATCGTGTACACCTTCCGGGTTACAGGACTGGAGTAGGTGGTGGTGGGAGGGTGCATGGGACAGGTTTTGCACCGGGGGCGGTTACAAGGATAGGAGCCAGAGGGTAGGGAAGGTGGTTTGGGGATTTCATAGGGATGAACTAACAGGTTACGAAGGTTAGGTGGACGGCGGAAAGACACTCTTGGCGGAGTGGGGAGGATTTCATGAAGGATGGATCTCATTTCAGGGCAGGATTTGAGGAAGTCGTATCCCTGCTGGAGAGCCACATTCAGAGTCTGGTCCAGTCCCGGAAAGTATCCTGTCACAAGTGGGGCACTTTTGTGGTTCTTCTGTGGGGGATTCTGGGTTTGAGGGGATGAGGAAGTGGCTCTGGTTATTTGCCTCTGTACCAGGCCGGGAGGGTAGTTGCGGGATGCGAAAGCTGTTGTCAGGTTGTTGGTGTAATGTTTCAGGGATTCCGGACTGGAGCAGATTCGTTTGCCCTGAAGACCTAGGCTGTAGGGAAGGGACCGTTTGATGTGGAATGGGTGGCAGCTGTCATAATGGAGGTACTGTTGCTTGTTGGTGGGTTTGATGTGGACGGACGTGTGAAGTTGGCCATTGGACAGGTGGAGGTCAACGTCAAGGAAAGTGGCATGGGATTTGGAGTAGGACCAGGTGAATCTGATGGAACCAAAGGAGTTGAGGTTGGAGAGGAAATTCTGAAGTTCTTCTTCACTGTGAGTCCAGATCATGAAGATGTCATCAATAAATCTGTACCAAACTTTGGGTTGGCAGACCTGGGTAACCAAGAAGGCTTCCTCTAAGCGACCCATGAATAGGCTGGCGTACGATCCAACTCCCCAAGACACCATCCAAATTGAACCCTGCCTGGAACAGTTCCGTCCTCCGTCACAGCGGGACCCACCTCCTCTTCCTCAAAATCACCCTCTCCAAACCTTCCAGGAATTTCTGACTTCCAGCCTTGCATCTCAATCCTTCTTAAAAAACCTTAATCCTACACCCAACATCACCACTGCTGAAGCCCAGGCTATCCGTGATCTGAAGGCTGACCGATCCATCGTCATTCTTCCGGCGGACAAGGGTTCCACGACCGTGGTACTTGATCGTCGGGAGTATGTGGCTGAGGGACTGCGTCAGCTTTCAGACAACACCACATACAAAGTTTGCCAAGGTAACCCCATTCCCGATGTCCAGGCGGAGCTTCAAGGAATCCTCAGAACCTTAGGCCCCCTGCAAAACCTTTCACCTGACTCCATCAACCTCCTGACCCCACCGACACCCCGCACCCCAACCTTCTACCTTCTTCCTAAAATCCACAAACCCAATCATCCCGGCCGCCCCATTGTAGCTGGTTACCAGGCCCCCACAGAACGTATCTCTGCCTACGTTGATCAACACCTTCAACCCATTACATGCAGTCTCCCATCCTTCATCAAAGACACCAACCACTTCCTTGAACGCCTGGAATCCTTACCCAATCTGTTACCCCCAGAAACCATCCTTGTAACCATTGATGCCACTTCCTTATACACAAATATTCCGCACGTCCAGGGCCTCGCTGCGATGGAGCATTTCCTTTCACGCCGATCACCTGCCACCCTACCTAAAACCTCTTTCCTCATTACCTTAGCCAGCTTCATCCTGACCCACAACTTCTTCACATTTGAAGGCCAGACATACCAACAATTAAAGGGAACAGCCATGGGTACCAGGATGGCCCCCTCGTACGCCAGCCTATTCATGGGTCGCTTAGAGGAAGCCTTCTTGGTTACCCAGGTCTGCCAACCCAAAGTTTGGTACAGATTTATTGATGACATCTTCATGATCTGGACTCACAGTGAAGAAGAACTCCAGAATTTCCTCTCCAACCGCAACTCCTTTGGTTCCATCAGATTCACCTGGTCCTACTCCAAATCCCATGCCACTTTCCTTGACGTTGACCTCCACCTGTCCAATGGCCAACTTCACACATCCGTCCACATCAAACCCACCAACAAGCAACAGTACCTCCATTATGACAGCTGCCACCCATTCCACATCAAACGGTCCCTTCCCTACAGCCTAGGTCTTCGGGGCAAACGAATCTGCTCCAGTCTGGAATCCCTGAAACATTACACCAACAACCTGACAACAGCTTTCGCATCCCGCAACTACCCTCCCGGCCTGGTACAGAGGCAAATAACCAGAGCCACTTCCTCATCCCCTCAAACCCAGAATCCCCCACAGAAGAACCACAAAAGTGCCCCACTTGTGACAGGATACTTTCCGGGACTGGACCAGACTCTGAATGTGGCTCTCCAGCAGGGATACGACTTCCTCAAATCCTGCCCTGAAATGAGATCCATCCTTCATGAAATCCTCCCCACTCCGCCAAGAGTGTCTTTCCGCCGTCCACCTAACCTTCGTAACCTGTTAGTTCATCCCTATGAAATCCCCAAACCACCTTCCCTACCCTCTGGCTCCTATCCTTGTAACCGCCCCCGGTGCAAAACCTGTCCCATGCACCCTCCCACCACCACCTACTCCAGTCCTGTAACCCGGAAGGTGTACACGATCAAAGGCAGAGCCACGTGTGAAAGCACCCACGTGATTTACCAACTGACCTGCCTACACTGTGATGCATTCTATGTGGGAATGACCAGCAACAAACTGTCCATTCGCATGAATGGACACAGGCAGACAGTGTTTGTTGGTAATGAGGATCACCCTGTGGCTAAACATGCCTTGGTGCACAGCCAGCACATCTTGGCACAGTGTTACACCGTCCAGGTTATCTGGATACTTCCCACCAACACCAACCTATCCGAACTCCGGAGATGGGAACTTGCCCTTCAGTATATCCTCTCTTCTCGTTATCCGCCAGGCCTCAATCTCCGCTAATTTCAAGTTGCCGCCACTCATACCTCACCTGTCTCTCAGCAACTTCTTTGCCTCTACTCTTCCACCTCGACTGACATCTCTGCCCAAACTCTTTGTCTTTAAATATGTCTGCTTGTGTGTGTATGTGAGGATGCATATGTGTGTGTGTGCGAGTGTATACCTGTCCTTTTTTCCCCCTAAGGTAAGTCTTTCCGCTCCCGGGATTGGAATGACTCCTTACCCTCTCCCTTAAAACCCACATCCTTTCGTCTTTCCCTCTCCTTCCCTCTTTCCTGATGAGGCAACAGTTTGTTGCGAAAGCTTGAATTTTGTGTGTATATTTGTGTTTGTTTGTGTGTCTATTGACCTGCCAGCGCTTTTGTTTGGTAAGTCTCATCATCTTTCTTTTTGGATATATTTTTTCCACGTGGAGTGTTTCCCTCTGTTATATTCAATACTTTACATTTATTTACATCCTGGATCACCTGCCAGAGCCTGCACCACACAGTCATTGTCCAAACCAGTACTGTGTTCTGGGGTTGCTACATTCTTGTAGCCAAGAGCTTCTGACAGTTCGTACTAGATCACTTATATACATTGTAAACAGTAAGGGTCTTATTGTAGTTTATGTAGAAATATACGCTCTTGACTTTGTCTATTGCTGTAATCAGGCAAATGGCTGAAGACCACAACAACAACAAGAACAACAACAACAACATTATTATTATTATTTATTTACTTTCTCAGACGTTGAGTCTGGCTAAAAATGGAAAGTGACAACGCGGACCTTGATCAAGCATCACTTCCTTTTAACTGTACGGTATATGTTATATTGCATTTAGGAACTTTCGGGTAATTGAACATGTATCAATAATTACTGATTTCGGTAGTTGTATATATAAGTTTGGATGTAGCTGTATTGCATTGATGTACTGGTGGATATTGTGTGGTATGACTCCTGTAGTTGATAGTATAATTGGTATAATGTCAACTTTATCCTGATGCCACATATCCTTGACTTCCTCAGCCAGTTGGATGTATTTTTCAATTTTTTCTCCTGTTTTCTTCTGTATATTTGTTGTATTGGGTATGGATATTTCGATTAGTTGTGTTAATTTCTTCTTTTTATTGGTGAGTATGATGTCAGGTTTTTTATGTGGTGTTGTTTTATCTGTTATAATGTTTCTGTTCCAGTATAATTTGTATTCATCATTCTCCAGTACATTTTGTGGTGCATACTTGTATGTGGGAACGTGTTGTTTTATAAGTTTATGTTGTAAGGCAAGCTGTTGATTTATTATTTTTGATACATTGTCATGTCTTCTGGGGTATTCTGTATTTGCTAGTATTGTACACCCGCTTGTGATGTGATCTACTGTTTCTGTTTGTTGTTTGCAAAGTCTGCATTTATCTGTTGTGGTATTGGGATCTTTAATAATATGCTTGCTGTAATATCTGGTGTTTATTGTTTGATCCTGTATTGCAATCATGAATCCTTCCATCTCACTGTATATATTGCCTTTTCTTAGCCATGTGTTGGATGCATCTTGATCGATGTGTGGCTGTGTTAGATGATACGGGTGCTTGCCATGTAGTGTTTTCTTTTTCCAATTTACTTTCTTCGTATCTGTTGATGTTATGTGATCTAAAGGGTTGTAGAAGTGGTTATGAAATTGCAGTGGTGCAGCCAATGTATTTATATGAGTGATTGTTTTGTGTATTTTGCTAGTTTCTGCTCGTTCTAGAAAGAATTTTCTTAAATTGTCTACCTGTCCATAATGTAGGTTTTTTATGTCGATAAATCCCCTTCCTCCTTCCTTTCTGCTTAATGTGAATCTTTCTGTTGCTGAATGTATGTGCTGTACTCTATATTTGTGGCATTGTGATCATGTAAGTGTATTGAGTGCTTCTAGGTCTGTGTTACTCCATTTCACTACTCCAAATGAGTAGGTCAATATTGGTTTAGCATAAGTATTTATAGCTTTTGTCTTGTTTCTTGCTGTCAATTCTGTTTTCAGTATTTTTGTTAGTCTTTGTCTATATTTTTCTTTTAGTTCTTCTTTAATATTTGTATTATCTATTCCTATTTTTTGTCTGTGTTCTAGATATTTATAGGCATCCGTTTTTTCCATCGCTTCTATGCAGTCGCTGTGGTTATCCAATATGTAATCTTCTTGTTTAGTGTGTTTTCCCTTGACTATGCTATTTTTCTTTCATTTGTCTGTTCCAAAAGCCATATTTATATCATTGCTGAGTACTTCTGTTATCTTTAGTAATTGGTTGAGTTGTTGATTTGTTGCTGCCAGTAGTTTTACATCATCCATGTATAGCAAATGTGTGATTTTGTGTGGATATGTTCCAGTAATATTGTATCCATAATTTTTATTATTTAGCATGTTGGATAGTGGGTTCAGGGCAAGGCAGAACCAGAAAGGACTTAATGAGTCTCCTTGGTATATTCCACACTTAATCTGTATTGGCTGTGATGTGATATTATTTGAATTTGTTTGGATATTAAGTGTGGTTTTCCAATTTTTCATTACTATGTTTAGGAACTGTATCAATTTAGGATCTACTTTGTATATTTCCAATATTTGTAGTAACCATGAGTGGGGTGCACTATCAAAAGCTTTTTGGTAATCAATGTATGCATAGTGTAGTGACCTTTGTTTAGTTTTAGCTTGGTATGTCACCTCTGCATCTATTATCAGTTGCTCTTTACATCCTTGTGCTCCTTTGCAACAGCCTTTTTGTTCTTCATTTATAATTTTGTTCTGTGTTGTATGTGTCAATAATTTCTGAGTAATGACTGAAGTCAATATTTTGTATATTGTTGGTAGGCATGTTATGGGGCGATACTTAGCTGGGTTTGCTGTGTCCACTTGATTTTTAGGTTTCAGATAAGTTATTCCATGTGTAAGTGTATCAGGGAATGTGTATGGGTCTGCAATGTAACATGTCTGCTTGTGTCTGTATATGTGTGGATGGATATGTGTGTGTGTGTGTGCGAGTGTATGTATACCCGTCCTTTTTTCCCCCTAAGGTAAGTCATTCCGCTCCCGGGATTGGAATGACTCCTTACCCTCTCCCTTAAAACCCACATGCTTTCGTCTTTCCCTCTCCTTCCCTCTTTCCTGATGAGGCAACAGTTTGTTGCGAAAGCTTGAATTTTGTGTGTATGTTTGTGTTTGTTTGTGTGTCTGTCGACCTGCCAGCACTTTCATTTGATAAGTCACATCATCTTTGTTTTTAGATATGTTAAATAATTTAGTTAGATGTGAATGTGTTGAGGTGAACTTCTTTAGCCAGAAATTTGCTATTTTATCTTTTCCAGGGGCTTTCCAATTGTGAGTAGAATTAATAGCTTGGGTGACTTCATGTTGCAAAATTATCACTTCAGGCATTTGTGGTATCATCTTGTATGTGTCTGTTTCTGCTTGTATCCACCGTTCATGCCTGTTATGTTGTACCGGGTTTGACCATATGTTGCTCCAGAAGTGTTCCATGTCTGTTATGTTTGGTGGATTGTCTATTTTAATGTGTGTGTTATCTATTGTCTGGTAAAATTTCTTTTGGTTCGCGTTGAATGTTTGGTTTTGTTTCCTTCTATTTTCACTTTTTTTGTTTCTCCTAAGTCGTTTGGCCAATGCTTGTAATTTCTGCTTCTTCTCATCTAATTGCTCTATCGCTTCTTCTTGTGAGATTTTACCTAACCTTTTTTGTTTTTTTTCTGACATTTCATTTCTTATAAATTATGTTAGCTGTCTGATGTCCTTTCTCAGTTTTTCTATTCTGATCTGTAGCCTGTGTTGCCATGCTGGTTTTGTGGGTTTCGTCTGTGTGTTGGTTGGTTCTGATCTCTGCCTAGTGTGTATATTTAGTGTAGTGAGTGCTCCTATATAAACCAGTAGTTGTAACTCTTCCATAGTTGTGTTTTCATTTATTTTGTTGTGTATGATTGTGTTGATAGTTTTTATTGTTGTTTCGACTTGTGGGTTATTTGGTGGTCTATGCAAGAATGGTCTAATGTCTGTATTTGTGTCTTTGTATTCTATATATGTCAGCGGAAATTTTTCTTCTATATCTAACATGTGTGTCACTTCGTGTTCTATTTGTGCTTGTTCTGGTGACTCTTAAGATTTCGTTTTCCTCTGATTGTTTAATTGATGCGTGTTGTTCTTTGTTTGTTTGCACTGGGATGTTTGAGTCCATTACTGTATTTTCTTCTTCTTCTGATTGCACATTATTTTGTTCCAGTATTTGTTGTACTTGTTGTTTGATGTTTTCTAATTCTGACTGGGGTATCCTGTTATTTTTGATTATTACACAGATCTGATCAGCTAGTTGTTGTTCTGTTAAAAATTTTAATTCTGGGTATCTGGTAATAAATGCTCTGTATACTTGTGATCTGTATCCAGTTGTGTTGGTTCCTAGGTTTGTTGCTCGGTAATAACAGAACATGAGGTGTCGATTAACTTCATCTGACCATCTCATCCTCTGTCTTTGTTTTCCTTCTAGGGTGGTTGCAGGAAGCATATCCTGCAAAACACCTCTATTTGGATTTAAATCATTTTCCAGTTGGCTAGCAGTGTCGTTACCATTGTGGGCGGGCATAGGGTTTTAGCATCGTCCCCGACCATAACGACGCTTGTCCGAGGCTTCTTTAGTTCTGTCCTGAACCAACTAATCACACTAAAAGGGGGGTTAGCCCTATTAGTGGTTTGTTCTTTTCATCGCCTTTTACGACTGGCAGAACATACCGGAGGCCTATTCTTTTCCCGGGCCTCCACGGGGTTTATTATTATTATTATTATTATTATTATTATTATTATTATTATTATTACACCCCTTGTGGTACCACAGAAATTACCTTTACATCTGTTGATTATGCTCCATTAAGAGTGATGGGTCAACTTTTATCTGGCAAGGAAGTCTGGAATCCAGTCACAAATCTGGCTGGATAATTGGTAAGCTGATATTTTTTCACTAAATGGTAGTGCAGGATTGTGTCAACTGCCTTCCTGAAAAACAACGAACTCAGCATCAACCTGAGTGGCATGGTCTACAGCACTATGAGTCTCATGGAGTAACAGAGCAAGTTGAGTTTAGCAAGATCTTTGTTGACTTTTATATCCACAGTGAATATTTGATATTGACTACTAAGATACTCTGCAATTTGTATCCTGTCACTCTTGTTAACCAAATACATTTTCCTACCTTTCTTAACATTCCTTATAATACTCATAGTCCTAGTTGCTATTGAAGGCTTGTGATCACTGATACCTTCCTCTAACTCAACTGATATAAGTGATTCGATTTTGCCACTGTAAGCATCCTGTTCCTCACCGAGTCTAAAACGGTGGTTGAATAAGTATTTTTACAAAGCTTAACGGTGTTGACATGTTGTTATAATGAGAACATATACTTCTGTTTTGTCATAGGTATTGCAGGGTAAAATAGTTCTCCTTTACAATTGTTACTAATGAAAAGTTTCTTAATTGTGAAGGGAATAGTATGAACTGATCATGGAAAGTCACAAAAACTGTAGACGTAGAACATATAGCACCAGAAGGCAATGATCCTGTAAAATTGGTCATCTACAGAAGCAATCATGAGCTAATGCTTATGACAGATATTTTTAAGTATTGTCCTTGATGAACACAGGTCCCTTTTCTGAATATGAGATCCCAAGTTGGAAGTGGTTATTGTGACTGTAAATGTTAGGTTTGTCATTGAGTCTGTAACAGTGGTCTTATGAGTATTCTCACAGAGCTTTAATCATGCTGTAGTGTTGTTATAGTAATAAAATATGGTTCTGCTTGATAGTTCCTATTGTAATGTAAGGTAGTTCAGCTTTATTGTTGCTGCAGAAGAGAGATTATTAATTTAGAAGGGAATAGTAAGATCTCATAATAGAAATTTAAAGAACTGTATGAAGATAGACCATGCACAACAGGAGGCAGTGGTCCTGAACAGTTGCCCATCTGGAGAAGCAATCATGTGATAATGCGTATGCTGATAATGTTTGGGTATTCTCACTGACCAATGCAGATCGCTATACTGTATACAAGATGGTGAGTTGGGAGTGGTTATTGTCTCTATGCATTCTGTTCCTCATTGCATCTGAACCAGTGGTTGAGTAACTATTCTCACACAGATTAATGGTGCTGTTGTGTTATGATAAGAAAATATAGATCTGCTTTATAGTTGCTATTGTAAGAAAATATAGTTCGGATTTATAGTTACAGGTGACAAAAAATTTCTTGGTTTTTCAGAGAATAGTAGGAACATGTTATGGAGTCACAAGAACTGAACTAAGGTAGACTGTATAGCAGCAGGAGGCAGTGGTCCTGTACAACTGGGGATTTACAGAAGTTGTTGTTGTTGTGGTCTTCAGTCCTGATACTGGTTTGATGCAGCTCTCCATGCTACAATATCCTGTGCAAGCTTCTTCATCTCCCAGTACCTACTGTAGCTTATATCCTTCTGAATTTACTTAGTGTATTCATCTCTTGGTCTCCCTCTACGATTTTTACCCTCCACGCTGCCCTCCAGTACTAAATTGGTGATCCCTTGATGCCTCAGAAACATGTGCTGCTAACCGATCCCTTCTTCTGGTCAAGTTGTTCCACAAACTCCTCTTCTCCCCAATTCTATTCAATAACTCCTCATTAGTTATGTGATCTACCCATCTAATCTACAGCATTTTTTTGTAGCGCTACATTTTGATAGCTTCTAGTCTCTTCTTGTCCAAACTATTGGCAAACCATTCATGTTTCACTTCCATACATGGCTACACTCCATACAATTACTTACAGAAACAACTTCTTGATCTTAAATCTATATTCAATGTTAACAAATTTCTCTTCTTCAGAAATGCTTTCCTTGCCATTGCCAGTCTACATTATATATCCTCTCTACTTCGACCATCATCAGTCATTTTGCTCCCCAAATAGCAAAATTCTTTTACTACTTTAAGTGTCTCATTTCCTAATCCCATTCCCTCAGCATCACCCGACTTAATTCGACTACATTCCATTACCCTCATTTTGCTTTTGTTGTTCATCTTATATCCTCCTTTCAAGACACTGTCCATTCCGTTCAACTCCTCTTTCAAGTCCTTTGCTGTCTCTGACAGAATTACTACGTCATTGGCGAACCTCAAAGTTTTTATTTCTTCTCCATGGATTTCAATACCTACTCCAAACTTTTCTTTTGTTTCCTTTACTACTTACTCAATCTACAGATTGAATAGCATCGGGGAGAGGCTACAACCCTGTCTCACTCCCTTCCCAATCACTGCTCCCCTTTCATGTCCCTCGACTCTTATAACTGCCATCTGCTTTCTGTACAAATTGTAAATAGCCTTTCGCTCCCTGTATTTTTCCCCTGCCACCTTCAGAATTTGAAAGAGAGTATTCCAGTCAACATTGTCAAACTTGCCTTTCCTTAATCTTTCTTCTAAGATAAGTCGTAGGGTCAGTATTGCCTCACATGTTCCAACATTTCTACGGAATCCAAACTGATCTTCCACGAGGTCGGCTTCTACCAGTTTTTCCATTCGTCTGTAAAGATTTCACGTTAGTATTTTGCAGCTGTGACTTATTAAACTGATAGTTCGTTAATTTTCACATCTGTCAACACCTGCTTTCATTGGGATTGGAATTATTATATTCTTCTTGAAGTCTGAGGGAATTTCTTGCTCACAAGATGGTAGAGTTTTGTCAGGACTGGCTATCCCAAGGCTGCCAGTAGTTCTAATGGTATGTTGTCTACTCCCGGGGCCTCGTTTAGACTTAGCTCTTTCAGAGCTCTGTCAAACTCTTCACGCAGTATCATATCTCCCTTTTCATCTTCATCTACCTCCTCTTCCATTTCCATAATATTGTCCTCAGGAACATCATCCCTGTATAAAAACTGAAATTAAATTCATAATATTCTTATCTCCTCTACCTGTAGGTGGTTTACCACCATTTCTTGGATTCCTACAAAAATGAATTGTAATACAATCGTTAATAGAAAACAACATAATGACTATTATAACTATTATAGTCGTATTAACTACAATTACACTTTATTATTACATACGTATTAGATTCTCACCCTTGATTATGTCATATACAGAAAATTAATAGACCCTCTATATACTCATTCCACCTTTCTGCTTTCCCTTCTTTGCTTCAAACTGGGTTTCCATCTGAGCTCTTGATATTCATGCAAGTGGTTCTCTTTTCTCCAAAGGTCTCTTTAATTTTCCTGTAGGCAGTATCTATCTTACCCCTCATGAGATAAGCCTCTACACCCTTACATTTGTCCTCTAGCTATCCCTGCTTAGCCATTTTGCATTTCCTGTCGATCTCATTTGTGAGATGTTTCTATTCCTTTTTGACTGCTTTGCTTACTGCATTTTTGTACTTTCTCCTTTCATCAATTAAATTCATTATCTCTTCTGTTACCCAAGATTTTCTACTAGCCCTCATCTTTTTACCCACTTGATCCTCTGCTGCCTCCACTACTTCATCAATCAGAGCTACCCATTCTTCTTCTACTGTATTTCTTTCCCCCATTCTTGTCAATTGTTCCCTTATGCTCTCCCTGAAACACTACAACCTCTGGTTCTTTGAGTTTATCCACGTCCCATCTCCTTAAATTCCCACCTTTTTGCAGTTTCTTCAGTTTCAATCTGCAGTTCATAACCGATAGATTGTGGTCAGAGTCCACATCTGCCCCTGGAAATGTCTTACAATTTAAAACCTGGTTCCTAAATCTCTGTCTTACCATTATATAATCTATCTGATACCTTTTAGTATCTCCAGGGTTCTTCCAGGTATACAACCTTCTTTTATGATTCTTGAACCAAGTGTTAGCTATGATTAAGTCATGCTCTGTGCAAAATTCTACCAGGCGGCTTCCTCTTGCATTTCTTCCCCCCAATCCATATTCACCTACTATGTTTCCTTCTCTCCCTTTTCCTACTGACGAATTCCAGTCACCCATGCCTATTAAATTTTCGTCTCCCTTCACTACCTGAATAATTTCTTTTATCTCATCATACATTTCATCAATTTCTTCAACATCTGCAGAGCTAGTTGGCATATAAACTTGTACTACTGTAGTAGGCATGGGCTTTGTGTCTATCTTGGCCACAATAATGCATTCACTATGCTGTTTGTAGTAGCTTACCTGCACACCTATTTTTTTATTCATTATTAAACCTCATCCTGCATTACCCCTATTTTATTTTGTATTTATAACCCTGTACTCACCTGACCAAAAGTCTTGTTCCTCTTGCCACCGAACTTCACTAATTCCCACTATATCTAACTTTAACCTCTCCATTTCCCTTTTTAAATTTTCTAGCCTATCTGCCCGATCAAGGGATCTGACATTCCATGCTCTGATCCGTAGAACACCAGTTTTCTTTCTCCTGATAACGACATCCTCTTGAGTAGTCCCCGCCCGGAGATCCGAATGGGGGACTATTTTACCTCCAGAATATTTTACCCAAGAGGACGCCATCATCATTTAATCATACAGTAAAGCTGCATGCCCTCAGGAAAAATTACGGCTGTAGTTTCCCCTTGCTTTCAGCCGTTCACAATACCAGCACAGCAAGGCCGTTTTGGTTAGTGTTACAAGGCCAGGTCAGTCAATCATACAGACTGTTGCCCCTGCAACTACTGAAAAGGCTGCTGCCCCTCTTTAGATTAGATTAGATTAGTTTACATTCCATAGATCCGTGCTGAGGAGATCCTCGTGGATGTGGAACATGTCATTTTTTTTTTTTTTTTAAAGCTGAAATAACAATACTAATAGTATGAATATATACAATACATCATTTGTTTCTATTAAAAAATTCATCAATGGGGTAGAAGGAGTTGGCCACTAGTAAGTCTTTCAGGCTCCTTTTAAGCTGATCTTTATTTGTAACTAAATTTTTTTATGTTTACTGGCAAATTATTGAAGATGAGTGTTCCTGAGGAGTGGACCCCTTTTTGAACTAAAGTAAGTGCTTTTAAGTACTTGTGCAGATCATTTTTGTTCCTGGTATTGTATGTATGAACTGAGCTGTTTGTTGGAAAAAGAGATATATTATTTAGGACAAATTTCATTAATGAGTAAATATACTGAGAGGCAGTAGTTAGTATACCCAGTTCTTTGAAGAGGTTTCTACAGGACGCCCGTGAATTTACTCCACAAATAATACGTATTACACGCTTTTGGACTCTGAAAACTTTTGTTTGACTTGAAGAGTTACCCCAAAATATTATACCATATGACATTATGGAATGAAAGTGCGCAAAGTATGCAAGCTTTTTCATTTTTATGTCGCCTATGTCTGTTAACACTCGAATTGCAAATACAGATTTGTTAAGGCGTTTCTGCAGTTCTGTGGTGTGCTCTTCCCAACTGAATTTATTATCAAGTTGTAACCCCAGGAATTTAAGACTGTCAACCTCTTCTATCTGCTCTTCTTCGTATTTTATGCATATGCTGGGTGGAAACCTCTTACAGGTTCTAAATTGCATATAGTGAGTCTTTTCTAAGTTTAATGTCAGTGAGTTTGCTTTAAACCATTTATTAATATCCATGAAAATATCATTAGCAGATCTTTCTAGAACTACACTTGACATACTATTTATTGCAATACTTGTGTCATCTGCAAACAAAATGAACTCTGCTTCTGGCAGTGTAACTGATGAGAGATCATTAATGTACACAAGAAAAAGCAATGGCCCTAAGATGGACCCTTGTGGGACACCACATGTAATTTCCTCCCATTCTGATGATGACTGATGACTTAATTCACTAGTCCCTTGCACTGACACCCTTTGTTTCCTGTTAGTGACGTATGATGGTTGAGCAGCTGCCTGTACATTACTTTTTCTAAAATTTTTGAGAATGCTGGCAAAAGTGAAATCGGTCTGTAGTTTGATGGTATCTCTTTATCCCCTTTCTTGAATAGAGGCTTGACATCTGCATATTTAGCCAGTCAGGAAATGTCCCAGTTATAATTGACTGGTTACACAAGTAACTTAGAATTGTAGTAAACTCACAAGAACATCCCTTAATTAACTTTGTTGATATTTCATCGTACCCACTAGAATGCTTTGTTTTTAAAGATTTTATTATGGACGTTATTTCTTTTGGTGAAGTGAGTGATATATTCATGTACTTGAAACTATTTGTGAAGGCTAGTTTAAGATATTCAAGGGCATTATTTACTGATCCTGAAAGTCCCATTCTATCAGTAACAGATATAAAGTACTTGTTAAATAGATTTGCCACACTATGCCCATCAGTTACTAATGTGTCATCTACCCTTAGTGCTATTTGCTCCTGTTCCTTTCTGGTTCTACCAGTCTGCTCTTTCACTATATCCCATATTGTTTTTATTTTGTTCCCTGACATTGCTATCTTCTTCTCGTAGTGCATTTGTTTAGACATCTGAATTACTTTTTTTAATGTTTTACAGTATTCCTTGTATTTAGCTAAATCATCAGCACTGGAGCTATCCTTGGTCAACAGATACATTTTCCTTTTTGTCTTACAGGAAATCTTTATTCCTTGTGTAATCCATGGTTTTATTATAGACTTCTGTTTAATTTGGGTAACTTTTAGAGGAAAACAGTTTTCAAACATGGTACTGACATTGTTCATGAATGTGTTATATTTTTCATTCATGTCATGAGCACTATAAACATCTTTCCAGTTCATATCTTTGAGCAGTTTTCTAAAACACTCAAATTTTGGTCGATTGACTACTCTCCTGTACTCAGATTTAGCAGTCTTGATAATCTGCTTAGAATTTACATCTAAAACAAGGAGCTGCATGTCATGATCTGATAGTCCATTTATAACAGGTTTTATGATATGATTTTGTTCCTTTGATTTGTCTATAAAAATGTTATCAATGGCTGTGCTTGAGGATTTAGTAATCCTAGTTGGAAAGTTTACAGTGTGAGTTAGATTGAAAGACAACATTACTAACTGCAGTGAATGTTTACTGGAAGATTGCATTAGAAAATCTGTATTAAAGTCACCAGCAATCAAAATTTATTTGTTTCTTCCTGTTAAATAACCCAAAAGAGCTTCTAGATGATCTAAGAATAGATTATAATTTCCTGCAGGTGCTCGGTAAATAGTTATTATTATATAGGATCTGTTATGGAACTCTACTTCTGTTGCACATGCTTCTAGATGCTGCTCTAAACAGAATTTATTAATGTCAATGTTCTTGAATTTATGGCAGTTTTTGATAAATGTGGCAACTCCTCCTCCATCCATATCTACTCTGCAGAAGTAGGAAGCTAGCTTAAATCCTGAAATGTCTAACACATCTATATCAGTGGTCACTTGATGTTCAGAGAGGCAGATTATGTCAATCTGGTTAGATGAATTCATTTCATCGATACAAATGAGTAGTTCATCAACTTTATTTCTAAGTCCCGGACTGTTCTGGTGTAATAAAGATAACTGATACTGCATACTAATGGGATTGTAACTGCTTTGGCAAAGATGAACTGGCAGTTTCTGATTACTTTCTGTTAAACACTGTTTAAATGGAGGCTGTATGATAAAATCAAAGAAAAAGTCTCTTATTTTGTTCCACATTACAACCTACTCGAAGCCGATCGAAATTGAAGTGTATCTCTTGGATAGGTTTACTTGTTACAAGATTATTAAGCAGGCTGTGTATAGCTCCGGTGGAGAAGCTGAAGATGAAAGTAGGTGAATAGCAAATTGTACAGTTATAAGTAAGCCATGAACCATGGACCTTGCCGTTGGTGGGGAGGCTTGCGTGCCTCAGCGATACAGATGGCCGTACCGTAGGTGCAATCACAACGGAGGGGTATCTGTTGAGAGGCCAGGCAAACATGTGGTTCCTGAAGAGGGGCAGCAGCCTTTTCAGTAGTTGCAGGGGCAACAGTCTGTATGATTGACTGATCTGTCCTTGTAACATTAACCAAAACGGCCTTGCTGTGCTGGTATTGCGAACGGCTGAAAACAAGGGGAAACTACAGCCGTAATTTTTCCCGAGGACATGCAGCTTTACTGTATGATTAAATGATGATGGTGTCCTCTTGGGTAAAATATTCTGGAGGTAAAATAGTCCCCCATTCGGATCTCCGGGCGGGGACTACTCAGGAGGATGTCGTTATCAGGAGAAAGAAAACTGGTGTTCTACGGATCGGAGCGTGGAATGTCAGATCCCTTAATCGGGCAGGTAGGCTAGAAAATTTAAAAAGGGAAATGGATAGGTTAAAGTTAGATATAGTGGGAATTAGTGAAGTTCGGTGGCAGGAGGAACAAGACTTTTGGCCAGGTGAATACAGGGTTATAAATACAAAATCAAATAGGGGTAATGCAGGAGTAGGTTCAATAATGAATAAAAAAATAGGAGTGCAGGTTAGCTACTACAAACAGCATAGTGAACGCATTATTGTGGCCAAGATAGACACAAAGCCCATGCCTACTACAGTAGTACAAGTTTATATGCCAACTAGCTCTGCAGATGATGAAGAAATAGATGAAATGTATGACGAGATAAAAGAAATTATTCAGGTAGTGAAGGGAGACGAAAATTTAATAGTCATGGGTGACTGGAATTCGTCGGTAGGAAAAGGGAGAGAAGGAAACATAGTAGGTGAATATGGATTGGGGGGAAGAAATGAAAGAGGAAGCCGCCTTGTAGAATTTTGCGCAGAGCATAACTTAATCATAGCTAACACTTGGTTCAAGAATCATACAGGGTGAGGCAGTGAAACGGCACGATTTCGATAGTGGTTGTCGGGTGCGGAGGGGGGTTGCGAGAGTGGGGGAAGTGACCTTGGGCGTCTAGAGTGGTGGAAGTTTCAGTAGCCATGGAGCATTGGTCGAGTGCGCAATGTGCATATGCCGTAAAGGCATATTACAAAAACGCGGATAGTGTGATTGGTGCTCAACGCGCCTTTCGTCGTGAATTCAACCTGCCGCCACGGGCTCCCGTGCCATCAAGGAAAGCCATTCTCCCTTGGGTTAAAACCTTTGAAGCTACTGCTCAAGTGCAAAGTCTTCCAGGAAAATCCACCAAGAACAAAAGAAGACCTGAAGGAGCGAATTCGACAGGAAATTAACAACATTCCAGTACAGATGCTACGAAACGTCACGGGACAATTTCATCTCAGGCTTAGACAATGTGTGCAAAACCAAGGACGACACCTCACTGACACCATATTTAAAAAATGATTATTTTTAAGTTAAATCTTTAATTTCCACTCTTGTACTTGAGATCCATGTTCAACTATTATGATTTTACTTGTAAATAAATCTTTGGTGGTTTTACAAAATCGTGCCGTTTCACTGCCTCACCCTGTAAAAGAAGGTTGCATACATGGAAGAATCCTGGAGATACTAAAAGGTATCAGATAGATTATATAATGGTAAGACAGAGATTTAGGAACCAGGTTTTAAATTGTAAGACATTTCCAGGGGCAGATGTGGACTCTGACCACAATCTATTGGTTATGAACTGCAGATTGAAACTGAAGAAATTGCAAAAAGGTGGGAATTTAAAGAGATGGGACGTGGATAAACTGAAAGAACCAGAGGTTGTACAGAGTTTCAGGGAGAGCATAAGGGAACAATTGACAAGAATGGGGGAAAGAAATGCAGTAGAAGAAGAATGGGTAGCTTTGAGGGGTGAAGTAGTGAAGGCAGCAGAGGATCAAGTAGGTAAACAGTAGAATTCCTTGGGTGACAGAAGAAATATTGAATTTGATTGATGAAAGAAGAAAATATAAAAATGCAGTAAATGAAGCAGGCAAGAAGGAATACAAACGTCTAAAAAATGAGATTGACAGGAAGTGCAAAATGGCTAAGCAGGGATGGCTAGAGGACAAATGTAAGGATGCAGAGGCTTGTCTCACTAGGGGTAAGATAGATACTGCCTACGGGAAAATTAAAGAGACCTTTGGAGAAAAGAGAACCACTTGTATGAATATCAAGAGCTCAGATGGCAACCCAGTTCTAAGCAAAGAAGGGAAGGCAGAAAGGTGGAAGGAGTATATAGAGGGTTTATACAAGGGAGATGTATTTGAGGACAATATTATGGAAAGGGAAGAGGATGTAGATGAAGACGAAATGGGAGATAAGATACTGCGTGAAGAGTTTGACAGAGCACTGAAAGACCTGAGTCGAAACAAGGCCCCGGGAGTAGACAACATTCCATTAGAACTACTGATGGCCTTGGGAGAGCCAGTCATGACAAAACTCAACCATCTGGTGAGCAAGATGTATGAGACAGGCAAAATACCCTCAGACTTAAAGAAGAATATAATAATTCCAATCCCAAAGAAAGCAGGTGTTGACAGATCTGAAAATTACCGAACTATCAGTTTAATAAGTCATGGCTGCAAAATACTAACACGAATTCTTTACAGATGAATGGAAAAACTTGTAGAAGTGGACCTCGGGGAAGATCAGTTTGGATTCCGTGGAAATGTTGGAACACGTGAGGCAATACTAACCTTACAACTTATCTTAGAAGAAAGATTAAGAAAAGGCAAACCTACGTTTCTAGCATTTGTAGACTTAGAGAAAGCTTTTGACGATGTTAACTGGAATACTCTCTTTCAAATTCTGAAGATGGCAGGGGAAAAATACAGGGAGCGAAAGGCTATTTACAATTTGTACAGAAACCAGGTGGCAGTTATAAGAGTCGAGGGGCATGAAAGGGAAGCAGTGGTTGGGAAAGGAGTGAGACAGGGTTGTAGCCTCTCCCCGATGTTATTCAATCTGTATATTGAGCAAGCAGTAAAGGAAACAAAAGAAAAATTTGGAGTAGGTATTAAAATTCATGGAGAAGAAGTAAAAACTTTGAGGTTCACCGACGACATTGTAATTCTGTCAGAGACAGCAAAGGACTTGGAAGAGCAGTTGAACGGAATGGACAGTGTCTTGAAAGGAGGATATAAGATGAACATCAACAAAAGCATAACGAGGATAATGGAATGTAGTCAAATTTCATCGGGTGATGATGAGGAAATTAAATTAGGAAATGAGACACTTAAAGTAGTAAAGGAGTTTTGCTATTTAGGGAGTAAAATAACTGATGATGGTCGAAGTAGAGAGGATATAAAATGTAGACTGGCAATGGCAAGGAAATCGTTTCTGAAGAAGAGAAATTTGTTAACGTCGAGTATAGATTTAAGTGTCAGGAAGTCGTTTCTGAAAGTATTTGTATGGAGTGTAGCCATGTATGGAAGTGAAACATGGACAATAACTAGTTTGGACAAGAAGAGAATAGAAGCTTTCGAAATGTGGTGCTACAGAAGAATGCTGGAGATAAGGTGGGTAGATCACGTAACTAATGAGGAGGTATTGAATAGGATTGGGGAGAAGAGAAGTTTGTGGCACAACTTGACTAGAGGAAGGGATCGGTTGGTAGGACATGTTTTGAGGCATCAAGGGATCACAAATTTAGCATTGGAGGGCAGTGTGGAGGGTAAAAATCGTAGAGGGAGACCAAGAGATGAATACACTAAGCAGATTCTGAAGGATGTAGCTTGCAGTAGGTACTGGGAAATGAAGAAGCTTGCACAGGATAGAGTAGCATGGAGAGCTGAATCAAACCAGTCTCAGGACTGAAGACCACAACAACAACAACATGATAAAATCTGACTCCTGTTCATCTGTTTTCTCAAACTGAGTGTGTCTGCCAATTTCTCTTAAAACTCGTTTTCTTTCCCCCTTCCCTATCCTAAAAAAGGCATCCCTCTGACACCTGTGACCACTGGTATTTTACCACTTGTGCCAGTGTCCCCCCTTAAGTTTTCTGCAATCAACCCAGACAGTTTTTCCTTCCCTTTCCTATTGAGGTGAAGGCCATGCCTAGTGTAGTCCCACCTATCGATAGCATCCACAGGAATCAAACCAATATGGGACCCTATATCTGTCCTAAGCAGCCACTCCAACTCCAAGTTCACCCTGCCTACGGAAGAGTTCAAATGAGGCTGATCATGGCGTCTCAACACAGACACAAATCCCACACTCGTATGCTTCGTTGCTGATGCTATCTTCACCAGGTCACTCTCTATGGAATATTCAGAGTCTCTGCCAATGCTATTTCCCAGACCACCCACTATAACCACGGCATCCTCCTTTGTGAAATCCTTGCATAAAGCACCTACATCCTCTGTTACCTGACCCAGATCTGCACTAGGCTTGAAAAAGTTTGTGACCTGGTACTCTGGACCTAGATTTTCCTGCAGTAGTTGGCCAACACCTCTACCATGGGAACTACCTAACAACAGAACTTTCTTTCTCTTTACAAATTTCCCTACCTTTTTCAAGTCCCTGAAAGCTTGTTGTGCCCTTTCTACAGCTTCAGCTACATGAAGCTCATCCGATTCTGACTGAGGTAACAGGTCAAATCTATTTTCAAGATTTATGACAAAGCTGTCTGATGCTCTCCTTTGCCTGTCCCCCTATTAGCTGTTGCCACTTCCCACCTCTGTTCACCCTTCTCCCTCTTTAACCTGTCCAGATCCTCCCTTGCCTTGTCTAGGTCAGCTTGAAGAGCTGCAATTTTCCCTTCCTGTTCCAGTATTTTTCTATTTCTACTGCAGATCCTACAATACCACTGGTGAGCCTCATTTATGTCCCCATTTCCCACGCCACTACATTCACCCCAATGAAAGAAACTACAGCACTCATCACACCATACCCCGGAACTAATGATCCTACGGCATGTCACACACTTCTCACTCATGGTAAAAACAGAAATCGTATAAGCTGATTTAAGTAGTGACTAAAACGTAAACAAAGGACCCTAGAAACTATTCAGGCAGATATAAATAAATTGAAAGAGTACTGAATAAAAAAAACTGGTGATTACATATGACTCACTGTTTACTTATGATACGCGCGCATGAAATTAAGCCTAAAATCCGTGCTATAGGTGCGAGAAGGAAAATAAACTTCTTACCCCGTTTAATCCTCTTTAACACTTCACTAACACTTCCACTAATTCAACAACACTTATATTATATTTATAACACCTGTACACGTTTTCCAGGAACCACACATTTGTATGGCCTCTCAATAGATACCCCTCTGTTGTGATTGCACCTACGGTATGGCTATCTGTATCATTGAGGCACACAAGCCTCCCCACCAATGGCAAGGTCCATGGTTCATGGTTACAGAAGTAAGCTGTTATAACCTTTAAGCACTAATAAATTGCGAGGATATACAAATGTAGAACAATAGCGGTTTACATGCTACCAACTCCGAATTTGTCATTAGACTGCCGTGCCGTGACATGTGGCCAGCGCCGTTCATAGCCAGGTGGCGCTCCCGCGCTCAGCCGAGCTGCGGAGCGCCTCTATCGCCGTGTTCACGTACTGACGTAGTGGCACTTTTAAATCTCATGGCACTGTTACAACACTTTTCCCCCCTTGAAAAAAAAAAAAACACTCACTTCCTTGGAGACACGGACAGTGCGGAGACATCCATGGCCTCTCGGGAGGTCCCGAGAAGATCCTGCGGAGAAACACGAGAGTATGGTCGAAAATGTCCAGGACAGAAGCTGGTGTGTGGAACGTGCCTTCTGGACGAGATGATGGGTGAAAACTCCGGAGCAGCATCCATAGGTGTCGTGGACCTGGGGGTGTGCTCCAGCGAGATGGGTCCCGGAGAAGGCGGCGTCGCGACTGGGGCCGGTTCCGGCACACTCGGAAGTGGTAGCGGTGTCGACTGCAGCAACACACACGGAAGATCGGCAGCAGTGACAGGACTGGCTTCTCGGGCTGGTGGAGGCGAAAGAGGGGGTGGTGGCACCGGCGTGGCCACCACTCGTGGGCGCATCTGGTCGTAATGGTGAACAACCAAGCCGTCGTCTGTACGTATTTCACAAAGCTGGCGGCTGCGAAGAGCCTTGACCACCCCTGGAATCCATTTAGGGCGAGATCCATACCCCCGTGCCCACACGTCGGTGCCCACCGAGTATTTTCCCGCACTAGGGGACACAGTACAAGGCCTGACAGGATGAAGCAGGTGCAGTAGAGTGCGCGGTTGGCGGCCATGCAAGAGTTCAGCAGGGTTGCGATCACCCAGAGGCGTGAAGCGATAAGAACTCAGAAATTGCAACAGAGCATCATCTGTGGAAAAATGACTAAGGAATTTTTTCATATGGCTTTTGAAAGTGTAGACAAGGCGCTCGACCTCCCCATTCGATTGCGGATGGAAGGGCGGTGCTGTAACATGATGAATCCCGTGTCCAGTACAAAAATCATGGAATGCCTGCGAAGAGAACTGAGGGCCATTGTCCGTGACGATCGTGGATGGAAGACCTTCTAGCGCAAAGATTTTGGACAAAGCCAGCGTCATCGCCGCAGTGGTGGGCGACGGACATCGAACAACAAATGGAAACTTTGAGAAGGCGTCAATCAACAGTAGCTAATAAGTGCCGAGGAAGGGGCCGGCAAAGTCAGCGTGCACCCGTTCCCATGGCTGCGCCAGATCAGGCCATGGAGAGGGCATTGTACGGGGTGCAGCCAGTTGTTGAGCACACTGACCACACGAAGCGACCATGTGGGCGACGTCCGAATCAATACCGGGCCAATAAACGTGCCTGTGGGCCAGGGACTTAGTTCGAGAAATCCCCCAATGGCCTCATGCAACAGTTTGAGAACATCTTTGCGAAGAGAGGCTGGCACCACGACCCGTGGAGAGGTGCCATCCGTGGCCAGAAGCACAACACCCTCATGAACAGACAGACAAAGGCGCAAGGCATGGTAGTTGTGAAGGGGATCCGATGCCCGGCCCTTGGTCCTGTCCGGCCAAGCCCGTTGAACAAAACCGATCACCTGATGCAGGACCGGGTCCCGCATAGTAGCCGACGCGACCTGCGAACCTGTAAGTGGAAAACCCTCGAACGCACGACGTTCTTCCTCATCAATGTGGAAACAGAGTAGTTCATCTGGATCGAAAACCGGGTCAGGGACCATCGGCAAACGTTACAATGCGTCAGCGTTGGCGTGCTGGGCCGTGGGGTGATAGTGAATCTCATAGTAAAAACGAGACAAGTATAAGGCCCAACGTTGCAGGCGGTGAGCTGCCTTATCCGGAAGTGACGCCGATGGGCTGAACAGAGAGACCAGCGGCTTGTGGTCGGTGATGAGGTGAAATTTAGAACCATACAAAAAAACGCTGAACTTTTTTAGAGCATAAATGATAGCGAGCGCCTCCTTTTCGATTTGAGAGTAACGCCGTTGGGCATCGTTGAGAGTCTTGGAAGCATAGGCGATGGGTCGTTCCGACCCATCCTCATACCGATGGGTGAGAACAGCCCCTAGGCCATACTGTGACGCGTCAGTCGCCAGAACCAAGTGTTGACCCGGACGGAATGTGGCAAGACAAGGCGCTGACTGCAAATGAGCCTTCAGGTGGACAAAAGCCTGCTCACACTCGTCGGACCAACAGAAAGGAATGTTTTTGCGTAACAGCTGATGCAGAAGATGAGCTACCGCCGCCGCGGATGGAATGAATTTGTGATAATAAGCAATCTTGCCTAGAAACGCCTGAAGTTCTTTGACCACAGACGGCCGGGGTAGAGTGGTAATGGCCGCAACGTGCTGACGTAGAAGACGTATACCCTCACGGGACAAGTGGAAACCAAGATACACAATGGAGGGTTGGAAGAACTGTGACTTGTCCAGATTGCACTTCAACCCAGCCGAATGCAGAACCTGAAACAGTGAACGCAAATTGCGAAGGTGCTCCTCAGTGGAGGCCCCCGTGACAACAATATCATCCAGGTAGTTGATGCAGCCGGGAACGAAAGCCGTGAGCTGTTCCAAAAACCGCTGAAAAATGGCCGCCGCGCTAGCAACGCCAAATGGTAACCGCTGGTACTGATACAACCCACAAGGAGTGTTGATGACGAGAAATTCCTTGGAAGGCGCATCCAACGGCAACTGATGGTACACCTCTGATAAGTCAAGTTTGGAAAAGAACTGGCCCCCAGCGAGCTTGGTAAATAACTCCTCAGGACGGGGAAGAGGATAAGTGTCAATGAGGCTCTGAGCGTTGACAGTGGCTTTAAAATCACCACACAATCGCAGACTGCCATTTGGTTTAGAAACCACCATGATTGGTGATGCCCATTCGATGGAGGTAACAGGAAGGAGAATCCCTGAAGCTGTTAACCTGTCTATCTCAGCCTTGACAGGTGCACGCAACGCCATCGGAATAGGGCGTGCCCGGAAAAACTTAGGGTGAGCTGTAGGTTTAAGAGTAATGTGGGCTTCAAAATCCTGGTCACGACCCAGACCAGCAGAGAACACGGACGAGAATTCAGAACACAATTCATCCAGCTGTTGATACGGAATATCCTCAGATATGAGGTGCACATCATCATCAATGGAGAACCTGAACAACTGGAAAGCATCATAACCGAACAGGTTTTCAGTGCCCGCATGATCCACCACATAAAACGTGAGGGGCCTAACAACAGATTTGTAGGCAGTGGAAGCATCAAACTGGCCAACGATAGGAATTTTCTGCTTATTATAAGTCCCCAGATTTCGCGTAACGGAAGACAAGGGAGGGGAGCCCAACTCCAAATACGTGCGAGAATTAATGAGAGTTACTGCAGAGCCAGTGTCCACTTGCAGGCAAATGTCTTTATCCAGAACACGAACAGTGACAAACAACTTATTTGTTTGAGAAAGCACACAGTTAACATCCATGTCCGATGCCTCGTCCTCGTCGACAGGAACTTTAGGGGACTGAAACACAGAAGCAATGTGGCCTTTTTTCCTACATGAATTACACGTGGCCCAACGTTTTGGACACGCGGTCCTGTCATGCTGTACAAAACAACGTGGACAAGAAGGAAGTGTGGAACGAACCTGCTTCTGTGGTTGCTGTTTTCGCTGCGAGCGTGGCGGCCCAACGCGATGTTGTTGACGTGAGTGAACCGCCGCCACATCGTCGTTCCCCTGTGAAACAGGCAAATTGTCCGTGTCGAAAGTTGTCTGTAGAGTGCCTACATCACACCACGCGTCTATCTGCGCACCAGGAGCGTGAGACACTTCAAAAGATTGAGCGATGCTTAGCACTTCCGACAACGACGGGTTTGGTAGTTGTAAGGCACGTTGCCAAACTTCTTTATCAGGAGCAAGCCGTAGAATAGCGTCCCGAACCATTGAATCAGCATAAGACTCATGATGAGTGTCCGTGACAAACTGACATTTCCTACTCAGACCGTGTAGTTCCGCCGCCCAAGTCCGGTAAGATTGATGGGGCTGTTTACGACACTGGTAGAACGCCACGCGGGCGGCAACGACGTGGGTGTTTTTTCGGTAATAGGCAGACAATAAGTCACACATTTCTTGGAAGGACAGAGAGGCAGGTTCCCGCAGAGGGGCTAACTGAGATAGCAGCTGATAGATCCGTGGGGAAATCCAAGATAGAAATAACGACTTACACATAGGAATGTCGACAACGCCGAAAGCCAAGAAGTGTTGCTGCAGACGCTTCTCATAATCCTCCCAGTCTTCAGCGGCCTCGTCGTACGGAGGGAACGGAGGCGGAGAAGAGGAAGACAGACGATGAGTAAGCGACGTCGACAACGCCTGAATAGCAGCCGTCAGCTGTGTTTGTTGTTCAATGAGCGCTTGCATAAGCTGTTCCATGTCTGCCCCGACATGAACAGACAATTCCACAACGCAGGAAAAATAATATCCGACCTCGTCGCCAAAAAGTGTTATAACCTTTAAGCACTAATAAATTGCGAGGATATACAAACGTAGAACAATAGCGGGTTACATGCTACCAACTCCGAATCTGTCATTAGACTGCCGTGCCGTGACATGCGGCCGGCGCCGTTCGTAGCCAGGTGGCGCTCCCGCGCTGAGCCGAGTTGCGGAACGCCTCTATCGCCGTGTTCACGTACTGATGTAGCGGCACTGTTAAATATTGTGGCACTGTCACAACATAAGCATGAGCTAATGCTTATATCTACAGATTTTCATAAGTTGCCATATTTGAGGACTGTATGGGAAAAGTGCCAGGGTGCCTAATTTTCAGATACTGCACTGAAATCTTTCTATTTACTGCTGGTAATACTGTAAGGAACAATACTATTGCCATGTCTTTCTCATTTAGTTTAAAGGGTTGTCCAAAGATGGTGCCTGGATTATCTCCATTACACTATCCATGGAGGCCAGTGTAAGAACCATCCAGTTGGACTGTTAGTGCAGAGCCCTTCTTTACATTCTGTTCTCTGTGCTTTACCCATGAACATATACATGTATGTGCTTCTGTTCATTATTTATTAGCTTATTGCATTAAGATTGACCTAAATACAGACTCTAATACTGTTAGGGAGAGTAAAGATACTTGGAAAGGCTCAAGGATTTGTGGGAAGGCTTACATTACATCAATGCTGATAAAGAAAGCAGTAAACATTCCAGTAGGCTACAAGATGTGTGTATTGTTTTTATAACCACAAAATATGTTCTCTGAACCATATTTCTTCAATTTGTTATTATAAATTAAACTTTTGAATGTAATAGTGAGGATGCACATGAATATTTTATTTTACATTATATATATTATATCATTGTTACATTATTTTCTTGCAGGTAAAGTGCATATGCAAGTACAAATGTAAGGACCTCTCAAAGGAATGAAAAGAAGTATTATTTCTAGATTTGTACAAGCTTTCTGATGAACAAGAGTCATACCTGATGAGCCATGTGTTGCAGGTAGGAGACATGGACAGTATGACTGTACAGCTGAAAATAAACAACAATTGATGATGCATTACAGTGTTCCCACAGGTGATTGCCTCAGGTAGGTATATGCTAAAACATTTAAAGACATTTTCTGTCTCACAAACTGAAGAATTCAGATGCTGATTGAGCAAAAGAGGAAACGTCTTGTGACATTCAGATGGTCAGGGGAAAAATACTTCATCACATAAGCAAAAATAACATTTACAGATGAAGACTGGAGTATTGTGAAGGAACACACAAAGCCATTTCCATGCCAATAGAGACTTAAGAATAGTAGACAGTATATCCTAGGTATACTTAATACTTTCAACATTAAGTGTGTTAAGTCAAAAATAAAATTCAGATTTTATCAACATGTGTTTCAAAATTGTTTTCCAAAAGTACATTTTAGGTTGCCTAAAACAGACAGGTGCTGAGGTTGTGACCATCTCCAGTGTAAGAAAAAAGACAAGTGAAAATACCAAAAGATCAATTTAACTTCAGAACAGCACTAAGTCTGCATCAAAAGAAAGACCAGGAAGGCTGTGAGTTTGACAAATAAGTCTATAAAAGAGTCACAGCTTTCTTCAAGTGATGTATGTTTGATATCAATGGATGTAGAACAGGTTATATTCTGCCCCACACTCACACATAGCAATATGTTTTATTTGAGGTGGTTTTTAGATTATAACTTGTGTGCATATGTGGGTGATAGTGTTAAAAGTTTTGTGTGTGCAGCACAAGGGTGTCACCAGTTGGGGGGCAATCACATTGCTTCCTGTTTCTTGAAAGTTTTAAAGAGTGGATTCACAGCAAAGAAAAAGCTGCAAGTGTGTTGTGACAACTGTGTGGTCTAAAATAGTAACAGAATGGTGCTGATGGCCGCTATGTACCTTTCCCGTAATGGATATTTTTATACTATGGATATTTAACCTCCCCATTACATGTCACAGATTTGCCTTGTGGTAGGGAGTTCAGTACAATCAAAAATTGGAAAAGGAAGTGAAAACCTATGGTTCCTGAAGAAGGTCAGGAAATGGTTACATCACCCACATTGAAAAGCCTCCACACAGTTTTTAACATGCAAGGTGAAGACTTCTTTGATATGGGTGCACTAGCAGATCTGTACATCAGTACACAAAAACTAGAGCTCACCCAACTCTCGTTAATTAAAGTGAATAATTCCAGCAAAATTCTGAACAAAAATCTTCAGTGAAATTGAGGACTGGAATGGTTATTCAACCTTTAAGGAAGGTTCTACAATGCAAAATGTGACACATCTGGAGGATCTTCTTCAGTTAAACCCATCACCTTAAATAATTGTCGAAAAAAGAACCTCTGTCTATGCTTCCTTACAAGGATAAGAAATACCACATGTTTTACAGAAATGTTTGTCAGTGAGGCAATTGAGTTAAACAGACAATTGGCATTAAATTTCAAAACACTTAACTCTTCCTATTTTGTATTTGTTCTTTTGAAAGTTTTCCATTTCAGTACTAGTTATATTTCTGTCTGTCATTCAATGAAGTCATTACTAATGACAAACGAACATTACATAATATATGAGATGCATTTCTCATTTGCTGAAAAAAATACCATTTGGTACTGATACCATTTCCTAAAAACATTCCTCAGTTCTTGTTGGTCATGCTTTTCAAGTACTCTCCCAGCTGGATACAAGATACCAACATAAAAATGGTTATTGCCACTGTGTATGTATTTTTTCTCATTGAGCCTGAATAATGTGATCTAATTAGTATTCTCATAGTGTTTTGTGGTGTATGGGTAATTGTCTTGTTACGATAAGGAAATATAGTTTTGCACTATAGTAGCAACTGATGAAAAGTTTGTGAATTTTTAAGGGAATGGGCACTAACTTACTGTAGAACGTCACAAGATAGACCATATAGCACCATGAAGCAATGGTTCCACACAGGTGGTCATCTATGGGAGCAAACATGGGCTTATGCTTATATCTAGAGATTTTAATAAGTTACCCTATTTTTCACTGTTAAAATTCTCTACATATTGTCTCTGACAAGTGGAGGTCCCTGTGCAGGATACAAAATTCATAAGTGCCCTAATCCTCACTGAGACTCAAACAGTGGTCGAACAAGTGTCCTCACAGTGGTAAATGGTATTTCTCAGCTGCTAAGATAAGAAAATATACTTCTGTTTTATAGTTGCTATTACAATAAAACACAGTTTTTCTTTACAGTTGCTGTTGAAGAAAAGTTTCCTAATCATGAAGGAAACAATAAAATCTTATTGCAAAAAGTCACAAGAATAGTGTCAAGGTAGACCACATAGCCCCGGGAGATAGTGGTCCTGTGAAGTTCGTCATCTGTGGTAGGAATCATGAGTATATGTTTGTGTCTAGAGATGTTAATAAGTTACCATACTTTTTTTTCAAGTATCCTCCATTAAAAAGTAGAATCTTTCTGCTGCATACAGTATGCTTACGTGGGAGGGTTTATTACCAGTGCAAGAGTCGTCTTCCTCATTGAGTCTGAAACAGTGGCTGAGTGACTATTCTCACCAAATTTAATTGTATTTTTGTATTGAAATGGCAGGAAAATACAGTTCTTCTTTGTAGTTGCTGTTGTAAAAAAAGCTGGTTCTGCTTTATGGCTGCTAATAAAGAAAAGTTTCTTGATTTGAGTGGGTTGGAACTTACCACTGAAAGTTATATGGGCTGTGTCGAGATAAACCACACACTGAGGTACAAAAGTCATGGGATATGATATGCATATATACAGCTGGTGGTAGTATCATGCACACAAATTATAAATGGCAGTGCACTGGAGGAGATACTCAGGTGATTTTTATGAAAAAGTTCCTGGCATGTTTATTTCCGTATAACAGGACTTAACAGAGTTTTCTCTCTGACAAATAGAGGTTGGTCTGCTGTATACAAGACACCAAGTTGAACGTGGTTATCGCAACTGTGAGCATCCTGCTCCTCATCAAATATCAAACAATGGTCAGATGAATATTCACCAGAGCTTAATGGTGTTCTTACGTTATGGTGAGAAAATATAATTCTGCTATTTTAAGGAAATTTAGTTCTGCTTCATAGTTGCTGTTGTAAGAAAATATAGTTCTGCTTTATGTTGCTACTGGAGCTTTGTCAAGATAGACTGTATAGAACCAGAAGGTAGTGGTCCTGCTTAATTTATCATCTACAGAAGATAACATGGGCTAATAACTATATACAGAGATTTTAATACATTACCATTTAATATAGTGCTGATATTTAAGCACTCCCATGACCAATTAAGGTCACTGTGCTGTGAAGAAGACGCCAACTTGGGAACGGCTACTGCACATTAAGTGTCCCGTTCCTCATCAAGTGTGAGACAGTGGTCATATAACTGTTCTACAGAGCTTAATGTTGTTGTTGTGTTGTTATGACAAGAAATATAGTTCTGCTACATAGTTGCTATTGTGGAAAGTTTCTGAATTTCGAACTATACAGTAGGAAGTTAATATGCAAAGACACAAAAGCTGTGTCAAACTAGACAATATAGCACCAAGAGGCAGCTGTCCTTTATAACTACAGAAGCAATCATAAGCTAATGCTTATCTCTAGTAATTTTAATAAGTTGACGTATTTTTATTGCTTTAGTTTTGCAATTTATTGAAGAAAAGTACCTCAGTTTTGAAAGGAATAGTAGGAATTCGACAGGGAAGTCAGAAGAACTGCATCAGCATAGGTTGTATAGCACCCGGGGAGTGGTCCTGTTCACTTAGTGGTCTACTGAAGCAAGCAGTAACTTACAACATTAATTATTGCATATTTCTTTATGTATTTGTCCTGACAAATGGAGGTCTTCCTGCAGTATTCAATACACCAACTCAAGACTGGTGTTGCCTCTGTAAGCCTCCAACCGTGTTCGAATAAATATCCTCACAGAGCTTAAAGGTGTAAAAAATATTTTGGTTAAATTATTATTCTCTTGTGAAGATACAGAAATCTGTTGTGAGTTTAGCACCACTTGTTGGCTCGAGGAGCAAAGACTTTTCATAAACTTAAGTACTGTATGTGATGCTTTACAAGTCATCTGAAATCATTTGCAGAAGGCGTAGCATTCTCAAGATCAAGAACAGAGTTCGCATTGCCACTTAATTTATTTGTGTCGTGATCATGTTCGATCATGACCAGATATGAGACATAGCAACTACTAACAGAGAAACCTAAGGGACCAGACAGAGCTGGAAATTTTCTTTGCTATACTACACCACACGTTAAAAGAAATTGGATTTAAATCACAAACAAGGTAAATGGCAATGCGCCTTCTGCCTTAACTATGATGTTTCCCGACATGCAGTCAGTCCCTGGTAGCTGTATGAAAACTATAAAAACACCATTACTTCTGTTGTCATTAATAGGAGATGGATAGCATGGAAATACTTTAAGTAATAGGCAGCCACTACAGCATTTGAGAACACAATAACCAATTTAATTACCTTAGTCAGTATTGCTAACAATAGGCTCTGTACAATTTCAATTTTCTATCTTGCTGGCTGTTTCTTTAAATAAAGTCCTTTAACATATTCAATATTTCATCTTAGATGCACACATAAATTCTTACATAGCACTGAACAATAGTAATATTTTATAATAACTAATTAGTGATTGCAGACCGCGCAACATACATGTCCGCTGTCTTTAAAAAATATATCAGAGCTGTGGTAACGGAAGAGGAATACAATTCTTCAGCTGTCAAAAAATAAGAAACACAAAATATTGCTATTGATACAATTTATGAACAATGCATATTCTGCACCATGGCGCAGAAGATATTCTTTGAAATATCAGGTAATCGCTGCTCAGTGACGATGCAAGAAATTTTTACACAAATTGTATGGATCTTAAGAGCCTGCATGGTTAAATTATCGAATGTAAGTTTATTTAAGCTATTGAAACAGATACTAATATTACCCCGCCTCCCATGAGGAGGGGAGACAGTCATCCTTATGTCACTCGTAATATTAGTGGCTTTTAATATGTGTCTATTGATGAAATTGAGTAGTCACATAGTACTATACACTTGACGTTTCATAAAGTTACCATAATGGAGAAAATGTCCATTGTGAAGACCATTAGTAAAAATTATCTTTGTGCAGTTCATCTGCATCTGTGTTTTGGTCACAGGGTTTATAACATCTACAACAACATGGAAAGTATTACTATTCACAATAAATATACATTACATGGAGGTGACAGGCATTGTCGCAGAGAAAAAAAATACATATACATAGAAGCACCTATATAATCCAAAAATGCTTACAAACTATGAAATTGAAATGACATTTTCATTATTCTTTCACATGTTTTCCAAATTTTCAGTGTCTCTACAAGCTCATATGCTCGTGTTAATTTCATCGTAATATTCCTTCTTATTTTACACACCTTGTACAGTGGTTCGTGGATCACACAGTGCCGTCGAATTGTTTTTCAAGTATTGCTCATGATGAGAGTCCCTTTTCTACCACTTCAGTGAATGGAATTTGCGATTCTCCGTCAACTCATGGAATATGGAACATAAATAGAGAATACTCTGCATTAGTATTACTTAAAATTATCAGTTTATTTACAATGGGTTCAGGATTGGTAAGGATAATTTCTTTCTTTCTTTCACTTCACACTGATTTCTGCTCTTGTTTATGACAGTGGTTAAGGCAAATATCAACCTCATTCTGACCGTGACCGAAATTTATTCTAGTCGTGATTAGGGAACTGCATACCTCGTTTTGCAGTAAGTCTCATGGGGTAGCACGTCCATACGATACTCATATCCCTTTATTACTTCAGGTTTGTTGGAGAATATCTGCACTTGACTAACTAGCAAGTCAAAAGTTCACTCCTTTGATCCTTAGTCAAACCAGTTGCTCCAAAAGCTTTGTTATATAACTCAGTTTTGCAGGTAGTAAGTCAACATTTCGTCCTCACAAATATCTACAGGATTTGTTTTGTCATCTGCCCATCCGTAACTATGTGTGCCAGTGAAGTACCGCATCTTAAATAGACATTTATTAAGCACTGGTTTCAGCTTGTTGTGTAACAATGTTATTGTTACCTCCTACTGGTTCACCGCTAATCTAAAAGTCCCATTTTCAATGTCAAATTTTGCTTTTGTCAGAGAAACTCCATTCCAAGTAGGCATGGTACCGATAGGTTCTTTACTATAAGGAAATTGCACATAACAGAAACAGAGTCAATATTTACTCCAAGTTGCGCTTGCAAGATTACATGCTGTGTCATAGTTCCTATTGCTCCAGACACCCTTGTATAGGGAGTGATAAAACTTTACTCACTGAAGAAATTTGCTTGAACAAATATGAAGATAAAACATTAACATTGGCTCCCATATCAATGAAAGCAATTATGGGCATGTTGATTATTGAAATCTTGGTAGAAGCCTGAAGTTGTTCCTCCCATATGTTGTCACTGTAATTATTGTCAGTCTCTTGCAATAAGTCATCACGTAAGTCAGTGACTTTGTCATACCTTACTGCACCTATTTGAAAATGAGTTGATGGATTCTGTGCCCTATCTCATTCTGCAGCATTTTTGCGAAGGCTAAAAAATGCTGTTTCTAGTTTTCCTGATAGTGGTGGTTCTCCCTATCGGATATCGCCCTTAACTTCTCCTCCGTTTCGTGTTGGTGTTGTGACTGTGGCACGAAGGGTGGTGGACAAGGATCTTGTCCTGTGTACGATCCACTCTGCGCATAATAGATTTGTGCAGTCTTTTGCCATTTCGGCTTCGGAGTTCCTGCATAATCATTTGAGTGATCGGAAAAATTTATATTTGTCGGAAGTCGGACTGTGTTCTGGGCCATGTAGTGTACTGTGTTGTCATTATTAGCAAAATTTAGTTGTCCTCCACTCATCCCATGCCATTTATTTGATTTCCACTCACGCTTCATGTTAAAGGCTGGTCCGTTCTGATAATTTCCTTGCTGTGGTTGTTTGTTTCCATGCTGATTTTGTGGATAATTGTGTGTTGAGTTTCCGTACTGTGGCTGTTGTGTACTATCCATTGAATTGTACCGTTTTTTATTATTATCCTTCGGTCAAAACTGTCCATTTCCATACGACACCTGTTGATTTTTGTAGCTGCCGGACGGTTGGCAGTAAGCGTCGCTACCGCGCGCTCTTTCCTCATTGCCATTGTTGACCGCGTAACCTCCACTGTTTCGCCTGCTTACTGCATTCGGAGTGCTACCAACATTTGCTACCGTGTCTTCGTAAATCAAATCCAATGAGTCCAATATGGAAAGAAATGCTTTGGTATCATCCTCGGAAACATTAACTAATTCCTCCCTTGTAGAGAGGGGCAATTTAGTTTTCAAAATCATGATCGCATCTCTATTAGTAATTGGCGAGTCCCTGAATTTGTTTTTTCCTAAATATTTTTTGAAATATCTTCTGAGACTGTCGTGTTTCGAATTGAACATTTCAGCATTGAACACTTCTTTTCTTAAGTGCTGTTGAACACCATCACTCCAAAATTTGTTCAGAAACATCCGCTCGAATTCATTATAGGTCCCACTTGTGAGTCATTTCTATTCCCCATCCCCTGTTCTATACTGTGTTACAAACTGTATTCTTTTCTTGTCTATCCAACTGTTGGGAAATACTCCAGGGAAGTCTCGCAAAAATACGATCAGATGTATGTTATGTTTTTGTGGGTGAAAGGTTGGAAATGTTTTGTGTTTCAATACACTTTCTTCCTGCATTTGGGTTATTATTCGCTACCCATCAGGTGTGAGGAACTTTCCACTTTGTTCTTTAGTGTCTGCACCTCTTCAATGACCTGCTGCTTCCATTGAGGAAGGTCTTGTGCCAAAGTTCGCCTTATCTGTCCTAGCTCAGATAACACTGTCTCCCGATTTTCCTGGTTCTGCCAAAAGATCATAAGTACCTTCCCTTACCACTTCCTTCAATTCTGTCTTTACCTTTATTTCTATCAGATGGTCTTTGGTTTTTATCCACTCTGTGTAGTGGTCGGATAACGCTTCGGTGTGAGTCTTTGCCATAATTTTTACCTGCTCCTCTATGTCAAGTGATTCCACTTGTTTCGTCAAATCATCTATCTCCTTTCCCATATTAGTGACAGCCAGTTTCACAGCGCTGACCTCCTTTGACATGGTATCACAATTACCCTTCAATGCTACAGTTTCGCTGTGGTATGCTTCTACTGTGGCATTAATTTCATCCTTGGCGGCTTCTAGAGCTGCATCAAATTTACTAGATGCCTGCTTGATCTCAGCCTCAACCTGTTTACGGATCTCAGTTTTTACTGCTTCGATTTGCCCACTTATTTCCAACTTGATCTCGCCCAATTGGGTATTCAGACCAGTTTTCAAGTCGGTAGTTATTTCAATTCTTACTATGTCAAATTTTCCATTTACCACTTCAAATTTTTCATTTACTGCATCAAATTGTTTATTTAAATTGGTAAAAGCTCGCATAAGTTCTTTTTTGTTTTCTTCCTCTTGTTCAGCTCTCTCTCTTGCCTTTCGCTCCTTTTCTAACTGAAATTGTTCCTTTTCCTGATTTTTCTTTTCCTTTTCTAACCGCAATTTTTTCTTTCCCTATCATTATTTGCCATCCAATTTTGGATTTGAAGGAGCATTGCATTCGTATCTACAGTTGGGTTGCTACAAGGGGGAATCATTTCAATTGTTTGGTCTGTGTCAATCATACCACCGGCGTTAGCCTCCACCTCCACTTGCATGTTAATTGCACATGAGCGCAAGGAATACTGAGAGCTGTTCATATCGTCACTAACACCTGCTGTCGGGGTTAAAGTATCATTATTACTGCAGTATACTACAAGCGCACACTACGAACATTGTCAGAGTTACTGGAGAAATACATAGCGTAGTGGTACCAATGGTCACTACTAAAGGTTGATACAAGATAAGTAAAACTTTGAATGGTTCTTAAAAAACAGACCTGATCAAATTTTACAGAAAGTTACATGTACATATAGAGGAGTAAAAACTGCCACCACTGTTGACGTGAGAGTTCCCATAATGCTGTAGCTAAAAGACAGCTTTTGTATGTAGTGTTTGACAATTCAGTATGGTACTTTTCCAGTAATGGGAAATAAAAATGTCATGTCGCCTGTGCGTAAGAGCCTATTTCATATTACAGTTAGTGACCCACGTGTGCACCTGTTTCACATTAAAAAGTGTTGTTTTAAGCATGTTCGATCAGAAGTGAAACAACCCTTTTAATGTAAAACATTGTAACATTAGACAGATGCATTTGTACATGTGTCATGTTAATTTCCTGTTACTGGAAAATGACTGACAATTCTAGCTACATTGTATGTAGGGTTTATTTGCTGCATCTGTGAGATTAGTAATGTTTACAGGGCTCTCTTGTCTCTTTTTATAGCAACATATGAGGGCCTGGCACTCAGTTACGTTTCACAAAATACTCAAACTTACTACTTGCTCTGATTTGTTATGGAAGTCAGTTTCTAAAGCATATGACACCATCACATTTTTGTGTCTTTCTTTGCAGGCTCAGCTTGGCTGTATGTTTCAATTGTAGGATTTTTCTGACAGTCTGGAGTGAGGCTAGAGAGAAAACTATTGTTAAGACCATAACTCTAGTAATGTGTTTCCAAAATGTTAATAGCTCCTGCCAATGTTCTCTCTGTCTATCTGTCGCTTCTTGTTTCAACACCATGCGTGTGTGTGTGTGTTCTTTTTTGGTAAAGTACTACCATGTGTTCCTATCATGAGAAACCTCTTGTAAAATCTCCTCCTTGCTGTCGTAGAGATCTTATAAAATAAAAATGTTGGTGAAGGCTTGGGACATGGCTGATTAATTTTGTCAACAAGAAAGTCTGTTTAATACATAAATTGTGTTCCCAAATAAGTTGCTCCTCACTACTGCCTATATATGTGAAAAATGTTATGATTCCACACACAAATAACTTTCCAGTGGTGAATGTCTCTACCATCTTTCATGTCACCTACTATACAATAAGTGACATTGAATGCCTTGCGTCTTATCCAACAACTCGTATTGAATGACTACATCTAAAAGCTATTCCCTAACCATTCCATCTCGTGGATCACACACACGTTGATATTGTTTAATTATCCCTCACTGTGCAGCTGGCTAGTAGTATTCATCACAACATAAAAATTAATATATTCCCCCAGAGACAGGAATTAGATATGAACCAATAAAACATCATGCAAAGATATTGCTGAAATCTGTACTCTGTTAAGTTTTACTAATTCCCTAACAACAAATGATGTAAAATGTCACCACAAGAAGTAATGCACTCCCTTTTGTACTGTTAGATACACTGGTTTCCAAGACATAAATGACAAGTCCGCCCAAGTGAAATAATGTAAATACACTTTTTCCACAAAGGGAATGAGTCCTTACTAGCTTTTACCTTGAACTCTAACAAACTGGCAACCAACCCAGTAACTGTGGATGATGTGTGCTCCATCTCTTGGAAATTTGTAGAACTTTATAAATTGGCACTCATACATTTAATTTAAAAATAGGGTCGATGGAAATAAAAATCCAATCACTAAACAACACCTCTTTGTATTGAGTGTCAGGCAAAACATAGGAAAGTCATATATATATATATATATATATATATATATATATATATATATATATATATATATATATATATATATATATATCATCTAGCAAATTAACTTGCATTGCTTTTTGCCATGGTTTTTGTGGTACCAACAGATCTGTCACTGTTCTGTACTCCATTGGCATGGGGATTCATGCTTGGAAAGGAATAATTTCACATTCCTAGGTTCTTTTTGTGCTCCTTAATCTGAATCTGTATTAAATTTTCATTACATTGTTTTCCTTGTCTTACAAAGAAACTGAGACACATTGCAAATTGTCTTGTCTGTGAAGTAAAACTTGGAGTGGTCATGGTGTCACTTGATTTTTCTAGTGAAGTCAATGGGAATTATTAGATTCTGTAAGCTTATATGGATTTGGTTTATGAAGCTAAGTGGTACTTAATACTTAAAATTTGCCATGAACCTGTTACGGTGTCATAATAGGCACATCCCAGGTGGCAGATAAAGGGGTCCTCACCAGCTTGCTGGCAGGTGTCAGTGAAATAAAATAGCTCTCGTGGACCAACCACACATCCCATCAATCTCACTTTTTACCATCTATAATTCACCCATCACTTTTCCAGATCCATCTGGAATTGTAAACCCTGACCTTGGTCAGACACTTTATCATTGATCAGACAATCAAACAAATATGAGGAGTCTTCTATTGGAAGAATCCACTGGTTTAGACAGTCACGACGAGATTATCCAGGTGGAGACACCATTCGGATACAGTGGGTTGTCACATAGCACTGAATGAACAAACAAACATGCAACATATTCCACATAAGAAGGTGCTAAAATTTAACAAACGAGGAAGATTTTTGTATTTTGCAACAGTAAATATTAATTCTTTAAGCAAATTTGGTAAACTGAAACAGTTAACAGATGTCTTATATCACAGTCCTTCAAGGGTTATGCAATACTGACCAGGACCCAATTGAATCAGGAGGATATCGACTTTATAAGGGACCACCAGGAGAAAAGGTAATAGAAAATGTTCCTAAATGTGGGTTTCTTGGTACATAATAGAATATTGGATTCCACTGAGGATTTTTCATCCAATTCCTCAGGAATGGTATTGTTAACAATGAAGGTGGAAAACAAAAGATGCACACTGATAAATATTCATGCTCCAGCTAATGTTAAAAATAGAACTGACAAGAATGGAATGGAAAAATTCAGGGATGAACTTGATCAACTAGTAAGGACCATACCGGATACTAACATTAAAATTCTGCTTGGAGGCTGTAATGCGAAGTAGGACGAGAGAAGAAATTTCGAGATGTGGTGGGGTGATGGCCTGCACATAGACTTAGAAACAAGAATGGGGAGCAGTTAATTGAATTTTGTACTACAAACGGATTGGTTTTGAAGACGACAAGGTTTAAGAGAAGACCACATAAGTTAATGACATGGAAATACCCTAATGTCAAAGTAGGAGAGTTCCAGATAGATCATGCAGCCTTGGATCAGAAATTCCATGAGAAAATCTATAATGTTAAAGTGCTGCATGGCATCAATGTTCATGCCACTGCATTTCAAAAATTAAAATCAATCTGACACCTAAAAGAAAAAGCAAACCTCAAAAGTTAGATACAATGAGAATATATTGTAACCGCTCTTTAGAGAGTGGGTATTCAGAAACGAATATTAGATTAAATTCTGTAATACGAAATGATCCAAGAACCAAAAAAAAGGTAGTTGTATTTCAAAGTAATAGTTAGTTAAAATTTCACAAAGAGTAGATATTTGAAATAGAGTAACACAAAGTAGTACAAATGGAATCCAAGGAAGACATAACAGAGCTGTGTTTTGTTTTGAATATAATAATATAAACCAATACCCAGCATTGTTAGCTCTCTTGAGTCTTTGTTTTCAATGGTGCATTTTCGCAGTCTTCTGTGGTAGTCGGAAGTTAGGAATTATAAGCCTAATTAATATCATTCTGATAACTGGATTAGACATTGGAGTGTGGGATAATAGATTATTTTGAGATATTGGGACAGAAAATAGTTGGCTCTTATCATACTAATATCTCTGCTGATCGTTGTCAAGGCGATTCTGCTAATAAATGAGACGTGACATATAGTGCCCATGACAAGACCAAATATGTGCTGAACAGACATTGAAAGAACTCAGACTTATAATTAACATCGTGTCATGAGAATTAAGAAGCTTAGACACTGTAAAGCCAGAGACATATTTATGATTTATCAGATATTAATGGTAAAGGTCAGTTTCATGAGAAATCATATATTAGGTAATAGGAACATGAAGGAATGTGGTACGGACTAACTGTTATTATACCGAAACGATACACACTAGGATCAACTCCTTCGTCATTCATTCCCCAGTGCCATCTCTCATTAATTTAAGAAGTGAATTGTGTCAACGAAACAGAATATATACAAGACTTTCTCCATGTTTTCTAAATCCCAAAAATATCTGAATATTCAAAGGTTACTGAGAAAAGCTTATCAACCTGTTACAAACAGGTAATAGGATATTGACTATGAAGGTATTGAGGGAGTATAGTATAGTTGTAGGTAAACAACTAGAATTCACTCCGATACAGATTTATTCACACTTAGCTTCTACACAGATACAAGTCCGGAGGCTAACTGCCGTTAGCGTCCAACATCCTGCCCCCAAAGCCCTCTCCTCAAAGATAGCACACTTACGCACAGAACAAATATCGATATTTATGGCACTCTACGCCACATAGCCCGCCCCCCCTCCTGCCCAGTATGGAGTACGTCCCTGTGAATGGGGGGGGGGGGGGGGTTTGGAAGGTAACGCACAGTTCTTCTGCGTCAGGTGGAAGCGGTCGACTGGTAGGAGACCGGGGGGTGAAACCAGGTACGTCGACGGACGGTGAAGTCAGCAAGCGACGCCGGCGGCTGAAGACGACGTCCCGTCCTGGAGTGGAGGTGTAGCACTTCGTCAGCCGGCAGGCGGAGAATCACCTTGCCAGAAGGCCTAACAAAGGCACGCAAATTGCCACATGGTGCACTTCTGCTCAATTTAAAGCGGCGCACCACACGAGATTCCGCACTTCCTCCCTCAGTATTGTCACACGCGAGTACCACACACACCGTATCGCCATCTACGACAACAGATAATTTATGTATGTCATCAGGGTGCACATGTGTTGTGAATTCTTGGATGGCACCTGTACGAGAAATGGTAGGGAGGCAGGGAGGTGTGGGAAAGCCATGGCAGGGGGAAGCATCTGCTAAGAGGGGGGTGGCAGGTGCACTGGACTGCGCAGGAGACAACCCCGGGCGATCAGCTGACAGACGAGCGAGCGTGACCGAAGGCAACGAGGAGCCAGCGTGGATTGAACAGCGTGACAAAGAGCTGTCACACGAAGATGGTAACACAATGGTAGAATCCGAGTGGTTGGCAGTTTGACTGCGAGGGCTGTGAGGAGTGAAGCCCCAAAAAGATTGGCCACTCGAATTACATGAACGCAGAGAAGGAGCAGTGCTCGGCAGAGAAGCACGCTGTGGAGAATTAATACCCAAATGCATGGTGTGGGAAGATGGATGGCCGCTCGAAGCAGGAGTGGGAGAAATAGGGGCAGAATCAGGGAGGTTCACCTGAGGCTCAATGAAAGCTGGTTTCACTCTGTTGAGTGAGACCATGGTTACAGAGTCTTTTATGAGGAGATCCATGTTGTTCTCAGAGCGTTTGACGACCTTGTAAGGACCTGTGTAGGGCGACTGAAGGGGCGCTTTGACTGAGTCGTCTCTGAGAAACACGTACTCACAAGAGTCTAGCGTGCGCGGTACGTACACGCGCGGAGGTGTATGAGCAGCCGGAGGTGGCGGCTGAATTTTGCTGCAGTGCAAGCGCACCCGCTCGAGAAGTGAAGGTAGTTCAGAGGGCCATGGAAGTGGGGTCGGAGTGACTAATTCTCCAGGCAAAACCAGAGGTTGGCCATACACAAACTCGGCTACGGAACCCTTGAGGTCTTTCTTGAAAGTCACACGAAGGCCAAGGAGCACGAAGGGCAGTGCCTCTGTCCATAGTGAGTCATGGCAACGCAGGGCAGACTTTAAGGTGCGATGCCATCGCTCGACAAGCCCATTGCTTTGGGGGTGGTATGCAGAAGTATGAATTTTGACAATACCACACATTTTACATAAGTCAGAGAAAACTGAAGACTCGAATTGTCACTGGTGACCCCGACGTGATTTGAACACGCAACCTTCTGACTCCAGATCAGAAGGTTGCGTGTTCAAATCACGTCGGGGTCACCAGTGAGGGAATATAGTATAGTTGTAGGTAAACAACTAGAATTCTCTCATATACAGATTTATTCACACTTAGCTTCTACACAGATACAAGTCCGGAGGCTAACTGCCGTTAGCGTCCAACATCCTGCCCCAAAGCCCTCTCCTCAAAGATAGCACACTTGCGCATAGAACAAATATCGATATTTATGGCGCTCTACGCCACAGTATCTAAATCAAATTATCTGGGAAACAAAAATTAGAAAAAATATACTGGAGCCCAATTGCTTTGTTATTCCCGAGTAATAAATAAAATCACTGTCTTTGGATCCATGGTGGTTGACAGTGTATGAAATATCTCTGGAAATAGAAAACGAGATCAATTTTCAACTTCTAGTTCATACAATTAGATTCACAACGTGATTCAGAGATGTTTTATGCCCAACCCACATGGCAGGGAATGGTTCTTAACTAGCCGGGACAATATATACACAAACTTTTGAGATCAGGTCTGTTGCTGGGGTGAGGGTGGGGAGGTGGGGGGAGGGGGGGGAGGGGGGGAAACGGCAAAGCAATATCTGTGCAGTTGCAGTGACGGTAGGTGAACAGGCATAATATGACACTAGTTGTATTATTAATAATGAGATATATTATGAGAGATCAAGACTACCTTAAGTTACAATCTAGTAGCCGCTGTCAATTAAAAGCCTTGGCTGAAGAAGTAGCTCCTGTGCGGAATCACAGGAAACATGCTTGGTGAAATGAGGGACGCAATGTAGCAATTCAACATAGACATTAGGCCTGGTTTAATGATCAATGAAACAGAACTGAAAGCTCCAGGAAGTAATTAATAAACGGTAGACGATCAACTGCCAAAGAAATTAGAAGCGTCAAAAATCTATTGAGGATGCTTTCAGTCACCACAAGATAAGAGATTACTATCAGAGATTCAAACAGTACCAGTCGAAATACACTCCACCTACTCTTATGATGAAGGATACAAACAGAAAGGTAGCCCATAACAATTATGACAGTTCAATGATATTGGCTAAATATTTCAAACAGGTACTAAACAGTGTGGAACCTGAACATCATTTGGAATTTGACCCCTATCAAAGAAACAAAACACATTTAGAAAGAGTTATACCACCACATCCAGCTGAAGTACAAGCAGCAGTTAACTCACTTCAGAATTATAAAGCAGCATGTGGCAGAACTTTGGAAATATGGAAATGTACAAACTATTCTGAACTTACACAAACATCTTACTGACCTTTGGAATACTGAGAAGTTACCAGGGGAATGGAATCTTGCAATAATCCACCCACTACACAAAAAAGGAGATAGCTCAGATCCAAATAATTATAGGGGTGTATCCCTGCTGGATATTACTTGTAAAATTTTTCCCAACATTCTGTATTTGAGAATTCATGAACAGCTTGATGGTGAAATAGGCGAATATCAAGGAGGCTTTCGTCCAGGACAAAGCTGTCCTGATCAAATTATTAGTCTCAAATGGATAAGGAAACATCAAAGAGTCAGGAACAAGAAGCTAGTGATCACTTCTGTTGATTTTAAAAAAGCCTACAGTAGTATCCATTGTGAATCTCTACTGTCAATTCTTAAAGAATTTTTCTTATGTCAGGAACTTGTCAACCTCGTTGCAGTCACCCTAAGCTATAGTACAGTTCAGAAATGAATTCTCTGAACCTTTTGAGATTCATACAGGCCTTTGAGAAGGCGATGGTTGTCTCCATTATTGTTCAATTGTGTGCTGGAGAAAATCATCTGTGAATGGAACAAGATATGTCCACCATCTGTTAAGATTGGAAGAAAGACTTGACTTAACTGCCTTGCATTTGCAGATGATTTGGCGCTGTCAGCAAACAATATTGATGAAGTAAAGGTTCAGATAGAACAACTAGAACAATTAGCGGCAATGGCCGGATTGCAAATTTTGTTTGAGAAAATAGAAATGATGCCCAGCTTCCCAGTTGACACATCCCATATCATACTCCAAAATGATCAAAATATTAAAGTAGTAAAAAAGTTTAAATATCTTGGTGAGATTATTACCTAGAATGCTAATGAAAGAGCATCAATAGATAGTAGAACATTAGAAGTACAGTGAGCGCAGATAACCATATGGCCAACCTAAAAAAAACGATCTCCCTCAATAAATGTTAAATTTCGACATTACTCCTCCATCACTAAACCGGAAGCAACATATGCAAGTGAAACACTATTCAAACTAAATACCCAAGGAATGACTGACAAATTGCAGAAAGTTGTACAGAGAATACTCTGAACAATTATCAGTAAAAAACATCAAGTTAATGCGTAGTGGAGGAAGTGAATCCAATATGGATACAGTGCGGAAAAGAAGTATTGAAATTTTTGGCCACATATCTCGCCCACCAAATACTAGAATCCTGAAGCAAATTTTTGACTACTTCTGGAACAGTAAAACCACAAACATCTGGTTTCAAGAAGTATCAGGAGATCTGGACGAATTGAATGTCACACCAAATTCAACACAGAGAAGAGAAACTGCTTCTGAAGAACAAATGCACACGACTGATATTCAAACCATCAGAATGGAAGAAGTATGTCATATCTGCAGAAGAACAAGCAGCCAGACCACAGCGAACGAAGAAATTTTGGGAAACGAAGAAACTGATGAATGCTAAGACCTAAACTTAATCACTGTAGACTCTGTTGTATTAAGTTTGATTTTAGTGCTCCAATGTTGGCATAATCTATCTAAATTAATAAATTTAAAATTTGATAATCTTGTAATGGTTGAATACATAATAAGACATTTTTGTGTACTTGTTACTAAATACATAGGATTTTTGTGTAAATGAACTCTTAAAAACTACAAAATGTATTTGTATCCGTAAACAATGTGGCATGTCTCACATAAATTGTGCAGATGAGCAGTGTAACGTCTGAAGACACGAGAACATATCAGTACATATGTTATGGATGTGTACAATGTTCTTAATGAAAACTGTAATCATATTGTTTGCCTAATAAAACCATATTTTGATTCTTTTTCTGCTTTTATTTCTAAATACTTTGTAATATAGATGGCATAAGTTATTACATTCTTATTGAAGGTAATATTTTGCAGATGTGCAAATTGTGGAAAAATATGAAGGATGAGATGAATTGGAGAAAGCGTTAATTTGTTGAAAACTGACTTTCTGAGCCTAAAGGTGTGTACAAAATACAGATTCGGCATCTTTAAATGTCAAACCATGTAGGTCATGTCATCCATCATCTCAGATTTTCATGACACTTTGCACACTTGCCTATACTTATAACAACATCTGTAAAATCTTTTTGCTCTCAGACTAAAAGATTTTTTTATATTTAATTTTAATGTAGTGATATTTCTGATAACTGGGCTCTGCAAGAATGTCAATGCAAAATTGTACTTATCTACATAAATGCCCATAACTCATGTTTATGAAGCTTTCGATTTGGAATCTTTTTCATAAGTTAAGAGAAGTACATACTTAACAGACATATAATTATTTAAGCAGTAAAGTTACAAAGAACAATACAAAACAATTTAATGTGTGTCACTTTCCAATTTCCAGAAAAAGTACAGACACATTGAATAATGCATATATCATGTTTCTCCAACCTGGTGTGAACTTATAACTGATCTTAAATAATTCTCAAGACAGTAGACATTGCAATAAAACAAAATTATTAATGGGTTTTTCGAACAGATACACAAAAAAATGTGTAATCACGATACTTTATCTTGTGAAGGGGAAAAAATATTATTATAATTCTAAGTAAGATCATATACTTGACACCCACTGCTTTAGATTTTCACAGAACTTTTTCTACATGTTACTCTGCATGCCATTAGCCAGTGCAAAATTTCTCTACATGCTCCATGTAGTTTGAAGGGAAAAAATGGAATTTTTTTTATAAATGTAAATGCCGCAGCTGAAGTTTGTCATTTGGATTGCATTATTCCAAATAATAATAATAACAATAACAATAACAGAAACATTATTTTCTACACATCACTGTCATATTGTCCCAGATGTGACAGAAGGAATGTACCTTTATTGGAAAAAATTAATACCTGTTCTTGACTTGTGGGAATATAGAAAATCAACTTAAGTTGTTCTGGTCAAAACAATGATTCTTGAATATGTAAAACACTTTCTGACAGTTGATACAAGATTTATTTTTATTGAAAGTATGGTATTTTTTTTTTTAAAAAAAAGAAAAAAGCAGTAGCACCTGAGTTTCGACAGATATTGGATATGCATTTAACGTATATTACATCATTGTTCAGAAGATCATTCAAATCAGATTATGTAAACTGACAATCTATAGCAAGGGTGCCTCATGAAAACACAGAGCCAAAAGATATACATTTAATTGAAACATTTTCATTACATAGGTTAACTTTATTTATGGTGTCAAATTAGCATCTTTAAACAACAATTATTCTAGCCACAATAATGTTAATTTAAAATGTACATGCTCAGCAGTGAAGACCCCTGAAATCATCAATGAAACTTCTTAAGAGCATCTCTGGCTTTTTCCCACTGTGACGAATTATATTCTGTTAGCTTCATATCTTTTCATTAACATAATACATTCTGCATAATGATGTTGACTTACATACACCAACAGCACATAAAATGTTTTACAAAGGCAAAAACAATAGTCTTACTTCTCATGCCAAAAAAATTACCCTGCTGGTCCAGGTGGGTGGAGGAAAAATAGTTCAACATCTCCTTTTTCATCACATACATTTCTGACAAAGACACAGTACCACCTGTCATCCTATATGGCTGCTACAAAGCAATTTTGTTGAGGATGAGCGCATGTTCATTGTACGGCATTTTCGTTGAAGGCTATTCAGAAGAAGAAGGCTTTTCAGAAGGAGTTACTCTTCTAATCTTTAAGATCAGAAGACTTTTTACTACTGATTCATGAAATGTCACCTCCTGGTCATCTGCAACACTTTCATTTCTATAACTGATGTCAGTTTTCTGTTCACAAATCTTACAACATGTTTGCACAGTCTTTGGCTTGGTTTTATATAGTTTCATTTAGCACTTAATGTTTTAGACAAGCAAACTCACCTCAAATATTTAACTGTTTGTCTGTGTCTTTTGAAAGGATTACAGCAAGTTCTTTGACAACTTTCAAAAACTTTTAAGTAATGGTATCTGTGATGTACACATATAGTACGACTTTCTTGATCTTGTGGAAAGCTCATGTAGGCTCACAGCAATATCAAATCCTGGTCTTCATGCAGCTCTTCTATTTTTTGTAGAGTTTTAGTAATTTTCCAACAGTGTGAGAATTCACATTTTGCATCACAATTGACTGAGCACTAATTCACTTAAACCATACTTTATACAAGTGGAATGACAGGGTTCCACTGATAACAGATATAACCTGTCTCGCAGAAAGACAAAGAGCTGCTGATGCCAAATAGACTAATTGTTGCATGCCAGTTACTCTCAACGATAAATTTTAGCAATTGTTGCATTGTTTTCATGCTTATAAAGGTTCCAAACAAGCTACTGCTGTCTAAGAACACCTTATCACTGTGAGCAGGTGATTGGCTGAACACACAAATATATTATAGTCTTTAAAAAGTTACTGAATAAGTGACATGAAAGGAAATAAATGTTTACACTTAAAGTTAACTTACCTGCCTAGAATAAGTTACACTTAAATATGCCAATTTAATACCCTTGCATCTGAGGCAGTGAGACAGTGAGTGGATGTACTTCTCTTTTCCATCACAGCAGAAAGTATTTTGATTTCCATGAGTGTGTCAGTTATCAGAAGACGGATTAAAATTTTTATTTTATTACAAATCTTACAATCTAGGGGATTATTTAAGGCCGAAATCAGGTTCCCAGCAGGTTGGAAAAATGTGATATAAGCATTTTTCCACATCCTTGGAGTTTTTCTGGAACTGAAAAATTAATACTAAAAAGGCAATTATTTTTAACTTTACAGCTTAAATAATTACATGTCTGTTAAGTATGTGCTTCTCTTATGAAAAAATGCCAAATCAAAAGCTTCAAAAACTCCAGAGTTACGGGCAGTTATTTAGATAAGTACCATTTTGCATTGACATTCTTGCAGAGCCCAATTATCCGAATATCACTACATTTAAAATTCGATGTAAAATAAAATTGTAGTCTGAGACCAAAAAGAATTTGCAGAAGTTCCTATGTTACAATGTTACTATATTAAAATGTGCAAAGTTTTGAGAAAATCTGAGAGAGGGTTACAAATCCTTGAATTATTGCATGTTTTGACACAGAATGACCCTCCACTCTTACATAGAAGGTAACAGCAATCAACCACTTTTTACAGTGCTATTTATTTATTGGAATAGCATTACCAGTTTCGAACATTACAGGTTCATCACCAGATAGCTAGTTCACATTAAAATACATCTTAAATTAGCAACTACAAAAACTATGAAAATGTATTACAAATGAAATAATTTGGTATTTCTATCGAAGTCATCTCACTGTCAGCAGAAGATAGCAGCAGTAATGGATTTTAACCCCACAAGACAGATCTTGAAATTCAGTTGTGCACTGGAACTGATATTGTCATCAAAGAAAACTACTGCTTGGTTACAGTTACACTTTCTATATTTAACAAGTTACAACATGAAAACTAATTACAGTACAAGAACATAACTTGGTAGCATTAATATCAAGGACATGAGGAAGAGAAATAATGCAGAATCAATTCAATTGAAACACTTTTAATGTGCTGCTACAGTACACCATACCATTACATACCAGTACCATTACTGGTGACAGTGATGGAGGCTGTTATGAAAAGCTGGCGATTTTATTCAAATCTGACATGGCAAGTTAACAGAACTTTTTATCCATGTGAGTAAAATTATTGTGTAAAATCGATAATCCAGCTTCTTACAGAAGTCTCTTCAGGGCCCTTCGGAGTCTTGCGCTTATATGTCAACATATTTACTCCCTAATAGTATTTGTTGTTCACAATAGGGGTAATTTTACTCTGTTCAGTGAAATGAACTTGCAAAACACTGGAAGTAAAAACAATGACCATGTAGACTATACATCCCTGCCTACAATTCAGAATGGAATTTCACATTCTGATCGGAAGTCTTTAACAGGTTGCTGCTAGACATCGGGCAGAACACTGAAAATCCTAAGATATTAAAAAAATACAAAGTAAAAAAAATTATTTTATCAGCCTCTCCTTCTATAATTATAATTAAACGTAATGTTTCGACTCGAGGATGCATATGCTAGTTAACACTAAGGTTCAAATTAACAGGATTTTAATGTTACCATTATATGTAGAGCTGACAGTACTCATTGTAAAATTATGAAATGCTTTGTACTAAGTACGAGAGAAACAGCATTTGAAAAAAAAAAACCATTTCTAGCTTTCAGTGTCATTACTTCTTTCCTCTGGGAAGATGAATATGTTATGTGACTGGAAATGAGGGGAAGATCACTTAGATCACCCATACAGAAGACTTATGTGACACATTCATGAGTACAGCTCCAATGTTTGAGATCCAGGTCAAATTTAAGCAACACATTGAAGCAACACAGAGGCTGGATGCTAGATAGGTTACCAATAGTTTCAAACTATGTGCGAGTATTATGAAGATGCTTGGCAAACACGTGAGAATCCCTGGAGGGAAAACAATGTTCTTTTTGTATACAACTATTGAGAAAATTTAGAAGGCATGACAAATCTGGGCTCATATGGTAGATAGCCTTTCTTCCCTCTCTCTATTTGCAAGTGGAACAGGAAAGAAAATGATTTGTAGTGGTACAAGGTACCATTTGGTTGCTTGTGTAGTATGTATATACATGAAAATACGGAAGAAAATTGTGACTGCCTACTACATTACGAAGTAATAGTTCAACTAACCTAAAGCTTCGTGATTTACTTCAAATTTTATTCAATTTGCTTCAAATGTTTTGTCCCACTGATACACTCTGGTAATCAGTGACTTGCATCTATAGCAGTCTTACATTTTGGAGATGTCAGTATTGCTTAGATCTATTAATATTCCCTCATTGAGCTCTTTTTGATGAAAGATCTCATAAACTGGATTTTTGAGAATACATACAGGAAGATGTGATTGGCATATAGCTGTTTGTTTACAGAAAAACAACAATCAAAATTTAAGCATATCGGTAACACACACTGGGCAAGAGCACTTATCTGGGCTAGAGCACTATACTGGATTTCGCCCCCTTCCCAAGAAACCTTGGCTGGAGTAATAAGTTTATTTGTGGCATAGTATGAGGTCTACATTAGGTTGAAAAGCGTTAATTTCGTTGACAGTTGTGGAACACAGCGAATGAGAAATAAAGGTTGTGGTAACAGACAGATGGGTGCCTTTGCCCAATATTTGTTTGCGGCATATTTAAATGCACTTTACCACATTTAACGCTTTACTCATAACTAAAAAAAATAAAACTACTAGGTCATCCCCAAAAAACACATTTAAAAAATGAACAAGCATCCGACGACGTGTTTTGATGCATATTACGTACAGCTATCGTACACAAACTGTAAAAATGCAATGGGCTTTCCACTACGTATCCTTTACCATATTTGATTCGTTTTTCCGCATTTGCTACTGCTGGTATGGGTTCAGATACAAATTCGTGCTGCAAACGTCTCAGTGGTATTTAGCCTACATTAGTAAGCTGCAGTTAATGCGTTAAAAACATTTAGACACTTTGTCCTCAATGCGTAATATGTGTTATGCTATAAATCACTCTGCCTTGCGACCAATAATTTGTAATCAGGTGGCTTCAATCAATCACGTAAGACTCTAATATGTAACTTTGACTACGCTGCGGATTATTATGTCAACATAATCCAGATTATTCGCATTCAAACCTTCTTTCTACATTTAATTCTGTTAACGGAAGCTTCATTCAAACAATATGGATTGTTTTGACGTTCCAGAACAACAGCTGAAGGCAAGTCTGTATAAACGAAATGGCCAACGTGTAACGTCACTTATGTCAACAGAGTTGTTTACAGGTCTAATTACCAGGCAGCGCTGTCACGCTTTTAGCCTTTCTGATGACGTCATGAAGCGATTCCTCGGGGCCCGCGAGACGCACGTAAACCGACTACATGAGTATGTGTATCGATCTCTGCAGTTTTACCGTATAGGCCCGTCCACACGTTACGATCTGTCTGCGCAAATGTCTGCACACATCACATCTGCGCAGACAGATCGTTGCGTGTGGACAGAAGATTTGCACCAACCTGAGGTGTGTGCAAACCTGGAAGTTGGAGTTGGAGGTTTGAGCGAAACCTCTCAAATCTGTGGGTTCAAACCACATCTGCGCAGACAAGTTGGAGCGTGTGGACAGGAGATCGCCGCAAATCTGTCGCGAAACAGCTGTTTGCTCAGTCTAGTGTTTGTATTTGTGCGCACAGGGCATTAAATTGGCTGATACTCGTCAGTGTTCTCGAGAGTTTGTAAGTGAATTCATTGAATTTGTAGAAACCACCCATGTTTGCGGAAGATTAAAAGTAAAGAATATAGTGACCTAGACAAAAAGATTGCAGCATACAATGCTCTAATTGAGTTATCCAAAGTTCAGAAATCTAGATATGGCGTAGGAGTAGATCAAGTATACCAGCCAACGTTATGGTATTTTGATCTGCTTGGCTTTCTTAGTGATCAAGAAACACCAAGACCAAGCAGGAGTACAATTGAAGATGAAATTGGAGTGTCAATATTACCGCCAGCCGTTCATGAGGAGAAATTGCCCTTCTCATACAAGTATTTTTCCTCATAATATGAAGGGTTACAAGCTTTAAGAGATTATTATAAGTTTCGACATCTATCCGCAAATAATTTCGCCAGTCGTTAGGTTCGTCCTGCAACTCTCTCAGTAAATTTACGTGAGAAAACTGCTTTCGCTTTAGCAGCCACTGTCTACACCATTTTGCCCGCTTTCTCTGTTTCCTGCGGTTGGTCTGAATGTTTTTTGCAACACAAGTTGCGAACACAGACCACAACAGAACTTCCTCCATTTCTATATTTCAAAATAACTGAATTAAATGTTTGACGTTTACGGGGAGCGTAGTCGCTTGCCACTGATATTTCTTTTCTACACCGACAGATGGCGGGCGAGTAGTAGATTGGGGTTTGTGTCGTGTGAACACACCACATTTGCAGCGATCTTTTGCATGTACAAACATCTGCACCGATGTCTGCGCAGACAGATCGTTGCGTGTGGACCGGGCTATAACGTCATCCCAATAATTTGGGATGATATTGTGTGTTTCATGAACATAATGAATGTCTGAAGGAAGGAACCGTAACGAAAGTAAAAAAAAAAAAAAAAAAGCTTGTAGTCTTTTTTTTTTTAATCCGATGAATCGTGCATAAATCGTGTGGACAGAAACGTGAAATAATTAAGCTCAATCCAAAGAATGTGGGATATTATTGTGTGTTTCATGAACATAACAAATATCTGAATGAAGGAATCATAACCATAATAAAAGTTAGAAAAAAATGTCTAGTTTTTTTTTAATCCGATTAATCTTGCATAAATAATGTGGATAAAAATGCGAAATAGAAAGAAATTAAAGTGTTTTTATAAAATCCAGTTAATTTTACATAATTCATATTGGCGGAAACGTTAAACTGAGAAATTGAAGTGGTTTCGAAAATAACTCCAAATGTTGCTGGAAATATCAAACCATCTAGTTCCATCTAATTTTACCTTCATGTTGTAAATCAACTACGAAAATTTAGATTTCCATAAACAAATGACTGCTGATCATAATGTACTGACCTTTTGTAACATGCATCATAATTTTTCTTTACAAGCTGTATATTGTGAAAAAAAAAGCAGTAACAAGTAAGTCACATTTACTAGCATTTTAAGCAACTGAAAGCAGTGACTGCTGTGCCATTTTTAGCTACTTTTTGTATGATTTTACTCAATATGGAAATAGCTACAGTCATTATAACACCCCCAAAATTTATGCCATGTCTATTGAGAGAATAAACAAACGCAGTATGCCACCATCACATATGAAACATCACATAGTGCAAGAAGCATTCACAAGTACTCTTTGGTCACAAACTTTCTTTAAAAGGAACTTCATCTGTTGTGTATTGATAAACAAAATATGCAGTTACTCATAAATTGCCTATTACGTTTGTGGCTGACATTCATATGCTTCTAAGAAAACGCTTAATGCCTCAGAACACTATCACCTTCATCCATATTACAAACAAACGGAAGTTTTTTAATGGGAAAAGTGTGACTGAAGCTGAGAGGATTTAAACGAAACTTTGGACGGTAAGCCCAGTTATTTGGTTTAAGATGCTGTGGGTACCTGGTGCTTAAAGGTGACAGACTTCTCAGTATTTGGATATAGCAAGTGGATCTTTCCTACAGATGATTTGATAATGTTCTACTAATTTGAAATGTGTGGCGCAAATGATACATATTCATATAAAATTTATGAACGACAGTTTGAATTTTTGCCTTAGATGCTGCCACTAGATGAGGTAATAGTTACGGAAATACAGAAGCGTCCGATTCCACCCATCTGCTTTGACCCAGGACGTCACAAATATGGCGGAAACGACCATACACTAAGACTCCAATATGGCGCCTATGACGTCACTACGTAAACATGACAACAAACACGAAAATACATTGAAACCCAACACACACGCATTCCACAAAAAACCTAATGAAACTATCGACACAAGCGTGGGAAATTGGAGGTTTTTGGGTGGGGACGAAGTAAATATAAACAAATTTAGACAAACATCACCATACCAAACCACACAAAACTTCCCAAATTCCACTAAACAGATTCTCTGGAATCGGACACTTCCCTTGATCTATATAGCATTCCACAAAAAACCTAATGAAACTATCGAGACAAGCGTGGGAAATTGGAGGTTTTTGGGTGGGGACGAAGTAAATATAAACAAATTTAGACAAACATCACCATACCAAACCACACAAAACTTCCCAAATTCCACTAAACAGATTCTCTGGAATCGGACACTTCCCTTGATCTATATAGCTCAACAGCAGCTCCCGATGCCACAAATTGGAATCGAACACTTCCCTTGACCTATATAGCTCAACAGCAACTACTGATCCCAGTACACCTGCAACAACCACACATTGGAATCGAACACTTCCCTTGACCTATATAGCTCAACAACAACTCCCGATACCAGAACACCCACAGCCACAATCACCCATTAGGATCAAACAGTTCCCTTCACCCACATAGGTCAACAGCCACTCCCAATACCAAAAAACCCACAGATACGACCACAAATTAGAATCTAAAACTTCCCTTAAACTACATACCTACAAACTGACACTCGATACCAAATCACTAATACAACTAACCGCACAACACAGAGCCACAACAGCACACAACAAATACAGACGCAACCCACCCACACCCCACCTCCCAACCCAACCTCCCACCTCACTCCAAAATAAAATATCCATGAACAAAAAACAAACACAAAATAAAAAAATCTCATTCACATACTACAACTCAACAAAAACTGCAACAAAATAGGTCCTCCACAACTAAATCACAAACCAACACCCCCCCCCCCCCCCCACAAACACTACCAACAACTAAACCCCAAGCACCTCTTCCCCCACCCAAGAACTGACTTAACGGCCCCCCACATTCCATCTATGGTATTCGTACAAGCCCCCGTCTCATAATTTTTAAACTCAAAACTATGGTTCACTACTAAATGATTGTACCCCCTTTCACCTAACCCCCTATAAGAAGGAAAAGCATCAGAAACTACAGTAGAACCCGGTTCTATAAACTGCTCAATTAACCCACTAATTCCCTCTTATACAGTGCGTCCACAACCGTAAAAACACATGTCAACCACCCACCCCCCAGTACAGCAGTCTCCCACATCCAGAGACTAACCACAGGCTTATCCCTCCCATACTTCATTTTCCCAAACTGCAACTCATCTACCTCCACCACAACCCCAGACCCACCCAACTTACCCCTGTACTTAATAAACTCATAACATACTTCAGAACAAAATGAAAACCACTCCTCTCACTCATGCTACAGCAAAAACTGTGAGAGGATTTATAACAAAAATAATACATCAAGAACACAATCTTACACATGCCCAACCTAGACTTCTCGAACCAGGAACAGCAACATATAGAGCACCATAGGTTATCCCTACGGCACCACTACATATCACTGTCCCTGGTGAGAGATCTCAGAACTTTTGCCAATGTCATTTCATGCCCACAAAGAGCACACTTCACCTGCGCCAACAACCCAAACAGCTGCAGAAATTTCATCAACTCCAATGGAGTAACGCCCATCATAGCATGCAAGTGCACACTATTAATTTTATCCATCATATCTGTACATAACAAGAACAGTAACAAATTAATTTACTCAAATTAACACTCAACCTACAGTGAACAGTACTACAATAATTTTCACACAAAACACTAAATCGTTAACTCACTGAAACCAATTCCACACCACACACAGCCAAAACGAGAACCAGCCAGAAGAAGCAGTAACACCAAACTGAACCCAATACACCACACAACATGAAATCCCTAAACACAGCACCAGAGGGCACCACGAACAGCAACACGACGACACCTACAACCACGCCACACTCACAAACCGAACTCCATGACGTCACACACCACAAGAGCCTTACATCACAGGTCAGAGCCGATGGGTGGGATTGGACGCTTCAGCCGACCCATAGTTACTAGCATTTAGCTCTCTGTAGAAGATTCAAAGACTTAAGGAACTCCCCACCAAACCACACACCCCCCCCCCACCCCCCACCCCCCCCGCCCTGCAATCCCCCATCACACTCGCAAACAGTACTGATTCAGATATTGCAATAGGCCTACTGGAGTTTTAATGGGTGGGATGAAAATACTTATTTCCAAGGTAACAACTTATAGAGAAATATTTGTCTCCAATTGAAATATTACAATATATGCAAGAGAAACAGAGGAAATATATTTTCCTTCTTACATGAGATGCAAATTTCATTCTACGGGCTCCTACTGAAAGGATGATTGGTGTTTTATATTTTTTCTGTGGCAATACTCATTAGAAACAGAGCTTCCACTTATTTTTTGCTTTTGGTCACGAAGGAAGTGGCCTTGCTGATTTGCCTGGGAAAATCATGGCAAACCTACATCTGAACAGCCAACCTGGGGTTTGTACCTTGGTCTCCTGAATCTGAAACTAGCACAGTAACTACTGCACTAACCATGCTCAGTGGTTACAATGAAATGAAAGCTAAATTATAATGCTATCTGTTAGTGGGCGCTTCCAATGCATTAATTTTTTGTTCACAAGTAAGTAGTTACTATCTATTACCTTTTGACAAAATGGTGGGCATGTACTGGTTGCATTGTTGACCACCAAGCACTCCCACACGGTAGCTCATTCTGACAAAAGCACTTAACAACACCAGATTACAGGTGCTCTAGTTAATCACAAACTTACAAAAGGTTTAGGTGTCAGCTGATCATTAGATTTGTGGTTTGTGGACTTTACAGATTCCTGCTGTTACACTTGCATACTATGGATGTAGCATCAGCATACGGAACTATCCTTGAATTTGGGGAGCAGTATTTTGTCATTTACATAAATCAACAAAAGAAAGTATCCCAGTACAAAGTCCTGGGTACCCTGTATTACATATCAGTAATGTTAGATCTGTGTGTGCCACTCGCCATTCTTACGAGTGGAAGCTGATTTGTGTTAGATGAGGTTTTATTAAACTGTGAACAATCATCAGCATAATTACCCAGCCCTTTTCCCTGAGTATTTACTATCTTTCTCTACAAGCAATTGATAGAGATTAACTAAAGAAAAATATCTGTACTTTCAGATGGAGGTCTGTCTATATCTAAAATTATGTTTCCTTTCCCATCTATAGCTTATCGCAGAAAGTTCAGTAACACCTTCAACACGTTAGGAATTACATCTTTGAGCACCAATTATTGCCACTTTTTGCAACATCACCATAAGGTTTGATATCCTTACTCAAAGATGAGCAGAAATTCTTTGTTAATGGGTGCATAATAAGATTCTTTTTTGGTATACCAGGGCTCAGTAATAACTGAAACATCTGGTTTTTTAAAATATGCTATTATGTCCCAATCATTGTGATTATTTCCTAGGTTCATAAAGTTTTGGAGAATGATCTTGGTTTGCAGGTTGCATTATCAACATTTTTTTTTTGTAATCATAAATATCCTCATTAAGCAAATCAGATGTACTTGTCAAACTGGTAAGAGGACACAAAAAGGCCACACATGTACAAAATAATAATAAAAGAAAAGATTCCAAAAGAGTTCCTGACAGCAAAATGGAAAACGTAGTTGTTTTTGGATATATCACTTACTTATATCCTTCATTCAAAAACCTAATAAAGCTGTTAGTTTAGTGTCTTCAAGGCATAATGCTGTTTCATTGAGCATCACAACAATCAAGCCTGAGATAATAGTGTGCTATGATACTACCTATGGAGAAAGTGATGCACTGGATGTGAAGTGCACAGTTTAGTCTACCCAGCAGGTGTTCCAGAAGATGGCCCTGCACTGTTCTATACCACCATGAATATCTGTGTGGTATATACATTAGTGATATATTCTACACTGACAGAAAATTGAATAATCACATTTTTTGCTTCAGGTTTCTGAAATGGCAGTTGATGAGATCATATCTGAAGAGACAGCTATCACCCCACACTTCCAGCATGAGGTAGAACTAGCAATTACCAAAATTCTGAGATGTGGATATTGTAAACTTAGAGTTGCTCTAGGAAAACAAGTAAGATGTGACAGGTGTCCCAGATCAAAGATTAGAAAATAGAAGGTTGCTGTATTACGTTATAGCACACAAATATGCAGTGACTAAGAAGTGTGAAATGACTGTGTTCAAAGCTATGTAGACTTGTTTAATTCCTGGTTTAAGTAATTGCTGTGTTTCCTGCTATCATCCATTAATACCAGAATGTCAACTACTACTTTGTTACTTTAAAATCTTCAACATGTTCACTGTGGCTGACACGAAGGTCAATAAGAGCTACTAACCCTGTGCTTTTAAGTGTCAGCTGCAGTGAATGTGCAAAGCAAAAAGAATTTTGTAATTTAATTGAAAGTCCTAGTTCAGCTTCCTTTTTCAGGCGTGTTTATTTTTAAATATTAAAACTGATGAGAGTTTCATTACTAGACACCTAATTTTGAAATCTGGAAGACATCATCCCAGCACTGCAACAAAATGTGCACAGGTTCAATGCGATCTCTCTTATCCACAAATTTGCACCTCAGATGTGGTATATGTCATATATATGTTATGTCATATAATACTACAGTTAATTTTCCATACATCTGAGCGAAACCAGTTCTTGCGTGTCCACGTTTATCTCATCTAGGCATTGCATGTTTCCCTTAACATTAGTGCGCTCTACAATAAAATTTGTATGAAAAGTTTTCTGTGTAAATTACCTATTCAACATCTACAACTAACTCCTGTGTAACTCAGTGTGTCATTCAGGTGCGTTTACTTGTGTGTCAATATAATTGTCAGGTTTGGTTTGAAAGGGTTTCTTGAAATATATTCCCACATAAATATTTAAGTATCTATTCTCAGTTGTAAAATATATTATGCACTGTCAGTGCCATTTCAATGCAAAAATTTTAAATCATGTTGGGGAATATACTGATAACACAGTTCCAGTATACCTCAGAAATTTAATTTTAGTTGCGTCAACCAATGAGAATTACAGACCAAGTCCTGCACTGTCCTGTTTTGTGTATTAACCCGTTGGCTGGCATGAAGGTGCCGGTGGTCACAGCAGATTGCTCTGCTGGGGCCAGTAGTGATCTCAGAGTAACAACCAGGTATCAGCAATTTTACACTTTAATCTTACTGAGGAAAAATATTTACTTAGATTTGATATTCCTTACCATTTCCAGACGATTTTTGGTTCTGCAGTATTTTTATTTAAATGTCTTACAAAACCAAACTATTAAATGACTACAAAGTTATTCATGAATTCAGTTTTAGATACATATTTAACATGAGATATTTAACTGTATAAAGGATAATTCCTGAAACAGTAATTAGCATGCTAGCTGTATCTTTTTAGCCAAGACTGTACAGATGCATGTACTTCACACTCAAAGTTCCTAAATGCCTGCGTAACACATTGACTACCATGCCGCTGACAGCAAAGCAGCACACTTAATGCTGTATGCCTGACCTGGTGGTGAAACATCCATTACTAATCATGTCAGGGCCAAGAAATGCAGAAGATAATCTCTCAGGGAGTACTATAATCTAAAAACGTAATATTATAACTACAAAGGCCATTTCCAATTATGTCTACCAAGCAAATTATGCTTTGAGTCAGTGATTTCTTTTGCCATAACTGACTAGTGAACACACATGCCAGAGGATGGTGAATATTCATACTTTGCCTGTGGGAAGCAGCAAAGCCATTAGAAACAGCTATGCACATAGTCCAATTTCTGTTGAAATTATGACCTGGGTATTTTAATTAAATTTGGTCAACTATAAGCAACATGATAAAGACACACACTGAATTAATTTCTTTATTAACAACACTCGGATTTCCACATCACCATTGAGGTACCAAGCTTGATGCGTTACTCGTTTTCTTACATGGCGAGTTTCCCCAGTAGGCCTAGAAACCATGAAACAGACAAAAAGCTACTTCTCGCTGTCTTCTCTTCTTTGGACTTTCACTTCAGAAACTCTGAAACATCCATTACAAAAACAGATTACACCACTCACAAATCTGGATTCAGTCACTGCAATTCATACCTACTTTACTGTAAAAAATACTGACTATGGTCAATGATGTAATTTTGATCATTCAAAAGTTTTCAAATGTGCAGTTTACTGAAGTTAGATTACAGTTACTACACAATTTTTGATCAGGAAAAAGTTACGATGATTGAAACTTAAATACCGAAGCCATTTGTTATGAGAATACGCCGTTACCACAAATAATCTACTTAGATGGGTCAACAGAAAGGTCCGATCTTACTCGTCGGCTTTGACCCGTGACGTAAGCGTGTTGTGGTGTGTGACGTCATTACGGCGCGGAAAACCTAATACATGGTTTGATGTACTCTTGTTTAAAGAACATGTATACGTAATATGAAGCAATTTGATGAACATATTGATCTGTAGCGTAGCCCACTTGAGGTTAGGTTGGGAGTTTTTTTTTTTTTGGAATGCGGCCGCGGCAGCGGCCGCCTATGATTCGAAAATATTGATTTGACACTAATGAAGCCTGTGGGGGGATGGGGGGGGGGCACTGCAGACTCCCCCCACCGCATAACGACATATTTAGTTTCTCCCCACCCAAAAACCCCCAATTTCCCACGCTTGTCCCGTTACAGTCATTAGGCTTTTTGTGAAACTTGTGTATTTCAGTGTTTACAATACGTATTCGATGTTTTTATATCCGCCATATTGGAATTGTTGTTTATGGTCGTTTCCGCGGTATTTGTGACGTCATGGGTCAAAGCCGACGGGTAAGATCGGACGCTTCTGTATTTCCACTTAGATGCATTGAAAGAAACTTTACAGGGTAACATAATGCATCAGAATACTACAGGCACAAAGAATGAAATTTCTGTAGATTTACCAGACACTTTACTTTTCTTGCGCATGATAAGTTACTTACCGTCCATTGTCTGGAATATAAACTATCCTGTCTCCTCTGCAAACATGTGCTTTTGCAGCAAGTATTATCAATTTTTTCCGTGATTGAAATGCTCTAACGCACACAAAACACAAAACCCGCCATTATAAACACACCCACAAGGCATCAGCATGTCATGTTCAAAGAATATCGGGGTTTAGAAAACTACCAGCGATATTGACTAGCGTGAGAGACGACGTCATGTCATGATATGGCGTCATGATTCATCGGGGCCCGCGAGCCGTTTCTTAGTCGGTTTAGGTTATTGGCGTCACGATGACGTTCGTTACGGGTAGCATTCATCTCACGCTAGGTGAGGAGAGCCCTACGTCATAGTGGCGCACGTCATCATGAGTTTCACGAGTTGTCATATCGACTGTTGTGTGCATTCTGTATATATCGACTGTTGTGTGCGTCTTGAATCTGCATTGTTATTTGTTTATGTGCTTTCCATTGTCCTATTGTCCGGTGTCGCTAGCGTGTACGTCGTTCTGAATATGGGGTCTAAGGCCGGTATTACACTATCAAATTTCTTTGTCAAAGATTTGATCAAAGATGTGATCCAATATTCTGTCCAATATATTTGACAAAGATCTTTGACGTAGCGCTACAAGGGGTATTACACTGTCATCAAATTTTTCGTCAAAGTTCAAGATGGCTGACAACAACTTGTTATTAACCGCAGCAGTTCTACGTACTCCAATCGCATTGTGTGCACATGCGGAAAAGAAGTGGGGGGAAAAAATGGAACCATACATACGAGGTTGACAGTCTTAAAAGTCCTGGGATTACAACTTGATAATAAATTCAGTTGGGAGGAGCACACCACAGAACTGCAGAAACGCCTTAACAAATCTGTATTTGCAATTCGGGTGTTAGCAGACATAGGCAACATAAAAATGAAAAAGCTTGCATACTTTCATTCCATAATGTCATATGGGATAATATTTTGGGGTAAATCTTGAAGTCAAACAAAAAGTTTTCAAGGTCCAAAAGCGTGTAATACGTATTATTTGTGGAGTAAATTCACGGACCTCCTGCAGAAACCTCTTCAAAGAACTGGGTATACTAACTACTGCCTCTCAGTATATTTACTTCTTAATAAAATTTGTCGTAAATAATATATCTGTTTTTCCAACAAACAACTCAGTTCATACATACAATACCAGGAACAAAAATGTTCTGCACAAGGACTTAAAAGCACTTACTTTAGTTCAAAAAGGGGTCCACTACTCAGGAACACTCATCTTCAATAATTTGCCAGGAAACATAAAAAATTTAGTTAGAAATAAAGATCAGTTTATCAGTATAAAAGGAGCCTGAAAGACTTTCTACTGGCCAACTCCTTCTACTCCATTGGCGAAATTTTTAATAGAAACAAATGATGTATTTTATTTATTCATACTATTAGTATTTGTATTTCAGCTTAAAAAAAATCGACATGTTACACATCCACGAGGATCTCCTCAGCACGGATCTATGGAACGAAAAACTAATCTAATCTGGGTGAAGCCGTGGGTTTTACGACGACACGATAAAAGCATTCAACAAAACTTGTTACGTGAGCTTACAGTGGAAGACGTCAAGTCGTACATCAATTACTTAAGAATGGATGAGCATACATTTCTGTATGTGCCCAATGAAGTGTATCCTCATATCACAAAGCACAATTTTCACTTAAGAACTGCTACATCTTCAGAAGACAGGCTCACTATAACACTCCGATTCCTTGCTACAGGAGAGGGTTATGTTATGTTAGGTTAGGTTAGGTCAGGTTAGGTCTCCAATCTTCTTAATCTATTTTTGTATTCAGGGTGCCTCACGTTGTAAAGCGCCTTATCAGCTTCAGCCATCTCTATTAATTCTGCAGTTGTCGGCACACACCAATTGTATTTACCGGCAATGGTTATAAAAACACTACAGACGACAGTACGCTGCAGCGATGCTAGCGCTCCGCGTGGTAACATATCGCATTGCAGTGAACAGAAGACAAGCGATTTCTTTGATCAAATATACGGCCTCGGCCTAGATTTGATCAAATATTGGACGACATTTGTCAAAGATCCCTATTACACTATCAAAAATCTTTGACAAAGATATTGGACAAAGATATTGGACAAAGAAATTTGATAGTGTAATACCGGCCTAACGGAGATGAGAGAAGTTTCGAGCAGATCCATGAAGATAGTCTGAAAGATGTCACTATCTTTCTTAGTTGATTTACAACACGAAGGCAAAATTAAATGGAACTAGATGGTTCAATGTTTCTAGCAACATTTGGAACTAATTTCAGATCCACATCAATTTCTCAGTTTAACGTTTCTGCCCACATGAATTATGTACAATTCATTGGATTTTATAAAAATACGAAACACTTTAATTTCTTCCTATTTCACGTTTTTATCCACATGATTTATTCAATATTAATCGGATTGAAAACATGACTAGACACTTTTTTAACTTTCGTTATGGTTATGATTCCTTCATTCAGATATTCGTTACATTCATGAAACACACAATAACATCCCATGAGTTACTTTTAAGTAAACTTGAGTCATACAATGTAAATGCTGCATCCATGCAATTGCTGGCTACATATTTATTTAACCGCAAGCAGTGTACAAAGCTGACTTATAAAATCAATAATCAGATCATTAATTTCCAGTCAAAATATGAGACAGTCACACAAGGTGTACCCCAGGGCTCAATTTTGGGCCCTTTCCTTTTCCTAGTGTACATAAATGATATAGAGCAACCTTTCAACTCCCAATTGGTAACCTATGCAGACGATACCTCACTATTATTTCTTGGTAGACAAAATGATGAGTTAACGTTGGCAGCAACTGAGGGACTACGTCAAATAACTACTTATTTCCAAGATCAAGGTTTGAAAGTTAATATCAGTAAATCTCAGTTATTGCTATTTAAACTTACAAACTCACAGCAAACCTCTATCAGTAACATAGGTGAAATAGAAGTAGTGGACACAGAAGGCTGCAGATTTCTAGGTATTCACCTAGATGAAAATCAAATTTTTATGCAATAAAATCAGCAGTTCATTACATCTAATCAGCCACTTATCAAAAGTAGTTCCACATCAGACATTAAAAACAATTTATTATGGAACCATTTTTGCACAGATTAATTACGGGATAGAAACACGGGGTTGTGCTGCCGACACACATATGAACAGAATATTAACCCTACAGAAAAGAGCAATCAGAATTATCCATGGATTAGGGTATAGAGATTCATGCAGGGCAATCTTTGTCCATCATAAATACCTCACAGTCTACTCACTGTATCTTTACAAGTTAATTATATTTTTTGTGACACATCAAAACAAAGCAACAAAGTGATCTGATATGCATGCCTATAATACAAGAAATAAAGACTGCTACTACAGACAAAGAACAAAATTAAAACCAACAGACCATAGTCCATGCATTAGTGGTCAAATATGGTACAACAGATTACCAAGCTCTATAAGGTGCCACAAAGAGAACTTATTCAAAGTGAAACTGAAATATTTCTTGATTGACAAGTGTTTATACTCTTTAAGTGAATATTAATATTAAACTAAGATAAATTATATATATATATATATATATATATATATATATATATAGTTGTGTAAAATCTGAATATTTGTAATAGGTATGATGTAACACCCAATATTGTGCCTTATTAGGTACAATGGTACATTTGTATCATGTATATGTAATCACATATGTATATATGACTGTACTAAACTTGTAAAAAAATGATATGACGTTTGCAAAAGACACCAGTTGGTGTCTCCATGCAAAAAAAAATACAACAACAATAAACAACATTCTCTGGATTGCAGCGTAATAATTAATTTCTTCACTTTTCTGTCCACACGATTTATGCACGGTTCATCGGATTTAAAAAGAATGACCAGCTTTTTTTATTTCGTTATGGCTCCTTCGCTCAGACATTAATTATGTTCATAAATACACAATAACATCGCAAATTGTTGGGATTACATTTAACAATTCATTCAGCTGGGATGAGCATATCACACAAATCCTGCCACTTCGTTTGTACACATGTATTCACATTTAGCTTTGACGTTATCGGTACAACTACATAGATCTATATACGTACTCATTTAGTCGATTTAGGTTATTTACGTCATGATGGCGTTGCGTTACGTAATTATGTCGTAGGGTTTTTCTCACCTAGCGTGAGATGAATGCTACCCGTTCGTTACGTCACTATGACATTGAGTTCTCCTCACCTAGCCTGAGATGTATGCTACCTGTACTTCGACTTGCCGCACGTAGTGCGGGGTAGCGCCGCGAGATGACAGCAGCTGCAGGAGATGGCGGCGGCAGTGGTCTCTATACTGGATGGCGAACTTCGGATTGGTGAAATGAAGCTCTCCTGTCGTCGTCTGTTAGCGCCACCATATTGCAGATAGGCGAGAAATTGGATGTGATATTTCAATTAGAAAGGCGGCACTCGTTTTCGTTCGAAAGTATCTACATTCTTGACAATAATAAAACTAACTACGTTAACATTAATGCAACGAACTACCAATTTCGTTTTACGCTCATGAACACTAAAGTCTACTGTAATATCGTAAATATAAACTACCTAAAAGCGAAACAATATTTTTCCCAGGCGTTAGGAACAGTTTTATTCACTTATGTAATGCACTTATTATTGACGACCTCATCCTTGGCGTGGAAAAATAGTTGAGTTTATTTAAACGTGAATTTGGATATCCACAACAATATGCTAGTTATTGGCAGGCACCGAATGAAACAACCAAAATTGTGTGTGACACTGACACGAAAATTGTTCTCTTCTTTTACTGAACTAATTCACATGTACCAAAGTGGAAAAACAATGTTCAAATGTGTGTGAAATCTTATGGGACTTAACTGCTAATGTCATCAGTCCCTAAGCTTACACACTACTTAACCTAAATTATCCTATGCCTGAGGGAGGACTCGAACCTCCGCCGGGACCAGCCGCACAGTCCATGACTGACCAACGTGGAATTTGCGATGAAATCAGTTAGTATTGCATATTTAACTGAGAACCAACATATATGAACAGTTCAGTCAATCTGGGTAACTTTACACCACTTTTTTCTGTCTTTTTGAAAGTACTGCACACACAATCTTCATCACAACAGACACTGAAATTTCACAGGTATTGCTAAGGTGTGCTTGGCAATGAGGAAATATGTACTAGAGACACTCTTGGAGTAAAATTGCAATTTTAATACCGGTAGAAAATTACTCAGTCATTTTGGGTAACTTTAGTCTTAAAAGATTTAGCATTTTCGCATATCTAATGTTCTGAATAAATTTACATCACAAAAAAAGGAAATCAGGTGTTAATAAGAAGTAAAAACAGTGTTGATTCAGTTTCCAGATTTACTTTGAAATATCAAGATATTTGCATCAACCTGGCAGTGTTCAACTTAAATCACTGCCAGAAGCTTACTTCACAGGCAAAGCAATTGAAAAATCACAAGGCTAAGAGCGTTTAGGGAGGTGGAAGGACATTTGAATCCCTCACAGAGGTAATAAAAACGTTTGTAATGTCCCAAGAAACACCTTCATATGTTCATGTACCTTTTTATCAGTTGTAAAATGATGAATACTGTAAACATTAAGCATGAGCAAGGATATTGAAATGAAAACACAAAAACACGTTGAAACACAAAATATGAAATTTATTTTTGTCATTTCCATACATTTTTAACCACTGCTGCAATGTTACAGGCACAACATTACATATTACTGAATAAAATAATCTTACTGAAGCTGAATGTACCCTGTGGGGCGGTGGGTGGAAAATAAAGTTATTATTTCTATTATTTGTTGCTGTTCTCAACACAGGCTCTCTGACTACAATGTTGACAACCAGAAAGTGATTAGCAAAATCGTGATGCCTGCAGTTAAAGTTCTCCTGTGCCCACTCTGATGGAGAATAAAAGTTCTTGATTATTGAATTTCATTACCCTGAGGATTTAAGATGATGTCTGGGATTCATAGAAAATGCAGTTTACTATACCAATTTTCACTATATTCTGAAAACGATAAAGCGTAAAATTCCAGACCAATGATTATCCAAATCAGCTATTGTACTATCAGAGCTGTTCAGAGTCTATTGCGCAGATCCTATTATCCCTAGATAACGAACTGTTCAATAATCATTATCGGTGTAAATGTTCAAAGTAAATGCTCGCCAAAATTTGATGTTAATACTCATCAAACGCCACGCTAGTAATTGTAGAAAGTCTGTCCTGTGGCGACACGTGAAAATACGGCATATGAAAACTGAGAGTAAATCACTGGATTCGTTCAGTTGTTAACTCCTTACCACAATGCGAACTCACTGTTACGCACATATCGCGTTACGTAATACGGCATCCAAGGGTGTTTGTGTCAACTGCACAAACGCGACGCGGTTTCCGACACGGAGTGCGCACTGATACGAATCTAGAAGAGAACTGGGCCTTACTCTAGCTCACACACTCTTATTTATATAGTTGGGGTGCTCACCGCTGAGGGTGCAGCTGACAACATGTGCCTTACTGACTAGCCGCTGGGCTAGCAGAACAACAAGTTACTAAATAATTAATTTCTTCATTCACTGAAGACCTATGAAGCTCTCGATATAATAGTGCAATCAGCACACAGGTAAGTATCTATAATAAAATTTTAATGTGGCTACGTTAAATACTTTTGGCGAGAGAATTATTTTAGTTGTACTGCACACAATAGATGAGCTCTGAACTTGTCATTTGGAGAGACGCTACATTTTTGGAACTTCTACCATCTTTGTTATTATAGTGCACCTCCCTTCTACCTAAATCTAAACATCAGCTTTATCTAATCACTTACTTAATCTATCTTGCTTCCTAACTTTTAGACACAAAAGCAGAAAATCATGAATTTCAACCAAAATATTACTTTGTGAGATCCAGCATGCTGTTTCCATTAAATTACAATGAAAAAGGAATCTGAATATAAATTTTGAAGTTTCTAGCTCCTTCCTATTGCGCCGATGATTTTTACCTAAAATGTCCAAATTTCGAAAACTGTTTAAGTTACCAAACTGAAACTTAACACATTATTATTTTAGCATTACTCCTGACATGCTATTAACTTTTCAGATTATTTATTTTATTTTTAAGGTATTGTGCAACATTCGTGACATCATTGCTAGTTACTGCGGACTAGGCTGGCACACAATGGAAAGCATATGAATTTTATATGGCGTGAGTAGGCTGCTACCATACACCACCCTCTACTTAATTTTGTAAATGTTGAATGTAAATGAAAAAACTTAATTACAAAAAAGAGAAGCAAGAGCACAGCTAAACTCCCTATGAAAATGGAAAAAAATGATGTTTAAACAATTACAAATATTAAAAGAAAACTTATTTAGATTAAAATTGCAAAACTGATAAGAACATCTATAAAATATGTGAATTGCAAGTCTGCCAAATTCAAGGCCTTGCATATTAAATTATCCATGAAACATGTATTGAATGGACAGCATGATACTGCCTAGAAAATCAGTCAAAGTTTTAAGTAGTTTCGAAAAACAATGAAACAATTTGGCATACATATTGCCTCAAATACATAAACACATTAACGTTTAAAATTAAGAAAATGTCTGCCTCAAGTTTCATTTAATTAGGTGAAAATCTTAAACCTATTAAATTGTCTGTAGATATTTTTACATACATAGGTACAAAGAAAATGACATGGTTATTCTTATTACATAAATAAATAATGAAATTTTAGCAGTCTTTTCTATACCTGAAAGAGAATTTCACTAATAATAACACTTCCTCTTTTACATACATTGTGGTAGCCACTTTGGCTGGCATTCTACATTTTGATTCACAAGGGTAGATGAGGAGGTTGCTATGGTGTTTGTCCTTCACGTCCACTGTATACTACATCAGGGATAAGGGGGGGGGGGTCACTGTGAGTTGTGTCCAAGTCACTCCATGCTTTCACGCAGCTACCAGGCTGCCATTATCTGTTTGCCCTGTAGTACAAACAAAAAGAGTGCCTCAGACTCCGTTTACTTAATAACTAAGGGAGGGTCACAATGAAAAGGGGATATATATACAGTTTACCTCTCACTTGTTACTGAAACAAAGTTAACAGAGCTGTTTTCTATTTCAATCTCATGGTTAATTTACTGTAATTAAAGGTAAACAAATGGCTCCATACACCATTAATTACGTATTAAAGAAAATTTTATGCCCAAGGCATACCATCATGAAACCTTTAAATCTCAAATTATTATTTCTGGGCCGGAACACTGAACCAATGCTCGGTACATTCCTGACACCCCTGTATTTATTTACAGGCTGCTGTTCATAACCTCTGAAACTATCCTATCATATTAGTATTTAAGTGACCGAATATGACTTAAGGATTGTGACTAATTTACGAGAATCACGAATAAACAGTGACCTCTAAACATAAAATGGAACAAACAGAATAATGTTCTAGTAGAAGGTATAATATGATGGTATTATGTAAACATAGTGACATAAATATGGACTGAACAGAATAGAGTATTATATTTAAGAATAATATAATATGAAGTGACTGATGAAATAACTATTTGATTATAGTTTATGATTTTATATTTAGTATAGAATATTTTTACCTTTTTTGAGATGTGATGTAGACGGGGAGCGTTTATATCGATTTTGAAAGGGGTGGGTAGTATAGGTGCAAACATGAAACATGACTAACACTACACACACACACACACACACACACACACACACACACACACACACACACACACACACACACCTTTTTCAAACGACCATTGCAGACAAGCGTAACTGATTCTTCATCATTTGCCATTCCATAGGAGTTGCTAAGATCTTTCTTTGTGGACTTCAGAGGAGACATTTAACATCATACCTCGTCCGGCTTCTCACTCAAGTACTAGTGAAGTAGGGATCCTGGGGAAGGGGGGTGGGAAGGATTTCCTGTGTTCAGGGCTATCTCCTTTCACTTCTTCAATCTTAGCAACTGTTTCTATTTTTTTCCTTTCTTACTTCTCATCTGAGTACCAGTCTATCTTTCCCTCTCTCCATATGCATACACTTCTATAGCTGGAGTCCTCCTTACTTTCTGTGGTTTCCTATAACCTTCAACTTATTTGACATAAGTAGGCTGAAGAACCAGGCTACACAAACGCATTCCCACATACATCCAATCAAAGACGGAAACACAAACAATAAATAAGAAAACAGGGCAATAGCTTGTAAGAACCATCAAGTGTTGTAGCGGGAAGTACGTGCACATGGTAAAACAAGAGCACATGGTATTATAGGTGATGGTTCTACATTGAGTAATTCTAAAAATATATACGTGTATGTATATAAATAAGAATGACTTGACAACTTGTTGAATAGTGGGACTCTCTGATAACCTAAGTAAAGATGATATACCCTTTGATAACCTAAGTATGTATAACAAGTAACGAATGGTATATAGAGGTATGGTAGAGAGGTTGGAAAGTAAAGGAGGACTCTAGGATACGAAATGAAGTATTAATGAGCAATATTGGAGATTGAAGTAGATTTTTTAATTTTACCAGATAACATTTAATAACAGTATACATGAAGGTGTATAATAGGGCAATGAACCATGGGGCCTACTCACAAAGGATAAAGGAGGGGCGCACCCAGCTTTTAGTGAATGGAAAAAAAGGGCAGATAGGCAGACCAAAGAGAGGCTGACCTATACTGTGTGGGCAGGGGCACCAAGAGGGGGATTGACCTGTACCATATAATATAGGAAGAAGAAAGGGGCGTACCTACCAGAAAGGCAGGAGAAAGGTTACCCATAGGATCAACCCATAGGTACAGTTCCTAAGGTAAAAAGGGAAGTACAGTGATAGAAATCACATATTTGGTAGGAATTATTCTGGTAAGTTTGAATTCGTAACACCTCTAGTATTATTAAGATTTATGTATGTTGGAAAGAACAGGCTCATAGATTTTCTCCAGACTTTCTCCAGACTATATAAAGCTGTAAAGGATAGTACTAGTCCGTACAAACAAAGGAAGGAGTAGCATAAAGGATTAAGGTAAAGGATAAAATGTTTAAGGGTCCATGACACCTGAAATTTACAAATGGAATTGAAAGGCAAGTCCTCAAAATACAGAAGTAAGAGTACAGCGGATTGAAGTAGTAAATAAAGGTTTATATTCTTCAAAGATATCAAAATAGAGTAATGAGCCAGTGGAAAGAAAAAAATATAGGGACCTTACCCTGTGAAGTTCAACAATTTATGAAAAATACATGTATGTCTAGAATTATGCAGTAAATGAATATATTAGAGAGGTGGATTGTCATTAAGTATGATGTCTACGTACATATTGAATATGTATAAAATATCGAGTGTTCGAGCTAAGGGGAGGGATATGTAGTGCCTCGAGAATTTCTAAGCAAATTGTAGAGAGCCTTGGCTTTCCACCGTCTCGAACACCCAATTTTTACGTACGAGAGTAAGAGACGGGAGAATGTCTACCTCGCGCCGGTTTTCTGTGTGCGCAGGGTGGACGTGTATCAAGAGAATGCTACAATGTGAACGGTTGATCGATGCGGGCAAGTGGTTGCTGCACTCGCCACAGAAGCTACATGCCCAGCACAAGGAGCAAGCACGCCTTTACTCCGTGACGGTGCTACGTCAGTCATTACTGTTAACAGCTGAATTATGTTATAAGAAAAGGAAAGGACACTTACTTACTCTCTAGAGATGCTGATGGTGGACTTGTAGCATTCTCTTGATACACGTCCGCCCTGTGCACACAGAAAACCGGCATGAGGTAGACATTCTCCCGTCTCTCACTCTCGTACGTAAAATATCGGGTGTTTGAGACGGTGGAAAACTGAGGGTATCTAGAATTCGCGTCGCAATTCCCGAGGCTCTACAGCGTGTTGTGCCATCAGTCAGTAATGGGTCTGATAATGTGATGGGAGGGGAAGAGAGCTGACATCTGCAAATAATGTGCTGCCTTGGATGGCTTATGATCAGGAGAGTACCTGTGCAGAGTGGGAACTATAGTGTCAGCAGTCTAAGCAATCGGTCGTTCAGACCCGTACGCTAACTTGTGCGCAGACACTGCAGCGAGACCGTGCCGAGGGGCGTCTGCAGCCGACACGAGGCGCTGACCTGGCTGAGAAGTGGCCACACGTGGGCACATCGAAGCTCAGATTTATGCAAAGCGAATGCTTGCGTCGCAAGCCGGGGACCAGAAAAAAGGCACATTTTTATGCAAAAGGGTGTGCAGTGGCTTAGCGACAGTGGTCGCACGCGGTAAAAATGTGCTGCTTTACCTAGAAATGCATGCTTCAGTGGAGGTCGGCAGCAGCAAAGCCACAATTGTGTCAACATGGCGATGTAGCTTCTCGACCTTTATGTGAGAAACCTCAAAACGTAGGTACTCAGTTGACGGCTGAAAAAACTGCAAGTTCGCGAGGTCGCACTCAAAACCTACAGACTGCGAAACAAAAACCAAATCGACAAGATAATTGGTGTTTTAAAAAACGCTGACAAATTGCAGGCGACGGTCGGTATCGTTGCAGGCAGGAAGGTGTATTGACAACGAGAAGGCATGTAGCGGCCTCTTCCGAGGGGAGCTGCAGGTACTCTTCTGACAAATCAGTCTCGGAAAAGCAGTGGTCGCCTGATAATTTTGCGAAAACAGAGATGAAAACTGAAGAGCGGAGAGACTCTACTTGCCGATATGGAACTGGAACTGACACTAAATTTACATCAGTGGCAGCGGAGAAACCAACAAGGTTAAATGTATCTAACCCAAACCGATCAGTTTTATGGAAAAAATCCACAATGAGGAAGTTGAGAGGGTGAATGACAGATTTATAACAGACAGGAGGAGAGAACTGACATGGGACTGGAATCTGCCATTTATCATAGCTAACCAGCTTTTGTGAAACCCTTGCAAGGGGAGGGAAGCTCGAGCACCCGTACATTTGTGCAGTTTACTAAAGTCACTGCAGGCCGTGTGTCCATTTGCGTTTTTAGTAGTTTAGTAAACACACAATTCAATAAACAGTTTTTTGGGGAAATAGTCATTGATGGAGGGGGGGGGGAGGGAAATTGAAGTAGCCAAATTGAGGTTTCTATTATACAATTTGGAATACATTTGTGCTAATCACGGCTGAAATGGAGATAATAGAAGTGAAGAGTACACTGGAAGAATTTGAAGTACATTAGTTAACGGGATACATGTAATGCACAATACTCATTTCACATCAGTAGTGAACAGTGGAACTGTGATTACATGACGTTGCAACATCATCTACTTTGGCACTTTTCATTCTCATGAAAGACAAAAACCTGAGTGCAGCTATTTTTCAAGAAGCCCATACAAACGTAGGAGATAGTGGAGTAAACGATGCCTGGTTACAACTGGTAGGAAATATCTTCCAGTAAATAACCTAAGGGGGTGATGCAGATAGTGCAGCACACGTGAGTGAGACATAGACATTGCGTCGTAATTCAATCCTCAAGGATTCATGCTGAATATTCCCCTAACTAGTCACACACCTACGTTCGGCGTATGGAATTCTTCCTGGTAGTCAAGTAGCTTGATTCCGAAGCACCAATGTCAGTTTACTGTAACACTCGCACCCTCACATTGACGATTTAACACAGAAATTACGTCGCTATTCGATACTCACATTCCGACATTTCCTAGAGTGAGTAACGCCGCTACTTTAGACGTATGTAACACTTCCTGGGCGTCATGTAGCTTTTTTCCGATGTACCACTGCCTGATTACTGTACCCTCGCACCCTCACATTGACGGTTTAACACAGAAATTGCGTCGTTATTCAATACTCAAGGATCCATGCTGAATTTTCCCCTAACTAGACACACGCCTACGTTCGACGTATGGAACTCTTCCTGGAAGTCAGTAAGATTTTTCCAATGCACCACTGCCAGTTAACTGTAACACTCGCACCCTCACAGTGACGACCTAACACAGAAATTGCTTAGCTATTCAGTACTCAAGTATCCTAGCCGGCTTGTACCCGATTGAGTTTTGCAAATACTTTCTACGTATATAGCACTTCCTGTGAGTCATGTAGCTTTTTTGCGATGAGCCACTGCCAGTTTAATGTAACATTCGCACCCTCAGATTGACGAATTAACACAGAAATGGGTCGCTATTCACTGCTCAAGAATCCATGCTGAATTTTCCCATACTAGTCACACGCCTACGTTCGACTTACGGAAATCTTTCTGGGAGTCATGTAGGTATTTCCGATGCACCAATGTCAGTGCACTGTAATAATCGCACCTTCACATACACGATTTAACACAGAAACTGCGTTGCTATTCAATACTCATGGATCCATTCTGGTCACCCACCTACGTTCGACGTATGGAACTCTACCTGGGACTCATGAGCTCTTTTCCAATCACAACTGCCAGCTTATTGTAACACTCGCACCTTCAGAATGACGATTTAACACAGAGATTGCGTCGCTATTCAATACTCAGGGATCCGTGTCGACTTTTCCCGGAGTTGAGTAACGCCGCTACTTTAGACGTATGTAAGACTTCCTGGGCGTCATGTAGCTAAATTTCCGATGTACCACTGCCTGATTACTGTAACCCTCGCACCCTCACATTGACGGTTTAACACAGAAATTGCGTCGTTATTCAATACTCAAGGATCCATGCTGAATTTTCCCCTAACTAGACACACGCCTACGTTCTTCCTGGAAGTCAGTAAGATTTTTCCAATGCACCACTGCCAGTTAACTGTAACACTCGCACCCTCACAGTGACGATTTAAGAAAGAAATTGTTTCGCTAATCAATACTCACTGATTCATGCAGAATTTTCCCCTAATAAGTCACACACCTACGTTTGACGTATGGAACACTTCCTTGGATTCATGCATTTGTTTTCCGATGTACCCCTGCCAGTTTACAGTAACCTTCGCACACTCACATAGACAATTTAACACATAATTTGCTTCGTAATTCAATACTCAAGGTTCGATGCTGAATTTTCCCCTAACTAGTCACACACATACGTTCGACGTATGGAACTCTTAATGAGGGTCCTGTAGCTTTTTTCCGATGAAATACTGCCAGTTTACTGTAACACTCACACCCTCACATTGAAAATTTGACACAGAAATTGTGTAGCTATTCAGTACTCAATAATCCATGCCGACTTGTCCCCAGGAGTGTTTTGCAAATACTTTTGACGTATGGATCACTTCCGGTAATTCATGTAGCTCTTTTGCGATGACCCACTGCCAGTTTACTGTAACCCTTGCACACACTCATAGACGATTTAACACAGAAATTTCGTCGTAATTCAATACTCAGGGATCCATACTTAATTTCCCCCTAACTAGTGACACACCCACGTTCGACGTATGGAACGTACTCTGTGAGTCATGTAGGGTTTTCTGATGCACCAATACCAGTTTACGGTAACACTCGCACCCTCACATTGACGATTTAACACATAAATTGTGTCGCTATTCAATAATCAAGGATCCATGATGAATTTTCGCTAACTAGTCACACATCTACTTTCGACGTATGGAACTCTACCTGGGATTCATTAGACTTATTTCCGATGCACCACTGCCTGGTTACTGTAGCACTCGCACCCTCAAATTGACGATTTAACACTGATATTGTGTCGCTATTCAATACTCAAAGATCCTTGGCGACTTTTACATAAGTGAGTAACGCCCCTACATTCGACGTATTGAACACTTCCTGGGAGTCATATAGCTTTTTCCGATGTTCCACTGACAGTTTACTTTAACACTCACACCATCACATTGACGTTTAATTAAGTTGTTATTCTATAGTCAAGGATATATGGTGAATTTACCCCTAAATAGTCACACTCCTACGTTCAACGTATGGAACTCTTCTTTGAGTCATGTATGTTTTTTCCGATACTCCAATGCCAGTTTACTGTTGCCCTCGAACCCTCACATTCACAATTTAACACAGAAATTGCGTCGCTATTCGATACCAAATATCCATGCTCAATTTTTTCCTAACTAGTCACACACCTTTCGACGTATGGAACTCTACCTGAGAGTCATGTAGCTTTTTTTCGAAGCACCATTGAATGTTTACTGTAACACTCGAACCGTCACACTGACGATTTAACACAGAAATTGCCTGGCTTTTCAAAACTCAAGAATCCATGTCGACTTTTCCCCGAGTGAGTAACTCCTCTACTTTCGACGTATGGAATATTTCGTGGGAGACATGCAGCTTTTTTCCGATGCACCACTGAAAGTTTACTGTCGACTTGTCCTGGTAGACATGTAGCTTTTTTCCGATGTACCATTGCTACTTTACTGTAACACTCGCAGCCTCACATTGACGATGTAACACAGAAATTGCGTCGCTATTCAATACTCATGGATCCATGCTGAACTTTTCCTTAACTAGTCACACACCAGCGATCGATGTCTGGAACACTTCCTTTGAGCTATGTAGTATTTTCTGACGCATCTCTGCCAGTTTGCTGTAACACTCGTATAGTCACATCGATGATTGAAACAGAAATCGCGTCTTTTTCAGTAGTCAAAGATGCATGCTTAATTTTCCCCTAACTAGTGACACACCTACCTTCGACGTATGGAACTCTTCTGGGAGACACGTAGAATTTTCCAAGGCACCACTGCCAGTTGAAAGTAACACACGCACCCTCACATTGACGATGAAACACCGAAATTGTGTCGCTATTGAATACTCAAGGATCCATACAAAATTTTCCCGTAACTAGTCACACACCTACTTTTGACGTATGGAACTCTTCCTGGGAGTCATGAGATTTGTTTCCGATGCAGCACTGCCAGTTTATTGTAACACTCGCAGCCTCACATTGACAATTTGACACAGAAATCGCGTCGCTGTTGAATACTCGAGGATCCATGCTGACGTTTCCCAGATTGCGTAACGAATCTACTTTCGGCGTATGGAACACTTACTCTGAGTCATGTAGGATTTTCCGATGCACCGATGCAAGTTTGCTGTAACACTCGCACCCTCACATTGACGATTTGAGACAGAAATTGCGTCGCTGTTCAATACTGAAGAATCCATGTATTTCCCCTAACTAGTCACACACCTATGTTCAACGTATGGAACTCTTCCTGGAAGTCGTGTAGCTTTTTTCCGATGCACCAATGCCAGTGCACTGTAACACTCGCAACCGCACATACACGATTTGACATTGAAATTGCATCGCTATTCTATACTCAAATTCCATGTTGATTTTTTCCCTAACTAATTACACGCATACATTCGATGTATGGAACACTTCCTGGGCGTCATGTAGCTTTCTTCCGATGCACCACTGCCAGTTTACTGTAACCCTTGCACCATCACATTTATGATGTATCACAGAAAATGCGTCGTAATTCAATACTAAAGGATCCATGCTGAACTTTCCCCTTAATTAGTCGCATACCTACGTTCAACATATGGATCTCTTCCTGAGAGGCATTTTGCTTCTTTCTGATGCACCACTGAAAGTTTAATGTAACACTCGCACAATTTCACTGACGATTTAAAACAGAAATAGCGTCGCTATTCAACACTCAAGGATCTATGCCGACTTTTCCCGCGTGAGTTTTGCATCTACTTTCGACGTATGGCGCACTTACTGGGGTCATCTAGCTCTTTTCCGATGTACCACTCCCAGTTTAGTGTAACACTCGCACCCTCACATTGACGCATTAACACAGAAATTGCGTCGCTATTCAATACACAAGGATCCATGTCGACTTTTCCTCGATCATGTAACACTTCTACTTTCGACGTATGGTACACTTCCTGAGAGTCATGTAGTTTTTTTCCGATATACCACTGCCAGTTTACTGCAACCTGTCTGAAGGAGGGTGTTTTACAGTAAATATCGTGAAGTACGAGGCAGTTCTGCCGGCCTGTGTGACCGAGCGGTTCTAGGCGCTTTAGTCTGGAACCACGCTGCTGCTACAGTCGCAGGTTCGAATCCTGCCGCGGGCATGGATGTGTGTGATGTTCTCAGGTTAGTTAGGTTTAAGTAGTTCAAAGTGTAGGGGACTGTTGACCTCAGATGTTAAGTCCCATAGTGCTTGAGAGCCATTTGAACCATTTTTTCGAAACCTTCCAGACACTGAAGGAAACACATCCAGAGGGGCCCCTGTGTGTTGAGAGACTTCACAGTATTGACACTGAATGCAGCTTTGAGCCGACTGACGGCAGTCCTTCTGCAGCCCCGGTCCAACTTTGTCTGACACAAACGTTGTGGACGCCCTGATCACTAGGTGCAATAAACTGTGGACTGTATCAAAAGCACCTCGATGCTACCTTCCCAGGATGAACAGATGGTTCCTGTTGTTTGCTGTCTCACACCGGAATCGTAGCAGGATGCTTTTCAGGTGCAATTCAGTCAAAGCAGGTTCTGCACAACAGTGCAAGAGGAAAGGGCCAGCCTCCTGTTCATTATCAACTGTCGCCCAGTGAGTAACGCAGATTAATACGCAGTTGCAAAATAAACAGTCGGCTATCACACATAGCTGCCCGCAATGATGTCTGTAGAAAACTGTGTGCCAAATTTAGCAGGGTGCACATGCCATGGAGAATTAAGCTCAGCTACCCGTCTGAAAATATAAACCAGTGTTTTGTTGTTCGTATGAATTTTAAACACTTGGCCCTCCAGCCATGGCCAGAAATGCCTGAGCACAAAATAAATGACCAATGGTTCCCTCTCAGAGGCACCTTAGTTTCTCTGTCGGTCTGACAGGTTCATTGAGAAATACGCCAAAGCTTGCCACGCCGATGAAATCTGCATCCTCTGACATCTGAACTGCACCCACTAGCAGGGCGACGGGGGTGTCAGGAGCAGAATGGATTAACAGAGTAGCATTAGCTAAAGTTAAAGCGGTTTTGATTGGCTTATATGCTTAAGAAGCCTCAGGATTTCGTCGGATTTTTTTGCACCCTGACGTGTTCTTGCCCTTAAGCAATTCACTGATTGGCCTTTGCACCCCTGCTAAATGGGGAAAATGCCTATGACAATAATTCTGCATTCCAAGAAAGCGGCGCTGGGATTTAAAAGTCACAGAAGGTGGCATCCGTACAACATCAGCTACATTATCAGGATTGGTAGAAATGGCAGCCCACAAAACAGTGTAATCAAGGAATTTAACTTCTTAGTCACAAAACACACGTTTGTCTTTGTTAATTTTAATCTCATAACTATCCAGTCTCTTATGTAATGCATTTAATTGCTCGACATTCTCCTCTTTCATACAGGAAAAAATAACAATGCATCATCAGTATAACAAAAAAACGAAAGGTAGGCCGTGGAGCATGTCATCCATAAAACACTGCCACATCTGTGCCGCGTTTCGAAGGCCAAAAGACATCGCATTATGCTAAGAAAGGCCAAACAGTGTAATCAAAGGCGTCATATATTTGTCATGAGTGGCAATTGAACTCTACATGAAAGCTTCAACACGATCGGCGACGCTCGCTCGAGAAACGAGCATCATTCACATTGCTGTAGAGATCCGACACTTTGGGCCTGAGGTACCTATCAGTTACAGTACGAGCGTTAAGGGCCCTGTAGTCCTCACAAATTCGCCATGACCCGTCTCTTTCCTTCACCATCTTTAGTGGCGACACCTATCTGCAGTGGCTGTGGGTGAACCTGATACTGCCCCATCGGCAATCACTTCATTAAATACAACCTAGGCCATGTACAGTTTCTCAGGAGACGGACACCTAGGCTGACTAGCCACAGTTTGAGCAGGAGTAGTTTTTATGTGATGTTTAGTAGAATTTCACAGCTTACTCTTAGCCACTATGGCATCTGTCTGTGCTCAGAATTCTCACATTAGCAACTGACTGAGGTCATTGTACTCCAATGGCGTGCACCTGGAGGAGGACAAAGGGGAAGGAGTAGACCCCCTGTGCAGCTCTTGCGTCAGACAGGTGACATAAGCCCTCAAGTGCTTTTTCCAGCTGTTTCTCCAAAGTCACCACATTTAGTTTGAAACCAACATTTTTCCCATGTAGCACCTTAACGTACTCAACTTACTTGTTGTATAATACATAGATCTCGCCAATTTTTCCAACAAGCATTACACATGCTTCATGTAACTCAGCAAGTGCACAATTGTCATGCAAGTGTGGAATCGAAGGCGTCTCGAGTAATGCATGAGAGTGCATTCCACGTTGACGATAACGTAAACAAATGCAATTCATCTGACGCAGTAGATGCGGAAAGCGCTGACGCGTTCAAAAGCTAATATCGGCAGCATCGCACACTATGCGGCCTCATGCAGTCGAGAGATTGGAAGACAGATGTATTCTTATCACATAGCAGTCACTAAATAAGATACCATGGAAAAATGCCTGACAAAATCTGCTGCTACAACTGGTCCTGAAACATCAGCAACCACAAAATTCCAAGTAGCGCAAAATCCGTCATCAGATGTCAATCTCAGTGTCATCTTTCCAAAACGTTGGAAGGTGAAAGTTATTAGAAGCTGTCAATATAGGAATGCCAGTGGATCGGTGAAACTCATTTTTCCTCTGTGGAACGATACTAATCTCCAACCCAATATCTATAGGAAATGAGCTCCCGAGGTTTTGTCTCCGATGAATAAACTAGTGGAGCCGTCAATTGCCAATACCGTAGCATTCTTGTTAAATGGTAGGCACTATGTAAAATCCGGACGACCGTGAGCACCTACTGGCGCTTGCCGACAGCGTTTGGGTGCTCACACGGATGGGCGCCTGTGGCTACGGTACCAGGATCTGTGGCGTGTGGCAGAGTCACCCTCTTACTGTCCTCACTGCGTCATTCTTCCCAAGCCGCGAATAAAGCGTGGCCAGTGCACTTATCAGCATGTTCATACGTGTCTCTGGCGCCGAAACACTCACTAGGTACTGTGAAAGGCGCGGCTCCGTGCCCGCCACTGCTCGCATGCTCGAATCGGAGCCGTCAGCCATAACCTCACTCATCGGGGCACACGATGTAATGCCTGAATAATAATTGTAGCAGCATCGGCCTTACGTGCCAGTTCATCCACAGACAGGCCGTAGAAATCAGAGGGAGCAGTTCGTGCATTCTGAGGCAGTCTAGAGAGCCAAAACATGTTCAATGATTGCTGTAATGACAATTCGTTTACCGCCAGCGTGCATAGCGACCAGAGCATATGGAATGGGGAATCTCTTGCACAAAACTCACTATCCATAATACCTTGCAGTCGTGATTCCGACGGCAAAAGGAGTTGCTGCAGCACAGTTTGTTTAAATTGTTGAGCCAAAACAACGCCAAGTTGTTCAGTGACATTTAATTACAACTGGGAAATAACGTGATCAGCCTTTGAGGCGATTTCAGTTGCATAAGCAGAAGTTGTGCTCTTGTAAGCCAGAAGAGTGGAATTTTTGCCTTGCAGACTCTGTGAACGTAGATGTTGTCTGAGCCGGTGATGGGACCTGCAGTAGGTGGCGGCGGTACAACATCAGTAGTTGATGGCAAGCGTTGACACTGGGTCGTCACACGGTTTTCCGTGAGGATCCATTGTGTAGTGTGTGGAGAAGGAATCACCATTCAGTTCTGGGTCACCGCTTTACGGGGTACTAAATCACATCCTTTAACGCACGAGCTTGTTAATACAAAACATTTTATCATGTCTTTCCAATTCCATCTCAGATCAAAAACACACTAGACAAAAACTGTGTGAGTGCAAAGAACATCAAAATACAAACCATACAAAACTAAAGAACACTCTCACACTCTTAGGTCAAGGAGTGTTTTTGGCTTAACAACTACCCTTAACTTTATGATGGAAGGTAGGAGACGAGGTACTGGCACAAGTAAAGCTGTGAGAATGGGGTGTGAGTCGTGTTTGGGTAGCTCAGTTGTTAGAGCACTTGCCCACGAAAGGCAAAGGTCCTGTGGGGCGCAGGGGGAATAATAGAATAAACGTTTTGTATTTATGCTGTTTGCCGTTCTCAACACTGGCTCTCTAACTACAATATTGGCAACCAGAAAGTGATTAGCAAAACGTGAAGCCTGTAATTAGAATTCCTAGTGCCCACTTCATCTGAGAAATACATTTATGACTACAGCTTATAGCTCTGAGGAATTAGGAGATTGTCTGGGATTCATAATCAAAAAACATTCTCTCTAAAATGTTCACTATATTCAGAAAGTCACAGACCAAAAAGAATCCACACAATCCAGCTACCAGATCAGTTCAGAGTCTAATACGCTGATGCCACTATAACTGTTCAAATTAAATGTTTAAGTGAATGCTCGCCATAATTTGATGATAATGTTCATCAAACGCCACACTAAATAATGGTAGAATGTCTGTCCTGCGGCGGCACGTGAAAATACAACATACGCAAACTGAAGATAGATCATTAAACTCATCCCAGAATTAACACTTCACTCGAAAACGATTTCATGGTTACGCGTATCCCGAGTAACTTATTATGGCATCCGAGGCTGTTTATATCAACGATACTGACGCGACGCGACTCCCGGCACAGGTGGTGCGCTAATCAGCGTCTGGAGAGAACTGGGGCCTTCCTTTTCTCGCGCAGCATTCTTACATATAAAGCCGCGGTGCGGACGGCTAAGGGAACGCCTGATCAAATCTGCTCTCCCGACTAGCCGCTGGGCTAGTAATGCACCATTTTAAGTTATCGAATAAATCATTGCTTCCTTTGCTGATGGCCGATGAAGCTCTCAATTTAAATGTGCAATCAGCACACAGGTAAGTAATCATAATGAAAGTCTGACGTGGCTAAGTCAAATATTTTGGGGGAGAAAATTAATTTAATTACACTACACGCAGTAGACGAGCTCTGAACTTGCTCTTTGGAGATACGCTATAGCTATAGTTTTATAGTTATTCTGTTGAAACTTCTCACATTTTTATGATTATAGCGGATCTCCCTTCTACTTAAATTTAAACATCCTAGCTTTATTTATTCGCCTACTTAATCTATCTTGCTTCCTTAATTTCTAATACAAAAACCAAAAAATCATGAATTTCAACTAAAATTTTAATTTGTGAGATCCAGAATACTGTTTCTACTAAATTATTATGCAAAAGGAATCTAAATATAAATTTTTAAGTTTCTAGCTCTTTTCTGTTGAGCCAATGATTTTTACAGAAAAACATCCGAATTTCGAAAATGGTTAAAGTTATTGAACTGATATCCAACACATATTGATTTTGTATTACTCCTGACATGCTAGAAACGTTTCAGGTTATTTACTTGATTTTTAAAGTATTGCGCAACATTTATGATGTCAGAGCTAGTTACAGCAGACTGGCTGGCACACAATGGAAAGACTGATGTGAATTTTATAAGGCGTGAGTAGGCTGCTCCCCTACAGTCCCGAGTTCGAGTCTCAGTCCGGCACACAGTTTTAGTCTGCTAGGAAGTTTCTTTATGATTCTCAATTCATCTAGCACAATAGTTACATTTTGTTTCTCAATTCGAAGAATACTTTTAGAGAAAATATTTAAATTGCTTGCAGGTAATTCAAAAACTGATTTTCAAGCAAAATTGTTGGGGGTGACAGGACACTTACCAAGGAACAGGATGTAGGAAACATGAACTTCTACATCTTCATCTATACACTACAACCCACCTTAAGTTGTATGAGGGAAGGTACTTTGTGTACCAATTCTACTTCTCATTTCTTCTGTTCCAGGAAGAACAATTCTATGTGGACTCGAATCTCTCTAATTTTATCTTGATGGTCTTTTCGCAAGATGCGCTTAGGAGGAAGTAATATATTGGTTAACTCTTCTAGGAAGTAAGCTCTCGGAACTTTAACAGTAGACCATAATGTGATGCAGAATGCCTCTCTTGCACCGTCTGCCATTGGAGCTGGCTGAACATCTCTGTCATGCTTTCACACTTACTAAATGAAGCTTAACGGAACATCCTGTTCTTTTTTGGATTATCTCTGTTTCCTCTATCTGCCCTACCTGGTACGGATCCCATACTGCATACTGACGAGCAGTATTCATACACTGGTCGAACGAGCGTTTTGTAAACTACTTCCTTTTTTGGTGGATTATTTTTCCTGATGATTCTTCCAGTGAATCTCTATCCGACATCTGCCTTACTCACGAATAATTTAAGTGGTCATTACACTTCAAATCGCCCGTTACGCATACTCCTAGATATTTTGTGGAAGTGCCTTCTACCATTGATAGTTCTGCAATTTTATAATCGTACAATAAAGATTATTTCTTTCCTACTACGTTACATTTGTTTATGTTGAGGATCAGTTGCCTCTCTCTGCACTAAGCGTCGATCCGCTAAATTTCGCTACAATTTTTTAGCATCGCGATTGTTCTTTATACAACACCATCATTCGCAAAAGGCGTCATGGAACATTCGATGTTACCTACTAGGTGATTTATACATATATTGTGAAAATTAATGGTCCTATAACACTTCCCTGGGGCACACCCAAAATTTCTTTTACGCCTCTAAACTTACCTCCATTCAGAATGTGTTCTGTTTTCAACAAACTCTCCAGTCCAGTCACACAATTGGTCTGATACTCCATACGCTCGTATCTTGTTCACTGGGCGGCAGTGCGGAACTGTGTCGAATCCATTCCGTGCGTCAAGGAACACAGCGGCTACCTGGGCGCTTCTACCCACTGTCTTCTAAGTCTCGTGGACGAACAGAGCTCGTTGTTTGCCGAATCCATGCTGGTCCATACAGCGGTTTTCGGTATCGAGAAATGTCTTACAGCATGAGCATAAAATATGTTCCACGATTCTACGTGAGACTGGCGTCGTGGATATAACCTATAGTTTTGTGCGTCTGTTTGATAACCGTTCTTGAAAATGGGAATGATCAGTGTGTTTTTTCCAATATTTAGAAACGCTCCAGTGCTCTAGAGAGTTACGGTACGCTGGTGCTAGAAGAGGGGCAAGTTCTATTAAACACTTTGCGTAAAATCAAACTTATATCACATCACGTCCTGTGGCTTTTCCTCTGCTAAGTTTTCAGTTGGTTTTCTAATAGACGATCACTTCTTTCCAAATCTGTCATTTGTTGTTCGTGCAACGATTTACTGGACGAACTACAGTGTGATCCTATGAAACAGTTTTGGAAGAACACGTTTAGTATTTCGGTCTCTCTTGTGTCATTTTGCGTTTCAGAGCCATTACGGTCACAGAGTGTCGATCCGTATTCTGATTTAACTTAAGACCAGAACTTCTTAGAATTTTCTGTCAAGTTGACAGATAGAGTTTTACTTTCATATTCATTCAACGCTACACTCATAGTCTTTCTTACACTAATTTTGGCTTTATTAAGTATTTGTTTGTCTGTGAGTCTTTGGCTACGTTTCAGTTTTCTGTGAGTCTTCTGTATCAGCTTCCTCAGACCGTTGTAAAGCCAAGGCGTGTCTTTTCTATCCTTCACAATGTATTGTGCCAGGTACATACTTGTCTAAACTGTGTTGTACGACGATCTTGAACAATGTCCATTGATAAAACTTCCTGGCCGATTAAAACTGTAAGCTGGACCGAGACTCGGATACGGGACCTTTGCCTTTCGCGGACAAGTGCTCTACCATCTGAGCATCTGCAGCATCGCAGGAGAGTTTCTGTGAAGTTTGGAAGATAGGAGACGAGGTACTGGGGCAAGTAAAGCTGTGAGGACGGGGCGTGAGTCATGCTTGAGTAGCTCAGATGGTAGAGCACTTGCCCGCGAAAGGCAAAGGTCCAGAGTTCTAGTCTCAGTCTGTCACGCAGTTTTAATGGTTCAAATGGCTCTGCACATTATGGGACTTAACATCTGAGGTCATAAGTCCCCTAGAACTTAGAACTACTTAAACCTAACTAACCTCAGGGCATCACACACAGCCATGCCCGAGGCAGGATTCGAACCTACGACCGTAGCGGTCGCGCGGTTCCAGACTGAAGCGCCTAGAACCGCTCAACCAACAGTTTTGATCTGCCAGGAAGTTTCATATCAGCACACACTCTACTAGAGAGTGAAAATTTCGTTCGAGAATGTCCATTGATGCTTAACATTGTCAGTGCTGGGGCAGAAATTTTCCTGATGACTTGCCAGGTAATCTGAAATCAGTCTCTTGCCGCTCAGCCAAACAGAAAGATCTTCATACCTCTCATTGTATTCCCATTTACAGCTGTGTTCAGTGATTCTGTAACGGTTTTATGATCACTGATTCACGCTAGGTCGATAAGTTCGGGTCTGTTTGTCACCAGCATCTCTAAGATCTTATCTTCAAGAATCGATTCTCTGATTAATTATTCAAGGTAATATTCGGATAAGGCACTTAAAACAATCTCACAAGATTCTCTGGCCCTACTATCCGTTCTAATCACTTGAGTCTCCTAGTATATAGCAAATCAATGACTCTTTCAACAGCTCATAGAAGAGACAACCATCTGATTTTATTAGGACTTAATAGTTTCTTGTAGCCTGTTCTACTTCAGCAAATTCATAGAACGATTTTTGGTTTCCAAGACGTGCAGCATAGCTATGATAATGTTGTGGTAGAACTTAATGCTTATGAGCTGTACACCAATAGATAAGTCGTCTGTGCCGGTTTGGACAGTATTATGCACGATACGAGAGGGACATCCTACACCTGTTACGTTATTTTCATTCTTTTCTTGCAATTTTTACCACCGAAATTCACCAACTCCGACACTGCAATGACTTTATCTTCATGGTTAACTTATAGGTTAAGAAAACAGCTTGAAGTCTACATGAGTGGAAGAATCTATTGTCACTGAATTAAATTGTGCTTTTTTCAGTTGCTTTAGTAATTGTTCAGTTGCAAAACGCACAATCACGTTCGTGAAACTGAGGTGGTTTCCGTATGCCAACGCGAGGACTTCTTACTGAAAAGTGATTCAGTTATGTCAGTGGTGCAGTCCACGTGTTCAAAAGTGGTTGTCCATCGCTCTGTGGTATACTTCTTGCACTGAAAGTAGCTTATCCATGTCCTAAATTACTTTCACTGATGTTATCAATTTTTGGACTTGAAGAGTCAACCTCAAGTGCAGCTTTAGGTTTGTTGGATTTCCCCTCCTCGTCCATCCCGTCCCCCATGTCCATTGGTGCTAGGACTCATGATTAAAAAGCTACCTTACTGTAATCTCTAATTGTTGTTGCATTTGCCTTGTATTAATATAATCTGTGTGTATGTTCTTACCTGACTACTATAATTTTCGTTTTCTTAGTACGAAATGATTACTGTAATACATCAATGGATATAGAACGCCTACTTAGGTGTAAGAGAGGGGCTAATGTTTCCAGGCCGAATAAATAAATAAATAACCAAAGCAGATCTTGTAAAAATAAGAACTTGTAGTGTCGATTGATACATTATGTGATGAAAAATTCACTTCTATGTTTTTTATACATGAGCAATACGCGTAGTTAAAAAAGAACATGACAAAAGACTTGTTCTCAACTCATAGCTAATCAGTTGTATAAATCAAAGATAAGGTCTGAAATCCTGTCACAGTGTTTGTTCTCAGGATTTTCGAGCTGGCATTGTCCAAATGGGGGGACAAAAATCAATTGATCCCTTGAGAGTATTATGTTGATCCAGAACTTTTGTTGGTAAAATCTGACATTTGTAATAAAGAAGAATTTATAAGTAGGATAGTAGCATATGATCTGGTTCCAGACCAGTTGTAAGTAAGATACGGGCATCTGGCATCAGGTTACCCATTTGATCGACTTACATTCAAAGTCAGCTGTCCCTTGGGAAACCACTGGGAATTGTTCAAGATCAGACTGTGGAAACACCCTGGCAATTACGTGAGTTATACTGAAAATCATGATGTAACATTATGACCGCAAAGCACTCTCCTCCTGCTCTCCTCAACATCTCTGGACCTTCCACATCGTAAACTGTTATAACTTGAGTGGTATTGTTTCTCTGGAGCTGGACTGGTTAGGGAGAAGCTGTGTCTATTTGTTAATAACTAATCACTTGACTCTGGGTCTATTTGTAAGTTATAATTTAGTATTGGCTGGCTCTGAGCACTATGGGACTCAACTGCTGTGGTCATCAGTTCCCTAGAACTTAGAACTACTTAAACCTAACTAACCTAAGGACATCACACACATCCATGCCCGAGGCAGGATTCGAACCTGCGACCGTAGCAGTCGCATGGTTCCGGACTGCGCGCCTAGAACCGCGAGACCACCGCGGCCGGCGCATAATTTAGTATTGTGTGGCACCAGCAGTGACCACATTCATGCAGATATAAAAGTACTCTCATTCTTAAGTATTTTCCATATTTCCCACAATTTTATACATTTTCATCTATTTCCGGGTTTTCCACAATTTTACGTATTTTTTCCAATAAAGTGAGATGTGCCCCACGGTACCCGACATGTGTCGACGTCATTATGCTCGTAGACAATCGCAATGTAGTATCTGGCTGAATTTCGCATCACTGAGAACGAAGCATACCACACCAGTGCCATTTTTTATAACACATGAATGGGCAACACGGGAATAGGCCCGTGATTAATAACAAATTATGTCACTCGACTTATGTTAAATAATAACTTATTAATGTACTGAGGCACTAGCAGGCGCCACACCCTGACAGAAATGTAATTACTCTCATTTTTCCGCAGTTTTATGCTTTTTACCGTATTCCCCGAGTTATATTTCAACATCGCGGCAACACTGCGTCGTGTCGCGTCACGACGTCACCTCATTACGTCGCATCGCGTCCCGTCGACGTCATGGTGCTCTCAGCATTGTCCTGATGTATGTCTCATTGCTAAGCCACCTCTTCATTATTAGTGTGTGTGTGTGTGTGTGTGTGTGTGTGTGTTGTATAAGAAATACCACACTGAATTATTACATTGTGCAACGTGTAGTAAAATTTTGATGGCTCCAACCAAAGATACTGCATGTATAGCATATCACGACAAAAATTCCTGTAAAGAGGCCATCAGTATCTGCAACAACCCCAGCGAAAACCATGTTGCGTGCTGGAGGGAGTGGCCGAGCGGTTCTAGGCGCTACAGTACGGAACCGCTATGGTCGCAGGCTCGAATCCTGCCTTGGGCATGGATGTGTGTGATGTCCTTAGGTTAGTTAGGTTTAAGTAGTTCTAGGGGACTGATGACCTCAGCAGTTAAGTCCCACAGTGCTCAGAGCCACTTGAACCATTTTTGCTGGAGGATAGATGGCCCCCTCAGTCTTTGATGTTTGAGTACGGAGCCGTGAATGTTGGTGCTTGGAATGTGGTCATGGACACAATGCTCAGCAATCACCGAGAAAGTTGAGATATGATCCTCTCTGGCCTTTTGGACGACTTTACTGCTATACCACTTGTGGGCGAGGGATTTCCCACCAGCTGTATTAACAGCACACAGACCACAAGACGTACTTGTAAATATCAAAGACTCCTACAAAAACACATCACTTGCCAAACCAGAATTACTGGATAATGCTGGTATGGTATGAAAATCCTCTTCCGATCGTGGCCACAAGGTCCCGAACGGAAGTACTCCACATGTTTTCCTAATAATACACCAGACCATTTCCCCAGGATGGTAAGGAAATTTGCACAATGTACGTGTAATCACCTCCGATGTGGGAGCTGGCACAAATGACGTTCAATCATTCAGGGAGAGGGCATCCCTCCTCAGAAAAACCTATCGATACTCGCTAACACGTTAGTATTGGGACAACCTCTGTTCCAGCGCACTCTGCATTGTTGTCAGATGCATCCAAGATGGCGTCGATGACGTCATCCAAGATGGCGGCGCGTATATTTGGCAACAGCGCATGACGTCATCCAAGATGACAGATGTGACGTCATATTCAAGATGGCGGATTTTGGTGGGAAGATAGGTCAATTCGGCTCCCTCCACTAACCAAACCCCCTCCCCTCCCCTCCCCCAGAAAAATGGCGGGAAGTTCAAATTCCAACAGAATTATTGCATCACACCACGGTTATCTCTACTAATCTAAGAAAACTCGCGGGAAGATAGGTCACTTGGGCTACCCCACTAACCTAAGTCATCTGACCGCCACCTCTTCCTAGGAACTGGCGCCAAGTTTGAATTTTGGTGGTAAAGAAAGGTCAGTTCGCCTATCTCTACTAAGCTAAGAAAATGGCGCCAAAGAAAGATTACCTCCATTAACGTAAGTCACCCTACCGCCACCTCCTCCTGGGGATTCGTGGGAAAAGAACTCGACCAGTGATGGACATAACTCTTTATTTTGCATGCACTAGTCTTTATTTAAACAATTTCATGCAGTACAGCCATCCAGTGTGTTCACTGCGAGGTCTGGACTCCAACTGACCTAGTACACACTACCACCAGCAGAGAGCACTGCCGTCCATGGTGACGGACATGACGTCAGCTAATGACGCAAGTACCGTTATCCAAGATATTGGGAAACAGTGTGTTCACCACGAGATCCGGACTCAAACTGACCAAGTACACAGCACTGTCACCAGAGCAAGCTCCCATTACGTAATCCAAGATCGTCGTTAGCAGTATGTAAAAGTCCTGTCACCCCCTTCCTACCTGCAGTCAAGCACTGAGAGAGAGATGCTGCAACACTTTCTCTCTCACGCGATTCTCACGGGGCATGTGCCATATGTATAGCCTGCGAGCGCACCAATGTTGACATCATGGCCTCTAGCCCGCACATGCGTACTGACTTCATATATCGTCTTCTGGAAATATACTAGCAATTCTAAGAGAACACATGTGACACATCGTGCATCTAACGTATGAATTACCTAAGTACTTAATTCAAATCCACACTTTAATTATATTCGATAACTGAATGTATCACTTGGAGATTCAATGATCAAATGAGAAGTTTGAGATTTTCCCACTAGGAGGGTAGTCAGGCATTCATTCATGACGTAGCACCCACCACCCCAAAATTCTGCGCTCCTATTGGCTACTGCATTAGTGACGTTATTCGACGACATAGAAGCTACCTAAGCCAAGCCACAACCGAACTCGCCATCATTCCGCTTTTGTTCTTCTACGAGTTTCTCAGAGGTCAATCGTTTGTACTTTCATCATCATCATGAAGCGTACTAACAGCAGCAGCGGCGACAGCAGCAGCAGCGGCAAGCGCCGCCGAGGAGATGAAGATCAGTTACCTGGTAAGTACTTTTTCGGTGTTCAAATATCTGTTTGAGCCACAGTCCACAGACTGCTGCGCCCTTTAACGGATTCTGTGTCTGTGTTATATCTGTTTTGGCCACAGTCACCACAGACTGCTGGGTCCTTTAACGGATTGTGTGGGTGTGTGTTCAATATCTCTGTGTTATATCTGTTTCGGCGACAGTCCACAAACTACTGTGCCCTTTACCAGAGTCAGTGTCTGTGTTCAATGTTTGTTTATCAAATATCTGTTTCAGCCACAGTCCACAAACTGCTGCGCCCTTTAACAGATTCTGTGTCTGTGTTCTATTTTTGTTTGTCAAATATCTATTTCAGCCACAGTCCACAAATTGCTGCGCCCTTTAACAGATTCTGTGTCTGTGTCTGTGTTATGTGTTTTCTGTGTTTGTCAAATATCTGTTTGGGTCACAGTCCACAGACTGCTGCGCCCATGAACAGATTGCGCGCGCGCGCGCGCGCGCGCGCGTGTGTGTGTGTGTGTGCTACAGAGATTTTTTACCATACTGGATATTATACTCAGTCTTTTCCGTCTTTCTAGAATTCATCCCTTGCATGTTGGCGGAGCTAGCCCATCACCTAGAGAACAAGAGAGCTGGAGCACAGCGCGAATGTAAGCACATTTGTAAAACGTAATTCTTAGATAAAATAATTTCGTGTAATATACACTCCTGGAAATGGAAAAAAGAACACATTGACACCGGTGTGTCAGACCCACCATACTTGCTCCGGACACTGCGAGAGGGCTGTACAAGCAATGATCACACGCACGGCACAGCGGACACACCAGGAACCGCGGTGTTGGCCGTCGAATGGCGCTAGCAGCGCAGCATTTGTGCACCGCCGCCGTCAGTGTCAGCCAGTTTGCCGTGGCATACGGAGCTCCATCGCAGTCTTTAACACTGGTAGCATGCCGCGACAGCGTGGACGTGAACCGTATGTGCAGTTGACGGACTTTGAGCGAGGGCGTATAGTGGGCATGCGGGAGGCCGGGTGGACGTACCGCCGAATTGCTCAACACGTGGGGCGTGAGGTCTCCACAGTACATCGATGTTGTCGCCAGTGGTCGGCGGAAGGTGCACGTGCCCGTCGACCTGGGACCGGACCGCAGCGACGCACGGATGCACGCCAAGACCGTAGGATCCTACGCAGTGCCGTAGGGGACCACACCGCCACTTCCCAGCAAATTAGGGACACTGTTGCTCCTGGGGTATCGGCGAGGACCATTCGCAACCGTCTCCATGAAGCTGGGCTACGGTCCCGCACACCGTTAGACCGTCTTCCGCTCACGCCCCAACATCGTGCAGCCCGCCTCCAGTGGTGTCGCGACAGGCGTGAATGGAGGGACGAATGGAGACGTGTCGTCTTCAGCGATGAGAGTCGCTTCTGCCTTGGTGCCAATGATGGTCGTATGCGTGTTTGGCGCCGTGCAGGTGAGCGCCACAATCAGGACTGCATACGACCGAGGCACACAGGGCCAACACCCGGCATCATGGTGTGGGGAGCGATCTCCTACACTGGCCGTACACCACTGGTGATCGTCGAGGGGACACTGAATAGTGCACGGTACATCCAAACCGTCATCGAACCCATTGTTCTACCATTCCTAGACCGGCAAGGGAACTTGCTGTTCCAACAGGACAATGCACGTCCGCATGTATCCCGTGCCACCCAACGTGCTCTAGAAGGTGTAAGTCAACTACCCTGGCCAGCAAGATCTCCGGATCTGTCCCCCATTGAGCATGTTTGGGACTGGATGAAGTGTCGTCTCACGCGGTCTGCACGTCCAGCACGAACGCTGGTCCAACTGAGGCGCGAGGTGGAAATGGCATGGCAAGCCGTTCCACAGGACTACATCCAGCATCTCTACGATCGTCTCCATGGGAGAATAGCAGCCTGCATTGCTGCGAAAGGTGGATGTACACTGTACTAGTGCCGACATTGTGCATGCTCTGTTGCCTGTGTCTATGTGCCTGTGGTCCTGTCAGTGTGATCATGTGATGTATCTGACCCCAGGAATGTGTCAATAAAGTTTCCCCTTCCTGGGACAATGAATTCACGGTGTTCTTATTTCAATTTCCAGGAGTGTATATTGGCTTTCTAAGTGCCTATATTGAGCTGTCTGAGACATATTCTTTTCTTTTCTCTCTAGATGATTCTATGCATAGGGAGGGAGTCGCCGAGGGTGTCATGCATGCAAAGCAAGGAGGGGTGAAATTCCTGATTGGGTTCATGAGATTGTGGCCGCTGCGGATGAAGAAGAATCCAAAAGGCGCAAACGTATGACCGTTTTAGATGAGGCGGAGGAGATACCTGAGTGGGTGGGAGACCTCACTGAATGTGATGATGAGTTGCTCAAGCCATGAAGCCAGAACGGAGAAGGTGAATATTTTTGAACTTTATCATTACAGCAAATAATTACCTGTATTTAGTCTTATTGTTGACGGTTTTAAATCTAGATCATTAAACTTATTTTTTTATTTATGTTACAGGCATATCACATTAAGTACATCGTGTATCTAGAGCGGTGGAGGGAACTGGCCACACACCACGGAGACACACAGCGCCCATCACAGCTGCGCGAGAGGCGGCAGCAGCACCTACGCCCACACCGCCGCAAGCCCTCTGGCGCCCGTGGGCAACTCAGCCGGCAGGTGACGAAGGAGGGCATCTGTCTCCCACCTCACCTGTCCGTAGTGGGGGCGTTAGACCCCGGGAACCATCGCCCCAGCTCAGTTGTTCCCACCGTCCATCACCACCTCCGCCTCCTCAGACAGTTCGTGCCCACCATCATCAAAAGGTGTGTGTTCCATGGCACGTACCCCTCCCTACAGCTGACGCACCCTCACCAGCTGCCATCGACAGGATGGACTAGTTGTAGTAGTAGTAATAGTAATATCGATTATTCTGTGGCTAGCGGTAGTGCTCTCCCCCGTCCTATTGATAGTACAGGACATCAGAATAACGGTATAATGACCCCTCTAGAATACTCAGCAGTTGCTAGGGCTTTTGAGGGGCACATCTCATTCACAAGGACTGAGAATCCAGGAGGGAGGTAGCGCGACCCTGTCGGGCCGATATTTAACGCCATTAAATGCAGCGCAGTACTGTGTTGTGAGTTGAATCACCCCCGTAAAGATTCACGTGATGCAGAGGCTACAACTCTGCACTATACATGGGGTGATAATGGCGTTATTTCTCGGAGCACATCCATTGCTGAGTGGTATCATGAATCCACTTTGAGCGCTATTATGGCCCGGTTTTCCGAGACAGATGTTCGCGGATCTGCTAAAGCGCTCAGCTGTATCCACACCTTGACATCCGTATATATGTTTATGATTCGGTAAATGGAGGGTCCAGTTATATTAAGCTCCCTAAAGATATAGCAAACAAGAAGTCATGCATTAATGTCGCAAATACAAACGTAGGTGCTTGTTTTGCATGGTCAATCCTGGCTTGTGTGAGAAATTACAAGAAAGATCCGCAGCGTCCGAACAGTTACAAAGTCCGTGATATTAAGACATATTATAACTTTGATGGTATAGAGTTCCGCGTAAAGATCCAGGACATAACTAAATTTAAGGTGCAGAATACTGGCATATTGGTTCACATTTATGGCCTGAAGAAGAAACGCAAGTCCGATGAGCAAGATAAGCACACCATCGTCGGCCCCCTCCATTTCTCAATATTTGCAGGTGAGCGAGAGCTGCATGTAAACATGCTGCTCTTCTCTGAAGGTGATAATTATCACTATGTTTGGATCAAAGACATGTCTCAACTCCTTTCCTCCCAACTATCAACTGATTCTCATGTAAAACATATTTGCTTAAAGTGTCTGAATTATTTTTCATCAAAAGAGTCATTAGTGGTACATCTATTAGATTGTGCTTCCAAGGACTCGGTATGTGTTATTATGCCCACAGAGGAAAATAACTCACCATCAGCAGCGACTTCCTATTGCAGTGTACGCCGACTTTCAATTCCAGTTGGCTCCTATAACTCGCTGTAAAGGGAACCCCTTAGCCTCTCATACAATCTTCACACAAAAACACGTACCTTATGTGGCAGCATTCCAAGTTTTATGTGGATATGATTCTAAACTTAGCCGCTACGAGTCTTATGTTGGGGACGATCCTGCAGTTTGGCTCCTCACTGAGCTCGAAAAACTTTCATGGGAAGTTGATAAGCTCTACAGCACCAACATTCCCATGACCAAATCAAAGGAAGATGACGAATTGTATGAAAAGGCGGTTAATTATGTTTGTGGGCTACCGTTACATAGAAAAGCGGAAACTCTCCATAGAGATCATTGCCACCTTACAGGAAAGTTCCGCAGTGTAGCTCATAACGCATGCAATTTGAAGTATAAGTTACCATGGCACATACCTGTCTCTTTTCATAATTTGAGTGGGTATGAGGCTCATTTTCTAGTTGAGCACTTGGCTAAATTCGGTATGACGAATGATCAGGTCAGTAACCTACCTGAAAGTATTGAGAAGTACATTTCTTTCTCAAAACGAATGACGCCAAAGATTACGCTCCACTTCCTTGACTCTTTACGCTTTATGCAGACTTCACTCCAGAAACTCGTTGAAACTTTACGTCAGAATGATATGCATATCAATCGATCTGTATTTCCTGATGAGGAAAAGTTCCAACTTGTGACTAGGAAAGGAGTTTTCCCATACGAGTATGTTGATTGTATGGCCAAACACGATGAAACCAGGCTTCTCGACATATCTGCACTTACCAGTACTCTCACAGGCGGTGCTGTAACTATAGCAGATTATGAGCATGCCGTGAATGTCTGGCGGTAATTCAACATCCCCAATTTGGGACATTATGCAAGACTTTACGTGGTCACAGATGTGCGTTTGCTAACAGATGTTTTCAAAAAGTTCCGGAGTATATGTATGGACACGTACTCTCTGGACTCCACCTTTTATTACATGGTACCTGGGTTGTCCTGGGACGCTATGCTCAAGAAAACAGGGCGCTGCATCGAACTTTTGACTGATACTGCAACGCTTCTATTTTTTGAGCGTAGGATCCGTGGGGGACTTTTGTCAATGCGTCCACAGGCATGCCAAGGCAAATATCCCGAGGACGGGTGTCGGGTTTAACGCATCCCTTGATTGAGTTACATTATGTACCTAGATGTGAACAACTTACACGGGCACGACATGATGCAGTCACCGCCGGTTGGTGGGTTTCGATGGGTGCCTGAAGACGAAATGAAGGGATTAGGTGGAAAAATAATGGGTCTTGCGGCCGATTCTGATGTAGGGTATGTGGTAGAGGCAGACATCACATATCCTAACAATTTGCATGGAGAGACAAGCGACTCGCCATTACGTCCAGAACAACGTATTCCACGAGGAAGCACCATCCCTAAACTGTTCGCTACTGTTGGAGATAAGCAGAGGTATATTATTCATTATCGTAATCTCTAGCAGTGCCTCAGCTTAGGGCTGAAGCTTATTAGAATCACCTGGACTATCTCCTTCAAGCAATCCCCCTGGTTGAAGGAGTATATTGAACTAAATACCGAAAAGAGGGCAGTCACGAGTAATGATTTTGAAAAAGATTTTTGTAAATTAATGATCAATTCCATTTTCGGGAAAACTATGCAGAATTTAAGAAATGAACACGATAGTTTGATTAGAACCACATGGGAAGGGCGTCATGGCGTGAGAAAGTGTATCGCCAGGCCAAATTTTAAGCATGCCACAATCTTCAATGAAAACTGTGTTGCTGTGGAGATGTCGATGACTGCAGTAGAGTTTATGAAGCCTACTTATTTGGGGATGTGTATTCTGGATATCTCCAAACTCTACATGTACCACTCCCATTATGAGTTTGCGAGACCTCAATTCGTAGAACCGAAGTTGCTTTAAATGGATACAAACAGATTTATCTACTGGATCAAGAAGTGTGATCCATATGAAGTAAGTAGGTGCCATGGTAAAGAATTCGACACGTCTTTTTATGAGGTCGATAATCCTTACAGTATTATATATAAGGTTACTGGTCTCATGAAAGACGAGGCGAATGGTTTACTGATTGTAGAGTTTGTGCGATTGAGGTCCAAAATGTATGCATCTCGTATAATAGACGTCGGCACTCAGAGGCAGGTAAAGGGTCGTAGACGTGCGGCATCTCGCGCTCTCACGGTTGAAGAGTGCCTGTACGGTCGCAGCGTTCAAGGCGCTCCTCCACACTTCGTTCGGCAAACTAGCATTCGATCGCGAGGTCACGAAGTGTACACTGTACTGCAGTCTAAAGTTGGATTGTCTCCTCATGACGATAAAAGAGTCATTTGTGAGGATGGGGTGGAAACCCTCCCATACTCACACTATTTACTTGAAGTGAAAGTAGGGTTGTGGAACTTTGATTGAGAGATAGAGAATGAGTGTGTGATGGGGGGGGGGGGGATATGTATCAAATAGTATGGTTCTTTTACCATAATGTAATTAATGGTTGTGTTTGTGATGTGTGAGTGTGTCTGCATATGTGGTGGTGTAAAAATATGTATGAATGTGTGTGCGTATGTTTGTGAGTGTAAAATGTGTAAATACATCTACTTTTATATATATATATATATATATATATATATATATATATATATATATATATATATATATATCGTCGAGGGGACACTGAATAGTGCACGGTACATCCAAACCGTCATCGAACCCATCGTTCTACCATTCCTAGACCGGCAAGGGAACTTGCTGTTCCAACAGGACAATGCACGTCCGCATGTATCCCGTGCCACCCAACGTGCTCTAGAAGGTGTAAGTCAACTACCCTGGCCAGCAACATCTCCGGATCTGTCCCCCATTGAGCATGTTTGGGACTGGATGAAGTGTCGTCTCACACGGTCTGCACGTCCAGCACGAACGCTGGTCCAACTGAGGCGCGAGGTGGAAATGGCATGGCAAGCCGTTCCACAGGACTACATCCAGCATCTCTACGATCGTCTCCATGGGAGAATAGCAGCCTGCATTGCTGCGAAAGGTGGATATACACTGTACTAGTGCCGACATTGTGCATGCTCTGTTGCCTGTGTCTATGTGCCTGTGGTTCTGTCAGTGTGATCATGTGATGTATCTGACCCCAGGAATGTGTCAATAAAGTTTCCCCTTCCTGGGACAATGAATTCACGGTGTTCTTATTTCAATTTCCAGGAGTGTATATATATATATATATATATATATATATATATATATATATATATATATATATATATATATATATATATAAGCACCATGTACTGGAAAATAAAAAAATTGTTGCGACTTTATTTATATATAAGCAAAACGTGCTGAAAAAAATATTATTGTCTCTCTCGTTATTCATGTGTGTGTATAAATAGAGTAGTGTTTAAGCTTCACCCACCACTAGCCATCTAGTCAAAGTAGTTTTATTTCCATCCAAATAATTCTTTCTTTCACACAGCTGTTTGGGTTGGATGCTTTAGATCCACCCAATTAATTGTTATTATTAAAGTATTTCAGCTGTCTGTGGTGGAAAATGTCTAGAGCCACCCACTTCAAAAAAAAAAAAAATTGAGCTGCTCAGTTCAGTTGGGGCCATCCAATTAAATGTTGTTATTAAAGTATTTCAATGATAAATGTATATTTCAAACATATGTGTAGAACTTGTCTCGTTAAGTTGGTGCCAGTCAATTAATTAATTATTTCACAGAAAATGTCTACTTAAAAAAAATATTTTAGAGCCATCTAGCTAAGAAGGAGAAAGTTAATTCACAGAGCAGCTCGGTTCAATGTAGTCTGTTTGGATGGAATTTCATTAGTAATAGTATTTAGTGTGTAAGTTAGTCTCTACCTCTGCTTTAGTTTTAAGTATGGCTTGATAACCGACATTCCAATTGAGGAATCTCCAACATGCATTGGATTCTAGTAATAATAATAAGTTAAGAGTATCACTGTACTGAAGTGAACTGTATCTCAAGAACTATATACACTCCTGGAAATTGAAATAAGAACACCGTGAATTCATTGTCCCAGGAAGGGGAAACTTTATTGACACATTCCTGGGGTCAGATACATCACATGATCACACTGACAGAACCACAGGCACATAGACACAGGCAACAGAGCATGCACAATGTCGGCACTAGTACAGTGTATATCCACCTTTCGCAGCAATGCAGGCTGCTATTCTCCCATGGAGACGATCGTAGAGATGCTGGATGTAGTCCTGTGGAACGGCTTGCCATGCCATTTCCACCTGGCGCCTCAGTTGGACCAGCGTTCGTGCCGGACGTGCAGACCGCGTGAGACGACGCTTCATCCAGTCCCAAACATGCTCAATGGGGGACAGATCCGGAGATCTTGCTGGCCAGGGTAGTTGACTTACACCTTCTAGAGCACATTGGGTGGCACGGGATACATGCGGACGTGCATTGTCCTTGCCGGTCTAGGAATGGTAGAACGATGGGTTCGATGACGGTTTGGATGTACCGTGCACTATTCAGTGTTCCCTCGACGATCACCAGTGGTGTACGGCCAGTGTAGGAGATCGCTCCCCACACCATGATGCCGGGTGTTGGCCCTGTGTGGCTCGGTCGTATGCAGTCCTGATTGTGGCGCTCACCTGCACGGCGCCAAACACGCATACGACCATCATTGGCACCAAGGCAGAAGCGACTCTCATCGCTGAAGACGACACGTCTCCATTCGTCCCTCCATTCACGCCTGTCGCGACACCACTGGAGGCGGGCTGCACGATGTTGGGGCGTGAGCGGAAGACGGCCTAATGGTGTGCGGGACCGTAGCCCAGCTTCATGGAGACGGTTGCGAATGGTCCTCGCCGATACCCCAGGAGCAACAGTGTCCCTAATTTGCTGGGAAGTGGCGGTGCGGTCCCCTACGGCACTGCGTAGGATCCTACGGTCTTGGCGTGCATCCGTGCGTCGCTGCGGTCCGGTCCCAGGTCGACGGGCACGTGCACCTTCCGCCGACCACTGGCGACAACATCGATGTACTGTGGAGACCTCACGCCTCACGTGTTGAGCAATTCGGCGGTACGTCCACCCGGCCTCCCGCATGCCCACTATACGCCCTCGCTCAAAGTCCGTCAACTGCACATATGGTTCACGTCCACGCTGTCGCGGCATGCTACCAGTGTTAAAGACTGCGATGGAGCTCCGTATGCCACGGCAAACTGGCTGACACTGACGGCGGTGGTGCACAAATGCTGCGCAGCTAGCGCCATTCGACGGCCAACACCGCGGTTCCTGGTGTGTCCGCTGTGCCGTGCGTGTGATCATTGCTTGTACAGCCCTCTCGCAGTGTCCGGAGCAAGTATGGTGGGTCTGACACACCGGTGTCAATGTGTTCTTTTTTCCATTTCCAGGAGGGTATATTGCACATGCGAACTAAATTGTAATCTCGACAATTGAGCTGAAATGAATAAAAGAAAAAAACACACACATTTTCAGGGAATTCACTGCAGGCGATGGGTGAAGAATGTGAAAGCGTACCTATTAATAGCACAGGTAGCGCTACGCCCCAGGTGACATCGTGCAAGGCTGTGGTAAGTGAGTCACACACAGTTTCAGTGGAATGCAGGTATAGATGGAAGCAGGTATTGTATCATGGTTAAACATACATGCTAAGGACTTAGGTCTCAAAAAAAAGTCTACAAGGATTGTTAGAGAAAAAAATTCATTTATTTCTCATCCAACTTAAAAGTAATTTTACATTTTCATAACCAGATACAGTAGCACTTTTTGATACATGTTTTTGGGTCGATGGATAGAAGGACAACTATAGAATTCCAGGTCTTGAATAGAAGCAAATTTAAAGATTCGACGCATCCATGAGATCTTCTCCTTCCCTTTCACGTAGACGATTGTATCCGCGTGATCGAATAATTTAAGCGCAGTCACCATATCTTTATATGGTATGCCAGGGTCATCCCAGTGAATTCCATGGTAGAGATGTGTTAACCACTTTGCACTCTTCCGTGTCTCAGCACACCTCACATGCTTGAAAACCCATGGTGATGCAATGTTTGCTGAGAATGACTCTATTATTTCAGCATCTTGTGTGTACGCTACAAACGCAACATCTTTAAATACGAACTGTTTATGCTGACCTTCATAGAACCTCTGAGCATCAGCAATGATGTTCACACCATGAGACATCATCGTGAAATGCTCTAGGTATGCTGCACCACCTATTCATTTATACAGCTCGCTGCACAAGAGCTATGAGTTTGCAGTAGTTGATCACACGGTCATGTAGAACTAGAGCATATGAGGCAGTGTGTTCTGGGAAATTTGTCGATGATTCAAATTCAATTCGGACATCTATAGGACCAGACTTAATTACCTCATCCTGTTTCGAGCATTCTATTACGATGATCGGTGAAAGCCCTTTAAACTTATGTGGACTGAGAAGACACCCTCCTCCATCTCCTTCGGCAGTTTCATAGCAAGAAGCACGAAATCGAAATCATTTGCTATATTACCCCTTCTATCAGTCTGAAACGCAAGTGTGATGAATCTAGGTATCTCTAAGTGGGTGGAGGTTTTAATAGCCCATGTGTGTCTGCTCGCAGTCGGTAACACTGGGCACTCGAAAGCCTCCCACGAGCGAAATGCCAGTGATAGAAATGTACCTGAATTCAGGACTTTTAAAAGCTTCAAATGCTCCTCGTCTGATACACTGATGTGAGACGTTTTCCATATTATCTTGCTGGTTGTGATCATATTCTCATCTTGAGCTCCTTGAACGTATGAGTTATTGTCCGTCGCACTCAGCACCTGAATGAGTTCCTGGTTAGAGTTTATGAAAATCTGTCTCATGTCCTCAAAGCACCCCACTAGCATTTTAAGAGGTATGCAGGCAGTAAATCGCCTGTACTCTGCAACTGTTCTATCCCCTAGATCGTCTATGAACCATCCTGCATTTTCTAAACTATGCAAATCTGCTGGTGATGCCAAGACATATGTTTTAAGGGTTGATGTTACGCCGACATTGCGTGTACAGTCGATCTCAGACCGACTGAGTTCATATCGTATCTCTTGGAACAGAAATGTTAAAGCGTTACGTGTCAGCTTGGTTCCCACTGTATCACTGCTGTCGGTTTTCTTGAATGACCCCTCTAGATATATGAAACTCTTGCATGGAAGCGTGAGTGCGTCTTGGTGCTGGATGAAAATTCTGATTTCATCGTTCTCGTTAAACGTGATTGAAGCGTAAGGTATATGAGAGAAGTATTCCTGACGTATAATTCTCTCATCATACTCTACTGGACTGATTATATTGAGTGAGGAAGTCATTGCGCGGCTTCAGGAGACTGATTTAAGAAACTCGTAGTTCTCAAGTGATATCACTTTGCTGTTTGGTAGCAAGGAGGCATGCTGTGGATTGCGTGCACATGTTTTATACCGTACGCCCATCCAGCCTTAGATGTAATCGTACAATGATTTCCTCACCACGAAAGTCAACAAGTTGATTATTCTGGTCCACTATATGCAGCTCCAAATAGTCCAATGTCTGAGCTGTCACTGCGAGGTATATTGCATTGCCAGGGGTCTCAACAATCTTATACCTCTACATCTACATCTACATCTACATCTATACTCCGCGAGCCACCTTACGGTGTGTGGCGGAGGGTACTTATTGTACCACTATCTGATCCCCCCTTCCCTGTTCCATTCACGAATTGTGCGTGGGAAGAACGACTGCTTGTAAGTCTCCGTATTTGCTCTAATTTCTCGGATCTTTTCGTTGTGATCATTACGCGAGATATATGTGGGCGGTAGTAATATGTTGCCCATCTCTTCCCGGAATGTGCTCTCTCGTAATTTCGATAATAAACCTCTCCGTATTGCGTAACGCCTTTCTTGAAGTGTCCGCCACTGGAGCTTGTTCAGCATCTCCGTAACGCTCTCGCGCTGACTAAATGTCCCCATGACGAATCGCGCTGCTTTTCGCTGGATCATGTCTATCTCTTCTATTAATCCAACCTGGTAAGGGTCCCATACTGATGAGCAATACTCAAGAATCGGACGAACAAGCGTTTTGTAAGCTACTTCTTTCGTCGATGAGTCACATTTTCTTAGAATTCTTCCTATGAATCTCAACCTGGCGCCTGCTTTTCCCACTATTTGTTTTATGTGATCATTCCACTTCAGATCGCTCCGGATAGTAACTCCTAAGTATTTTACGGTCGTTACCGCTTCCAATGATTTACCACCTATGGCATAATCGTACTGGAATGGATTTCTGCCCCTATGTATGCGCATTATATTACATTTATCTACGTTTAGGGAAAGCTGCCAGCTGTCGCACCATTCATTAATCCTCTGCAGGTCTTCCTGGAGTACGTACGAGTCTTCTGATGTTGCTACTTTCTTGTAGACAACCGTGTCATCTGCAAATAGCCTCACGGAGCTACCGATGTTGTCAACTAAGTCATTTATGTATATTGTAAACAATAAAGGTCCTATCACGCTTCCTTGCGGTACTCCCGAAATTACCTCTACATCTGCAGATTTTGAACCGTTAAGAATGACATGTTGTGTTCTTTCTTCTAGGAAATCCTGAATCCAATCACAAACCTGGTCCGATATTCCGTAAGCTCGTATTTTTTTCACTAAACGTAAGTGCGGAACCGTATCAAATGCCTTCCTGAAGTCCAGGAATACGGCATCAATCTGCTCGCCAGTGTCTACGGCACTGTGAATTTCTTGGACAAATAGGGCGAGCTGGGTTTCACATGATCTCTGTTTGCGGAATCCATGTTGGTTATGATGAAGGAGATTTGTATTATCTAAGAACGTCATAATACGAGAACATAAAACATGTTCCATTATTCTACAACAGATTGACGTAAGCGAAATAGGCCTATAATTATTCGCATCTGATTTATGACCCTTCTTGAAAATGGGAACGACCTGCGCTTTCTTCCAGTCGCTAGGTACTTTACGTTCTTCCAGAGATCTACGATAAATTGCTGATAGAAAGGGGGCAAGTTCTTTAGCATAATCACTGTAGAATCTTACGGGTATCTCGTCTGGTCCGGATGCTTTTCCGCTACTAAGTGATAGCTGTTGTTTTTCAATTCCGATATCGTTTATTTCAATATTTTCCATTTTGGCGTCCGTGCGACGGCTGAAGTCAGGGACCGTGTTACGATTTTCCGCAGTGAAACAGTTTCGGAACACTGAATTCAGTATTTCTGCCTTTCTTCGGTCGTCCTCTGTTTCGGTGCCATCGTGGTCAACGAGTGACTGAATAGGGGATTTAGATCCGCTTACCGATTTTACATATGACCAAAACTTTTTAGGGTTCTTGTTTAGATTGTTTGCCAATGTTTTATGTTCGAATTCGTTGAATGCTTCTCTCATTGCTCTCTTTACGCTCTTTTTCGCTTCGTTCAGCTTTTCCTTATCAGCTATGATTCGACTACTCTTAAACCTATGATGAAGCTTTCTTTGTTTCCGTAGTACCTTTCGTACATGATTGTTATACCACGGTGGATCTTTCCCCTCGCTTTGGACCTTAGTCGGTACGAACTTATCTAAGGCGTACTGGACGATGTTTCTGAATTTTTTCCATTTTTGTTCCACATCCTCTTCCTCAGAAATGAACGTTTGATGGTGGTCACTCAGATATTCTGCGATTTGTGCCCTATCACTCTTGTTAAGCAAATATATTTTCCTTCCTTTCTTGGCATTTCTTATTACACTTGTAGTCATTGATGCAACCACTGACTTATGATCACTGATACCCTCTTCTACATTCACGGAGTCGAAAAGTTCCGGTCTATTTGTTGCTATGAGGTCTAAAACGTTAGCTTCACGAGTTGGTTCTCTAACTATCTGCTCGAAGTAATTCTCGGACAAGGCAGTCAGGATAATGTCACAAGAGTCTCTGTCCCTGGCTCCAGTTCTGATTGTGTGACTATCCCATTCTATACCTGGTAGATTGAAGTCTCCCCCTATTACAATAGTATGATCACGAAACTTCTTCACGACGTTCTGCAGGTTCTCTCTGAGGCGCTCAACTACTACGGTTGCTGATGCAGGTGGTCTATAGAAGCATCCGACTATCATATCTGACCCACCTTTGATACTTAACTTAACCCAGATTATTTCACATTCGCATTCGCTAATAACTTGACTGGATATTATTGAATTCTTTACTGCTATAAATACTCCTCCACCATTGGCGTTTATCCTATCCTTGCGGTATATATTCCATTCTGTGTCTAGGATTTCGTTACTGTTCACTTCCGGTTTTAACCAACTTTCCGTTCCTAATACTATATGCGCACTATTTCCTTCAATAAGCGATACTAATTCAGGAACCTTGCCCTGGATACTCCTGCAGTTTACCAATATTACGTTAACTTTTCCTGTTTTTGGTCTCTGAGGACGGACGTTCTTTATCAACGATGATGTTCTCTCTGGTAAGCCGTCAGGTATTTTATCGTTTCGCCCAAGGGGGGGGTCCCTCTAACCTAAAAAACCCCCGTGTGCACGCCACACGTACTCTGCTACCCTAGTAGCTGCTTCCGGTGTGTAGTGCACGCCTGACCTGTCTAGGGGGGCCCTACAGTTCTCCACCCAATAACGGAGGTCGATGAATTTGCAACCATTATAGTCGCAGAGTCGTCTGAGCCTCTGGTTTAGACCCTCCACACGGCTCCAAACCAGAGGACCGCGATCGACTCTGGGCACTATGCTGCAGATATTAAGCTCAGCTTGCACTCCGCGTGCGATGCTGGTTGTCTTCACCAAATCAGCCAGCCGCCGGAAGGAACCAAGGATGGCCTCAGAACCCAAGCGGCAGGCGTCATTCGTTCCGACATGTGCTACTATCTGCAGCTGGTCACACCCAGTGCGTTCAATAGCTGCCGGAAGGGCCTCCTCCACATTACGGACGAGACCCCCCGGCAAGCACACCGAGTGCACACTGGCATTCTTCCCCGACCTACCCGCTATTTTCCTGAGGGGCTCCATAACCCGCCCAACGTTGGAGCTCCCTATAACTAATAGGCCCGCCCTCTGTGACTGTCGGGACCTTGCCGGAGAATCGGCCACTGGCCCAACAGGCGAGGCATCCTGTGGTGGCTCGGAAACGATGTCATCACCACTAGGAAGCACCCCGTACCTGTTGGAAAGGGGTATGGCAGCTGCCACGCGGCCAGATCCCACCTTCGCCTTTCGGCCAGGCACGCGCGAGCCCACCACTGTCCGCCATTCACCCTGGAGTGATGGCTGACCGGTAAGATGCTCACTGCCGGAAGACGCAGCGACATCAGGGGTTCCATGTGATTCCAAGGCCACCGAAGTAGGCATAGGTCTCACCACAGTTGCCCCAACGCCACTACGAGCCGACGCCTGCGCCTCGAGCTCGATGAGCCTAACAGACAAAGCCTCTACCTGCCCCCGAAGAGTGGCCAATTCTCCTTGCGTCCGCTCACAACAACCACAGTCCCTACACATGACTATGTTTACCCTACTCTATACGGTGACTAATTCCCAAGATAATCTTCTGATGAGCTACTCTGATAATCAAGAAACACTCACTGAATATACGAGACGCGAAAACTACGCTAGGTTTTCCCAGAAAAACTATTTAAAAGCTAAGCGCAGCAAATAAGTACAAAATAAATTTCTCTCCTAACGATCAAGAACTGTTAGTTTCTATGCAGAGCAGATAAACACAAATAGAATCCCTTCCTTAGTGGAAGGTCGTAAACAAAATGCAAAATAAACGCTTTATACAAACAGTACTCGCTGCTGCTGGTGCTCTCGCTCTGGCTGTCACAAGACAACTGCTGATTCAAGTGAGTAGTGGCTAACGGCCGCGGAACAAACAAAAGACGGTTTTTGGGCGCTTTCTGTTCTAAACGATCAAGAAAACACTAAGAAATCTAACACGAAAACTACGTAAAGTTTTATCAAGAACTGTTAGTTACTATGCAGAGCAGATAAACACTAATAGAATCCCTTCCTTAGTGGAAGGTCGTAAACAAAATGCAAAATAAACGCTTTATACAAACAGTACTCGCTGCTGCTGGTGCTCTCGCTCTGGCTGTCACAAGACAACTGCTGATTCAAGTGACTAGTGGCTAACGGCCGCGGAACAAACAAAAGACGGTTTTTGGGCGCTTTCTGTTCTAAACGATCAAGAAAACACTAAGAAATCTAACACGAAAACTACGTAAAGTTTTATCAAGAACTGTTAGTTACTATGCAGAGCAGATAAACACTAATAGAATCCCTTCCTTAGTGGAAGGTCGTAAACAAAATGCAAAATAAACGCTTTATACAAACAGTACTCGCTGCTGCTGGTGCTCTCGCTCTGGCTGTCACAAGACAACCTCGTTGCAACTGAGGGGAAGAATTTGTAAATAGTGTGAATCAGACTGTCGTTGAGATAGGAGTTCGTTGCAATGTTACACTCGACACGGATTGTGCTGATCTGACTTGTAAAATTTACTTGGATCCGTCTTGAAAATCTGTCTTTCTGTGAAACCCAGCAGGAGCCCTATTGAACCTTTCTGATTAAAGTCAATCTTTGCATTTACAGTCCTTATTTCAGACTTAAGTAGTTCAATACTTTTTCCAGACTTTTTTTTAAAACTTCGTGTAAATCGTCGATATCGTATGCACCCGGTTCTATTTCCACAATATCTTTTTCATCATTAATATCCAGATGCAGTTTATTGTTAGTCTCAGTGATATTTGGGATGCTGTTGCACGTCTCCAGGCCAATCATTGCAATACTCCATTCACCAACGCACAAATCAATTGGTGGGAAGTAATTTGCACGCAATACAGATGATCGTTCTTTTAACGTCAAAGTGTACGATATTGCATCTGAACCTCAACTGATGAATGACTCTTTAAACCTCCTCCTTATATAGCATGCTTCTTCTTCTTCTTCTTCCTCTTCTTTGTGAAAGTCAAGAGAAACATGATGTATAGATCTCCCCAGAGGTGTGTATTAAAGTCCTGATAGTGTTGATAATTGTTGAGCACAAGCCTTATGTGAGTAAAGTACCGTTGTACTTTTCCTGGTGGTTGCAGGTCACCAAATAGTAGACAGTATGTGCATATGATACGCGGTGGGTGCTGGGGCCTCCAGCATCATCTAAATTCACAATACCGCATTCACCTGTTTTCCACATAGTCTTCGTGTAATGTATCCCGCATAAACACACCACGGAATCTGGCTATCTTGAATTTGTCTCTAACAAACTTAAGAAGATCTGTATTTGTGAGTGGATTTTTTTTTTAATTCATGAATAGATCAAGCCCTTTCCTGTACGGTTTCAAGTATAGTCCTTTTCCGATGGCTGCGGCTCCCATCATGCTGTTATGTCTTCTTGCCTCTTCTAACTGTGCTTGGGAGTTTTGCGCGTTCTTGAGCATTCGAGCAATAGCTGCAGCACCACCAGCGAGGGAACCTACCGCCTAGGGCGCAGAAAGGGCCGTGATGAGAAATGGAATAAAACCGCCAGATGTCTTGGGTGTTGGTAGAACTCAAAGTGCTTTAACCGATCCTCTTCTTCTTCTTCTTCTTCTTCTTCCCGCATCTTTCTGCTTCATTGCGTTTTTAGCTGCATACATCGCTGTCAGGATACAGTTCTTCAAACAGTTCTGCTTCCCGCCCCTGTCCTTCTTCTTGTTTAGCGCATAACGTGCAGCATTCGTAACTCGCTTGAAATTCATCACTCCTAAACCCAACTTAATTTTTCCTCTCATGGTTTTATCAACTGTAAATGCTGCGATGCGCTGACTTATACCAATATCCTTTCTTCTCTGTATCGCCTTAGACTTATCAGCCAAAATCCTATCTGCAATGTGACGACTTGATAGATCTTCATTTGCAGCGTATGCACTGTCGTGTTCCATACACGCTTCAGCGAGCAGATTAACCCCCTTATCACTTCACCTCGTGCCAAGCGTTTCTGAAGCTTTGTCCCAGGTCCACAGTAGTTATGCCCAGGGATGTGTAATTCCACGGCCAGTTTGTCTAGAATATCACCACCTCCTCTAATGCGTCTCCTTGCACGCATGTTATGCTACTGTGGCGGTTGTGGACTATGCACGCCCATTATATAGCAAATCGTCGGGATCAGTTCAACTGTTTTGTGCAGCAGGAAAACCAAGCCATTTGACTAGTGCTTTATGTCCACGACGTCTTATGAGTCTCTCCACGACAAAAACATTCGGTTCTGAGCTTTTCTGCAACTCCTCGGTGTAGAAGCAGCCTGCAATTCCTTCAGTATATAAGTTCTAGGATTGGTTCGCTGCACCTTTGAAGCTGTAAATATCTCACTTGACCAGTTCGGTAGGTATGATTTCTCAAATGCGGTCTTGTGTTTTGAGATACGCACCAAATCACCTACATTAAATATCGGCTTGCGCGGATCCAGCATCTTAATGCGATAGTACACCGTATCCATGAGTCCATTATCATGAACATCGATTGGTCTCATTTTTATTGTGCTATGTTTGGTCCGATTATACTGAGCAATTATTTCTGGGATTCATTTGTATGAGCCGCGAAGGTTAAAACGCATCCACATTCGACCTTTTATTGTTCTGTTCAGATGTTCCACGATACTTGCCATCAGGTAAGTGAATGTTGAGTAGTGATGTATTCCGTACCGCTGCATCACGGCCTTGAAATGCCTACTGTAGAACTCCCCAGATCGGCTTGGAGGTTGTCTGGGCATCGATTCGTCCCTGTCTGTAGCAAACGCTCAAGAACATAGGCGACATTTCTGCCCGTTTTAGTTTTGACAGGTAATACCCAGGCAAATTTGGATCATGTATCAATAACCATTAAAATACATTTGAATCCATTATTTTCATATGAATATTCCCTCATATCTATAAGATCATCTAGCTACAAGTCATCCAATCCTTTAATCATAACATGCCTACGAGTGTATGTTTTGCGTGCTGGTTTGTGCAGTTCTCGAACTACTGTCTCCATACTTATTCGATGATACCTCTGTCTAAGCTCCAAGATTATTGTAACAACCTCATTCGAATGATCTATATTACCTGCAGCAGCTGATGCCATGAGCAGCCGTAGTCGATCTGTTAGCTCTTTGGGGTCGTCATAACATATATACTGCGGGATTCGATTGTTCTCTACTTCATGCCCAATCTCAATACCATCACCGCTGCTATGGCTATTGTTGTTGTTGTTTTTTTTTTTGCCTTCAAATATTGGTTTTATAAATGTTTTGTATTTCTTGTAGCTCAGGCTTTTGGTGATCAGTGCAGTATTTCACGGTATGTTTCCCTATCATTAACTGAATAATTTATAGGTTTTTTGGTAGGTCTTAGGGAAATAAGTCGGGTGTTCTCTCAAACCATCTATCACCAATCTGTATTGGTACCCAACGTGTACGACCGGGCTGTGACGAATAATGAATTCGTCAATGGTAACACCCTCGTTATCGTGTGATTTTGTTTTTGCTGAGAGCTATCGGAGAGAGTCAGTAACTGGCTTTAAGATCTCTCCTAGTGTTTGCTGTCGATCCATATCCCCTAACCTCAGCAACCGTAATTTCTCACGAGCTGCTTTCCGCGCTTGAATCACTTTCTGCTTCGTCGACATCTCGGTACATACTAATCAGACATCTCTGCAACGTGAGGCTTTATATATCCGCTCATTTTCTTCTTCCTCCTACTATGTACCTGCTTCCTCTTCTCAACAACGACGAACTCTACATCTATTTTCCCTTCAATAGCCTCGACCTTTTCAGTTAAGTTGGCTACTTTGTTACCGACTTGATTAACTAACTCATTTAACGCATTCACTATTCTAAAAAGAGTCTGGTAATATGTCTAATTCCCTGCACATACCTCCAACTTTATGCGCAATAGCCTGAATTTTCGCATCCATGTACAGACGAATGTTCTGTATGTGTACACCCATTCTCTCGGGATGAGAACTAGACATACGCGCGAATTTGTCCATGGTGCGGCGTATACTGTTGTACTAACCTCTCTTACCACGCTATATATGCAAAAACTCTTTAAAGTTTCGCCTGTATCTACCATCACTCAGTTTTCTTGTTTTATCAATAACGAGCAACCCATACTGTGAATGATTCCAGCAATCTGCACGTATCTTTACAAAATCATTGAATGACATGTCAGTTGTGACATGTTCCTGGTAATTGTATTTTAAATTCAGGTGCCGGCCGCGGTGGTCTCGCGGTTCCAGGCGCGCAGTCCGGAACCGTGCGACTGCTACGGTCGCAGGTTCGAATCCTGCCTCATGCATGGATGTGTGTCATGTCCTTAGGTTAGTTAGGTTTAAGTAGTTCTAAGTTCTAGGGGACTGATAACCACGGCAGTTGAGTCCCATTTGAACCATTTTTAAATTCAGGTTGTCTTGTTTGAAGCCTATAATGAGGGTTGCGTTATCCCTAATCAACTGTTTGGGGATTCCTGAATATGTTTGGCTTAGATAAACTACATCTGCACCCATATGGCGACCGAAACAGAAAAATTTTCGAATTTGGTCTTGGTTTTCCACAGCAACATCGTCAAATATGAAGACGATGTTTGGCTTTGCTTTTTCAGGTGGAGGGATATCACCGCTTTCACTGAATGTCGTGTATGTAACACCATCTACACCGCGCAATATCTCCTGCAATAACTGATACTTGGGATGAAACAGTGTTTTTGAGAATACACAAAAATGAAACTTCCTGGCAGATTAAAACTGTGTGCCCGACCGAGACTCGAACTCGGGACCTTTGCCTTTCGCGGGCAAGTGCTCTACCATCTGAGCTACCCAAGCACGACTCACGCCCGGTCCTCACAGCTTTACTTCTGCCAGTATCTCGTCTCCTACCTTCCAAACTTTACAGAAGGTAGGAGACGAGATACTGGCAGAAGTAAAGCTGTGAGGACCGGGCCTGAGTCGTGCTTCGGTAGCTCAGATGGTAAAGCACTTGCCCGCGAAAAGCAAAGGTCCCGAGTTCGAGTCTCGGTCGGGCACACAGTTTTAATCTGCCAGGAAGTTTCATATCAGCGCACACTCCGCTGCAGAGTGAAAATCTCATTCTGGATACACAAAAATGTTCAAATCGGACTCCATCTACATGTGTTAGCAGAGTCATGAGGACATTAGTCTTTCCACAATTGGATGGACCTACAATAATTGTTCATATATTATCAGGAGGAGAATTCTGTTGTTCTTGTTCTTCTTCAGGTCTTCTCTTGCATCTTCACTGGACCAGTCACCGACAACATAGTCCTCGTCATGGCGGTGTTTCACCCGTCCTGCCATGATACTAACTACGCCAAGTACAGAGAAGTAGTTGAAATATATAGAAAAAATACATTTGAAAGGATAGTAATTGTATGTGTAGCCACTATACTTCCATCACTTAACCGACTGAGCTATACTGACTACACAGAGAAAACAGCTATATACTGTATTTTACCCATGAAGAGTAACCTGATCAATCATCACCTCAATACCTCGTAAAGCATTGAAAAAAAGTTGATAATTGTAATACTTTACTATAATGAGAGAGGTATGAAATAAAACACAAACATGATTTGAGATTATATATACATAAATTATTTATTTAAATATCATAATAGGGTGTAGCATTTCAGGAATATCATTAAAATCTGTATGTATCTTTTTCTTCTTCACACCTGTACCAAATCAAGCTTTTTGACATGCAATAAATTCAGTGCGTATCTCACTCAAGCCAATAGATGACTCACAGTAATCAGGTTTTTCACATACACATTTAATCTGTTTCTCTTTAGCATTCATGTGCAAACAAAGGTGGTGCTTAAGATCGTCAACATGTACACTAAGGACACATAGGGAGTTTACAACACCATTTTTATGCAGAGTCTATGCTGGGCAACCAATAGTTCAGTCTGTCCAGTGCAAGACGTATGGCAGTGTCCAGATCGTATAACTTCATAACTGAGGCATTTCTTAGATAAACACAGTTGTCACCCGATTTCACACATAATGCACAGTCATCATACACTGTTGTAATAGAAAGTGTCACACCAGTAAGGTGAATGTCTGGTGTCTGGGGGGGGGGGGGGAAGAGTTGGATAATATAGTCAATCTGCTGATTGATGTAGTGCTCTTCACAACATTTTTCATCCCAACTGAACTCGGAAATTGGCGCTTAAACACATTTGGATATATTTTCAATCTCCGATCTCGCATGCAAGTACCAGACATGAAGCGCTTCTATAGCAATGTTGAGACGTTTCGATCCACTGGGAGCTAAATTTCACATGGAGGTGAAAACCGTAGGTGCACTCGACGCTTTCTTATCCATCAGATCCCACGTGGCCACTACTGGTTCAGACGCGCTGGAGGCTGTTGCTGCAGGTCTAGACAAGATGGTAGCCGAGGTTGCTAGAGGTCCAGACGTGGCAGCAGAGCTTGGCATGTTGGTGCATGACCCTGTTGAACAAAGACGAGAAAGCATCAGACATGGACCAAGACATAAAAACTTTGAATAATAATAGTAATAATAATAATAATACTAAGGCTAACCAGAGAGAAAGATGTAATATGGGATACATACTTTTCCGTTTAATCCTGTTGTGCATGACTGGGCTAGTGTGCAACTGCTGTTGGCGCTTCATGTTTCTTCAACTTGGCGCCAGTTCCTAAAAGAGGTGGTGGTCAGATGACTTAAGGTAGGGGTGTAGCCCAAGTGACCCATCTCCCCATGATTTTTCTTAGGTTAGTAGAGATAACTATGGTGTGATGAATTATCCTCTTGGAAATTGAACTTCCCTACATCTTTCTGGGGGAGTGGAGGGAAGTTGGGTTATGTTAGTGGAGGTAGGTCTGTTGACCTATCTTCCCACCATCTTGAATGACGTCATGTCCACCATCTTGGATGATGTCATGCCCTGTTGTCATATCTACAAGCCGCCATTTTGGATGACGTCATCGTTGCTTTCTTGGATACATCTGGCAACAATGCAGAGTGTGCCAGAGCATTGGTTATCCGAATGCTCACGTTTGGAGATAAACATTGCTGACAGTTTAAGTGGTACGAACATACCCCACACCACGCTTTGTCTCTGGACCAATCAGAAAGATATTCCCCCTCTTTCCACAACTGTTATGCTTTTGGAACTAGTGTGGTTGACTCCTTTTTCAGTCTGGCATCTTCCAAGGTGGAACAAAGCCACAGAATTACGATATCTAAACAATGTCCCATGCTAACCGTGGTAAAGACCGAGTACAGCCATCGCTATTAACATAGAATTCCAAAGACGTGTGCTGGATAGATAGCACACTTCAGTGGTTTCTACGAAAACTTCTGTGTCCATTAGTAATGAGCATAATTCAAAGGTGACCAGGGCATATGCAACCGACATATGTATAGTGGAGCACTACACATAAAACGTACTAGGTATCTCAGCTAAAAATTCCTAATAACATTTTTAAGCACCTTACAATACTGTTTGTAATGGGCTGCTGCATTTAGATTCTGACTGTTTCTAACGTTTTGATATAATTGCCACTTTGTTCTACAAGATATTCTTATCCCTCTAGTCAGCCACCCAGGCTGCCTGTTTGTGCTATTACCCTGTTTTGAACGTTCTAACGGAAAGCAACTTTCAAAGAGCACGAGAAAAGTCTTGAGAAAAGCATTATATTTATCATCTACTGTATCGGCGTTATAAACATCTTGCCACTCTTGTTCCTTGATAAGGCTTACAAAGGTCTCTACAGCAACTGGATCAGTTTTCCTAAACAGCTGATGACTATATTTAACACGTGTTGCAGCACAAAAATCTTTTAGAGTTAAAATTTGTGCATCATGATCTGAAAGACCATTCACCTTTTTGCTAACAGAATGCCCTTCTAGTAATGAGGAATGAACAAAAATGTTGTCTATTGTTGTTCTACTGTTCCCTTGCACTCTCGTTGGAAAGAATACGGTTTGAATAAGATTATATGAATTAAGGAGGTCTACCGGCATCCTCTTCCTTGCACAATCAGTTATACAATTAATATTGAAGTCACCACATATAACTAACTTTTTGTATTTCCTATAAAGTGAACCAAGAACCTCCTCTAGCTTTAGCAAAAATGTTGTGAAATCAGAGTCTGGGGATCTATAAATAACAACGGTTAGAAGTTTAGCTCCATTAAATTTAACCACACCTGCACAACATTCAAACACCTTTTCAGTGCAGTACTTTGAAACATCAATTGACTCAAATGGGATGCCGTTTTTCACATACATGGCTATTCCCCCACACCGCAAAGAGCTCCTCGAAAAGCTGCCAGCCAACCTGTATCCTGGTAAAGGAAGCCTCTGAATTATCTCCTTATTTAAGAAGTGTTCAGATATACCAATAATTTCTGAGTCAACATCTATACGCAATTCACTAACTTCATCTCTAATACCTTGTATATTTTGATGAAATATACTAATTCCCTCATTACTCAGATACCTAAACTTTGTCAAAAGTGGTTCCTTTGTTAGTGAGACTTCCCTTAAGCAGGAATACCTATCAGCTGACTTCAATCTAAAAAAGGTGCAGCTCTAACACCCACTACTGCAGGAATTTTCCCATGAGTGATCCCACCAACCCCACCTATGCTGTCACATATAAGCTTTGCTAACCTCCCCTTTCCATACCTGTTGAGGTGCAGGCCATGTCTAGTGAAACCCGTCCTGCTGATAGACTCCACCGACACCACTGAAATGTGACCCATGCTTTCTGCCATCAGCGCACCCCCTAGTCTCATGTTATTACGCCTGATGGCTTTATTAAGATGAAGCCGATCGTGATGCTGAAACAGTTCCATGAAATGCACATTCGTGTTGCCAGTCTGAGTGGCTATCTTTTCCAGGTCACCATCTATGTCTTACTCCCCATCCCTATCAATACTATTACCAGCCCCACACACTATCACTACCTGATCCTCTTTAGTAAAATCCCTACATAACCCCCTATGTTAACAGTCACCTGAGCCAATCCTGCATTAGGCTTCACAATGCTGGTGACCTGGTACTCACTCCCCAGCACTTCCTGCAACTGCTGGCCTACACCTCTGCAATGAGAACTACCTAACAGCAGAACCTTCTTCTTCCTCTTCGACTTTGCAACTGTTCTAGCCACCATAACTACTGAGATCTGCTGCATACTTCCTACATCTACAGCTACTAGAGATTCCTCTCCACTAGGCTCTCACAGTTGGTCATATCTATTGTAAACACCAACAGTAAAACTATCTGAAAATCTTCTTCTCCTAGCAGATCTCTTGCCAACAGACAGCTCCCATTCCCCAACCCCCTTCTCCCTCCTCATCCTATCTAGCTCCTCTTGTGCATTTTTCAACTGCACCTGAAGGGCACAGATCTTACGCTCCTGCTCCTCTATCAACTTACTCTTGCTACATAACCTGCAGTTCCAGGAGAGGATCTCACCAGAATGCCCACTGGCTTCCCCACTGCACTCCCCCCAGTGAAAATACTTCGAACAAGTCTCACACCACAATCCACTACTCACGAACCTACGGCAAAGCCCACACTTCTCACTCATGGTAAAATTTTACTTTTTCTAAGTTCTGCTACTACAATAAGAAGATGTTAAAAACCTGACTACAATAATTGCAAACTTACTCTACAAGGGAAGTAACTACTATTATTAACAGTATTAATAAACAACAAATGTGAATACAACAAAAGAGTAATACAGAAAGAGAATCAAACGTCTACAGACACAGTAAGGAATCTGAAAACAGTTCCCAAAAGGTTCTTCTGTAATTATTTCACCAGAAAACACCAAGAACAGCGGTTGAAGACTATTAAAGTTCCTAAATAAACCACTATACACAAACAATTAATTAGTACTTAGCTTTCGTTGCTCCGCTACAGCTGCAACTGGTCAGCACGGAATGTGAGGTTACGTTGCTCGATACGAAACACTCACAAATATCAGGTCACAACACAAAAAAGGCAGAGGTGAATGAAGAAACCACTAATAAGTCACTTATATAGTAAATATTATCACAAAAACCGTTAAAATATGTATCTGAAACCTAAAATATATAAAAAACTTAGAGTGCAATCTCACACGCAGTCACTCGATTATGACGTCACACCAAAGATCTTTATTTTATTTTATATTTTATTAAATATGAGTTCCTGTGTCACTGTGTGTGTGAGGGGGGGGGGGGGGGGGAGAAAGAGAGAGAGAGAGAGAAGAGGGGAAGGAGATTCATTATTTATTAATCCTGGTTACATTTCGGTTTGTTATTGTTTTGGTGGGTAGTATGATCACGGAGTTATTGTTTATATGGATTTGGTCACTGAGTACCTTCTTTTCAATTGCAATGGTTCTTTGTAAGTGAAATTTTTCTTGCAATGTCAGGAGCTTTTTGTTGTGATTATTCACTTTGATAACTGTCATGTCACATTCCATGTTGGGTGGTTCATGTCCATGTAGAAGGTAGAATGACTGTTTTCATATTTCCAACTTCTTATAAGTTCTTTATATCTAGTTTTAGTGTTCCTGTTTGTCATCCCCAGATACACTGATTTACATTCTTGACACTCTAGCATGTATATACCTGCTCCTTGGTATTTATCTGGTTTTTCTGTTGTTTGTAAATGTGATTGGAGTGTGTTTCTTCTTCTGTAATATATTTGTAATCCCTGTTTCTTTAGTATATTTGCTATCTTGTGTGTTGCTTAGTGTTTGTATGTAAGATTGTACCATTTTTCTGTTAGTTACGTCATGAGTGTTATTGTCTTGTGTTTCTGTGTGTGCTGTGGTATCTGTGGGGTTCCGTGCTCTCTGCTTGTTTTGATTTTTCTTGAGTTGTGTTTTAAGTTTTTGATTAATTTTTTGGACTATATGGGTGCTGCAACCATTGTTAGTGGCTATGAGTTGTATTGTTTGTAACTCTTTTTCATAATTTTCTTTGCTTAGTGGGATGTTATTTAGCCTGTGTAGCATGTGTCGTAGGGCCGCTAATTTTTAATTTTGCAGGTAGTTGGACGAAGTATGTATGATTATGTCTGTGGCTGTTGGCCTTCTGAAGATGTCAAATGTGTGTTTATTGTTCTCTCTCCTTATTGCAATACCCAAGAAATGTATTTGCTTTTGTGTTTCTTTTTCCATGATAAACTGAATATTTTTATGTATGTTGTTTACGTCTGTATGAAGTTTATCAATTTTCTCTGATGGTTCATCCACCATACAGATTATGTCGTCCATATATCTGTATGAGTAAACAATTTTGTAACCTTTCTTTGTGATGACTGTCTCAAAGATTGTGTTTTCTATGTGATTGATGAATATGTTTGCCAGTTTTCCTGAAATTGGGGATCCCATTGGGAGCCCATCTTCTTGTAAGTAAAATTCCTTTTCAAATTTCAAGTAATTTTGGGGTGTGATTGCTTTGAGGGTTTTTGTTGTTTCATTAATATTGTCTGCAGGTAGTTTGTTGTGTGTCAGTAAGTTTTCTTCAATTAGTTTTATTGTGTCTGGAGTGTGTATTGAGGTGTACATGTTCTCTATGTCAAAAGTGATGAGTGATGCTGTTTGTGGGATGTGTAAGTCTTTTATTTGTTTTATGAGTTGATTTGTGTTTTTCACTGTTATGCTGTTTTTCATTTCATAATATTGTATTATAATTTTGTTTATGTGTTTTGCATGGTGCATTCATGAAATTAATAACAGGCCTCAATGGAATGTGGGGTTTGTGGACCTTGGGTTGACTGCTGAGAGTTGGTCACCGGACACCGGTGTGTCAGACCCACCATACTTGCTCCGGACACTGCGAGAGGGCTGTACAAGCAATGATCACACGCACGACACAGCGGACACAACAGGAACCGCGGTGTTGGCCGTCGAATGGCGCTAGCTGCGCAGCATTTGTGCACCGCTGCCGTCAGTGTCAGCCAGTTTGCCGTGGCATACGGAGCTCCATCGCAGTCTTTAACACTGGTAGCATGCCGCGACAGCGTGGACGTGAACCGTATGTGCAGTTGACGGACTTTGAGCGAGGGCCTATAGTGGGCATGCGGGAGGCCGGGTGGATGTACTGCCGAATTGCTCAACACGTGGGGCGTGAGGTCTCCACAGTACATCGATGTTGTCGCCAGTGGTCAGCGGAAGGTGCACGTGCCCGTCGACCTGGGACCGGACCGCAGCGACGCACGGATGCACGCCAAGACCGTAGGATCCTACGCAGTGCCGTAGGGGACCGCACCGCCACTTCCCAGCAAATTAGGGACACTGTTGCTCCTGGGGTATCGGCGAGGACCATTCGCAACCGTCTCCATGAAGCTGGGCTACGGTCCCGCACACCATTAGGCCGTCTTCCGCTCACGCCCCAACATCGTGCAGCCCGCCTCCAGTGGTGTCGCGACAGGCGTGAATGGAGGGACGAATGGAGACGTGTCGTCTTCAGTGATGAGAGTCGCTTCTGCCTTGGTGCCAATGATGGTCGTATGCGTGTTTGGCGCCGTGCAGGTGAGCGCCACAATCAGGACTGCATACGACCGAGGCACACAGGGCCAACACCCGGCATCATGGTGTGGGGAGCGATCTCCTACACCGGCCGTACACCACTGGTGATCGTCGAGGGGACACTGAATAGTGCACGGTACATCCAAACCGTCATCGAACCCATCGTTCTACCATTCCTAGACCGGCAAGGGAACTTGCCGTTCCAACAGGACAATGCACGTCCGCATGTATCCTGTGCCACCCAACGTGCTCTAGAAGGTGTAAGTCAACTACCCTGGCCAGCAATATCTCCAGATCTGTCCCCCATTGAGCATGTTTGGGACTGGATGAAGCGTCATCTCACGCGGTCTGCACGTCCAGCACGAACACTGGTCCAACTGAGGCGCGAGGTGGAAATGGCATGGCAAGCCGTTCCACAGGACTACATCCAGCATCTCTATGATCGTCTCCATGGGAGAATAGCAGCCTGCATTGCTGCGAAAGGTGGATATACACTGTACTAGTGCCGACATTGTGCATGCTCTGTTGCCTGTGTCTATGTGCCTGTGGTTCTGTCAGTGTGATCATGTGATGTATCTGACCCCAGGAATGTGTCAATAAAGTTTCCCATTCCTGGGACAATGAATTCACGGTGTTCTTATTTCAATTTCCAGGAGTGTATTTTTGTACTAATGTTATGTTTGGGCCCTTTCTCTAATATCTGTGTTTCTTTCTCTGTTAATTCTGTATCTGTGAGATTTATTAATTTTGAGTGAAATTTGTGGTGGTGGGTGTGTTCCGCTTTGCTATGCTTTTCTTTATGGTCATTTTTGTTAGTGAGTGTTCAGATTCATCGTTTGTGTCTGATTTGTGTGTATTGCAGTGTTCTTCCTGTGATTTGTTCAATTTTTTGTATTGTCTTTATCATCACTGTTGGGTTGTTAATAAACGCTGATAACTCGAGATGTACGTCATATAACATCCTATTAAGTATGAATTTCTTAATATAAAGCGATTTGATTTCACTACTCTAACCAAGTATTTTCTGCAAATGATTTCGTTCTTTGTGCGATCAAAGCTGCCATTATAAGAGGAAGCTGACAATTGATAATGTTGACTGAGTGTGGCCCCTTCCAAGAGCCAGTGACAGCAAGAGGAATAAAAAGGTTCTTATATTGTTTTTATTACACATATACAAGCTACTATACACCGTCTTATTAACATAAAATTGCATTATTCAGAAGCAAAAATACACACTACTTCTACTCCTTACAATAATACCATCAGGTGTTGAATGTTAAGATTCTCGCACGAATGCAACTCTCATATATGTTTATAGCTCTGACAATGTTCCGGCTACGAAACTGTCGAATTGCAAGTCAAATAATATCGGAGACAAGTTAAGAGCCTGTTACATCTGAGAACAGCGCTAGCAGAGTCAACCTTCATAATAAGAATTCATTAAATTGATTGTACTAGGAGAAAACGTTCTGAGACAAATATGCAGTAACTTGTGACATGTTTTTTGTCGTGATGCGAATCACTGACAAATCTGTTGTGACAATTATTCAGTGTTAAATTACGATCGATGTATCAAAAGACAAACTAATGCAGTTTCCAATGAAGAAAAGAAAAAGGAGAGTTATAATCAACCCATGAGTTTTGTAAGGTTGATGGAGTATTGGAACAAAGGCATCTGGCCCACTCTGCATTGTTGCCAGATGTATCCTAGATGGCGGCCATGACGTTATCCAAGATGTCGACCATGATGTCTTTCAAGATGGCGGCTTTTGCCAGGAAGTTTGAAGTTTGGTGGGAAGAAGGTCAACTGAACTACCTCCACCAACCCAACCCCCTCCCCTCCCCCAGAAAAGTGGCGAGAAGTTCAAATTCCAACAGGATAATGCCTTACACCACACTTATCTCTACTAACCTAAGAAAATCACTGGAAGATACGTCACTTGGCCTACCTCCACTAACCTAAGTCATCCAACCACCACTTCCTCCTAGGAATTGGCGCCAAGTTCGAATTTTGGCGGTAAAGAAAGGTCAATTCGTGTATCTCTACTAAGCTAAGAAAATGGCTCGAAAGAAATGACACTTGGACTAACCTCAGTCACCCAACTGCCACCTCCCGCCCAAAATAACTGGCGGAAAGCTCAAATTCCAACAGGGTAATGCATCACACCACGGTTACCTCCACTAACCTACGAAAATTGTGGGAAGATAGGTCACTTGGACTAACCTCAGTCACCCGACTGCCACCTCTTCCTAGGGATTTGTGGGAAATAGCATCAGCCTGCACTGGGCTGCTGGAGAGAGGAAGGAGTGTACTTTATTTATTTTGGAACAATTTATTGAGAGGTGGAGTATATTTATCACAGTGATACAGAACACGCGCTCTGACATGCCATGCAGCACACAGACCTGGAAACTACTCCTAAATAACTCATATAGAATGCTCTACACACTCACCTGCTAATTGTAAACTGTCAGAATAATGCATTGCACAGCCTACAGACATGCAAACAACTTATAAATAATTCAATACATTTACATCCAGAGAGCCAAACAACTCATAAATTGTCAAAATAATAATCCATCTAAAAGACCCTTCAAACATGCCTGCTAATCATCAACTATAGAAATCAAGCAGCACTCTTTATTTAAACAGTTACTGACAGCACCACCATCCAGTGTGTTCACCAGGAGGTCTGAACTCCAACTGACTTAGTACACACTACCACCAGCAGAGGGCGCTGCCTTCCGTGATGTCATATGATGACGCGACTACCGTTACTCAAGATGGCGGCATACATTGTGTTCACCATGAGGCCTACTACATATTGACACAACCAGAGAGCGCTACCATGGACATGGAACGCATTTTCCAAAGTGCCATGCCCACCCTGACTTGGAAGGAAGTATTTAAAATCTCCACCACGATCCTTAACCAATTTCCAAGTCCCCTTACCAAGCCATGTTGACGGACTAACGTACCCTAATGTGCACTAACGTGTACTAACGTGTACTAAAGTGTACTAATGTGCACTAACGTGTACTAATGTGCACTAACGTGTACTAATGTGCACTAATGTGTACTAACATGCACAGTGCATGACATCAACCAAGATGCTGAGGGGAATGGAGGGAAAATGATTCAGCCTATGACAGACATAGTTTTTATTTTGCAAGCAATGTCTCCACCACGAGATCTAGAGTCCAACTGACCCAGTACATAATACTGCCACCAGAGGGTGCTGTCATTCCTCCTGTGATATAATCCAGGCTGGTGGGGGAAAATGGCGCAAAAATGACCCTGCCTACGCTGCGCTGCTGGGGACAATAAGGAAGGAGTGTACTCTATTTATTTTAGAACATTTTATTTAGGGATGGAGTATATTTATCACACTGGTACAAAACACATGCTGGGGTCACGCCACACAGCCCACAGACCTGTAAACTACTCCTAAATAATGCTCTGCAGACATGTAAACAACTCCTAATTTTCCCAAATAATTTCAGTATAGACCTGCAAACTGCTCCCAAATAATGCAGCACAGTGATGTGTAGACATGCTAAGTACTTGTAAACTGTCCAAATAGTGCATGGCACAGCCTATAGGTCTGCTCGCAAAATAATGCAATCAATGGGCGCAGGCATCGCCTCCACCCCCCCCCCCCCTCCCCATACCCTGTCTGCTGGACCGCGAAGAGACGTGGTCGTCAGCTGTCGAACCATGCACAGATGCCCGCATGCATGAGGTGGGGAGAGCCCTTCCATACTTGATTTCTGAGAAATTCCTATCCAAATACATGATCACCTAGATACAGGTGCTGATGTGATTGGGTGGGAGCACAGCCGTGAGCCACCGCCGTATGCAGGTGAAAGCTGCATCTATTTTCAGGTATGCAGCCACTGTTATACTGACGTCACTGAACTCCAAGGCACAGCCTCCATATGCTACACACATCCGGACAGCACTTGCTTTTACCATTGATGACAGAGTAGCTACAAACCTTCGCAAACCCATATAACAATGTTCTCAATCTTACACTTATGTCATGTGACAATGTAAAAAACAAGAACTAAGTCGACCTCGAGGAAATTGTATAGTGCCCCAGAAATAGTTAACGCTCGCTTTCTTGATGTCTCAGCTTGTATGTAAGAAAATTCCTGTCCTGACAGTGCCTGTTTACGAAAATAACGCATAATAACGTTGAATGCAGTCTTTCTCACAGACCTAATGTGGTACCCACTCCATCACGTAATACCCTTCCTGGCAAGCTGGAGTGGCTGAGCAGTTCTAGGCGCTACAGTCTGGAACCACACGACCGTTACAATCGCAGGTTCGAATCCTGTCTCGGGCATGGATGTGTATGATATCTGTAGGTTAGTTAGGTTTAAGTAGTTCTAAGTTCTAGGGGACTGATGACCTCCGAAGTTAAGTCGCGTAGTGCTCAGACCCATTTGAACCATTTTTTGATACCCTTCCTGCTCTAAACATTCGCAAATGTTCTCACCGCTATATTGAGGCTCCTATGTCCCAGCCCAAAGGATGTGAATGAATAGAGCATTATGATTGGCTCTTACGGAATTTACCAGCCAAATTTCTGTTGTCGTAGGTATCGAAGCACCATCCACCTTTTCTTTCTTTCTGCAGACTGGACTTTCAGCAGTATGATTATTTTGCACAGATCGCTAAAGTGCATTGGCACGTAAACCCGTAAAGTTGTCTATAGGTCATCAAATACATACGAGACTCACAAGGATATTGTAAGCCAGGAACATATTTACTAGTGAATCTACAGTTAAATATTACGATTGCTGCTACAGTTTTTCCAATTTTCCACGTAAAAAATCTCTCACGGTTATCGATGTACGGAATCTATACGTACCTCACGATAGGACACAGCACCCGAAAAAATAATGATATACCTACACTCACACTGGCTATATGTCACGATGCTCCTCAGTCCAAGGGAAACACCATCCACCTTATCTTTCTTTCTACAGACGAGACTTTCAGCGGTAATAAACTACTTTACACTGATCGCCATATTACAGCGAAAACTAAACCACACAAAGTGGCATACATATCGTCAAATACGCAAAGACTCTTACTAAATTACACTGCTCTCCCATTGATGACAGGAGCTTGAATACAAGAACACAAGTATTTTCGCATCGTTTACCATAATATTATATCATTTTCTCGGTACTTCTCGATATCAAGCACACAGCAGTAGCCTTCCGATCGCTCATGCAAGATAATTCCAAAGATATAGACTAGAAATAATTTCTCTACAAACCTGATACTTCAGCTAGGTGGAGCGTGCTCTAGACCACTGAGTAAGTACAAGGGGGAGTCACATGAAAATCTTAAATATTTTTTTATATATTATTTATTGTGCAGAAGTGGTACAAAGCTGTATCACTTTTCAATTTAATCTCCCCCAGGCTCAATGCAAGTCCTCCAGCGCTTACAAAGTGCATAAATTCCTTTAGAAAAAATTTCTTTTGGTAGTCTGTGCAACGACTCATGCACCACGTGGCGTACCTCTTCATCAGAACGGAACTTCTTTCCTCACATTGCGTCTTTGAGTGGTCCAAACATATGGAAGTCACTTGGGGCAAGGTCTGGTGAGTATGGTGGATGAGGAAGACAGAATGCGGGTCTGTGATTGTTGAACTGTTGTACGGGCAGTGTGGGGCCTTGCATCGTCATGTTGCAGAAGGACACCTGCTGACAACAATCCACGTCACTTTGATTTGATAGTAGGCCGCAGATGAACATTTAGGAGATCTGTGTATGATGCACTGGTGACAGTAGTCCCTCTAGACATGTAATGCTCCAAAATGACGCCTTTTTCGTCCCAAAAGAGAGTCAGCATAACCTTCCCTGCTGATGGTTCTGTTCGAAACTTTTTTGGTTTTGGTGATGAGGAATGGTGCCATTCCTTGCTCGCTCTCTTCATTTCCGGATGGTGGAAGTGAACCCAGGTTTCGTCCCCAGTATCGATTCTTGCAAGGAAGCCATCACCTTCTCGTTCAAAGCGTCGAAGAAGTTCTTCACAAGCATCAACACGTCGTTCTCTCATTTCAGGAGTCAGCTGCCGTGGCACCCATCTTGCAGACACTTTGTGAAACTGGAGCACATCATGCACAATGTGGTGTGCTGACCCATGATTAATCTGTAAACATGCTGCAATGTCATTCAGTGTCACTCGGCAGTATTCCTTCACTATGGCTTCAACTGCTGCAACGTTCTGTGGAGTTACAACTCGTTGTGCCTGACCTGGACGAGGAGCATCTTCCACTGAAACCACACCATTTGTGAACTTCCTACTCCATTCGTAGACTTGCTGCTTTGGCAAACATGCATCACCGTACTGAACCTTCATTCGTCGATGAATTTCAATAGGTTTCACACCTTAACTACGCAAAAACCGAATAACAGAACGCTGTTCTTTCCTGGTGCAAGTCACAAGTGGTGCGGCCTTCTTTATATTGATACTGCGACGGTATGCGTGCATCTGCGCAATACTGCCACCTACAGGCCATTCTGCACTCTGTTTGTAGCACGCTTACCAACTTACAGGATAACGGCGCAAAATTTCGATTTGTTATTACAAATTTAAGGTGTTCATTTGACTCACCCTCGTACAAACAAACAGATGAAAAATGATATTTCCACCCGCTAATACCGATCTCGCTGATGTAACATATTCCAAATATCCCTATAATTTACAAGCCAACTAAGGTGTTTCTCACGTGTAGAGAACAAGGAAAAGTCTCTTTCACCTGATAGATGCACACCCCACAAGCGATCTTCTCTCAACTAAATAAAGGCGCGAAATGTGCAGAAGCAGTGAACCGAACTATTTACATGGGAGGGAATAACATTCCAACACAAACATACCTCCATATTCATTCTCAAATTTCCACTTGATCACGAAAGCTATCCAACACATACCAACTATTAGTTCGCTATTCGGTCGTCTAGAGGATGACAAAGTTAACTCAGATACATTCATACACTCCAACAGGACTTTGAATTCGGACGGATGCTGCCGTTAACGGGAAACGTGAATCATTTCCACCACAGGCCATGCATACACGGAATCATTCTAGAAAACTGGTCACATATATGTTTTATCATTATACTTACAATTAAATGTTAAGATGTCACATCATTGACTGGTGTTGAAGTTACTGTAAAATTGGTAAAATTGTTAACGCTGTCAACTGTGATGCTCATTATTAGAGTACATAGATGGTGTCTTTTCCATCCCATCCATGCACTGGCACGCTATTGGTCACCACATTATGATTGACTGACATTGCTTGTTTGAGTTGGAGAGAAAGTTTTGGTGGATGGACAGCACCTTGTGGAGTGGATAGCACCAAAACACTTATCGCGTACATGAGTGCAATATGAGGAATCAGTTGAAATGGAACGTAGACATCAACTATTCCGTCAGTGTGACAGACGAGTCTAAATGTAGAGCTCGTGAATCATGTTAGGACTGTAGTTTGGAGACTCTACACAACATGAGCAAACTCTTCCGGTTTCCTAATGTTGGAAGTGTGTTTTATTTAAAATCAGTCGATGTGTTGTGTGTTATGGTATCCACTGTAAGAACATGATTTACACTGTGCAACATCTAGTTTCCTGCTATAGGCCGTGGATCAGAACTTCTTAATGTCAGTTTAGAACCTGGCACAGGCCTCAAAGTCGTGGCAGAAAAACAAAGTGTTTGGCATTGCACAAAAGTGTGTTAGAAAACAGTGTTTCAAAAAACAACTGAACAGGACCAGAGGGAGCGTCTTTTGCGACTTAGTATAGTCTGTGGGATACGATCATTCGCCTAGAGTATAGGTGATCAAACTTTAAAGTGGTCTTTGCAGTGCCTGTATATTCAATAGGATTGTGCCACACAGTAGATAGTAGCAGCAGCAGTTTGAGGTGTTAATTCGGCGAGGGACTATATATACCGTTAGTAATGCTTGAATGGCTGCACGCTGCGCTATTCTGGGCAGTACTGCGAAATTTCATCTCCACACTGGAACCCCACCGCAGCTTTGCATCATGCCTAGGTGACTTCTACATTGGATGAAGTTAGCTGAGCTTTTATAGTTCGTAATTTTTCTCTGTTGCGGGGTAGAGAATAATGATGATAGCATGTTGAGCTGACTGATCTGAATGGACGCAGATTTGCTTCGGGCTGTAGTATCTGTATCTAGTTTGGAGACGCACCACATTGCGCGCATTTCCACCGAATGGTAAAAACACGGTCCTGTTGCAGTAACTCAGATCGTTTTGTTTCTACATGGGTTACAGAAGGTGGTGGACATGTCTTTCTCCGACTTATGCTCAGTTCAGTCTTAAATTGGAACAATCACTGCGCAAAGCTGTAGAAATGAGAGCAGTCGCAAGAAGCGTGGGGTGACAAAAACCACGTTGGAATTTTACTGTAGCAGCTAGGTTCGGGAAAGGTGACTCTTTTCGAGATATGAGAGTGCCAGAAATATGATTGAGTAGTGGTTGAAATCATTAAAGGAATTGCGAACGCAAGTATGTGCTTGAATGGAAAGACTCGATTCCAAATCATGGACATCATTTCTAGCGGATAGCATAACACTAGAGATCTGAAAAGCTACTGTACATTTTCTTTCTTATAACCTCAATCGGCACATCATCTACTACTACTGTTTGTGTTCCTTCCCAATCAATCATCGCCTATAACTCAGTGGATATACCGCGGAACCTCTGATATGGTCTTGAGACAGAATGCGCTACAAAGACTATAGAATTATCTAGCTGGGGGTGATTTGAGGGAGTCGCAAACAGCTCTTACATACTATGTTCCTTAGCCAAATCACTTTCAAAAAGTAGTAATTTTATCACAATGTTGCATCTTGATCTGATAGTACACATTCCTACGATCACTGTCACGGTATTTGTCCGGAAAAAACCACCTCATTCAGAGCTAATGTCGTACCTCGATTCGTAAAGTGGGTGTAGCTTTTAACTGGATACTTGTGTGCACTTGTAAAACCAAGATCGCTTTTGACAGTAACATGCAGTAGTTGTTGCGATCGGGTTTTTTAACATCTGATCGATTGCGTCTCTCTTTCTACAATTGTAGCACCCGCAGGAAGAAATCTACGAGATATGCACAACCATCGTTGATTTTTGGTCAGTATTATTTCGTATCGTAGGCAATCAGCTATCGGCGAAATATTACACTTAGTAGTAGGGGATGCGTGATATGTTCACATTTGAGCATCAGGTTTAAAGAGTATGTGTTTGTGTAAAGCAAATGACTATGTCCAGTCGTAAAGAAGGTACATATATTGCCATTTCCAGAGCCACAGCTTTCAGCAGGGTGTATTTCAGATACTTCGCTCATTGTTGAATGCCATTCAATTGAGACTATGATCATAACATTTAATTCTAAGTATAATGATAAAACATATATGTGACCGGTTTTCTAGAATGATTCCGTGTATGCATAGCCTGTAATGGGAATGATTCACATTTCCCATTAGCGGCAGCACCCATTTGAATGCAATGACCTGTTGGAGTGTAGGAATCTATCTGAGTTAACTTTGCCATCCTCTAGACGACCGAATAGCGAACTTATACTTAGTATGTCTTGGATAGCTTTCGTGATCAAGTGGACATTTGAGAATGAATATAGAGGTGCATTTGCATTGGACAGTTATTTCCTCCTATGCAAATTGTTCGGTTGACTGCTTCTGCACATTTCACGCCTTTATTTAGTAGAGAGAAGATCGATTGTGGGGTGTGCATCTATCAGGGGAAAGGGACGTCACCCTGTTCTCTAGACATGAGAAACACCTTAGTTGGCTTGTAAATTATAGTGATATTTGGAATATGTTACATCAGCGAGATCGGTATTAGCGGGTGTAAATATCAGTTTTCATCTGTTTGTTTGTAGTTACTCAGTGGTCTAGAGCACGCTCCACCTAGCTGAAGTTTCAGGTATGTAGAGAAATTATTTCTAGTCTATATCTTTGGAATTATCTTGCATGAGCGATCGGAAGGCTACTGCTGTGTGCTTGATATCGAGAAGTACCGAGAAAATGATATAATATTATGGTAAACGATGCGAAAATACTTGTGTTCTTGTATTCAAGCTCCTGTCATCAATGGGAGAGCAGTGTAATTTAGTAAGAGTCTTTCCATATTTGACGATATGTATGCCACTTTGCTAGGTTTATTTGTCGCTGCAATATGGCGATCAGTGAAAAATAGTTTATCGCCGCTGAAAGTCTCGCTTGTAGAAAGAAAGATAAGGTGGATGGTGTTTCCCTTGGACTGAGGAGCATCGTGACATAAGAGCCAGTGTGAGTGTAGGTATACCATTATTTTTTCGTGTGCTGTGTCCTATCGTGAGGTACATATAGATTCAGTTCATCGATAACCGTGAGAGATTTTTTATGTAGAAAATTGGAAAAACTGTAGCAGCAATCGTAATATTTAATTGTAGATACACTAGTAAATATGTTCCTGGCTTACAATATTCTTGTGAGTCTCGTATGTATTTGATGACCTATAGACAACTTTACAGGTTTAACTGCCAATGCACTTTAGCGATCTGTGCAAAATAATCATACTGCCGAAAGTCCATTCCGCAGAAAGAAAGAAAAGGTGGATGGTGCTTCGATACCGACAACAGTAATTCGGAGGGGTAAATTCGATAAGAGCCAATCATAATGCTCGATTGATTCGCATCCTTTGGGCTGGGAGATAGGAGCCTCTACATAGCAGTGAGAATATTTGTGAATGTTGGGATCAGGAAGGATATCACATGATGGAGTGGGTACCACATTAGGTCCGCAAGAAAGACTGCATTCGACTTTATTCTGCGTTATTTTCGTGAACAGGTTCTGTCAGGACAGGAATTTTCGTGCATACAAGCTGAGACATCAAGAAAGCGAGAGTTAACTATTTCTGAGACACTATACAATTTCCGCGAGGTCGACTAAGTTCTTGTTTTTTACATAGTTACATGACATGAGTATAAAATTGAGAACATTGTTTTATGGGTTTGCGAAGATTTGTAGCTACGCTATCAATGGTAAAGACAAGTGCTGTCCGGAGGTGTGTAGCATATGGAGGCTGCACCTTCGAGTTCAGTGACATCAGTATAACAGTGGCTGCATACCTGAAAATAGATGCAACTTTCACCTGCATTCGGTGGCGGCTCGCGGCTGCGCTCCCATCCGATCACATCAGCACCTGTATCTAGGTGATCACGTATTTGGATAGGAATTTCTCAGAAATCAAGTATGGAAGGGACGTCCCCGCCTCATGCATGTGGGCATCTGTGCATGGTTTGACAGCTGACGGCCATGTCAACTTGCAGTCCAGCGGACAGGGTATGGACGGGGGGGACGGGGGGGGGGGGAGCGGTACCTGTACCCGCTGATTGCATTATTTTGCGAGTGGGCCCGTAGGCTGTGGCATGTGCTTTTTGGACAGTTTACGAGTACTGAGTACGTCTACACATCACTGTGCTGTATTATTTAGGAGCAGTTTGCAGGTCTGTACTGAAATTATTTGGGAAAATTAGGAGTTGCTTACATGTCTGCAGAGTGTTATTTAGGAGTATCTTATAGGTCTGTGGGCTGTGTGGTGTGACCTGAGGATGTGTTTTGTACTAGTGTGATAAATATACTCCATCCACAAATAAAATGTTCCAAAATAAATAGAGTACACTCCTTCCTTACTCTCCGCTGAAACCCAGCACAGGCTGAGTCATTTTCGCACCATTTTCCCCCACCATCTTGGATTACGTCACAGGAGGAATGACAGCACCATCTGGTGGCAATATTGTGTACTAGGTCAGTTGGAGTCTAGGAGGAGGAGGAGGAGCTCAGTGTTTAACATCCCATTGACAACGAGGTCATTAGAGACGGAGTGCAAGCTCGGGTGAGGGAAGGATGGGGAAGGAAATTGGTCGTGCCCTTTCAAAGGAACCATCCCGGGATTTGCCTGAAGCGATTTAGGGAAATCACGGAAAACCTAAATCAGGATGGCCGGAGACGGGATTGAACCATCGTCCTCCCGAATGCGAGACCAGTGTGCTAACCACTGCACAACCTCGCTCGGTTGGAGTCTAGATCTCATGGTGGAGACATTGCTTTTAAAACAAAAACTTATGTCCATCATAAGCTGAGTCGTTTTCCCGCCATTTCCCCTCACCATCTTGGAAGATTTCATGTGCTGTGCAGGTTAGTACACGTTAGTGCACATTAGTACACGTTAGTGCACATTAGTACACGTTAGTGCACGTTAGTACACTTTAGTACATGTTAGTATGCATTTGTGTACGTTAGCATGACAACATGGGTTTGTGAGGGGACGTGGCCATCGGTTGAGAATGTGGTGGAGTCTTTAAGTATTTCCTTCCATGTCCAGGTAGGCATGGCATTCGCGAAAATTCTTTTCAAGTCTACGGTAGCGCTCGCTGGTGGTGTCAATATGTACTAGGCTTCGTGGTGAACACAATGCATGCCACCGTCTTGAATATGGTAGTCGCATCATCAGATGACATCACAGGCAACAGCACCCTCTGCTGGTGGTAGTGTGTGCTAAGTCAGTTGGAGTCCAGACCTCCTGGCGAACACACTGGATGGTGGTGCTGTCTCTAATTGTTTAAATGAAGACTAGTGCATGTTTTTGATACTTGATGATTAGCAGGTATGTTTGCAGAGTCTTTTAGATGGATTATTATTTTGACAATTTACATCTCTTGATGTAAATTTATTGCATTATTTATGAGTGGTTTGCATGTCTGTAGGCTGCGCAATGCGTTATTCTGACACTTTACAATTACCAAGCACATGTGTAGAGCTTTATAACCTGAGTTATTTAGGAGTAGTTTCCAGGTCTGTATGCTGTGTGGCATGTCAGAGCATGTGTTCTGCATCGCTGTGATAAATGTACTTTCTTTAATAAATTGTTGCAAAATAAATAAAGTACACTCCTTCCTCTCTCCAGCAGCCCAGTGCAGGCTGATGCCATTTCCCACGAATTCCAAAGAAGAGGTGGCGGTCGGGTGACTGAGATTAGTCCAAGTGACCTATCTTCCCACGATTTTTCAGGTTAGTAGAGGTTACCGTGGTATGATGCATATCCTGTTAGAATTTGATCTTCCCGCCATTTTTTTTGGGGGGGGGGAGGTGGCGGTCGAGTGACTGAGGTTAGTCCAAGTGTCCTTTCCTTATCGCCATTTTCTTAACTTAGTAGAAATACACGATTTGACCTTCCGTTACCGCCAAAATTCAAACTTGGCGACAGTTCCTAGGAAGAGGTGGCGGTAGTATGACAGGTTAGTGCAGGTAGCACAAGTGATCTATATTCCCACTATTTTTCTTAGGTTAGTGGAGATAAGCGTGCTGTGAGGCATCCTGGTAGAATTTGGAACTGGCCGCCATTTTTCTGGGGGAGGGGAGAGGGTGAGGTTAGTGCAGGTAGCCCAATTGATCTTCTTCCCGCCAAAATTCAAACTTCCCGCCAAAAACCGCCATCTTTAATGATGTCATAGCCGCCATTGTTGTGTTGGCAAAAGAGCCAACACCGTGTTACTAGAGGAGGCCGAAATGCACGCATTTTACCTCACACAGGCTGATGTGAGGAGGGAAGGACTATACTGACGTCAGGTCTGGAACATGACAAGGAATTAGAATTCAGAAAGTGGATGTAATTAATTTGATACTTAACTTTAATCCATTAATGATGAACATCGCTCTTGACGGTACATGATTCACAATATTATCTTTTCAGATTATAGTAACTGAATATGGCGCCTTGCTAGGTCAACCGAGCGAGGTGGCGCAGTGGTTAGACACTGGACTCGCATTCGGGAGGACGATGGTTCAATCCCGCGTCCGGCCATTCTGATTTAGGTTTTCCGTGATTTCCCTAAATCGCTCCAGGCAAATGCCGGGATGGTTCCTTTCAAAGGGCACAGCCGACTTCCTTCCCCATCCTTCCCTAATCCGATGAGACCGAAGACCTCGCTGTCTGGTCTCCTTCCCCAAACCAACCAACCAACCAACTTGCTAGGTCATAGCAAATGACATAGCTGAAGGCTATGCTAAACTGTCGTCTCTGCAAATGAGAGCGTATGTAGGCAGTGAACTATCACTAGGAAAGTCGGCTGTACAACTGGGGCGAATGCTCGGGAGTCTCTCTAGACTAGACCTGCCGTGTGGCGGCGCTCAGTATGCAATCACTGATAGTAGCTGTGGTGTCACCGCTAGACACCACACTTGCTAGGTGGTAGCTTTAAATCGGCCGCGGTCCATTAGTACATGTCGGACCCGCGTGTCGCCACTGTGTGATCGCAGACCGAGCGCCACCACATGGCAGGTCTAGAGAGACGTACGAGCACTCGCCCCAGTTGTACGGACGACATTGCTAGCGACTACACGTACGAAGCCTTTCTCTCAATTGCCGAAAGACAGTTAGAATAGCCTTCAGCTAAGTCCATGGCTACGACCTAGCAAGGCGCCATTAACCATATCTGGAAAGAGTCTCACTTGTATTATCAAGAGATATGTACCACAAGGAAATTAAAGTTAAGTAAACCTAAGCTCCGTTCTTTTCTTTATAGCATTCATAAGTATCCTGTTTCAGACCTCACGCAAGATGGCGTGAGTTGACGCGTGCCCTTTCGGCTACTTCAGTGTGGCGTAGCTAGCTTGTTACGCCACAACAGTTTGGCGACGAGTGTGAACGTGTTGTTTCTAATTTGCACTAATTTGCTTGTGTCATGGCTTCGCCACAATCTCCAGATGTACTGTCCGAATTTTATCGCTTGCAGAATCAGCAGACGCAGGCGTTATTGGATGCCCTTGGACAGCTTGTCCAGGCTCAACGTGCGCTGCAAACCGATGCGGCCGCCGCCGCTTCACCGCTACCGCAGCCACAACATGCAGTTGCACCCCCGTTTCGTGGCTTTGATGCAGCCATTGAATCTTTGACGGAACGGTCACGACAATTTGGATTTCATTTCGCCGCCTACAGAATTCAAGGTAATGAGCGGCAGCCGTTTTTGCTTTCGTGTGTAGGTGTGTCCACCTACCGTGTGATAGTGAAATTGTTTCCCCGGCGCGACGTAGCAACTCTGTCATACGAAGAAATTTTGTCTGCTTTAGATGCCTATTTCAAGGTAACAGTAAATGTCGTTGCAAAAAGGTATGCGTTCTTTCGTACAAAACGTACGACCGGTCAGACTAATAGGGAGTGGGTTGCAACTTTTCAAGGACTTACTAGGGATTGTGCATTTGAATGTGACTGTGGACTCCCTTATTCAGATACTATGGTGCGTGATGCAATAGCACAGAACGTTTCTGATGTTCGCATACGGGAACAGATTTTGAAACTAGTTAATCCCTCCCTTCAACAAGTGATAGACATATTGGATAGGCAAGACACACTTCACTTTGCTCATGAATCATTTGCAACTTCGCCAGCCGTGTGTCACATTAACCGGCCCGCCGGGCCCGCTGCACGGAACGCTAACCTGCCCTCGCGCACGTCCGCACCGCCACGTGTCCGGCGAAAGCAAGCAAATGCAGTGAAATCATGCCCGCGGTGTGCAACTAGACATTCGCGTGACAATTGCCCGTCACGCCAAGCTATTTGCTTTTACTGTCATAAGAAAGGACATGTTCAAAGTGTTTGCCAGAAAAAGCTCAGATCAGACAATCACAACCATTCCAGGCCCTTTGCTTCGCGCCGGAATCGAACCAAGGACACTCAGGCTCGGGAACCTTCGCCCATGGACATTCATGTAGTTACTGCCACTCCGCCCAGTGTTCCTCTCGCTAACAGTGACTGTGTTCGTCCCACAAAAAGTGTGCGTCGACGTCGACGGCAGTCCCGTCACGTCGCGCGTGATTCTGTTCCAGTGTCTGTTCAAGTTGCACAAAACAGTCGCTCTTGTCGTCAGCAGGACAATAAACTTTTTGTAGATTTGGACTTTGCCGGACAAGTGATACCGTTCCAGCTCGATACTGGAGCTGCAGTTTCATTGCTCAATCACGCCACGTACAAACAACTGGGCGCACCTCCGTTGCGTGCAGCATATGTTCAGCTCACGAGTTATTCAGGACAGAATATCCCTGTGTTGGGACAGTGCAGCCTTCTTGCAACATACAAGGGACAAGCAAAACTTGTGTCTTTTTACGTTCTTCGTTCTTCTTCGGCAGTGAACTTGTTTGGTTTAGATTTATTTCGGTTGTTTAACTTGTCTATAGTAAATCCGGTCCTATCAGTGAATCAGACTGTGCCTTCATCCAGTGTTTCTAGTCTATGTGACGAATTTGCAGACATTTTTGCATCAGGCCTTGGTTGTGCTAAGAACTATGAAGCATAATTGGAACTGAAAGTCAACGCGCAACCGAACTTTTTCAGGGCGCGCAATGTTCCCCATGCATTGCGTGATGAGGTCGCAAGAGCATTCGATTCTTCCGAACTTGCTTGCATGTTCATTGATGCGGAAACCGATGACGTGGTCGAATCGTTTCCGATTGATTTTCGTCGTGTAGCTACAGCCACAGCTGCTGACCCTGTCCTTGCTACTGTTTTGCGTTTGGTTGCTACGCAATGGCCCTTGTCGAAGTCACGGATCGAGGATCTGTTGGTTCGCCGATTTTTTGCTCACAAGGAGAGACTTTTTGTACGACGTGGTGTTTTGTTGTTGCGTTCTGATAATGATCAGTCCAGGGTCGTGGTCCCACGTTCGTTACAGTCCTCTGTCTTAAAGCTTCTCCACCAAGAACATTGGGGTATAGTGCGTACAAAACAATTTGCTCGTCAGCACTGTACTTGGTTCGGCATCGATGCTGTAATTACGAATATGTGCTCTTCTTGCATGGCGTGTGCCGAACAACACTCCGCACCACCGCGGAAATTCTTTGCATGGCCGAACGCCACTTCCCCTTGGCAACGCTTGCACATCGATTTTGCTGGTCCATTCTGGAATGCGTGATGGTTGGTTGTTGTCGATTCCTTCAGTACTTTTCCATTTGTTGTCCGGATGTCTTCCATGACGTCCTCTGCCACCATCCAAGCGTTGTCCGCTATCTTTTGCATTGAAGGTCTACCACAGACTATTGTTTCCGACAATGGCCCACAATTCATGTCCGCAGAATTTCAGTCATTCTGCAAGGCCAATGGTATTCAACATCTGACATCCGCGCAGTTTTCGCCTCAGTCAAACAGTGCCGCTGAACGTTTGGTCCGGACTTTCAAGTCACAGATGTTGAAGTTGAAAGAGTCGCATTCTCAGGAGGACGCATTGTTGCTCTTTTTGTCTTCGTATCGCTCTCAGCCCCGCGATGGTCGCTCACCGGCTGAGTTGCTCCATGGTCATCCTCATCGAACCTTGATGTCTTTGCTGCATCCACCGCATCCGGTTCCTGTGCAGCGGCAGACTCCTGCTTTTGCTCCAGGCGACGTTGTCTATTATCGCAACTATCGCGGTTCCCAGTGTTGGCTCGCAGGGCGCATTCTTCGCTGCCTCGGCTGCGCGATGTATTTGGTTTTGGGGTGAGGTGCGTCGGCATCTCAATCAGCTGCGCCTCTGTCATCGCACGGGTTCTGCCACTCCCCGTCTGCTTTCAGCGATGGTGCCGTCCGGTCAGCGCCCTGGGGACCCATCTACTGGCTCGCCTCATCCCCAGGTGTTACCGACGATGCCTTCCATTTTGCCTCATGGCGTCGCGCCGCCGCCGCAGGCGCCGCAGCCGCTGCCGGCGCCGCCCGCAGTGGACGCTTCACTGCAGCCGCCCAGCGCCTCCCTGGGTCACGCGCTGCCGCTCGCTTCCCATGACCAGCTGTCCTCCGCCATGGAACTTTTGCCCGCTCCGGACCACATGGCGTCTTCGCGCGTCGGATACCCCGACGCAATGGAGGTCGACCCTTCGGCCCCTTCTGTCTCATTACGGGCGCATACACCGCATGTTGACGTGCACCCTGGACTAGGTTTTCAGACGTTTCCTAGCTCCCCTCGGACCGAATGGCCGGGTGCGGGTGGCACAGCCTCGCCTGTTGTTAGGCTCCCCACCTCATCGCATACGTCAACATGGGGTCCTCCCCACGGCGGGCGGAAGCCTTATAACAAGACCGTTCGCCGATTTGCGGGGGAGGAATGTGGTGTCACCGCTAGACACCACACTTGCTAGGTGGTAGCTTTAAATCGGCCGCGGTCCATTAGTACATGTCGGACCTGCGTGTCGCCACTGTGTGATCGCAGACCGAGCGCCACCACATGGCAGGTCTAGAGAGACGTACGAGCACTCGCCCCAGTTGTACGGACGACATTGCTAGCGACTACACGTACGAAGCCTTTCTCTCAATTGCCGAGAGACAGTTAGAATAGCCTTCAGCTAAGTCCATGGCTACGACCTAGCAAGGCGCCATTAACCATATCTGGAGAGAGTCTCACTTGTATTATCAAGAGATATGTACCACAAGGAAATTAAAGTTAAGTAAACCTAAGCTCCATTCTTTTCTTTATAGCATTCATAAGTATTCTGTTTCAGACCTCACGCAAGATGGCGTGAGTTGACGCGTGCCCTTTCGGCTACTTCAGTGTGGCGTAGCTAGCTTGTTACGCCACAACAGTAGTGACATGCGGGTTCAACATATACTAATGGACCGCGGCCGATTTAAAGGCTACCACCTAGCAAGTGTGTTGTCTGGTTGTGACACCACAGCCACCTTCTATGACATCATGTGCTGGTGCCAAGTCTACATTCCGCCATCTTGGATGACGTCATCATCACCATCTTGGATACATCTGGCAACAATGAAGAGTGGGCCAGAACTGCCCTTGTTCCAATACTTGCTGGCTACACTTCATAGCAGCGAAACTTCAGTTGCTTGGAAAATGCTGTAATACAGCGTTAAGTGGGTGAATTCTCCAAAACCAATAATGTAACGCAGGACATCTTTCTGGTAGGATCAACCAACACACTAGTATTACACGAACAGAAATTAGCCAATGCTTCTTTTTTTTGTGAAACAATATCGAGAACTGACAATCAATGTCAACATAGTATAAGAGAAAACAGAAATTGTACATATGGACGCTGTCCTCTCTCTAACTTTGGTTTTGTGAGCGGCACATGGTGCCACTCGAAATGTCTGTCTGTGTGTGTGTGCGTGTGTTTTAACACATATGGAGAAAACATGTTTCTGCCATTCACAGCTGTAAGGGCACAATGAAGTACGTTGTAATCGACCCAATGGCGACCCGGTGGTCCAGGGTATGCTACTGTTTATGTCTTTGAAAAGTTCTACATACTGAGGTTGTAAGGTGAAAGAAAAATGTTTCATGCTGAGTCCAGTATAGAACTATCAACTCTGGTTCGTTAAGATTTGCAGAGTTCAAGCATCTCCTCAAGAGATCTCAGTCATTGGGTAGTAATTGTCTCGAGGAGTTTGGAGATTGAATTAGATTTGTTCAGGTACTATCTCTCGTTGCTGGCAACCCTATACCACAGGTGGAGCCATCAACTGAGAGTACAGCATACATTGACTGCTGTAGTGCCATTGGCTGTAACTACAGCTTCGGTTTCACCATCTGGTGCAGCTCCTGCATTAATTACGATAACGAGGAGGCACGACAGCAGCAAACATAAGTATCAAAAGATAGCCTGGTTGACATTTTATTGTTTAATGTGAGTGAATGTTCTTTGGAGAAGTGAACAGAATACTTTTGGTGATTTAATTTCGGCACTAAAGGCGTGGAGTGACTTTTAAACACTAAAAAGTACCATTCATGTAGTCGGTCTAAGATTTCAACGTGTAATTAGTAAGAATTTAAGATGGATGGTGATGAAAGTTTGCACAGCTAGTAGACAGTATAAAAGGAATAAATGGTAGTATCAAGAAGTTTAATGGTAATATGAAGGGTCTAGAAAGTAAATTAGAACTAGTAAGAACGAGACTAATGGTACTATGAAGCAGTTTAATGAGGGAGCTACAGGATGATATGAAGGGACCAGATAGTAAACTACAAATCAGTAAGAACGAGACTAACAGTAAATAAGCTTAATGATAAGACGGAAGCTGGTCTAAAAAACTAGACGAAGCTAAACTTGATATGAAGAAACTGATACAAGATTTAAAGAAAGATCAGAGGTATTTCCACAATGAGATTTTCACTCTGCAGCGGAGTGTGCGCTGATATGAAACTTCCTGGCAGATTAAAACTGTGTGCCCGACCGAGACTCGAACTCGGGACCTTTGCCTTTCGCGGGCAAGTGCTCTACCATCTGAGCTACCGAAGCACGACTCACGGCCGCTACTCACAGCTTTACTTATGCCAGTATCTCGTCTCCTACCTTCCAAACTTTACAGAAGCTCTCCTGCGAACCTAGCAGAACTAGCACTCCTTAAAGAAAGGATATAGCGGAGACATGGCTTAGCCACAGCCTTGGGGATGTTTCCAGTATGAGATTTTCACTCTGCAGCGGAGTGTGCGCTGATATGAAACTTCCTGGCAGATTAAAACTGTATGCCCCACCGAGACTCGAACTCAGGACCTTTGCCCTTCGCGGGCAAGTGCTCTACCATCTGAGCTACAGAAGCACGACTCACGCCCGCTACTCACAGCTTTGCTTCTGCCAGTATCTCGTCTCCTACCTTCCAAACTTTACAGAAGCTCTCATGTGAACCTTGCTGAAGTAGCACTCCTGAAAGAAAGGATATAGCGGAGTCATGGCTTAGCCACAGCCTGGGGGATGTTTCCAGAATGAGATTTTCACTCTGCAGCGGAGTTGTGCGCTGATATGAAACTTCCTGGCAGATTAAAACTGTGTGCCCGTCCGAGGCTCGAACTCGGGACCTTTGCATTTCGCGGGCATGTGCTCTACCATCTGAGCTGCCAGGAAGTTTAATATCAGCGCACACTCCGCTACAGAGTGAAAATCTCATTCTGGAAACATCTCTCAGGCTGTGGCTAAGCCATGTCTCGGATATATCCTTTCTTTAGGAGTGCTAGTTCTGCAAGGTTCGCAAGAGAGCTTCTGTAAAGTTTGGAAGGTAGGAGACGAGATACTGGCAGACGTAAAGCTGTGAGTAGCGGGCGTGAGTCGTGCTTCGGTAGCTCAGATGGTAGAGCACTTGCCCGCGAAAGGCAAAGGTCCCGAGTTCGAGTCTCGGTCGGGCACACAGTTTTAATCTGCCAGGAAGTTTCATATCAGCGCACAGTCCCCTGCAGAGTGAAAATATCATTCTGGAAACATCCCCCAGGCTGTGGCTAAGCCATGTCTCCGCTATATCCTTTCTTTCAGGAGTGCTAGTTCTGCAAGGTTCGCAGGAGAGCTTCTGTAAAGTTTGAAAGGTAGAAGACGAGATACTGGCAGAAGTAAAGCTGTGAGTACCGGGCGTGAGTCGTGCTTCGGTAGCTCAGATGGTAGAGCACTTGCCCGCGAAAGGCAAAGATCCCGAGTTCGAGTCTCGGTCGGGCAGACAGTTTTAATCTGCCAGGAAGTTTCATATCAGCGCACACTCCGCTGTAGAGTGAAAATATCATTCTGGAAACATCCCCCAGGCTGTGGCTAAGCCATGTCTCCGCTATATCCTTTCTTTCAGGAGTGCTAGTTCTGCAAGGTTCGCAGGAGAGCTTCTGTAAAGTTTGAAAGGTAGGAGACGAGATACTGGCAGAAGTAAAGCTGTGAGTACCGGGCGTGAGTCGTGCTTCGGTAGCTCAGATGGTAGATCACTTGCCCGCGAAAGGCAAAGGTCCCGAGTTCGAGTCTCGGTCGGGCACACAGTTTTTATCTGCCAGGATGTTTCATATCAGAGGTGGTCAGGAAGGATTACGAAATGAAATTTCTAATCCAAATAATAAATATGAAGCGGTTAATAACGAAGTATTGTTGCTGGAGGACGCATTCAGTAAGATATTGTCAGTTCGTGTGGAGTTGGACAGACTTAAGGAATCCCAGGAAATGGTGACAGATTTGCCTAGGCGTGATGTAAATGATCAGATTGCGCGTAACAATGAGACCATTTCTACACAGGTCCACCGTTTCAATGAAATCGGGAACATTAAATTAGTTCTGTACCATGAAAGTGGCATAACAAGGTATAATGTAGGCAGCATAAAATTAAATGCGAGAGACACAAGAGAAGAGGATAAGCCAATATCGGAAGATGTATTTGTTGAATAATGAGTAATACGATAACAAGCAATGTTAAGGAACCTAATGACGGTACATTAACGGATCTGAACTTAAAATGATTGAGCACCTAATCGATAAGGAAACAGGATACAATAGAATTAGAACTGTATTATCTTTAAATGCATTACATGTCAGCAAAAAGAAATAGTTGCTTAAGAAGAAAAAACAAATTAGGCATAGCAGACCTAGGAGTATCTGGAGCTTGAGGAGACGGAATGTAATCAGGGTGTCGCGATATAAAAAGACAAACACTAAATAATTTGAAATAGAATGTAGAAAGCCAAGTGCATGCCAGAAGGAGTAGTCTTTGAGTGGGTCGATATGGGCACCCGGTAACAAATTTAGGCTGCAAATTAGTTATTTAGAATTAATTTGTTTAAAATTGTATTTAATGCGTTTGGTTGATCAAGAAAGTTTTGTTTGTTGTGTCCTAAGGTACTAGTTGCAGGTTATTTCTTTGGCAACCTTAAACGAACGTAAGCTATAATTTACGCCAGAAGAGCATTGATACAATATTGCGAGGGGGCAACACACGGATTATTTCTATTCTGATTGTTGATCAGTTGACAGGTGAAACTAAAAGTTTAGATCCAGTCCTCTGAAAGGTCTGCAAGCTCCTGTCAAAGTACTTGTCAGATACGATAAGTACATGTGTTACAAGCATCCATTTGTTTTCACTGTATGGACTTGAATTAGTTTGTCACTGCCTCCCACAACGAATAAAACTGATGGACTGACAGACTCTATATTAAAAATTATAACTAAAGAATAACCACGATAAAACAAATGTTGCCTTATATTCACTGGAAAAACTTTAATGGAAGGATTAGTACCTACAGATTTAAGGTTTGCTCGTTAAATTCTAAAGTAATAATTTTAAGAAAATTGTTATTTATGTTAACTATTTGATAATAAGTTGAGGCGAGGAGGAGCTCTGTAATGCGTCAAAATTGTTGTTGCGTTAAATCGGAGTTACTAGTAGGTGTCGCCTCGACTTATAATCAAAATTTACTGTTATGAAAAGAAACGAGGGTGTAATGATATATTTGAAAAATTTTCTTATTTGTATTTTTGTAAAATGTTGTGGAGACTGTCGCCTAAAAATACGAGTATGTGAGCAGCAGAATCTCGTCAAAGTCAGCGTGAATGACTGCAGAGTTGCAGCTTCTGGCGAAGATAACATTTACGGCGCAGCTGGCCACCGCAAGACTCAAACGACAGCCTCAAAGAAAATTTAACTACTTTTAAAAGGGAGAATTAGTGTGCTACATTTGTTCATCGTAAATGGCTCTTGGTTAGTTCCAGGAGAAATTCAGCTAGTCGTTGTTTGTTAGCCGGACTAAGATCAGTCCTAATCGGGGTTGGACTCGGGGGTGTTTTCATTCAAACGCTATAGTCGTTTAGGAAAATTCCGCGAGATAGTTATCGAGTTGTCTGAAATATACTTTCGCCGATCTGTGATAATTTTGATTTCACTTTGCGAGGCGAAAAGCGTGAAGTAATTGATTTATGCAGGAACTTAGAATTTTGTCTGAGGCAGCAGTAGTGGCTACGAAGTATTGTAGTTCAGGAGGTTTCTCGTGGCTGGTGATTTTATTCCAAAACGGTTACCAAACAAATTGTTACCAGAAAGCCACTCGTTTTTACTTGATATGTACATCAATTATATTGGAAATTCTCAATATTGTTGTGATAGATAGGTGACGTCTTCACAGGAAATCATTATTTGTATCTGAATATGGAGAAAGCGCGCACTAAGGAAATAGTGCCTCTGCGTTGTTGCATTAGTGTATTTGAAGGCGAAAGGAAGCACTTAGGAAATGGTGACTTTGCGATATTGTATTAGGGCTATTTTGCGACTCTAGCGTGAGCGTTGAAGTACTTTAGTTCAGGTTTGGTAATATCTTTACATGCACCCTATAAAACCCTAACGACAAAGCGACAACCATTGTTACCGGGAACACGCTAATTGTCTCTCCTATCGTGCCGTTGTTGTGTTCTGAATAACTTCAATGGTAGAGGGTCCACGCCAAGTCAACAGCTGAAGTGGGATTACTTTTGTGTCTATTTGAAAGTTCAAGCAAGTTAAAAGTTGCGCTTACACCCAGGGTTTTTCTTTAACTTTTTCGCTTAGAGATCTTTCTTTGATTGTCCAGCACCCATAAAATCAAAACTGACTTGTATCTGTATATGAAAGAAAACAGGCAATAAAGACAGAACAGTTTCTGTTTCAAAAATAAAAATAGTGTCCTGGGTCTCTTTTGCCCCATGTTTAATATTCAAGGCTATTTTAAACGGTAAGTCCATTTTTATAGCAAACTAATAATTTGCAAATATCAAAAAGTGGTAAAAGAGAGTCAAAGTTTAAATAAAGAAAAGCCTGCACCGTTATAAAAAGCAAAGATATTAATTTTCAAAGAAATAGGAATATTTGTACAGATCTGTTAATTTCCGAAAACTGAAATTATTTCATATTTCTAAAGTTAAAAAGGAGAGAAATTATCTCCAAGACATTATATAAGGGAAAAAGGGATGAACCACGGAAAGAAAGAGAATTTATTTGTGGCTGAGAGGTTGAGAATTTGAAAACGAATTAACACGTTTGTATTCAACTTATGCGACGATATTGTTGTAGCATGGTTGTTACCGAACCTCCTTGGTTTGCCATGTACAGAAGTTATCTCTGATTAATATTGTCCGTTAAACAAGAGAGTAAATTACACATCTGAAAGTGCGATATAAAATGACGATTATTTAAAAGTGCAGACAAGCTTACTGCAGTTAGATGCTTCTACGCAATTTGGTTGTGGAATTGGAAAGATATTTATACGATATTATCGAGCACGACAGCTCGTACTTCTTTTATAAAAGGGTTGAACATTTTGTTACTTCGTTGCTTATCGAGATGCGTTGTGTAGTAGCGTTACACACTGGAAGAGTCGATTTGTGGCTTTGAGTGGTGAGGTCGAATATATGATTTTCTATTCAACCTATATACAGTGTATAGCATTTTCCATTGAAGCTCAGAACGTCTTTGATGATGGTTATTCGTACGAACCTTGTAGAGCTTCTGAGAGATGAGCTAGAAATATCATCATATTCCAATAGCTACCACTAGGCCGTCAAACCACAAATACTATCTGTGGTAATTCTGTAATGCACAACATCGTATTGGTAAGTAGTGTGGACTGTATCAGGAGAATTTCAACAGCCAAATAAAATTGTCTACGCTGTGATCTGGCTCTGGCTCTGAGCACTATGGGACTCAACTGCTGAGGTCATAAGTCCCCTAGAACTTAGAACTACTTAAACCTAACTAACCTAAGGACAACACACACATCCATGCCCGAGGCATGATTCGAACCTGCGACCGTAGCGGTCGCGCGGTTCCAGACTGTAGCGCCAGAACCGCTCAGCCACCAGCGGCCGGCCTGTGATCTGGGCAGACGACGTTTCCAATACAGAAGTTTACGCTCACTGGTTATCTAAATTGTAGCCTTACTATGTGAGGTCGAGTGACGTTCGTGTTTTAAGATTTTGCATGGTGTCCGGAATTCTTCGCAAAATATTGGGCGTGAGATCTTAATGTGTCACAGAGTGGTTGGGTCACATATTATTTCTAAGCCGTCATCCACGGTTATCTGTCCCCTTTTTTAACAGCGTCTTTACAAGTATTTTATCCACAGTTTTATTTAGTTATTCTGCTGTGTCTCGTTGGGATTTTATTACGGCATTTTCTGAAGCTCACTTTCTTGGGGTTGCTTTACGATTTTTGTGGTGGAATGAAACTTAGTTTTCCAGTTCATTGATCTTTTTCCATAGATTTTTCACAATCTTCTTCGGTATATCATTAACGCAAGGGCGCTGGTAACCTTGCTGATAAGCGCCCTCATCATCATCGAGTAATGTACGTCCACAATGGAGCTGACGTAGCAGATTCTTGTGTTGTGCTTCTCGAGTAAAAGTGAGCGGAATTAAGGTGTTCACTTCTGCTGTAAGACGTTGCTCTCCCTTTACGTCTCACTGTGCCAGTTCGTTTTGTTGTTTCTACGTGGGTTTTTGTGTCTGTAGGGTGGCGCAGTATAACGTCTCTCAGTCTTGGATCTAAAGGAAGTAACGAAGGTGACGAAATGATTTTGAACCATCTGGCAGAGTACCTTTGAATTCCACCATTACATCGGCTGCCAGTATAGCTGTATTGAGAAATCGATTTCCACATTAAAACTATAGAAACAGTTCATTGTTTTACAAACCATTATAGGTCCTGATTATTTTTTCAAATACAGTATCGACAAATTACAGCCTGCCATTACAGAATGACCCATTAAAACTACACTCCTCTACGCCATGTCCGCATCCAGCTAAAAATACAATACGTATTTTGAGGAGTAAAAAAGAAATCAAGATCAATACCATCTAATTTAATCTAGACAAGTTGGCGATTGATCTTAGAGACGCAAATCTGAAAACTTTAACTGGTAATGGACTAATTCTGCATGACCAACAACATCTCCTTTACGTACCAGAAAGGTATAATTTGATCAATATTGAAACCAGTAAGACAGCCAGGACTCACCACAGCGTTATCAGAATTTCTATCACTAACCTTTTTCCGTATTCTCAACATCCTAACAAAAGCTTCTGGAGAGGGTTGCGCGTTTGGGAACGGTAGTAATCGCAAATAACAAAAATGTTTCCCACACCACTAACTTGGCTGACGAAACGATTATATGACTAGACAGCCACACCCTTCCGCCAGTAGCAAAACATTTTTTTTTTAGAGTAGAGTATAGATATGTTGCATTTTGCCATTACTGGATAATCCTTTAACCATGTTAGTACCAATCCACTACAAAAAAATTGAAAAACAAGCAAAAGCCGCGCGGAGTGGCCGCACGGTTAGGGCGCCATGTCACGGATTGCGCGGCCCCTCCCGTCGGAGTCCTCCCACGGGCATGGATGTGTGTTTGTTGTTCGTAGCATAGGTTAGTTTAAGTAGAACCAGCTTTCATCAGAAAACAGTACGGACCTCCAGCCTGCCTCCAACACTCGTTTGAGACACGCAGTCGACTCAACATTGATATGAAACTGAGGATCTTTGATCATGACACGTGCAGGTCGCAGACGCGCTTTCCCCTAGAAATCCGTGATATAAACTATTACGACTGCCGCTTATGCACCGGTTAGGTAAACGCTGTCCAACGAAAGCGCCGCTAGTGTAGGTTGGGCGGAGAGGTGCTCGATTTCCAGTCGCATTCTGCAGTTCTTTCGTTTATATTTTTTACTTATTGAGATTGATAGAAATAGCAAATTCACACCAGAACTACTTTTTTCAGCCGCCCGCCAGCTACCAAGCCCATTCTGCAACATCATCTTAAGAAAATGCTGTCTCGCCCTGACCGCTTCTTGGCCACAGGCACTCACCGTCATGCCTGCAGTAAATTTTAACTGTTTGTTACTTCGAGCACAGTTTAGTAATGACGCTCGAATTCGATCACCGTTTCCATCGTTAGGCGACGGCGAGCATTTCGCAATACAAGGGCAGAGCTGCAGCGCCAGCCATGCAGTAAGGTTCACCAGAGAGAGTCAACCCCTCTTTTTTTCCTGAACCTAGTTCTCATGGTTTGGAATTCTCTCTCCGAAGTGTATTTAGTTAAACTTGTGTAGTTCTAGGTCTGCGCTTCATTTATCGTTCTGTGAATTTTTTAATGTCAGTGGAGGCTGCCCTCGATTAAGAGTGCCTTGTTCTGTAATGGTTTGAGAATACATCTCTTTCATTTATTTTCTAAATCTTTTATTTATTAATGTTGCGATTTTTACCGCCTTTCCTCGGTTCCATAGAAATTATTGGCTTCCTGCAAGTAGGGTCATAGTGCATGCCTTCCCACGATCTAATCCTGGGTAGTGTATTAATGTGAGATCCCGTTGGCCTATTATGAGTTATCTTGCCAACTACCTGGGGCAAGCTCTTCTCACTTGTGCCGCCTAGGATACAAGGACTGTGTTAAGCAGTTTAGGTGTGGTAGCACATAAGAAATAATAACAAGTTAGATAAATAAATTTCTCAAACGACTTGAATTAATAAAGAATTAAAATTTTAATCTTGGTTGCCTTAGCATGGTTCTTTCACTTAATCGTTACATGTGCTCACTTTCTTTCGATCAACTACATGGATGGTACTTGTCACATAAACATTCGAATCAAATACATTCGCCACATCAAGAACAGTCAGTGAAGCAATCTTCTCGTAATGACATCATTCCTTCTGAAAACACAGATTTTGTTTACATTTATGAATATTTCTTTTTTGAGAATTAAATCGAATGCTTACTACATATACGATAACGTCGCCTGAAAAGTCTGTGCTGAAAGGTGGTAGTGAATTATGATGGGAACTGTTGTTGAAATCGCGTGGTTGTTTAATGCCAACTGGGCGTCCAGAAGCACATCGCAATCTTGTAACCTTCAAATAAAGTTCTGTACGTGCCTCGCTGTAAACAAGCATCTAGCGGAAAACTGACCCCCCCCCCCCCTATTCACAGCAATTTCGATACAGAAAAAACACAAATAAAAAGACCTGCAGAATGCATGTGAGCATCGAACACAGCCAGATGCCTTGGCCGCTATGTTGAGCATCCTTCACCGTATGGGTACATCAGTGGCAGTTGTACACGCTTCTTTCTGCGATTTCTTCGAATCCCATGTGCGATGGTGAATAATTCACAGTTTTTAATTGTATTTTGATCCTGTCAACTTTGAGTCACGCACTTTGGAAATGACTTTTTTAAAAACTGAGTCTAAATTTCTTAGAGCCTATCGTTTAAGATTGTACACAAGCAATCAGCCAAATATAAGCGCAATCGGTTGTACGTGTTTAAGACCTCCTCTTTGTCAGTGGGCAAAGGAAACAAATTAGCAAATTCGCCCCTGTACACACTGATAACCATCTGGGGGAACCTATAAGCCTGTCAGTATTGAGGCAACCTGATTTCCGGCACACTCTGCATTGTTGCCACATATATCCAAAATGGCGGCGATGACGTCATCCAAGATTGTGGCATGTAGACTTGGCAAGGTGCCTGATCATATCCAAGATGGCAGCTGTGAAGTCATTAAAGATAGCGGATTTTGGCGGGAAGATAGGTCAATTAGGCTACCTCCACTAACCTAAGCCCCCCTCTCCTCCCCCCTCCCAGAAAAATGACGTGAAGCAGGATAATACATCATACCATGGTTGTCTCTAGTAACCTAAGAAAAGATGCGGGAATATAGGTCACTTGGGCTACCTCCCCTAACCTAAATCATCCGACCGCCAACTCTTCCTAGGAACTGGAGCCAAGTTTGAATTTTGGTGGTAAAGAATGGTCAATTCGCGTACCTCTACTAAACTAAGAAAATCGTGTGAAGAGAGGTCACTTGGGCTACCCCACTAACCTAAGTCACCTCACCACCACCTCTTCCTTGGAACTGGCGCTAAGTTCGAATTTTGGCTGTGAAATAGGTCTATTGTGGTATCTCTACCAACATAACAAAATGGCGGGAAAGAAAGCTTACCACCACCAACCTAAGACACCCGACCACCACCTCTTCCTAGGGATTGGTGAGAAAAGGACTCCACCTGCACTGAGCTGCTGGAGAGAGGAAGGAGTGTAGTTTATTTATTTTGTAACAGTTTATCTAGGGATGGATTTTTAAGATGGTAAATTTATCACAGTGATGCAGAACACACATGCCACACAGTATACAGACCCGCAAACTACTCCTAAATAACTCATGTATAATGCTCTGCACACATGCCTACTGATTGTAAAAAGTCAAAATAACGCATGCACAGCCTACAGGCCTGCAAACCACTCGTAAGTAATGCAATACATTTATGTCCAGAGAGCCACACAACTCGGAAATTGTCAAAATAATAATCCGTCTAAAAGACTCTGCAAACATGCTTGCCAATTGTCAACTCTCAAAATCATGTACCAGTCTTTATTTAAGCAATTACAGGCAGCAGCACCATCCATTGTGTTCACCACAAGGTCCGGGCTCCTACTGACCTAGTACACAGTACCACCACCATAGGATGCTTTCGTCTGTTCTGTGACATAATCCTAAATGACAACCATGGCATGAGTACTGTTTTCCAAGATTGTGGCAAACAGTGTGTTCACCATGAGGTCTAGACCTAGTACACAGTACCACCACCAGAGGGCACTGTCATCTGTTCAGTGACGTAATCCAATATGTTGGGGGAAATGGCAGGAAAATGACTCTGCCAATGCTAGACGTAGGTTATTACTTTGCAGGCAGTGTCTCCACCACGAGATATAAACTCCAACTGACCTAGTATACAATACTGCCACCAGAGGGTGCTATAATCCCTCTTGTGACGTAATTCCTGCTGGTGGTCTGGAGGAGGAAAATGGAGCGAAAATGACTCATCCAGCACTGGGCTGCTAGAGAGAGTAAGGAAGGAGTGTACTTTATTTATTTTGGAACAATTTATTTAGGGGTGGAGTATATTTATCACACTGATACAAAACACATGCTTAGTGTCACGCCACACAGCCCACAGACCTATAAAGTACTCCTAAATAATGCTCTGCAAACATGCAAACAACTTCTAATTTACCAAAATAATTTCAGTACAAACTTTCAGACTCCTTCTAAATATTGCAGGACACTGATGTTTAGACAAGCTCAGTACTCATCAAATTACAAAATTACGCATAGCGCAGCCTACAGGCCTGCTCACAAAATAATGCAACAGACACACAAACAACGTACGCAGACGCCGTCTGCCACTCCCTGTCCAGCAGACCACACAGGAGACTACCTGCAGCCCGGTGAAGTGACACGACCGTCAGCTGTCAAGCCAACCACAGATGCCCTCAAGCATGAGGCAGCGACGTCCCTTTCATACTTGGTACCTGAGTAATTCCTCTCAAAATAAGTGTTCACCTGGGCACCATTGCTGACGTGACCGGGCAGGACTGCAGATATTCCAGGGGTGCCCGTGCTGCCACAGCCGTGAGCCACCACGGACTCAGGTGAAAGTGGACTCTATTTTCGGGTATACAGTCAGTGTTATACTGATGTCACAGAACTCCAACTTGCGCTCACGCAGCTCCCATGTGCAAGACACCTTCAGACAGCATGTGTCTTTACTGTTGATGACAGAGTAGCACAGGGCACGTTGTTCCTAGCACGACATGAGAGACATGTCTAACCATGCTTAAATGTCCAGCGTGACTGACACAACACAGCCAAATGCGCATGCATAGTGACAAACCATCGCAAGCGCATCTAACAAGGTTCTCAATCTTACAATGATATCACATGACTATGTAAAAATAAGAACCGAGTCGACCTCCTGGAGATTGTATAGTGTCCCAGAAATAGTTAACGCTCACTTTCTTGATGTCTCAGCTTGTATGCACGGAAATACTTGCCCTAACAGAACGAAAATAGCCCAGAATAACATCGAATGCAGCGATCCTAATGTGATACCTCGTCCATCACATGTTAACCTTCCGGCTTCAACATACACAAACGTCTCTCTGCTATGTAGAGACTCATATATTCCAGCACAATGGATGTCTTGTGAATGAATCGAGAATTATGATTGACTCTTATCGAATTTACCCGCCGAATTACTCTTACGACCAGTGTAGATATACCATATGCCTTTTTCCCCTCTGCAGATGAGACATTCAGTGGTTATTTTACACAGATCGCCATACTGCACTGATAATTGTATCTTACAAACTACCATACATATCGTCAAACATCGAAAGACCCTTACTCATTTACATTACTCTCTCAACGAGGACAGGAGAATAAACATTAAAACATGAAACTGACCTGCAGCCCATCAATATAACACCGCGTACCCTAGATAACGTCAAATAAGGAAAGAGACCTACTCAATTACACTGCTCTCCCACCGAGGACAGGAGCTTGAAAAAATGGTTCAAATGGCTCTGAGCACTATGGGACTCAACATCTTAGGTCATAAGTCCCCTAGAACTTAGAAATACTTAACTAACCTAAGGACATCACACACACCCATGCCCGAGGCAGGATTCGAACCTGCGACCGTAGCAGTCCCGCGGTTCCGGACTGCAGCGCCAGAACCGCACGGCCACAGTGGCCGGCAAACTTGAATATTAGTGCACAAAACCAATCTCCAACCCAGCAATATATTACCAAATGCCCTGTCGAAGTAGTAAACATACAATTAGAATCCTGCGCCAAACAAAATCATCCCTTTTACATCATTCGTACATATACCGCGAAGACAGACAGTACCATATATACACCACATAGCAGTAGATATTTTGCCACAGCTGACAATCACAACTCATCCACCCCAACGCGCGACCAGAGCACCCTCAGAGGACCGAAGTCACTCTCAGAGCTTTTCTACAAACACGGGCTCACGTCCCCTTGGCCCAAACACGTTACTGTTTCCCCTCCGAACATGCTTCCTTGCTTCGTCGCTTTTCTACACATATCTCCAGACTTGGGGATTACCACAACAAATGTATTTTTGCATGTTTCGCCATAATATTATACCATTTTCGCGTTACTTCTCGATATCAAGCACTAGGTAGCATACTACAGATCGCTAGCGCAACATAATTCCCAAGATAAAGACTGGAAATTATTTCTCTACAAACCTGTAACTTTAGTTACATGGGGCGTGCTGCAAGCCACTGGCTATCTAGAAACTAGTCTCATCTGCCAAGACATTTACTCGGTAACTCGAAACAAATAGAAGAAACTGATATTTCCACTCTCGAATACCGATGTCGGTGATGTAGTAGATTCCAAATCATCGTCCGCAGCTCGTGGTCATGCGGTAGCGTTCTCGCTTCCCACGCCCGGGTTCCCGGGTTCGATTCCCGGCGGGGTCAGGCATTTTCTCTGCCTCGTGATGTCCTTAGGTTAGTTAGGTTTAAGTAGTTCTAAGTTCTAGGGGACTGATGACCATAGATGTTAAGTCCCATAGTGCTCAGAGCCATTTGAACCATTTTTTCCAAATCATCCCTATGATTTACAAGGTCAACTAAAGCGTTTCTCATGTCTAGAGAACCGGCAAACGTGTCTTCCACATGCTAGATGCACACATCACAATCGATCGTCTCTCAACTAAATAAAATGTGCAGAAGCAGTCAAGCAAACAAATTACATGGGAGGGAATAACGATTCAGCCAAACGCCCATCCCTATTCAATCTTCTCAAATTTCCACCCAATGACGAAAGCTATCCAACAGATACTAAGTATTAGTTCGCTATTCGGTCGTCTAGAAGACAACACGGTTAAATCATCTACATTCCTACACTCCAACAGGCATCTCCAGTGTGACATCTACCGTTAAAGGGAAACGTGAATCACCCCCGCCTAGGTCACCGACGCTACAGGTCGAGCATGCACATGAAGGATGTTTATCCTAAGAAATTGGTCACATATATATATTACCCCTATACTTACAACTAAATGTTATTATCGCACTCTCAGTTGAATGACATCTGACAATGATCGAAGTATCGGAAATACACTCTGTTGACGGCTGCGGCTCTGGAAATAGAAATATCAGTACAACTCCTATGACTTGACATACTCTTCCTATGCTATCACAGTACTTCAAGTCAAATCCATACCTTCCTTACAACTGGACATTGTCATTTCCTTTGCACATGTCAGAACACAAACACATACTTCATAAGCCTGATGCTCAAATGTGAACATATCACGCAAGCCCTACTACTATGTATAATACTTCGTCAATAACTGATGGCTGGCGTTACGAAATAAAACTGAGAGAAAATCAACAATAGGTGGACATGTATCATAAGGATTCCTTGTGAGTGCCACCACCAAGTCCTAGAAAGAGAGACGTAATTGGCCAGATGTTAAAGAAACTCGATCCCAACAACTACTGTACGTTACTGTCGCAAGCGGTCATGGTTCTACAGGTGCACACAAGTATCCATGCTAAAACCTATACTAGCTTTATAAATCGAGGTAAGACATTACCTCTGAATTAGGTGGCTTTTCTATCCGGACAGATACTGAGATGGTGATCGCTGGAGTGTATATTATCAGACCAGCACTCCAGTTACACGTAGCCCACGATGCAACCTCGTTAAAAAATAGCTGAATTTTGAAAGTGATTCGGCTAAGTGAAGTGGTATGTAAGTGGTATTTGCAACTCCCTCACACCGCCCCACCTAGATATTTCTACAGTACTTGTAATGTGTTCTGACTTGGTACCATATCAGAGGTTCCGTGATATATCCACTGAGCTATAGGCGATGACTGATTGAGAAGGAACACAAACAGTAGTAGTAGATGATGTGCCGAGTGAGGTCGTAAGAAAATGTTCACTAGCTTTTCAGATCTCTAGTGCTACACTATCTGCTAGAAATGATGTCCATTATTTGGGATCAAGTCTTTCCATTCAACCACATACCTGCGTCAGATCACACCCACAAGTGAATCATATTTTCGGCACTCTCATATCTCAAAACTAGTCACCTTTATCGAACCTGTCTGCTACAGTAAAATTCCAACCTGGTTTTAGTCAGCCCCCTACGCATCTTGCAACTGCTCCACTTTAGACAGCTTTACGCATGTGATCATTCCAATTTAAGTCAGAACTGAGCAGAAGTCGGAGACAGACATAACCGGCGCCTTCTGCAACCTGTGTAGAACAACCTGAGTTAGAGCAACAGGAGCGTGTTTAAACCATTCCGTGGAAATGCGGGCATTGTGGTGCACCTCCAAACTGCGTACAGATACTACAATCCAAAGTAGATCCGCATCGATTCACATCTATCTCCCCAACATGCTATCATCGTTATTTTGTACCATCCAACAGAGAAAAATTACGAACTATAAGAGCTACACTAACTTCAGTTCATAAAGAGCTCACCTAGGTGTCGTTTCTAGTGTGATGCTTAGTAGCGATGTGGGTCCGGCACAGAGAGAGACTTGTTGCGATGCTTCCCAGAATAGTATTCCTAATGGGACACCCAAATCATCGTCAAATTTAGCTATCAAACTACTGCTGTTGCCGATGCAGGACGATCCTGTTAAATATACAGCTCTTGATCCATTGCAGAGGGCAGTTTAAGGTTTCATCACCCGTCCTATGGAGGACTGCCGTATCCCACAGACTATACCGTAAGTCGCAAGAGACGCTCCCTGTGACCCTGTGTGGTTGTTTGAAACATTGTTTTCCAACCCGCTTTGTACACTGTCATACATTTTGTTTTTCTGCGACGACTTTGATGTGCATGTCAGGTCCTAAACTAACATTAAGACACTCTGATCCATGGCCTCTGGCAGAAAACTAGACATCGCACAACGTAAATCATATTGTTGCTGTGGCTACCATAATACGCCACAAACACTGAATGATTTTAAATAAAAGAGAGTTACAACATGAGCAAACTGGAAGAGTTTTACAGCTTTGGAGTAGGTTTCCAAACTACATTTAAACTCATCCGTTAGAGTCACGGAATAGCTGATGACTCTACATTCTGTTTCGACAGATTCATCATATTGCAGTCCTGTAAGCGATCAGTGTTTTCGTGATATCCACTCCAGAAGGTGCTGTCCATCCACCAAAACTCTATCCCCAACTCAAACAAGCGGTATCTATCAATCATTATGTGGTAACCAACAGCACGCTAGTGCACAGATGGGATGGAAAAGACACCATCAATATACTCTTATAATAAGCATCACAGTTGATAGTGCGAAAAATTTTACAGTAATTTCAACACCGACCAATGATGTGACAGCATGTTTCTCAATTTCAGTGTCATAGCTGAACCGCCCCTTCTCCAATTTGCGAGTATCATTGCGAACGTGCAGTACGTCCTTTCATTGTTAATTCTCGAACACATAAATCATCAAAGTATACCAGACAGAGCTCCACATATTTCTAACACCTCGAGTGTAGTGTTTAATTTACGATCTATCTCTCTGCGTATGGGAGTCGCAGAGTATTCTCGCTGTCTTAGGGTAAAATTAGAGAGTGAACGACCCTCCTCACACAGTCATTGACCAACCCGCCCTGCAGCACCGTTACTGAATTATTCTGCAACCGACCAGAAAAAGACCGTTACACTCCACGTCTCGTGAATGAATGTAGCTTTCCGAGTCCCAACCCATGCAAAGGCATGAGATTTCTCGCGATGGGCCAATGTCGAGGAGCTTAGCACTCCCTACCGATGTATAGTAACAGATTTGAAAGTGTCGTGACGTAATAGCAGACAGTTAAGAACAAGAAACGATTTTAGGCGCGATGGAGCTCCAGATGAATGGAGTTCAACACATTTTTACGTAAATCAACCAACCTATGAACTCTAAAGTATTGTTCTAGAGTCTAGGATCGGTACGTGGAAGGTACTGGTAACAGACAACATAAACACACGCACTCCTAAGGCTACAACGATCTGCACTTAAAACGGGCTATAATGTTAGATCGCTTCCGTTCCGACCTATCAGTTGTATGAAATGTAGCGCTGATAATACTCGAAAGTAAGAAGTATGTTTCAAGCACAGGACATACATCCTTCTTCCCGGTTTCTCTACGATAAACTATGTTATCGAACCGTAAATCGAAAGAACTACTTCCGTAAAAAATTTGCTCCGTGTGACATGAGCAGGAGTCATTGCATAAATCAAAGTTCGTTTAGAGAAATGTGTCAAGTTTCATCACACATGAGATGGAAGTCCTCTGATAATCGGCAGTTTTATCGTTAACGATAGCAAGTAGACAGTGCTTCGAACCACATACGAGTAGATTGCAGGGTATGTCATGCAACTGATGCCTCCGGAGAGAACAGTGGAAAAGCTGACCTGCAGCAACTTTTCCTTCTCTATAACGCATCAGTCAACCATTACATCGTACTTCGTTATAGCTCCATTTCAATCGATCACCCTGTCCACTCTCTGTAATCCTTTAATGCAGATTCATGTAAGTTGAATGGTTCTCTGACTTCCTGAAAAGCACCAAATACAGTAGTCAACTCGCGTGTTATCACTGGTACCTCAATAGACATACGGTATAATGCTGCCTCGACGGAAAATATTGACTGCCTCCCTGATTCCCTTCATTGCGATGTCGACGTTTTCTGGGACTCGTTTTGTTGCCGCATACTTGTTCCCATGTTCAAATTGTTCGGCGCGAACCAGAAGATACGCAAGTACTTCCTCAATTTCACCGCATCTCGGTGTACAGAGTGGTCCATTGATCGTGACCGGGCCAAATATCTCACGAAATAAGCGTCAAACGAAAAAACTACAAAGAACGGAACTTGTCTGGCTTGAAGGGGGAAACCAGATGGCGCTATGGTTGGCCCAGTAGATGGCGCTGCCTTAGGTCAAATTGATATCAACTGCGTTAGGTACCCCCATTTTTTATTACATATTCGTGTAGTATGTATAGAAATATGAATGTTTTAGTTCGATCACTTTTTTCGCTTTGTGGTAGGTATTACTGTAATAGTCACAAACGTATAAGTACGTGGTATCACGTAACATTCCGCCACTGTGGACGGTATTTGCTTCGTGATATATTACCCGTGTTAAAATGGACCGTTTACCAACTGAGGAAAAGGTCGATGTCCTGTTGATGTATGGCTATTGTGATCAAAATGCCCAACGGGCGTGTGCTATGTATGCTGCTCGGTATCCTGGATAACATCCAAGTGTCTGGACCGTTCGCCGGATAGTTACGTTATCTAAGGAAAGAGGAAGTGTTCAGCCACACATGAAACGTCAATCACGACCTGCAACAAATGATGATGCCCAAGTAGGAGTTTTAGCTGCTGTCGCGGCTAATCCGCACATCAGTAGCAGACAAATTGCGCGACACTCGGGAATCTCAAAAACGTCGGTGTTGAGAATGCTACATCAGCATCGATTGCACCCGTACCATATATCTATGCACCAGGAATTGCCTGGCGACGACTTTGAACGTCGTGTACAAATAGTTCAAATGGCTCTGAGCACTATGGGACTTAACTTCTGAGGTCATCAGTCCCCTAGAACTTAGAACTACTTAAACCTAACTAATCTAAGGACGTCACACACATCCATGCCCGAGGCAGGATTCGAACCTACGACCGTAGCGGTCGTGCGGTTCCAGGCTGCAGCGCCTAGAACCGCTCGGCCACACTGGCCGGCTCGTCGTGTACAATTCTGCCACTGGGCACAAGAGAAATTACGGGACGATAACAGATTTTTTGCTTGCGTTCTATTTAGCGACGAAGCGTCATACACCAACAACGGTAACGTTAACCGGCATAATATACACTATCGGGCAACGGAAAATCCATTATGGCTGCAACAAGTGGAACATCTGCGACCTTGGCGGGTTAATGTATGGTGCAGCATTATGGGAGGAAGAATAATTGGCCCCCATTTTATCGATGGCAATCTAAATGGTGCAATGTATGCTGATTTCCTACATAATGTTCTACCGATGTTACTACAAGATGTTTCACTGCATGACAGAATGGCGATGTACTTCCAACGTGTTGGATGTCTGGCACACAGCTCGCGTGCGGTTGAAGCGACATTGAATAGCATATTTCATGACATGTGAATTGTCCACATATTCACCATATCTGACGTCCCCAGATTTCTTTCTGTGGGGAAAGTTGCCGGCCGGTGTGGCCGAGCGGTTCTAGGCGCTTCAGTCTGGAACCGCGCGACCGCTACTGTCGCAGGTTCGAATCCTGCCTCGGGCATGGATGTGTTTGATGTCCTTAGGTTAGTTAGGTTTAAGTAGTTCTAAGTTCTAGGGGACTGATGACCTCAGATGTTAAGTCCCATAGTGCTCAGAGCCATTTGAACCATTTGTGGGGAAAGTTGAAGGATATTTGCTATCATGATCCACCGACAGTACCTAACAACATGCGTCAGCGCATTGTCAATGCATGTGCGAACGTTACGGAAGGCGAACTACTGGCTGTTGAGAGGAATGTCGTTACACATATTGCCAAATGCATTGAGGTTGAGAGACATCATTTTGAGCATTTATTGCATTAATGTGGTATTTACAGGTAATCACGCTGTAACAACATGCATTTTCAGAAATGATAAGTTCACAAAGGTAACCTATATCACATTGGAACAACCGAAATAAAATGTTCAAACGTACCTACATTCTGTATTTTAACTTAAAAAACCTACCTGTTACCAACTGTTCGTCTAAAAATGTGAGGAATATGTTTGTGACTATTACAGCGCCATCTATCAAAAACGTGAAAAAAGTGGTCCAACTAAAACATTCATATTTCTTTACATACTACACGAATATGTAATAAAAAATGAGAGTTCCTATTTAAAGAAACGCAGTTGATATCCGTTTGACCTGTGGCAGCGCCATCTAGCGGGCCACCCATAGCGACATCTGGTTTCCCCCTTCAAGCTAGACAAGTTTTGTTCTTTGTAGTTTTTTCATTTGACGCTTATTTCCTGAGATTTTTGGCGCAGTCACGATCAATGGACCTCCCTGTATATTCGGTCAATTTGTAAATATTCCCTCTTAATTTTTCGCAATTCTATCTATTTTTTTGTCACATCTATCCATGCGCTCATGACATAACCTGACGTTTTGTGTTCTAAAATTGCTTGTAAGTGTAGCACAGCTGCTATCCTTCAATCCCCTCCCTCCTGCAACACCTGCAATCTCCCCCATCCCACCTACTCCCAAAAGTGTAAAGCCCGACCCCCTCCGACCACTCCTGAACTCACCGTCCCTGTCCGTCCTCTGGACGCCCCCACCCCTCCCGGCAATTACCTTCGCCCGCCCCCTACCGCTGAGGACATCATCAGATTCCTCACCATCGTCCTTCAGAATGTTCATCCTTTTCAGCGCCCCCACACTCTCCAACAGATATCCCTCGCCGCCCGTTCCATTTTCCAACTCAAAATGTACGCCACCTACTCCAACAACCAGACCCATTTCACCTTCTCCCGTCTTGACACCCTTGTCTAAATCCCTGACATGGCGCGACAGCACCGTATCCTTTTCAACAATATCCGCTCCCTTCCCGCCAACAAGAACCTCTTCCTGCACACCCTTGCCACCCACCGCGTGGATGCCTTCCTCCTCAATGAAACTTCCTCCAACCCCACCACACCGTCCACACTTCGCCCCTATCTTCTCCACCGCTCCGATAATCCCCTCCCGATTGCGCGTGGTGGAGTTGCCATTTGTCACCGCCAGATCCCCGTTCGGCTCCAACCTCTCCTTCCCGTCCCCACCAAACACCTGATCCTTAGTCTCTTCTTCCCCGGCCTTACCGTTACCTGCGCCACCATCTGTCCGCCCTAACGCCCCTATTCCCTTCGACTTCCTCTCCCACATTGACCGTACCTTCTCCTCCTATGTGATCGCCGCCGACCTCAACATCCATAGCCGTTCCGCCGCCCAGTTACGGCGGTGGCATCAGTTCCTCTCCTCCCTTCAAGGTGACCTCATCCGCATCCCCCAGCCCACCCATCCCAAATCCAACTCCACTCCCGATGTTATCCTTTCCTCCCCCAACCTCCTTGGCCGCATAACGGTGGATGTCCTGGAGCCTATTGGTAGCGACCATCTCCCTGTCCTCCTCACCGTTTCAGACGGTCGTCGCCCCCACCCTGACCCTCATCATGACCCTCCCCCTAAGTTCATCCATGACTATTCCTGTGCCAACTGGAATTCCTACCGGGATACCCTTTCCACCCAGGTCGATAGCACCCTTTCACCTACCACCACCCTGACGATGTAACCCATGCCGCCTCCTTTCTCCAGCAGACCTTGTCTGAGGCTGTGGAGGCCCACGTCCCTACTGTCGCCGTCCACCCCCACCGTCCTACCTTACCCCCACAGACCGTCCTCCTCCTTTGTGAATCCCGCCGTCTCTACCGTGCCTTCCTCCGCACGTGTGACCCGGACACTCTACGCCGCCACCGGCAACTCCAGCGACACATTCGTAATTTACTCGCGGCTAAGAAACGTCGGGACTGGCGACAGGCATGCACCCGTTTAAACGCTACCCTACCTATCACCTCGTCCAAGTTCTGGTGAGCCTTCCGTCGCCTTACCGGAACTAAACCCTCCCCTACTATCCTCTTCTCCATGATGATCACCCCTTCCCTGACTCCCTTAGTAAGGCCAATCACTTTGCCTCTTACCTCTCTGATGTCTTTTCCATCCCCGATGATCCCCAGTTCGATTACTCCCTCTACCCGGATGTCCACGATCGAACTGACACCTCTGTCCCTCTCCTCACTCCTGGTTTCCAGTACTTGGACAACATTGCACATACTGAACTCAGTGCCCCTATCACTACACAGGATCTCCTTGCTACACTCCGCACGAAACGCAACACTGCTCCTGGTCACGATCGTGTCACCTGCCGTCACCTTCGTGAAGGTCCTGTCTCTTTCCTCTCCATCCTGGCCAGGCTCTACAATGTAGTCCTGTCCACCGGTTATTACCCCGACCTGTGGAAAACCTCCCGTATCCTGATGTTCCTTAACCCTGGAAAACCGCCGCCCGCCGTCTCCTCCTACCATCCCATCAGCCTTACCTCGGTCTTCAGCAAGGTCCTGGAATCCATCCTCGATGCATCCACCAGCATCTCCGCCAGCACCGCCTCCTTCCCGTTACCCAGTGTGGCTTTCGGCCATCCTTCTCTTCCGACGATCTTCTCCTTTACCTCACTCATCTCCTTTCTGACCAGCTTAATTCCCGTCGCTCTGCAATCTTCCTCTCCCTGGACCTCGAACGAGCTTATGACCGCGTATGGCATTCCAGTCTCCTCTTCAAGCTCCAAACCTTCGCCCTTCCCATTAACTACGTCCGTCTGATCGGCTCCTTTCTCTCCCACCGTCCTTCCTACGTCACCATCCATAACACCTACACCTTTTTCCCCTCCGCCGGTGTGCCCCAAGGCTCCGTCCTCTCCCCCCTTCTGTACCTTTTGTATAGGGCGGACATGCCACCGCCGTCACCCCCCCGTCTACCTCCTCCAGCTTGCCGATGACACTGCCTTCCTTGCCATTGCCCCCACCCTACAGCGCTCCCAACGCCTTCTCCAATCCCATCTTGACCGGTTCACCGCTTGGTGCAACCAGTGGTTGCTCAAGGTCAATCCCTCATTGTAGGCAAAACCACCCCTTCCTTCCGCCTCCTTGATTTCTATCTCACCATCTATGGTCGTCCTATCGCCCTCACTCCCACCCTTAAGTACCTTGGCGTCACCCTTGACCGTCGCCTCTCCTGGACTCCCCATCTCTGGACAATCCAAGCCAAGTCACGCTCCCAACTCCATCTCCTCAAGCTCCTTTCCGGCCATACGTGGGGTCTGGACCCCTCCACCATCCTCCACACCTATAAATCCCTCATCTGCCCTATCCTTTGTTACGCCCATCCGGCCTGGATCTCCGCCCCCCCTTCCTTTTATAACTCCCTCCAAATCCTTGAACACCATGCTCTCCGCCTCGCCTATCGCATCCGTCTCCCCTCCCCCATGCGGATCCTGTATGATCTCATCCCCTTCCCCCACCTCCTCCTCTTCCTTGAAAGGATACGGATCCTGTACACCTCCCGCAAACTCGATCCTCCTCATCCACTTGTCTCACCATTCCTCTCCCACCCCCACCTGCTGCCACGCCTGTATTCCCATGTCCCACCCGGTCTCCATCTCTCCACCCTCCTTACCCTCCCCCAATGTGGCTTCCGCCAGCTCCCCCTCCCTGATGATGACCTCCTCCCCTCCATCTACCCCTCCTATCAACTTTGATCCTCCCCCCCCACTTCCTGTATCCTTTCCTTTAGGCACCCTCCCTCCCTTCTCTTCCCTTCCCTTCTCTTTTCTTTTCCCCCTGTCCCCTCCCTCCTCCCCTCTTCCCCCAGGCTTCCCCTCCCCCTTCCTCCCTCCACCTCTCTCCTCTGCCCATGGCATCTCTGCTCTCCCCTCTCACTCTCCCACTCCCCTTCCTCCTCCTCCTCTCTTGGCAGGTCCCCGGACTCGCACACGCTCAGTGAACATTCGCGCGCCAGAGATCATCGCCATCAGTGTTTCGTGTGTATGCCTTCATTTGTGTGTAGTGTTGTTCGCCGTCACGCCACCACCGTTCACGTGCCGTCGCCATCATCCATGTTATGTGCACCGTGTCGCCTAGTGTTAGTGATGTTTCTCGTCCAGCGTGAACGGCTCCATGTTTTTTCGATTTTTAGTGTCTACATTTTTTGCCCACCGTTTTGACTGTCTTCTCTGTGCCACCTTTATGTACTACTTGTTGTCAAACTCAAGGCTGAAGAGTGGCGTATTGTGCTGCTGACAGCCCGCCTTTGTATAAGGTGTTTAAATACACAAAAAATAAATAAAAAAAATAAAAATAGCACAGCTGCCAACACCTAGCCCAAATGCACTGATCGCGAGGCGTAATATAGTACTGTACATGACTGTATCCAGCCACCTGCTCATTTGGAGAGCGTTTGCTATGTTTTCTATATGCCTGTGCATATGCATGCCTTGCAGAAGGCTCCCAGTTCCCGCAGTAGACCCAAGTTAGCATTCGAATGTGGATCTGCCACGTATTAAATCCAGAGCGATGTTGAGATGCATATCCACAAAATGTCGTGTACGGGATAGGGTTCGAAGGTGGATCCACCACGCACAATGTACGAACCAGTGTTGGGATGCAGATCCAAAATATATCACATCCAAGATAGCATTCAAGTGAGGATCTGCTGCTGACTATATATCCGGACCTATGTTCAGAGGTGGATACAACACACGCCACATCTACGATAGGGTTCGTGGGTGGATCAACCACACGTTATCTCCAGACATGTATTCTATGTTCGAAATTTGGTCCACCAACAGAGGGGACTGGATCCTCGGAGCCATCTGCTAGGCATGCATATACACAGAAAACAGAGGAAACGCCCTCAAAATGTGGAGGTGACTGGATATAGTCGAGTACAGTACTATATTACGCCTCAAGATCAGTGAATGTGGGCAACGTGTTGACAACTGTGCTACATTTACAAGCAATTTTAGAACACAGAATGAGAGATTATATCACGATCGCGTGGATAGATCTTACATAAAATCGATAGATTTGGGAAAAATGACAAGGGAATAGATATAAATTGACTGAATATACACCGAAATGTGGAGAAATTGAGGAAGTACTTGCGTATCTTCTGGTTCGCGCCGAACAATTTGTACATGGGAACAAGTAAGCGGCAACAAAACGAGTCCCAGAAAACGTCGACATCGAAATGAAGGGAATCACGGAGGCAGTCAATTTTTTTCCGTCGAGGCAGCATTATACCGTATGTATATTGAGGTACCAGTGATACACGCGAGATGAGTACTGTATCTGATGCTTTGCAGGAAGACAGAGAACCATTCACCTCTAAACTTACATGAATCTGCATTAAAGGATAACAGAGAGTGGACGGGGTAATCGATTGAGATGGAGCTGTAACGAGGAATGATTTAATAGTTGACTGATGCGTTCTAGAGGAGGAGAAGTTGCTGCAGGTCAGTTTTTCCACTGTTCTGCCCGGATGCATCAGTTGCATGACATGGCCTGCATTCTACTCGTATACAGCCATGTGTTCTGTATGTGGTTTAAAGCACTGTATACTTCCGATCGTTAACGATAAACATGTCGATTATCAGAGGAATTCATCTCATATATGATGAAACTTGACACATTCCTCTAAACGAACTTTGATTTATGCAATGACTCCTCCTCCCCCGCCCCCCCCCCCCCCCATCATGGGTGTTAAATCGAGACTTCAGCGTCATAACTAAGTTAGTGATAGGTGCTTGGGAGGCGCTGCAATCCCTGTCTACACATATGCCTGACAAATGTGCTGTTTAGAGGATTAGTAACGGAATAACTTGTCATTTTCACATTTCGGACGCTGCTGCTATGCACTTATCTGTTTCCTAGTAGGACATATTCCCGGCTACTAATGATCATTATATAGGCCTGATGCGGGCATCATTCAATTTCTGAACTGTGATCGGATGTGAATGGTGGACACTATATGTCTCCGGAAAGCTATATTGTGCTCATGTCACACGGAGCAAATGTTTTACAAAAGCAGTTTTTTCGTTTTACGGTTCGATAACATAGTTTATCGTAGACAAACAGGGAAGAAGGGTACATATCATGCGCTTGAAATATATTTCTTACATTCGAGTATTAACAGTGCTACATTTCATACAACTGATAGGTCGCATCGGAAGCGATCTAACATTATAGCCCGTTATAAGTGCAGATTGTTGTAGCCTTAGGAGTGCGTGTGTTTATGTTCTCTGTTACCAATACCTTCCACGTACCGATCCTAGGCTCTAGAACAATACTTTAGAGTTCATTGCTTGGTTGATTTAGCGGTCTTTTTCTGGTCGGTTGCAGATTAATTCAGTAACGGTGCTGCAGGGCGGGTTGGTCAATGACTGTGTGAGGAGGGTCGTTCACTCTCTAATTTTACCCTAAGACAGCGAGAATACTCTGCGACTCCCATACGCAGAGAGATAGATCGTAAATTAAACACTACACTCGAGGTGTTAGAAATATGTGGAGCTCTGTCTGGTATACTTTGATGATTTATGTGTTCGAGAATTAACAATGAAAGGACGTACTGCACGTTCGCAATGATACTCGCAAATTGGAGAAGGGGCGGTTCAGCTATGACACTGAAATTGAGAAACATGCTGTCACATCATTGGTCGGTGTTGAAATTACTGTAAAATTTTTCGCACTATCAACTGTGATGCTTATTATAAGAGTATATTGATGGTGTCTTTTCCATCCCATCTGTGCACTAGCGTGCTGTTGGTTACCACATAATGATTGATAGATACCGCTTGTTTGAGTTGGGGATAGAGTTTTGGTGGATGGACAGCACCTTCTGGAGTGGATATCACGAAAACACTGATCGCTTACAGGACTGCAATATGATGAATCTGTCGAAACAGAATGTAGAGTCATCAGCTATTCCGTGACTCTAACGGATGAGTTTAAATGTAGTTTGGAAACCTACTCCAAAGCTGTAAAACTCTTCCAGTTTGCTCATGTTGTAACTCTCTTTTATTTAAAATCATTCAGTGTTTGTGGCGTATTATGGTAGCCACAGCAACAATATGATTTACGTTGTGCGATGTCTAGTTTTCTGCCAGAGGCCATGGATCAGAGTGTCTTAATGTTAGTTTAGGACCTGACATGCACATCAAAGTCGTCGCAGAAAAACAAAATGTATGACAGTGTACAAAGCGGGTTGGAAAACAATGTTTCAAACAACCACACAGGGTCACAGGGAGCGTCTCTTGCGACTTACGGTATAGTCTGTGGGATACGGCAGTCCTCCATAGGACGGGTGATGAAACCTTAAACTGCCCTCTGCAATGGATCAAGAGCTGTATATTTAACAGGATCGTCCTGCATCGGCAACAGCAGTAGTTTGATAGCTAAATTTGACGATGATTTGGGTGTCCCATTAGGAATACTATTCTGGGAAGCATCGCAACAAGTCTCTCTCTGTGCCGGACCCACATCGCTACTAAGCATCACACTAGAAACGACACCTAGGTGAGCTCTTTATGAACTGAAGTTAGTGTAGCTCTTATAGTTCGTAATTTTTCTCTGTTGGATGGTACAAAATAACGATGATAGCATGTTGGGGAGATAGATGTGAATCGATGCGGATCTACTTTGGATTGTAGTATCTGTACGCAGTTTGGAGGTGCACCACAATGCCCGCATTTCCACGGAATGGTTTAAACACGCTCCTGTTGCTCTAACTCAGGTTGTTCTACACAGGTTGCAGAAGGCGCCGGTTATGTCTGTCTCCGACTTCTGCTCAGTTCTGACTTAAATTGGAATGATCACATGCGTAAAGCTGTCTAAAGTGGAGCAGTTGCAAGATGCGTAGGGGGCTGACTAAAACCAGGTTGGAATTTTACTGTAGCAGACAGGTTCGATAAAGGTGACTAGTTTTGAGATATGAGAGTGCCGAAAATATGATTCACTTGTGGGTGTGATCTGACGCAGGTATGTGGTTGAATGGAAAGACTTGATCCCAAATAATGGACATCATTTCTAGCAGATAGTGTAGCACTAGAGATCTGAAAAGCTAGTGAACATTTTCTTACGACCTCACTCGGCACATCATCTACTACTACTGTTTGTGTTCCTTCTCAATCAGTCATCGCCTATAGCTCAGTGGATATATCACGGAACCTCTGATATGGTACCAAGTCAGAACACATTACAAGTACTGTAGAAATATCTAGGTGGGGCGGTGTGAGGGAGTTGCAAATACCACTTACATACCACTTCACTTAGCCGAATCACTTTCAAAATTCAGCTATTTTTTAACGAGGTTGCATCGTGGGCTACGTGTAACTGGAGTGCTGGTCTGATAATATACACTCCAGCGATCACCATCTCAGTATCTGTCCGGATAGAAAAGCCACCTAATTCAGAGGTAATGTCTTACCTCGATTTATAAAGCTAGTATAGGTTTTAACATGGATACTTGTGTGCACCTGTAGAACCATGACCGCTTGCGACAGTAACGTACAGTAGTTGTTGGGATCGAGTTTCTTTAACATCTGGCCAATTACGTCTCTCTTTCTAGGACTTGGTGGTGGCACTCACAAGGAATCCTTATGATACATGTCCACCTATTGTTGATTTTCTCTCAGTTTTATTTCGTAACGCCAGCCATCAGTTATTGACGAAGTATTATACATAGTAGTAGGGCTTGCGTGATATGTTCACATTTGAGCATCAGGCTTATGAAGTATGTGTTTGTGTTCTGACATGTGCAAAGGAAATGACAATGTCCAGTTGTAAGGAAGGTATGGATTTGACTTGAAGTACTGTGATAGCATAGGAAGAGTATGTCAAGTCATAGGAGTTGTACTGATATTTCTATTTCCAGAGCCACAGCCGTCAACAGAGTGTATTTCCGATACTTCGATCATTGTCAGATGTCATTCAACTGAGAGTGCGATAATAACATTTAGTTGTAAGTATAGGGGTAATATATATATGTGACCAATTTCTTAGGATAAACATCCTTCATGTGCATGCTCGACCTGTAGCGTCGGTGACCTAGGCGGGGGTGATTCACGTTTCCCTTTAACGGTAGGAGATGTCACACTGGAGATGCCTGTTGGAGTGTAGGAATGTAGATGATTTAACCGTGTTGTCTTCTAGACGACCGAATAGCGAACTAATACTTAGTATCTGTTGGATAGCTTTCGTCATTGGGTGGAAATTTGAGAAGATTGAATAGGGATGGGCGTTTGGCTGAATCGTTATTCCCTCCCATGTAATTTGTTTGCTTGACTGCTTCTGCACATTTTATTTAGTTGAGAGACGATCGATTGTGATGTGTGCATCTAGCATGTGGAAGACACGTTTGCCGGTTCTCTAGACATGAGAAACGCTTTAGTTGACCTTGTAAATCATAGGGATGATTTGGAAAAAATGGTTCAAATGGCTCTGAGCACTATGGGACTTAACATCTATGGTCATCAGTCCCCTAGAACTTAGAACTACTTAAACCTAACTAACCTAAGGACATCACGAGGCAGAGAAAATGCCTGACCCCGCCGGGAATCGAACCCGGGAACCCGGGCGTGGGAAGCGAGAACGCTACCGCATGACCACGAGCTGCGGACGATGATTTGGAATCTACTACATCACCGACATCGGTATTCGAGAGTGGAAATATCAGTTTCTTCTATTTGTTTCGAGTTACCGAGTAAATGTCTTGGCAGATGAGACTAGTTTCTAGATAGCCAGTGGCTTGCAGCACGCCCCATGTAACTAAAGTTACAGGTTTGTAGAGAAATAATTTCCAGTCTTTATCTTGGGAATTATGTTGCGCTAGCGATCTGTAGTATGCTACCTAGTGCTTGATATCGAGAAGTAACGCGAAAATGGTATAATATTATGGCGAAACATGCAAAAATACATTTGTTGTGGTAATCCCCAAGTCTGGAGATATGTGTAGAAAAGCGAGCAAGCAAGGAAGCATGTTCGGAGGGGAAACAGTAACGTGTTTGGGCCAAGGGGACGTGAGCCCGTGTTTGTAGAAAAGCTCTGAGAGTGACTTCGGTCCTCTGAGGGTGCTCTGGTCGCGCGTTGGGGTGGATGAGTTGTGATTGTCAGCTGTGGCAAAATATCTACTGCTATGTGGTGTATATATGGTACTGTCTGTCTTCGCGGTATATGTACGAATGATGTAAAAGGGATGATTTTGTTTGGCGCAGGATTTGAATTGTATGTTTACTACTTCGACAGGGCATTTGGTAATATATTGCTGAGTTGGAGATCAGTTTCACACACTTATATTCAAGCTCCTGTCCTCGGTGGGAGAGCAGTGTAATTGAGTAGGTGTCTTTCCTTATTTGACGTTATACAGGGCATGCGGTGATATATTGATGGGCTGCAGGTCTGTTTCACATTCCAATATTCAAGCCCCTCTCCTCGGTGGGAGAGCAGTGTAAATGAGTAAGAGTCTTTCCATATTTGACAATACGTATGGTAGTTTGTAAGATTTAATTGCCAGTGTAATATGGCGATCTGGTTAAAATAACTGCTGAAACTCTCATCTGCAGAAGGGGAAAAGGTGTACAGTGTATCTACACCAGTTGCAACAGTAATTTGGCGGGTGAATTCGATAAGAGCCAATCATAATGCTTGATTCATTCACAAGACATCCATTGTGCTGGAATATAGGAGTCTCTACGTAGCGGAGGACGTTTATGTATGTTGAAGCAGGACGGCTAACATGTGATGGACGAGGTATCACGTTAGGATCGCTAGGAAGACTGCATTCGATGTAATTCTGCGCTATTTTCGTTCTGTTAGTGCAAGCTGAGACACCGAGAAAGCGAGCGTTAACTATTTCTGGGACATTACACAATTTCCATGCTGGGCATTTAAGCACAGTTAGACGCATCTCCCATGTTGTGCTAGGAACAATGTGCCCTGTGCTACTCTATCATCAACGGTAAAGACAAATGCTGTCCAGAGGCGTCTCTCATATGGGAGCTGCGTAAGTGTACCTTGGAGTTCTATGATGTCAGTTTAACACTGAATGTATACCCAAAAATAGACTACTTTCACCTGCATCTGTGGCAGCTCACGGCTGTGACAGAACGCGTGCCCCTGGAATCCCTGTGCTCCCACCTGGTCGCGTTGCAGGTATCAATTATGAAAGGGATGTTGCCGCCTCATGCCTGAGGGCATCTGTGCGTGATTTGACAGCTGATGGTCATGTCACTTCGCAAGGCTACAGGTAGCCTCCTCTGTGGTCCTACTGGACAACGGGTGGTGGATGGTGTCTGCGTAAGTATTTTGCGTGTCTATTGCAATATTTTGTGAGCAGATCTGTAGGCTATGCTATGCGTAATTTGGACATTTTATGAGTACTGAGTGTGTCTACACATGAGTGTACTGCAATATTTAGAAGGAGTCTGCATGTCTGTACTGAAATTATTTCAGTAAAAAAAGGAGTTGTTTGCGTGTCTGCAGAGCATTATTTAGGAGTAGTTTACAGAACTGTGGTCTGTGTGACGTGACACCAAGCATGTGTTTTGTATCAGTGTGATAAATATATTCCATCCCTAAATAAATTGTTCCAAAATAAATAAAGTACACTCCTTCCTTACTCTCTCCAGCAGCCCAGTGCTGGATGAGTCATTTTCACGGCATTTTCCCCCTCCAGACCACCAGCTGGGATTACATCACAGGAAGGATGATAGTACCCTCTGGTGGCAGTATTGTATACTAGGTCAGTTGGAGTTTAGATCTCGTGGTGGAGACACTGCCTGCAAAGTAATAACCTACGTCTAGCATTGGCAGAGTCATTTTCCTGCCATTTCCCCCAACATATTGGATTACGTCACTGAACAGATGACAGTGCCCTCTGGTGGTGGTACTATGTACTAGGTATAGACCTCATGGTGAACACACTGTTTGCCGCCATCTGGATAACAGTACTCATGTCATGGCTGCCATTTTGGATTACGTCACAGAATGGATGACAGTGCCCTCTGGTGGTGGTAGGGTGTAATAGCACACTTGGAGTCCGGACCTCGTGGCAAACACACTGGATGATGGTGCTGCTTCTAATTGTTTATATAAAGACTCTTGCATGATTTAGAGAGTTGACGATCAGCAAGTATGTTTGCAGAGTCTTTTAGATGTATTATTATTTTGACAATACACAAGTTTCCAGAATGAGATTTTCACTCTGCAGCGGAGTATGCACCGATATGAAACTTCCTGGCTGATTAAAACTGTGTGCCCAACAGAGACTCGAACTCGGGACCTTGCCTTTCGCGGGCAAGTGCTCTACCATCTGAGCTACCGAAGCACGACTCACACCCGGTCCTCACAGCTTTGGCAGAAGTGAAGCTGTGAGGACCGGGTGTGAGTCGTGCTTCGGTAGCTCAGATGGTAGAGCACTTGCCCGCGAAAGGCAAAGGTCCCGAGTTCGAGTCTCGGTCGGGCACACAGTTTTAATCTGCCAGGAAGTTTCATATCAGCGCACACTCCGCTGCAGAGTGAAAATCTCATTCTGGAAACATCCCCTAGGCTGTGGCTAAGCCATGTCTCCGCAATATCCTTTCTTTCAGGAGTGCTAGTTCTGCAAGGTTCGCAGGAGAGCTTTTGTAAAGTTTGGATGGTAGGAGACGAGATACTGGCAGAAGTGAAGCTGTGAGGACCGGGTGGGAGTTGTGCTTCGGTAGCTGAGATGGTAGAGCACTTGCCCGCGAAAGGCAAAGGTCCCAAGTTCGAGTCTTGGTCGGGCACACAGTTTTAATCTGCCAGGAAGTTTCAATACACAAGTTGTTTGGTTCTCTGGACATAAATGTATTGCATTATTTACGAGTGGTTTGCAGGTCTGTAGGCTGTGCAATGCATTATTTTGGCAGTTTGCAATTAGCAGCCGCATGTGCAGAGCGTTGTACATGACTTATTTCGAAGTAGTTTGCAGGTCTGTATGCTGTGTGGCATGTCAGTAAAGTGTGTTCTGTGTCACTGTGATAAATATACCATCTTTCAAAATACATCCCTACCGGTAGATAAATTGCTAAAAAATAAATAAAGTACAGTTCTTCCTCTCTCCAGCTGCCCAGTGTACCAATCCCTAGGAAGAGGTGGCGGTCGAGTGACTTAGGTTAGTGGAGGTGAGCTTTATTTCCCTCCATTTTATTTGGCTGATAGACATACCTCAATTGACCTATTTCACAGCCAAAATTCGAACTTGGCACCAGTTCCTAGGAAGAGGTGGCGGTCGGATGACTTAGGTTAGTGAAGGTAGCCCAAATGACCTATCTTCCTGCGATTTTTCTTAGGTTAGTAGAGATAACCATGGTGTATGCATTATTGTGTTGGAATTTGAACTTCCCGCTATTTTTCTTGGGGTGGAAAAGGGGATTAGGTTAGTGGAAGTAACCCAATTGACCCATCTTCCCGCCAAAATCCACCACATGTATCTTGCGACCCACTGGTCGCGATTCTGATTGGCTGACAGTTAAATTCATGACGTCATATACAGTAGCGAATCAGAAGCGCAACATTGCGACCAGCGGGTCGCAAGACGCTACTTGAGACGCAAGTAAATAACAGTCGCCATCTTAATTTCAAGGTTTCCGAAGTTGTTGACATATTCGGTGTTTCTCGGATTGAAGCCTGCGTATTTACTTATTACGAAAGTAATGATCCACTGTATTAAAGGTCTCTCCATAAAGTGCCGTTTTTAATTCGGTCTTTCATTTGTGTGTGAGAAAGCTAGTATTATTGATTGATTACTGAAAGATAAATTGTAGTTGCACATTCTCCAAATGATTAAATTAATGCAGTGCTGGCGTTAGATTCATATTCTCGTACTGGCACTCTCAGTGATCTTAAACAAAACACTTGCCAAGTGGTTTTCTCAAAGGAAGTAACAAGGTTTCTAGTAACAGTATAATTCCAGACTGACTCTATCCCATAATAACAGAAACCGAATATACGAGGTGCATTCAAGCTCTAAGGCCTCCGATTTTTTTTCTAATTAACTACTCACCCGAAATCGATGAAACTGGCGTTACTTCTCAACGTAATCGCCCTGCAGACGTACACATTTTTCACAATGCTGACGCCATGATTCCATGGCAGCGGCGAAGGCTTCTTTAGGAGTCTGTTTTGACCACTGGAAAATCGCTGAGGCAATAGCAGCACCGCTGGTGAATGTGCAGCCACGGAGAGTGTCTTTCATTGTTGGAAAAAGCCAAAAGTCATTAGGAGCCAGGTCAGGTGAGTAGGGAGCATGAGGAATCACTTCAAAGTTGTTATCACGAAGAAACTGTTGCGTAATGTTAGCTCAATGCAGTGCAGTGCAGGAAGGAATTTGTTCTTCAAAATATTTTCGTAGGATGCACCTGTTACCGTAGTGCCCTTTGGAACGCAATGGGTAAGGATTACGCCCTCGCTGTCCCAGAACATGGACACCATCATTTTTTCAGCACTGGCGGTTACCCGAAATTTTTTTGGTGGCGGTGAATCTGTGTGCTTCCATTGAGCAGACTAGCGCTTTGTTTCTGGATTGAAAAATGGCATCCACGTCTCATCCATTGTCACAACCGACGAAAAGAAAGTCCCATTCATGCTGTCGTTGCGCGTCAACATTGCTTGGCAACATGCCACACGGGCAGCCATGTGGTCGTCCGTCATCATTCGTGGCACCCACCTGGATGACACTATTCGCATTTTCAGGTCGTCATGCAAGATTGTGTGCACAGAACCCACAGAAATGCCAACTCTGGAGGAGATCTGTTCAACAGTCATTCGGCGATCCCCCAAAACAATTCTCTCCACTTTCTCGATCATGTCGTCAGACCGGCTTGTGCGAGCCCAAGGTTGTTTCGGTTTGTTGTCACACGATGTTCTGCCTATTGATGAATTTCAATTGGTTTCACACCATTCTAATTCAGAAAACGAATGATTGAACGCTCTTCAAGTAAGGAAAACGTCGCCATTTTAAGTATTTAAAACAGTTCTCAATCTCGCCGCTGGCGGTAAAATTCCATCTGCCGTACGGTGCTGCCATCTCTGGGACGTATTGACAATGAACGCGGCCTCATTTTAAAACACTGCGCATGTTTCTATCTCTTTCCAGTCCAGAGGAAAAAAATCGGAGGCCTTAGAACTTGAATGCACCTCGTATTACAGTGTCTTGTAGTGTGTTTGCACGAAACATAACTCCAATATCTGTAATTGAGTAACTTTAATGTTAAAGATCTCACATAGCTTCACATTTTGATCTACCAGGCCGTTGTATTGACAGACAACTTACGCTCATATGAAAATAGCGCAACGAATGGAACGGTATTAATGTTTTTACGTGATAGTTTGTCATATAATTGCCGAACACAGATTGTATATGTGACGTTGCTTTGTTATTAATAGATGAACCCCAGGTACCTGTAACACAAACAAATAAGATGTTCGATAAACCAACAAGAATAACTTTTATGTTGATTTCTCCTTAGATCATCTTACATGATGACAGCTTGAAACAAGCAAGAAAATCAGTGTTTTACGTTACAGGACTGATAAGAATCGTACATATTTTTGGATACACATTATCAACATAATTTTCCCAGGTTTATTACCACACCCAAATACTTAAATACAGCTACTTGTCTCTTGTAGGTCTGTGTTCCCACATTTTAGGCCGATATTTTCAGTGTGGATATTTCTGCTGGCTCGGAACTGCATGTACATTGTGTGTGTACCAGTTATGAACAAACTGTTACTACTTAAATACTGGTTTGCATTTTGTATGATCAGAGTAAGTTTTTTCTCCAGGACATTGTAAGTGCTATCACTAGCTACAAAAGATGTATCATCTGGATTACAGCAGCGTCCGATTCCATTCGTCTGCTTTGACCCATGACGCCACTAATTTAGCGGAAACGGCCATTCTCAACGTCTCCAATATGGCGCCTATAACGTCATTACATAAACACGAAAATACATATAAAACCAACAAACACATCTTCCTCCAAAAATAAAATCAAACTAAAGGGATCAGTGCGGGAAATTGGGGGTTTTGGGTGGAGACAAATTAAATATAAACACATACAGGCACACACCACAATCCCAAACCACACAAAACGACTACATAAAAACACTGCAAAATCCAAAATTCCTCTACACTCACAATATCGACAGGCATCGGTCACTTCCCTTCACCTACATAGCTCAATCGCAATTGTCGATACCACAAAATACAAACCAACTACACCAAAAACTATAATCACACTGCAACTATCGATACCACAAAACCAACACATGAAACAACGAAAACTGGAATCACACACTTTCCTTGACCTATATAGGTCAACAGCAGCTTAAGATGCCAAAACAGCTGTGACGACACTTCCCTTGACCTATATGGGTCAACAGCAGCTCATGATAACAAAACACACATAACTATGACGACAAATTGGAATCAGACACTTCCCATGACCTATATGGCTCAAATACAACTGACGATACCAAAAAAAATTGGAATTGAGTTCTTCACCTAAGATACATAAATCAACCACAAGCGCGGATACCAACACATGCAGTAAATAACACCGACCGATCAACACATAAAATCTCCACCGAACATCATAACACGCGGACAATAGACCCATAAAAACGACTACTTATCCCAAAAAAGTTCTGGCACTACACACTAACACACGAGGTCAGCCACCCCAATCTCTCTCTCTCTCTCTCTCTCTCTCTCTCTCTCTCTCTATCTCACACACACACACACACACACACACACACACATACACACACACACACAAAAACAAACAAAAACACAACCAAAACTAACTCCCAAATAACCTACAACCTACCAACCCCCCACCCCCCTACGCAACCTTCACCCTCTCCCCCAAAACAAAAATCCACCAACAGTCCCTGATCTGAGATGCCAGAACTCTGGGTATTCACATATTGAGCTTGCAAACGCCGCATTTCAATCTCCATCACAAGCCCAAAAAGTTGCAGAAACTTAATAACGGACAACATGTCATCCCCAATTTTAGGCCGCAGCCGCACACTATTAAACCTAGAAGTCATATCCACACCTAACAATAGAAGTCACAAACAATTAAATGACATACCGTGTAACAAACAGCAAACCAATAACAGCAAACGACATTGCAATACCATAAACACAACAGAAACTTAATTCTTAACTCACTGAAACCAATTTCCATTCTTCTATAGAAGTCACGACCGATAGAAGCACACTTCTACCACCAACGCCCAAATGAACCCAATAAACCACATAACATGCAGACCATACACACACCACCAGAGGACACCACCAACCGCAACAAGGCAGCATCTACAAACAAAACACACTCATAAACTAAACTCTGCACCATAATATGTCACACACCACAACACCTTTACATCACGGGTCAAAGCCGACGGGTGGGATCGGTCGCCTCCATTGACCCATATCATCAGCATATACAATGACATTTGGACACTTTAGTGTACTCATATCGTTTATATAGAGAATGAAAAGCAGTTGGCCCAATACTGTATTGGCTTTGAGGCTCAGGGATTCTTCCCTACACTTGTTTATTAGAAATGTCATTGGCTCCACTGGAAGCTCTGAATAGTAATTAACTATTTTTGTACATATGTCATCGGGCCCTATGGAATTTTTTTCTTTATTTTCATTTTGCAAATTATTTTTTATATTTACATATCATTTGTGAGAAACAGGAATAAACACTCTGTTTCATTTACAATGCTTAAAGAAATATATTATTCTTTTTGTTTTGTGGGATTTTGTCATATGAGATTGTCTACCACAGTTAAGATTGTGTTCATAGAAAATGGAAATGATGAAATGTGGGTCCAAAAATTCATTTCCTTCTTTTTTTTAAGTATTATGTTTTCATTATTGTTGGCACTTATTTCTTTTCTGTCTGTGCTAAGTCCAGACAGCCTTTGCCATATTAAGTGGGTAATTGCTTTCTTGAAGTACATCGTCTTTATTTCTTTTAGCAATCTGTGGTTATATATACACTCCTGGAAATGGAAAAAAGAACACATTGACACCGGTGTGTCAGACCCACCATACTTGCTCCGGACACTGCGAGAGGGCTGTACAAGCAATGATCACACGCACGGCACAGCGGACACACCAGGAACCGCGGTGTTGGCCGTCGAATGGCGCTAGCTGCGCTGCATTTGTGCACCGCCGCCATCAGTGTCAGCCAGTTTGCCGTGGCATACGGAGCTCCATCGCAGTCTTTAACACTGGTAGCATGCCGCGACAGCGTGGACGTGAACCGTATGTGCAGTTGACGGACTTTGAGCGAGGGCGTATAGTGGGCATGCGGGAGGCCGGGTGGATGTACCGCCGAATTGCTCAACACGTGGGGCGTGAGGTCTCCACAGTACATCGATGTTGTCGCCAGTGGTCGGTGGAAGGTGCACGTGCCCGTCGACCTGGGACCGGACCGCAGCGACGCACGGATGCACGCCAAGACCGTAGGATCCTACGCAGTGCCGTAGGGGACCGCACCGCCACTTCCCAGCAAATTAGGGACACTGTTGCTCCTGGGGTATCGGCGAGGACCATTCGCAACCGTCTCCATGAAGCTGGGCTACGGTCCCGCACACCGTTAGGCCGTCTTCCGCTCACGCCCCAACATCGTGCAGCCCGCCTCCAGTGGTGTCGCGACAGGCGTGAATGGAGGGACGAATGGAGACATGTCGTCTTCAGCGATGAGAGTCGCTTCTGCCTTGCTGCCAATGATGGTCGTATGCGTGTTTGGCTCCGTGCAGGTGAGCGCCACAATCAGGACTGCATACGACCGAGGCACACAGGGCCAACACCCGGCATCATGGTGTGGGGAGTGATCTCCTACACTGGCCGTACACCACTGGTGATCGTCGAGGGGACACTGAATAGTGCACGGTACATCCAAACCGTCATCGAACCCGTCGTTCTACCATTCCTAGACCGGCAAGGGAACTTGCTGTTCCAACAGGACAATGCACGTCCGCATGTATCCCGTGCCACCCAACGTGCTCTAGAAGGTGTAAGTCAACTACCCTGGCCAGCAAGATCTCCGGATCTGTCCCCCATTGAGCATGTTTGGGACTGGATGAAGCGTCGTCTCACGCGGTCTGCACGTCCAGCACGAACGCTGGTCCAACTGAGGCGCCAGGTGGAAATGGCATGGCAAGCCGTTCCACAGGACTACATCCAGCATCTCTACTATTGTCTCCATGGGAGAATAGCAGCCTGCATTGCTGCGAAAGGTGGATATACACTGTACTAGTGCCGACATTGTGCATGCTCTGTTGCCTGTGTCTATGTGCCTGTGGTTCTGTCAGTGTGATCATGTGATGTATCTGACCCCAGGAATGTGTCAATAAAGTTTCCCCTTCCTGGGACAATGAATTCACGGTGTTCTTATTTCAATTTCCAGGAGTGTATATATATCAATATAATAGAGGGAAACATTCCACGTGGGAAAAATATATCTAAAAACAAAGATGATGTGACTTACCGAACGAAAGTGCTGGCAGGTCGATAGACACACAAACAAACACAAACACACACACAAAATTCAAGCTTTCGCAACAAACTGTTGCCTCATCAGGAAAGAGGAAAGGAGAGGGAAAGACAAAAGGATGTGGGTTTTAAGGGAGTGGGTAAGGAGTCATTCCAATCCCGGGAGCGGAAAGACTTACCTTAGGGGGGAAAAAGGACGGGTATACACTCGCACACACACACATATCCATCCACACATATACAGACACAAGCAGACATATTTAAAGACATCCTTCTGAATCTGCTCAGTGTATTCATGCCTTGGTCTCCCTCTATGATTTTTACCCTCCACGATGCCCTCCAATACTAAATTGGTACCCTTGAAGCCTCAGAACATGTCCTACCAACCAATCCATTCTTCTAGTCAAGTTGTGCCACAAATTCTTCTTCTCCCCAATTCATTTCAGTATCTCCTCATTAGTTACATGATCTATGCAACTAATCTTCAGGATTCTTCTGTAGCACCACTTTTGGAAACTTTGTATTCTCATCTTCTCTAAACTATTTATCGTCCATGTTTCACATCCATACATGGCTACACTCCATACAAATACCTTCAGGAAAGACTTCCTGACACTTAAATCTATACTCAATGTTAACAAATTTCTCTTCTTCAGAAACACTTTCCTTGCTATAGCCAGTCTACATTTTATATTCTCTCTACTTCAACCATCATCATTTATTTTGCTCCCCAAATAGCAAAACTCATCTACTACTTTAAGCACCTCATTTCCTAATCTAATTCCCTCAGCATCACCTGATTTAATTTGACTACATTCCATTATCCTCATTTTGCTATTGTATATGTTCATCTTATCCGTTCAAGACACTGTCCATTCTGTTCAATTGCTCTTCCAAGTCCTTTGCTGTCTCTGACAGAATTACAATGTCATCGGCAAACCTCAAAGGTTTTATTTCTTCTCCATTGATTTTAATTCCTACTCTGATTTTTCTTTTATTTCCTTTACTGCTTGCTCAATATACAGATTGCATAACATCGGGGATATGCTACAGCCCTGTCTCACTCCCTTCCCAACCACAGCTTCCCTTTGGTACCCCTCAACTCTTATAACTGCCATCTGTTGTCACACGATGTTCTGGCTGTTGATGAATTTCAATTGGTTTCACACCACGCAAATTCAGAAAACGAATGATTGCACGCTGTTCAAGTAAGGAAAACGTCGCCATTTTAAGTATTTAAAACAGTTCTCAATCTCGCCGCTGGCGGTAAAATTCCATCTGCCTTTTACTCCCTCTTTTTGATCCCTGCCACCTTCAGGATTTGAAAGAGTGTAATCCAGTCAATATTGTCGAAAGCTTAAGTCTACCAAAGCTAGAAACATAGGTTTGCCTTTCCTTAATATAAATTCTAAGATAAGTCATAGGTCAGTATTGCCTCAAGTGTTCCTACATTTCTACAGAATCCAAACTGATCTCCCCCCAAGGTTGGGATCTACCAGTTTTTCCATTTATCTGCAAAGATTTCGTGTTAGTATATTTCAGCCATAATTTATTAAACTGATAGTTCAGTAATTTTCGCACATGTCAACACCTGCTTTCTTTGGGATTGGAATTAACATATTCTTCCTGAAATCTTAGGGTATTTTGTCTGTCTCATACATCTTGCTCGCCAGATGGTAGAGTTTTGTCCTGGCAGGCTCTTCCTAGGCTACCAGTAGTCCTAATGGAATGTTGTCTACTTCTGGGGCCTTTTGCTGCTCTGTCAAATTCTTCACACAGTATCATATCTCCCTTTAATTTTCATTTACATCCTCTTCCATTTCCATAATACTGCCCACAAGTACGTCACCCTAGTATAGACCCTCTATATGCTCCTTCTACCTTTCTGCTTTCCCTTCTTTGCTTAGAACTGGTTTTCTATCTGAGCACTTGATGTTCATACAGGTCGTTCACTTTTATCCAAAGGTCTCTTTAATTTTCCTGTAGGAAGTATCTATCTTACCCCTGGTGATATAAGCCTCTACATCCTTACAATGGTCCTCTAGCCAACCCTGCATAGCCATTTTGCACTTCCTGTTGATCCCATTTTTGAGAAATTTGTATTCCTTTTCACCTGCTTCATTTACTGCATTTTTTTATTTTCTCCTTTCATCAACTAAATTCAGTATCTTTTCTGTTACCCAAGGATTTCAACTAGCTCTCATCTTTTTACCTACTTGATCCTCTGCTGCTGTCACTATTTCATCTGTCAAACTACCCATTCTTCTTCTACCATATTTCTTTCACCCATTCATGTCAATTGTTCCCTAATGCTTTCTCGGAAACTCTCTACAACCTCTGGTTGTTTCAGTTTATCCAGGTCGCATCTCCTTAAATTCCCACATTTTTGCAGTTTCTTCAGTTTTTTTGTCCCTGAAAATGTCTTACAGTTTAAAACCGGATTCCTAAATATCTGTCTTACCATTATATAACATATCTCAAATCTTCCAGTGTCTCGAGGCCTCTCCCACATATACAACCTTCTTTCATGATTCTTAAACCAAGTGTTAGCTATGATTAAGCTATGCTCTGTGCGTAATTCTACCAGGCAACTTCCTCTCTCATTTCTTACCCCCATTCCATATTTACCTACTACTTTTCCTTCTCTTTCTTTTCCTACTATCAAATTCCAGTCCTCCATGACTATAAAATTTTCAGATCCCTTCACTATCTGATTAATTTTTTTAACATCATTGTTGCTGTTGTGGTCTTCAGTCCTGAGACTGGTTTGATGCAGCTCTCCATGCTACTCTATCCTGTGCAAGCTTCTTCATCTCCCAGTAGCTGCTGCAGCCTACATCCTTCTGAATTTGCTTAGTGTATTCATCTGTTGGTCTCCCTCTACAATTTTTACCCTCCACGCTGCCCTCCAGTACTAAATTTGTGATCCCTTGATGCCTCAGAACATGTCCTACCAACCGATCCTTTCTTCTAGTCAAGTTGTGCCACAAACTCCTCTTTTTCCCAATTCTATAAAATACCTCCTCATTAGTTATGTGATCTACCCATCTAATCTTCAGCATTCTTCTTCAGCACCACATTTTGAAAGCTTCTATTCTCTTCTTGTCTAAACTATTTATCATCCATGTTTTACTTCCATACATGGCTACACTCCATACAAATACTTTCAGAGACAACTTCCTAACAATACTCGATGTTAACAAATTTCTCTTCTTCAGAAACACTTTTCTTGCCATTTCCAGTCTACATTTTATATCCTCTCTACTTCGGCCATCATCAGTTATTTTGCTCCCCAAATAGCAAAATTCCTTTACTACATTAAGTGTCTCATTTCCTAATCTCATTCCTTCAGCATCACCCAACTTAATTCGGCTGCATTCCATTATCCTTGTTTTGCTTTTGTTGATGTTCATCTTATATCCTACTTTCAAGACCCTATCCTTTCCGTTCAACTGCTCTTCCAAGTCCTTTGCTGCCTCTTACAGAATTACAATGTCATTGACGAACCTAAAAGTTTTTATTTCTTCTCCATGGATTTTAATACAAACTCCGAATTTTTCTTTTGTTTCCTTGACTGCTTGCTCAATATACAGATTGAATAACATCGGGGAGAGACTACAACCCTGTCTCACTCCCTTCCCAACCACTGCTTCCCTTTCATGTCTCTCGACTCTTATAACTGTCATCTGGTTTCTGTACAAATTGTAAATAGCCTTTCGCTCCCTGTAATTTACCCCTGCCACCCTCAGAATTTGAAAGAGAGTATTCCTGTCAACGTTGTCAAAAGCTTTCTCTAAGTCTACAAATGCTAGAAATGTAGGTTTGCTTTTCCTTAATCTTTCTTCTAAGATAAGTCTTAGGGTCAGTATTGACTCAGGTGTTCCAACATTTCTACGGAATCCAACTGATCTTCACCGAAGTCGGCTTCTACAAGTTTTTCCTTTCGTCTGTAAAGAATTCACGTTAGCATTTTGCAGCTGTGACTGATTAAACTGATGGTTCGGTAATTTTCACATCTGTCAATAACTGCTTTCTTTGGGATTGGAATTATTATATTCTTCTTTAAGTCTGAGGGAATTTCGCCTGTCTCATACATTTTGAACACCAGATGGTAGAGTTTTGTCAGGACTGGCTCTCCCAAGGCTGTCAGTAGTTCTAATGGAATGTTGTCTACTCCCTGGGCCTTGTTTTGACTTAGGTCTTTCAGTTCTCTGTCAAACTCTTCACGCAGTATCATATCTCCCATTTCATCTTCATCTACATCCTCTTTCATTTCCATAATATTGTCCTCACGAACATCACCCCTGTATAGACCCTCTATATACTCCTTCCACCTTTCTGCTTTCCCTTCTTTGCTTAGAACTGGGTTTCCATCTGAGCTCTTGATATTCATACAAGTGGTTCTCTTTTCTCCAAAGGTCTCTTTAATTTTCCTGTAGGCAGTCTCTATCTTACCCCTCATGAGATAAGCCTCTACATCCCTTACATTTGTCCTCTAGCCATTCCTGATTAGCCATTTTGCACTTCCTGTCGATCTCTTTTTTGAGACGTTTGTATTCCTTTTTGTCTGCTTCATTTGATTTCATTTCATACATTTCTTCAATCTCTTCGTCATCTGTGGAGCTAGGTGGCATATAAACTTGTAATGCTGTGGTATGCCTGGGTTTCATGTCTACCTTGGCTACAATATTGTGTTCACTATGCTATTCATAGTAGCTTATCCATGCTCCTATTTTTTATTCATTATTAAACCTACTCCTGTATTACCCCTGCTTGATTTTGTATTTATAATGCTGTATTCACGTGACTAGAAGTCTTGTTCCTGTTGCTACCGAACCTCACTAATTCCACTATATCTAGCTTTAACCTGACCATTTCCCTTTTTAAATTTTCTAACCTACCTGCCTGATTAAGGGATCTGACATTCCAAGCTCTGACCCATAGAACACCAGTTTTCTTGAAAAAATTAGTAGTTAATAAATGAACCTCCCGAAAGTGCACTTAGTATCAATGACAACTGCTTTGAAAAGCCTTTCCCAAGCACTTTCACAGGAGTGTGTCCAAGTACTATCCTGAAAATGGGGAAAAGTTTCAAACCTTCAGCTAGTGTTGATTACTATGATTTGTCATGTAATTTGTTTAAAGATGTTATTGACCGTGCAATTTATCCTTTAACTTATTGTGTAAATAAATCTCACGATGAAAATAAGTTCCATGAGAAAGTAAAAATTTCTAGAGTTGTGCCCATATAAAAAAAGTTGAAAAGAACTGTCCCACTAGCTATAGGCTCATATCCATAACTCCTTTTTTTCTAAAATTTTTGAAACGATAATGTATAAAAAAGTTAGTGTTTATTTGGGCAAATAAAATATAATCAATGATAAACAATTAGGGTTCAGGAAAGGTAAAGGCACAACTGACTCAATGGATTCACGAGTAAAATTTGTCCTAATTGTGTTCGAGGTTAGGGGCTATGTATTGTGACCTCAGCAGAGCTTTTAATTGTGTAGAGCAGGGGTTCCCAACAAAATTTTCTCAAGGACCCCCTCATTGAGCATGATTGGTACCTTGTCATATCACAGTATCAGGTACCTAAAAAAGCAGAATTAAGAGTCTTTTTATACGTTTTCTGTTTTTGGTACTTAGAAAAAACATTGACATATTCATTATTGAAAAAATATTGAGCTTAAAACTTTTTCAATTTAGCCATCATTGTTATTGTTAAATTTTTGATTATTGCTCAAAATCTTTGTCTTCAAATCTGGGTGTTTAGTACAAACTCCTTAAAAAAATAAAAATTGAGTATGAACTGAAAATGACAGGAAAAAATTAAAACTGAGTGTATTGGTCTTTCAAGCATACTACACTTGAGATTGCATTGAGTAGACATGTGAAAAATAAGAAAACACTAATTTCATACAAGGTATTATTTATTTGAAAAAAATACAGTTACAACAAAGTACTCCATCAGTATATAGTTAGTTTTAATTTTGAGTTCTTCATGAGATTAATTCAATCTGACCTTTGAGTCCATTATTTTTGAAATATTAGGTTCCAAACTTGAAACTTTCACTCTGAAATCCGACCGCATGTCGAGCCGATTCCTATATTTGTTTTTCATGAAACACATGGAAGAAAATGCTTGCTCACACCGATATGTTGTTACAAATGGAAGGATCTTTTTCATTGCCTTATCTCCAAGTTTCTTGTAGTCCTTGCGTGCTGATGCCCAGAAGTCTGAAATTTTATCACCAATGAAAATGTTTATCATCGTACCTCAGCTGGACAGATCCACAAGTTGATCTTGCTCTTCTTCAGTGAGGCCTTGGATTATGTCTATTTCTTCACAGATAAAGGTATTTTGAATTCGTCTGTCATCAGGTTCAGGGAAATACTCTCTACAAGTGGTGGCTAGGCTGCGTAGACGCTTGGCTACATTGATCTTGATCTGGTCAGGAAAACTCTCCTCTGATGACTCCAAGAATTGTTTTAAAGTAGAAAAGTTAGTGACTAGTTTTTTATCCTTAACACCCAGATGTGACACTTTTTGACCATCGCACTAATCTTATCCTCAACTTTGAACATGTCTACATTTTTTCCTTGTAAACTCAAGTTTAACACATTCAAAAGTTCAAACACATCAGCTAAGTACGCAGCTGAGCAAAGCCAAGAGAAGTTAGTGAGAAAATCTGCGTACTTTGTGTCAAGAAGGAAGACACGAACCTCTTCTCTAAGTTCAAAAAATCATGACAAGATCCTACCTCAAGAAACCCATCTTACTTCCGTATGAATAAGAAGTTGCTCATGCTCACTGCTGGTCTCTTTACACAACAAAGAAAACAATCTGGATTGCAGATGTTGAGTTCTAATTTAGTTGATGATTTGAACTACTTCATTAAGTATCTTTTGCAAAGGTTCAGGCAATCTTTTGACTACTAAGGCTTCATGATGGATACAATAGAAAGTCCATTTCACCTCAGGGGCTACTGCTTTGATACGAGCTAGAAGTCCTGTTTTTTTGCCAGCCATTGACTTTGCTCCATCCATCGAGAAGCCTACACATTTTTTCCAGGTGTCAACGTGTTCATTGAGATAATTATTTAATGAAGTAAAAATATCGTCTGCTATTGTATGCAGTAGTTCGCATTAAAAAAGAAAATCTTCGAACACTTGGTCCTTCCATAAGAATCGTGTGTAAACCAACATTATAGCTTTTTTTGATATGTTTGTGCTTTCATCCAATTGTAGAGCATACATGTCACTCATGCAAAGTCTAGCCAGCAATGTTTCTTCAATATTAACTGCCATACCAGTAATTCGTCTTTGAACAGTATTATTTGAGAGTGGGACAGTTCCTATTATCTTAGCAGCTGCATCACCTAACATTCTCTTGCAAAGTATTATTGCTGATGGCAGTATAAGTTCCTCAGCAATTGTGTGGTTTTTCCCACACTTAGCAACAAGCTGAGCCACCTCATACGATGCAAGGGTTGCATTTTCACTTACATTTGCACCACAGCGTTTGGTAATTGTTTTACAAGATGTTTTCAACTCTCTTAATTTATTTTTGAAAAAATCTAATTACTTACTTTTGTACTCTGGGTGCTTTGTTTCAAGATGACGCCAGAGTTTTGCTGGTTTCATACATTCATTCATAAGGCTTTCATAGCAAATTACACATCAAGGTTTAGGCTGTTGCTCAGGTCCAGTGACTAAAACTGATTTCCAAGTAATCAGAGTTATATTTTCAAATTTTTCCAGTAAGCTTAATACTGATCTTGGAAGGGTTAGGTTCAAGGGACGCCAACGATTTAGGTTCAATGGACACTGACAACCTTGGTTCGAAAGTCACTGACTTACTTGCTTAAACATCAAATGCATTATCTTCATCTTCATCTGTAGGCCTCTCTCGTTTTAACAAACCACTTTTTAAGAACAGTCCACTTTTAACTACATGAACTGTAGCTTCTGCGAAAAACAATGCTTTACAAACACTACTGTTTGAATACAGAATATTGAATATGTAAACAACACAGTCTGTAAAACACTGGCAATAAATTAACAATGGCTGATTGTCATCTGAAATGCGAGTTTCTGTGTAAAGTGACTGTCAGTTGTCAGCTGCAAAGAGGCAGCGCATGCAGTCTAACAGCAGAACTATTTGCCTCTAGTTAATTCTAGTTTTGCACTAGTGTGTGCTAGTGTCAGTTGGCTCTAGAAAAATGCTAGACACAGAAGTTTGCATTCGCTAAAGCTCTGCTCATGCAGGAAGCGGTGAAAACAAAAAGTATGTTATCATACGAAATATATTTAATATATTTTTTGTTCAAAGAGCATCTTGCGGGCCCCTCTGGCACAGCTTGCAGACCCCTGGGGGTCTGCAAACCATCTGTTGGGAACCACTGGTACAGACCATAATACCTCATTGAATAAGCTACTCTATTATGGTTTTGATGGCAACAGTATAAATATGTTTAAATCTTTCATAGAGAACTGCCAACAAGTTGTGTGCATTAGTAGAGAGAAGTCAAATTTGGTTTATATTAGGTCTGGAATGCCACATGTGTCAGTGCTCGGATCTTTATTGTTTCTGTTAATGATTAATGATCCCCTCCCAGGGGACACACCTTATCATAGGCACCTCCAGTGCTGGGTGGGAGGCTCTGTTTGCTCTAATGAAGTTGAGAGCTGTACCAGTGGTAGCATAGCTACTGGCAGGGTCACCTAAGCTGGTGTGGCCTTGACTGAGGAGCTAGATGAAGTGTGACCCACACCATGGGGTAGGGGGGACTCTATAGGTTGTCAAGCCCTCTAGGGGAGCTAACCCCAAAACAAAAGCCCGGTCCTCTGTGTGCCTTGTAAAAAATCTATTATTGCGAATAATTCAACAAGGAATGCCGGACTGCCCCTATGTACACAAACTGCTAGGAAACAGGAATATGGATTTATCGACACTTATATTTGTAACATGGAACGTGCGCATGCTGTTGCAAACAGCAGTGATGAATAGTGTTGCAGAAGAGATGCTAAGGTATGAAATCGGAGATGTTGCACTGCAGGAAATCAGGTGGAAGGGAAGAGGAGAGATTTATAAGCAGAAATTCTCAATATACTTTTCTGGAAAAGATGAAAGACAAGGGGAGTATGGAGTTTGGTTTATAGTCTCCAAGGATATGCGTAGATCAACTATCACCTTCACCTCATATAATGAGAGAATATGTACTCTGCGTATGAAAGGCAGATTTCACTGTGTGACCTTTGCTAATGTATATGCACCAACGTAAGAATCAGATGAAGATACTGTAGACATCTTCTATGATTAACTACAGGAGGTGTGTGACAGAATACCCAGATATGATCCCAAAATAGTACTTGGCGACTATAATGGAAAACTGGTATGGGAATGGGATGCGTATATAGGTACACTGAATAAACTACTCCACAAATATCTTCACATAAGTATATATATTTACTGTAGTCGGACACATATACACGACACAAGATAGAAATGCAGACTGAAGGGATTAATATGGTGGCTTGGAAGAGCGATCTAAGGTCAAAGATTAAGTTGTTCATGGCCGATATGACCTATCAATGCCACACTGGGAAAGGAAGAGGCATTCAGAAGTGTGTTTGGTAAGGAAAGTCTGCATGATGAAAATAATAATAATGATATGAGGGTTCCCCAGTTTGCTTCTGCAAACAAGTTGACGGCAGTAAGTACCTGTTTTCCAAGGAAAAATATCTACAAATGGACATGGAAAATACCAGAAATAAATGAGGCAAACCAAATACACCATATTTTTATATCAAGGAGGTGAACATCTGATATGGAAAATGAGTGCACTTTCCAAGGAGCTAATTCTGACCATTACCTACTTAGATTTCCAGAAGGCTTTTGATACCATTCCTCCCAAGTGAATGTTAATCAAATTGCATGCATATGGAGTATCATCTCAGTTGTGTGACTGGATTCGTGATTTCCTCTCAGAGAGGTTACAGTTCATAGTGATAGATGGTAGATGGTAAATCATGGAGTAGAACAGCAGTGATATCTGGTGTTCGGCAACATAGTGTCATAGGCCCTCTGCTGTTCCTGACTTACATAAATGATCTGGGTGATAATCTGAGCAGCCCCCTTAGATTGTTTGCAGATGATGCTGTAATTTACTGTCTTGTAAAATCAGCAGATGATCAATTCCAATTACAAAATGATTCAGAATTTCTGTATGGTGCGAAAAGTGGCAATTGGCACTAAACAAAGAAAAGTGCGAGGTCATCCACATGGGTACTAAAAGAAATCCGATAAATTTTGGGTATATGATAAATCGCACAAATCTAAGGACTGTCAATTTGACTAAATACCTAGGTATTACAATTACGAACAACTCAGATTGGAATTACCACATAGGTAATATTGTGGGGAAGGTGAAACAAAGACTGCTCTTTGTTGGCAAAACAGAAGATGCAACAAACCCACTAAAGAGACAGCCTACATTACACTTGTCCATCCCCTGCTGGAATATTGCTGCATGGTATGGGATCCTTAGCAGGTAGGACTGTCAGAGGACATTGAAAAAGCGCAAAGAAGGTCAATAAGGGTGAGAGTGTCACTCATATGATACACGAGTTGTGGTGTCAGTCACTGACACAAAGGCGATTTTCTTTGTGGTGAGATCTATTTACGAAATTTCAATCACCAACTTTCTCTTCCGAATGCGAAAATATTTTGGTGACACCCACCTATGTAGGGAGAAATGATCATCATAATAAAATAAGAGAAATCAGAGCTCAAACGGAAAGATTTAGGTGTTCCTTTTTCCTGTGCGCCATTCGAGAGTGGAATGGTAGAGAATGAAAATGGTTCGATGAACCTTCTGCCAGGCACTTAAGCTTGAATGGCAGAGTTACCAAGTAGATGTTGATGTTGTATGAAAATGGTTCGATGAACCCTCTGCCAGGCACTTAAGCTTGAATGGCAGAGTTACCAAGTAGATGTTGATGTAGAGCCAAAGTGAGACAGAAACTTGCCATGGCTGCCAGAGGAAGCAGTACCAGAGTAAAGAAATGGAATATAGAACAATTGAAAGATAGGTCTACTGTTCAGGAGTACCTGAACAGATTGAGACAGAAGTTACAAACAAAAGATGGTGGAGATGATACAGACAAAGAATGGAACTCTATTAAAGATGTCATTAGTACAACAGTGCATGAAATACTGGGAGAAGTGAGGAGACTGGTATGATGAATGTAGACAAGCAGTGGAACAGAAAAAGGAAGTAAGGCTGAAATGCTTGCAGCAGAATACTAGATCAAATCAAGCATTATATAATGGAAAGAGAATAGAGGCAGCAAGAGTATGCAGAAGGAGAAAAAGGGAAGCCATGAAGAGAGAGGAGATGGAAGAGCAGTACAAAAAGAATGAAAGCAGAAAATACTACAAAAAAGGAACTCAGGAATATAGACTAAAAATAACAGTTTGAAAGCACAAAGAGGGAAATTTGCTGACAGATAAACAAGATGTTCTGGATAGATGGAGAGAATATTTCAAGGGAATTTTGGAAGGCAATCCTACCAGGAATGGGCAGCCACTCTATTATACCGTAGATCCAGAAATAGAGGAACCAACATTAGAGGAAGTACGGAAGGTAGTGCATTGTTTAAAAATTTATAAAGCACCAGGAACCAATGAAATAATTGCAGAACTGCTAAAAATGGGGGAACTGATCTTCATAAGCAGATCCATAAGCTTATTAAGTTGAAATAAAAGCAGGAAAGAATCCCAGAAGAATGGACCTTAGGTGTAATCCAACCAATACACAAGATGGGAGACAAGATCTGCTGTTCAAATTACCGAGGAATTGCCTTGCTGAATGTAACCTATCGGATCTTCTCTAGTATTATCTACAACAGATTAGCACCATATTCAGAAGAGATTTTGGGGGAGTATCAGTGTGGATTTCGGCCTAATAGATCAACAACAGACCAGATATTTGTGTTGAGGTAAATACATGAAAAGACATATGCTTCAAGCAGGCCTTTGATAGAGCACAAATGCTAAATGATTTGCTGCTGCTTGGTATACCATCAAAGTATGTCTCACTTATTCAGGCAACATTGGCTGGTTCCAAGGCTGCAGTGTGAGTGGATGGAGAACTGACCAATTGGTTTAGCATTAGTAAAGGTGTCAGACAAGGGGACACACTCTCTACAATGATTTTCAATGTGACTCTTGAAGCAGCCATGCGGAAGCTTCAGATATCTGGTTACATAGGCACAAAGTTGACTTAGATATGTGCATATGCTAATGATCTAACAATTATTAGTAGAAGAAAGGTGTCACTAGAGAGGACAATATGTGAGATGAAAGAAGTGACAGGACCTAGAGGCCTTTCTATAAATGAAACAAAAACTAAGTACACGAATTTCACCAGAAAGGAAATTAATAACTTGGACAGATTATTAGCAGACGGTTCAATTTTGAACATGTGCAGAAATTTGACTATTTGGGCTCTAATATTAACGGCACAAATTCCATGTTAACTGAAATAAAACTGCGCATCCTAAGTGGTAATAGATGCTCCCATGTTTAACAAATTGTTGGCCTCTAGGTTATTAAATAGGCAGCTGAAACTGCAACTATATAAGGTCATGATCAGGCCAGCTCTAACCTATGGATGCGAAACATGAATGCTAACCAGTGTTGATGAGCAACAGCTCAGGATATTTGAACATAGATTGCTGCGTAAGATCTGAGGGGCAATTCAGGATAATAATGGTTTCTGGAGATCTAGAACGAGTCCTGAGCTGGACTGCCTCATTACAAGGAGCTAACATCATAAAAATTATAAAAAGCAGAATAGCCTGAGTTGGGCATGTCCTCAGGATGGATACTGGAAGAACAACAAAAAAGATTTTTGAATGGAGGCCAGCCGGAAGAAGACAGAGAGGTAGGCCATAAAAACAGTGGATAGATGATGGGGAAGAAGGTATAAAATCTCTCAGAGTCAGAGGACAGCAGACAATGGCACTGCAGGGGGCAGAATGGAAGAAACTTGTTGATAAGGCTAAAACCCACAGAGGGTTGTGAGAAGAGAATGATTAATGATCTACCTTTATTCACAAATTCTCACACAGTACTGTATGCTGATGACACAACTTTTTGAAATAAAAGCACAGATCTAGCCACACTGAAAACATGGACCAAAAATACCCTTGCTCAATCTTCATTACAGTTCAGAGTGAATGGTTTTGAAATCCATGCAATGTAAATTGTCTCTGGATGAATAAACTACTGCTACTACAACTACTACTACTAAAAGTAAAACCCAGGAACTTTACATTTGCTTGAAGGAGATCCCTAAGCACCATGAACTAAAAACTGTTGAAATTTTAGGTGTTACTACTGATAACTAATTGACCTGGGAACCACACATCAAAAATATATCAGGTAGACTTTCAAGAGTTATTTATTTAATTAGGAATTTAAAAAGATATGTTCCAGATAACTATGTAAGATCAGCATATTTTGCATTCTTCCAAGCATTTTATCATGTGGAATTTTATTGTGGGGTATTAATAGCCACATAAATGATATTTTGCTTTTGCAGAAGAAAGTATTGAGAATAATTGCTGATTCTAGTAAATCAGAACACTGTAAACCTCTGGTTGTTAAATTGCAATGTGTAACAGTTGTAAGCCTATTCATTTATAATGTTCTGTTGTACATTCTAAACGATGTTTCTAAATTTGTATTGAGAAGTGATATTCATAGCTATAATACTAGAAACACAACAAGTGTAGACATGCCACATCATAGACTATGTAAATCACAGAACTCCTACCTAGTCCTTGGACTAAGGACATTTAATAGACTAAGCAAAGATTTTAAAGAATTGCCTGTAAACGTTTTTAAAGCCAAATTGTATAAGCTACTAGTACTTGATCCTTTTTACACTGTTGTAGAATTTTTTAAGAGGAAAGTATTGCTTGGTAACATGTGGTTTCTACTTTTATCCATTTCACACAAACTAAAGTATGTTGGGAAATGTATGCTCTTGACTTTGTCTATTGCTTTAACAAGCTTAATGACAATAAAATTTTATTATTATTACTTCATTTCTCTGAGCTAAATGTAACTTCCTTCTTTTTTTTTAACTGTGTCTTACATCCATAAATGTAAATGCATTGTGCTTTGATTTGTCAATTATTTCTATTGACAGCTTGCAATGGTCTGAAATTAATATTTAATACCTGAACTTTTTGTATAGACTGATGACATGATCTACCAGTGTTGCTAATGGTGGAACAGCAGCATGCCATATAGTAGTCTCCCCCCCGCCCTTGTCAATTTAGGTTGTGAAGTTCTGATTACATCATATAAGTCTCTTGAATGAGATTTGCCTTCTAATGTTTTTTATATTATCACCTACTACTATTATTTAAGGGAATTCTCTGGTATCCTTTTCTAGTAGTACATGCAGTTACTTGAGAAAATGTCTTACCTGACAACTTGGAGATCAGTACTGCCCTAGTATTAAGCTCTTCTTCCTTTCTCTGTATAGCTGCTGCTTCAAGACAATTTCTGTATGTTTCTGTCAGTCCACAAAGTGGTATCCTTTACCTTTTTGTTTAAATATATAGCAACTCTGCCTCCCTTATGTCCCTGTCCACTGAAACATGCAAGTCTCTTGTATCCAAAAATGTGGCTGGAATATTTACATTGTTTTGTGTATTATAAAAGCTATGTCTTGGTTTGTCTCAATCTTTGACATCAATGCCATCTGGCGCAAGTTAAAACAATACAATCCTCAAGTCTGCTGTCTTCAGTCTGACATGAAGTTCCCAGATAATATCTTCTGTTTCAAATGTTGTCTAACGGTAATTGCATTCAAGACAGAATGTTTTTCTTGTATTGCTAACTTATATGAACCTGCTTAATCACATTGTAGGTACTTTTACCCAGTATGTATTTTCACTCCTGATGTTACTTTGACCTCATAATTATTATGTATTAGCTTTCGTAAATTGTCTTTAGTGTAAATTTGCCGCAATTATCTGATGACGACTCAAAACCCATCATACATAAGGTTTTTAGCAATTAAGACATTTCCATAGAATTACTACATGGAAAGTCTGATTGGTCGCATACCTTATAAATGGAAGACTTCATCTGTCAAATGGAAGAACGTTGTACATCTTGATTACATTTTCTTCCAGTCCATGTTCACACAATCTCTGGTTTCTCAGAATCAATTATTACCTCTATTGCTCTCAATATCCTAGCAGAATAGTGTCCTTTTTGAAGTAAAATTCTTACATTTGAAGCATATCATGTTGAGAAATATGTGTAGCTAAAAAAATGAACAAAGGTAGAAAGTGAGCAGCATAGCAAATGCAAATTCCACTTTCACTCTGAAAAATGCTCTAAAACTGCAAAAACAGGAAAGATGTGTTCTCATGAGTGAAGTCTGAACAAAAAACAGGTGAAATACATCTTTACTGTAAGTGCAGTTACTGCAGCTCAGACACATTTATTGTCTATAAAAAACATCACTGACAACTTGTAAAGAATATTCAGTGCAAGAAAGTGTAGTTAAGATCCAGGAAAATAGAATTACCTTTATGCAGTAATGATGAAATTATTCTCTACATTACTGTAAAGTCTCTTAAAGTCCAACTTAAAACAACTGCTCTACTGACTAGAAAGAATCAGTTACAGCATCTTCTGTACCAATAAAAATTGGGTGTATGACTCCAAAATAGTTTACAATTTTCCTCTTTCTATCTCCTGGTTGGTAAATTCTGCCAACCAAGCATTGAACAGTATCAATCTACATAAAAACTCCTATTATGGAAGATGAATCTCAAAAGGTACTGAAGACAAGGAAAAATATATCTAAAAACAAAGATGATGAGACTTACCAAACAAAAGCGCTGGCAGGTCGATAGACACACAAACAAACACAAACATACACACAAAATTCAAGCTTTCGCAACAAACAGTTGCTTCATCAGGAAAGAGGGAAGGAAAGGGAAAGACGAAAGGATGTGGGTTTTAAGGGAGAGGGTAAGGAGTCATTCCAATCCCGGGAGCGGAAAGACTTACCTTAGGGGGCAAAAACGACAGGTATACACTCGCACACACGCACATATCCATCCACACATACACAGACACAAGCAGACATTGACATCTCTGCCCAAACTCTTTGCCTTTACAAATGTCTGCTTGTGTCTGTGTATGTGCGGATGGATATGTGCGAGTGTATACTTGTCCTTTTTTCCCCCTAAGGTAAGTCTTTCTGCTCCCGGGATTGGAATGACTCCTTACCCTCTCCCTTAAAACCCACATCCTTTTGTCTTTCCCTCTCCTTCCCTCTTTCCTGATGAGGCAACTGTTTGTTGCGAAAGCTTGAATTTTATGTGTATGTTTGTGTTTGTTTGTGTGTCTATCGACCTGCCAGGGCTTTTGTTTGGTAAGTCTCATCATCTTTGTTTTTAGATATATTTTTCCCACGTGGAATGTTTGCCTCTATTATATTGAAGACAAGAAAAGGTATATAAATCTAAAAATATAATTGCTAGATGTAAATCACACGAGACTGTAAACTAAAAATAATTCTAAAGCAGCTTGGAATGATACTGAAAAGGAAATGATTAATTGTAGTAAAGAAAATAGTGTCCCACTTGTCTTTACGATTCTCAATATTCTGTAAATCATACTAACTGCACCACCCTGCTCAGTAATTGCACCTTGGATGATGTAGAAACCTTGTTTCCTCTGACTGAACACTGTGTGAAATTCTTTACCATAAATTTCCTTGGTCAATAATTACTGGAGGAATGCAAGTACAAAATTTTTCAGGAAGTTGCTACTTTCAGAGCCTTTAAATAAATATAAGGGAGCATCAGATACTTAGCTGAAGTGCACTGAATTTCATTCTGTTGAACTCTTAGTAATGAACCAAATTGAAATGAGATTCAGAAGTGGAAAATATCTTGTAATTGAACTTTCTGGCAGATTAAAACTGTGTGCCCGACCGAGACTCGAACTCTGGACCTTTGCCTTTCGCGGGCAAGTGCTCTACCACCTGAGCTACCGAAGCACAACTCACGCCCGGTACTCACAGCTTTACTTCTGCCAGTGTCTTGTCATCTCAGCGCACACTCCACTGCAGAGTGAAAATCTCATTCGGGAATATCTTGTAATTGTTATGCAAGCAATTTTATTTTGCAATATATTGTTACAACAGACTTCAGTCCATCATGTGATAAGGAGCTTCAAATTCATGCCACACACACTGCTCTGCAGACATCTAAATTTTCTCCACTAGTTACATAGCAATTCATTTTAATGTAATCAAGTAGTATTTCAAATAAAGGTTTTAATTGCACATGCAAATAAAAGGATAAAGGTATCAATTGAAAGACAACATTGCAAAAAAGTTTTTACTTTCTTTATTAATATCGCTTGGGTTCCCACATCAACAGGGGTACCAAGCACAATGCGTTACTCTTTGTTTTACATGGCGAGTTTCCCCAGTAGGCCTACAAACCATGGAATGTACAGATGCACACACACATCTAAAACTTAGTACCGACAGTAATTATGGTCAGAATCAACATGAACATTTAATATTTCACTTTCAGGCTGCCTCAGTGCCGAAACAATATTCACTTTTTCAGCAAGGGTTGGTTTCTTCAAAATGCCCTTTGGCTGTTTGTTACATTTACCAGATCTTTGTTGCACTTTCACCCTCTCAGTGCTGGGGCACCATGGAGCTTCCCTGCAGTCTGATTGAAAAAGTGACGGTGAATGAGCTGCATCTTTCTGTAGTGACATCAGGATTTCTGTGGACACTTTATCAAAATTTGGTATGTGGACACCATTTCTCGGGCCAGAGATGTGTTCTCATGAACATTAGTATTTGTTTGCAGTGCACACAAAATGACAGAAGCCTCTTCTGTTACCATTGCTTCAGTTGGTGTAAATGTGGCATTCGAATGTAATGCATACGTCATTGCATGAATGTGTTTGAATATGTTCAAATGAATTAAATTATCTGCACAGGAACAACTGAAAGCATGTATATATATATTGCATTTGGAACACTTCAACTTGCACTCCAATTTACATTCAATGTTATTTAAAATCACAGTATGTATTTGGGATTTCATGCAAAACTGTGCCATCAGTATTGACTGTAATGTCATTCTCCTTAACACTACATGAAGCTTTATGACGAGCCCCAATAACATTGATTCTATGTGAATGACCACCCTTATATACAGCTTAACCATACGAGCACAGTTCGTCATGCACTAATTTCATCAACACAACAAGTAGTTTGTCAAGTCTATTGTTTGTTTTTCCCTTTAGATAACAATATTTTAAAACTCGATGCATTGCTTCAAGGTGCATATTTGTATTTATACCCAGATTGTGACGGTGACAGTATGCCCACTGCTGAGGCCGGAATAAGTAATTTGAAGAGAAATATACACCAAAGTCTCTTGACCTTCATCTGATTGAAGCTGCCCGACAAATGATTCCAGCAGCTCATTAAAATTGTCTATGTCCACTTCTTCAAGCAATGTACGAAGATCTTTGTACACAAGTGCTTTCTTTTCTTCATTGCCATGGACTTTCTTCAAATTAGTCTGCCAGCTGCGATCTGTGTGCCAAACACACAGTAGATTATTTTCTGCAGGTCCCATGACTCATGACCAAGCACTACAGAAAGTATTAGTGTCATCGGACATGAATACAGACGTTTTTATGATGCCAGCTCTCTCTTTCACAGCACAAAAGAAACAAGTAATTATGGATGTAGTCTCCCGATTTGAAACACAGAATGCTACAGGCATACCTGAACCAAAATCGCCTGCCACTAACAGTGTGGTCACCAACAGCTTGTAAACATTTGTACAATGTGTGGAGTCTACACATACAGTATTTCGTCCAAATCTCTGTAATAAGTGCTTCGGATAGTCGGTCATTAACACTATCACCGAGTCAGTGCTATCAAAATCTTTCCTGGCCTCGCCTTCTTTCTTATACAGGGGAACACAGTCTTTCATTTTCTCCAAACACATACTAACACCAACTTCATCAATGTTATGCTGCTGATCGTCACCAATGGTGAAGTCTCTCTTAATGTTATCAAGGCAGGAGATGCAACCTCTCCACTCCGCAGGAATGAATTGAGTCCCGCACATCATCCAGAATTCTCTGGAAAGTGACCCAATTCTGAGTATGTACATGAAGACACTATGCAGAAAGTACACTGCGGTTAACCACCCCCAATAAAATAAATTCATGCAATATAACAGTTGCTAAGTACTTATAAACTGGATAGTTTAACAAATGGCTTAACAGTATATTCAGCGTACCCTTCCAACAGTACTACATCTACATTTATACTCCGCAAGCCACCCAACGGTGTGTGGCACTTTCCTGTTCCAGTCACGTATGGTTTGTGGGAAGAACGACTGCCGGAAAGCCTCCGTGCGCACTCGAATCTCTCTAATTTTACATTCGTGATCTCCTCGGGAGGAGATGCCATTAACACACTGGAGATGGAAGAATAAACTGAGATCTGATTACAGCACCTGTTGCAATGTGATATTTCCCAGTTTCAGCTACCAAGACTATTTTCAAATGGTTACGAGGTCTACAAGTACATGTCAGAGCATTGTAACTGGTGTTTTCATCTATTATCAAATCCATCATTGTAGTTGCAGATGCCCTGATACACCATTTTTAACATGCTGCACAAGAAACAATAAATGTATTGCCTTTAGTGTACCCAGATGCATTAATGATCTATTCTTAAATAGATTATTATGACACAAGCAATAACACAGGGCAATACATAAGTATTTCAGAACTTATTTCTACACTTGCAATACTGTAATGTATTACACCTGCTCTCACACACCCAAGTGCATGGCATTACAATCACCAATATTGTGGTCAATATGGATCACAACATCTTGTCTTTTACAACTGCATTCATGCTACCATCACAAATTGTATACATATGAACTGCCAATCGACATATGACGCCTTTTACTCCACATCAAATAACCATAACAATACACTCCTGGAAATGGAAAAAAGAACACATTGACACCGGTGTGTCAGACCCACCATACTTGCTCCGGACACTGCGAGAGGGCTGTACAAGCAATGATCACACGCACGGCACAGCGGACACACCAGGCACCGCAGTGTTGGCCGTCGAATGGCTCTAGCTGCGCATCATTTATGCACCGCCGCCGTCAGTGTCAGCCAGTTTGCCGTGGCATATGGAGCTCCATCGCAGTCTTTAACACTGGTAGCATGCCGCGACAGCGTGGACGTGAACCGTATGTGCAGTTGACGGACTTTGAGCGAGGGCATATAGTGGGCATGCGGGAGGCCGGGTGGACGTACCGCCGAATTGCTCAACACGTGGGGCGTGAGGTCTCCATAGTACATCGATGTTGTCGCCAGTGGTTGGCGGAAGGTGCATGTGCCCGTCGACCTGGGACCGGACCGCAGCGACGCATGAATGCACGCCTAGACCGTAGGATCCTACGCAGTGCCGTAGGGGACCGCACCGCCACTTCCCAGCAAATTAGGGACACTGTTGCTCCTGGGGTATCGGCGAGGACCATTCGCAACCGTCTCCATGAAGCTGGGCTACGGTCCCGCACACCGTTAGGCCGTCTTCCGCTCATGCCCCAACATCGTGCAGCCCGCCTCCAGTGGTGTCGCGACAGGCGTGAATGGAGGGACGAATGGAGACGTGTCGTCTTCAGCGATGAGAGTCGCTTCTGCCTTGGTGCCAATGATGGTCGTATCCGTGTTTGGCGCCATGCAGGTGAGCGCCACAATCAGGACTGCATACGACCGAGGCACACAGGGCCAACACCCGGCATCATGGTGTGGGGAGCAATCTCCTACACCGGCCGTACACCACTGGTGATCATCGAGGGGACACTGAATAGTGCACGGTACATCCAAACCGTCATCGAACCCATTGTTCTACCATTCCTAGACCGGCAAGGGAACTTGCTGTTCCAACAGGACAATGCACGTCCGCATGTATCCCGTGCCACCCAACGTGCTCTAGAAGGTGTAAGTCAACTACCCTGGCCAGCAAGATCTCCGGATCCGTCCCTCATTGAGCATGTTTGGGACTGGATGAAGCGTTGTCTCACGCGGTCTGCACGTCCAGCACGAACGCTGGTCCAACTGAGGCGCCAGGTGGAAATGGCATGGCAAGCCGTTCCACAGGACTACATCCAGCATCTCTACGATCGTCTCCATGGGAGAATAGCAGCCTGCATTGCTGCGAAAGGTGGATACACACTGTACTAGTGCCGACATTGTGCATGCTCTGTTGCCTGTGTCTATGTGCCTGTGGTTCTGTCAGTGTGATCATGTGATGTATCTGACCCCAGGAATGTGTCAATAAAGTTTCCCCTTCCTGGGACAATGAATTCATGGTGTTCTTATTTCAATTTCCAGGAGTGTATGAATTTCTCAGGAGTAGGAAACAATGTTCCTTCACTGCAAAAACGTAAAAGTCAACAACATATAACTAAAAGCAAGCCTAACAATGGATTCTGAAACTTTCATGCCATATTTACTTCGGGATCACTGAAAGGCCAGCAAAATTCTAGAATTAATTTAATACTCACCAGCGATGGCTTCTCTGTCAGAACTACTGAGATGGAGGAAAGCAATGTTGTGCTCGTGGCCGAAATGTGTTCTGTAGTAAATGACACTACAAATTCCACTTTCTTCTTCGTGACGCCCTATGGCAGCAATGCAATGGTTCCCCATCTTGCAAATGCCACCTGACTTCGAAGGAAATGTGCCACTTCTGTGGCACACAAAGGTGGTTTTCCCAGTGCCATCCTTTAAATGCATTGTACCATAACGAAAGACAAAACTACTTTTTGTTTTTCTCTCCTCCTCAGACTTCCACTTCAGAAAGTCTAAAACAAAAGCATTGATGAAAAACAATTACATTCAGATTAAACAAGTGCAAAGCACACAGCAGCAGTAAAAGAAACAAACTGCATTGTTAGATACCCTCACGAGTTGCTGACACCATATGGTTACTGGTGTGATTTTAATCATTTAAATTTGCAACAATTTGACCTTTACTTAATGTAGCATACATTAAGTTTACAGTTTATGCGAAATGCGTCTTTTCAGGCTTTCAAATAAACACATGTTCTATTGACCAACCACAACAAGAGCTAATAGCCACGGGTCAGGCAAGTATGTAGTAATCAACAATGGAGTGTTCTCAAAAATGAAATGTTCTGCAAGGTTCGCAGGAGAGCTTCTGTAAAGTTTGGAAGGTAGGAGATGAGTTACTGGCAGAAGTACAGCTGTGAGGGCGGGACGGGGCGTGAGTAGTGCTTGGGTAGCTCAGTTTGTAGAGCACTTGCCCATGAAAGGCAAAGGTCCCGAGTTCGAGTTTCAGTCCGGCACACAGTTTTAATCTACCAGGAAGTTTCAATGGACGATATTAATTTAAGTAGGCAGTGTACATTTAACTTACCGTCCTTCGTTTGAAATTCACTAATTTCTTTTACCATCTCAACCATGTGCTCCTGCTCCACATGTAGTCGCCACTTAGCCAAAAAATTACATTTAAAGCTGCAGCCACTTTTTGGCGTCACAGTATGAATCATCGCCAATTCAAAGGATTCCTGAAAGATATGGAAGCGGAGTATGGGGATATACCTTACCACAATACAGCCCACTGGCTGAGTTGGGGAAAAGTTCTTGATGTTTTCTTTGCCTTTCGTGAGGATATATCCCTTTTTCTCGAAATGAAAGGGGAACAAATGCGCTGTCTGAAAGATATAAAATGGATAACAGACCTGGCGTTCCTAGCTGACGTAACAATTCATCTGAATAATTTAAATCTGTGATTGCAGGGCAAAGGGCAGCTAATCGTTGACATGCACGACCAGATCAAAGTGTTCATGGTAAAGCTACGTTTATTTGAGAGGCAGTTGAGTAATGGACATTTAACGTTCTTCAATCGTCTTGCTTCTTTAAAACTACCTGAAGGTACTACTTTCAGCGATTACCAAGCAAAGTTAAAGCAGCTCATCACGTTGTTTGAAACACGATTCCGAAGAGACCTCACTAGTTTGGAAATGGAACTTAAGGTGTTCAGCACTCCTTTTTCAGTTTCCCCCGATGAGTTGTCATCGTCACTTCAATTGGAGATTATTGATTTGCAAAATTCAACTTTGTTGAAAGAGATGTACTACAACACGCTGGATTTGTCACGATGGTATCGTTTATTACAGCAAATAACATTTCCCAAGCTTCACAACAATGCCGCTCAGATCATGTGGATGTTTGGATTTACGTATTGTTGTGAGCAGATTTTCTCAGCAATGAAAAGAGTAAACAGTAAGGAACGATCGTTTCTTCAGGATGCAACAATGAAAACCATCCTCCGCATTAACGCTGCAAACACTTTGACGCCTATTTCCGATCTTGTAATGAAAAGGAAATGTCAAGATACAGAGGCCCAATAAATTTAATATGCAATTTCTGGTAAAACAGTTGTTTCTTATTTATTTCCTGAACATCGTATTTCCTGGTGTAGCATGCCACCACGTCTTAGCAGCTATGAGGTTGTCGATCTTGTAAGACGCAGCTGGCACATCAAAACTGCCTCAGCCAGATGTGCCGGCCCAATTGAATGGTCACAGCGAGCGACACGGCTCCCTGGAGCAGGGAGCGCTCTGCGGCTCACAACGGAGCCAACGAGCTGGAACAGCCTGGGCTACTGTACAGGACGCGATGAATTTAACTTTCAGCCAATCAGCATCGCGACCAGCAGGTCGCCAGACACAAGCGTATGAACTTGCTTTGAAAATCCGTGGCTACATAAGAGTGATTTTGTCAAACACGTTCGACTGCCTCTGTCTTACTCTGAATGTACGTCTGCGCACTAAACCTACGAAATACTACCGCTCCACTCAATTCCCAAATGACCGAGGTGAAAAGTCGATATTACGACAGTATAGCCAATATTGTAAACCAATCATTCAGCAGTAAAACATTACAATACTTGGTACATTCTTGTAGAAACAACCAAAACTACTGATTGCAAATAGAAATACTTATCTACTGAATAATCTTCATTTCCAAGTTACAAAGAAACTTGTACCAAAAGGCCATGACAATTATTTAATTCAGTATTGACTGGAAAACTTAAGCTGCACTGTGATTTCAATAAATGAACACCGACTTAGCAATGAGGAACTAAAATTAAGTGTACCATTTGGATATGAATTGGCAACTAGCTACTGTAGAACAAGTATTAAACATGTTGGTTTATCTGTACATGTTAAAAATAGTGTGAACCAAATCTATGAAGTTATAGATGTAAGTCGACTGTGCATAGAAGCAAAGTTTGAAGCTGCATCCATAATGTTGCGAAACCAGGAAATGATAATAGCTTCAGTATACCATCCCCGAAAACAAAATGAAGATCTGTTTGTGGAGCTTCTGGAGAAACTGATACTCTTACTACTCAAATTAAAAAAATACAGAATACTAAAATTTGGTGATACCAATACAGACATTAGGTTTAAGAATAGAAATGTTGATCACTTACTACATACATTAAAATCCCTTACCTTAAGTTGAGTAAACGACAAACCCACAAAACAGGAAGCATGTCTTAGATAACATAATTTGTGATTTTCATCTAAGCAAAACAGAATTCAGCACAATAAACCTAGGCATTTCAGATCATTAGGGACTATGGCTCAGACAAACCCTTCCACAGACTGTAGAAAAATTATAAGACCAATTAACGAATCAGAGCTAAACAAATTAATCAGTGAACTGAATTTAATAAAATGGGATAAAATAATAACCACTGCGGGTGCAAATGAATCTACCAACAAATTTCTAGAACTGTTAACTAAAAATTTTGAAGCATGTTGTCCTAAACGCTGCAAGAAAATATCAAAGCAAAATCGTTACACCAAACTACAAAATATAAAAAGCTGGTACACCCCACATCTAAGTAGAATAAGAATCATAATGGTACTCTATCATGATAGGTCCAAGCACAATAATGCTGACAAGGAAATGTACATGAAAGTCGAAAAGATTTACAGGTCTGAAATCAAGGCAGCTAAGAGCAAAGCAAATGATACATATATACTGAACTCGGTAAATAAATGCAAAGCTGCATGGTAAATTATTAAAACAGAAACTAACTGTGATGATAAAATATACCAGCCACCAATTCCACCTGATATTCTAACGTGTATTTTGTCAGTCTTCAATCAGATAGCAGCATAATGGAGAATGTGATTAAAGCACAGGCACTGTTGCCAGAAATGAACAGTAAGGAGATAGACAGCTTTCGCTGGACTTGTGTAACTGAGAAAATGGTCAATGAACCATTGGCTAAGCTGAGTAATTATACAGCAGAGGATTACTATGGTCTCTCAAATTATGTTATTAAATATACCAGAAATCAAATTGTATCGCAACTGACTAAAATAATCAACAAAATTTTAAATGAAGGTAATTATCTAGAACCTTTAAAAATATCTGTAGTTAAACCAGTACACAAGAAAGGAGATATAGCATTACCAGATAATTATCGACCAGTATCACTTATACCCATAATATCAAAAATAATAGAATACTGCATGCATAAACAGATAAGTCAACATTTTGAACATAATGATATACTCACCTCCTCATGGCATGGTTTCAGATCCAGCCTTTCTACAGTCAAAGCAGTTGAGAGCATGGTAGCGAAAATATACAATTGTTTTGAAAATAAAGATATTATCTGTGCAACACTGTTGGATCTCAGAAAAGCTTTTGATATGGTCTCCCACAATATTCTCATAACAAACTCTACCACTATGGAGCGAGAGAGAATGCTCTATGCTTAATGCAGTCATACTTGAACAGTAGAAAACAGTTAGTTAAGGTAAATAATCAAATGTCAGAATGTCTCTCAGTTGTAAAGGGCATACCTCAAGGATTTGTTCTTGGACCTTTCCTTTTCATTAATTACATAAATGATTTACCTGCAGTTGTATCATGTGATGCAGTGCTGTATGCTGATGAGACAACATTCATCACATGTGATACCAATCTAAAAAATGTGCAACACAGCATGGCAGTGGCATTGGAGATGTGGACTACTTGGTTTGCAGCAAACGTACTGCAGAAGAATGATAGTAAAACTGAAGCTATTGTATTCAATTTAAATACTCCCACTCATGATAACAAAACAGTAAAATCATTATGATTTCATATAGCTCAAAAGCTCGTCTGGGATACCCACACAGGCAAGGTATGTGGCAAATTGACACGTGCCATATATCTTATGTACAAGCTGAAGAGCAGTGTCAGCAAAGAACTTCTTTTATATGCATATTTTGCATTATTTCATTCTCACCTGTGTTATGGAATACTATTATGGGGCAATTCCGTAGGATAAAAATTAGTGTTTAAATGGCAAAAGAAAAATTATCTGTTTGATTATGTATTTGCCATTCACTGAACTATGTGGTTCATAGATCTTGTAATTGATCTATTAGCAAACTTCTTGTTGTTATTGACATTTGCACAAATACGTATTGTATCCATCTTGGATTATTGTATTGTAATTAATGGAATGTAGTCGAATTAAGTAGTAAAGGAGTTTTGCTATTTGGGGAACAAAATAACTGATCATGGTCGAAGTAGAGAGGATATAAAATGTAGACTTGAAATGGCAAGGAAATCGTTTCTTAGGAAGAGAAATTTGTTAATATCGAGTATTGGTTTTAAGTGTCAGGAAGTCGTTTCTGAAAGTATTTGTATGGAATGTAGCCATGTATGGAAGTGAAACGTGGACGATAAATAGCTTAGACAAGAAGAGAATAGAAGCTTTCGAAATGTGGTGCTACAGAAGAATGCTGAAGATTAGATGGGTTGATCACATAACTAATGAGGAGGTATTGAATAGAATTGGGAAGAAGAGGAGCTTGTGGCACAACTTGACTAGAAGAAGGGATTGGTTGGTAGGACATGTCCTGAGACATCGAGGGATCACCAATTTAGTATTGGAGGGCAGCGTGGAGGGTAAAAATCGTAGAGGGAGACCAAGAGATGAATACACTAAGCAGATTCAGAAGGATGTAGGCTGCAGTAGGTACTGGGAGATGAAGAAGCTTGCACAGGATAGAGTCGCATGGAGAGCTGCATCAAACCAGTCTCAGGACTGAAGACCACATCAACAACAACAGTTAATAATATTTGCAATAGAGAAGTTTATATTATTATTGTTATTGTTATTATTATAATGTTATTCCTGACGACACCAATTCCATGTAAATATGCTCAACGGTGGAATAAAACATTTATATTTGTATTTGAAATCGAGAGGTCGAAATGTGATAGTGCTAGCGTGGTCGACTGGTACGAAACAACATGGCGCTAAAAATGACTGTGAAAGTATTGAGCGCGAACGGTTCAAGTGCTTGCATATTTTCGCCAGAAGTAAATATGCTGTGTGTATCATTTCTGACATATTTCGTCTCCCAGAATGCTGGTCTCGTTTGAAATATCTCCGAAAGTTATCCTAAATTTCTACAAAGTAACATCTATTATGACAGCTATTCCCCGCTAAACACAAATGCTGGTACTAAACGTAACATACTGAAAAATAACTATATTTGTATATATAATTCCTTCCTATGATTTGTGTTAAGTGGTCAAGATATGAAAATATAAAGTGATTACAGATGCACCGTACGGAAGCTAGAAACTAATGGTTCGGTTTTTACATAGCGTAATACAATTTGCAGACTATCGTCTTATCGCATTTAATAATATTTTATGAAAGTTGTGATTGCCCTCAGTTATAGATTTAATTCGCGTCATAGGCTACGTTAAACATAAATTCTCTGCAGTTGTGCAAGTTGGTTGGCTCTGTGTGCCACTTAATGATCATCATTTCATACTAATTTCGTATTACTTTCCTTTGTGCCGGTACCAATTAATTGTGGTTAAAGAGTTGTTGTCTAGATTCCAAAAGTGCGCTGCTGTTTTTGGGATTTTAATTGCAGACTATTAGACGTTCTTGGGCCATCAAACCGACTTTTCCTTGTATTAATATTTTATCATCGTATTTGAGTTCATTTACATGTTTATTGAGCCCATAGACAACGTACATTGTGTGTATCGATAGAAATTCGTATCAAAATCATTGAAAAGTAGACATGTATTTAATAACTAGGATTTAGCAAATTATTATTTGTACATCAATATTCTAGGCCTATACAATTTTAATTACCATTTTTCTTAAAGCAGCTATGCAGTATGTGTATAAATTCTGTGTGGTGTAAGAGTTTTTCACATTTTTGTGAACAGGTTTTGTGGTTTATATTAGCGACATCTCCGTTTTGTACATAATATTAATTATAATTTGTGTTACACTGTGGTATGAGTAAAATCATTTATACTGTAGTAACAGTTTTCTATCAAAGATGTTTTGAAAACATATTTTTTTTATCCCTCACAAGTTTGAAAGGAGTTTTCCTAGGTCGTTTGGATATAGGCTACATATGATGGCTTTTCATAGTGTTGTCTGTGGGCTCATGTAAGAAGTGACAGTGCCTTGTGTCACGGTTTTTTATGGAATTTTCAGAACATTTTAATTCTGCCCAGCCGAAAAGTTCATGTCTGCTCATGCTTCATAATATTTAAGTGCTTTAAATGCTGGCATTAATGATTTTCTCCATTTAAGGCTGGCTGTCATTCCTATTGCTCTCTTTTACATTTTGGGTCTCTGTTAATGTTTGATGAAGGTGCCTTCCCATGAAATTGTCGTAAATTAATGTAGAATGAATTAGTTCATGGTATATCAATGTTATAATATTTGTGTCTAGGTAGCTGAGTTTATGTGGGAGTTGCAGGTCAAAAATTAGTTTTCCACATATATATTCTATGTGCTTATCCAATTTACAGTTGCATTTTTAATGGAATTTTAAGCTCTATGCTCATGCTTGCAGAATATAAGTAATAATGAATTAAAAGGGTCAGCCTTTTTGCAAGAACATTTTTTTTTTTTTTAAATATTCAAACATGTCTCACCTCAGTTGTGACATCCTCATTATTGTTATTGTTTTTTGTTTTTTATCCCTGAAATACATACATTCAGATTTTATGTAGGTTAGGAAAATGTTACGGCAGTGTTTTGTTCTTTAAGTTACATTTGTATTGTGCCTTGTTTTATATTGTGTGCACCCTGTGGTTGCAAACAAAAGTCAATCACAAATCAAAATTAATATGCCATGAAGTCTGCAACGTGAGGTGTTAGGGCAATGTCTGAACTGAATTTTTGTATTTAAACTATATTTTCTAATAATATAGCATCATATGCTGCTGTTTTAGGCTTATCATTGTTGTATATTACTTATCCCAGGCGGCACTTACTTACTTTTTCTCCTGCTAAAAAGTGTATAGTACAAATGTAATTTAAAAAAACAATCAAATTAATGCTGAGGATGTTGCAACTGTGGTGAAACATATTTTAGTATTAAAGAAAGTTGTTTTCTTGCAAAAAGGCGGACCCTCTTAATTCGTTATTAATACATGTTCACTGAATATTAGGAATTTTGTGTACTTGGCGTTGTCTGCTATGCATACATCTATGCAAATGTTACTATCTTTGTTGCATTTATTTAGTCTGAAATTTAATTACAGTTCACTGAAGGAAACACAGAAAGGTGAAAACTGGAGGCTTATCATATTAGCCAGGTGTTAAATCTACTTTCATTCTTTGTCAGTTAACTTAGGCATATTCTCAGCGAAAGGAAATGTAACAACACTAATGACTCCATCAGGCTGGAGCTACATTCAGATAAGTGTTAAGTTAAAATTGTCATAGGTTTCAGATGTGCACTTTGTTGCTTGGAGTTTTGTCACCACATCCAAGAATTTCAATTGTAGTACACCTCTGGACTTATTGTCTGCTGAGTATAGCACCATTGTGCACATTCCAGTAAAGAGTTGGGGCTGGCACAATTGTAATGTGAACTTTCCCTGTTAATCAAACTGACATGGTTTGTGAGGAGGCAACAGTTGTAACAATTTTTATAATTTGCATTTTATTCATTATTATTTGATCTTATTTTCCTTCAGTAGGCCCTAATTCCATTAACAAGTTAATTTTTGCCCCATTGTTTCATAACTGTTCTGGAGCATATCTAAGTGCTTTTCTAGTTTATACTATTTACTGTACTGGTATTTATTTACAAGAAGCCCCATTAATTTTTTTGCAATACTGTGAGTGTGTGGAGGGTGAAACCTAGTGCCAGCGCATAGCCTACTCCTTGCGAATAACACCAAGGTGGCTGCCAAACTAAACATCCCCATCGATGGATAGATCATCGTCAACACATGCCCTCACTTTATACGGTGGAGAGGTTTGGTATTTAAACCAGACATTGGCACAAACTTGTGATCAGGAACTTTATGCCACCACCTCTCCTCTCCTTGCCGGCCAACTACTGGCAATGAAGATTTTTTCCACTGTCAGGATTCAAACTGGCTTACCATCAGGTCGAGTGCCACCGCACAAGCATATGTTAGTGACCTTGGCCACGGAGGCGGGTTCTGTTCTGATATTGCAGTAGCTTTTACTATTAATCACCCAGCTGCCATCCCTGCTCTCTCTCTCTCTCTCTCTCTCTCTCTCTCTCTCACACACACACACACACACACACACACACACACACACACACACACTCATTAATGAATAAAACAGCTTCTGCATTTACTAGTTTAGTAGACTCTTAAACAACTGACCTTATAGTTCCAGGAAGGAGTAGACATGAAATAAAGGAACCTTGGGCTAGCAGTTTGCGACAATATGGATAACTCCAAATGGGCTGATCAAAGGGTAAGTTACTAAGTTAGTTTTTAAGTAATGACTGAGCAGCAAATTGGTTTCCTGGAACCTCTGCCAAGTACACTTCCCCAGATTACACGTGCCCTCCTGCAATTTTGGATGCATATTGTATGAAAGCTTTATGGCACCTGGTGTTCACATTTTGCACTTACAGTGAAACTCCTGCCTTGACGACAAAATATTTATTTTATTTCTTCCTCACATGCATTTTGCAATTGACTGAGAAACAGGACACCCAGTACGAAATATCACGTCCCACTTACTCTTACCAAGCATCAGGTAAGAGTAAGTTGGACACATTAGTTTTTATTGCCAGTGTTCTGTTCATTCGACAGTGGTAAAAAGCTGAAACGTGCAAGGAAGAAATAAAATGAATATTTTGTAGTCGAGACAAGAATTTCAGTGTATGTGTCTCTTGGTGTATTTATACCAACATGGTTCTCCCTCCCCACCTCGCCCCCACTCGAAGCAGTTAATAATGCTGATTTCATAACTTTTTCCATGGCATAATGATTGTTTTTTGTTCATTTATATGTCACTGCATGTTGTTTTTCCTTCTTGTTGATTTGCGTACCAGTCTTTCAGCCAAAGAGAAAATACTTGTATTGAGTGGGAATACTAGAAGCTAATTAATTAAATTCTTTTCAGACAATTTGTTACAAAAATAAATTGCATGTCACTAATTACATATCATGCTGTACACCATTTAAGTTATATGCCACACAAGATGTGGAATGTGTCAGTTTGCTGATTGTTAAACAGAATTTATGTAAATATGGCAACAGGCTGAGTATTTACATGCTTTTTAATGACATATATTCAGCTGATTTGATGTTGCACAAAACAGTTCCCTCTCCTCTGCAAACTTCCTTGTCTCAGAGTAACATTTGCAGCCAGTGTTATAAAGTATTTGTTGTGTGTATTACTGTCTCTGTCTTACCTGAAAATTTTGGGGGTCTGAAGAATATGTGCGATCGTATTCTTTGAAATATGATGACTTATGTTATGTGGATGGTATTTGGGAAATTTTGGTTTTTGTATTTCATTTGTAAATGTCAGACATTGTGCCCCCCCTCCCCCCCCCCAAAAAAAAGGGGGGGGGTTTTAGTGAGATTCTGATAGTGGATCCCATCTGAAATTTTGACTCTGGTACCAGACTTACCTGTAGTGTATCCCAAGATATAGGTTAGGCTGGCAGGCAATAATTTGCTTGTGAGTTGGCAAGGCCAATGAATATGAGTGTGAAATAACGGTTTGGTAACAGGTTGAGCTGTAGCTTAACCTGGTATTTATATTTGCACCATATTACATACACTTTATCATATGTAATGCACTTTTTATTATAAAAACTAAAACTGCAGGATGAAGTGAGAAAATCTATACTACATATGGGACAAGTATCCAATGATAATTTACGTGGTGCATATTATGAACATATAATAATAACTTTTATTTGTCCATAACAACTTTAAAGTCTTGGACAGCTTTCGTATCATACCATACACATAATATACTATTATTTATACATTTACCACCCTTAAAAATATTTGAGTGAGTGTAAACAATAATGATGAGCCCATCTGTTTTGTGTATTGCAGTTATGAATGTCGATATTCGGTATGCTTATTTCATCAGCCTGTGTTACAAACATAACAATGTTCAAGACATACAAGAAATACACAATCAGTAAATTCTAATTGTTGAAGTACTGTGGAACCTCGCTTAACATGCACCTCCCATAACATGCAATTAGTATAAAAAGCAAAACAAATTGTAAACAACTGACTCACTTAACGAGCGCAGTACTATTTGGCAGGTTCGTGCTTGCCTACCATGGGGTCCAGCCTTTGCAGTATATTTTTCCTTCCATATGCATGTCGATCCTCTTGGTGTTCCTTTCCCCTACCTTGGGGAACGTGTCTGGCCTATTTTTGGAAATGTATTCTGAATTTTTGGTTGTCAATATCAAAATACTGTCCACTGTTTCTCATTCCTTTTTTTCTTTCTTCATTCACATTCCACTATCCTTCCTCTGCTTCGGTGTTTGAGGTTCCTCTTTTTCTTATGCTTCCATGTGTGCTCCTGAAGGCTGGCGCACGGTTCTGATGCATAGCAGGTGACTGTGTAACATATAATTTCCAGCCTCGAGTCAAGAGGTAGGGTTTGCACGTACCCCCTGGTACAGGCCAGGTTCAGGGAGGGGCGATTGCGTGAGCTGCTACCTTCCCAAATTGCCGATTGGTCCATCAGTCAGGTGTTCAGGAGGTGCGACCTGAGGTGTGAACAGTCACCTAAGGTGGGTGCACCCCCTTCTAATGGGGCCTCCAGTTGTAAGGAGCATGCCATGGCAATCGTGGGGGATTTTCTCGCATTGAGCCAATCATCTTCACGGTCAATGTCTACGAAATGTAAACAGAATGAGGCTGAGAATTCAAACGCTCTCCCAGCTGGACCGTGGTTCTTTGTGGTTTCACATACAGAAGATGGTCAGTCTTTCACTACGGTGAATTTGTTTATTGTTTGGAAAGGTGTCAGTAAAGGTGTTGATGCAATTGCGTGAAATCCTGCTCTCGTTTATGCAGTGGCATTTTGCTTTTTGACACTACTTCTTATTCTCAAGCACAACTGTTTGCAGCTTCGCTCCTCCATGGCTATGCTGTTCGTGTCGAGGCCTGTCGAACGCTGAATTCTTCCCATGGTGTTATTTACACTAGGCTGCTCAATGGTCTGACCGAGGCAGAACTCCAAATGTACCTCTCTGATCAGGGTGTCATTGCAGTCCATCAGGTGATGAAAAAAGTAGATGCCTCCTTAGTGCCCACACGCACTCTCTTTCTCACTTTTGATAGAGTGGTTCTTCCGTCAAAGATCAAAGCAGGTTATGATGTTATCACCTTCAGACCGTATGTTGTGAACCTGATGCGCTGCTACCAGTGTCATTGTTAGAACCGCTATCGAGAGTCCTGTCGACAGGCAGCCAAATGTGTAACCTGTGGTAGGGATGCTCATAACAGCGTTTGTCTGCCTCCTCCTCGCTGCTGTATCAACTGCGATGGCGACCATGTTGCCTCTTCCCGCGATTGTCCCTTGTATCTTGGTGAACAGGCTTTCCAGGAGATCCAAGTGAAGGAAAAAGTGCCTTACCCCGTTGCTCACAAGTTGTTGGCCAGTCAGAAACCTTGCATTCTACTATTTGGCACCTACAGTACTGTTCTTGATATGTCTCGGTTCACGAAGGACATGCCCACACAGACATGTGACCTCAAATTCAACACCATGATTGTAAAATCACCCAGTGTCATGGTAGCTGTCTCCTCCACCAGCATGCAACTCAAACTTTCACCTCACGGGGCAAAGTCACCAGCTACACAACCGGCGGCCGGAAAGAACAGAAGGAAAACTCCCATGAAAACTTCCTACATCCCTCCAGCCAACCAACATCTGAGTTTTCCTCTGCCAACTGGAAAGGCTCCAAGAAGACCAACAAAGGCAACCGGTCTTCTCTTACGACGAGTTGAAGAGCCTCTCCAATGGTGTCGTCACGTGTTACCCTCACCCGTCCGACCACCACGTCGCCGGTGCGCACCACCTACAATTTCTCTGCCCTGGACTCCACAGGCCAACAGAAGAATGCTGATACTTCTATAGACCTCGTGGAGCAGCATCCTCCTCCTTCTGTTCCCTGCAGCAGCGAGTCTTTGAAGGCTGGCACTCTGCAGCTGCCGAAATGATGCCCTTTCATTTTTTTTTTCATCATGACGGTCTTTGATCCAGCAAAGAGGATTTACTGCTGCTCTTAGAATCACAGTGTTGACTTGTTCTCTGCCTTCAGGAACAAAAACTGCATCCTCATGACTGCTATGAGATCTCGCATTTCTTCCTGGTCTGCTTTGCTCTTCCCCCTGAGGACGGCGTTCTATCTCGTGGGGAGTAATGCTTCTCATATTGGATGATGTTCATAGTCAACCCATTTCCCTGACACCCGCCATCAAGCTGTTGCAGTTCGCCTTTTCCTCCCTCATTTGACCTTTTCCCTTTGTACCATTTCCATCCCTCCGTTATTTGATGTCACCAGGGCAGAGTTCCTCCAGCTTTTTGGGCAGCTACCTCACCCCTTTCTGCAGCTCAGTGACTTTAATGTGCATCACCCCCTTTAGGGTTCTCCCAGAACTTGTCTGAGAGGTGCCCCGTTGCCTGACCTCTCAATCAATGTAACCTCTTCTGTCTTAACTCAGGAGCACTCACGTTCCTTTCAGACATCACACATACCTATTCCCATTTGGACCTATCCTGCACTGCCCGGCTTGCCCATCATCTCGAATGGTTCATTCTCTCAGACACATACTCGAGTGACCATTTCCCGTATGCTGTCCGTTTGCTGACACCCAAATAGCAGCTTATTGAGGTCTCCAGTCAGGAGGCTTAGTCCTCCCTGGTGACCTTCGATGAACATTTCCCCAGTTGTTATGACCAGATAGAATATCTTACAAATGTTGTCCTTACCACCTCAGAACATTCCATTTCTTGCATTTCCTCTTTACCATGCCGTGTCCTTTGTCCTCAGTAGACTGAGGAATGCCGTGATGCAATTCGTGCGTAGAGACGTGCTCTCTGTGTTATTAACTATCATCATACGATGGCAAACTGCATTAATTATTAACAGTTGATTGCAAAGTGTGCGGCATTTTTCAGGATAGCGAAAAAGCTAGCTGGATTTCATTCACTAGTTCATTTAACAGTTCCACTCTCTCTTCTGTCGTTGGGGCATCCTCCGACGGCTCTCTGGGACCAAGATCCATTCCCCAGTTTGCGGTCTGACATTAGCAGACGATGTCATCGTGGACCCTATTGCTATCTCCAACATCTTGGGCCGCCATTTTGCGGATATTTCAAGCTCTTCCCACTATCACCCTGCCTTCCTCCATCGGAAACGAGCGGGAAGAGGCTCGGGCGATACCATTCATTTCTCAGAATCATGAGTGCTACAATGTCGCCTTTACTATGAGGGAGCTAGATCATGCTCTCACTTTATCCTGATCCTCCACCCCAGGGCCAGGTGATGTTCACATTTAGATGTTGCAGTATCTTTCTCTTGCAGCCAGGCCCTTTCTGCTTGATGCATACAACCGCATCAAGGCAGAGGCACATTTCAGAGATGCTGGTCTAAAGCCACTATCATACCCATACATACGCCTGGTAAGGACAAACACGTTCCTTCCAGCTACTGCTCCATTTCTCTCACCAGCTGTGTTTGCAAGATGATGGAACGTATGATTCATGCCCGGCTGGTATGGTGGCTCGAGTCGATGCAATTTACTAGCCCCTGCACAGTGTGTATTTTGAATGTGGCGTTCTGCAGTTGACTGTCTCGCCACTTTGTCCACCCATATCATGAATGGTTTTCAGCAGAAATCCCAGACTGTGTCAGTGTTTCTCGATTTGCATAAAACCTATGACACCTGCTGGAGGACTGGCATCCTCCGTACACTCTACAAGTGGGGCTTCAGAGGCTGCGTGCCTTGTTTCCTTCAGGGGTTTTTAAAAAGACAAAGTTTTTCAGGTACATTTGTGTTCTGCCTTGTCGGACACCTTTATTCAGGAAAACGGTGCAAATCAGTTTTCCTCTTCACTATTGCCATTAATTGTATAATGGCCTGTCTTCCGCTGGGCGTCACTGGCTCCCTTTTCGTTCACAATTTTGCCATCTATTGAAGTTCTCCACGGACTTGCCTCATAGAGCAACATCTTCAGCGATGTCTCGATCATCTTTATTCATGGAGGATCGACAATGGCTTTCTTTCTTCCACTGACAAAACCATTTATATGAATTTCTGGGGCCACAGTTGGTTTCTTCCACCATCACATCTTAGGCATGTTGTTCTTCTGTTTATTAAAACTATGAGATTCCTGCTGCTCATGCTTCATAGGAAACTGTTTTAATCCTCCCAAGTGTCTTCCCGGGCAGCCCACTGTATGCGGTCCCTCAATGTCCTACGTGTCCTCAATGGTACTTCCTGGAGAGCAGATCGAACCACCTTCCTCCGTTTGTACCGGTCCTTTCTCCGTTCGAAACTAGACTATAGGTGTTTCGTTTACCCGTCTGCACATCAGTCTCTCTTACCCCGTCTCAATACTATACTCACTCGTGGCATCCGTTTGGCCACTGCCACCTTTCACACCAGCCCGGTTGAGTCTGTATGCAGAACGTGCTGAACCACCACTGTCGAATCGCCTTGACTCTCTCCTCAGCAGATACACGTGCCGTTTGTCTGCAATGCGTGGCCACCCATCCTATGCCTCCTTCTTCGATACCCCTTTGGTCGCCAGTGTGGGGTGTGTCCCTCTTCTCTGCTACCTCCTGGAGTTTGCTTTTGGCTCTTGCTCTGGCAACTTAACTTCACTCCACCTGCAACTTTCCCAGTGACTGTGAACCCTTCACCACCTTGGATTCATACGGCGGCCGGTGTTCACCTTGGCTTTCGTTCTCTTCCTGAGGACACTACTTCAGCCTCGCTCTATTGCCTTCAGTTACTTGACCTTCGCATGGAATTTCATGATAGTACCTTTGTGTACACTGATGGCTCTCGGATTGACTGTGGTATCGGGTGTGCCTTCATCATTGGTGCCGACATTTTTTGGTATCAGCTTTCTGAACACTGCTCAGTATTTACAGCAGAGCTCTTTGCCCTTTATCAGGCCACACTGTACATCCGTCAACACAGGCTTTTCAATTGCGTCATCTGCTCATACACTCTTAGTGCCATTCAGAGCCTCTGTGTGCTGTACAGCGTCCATCCCTTAGTGCAACGGGTCCGTGAAAGCTGTCATTTGTTCACACATGATGGAGCCACTGTGATGTTTATGTGGGTTCAAAAATGGTTCAAATGGCTCTGAGCACTATGAGACTTAACTTCTGAGGTCATCAGTCGTCTAGAACTTAGAACTAATTAAACCTAACTAACCTAAGGACATCACACACATCCATTCCCGAGGCAGGATTCGAACCTGCGATCGTAGCGGTCGTTCGGTTCCAGACTGTAGCGCCCAGAACCGCACAGCCACTCCGGCCGGCTTATGTGGGTTCCTGGCCACTCCCGTCTGACAGGAAACAAGGCCACTTACGCTGCTGCCAAGACTGCATTCCTCGTACATCAGCCTGCTAGTTCTTACATTCCCTCCGAGATTTATGTGTTGCCATATGCAGCAGGTGGTGTAACTCTGTCATCACCACTGGACCTTCCTTCATGGGAACAAGCTCTGGGTTATCAAGCCTCCCCCAGTGGCTTGGATGACCTCTCGGCCCCCTCACTGCCAGGAAGACATTTAACTAGGTTGTGTATTGGCCACTCTTTTTAGACATCGCCATTTGTTAAGTGGTACTGCCCCATCACTTTGTGCACATTGCGCTCAACTTTCCTGACAGAATGCCCTTTTCTCAACTACTTACATTCTCGTTTGTGTTTGCCGTCTGAGTTATCAACCATTTTAACGAATGATGCACGGTCTTTCAACTGCATTTTACTTTTCATCCGTCGTAGCAGTATGGAAAACGCAATTTAATTTTTGATTCTGGATCTCTGTCTCTCTGTGTTATATTTTGTAGACGTTTCTCCACGTCCATGTTTTCAGCTCTCTTCTCTTCCATCTATTGGGATTGACGTATAGTCATTTTTAACTGCTCTTTTTTTGCCTTCATGTTCTTCAGTTTTTAGATGGGCGTGTATAACCCTAGTTGTTTTTGCGCCCTAAAACAAAGCGAAACAAATAAACAGATCTATTCTTGAAAAAGATGCCAAAGCATACCTTCACAACAGCAGAGCAGAAAACTTTTGCCCAGTCACAAACCAGTGAAAGACTACGTCACACTGATATTCTGTGCCAATGCAAGTGGTGATTTGAAAATAAATCACTGCTTGTTACCATTCAGAAACTCTTCGAGTCTTCAAGAAGTGTAAAGTCCAGAAAAGAAGGTTAAATGTGAATTGGAGATCCAACAAGGCCTGGGTGGCACATGATCTATTTTGTGATTGGATCAGTGCAAGTGTTTGGTGCTTCAGTGAAAAAATATTTGCTTGAGATGAATCTGCCATTCAATGTTTTGCTTACCGTGGACAACACTCCTGCCCATTCTCCAGGTCTACCTCCTTAAAGAATTTCAGTTCATCAAGATCCAATTTCTGCCTCCCAGCACCACACTGTTACTCCAGTGTAAGGACCAGCAAATTATTTCTAAGGTTAAGAAGCTCTACACTGAAGCACTCTTTGGGCATTGCTTTGAATTGACTGAAGCCACCAATCTCACTCTCAGAGGAATTTGGAAATATCACTTCAACATCATTGCCTACATCAAGATGATTGAAAAGGCATGGGATGGGGGTTACCAAGAAAACTCTAACTTCTGCTTCGAAGAAGCTTTGGCTGGAGTGCATTGTTGAATGTGACTCTGAGGCATTTGAGTTAGTACCTGTGGACTTTGTAGTCAACAAGATTGTGTCTTTGGCCAAGAGCATGGGACTAGAAGTGGATAACAATGATATCAGTGAGCTTGTGGAACATCACAGCCGAGAATTGGCCACCAAAGAGTTTGTGGAGTTGCAGTGTGTTTCACAGCAGGAAGTTGCATCATACATTGAAAATCGTCGCCCCAATAAAGCAATGGCTATGGGTGCTAAAAATTTATTTGACAATAATGCTGTGTCGCATTTTTGCCACATGTTGGAAGTGTCGGCAGAAACAAATTATATAGATAGCTTCCTAGCAAAAAAGAATTAGTTATGTATTGTGAATAATAAAGTACATAAAACTGTATGTATAATTTTCTTTAAATAAATGGTACGAATAAGATAAACCTTTTAGTACTTTTTCTGCACATAATGCACAATTGTATTTTACATTAATTTATAGAGGATAAATTGTTTCACTTAACGAATGTTTCGCACTAAGAGTGAGATTCTGAAACACTGTGCGAGGTTCCACTGTAGTTACTACAATATTGGCCTTTGCTTGTATTAGCAGTTGTTGTAAATGCTCTCTTTTTAAGCCCGAATATCCTGTCAGTGTAGAGTGTGGCTAACCTACCTTAAATTTCAGCCCCAAATGTGTGTGTATTAATATGTATTAGACTTGCGTGACCACAGAAGGAATTGATAGATTTGAGGGAATTTTCATTAAGTAAATATTGCAGCTAATCTTCTTACAAGTGGAGTTGACATGCTCTTTCCACGTAAAATGATCTTCGATCACAGTGGCTAATAACTTATCTATCAGATGTTTCAACTGTAGGCCTTGATCCAGTATGAGATTGGTGATAATCTAACAAGAGCTTTGTTCCATCAGTCTTGGCCTTATCCAGTGTATGTTTGTTCATTGTCAGATTTTCTGTGATCAGTTCAAAGTCATATTTAATGCTTTGGAATACTAGCTGCTCAGGATGACCCCAGCTAATAAGTGAGCAAAGGAAAGTCATATGGCGCAAATGGCTGGGAGAGCCCGAAGAGCAGGTTCGGCCACTCAGTTGGAAAGGTTTTCCCTGTCCTCCGTGCCTGCAGCCACCTCTCCTTTGCGAAGTATGAGAGCTGTCTGTGTGGGTATAGATCACCATAGTGGTGTATATATTGTAGTGTCACAGACGAAAGACGAGGGAGAGGGTGAAACCTGGTGCTTGTCGCACAGCTTACTCCTCTCAGAAAGTGACGCGGGGCCACCGAGCTTAATGTCACTGTCTGGTGGAAGGCAAGTTACCTACTTGTGTTTTCCAGAATAAAGCACCTACTGCTTATAGTAAACATATGTTTGCAAAGAACTACATAGTCATGTTGAAATACGTGAGAATTCTTTTAATCGTACATTATAATGTGTAATCTTTAGAAAATATACTGTTATTCATTTGCTTTTACACTTTCAAACGTACCACAAAATTTAAAAACAGTTGTCACTATTAGAAATCACTCACCACATCTTCATATGGTGATTCACATCCTTCTACATCTACATACATACTCTGCATGGCGGTGGTTACCACATACCACTATTAATCACTTTCTTCCCTGTTCCACTCACAAATAGAGTGAGGGGAAAGCAACTGTCTGTAAGCCTTCATACGAACCTAATTTCACTCGTCTTATCGTCGTGGTCCTTAAGCAAAATATATGTTGGCGGCAGGAGAATCGGTCGGCAGTTGGCCTCGAATACTGGGTTGCTGAATTTCCGTAATAGTGTCTCACGAACAGAGTGTCATCTTCCCTCCAGGTATTCTCGTTTGAGTTCCCAAATTGTCTCGGCAGTATTTGCCTGCCGGTTGAATCTCCCAGTAACAAATCTAGTAGCATGCCTCTGAATTTCTTCGATGCCTTCCTTTAATCTGACCTGCCGGGGATCCGAAACACTTCAGTAGTGCTCAAGAATGGGTTGCGCTAGTGTTCTATAAGCTGCCTCCTTTACAAACAAGCTGCATGCCTGCAAAATTCTCCCAATAAAATGAGGTCGAGAATATGCCTTCCCTACTACTGACTGTATGTGCTCGTTCCACCTGGTATCACTTTGCAGCATTACAGCTACATGTTTAATGGAGGTGACTGTGTCAAGCGGCACATTACTAATGCTGTATACACCTTTACAGGATTGTTATTCCTACAGATCCACATTAACTTACACATTTTTCTTCATTTAGAGCAATCTGCCATGTGTCACACCAACTAGAAATTGTGTCCAAGTCATCCTGTATACTCCAATAGTCATTCAACGATGACATCTTGCTGTACGCCAGTCGTTATCAGACAGCTGCAGATTGCTGTTCGTTATGTCTGTCAGGTTGTTTATGTATGTAGAGGACAAGAGTGGTCCTCTCACTGGGGCACCCCTGATGATACTCAGATCTCTGATGAAACACACCATCGACGACAACGTACTGGGTTCGATTGGTTAAGAAATCTTCGAACCACTCACATATCTAGGAATCTAATCTGTACTTGGAGCTGTACTGTCAACTGTGGAGTACCGTGTCAAATGTTTTTTTTTTTCAAATCGAGGAATAGGGAATCTGCCAGCACTTCATTGATGGTTTGTAGGAATGGGGCAACTCAACTTTCGCACGAGTGATGCTTTCTATATCCTAGCTTATTTATGGACATAAGTTTTTCAGCCTCAAGAAATATTATATTCAAACTCGAGATTTGTTCAAGAATTCTACTGCAGACAGATGTTAAGGATATCGGTTTGTAGTTATGTGGGTCCATTCTGCTACCTTTTTTATGTACAGGAGTCACCTGCTGCACTTTTTTCCAGCTGCTCGGAACATTTTGTTGGGTGAGAGAGCCACAATTACTGCAAGCTAAGTAGAGGCGAATTCAGCAGAGTACTCTGTAAAACCAAATTTAGATTCCACCTGGACCTGTGACTTATTTGTTTTCAATTCTTTTAGTTGCTTTCCCTATTTCTATGTCCCCCAGGTGGGAGTCTGTGCCACAATCAAATGATCGTATGCCTGTTTAATGATTTTATGTACGACCAGAATTTCTTTGGGTTCTCAGCAAGATCTTTCACTAAGATATGACAGTGGAAGTTGTTTTATGCTTCACTCAATGATCTTACGGATGCACAAATGGCTACTAACCTTTTCGTGTCAACATTTGCTCATTCTTTTGTGAACCGAGAGTGCAACAATCTGTTTCCTCATAATTTTCCAAATTTGATTATTAATCAGCAGAGGATCTTTTCCATCCTTAACCCACATAGTTTGAATCTACGTCTCCAGACTGTAATGTACAATTAGTTTAATTTTTGCACACAATTATTCTACATCCTGCATGTTAGATCTAAATGGTGTTCATTATGATGTATACTTAAGTCATTACAACAAAACTTATCCTGCTTGCCAGGCTAGGCTGTAGCTACGAAACCGCACACACGTATTTGTGTTTGACACAGGCTGTCTCTTGGCGAGTAGGCAGCACAGTGACTTTACTCTGACAGGAGCTTCTTGGAAGTGAGCAGTAACTGACCTCAAAATAGAACTGTCCTCCTGACCCTGGTAATGCCTCAGAACTATGAGAGACTTGGCTTCTTCCTCTCATCTAGTTGGCAACTTGTAATACTGCTCTGTTGTGTAGTATCTCTGCTGTGGTCGATCCTTCTTGCACCGTTCTTGATATTTGACGGCACGGGGCATCGCAGTTCACCCCCCACTCCCTGCCTGCAATCTGCCCCGACGTTGGGTACGGAAATGGAAAGTGACGGTTGAGGGGAGGAAAGAATGCTGACACAGTTGCAGAGGTAGATGCTGAGCACGCACCCTCACACCGGTATACACACTGTGCTCGGTCGGAAATGCCGACCGGGAAACCGACCGCAGAGTGCGCATTGGCACTCGTAGATGCAGAGGCAGACGATACGACAGGTGGGCCGCATAGGACGATGTCTGGGTGCTCTGGCTGGGTGGGCAGGTGTGACCCTGTTGCTGGCAGCATCACAGGCTGCCGGCACGACTTGACAGTGATGGCGACGCCAGGCTGATGTCCATGAGCATTTCCCATGTGCTGTCGGAGGCAATGTCTGCGACTGTAACGGTGGCTGCCGCATGCCCTGTCTTTGTGCTGGATCTATGAACCAAAAGGCATGGAAGAATCTTCCAAGTAGATTGGCCGAAGCTGCTTCTGATGCCATCTGTGTAACCCCATCAAACAGTGGATAATGTAGATGGAAAGGGACAGTAGCTCAGACGCCACACACAATTCCCATCTGCAATCCCTGTATGTTCCAGTGTGGCCCAGCAAAATCTATGTGCAAGCATTGCTAAGACCCGTCAGGATATGGCCAGTTTTTTGCTGTGGGGTAGTGGACTGACACATTGGAGTCATGCCCTCTATTTGTGCTTTCCTGCCCCCTACCCCTAGCCCCCCACCACCACCCCCACCCTCATTCTTCCTTCCCAGACTGCATTTCCTTCACCATGCCCCTCCCTCCTCATCCTTGCTCCTTCCCTGCTGCCCCCTCCTTCCCCTCTCTCGGTTTTCTTACTTACGTTGACCTGGCTATCCACCTGGTTCCCTGCGTTCCTTGTGGATTTGTTCCTCTTGCCTCTTCTCTTTCATAATTTTTGGCGTTTCTGGTCCCCCCTTGGAGTTTGACCTCCACTTCTAAATTTTCTGTCTTTAGTGTGAGTCATTTGGGGAAGAACTTCCTCCCTAGTATCTATGGCATGGATTTCTCTCCTTCCCCTTACTGCCGCTTTTCATCTCCTGCCATATCCCCCCTCAAACCCAACCGATCACCAGCATGTGCAGCCAGTCTGTTGGTGGGGTGTTATGTGCCCATCTGGCTGAGCTCACTGACAACACAGGGATTACACTACTGATACCCGACGTGTTCCCTCTCCATGTATGCCCAGGAGGGATTGATTGTCATCTTGGAGCATCAGATCTCCCAGCAACAGCTGTTGTGCCAAACAGCCATTTCTGTGGGTGGGTAGTATCCATGGGGAGATCCCCTGGTCAGAGTGGGTGGTATCAGGGCATATGCTTGGCGCATGAAGCGTATCTAAGTGCAAAAATCTGGACATTTTCGAACTGCTATCTCTTCAAGTATTAGCGGCTCCTAGAATGTTGCTTCGTATGACCATTCAGTCTTCCCTTACCTGGATGCATCCTGTGAGGAAGACCAGGCTTGCCGTCTTAGGATGAAACATTTTCCCCGCTACCCTGTCTGTACTAGGATGGACGGGGACACATTCACTGCCACAAAACTGTTGTTTTTTGTGGAGAATATCGTGTACAGGTTTGGCGAAGTGGAGTATCTCGATAAGATGCAGTCGGGCTCCCTGTAGATCAAAGCTGCTTCTGCTACCCAGTCTGCAGCCCTCGGTGCTTGTGATCACCTTGAAGATGTCCTGGTGTTCATTACCCTTCACAAGTCCCAGAATATGGTACAGGGAGTGATTTTTCATAGGGACTTTGTCCTGCAAACTGATGGGGAACTCTGGGCTAATCTGGAGCGACACGGCATTCATTTTGTTGGGCGTGTGCAGAAAGGTCGTAAAGATAACCGCACCGATACTGCCAGCCTTATTCTGGCTTTCGTGTGGGTATCCTCCCAGAGAAGGTTGAGTTTATGTGTTACCAATATGATGTGAAGCTCTGTGTCCCACCACTCATGAGTTGCTTTCAGTGCTTATGTTTTGGGCATATATCTTCCCACTCTACGGCAGACCTCTGTGTGGCAGCTGTGGACACGAGGGAGGACCCTGTGTCAATTGTCACGACCATCACACTCATTGCTTGCCAGATTGCCCAGCTTACGGAGAGAGGGAAGAAGATCCAAGAGTACAAGTCCCTGGATCGTCTGTCATATGCTGAGGCTTGCCAAAAATTTTACTGACTCCACCCAGTTTCGATTTCTTCTACTTTTGCCTCTGTTACATCCTTTCTCTGTCCTATCTCTTCTGCATCTCAGCCCTTTCACCCTTTCATCTCCTCCTCCCCTGCAGTTCCCATGCCCTTCCCTCTGGATGTCACTCCCCCTCCCCAGCTAAAGAAGTACCCCCATTCTTTGGTGCACACCAGTGATGGGGCTGTAGCCCGGGACCCCTTTCCCTGACATGTCTTGTGGCGGAGGCCTACTATCACAACTTAGCCATGGGGCACATTGTCTGTGCACTGCAAGGTCACCCTTTCTCTCTTTCGGTCCTGGATCTTGCAGAAGCCTGCCCTCCTCAACCTCCAAAAGAGAAAAAGAAGAAACATAAGTCTCAGGACAAGGCCCCTCTGGTGCCCCCAGAGGTGCCATCTCCCCCTTCACCTCTTGTTTATGGATGTCACCCCATCCTCGTTGATGACCACTGACCTGATGACATTACTTCCCCTTGGCTTCTTTATGCCTAACCTGGACTCCCACCACACGATAATTCAGTGGATTTGCAACAAATATTACTGTCACCTATAACACAACTTGTTTCCTCTTATTCTGTGTTCTGTCTTGCTCTTCAAGAAATGCGCTTCCATGATGACCACTCTCCAATGTTTCGTGGTTATCAGGCATTCTTTCAGAATTGTGCTGGCCACAGGATAACATCTGGAGGGGTCTGCACTTTGGTTTGCACCGATGTCATTAGTGACTGGATTCCCCTTCGTACCTACATGGAAGCAATAATGGTACAAGTGCGAATGACCCCAGCAATCACCATTTGCAAAGTCTACCTCCCTCCAGGTAGGCCATTTCCTTGTGTTGACCTGCCTACCTTAATACAGCAGCTCCCACCCCCATATCTCATCCTCGGAGACTTCAATGCATGCCACTCCCTGTGGGGGAATGCCACTTCTAATTGAGCAACTCGTTAGAGACTTTCATTTGTTTCTCCTCAATGACAAATCTCCTTCAGTGTCACTTATGGCACTTTTTATCCTATAGATCTCACGGTCTCCTCCCCTGGTCTCACGACTTCTGTATGTTGGTCACCCTGTGATGATCTTAGTGACAGTGACCACTTTCTGGTGAGTCTGTTGTTCTCTGCTGCCAGCAGACAGACACAGGCTCCCACATTGGGCATTCTGCAGAGCCAATTGTCCTTTATATACGTCTGCTGTGCACTTCAACACCTCTATCTCACATTGTTTTGATGCGATAGTGCAAGATGTCTCTGTTCTTCGTGCTGCTGGCACTGGTATCCCACTATCCACAGGTCCCTCTAGTCATTGACTGGCACTGTGATGGACCAAGGATGTAGCAGTCGCTATTCCGGACTGCCAATGAGAGCTCCAACGATTTAAATGACACCCTTCACAGAGCAGCGTTATCATTTTGGGGTGTCTCCGTGCTGTCTCGCTGCCTTTTTAGGCAGAGTCAAGGGGAATGCTGGGAGAGTCATTTTTCCTCCCTGGGGATGTATGCCTCTTCATTGTAGGTTTAGTCCCAGCTCCATAGCCTTCTGGGCTGCCAGTGATAAACAGCTGTCTAGGGTCTTATCCTACATGGTGCTCTGTGTGCTGATCCATGCAGAACACCTAACCACACATTTACGACATTGTCAGCGTCCTCTTCCTATCCTGCCACCTTCAGCAAAAATGCTGAGTTGAAGAAACAACCCTAGCTGTTTCAACCCTTACCAAGCTGAGTCCTATAATGAAGCCTTCACTGAATGGAAATTTGTGCAGGCTCTTACCCTTTTCACATGACATGGCCCCAGGCCTGAATTCCATCCGTAAGAAGATGATCCAACACCAGGATGTTACCCAGAGACATCATCTACTCAGGTTCTTCAAGTGCATTTGTGTCACGGGTGTCTTCCCCTTGTAATGGTGAGACAGCATAGCTATCCCTGTCTGTAAACATGGGAAGAACCCAGCATCTTTAGACAGCTATTGCCAGATTACCCTGACTCATGTACTTTGTAAACTGCTCGAGATGATGGTTAGTTTCCGATTATCTTGGGTACTTGACTCTCAGGGCCTTTTGTCCCCATATCAGTGTGGCATCTGGGAAGGACAATATACAACTGACCATTTACTGAGATTGGAAACAGCAATCCGACAGGCTTTCACTAACTACCGAAACCTTGTCACCGTCTTCTTTGACCTAGATAAGGCAGACATGGCTTGGCACCGTCAAATTTTAGTTATGATCCACGACTGGGGCATTCATGGCCCTCTTCAGATTTTTATCCGCGACTTTTTATTCCACCGGCTCTTCCGGGTTGGAGTTGACACTTCATTCAGCACCCATTGGATCCAGGAAAACAATATCCCACAGAGTTGTGTGTTAAGTGTCACACTCTTCATCATTGGCATCAGTGGGCTTGTAACTTCTGTGGGGCCTCTGGTTGCCCTGACATTGTACACTATGTGATCAAAAGTATCCAGACACCCCCAAAAACAGGAAGTAATCATTAGACATCTTGAGAGAGAACAGAATAGGGTGCTCCACGGAACTTACAGACTTCGAATGTGGTCAGGTGATTGGGTGTCACTTGTGTTATATGTCTGTACGCACTCCTATACATCCCTAGATCCACTGTTTCCGATGTGATAGTGAAGTGGAAACATGAAGGGACACGTACAGCACAAAAGAGTACAGCCCGACCTTGTCTGTTGACTGACAGAGACTGCCGGCAGTTGAAGAGGGTCATAACATGTAATAGGCAGACATCTATCCAGACCATCACACAGGAATTCCAAACTGTGTCAGGATCCACTGCAAGTGAGAAACCTTGGGTTTCATGGTCGATCAGCTGCTCATAAGCGAAACGATGCCTCGATTTGTGTAAAGAGAGTAAACATTTGACAATTGAACAGTGAAAAAGCATTGTGTGGAGTGAAAAATCACAGTACACAATGTGACGATCCAATGGCAGGGTGTGGGTATGGCGAATGCCCTGTGAACGTTATTTGCCAGCATGTGTAGTGTAGTGCCAACAGTAAAATTCAAAGATGGTGTTTTTCATGGAGGGGGCTTGCACCCCTTGTTGTTTGGTGTGGCACTATCACAGCACAGGCCTACATTGATGTTTTAAGCACCTTCTTGCTTCCCACTGTTGAAGAGCAATTTGGGGATGACGATTGCATCTTTCAACACAATCGAGCACCTGTTCATAATGCTGGGCCTATGGCGCAGTGATTACATGACAATAACATTACTGTAATAGACTGGCCTGCACAGAGTCCTGACCTGAATCCTTTAGAACCCCGTTGTGATGTTTTGAAACATCGACTTCATGTCAGGCGTCACCTCCCAACATCAATACCTCTCCTCAGTGCAGCGCTCCAGCACCTGGTTGAATGTATGCCTACGAGAGTGGAAGGTGTCATCAAGGCTAAGGGTGGACCAACATCTTAGGAATTTCACCATTACTGGTGGAGGGTTCCAAGAACTTGTAAATCATTTTCATTCAGGTGTCCGGATACTTTTGAGTTCATAGTGTACGTTGCCAATTTTTGCGACTGGTGCAGCTCCCACTTGGTAGCATCTGCTGAACGCCAGCTCCAAGCTGCCATCCAACGGGCTTCTGCATAGGCTTTCTCCCTCCAAAACATTGGTTATGCATTTTTGTCATCAACCCACAGTACACTGCGATCTAGAACTTTATTTAGGCAACCACTTTATTTAGGCACCTCGATGTTGTAGCACAGTCCCATTTCTTGCGCCTTGTTTTTGATAAAAATCTGACATGGCTGCTCCATATTTACCAACTGAAGACTACCTGCAGGCAATGCCTACTGTTTTCCACCTCCTGGCCCACACATCTTGGGGTGCAGACAGTGCTGTTCTCCTCCATCTTTACCACACTCTGGTTTCATCCAGACTAGATTGTGGTTGTCAGCTTTATGGATCGGTGGTTCCTTCCACTCTGAAACTACCTGATCCTGTTCGTCATTATGGGATGTGCATGGCTATCAGTGCCTTTCCCATCAACAATCTCCTCACAGAAGCAGTGATTCCTCCACTACAAATATGATGGAGTCAGCTCCTGGTTTCTTATGTGGTTGCCATTTGATGATTCCTTGACTGCCCTCGGGTGGGATTGCCGGTTGGAATGCGTCTCACTTTCCTCTGTTGGGATCTCCATCTCAACTCACTGGAAAGTGCCCCTTGTTGTTTTTCTTGCACCCTCCCCTCCCACCCCACCCCCGCACCCCCACCCCCACACCCCCGTCACCCTTGGATGATGCCTTGACCATGGATTAGAATTGAGCTGTTCCAGGGTCCTAAGGTCTCTGCCGTCCCAATGATATTCCAGTGTCTTGTACGTTCCATCCTCGAAGGGTTCTAGGGTGCTAACATCTCTTGCACTGATGCTTCTAAAATGATAGATAAGGTGGGATACTTCTGCTGGCATGGAATACCATTTACGGTCAGGGTCATGTTGTGTGGTGGTGGTGGTGGTGGTGGTGGTGGTGGTGGTGGTGGTGGTGGTGGTGGTGGTGGTTAGTGTTTAACGTCCCGTCGACAACGAGGTCATTAGAGACGGAGCGCAAGCTCGGGTTAGGGAAGGATTGGGAAGGAAATCGGCCGTGCCCTTTCAAAGGAACCATCCCGGCATTTGCCTGAAACGATTTAGGGAAATCACGGAAAACCTAAATCAGGATGGCCGGAGACGGGATTGAACCGTCGTCCTCCCGAATGCGAGTCCAGTGTGCTAACCACTGCGCCACCTCGCTCGGTCATGTTGTGTGCTCACAGTAGAGGTGCTCACCATTAACCATTTTCTTTCTGAGGCCTCCCTCCACAGTGTTTTAATATTTACCTACTCAGTGAGCAGCCTGCAGGCTATAGACCGATGCTACTCTCATCGCTGTTTGGTCTCTGCCATCCTTGACCACCTCTCTACCCTCGGCCATACCACCTGCTAAGTTGGCTTCCTCTGGGTCCCAAGTCATGTGGTATCCAAGGGAATGAACTGGCTGACCTTTTGGCTAAAGAGGCAGCTAGTTATCCCCCCATTCCCTTTCATGATTCAAGGTGCAGATATGCGGATACACATCTGCTGCTCTCAGTAATAAGCTCTGCACAATCAGGGAGACTACTGCAGTCTGGTACATTTCCCTTCACTTCTCTTGGAAGGAGTCCATTGTCTTATGCTGTCTATGCGTCAGTCATCTGGGCTCTCCCATTGCTTTCTTTTGTATAACAAGCCACCTCCACAGTGTGGCTGTGGAGCCAGACTGATGGCATCCCATATATTAGTGGAATATCCCCTTCTGTTGGCCCTTTGTAGTAAGTATAACCTTCCAGATTTGTTTAATATTAGCAGACAGTTCATGGATGGCTGAACTGGTCCTCAGTTTCCTACGTGAAAGTGGTTTTATCTTAGACGTTCTATCTTAGACGAGTAATTTTTGGAACTGTGGGACTGATGGCCTCGCCATTTAGTCCTGTACCCTCCTGAATCAATCTGTCTATTTGTGCATCCATTCCCAGCCATGTACAATTTTGCCTTGCCAACTGCTTGTTATGGACAATAGCCCAGTGTCCTTGTTGCAACAACCAAAGAACTTCTCACTGGAGGGACTGAGGGACCTTGACTCTACCATTGCCACTTTTTGTGTGTAGCAGCAGGATGCCCATCTGCACAGAGATGGCACACCGGCAAGCAAAGTAGTGACTACTGGGCAGTTGATCTCCTTCAGACTCTGTGGTCACCCACAACAAACCAACTCAAAGCAGCTCCTGTGCGACCCTGTAGAAGATGACCAGAAAGTCTTCCAAAAGTCGGATTTCGTCTGAACCAATATGATGATAGGAATCCTCAGAGGAATCAAAATGCAGCATTGATGCCAGTAAGAAACCTCGACAAGGGGTTGGCTTTGGACTGTTTGGTAGAGGGTCGATATGACAACACAACTTGTACTGGTAATTGGACAAGAGAAGGGCATGCCGTTATAACTTTTGGCTGTACATGCTGGGGCAGGCTGGGAGGAGCCAAACAGAGCCATCAGTGGTCTGTTGTGCATTACTAGAGAAAATCGATGGCCATACAGGTACTGACAGAAGTGCATGACCACATAAAAGATAGCCTTCAACTTGACTGTAATTGCATTGGCCCTCAGTCAATGCCATTGACGCATATCCAATTGGCCTGTCCCTGGGGCTCACTTGGTGTGACAACACCACACCATGAGCATCTACTGCAATAATGACAGGCTTGCAGGGGTCGATGTGGACCAAACGCCAATCACTTAGTACTGTGTCTTTCAGTCGCAGGACAGTGGTCAGACGTTTGGCTGACAATACGAATGGAATGCCCTTGCAGCCACACAACTGATTCAAAGGCACCACAATCTGAGTGGCATTTGGTATACAATGGATGTAACAGGTTAGCTTCCCCATTACAGCTTGCAATTTTGATACGTTACAGGCAAGTTATGAATGGCCACTGAATGTGACTGACAGGTGGATGCTGTGTACATTAATCACCTGGTCAAGTTACTCCATTTCAGTGAGAAAGAAGGAACACTTAGAATTGTAGCATGTCAGTCCCATTTTGGACAACAGTTGAAACAATGCCTTTAAATTTTGTAAGTTTCCTGTTGTCATACGACCAGAGACAACTGTATAATCTTAACAGAACAAGAAGGTACTTGTGGTGTCAGTTGCTAGAGGAACCTTCGGGAAGCAGCTGGGGTGGAAGTGCTACCGAATGGTATCCGCTGAAACTGGAATAATCACTCGTGTGTGTCGATCACAAAAATCTTCTTTGACTCTTCATCTAAAGGCAATTGCAGATAGGCCTTCTGGAGATTAATTTTGGATAGAAATGACCCTGACCTAATTTGTTCATGAAATTCTCAGGATGGGGCAATGGAAATGAATCGGCAACAGTTTGTGGGTTGACGGTTAGTTGAAAGTCTGCACAGAGTCTCAACCCACCCGACAATTTAGTAAGGACCTCCATGGCTGACATCCGTTGGCTGGCTGACATTGTTTTGATGATGTCACTGCCCTGCAACCATTGCAACTCTGTGGCAGCCCAGTCCCATAATGCATAACGGATGGGACAAGCACGAAATAACTTTGGCTGTGTATTGTCTTTCAATGTTGTGTGGGCTTCAAAACCTTGGGCCTTGCCTAAACTACTGTGGAACAGTGAACTGTACTTGTCACATAATCCATTAATATTGGTCGGAAACCAAGATGAATTAATTTGTAATGTGTTCCCATGAACTGACAATCCGAAAAAGCCAAGGCTACCCATTTAAAAAGTGTTTCTAGACTCATAAGAGAACAACACATGAAATAACACTGTTTTGGCGGTACCACGGAAATGACTGGTAAACTGCCCACTCCAGGCAATGGAATAGATTGGCCATTATATGCTGACAAAGAGTGACGTGGTTTGCTCAAGCTGTGGGTTAGCTAACCATTTGTACCTAGTGCAGTTGAGCAGTGTAACAGTATTTAACTGAAATTAACACACTCGTCATCTCTTGCTGGTGACTGTACGGCACCAGCAGTCTCTAAGAAGGGTCAGACCGAATACAATGCCGACAGGTATGACCCTAAATAGTTTCCCTCCCTTGCTACACCATGGGAGGAATGTAGGTCTACAGAACAGAGAGAGCGATATTTGCCACGGTTTTTAGTCTGTAGCAGAACTGGTGGGGACTCCTTTCTACCTACGAAGCCTCAGTTTTTCATTAAAACCTTGAGGGTAACTTTGGAGAAGTGACAGTGCTGTCAAAGATGCGAAACAGCGCAGTCTTGATTCAGACAGCATCCCCAGCCCAATCCCGAGCATTACAGCCTGTGACAAGCTGGGTGATTTCCTGTTTCCGTCACTCCCCATAAAAGCCTCAACATGGTCCAGGGGATCATTTTCCATCGCGATCTCCTCTTGCAGTCTGACGTCTGACGACAAGCTTCATGCCAACTTAGAACGGCGGGGTTGTCATTTCATCCAGCACATTTACAGGGGACCCAAAGACAACAGGGATGCTACTGGTGCCTTCATCTTGGCCTTTGAGGGTGATTCATTTGCCTGAAAAGGTCAAGGTGATGGTTTACCACTGTGATGTTAAACCATATGTCCCTCCCCCTATGCGGTGCTTTAAGTGCTGGAAGTTCAGGCACGTCTTCCCGCTACACTTCCAGCGCCATATGTCAAAACTGTGGACGTCCACTGCACCCAGATACTCCACGTGCGCCTCCTCCCACTACCATCAACTGTGGAGAGCACCACGGCCCCTGCTCGCAAGACTGCCCAGTACTCCAAAAGGAGCAGAAAATCATGGAGTACAAGATCATGGACCAGTTGACTTACACAGAGGCTAAACGTTAATTTGAAAGATTACATCCCATTTGGTTGATGTCTACATATGCTGAAGCTATGTCACCATCACCGTCCCAAGTGCCAGTGGTTCCTCACTCTGTGCCATAAACAGTGGGGCCTCCAGGCCACCAGAATATATTCGCCCCCTTGATGGTAGGGAGCAAATCTTCCTCCGTTGCTCCCAAAGCTTCTACTTTGGGAGCAAGCCGCCCCCCCCCCCCCAAACGCAAGGGACATCTGTTCCCTCCCCCCTGCTGGTGAAGCAACAGTCTCCTCTGGCTCCTCTGCGGAAGAGGTCCCTTGGGGCCCTCTCTCCCAAGATCTCCACTAATGTCACGGCAGACACTCGCCAGTGGCTAAAGGAGCCAAAAGCTGCTGGACAAAGAGCTTCACCGTCTTCCTCCGTGCCTGAAGCTGCTTCGGAGAAATCTTCCCAGCAAGCCCCTAAGGAGAAGCAAGAGAGCAAGCAAACTAAGTAGTAGTCTGCTAAGAAACAAGACCCTCTGGTGGCCCCAAAACAACCACTCTCTATCAATTCTGCATCTGAGGATGCGGTGGAGATCTTAGTGTCCCCTGCATACCTGGATCTCACGGATGCTTCCTCCACCATAGAAAAGGCTACAAAGGCTCAATTGGTAGCAGCAGGTGACCCTGAGGTGTAACCTGCCTCCTTGCATGCTTCATGCCTTCCCAACCTCATGATAACATCATCCTCCTGTAGAATTGTGGCTGTTTTTTCCATCACCTGGCAACTCTTAAGCTTTACACCTACTTTCTGCATTGCCCTTCAGGAAACCTGGTTCCCAGAAATGCTGACCCCTGCCATCTGCAGCTATAGGGGAGATAACAAGAATCATAGTGATTATAATAGAGTGTCAGGTGGAGTTTATGTGTGTGTCCTGAACTCAGTATGCAGTGAACCTGTGCCCCTTCAAACCTCTCTTGAAGCAGTGGCTGTCAAGATAAGGATGATGCAGAAAATAACTGTCTGCAACATATATCTTCCTCCAAATGGTGAACGCATTAGCTGCACTGATTGATCAACACCTTAAACATTTCCTACTTTTGGGAGATTTGAACACTCGTAACCCTTTGTGGGGTTGCACCGTGCTTACTGGCCTAGGCAGAGATGTCGAAAATTTACTGTCACAACTCTACCTCAACCTGTGCCTTTTAAATACAGGTGCACCCACTCATTTCAGCCACCCACATGGCACATATTAGGCTATTGATCTCTCTGTTTGCAGTCCGGGCCTTCTGCCATCTATATACTGCAGAGAACATGATGACCTGTTGGTAGTGACCACTTCCCCATCTTCCTGTCACTGCCCCGGCGTCAGGCCCACAGACGGCTGCCCAAATGGGCTTTAAACAAGGCAGGCTGGAAAACTTCCACCTCTGCTGTCACCGTTGAATCTCACCCACATGGTAACATTGCTGTGGTGGTTGAGCAGGTAACTAGAATGATCATTTCTGTGGCGGAAAAGAAAACACGACCCCTCGTTCTTTAGGGTGCCCCTGGCGAAAGGCAGTCCCTATGTGGTCGCTGCAAGTCGCTGAGGCAATTAAGGAGCATCGGCTAACTCTACAGCGGCTTAAGTGGCACCCTTCCCTGGAGCACCTCATAGCCTTTAAACAGCTCTGAGCGTGCATTCGCCAGCTTATTGAAAGACGGAAACAGGAGTGTTGGGCGAGATATGTCTTGACCATCGGGTACCATATGTCACCTTCCCAAGTGTGGGCAATGCTCAAATGAGTTTTTGGGTACCAAACCCCAACAGGTGTTCTCGGTGTTACCATAAATGGCGTGTTATCTACTGATGCAAATGTGATTGCCTTGCACTTCGCTGAGCGCTGTGCTTGAGTCTCTGCGTCAGAGAATTATGCCCCAGCCTTTCGCACTCTCAAACAGCAGATGGAAGGGGAAGTTCTCTTTCACTACACATCACAGTAAACCCTATAATGCCCCATTCACAGAGGTGGAGCTCCTCAGCGCCCTTGCACGTTACCCCGACATACCTCCTGAGCCAGATCGGATCCACAGTCAGGTGATTAAACATCTCTCGTCTGACTACAAGCAACATCTCCTCGTGATCTTTAACTGGATCTGGTGTGATGGTGTCTTTCCATACCACTGTCAGGAGAGCACCCTATACCAGTGCTCAAACCTGGCAAAAACCTACTTGATGTGGATAGCTATCGGCCCATCAGCCTCACCAACGTTCTTTGTTAGCTGCTTGAACATATGGTGTGTGGGCAGGAGTGTTGGGACCTGGAGTCATGTGGGCTACTGGCTCCGTGCGAGGGCAGTTTCCGTCTGGGTCGCTCTACCACTGATAATCTTGTGTCCCTTGAGTCTGCCATCCGAACAGCCTTTTCGGACACCAACACTTTGTTGCCATCTTTTTGATTTATGAAAAGCGTATGACACCACCTGGTGGCATCACATCCTTGCCAAATTATACGAGTGGGGTCTCCAAGGCCTGCTCCCGATTTTTATCCAGAATTTCCTGTCACTTTGTACTTTCCGTGTCCAAGTTGGTGCCTCCCATAGTTCCCCCCATATCCTTGAGAATGGGATGCCGCAGGGCTCTGTATTGAATGTCTCTATTTTTAGTGGCCATTAACTGTCTAGTAGCAACTGTAAGGCCGTCCGTCTCATCCTGTCTGTATGCAGATGATTTCTGTATTTTGTACTACTCGACCAGTACTGGTGTTGGTGAGCGGCACCTACAGCGAGCCATCCACAAGGCCCAGTCATGGGATCTAGCCCATGGCTTCCATTTTTTGGCCGCAAAGTCATGTGTTATGCGCTTCTTTTGGCATTGTACCGTTCATCTGGAACCAGACCTTTGCCTTATTGATGATCCCCTCACTGTAGTGGAGACATATCAATTTTTAGGACTGGTTTTCGATGCCCGATTGGCATGGCCGCCTCACCTTCATCAGCTTAAGTGGGAGTGTTGGCAGAACCTGAATGCCCTCTGCTGCCTGAGCAACACCAACTGGGGTGCAGATTGCTCTATGCTGCTGCAGATCTACGGAGCCCTTGTTCAATCCCATCTTGACTATGGGAGTCTGGTTTATGGTTCAGCGGCACCCTGAGTGTTGTGTTTACTCGACCCAGTGCACCCCTGTGGCGTTCAACTAGCGACGGGAGCCTTTAGGATTAGTCCGGTGCCCAGCATACTGGCGGAGGCTGGAGCCCTCCATTGCAGGTCAGGCGAGCATAACGGCTGGCCAGTTACACATTGCACACGTTCGTAGTTCTCCTTTGCATCCAAATTACCGTCACCTTTTCCCACCCACGGCAGTTCATCTCCCACATCGGCGGCCCAGGTCAGGGCTTACAATTGCAGTTCATGTCCAGTCTCTTCTGTCTGAAGTGGACTCCTTGCCTTTACCACCTATACTTGAGGTCCATTCGCGTCACCTCCGTGGTGTACACTTAGGTTGCGGCTTCATCTGGACCTCTCACTTGGCCCTAAGGACTCAGTTAACCCTGCAGCTCTCCGCTGTCACTTCCTCTCGATTCTTGACATGTACTGAGGCCATGAAATGGTTTACACTGTTGGCTTGATGGCTGATGGTCACGCCGCGTATGTCTGTGGAGGCCGTATTGAACAGCATCCCTTGCCCGATGGCTGCAGTGTTTTCACTGCAGAGCTTGTGGCTATATCTTGTGCTCTTGACCACATCTGTTTATGCCCTGGGGAGTCATTTCTTCTGTGTACTGACTCCTTGTGCAAGGTGTCGACCAGTGCTACCCTCGCCATCCTTTGGTAGTGACCATCCAGGAGTCCATCTATGCCCTGGAACAGTCCAGTCATTCAGTGGTGTTTGTATGGACCCCAGGACATGTCGGAATCCCAGGCAACGAACTTGCCTACAGGCTGGCCAAACAGGCTACACAGAAACCGCTTATGGAGATCGGCATTCCACTAACTGACCTTCATTCGTTTTTACACTGCCAGGTTTTTCAGCTCTGGGAGACAGAATGACCTAGTCTCAGTACAAACAACAAACTGCGTGCCATTAAGGAGACTACAAATGTGTGGCAGTCCTCGATGTGGGCTTATCACAGGGACTCTGTGGCTCTCAGCTGGCTTCACATTGGCCATGCTCGGATGACCCACAGCTGCCTCCTGCACCATGAAGACCCACCACAGTGTTGATGCGGCACCCGGTTGAGAGTGGCCCCTAATCTGGTGCAGTGTCCCACCTTGACTGCCCCGCGACGAAATCTTCGGTTACCGGACTTGTTGCCACTAATTTTATCTGACCACGCTTCATCGGCCGATTTAGTTTTGTGTTTTATTTGTGAGTGTGGGTTTTATTATTTGATCTAAGTTTTAGCACATGTCCTTTGTCCACCTGTGTCCTCCATCACAGTGCTTTTAAGGTGGAAGTTTCAATGTGACGCAGAGTGGCTGGCTTCTTTTTTTTCTCACGGTCAGCCAGCCATGGTAATCTGTTTTGTCGTTTTAATCTCTTCTACCTGTTTCTTGTGTTTCTGTGGTTTTCTTCTCAGCTTTTGTCCATTTAAGTGTTGGTTGCCCTTCCGTCATTCTTGTGGTTTTTCCTTTCTCTCCGTTTTGTGTTGTCAGTCTCGCTTGTTTTATTCTCACCCTTGTGGCATTGTTGTATTCGGAACAAGGGACCGACGACCTAGCAGTTTGGTCCCTTACCCCCTCTATTAAACCAGCCAACCAACCAGGCAGGACTTCCGCAGTTGTGTGGGCTGTGCCGCAGCGTGACAGTGTGATTGGTTCGCACCCGACCTAGACGTCGGGCGACGTCGGATCTGAGTGATCTGTCTTACTCTTGATGAGAGATATTTCAGGTGCTTGAAAATCATACTCAAAGACATTGGCAATGTCTTGTAACTCCATAATTAACGATACTGTAGCAAGGAGAGGGTTTGGATGTATTAGTATGGCAGCACGAATGCTGGAATAAGACATGATGTAAGTAATCGCATCTCTTATAAAAATATCACTGTAACTTATCCCACGTGAACACTGAAAGTGACATTGTCTACTAAGGCTGCAAAGTTCTATTACCCACTGTTTGTAGGATTGTGCTTATAACGAGCAGCCGCTACGTGCACTTGTGGTTTAAAATGATTTGACAGTTTGTCACCTAACTTGTCATAGAGGACGTCTTGAGGTTGATGATCTGGAAACAGTTTTACAACTAACTGGAATACATCTGAGGATCCAGTGGAGAGAAAATGATAAATACGCTCGCTACCTTTTATGCTGTAGGTGTCGTAATGTGCCGCCAGCTATGCACCATAATCACCCCAGTTTTCGCTCTTCCCCAGGAATACGTTGAATTTAGGCTGTCAAACTTACTGTTCAGTTGTTCACAATCGAACAGGCTGGGGTGGGAGTCACGGTGCCACAACATTTCCTTTCAGAGCTTGTAATAATTATTCAGTTCTTTGTCCCTGCAACAGTATAGATTGCATTGAAGACACATCTGGAAGAGACATCGTGAAAACTCATTTCAGCTACACACACAAACAGAAAAACAGCACTACTGTAAGTGAGAGTCAGTCACACGAGATGCCACAATGAGCTGATTGCGAGTGGCATACTCGGCTTCACTTTACTTGTCGTGTCAGACTTCTCACACACTGAGGTGGCTAGTAATAATACAGTTCCATAAAAGACTGTGAGTAAGTAATACGGGGTGTCCAGAAAAGGACTCCCTGATTTCAAAATTAAATATCTCGAAAACAAAGATCGATAGAGGAATGCAGTAAATGGTATGTTTATTGTGAAAGCTGTAAGAAGTTTATACAACAGTTTGAAATAATAGTTACAAAAGCTGCTAACAGATGGTGCTGTACACTGTACAGCTCATACCAGCATACATAAGTAAAATAATCGTATGAAAACAATCTTTGCAAACAATCACATCACAATGTTTTCAAAATGTTCACCATTGGCACTACAGAGGTGGCGCAAATGAAGAATGAAATTCGCCATCACATTTCGTAGTGTCTCAACCGAAATGGATTCACATGCCACAGAGATCGCCGATTCAAGCTCGTCCAGCGTGGGGGGATGCTTCGGGTAGACCATGTCTTTCACTGTGCCCCACAAAAAAAGTCACAGGGAGTCAGATCCGGCGAATATGGAGGCCAATCCATGCCTGCACCAGTAAATTTGGGATATTCCAAAGCAATGACTCGATTCCCGAAGTATTCCTCCAGAAAGCGAAACACTTGTTTGGTCTGATGTGGTCAGGCTAACGTGCACCAGTGACCGTTTCTCGAATGAAAAAAGGGCCTCTGCTGCATACTGCAGCCCACACAGTAACTTTAGGAGAATACAGGGGTTTTGCTTCACACCAATATGGCTTTTCGGAGCCCCAAAATCCCCAGTTCTGCTTATTCATGTATCCATTCAGGTGGAAGTGTGCTTCACCCGTAAACCAGATGCAGCCAACATCAAATCCTTCACTATCAATCATTGTGAGCATTTGATTAGCAAAGGCAACCCTTTGTTGCACAGCTCGTACGGGTATGGCCTGGTGCGTTTGAATTTTGGTTTGAAGCGTTCCAGCATGCAGAAAATACTGAGAAATAGCCTACACATGTTTCCATTCAGTCTCAGATGCAATTCTATGGACGGATGACATTGGATTTCGCTGAATAATTCCAGAAACTGTGGCAATATTTTCAGGCGTAGCTGCAGTTTGCTTGTGGCCAACATGCCCCACTAGATCATCAGTTACGCTGCCTGTTCGTTGAAATTTTGCGAAGAGCGTACGAATGGTTTTCGCATTGGGTCCTTTTGGAACATTAAATCGTGCTTGAAAACTTCGCCTTGTTGCCGTAGGACTCTCTTCTAACCTGTGGTACTCTAGCACCAGAAAAACGCATTAGTCAATGGAGTACATGGTTTTAATCTCTTCCTTCGGTACGCTAACCTCCTTTCACATTTCAATAGTGGAACTGATCGCTCTGGGCTTCGGATCACTATTTATGCTAGGCATTACCTATGGCGATTACAGCACCATCTGTTAGCAGCTTTTGTAACTATTATTTCAAACTGCTATATAAACTTCTTACAGCTTTCACAATAAACATACCGTTTACTGCATTACTCTATCGATCTTTGTTTTCGAGATATTTAATTTTGAAATCAGGGAGTCCTTTTCCTGACACCCTGTACTTTATTAATAATGACAAAACTTATCTTTGTGCACCAGACTCAGCTATAGCTTTGAAAATGCAAATGTGGACTTGCGGTTCAGAACACACTAAACGTGTGGCGAACTGATACACATTCAGAATGGCTGTATTATGGCTTCACTACAGTCATTATAAAAACTGGAATTTGTAGACATTTGTCAACACAATTCCGACAGTGTTGGCGTGTAGGCACAGTTCACGGAAGACTGAAGTTTCTTCACTCCCTGACAGTCAACAAGGGCTGTCTCATGATGAGTAAGTGGCACAGCGATCTTACTCCGACAGGAACTTCGCGGGGGATGTCAGGATCCGACCTCGAACAGAACTGAACTCCTGGGCTCTAGCGATGCTATTTCAGAGCAGAAGTACATTGGTGGCATCTCAGAACTACAGGAGGCATGGCTTCTTCCTAGTGTCTCGTTGGTACTTCGTGATTTTTATGACTCACCGATCTGTCAAAGTGCCGTCGTGCAGTTACGCGCGTCCTCTACATGCGGCGCTGTCTGCCAGCCATGCAGCAGCAGCGCCACCTAAGCGGCCAGCCAGCCAGCGGCCGCTAGACTTGGACTCAGTTATGATTTGACTGTTAAAGTGTACACACATCTTACTCTGTTTACTTGATCTGTGACTTTCATGTATTGCATCTTCCTTGAAATATGTTTGTTCAACTTGAAGTTATTACAGTGATACCACTTTGCTGTGCTGTATCTCTGTGGTGGTCAATTCTTTTTATGTCGCACATTGTCTTAGTGAGACACAAATGACTGCTTGTCTGCTTTTTCTAGTATATGAATAAATAATCTCGTAGCCTTCTTGATAGACTTAATAACTTTAGTAACTGTCATTGCTATTATGACATCTTGATCAGTAATCCCTGCCTCTGTACTGACAGCGGCTAGGTCAGGTCTGTTTGCCACTGCAGGGTCTAAAGTATTTACAATGCACGTGGGTTGTTGCACCAATTGTTCAAAGCAGCTTTTGAAAAAGTGTCCGAAATTGCTTCACAATATAGTCTGTCTGTGCCGACTAGTGAATCCGTAGATGTCGTAGTCTACACTCAGTAGATTAAAGTCGACTCCAACTAAAACTGCAAGGGTATTTCCACACTACTGAGCATGGATTTTCCTCGAATGAGTCGACATCTGTTGCAGCGGAATCAGGTGTACAGTAAAAAAAATCTGATAATTGAGTTCACCTAGGCTTGCTACTTATTCCCAGTTAACTTTACAGTCACTCAATTTTGATCTCGATAGACACAATAGTTTTGTCTACAGCAATGAACACTCCCCCTTTTATGGCGTTTAAATGGTCGTTTATGCATACATTCCACATCTCGCTACATATTACAGAGCTTTCTACTTTGTATTTCAGCCAGCTTTCAGTTCTGAGAATAATTTGAGTAGGGCGACTTACCTGGAGGGCAGTAAGTTCAGGAACTCTGTCACAAATACTTCGACAGTTTACTTTTAATATTTTGACAGTTGAACTATCTCTACTCTGTATGTGATCTGATATCGCTCTCTGCGTATTGACTGGCGAGCATTCGTCAGAGGACCTCAAACTGTTGCCTAGCGTAAAAAAGAAAAGCATCTCGGACCTATCGAGGGGAGTTCTACTACTCTCCGTCTCGCAGTGCAGGCACAAAAACCTGCGGCCCAAAAATTTGCAGCTGAGACCGTTAAGAGTCGACTAAGTCTTCGGTCGAGAGCTTCCACTCGGCTGCGAGCCTGAAGACCACAGTCAACTAGGGGTTAATGTTGCAAACTACACTCCTGGAAATGGAAAAAAGAACACATTGACACCGGTGTGTCAGACCCACCATACTTGCTCCGGACACTGCGAGAGGGCTGTACAAGCAATGATCACACGCACGGCACAGCGGACACACCAGGAACCGCGGTGTTGGCCGTCGAATGGCACTAGCTGCGCAGCATTTGTGCACCGCCGCCGTCAGTGTCAGCCAGTTTGCCGTGGCATACGGAGCTCCATCGCAGTCTTTAACACTGGTAGCATGCCGCGACAGCGTGGACGTGAACCGTATGTGCAGTTGACGGACTTTGAGCGAGGGCGTATAGTGGGCATGCGGGAGGCCGGGTGGACGTACCGCCGAATTGCTCAACACGTGGGGCGTGAGGTCTCCACAGTACATCGATGTTGTCGCCAGTGGTCGGCGGAAGGTGCACGTGCCCGTCGACCTGGGACCGGACCGCAGCGACGCACGGATGCACGCCAAGACCGTAGGATCCTACGCAGTGCCGTAGGGGACCGCACCGCCACTTCCCAGCAAATTAGGGACACTGTTGCTCCTGGGGTATCGGCGAGGACCATTCGCAACCGTCTCCATGAAGCTGGGCTACGGTCCCGCACACCGTTAGGCCGTCTTCCGCTCACGCCCCAACATCGTGCAGCCCGCCTCCAGTGGTGTCGCGACAGGCGTGAATGGAGGGACGAATGGAGACGTGTTCTCTTCAGCGATGAGAGTCGCTTCTGCCTTGGTGCCAATGATGGTCGTATGCGTGTTTGGCGCCGTGCAGGTGAGCGCCACAATCAGGACTGCATACGACCGAGGCACACAGGGCCAACACCCGGCATCATGGTGTGGGGAGCGATCTCCTACACTGGCCGTACACCACTGGTGATCATCGAGGGGACACTGAATAGTGCACGGTACATCCAAACCGTCATCGAACCCATCGTTCTACCATTCCTAGACCGGCAAGGGAACTTGCTGTTCCAACAGGACAATGCACGTCCGCATGTATCCCGTGCCACCCAACGTGCTCTAGAAGGTGTAAGTCAACTACCCTGGCCAGCAAGATCTCCGGATCTGTCCCCCATTGAGCATGTTTGGGACTGGATGAAGCGTCGTCTCACGCGGTCTGCACGTCCAGCACGAACGCTGGTCCAACTGAGGCGCCAGGTGGAAATGGCATGGCAAGCCGTTCCACAGGACTACATCCAGCATCTCTACGATCGTCTCCATGGGAGAATAGCAGCCTGCATTGCTGCGAAAGGTGGATGTACACTGTACTAGTGCCGACATTGTGCATGCTCTGTTGCCTGTGTCTATGTGCCTGTGGTTCTGTCAGTGTGATCATGTGATGTATTTGACCCCAGGAATGTGTCAATAAAGTTTCCCCTTCCTGGGACAATGAATTCACGGTGTTCTTATTTCAATTTCCAGGAGTGTATTTGCACCCTGTGAGTGAGGCCAGCAATCTTCACCACTTTTGCCAGCCACTCGTAGGAACTAGGAACTGAGGTCAGCCTCGGAACCTGAGTGACAGTCGTCATCGCCACCGACACCAGTGACGACTCGCAGACTACTACTTCCTCCACCCTCGATAGCCAAAAGTGTGGCCTCCTCCGCATCTCGGATGAGGCCCCGGGCAGATACACAGAGTCTACATTGGAATTTTTTCCTGCTCCAGACTCTATTTCCGTAAGGAGTTTCGAGACGTGCATAACACCAAAGATCATGATAACTAGTAAACCACTCCCCCCATGTGCCAGCTCAGACTCTGCCAAAAGAACCACAAGTGGTCCACCTGCAGACGAATGGCTGAGGCCAGACGGCTGGCCTCCACACTGACACTCTGCCTCAGGTGAGGTGACCGCATAATGACCCACCACTCACCATGCAGTGAGGGCAGGTACCCCCCGTCGGGTACAATGGTAGGTGCTTCGATAGCCGAGCCCTCGGGTGAAATGAGTGACACCCGTGGTATCTCATGTGTCACACTGACTTCTCCTCTACCACCACATCCAGAGGCAGCAGCCTGCAGACAACTGATTATGGACGTAAATGCCTTCAGCTGCTCACATACTGCGGTCGGCTCCTCCTCTGTCCACATACAACTCATACACAGACTGAAGAATTAAACCTCAAAAACAGACAGAAAAGCAAAATATGTGATTTGTGGGCCTGCTGGTGCTCCACCAACTGAGGTTGGCAGCTAACTGAGCTGTTGTCAACAGTCACTGGCTGTCCAAAACAAACAAACAAATAATTACTGTGCAAATGTACACATTAGTGTTACTAAAATGCGATGCTACAACTCTTGAATAAAAATATATTTTGTGAATTTAGGAATTAAAGAGTGCAAGCACACGAAAAATACACAAAGAATGTAATAATTAAGCAATGCAAAAACAAATAGAAAAGGTAAATATTTCACACCTAGTCTCCTGGTCTTTCACCAGTGAAGCTGACAAGTCTTCTTGATGTCCCCCCAGGGGGCTCACCGCTCTTTGGTGAGTACGTGCTTGGCGACCACGAGGCCCCAGCCCTCGCAGCACCACTTCTCTTTCTGCGCTGCTTGTCTCCTCTTCTCCTGTCCTTTTCCCCTCTCTTGGGGAGATGTCTCGTGTCTCCATGGACTCTTGAAGCTCATTTGCGTTGGTTTGCTTGTAGGCATATTCTCTCTTCAACTGCTCTTTCCCCGTGCCGCTCGTTCCCCGTGCCGCTCGTTCCCCGTGCCGCTCGTTCCCCGTGCCGCTCGTTCCCCGTGCCGCTCGTTCCCCGTGCCGCTCGTTCCCCGTGCCGCTCGTTCCCCGTGCCGCTCGTTCCCCGTGCCGCTCGTTCCCCGTGCCGCTCGTTCCCCGTGCCGCTCGTTCCCCGTGCCGCTCGTTCCCCGTGCCGCTCGTTCCCCGTGCCGCTCGTTCCCCGTGCCGCTCGTTCCCCGTGCCGCTCGTTCCCCGTGCCGCTCGTTCCCCGTGCCGCTCGTTCCCCGTGCCGCTCGTTCCCCGTGCCGCTCGTTCCCCGTGCCGCTCGTTCCCCGTGCCGCTCGTTCCCCGTGCCGCTCGTTCCCCGTGCCGCTCGTTCCCCGTGCCGCTCGTTCCCCGTGCCGCTCGTTCCCCGTGCCGCTCGTTCCCCGTGTCGCTCGTTCCCCGTGCCGCTCGTTCCCCGTGCCGCTCGTTCCCCGTGCCGCTCGTTCCCCGTGCCGCTCGTTCCCCGTTTTGCTTTTTTACCCACTCTGCTTCCCCCCATTCTGTTCTCCCCCCCCCCGTTCTGCTTCCCCCCCACCCGTTCTGCTTCCCCCCCACCCGTTCTGCTTCCCCCCCACCCGTCCTGCTTCCCCCCTCTCCCACCCGTCCTGCTTCCCCCCTCTCCCACCCGTCCTGCTTCCCCCCTCTCCCACCCGTCCTGCTTCCCCCCCACCCGTTCTGCCCTCGCCCCCACCTCTCCCCCCCTCCCCCTTCTGCTCTGCGTCTAAATATGATCTAACATTTGGCGATTCGTCTCGCCACTTGTGCCTTCTGTACTAGCCTAGTTGAGAGTCTACACGCAGAAGCTGGTGAACTACCACTGTCATACCGGCGCAACATCCTGCTCAGTAGGTATGCGTGTCGGCTTTCTTCCATGCCAGGACACCCGACCTTTGACCCTTTTTTTGATGACATTCTTGACCTCCAGTACGAGATGTATGTTTCTTCACTGTGTCCTCCCGGCGTCCGCTTTCATTACCTGCTTCAGCAGCTGCAGTTCACACTTCCTGCCACTTTCTGAATGGCTGAGGGCCCTTCACCACCTTGGCTTCAGGCACAGGTTTGTGTTCATTTTTACCTCAGGTAACTCCTGAAGGATTCAACTCCCGAGCTGACCTATCGCTGCAAATTTCTCGAACTTCGCTCCTAACTTGCCGGTAGCATATTTTTGTTCACTGACGGTTCCAAGTCCGCCCACGGTGTTGGCTGTGCTTTTGTCATCGGGGATGATAAGTTTCAATACCGGCTTCGCTTCTCAACCAGTGCACAATTTTTACTGCAGACGTTTTTGCCCTCTATCAGGCTGTTCAATACATCTGGAGGCACCAGCTCACTTGCTGTGTGATCTGCTCTGACTCCCTCAGTGCCCTTCAGACTTTGGATGATCCGGATCCAGGACTGCCTCCATTTGTTCCCGGATGGGGAAGCTCAAGTGATTTTCATGTGGGTTCCTGGCCATGTTGGTGTGCCTGGGAATGACGCTGCTGATGCTGCAGCCATGGCCGCAGCCCATCTCAATCAGCCCGCCTCTTACTCTGTTCTCTCGCAAGATATTTGTAATTTTCCCTATCGGCGTATCACGTCACTTTGGCATGACCATTGGTGCTCCCTTCTTGGGAACAAACTCAGAAAAGTCAAACCTCTCCCAACAGCCTGGTCGACTTCCTCCTGGCCATCTCGCCGTGACCGAGCGAGGTGGCGCAGTGGTTAGACACTGGACTCGCATTCGGGAGGACGACGGTTCAATCCCGCGTCCGGCCATCCTGATTTAGGTTTTCCGTGATTTCCCTAAATCGCTCCAGGCAAATGCCGGGATGGTTCCTTTCAAAGGGCACGGCCGACTTCCTTCCCCGTCCTTCCCTAATCCGATGAGACCAATGACCTCGCTGTCTGGTCTCCTTCCCCAAACCAACCAACCATCTCGCCGTGAGGAAGTAATGTAAGCTCGGTTGCGAATAGGGCACTGCCGCTTTGGTCACTGCCACTTGTTGGGTGGCGACCCTGCACCCAACTGTCCTTTCTATAGCCAGCCATTAACAGTCAGACATTTCCTGATCCTCTGCCCCTATTTAAGCCAAGCTGTGGCTCGCATTTTAAGTTTTTTAAGAAGCAGTAATATGACAAAAGAGATCTGATTTCTACCTGTGACTCCGTTGTCTTGTCGACATCTTTTAGATACTCTTCTGTATTGGACCTCGAGGCGGTTTTTACCCTCGCGGTCCCAGCATTCTATGGTTCTATACTGGGTACTTATGACCTTAGATGTTACTCCTTGATGTGGTAGGTTTTCATAAAATGCCCGATATTCTAATCCTAGTGTGGGAAGCAATGATTTGATCAGGGACATCAAATCATTGTACTTTTCCTTTGTTATATGCAGAACAGATGTGTACATAGATCTTGTATCTGTTTATGCAGATTTGTACAGGGAGTACATGAGCCCGATATCAAGTGAGGGACTTAGGAATTTTGTTTTTGTTCGAAAGCCACAATAGTGGGATTCCAAAACTGCAAAAACGTAGTGTGATTTCTCATGTTGTTCATTTCTTCACTTGTTTCTTTGGATGTCCTTTTCTTAATCACTATATCTACAGAACCTATACGGATTCCAGGAATATTCAAACACATGTTCTTACAATCTTACATTAATTGTCATCCTGGTGGCAAGTAGATAAAGTTTCTTTTTTAATTTACTTGTGTGCGTCTTTCTGAAAATCTTGTCTGTCTTACTGTGAATAAAGTCTGTAATATCATTCAAAAGCATTCAGCCTTTCTGAATGTATAGGCTTTTTATGACACTTATTTTTGCAGTTATCTCAACATGCGTCTTTCATGCATGTTCCTGGAACATTCACTTTCCTGGATGAAACATGAGATTCTCCACACTGTTGTCCAGTTTTGGAAGCATGTTTTGCCCACTGTTCTTGATGTTTTGATTTTTTCTTCTAGTATTGCTTGTTCTTAATGCTGTCAGTGGCAAGCAAAGTAGAAGGTAAAGTGGCCGATTTGGGTGCTTTTACACTCAGGACGGACAAAGAGCCCATGCTTCCTACAGAAGAACAGAAACATGTTGTACTAAATTGTGTAAAAATGTTTGTTGCTATTCAGCTTAAATATATTAGAAAGATAATTTTTAATGTTACCACTTAGTGTCTTAAAAACAGGAAAAGGAAAGTGTTGCAATATGATTTCAAAACTGTGGTACTTCAGAAGGATATAGTAATACTTACCAGCATGGAACTCTAGAATCTTCAGAACAGCTTCCACCATTTTCTCTGTGGAACTTAACACGGCCTGACAACTGCTAAGGAATGACTGCCAGTTACAACATAACAAACAACAGTTGCTAGAGAACACATGACCAGTGATAATAAAAGCAAGTGTAGAGAATGGGATATGTTAACTGCAGTGAAGCCTGTGCACAAACACTCTGCTTATGTTCTATAATTCGTGCAGTAGGTGGTTGTGGAACCAATCAGTGTGACATTCTGTGGGGATCGCAACAAGTCTGCAAGACATAATTTGAGTGCAGTTGTACAGCTCAAAGCTGGTCCAAGTGTCGCTACTGTGACCACAGTAGTAGTAGTAGTGGTAGTAGTAGTAGTAGTAGTAATAATAAATGAAACCAATAGTGTCTAGGCTGACATAGACATCAAACTACGCTACAGCTCAATCTGCTTCTGCAATGTGGATTTTTGCCTTTGAGATGAAATCAGTAGCAATATTTCAATGTAGGCGGTGCCAAAGTGCTGTATAGATCAATAACTAAAAAACTCTTAGCGCAAAAAGCAGGAAATGAAGAAATGTGAGTAATTGATGTAATTTTGTCACCACAACCAAGGCTCGTTTTCCAGATACAGTGATTAATAACATTCCAACATAAAAAATGCATATGTACTGTTTTTATGTTTATACAACCATAACGAAACATTAGTATTTGTCAGAAACAGAATGCAAAGGAAGGGCCTTCCATTAAATACGAATAATTCGTACTTCAGTGGGATGAAGACATATCCATTCTGTGTATGTACAAGCGTTGGAGAATAGATATGTCTTCATTCCACTGAGATACATAAGAGATACCTGTTCTTCATATGTACAAGGGTTGGCCCCCCTATGAACCATGGGTCTTGCCGTTAGTGGGAAGGCTTGCGTGCCTCAGTGATGCAGAAAGCCATACCATATGTGCAACCACAATGGAGGGGTACCTGTTGAGAGGCCAGACAAACGTGCGATTCCTGAAGAGGGGCAGCAGCCTTTTCATTAGTGCAGGGGCAACAGTCTGGATGATTGACCGATCTGGCCTTATAACATTAACCAAAACGGCCTTGCTGTGCTGGTACTGTGAACAGCTGAAAGCAAGGGAAACTACAGCTGTAATTTTTCCCGAGGACATGCAGCTTTACTGTATGGTGAAATGATGATGGCGTCCTCTTGGGTAAAATATTCCGGAGGTAAAATAGTCCCCCATTAGGATCTCCGGGCGGGAACTACTCAGGAGGATGTCATTATCAGGAGAAACGAAACCAGTGTTCTACAGATTGGAGCGTGGAATGTCAGATCCCTTAATCGGGCAGGTAGTTTAGAAATTTTAAAAAGGGAAATGAATAGATTAAATTTAGATATAATGTTGTCATGAATCACAGTAGAGCAGCGATTAGCAGTCTAACAACTTTATTACATAGTCACAGAACATACAATAAAACAAGTCAAAGACACATTGTCCTAAGAGTAAACAAACAGTCTCTCACTTGCGAGAAGTACATCACTCTGTGACATCTTCCCCACCCTGGTCGACCTCCAAAGGTACGGCCAGCTGCACAGGACGACTAATGATGTGACCTTCTGGTGTCCGGAGTATTATCGTCCTTACCCTGCCGTCTCTTCCAGGTAGTACCTTTTCTATCCTGGCCTTCTTCCACATATGTCGCGGACGAAGGTCCTCTTGGATCAGTACGATGTCGCCAGGGCGAAAGGGGATGACTTGTCCCGGTGGGCGTTTAACGTCATGGTAGTTCCGGAGCTCCAATAGGTATTCTTTAATCCAACGGTTCCAAAAACTGTCACAGAGTTGCTGTCTCAGTCGGAATTCCTTTGTTAAATTGGTGTTCGCTGAAGGCTCTGGTCCCGTCGGAATAGTTGTAAGTTTTTCTCCCGCCAGAAAATGGGAAGGTGTGAGTGCATCACAATCATCTCCTGGTGTGATGGGCCTGGAGTTCACCGCGGCTTCAATACTGATCAAGGTGGTGTTCAGTTGTTCCTCAGTGAGCTTTGCGAGTCCCAATATCTTCCGTAGGCAACGCTTTATAGTGCCCACCATTCTTTCCCACCATCCTCCCCACCAAGCCGCACGGGAGACAATGAATTTCCAAGTAATACCGTGGTGGGCGAGGAACTGATAAGTTTTTGTGGTGGTTAATGCCTTCCAAAGTTGGGCTAGTTCCATATTCGTGGCGTGGAATGTTTTCGCGTTATCTGTATATATCTTGTGGGGTAGTCCACGTCTTCTGGCGAATCGCTGAAGTGCCATAAGAAACTTGTCCGTTGACAAGTCTGTACAGAGTTCTAGGTGTACAGCTCGTGTGGTAGCACATGTGAAAAGAGTGATATATGACTTGTGCGTTTCCTTCCCCACTTTGATGAATAGTGGGCCAGCAAAGTCTATTCCGGTTATAGCAAATGGTTTGGCAGGTGAAACTCGTTCAGGTGCCAGTGGTGCTTCGATCTGTTGCCCTCGTGGATTCTTCAAGATCTTGCATGCGAGGCATGAGTGTAGGATTCTTTTGATGGCCTGACGAGCTCTAAGGATCCAAAATTCAGTTCACAGTTCGGATAGTACAGAACGAACACCAAAGTGATGAAGGCGGATGTGTGTCTCTCGAATAACCAGTTGTGTGAAGTGGTGGGAACCGTCAAGGAGTACAGGATGTTTTTGTTCCCTATTTAGGCTAGTGCACTGCAGTCGACCTCCTAGACGTATCAGTCCATCCTCTAGGAAAGGATTGTATCGTGCGATTTTTGACTCTCTTGGCAGTGGTAAGTTATTCTGAAGTGCATGTAATTCGCTGGGGAAGGAATCTCTCTGGCCCACTCGAATCCAATACATTTTGGCAGCTGATAATTCGGTGGCTGTAAGTTCTCCTGAAGATTTATTCTTCTGACGAATGTTGTGTAGGAAACGGAGAGTCCATGCTGTGATACGAATGAGCTTCCAGTATGAGCTGAATTTAAGTAAGTTCAAAAGGCTGGTTGGCGTAGATATCGACAAAACTTGCCTCTGGGTTTTCTTCCTCTTTTCTTCGGGAGGAAGTCGTACCATCGTTGGAGTATCGTTGTTTGGCCAGCATTCAGGAGGGCGTGTAAGCCAAGGCGGCCCGTGCCATCAAATGTCCAAAGAATTCATTTGGTAGCCGAGGAGTCCACGTGAGAGGTGGTCAGCAGGATTGTCTGGTCCTGGGCAGTGTTTCCAATGCGTGGGAGTCGTGTGTGTTTGTATCTCAGTTACCCGATTACAAACGAAGGTCTTCCATCTGTTAGGATCACAGCGAATCCAACTTAGTGTTATTGTAGAATCCGTCCACAATATCGCATGGGAAATTTTAAAGTCTGTTGCGCGGCAAAAGTAACATAATAGTCTGGTCCCAACTACTGCTGCTAAAAGTTCGAGTCGAGGCAATGTCACCTTCTTAATAGGAGCAAGTCTGTTCTTGCTACAGACTAAATGGGTTACGACGTCATCATCTAAGATGGTACGAATGTACAAAGCTGCTCCATATGCCTTTTCCGAGGCGTCACAGAATACGTGCAGCTGAGAGTCTCTTCTATGAGCTGTAGCTATCCATCTAGGGACACGTATATGTGACAATGAAGGTAAGCTAGATATCCAAGTGCGCCATCGTGCCCCTAAGTCCCACGGCATAAGTTCATCCCAGCCAATTCCTCGGCACCAAGTGTCCTGGAATAGCAATTTCCCAACAAGAGAAACTGGGGAAAACAGTCCGAGTGGGTCATAGAATTTAGCCGTACATGGTAAAAGGAGTCGTTTGGTGGCTGGCTCTTCTGACGACCTTCTGATGATTTCGCTAGGATCGATACAGAAGTAGTCACCTGCAGTGTTCCAGTCTACGCCTAAAACTTGAGTCTGGCTGTGGAGTTCTCGCCCTTCTGCCCTCCAGATAGTGTGGAGTTGTTCACAGTTGGTAGCCCATTTTGATAAGGGGAGACTGATCAGTTTCATTAGGGTTACAAGTTCATAGTATATAGTTATAACCAAATTATCACCTTCTACTGAGATCACGAAGTCGTCCATGTTCGCAGTCTTGTTTATAAGTGGTGCTACAGTGGGAAATGCTGTCGTACACTTGTCGGCAAGTTCTCTTAGTGTTGCAGAAAGTAAAAATGGGCTGCAGGTCAGGCCGAATGGGAGTCTGTTAAAACGGTATTCTGTTAGTTCGTCCGTCATTTGAAGATGTCCTGTTTGATCCTGGCTAATTTTGAACCAGAAGAATCTGGTCAAGTCTTTGTCCTTTTCGTTCAAGGAATTGAAGGAAAGCTTGTGTGATGTCCGCGACGATAGCCGTAGAATATAGTCTGAAACGCAGTAAAATTTCCAGAATCTCTGGTAATAGGTTCGGTCCTACTTCTAATACCTCATTCAGAGAAGGTGCATTGTTTTCGTGAGATGAGGCGTCAAAGACTATTCTCCACTTAGTGGTTCCGTATTTCTCCTTCCTCACTGCATGATGAGGGAGATAAAATAGCTCCTTTCCTGAGAGTGGGGTGGGAGCGACCTCTACTTGCCCCTTCGTAATGTAGTCTAGCATAAGATCGAAATACATTTGCTTAAATGTCTCTTGACGTTGAAATCTTTCCCTAAGGTGCTTGGATCGTTTTTCCGTGATAGGTCTGTTACTCGAAAGCACTTTATGTTGCATTTTGGGAAGTGTAACGACTGCTCGATGATCCTTTATAGAGAAAGATGCTCTAAACTCTTCAAGAAGTCTCGTATCCTTGGTGTTCACAGGTAGATCCTGATCGGCAGTAATCCCTATAGTTTCCAAGTCCCAAAAGTGTCTGAAATCATTGTCAGAGTGCAGAGGAGATCGGTCAGTCTGAGCAAAATTTACCACGGTTGCATGCACACAGGCTTGTGACTTGTTACCACAAAGTATCCAGCCAAACAGAGAAGGAACTAACACTGTTTCAGAGATGCGTATGGGCGAATTGTGCTTCACTATCTTCCAATAAAAATCGCCTCCTACAAGAATCTCCACGGGAAGATCTTCTGTTGAATCGGTTTTCGGATCTGCTAGCGTAATCTTACGGGCGTCTGGTAAACTCTTTATATGTTGTGGAACCGAAGGCTGGTGAGAAATAACGTGAGTACTTTCGAAGGCAGTAAGTGGCACTGAAGAATTCTGCCAAAGGCCCTTCATATTAAACTGAATAAGCCTGCGGTGGCGTGGGCGTGTAGGGTTTGATTCAAAGGAACAAACGGTTAGTTCTTGTCGGTTTACCGTTTGCAGTTTCAGATCGTCAATCAGCGATTTTGCTATGAAGCTGGACTGACTACCTGCGTCCAATAGACATCGCGTTGTCCTGCTCATTCCTGTAGGTCCTGAGACGCATACTTGAGCTGTCTGAAGGTACGTATATCCGTGGGGAGCGACAGATACCTTTCACACGGAAACGTTTGTCTGACCCGCAGGACCCCTAATATCCTTTCGTTCCTCACAAATGGACTTATGATGCAGTCTTTTACAGTTAACACACCGAGCCTTTTCCTTCTTTTTGCAATTTGACACTTTGTGCCCACGTTGAAGACAAAGAAAGCATCTGTTTGCTAGTTTCAATTTATCTATTCGACCATTAACGCGTACGATCTTCTTACAGTCTTGCGCCCAATGACCGCCAGATTCCCAAAAGACGCAGAATGGTTCCTTTACGCTGGTATCCGTCGGAGTCGATCTTTTAGATTTCGCGTGTACGTGAAGTGTGGGCGCTGTGGGAAGGTTACTAGAAGTGCTTGAAAATTCACCGCGTATCTTCTGCGTGGTAAGCGCCCCGTTGACTTCCTCGTTCAGAAACTCCATCAGTTGCAAAATGTCCCCTTCGGATATTCCTGTACGCTTGGCGTGAATTATCCAGCGGCGGCATATGTCATCCGGAAAAGCGCGTAAAATTTTCGGCGCGAGGACTCGACCGTATCCGTTCACGTCTTCCCCAAGTGCCCGGAGAGCTTGAATACGTCGCTGGCATTCAGTGAATGTTGAATTAAGTTCCTCTGGGGTGGACAGCTTAATTGGTTTTATGGCTTCGAGATAATCTAAGTGGGCTTGAAGTATTCGATCCTTGTTGCCATAACGCGCTCGGAGAATCCTCTTCGTTTCTGCGTACGTCTCGGCCGTCACCGCAATACCGTCCACTAAATGCTTTGGTTCTCCCGAGAGATAGCCGCGAAGAAAAATGTGTTTATTGATTGTAGTTACCGTCGGATCTTTGTCAACCGACTGCTCAAACTGCTCCCAGAATCGTGCCCATGTCTCAATATCGCCTGAAAAAGGCTCAAGTTTGATCGGCGGAAGTTTTACTGAAGCTGTGGGAACACTCATTGTTACAGATTGTGCCGGCGGATTGTCGGGAATCTTTATGTCTGCTACCGATTTCGCAAGCTGTTTCTCTATTTCGTGAGACAATCGGGAAATTGTGAGTTTCGCGGTGTCTATATAATCTTCGCATTTAGAAACATCTTCTTCGTATTCGTCATCGTCTAACAACTCGTGAATATCCTCATCTAATTTAACGAGACGGTTCAGAACGCTTCCCAATCTTTGTAATATTTATACTCCGCGATTTCCGATGTGTCGGACAACCTTGCAACTTCCGCTACGAGTCGCGTAATGTTTGCTCTTTCTCTAATACGTTTTCTCTTTAGAGAGTGTAATTGCGCTTCTGGTTTGTGGTGTGGCACGTCCATTCCGTCCGATTACTCCAAAGTTTAAAGCAGTGTCGGCTAGCGATCAGCACTTGCGTCTAGGGGACGCCAGGGAATTGGGTCTGCTGATTGGTTGAGGCTCATGACGTCATCAGGGAGACAGAACGTGTGTAGCAGTGCCGCCTGGTGACAAGAAGTATAATGAGCTCTATTGACATTAGCGACGTCGCTCACCCGTTGTTTAAAAATTACATGTAGATTGCCCACAGCTGTCATTTTGGAACGTCAAAGAAGTCCAGATTATTCAGTGGAGCTTAACTTATGGGAATTAAATGTAAAAACCTGGTTCGAATGCGAATAATCGATAATGCAGTGACAGACTAACCCGGTTGCAGCTGTGGCAAATGCGGACCAAATATATGTAAAAGTTACATACATATTCCTTGCATTTTCTGCAGTTTATGTATGATATTGTTCATGATATGTATCAAAATATTCTTTGAATGCTTATTCATTAACTAAATTTTCCGATTTTACCTTGTTCTTTTAGGTTTTATTGCGAGAAGTGCGATAAATATGGTACCTTCAAATATAACGCAAACGTAAATATTAGGCAATGCCATATGTCCGTTTGTCACCATAACAATTATCCCGCACCCAATCTTTACGAGTTCCACAACTAACGAAATTATCACCCTTCAACTAACTTAGGCCTACGACAACATTAGAGAGAAGTCCATAGAATAGATTTCCAGGGGGGTGTCCCAATATTGTGCTCCTGGCAAAGTATGTGTTATGCTTCAATTTTGGTCGTTGTTATGTAAACAAGGAACTACATGTCATTGTTATGCTCGAACTGCGTCTTCCTACACCTTGTCTAGTTTTTCAGAATGGCATTGTGATAACGCTGAATGAGGAATTAGATTAATTTTCTTTCCGACGTGCATGCTTCCATGCATTGCTTAATTATACTAATTAATTTGAAATTGTGTGAAAATATTGTGTTATATTCATATATACTGCCTCGTGTGCAACATGTGGTCTGTTCTTGTATTAAAAAATAGCAAATAAATAAACTGATAATTACATAGCCAGTGTGTGTATTGTTGTGATCATACAGTCTAATTTCAGCTGCTTCCGTGATTACAGAGACCCAACAGCTAGAAATATGGGCCAGATCCTCATCTGCTTAAAGGCTTTCTTGCATTTACTCAACAAACAGTTTTCGGAAACTGCTGATTTTAACTTTTTTCATGCTGGACATTATCAACACAGCAATTAGCAGTAGTTTGTATAGGCTGTCCCACATAACTGATACCATACTCACAAGGAATATTATAAATCCTTGGTACACTGAGCCTGAGAGTATGTTTGTCAGGTCACAACCTTTCTTTAATTTTCCTTGGTGACAGAAAGACTCATCTGATTCCTCGCCTGTTTACACTCTAACTTACCCACTGCACCACAGATTGGAAGCCATGCTGTGTCTTTGTCCTCATGACTTGGCTGATGATTTCTTCAACAGAATTGACCTAATTTCATACACAGAATGTTTGTTTGGAGGGAGGAGGGATTGTGAAAGAGCAGTGGGAAGATGAGGAAGTTTGGTCAAGGGTATAAGTAAAATAAATAGTGACTAAATGGTGGTGGCAGGGGGGTGGTTTTGAGTCGTAATAAATACAAATCCAGAAGAGATTGTCACAGCACTATGACAAGACTACGGACTACATGTCATAGGCACGATCCCAATTTATACAGTAGTGTTCTATCTGAATTAATAGCAAACTTACTTCCAACTGGGAATTTGCATAGAAGGCCAATACAGATATTACATGCCTAATACTGCAAAGAATTCAAACATTATAAACAATATCATGCTTTGCTGAATATGCAAACACACACAACAATTCAATAATAATCATGAGGATAAAAAACATAGGGAAACATTCCACGTGGGAAAAATATATCTAAAAACAAAGATGTTGTGACTTACCAAACGAAAGCGCTGGCAGGTCGATAGACACACAAACAAACACAAACATACACACAAAATTCTAGCTTTCGCAACCAACGGTTGCTTCGTCAGGATATATATATATATATATGTTTTTGGATATATATATATATATATATATATATATATATATATATATATATATATATATATATATATATATATATATATAACAGAGGGAAACATTCCACGTGGAAAAAATATATCTAAAAAGAAAGATGATGAGACTTACCAAACAAAAGCGCTGGCAGGTCGATAGACACACAAACAAACACAAATATACACACAAAATTCAAGCTTTCGCAACAAACTGTTGCCTCATCAGGAAAGAGGGAAGGAGAGGGAAAGACGAAAGGATGTGGGTTTTAAGGGACAGGGTAAGGAGTCGTTCCAATCCCGGGAGCGGAAAGACTTACCTTAGGGGGAAAAAAGGACAGGTATACACTCGCACACACACACATATCCATCCACACATACAGACACATTGTGTCTGTATGTGTGGATGGATATGTGTGTGTGTGCGAGTGTATACCTGTCCTTTTTTCCCCCTAAGGTAAGTCTTTCCGCTCCCGGGATTGGAATGACTCCTTACCCTCTCCCTTAAAACCCACATCCTTTCGTCTTTCCCTCTCCTTCCCTCTTTCCTGATGAGGCAGCAGTTTGTTGCGAAAGCTTGAATTTTGTGTGTATATTTGTGTTTGTTTGTGTGTCTATCGACCTGCCAGCGCTTTTGTTTGGTAAGTCTCATCATCTTTCTTTATATATATATATATATATATATATATATATATATATATATATATATATATATACACACACAAAGATGATGTGACTTACCAAATGAAAGTGCTGGCAGGTCGACAGACACACAAACAAACACAAACGTACACACAGAATTCAAGCTTTCGCAACAAACTGTTGCCTCATCAGGGAAGAGGGAAGGAGAGGGAAAGACGAAAGGATGTGGGTTTTAAGGGAGAGTGTACACGATCAAAGGCAGAGCCACGTGTGAAAGCACCCACGTGATCTACCAACTTACCTGCCTACACTGTGACGCATTCTATGTGGGAATGACCAGCAACAAACTGTCCATTCGCATGAATGGACACAGGCAGACAGTGTTTGTTGGTAATGAGGATCACCCTGTGGCTAAACATGCCTTGGTGCACGGCCAGCACATCTTGGCACAGTGTTACACCGTCCGGGTTATCTGGATACTTCCCACTAACACCAACCTATCCGAACTCCGGGATGGGAACTTGCTCTTCAATATATCCTCTCTTCCCGTTATCCATCAGGCCTCAATCTCTGCTAATTTCAAGTTGCCGCCACTCATACCTCACCTGTCATTCAACATCTTTGCCTCTGCACTTCTGCCTCGACTGACATCTCTGCCCAAACTCTTTGTCTTTAAATATGTCTGCTTGTGTCTGTATATGTGTGGATGGATATGTGTGTGTGTGCGAGTGTATACCCGTCCCTTTTTTCCCCCTAAGGTAAGTCTTTCCGCTCCCGGGATTGGAATGACTCCTTACCCTCTCCCTTAAAACCCACATCCTTTCGTCTTTCCCTCTCCTTCCCTCTTTCCTGATGAGGCAACAGTTTGTTGCGAAAGCTTGAATTCTGTGTGTATGTTTGTGTTCCCTCTCCTTCCCTCTTTCCTGATGAGGCAACAGTTTGTTGCGAAAGCTTGAATTTTGTGTGTGTGTTTGTGTTTGTTTGTGTGTCTATCGACCTGCCAGCGCTTTCGTTCGATAAGTCACATCATCTTTGTTTTTAGATATATTTTTCCCACGTGGAATGTTTCCCTCTATTATATATACCATCATACTACACCTAATGACTGCCAATATCAATCATTATAAGATGATTTCTAAATTTACCTATTAGTGTTGACATTGATAGCCATCAAAACATAGAGGGTATTTTCTGGAGTGAAGTTCCACAATCAAACAAAGATATTCCTCTCTTCTGCTCTTATTTTGTACACCTCCATGCCCCAACCCTCCTTTCACTGACCCTTTAATTCGTGTTCTGCTTACATCTTTCCTTGATCATGAATGCTCACTTTACCATGTGCAGTCCACTCCCCCCGTCCCAATGACCTATCTCAATGTTGACCCTTTGCCTCAAGTGATGCAAATGTATTACCGACTGCCACTCACCCTATGGTCAGGGCAGACCCACCACATCAGATACACTAGAAGGTGCCTCAACAGCAGAGCCTATGGTGAAGCAAATGATACCTGAGCTGTTCCAAGCAATGCACCAGTTTCTCCGCCACCATTACACCTGAATGCAGCAGCCTGAAGACAGCTGACCATAGTTAAAAGCACTTTCAGCCAATCATGAAATGCAGCCAGCTCCTATTGTGTCCAACACACACCCTATCCATCCTACCATTTCTAACTTAAGACTTAAACTATGAAAACAAACAAAAAAAGCTAAATATGTGACTTACTACTGTCTGACAGAGGCAGATGGCTTCTCCCCACTCGAATAAAATTATATTGAATATATTGTGTGTTCTTATCTAAGTGCTGGAATAATTTAATAACCTCTTTATGCACTTCAAAGAAATTTCTCTTTCAACTTATTATGTGTATTCACAATACCTAATAGACTTACAGTAAGCCTCTATTCCCTATTTTAAGTTTATTAATACCAGAGATTGCTGGTTCACATTTACATAAGCTGAGATTAATTTGGAAGCCTCCCTTCCCTCCGTCTCTTGCCCATACCACCTGCATTAATACTGTACTTTTGTTCCAATGTGATCTTTGTGCTCTCAATTGTGATTATTAGTTTTCCTAAAGGAATAAAAAATCATTTAGCATGATGTACTGTTTTTATGGTTTTTCAGTTGATTTTTGTTAATTATCTGTCAAAATATGACAAATGAACTCAGCACTTCTACAACCAAGTCAATTAGTGGTATGTTATAACAGCTAATTATGTGATGGCAGAATGCTGTGAGTTGAGAGCTTCGAAGTTATGATAGATAACACTTGGCATGATACTCTGAAGTAAAGTTTTTTTCTCTGGTATGTTAACTTATTTGCCTATGAATCTAAGCACGCTTAATGTGTCATACATATTTTGTGATGTTTCTGGACAGATATTCTGATGATGGGCAATGTCTGAAATGCATTACTAATTAGTCATCAAAAGTGGCTAAAACATATACTGTTGTTTGCTTAACATTTTCTGGTGATTTACCCATAATTATTTAATCCTTGCACACTACTTCCTTTTGCATTTATTTTAAAAATAAAAGTAACTTCCTATACAGATATATTGGTACATTGTACATGGAAATTCAATCTTTATTTTTTGTTTCATGGTCCTGCTAGTGTTTCAGCTTGTATTTATTTTATTTATTTTTAATTGAATTATTATAATTTTTTCTGTTTTCAGTGTGTTCACTTAAATTATGAATAATTTAAAAGTACATAAAACATTAAACCATATAACCTGCTGAAATACTAAGAAGCACTTCCAGAATTTCTGTAGAATGGGTTAACACCATTATTCTGATCACTTTACAGAAAACTATCGAAACAGTCATTTTAACTCTTTCGCCTTACAATTTATTACTGTATTTGGTGGGATGAATTTGTATAAGATACATTACTTCTTGAAAAGCTGCTGGCAACCAAAACTTTTTTTATTGAAAATGTATGTACAATATTATGCAAGTGTTTATTCAGGCAAATAGTAATATTTAAATAAACTGAAAGTTAGTTGTTTCTGTACGCTGCAAGATTTTGAAATATTTTCCAATTAATTCACAAAATTTAATTCCTTTATGACATTTTCAAGTGCATCTTTACTTCAATGATACTTACTCTTTACTTTCACTTGCCTCTTTTTTTCCATCCCCTCTTTTTTTCCATCACCTCAGTTAACTACCTTCATTTCTTTCTTTTACAAATGTCTGCCAAGTCATTTGGCGTAGCCTATCTAACCGATAACCAGTGTGGTGGGTTAATACGGATGCCAGGGAATTTTGTTTATGTTTAGATTGAATGCTTGTAAAATTGTAGTGCTTTAGGTGTGCATACTTTGCACTCTGAACTGTAAAACCAAGTGGTTGTGTTCAGAGCAGGTAAGTTTGGGGCCAGGCTGACCCCACCATACTGCTTGTGGGATTTCTCTAGCGAACTGTTTCCTGTTCTTATAGATTCAAACGATGTTATATTCTCGTAAAGAAATGAAAATAAGTGATCAACTCGATGAATGGCTACAATCTATCCTTGATTAAGTACAGCTACACACACTGATTAACCAGAACCTTTTGACCATGTACCTAATAGCTGGTATGTCTGTCTTCAGCACGGATAACAGTGACAATGCGTTTTAGCACAGAATCGACGAAGCCTGGATAGGTCGCTGGAGGGAGTTGGCACCATATCTGTGCACACAAGCCCCCTAATTCTTGTAAATTGTGGGGAGTGAGCTCTGATGCCACGTTCAAGTTCAATCACATGCCAGTCTGTGTGATGGGCAAAATCAAGTGTAATGTATGATCACCCTGTGTGAACGAGTTCTTAAATGCAAAATTTAGGACTTCTGCCTTCCTTTTGCCCTCTTCTACAGAAAGTAACTAGCTACAATGCCGAGTCGGGCCTTTATCTGGATTATATAGCAGCCATGACAGTAATTCAGAGTTAGGTGAAGAAGAAGAAAATGAAAACGAGGTAGAAAGTGAAGAGGTGTTGGAAGAGGTCATATTTTGATCTAGCACTTACCAGGCATTGGTCCTGCATAGGTCTCCAAAATTCTTGTTCTGAATGCAGCATCTGGTCATTCCATGTAATGGGTAATATTTTTGGAGAAATTCTGAGGGCAATGAATGATTTTTTCTTCTTTTTGTGAATCCATCAGAGGTGGGATATAGGACTGCAGCTGGCTTCAAATTCTTGTGAAAAACCTTGTACCATGCAACTAGTTTCGGCATCCGAATAATCTTAAAGCAATACATAAACCACCAGATAAATATATCACATAGTTGGTCTGCATTATGCAGGTGCCACCAGTCTTTTTACTAGATTCCATGGACTTCTTCATGCTGACGTGGACACCTCAGTCATAAGACAACTAGTTATATTTCTACAATTATATGCATGGTATCCATTCTTTCAGACAGTCGAAAGAACAGTCACTGTGCATACAATTGTATCTATACATAGCCTAGCTTGGCATTGGGGAACTTTCTTCAGTTCAGATGCACTCATACACTCAGAGCCATTTGCAGGAATATCTCATGGATACGGCGAGTGAGATGGACTGCTGTAGTGATGGTACTACTGCAGTAGTAGCGACATATGGAATTTTGGGTCAGATGCTGAGGTAATCCACATAGTTGTGATGGGCACTGTGTCTGGGTAGTGAAGTAGTCAGTGCAACTGCCTCGAGAGCAGGAGAGACGGGTTCAAATCCCAATCCAGTAAAAATTTTCTTGTGTCACCATTGATAAAGGTCAACACAGCAAGAAAGCATTTAATAAAATTATCATAATACTTTTATGTCAGAGGCTTCCACATGGAACTGAAGGAGACATTCACAGAATCTAATAAACTGTTGGGACCTGCACAATGCAGACCAACTATGTAGACATGTTTATCTGGTGGTTTGCATACAGCCTTAAGATGGCTGCCATTGGGGTCACCAAAACTACATGCATGTAATAATGGATTGATCGTAGAAAAACAGCTGTTTGATACAAGGTTTTTCACAAAAACAAATTAAAAAATTCTGAAAAACCAGACTATTTCTCCAACAGAAAATACCTGATTGGTGATATGTGTCATGCAATTTAAGGCATCTTGAGATTATTATCCTATTCAGCTTTTTTGAAGTAAAAATGTATTTACAATGATGCCTACACAAGTTTATCTTGTTGTCCATCTTTTCTATAACCTTTGCAAGCTTTATAATAAAATTTATATGAAAAGTTTTCTGTACATGTTTACTTATCCTGTAACTACAGCTAATTGATGCATAACATAGTGCTATTGTGATGGGTTTACTCATATGTTAATTCAACCGACAGGTTTGGTTCTTAAGGTTTCAAGAAAATATAACATTTCCATATATTAGGAACATGTCAGAATCATTTCAATGTAAACATTTAAATTATAGTGAGGAGTATGTGATTTTTAACATGCTTCACAAGTTTGATTTTAATTGCTTTAACCAGAGAAAACTAGTTTCAACGTCTTGCACAGCCCACTTTTGTATATTATCCCTTAAATGTCACAAAGTTGCCAGCAGCCATGGCAGACAGCTCTGCTGTGGCTGGTGTTGGCCTCACAGCACTTACCATGTTAACTAATTACCAGACATTAACTGAATTATTGGGCAAAAACATTCCATTAAAGGAAAATTCCTCAGACAGACATTAGAATTTTGGCTGCACTTTTTAAACAAGACTTGTAGATGCATATACTTCATGCTCAAGGTCCCGAAAAGCTGTTAACACATCGACTGCAGTATTGTCACTAAAAGCCACACACCTGATGCCATATGCCTGGTGACAAAACATCCATCACCAAGCATGTCGTAACCGACATGTTAAATATAGAAAATTAGACCAAGAAAGTCAGCAAAATAGATTCTTGGGGACTGTTTTAATATAAAAAATAATAACGGGAACTGAATAAACAATTTTCAGATTGTCCAAGCAAATTTTGCTTTTTGACTTCATTCAGTTGTCAATTAGAAACCATTCGTACTGTAGGATTCTGGTGAATACTCATACTTTACCTGTGAAAAATAGCAAAACCATTTGAAATGACTATGTACATAGTCCAATTAATGTTATAGTTTAGTAGATATTTCAGTTACATTTTGTTAACTATATGCAATAGGATAAATGAGTCAAAAGAAACACACAAACAGTGACATTTTCTTTATTAAGTACACTCGGATTTCCACATCACCCTGAGGTACCGAGTATGATGCGTTACTCATTTTTTTCCATGGCGAGTTTCCCCAGTAGGCCTATAAACCATGATACACAAACATGCACACACAACTGTAGGACAGATAAATTTAATTCTTAGAGTATGTGTGATCAAAGCCAACATGTATACTCAACACTTCACTGTCAGGTTGCACCAAAGCACTAGCAACATTTGACTTTTCAGCCAGGGTTGGTTTACCAAAGACACTTTTTGGACTGAAGTTATGTTTGTTAGATGTTCGTTGAACTGGCATCTTCTCATTGCTGGCACAGTGTTGACCTTCTTTCTTGGAGCGAGAGTTAACAAGTGACAGCAATTTCTTACCACAGCTTCAGAATTTGCTCACTATCTCCCGGTATGTCCAAATTGTTTCTTGCATGCGTTGAGCGATACGAAAAAAAAAAAAGTTTCTTCATAATTTATGGACAGTAAAAATAAGGTTTATTAATTACCCATTGTGGATTACAATGATTGTGACTTTAATGTCTTCTAAGACTAGGCCGTTAATACAAATAATCTTTTCATGTGAACTGAAAGAAACTTTGCAGTACAAAATTGCACCAAGTTACTGAATGCACAAAGAACGAAATTCTATAGTTTTACCAGGAACGATTCTACTATTGAATAGTAAAAGCTTATTATTATGCGGTGTTTCTTACCGTCCATTGACTGGAATACAATCTCTTCATCCGCAGTTCAAAACATGTGCTTTTTCTCCACATGTGCTCTCAAACTAGCCAATGTATTGAAGGAATAGCTGCAGTCGTCCTGTGGGAACTTAATCTTACCTTCTGTATTTGGCTCTACATCATGCATTTTCCTGATATGCGGGTATAAAGTTTTTCGAAGCTGAAATGCTTTATCGCACACAAAACACGTGTTGGAATCTGCCAGTATAAACACAGGCCTAGAACACACAACAGTGAAGTACTATAACGAGTTAGCCACACAATGTATCTGGTATCGACAGACGAATGGCCTCGTTTAAAGAACAGCGCGTTTCAGAAAGTAGCAACGATCTGGATTGGCTGGTGTGGGAGACGACGTCATGGCACGACGTGGCCAATCAGCAAAGCCAATTCCTTGGCGTCCCCTAGACGCAAGTGCGATCAGCTGGTCCTAAAGTGCGCGTCATTTATGTTGGCGGCCGAGTTTAGGTTCGTTCTGCGCATCTGACGTCACAAAACACAGTCAGCCAATGATCAGAGAACGACGTTGCCAGATCTCGACTGCAGAGCAGAGCACGGTCGAGTGTCTTCAGTTTTAGAAACGTTCAGTCATAAATAAAGTAATAGAGCAAAAGCAATGTCTTGATAGCAGACATTCTTTTATAGAAAGTTTGGAAAAAGCATTCTTTATACCAATTGCTTCATATTCTATTAATTAATTAAACCAAACAAGCAATAAGACTCCTAATTCAGGCGATAGCAAGGAAAGGTGTTTGTATCAATCTCACGAACCGTTTTTTCGCAATAAAGAACAGCGGTAATTGTTTATTTCCTATTGTACTTCGACGAAGTGTGAGTAATTCATAGTCATACCAACAGTGTTTGTCAGTATTCTGCGTGACTTGTTAGACTCCTCATGGAGACACATTGTTTGACGAGCTGCGTTAATGCCGGCACGGTAGCTCAGTGTGTTTGGTCAAAGGATTAGCTGCCCTCTGTAATAAAAAAACTGACTGAATGGATCAATAACGAACTTCAACGGGCGTCAGGTGACGTCCGCCACGAACAATTGAAACGAACACTAACGAACAAAATGAGAAAAAAAATTATTTAAAAACAATATGGAAGGGTCTTACTTCACGAATTTTATTCGTTTGAATTCAATTTTTTGAAATTTCTAGTGCTTTGTCTCTTCATTAACCCTTTCGCTGCTGCAGACACGTGATCCCCGCATTCCGCGCTGCACTGCTCGCCTGTGCAGACACATGGTGTTCCGACTGCTTTGACACACTTATCATTCGATTTAACAAAAACGATTTGGCCCCAAAATTTGATTTTTACACATCTTTTGGACTGATACCTTCCCTCCATAAATGACTTAATTTTGTTTCGATGTTCAACGCAGTTATAGTGCAGCATTAAATGTAGTAAACTATGGCACGAAATTTTGAAGAGTTTGCAGAGGTAAAAGTTCATAGTGTATACTTTCCGTATGGTCGATTTTAGTTGCCACAATGTTGAGAATGAAATGTGGACAAGATACCTAAATTTCACATAAAATTTACTCTATAACAACATCTCATTTAATTTAAGTACCACATAGGTGTCGTTTGTAATATTGAGAAATATTCCGTCTTTCGCGACTGTAATAAAAGTTTAATTTACACCGGGCGCGTTTGGCTTTATTTTAAAGCACTTCAATCAATCAAAAGGAAGTAGACAAAATACATTAAACAAAACTGTGGACTAACAAAAACATTAGGACTTGAATATACCGTCCATCAGTGAAGTGCTCTGAGCTATGTCAAATATAATTTTGTTATGGTTTACTATATTAAATGCTGCATAATAACTGCGTTGAACATCGAAACAAAATTAAGTCATTTATGGGGGGAAGGTATCAGTCAAGAAGATGTGTAAAAATCTAATTTTTGGGCCAAATAGTTTTTGTTAAATCGAATGATAAGTGTATCAAAGCAGTCGGAACACTATGTGTCAGCACAGGCAAGCAGTGCAGTGACAAAATCGCGCACAGCGCGGAATGCGGGGAGCACGTCTCTGTAGCAGCGAAAGGGTTAATGCGGCCGTGGTGGCTTTACTTTATGAACTGCGCTCCCCCTCCCCCCCCCCCCCCCCCAAACGTAAGCTTGCGAACTATGCTGTACTATGGCGCTGTTTCTCGGCGCGTGCGTCGTGTGCAACTGGCAACGCAGCAATCTCCCGCGTCTGGGCGGGCATGCGCGAGCCGCCAAGATAAAAGAATTGTACTATAGTAAGGCATTATCTTTGGATCGCTAGTCGAAGTAGTTCAATTGATGGTCGCTAGATGGCAGCACTAGTCATAAACAATCTACAGGCGTAGCGTAGGATCTGATAATTCGTTAAAGCGCTAATCGAACAGCTACAATAGCAGTACACAGCGGCAATAATGTAATCAGTAGCCTTTACAAATGGCACTACAAAACATGTTGCGTGATAATTCAATTGAACTTAGCTGTGTATGCAGGCGGATTTCGTCGAAGAGCTTGTTGCATGGTGTGACAAATCGCTGCAGTAAGCCCCGTCGTAGTATTGCCGCGTGACGTGCATCCAGAATTCGTGTTTCACAACGGCAATCGTGGAAATTGTCTCTGGCAAAGTCTATCCCGGGTTTCGGCACCAAATTCTTACGTCGTGAATCACAGTAGAGCAGCGATTAGCAGTCTAACAACTTTATTACATAGTCACAGAACATACAATAAAACAAGTCAAAGATACATTGTCCTAAGAGTAAACAAACAGTCTCTCACTTGCGAGAAGTACATCACTCTGTGACAAATGTGTTACTTGGTGAAGTTCGGTGGCAGGAGGAGCAAGACATCTGGTCTGGTGAATACTGGGTTATAAATACAAAATCAAATAGGGGTAATGCAGGAGTAGGTTTAATAATAAATAAATAAATAGGAGCGCAGGTAAGCATAGTGAACGCATTACTGTAGCCAAGATAGACACGAAGCCCACATCTACTACAGTAGTATAAGTTTATACGCCGACTAGCTCTGCAGATGACAAAGATGTTGAAGAAATGTATGATGAGATAAAAAAATCATTCAGATATTAAGGGGAGACGAAAATTTAATTGTCATGGGGGACTGGAATTCGATAGTAGGAAAAGGAAGAGAAAGAAAACTAGTAGGTGAATATGGAATGGTGGGAAGGAATGAAAGAGGAAGCTGCCTGGTAGAATTTTGTGCAGAGCATAACTTAATCATAGCTGACACTTGGTTTAACGCTCATGAAAGAAGGTTGTATACGTGAAAGAGGCCTGTAGACACTGGAAGGTTGCAGATCAGGTTTTTAAATTGTAAGACATTTCCAGGGCCAGATGTGAACTCTGACCACAATTCATTGGTTATGAACTGTAGGCTAAAACTGAAGAGAGTACAAGAAGGTAAGAATTTAAGGAGATGCTACATGAATAAACTGAAAAAGCCAGAGGTTGTAGAGAGTTTCAGAGAGAGCATTAGGGACTGATTCACAAGAATGGGGGAAAGAAATACAGTAGAAGAAGAATGGGTAGCTTTGAGAGATGAAATAGTGAAGGCAGCAGAGGATCAATTAGGTAAAAAGACGAGGGCTAGTAGTAATCCTTGGGTAGCAGAAGAGATATTGAATTTAATCGATGAAAGGAGAAAATATAAAAGTGCAGTAAATGAAGCACGCAAAAAAGTATACAAACTTCTCAAAAATGAGATTGACAAGAAGTGAAAAATGACTAAGCAGGGATGACTAGAGAAAAAATGTAAGGATGTAGAGGCATACGTCACTAGGCGAAGGTAGATACTGCCTACAGGGAAACTAAAGAGACCTTTGGAGAAAAGATAAAAACTTGTATGAATATCAAGAGCTCAGATGGAAAACCAGTTCTAAGCAAAGAAGGGAAAGCAGAAAGGTGGATGGAGTGTATTGAGGGTCTATACAAGGATGATGTACTGCAGAGCAATATTATGGAAATGGTAGTGGACATAGATGAAAATCAAATGAGAGATATGATAATGTGTGATGAGTTTGACAGAGCACTGAAAGACGTGAGTTAATAATGCCCCGGGAGTAGACAAAATCCCATTAGAACTACTGATAGCCGTGGGAAAGTCAACTCTGACAAAAGTCTACCATCTTGTGAGCAAGATGTATGAGACAGGCGAAATACCTTCAGACTTCAAGAAGAATATAATAATTACAATCCCAAAGAAAGCAGGTGTTGACAGGTGTGAAAATTACCCAACTATCAGTTTAATAAGTCATGGCTGCAAAATACTAACACGAATTCTTTACAGATGAATGGAAAAACTGGTAGAAGCTGACCTCAGGGAAGATCAGTTTGGATTCTGTAGAAATGTCGGAACACGTGATGCAATACTGACCCTATGACTTGTCTTAGAAGATAGATTAAGGAAAGGCAAGGCTACGTTTCTAGCATTTGTAGACGTAGATAAAGCTTTTGACAATGTTGACTGGAATATTCCCTTTCAGATTCTTAAGGTGGCAGGGGTAAAATACAGGGAGCGAAAGGCAATTTACAATTTGTACAGAAACCAGACTGCAGTTATGAGTTGAGGGGCGCGAAAGGGAAGCAGTGGTTGGGAAGGGAGTGAGACAGGGTTGTAGCATATCCCCGATGTTATTCTATCAGCATATTGAGCAAGCTGTAAAGGAAACAAACAAAAAAAAAAAAAAATAGTTTCAGATTAGGAATTAAAATCCATGGAGAAGAAATAAAAACTTTGAGGTTTGTCGATGACATTGTAATTCTGTCAGACAGCAAAGAACCTGCAAGAGCAGTTGAAAGGAATGGACAGTGTCTTGAAAGGAGGATATAAAATGAACATCAACAAAAGCAAAACGAGGACAATGGAATGCAGTCAAATTAAATCGGGTGCTGCTGAGGGAATTAGATTAGGAAATGAGACACTTAAAGTAGTAAATGGGTTTTGCTATTTGAGGAGCAAAAGAATTAATGATGGTCGAAGTAGAGAGGATATAAAATGTAGACTGGGAATGGCAAGAATAGCATTTCTGAAATTTGTTAACTTCGAGTATAGATTGAAGTGCCAGGAAATTTTTTCTCAACATATTTGTATGGAGTGTAGCCATGTATGGAAGTGGAACATGGAAGATAAGTAGTTTAGACAAGAAGAGAATAGAGGCTTTTGAAATGTGGTGCTACAGAAGAATGCTGAAGATTAGCTGGATATATCATGTAGCCAATGAGGAGATACTGAATAGAATTGCGGAGAAGAGGAATTTGTGGCACAACTTGTCTAGAAGAAGGGATCGGTTGGTAGGACACATTCTGAGGCATCAAGGGCTCACCAATTTAGTATTGGAGGGAAGCGTGGTGGGTAAAAGTCATAGAGGGGCAGCAAGAGATGAATACACTAAGCAGATTCAGAGGGCTGTAGGTTGCAGTAGTTTCTCGGATGTGAAGAGGCCTGCAAAGGATAGAGTAGCATGGAGGGCTACATCCGCACCAAATGCATGCTCGAACAAACGTGTAGATATTAACTGACCCTGCAGGTTGCGCTGTTGTAGTTGACCACGAACAGCACGTGTGCAATATCCTCAATATGTTGCAAATGTCAGTCACTGTCTGGATAGTGTTCTTTGTTGTTCTGAGTGCATTATGCCAAAGCTACGTGAATTCAACTGTGGACAAATTGTGGGTTCTTGTATGGTAGGTGCCTCAGTAACCATAGTGTTTGATGTTTCAAGAGGCACTGTATCAAAGATTTATGTGGCATACAGGAAAAGCTGAAAAACATTATCCACTAAGTCACATTGAAGATGAAATAGTGTGTTGTGTGATTGTGGCAGACTGTCACTGAAAAGGATTGTGATGAAAAATTTACATCAAAGGATTATGTGACCATTTTATCCGATCAGGTCCGTCCCCTAGTAGACGTTGGTTCTCCAGTGACGATGTTGTCCTATTAGATGACAGGGTCCCAGTTCACACATGTGGCATCTCCCGGGACTTGTTTTGTGAGAACGGGGAGGAATTGTTTCATTTCCCCTGGCCACTACAGTCACTGTATCTCAATATTATTGAGCCTTGGAGATATGCATTTGAGAGAAAGATGGACGATCACTATCCACCTCCATTCTCATTATCTGAATTTGTCACTATTTTGCAGGAAGAACAGTATAAGATTCCCTCACAAGCCGTACGTAGCTGGGAACCTGGCCTTTATTTTGAGTGAGAATACTGCGTTGTGTAAATTCCTGATTCACCTCCAGACTGCTATCCCGAAGATGAAAAAATTCTTTACTTTATTGTGTTAACTGACACTTCTATGTGCACATGTACTTTTCACAGAACTTTGCTATTAATTTTACATGTCTATTGAGTGTATGTTTTTCCACTCCATCTCCAGGATGGTTCACCAACAGTAATCCAGTTTTCAGATAAAAAGGCAGTCTATGTTGCACATACTTATTTGAAAGTTGATGTATTATGTGCTAGTGTTGCAACTTCAGAATTCCTGTAAATTAATCATAAGATATGTATTACGTGAATTTTTGACCACAAGCCTGTCCTATCCCTGCTAAGTAACTATTGACTTCAGTGCCATATAAAAAAAATTGCCTCTAACATTGTAAATGACACTAGTTGGAAAATAAACATCGAATGGAGTGTAACTGCAAATATAAAATTGGGAGACTGGAAAGATAAATAAATTTTTATAAAAATTCCTCATCTAGCAGATAACTACAAGAATAAACTGTCCGTATACCTTAACACGAAGAACCAAACTGAGAGTTATTAGACAGTCACACTCACCCAGTCGCGGAGAAAACAAGTTTACGTATAGGCTTGCGGTGAAAGGGCATGTCGGGGTGACAGCAAACTGCGTACTGATCTAACGTTGATGAACAGTTGATTGTAAGTGCCGAGTGACAGTGCTGCTTGTGTCTAGTATGTGGCCATCATTCACATATTGAAGTACAAAATAATGGCAGAAATAAATTAATTAAATAAATTAATAGTTATCAAGTAATGCCTTATACCACTGTTTTTCTTTACTCTTCAGTGCGTGAATAGTGACCATGTACCAGGAATTATTATCGAAGTCACTTGGCACTTACAATGGGCTACTTTTTGGCATTAGATCGGTACGTGGCTCACTGCTGCAGCTGACACACTGCACAGTGCAATTATTGTTTACTATACCAGAGTATAAGAATCGCCAACCAACCTACAATCAAGAAACCTGTCAAAATTACATGCCTCACTGGACAGCAGCGGCAAGGCGAGGAAATGTACACTGCCGTTACGTACACCAACCCCCAGGGCAGGTAAATGGAGCATTAGCAGTCATGAGACAGGAAAAATATCACTGGTTGAGCTTAACAAATAGTAACAGACTGAATGCAATAAATAGTAACTAGAAGTCCAGGAAAGCTAATCAGATCCGCCTTCCCCAAGCACTCCACTCACTGCTCTTTGCCTCGGGAACACTACAAGCAGCAACACGGACCCAAGTCACTGAAGAATCGCAAGATCTCACTATGGTAGAGGTTTCTCTACTTGAATCCAAATGCACTCAACTTAAAACTTGCAGGATCCGGTTTACCACGAGGTCGTGCACCTCATGATCACAGGCCTTTGATCCGGCAGTCCATGCGCGCTGCCTGTGGTCCCGGCGTGTTCTCGCAGTGCGCAGACCTGGTTACTCCTGAGTCCCCACCCAAACTGCTCACTGACACGGCCCAAAAGAAGACAATGTCACCCCGAAGGTAGGGCCACAGTTACTACATATTGATAATCGCCACTGCTGCCACTCGCGGACAGGCAGTGCTTGCGAAACTAAGTGGCACCAGTCAATGTGAGAAGAAGACAGGCAACTGCAACCATGTCAACTAAACAATATGGTCTGGCCTCCCAACAGAGGACAGAAACCTACGGACAGCACAAACGCGAGTCACAGCTTGGTTCACTGATCTCGTTGGAGACTAATTTGGCTGTACATTCTCCTGGACCAACTTGATCAGTGCACGTAACTCACATTCCTGCGAGATGTTCTGCCAGGCATGCTGAATGATGTCCCTGTACCTATCTGTCACCACAATTGATTCCAGCATGATGGAACCCCTATGCATTTAAGCAGACAGGTGAGGGCACATCTGCAGGCAACTTTTCCTGGATGAAGGGCAGGTTCTTTGACCTCAAAGAGTGGGAGGTCTTTCCCCATCAGAAAAATGTTAGTTGCAACCTGGTTAATGATCAGGTCATTATGAGAAACTACTTGCTCAAAAGCAGTGAAAAATATGACCTGTGGGGTATGAAATAGGCCCTGACTTCTTGCCAATATGTTGCAGCTACTGACACACTATTGTATGAGTGCTGTGGTTATATTATTGAACATATGTAACTTTCTCCATATTATACTGGTTTAGATGCATGTATATTGTTAATAACAGCAATTCATTATCTTTTTTTTTTTTTTTTTTTTTTGTACTTTATAATTAAAAATCTATATGAAGCAGTACAGAGATCAATACTCTCTATACCCATTACGGTTTGGCAAATCACATAAATGATCTAGCTTGGTGATATGGCATCATCTATTAACTATTCAATAAGTAATATGAGCTAAATACTTCATCACGATGATTAAAGTAAAAAAGAAAAAAATATTAAAATCAATTCCAGTAGTCACAGCATACATCATTTCCCCCCTAGTTGTTTGTAAATTTTTATGAAACTGATTTTATCTATGCTTTTAAAGATTAACAAAGAAAAAAAGGCTCACAAGGATTGAGTCTGGTACTTATATGTTCTAATGTTAACTGTTAAATGTGGTAGTAAGTCAGTACAGCAACATCAATAATCTTACTTGTGTTTTATTTCATTCCTATGCAACTTTTAAATTTTATTCGAGACCATAATTGCCTTACTATGAAGGTTATGTATTATGTAGTTCATATGGAGGTCACCACACAGCCAACTGATGTGTTCTATGTAATGCCTACCTCCATTACACTGTAAAGTGATTTAATGTACAAGCAGTATAGAGTGTGTGATGAGCTGTAATTTTTGTGTACTATGCTTTATGTACTTCTTGTATTGAAGAATTGTTGATGGCTAGTTAGTAGCTGAAATATGGGTCTGCTGTAATAAGGCTCTAATGGAGATGATGACTGATAGCTGCTCTTTAACATTTTGAAAATTATGTCACGGTCATTGTGCACCTTCCTAGTGGTAGGTAATGTGATGTGTATAAATTTATGCAACATAATCTCCTAAACTAGTTCAGATTCATGCAGAAAGTGATTGTGGCATGAATTAACTTTGACGTAAGTAATGAAATATCTAATTTCACTAAGTGACTCAATAAGTGATATGATAAACACTCTTCTCTAAAAACAGTAAGTGTAAAGAGAAAATATACACCATGGATAACAGACAACCACATGCACTTTTTGAGCATCAGACACACTGTACACAGGATCTATGAATGGCAACCGACCTCTCCTTTAATCAACTATGAACAGAGTTAGTCAACCTGTGAGAAGTACAAAACTTAGGTATGCCCACTCGCTAAATGAGAACTTTCACAGGTCCACTATTACATGGAAAAATCTAAGAGGTGTAGGAAGAGTGAAACCCCAATTTGCAGCTGAACCCCTTTTACCTATTGAGAATCTAAATGAGTGTTTTGCCATGCTAAAATCTCTACTTGAGTAATGAATTAGGGTGAAGGCCATGGACTCTTTTAAAGTGTGTGTGGTTTCCACAAACGAAAAATTTTTCCTGCAGCTGGTAAGCCGTAACACGGTCAAGAAGTCAGTTGGATAGATTCGTTCAGCAGCTGCAGGAAATAATAATATTACAGTGCAAGTTATCAACTTTCATGTTTATCCACTACTGCCCAAAATATCAGACATTTCAAACATTGAAACTTCCTGGCAGATTAAAACTGTGTGCCCGACCGAGACTCGAACTCGGGACCTTTGCCTTTCGCGGGCAGGTGCTCTACCAAATGAGCTACCGAAGCACGACTCATGCCCGGTACTCACAGCTTTACTTCTGCCAGTACCTCGTCTGCTACCTTCCAAACTTTACAGAAGCTCTCCTGCGAACCTTGCAGAACTAGCACTCCTGAAAGAAAGGATATTGCGGAGACATGGCTTAGCCACAGCCTGGGGGATGTTTTCAGAATGAGATTTTCACTCTGCAGCGGAGTGTGCGCTGATATGAAACTTCCTGGCAGATTAAAACTGCGTGCCCGACCGAGACTCGAACTCGGGACCTTTGCCTTTCTCTAAGCTCCAGCATCTTCCTAACAGCCTGGAAGCAGGGACCTGTAAAACCTATACCTTGTGAAGAATCTACCAAACTGCCTTCTGGCTACAGGCCCATTTGAATTATGCCAGCATTATTCAAAACTTTCGAATACATAATTCAAGAACAACTTTTTAATTGTGTAACATTAGATAACGTTTTCGACTGGGACCAGCGTGACATGCAAAACTTTTAGTGTGCTGGATGTGTGGGCCACATACAGGCCGGTCCTCGACCTGGCTCAGCTTTGCTTGTTTCTTCCCAGAAGTACTCAATACAGCACGACATTCCATTTGTTATTGTGCTGCGGTGTTTTTTGGTTGCCACAATTCTATTTAGTTGGGCAGAATTGAGGTGTCAGTGCCTGGTGTCCTTTGCTGGTAGTTCACGGTATGAAGGATGAAGGATGTTCACAGGTTCAGTCGCTGTTTGCACAAAAAGAGGCAGTCTAGCAAACTCTCGTCACAAGCCTCTAAAAAGTATTGGGATTGACTGAAGAGAGGGATGAGAATTCTCAACATCTATTATACAGTCGTATATTATACGGGTACTGCAGATTTGCTGTGAAACGATATTACAGCACTCTGTAGAAAGAATGGGAACATTACTTGACAGTGAATGAACAGTCACACCAGTCAACAGACTGGATTCAGTGACCTGTACATCTAGAAGCGGAGTGTTCTAAATATGATGAAGAAATTGGCGATACGAATAGCAAAATTTCTAAAATAGCACACACTATTTCACTATCAGTTGCAGAGAGGTTTTAGTGGCGCACAAAGACGAGCGTGAAGGCTTTATGTATTACTGCAAAGTATGTCGGTTAAGTCGAGGAGCGTGCGTAGACCGATTTTCAGATATAGAAACCTACTGTTGTAGAATTTATGGAGGAAAAAGGAGCACAGGAACGAAACTTAGAACATCGGGAATGGATTGCAGACCTTCCATTTTAAGTAGACTCGACTGTACTCTACCCACAGTAAGACATTGCAAGATGAGAAACAATTTATTTCTGATTTTATGGGCATGCATTTAAAACGAAAAGCACATTGTGGAATGGAAAAATTCCTACATCTTGCTAACTGTATGTAACAATTGGAACAAAACAGTCAGAACCTTGGGATGTAGTATCAGAGCTCCCACGAGGATCAGCATTCTGCCTGTGAGTCGTCTCGTTATATGTTGATGATGTGTCAACTTTTCTCGTCCAGTGCAAATATATATACACGAGGATGAGTTCGGCAATGGCCGTGCCTCAATGGTAACACCAGTTCCCATCAGATCACCGAAATTGAGCACTGTCTGGCTCGGATAGCACTTAGGCGGGTGACCGAACGGGACTGCCGAGTGCCGTAGGCGTGTGGTGTGCACTCGGCCCTCGTGAGGCCGATAGGGGACTCCAGAAGTAGTGGCTCTGGTCACGAAAACTGACAACAGATGGGAGAGTGGTGTGCCGACCATGTGCTCCTCCGTATCTGCATCCAGTGTCTTCCGTCAGCTGAGGATGACAAAGAAGTCGGTCGGCACTGTCGGACCTTCCGAGGCCCGTTCAGATGGAGTTTAGCTTTAGTTTTAGATGATGAGTTCATTTGTATTTAAGCGCAAGCCTGACAAACCTGTGTACAGCCATTTGGCAGGTAAATGCTGATTTATTTGCTCATCACAATAGGTGCTGAACACAGGTTTGAAAGTTAAGCCATCTAAAATGCAAGCAACCTCAGTCACCCACAAAAGACTTATTAGTCCTCAGTTCAGAAATCTCTTCCAGTGTTAAACCTAAATGGCACGGAAATAACCTTTTCTTCTCCTGTAAAGAACTTGGTGCTAATTCTGGACCACCATTTATACTGGACTGAACATACAACTGCAGCCCGTAAGAATGTATCACGTCGTCCCCTATAGAAATATAAAAAAGTATTTCGAGCTCAAAATCTCGTAGAGTCACTAATACTCCCCACACGTGACTCCAGCGATGATATTCTCCGAGAACTTTAGTATGAAAGCTCACGCGGCCTGTTACTGGTGACGGACAGTGTGTTTGCTGTATTGTCTTTTCAGTCATTGCATTCCCTTTTATTTGTCTTCAACTCTTACAGTATTATCTGAATGTTCTCAATAAAGTAAAATCCTCTCTGTACCAGTACATGAAACTGCCATGTCCTCCGAATCATTTTCTGTATCAGGAACCTGACTTTGAAACAATATTCCTCAAAATATTAGAGAAATTTGTTGCTCACAACACCCGATAGCTCACAAATGTGCAGCTTTTCACTCAGTGGTACACTGTCTAATATCTGACCCCATGTCCACAGACGATTTTAAAGCAGAGTTGGATACAATAAAATCTATTGCCACAGCAGGGTTACAGTCCAGTCTTTATTGACTACACCTTTCGTAGGAAACAAAAACGGAAAATTAAACCCCTCCTCTATGCCCCATCTGCTGCCGTATCCCCTGTCTGCAACAAATGGTGTACATTACCATATCTAGGAGAGGTACCACGGCTTGTAGCCAAAGCACTGAAAGCCTGCAAGTACAGGCTTTCGTACTATGTTAACACTTTAGCGTCCGCACGTCTCATACAAATTTATTTGCTTGGTGCACGCAGCGCTAAGTCGGATTACTTGGCTTGTCGCTGGCCGCTTGTCACCTTTCTGTTGATGACAAGCTTCAAACACATTGACTTTTGCGCACTTTAATTTTCCAGAAATCCTCTATTTTGCCAAATAGTTCTAAAAACTCGAATTTTCTTTTCAAGTAACTTCTCTGCAAGTTCTACACTGTTATAATAATTATCCATGCAGAGGTGATGCCATTTTCCATCAGAAGGTGTCAATAGTTCCGTCACTGCTTTTGCTAAGGGCTGTCCAGCGCCAGAATATATCTTGAATGAGGAAATGTATACCATGCTCGAATCCACAGCATCCGAATGAGTATGTCGTATTTCGTAATTTTCGACAGATTGTAAACTTTTAAAATTTAAACATCCATGCCATGGTATCATTCCTTCATCAATTGAGATGTTTTGACTTAGATTAAATGTTTCTTTAAACTTTTTGAAAACTAATCAATTACGAGTTGCACTTTGATAAGCCGGTCGGCATTATCCAGTTTATTGTTGCTCTCAGAAAACTGTAAAAATGATATTTGTCTGAATCAGTTGCAGGACATCGTTTTGCAAAATATCAGTGTGTCTATCAACGGATTTGTTGACCAATAATCATTGATCATTGCTTTGCTTTCAATTCCCGTAAGGATAGCAAGCCCAAACCATTTTCTAAGTTCGGGTCCCGTAACGTCGACAAATTTGGCATTTTTTAAAATCCAGTTTCCTCCCATTGCAATTTTGACTGTAGTACTTTTTGGTTTCGTTGCTAATATATTCAAATAGATCATTCCCAATATATAATTTTACGATATCCTCAACGCTCTGTGTATCTTTGGGAAATATGATTGGATTCGGGATCCTTCAAATTTATTATTGGTCCTCGCTACCACTGTGCACTGTCTTCTTCATCTGATTCAGCTGAATCAGTTGGTAAATTCTTCTTGGACATATTTCACTATCTTCCTACGATTCTGCTTCAGTTTCATTTTTTTTTATATCCAATGTCTTCTTCCCAATCGGACAAGTCGTCCGGTACGTCAGACGTGATGTCCACGCATTCATTGTAAATAATCCTATTGTCTCTTTCATCCACCATGATGAAAGGGCACAAGTACTTACAAAAGCAAAACACTTGTTGACGTGTGTAACTTAATATTACCTAAACAAAACACCAACAGAATGCAAAAGATACTAATGTACTGTCGCCAGCCACTGCGCGATACTATGCTCATGACACCACTCTGGTGTCGCCGGCCGCTGAGTGATACTATGCAGACACCACTGTGGTGTCGCCGGGCGTTGACCACTATTTCACGCACGACACCACTGTGGTGTTGCTGGACGGCATAGTGTTTAAAATGCAGTTATTAGCCAACAGTGGGATATACAAAATTACCTGTTCTGACTGTGACGAGTTTTACATTGGTCAGTCAGTCAGAGGCATATCAATTAGGCCGGGTGAACACAAGCGCTGCTGGAGGTTGCAAAATTCTGACTCCACATTTGCTGAGCATGTACTGAGTGAGGGTCACAACTACCAGCCATACTACGATGGCCTTCACTTAGCGAACAAAGGCCGTAAACTCAGCCAGCTGGAAGCCCAGGAAATTAACAAACATCTAGCTTAAAGTCCTGATCTAATCCTAAATGACCGGACAAAGCTCTCCCAAATTTCACACAATCACCTCTGTTTTTCATTACTTCCCACACTGTCTGCTCCTACATATTCCCATTTTCCTGTATTCATTAAGTTCTTTCATTTTATTGAAATTGTCTATGTTATCCATATAAACTATAGTTTCAATTCCAGAATGAGATTTTCACTCTGCAGCGAAGTGTGCACTGTTACGAAACTTCCCTGGCAGATTAAAACTGTGTGCCGCCCCGAGACTCAAACTTGGGACCTTTGCCTTTCGTGGGCAAGTGCTCTACCATCTGAGCTACCTAAGCACGACTCACGCCCCGTCCTCACAGCTTTTCTTCCGCCAGTACCTTGTCTCCTACTTTCCAAACTTCACAGAAGCTCTTCTGCAAACCTAGCAGAACTAGCACTCCTGGAAGAAAGGTAGAGCACTTGTCCATGTCTGTAGTACAAACTAAATTATGTACACAGACAGTTCATCTGTGCTGGGGATTGAGAATTGTGATGATTTTTTCCTGTTGTTGACACTGATACTGGCAAAATATCAATCCCAGGAATTTCGAAACTTTCAAGAATGATTTACTTTTAATTTTGAACTCTGATGACGAATGACAAAAGAAATATTTTTTGTGATATATTTACAGGTTACCTATTTTTGGACTTTCTTCCCTTATTTTTTCTGCTTCTTGCCAAATTTCAGTATTATAGATTAACAGAAAGTACCCTCTAGGTTTTGGTAAGCGAGTTTAGAAGTATCAAAATATTTGACATAAACGGCTGCCTGTAGCTTTTGATTGCATCAATTTAGAAGCTACAACTTTTTACACCTCCAATGGACCGTAGATCGTAGTATGTGACACGAATTTCAACTTGGTACATCTGTTCCTGAGGAAATGGGTATTTGACAGACAGATAGATTGACAATAAAGTAATCTCACAAGGGTTCTGTTGATACTGATTGAGGTACGGGACCCTAATGAGGCCCTAATGTGTTCAGACTAAATAAGCAATAAATAAATAATACTGTACCTTAATGGGCAGTGTATGAATGTGCCTAGAATGGAAATACACAGCTATAGCTTTCGGTCCTTTGTTATTTTGATTTAAGTACAAGTCACACTTCATTGATTGCTCTCATTACTCATTACACATCGACATTCCTCACAGGTCTTCAAATGGTAGAGCTGGAGGCAGGTAAGGACATTAGGGAGATTTAGACGTTTGTGTAAAGGGGGCGAGGATGTGGTTCGACAATGTAGTCTCATTCTCTGCTCGTATCTGTAGTCATCCTCTTGCATGCAGTGTCTGAGTATAGCTATAATTTAATTAATTTGTTTGCAGGGTTGGAACAGGATATCAGTGAAGAGAGAAATTCCTGGAGAATCATTTGACAACGAATATGAGATGCAGGTATTGTACAAATGAAATGACAATCTTTTTAAATCTATTGATTTTTATTTTCATGACCAAATAGGGGTGACTAATATTTTGTTATGCAATATTATTTTGACTTCTCTTGTTGTTGTTTTACTGGTGTTCAGTTACTCTTGTCATTGAAGATTTGTTGTAAACCCTATCTTTTATTTTCTTATATAATTTTTCGACAACATTACAGTGATTTTGTTACTGTTAGCAACCTGTTTCAAAATGAAAGTTCCCTATTGACTTCGTCTCTTATGGTTTTGTGTGTTCCTGGCTTACTCGTTTTGTGTTTCAGGAGGCTTGGGAACCCTTGGTTAAGCAGGTGAAGCAGGAGCAGTCACCTATGGACACAGAAATTGGCAATGTGCATGAAGGACAGGTGTGTTGAATCTATGTTTTGAAAAAAGTCATTTTTCATGTATGACACTTTTTTGATTTGGAGCACACATTTCATTCCTCCGGTGATATCTTGGGCATTATCAAGTTTCCTATTTGTTTCTTTAATAAATTTCCCAGAAATTAATTAAAGTGGTAACAAACTTAGATTTCAGCGAAGATATCCGTAACGAGTCCCTTGTCAACTTTGTACAGTATGTGCTTGCTTAATCATTATCTGTGAAGGCACATTTCTTACTATGAAAGTGAAACTTTTATGGTGTCGTGTCACATTCATAAAGAAGAATGTATCTTTGATCTGCTCAACTGCATAGTGTACAAATAGTCTCTCTCTCTCTCTCTCTCTCTCTCTCTCTCTCACACACACACACACACACACACACACACACACACACAACACCACAGGCAACTGTAGAACTACTCAGCTGGGTAAACAGACTTGAAAGGTCTCTCCTAGTAGTATTGTAGAGCAGATCTTTATTTGTTGTTTGAGTTCTACGTGGTCATATTTTTATTTGTAACCGATTGGTCACTTGTACTCCCTGTTTAATCATTCATAAAAGCAGCCTTTTAGCCTTTTCCAGTAATGACAATATCTTCTTAACTTCCTCTAGACTTACATGTTATTTTATAACTTGGACAGTCATTGATTTGAAAGCACTCATGTGTATTTCATTTTGGTGTGACGAGTTATGGATACCTCTCTCTCGGTGGATGTCATTACTGTTAGCAATGGTCACTTGCAGGAAGTTAATCCTAGAGAATTTCACTGTGTGTTTAATACTAGGAAGTAAGTAGTTGAGTTGCATTAACATGGTGTTGGTCCTTGATCCTGTACATATTTCCACAGAATAGCACCAGCATATCATCTGCATTTCTCTTATACTAAATGTTCTCTGCCATGTATGTGTATTTACTAACAAACTTCAACTAGCTTACGCAAATTCGGTATAGTAACTTACATAGGTCCACAGAGTATAACCTATTTACAGGAGTGGCAGTTAATAAAAGTCTGTTCCGACTACAGATACATAACTTACGGTGTCCTGGGGACAACAGGCTGACTAGTGAAGATTGGCATAGCCCGTAGCTCAGCATATTGACTTTGGTGGCAAAGACATAATTTGTTTAAAATTACTGTATTTACCCGATTATAACATGAAGTTTTTTCCCAAATTCTTTATTTGAAAAATACAGGGTCATCTTATGATTGCAGATTAAATTATTGCTGTTGAGGTCAACATTTTTACATTGTTTACTAGATTAATATTGAGGTTGTCCTACATTTATATTTGGCTATTGATATTTTGTACAACTTTATTTTGAATAGTTTTGAGGGTACAGATCAGCAAATAATGCTTTCATTCAAATAGGCTCCCCCCCCCCCCCCCATAAGTCTGGGGGTTAGAATAGGCCCGATGTACTCCTGCCTGTTGTAAGAGGTGACTAAAAGGAGTCTCAGATATTTTGGCCTTTTGTGATGATCCGCTGTAGTGTTTGACCTCTATTCTTCAAAATATTTCCAAAGAGGAAGCTAGTCAGGGAAGGGGGCTTTACGTGATGCATTGTGGATCTGCAGTTCCACTCATTCTCCAGCCATTGTGCGCGGACACCTTCCCGGGTGCATTTTCTAATGTTTTAATGACACAAGGAGCAGTGCGACATTGGATTGCATTCACAATTCACACCTCTCTCTCTCGTCAGTTGACTTACGTGGTATGTACAGCCGGTCTTCTTCTGTGGATAGCCGGCTACATCCATCTTCAAAAACTTCTTCTCCGAAGAATACTACTGGTTAACGGAATTTATCAGTCTCTCTCTCTCTCTCTCTCTCTCTCTCTCTCTTTCTTTCTCTCTCTCTCTCTCTCTCTCTCTCTCTCTCTCTCTCTCTCTTTCTTTCTCTCTCTCTCTCTCTCTCTCTCTCTCTCTCTCTCTCTCTCTATCTCTCACTCTCTCTATCTCTCACTCTCTCTACTCATGAAATAAGTGGATACTCACAGAATACTTTTAGCTTCATCTTGGTATATTTCAGCTGCCACAAAGAACAACTTCACCACTTCTCACATAAATATTCGAATGTTTGCAAGTCAACCGATTCTTCTAGCATTAGACTCGATTAAATGCATTTACAATAGTGTAGCAAGTCCAACACGTGAAGTACAATTAACCATTTTTTCAACTGTTCTTCTTTTTTCTTGTTACAATAATCAATGATATAAAACACCATAAGACACATAAACACTCCTTGTCCTTCCAATATGACTTCCGTGGTGCAAGCGACAAACACTTGTCAACGCCGTTCGACCATCGCGCCTACCTTGTGCTCGTGACTCCTTTCCAGCCTGCACACACAAACATACGTCGCACAGTATGTACGTTCCCTCACACTCATTTTTAAAATGTGTTCGAGACTGTAGAAGGACGAATGGTACTAGGATGTACACGGAAATTCTCGAAGCACTACAGATGCCTCCCTTCAGCTCAAACACGCGATATTTTATACATACTGCGGTGGTCCGGTGTAATGTTAAGCTTTCTCTATACAGCTTAAGCGTTTTCGTGGACTTACTTGTTGAAGAATGCTGGTTCTGCTTTCTTGCAGTGCCGATGTGATCTGCTAGCACCGGATGCTTCTCCGAAGATTTCACTGCTAGGAAGCGGAAATTTTCACTCTCTCACTCTCTCTATTCTTATTTAAAAATTATGCTACTCTTGGAATATCATTCAATGCACCATAACATATTTATTTCCACTTTGTGCATAAAAACAACTAAACTTTATGACTTAAGCCTGCACATTAGCGGCCACCCAGAATCAGTTAATTACACATTTTTTAACACAATTAATACATAAGCTTTTATTGTGGCTGACTATCCACGTAATCTCAACAGAAGTTCAACGTCTAATAAACAGTCACTATTTCAAGTCTCTCCATTTGTTTTTTAACAATACAATGCTACATTACTCTTTGCAGCCAGCCACGGAGCTTCCAGGCCATATTTTCTTATTCTTGGCAGGTTGTGCTGAACATTTGCCAGTGCCGATGAATTATCTCCCTTCTCCCTTCCAGTTTCGCCTGCACAAACAATAAATGGGTGCAGTATCCCATGCTCATCCTTATGCCTTGCTTTAAAATAATGCGGGTTCGAAACGACTGGAACACAAGTGTCTCCAGACTTTCGTAAAATTCTTGAGGGCACTACATATCCCTCCCCATAGCTTGAACACTCGTTATTTTGCACACAACATATATTTTAATAATTTTTTCATACCACTTATCTTGTTACTTTGTACTACATAAAAACATTAGGTTCAAAAACTCTTCCATCTCCGGTATTTCATTAAGCTGTTGGTAATATCTTTCATAGACATAGCGGGATGATAAACTAAAAGTACAACAAGTATTAGCTATTTCCAATAGATTTATCTACTCTTGCTTCCTGGATTGAGCCAAAATAAATCCCTCTCCTTAGCCAGTTTCAAAGTTCAGGCGTTATTCTGAGTAGAGTCTTTACTTTTTTTTAAGAAGCTATTGCAGTGATAACCACCAGTTTTCCAGGTCTGAAAAGAAAATTAGTTGTACTGGGGGTTTTCTCTTTTTTCTATCTCCTCGCGCAGGACTCGTCTTTTCTATTTAAAAAATTTTAGAATTCAAATGTACCAGGAGAAACTTTCCACTACAATCTCAGGTCACTATACCGTCCTTTTCCTTTGGGTTCCAATCTACGTAAGGGTTGATACTATGAAAATGTCTTCTTCCTCATCCTTCCCCTGGATCCCCTTCCATTTATACTAAACTATGGTACAGGTCAATCCACTGTTTGGTGCCCCTGCCCGCACAATATAGGTCAGCCCCCTCTGGGTCTGCCTACCTGCCTCTCTTTCTCTCATTTCATCTGTATCGGATGCGCCCTCCCTATCTTCTCTAACAATGATTCATAGTCTGGCCTCTTTCGCACTCCTCTGCCCACTATTTTATTTAAAATTTCCTGGTACAATTTCTATCTACCTCTCCTTTCCTCCTTCTGAGTCCTTCAGCCTACCTGCTTAAATTCTTGGCTTGTTCATTGCTTACAGCTCACTTATATAGCCTTAATGACTAAATATGTTTCGTCCATGGTTGTAACTTTATTTCTTTTCTTCGGGCTATTCGGTCTGCACAGTCCTATTATTAATCAGGAACTTATTTGACTCGATACCTCTGGCTTAATATATATTTATTTTTATCTTTGTACTACTATAGCTATGAACACAGGTGGATATACACTTCATCCCCCCTTGTTCCTTTAGCTTAAGCTCACTATGCCATTTCACTTGAGATGTGCAACCGTCATTACTTAGCACATGTGCTAGAGCCCTTCCTGAGCATTACTTCCCCCCTTATCTGTGACGGTTGTTACTTCTCCCTGTGTATTACTTGTCTGTGTCTTTGTATTTAATTGTTTGAGCGTGGAAGTGTGATCATGCATCCTGATTCTTCAGCTCACTAAGGTTCTTAGTTGAAGATTTATAGAAATCATGGAAAAGAGAAGGACTTCAGCCATAGAAGTATATGAATGTGGACAGAGGGAAAGATAGATTGGTACTCTTAGGAGAAGTAAGAAAGGAAATAAAAGAATTGGTTGCTAAGATCGAAGAAAGAAAGAAGACAGCTCCAAAGACAGGAAACCCTTCCCACCCCCTTCCCCAGGATCCCCACTTTGCCGGTAGTTAAGTGAGAAGCCAGAGGAGGTATGATGTTCGGCGTCTCCTGCAGAACGGGCATTCTCACCGTCACCTTTGAAGTCCCCGAAGAAAAGATCTTAGCAACTCCTATGGAACGGCAAATGATGAAGAACCAGGGTTGTATGAAGGGTGTGGTGTGTAGGTCGTGTCTGTGCCTATGCTACCCACCCCTTTCAAAAATAGATATAAACCCTCCCCAATCACATCACACTTTACAAAATATATAAAACATTCTCTAAAAATAGAAATTATATACACTATAATCAAATACTTATTTAGTTAGTCACATCACTCTATATTTCCTACACATGTTCAGTTTATGTCATCTTGGTATCATTCTTCCTAAACAGTACCATCATATTATATCTCCTGTTAGAATGTTACCCTGTTAGTTTTATCTCATGCTTAGAGGTTACTGTTTATTGTGACTCCTTAAATTAGTCATAATCGTGTAGTTATAATTGGTCTCTTTTAATACTAATATGATAGGATAGCTTAAGGGCTATAAATAGATTACAGGATAGTCGAAGATTTGAAGGGAGTTCGGTGCAGGAAAACTAATGTGGAAGCAACCCCGAACCCAACTCGGGAACCGGCGGACGTCACTCTGCCCGTTGACACAGAACGTCAACGTCCCTGGGGGTTTTGTACATATCGTTTTATATCCTTAACATTATACATTCCCTTTTCCTCTCCTGTCACAGAATCTACTAAATATAGGGTTTTTTGGTGTACTATTGATTGAATACGATAAGGTCCTATGTATTTCAGAAAAAATTTGTGTGTTTCTTTTTTCAGTGCTGCACTTCGAAGGTGTTGTTTTACTAGTACTAAGTCATCTATGAGGTATTCTGGGTCAGTTGCGGTTGCATTGTATTTATATACCCTTTAAAATGAAAAGGAAGGTCAGTGTTGGCCGTAATATTGATGTTTTATTGATGGCAGAATCGATTTTCGATCACATAGTGATCATCTTCAGTGCTGATATGTACAAATTAAACTCGGACACTGGTATCAAGTTATCAATAACCAAAACTGAGAAGCGATCACAATAACTGAAAGCTCAAAAGTTTATTATTGTGATCTCTTTTCAGTTTTGGTTATTGATAACTTGATACCAGTGTCTGAGTTTAATTTGTACATCTCAGCACTGAAGATGATCACTATGTGATCGAAAATCGATTCTGCTATCAATAAAACATCAATATTATGGCCTATGCTGACCTTCCTTTTAATTTAACATATATGGTCATTGTGCACACAGCACTCCATGGAGTCGCCAATAAATATCTACCCTTCGTTGGGCACTCCTATGTAAGTTTCTACCAACTCTTTCCTGAATTGCTTGGTGATCAGTAGCTTTTTGCTCCGGCCACGAAAACACTTACTTAGAGGTTCTCCTATAAATGGCTTGTCAATGGCTTCCATGGGCATCATTCCTGTAGACAAATGCGGTAGTTCGTTTAGAATAAGCTCAAAATCTTTAATTCTTTCCGCCCATGAGGTATGAGTGTCGTGGCAATAAGTGCGGCACAACCTACCAATCTCTTTCATTACTCTTTCACAAGGGTTCGAAGATGGATTATAGTTGGATATTAAAATGTGTCGTATATTTACCCAGACTAAAAATTCCTTAACTTCATGGCTGGTAAACTGGGGTCCATTATCAGAAAGAAAACACCTCGGTTTACTTGTAGCTATAAAATATTCTTGCAAACACTTGGTCAGAGTTTGTGCATTAGCCTTCTTAATGGGATACAGTCTTACATATTTCAACCAACATTCTATAATTACTAATATATAAGCCACGTCTCCCTTGCCTTTGGGTATGGGTCCAAAAAAATCGGCAGCTGTGAGGTCATGTAATGCTTTATGAATAATCTGATACATCTTATACTTTACATGGGTATTATTCTCCTTAGCTTTCTGACAGATGTCACACATTTTGGGCATCCTTAAATTTAGTTAATAATTCATCTATATTAACCGGACGAACTCTTTTGGTTTCAATATGATGGTTGAGAGTGCGTGCATCTAGCACCAATCTCACTCCACCTGTAGCTTTTTTCACTACTACTAAAGGATTATTATAGACACTCATACTCCTTTCTATTATATCTTGATGAGTCATTTTATTAATCTCCTCCACAACCGCTTATTTAAGACTTATAGGTATAGGGTATGGTTTGCTAAAAAACGGAGTCTCGTCCTTAATCTTAAATTTGCAAACATAATCGCTAACGGTACCCGGATTCTCTGAAAATACTGAATGGTATTTAGACAAAATTCTCACTAAATCTGTTTGGTGTTCAATATCTAACACTTCAGATTCACTTACCTTTTTGTGAAAGTCATCTTGTGGACATGCAGTCTGTCTCTGGAGACAACCGAGCTGACGCGTTTAATTGTAATCTTTGGTGTTCAGATGTTTGTTTATACACATCACTGTCCGTCACAAACTTAATGCAACGTTTATTCTCGGGTTCCCCCACATAAATGCAGTTCTCGTCGAAATTTAGTATGTTGTTGTTGTGTTGTGGTCTTCAGTCCTGAGACTGGTTTGATGCAGCTCTCCATGCTACTCTATCCTGTGCAAGCTTCTTCATCTCCCAGTACCTACTGCAATCTACATCCTTCTGAGTCTGCTTAGTGTATTCATCTCTTGGTCTCCCTCTACGATTTTTACCCTCCACGCTGCCCTCCAATGCTAAATTTCTGATTCCTTGATGCCTCAAAACATGTCCTACCAACCGGTCCCTTCTTCTAGTCAAGTTGTGCCACAAACTTCTCTTCTCCCCAATCCTATTCAATACCTCATTAGTTACGTGATCTACCCACCTTATCTTCAGCATTCTTCCGTAGCACCACATTTCGAAAGCTTCTATTCTCTTCTTGTCCATACTAGTTATCGTCCATGTTTCACTTCCATACATGGCTACACTCCATACAAATACTTTCAGAAACAACTTCCTGACACTTAAATCTATACTCGATGTTAACAAATTTCTCTTCTTCAGAAACGATTTCCTTGCCATTGCCAGTCTACATTTTATATCCTCTCTAATTCTACCATCATCAGTTATTTTACTCCCTAAATAGCAAAACTCCTTTACTACTTTAAGTGTCTCATTTCCTAATCTAATTCCCTCAGCATCACCCGATTTAATTTGACTACATTCCATTATCCTCGTTTTGCTTTTGTTGATGTTCATCTTATATCCTACTTTCAAGACACTGTCCATTCCGTTCAACTTCTCTTCCAAGTCCTTTGCTGTCTCTGACAGAATTACAATGTCATCGGCGAACCTCAAAGTTTTTACTTCTTCTCCATGAATTTTAATACCTACTCCAAATTTTTCTTTTGTTTCCTTTACTGCTTGCTCAATATACAGATTGAATAACATCGGGGAGAGGCTACAACCCTGTCTTACTCCCTTCCCAACCACTGCTTCCCTTTCATGTCCCTCGACTCTTATAACTGCCATCTGGTTTCTGTACAAATTGTAAATAGCCTTTCGCTCCCTGTATTTTACCCCTGCCACCATTAGAATGTGAAAGAGAGTATTCCAGTCAACATTGTCAAAAGCTTTCTCTAAGTCTACAAATGCTAGAAACGTAGGTTTGCCTTTTCTTAATCTTTCTTCTAAGATAAGTCGTAAGGTTAGTATTGCCTCACGTGTTCCAACATTTCTACGGAATCCAAACTGATCTTCCCCGAGGTCAGCTTCCACCAGTTTTTCCATTCGTCTGTAAAGAATTCGCGTTAGTATTTTGCAGCTGTGACTTATCAAACTGATAGTTCGGTAATTTTCACATCTGTCAACACCTGCTTTCTTTGGGATTGGAATTATTATATTCTTCTTGAAGTCTGAGGGTATTTCGCCTGTATCATACATCTTGCTCACCAGATGGTAGAGTTTTGTCAGGACTGGCTCTCCCAAGGCCGTCAGTAGTTCTAATGGAATGTTGTCTACTCCCGGGGCCTTGTTTCGACTCAGGTCTTTCAGTGCTCTGTCAAACTCTTCACGCAGTATCGTATCTCCCATTTCATCTTCATCTACATGCTCTTCCATTTCCATAGTATTGTCCTCAAGTACATCGGCCTTGTATAAACCCTCTATATACTCCTTCCACCTTTCTGCCTTCCCTTCTTTGCTTAGAACTGGGTTGCCATCTGAGCTCTTGATATTTATACAAGTGGTTCTCTTCTCTCCAAAGGTCTCTTTAATTTTCCTGTAGGCAGTATCTATCTTACCCCTAGTGAGACAAGCCTCTACATCCTTACATTTGTCCTCTAGCCATCCCTGCTTAGCCTTTTTGCACTTCCTGCCGATCTCATTTTTGAGACGTTTGTATTCCTTTTTGCCTGCTTCATTTACTGAATTTTTATATTTTCTCCTTTCATCAATTAAATTCAATATTTCTTCTGTTACCCAAGGATTTCTATTGGCCCTCGTCTTTTTACATACTTGATCGTCTGCTGCTTTGACTACTTCATCCCTCAGAGCTACCCATTCTTCTTATACTGTATTTCTTTCCCCCATTCCTGTCAATTGTTCCCTTATGCTCTCCCTGAAACACTCTACAACCTCTGGTTCTTTCAGTTTATCCAGGTCCCATCTCCTTAAATTCCCATCTTTTTGCAGTTTCTTCAGTTTCAATCTGCAGTTCATAACCAAGAGATTGTGGTCAGAATCCATATCTGCCCCTGGAAATGTCTTACAATTTAAAACCTGGTTCCGAAATCTCTGTCTTACCATTATATAATCTATCTGATATCTTTTAGTATCTCCAGGATTCTTCCAGGTATACAACCTTCTTTTATGATTCTTCAACCAAGTTTTAGCTATGATTAAGTTATGCTCTGTGCAAAATTCTACAAGGCGACTTCCTCTTTCATTTCTTCCCCCCAATCCATATTCACCTACTATGTTTCCTTCTCTCCCTTTTCCTACTGACGAATTCCAGTCACCCATGACTATTAAATTTTCGTCTCCCTTCACTACCTGAATAATTTCTTTTATCTCGTCATACATTTAATCAATTTCTTCATCATCTGCAGAGCTAGTTGGCATATAAACCTGTACTACTGTAGTAGGCATGGGCTTTGTGTCTATCTTGGCCACAATAATGCGTTCGCTATGCTGTTTGTAGTAGCTAACCCGCACTCCTATTTTTTTATTCATTATTAAACCTACTCCTGCATTACCTCTATTTGATTTTGTATTTATAACCCTGTATTCACCTGACCAAAAGTCTTGTTCCTCCTGCCACCGAACTTCACTAATTCCCACTATATCTAACTTTAACTTATCCATTTCCCTTTTTAAATTTTCTAACCGACCTGCCCGATTAAGCGATCTGACATTCCACGCTCCGATCCGTAGAGCTCCAGTTTTCTTTCTCCTGATAACGACGTCCTCTTGAGTAGTCCCCGCCCGGAGATCCGAATGGGGGACTATTTTACCTCCGGAATATTTTACCCAAGAGGACGCCATCATCATTTAGTATATACGTCTTTATTTATGTCTTCCACTACTAGCAAAGGTTGTCGAAATGTCATATCACTTACACGGCAGTGTGCCAAGGTTTCGTATTTAACAACCTTACTCGTCTTTCCAGTTATACTAACTATGTATACCCCAGTTACTGGTAAAACAGGTAAATTACTTTTAGTTTTTAATGTATTAAAGTATTACTTAGAAATAAGTGATACTTCACTACCAGAATCGATTTTTTTTTTTTTTTTTTTTTTTTTTTTTTTTTTTTTTTTTTTTTTGTGGTTTTCGGGCGCACAACCAGAATCGATGAATATGTCTACTTTGTGGTTTTCTATCTCTCCTGTTATAATAGGTTGTGGTGGCGTAGTTATTTTTTTCGTTTCCTCCAGCAGTAGCCACTCCTTGGTAGGTACTTTATGCATAAAGGAAACCTGTACCCTCTTATTTAGGCCTTTCAATGTATTTCTATGACCTGGGCCCCGGCCCTGGGTCCAGATCGCTCCACGTTTTCGTCATGGGTACCAACCACGGGACGATTTCCATACGTTGGAACAGCATTACCTCCTTTTCCACAGCTGTTGCTGGGCACGAATTCCTGCGTAGTTACCAGACCGACGTTGGATGTTAATGGTCCTCGTGAGCAACCCCCTCTATTTACATTCCTGCCAGGTTGGTGGACTCTGGCAAGATTGGATTCATAATGCTTTGACTGATTATTCGGATTTTCTTGTGCATGCAAGTTCTCGTTCCTGTCTTAATTGATTGCATTGAGTGCATCTACAAAGGATAACAGTTCCTCCACTGTTTTCCACCCACTGCATAGAATATCTTTTCTAGCATGAATAGGTAGACGTTTTATTAAAATTCTAACTAATCCCTCATCTTCCATTGGTCGGTCTAAATATTTCGCCCTTGTCAAATGCCAGGCAAAATACTTGCGCATTGCACCCCAGGCATTACTATAGTATTTAGGATCCCACAAATCTGAGATCAACTTCTCTTGTGCACTTGAAGCCCAATATTTTTCCTTAAACTTGCTCTGAAAATCTTCCCAGGCTGTGAAGTTTTCCATATTTACTGTGCCTCGTTCTGAAGCTTCACCCTCCAAATAACCTACCGCAAACTCTATTTTCTTAGCATCCTCCTAACTTTTAGGTATGGCTTGGTTAAACCGTTTTAAGAAATGGGTGGGGTGTACCTCCCCGTCTGGTTGGAATTTAGGAAACTGTTTCGACAAGCCTGAATTTGATCCCCATTGCAAATCGGTTATCATGTCCTTATTTAATATAATATTTTGGTAATCTGTGCCTTTCTCTAGTTTCTCCTGCATAAGCTTGAATTCTTTCCTCAAAGTTTCTAAGTCTTTCTTGGTGTTATCTAAATCGGAAGTTACTATAGGCAAAGAGATAACAACACTTAGTTTCCCTCCAACCTTTCGTCCTATTAATTCTTCTACTTGTTCTTCTAAGCCATTCAAATTTATAAGCTCTGCAGTCATTAACTTTTCTTTGAAGTTCTGTTCTATGGTTTCCACCCGTGATTAGACCCCTGAAATTTGCACCTGTCCTAGGGGGAGCAACCTATCTTGTTTCTGGACATTGGTTTTTAACGTAGTTAATTCTCGTTCGACCACATCAAATGTAACATTACATACATTTTTCAAAGAGTCGTATTTTTCGTTAAATTGTGTTTCCAAATTACTACATTTACAGTCTACATCATATTCTGATTTTTGAACTAACCCTTTCAGATGAGCTTCATGTCTTTGTTCTAAATCCTTAAATAAAATATTTGTCTGTTCACTCAAGGAATCGGACAATTCTTTTTTCAATCCTTTTTTCCATTCTTGCATCTGATCACTTAGGATATTAACTTGAGCCTCTAGTTTTGTGTTTTGCAAATCTAACTTAGAGTTTAATTCTGCCTTCAGTTCGTCTGTTTTGTGTTCTGTGATTCAAACTGCACTTTGATAAACCTCATTAAGTTGCCTAAATCTGGCCCCTGTTTTTCAATTCCCATAGGCCCAACAGACTCTACGGATTGATGTTCTTTTTCCATTGTCTTTTGTTTTGGCTTTAATCTAGTTATCATTAAAAGTACACTCACTTATTTCCACAACCCCCCACACTTCACAAACAATCAAAGGTTAGTAGCAGCTCACCCGGCGTTGGTGGAAGGTGGCGTCGGCACTGGTGTAAGGTGGCGCCGGCACCGGTGTACGGCGGCGCCAGCGTAGGTGAACGACGGCGTCGGCTTTTGTGGACGGCTGTGTCGGCGTTGGTGTGATGCGATATCAGCGTTGTTGAACGGCGGCGTCAGTGTTGGCGGTGGTGGACGGCGGCGTCAGCGTTGGACGGCGGCGTCGGCGATTTGAGACTAACTGCAGCGTTGTGCAATTTTCTTGATTCCCTTAATCATTTCACCGTTTATCAACACGATATTTCTGAATAAGTATCGTGGAATCACTCTTCAGCCATGCTGTTATCAGTTGCTATGGCAACTCCCAACTGTTTTTCCCCCTTTTTTTTAATAGCTTCTTCTTTAATATTTCCCTTTCTTTCTGAGGTTCTTTCTTTACGGTCGCCATGTTCTTGTGGTGGCCCGGTGTAATGTTAAGCTCTCTCTATACAGCTTAAGCGTTTTCGTGGATTTACTTGTTGAAGAATGCTGGTTCTGCTTTCTTGCGGTGCCGATGTCTTCTGCTAGCACCGGATGCTTCTCTGAAGATTTCACTGCTAGGAAGGGGAAATTTTCACTCTCTCGCTCTCTCTATTCTTATTTATGACGTAAGCCCGCACATTAGTGGGCACCCAGAATCAGTTAATTACACATTTTTGAACACAATAAATACATAAGCTTTTATTGTGGCTGACTATCCACGTCCAGTCCACGTACTCTCAACAGCAGTTCAGCGTCTAATAAACAGTCACTATTTCAAGTCTCTCCATTTGTTTTTTAACAATACAATGCTACACTACTCTTTGCAGCCAGCCACAGAGCTTCCGGGCCGTATTTGCTTATTCTTGGCAGGTCGTGCTGAACACTTGCCAACGCCAACGAATTATCTCCCTTCCAGTTTTGCCTGCACAAACAATAAATGGGTGCAGTATCCCATGCTCATTCTTACGCCCTACTTTAAAATAACGCTTGTTCGAAACAGCTGGAACACGAGTGTCTCCAGACTTTCGTAAAATTCTGGGCGCACCACAATACTCATTATGTACATTAGTATTACAAATAACAATAATTCATATTTCAAAAGTATGCAGTCCACTTTTTCTTATTAATTAACTGTGTATAACCCTATTATTTACTATTTAATTTTTTTAACTATAAAACGGGAGTATTTCACTGAATGGTGGAGTCAATTCTTTTATATCTAGGAGTCGTGGCGCATAAACCTTTGGTTTCCAGTCGTAATCTCCAGGTGTTCACTTGAGTATTTTACTCTTTATTCTAATTCTTTGTACTGCTTCTTTAGTACGTAATAGCCTCATTAATTATAGGCTGTTTGTAGTCTGGAGGATCTATAGGCAGATGAAAGTGTTCTTCTCAACACTTGTAAACTCACATAAAACATAATAATGCTAGTGGAATATAGAAATCAAACTCACCAGAATAATTCCTATTAACTGTGTGACTTCTGTCACGATACTGTCCTTTTCCCCTAGGATCAGTACCTACCGGTAGGAACGCCCCTTTATAACAAATCCCTGTTCTTCAGGCCACAGGTCATCCTATCCCTACGTAGGTACGCCTGCCCTATATCCTTAGCAAATGCTGTGTATGGCCCCCTTATCCTTTACGAGTAGACCTCATGGTTCGTTTCCCTAGTATACATATTATATACACTCCTGGAAATGGAAAAAAGAACACATTGACACCGGTGTGTCAGACCCACCATACTTGCTCCGGACACTGCGAGAGGGCTGTACAAGCAATGATCACACGCACGGCACAGCGGACACACCAGGAACCGCGGTGTTGGCCGTCGAATGGCGCTAGCTGCGCAGCATTTGTGCACCACCGCCGTCAGTGTCAGCCAGTTTGCCGTGGCATACGGAGCTCCATCGCAGTCTTTAACACTGGTAGCATGCCGCGACAGCGTGGACGTGAACCGTATGTGCAGTTGACGGACTTTGAGCGAGGGCATATAGTGGGCATGCGGGAGGCCGGGTGGACGTACCGCCGAATTGCCCAACACGTGGGGCGTGAGGTCTCCACAGTACATCGATGTTGTCGCCAGTGGTCGGCGGAAGGTGCACGTGCCCGTCGACCTGGGACCGGACCGCAGCGACGCACGGATGCACGCCAAGACTGTAGGATCCTACGCAGTGCCATAGGGGACCGCACCGCCACTTCCCAGCAAATTAGGGACACTGTTGCTCCTGGGGTATCGGCGAGGACCATTCGCAACAGTCTCCATGAAGCTGGGCTACGGTCCCGCACACCGTTAGGCCGTCTTCCGCTCACGCCCCAACATCGTGCAGCCCGCCTCCAGTGGTGTCGCGACAGGCGTGAATGGAGGGACGAATGGAGACGTGTCGCCTTCAGCGATGAGAGTCACTTCTGCCTTGGTGCCAATGATGGTCGTATGCGTGTTTGGCGCCGTGCAGGTGAGCGCCACAATCAGGACTGCATACGACCGAGGCACACAGGGCCAACACCCGGCATCATGGTGTGGGGAGCGATCTCCTACACTGGCCGTACACCACTGGTGATCGTCGAGGGGACACTGAATAGTGCACGGTACATCCAAACCGTCATCGAACCCATCGTTCCACCATTCCTAGACCGGCAAGGGAACTTGCTGTTCCAACAGGACAATGCACGTCCGCATGTATCCCGTGCCACCCAACGTGCTCTAGAAGGTGTAAGTCAACTACCCTGGCCAGCAAGATCTCCGGATCTGTCCCCCATTGAGCATGTTTGGGACTGGATGAAGCGTCGTCTCACGCGGTCTGCACGTCCAGCACGAACGCTGGTCCAACTGAGGCACCAGGTGGAAATGGCATGGCAAGCCGTTCCACAGGACTACATCCAGCATCTCTACGATCGTCTCCATGGGAGAATAGCAGCCTGCATTGCTGCGAAAGGTGGATATACACTGTACTAGTGCCGACATTGTGCATGCTCTGTTGCCTGTGTCTATGTGCCTGTGGTTCTGTCAGTGTGATCATGTGATGTATCTGACCCCAGGAATGTGTCAATAAAGTTTCCCCTTCCTGGGACAATGAATTCATGGTGTTCTTATTTCAATTTCCAGGAGTGTATTTCCTGGAAAAAATAAAAATCTATTTCACATTTCACACTCACTTCTTAATACTTCCTAGAATCGTCCTCTACTTTTCAACTTCTGTAATCTTTAGCAGATACTATGCCTACCCATATTATTCAACTCATAATAGATACTATGTCTACACCTAATGATCAAGTCCCACTACTCTATACTCATCACTCCATTAGAATATTTGCTGCACTGACTTTACTTAATTAAGCATCATAATTAACTCCAATCTGGCTTGTGTTCTCCTTCATTACTCATGCCTCTTTCTTACGTATACCTGATGTGGAATTACCATAGTTTATACATACTTACATAATAGAGGGAAACATTCCACGTGGGAAAAATATATCTAAAAACAAAGATGATGTAACTTACCAAACGAAAGCATTGGCATGTTGATAGACACACAAACAAACACAAACACACACACAAAATTCAAGCTTTCACAACCAACGGTGCTTCATCAGGAAAGAGGGAAGGAGAGGGAAAGACAAAAGGATGTGGGTTTTAAGGGAGAGGTTAAGGAGTCATTTCAATCCTGGGAGCGAAAAGACTTACCTTAGGGGGGAAAAGGACACACACACACACACACACACACACACACACACACATATCCGTCCGCACATATACAGACACAAGCAGACACAGACCTGAGTCGAAACAAGGCCCCCGGAGTAGACAACAGTCCATTGGAACTACTGACGGCCTTGGGAGAGCCGGTCCTGACAAAACTCTACCATCTGGTGAGCAAGATGTATGAAACAGGCGAAATACCCTCAGACTTCAAGAAGAATATAATAATTCCAATCCCAAAGAAAGCAGGTGTTGACAGATGTGAAAATTACCGAACTATCAGTTTAATAAGTCACAGCTGCGAAATACTAACGTGAATTCTTTACAGACAAACGGAAAAACTGGTAGAAGCTGACCTCAGGGAAGATCAGTTTAGAATCCGTAGAAATGTTGGAACACGTGAGGCAATACTGCCCTATGACTTATCTTAGAAGCTAGATTAAGGAAGGGCAAACCTACGTTTCTAGCATTTGTAGACTTAGAGAAAGCTTTTGACAATGTTGACTGGAATACTCTCTTTCACATTCTAATGGTGGCAGGGGTAAAATACAGGGAGCGAAAGGCTATTTACAATTTGTACAGAAACCAGATGGCAGTTATAAGAGTCGAGGGACATGAAAGGGAAGCAGTGGTTGGGAAGGGTGTAAGACAGGGTTGTAGCCTCTCCCCGATGTTATTCAATCTGTATATTGAGCAAGCAGTAAAGGAAACAAAAGAAAAATTCGGAGTAGGTATTAAAATCCATGGAGAAGAAATAAAAACTTTTAGGTTCGTCAATGACATTGTAATTCTGTAAGTGGCAGCAAAGGATTTGGAAGAGCAGTTGAACGGAAAGGATAGGGTCTTGAAAGTAGGATATAAGATGAACATCAACAAAAGCAAAACGAGGATAATGGAATGTAGTCGAATTAAGTCGGGTGATGCTGAGGGAATTAGATTAGGAAATGAGACACTTGAAGTAGTAAAGGAGTTTTGCTATTTGGGGAGCAAAATAACTGATGATGGTCGAAGTAGAGAGGATATAAAATGTCGACTGGCAATGGCAAGGAAATCGTTTCTGAAGAAGAGAAATTTGTTAACATCGAGTATAGATTTAAGTGTCAGGAAGTTGTTTCTGAAAGTATTTGTATGGAGTGTAGCCATGTATGGAAGTGAAACATGTACGATAAATAGTTTGGACAAGAAGAGAATAGAAGCTTTCGAAATGTGGTGCTACAGAAGAATACTGAAGATTAGATGGGTAGATCACATAACTAAGGAGGAGGTATTGAATAGAATTGAGGAGAAATGAAGTTTGTGGCACAACTTGACTAGAAGAAGGGATCAGTTGGTAGGACATGTTCTGAGGCATCAAGGGATCACCTATTTAGTCCTGGAGGGCAGTGTGGAGGGTAAAAATCGTAGAGGGAGACCAAGAGATGAATACACTAAGCAGATTCTGAAGGATGTAGGTTGCAGTAGGTACTGGGAGATGAAGAAGCTTGCACAGGATACAGTAGCATGGAGAGCTGCATTAAACCAGTCTCAGGACTGAAGACCACAACAACAACAACAACAACAACAACATAATAGACTACAGAATAATTTCGGAATTGAAGGGAATTCAGTGCAAGTAAACTATTTTTGAAGAAACACCGAAAACAACTTGGGATTCAACAGTTGTCACTCCGCCTGTTAACACAGAATGTTAACATCCCTGGGGGACATACATGACATCGCCCGTATCCCGTAGATCTGATATTAACTTCAATTGAGCAAGTGCAAACCAGTACTTCTCGTTAAATTTTGTGTGAAAGTCTACCCACGGCAAAACAATCACCACTTTACTAGGTAACACAACATCAGGTAAAGTTATTCTATTTTCTACTCTATCCTGGATAAATTTGAATCCTTTCCACAAGTTGCCTATAACCTCTTGCGGCAACTCCTTGATCTATCATTTCTTTAAGTGGTTCCTCCAAGCTACATACACTTGTGATATCAAAGCTGGATAGATTCTCTTTGAAATTTCGTCCTACATTATTTACTCGTGCACTGACAACTCGTGTACTGACACCTGTAATCTGCGATTGACTAATCGACATTAATTCCATAGGCTGATTTACACTCTCTTTCAAAGTATTCATTTCCTGTCTTACATTATTGTATTTAACATTACACACATTTTCACAATATTCTAGCTTTTCATTAAGATCGGGTTCTTTATTGGTGTATTTGACGTCACATTCAGTCTTCAAAGTAATTATGCCTTCGCATCGATTACTAGATTCTTTGCATTGAGTGTCTATTTTGATGGGCAGCAAACCTATACTCATCTTTTGAATATCTAAAGTTGCATTCCGAGCCTTTAATTTAAAATTCATTGAGTTTATTAAGTCTAGGTTTTTCTTTAACATCTCACCTCGAGCATCCAATTTATTGAGTGTATAAAGTCTAGGTTTTTCTTGAGTTTATCGTCTAATGTTTTACTCAAGGTCACGATGCGATCGTCTAAATCTTTTCTAAAACTATAAAAAAACTCATTCTGGTCTTTGAATTGAGTATCTGGTTTCTTTCTTAAAGAAGCATTTTGAGCATTTGAATCCGTCCTCTGGTCATCTAGTTGAGAATGTACTGAGCCTATTTCTTTTCTTAGAGTCTCTGAATCTGCACTCTGTGCATCGAGTTTTTCACTTAAAGTTGCACTTATTTATTTTCTCAAAGAAGCACCCTGGTCATTTATTCTATCATTTAATTGTAAACTCTGAGCTTCTAATTTTGCATCTAAAATCACCGTTAGTTCCTTTCTTAAAGAAGTATTTTGAGCAATTAGTTCCTTTCTTAAAGAAGTATTTTGAGCAATTAGTTCCTTTCTTAAAGCTGCTGAATCTACTTTGAACTAGGCAGGCACCTCCTTACTCACTTTCATTGCCATAGCTGGTTCTGAAGTTTCCCCCTATTCTCCGTGTACTATCCATATTTCTCTTAGTTTTTGATCTAGTAATCTTCAAAAAAAATTCTGCACTGAGTTTAGTAACTTTACCAACAGTCTATTATTCAACAATTTCTTCAACTTTACACTCAAACAATTATTGTTTTCGCTCACCCAGCGCTAGAGTTCTAGCTGCGTTGATGAGCGGATGTGTAATCAGTGTCGCCGAATAGCACTGGCGCCGGTGGCGTCTAATGTTGGTTTCAGCATTGGCGTCAGCGAGTGTATGTGGAATTGGCACCGGTGAACAGTGATTGGTACCAGCGTCGTTGGACTTATGCTGGTTCCCACGTCTGCATCCCTGCGATGTGGGTGAGAGTTGCGTACTCCCCACACTAGATCTTCTTTGATGAATTATTCTCGTATTTCTTCTTAGTCTAATACGTCGGAATCTTTTCTTGTAACGTTATATCTTTCTTACATCTTCTCTTTTATTGCATTTATTAATTTTCACCATTTGAACTTTTAGGCCGAATCCCATTCCATGAAACGGTTTCTCTTGTCTTGTTATATCTGGTTGCTATGGCAACACATCATATCTTACGCTTTTATTTCCGCTCAAAATTCCCGTTTGTTCGATTCCTTTTCACTGGTCACCACGTTCTAACACATTAGACAACCTGGAGTGTGGTGCAAAATTGTATTGCCTGCAAGGTTTGATTGAACCTTTCCAAAAAGTGAATAGGGTGTACTTCCCTATCTGGCTTAAACTTAGGAAACTGCCTAGATAACCCTGAATTTGATCCTCATTGTACATGTGTCATTGCTTCACTAGTTAATGCTATGTTAGGAGAAGTCACCCTATTTTCCATTTTGTCCTGTAGAAGTTTGAATTCTTTCCATAGTTCATCTGCATTTCTCTTAGTGTTACTAAGTTCGGAAGTTAAAATCGGAGACACGCTGTCAGAGGTCACTCTCGTGGCAGCTTTTCTGTCTATCATATCTTCTACCTGTTCCTCCAGATTACTGATGTTCATTATGTCTGAAGTGGCTAGTTTCTCTTTAAAATTTCTTTCCATGTTATCAGCTCAAGTGTTAATGCCTGCAATTTGCAATTGGACTATAGGAATTAGTTTGTCCTGTCACGGTCGCCACGTTCTAACGTTTTGACAATACGAGGAGCAGTGCAAAACTGGATTGCATTCACAGTTCACACCTGTCTCTCATCAGTTGACATACGTGATGGTCTAGCTGATCCTCTTCTCTGGATAATCAGCTATGTCAATCTCCCAAAATCTTCTTCTCCGAAGACTGTCACTGGTTATAAGAATTTAAAAGACTCTAGTTTTCAAATAATTGGGCACTCGTAGAAAACTTTCAGTTCAATCATGGTATATTTTCACTTCAACAAGAAACCACTTTACCATTTCTTGTATAAACCTTTCAACTCTGGTAAGCCAACTGAGTCATCAAACATTAGACTCTATTAAAATACATTTATATCATGGTTGGTTTAATATCCACCACAAATTATTAACATGTCTCGCCTCTAGCGAGTCCCATACATGAAATAAGTAAAATCTCTATTCGATCCATGCTTCATCTGTCTCTTTAACAATAATTATTATCACTGTACCATAAATGACGGAATATTACACAAACACTCCTTGTCCTTTTAATACAGCTTCCAAGGCGTGACCAGCAAACACTTATCGGTTCCGCTCGTCTGACGCAGGTCTGGTCTTCCCACAATAAACATCAATCCTGCACACACAGACATGTGTTGCGCAATAAATAGGCTCTCTCTCACACTTATCTTTAAAACATCGCATGTTCGAGGCGGCAGAAGGTCGAATGGTTCCAGAATTTATGTGGAAATTCTCGAATTACTACATATTCCCCCCCCCCCCCCCTTAGATCGAACACTCGATATTTTATACATAATCATTATGTCAGTTAATATTGTACACATTTTAAAAGTAATCATTTACTACATAAGTATATATACACAATTTTTTTTTCAGAAATCCTTGTACTCCATAGAGCAGGCTTCCGATTTTTGTCTTTCCATTGATTCTTTATTGTACTTTGTTTTTTAGAACTTAAGCCTCTACTTATGATATCATTATGCATTACTCTTACTTATGCATGGTGAAGACTCTCTCTTCAGCTCTAATTGTAAATTCCAGGTGTCATGGACACTTCAGTATTTCATCCTTTATTCTAATTTTTTGTACTATTTTTTTTCTCAGTACTGACTAGCCATCTATCACAAACCGAAAAGGGTGGTCCAACTAAAACATTCATATTTCTTTATGTACTACACGAATATGTAATAAAAAATGGGGATTCCAATGTAAAAACACAGTTGATATCCGTTTGACCTATGGCAGCTCCATCGAGTGGGCCAACCATAGCACCATCTGGTTTCCACCTTCTACCTAGACGAGTTTCATTCTTTGCAGTTTTTTCGTTTGATGCTTATTTCACGAGATATTTGGCCCGGTCATTATCAATGGACCACCCTGTGTGTGTGTGTGTGTGTGTGTGTGTGTGTGTGTGTGTGTGATACACACACACAAAAATCAGTTGGTTCTACTGAGAAATTCATCAATGGAGTAGAAGGAGTTGGCCTCCAAGAAATCCTTTAGGCTTCTCTTACACGGAATTTCATTGGTTGTTAAGCTTTTTATGGCTGCTGGCAAGTTGTTGAAAATGTTTGTTTCTGAATAATGCACAACTTTTTGTACAAGAGTAAGTGACTTTAAATCCTTGTGAAGATTATTCTTATTTCTAGTATTGATTCCATAAATTGAGCTGTTGGTTAGCTTGGTTTTGATGAATTACCCCAAAAAATAGTCTCATATGACTTTATGGAATGAAAGTAAGCGTAGTATGCCAGCTTTTCCATTTTTATATCCCCTATGTCTGACACAATTCACGATGCAAATAGAGATTTGTTAAGACGCTTCAGCAGTTCTGTGGTGTGCTCCTCCCAGTTGAATTTATTATCAAGCTGTAATCCCAAGAATTTAACTGTAATCCCAAGAATTTAACACTGTCCACTTCTTCTGTCTGCTTGTCATCGTATGTTTGGCATGTACTTGTGGGACACCCCTTACAATTTCTGAACCGCATGTAGTGTGTTTTTTCAAAGTGATAAAGAATTGGCTAGGAATCAGTGATTAATGTCCACAAATATTTTATTAGTTGATCTTTCTAAGACTACACTTGATTTGCTATTTATTGCAATGTTTGTATCATCGGCAAACAAAACGAACTTTGCATCTGGTAATGTTACCGATGATAGGTCATTGATATAAACAAGAAAAAGTAAGGGCCCTAAAATTGACCGTTGTGGGACCTACACATGTAATTAATTCCCAGTTGGATGATGTCTGATAGCTTAATACATGTCTCTTTCCTAATAACACCCGTTGTTTCCTGCCAGAGATATAAGATTTGAACCATTTTGCTGCATTTCCTGTTACATCATGATATTCTAATTTACTTAAAAGGATATTGTGATTTACACAGTCAAATGCCATTGACAGTTCACAAAATATACCAGTTGCCTGCAATTTTTTGTCTAATGAATTAAGAACATTTCACTGTAAGTGTAGATAGCGATAAGATGGTTATAAGGCCAATTGTACATTACTGTTTCTAAAATTTTTGAGAATGCTGGCAAAAGTGTAATTGGACAGAAATTTGATGCTATTTCTTTATCTCCCTTCTTAAACAGTGGCTTAACTTCAACATATTCCAACCATTCAGGAAATATTCCACTGATAAATGACTGGTTACAAAGATAGCATAATATGTTACTTACTCAGAATCACATTCTGTAAGTAACTTTGTTGATATTTCATCATACCCACTAGATGTTTTTGATTTTAAAGATTTTATAATGGACATTATTTCTGCTCTGGTAGTGAGGGTCAAATTCATAATATGGAAGTTATTTGAAATGTCTGGTCTGAGGTATTCCATAGCAGCATCTACAGAACCTGACAACCCTGTCTTTTCAGTAACAGTTATAAAATGTTTGTTAAAAAGTTCTGCAACACTATACACATCTGTCACCAATGTATCATTTACTCTTAATGCTGTTTGTCCCTCTTCATGCCTGGTTCTACCGGTCTCCCCCTTCACTATATCCCATATTGTCTTTATTGTGTTACCTGACATGACTATCTTTTCCTTGTAATATATTTGCTTTGATGCCCGTATTACAGTCTTTAACATTTTGCAGTATTTCTTGTAATGTGCTATAGCATCAACATCAGAACTGTTTTGGATATACAGATACAGTTTTCTTTTTGTTTTACAAGATACCCCTATTCCTTAAGTAATCCATGGCTTCTTTGTAGACTTTGCTCTAACCTTGGTTAGTTTTGGGGAAAAACAATGTACAAAAAAGGTAAGTACTTTATTAGCAAAAGTGTTGTATTTTTCATTCATGCCTTGAGCACTGTAAACATCAGTCCAGTGAGTGTCTCTGAGGAGTGTCCTTAAATAATCAATTTTTTAGCTTATTGAATACCCTGTTGAGCTCAGATTTAACAGATTTTATATCCTGTTCAGTATTAACATTTAACAGAAGGAACTGCATGTCATGGTCTGAGAGCCCATTGACTATTGGTTTTGTAATATAATTTTGTTCATTGGGCTTTTCTATAAAGACATTATCAATGGCTGTTTGTGAGCAATTGTCCATCCTAGTGGGGGGAACTTTACAGTGGGAATTAAGTTGAATGATAGTGTTACTAACTCAAGTAAGTTCTTATTGGGAGAGTCTTTAAGGAAATCTACATTGAAATCACCAGCAACCACTATTTCTTTGTTTTTGGTTGTTAAATGGGACAGTACAGCTTCAAGGTGGTTTATGAACAGATTAAGTTGTGCGCAGGTGCTCGATATACACTTAATATTATGAAGGATTTTTTGTGAAATTCTACTTCTGTTGTACATGCTTCCATATGCTGTTCTAGGAAAAAATTATGAATGTCTATGTTCTTAAATTTATGACAGTTCCTGATGACTGTGGCAACTCCTCCTTTCTCCATTTCTGCTCTACAAAAGTGAGATGCTAACCTGAACCCTGTAACAATTAAAAGTTCTATACCAGTGGTCACGTGATGTTCAGATAGGCAGATTATGTCAGCTGGGTTTGAGGACTCTGATTCATCTACACAGATAATTAACTCATTAATTTTATTTCTCAATCTTCAAATATTTTGATGCAATAAAGATAGCTGACATTTCACATTGACTGAGTTAAAGCTGGGTAGAGTTGAAATATCTGCTGACTGTTGAAAATTCTTAACCAATAGCTGTTTAGGCTGATGTAATAAGCTAGAATTATGATTTTTGGTTTCTTTCCCAAACTGAAGGTTTGTCTCAGTCCTAACCTCTCTTAAAATTTGGTTTCTTTCTGTCCTCCCTACCCTAAAAAAGGGTCATTTCTGAACCCTATAACCACTGGTATTTTATCACTCATGACAGTGCCTCCCCCCTTTAACTTTCCTGCTATTTTCCCAGCCAGTTTACCCTTCCCTTTCCTGTTGAGGTGAAGGCCATGCCTAGTATAATCCCACCTATTGACTGAATCAACAGGAACCACAACCACACTGTGTGACCCTGCACCCAACATAAGCAGTCAGTCCAATTCCAAATTAACTCTCTTGACAGAAGAGTTCAAATGAGGTCGGTCATGGTGCCCAAGAACAGATACAAACTCAACACTAGTATGCTTCGATGCTGATGCAATCTTTGCCAGGTCACACTCTATACTGTACCCAGGATCACTGTCAATACTATCGCCTGCCCCACCCACTGTAACCACGGTGTCTTCCTTGGTGAAATCTTTGCAAAGTGATCCTAAATCCTCCGTCACCTGCTCCAGACCAGCACTAGTTTTAAAAAAAATGGTGACCTGGGATTTTGGCCCTAGTTCATCCTGCAAAAGTTGGCCAACACCTCTTCCATGGGAACTACCTAACAACACTACTTTCTTTCTCTTTACTGATTTCCCTACGTTCTTACTTTTCAATTTGCTGCTGAAAGTTTGTTGTGCTCTGTCGACACCTGCAACTGCTTGAGGCTCACCAGCTTCTAACTGAAGCAACAGGTCAAATCTGTTTTCCACATTCACCACGAAGCTGTCAGATAAAGTTCTAGGCCTGTTCCTCCTGTTGCCTGTTGACACTTCCCACCTCTCTTTACCCTTCTCCCTCTTTAACCCGTCAAGATCTCCCCTGGCCTTGTCTACCTCAGCCTGAAGGGTGTCAATTTTCCCCTCTTGTTAAAGTATCTTACAAAACCATTGATGAATCTCATTTACTTCCCCTATTCCCAAGCCACTACAGTCACCCACATGGAAAAAAATTCAGCACCCGTCACACCAAAGCCCCGACCTAACAATTCTATGGCAAGTCAAGCACTTTTCACTCATGATGAACATAACAGTTTATTAAGAATAAGTCGGTTAAATTACAGATAAACACGAAAATATGGTTCCTCAAATTTGGCCTATATGCAACAGTGCAAAGTTTCTGAAACAACAACTTAAACTTTACGCTACTTTCTGGAAATGTGAGTTAAATAATGAAGAGGTAAGGTATAGTTAAATTGCTGGAGAGAGCAAAGAACAACTAAACGAAATTCTATAGATACATATGGGTTGACCCTATGAGTTCACTTCCTCCTTCCATTTCAGTAGGTAAGCCCATTTTAATTCCTATTCTCCTATGGTACAGGTCAATCCCCTTCTTGGTGCCTCTGTCTGCACAGTGTAGGTCAGACTTTCTTAGGTCTGCCTATCTGCCTTTTATATCCAATAAATTCTGGGTGCCCCCCCCCCCCCCAACCCCACCCCCCCACCCCCTATTCTTCCTGAGTCGGCCTCATGATTCATTGCCCTTGTATACATCTTTATGTACACTATAAATAAGCCGGCCGGGGTGGCCGAGCGGTTCTAGGCGCTACAGTCTGGAACCGCGCGACCACTACGGTTGCAGGTTCGAATCCTGCCTCGGGCATGGATGTGTGTGACGTCCTTAGGTTAGTTAGGTTTAAGTAGTTCTAAGTTCTAGGGGACTGATGACCTAAGATGTTAAGTCCCATAGTGCTCAGAGCCATTTGAACCATTTGAACTATAAATAAATATTCTCTGAAAAAAATTAAAAATCTACTTCACACTTGTTTTTTAATACTTCATTTCATACCCTAGAGTCCTGATTAACTCATCAACTTCTACACTTCCAGCATACGCCATGCCTACATACATCATTCAATATATTTTACTTCAACTATCCTACCAGTTGTCAGAATACTTGTTAGACTAACCTTCTTTGATGCTTTCCTCTCTGGCTTCTGTCCTCTGTCCTTACTCGCACATCCTTCTTATACATATTTGATGTGGAATCATTCTAGTCTTACATACTCTTGCAATTATCATAGTTCTTCTGCACTTATGCACATATGTGACATGGAATCATCATTGTCCACATACCTGATGTGTTCCTATATAACCATGTGTGCGATGTACGAGGGCAGTTCAATAAGTAATGCAACACATTTTTTTTCTGAAACGGGTTGTTTTATTCAGCATTGAAATCACCAGGTTATTCCCCAATCTTTTAGCTACACAACACTATTTTTCAACGTAATCTCCATTCAATGCTACGGCTTTACGCCACCTTGAAATGAGGGCCTGTATGCCTGCACGGTACCATTCCACTGGTCGATGTCGGAGCCTACGTCGTACTGCATCAATAACTTCTTCATCATCCGCGTAGTGCGTCCCACGGATTGCGTCCTTCATTGGGCCAAACATATGGAAATCCGACGGTGCGAGATCGGGGCTGTAGGGTGCATGAGGAAGAACAGTCCATTGAAGTTTTGTGAGCTCCTCTCGGGTGCGAAGACTTGTGTGAGGTCTTGCGTTGTCATGAAGAAGGAGAAGTTCGTTCAGATTTTTGTGCCTACGAACACACTGAAGTCGTTTCTTCAATTTCTGAAGAGTAGCGCACAATACACTTCAGAGTTGATCGTTTGACCATGGGGAAGGACATCGAACAGAATAACCCCTTCAGCGTCCCAGAAGACCGTAACCATGACTTTACCGGCTGAGGGTATGGCTGTAAACTTTTTGTTGGTAGGGGAGTGGGTGTGGCGCCATTCCATTGATTGCCGTTTTGTTTCAGGTTCGAAGTGATGAACCCATGTTTCATCGCCTGTAACAATCTTTGACAAGAAATTGTCACCCTCAGCCACATGACGAGCAAGCAATTCCGCACAGATGGTTCTTCTTTGCTCTTTATGGTGTTCGGTTAGACAACGAGGGACCCAGCAGGAACAAACCTTTGAATATCCCAACTGGTGAACAATTGTGACAGCACTACCAACAGAGATGTCAAGTTGAGCACTGAGTTGTTTGATGGTGATCCGTCGATCATCTCGAATGAGTGTGTTCGCACGCTCCGCCATTGCAGGAGTCACAGCTGCGCACGGCCGGCCCGCACGCGGGAGATCAGACAGTCTTGCTTGACCTTGCGGCGATGATGACACCCGCTTTGCCCAACGACTCACCATGCTTTTGTCCACTGCCTGATCACCGTAGACATTCTGCAAGTGCCTATGAATATCTGAGATGCCCTGGTTTTCCGCCAAAAGAAACTCGATCACTGCCCGTTTGCAACGCACATCCGTTACAGACGCCATTTTAACAGCTCCATACAGCGCTGCCACCTGTCGGAAGTCAATGAAACTATACGAGACGAAAATATTCCACAAGAAATTTCCGGTTTTTTCAACCAAAATTGGCCGAGAAAAAAAATGTGTTGCATTGCTTATTGAACTGCCCTCGTAGAACCATCACAGTAAATGACAATGTGTGCATCCTTTCCCAATGTACACATTCCTTTCCCCCTACAACGCTTGATGGTTCTCCCCTTTTTGATGTGTAACTTCGTTGTTTGTGTACTCATATTTCTTCGTGTGTATGCATAAGTGTGTTTGTGTAGCCTAGATTATTGGAAACTGCGGAAATTAGGAAGGACTTCTGCAATAGAAATAGTTGAATATGAATAGAAGGAAAGATAGATAGGTACTAAAATGGGAAGTAAGAAAGGAAAAAGTAGAAAAAATGGTTGCTAAGATAGAAGAAGTGAAAGAAGATAGCCCCAAAGACAGGAAACCCTTCCCACCCCCCTTCCCCAGGATCCCTACCTCGCTGGTACCTGAGTGAGAAGCCGGTATGGTGTTAATCATCTCCTACAGAACGGACATTCTCACCTTCACTCTTGAGGTCCCCCAAAAAAAATCTTAGCAACCCCTATGGAATGGCAAATGGTGAAGAATCAGTCACACTTGTTTGCGAGGGTCATTTGAAAGGTGCGATGTGTGTTTAGTGTTAGTCATGCTTGTACCTACACTACCCACCCCTTTGAAAATCGATACAAACCCTCTCATCTGTATTACATCTCATAAAAGGGAAAAAAATTCTGTATTAAGTATCAAATTATGTATCATATTATCACCGTTATTTAATTCAGTGTGTATACGACCTGGGACAACCAGGAAATCCAGGAAAAACCCAGGAATTTTTCCATCCACGAGAAAACCAGGAACAACCCGGGGATTTTTTAGAATTCTGGTAATTTTTCAGTGTTTTAGTTTTCATTTAAATTTTTGTGATTTTGATTGGTAAGAACCAATACTCTAACAAAGGATATTACTGTATCCCGCTTCTGTAGAATAATACTGCAGCAACGAAACATGAACGAGAGAAGAAAAAAAGAAAATAATACTTAAGTTCCAAAGGAATTGCGTCATATACAACAACAAAACACAGTGCTCATACAAGCGTCTGGCGACAGCAAAGGGTGTCGAAGGCTTTAGGAAGACTACACAATGCTTCCTAACAACATATTGCCTACAATGAGTGTGATGTGACAACTGTGATTTGTTTGAGCAGTTGCAGGCGGACTCTTGTGCATGCACAGTTGAGTAGCGTATGAGTAGTACCTCCTTTCGCTTCTGGCTACAGATGTGTGGCTGGGTGGCACTATCTAGTATTGCCCCGGTTCGGAAATATCGTTAATCCTGGGCTGATGCCCAGAACAGTCTTGAGTTGTAGTGGGGAGGTGGGGAGTCTCCACGTGACCCGTGTTTACATTTAGTGATTTTGCTGTTTCCTCTTCGTTTACTGCTCTCACATTAAATGAAAACAAAGAGGACTTCTGTGGCCAGGGCTAACAAATGAATTAAAATACGTTCGCATAATTATGGAAGGTTAAAATATCTTATTAGTTCCAGGTTTTATTTCCACCTTTTTGACAGAAAGCGTAAATTGCCTTGCAGAACAACAAAGTTATTTTTGTCGCTTTTACTGAAGAGAGTGGCTCTTGTTAATCTTTTCCACTGAGGCAGTCAATTTATTTGAAACAAAGTGTTTAATTTCAGATTGTTGCCTTGTTTCAACTGTTCACTGCATTCCAAGTGCACATTTTCTATCTTATAGCTCATGTTGCATTATGCCGTAATAAAGAAGCAAACATGAGATAATACAGTACTGGTACTCCAAGAAAATTTACATCCAAATCTGGACATACGAATGTGGACTTTAAGCCGAATTATGCATTTTAGTATGGTTCATGAAATTCCATTGCTCTTGAAGTGTCCTCTGATGTCTTGTTTCTTATATGACATAATGCAAGATCTTTTAATGTTTTACACGAACGAACATACGGGCTTCCTGCGTCGTCATAGCTGCACAATCGTAGTAATGCCTGTTACCTGGCGCCCTCTGGCAACTGCTGAAATGAACCTATTTCTAACACCTCGCGGGAAAGTGTTGTGAGTGGTGGTTTGAAAAGCATTACTTTCAAAGTAAATTTCCTTTTACGCAATATGAACTATGTTCATGAATGTATGATGAATTTCTTAAATCATAGAGGGCTTGACTCATTTAAAAATCAACTCTTTGAGGACGACCATGTAGAAGAATTTTGAGCCCAGAAGATCTGACATTTACGTTGTTATTATAAATTTTACTGGCACATGTGTGTGGTGTATCTTAAAAGTGTAACACGCGCAAAAAAGATCATCATTATATGTGGAAGCTTAGCTTCTCTTGCAGCCTATTAATCTTAGAGACCAATATTGTGTGTGAAAGCTTTACTTTTCTTGTAATTTAAACCATTAACTTTTCTTATTTGTATGTTTGCGACACGTAAGAGTGCTCTTGCTATTGGCTGACTACATCACGTGTCCTATGCTTTCATTAGGTGGTGAGATCACGTGACATGAGCTGTGACTGGCTTACAAAAAATGCATCGCAATCTCAATTTCCATGCTTCGGAAAGTAACATGTGCTGTTTGATGGAATTCGAATTTATACCTTTGTAACATGAAAATATGCAGCGTACATGTTGCTGCACATCAAAGATCTTACCAAAACGTGTTTTTTCCCTTAGTTTTGTTTTCTAAAGTGCCGGTAAATTCTACATCAGTGTATAAAACCATAAACATTCAAAGGATTGGTAAGTTTTACAGTGCCGAGGAAAAATATACTGTCACTTAACACAGAAAAAGTGTGCTTTCGCCCGGGAGAAAATGTGTTTTCAACTGTGAAATACGGGATTTTCTTTTGCTTGTCCATGTATACACCCTGTTAATTATTTGCATAATATTATATCTTGTGTTAACTTACTATCTTTTTCAGTTTATCAAAATGAATATGCTCCAAAAAGTATAAATTTTAACTTTTACTTGAACATATTACCTTCAGTATAAAACTAGTAATCTCATGAATTCTGAAATTATTTTAAAAATTATGTGCTAGTTACGGTTGTCCCTATCTACCTAAAAACATGTGGCAAAATAAGGGTTTACCAGACAGCTTTCAAGGAATTCATTGTTTGAGTCCTTACAGCGACATCTTATATCTATAGAACATACTCCATTAATGACGTTGATTCTATTTAGACCTCTACGCACCGGTTTGCAAGGCAAATTGGAGAAGAGACTACCTTCAAAGAATAGCTTAGGCAAAAATAAGACCTAACCATACATGGATGGTGGGGAAGACTGGCTGGCTAGGCAAAAATAAGACCTGACTATATGTGGAGAGCAGGAGAGACTGGCTGGCTAGGCAGATTTAGTCTATCTTACCTCAGGGGTAATGTGCGCACCCATTCCCATCTCATGCCTAGCAAGTCGAAATAAGTCGGGATAACACGGGATGAGTCATGAAGACAGGCAGAGGCACCCCTGGAATAATTGAGGACGACACTATAAAATTTCCTAGCGGGCACAACTCTCTAACACTGAAGATGACTTAACCCGTTGAGTGCTGCACCGGTGCGTGCGGCTGGCCGTGTCAAGCCTGCCCTTGGGGGCCCCCTAATCTGTGTACCTGCACTGGCAGCCACTTCCGTGGACTACTGTGTGTGCCTGAGCTCTCCACTCGGCCATCCTCGCCCTGGCCTGAGTATTTCTGGAACCACGGAGGTCGTGACAGTCTTGCCATTAGTGTGATCGCTGACATTACAAATAAACACAGGATATCGGGATACTTATTCCATAGCTTTGAATCTGGAGATGAATTGCTCGACAGACCTAATGTACACTGAAACTGCTTACGCTGCTAACATGTAACTCCTCATCAAAGGCTTTCTTTCATTTGCAATTAGTTCTTGAGAACTGTCATAAGGTCTCAGTATACATCTGTGTTTTATTTGGCATACTGATACTTAATTATCAGATTTTTGTACACAACTTACGATGTAAATGCTGCAGAATCCGTAATGACCAAACGTTGATATTCTTCTGTACTAGTGCATTAATTCGCCCGCAAACAACCGTCAAGGGAAGTGTCTGGATGCCGAGACACACTTTTGAAGCTAATCACAATATTTTGAGAGCATTAACCCAATAAATTATCCGTAGGAAACTTCAGTATCAAAAATTCAATTCTGAATTCTTTTTATATTGGATACAATTGTTATTGTACAGTAGAAATAAACAATGATTTATATCTTTCGTTTAAGAATTAGATAAGGAAATACTCAAGTTTCTAAACTACCTAATTAAATGTCACTTTTAATTCCTAGTGACCTTTTGTGCTTCAGAAACAGGCGAGTGTGTGCAACTGACCAATGTGTGCTAAGACACCCTTTCCAATTGTAGGCCTGGAATTTTTTCACAAATCCAGTGTCCTGGAAAAATAGGACAGCAATCCGTTACTGAATATTACTAGAAAATTGTAGCGTGAGTTGCGATAAAAGATATTTATTCAAGCGGTGACTAGTTTTGGGCGAAGCCTATTTTCAAACAATCATTTCAAAAAGGAGTGTGACACACACATTATAGCTCTTAATAAAACCATAGAATATCAATAGCTATACATCTTCTATGGTTTACATGGTGGTTTGAAAATGGGATTCACTCGAAACTAGTTGCTGCTTAAATAAATATCTTTTACCACAACCCAGGCTACAATTTTGTAGTAATAATAATGCTAGAATTTTTTGTTTAATTAATGATATTTGCACTAAGTTTAAGGTTTAACTTCTACCAAGAAGTCATGGAAGAATCCATAAATTTGTAGTAAGTTTTTATTTTTGCACCTTCTGCATGAACATTTGAAGCATCCAGTCTGTGTTTGTCATCACAGACTGGATGTTTCACATGTTCGTACATAAGGTGTTTGTCAGCAAAGTATTTCATCTGGAGAGGCTCTTCAAGCTCAGATAATTCGCTGATCCCCCCCCCCCCCTCTCTCCCCTTTTTTTTCCGCAGTTATATTTCCCATCCTTCTTTCTCATCCGGACTTTGGACCGGCAATGCTGAAGTTAAAAGGTGCATGTTTGTATTGAGCCCAGCTTGCAGCCTGTGACAATATGCCAAACACTTTTTAGTAGGTTTTGAAATAATGATCAAATTTGGATGTATCTGGATCACTATAGAACTTCTGGAGTGCTTTTTGCAATGATTCTTCAAACACAGCAATATCTCTCACCTGCATTAATGTCTTGACAAGCTTGTAAACGACCGTTTTCTTGTCCTTATCAAGAACTTTACTGTTAATGTTGTTCCTCCGTGCTCTATCCACATGCCAGGTGCAGTAAAGTCTCTTTTTAAGAGGCCCCATTGCTCTGTTCCAAGCAATACTGTAGGATTCTGCCAGATCTGACATGCATATCTTGGGATAAATCAGCCCAACCTGAGTCTTTATATAGTTGAAAAATATATTTAACACATCACTGTTATTTCTGTTGGAAATGAGGAAGGCGCATAGAAAACCTTGCCTATCATCCAGTACTGGTATCGTGGTAAGTTCAAAATCATAGCCATTTAGACCATGAGTCCCATCAACAGAAATATAGTCATTTCCATATTTAGACAATAATTCACCTTGTGCAGTGTTCATTATCACTAACATAAAATCCTCTCTTCTCAGTTCTGTGTAATGGTCAGCAATAATTTCTTGTGGCTTATAAAATAACAGACACGGATTATCACTTTCCTTCACTTCTTGTGCCCACGCTTCGACACTGATGGCATCGTTTTGATTTCTGACTGACTTTGAGGACAAATTAGAAGAAGCTGCAATGTTGTGCAAGTCCTGCATAGTTGTGAGATGTACTCTCTCCAAATCTGAATCCTGCGCAGTTGCTCAAATTTTGTCTAGAACAACAGGAAAGGGAATTCCTACAGCAATGTCTGCAACTAAGGTCTCGCGTTCTTGTGGTGTCAGATTCAAATGACTTAAGTCTAGATCGCGCCCAACATAAGTGCACACAAAATTAACAAGGCACTTTCCTTCCTTATAGAGGACTTTCATCTCTGCAGGGCACTTTGCATCAATTTTGTTACTACCTACCATTTTTAAGTGTCTCATCCCTTCACCTTTGGAAACAAACTGACCTGAACGATGGCAAATATACTTACAGGTTGAGTAATCATCACCAAACTTAATGCCATGTTGTTTCATGAATTTGGATTGTGTAGAGTGTTCAATTTCTACTTTCCACTTCAAAAATACACTTTAACTAGAGAACTCCAGATCTTCAGATTTCACATGTATTTGATGGGCGGTTTGGAAATGTTCAATCCCACACTTTTTTGACTCAGCTTCAAATGTGCACATCATACATTTCAACCTCTTCTGCTGTTTCATTATGCCATGAACGTCTTGTTGGTGGTGTTTCAAACTTCTTTTCCAAGTAAAACTCTTGTCGCATATGTAGCACTCATAGGAACATGAAGGTTCATTGTTTGTAACATGAGGTACGACTTCGTACAGCTGCTGTGGGTGCGCTATGGAAATATGCCGCCTCAGGCTCCTCCGATAACAGAATTCATTTCCACAAAATTCACACTTAAAACTATTCATTTTAAATGTTTTAATCACACAAACTGCTTAGAAGTACTAACAGCACAACACTGCTAATATGAACAACCGCGGTAAAACACAAAAAATGACGAACAAAAACACGTGAACTGCAAAAGGCGGGGAACAAGCATATTCTCACTCTACAAAAAGCGAAGAACAAATGCTCACACTGCAAGAAACAGTGAACACGCTGTGAGAAAGGGCGAATAAACAAATGCTCACTTTGCAAATCACTACAAACGCTGTGAAGGCAAACGCAAACACTGAGAAACACTGCGAATAAGCAAATGCAGCAGACTCACTAACAAAGAAGCCGGACCATGTGGGCGACGACCAAAGATCATATTGATGCGCTCTTGGTTGGTGTGGAGGGGGGTAAATGGACGGGGCTTGTGCAAATGTCTGGGGCTGTCGCTAACGTTTACTTACAGCAAAATGTGTCAAAGGCTTTAGGAAGATTATGCAATTCTTCATAACAACAAATTGCCTCCGATGAGCGTGAAGTCACAACTGTTTACATTAGATTCGTTCTAGCAGGTATGAGCGGGCTCCTGCGCATACACAGTTAAGTCGCATTTGAGCAGTAGATTCTCCCGCTCTGGCTACAGGAATATGGCTATTGGCTGTGCAAGCAGTCGCAGCAAGCAGCTAGATGCTACTGGGAAAAGGGGGCGCCAAATTCATATTCTTGAGGGGGAAAAAAGCGCCTAGCATCCAGCGCACGTTTATCTATCGGTTATTCATATGATTTTCAAACGTTTCCCTGTTGCTTTTTGAACACAATTTAAGTTGATTTCTGAATGAATCATAAGTTGATTTTTGAAAGCATGTATAGTGTACGTGATGTCTCTGTCAGGAGAAACCTCATCGCAACTTTCCGCAGGCAAAAGGTAACGGGGCTATACGAGCTGAGCGGAGTAAAGCTGAACGGATGAATGCCAATCGGTGTCTGATTATGTGGGTGATTGGGTTTGCGAATGATCAGCGTTGTTATAATTACTAGTGAAGTCCATGGATTTAGACTACCAGAATGGGAATAAACGACTGACAGGAATAACAGGTGAGAAAGATTACGTACTATCTTCTCGGTGTACCCAAGAAAATGAAATTTTGACAAAAAAATTTTGGCCAGATGGCTACATTAGTAAGGACCAGTTGTAAAGTCCCCGGCTTGCAGCCGCCTAAGTTCTATTCTGGAAGTAACACGGAGAACGTGTTGTACAGACATGTAATAACGCCTAACCAAAAAACCATCGCGGGATAACTGAACCTGTGATTCTGGCAGGGTTAGTGAAATTAATCACAGGACAAATTTTGACAGTGGCAGGAATAGCTGTAGAATTGGTGATGACAAGATTGTTTATTAGAATGAGGAAGGAGAAGGAATGGGGACATCTCACAAATTATGGAAGAATAAGATGATTCCAAATTTATATAAAAATGTCTTAATACTACATTTCGATCTCATGCTTGAGAAGCTGGTGCGTGTGAATGAAATGTGAAACTATTTCCTAACATAAAGCTTTTTGCTTGTAGTAGGCCTAATAGGCATTTGATATTGGCACTTCATGAATTATATTCTGTCGTGTTATAAAAATGGCCATTTGTGCCAAAACAGTCTCGTTTATTTGGTGTCTTACAAAAGTGCTCCAATATTAGAAAGGCCTATTTTGTTTTATCTAGCTGACAGTGAAAAAAATAGACGTAATCAGATCGAGGAACACACCAGTCTTGGGTATTATTTGTGTTAACAGTTTTCCAGTCTTAGATAACGACATTTCGGTTTTTCATGTAGCGAAACGTTTGACGAACTTTGATGAGGTAATAGATTCTTTCGCAAAAAGGAAAGCCCACCATGTAAAGCTGTAGCAAGATGAGTAATTCTATGTCACACAAAACAGCAAGTTATTAGCTAATAGGCAATAAAGAGTGAAAATTTTCTGAAGCGTTCATGTTCTCCCAATTACAAATAATCTCATACGCTATTTATTGCGAGATTTTTTTTTTTTTAAAAAGGAGGGGGGGGGGGGGGGAAGATGTCAGACCAGCCGACTGGGAGCAGGATAGGCACCACAGGGCATTTCAGTTTTCCCCGGACTGAATATAGTTTTATGGCATCCATTACAAAATATACACGTTTCAATTCCACAGAGCGAAATACAGTGACGTGTGCGATAGAAGAATGCTTTATGAAGAGGCGTGGAATTGCACTTTGGCACACTTACAACCAAATAATGTATCTTACATTTCCTCTAACACATATGTTTTATGTTTTAGACTTTTCAGAAAGATGTGCACTACAAGATTAACATATTTTTGAAAATTCGTTTTTTTTTTTTTTAGTATTGATCTGGTTCGCAAATATCGTAGATCCGAGGCTGATGTGCAGAGCAGTCTGAGTTAGAGTGGGTAGTCTCCACGTGACCCGTGTTTACATTTAGCAATTTTGCTGTTTCCCCTTCGTTTACTCTCATGTCAAATGAAAACAAAACGATATCTGTGGCCGGGAGCTGTCAAGTGAATTAAAATAGATTGACATAATTACGGAAGGCTAAAATATGTCATTAGTTTCAGATTTTATTTTATTTCCAGCTTTCTGACTGTCAAGCATTAATCGCCTTGCAGAACAATGAAGTTATCTTTGTCTGTTTGCTAAAGACATTTGACTTTTATTAACCTTTTCCGCAGAGGCAGTCAATGTGTTTAAATGAAATGTTTAATTCCACAGTACTGGCTAATTTCAACTGTTCGTTGCATTTCAAGTGCATGTTTTCATGTTCTAGCACATATGTCATTATGCCATAATAAAGAACCAAATATGATACAATACAGTAATGGTGCTCCAAGAAAATTTACATTGCAAAAACCACACTGAAAAGCTTAATATCAGGTCGAGGTCTACTTCATTGTGAATCTGGACATACGAATGTGGTCATCAGCTCGTGGTCGTGCAGTAGCGTTCTCGCTTCCCGCGCCTGGGTTCACGAGTTCGATTCGCGGTGGGGTCAGGGATTTTCTCTGCCTCGTGATGACTGGGTGTTCTGTGATGTCCTTAGGTTAGTTAGTTCTAAGTTCTAGGGGACTGATGACCATAGATGTTAAGTCCCATAGTACTCAGAACCATTTGAACCATCATACAAATGTGCACATTAAGTATGCACTTTAAATGTGCACATTTTAGTATGGTTCACAAAATTCCGATGCTCTTGGACTATCCTCTGATACCTTGTTTTTTTTTTATGACATAATGTAGGAACTTATAATGTTTTACACGTACGTACATATGGGCTTCCTGTGTCATGGTAGCTGCACAAGCACGGTGTCGCCTGTTGTCTGCGCTCTCTGGCAACTGCTGAGATGAACCTATTTCTCACAGGGCACAGGAAAATATTGCGAATGGTGGTTTGAAAAGCATTACTTTCAAAGTAAATATCCTTTTACGTAAGTTGAACTATGTGCGAGAATGTACCATTAATTTCTTAAATCACAGAGTGTTTGACTCTCATTTAAAAATCAGCTCTTTGATGACGAGCTATGTAGAGGAATTTCGAACCCTGAAGATCAGACATTTATGTCGTTATTAAAAATTTTGCTGCCACTTTTGTTTGATATATCTTAAAGTGTAACATGCACAAAAAAGATCAACATTATATGCGAAATCTTACCTTCTCTTGCACCTTATTAGCCTTAGAGACCAATATTATATGTGAAAGCTTTGCTTATCTTGTAGCAACACTATGTCAATTAATTTAAACTATTAACTTTCCCTGTTTGTGTGTTCATGCTACATAACAGTGATGTTGCTGTTGGCTGATTACATCACGTGTCCTACGCTCTGAATATCCGCTGTCATTGGCTGCCAAGATCACTGGCTTACAGAAACGCATCGCAATCTCCATTCAATGATTCGGAGAGTAAATGCGGTGTTTGGTGGAATTCCAATGTATACATTCGTAATAAGAAAATCCGCAACATACATGTTGCTGTACATAAAAGATATTTCCAAAACATGTCTTTTTTTCTCTAAGTTTCATTTTCTGAAGTGCTGGGAAATGCTACGCCCATGTATAAAACCATAACCATTCAAAGAATTGATAAGGGAATATATACTGTCATGTAACAAGGAAAAAGCGTGTTTTCACCTGGGAGAAAGTGTATTTTTAACCGGGAAATCCGGAAATTTTTCTTCCTTGTCCACATATACACCCTGTGTTAGCAAATTGTCCACAGTTTCTGCATAGTTGTCTGCTCTGTGGTTTCCAAGAAAGTTGTACACGACAAGCACAAATGCATCCCAAGCTGCTGTTTCTAATTCTGTGAACTCCAACTTGAATTGTGGATCTCGAATCAACTTTTGCTTTTTTGGTCCAATGAAGGCTCCTGCTTTCAATTTTGCATCAGTTTTCATCTTACAATTGAGCTTTGAAGCTACAGCACTGGAAACTAAAATTGCTGGGAATTTATGTTGTGTATTAGGTTTGTATCGATCACCTTCTTTGAGCAGCTGGAAGATATAATCCAACACCTCTCAAAAACATATGGTCATTTGATCATTATAGGAGATCTGAACATAGACACAAGTAAAAATACAGTCAATACTAAGACCCTACTGGACTTATTGAGCATATACAATCTAAAAATAAAAACAGATAAACCAACCAGAGTAACAAAGCATAATGAAACTATAATTGATCATGTAATAACAAATATTCCTACATGCTGTTGTGACACACAGGTAATAAACTCATCAGCAGACCATTTTGCAATCATGATAGACATAAATATAAAGACTAGTGATTCAGTGCAGAAGATATGGGAGATGAGAAGACAGAACTACCCACATTACATAAGTCTGCTAAAAAAGATGTTAGAGGCAGAAAACTGGGAAACAATATATGCAGCTAAAGATGCAAACACCAAATGGAACCAGTTTTTTTCTTTATTCAATTATTACTATGATGTTACATGTCCTGTTAGTAAAAGGCTTGTCAAAAAGCAACAACAACAACAAAAAACTGGGTGACTGGAGAAGTAATCCATGCCAGAAATAATCTGAGAGTGTATTATGACCTCTCCAAACAAAACAAAACAAAAAAAAAAAAATACTGAGGCCTACAACACACTGTATAAAATAAAAAAGAAAGAGTACTGTAGTTTTATCAGAGAAACTAAAGCATCATTCATCAGGATGTCTATAGATAAGGGAAAGAACTACACAAAAGGTTTATGGTCTTTCATTACTGAAGAGAGAGGAAAAGAAACAAATCGGGCAGAGGACATCTGCCCACTGATAAGTGGGAAAAGCAACGCAAACCCTCTAGAAATAGCCAATACTTTTAACAGATATTATATTACTGTAGCAGACAAATTAATAAGACAAAATAAAACAAATGCAGTAAGTAAATTGTTAAACCCCCTCACATACAAATCATACTATGGTTTTCATACCTACAACAGATACAGAAGTGTCAAACCTAATAAAACAACTTAAAATTAAACATTCATCTGGCTTGGATGGTGTCACGTCACATCTCATAAAGGAATGCAGAGAATGTATATTAAAACCATTGACACACATGCTGAATGCTGTGATAGAAGAAGGTATATTTACAGATTCACTGAAAGTAAGTAAAGTGAAGCCAATATTTAAGGAAGGGAACAGGGATGAATCAGGAAATTACTGGCCAATATCATTGATCTCAACATTTGCTAAAATCTATGAAATGATAATAAAGAATAGAATTGTAAGTTTTATAACAAAGTACAGTATAGTGCATTCATCACAACATGGTTTCAGAAAAGGGAAGTCAACAAAAACAGCATCGACAGATATAATTGAGCACATTCTTAATTTACTTGACAGGCAACAAAAGACTTGTGGGATTTTTATGGACCTATCTAAGGCATTTGATTGTGTGAACAACTCAAAATTAATGATGAAATTATATCAGTATGGAATTAGAGGAAAATGCTATGACATACATTACAAATAGGAAACAATGCACACAAATCAGACATACTAGTGGGGGAAATATAGCAAACTACAGATCAGAAACTATTTATACTCTACGTAAATTACTTCCCTAGCTATATAAATCAGAATACAATTTGCACAGCTGACACAAAGGAGCAGCTTGAGAAGGAAGCACTCCTGAATATCGAAAATGCAAATAAATATTTAACACAAAACAACCTGTTTATGAATCAGTCTAAAACAATGAATGTAGTATTTCAGACCAAGCATAGTGAAAATTATAATATAAATGTTAATATAAATGGAAAGACTATTAAAGAAGTAACCAGCACAAACTTTCTAGGAACTACAATAGACAAACATTTGACATGGGGGGAGCACATAGATGCACTGGGTAAAAAAAAAAAAAGAAACAGATCTTCATCGTGCATAAAACAGCAAAGACTGTGGATGATAAAGTCCTCAGATCAGTGTATTATGGACTTGTCTTCCCCCATTTGTCTTATTCAGTTCATATATGGGGAAGTGCACAAGCTGACTACTTAAAAAAGTATATTCACAATTCAGAAAAGGGCAGTGAGGTGCATTGCAAAAATACCACCAAGACAGACCTGTAGGCTAGCTTTTGTACTCTATAATATTATGACAGTATATTCACTGTACATATACCAAAGCATAATGGCAGTAAGGTCAAGCGATAAACACCTCCTAAATAAAGATGTACACAAACACGGTACAAGAGGAAATGATAAACAGAAATCTAAAACTGTCTATGACTGCCCCTGAAGAAGCAGGCAAAATCATTAAAAAAGAAACAGACCTAAAATGTTTTAAAAATCATTTGAAACTATATCTCACAGAGAAATGTATATACAGTGTGAGTGAATACTAAGATGGTGTTTAAATATGTTATATCATTACTGAAATGTACCTTTAAAAATTATCATTTCTGTATGTTGTTTGGATTTGTGTGTATATATAATGTGAAACATGTAATACCTTTGTATGCTTATAGACTATTTTTGTTTAATCATTTGTATATTTATGTATAACCAAACCGGGTTTGATGTTAATAGCCTATTGTATGACACCCAATACTGTCAGCTGGATTTTCAGCTGGAGTCCATGGGCAAAGAATAAATAAATAAATAAATAAATCTTTCCAAACTTGCCTTTTAGGTAATGAGAATCATGATTTGTTTTATCCGTCGCTGCAACAAACTGTTTCACAAAACCCAGTTTGATATGGAGTGCAGAAAGGTAAATCTTATTAATATCCACAAGAGGCACATGTTGAACAATGTGCCATCTGTCTACTGGTAAATTTCTGGGTGCTCCATTTTTCACTATGTAATGATTCTTGTCATCGTGACTATTCGACAGACAAAGAAAGCAAGTGAGCTTTGTATACCCAGTCTGCCATCTTGACAGAAGGGCTACAACCTTCAAATCACCGCAAGTGTTCCAGTTATGCTCAGAGTACTTTACCAGCATCAAGAGAGTGTTAACTGTTTCCTAGGTTTCATTCATTCCCATGGCACGAGTGATAGGAATTGATGGTTTGTGGTTTACATTGTGTAGTAGTTCATCTTTGAGACTGCTCAAGCTAGAGTCACCAGAAGTCTCCAGTCCTCCACCGCGTATTTGTTATCTAGTTCTTTTACGAGTCCTGTCATGTCACGTCACATCACAACACCATGTTCGACATGCTGTGAATTTCATGTGACAATCTCGAGAATGCGTAACTGTACATCTCTTCACTCCTTTAGTCTGGAACCCAACAGTTCCATAGCTCCGGCATCACTATCATTACCTTCAGTATCACTTTCTTCGTTTTTCCTTGCATTGAATGGAGGAGGAATTGGTACTGGGTAATCTGTTCCATTCGCCACAGGCTTCAGAGCAGACTGACAATCTGTGTACACTATTTTTGACTTGTTCTTCCTGCTGTACCCGGATATGAGGGTGGTCAGGCAGAAATATTAATCTGAGTGGTAATCTTTCTGCTCCCACCAAATTGTGGGAAAAGTAAAAGGCACTCGATTTCGCTTACCATTTAACGACTGGGTTAAGCAGGAGTAGTAGACGTTGCAACAGAAATGAGGAGTCCTGGATTTTGTTTGATCTCAGATTTTACGTAAACATGCTGCAGATATAGCAAAATCAGTCCAGACAATTCACACAACTCAACCTATTCATCTTTCATTTACTAAATCATGAGATACCAAATTCTCTTATACGAAATCACTTAAATGCATGTTACTGTGACTGTTGATTAACAAAACAGAGAACCACACTAGCACAAACTACTCTCTAGTCACCTCTGAATCAGACTGATGGACGAACGGGAGAAATTGCACAGGGACTAATTTTACAAAATATTGGAACCCGCCTGCATGCTGTAGCTGACGGACAAGTTAGAACTTGTCACGGACTAATTAGAACTTGTCAGAGTCTGCCTATTTGTTAGTACTACTGCACACTTATCTTTCCACAGACACATAAATCAGAGGAACCTGGAGAATACACATTCACACAATCGTATATCAAACACGGCTCATTGATGCAGCTACATATTAATCTGTGTACAGGCTTTCACCTATGACTTTAAATCCACACGCCCTGCAACATCTCTGATTGCAAAATCAAAATCAGCGCTCTCTCTTACTTGTGTTATTTTCACCCAGTAGCAAATTCATTGTTGCTTAGTGCTGTGAACTGTTCTTCTGGGTACATATCTATCCAGTGCACTGTCTGCTGTTCTTTTAAACTTGAGCCAGGTTTCCTCTACATGCTCCTGCCCTGTGCTGAAACTTTTGAAATTTCTCATTGAGATATGACACTATTGACTTTTTATCTGTTTTACAGAACATATATATCTTTCTGCTTGTTTTAATTGTCCTTTGCACTTTGGTAATCAGCGTAGCCACAACTGTGTCATGGTCACTGATACCAGTGTTGATGTGGACATCCTCATAGAGGTTAGGTCTATTTGTTGCCATTAGATCCAATATATTTCCATCATGAGTGAGGTTCCTGACCATCTATTCTAAGTAGCTTTCAGAGAAGGCATTTTGTAAAGTTTCACACGATGTCTTCTCGCATTTACCACTAATTAAACTGTAATTTTCCCAATTAATTGTTGGATGATTAAAGGCTCCACTGATGATTACAGTATTATTGGGTAACTTAGGTACAAGTGAACTGATGTTTTCTCCATTATTTCATGAGACATGTCTCGTGGGCAATAGAATGATCTAATTATCATTTTATGCCCACCCCTGCCCAAGCAATATCACATGCAGCTTCAGTTTCTGTCTCGATCCATTTGAGTTACTTGTCTACTGTGGCAAATACAGCACCTCCATTTCCCATTTGCCTATCCTTTCAGTATACGCTTAAATTTTCTGCACAAATCTCACTACTATCAATTTCAGGTTTGTCGGCTTTCTGTACCTAGTATTATGGGAGCTTCACTGCTTTTCACGACCACTTCAAATTCTGGTACTGTCTTGTGAATGCTGTCTATGGTGATTTACTATTAGGATTGTAAAACTCACCTATGAGAGTCATTTCTTTCAGTCTTACACTGATACTTCTGGATTTCCCACAGCTGTGTTATCTGGGTTGGATGGAGAGTTGCCTAATCTAAGAACCCTTGTGTGCACTCCACACACAGTCAGCTACCACAGTAGCAGCCTCCGATGTGTAGTGTGCACCTGACCTATTTAAGGGGACCCTACAGTTCACAGCCTTATGACGCAAGTCCAGGAAGTGGCAGCCTGACTTGTGGTACAACATTCAAAGTCTGTGGTTCAGTCCTTCCACTCAAATCAGAACTGAAGGGCCACAATCAGATCTGGAGACAATATTGTGAATGGTGAATTTCTTTGAAACTCCATGTGCAAGGCTGGTCTTCTCAACCTTCCCTGTCAGTCGCTGCAGTGACCCGAGAATGACCTCGAAAGCCAGACGACAGGCATCATTTGTTCCAATGTATGCCACAATCTGCAGTTGGTTGAACCCTATTAACTCAATGGCTGCTACAATAGCCTCTTCAACTTTTGATAAATATGTAAAAAAAGTAAAAAAAAGCAATCACCCAACAGCACTTTTAACTACAATTTTCAGCGCACCATGTAAGAATGTTGCCTCCTAACTGTAAGTAGCGGCCAGCAGTGTTGTCATAGTTTTATAGTTTTTCTGGAGTGAATTTTGCTTTTGTTTCTTTTTTTTTTTTTCTTTTTTTTTTTTTTGCAGTTTGCGCTAAACACAGCAGTGAAGTATGAGGCAGAGGAGTGGGGCCGGGACTCGGACAGTGGGATTGTCGAGGAGTGCCCGTCTGAGGTAAGGCTGGGGTATTCCCACTTCTGTCACAAATACTGTCTGCAATCCTGCATTTCATTACACAGCAAGCCGAATGCCAGACCTCTGTTCACTCGGGAATGGAGCTGATGCATACATCTTGTCCTACAGCTGTTCTCTCGAAACCGATGTGAAATGCATGCCAGGGGGTACTCGACTGAATATTACATTTTTTTCCCATTCAGTTTGGGTACGAAGTGCAGAAAGACTGATTGCTTAAGTGCCTGTTTGCACATAGCAGTTAATCTAATCTCATCTTCACTGTCCCAACAGGAGTAAGACGTGTTGGGCTGCAGTACGTTCATACAGCTGCCATTAATGCTAGTCCTCAAAACTTTGTAAATAGGTTTTCGAGACATAATCGGTGTCTCATCCTTCATTTTCCATTCTATCTGTGATGCTATCCCTTGGGCAAACAAACTTGTGCCCATTCATGCTGCCAATGAGCATACGTGACCATTTCATTTTGTATCCCCACAAACAGTTACGCTGAGGTATTTACCGATTCCAGTTACAATTGTCCTGTCGTAGTAAGATCGGCTGCTTAAAAACCTTTCGGTATTTACTAAGATTAGTCCTGTCTCATCTTTGTGTACCCTGTGGAAGTGATACGTAGAGGGCTGAAGTATATTAGTAGATTCTTCACTTGGTGTTGTCTCTTGAAACTCTGTAAGAACACATTTGATGGATAATCAGTCTATTGCGAAGTGCCTGCCTATTCAGATTTTTCAGCTTTTCTGTGATGCTCTCCCAACTGTGACTGTTCCTGGTGCCCTTCTTCCTCCTGTTTGGTGCAGGTCCCACACACTCGAGCAGTATTCTAAAATGGTGCAAATAAGTGATTTGTAAGTTGCCTCCTTTACACACTGACTGCGTTTCTCTAGTACTCTGCCGATGAATCAGTCTGCCCCCTGGCTCATCTACAACTGAGCCTGTACAGTTGTTTCATTGTGTATGCCTACAAATGGTAACATGCAGGTAATTGTACGAATTACACAATAAATCAGTAAAATATAAAGGCCTTAAATTCAACTAAATACCTAGGAATTACAATTACGAGCAACTTAAATTGGAAAGAACACATAGAAAATGTTGTGTGGAAGGCTAACCAAAGACTGTGTTTTATTAGCAGATCTACTGACACTGCCTACACTATGCTTGTCCATCCTCTTTCAGAATACTGCTGCACGGTGTGGGATCCTTACCGGACAGGACTGACGGACTACATCGGAAATAGTTCAAAGAAGGGCAGCACGTTTTGTATTATTGCGAAATATGGGAGAGAGTGTCACTGAAATGATACAGGATTTGGGCTGGACATCAGTAAACGAAAGGCGTTTTTCGTTGTGACGGAATCTTCTCACGAAATTCCAATCACCAATTTTTTCCTCCAAATGCAAAATATTTTGTTGACACAGACCTACATAAGGAGAAATGATCACCACGATAAAATAAGGAAAATCAGAGCTCTTACGGAAACATGTACGTGTTCATTCTTACCGCGTGCTATACGAGATTGCAATAATAGAGAACTGTGAAGGTGATTCGATGAACCCTCTGCCAGGCACTTAAATGTGATTTGCAGAGTATCCATGTAGATATAGATATAGAATTAACTGATTCCTATTGTAAGTCATCAGTATTGTAGTCATGGGATACTACTGTTGTCCTTTGTGTGAAGTGCGTAATTATACTTTTCTGAAGATTTAAAGCAATATGATAATCTTTGCAACCATTGTAAAATCTCCCTGGATATTTGTGAAACTTTTCTTAGATGATATGGTAAATAGTACTTCATTGTAGATAACCACATCAACTGCAAAAACTCATGTCATCTGTCAGGCATTTAAAATGCAATGTGAACAGCAACAGCTTCAACTGGCTTCCTGGTACAAGCCTTCTGTGTGTGTCACTTCATCTGAGATAATGTACTGCATCTGACCTGATGAGAAATCCTCAGTTTGGTCACCATCCACAGTGTGTGTGATATGTATCTGACAGTAATCGGCTCTCAGCTCTGTACCTGGTTTGACACAGCACCCCCCCCCCCCCCCCCTCCCGTCCCGTCCCGTCCCATCGTCCGCTGCAATAGTAGCAACTGTGTGGCGGTGGCGCGTGAACTGAGTGGTTGACTGAGGCATCTAGCGAGTACCTGTCTTGCTTTACAAATGGGAGTGTGCACGGCAAAAGAAATTTGTGACTTTTAAGAACTGTAGAAAGTTGGCAGCACATTTCTCATGTTTTATGTTTCTAAGGACTTGTAATAGGTTACCAGGTTTCAGAAACGTAGTGTGATGCAGTGGTAGACAATAATTATAGGCAACAGAGTACGTAAGTATAAAGATCCAGTAAAAAATGCTTAAACTAATCTTACGTTCATACTGTTTCCTAAAATCAAATAATTGTGTGGGGATTTTTTGTCCATTTGTCAACAGAAGCATGTATTTATGTTTGCTATGAAGTGTTGAGCTATACACATTCACTCTCGCTTCTACTCCCATTTAAGAATATAAACTTGTGATAAATATTGATTACTACAGTGCATTTCCTCTCTTCTTACAGTAATAATCTGGCATGATTTTTTCTACCCCTTTCTCTCTAAAATGGGGTATAGTTTTACAGTGCAAATGATCCGATTTTGGCATTGCCCGTATTTCCTGCACAGTGACAACCTGTGAATGAAATAATTTCGTTCTTGTCTTTTGTTCTTGGGTCAATCCATATGAAATGATCCAATGAGGGTTGCTTGAGCATTTTTAAATATTTTGATTTTTTATATGTGATTACCCTATAACTGATAAGTTCAAAACAGTTTTTAATAATACTTTATCTTGCACCCTTACTGAAAGGCGGCTATATTTATTTGTAACCACATAACGGTTTTTCAATTTGGAGATGTTACCATTAATTAGAATATCTCTGCACTGAGTTAAGTTAAAACATTGCAGTTGACTGTTTTTAGAAAATACTCCTCTGTGACATTGTTAATTTCCTAAAATACCCTAAATTCAAAAATAACCAGTCATAATGACCTCCAAAATTTGGTACTGAAAATTTAGAAAATCCCTTTTTTAGAGCCAAAAATAACCAAGGAGTGATTTATCAGAGTGCATTTTTTCTCTATTTAGATATAAAATGCTAGCATTATATAGAGCAAGAACAGTGACAAATGTTTCCTTAATTTTGTATAAACACAAAAAGAAAACTCTTCCCCACACCATCTGGACACACACACACACACACACACACACACACACACACACACACACACAGCCAAAAAAAACACCAAAATACACACACACACACACACACACACACACATGGACACAGCATAAAAAATAAAAAAATTATAACACACCAAAAAACACACAAACAAACGCACACACAAATGCATACACGAACAGATCACAGATACTTCAATAATTACACTCGAAAGTTGGCAATAACATTCGATCTTTGGCAAAAACATTTGACAGTCGGCAATAGAAGCCAAAACATTGCATTGAAACAAGCATTCCATTCATAGTGCTGTGGAATGTGGAATAAAACCGCAATTTGGCATTCATAAGAAGAACAACACCAAAAATGCAACGGGAGCGTAATATGTAAGAAATTGTCCACCCAACATGTAAGTACAGTTCAAAACATTACTACTTCATAGGAAATACCAACCACCAGAACTGTTTGTAACCTATATGAACAGTGACAAAAATGTAAATTAAATAGCTAACATATGTACATATTCCAGGCCACTGATGATGCCTTGCAGAAAATAAAGGCGAAAAGCATATGGCACTAAAATTGTGTTTTATTCAGTTTCTGTCAGACGGTCCACAAGTAAAAATTATCAATATACCGTAATATTACACGCAACTGAGGAAGACAGGACTAAAAAAGTTGAAGATGTTAACTAAAACAATTTTAAAATTTAATAATAAATAAATTTGAAAGAGTAATTGGAGTGTGATAAAATCGATGAATGGTACTCTGTTGGATAGATAGATTGAGAGTCATAAACCAGTTTATTGTTCAGTTTCAAAAAACTTAAAAAATGTTAATGACTTTCTGGAATTTAGACAACCTTTGTTTGCATTACGAGTAAATTCTTCTGTATTGTCAGTTTGTATCATGAGAAAAAAATATATTCTGAAGTACAGCTACAATTTTTGAAAAAATGCTCGTTATTAAAGGTTTGAGGGGAATAAAATTTGAACATTTGTCCATGTTAAGTGCAAGTAAAACTGCTTTTTGAGTGAAACTTAATGTGATTCCTGGAAATTCCCTGTGCTCAAATTGCTGTTCAAAAATATTTACCGTGAATCCAGAACTAGAATCATGTAAACTTGTTAATGACATTTATATTTCTAATGAGGAAACTATTAGCAGATTGGATCTTGCTTGTTCTAATTTAGAAGTATCCCCTGCTTTGAAAATGAATGAGTGGAGTAGTGGAAAAAGAAAAGCAGCTACTGAAAGTGAGGTACAAAGAATTTCAGACAAAATTACAAAAGACTTAGAATCATGATTTAATTATGCAGATGCCAACGGTGATTCTAACAAAGAAGAGAACCTGTCTCCAGAATCATCGGACACCGAATATTTGAGCTTAATTGAGAAATTCAAAAGTAAATGTTCAGTGACACCTAAAGAAGTAAAAGTTAAAATTTTAGGTTTGCTCCCCGACTCACAGTCAAGAGAAAAAACAATTCACAAATTCAATTTTTCTGATCTTTTGGTTAAATTTACCCCAGACATTACTGAAGGAGCAGAGCATTGTACCAGTTTTAGGAAAGAAGAAAGGAGTAGTTACCAGTGAGGAAACAATTGAAAAGATCTGGCAGTTTTTTGAAGATGATGAGAACAGGAGAAGGTGCCTGGGTCGCAGAGATAGCAATAGAGGTTTTATAAATTGAGTCAAAGTAAGAAAGGCAGAAATGACCAGGGCTGTCAGATTTAAATGAACATTATGTAGCTTTCAAAAATACTCATGCTGAATGCAAAATTGGAATGTCAAATTTTGCAGCCTTCATCTTGAATAGGCTCCTCAGGAACACACTCCAAATGTCCCCCCAGGGGGTACACAACTCTTTTGTGGATATGTGTGTAGCAAGAACGGGACCCCGAGCTAATGTGGCCCTCCTTCCTTTCCGGGCTGCATACCTTCCTTCCTCCCCCCCCCCCCCCCCCCCCTCTCTGGGAGTATGGTTTGTGCCTATGTCCGGAGACGGATGCTCGTAAATGTAACGCATTCTTCGCCTTCTCTGCTTGTATGTCTTCATCCTTCCTTTGTCCTTCTCTTTTCCTTACCTCTTCTCTTTACCCTTTTCTCCGCTGCGGCGTTTGAGACCTCTCTTCTTTCCTTTCCCTTTCTTTGTTTTTTCCTTTCTCTTTCTTCCTCCCTGTGCGTGTCTGAAGGCCGACTCGCGCATTTTCGTGCGTAGCCAGTGACGGGGTAACACGTAATTCTCCGCCCCGGGTAGACAGGTAGGACACGTATGTACCCCCTGGTAACGGCCAGGCCCAGGGAGGGGTGATTACCCGAGCTGATACCTTCCGAAAGTGCCGATTGGTCCCTCCATCCGTTTGTCGGGAGGTGTGACCTGAGGTGTGAACAATCACCTAAGGCGGGAGTGCCCTCAGAGAGGGCCCCCACAAGGGAGGAATGCGCCATCGGAGACGCCGGTAATCATGGGGGATTCTTCCGCAATGGTTTCCTCACCTTCCACTGTGTCTTCTCACAAGCGTAAGTTCACTGAGTCTCAGCCACAGACAGTTTTTCCATCATTGCCACAGTTCCTTGTTGTTTCTCGGTCTGATGAAGGTCACGACTTCTCCACGGTCAACCCTTTCATTATTCAGAAAGGTGTCGACGCAATTGCAGGTCCTGTAAAGTCTTGTGCCAGATTACGGAATGGCACCTTGTTGTTAAAAACAGTCAGTGCCCTCCAGGTACAAAAATTGCTGCGTACTTCACTTCTCCACACCTTCCCTGTCCGGGTGGAACCGCACCGTACTTTAAATTCCTCGCATGGAGTCGTTTATACATGCTCCGTCGATGGATTGTTTGACGACGAAATTCAGCACTACCTGTCTGACCAGGGCGTAACGGCTGTTCATAGACTTATGAAAAGGGTTGACATGAAAATGATTGCAACCCGCACTGTCTTCTTGACATTTGACAAAGTTCAACTCCCATCCAAAATCAAAGCAGGCTATGAGATAATTTCCGTTCGCCCTTATGTCCCAAACCCTACGTGTTGCTATCAGTGTCAGCGGTTCAATCACACCAGCCAGTCCTGTTCCAATCCGGCCAAATGTGTTACGTGTGGCAAGGATGCCCATGAGGGTGCTTGTCCACCTCCATCCCCTCGCTGCATCAACTGTATGGGTGACCACGCTGCTTCCTCTCGTGATTGCCCCGTTTTTAAGGACGAAAAGCTCATCCAGGAAATCAGAGTGAAGGAAAAGGTGTCGACCTTTGCTGCTCGAAAATTATTCGCCAGTAGACAGCCCACCGTGCCTCAGACAGGAAAATACAGCACTGTCCTTGCTTCTCCTCAGCCAACAAAGGAGGCGGCCTCGCAGACTTGCGACCTCACCTTTAGTGCCATGGCCGTCAGATCGGCCAGCGCAAAGATCGCCCATTCAACCTCACCACTTTTGCCTGCCCACTCTACGGCTCACCCTTCATCGGGTTCTGCTAAATCTCGAGCCCAAAAGTAAGACACCAAGACTTCGAAAAATGAGCATACTCGTGAAGATTTTTTACGTACCCCAACTTCACAACCATCGGTTCCTCCATCATCTAAACATCATATTTCCAAGAAGGCTAATAAGAAACCCAGTTCATCTCCTTCTCCGCCAAGGCGTGTCTCATCTACAGCACCACCTGGTGGAAATCGCCATCGGCTGTCTTCTGTGTCGCCGAGGCGCACTGCTGGCGGCCGATCAACCGGCCAATCGCTGGTGGCAGGAGCTGCTCCTGAACAACCTATGGATCAGGATCTTCTGCCTTCGGCTGAATGCCATTCCATGCTGTCGGTCGCAAGTTCTGAGCAGTCATTGAGTTGACAGCAACTTTGGTCACATTCCTCCATTTTCTGTTCACCCTATGTCCATTATCCACTGGAATATCCGCGGCATTCGAGCCAATCGGGATGAATTGTCGATCCTCTTACGATCCTACTCGCCGGTCATCTTCTGTCTTCAGGAAACAAAGCTACGTCCCCATGACCGCTTTGTTCTCCCCCATTTTCAGTCCGTCCAATTTGATCTCCCCTCTGTTGAAGGCACTCCAGCCCACGGAGGACTCATGATTCTTCTCCATGATACTCTCCGTTATCACCCAATCCACTTAAACACTTCCTTCCAAGCTGTCGCTGTCCGTCTTTCCCTTTGTGCTGTACACATTCTATCGTCCACACCAATGGCACGAACTGATCTCCTTCATCTTCTTGGTCAGCTTCCACCCCCCTATTTGCTGGTTGGGGACTTCAATGCCCACCACCCGCTTTGGGCATCTCCACATCCTTGTCCACGTGGCTCACTATTGCTAGACATCTTCCACCAAGTGGATCTAGTTTGCCTCAACACTGGGGTCCCTATATTTTTGTCTGCCTCCACGACAAATTTCTCTCATTTGGACCTTTCGGTCGGTACTGTTCCGCTAGCTTGGCGCTTCGAATGGTTCGCCCTTGATGATACACACTCGAGTGATCACTTTCCATGTGTCCTTAGACTGCAGCCTCAACTGCCCTATATGCGCCCGCGACGCTGGAAGTTTGCCCAAGCCGATTGGACACTTTTTTCGTCTCTAGCGACATTTGATGACCGTCACTTTCCTAGCGTCGACGATGAGGTCACACATATTACCGACGTTATTCTTACAGCTGCGGAACGTTCGATACCACGCACCTCCGAATTGCCCTAGCGCCCCCCAGTTCCTTGGTGGAACGAGGCATGTCGTGACGCAATACGTGGGCGGCGACGTGCTCTTCGCGTTTTCCGCCACCATCCTACTTTGGCCAACTGTATCCGCTATAAGCAGTTCCGTGCGCGATGCCGTCGCATCATCCGCGATAGCAAGAAGGCAAGCTGGAAATTCTTTATTAGCTATTAGCTATTAGCTATTAGCTCATTTAACACCTTCACTCCCTCCTCAGAAGTTTGGAGTCGGATTCGAAGGTTATCAGGCGCGCCTAGTTTCTCCCCGGTCTCTGGGCTCACTGTTGCGCATGATACGTTAGTGGACCCCGTCGCAATTTCTAACTCCTTGGGTAAACACTTTGCTGAGATTTCGAGCTCTTCAAATTACCCACCAGCGTTTCTCCCGAAGAAACGTGCAGCGGAAGTGCGACATCTTGCTTTCTTCTCTGAAAATCGCGAAAGCTGTAATACTGTTTTCTCCATGCGGGAACTGCAACATGCACTCTATTCTTCTCGCTCCTCCGCCCCAGGACTGGATGGTATCCACATCCAAATGTTGCTGCATTTATCAACCCATAGTCTGCGTTACCTCCTTCGCATTTATAATCGAATTTGGACCGACAGTACTTTTCCCAGACGATGGCGGGAAGCTATCGTCGTTCCTGTTCCGAAACCTGCAAAGGACAAACATCTCCCCTGTAGCTATCGCTCCATTTCTCTCACGAGTAGTGTATGTAAGGTTTTGGAGCGTATGGTGAATTGCCGTTTAGCTTGGTGGCTGGAGCGCCGCAGTCTTTTAACACCTGCTCAATGCGGTTTCCGAAAGCATCGTTCTGCAGTTGACCATTTTGTTTCTCTCCCCACTTATATCATGAACAATTTTCTCCGGAAACGCCAAACAGTAGCAATATTTTTTGATCTGGAGAGAGCATACGATACCTGTTGGAGGACAGGCATCCTCCGCACACTGTTCTCTTGGGGCTTTCGAGTTCGGCTGCCCCTTTTTCTTCGCGAATTTATGGCAGAGCGCACATTTAGAGTGCGGGTGAACACTACTCTCTCCCGTACTTTCTCCCAAGGAAACGGGATACCCCAGGGCTCCGTACTAAGTGTTGTACTGTTTGCTATTGCCATAAATCCAATTATGGATTGTCTCCTTCCTGATGTCTCACGCTCCCTCTTTGTGGACGATTTTGCGATCTACTACAGCTTTCAACGGACCAGCCTTCTTGAACGACGTCTTCAAGGATGTCTCGATCGCCTCTACTCTTGGAGCACCGAAACCGGCTTCCGTTTTTCTCCAAGTAAGACCGTTTGTGTTAATTTTTGGCTACGTAAGGAGTTTCTTCCACCCTCCTTACATCTAGGACCTGTCAACCTTCCGTTTTCGGACGTCGCTAAATTCTTGGGTCTTATGTTTGACAGAAAACTGTGCTGGTCCTCCCACGTTTCCTATCTTTCGGCTCGCTGTCTGCAATCGCTCAACACCCTCCATGTCCTGAATGGTACCTCCTGGGGAGCGGACCGAGTGGTCCTTCTCCGCCTCTATCACGCCTTAGTGCGCTCGAAATTGGACTATGGAAGCATAGTTTACTCCTCTGCTCGGCCGTCTATTCTTCGTCGTCTCAACTCTATCTACCACCGTGGATTACGTTTAGTGTCTGGAGCTTTTTACACCAGCCCTCTGGAAAGCCTTTATGCTGAGACTGCTGAACCTCCGCTTGTCCAATCGGCGAGCAGTCCTTCTGAGTCGTTATGCTAGCCATCTGTCCTCCATGCCTGCTAATCCAGCCCATGACATTTTTTTTGACGCCACCTTTGATGTAGGGTATGCAGGCCGCCCCTCCTCCCAACTACCACCGGGAGTCCGCTTCCGTCAACTGCTCCATTCCCTTTCCTTCCGCTTTCCTAAAACCTTCTTGACAACTTTGGGTACAGCACCGCCTTGGCTCCGTCCCCGGATCTGCCTGCTCCGTGACCTTTATCAGTTTCCCAAGGATGGTACCCCTTCACTTGTTTATCGTCGGGCATTTGCTGCTCTATGTGCACAAATGAAGGAAGCCACATTTATTTACACTGATGGCTTGAAAACATCGTTAGGTGTAGGGAGTGCCTATATTGTTGGCGACACCCCAAATCAATTTTGGCTTCCCAACCATTGTTCGGTTTATACTGCGGAGCTTTACGCTGTTCTCCAGGCTGTCCACTACATCCGCCGCCATCAGCGGATACAGTATGTTATCTGCTCAGATTCTCTCAGCTCTCTCCTCAGTCTCCAAGCTCTTTACCCTGTGCACCCTCTGGTCCACCGGATTCAGGTCTGTCTGCGCTTGCTCCACCTGGGGGGCATTTCGGTGGCGTTCCTCTGGCTCCCGGGACATGTTGGTATCTGTGGAAATGAGGCGGCCGATATTGCGGCCAAGGCTGCAGTCTCTCTTCTTCAGCCAGCTATTCAATCGATTCCCTTCGCCGATCTATGGAGCGTTTTATGTCGTCGTGTTGTTCTTTTATGGCACGCACATTGGTCGACACTTCCCCCATAATAAATTGCGGGACGTGAAAGCTCTTCCCTGTGCTTGGACCTCTTCCTCCCGAACGCATCGTCGGGAGGAGGTAATTTTAACTAGACTCCGGATAGGGCACTGTCTTTTTAGCCATCAACATCTTTTAAGCAGCGATCCTCCCCCACTCTGTCCCCACTGCTCTCAGCTGTGGACGGTAAGATACCTTTTAATTGAGTGCCCCTATTTTAATCCGTTACGCTCCCATCTACAGCTATCGCCTGATATATCGTCGATTTTAGCAGATGACACGCGCTCGGCAGATCGCGTTCTCGAGTTTATTAGTGCCAGTGAAATGACGTCAGTCATTTGAAGCTTTTTTTTGGGGACAACCAACCCCTTTTCTGTAGTGGATTTTTAAGCCTTCCTTCTGCTTTTAGTTTCTCCAATTTTTTGAGTTTCGTTCCCACTGCTGCTGGTTTCCATTTTCGGTTTTTACTGTTTCGTAAGTCACGGACCGGGCGCTGATGACCATAATAGTTTTGCGTCCTAAAACCAAAACAAGAAAAAACACTCCGAATGTGTTAATAATCATCAAAATGTGAAACTGATGAGTGCAGGTGCAAAACTCAATGATGTTAACTGCAAAGAGTTACTAGGTTTAATGGTCTATGATGATAACAGTTATGACTGTATGATGAGTTTGTGAGATAAAGGAACCTCTTGAATTTTTTAATGAATCTGAGGACGAAATGCACAACTATGTTACCTTCAAACAGTGGGTCACAAGTGACAGGGCTGAAAAGGGAACAGTGGTTCAATCTCAGGAAGAGTACTTCGAATGTTTAATTGATAACTTAGAAAATCTCAAAAGTCGCCACTGTTGTTGTTGTGGCCTTCAGTCCAGAGACTGGTTTGATGCAGCTCTCCATGCTACTCTATCTTGTGCAAGCTTCTTCATCTCCCAGTACCTACTGCAAACCGCAACCCACATCCTTCTGAATCTGCTTGGTATATTCATCTCTTGGTCTCCCTCTAATTTTTACCCTCCACACTGCCCTCCAGTACTAAATTGCTGATTCCTCGATGCCTCAGAACATGTCCTACTAACCTATCCCTTCTTCTAGTCAAGTTGTGCCACAAATTTCTCTTCTCCCCAATTCCATTCAATACCTCCTCATTAGTTATGTGATCTACCCATCTAATCTTCAGCATTCTTCTGTAGCACCACATTTCGAAAGCTTCTATTCTCTTCTTGTCTAAACTATTTATCATTAACGTTTCACTTCCATACATGGCACACTACATACAAATACTTTCAGAAACGACTTCCTGACACTTGTCTATACTCAATGTTAACAAACTTCTCTTCTTCACAAACGCTTTCCTAGCCATTGCCAGTCTATATTTTATATCCTCTCTACTTGACCTCATCAATTATTTTGCTCCCTTAAATAGCAAAACTAATTTACTACTTTAAATGTCTCATTTCCTAATCTAATTCCCTCAGCAGCACTGGATTTAATTTGACTACATTCCATTATCCTCGTTTTGCTTTTGTTATGTTCATCTTATATCCTCCTTTCAAGACACTGTCCATTCCGTTCAGCTGCTCTTCCAAGTCCTTTGCTGTCTCTGACAAAATTACAATATCATCAGCGAACCTCAAAGTTTTTATTTCTTCTCCTTGGATTTTAATTCCTACTCCGAGTTTTTGTTTTGTTTCCTTTACTGCGTGCTCAATATAAGATTGAATAGCATCGGGGAGAGGCTACAACCCTGTCTCACTCCCTTCCCAACCACTGCTTCCCTTTCATGTCCCTCGACTCTTATAACTGCCATCTGGTTTCTGTACAAATTGTAAATAGCCTTTCGCTCCCAGTATTTTACCCCTGCCACCTTAAGAATTTGAAAGAGAGTATTCCAGTCAACATTGTCAAAAGCTTTTACAAATGCTAGTAACGTAGGTTTGCCTTGCCTTAATGTGTCTTCTAAGATAAATCGTAGGGTCAGTATTGCCTCACGTGTTCCAACATCTCTACAGAATCCAAACTGATCTTCCCTGAGGTCGGCTTCCACCAGTTTTTCCATTCATCTGTAACGAATTCATGTTAGTATTTTGCAGCCGTGACTTATTAAACTAATAGTTCGGTAATTTTCACATCTGTCAACACCTGCTTTCTTTGGGATTGGAATTATTACATTCTTCTTGAAGTCTGAGGGTATTTCGCCTGTCTCATACATCTTGCTCACCAGATGGTAGATTTTTGTCAGGGCTGGCTCTCCCGAGGCTATCAGTAGTTCTAATGGAATGTTGCCTACTGCCGGGGCGTTGTTTCAACTTAGGTCTTACAGTGCTCTGTCAAACTCTTCACGCAGTATCATATCTCCCATTTCATCTTCATCTACATCCTCTTCCATTTCCATAATATTGCCCTCAAGTACATCGCCCTTGTGTAGACCCTCTATATACTCCTTCCACCTTTCTGCTTTCCCTTCTTTGCTTAGAACTGGGTTGCCATCTGAGCTCTTGATATTCATACAAGTGGTTCTCTTCTCTCCAAAGGTCTCTTTAATTTTCCTGTAGGCAGTATCTATCTTACCCCTAGTGATATATGCCTCATTATCCTTACATTTGTCCTCCAGCCATCCCTGCTTAACCATTTTGCACTTCCAGAATGAGATTTTCACTCTGCAGCGGAGTGTGCACTGATATTGAATCTTCCTGGCAGATTAAAACTGTGTGCCGGACCGAGACTCGAACTCGGGACCTTTGACTTTCGTGGGCAAGTGCTCTACTATCTGTTTCATTTTGCACTTCCTGTCGATCTCATTTTTCAGACGTTTATATTCCTTTCTGCCTGCTTTATTTCACCACTATGTTTCTAAAATCCAAAGCAAGTTCTTGCAGGACAAAAAAGCACAGCTTTACAAAACTGAAAACATAGTCCTAGGAGATTTTGCAGAAAACTTTGTTTGTGGTTCAGGATGAAATGTAAGGGCACCACTTGGTGAATGACCAGCATGCATGCATCCATCCATTTCTTTGGTACTTCAGAAATGAGAAAGATGAAGTTTGCAGTTCTCCAATTTGCATTCTATGTGACTACTGGGAACGTAACATTTCGGTCGTCTGAATGTTTCAAAAGTATGTGAAAATTACATAACAGAAAAGTTGTCCAAGGTTGAGAAGCTCATACTTTTCAGATGGAAGTAGTAGCCAATACAAGAACAAAAAGAGTTTTTCAAATCTTTGCAACCACAAAGTAGATTTTGGGTTGCAGGCCGAATGGTACTTTTTTGCCTCATGGCATGGTAAAAATACAGGGTGTTACAAAAAGGTACGGCCAAATTTTCAGGAAACATTCCTCACACACAAATAAAGAAAAGATGTTATGTGGACATGAGTCCGGAAACGCTTAATTTCCATGTTAGAGCTCATTTTAGTTTCGTCAGTATGTACTGTACTTCCTCGATTCACCGCCAGTTGGCCCAATTGAAGGAAGGTAATGTTGACTTCAGTGTTTCTGTTGACATGCGACTCATTGCTCTACAATACTTGCATCAAGCACATCAGTACGTAGCATCAACAGCTTGCAGTCAGTACAATGTTTACAAATGCGGAATTGGCAGATGCCCATTTGATGTATGGATTAGCACGGGGCAATAGCCGTGGCGCGTTACATTTGTCTCGAGACAGATTTCCAGAACGAAGGTGTCTCGACAGGAAGATGTTCGAAGCAATTGATCGGCGTCTTAGGGAGCATGGAACATTCCAGCCTATGACTCGCAACTGGGGAAGACCTAGAACGACGAGGACACCTGCAATGGACAAGGCAATTCTTTGTGCAGTTGACGATAACCCTAATGTCAGTGATAGAGAAGTTGCTGCTGTACAAGGTAACATTGACCACGTCACTGTATGGAGAGTGCTACGGGAGAACCAGTTGTTTCCGTACCATGTACAGCGTGTGCAGGCACTATCAGCAGCTGATTGGCCTCCACGGGTACACTTCTGCGAATGGTTCAACCAACAATGTGTCAATCCTCATTTCAGTGCAAATGTTCTCTTTACGGAAGAGGCTTCATTCCAACGTGATCAAATTGTAAATTCTCACAATCAACATGTGTCGGCTGACGAGAATCTGCACGCAATTGTGCAATCACGTCATCAACACAGATTTTCTGTGAACGTTTGGGCAGGCATTGTTGGTGATGTCTTGATTGGGCCCCATGTTCTTCCACTTACGCTCAATGGAGCATGTTATCATGATTTCATATGGGATACTCTACCTGTGCTGCTAGAACATGTGCCTTTACAAGTACGACACAACATGTGGTTTATGCACGAAGGAGCTCCTGCACATTTCAGTTGAAGTGTTCGTACGCTTCTCAACAACAGATTCGGTGACCGATGGATTGGTAGAGACGGACCAATTCCATGGCCTCCATGCTCTCCTGACCTCAACCCTCTTGACTTTCATTTATGGGGGCATTTGAAAGCTCTTATCTACAAACCCCGGTACCAAATGTAGAGACTCTTCATGCTTGTATTGTGGACGGCTGTGATACAATACGCCATTCTCCAGGGCTGCATCAGCGCATCAGGGATTCCGTGCGACGGAGGGTGGATGCATGTATCCTCGCTAACGGAGGACATTTTGAACATTACCTGTAACAAAGTGTTTGAAGTCACTCTGGTATGTTCTGTTGCTGTGTGTTTCCATTCCATGATTAATGTGATTTGAAGAGAAGTAATAAAATGAGCTCTAACATGGAAAGTAAGCGTTTCCGGACACATGTCCACATAACATATTTTCTTTCTTTGTGTGTGAGGAATGTTTCCTGAAAGTTTGGCCGTACCTTTTTGTAACACCCTGTATATGCGATGGAGTAGGAGGTACAACAAAATGTGAAGTGAGTAATGCCATCCTACAAACAATGACTACAGACCAAATTCTTTCAATAGAGGGCATGTATACCTTTCGCAAGGATAATATTAAAGGCAGCACCTATTTCTCATCAAGAAAGAAGAGAGAATTTTCATATCAAAACAACACTTCAGCACTTTGAAAACTCTATAGCAGTAAAAAGAATAAGGCAATTCCACAAATTCCTTGGCGTTGCATAAAACTTAGTTCGATGCTATGTAACACCAGAAACTGAAATTTATGAGGATCATTGTGTCTGTAAAATTACATCTCCGTCTTTAACATTGAATGACATAGTGGCATGTGTGTATGATGGACAGTGGTGGCTTGCACAGGTTGAAAGAATAGGTTTGGGGAAAAAAATGTTTTTTTTTGCATTTTTGCCACCCTGATGGCCCAAGAATGTCATTCGAGAGATGTACTAGTGAGGAAGTTTAGATACCAATTCAAAATGTATTATGGAAACTTTCAGGGCTTGAACTTACCACAACTACTGGGAGATCTCATTCTGTATCACAAAAGCTCTCTGAAGAAGTAAGTGTTCTTTACAATCACCACCAGGTTTAGGAAGCACAGCATCTCAAAATTATGTTAATTGAAATTACATGTTTTAAACTTGTCGAGTTATTATAAATATTTAGTTCAGTAATTTTTGCGACTTTTTGCATATAATTCAGTACCTTAAATTCGATAATAACTGATTACATCCAGCCAGTATCAGACATAAATTAGGCAATGGCCATAAGATCAGTTGTAGTATAATGTGAATTATTTGCCCATTCTCAAAAATTTATGTCTTTGTTCACGGCAAATATCAGTGTGGAAGTGGAAGTTTTCACAGTACTTTGCTATTATATACTAAACGTGCAAAAATCAAAGTTTTATATCCAGTCCCATCAGAGACAATTAGCTCCAAACTTTACAAAAAAAAAAAAAAAAAAAAAAAAAGAGATTTTTTCAAATTTTAAAAATTCACAAAAAATTAAGGAAATGTTTATCATTGTTGTTGCTCTATATAAGAGCAGTAGTCTATGATATGTAAATAGAGAAAAAGATACGCTATGATAAACCAACCCTTGGTTGTTATTTTTAGGTCTAAAAAGTGGATTTTCAAAATTTTCAGTACCAATCTTTGGAGGTCATTTTCACTGGTTATTTTTGAATTTAGGGTATTTTGGGTAATAAACAATGTTGTAGAGGAGACTTTCCTAAAAATAATCATCTCATTTGCAATGTTGTAATTTAAACCAGTGTAGAATGTTCATATTAACACTAATGCCTCCAAACTGAAAAACCATTGCTAATGTCTCCACACCGTAAAACCACCGTGCGCTTACAAATAAAAATGGCCGCCATTCAGTAAGGGTGCAGGGTGAAATTTAAAAAAAAAAAACTGTTTCGAACTTCTGATTTACATGGTAATTACATATTAAAAAAAAGAAAATATTTAAAAATGGTCCAGCAACCAATTTAATTTTTATTGGATCACTTCACTTGGATTGACCCTCTTTCATTTATTATAATCATCACGCTTCACGATGTAATTATATCTTGAACTAGGCGTGAGATTTCTGCACAAGCTTTTTCTCGGCCTCAAAAACAAATTTTTACAATTTTCTCTGCACTTACTTTTATCTGTTTAGAAGGGCATTCAAGTAACATGTATACTACTTCTGTGTTCGATAGTGGCTTTTGCTTCAACAGTTTATTTCATGGCATTGTTTTGTGTGGCATCTGACTAGTGACAGATTAATTGCTTGAGAACCATTGACATATGACCATTTAAGTGACCTGTAGTGATTAGGTAATATAAAAAAGTTTGTAGTATATTTTTATTGTCGGTTTGAAAACCTCTTAACATACATACACACACACACACACACACACACACACACACACACACACACACACACACACACACTAATAATAATAAAGTAGCAGTTTTTCTGAAAACTGTTGTGATGATTTCAAAGCAGAACAAAATAACAAATAATGAGTTGTTTTTACATGTGGAAGTACATGCCCGCGCTGCTTACACATGTAGTGTGTTTATATTCTCTCAGTACTTGTGGAGTGATATTCAACTGCACAAGTGTTTTTTTTTCATGACTACATTGTAGTGTATGACAACAGATTAATGAGCGTCAGCTACGTATATGTGCAATTCAAAGCGAAAAATAGAGCTTTTGTTGGAGAAGTAAAATTTTCAGTGCAAGCAAAAATGTTCAATGTGTAAAATATTTATTTTTGTCTAAAATATCTATTTTCTTTTTCTTAGTAGTAATTTACTTAATTTGGTACACATTCATGTCCATTTGAAAATTGTTTGAATACAATAGGAATCAGTAACATCAATAAAAGCAATTGATGTCAGGCTTCTGAAAAAATACCTCTTGTCATTATGGGGAAATAACATAGGCCTGACAAGTTACCTCTTTTCTAAGTCTCACAGCGGTGTGGGCAATGCTTAAAGAATAGTATCACCTAAATTTTATAGGCATTTTAAGGAGCTCAGAGTAACTTTGTATAAAAGAAGAACATTTTGTGAATACAAGAATGCCAGTCAAGAAAATTGGATCCTTTTTATATGAGAGTTACAAATGTCCACATATGTTACCAGTTTGCAGTTGGCAGCCCAAAAATGCCAGCTGACATTACTGTAGAAACAAAAGCCTACACCTACAACACATGTTAACTACATTGTTGCTGTTTGAAATGGAAAATACAAAGTTGATTTTTACTGGGTACATACCTTCAAGAATGCTAACAATGTACCTCGTATAACTAAATATATCCACTTTGAGCTCTTTGTAGTTTACATCGCAAAACGGACATTAATGGAAATGAATGTGTGCACCACATCTTCCTGGAGAAAATGGGCCGGTTGGGTTTCCTGGTGCAGGAAATCCAGCAGGGGTGACAAAACAATGAAAAAACAATCTTTTCAAAATCATCAGGACCTATCGTAAAGAGGAATAAAAAGACATACTGTGTCCTGAAGTAGAAGAAAAGCCTGAATCACAACCTCAAGTCATTGAAAGCGGGGATCTGGCGGAAGAACTTAACCATCCAGATATTCCAGAACCAAAGAAGAGGAGGAAAAAATTCTGTTTGTGAACGATCTTGAACCCCTCCAGATGCAAGTGTTTTAGAAGCAGAAAATGAAATCCTTTGGCTGCTATACAAGGTGTGGGATCTCAGAAATGTGGGGCAGGTTTTGCGAATTCAGAATCTTACGTGTTTCAGGCCCCATAATGACTTCAGAATCAAAATGCAATCTAAATGTTGCCTTAACACTGAGTAAAAAGACCAGTATCCTGACTCCGTCATAGATGTGTGTAATGTCCTTAGGTTAGGCAGGTTTAAGTAGTTCTAAGCCTAGGGGACTGATGACCTTTGATATTAAGTCCCATAGTGCTTAGAGCCATTTGAACAGTCTTTGGTCACCTTCCCAACAACATTTTCTGTGTTGTTGTTGTTGTTGTGGTCTTCAGTCCTGAGATTGGTTTGATGCAGCTCTCCATGCTACTCTATCCTGTGCAAGCTTCTTCATCTCTCAGTACATACTGCAACCTACATCTTTCTGAATCTGCTTAGTGTATTCATCTCTTGGTCCCCCCCCCCCTACGATTTTTACCCTCCACGCTGCCCTCCAATACTAAATTGGTGATCCCTTGATGCCTCAGAACATGTCCTACCAACCGATCCCTTCTTCTGGTCAAGTTGTGCCACAAACTCCTCTTCTCCCCAATCCTATTCAGTACCTCCTCATTAGTTATGTGATCTACCCATCTAATCTTCAGCATTCTTCTGTAACACCACATTTCGAAAGCTTCTATTCTCTTCTTGTCCAAACTATTTACCGTCCATGTTTCACTTCCATACATGGCTACACTCCATACAAATACTTTCAGAAATGACTTCCTGACACTTAAATCTATACTCGATGTTAACAAATTTCTCTTCTTCAGAAACGCTTTCCTTGCCATTGCCAGTCTACATTTTATATCCTCTCTACTTCGACCATCATCAGTTATTTTGCTCCCCAAATAGCAAAGCTCCTTTACTACTTTAAGTATCTCATTTCCTAATCTAATACCCTCAACATCACCCGACTTAATTCGACTACATTCCATTATCCTCGTTTTGCTTTTGTTGATGTTCATCTTACATCCTCCCTTCAAGACACCATCCATTCCGTTCAACTGCTCTTCCAAGTCCTTTGCTGTCTCTGAAAGAATTACAATGTCATCGGCAAACCTCAAAGTTTTTATTTCTTCTCCATGGATTTAAATACCTATTCCGAATTTTTCTTTTGTTTACTTTACTGCTTGCTCGATATACAGATTGAATAACATCGGGGAGAGGCTACAACCCTGTCTTCCTCCCTTCCCAACCACTGCTTCCCTTTCATGTCCCTCGACTCTTATAACTGCCATCTGGTTTCTGTACAAATTGTAAATAGCCTTTCGCTCCCTGTATTTTACCCCCGCCCCTTTAGAATTTGAAAGAGAGTATTCCAGTTAACATTGTCAAAAGCTTTCTCTAAGTCTACAAATGCTAGAAACGTAGGTTTGCCTTTCCTTAATCTTTCTTCTAAGATAAGTCGTAAGGTCAGTATTGCCTCACATGTTCCAGTATTTCTACGGAATCCAAACTGATCTTCCCCGAGGTCGGCTTCTACTAGTTCTTCCATTCGTCTGTAAAGAATTCGCGTTAGTATTTTGCAGCCGTGGCTTATTAAACTGATAGTTCGGTAATTTTCACATCTGTCAACACCTGCTTTCTTTGGGATTGTAATTATTATATTCTTCTTGAAGTCTGAGGGTATTTCGCCTGTTTCATACATCTTGCTCACCAGATGGTAGAGTTTTGTCAGGACTGGCTCTCCCAAGGCCGCCAGTAGTTCCAATGGAATGTTGTCTACTCCGGGGGCCTTGTTTCGATTCAGGTCTTTCAGTGCTCTGTCAAAGTCTTCACGCAGTATCGTATCTCCCATTTCATCTTCATCTACATCCTCTTCCATTTCCATAAGATTGTCCTCAAGTACATCGCCCTTGTATAGACCCTCTATATACTCCTTCCACCTTTCTGCTTTCCCTTCTTTGCTTAGAACTGGGTTTCCATCTGAGCTCTTGATGTTCATACAAGAGGTTCTCTTATCTCCAAAGGTCTCTTTAATTTTTCTGTAGGCAGTATCTATCTTACCCCTAGCAAGATAAGCCTCTACATCCTTACATTTGTCCTCTAGCCATCCCTGCTTAACCATTTTGCACTTCCTGTCGATCTCATTTTTGAGACGTTTGTATTCCTTTTTGCCTGCTTCATTTACTGCATTTTTATATTTTCTCCTTTCATCAATTAAATTCAATATTTCTTCTGTTACCCAAGTATTTCTACTAGCCCTCGTCTTTTTACCTATTTGATCCTCTGCTGCCTTCACTACTTCATCCCTCAAAGCTACCCATTCTTCTTCTACTGTATTTCTTTCCCCCATTCCTGTCACCCATGACTATTAAATTTTCGTCTCCCTTCACTATCTGAATAATTTCTTTTATTTCATCATACATTTCTTCAATTTCTTCGTCAATTGCAGAGCTAGTTGGCATATAAACTTGTACTACTGTAGTAGGTGTGGGCTTTGTATCTATCTTGGCCACAATAATGCGTTCACTAAGCTGTTTGTAGTAGCTTACCCGCGTTCCTATTTTCCTATTCATTATTAAACCTACTCCTGCATTACCCCTATTTGACTTTGTGTTTATAACCCTGTGGTCACCTGACCAGAAGTCTTGTTCCTCCTGCCACCGAACTTCACTAATTCCCACTATATCTAACTTCAACCTATCCATTTCCCTTTTTAAATTTTCTAACCTACCTGCCCGATTAAGGGATCTGACATTCCACGCTCCGATCCATAGAACACCAGTTTTCTTTCTCCTGATAACGACATCCTCTTGAGTAGTCCCCGCCCGGAGATCCGAATGGGGGACTATTTTACCTCCGGAATATTTTACCCAAGAGGACGCCATCATCATTTAATCATACAGTAAAGCTGCATGCCCTCGGGAAAAATTATGGCCGTAGTTTCCCCTTGCTTTCAGCCGTTCGCAGTACCAGCACAGCAAGGCCGTTTTGGTTATTGTTACAAGGCCAGATCAGTCAATCATCCAGACTGTTGCCCTTGCAACTACTGAAAACGCTGCTGCCCCTCTTCAGGAACCACACGTTTGTCTGGCCTCTCAACAGATACCCCTCTGTTGTGGTTGTACCTACGGTACGGCTATCTGTATTGCTGAGGCATGCAAGCCTCCCCACCAACGGCAAGGTCCATGGTTCATGTGTTTCTGTGTGATCGTTCCAATTTAAGTTGTTTGTAAATGCAATCTCTAGGTATTCAGTATATCTACAATCTTTAAATTTATGTGATTTAATAGTGCAACTGACATTTAACTGATCGTTTTGTATCCGTGTGGAGGATCTCTAACTTTTCATTGTTTAGTGTCAATTACCACTTTTTGCATCGTGCAGATATTTTGTCTAAATCAATTCATAATTCATTTCGATCTTCTGGTGATTTTTGTAGATGGTGGATAATAGCGTTATCTACAAAAAATCTGATAGAGCTGCTCAAATGGTCTCGTAATTGTTTATACGGATTCTGAGCAGCACACACTCCCTTGAGGAATCCCAGATATCACTTCTGTTTAACTCTGTGACTTCATACATATATTGACAGCAATGATACACCTACCTATTTTGACAACTAAGGTATTTGTACTGTGTCGAAATACGCACAGTTTGTGTCAAAAATTATTCCTTTCAATTGTTTTTAAATGTAAATGAGGTGTGTTTCCCATTGTCATTATTAAATATGTGTATCAGGAAGTGGCATCTGTAAAATTTATACATGTGAGACTACAGTGTTTTCCACACTTTTATGTTGGATCCCACTCCCAAATGCTATTAGCCTACCAGTGGTGGTGAAGATTTACAACTGTAATGACTTCACTGCAATAACTTTGTTTAATATGTGCACAAATGTATTGATAAATAATTGTTCATTTAATTATTGTTCTTTGTGTCTTTATTATACCTCACTCTGATTGCACTGCTTCATCATTATTTTTGCTGTCTGCATAAACCTGATTTGTTGAAGAGATTCAAGTATTCTCTGGCAGATTAGGAGAAAAAGATAATGAAACACTGTGTAGACTGTACTCGTAATCTGCTGTATTAGCCAATTTGGCAGACACTGCTGCTCGACAGCTGGTGCTCTCGTACGGTATTAGACAGTGTCATAAAACTTCAAATGGTGATTTATCAAAAATTCTTGGGCGTTGTATTAGAGTAGCATTTGTTATATCTCAGCTTGTACCATAACTGTGCAAAAGATGAACAAAGTCAGCAACTATTAGCTGTATGATCCCTGTGTAAGGCGATTTGTTAATGCTAGGTTGTAGACCTGGGTTAACCGATTAAGATTGTTTATCTGTAGTTCCAAATACCTAACTCTGACTGCTTCATATATTCCATTATTTGAGTACACTGTTTTCGTAGTTTGTAGAAATCTGTGAGTAGTAGTAGTCTGAATCTACAGAGCCATGCCAGGATGTAATGGTAAGCCATTTGCCTCGAAGCAATTAACGACAGAGATGGAGCTTCAGCTTGATGTTTACACTGTCAGAAAAAGCAGTATAATAGTTAGTATATGGTGTATGTTGAGATTCATTGCAGTTTCACTTATCGTATAGTTTCTTTTGAAAGTCATTATTCGAGCATGTAGAAACGGTCGAAATATAAGCACACTACATGGGTAGAATTACACCTGTGTCATACTCTGAATGGACAGGCTGGCAGTTTATGAAAAAATATTGAAAATGGATGCATTTATTTATAATTACTTCGACCATCATCTGGAGTCTGTATAGCTTTTATCTGAGAGAAATGTACCAGCTGATTGGCATATGTCATAGGCCTGCTTCAAAATGGCTGATGTGAATATTCATGAGTGTGTAGTTGCTCTCTTGGAAAATATGCATTATGCATCTGAGGCAGGACATCATTATGGTGTTGATGCTTCCAAAGCAAGGGGATGGATTAAACAATTTAGAGATAATGATGAGTTAGCGAGACGTCCAATGCTTGGAAGACTAAGAGTCTCTATGTGGAGACAAGTTGAAGAACTGGTCAGGGTAGTCCAGAATGCCCCTTCGTCATTCTCTGGGAACAGAGGAGAGCTTCACGTTCCCTGGCTTGTCGAGAATTCCTCTCAGAAGATTAAAGGTGTGGATAGACTAGCAATTGTGTGTTGCTGGGAAGATGTCGATTGGAGGAAAGTCATTTTCCCTCAAGAGTGCACAGCTGAGTCCACGAGCAGAGAGAGGCCCTGCTCTGGTTTACCACACAAATGGGTAACAGTATGATGCATGCTTTGTGGGCGCACACACTAGAAGTGGGCGCGTAAGTGTGAAATGTTGGGGCCAGATGTCTTACGTGGGTGCAGCAACATACCCGAGGTAAGTTAAATTCAGTATGCTGTGAATCAAATTCACAAACCATAGTTAGTTATTTACTGAAGAGAACATCGAAAAATTAAAAAAAGAAAACGTAATTCAATAACAAAAAGTAAATAAATATGAAACATTTGTGACATGATAAAAAAAAGGACTCTGGTGATATTCGATCCGACACATACTACAGCTACCAGTACAGTAAGCTGACACACTACCGAGGAGTTACTGATCTCTTCCTTTTAGCATAACGATCAAACACGCCTTCTGTTGTTGAAGAATGAATATTAAACTGGAAACAACAGGTACTGGAGGGCACATCCACTTGCTCATGTAAACTGCACATAAGGACTTAGAAAAGTATGCCAATCAGCTGATATGTTTCTCTTAGTTGAAAACTCTAGACACACCAGGTGATGCAAAGTAATTACAAATAAATACATCCATTTTCAATATTTTTACTATGGCCATTTGCCTGTTTGTTTAAAGATAGACTCTAATAAAATCAGGGTGTATGTGCCCCAGCACAACTGGAAAATCTGGGAAAAATGCGGGAATTTTTTTTATCTGGGAGAAAACTGTGGAAAATATGGGAATTTTGTAAAATTCTGGGAATTTGTCAGTATTTTAGTTTTTGGTTAAATTTTTGTAATTCTGACTGGTTAAAACTATTACTCTAACAAAGAATTTTACTACTGCAGTATAATACTGCAGCAGTAAAACATAAAGGAGGGCAAAAAGTAAAATTTAAGCTGCGCAGGAAATCTACATCTACATTTATACTCCGCAAGCCACCCAACGGTGTATGGCGGCCATTTACAGCAAAACACAGTGCCCACACAGGGGTCTGCCCCCAGCAAAGCATGTCAAAGGCTCTAGGACGAAGACTGTGCAATACTTCATAACAACAAATTGCTTCTGATGAGTGTGAAGTCACAATTTTTTACATTAGCTTCATTTTGGTTGTTGCCAGTGGGCTCATGCACATGAGCAATTGTCATGTGTGAGCAGTACCTTCTCCTGCTTCTGTCTGCTTGAAGTGTGGCTGTTAGCTCTATCACCAGCAGCAACAGACAGCCAGATGCTATGTGGAAAAACTTCTGCCAGAGTTGCACGTGCGCAGAGCAGTCTGAGTTGTGCTGGGGAGGGGGTAGTCTCCATGTGACCTGTGTTTGGAGATTTTCTGTTCCCGCTTAGTTTCAAGCTCTCGTGTCAAATGAAAGCAAAACAAGATTCTGTGGACAAGAGCTATCAAGTTAATTAAAATACAGTCACATAATTACAGAAGGCTAAAATAAGTTATTTGTTTCAGTTTTCTGATGTTGTTTTAGCAGTCAAGCATTAATCACCTTTCAGAACAATTAAGTTATTTTTGTCGGTTTGTGAAGGAAATTTGGCTTTCAGAGATCTTTTCTGCTGAAGCAGTCCATTTATTTGAAATGAAGTGTTTTATTCACCCAACACTGTTGGCTAGTTTCAACTGTTCGCTGAATTTCAAGTGCACCTTTTCATGTTATGACATGTATGGCATTATGCCATAAAGAAGAACCGAACATGAGATGATATAGTACTGGTATTCTAAGAAAATTTACACCCCGAAAACCACACTGAAAAGCTTAATAATAGGTTCATTGCGAATCTGGACACACAAATGTGCACTATAAACTGAATTATGGATTGTAGCATGGTTACGAAATTCCGATTCTCTTGGAGGAGCCTCTGATGTCCTGTTTCTTTTATGATGTAATGTACAATCTCATAATTCTTTTATACCTACGGATGTGCGGGCTTCCTATGTCATCATAGCTGCGCTCGCAGTAACTCATGTTTTCTGGCTGTCTCTGGAAACTGCTGAAGTGAGCCTGTTTCTAACAGGTCACAGTAAAATTGTGTGAATCGTGGTTTGAAAGGTGTTGCTTTAAAAGTAAATTTCCTTTTCCACAAGATGAATTATGTTATGTGTGAGAATGTTGGATGAATTTCTTAAATCACAGCATGTTGGGCTGACTGTCATTTCAAACAAAACACTTTGAGGACCAGCCACTTACAAGAATTTTGAGCCCACAAGACCAAACATTTATGTCATTATTTAAAATGTTACTGGCTCATTTGTGCTATGCATCTTAAAGTGTAACACATGCAAAAAATGACTAATATTATATGTGAAAGCTTAACGTTTCTTGCAGCTACACTATGTATATTAATTTAAACCATTAACGTTTCCTATTTGTGTGTTTGCACTAGTTAACAGTGACGTTGCTGTTGGCTGACTGCATCATGTGTCCTATGCTCTGAATATCTGTTGTCATAGGCTGGCGAGATCGCATGATGTGAGCTATGATTGAATTAAAAAAGCACATCACACTCTCGATTTCAGTACTTCAGAAACTAATGTGCTGTGTTTGGTAGCATTTGAGTAAATACTTCTGCAATGTGAAAAAATGCAACCTGTATGTTGCTGCAACCAAAAATCTTTCCAAAACTCCTAACCATTCATTCCCGAGGGAAAGTATACTGTCACTTAACACAGAAAAGTGTATTTCACTGGAGAAAAGTATATTTTTAACTGGGGAATCTGGGAAACATCCAGGAGTTTTTCTTCCTTGTCCACGTATACACCCTTAAAATGGAATCTTTTGAAAGAATGTGAAACTTCTAAATGCCTACAACTGCACATTTTGCACCAAATTATGGTTTCAAATATTACCTGCACAGGTCTAAAATGACAATAGGTTCCAGTTAGATTTGAATGCTTGTCCTTTACTTTCGGAAACTGCCAGTGTATCCACTCAGCCATTAAAACAGTTGTAGCGATTCTACCACCATGGAGGTCTTATATTTCAACTTTTTCTGCATCCTCGAGTAATGATTTTCGAAAGAAATGGTATGTTTGGTTAAATTACAATGAATCTCGACATGTACTGTATCCTAACTATTATACTGCTTTTTTTTTGAAAAACTAAACACCAAGCTCAAGCTCCACAGTCCGCAAGAGTTATGAACACTGCACTTTGAACTTGGGCATGCAAAGTGCTCTTTTCGTGGACTCTAAATTATTCAGGCCAGGCAGTTTTTTTGTCTCTCATTGTACGTAATACATTTGTTGTTGCATCAGATCAATATAGCAAATGTTATGTGATTGTATTATGATTGTCTTGATACATTCAAAATTCAGTAGGTGTCTTTAATTGTTCATTTGTTTCTTTTGGGTGCATATGCACTGTCTCATAATGTTACAACTAAATACACGATGGTGGGCTGCTAAAGGTCTTGGATGATATCACAATGTTTTATAAATTACTGATATATCACAAGCTAACTGGTTTGGAACTCATCAATCATTTTTAAAAAGAACGAAAAGTAGACTGTTCGTTCATCAATTTGTCCATCTCCTTACTCTTCTGTTTGTATATTTCCCATTATGTGGCATGTGCAAAATTTTCATAGTACTGTCAATACCACCCGTGTGCTTTGCAAATGATGGTCAAAAGCATTCTTGTTGTTTCAGCTGATGTGTTCCTTGTATCTAGTTACAAAATTCTGACCAGTTTGGTCTATATAAACATGATCATGTGTTCCAAATTGAAGTCCAGATAGGCACGATAGGTACAACAAAAAGACTGTTACAAACAAGCTTTCAGCCAACGAGGTCTGTGTTGAAAATACACATGCACACACGCACGCACGCACTCTTGTGCGCGCACAAAGGCAACTCTCATACGCATGACTGCAGTCTCTGGCAGCTGAAGCCACACTTCAGCTGCCAGGGACTGTAGGCTTTGTGTGTGTGTGTGTGTGTGTGTGTGTGTGTGTGTGTGTGTGTGTGTGTGTGTTTGTCATCTATTTTTGACAAAGGCCTTGTTGACCGAAAGGTTATTTGTGACAGTCTTTTTGTTGTGCCTATCTGCGACTCAGCATCTCTGCTATATGGTGAGTAGCAACTTTCCTTTTCATAATATTGTTACATTCCATCCTGGATTTTCCATTGTTTGTAATTTGAAATGCTATTTTGTACTGTTTAGGGTAAGTGTGCGCTAACATTTTGTTAATATGTACATAATATTTCAGTGTAATAGACTTATTTACTTTCTTACATGTTTTTTCTTTCTTTTTCACTTTTGTATTTTTTGAGAATTTTTGTGACTAAGCTCCTCTTCAAAGTATTGGATACTGCTGCTTCTTCTAGGATGTGTAACTCTCATTGTATTTCCATTTTATCTAATGGTAACTTACATATACGAGCTACCATAGCAAGGAAATGTGTCTTTTTGTAAATTGCAGCAGTTATATTTATGTTGTGATGTTGGAGTTGTCAGTTATTGTTTCATTTAAGTGTGTCAGTTTGAACTTATTTTCTTATTTTCTGCCATAGTTAATAAGTCTAAGGAGTTAATTTTGCTTTCAGACTCTATCTGTAAAGGGACACATCAGCCAGTTCACTGGTGACACTAGCTATGCTAAATTAGATTTACACTTGCTATCAGGAGCACAGTGGCGTCTATGCACTTGCACAAAAAGAAAAGAAAAAAAAAATGGGGAGCCATATTGTTCAATAAGGTATGACAATTATGTTACTTTTTTGTATCATTTGAAGGCCACACGTAGTGCTTGTTATGCCACCATACTATAACAAGCTGGAAAAAACACGCAGCGGAATGCCATTATGACACCAATCACAAATACTGTATGATGCACTTGTCCTGTGACAAACGAGACGGAATGCTGAATGAAATGAAAGTAACCCATTAGTAAAAAAACCATATTGAGGGTACGTAAAGAAGCGATAAAACTTTTAAACCAAAATTTTGTTTGTGTGTGGGTCCACAGGTTCCGTACATTTTACAAATGAAAAAATTATCCGTTGTAAGCTGTATACTGAAGTTTATAATTTAATTCGTGGGGTTGGATAATTTCGGCATTGTGTTATTATCAGGGACATTCTTGATATCAGCTTATGTACATACATTTTACACTGTGTGCCTCTGCTGCCTTTATGAGTACCCATAGTTACAACTTCTACTGTGTGATGTGATGGTGTAGTGTTGTGACTTGGATAATGTCCACATGTATTTATCGATTACAACGTGTGATCGTGTATGCGTAAGATGAATCCAGTATTACTGCAACAGACTTAACACACAATTTCAAATTTTTACGCAACTTTTTCTCATTGACATCTGTCACAAAATTACGAAAGTAAAAATTTTTATCACATTCTACATTTTCACTGTTCACGCAGTAAAGCTGCTGCATCAGACATGACATTTAAATTTGTTTCTTCCATGCTACTAACTCTATTCGTAACGCATTTCGCATGCAGTATCTGATGTATTAAAACTGCCACATCGTATACAATGCTTTGACAACAAATATTGTTTATAATCCTCCCACCGGGGGGCTCACGGTTTTTTTGTGAGTTTATGCACAGTGCACATGGACTCAAAGTTATCGCATCCTTCTTTCTTCCCTGGCTGCATTTCCTTCACCTTACCCCTCTTTCCCTATCCTCACTCCGTCTCTGTTGCCCCCTTCTTCCTCTCTTTTTACTGTTCTGATTTATGTCTAGCTGGCTATCCACCTAGTTACCCTGCATTGCTTGCAATTTTGTTCCTGCAGCCTGTTCTTTTTCATCCTTTTTGGCATTTAGGTCCCCCACTTGAGGTTTGACTTCCACTTCTAAATTTCCTGTTTTTAGTGTGAGCCATTTGGGGAAGAGCTCCCTCCTTATCATCTATGATGTGGATTCCTCCCCCACCCTTTCTTCCCCACCGTAGCTCCCCTTCCAGCCTGCTAGGTCACCAGCATGTGTAGCCAGTCGGTGTGGGGGAGCTGTTATGTACCCGTGTGGCTGCACCCCCTGAAAACACAGGGAGCACACTACTGATAACTGAGCTGTACCTTCTCCACGTATGCCAAGGAGTGGTTGCTTGTCTTCCTGGAGTAACGGAACTCCTGACAATGGCTGCCATGCCGTGTGACCCTTGCTGTGGCTGGGTGCGACCCATGGGGAGAGCCACTGATCGGGGTAGGTGGAATCGGTGCAAGTGTTTGGCGCCTGAAGCATATCAAACTGCAGAAATCTGGCTGTTCTCAAATGGCCGTCTCTTTGAATGGTAAAGGATCACTGAATGCTACTTTGTGTCACCCGACAGCCTTCCTGTCCCTGGCAACACTCTCCCCGCTACCTTGTCTCCCCTTGTCTGTACTAGGACAAATGGAGACACATTGCCGCCACAAAGCCTCTTTTTTTTAAGAATACCCAAGACAAGTCTGGCGAACTGGAGTCTCTCAGGCTCCCTGTTGATCAAAGCTTCTTCTACCGCCCAGTCTGCAGCTGATGTCTTAGCAATGTTTCAGTCTATGTTACTCCTCACCGGTCTCTGAATATGGTCCAGAGAGAGATTTTTCATAGGGGCCTTATCCTGCAAACTGATAAGGAACTCCAGGCTGGCCTGGAGTGACAATGCGTTCATTTTGTTCGACGTGTGCTGAAGGGTCGTAAAGACAACCACACAGATAACAGTGCCTTCATTCTGGCTTTAGAGGGGGATATCCTCCCGGAGAAGGTCAAAGTTATGTGGTGCAGGTGACGTGATGCTGTACATCCCAGCACCCATGAGATGCTTTCGGTGCTTGCATTTTAGGCATATGTTGTCCTGCTCTATGGCAGACCCTCTGTGTGGTCACTGTGGGCACCCACTCCACAAGAGAAACGTCTGTGTTCCACCATCTGTGTGTGTGTGTGTGTGTGTGTGTGTGTGTGTGTGTGTGTGTGTGTGTGTGTCCAGCTTACAAAGAGAGGAAAGAAGATGCAAGAGTACAAGTCGCTGGATTGGCTATCTTATGCTGCAGCTCACCAGAAATATGACTGACTGCACGCAGTGTCGATTTTTTTTCTACTTTTTCGTCTGTTACATCCTTTCCCCCTCCTACCTCGTCTTACCCCAGCCCAGTCCCCCAACTCCCCTCCTCCTCCCGTGCAATTCTAACTCCCTCCCCTCCTGGAACTGCTTCCCCTCCCTGGCCAAAGAAGTGCCCCCCTTCTTTGGCTCCTGCCAGTGATGGGGCTCTCCGCTGCACTCCTCCCCCCGGTGTCTATCAAACCAGAAGTCTACTATGACAACTTGGCCACGAGACGCACCATCTGTGCATGACAAGGTCGCCTGTTCTCTTTCGGTTCAGGGTGTTGCAGAAGCCTTTTCTCCTTATGTGGTGAGCCCTCCTCCACCTCCAAAGAGGAAGAAGAAGAAGAAGAAGAAGAAGAAGAAGTAGTCCCAGGACAGCCCTTCCCACCGGACCCCACCCCCCGTACACCCCCCCCCCCTCCCAGTGTCCCTGGAGGTGCCGTCTCCCCCTTTACAACCTAAGTCTGACATGTTATTTATCAATAACCACTGACTGAGTGACATGAGCCCCCCTCAGCTTCTTTGTGTCTGACCTGGACTCGCGCTAATTCAGTGGAATTGCAGTGGATATTATCATCACCTACCGGAAATACATCTTGTTTCCTCTTATTCTGCATTCTGTGTTACTCTTCAAGAAACACACTTCCTTGATGACCACTCTCGAATGTTTCTTGATTATCGGGCATTCTGTCAGAGCTGTGCTGGCCCGGAGAGAGCATCTGGAGGGGTCTGCACTTTGGTTTGCATCGATGTCATTAGTGACTGGCTCCCCTTTCATACCAACCTGGAAGCAATAGTCGCTAGAGCGTAAACAACTCCGGCAATCACTGTTTGCAGTGTATACCTCCCTCCAGGTAGGCCACTTCCTTATGTTGAACTGTCTACCTTAATACAGTAACTCCCACCCCCGTATCTCCTCCTCGAGGCTTCAGTGCCCAACGCTTCCTGTAGAGGAGTGCCACTTTGACAGCTAGGTGTCTTCTAATTGACCGACTTATTACTGACTTTGATATGTGTCTCCTCAGTAACAGTTCCCCTACGCATTTCAGTGCTGCTCATGGCACCATTACTACTATCGATCTCATGATCTCCTCCCCTGCTCTCGTGACTTCCCTACGTTAGTCACCCCATCATGATCTTTGTTACGTTGACCACCTTCCAGTGATTCTATCATTCCTCTGCTGCTACCAGGAAGACAGGCCTCCATGTGGGGCATTCTGCAGAGGCAATTATCCTTTATATATGTCTGCTGTGCATCTGTCGCTATTCTTTGTTCCCCAGGCACTTCTGTGCCCCTACCCACAGGTCCCCCTCATCGTTAACCAATGCCGTGGTGGACCAAGTATCTAGCAATTGCTGTCCAGGACAGCCAAAAGGTGCTGTGGCAATTCAAATGACACCCTTCCCAGCCCAACCTCTTCACTTTTAAGGCTTGCTACCTTATTCAGCAGAGTAAAAATGAATGCTGGGAGCACCATTTTTTCTCCTCTTGATCGCAGGTTTGGTCCAAGCTCAGTAGCCTTCTGGGCCCCAACAATGGCAAACTGTACAGGGTCTTATCCTCCGAGGTGCTCTCTATACTCTTTCATTGGTCCTTGTAGAACACCTCACGACACACTTAGCCACAGCATTGGCGTCCTCTTCCTGTTGCGCTACCTTTCTCTGCCAGGAATGCTGAATTGGCCAGACCCCCATTCTGTTTCAGCCCCCACCAAGCTGAACTCTGTAAGGAACCCTCCACTGAATATGAATTCTTGCAGGCTTTTACCTCTTCCTATGACCCTGCCCCAAGCCTGGATTCAATCCACAAGCAGACAATCCAACACTTGGAAGTTATCCAGTGGCAGCATCTACTCAGGGTCTTCAACTGCATTCGTCTCGTAGGTGCTTTCCCCTCTCAGTGATGAGACAGTATAGTTATCCCCCTCCTTATGCCCAGATAGAACCCAATGTGTGTTGACAGCTACTGCCCGATTAGCCAGATGAATGTACATTCTACACTGCTTGAGAGGATGGTTTGCTTCTGATTATGTTGGGTACTCGAATCTCGGGGCCTTTTGTCCCCGTGTCAGTGTGGCTTCCAGGAAGGACGATCTCCAGCTGACCATTTACTCAGATTGGAAACAACAATCTGACAGGCTTTTACTAACTGCCAGCACCTAGTCACATTCTTCTTTGACCTACATGTCGCATACGACACAGCTTGGCACCATCACATTTTAGTTACCCTCCGTGACTGGGGCGCTGCAGTCATGGATGGTGTGGCTGGTCCCAGCGGAGGTTCGAGTCCTCCCTTGGGCATGGGTGTGTGTGTTTGTCCTTAGGATAATTTAGGTTAAGTAGTGTGTAAGCTTAGGGACTGATGACATTAGCAGTTAAGTCCCATAAGATTGCACACACATTTTTTGACTGGATCTTTCGCAGCCCCCTTCAGATTTTTTTCCATGTGTTTTTATCCCTCTGGCTCTTCCGGGTTAGAGTTGGCCCTTGATTCAGCTTCCCTCGGATCCAGGAGAATGATATCTCACTGGTTTCTGTGTTAAGTGTCACACTCTTCCTTATAGCTATCAATGCGTTTGTATCCTCTGTCGGGCCTGTGGTTACCACGGCATTGTATGTTGACAATTTTTGCATCTGGTGCAGCTCCTGTTCGGTAGTATGTGCTGAGCGCCAGCCCTGAGGCACCGTCTGTCAGGCCTCTATGTAGGCCCTCTTCCACGGCTTCCAGTTTTCTCCCTCCAAAATACAAATCATGCATTTTTGTCATCTACCCACAGTACACCCTGATCCAGAACTTTATTTGGGCAACCAGCGCTTCGATGTTGTAGCACAATCCTGTTTCTTGGGCCTTATTTTTGATAAAAAGCTGACATGGCTGCCCCGTATTCGCCAGCTGAAGACTTCATGGAGGCAAAACTTCATGCTCTCCACCTCCTGGCTCACACATCTTGGGGCGCAGACCGTGCTGTTCTTCTCCATCTTTACCACACTCTGGTTTTGTCCAGACTAGATTATAGGTGTCAGGTTTATGGCTCGGTGGCTCCTCCCACTGTTAAACTACTTGACTCTGTTAATCATGGGGTGCATGTGGCTATCAGTGCCGTGTACACTAGTCGTGTCAACAGTAGCCGGGATTTTTCTACTACAAATACGGTGGATCCGACTCCTGGTTTCTGATGCAATTGCCATTCATCAATTCGCTGACCATTCAATGTACCCTGTTCTCTCTGCAAATGAGGGATGTCTCCCTCTTGATAACCACCCACAGGTGGGATTGCCGGTTGGAATGCATCTCACTTCCCTCTGTCGGGATCACCATTTCCACTCACTGGAAAGTGCCCTGTGTATTTTTTTCCTCGCCCCCCCCCCCCTCCTCACCCCCTTGGATGGTGTCTAGACCACAGATTAAGACTGACATATTCCATTAACAGAGCCCTCCATTTTGTCCATCAAGACTCCTTCCACAGTGTTTTAATATGTACTGACTCAATGAGCAGCGTGCAGGCTATCGACCAATGTGATGCTCGTCACACTGTCACCCTAAGGCCTCTGTTATCTGTCCTCTCTGCCATTGTCTGGGCTCATGCTCAGTTGCCTTTCTGTGGGTTCCAAGTCATGTAGACATCCCAGGGAATGAACTGGCTGACCATTTGGCTAGAGAAACAGATACTCCCCCCCCCCCCCCTCCCAATTCTCTTTTATGATTCCTGCTGCGGATATGAGGATCTACGTCAGATCTCTCTTTGCCCAAAAGTGGAACGACTGGTGCACTATCGCTCTAACTCTGCCTTCCGCTCATCTCTGAAGGATTCCACTGTGTTATGCCATCTACCCGTTGCTTGCTCTTGCGTAACAAACCACTCCCTCAATGTTATTGTAGAGCCAGACTGACGGGATCCCATATATTGGTGGACTGTCCCCTTTTTTTGGCCCTTTGTACTAACTACAGCCTTCCAGCATTCTTAATTTTAATGTTAGCGGACAATTCACATATGGTTGATCTGGTCCTCAGTTTCCTGTGTGAAAGAGCTTTTTATTTTCAGATTATGATTTCACTTTACTCCTGGAACAGGGGCAGGGTGGCTGTGATTGGGACCCCTCTTCACGTTTTCTCAGCCCGCGAGCGATGATCCCTCCTCTGTGCAAAGACCACTCTTTTACCCCTCTGTTTTTCCAGTTTTTAGATGTGGTTTACCCTTTCGTGTCTTCTACTGTGTAAGTTTTTAACTTCGTCATTTTATAGTGTGACTCTTGTGATTGGCTCTGTCAAATTTTAGTGACTCTGTCTCTTGTGTGAGTAACTTTGGAATCACAGGGCTGATGACCTTGCCGTTTAGTCACATTACCCAACTCAATCAATCAAGCAGTTGTTTATAATTGGGTTTAGTGATAAGTGAATGTTGCAGATAATTTGTATTGTGGGTATTATTTTTCTTAATTTGTTTACTGTACTTATAATTTTATGCATTACACATATTTCTCTGTTTTACTTTTTCGTAATTTCTAAGCTGTTTTCACGAGCACTTGGAAGTGAAATTTTTTCAATATTTTTTGTTTTTGTTTCTAATAGAAGATTGGAAAAATAAATACCCAGGAAATGCCGGGTTTCTCAGCTACTTAGTGATAAAATTCTTCTTATAAAAGTATTGTGCAACATATGCCACTCAGAAGTAGTTTCATTGTGTTGGAAACATGCTTTCATGCACTTTCCACTTGCGCAGCATTTACCATATTGTTGCCTTGCTCCCACACCTTCTGGAGATAGAGCAGTAGTGAGGAAAGTGCGAGTGCTCGCCAAAGTTAGTTTGTGGTCCTGGAGGGCGCGCGTGCGCCAGGAGAGCAAGTTTCGGCCAGCCCCGCTCTAGAGTGTGTTTAAATGTTATGATACTGCTGGATAAAAGTCACATTGTAGCTTACAATGTGTAAAAAGTGATAATTTATATATACACCAAACTGGCCAAAATTTTGTAATAAGTTACAAAGAACATATCAGCCCAAACATAATTTGTGATGCACAGAACATACAGTATTTTGAAAATTTTTCACATGTCACAAATTGATTTACTAGCAGTGTGCATACAATGACTTTTTTGTTCTTTTTCAAAATGATTTATGATTCAGTGAAGCAGTAAGCTTATGACATATCAGTAATTTATCATATGGTGTGATAATGTATGAGACTGGCAATAATAATCCTAATTTAAAATCGCGAATTCACAGATGGCAGTCAGTAGAAGTGACGCTAAACTTAAGCCAGTTGGCTGACAACTTTCTGTTATGAATATTAGAAGTGATGTCTTGTTTAAATTCACTCGTGGACAATGCAGCTATTGTAGCTGTCGATCGTTTGTACACACGTCTGGCAGTATGGGCACTATAACAATATTTAATCAGTGATGAACGATGTCAATTTACATAACCAACTATGATTTTTCATTTTAGGTGAGGTATTTCATACCACTGACCACATATATTTGGATGTTTTTATTCTGCCATATTTCAATATTTTCCCTGTTATGCCTTAATGATTTTTTATTTAACCAGAGCACTTAGCTCTAAGAATACCATGATGTTTAATGAAACAATGGAAACTCCAGGTTGGAATATCGACGATGTAAGGAAAATATTGATGGCTACTTACCGTAAAGACAACACCTTAAGTTGCAGACAGGCAGAATTTAAAGACACTTACACATTAGCTTTTGGCCACAGCCTTTCTCAGAAAAAGAAACAGAAGCACGCACCGTTCATTCACACTAGCGAGCACGCCTCACACACACGTGACCACCACCTTCGGCAACTTGGACCAGAGTGCTAGAATGCATTCTGGTCCTTGCTGCTGGAGTTGCCAGTCATGTGTGTATGAGGCGTGCGTGTTTGTGGGAATGAGTGTTGTGTGTTTCTCCTTCTTTTTTTGTCATTTTTACAGTAAGTAGCAATCTATCTTTTCCTTACAATGATGATGTGTCACACAGTAAACATCATTTTAGATCAGTATGTATTGCATAAAGGAAATGAAAAATTCAAATCTATTTTGTGTTATTCACTTTTTGTTCACAATTTTCTGTACTGTAGATCTAAAGAGGACTCATCAGTGATCTGAAAACAGTAAGAAATAAAGAAAATTGGCAATCTTAAGGTAGGATTTTTATCCACACATTTTAAATCGACAAGTCATCTATCTCCCTGTTGACAATCTCAAGGAATAACAATGTTATAGTCTTTTACCAACACAGCATCTGTTTATTTAGTTCTAACATTATGATCTCTGAGAGACAGAGTGTATGGACACACAGTGAACAACAGAAGGCTCCTGTCAGATTTTTATGTCTGAACAACTAAAGATGCATTTTGAATGTATCAAGACAAGTTAATACAGTCAAGTAACATTTTGTCCATTCCACATCAACTGGTCTAATTTTTGAAGTTTCAACATGATTGTCATGTATTTTGCTGAAATTTTGTATGAACATTTGCACATGTGCCCAATGAACGTTGGCAAAGTCTCGTGATCATTAATTCAATACTTCCAGAGACATAGACATTTGTTTGACCCCATAGCGCATCTATCACCAGTGCAGCTCTGAGTTCTTGGCAACTTTGAGATGTAATATCTCCGCCAGTGTTTTCTTGAAAGAAGCAAAACTTGGTGACAGAAGCAAAACTTCGCCACTGTGTACTAATTCTTGAAATAATAATAATAATGATAAAAAAGATTTCCTGAGTGATTTGTGAATGAATAATTTGAAGCAAAATCAACCAAAAAAATTGATACTCGAAAGAAGTCTGAAGCTTTTTATCGCTCTGAAAGTAATTGTGGGATACCACCTGAAACTTTGCAAAAAAAAAAAAAACTTACCAATACCAGATCTTAGAATATAAAATTCCGTTCTGCTGCTGCTATCCAGCACTTTCCAAATTGAGAAAAAACTTGACATTTTAGCTAAAAATGCCAAAAATAGCTATTTCTGGCCCACCTTTACACAAAAAAAGCCGTCTGTAAACTCTTTAACCCATTTTCATTAGAAGGAAGACCTTGTTTCAAACCATCTAAAAACCCCCCTGGGGTCCGGGGGCTAGAATAGGCCCAAGGTCCCACGCCCGGGTTCCCGGGTTCGATTCCCGGCGGGGTCAGGTATTTTCTCTGCCTCGTGATGGCTGGGTGTTGTGTGCTGTCCTTAGGTTAGTTAGGTTTAAGTAGTTCTAAGTCCTAGGGGACTGATGACCATAGATGTTAAGTCCCATAGTGCTCAGAGCCATTTGAACCAATAGGCCCAAGGTATTCCTGCCTGTCTTAAGAGGCGACTAAAAGGATTTTACATGTTTTAGCCTTTATGTGATGGTCCCCTGTAGGGTTTGACCTCCATTCTTCAAAATTTTCTTGAAGAGCAACCCAATTGGGGAAGGGCACCTTACAGGGTGCATCGTGTCCATCGTGCATTGAGATCATATTCCCACTTTCTCGTCATCGCATTGCGGTCCTGCCCATTCTCCATTTCTTGGGCGAGAACGCCTTCTGAATGCGTTTTCCACCATGCACTACGCAGTGTCGATTTCTGCATCGACGATGACCATGGACTTCTTTGCACCTGGTATCCAGAACGGTAGCCAGTCCGTTGTGGTGGGGCCGCCATGTACCCTGTTGGTTGCAGCCCCCTGTCCACACAGGGATTGCTGTGCTGATGCCTGTGCCGTTAATTCCCCATGTGTGCCAAAGGGTAGATTCCCATCCCCCTGGGGCATCGGGTCTCCCGGCAAAAGCCATCCTGCCAGGTGGCCTTTGCTGTGGCTGGGTGGCGCCCATGCCGAGGGCCCCCGGTCTGAGTGGGTGGCATCAGGGCGGATGACACGCGTTGAAACATTGTCCATCATCTCTTGCTGGTGGTGAAACACCAGCAGTCTCTAAGCGATTATGAGCTCAATTCAATGTACGACCCCAAATCGTTCCCCTCCCTCGCCACACCATTGGAGGAACATCAAGCTAAGGATGGCAGCAGATCTTATTTGCCTCAGTACCTTGTGTGTTCGAGAGCTGATGGGGAATCTTTCATGACGTTTGAGCCTCAGTTTTTTGTTGACCATTTGGAGGAAAAGTTTGGGGAGGTGGAGGGTTTGTCCAAAATGAGATCTGGGTCAGTCTTGATCAAAACAACATTCTCTGCCCAGTCACGGGTGTTACTTGCTTGTCACAAGACGGGGGATGTTTCTGTAACCATCACACCCCGTAAGAGCTTAAATATGGTCCAGGATATCATATTTCACAGAGGCATTCTTTAACAATCCGACGATTAGCTGCACGCCAGTTTAGAGCAGCAAGTTGTACATTTTGTCTGGCGTGTCCACCGGTGTCCGAAGGATAATCAGGTTGCCACCGGTGCCTTCATCTTGGTCTTTGAGGGTGATACGTTGCCCGAGAAGGTCAAGGTGATGGTCTACTGGTGTGATGTCAAGCCCTGTATCCCTCCCCCGATGCGGTGCTTTAAGTGCTGGAAGTTCAGCCATACGTCATCCCGCTGTCCTTCCAGCATCACATGCCAAGATTGCGGACGCCCACCACATCCCAATATTCCATGTGCCCCGCCTCCTATCTGTGCGAACTGTGGAGAGCACCATTCGCCTTGCTCGCCTGACAGCAGGATTCTCCAGAAAGAAAGGAAAATCATGGAGTACAAGACGCTGGACAGACTGACCTACACTGAGGCTAAGAGAAAATTTGAACGCCTTCATCCTGTGCGTATGACATCGTCTTATGCTGCCGCTACAACAGTTCTGGCACCATCAGCTCTGCCAACTCAGGTCACCTCTCAGAGCCGGAAGACTCCTGCACCACCTACTTCAGTAGCAACACCTCCCAACCATCGGGGAACGTCCATCCCCACTTCTAAGCCTTAGAAGCGTAAGTCTTCTTGAGCTTCTCTCACTAGGAAGGGATCCCTTGGGATACTCCCTTCCTAGGTTTCTTCTAGTGGGAAAGATGACACCTGTCAGTGGCTGAAGAGCTCAAAAGCAGCTTGTCGTAGGGCTTCACGCACATCCTCAGTCCGGGAGACTGAGCCAGTGGAGTCCTCCCAGCCAGGGAAACCCAAAGAGCAGCGAGAGAAATCCCAAAAAGAAAACCCCTAGGACGAAGGAAATTGTGGTGGCACCCACACCACCGCTACCTACAAGCTCTGCGGCAGAAGATTGGGGTGTCGCTTTTGGCGTCCACTGAGGACCTAGATCTCGCCAGTCCCTCAGAAACAATGGATATAGACTGCTCAGGCAGTAAATCGGTAGCAGCAGGTGACTCTGAGGTGTAAACTGGCTTATTGAATGTTCCATGCCTTCCCAGTCTCACGATGTCATCCTCCAGTGGAATTGCTGTTGTTTTTTCCACCACCTGGTTGAGCTACGGCAACTGTTAAGCTTTACACGTGTCATCTGCATTGCCATCGAGTAAAACTGGTTCCCAGCAATCCAGACCACTGCCCTCCACTGCTGTAAGGGATATTACAGGAACCGTAGCAACTATAATTGAGTATCAGGTGGAGTTTGCGTTTATGTCCTACACTTGGGCTGTAGTGAACATGTACCCCTTCAAACCCCTTTTGATGCCCATAACCCCTTGTGTGGTGGTACCATGCTTACTGGCCAAGGCAGAGATGTCGAAACTTTTCTGTTGCAACTCAACCTCTGGGGCTACCACACATTTCAGTGTGACTCATGGTAGTTCCTCGGCCACTGGTTTTTCAATTTGCACCCCAGGACTTCTCCCATCTACCCACTGGATAGCACGTGACGACTGTGTGGTGGTGACCATTTCCCCATCTTCCTGTTGTAACTGTGACCGAGACGGTTGCGGGGTTGAAATGACGGAAAGTGTGGCGGGACCCGCAGAGAGGCCCGTGAACAACAACACAACGGGAGGGGGCGGACAGGACCAACGAAGGACAGAACGAACAACAACAAGATCGAACAACGGAGTCACAAGGAAACCTAGCAAACACATCCACTTGTACACAGAACAAGAAAGTAAGTAAGCTGTCTAATGCGAGGCGGTGTGTCCACAGACGTACGCGAGATTAGACTGGCTGGCTGAGCGATAGTCAGGCGCTTAAGTACTCCATTGGGGCCCTGCTATTGGCTGCTGGAACCACGTGTTCCACTGTGGCGCCCTCACACTAAAAGTGGGCCAGGAGGCGCATGCCGCCACAGCTTACGGCACGATGGTGCAGAGACCACTAGGGGTCTTTGACGTCCATGACGTCTGGCGCGGATTCAAATTCCGCAGCGCGCGGTACCAGACTTGTCACTGCCCCAGCATCAGGCACACGGACACCTGCCCAGATGGGCGTTGAAATAGGTGGACTGGGGAACTTTCACTTCTGCTGTCACCGCTGAATCTCCCCCACATGGTAACATCAATGTGATGGTTGAGTAGATGACTAGCACAATTGTTTATGCGGCAGAAAACGCCATCCCTCACTCTTTAGGGTGCTCGAGGCATAAGGCAGTCCCTTGGTGGTCGCCAGAATTCGCTGAAGCAATTAAGGAGCGTCAGCGAGCTCTACAGTGGCATAAGTGGCACCCTTCCCTGGAGCACTTCGTAGCCTTAATAGCTCCGTGCGCGTGTTCGTTACCTTATCAAACAACGGAAGAAGGAGTGTTGGGAGAGATATGTCTCCACCATTGGGTGCCACATGTCACCTTCCCAAGTCTGGGCAAAGATCAAACGTCTTTTCGGGTGCCAGGCACCAACAGCTGTCCCCGGTGTTTCCATAAATGGCGAGTTATGATATGTCTCCACCATTGGGTGCCACATGTCACCTTCCCAAGTCTGGGCAAAGATCAAACGTCTTTTTGGGTGCCAGGCACCAACAGCTGTCCCCGGTGTTTCCATAAATGGCGAGTTATGTACCGCCGCAAATGTGATTGCCGAGCACTTTGCTCGAGCCTCTGCATCGGTGAATTCCCCCCCAGCCATTCACACACTCAAAAGGCGGCTGGAAGGGAACGTCCTCTCATTCACTACATGCTGCAGTGAATCCTGTAATGCCCCATTTACAGAGTGGGAGCTCCTCAGTGCCCTTGCACATTGCCCCGACACAGCCCCTGGGCCTGATGGCATCCACAGCCAGATGATTAAACATCTCTCATCTGACTACAAGTGACATTTTCTCTTCAACTGGATCCGGTGCGATGGCATCTTTCCATCGCAATGGCGGGAGAGCACCATCATTCTGGTACTCAAACCCGGTAAAAACCCGCTTGATGTGGAAAGCTATCAGCCCATCAGCCTCACCAACGTTCTTTGTAAGCTGCTGGAACTCATGGCATGTCGGCGGTTGGTTCGGGTCGGGTCCTGGAGTCACGTGGCTTGCGGGCTCCATATCAGGTTAGCTTCCGCCAGGGTCACTCTACCACCAATAATCTTGTGTCCATTGAGTCTGCCATCTGAACAGCCTAACCCAGATGGCAACACCTGACTGGCATCTTTTTTGACTTACGTAAACCATACGACAAGACTTGGCAACATCATATCCTTGCCACATTGGTATGAGTGGGGTCTTTGGGGACCACTCCCAACTTTTAACCTAAACTTCCTGTCGCTCCGTACTTTCCGTGTCCAAGTTGGCGACTCCCATAGTTCCATCCATATCCTGGAGAATGGAGTCCCGCAGGGCTCTGTATTGAGTGTCTCTCTATTTTTAGTGGCCATTAACGGTCTAGCAGCAGCTGTCGGGCCCTCTGTCACACTTTCTCTGTATGCAGACACCTTCCGCATTTCATACTACTGCTCCAGTACTGTTGTTGCTGAGCGGTGCCTCCAGGAAGCCATCCAAAAGGTGCAGTCATGGGCTCTAGCCCACGGCTTCCAGTTTTCAGCCTCAGAGTCGTGTGTCATGCACTTCTGTTGACATTGTATCGTCCATCCGGAACCTGCACTTTACCTTTATGATGATCCACCCACTGTAGTGGAGATATATCAGTACCTAGGACTGGTTTTCGACACTCGATTGACTTGGCTCCCTCATCTTCGTCAGCTTAATCAGATGTGCTGGCAGCATCTCAATGCCCTCCATTGCCTGAGCAACACCAATTGGGGTGCAGATCGCTCTATGCTGCTGCAGCTCTACAGAGCCCTTGTCCAATCCAGAATTGACTATGGGAGTGTGGTTTATGGTTCAGCAGCACCTTCAGCATTGCATTTTCTAGACCCTGTGCACCACTGTGGGCTTTGATTAGAGACAGGAGCTTTTTGGATGAGTCCGGTGTCCCTCCACTGCAGATCAGACGTGCACAACTGCTCGCCAGTTACGCAGCACACTTTCATAGTTCCCCTGAGCATCTGAATTACTGTCTCCTTTTCTGGCCCGCAGCAGTTTGCGTGCGGTCCCTTCTCTCCGAACTGGAGTCCTTCCCTTTACCACCTCTGCTTGTGGCCTGTTCGCGTACACCTCCTTGGTGTACGCTTCGGCCGCATCTTCGTCAGGACCTTTTGCATGGCCCTAAGGACTCCGTTAACCCCGCCGCTCTCCGCTGTCACTTCCTCTCGATTCGTGATGTGTTCCGGGGCTCTGAAGTGGTTTACACCGACAGCTCAATGCCTGATGGTCACGTAGGCTTTGCATATGTTCATGGAGGACATATTGAGCAGCACTCCTTTGGCAGTTGGCTGCAGTGTTTTCACTGCAGAGCTGGTGGCCATTTCTTGTGCTCTTGACTACATCCGCTCATGCCCTGGTGAGTCATTTCTCGTGTGTACAGACTCTTTGAGCAGCCTACAAGCTATTGACCAGTGCTACCCCCGCCACCCTCTGGTAGCATCCATTCAGGAGTCCATCTATGCCCTGGAACAGTCCTTCCATTCCGTGGTGTTTGTGTGGATCCCAGAACACATCGGAATCCTGGGCAATGAACTTTCCGACTGGCTGGCCAAACAGGTGACGCGGAAACTGCTTCTGAGGATAGGCGTCTCTGAAGCTGACCTGCGTTCTGTCTTACACCGCAGGGTTTTCCGGCTGTGGGAGACGGAATGGCATAACAGCACGCACAACAAACTGTGTGTCATTAAGGACACTATGAATGTGTGGAAGTCTTCCATGCAGCCCTCTTGCAGGGAATCAGTTGCCCTCTGCCGGCTCCGCATTGGCCACATGTGGCTAATGCATGGTTACCTACTCCGCCATGAGGACCAACCTCAATATCGCTGTGGCTCCCAAATGACAGTCGTCCACCTCTTGCTGGACTGCCCACTTTTAGCCATGCTGCCTTTAACTTTCCCAGCACCCTGCCTTTGGTGTTGGGCGACAATGCCTCCACAGCAGCTTTAGTGTTACGTTTTAGCCTTGAGAGTGGGTTTTATATTTCTATGTAGGTTTTAGCGCATTACCTTTGTCCCTCTGTGTCCTCCACCCTAAAGGGTGGAGGTTTTAATGTATTGCAGAGTGGCTGGCTTTCGCTTTTTATTCTCATGGTTGGCCAGCTACTGTAATCTGCTTCCATGTTTTACTCTCTTCTGTTTCTAGTGTCTCTCTGTTGTTTTCTTGTCCTCTTTTGTTCCTTTTAGTGTTTGTTGCCTTCTCTTCGTTTCTGTGGCTTTTCCTTTCTTTCTGTTTTGTGTTATATGTTTCGTCCATTTTAGTCTCACACTTGTGGCATTGTTTTATTAGGAACAAGGGACCAATGACCTCATAGTTTGGTCCTCTCTCCCGCCTCTAGACCAGCCAACCAAACCATCTAAAAACTATATTAGGTTTTGCACTGCAAGCATATAAGGTCCTAAAAAAAGAACTACATTGTGGAGATGTGTTGAGGATGGGCCCATATTCCACTGGTACTCAAATTATATGTGATGTCATTTACTATGTTATGCAATTGTTTAGTGCTCTGTGTGGAAGATAAAGTCAGAATTCCTGATGACTAGAAAATAATCTTGAGTTCTGACTCAAGATTATTTTGTAGTCATGAGGACTTCTGACTTTATCTTCCACACAGAGCACTAAACTTCAAGTAGTCTTGCTAGTTTTTTAGAAATCTGTATAGCATTCAACCTCATGAAATTAATTTTATAAAAAATACACTAGAATAAGAATACAGTATAATGACTAGTTTTATCTTTTTTGTGGCTATAATAATTTGAGGTAATCACATTTGACAAGTGTAATTTTTTGGGTTCCGTCTTATCAAAATTTTTTCCCAGACAATCCCATCAGTGACATCATCTGTCCATCAGTATAGTTTTCCTCATGACATTCTACAGCAGATTAATGAAATCTGTAAATAAAACCTCGAATAGCTTGAAGTAAACATATGCTTGTGATCCTAAAAGAGACCTCTTCTTGCTTTGACCTCTGACACTTAAGAAATGTATCATCAATTTGGGACCCTGTGCAAAGAAACCCTTATCAGATTTGGAAAGCATTGGTAAGGAAACTCACAGGTGGCTGCTGGGGATGCTGTTTTCTCACTTTAAAAGGAAACGGCAGTGGTGAAGCTGGCGTGGACCTTACCAACACATTTATATAATTTCTCATGTGTACACTAATGTTCCACATTAACTGCAAGCTATGCTAACACACATTGTACTTTAAACTAGAATTAAACTACACACTAAAAGGACATACTAATGATTCTATGTCACATGAATCCACTCCAAAAAATGTCAGGAAGACTGCTGCAAACTCCATAAAAATTTACACAGTGTGACAGTGGGATAAAACCCAAAAGTTATTTAAACAGTATGTGCTGTAGTTGTTATGCAACAGTCTTACTGTCATGACCCCCATTGCTTTCGTAATGCACAGTTAAATTGTGAAGTTTATAATCAGCTTGATACATATGTTTTTGGATAGGGTCCGCCTTTAGCAAAACACAATTTTGTTTTTTAACCCAAACATGTTTCACTGCAGTTGCAGCATCTTCAGTGGGCTTTTATTTTTCATCTGTTAAAGATAAAGAGTGTTAATAAATGAAAAGCACCAGTTTGCTTTTGTTCTACAATATTATTATTATTATTCACGTTTGGGCCCTACTGGACCACGCGAAGTACAATCACGGGGCATTCAGTTATTTTCTTTTAGACTTTCTCTCTGCCCAAATTGTTTTCATTCTCTCGGAATGAGCTCTTTTCCTTTCATCAGACCATGTGGTTCCAGTTTTCTTTGGTTTTTCAGCTTGACCAACTACCCAGTCATGAATTTTTTGCCTAAATAATTTTCTGTCTTGAATTTCATCTTGTTTTATATCTGCCTCTTTCATGTCCTCTTTTATAGCGGCAATCCATTTTATTGTCTCAAATTTAGCTTTACTTCGATTTTCGTAGAATTCCACTACTTGTTTAGTTAGTCTGGTAGCATCCATTCTTTTAATATGCCCATAAAATTTTAATCTGCGTTTTTTCATATCTGAATATATGCTGGTGTATTGTTGAATTTCACTATTTGCTCTTAGCCTGTATGTTCCTTCTTCAGTATATTTTGGACCTAGAATTTTTCTGATTACTTTTCTTTCTCTTTTTTGGATTTCTTGAATGTCCTTTTTTCTGTTTAAAATTAGTGTTTCAGTCCCATAAAGGCACTCTGGTTTTATGACCGTGTTGTAATGTCTCAATTTAGAGTACCTCGAGAGACATTTTTTGTTGTAGATGTCTTTTGTAAGTCTAAAAGCTGTCTCCATCTTTTGACAACGAATTTCATTTCCAATTTTTTCTAGACCAGTCTCTGAGATTGTTTCACCTAAATATTTGAATTGCGAAACTCTTTTGATTTTTCCATACTTAGTTTCCAAAAGTTTGGGTGCCAGTTTGTTGCTAGTCATATACTGTGTTTTTTCAAATGAGATTTGGAGACCTACTCTTTCTGCTGTTTCTTTAAGGATTTCTATTTGTTTCTGAGCAATTTGGATGTCCTGCGTTAGAATAACCAAGTCGTCTGCAAAGGCCAAACAGTCTATTCGAATATTTGTTCGTCCTAATTTCACTGGTTGGTCAATTTTGAACTCCAATTTTCGTTCGCGCCACTCTTGTATTACTTTTTCTAGAACGCAGTTAAATAGCAACGGAGAGAGTCCATCACCTTGCCTCACGCCTGTTTTTATTTCAAAGGATTCTGAAATTTCTCCTCTGAACTTTACTTTTGATTTTGTACCAGTTAGCGTGTCTCTGATAATTGCCGTGGTTTTAGGATCCAGGCCTTGTTCTTTCACAATTTGGAAAAGAGATTCACGATCCACTGAGTCATAAGCCTTTCTAAAATCTACAAAGGTACAAACTAGTTTTTTATTGTAAATTTTTTGATGTCTGAGAATTAGTTTGAGGACTAAAATCTGTTCTGGGCAAGATCTATTTGGCCTGAAACCTGCTTGATATTCGCCAATTTTCCATTCAAGTTGTTGTTGTGCTCAGTTCAGAAGACATTGAGAGAGGATTTTGTATGTGACTGGAAGAAGAGAAATTCCTCTGTAATTATTAACATCAGTTTTGTCTCCCTTCTTATGAAGTGGGTGAATCAAGGCAGTTTTCCATTCATCAGGAATTTTTTCAGTTTGCCAAATGTTTTGCATGATTGAAGTAATTTCTTTAACGGTTTTTGGACCAGCTGCCTTTAAAAGTTCTGCAACAATTCCATCTTCACCAGATGCTTTGTTGTTTTTCAACCTATGAATTTCTTTAATGATTTCCTCTTCATTTGGTGCAAGTGAAACTGGATTGCATTGTTGGGGAATTTTTGGTGGAAATCTTTCTGTGGGCTCGGGGCAATTTAGAAGATTCTTAAAATATTTAGAAAGTTCTTTGCAATTTTCTTGGTTGTTAAGAGCCAACTGTCCATTTTCCTTCTTGAAGCAAAGATTCTGGGGTTGGTACCCCTTTATTTTGGTTTTAAAAGTTTTATAAAAATTTCTGGTATTGTATTTCTGAAAATCTTCTTCAATTTCTAAGAGTTGACTATTCTCTACAATATTACTTTTATTGTAAACCGGTTTTCGGCTTACAAGGCCATCTCCAGACATTTACCGAGTATTATCACCAAAGAAGTTAAATGTTAGCTGACAACATTGGAAGAGAAGTAACACATCTAGACTGATGTAGAAACATACAGTAAGTAACATCTTTGCAATGAAAAAGTAAAAACTGAACTGTACATGAATAAAAATGGACTAGACAGGAAAAACTTTAGCACAAAATTGGAATAGCATGCCTACCTAACAGTTTCTATTAACAAACAAAACTAATAAAATAAAATAAAATTAGTACTAGACAAGGCATCATCAGGAGTTATGAAACATGGAGAGTGATACACAACAAATTAAAAGAAGAGACAGTTATCAATGTAAATACAGAATACATAAGGAACTGAAGCAATATCAATAAGATAAACAGAAATAAATAAATGCAGGGAAATTGAGGTGTTTGAGGGAACCTACAGTCTAAGAGTGTGGTGGTACTGCATATTAACATTATAATCAAAGCAGTGGCTGTGTAACAGTTTTCATTAAATAAATGAGCAAAGTAAAATGTGAACAGTATTTGATGAGACAACCACAATGGGTGTTAAACATGGACAGTAACAAGTACCAGTTAAAAGAAAGCCTTAACTATTGAAACTGCAGTCTATGTGAAATACAAAGACAACTTCAACAAAACAAAACAACTTAATGAATACAGGAAAATGGGAATATGTAGGAAGAGAGAGTGTGGGAAGTAATGAACAACAAAGATGGTTATATGAAGTTTAGGAGAGGGGAAGTGTTGAGCTGTGTCTGGTCATTTAGGATGAGATCTGGACTGTGAGCAATGTTGTTCTACCAAGAACCGACGGAAGATTCTGTTAATATGATAAAGAGTGTTCTTTGTTGTTTGTATACATGTAGCTATTAGTTTTTAAATCATAATTACAGATATTTGAAAAAATACATAAATTACGAATTCATACCTTTTTACCTTGATACTGTATTTATAGCAGAAAAAGAGACTGGAATATGTCATTGTGAGTAGTGACAATAGACACGCTGTTTTTGAAGTGTTTTGAGTTACTCGAAGTTTGTCACTTCCTAGTTATCAAGACTTTTGATATTGCCTTTCACAGAGAGTATTAAACAATTATAGAATGTGCCAGCAGAATATTGGCTCGTTTTCAAGGCACCTCCACCTTTTTGTCGTTTGCAAAACCAAATATAGTTTTGTAGGTGGTTTCAAACAACTTTTTTTTAATGAAAACTAAATTGTTTACAGAAGACTCTTATCTTGTAAAATTGTGGTAAAAGTAACCATTTGTTATGTTTTTAGAAAAATCGTCAACTTTGCCCTCAATTTGTAAAATATTGGAAATCGGTAGGAGGATTTAATTGTATATTCTAAGACAAATTGGTAAGTTATTATGATCAATGTTTCATGTGTATCTCAGAATCATTTCCAGAAATATAAAAACCTGAATTATACACTAATTTCGAGTGTGTATTTTTTCTTCATATGTCTTTGCTTCAAATTATGTGCAAATCGCTCAGGAAATCTTTTATTATTGTTGTTATTATTATTGGTATTATTTCACTTAAGAGAGTGCAAAAATTGTACAAGTTGACTCGGTCCTGTTTCTTTCAAAAAATTTTACTGGAGATATTATGTCTGAAAAGTGCTAACAACACATGGGCGCACTGCTGATGGGTGTGCTAAGGGCTCAAACAAATGGTTATAGCTCCGGAAGTGTTGAATTAATAATGGTGAAACTTTACCAATGTTCAATTGTACAATTGTTTGTACAAAATTTCATCAAAATCTGTGATGGTCATGAGGGAATCTTTAGAACAGTTTTTGTGAAATGACCCATTTGATACACTGATCTGATGTAAAAACAAATGTATTATGTACAGTGGAACATTACAAATGCAGTATATCATAAGACTTATTGCACTGCTGTGCACACAAAATGTTTGTATTTAATTTTTGTTAGTAATATTGTGTATTCTAATATAGGTAATGGTTTGAGAATGAACAAAAAGTTCAAAACTAGTCACTAGTAAAATATCGTTTGTAACTTTGACAGAAACCTTAATTAAATTTATTTATTTACATGTCAAGTTCCGTAGGACCAAATTGAGGAGCAGATCTCCAAGGTCATGGAACGTGTTAGTACATGAACTTACAACATGAAAGTAATAACAGATAAAAATAAATGTTCATGAACCTGAAAGAAAATCAGCTTAATTTTTCAAGGAACTCCTCGACAGAATAGAAGGAGTGACCCATGAGGAAACTCTTCAGTTTTGATTTGAAAGCGCGTGGATTACTGCTAAGATTTTTGAATTCGAGTGGCAGCTTATTGAAAATGGATGCAGCAGTATACTGCACACCTTTTTGCACAAGAGTTAATGAAGTCCGATCCAAATGGAGGTTTGATTTCTGCTGAGTATTAACTGAGTGAAAGCTGCTTATTGTTGGAAATAAACTAATATTGGTAACAAGAAATGACAATAAGGAATATACATATTGAGAGGCCAATGTCAAAATACCCAGACTCGTGAACAGAGGTCGACAAGAGGTTCGTGAACTCTCACCTCTTATTGCCCGAACCGCCCGTTTCTGAGCCAAAAATATCCTCCTAGAATGGGAAGAGTTACCCCAATACATAATACCATACGACATAAGTGAATGAAAATAAGCAAAGTAGACTAATTTACGTGTCGAAGTGTCACTCACTTTCAATACCGTTCGAATAGTGAAAATGGCGGTATTAAGTCTTTGAACAAGATCCTGAACGTGGGCTTTCCACGACAGCTTACTATCTATATGAACACCTAGAAATTTGAACTGTTCAGTTTCACTAATCATATGCCTGTTCTGTGAGATTAAAACATCAGGTTTTGTTGAATTGTGTGTTAGAAACTGTAAAAACCGAGTCTTATTGTGATTTAACGTTAGTTTATTTTCTACAAGCCATGAACTGAGGTCATGTACTGCACTACTTGAAACCGAGTCAATGTTTCACACAACATCCTTTACTACCAAGCTAGTGTCATCAGCAAACAGAAATATTTTAGAGTTACCCATAATACTACAGGGCATATCATTTATATAATCTTAACAGGAGTGGTCCCAACACTGATCCCTGGGGCACCCCCCACTTGACAGTACCCCACTCAGATCCCACATCACAGCCGTTATCAACATTGTGAATAATGACCTTTTGCTGCCTGTTGCTAAAGTAAGAGGTGAACCAATTGTGAGCTACTCCCCTTATTCCGTAATGGTCCAACTTCTGGAGCAATATTGTGAGATCAACACAGTCAAATGCCTTTGTTAAATCAAAAAATACGCCAAGCGTTTGAAACTTTTTGTTTAGCCCATCCAGTACCTCACAGAGAAAAGAGAATATAGCATTTTCAGTTGTCAAACCTCTTCTAAAGCCGAACTGTACATTTGATAGCAAATCGTGTGATACAAAATGATCAATTAACCTTACATACACAGCCTTTTCGATAACTTTTGCAAACACTGATGGCATAGAAATAGGTCTAAAATTATCTACATTATCCCTTTCTCCCTTTTTATAAAGCAGTTTTACTACTGATTACTTTAATCGCTCAGGAAACTGACCATTCCTAAAGGAAAAATTACAAGTATGGCTAAATACAGGGCTAACATGTGCAGCACAGTACTTTAATATTCTACTAGACACTCCATCATAACAATGAGAGTCCTTAGTCTTCAGTGATTTAATTATTGACTCAATCTCCCTCTTGTCTGTCTCACAGAGGAGTATTTCAGACGTCAATCTCGGAAAGGCATTTGCTAAGAAATTTATATGATTTCCTGTAGAAACTAAATTTTTATTTAATTCACCAGCAATGCTCAGAAAATGGTTGTTAAATACTGCACATACATCTGATTTATCAGTAACAGAAATATTATTACTGCGAACTGACTTTATATCGTCAACCTTGTGCTGCTGGCCAGACACTTCCTTCACAACTGACCATATGGCTTTAATTTTATCCTGTGAATTAGCTATTCTATTTGCATACCACATATTTTTTGCCTTGCTAATAACATTTTAAGCGCCTTACAATACTGTTTGTAATGGGCTACTGTAGCTTGATTGTGACTACTTCTAACATTTTGATATAATTCCCGCTTTGTTCTACATGATATCCTTATCCCACTAGTCGGCCAACCGGGCTGTCCATTACTGCTAGTACCCCGTTTAGAACGTTCTAATGGAAAGCAACTCTCAAAGAGCATGAGAAATGTGTTATGGAAAGCATTGTATTTATCATCTATATTATCAGCACTATAAACATCTTGCCACTCTTGTTCCTTGACAAGTTTTGAAAAACTCTCTATTGCTGTTGGATTAACTTTCCTACGTAGTTTGTAATTAAATACGACATTGGTTTGAGTACAAAAACCTTTTAGTGTTAAAATGTGTGCATCATGGTCTGAAAGGCCATTTACCCTTTTACTAACAGAATGCCCATCTAGTAATGAAGAATGAATAAAAATATTGTCTATGACTGTGCTACTGTTCCCCTGCACCCTAGTTGGAAAAAACACAGTTTGCATCAGATCATATGAATTTAGATCTATCAACATCCTTTTTCTTGCACAATCATGTACAAAATTAATATTGAAGTCACCACATATAACTACTTTCTGGTACTTCCTACAAAGCGAATGAAGAACCTTCTCTAGCTTAAGCAAAAATGCTCTGAAGCTGGAGTTAGGGGACCTATAAATAACAGCAATTAGAAGTTTAGTTTCATTAAATTCAACAAATGCTGCACAACTTTCAAATATCTGTTCAGTGCAGTGTCGTGATACGTCTATGGACTCAAATGAAATACTGTTTTTTACGTACAGAGCCACTCCCCCACCCCGCAAGGAACTCCTTGAGAAACAGCCAGCTAATCTATAGCCTGGTAAAGGAAGCCTCTGAATTATCAAATTATTTAAGTGGTGCTCTGATATACCAATAATTTCAGAGTTAACATCTATTAGCAGTTCACTAACTTAATCTCTAATACCTCTTATATTTTGATGAAATATGCTAAATTACAGATATATTGAGCCAATGTTGACACCAACCCAATGTTGGAAGTACATAAATAACTGATAATTGCCAAAGTAGAGAGGATATAAAATGTAGACTGGCAAAGGCCAGGGAAATTTGTTAGCATTGAATACAGATGTAAGTATCTGAGAGTCTTTTCGGAAGTTATTTTACTGGATTGTGGCCATGTGTGGAAGTGAAACATGAACAGGAAAAAGCGTAGACTGGCTCTAGAAGAATGCTGCAGATTAGATGGGTAGGTTGTGCAACTATTGAGGAGGTACTGAACAGAATTGGGGGAACAAGAAATTTGCGGCACAACTTGACTAAAAGAAGGAATTTGTTGACAGGACACTTTCTGAGACATCAAGGGATACCAGTTTAGCATTGGAGGGAAGTGTGTTAGGAAAAATTGTAGAGGGAGACAAAGAGATTAATGCGGTAAGCGAGTTCAGAAGGATGTAGGGCACATTAGTCACTCAAAGATGAGTAGGCTTGCACAGGATAGAGTAGCACGAAGAGAAGTCGCAGTAATTTAGTTTCCTTTTTCAGTATTCTAATAAATAGTTCTAGATCCAGTAGTAACAATACAACATGTGCCACCGCTTCACCCATAGGGTGCCGATAACCTCGCCATCGAGCACCTGTAAACGTGAAACACACACGTTACATCGGATCATGGTTTACTAGTTTCTCTACAACCCATTTCCTCCAATAGTAGCTGTGCAGGGTAGCCACACGGTCTGAGGCACCTTGTCACGGTCCGTGTGGCTCCCCCTGTCGGAGCTTCATGTCCTCCCTCGGACGTGTGTGTGTGTGTGTGTGTGTGTGTGTGTGTGTGTGTGTGTGTGTGTGTGTGTGTGTGTGTGTGTGTTTTGTCCATAGTGTAAGTTCGTTTAAGTTAGATTAAGTAGTGTGTTGGCTTAGAGACCAATGATCTCAGCAGTTTGGTCCCATAAGACCTTACCACAAATTTCCAAAATTTCCTCCAATAGTGGTCAAAGTATGTCTGAGCTATACAGAGATACTGTTTGACAATGGCATAAATAAATACACATAAAATTGTCGTTGTTTATTTTTCAGTGACAGTTTAATATTTTAATTTTATTTCAAAATTCTGTATTACTGCTGGTAACAATAATGAGTAATAATAAATAATAATACTGGCTTTTCAAAAATACAAGATATTGTACTCAGTAATTTTGAAATTACTATGTTTCTGTATTTCACATGAGTACACAAGCAAACAACGCACCAGAAAACTATGTAATGCCAGAAATATTAATTTAATATACATATCATGTCCAGTTCCAATATATGCCAAAGCAGTAATGTAGAATCATTCGCACTTGCGTCTCATATGTGCTATTCTTTACAGATGCACTGCATTTCCCCAGAACCCTTCCAACAAATCTGAATCTTCGATTAGCCTTCCCTAATACTAATTTTATATATTCAACAGTAGTACGTACCTACATGATGTGAAATGTTCCTGTTTTCTTTCTGTTGTGGGCATTATATTACATCTATTCATATTTAAAATGAGCTGCCAAATATTATGCTGAGTGCAGATTTTGTCTTTCTGCAACTCACAGTGATATTTGCTGGTAGACAAAATTATTGTCAGAAAACAACTTAATAGTTCTGCTGTACCTACCAGGTAAACAGTTTGAGTATATTGAGAATGTCGAGGGTCCTATTTCTCTTGCTCGGGGCACACCTGCCATTACTTTTGTTTGTATTAAATATTCAGTATCCAGTATAACATACTCATTCTGTTAGTAAAATATATTATATGTTTGTGAAATCATACGTTTGTGAAGACACTCCATTCGATCGTATTTTGGTCAACGGTTGAAGAAGTGGTACAGTGTCGAAAGACTTCCGGGCAACTAGGAATGTGGGTTAACAAGTATTTCACGGAACATGGCATCCGATGCAGAACTTCTATTTCTGTGCACTAGCACTGTGAATATAATAATGAATACGGAGAATAAGTGGAGAAAGGAACGTAGGTGGTGAGTCGTAACTTTCTAAATAAACGGGGTAGTCATGGAGCTTACACTTCTGTGATGCGTGACCTTAAACTTCAGGACAGACAGGACTTCAAAAATTTTTTTTGTATGTCTTCGATGGACTTTGAAGTATTACTAAAACAGCACAGTACTACACACTGAAGGATACAAATTTTCAGGAGGCTGTAACCCCTGCTGAACAACTTGCTGTTACATTACACTTCTTAGATACTGGAGATTCGTACAGCTCCTTAATGTGCATGCATAAGATTTCCAAATCCATAATCAGTGAAATAATACCAAAGGGGTGTCAGGCTATTATAAATGTACTTCAAAGAGAAATTGAGGTACCGTAAGAACTTATTTTTATTGATTACTTAGAACAAAATACCACTGATGTTAACACTCAGATGTAGGGATTTAACTGTTTTCTCTTAAAATACAAACATTTTCTGTTTCCTTTTGCTGCCCCTCATGAACATTTGTTGGCATTAAGTTTATTTCTGTAATTTCACTGTGTTAAAATTTCTTGTAGTTTTTCAAGTTTTTCCTCGATAGTTAAGTCCTGGATTTTCTCTTGCAGTATGGTAACACTTTTTTATTGTGAAATTCTCGTAGTTCACAAACAATATATTTTGAAAATGATGTCAATTTATCATCAGAGGAGGTTATCACTTGTCCTGTTTAAAACTTCAAGTGCAGCATTGGCAGACAAATTAATATGAATAATTTTCGCTTTCTTCTGCGGTGGAATTTGGGGTTGCTCCAAATGTGTACTAGAAGTATTACAAGTACTCGCATTACTCATACTTCGTATTTCTTCCAGTTGTGAGTCATCGTCTTCTCTTACTTCTTCAGGTGTACCCTAAAAAATGGAAAAAATGTTCAGAATCTTTGTTTACTTTTTTCAGGTACCGCAAACTGAAGCAGAATGGGAGAAAATTGCACAACAATTTGAGTTTCGCTGTAGTTTCCCTCACTGCATAGCGCTTTAGATGGAAAACACGTTCGAATTTTAACCCTGCTGATGCTAGAAGCACTTATTACAGCTATAAAGACACTTTTAGCAATGTGATAATGGCATTAGAGGATGCCGATTACCAATTTCTTTATGCAGATGTGGGAGTGCAAGGACGTATTTTGGACGAAGGTGTATTTAACCGAACAACTTTTAACAAAGCCCTTCAAGCAGGCGAGGTGCACCTACCAGAACCAGAGCCTCTGTCTGGAAGAGAAGTGTCCACACCTCTACGTAATTGTTGCTGACAATGCCTTTGCACTACAAGAACACATAATGAAACCCTTTCCAGGTAATCATAACAAAGGCAGCACAGAAAGAGTATACAATTACAGACTCTGTAGAGCCCGAAGAGTCATCGAAAATGCCTTTGGGATACTGTCGTCTGTTTTTCGAGTTCTACAAAAACCTATTCATTTTGACCCCCATAAAGTGACTGTTGTAGTTTTGTGCGGCATTTATCTTCACAACTTCCTAAGAAGAAATCGAGAAGCTCGCCTAATTTATTCACCACCAGGCAGTTTTGATTCTGAAAACCTAGAAATAGGGACTGTAGAACCTGAGAGATGGAGAGACAATCCACCACTTACATTGCAATCAAAAATCGGCAGAAATGTTGCTGAAGACGCAAAGCAAGTGAGAAATGAGTTTGCAGCATATTTTTCACTGCTGAATGACAAGTGGAGTGGCAACATTTGTTTGCTTAGTGTCAAAGATGGTTCAGTGATCGTTCATCGAAAATACTTCTTTTCAGGCACTACAGCAAAGAACACATTCACATTCATCAGTGTTACATAAATAATCATGAGAAATAAATATGCTCTTTCTTATATCAAACATGGATAAACTCTCTCTTGGTGTGTTTATATCCTTCATGAGTAGCAGTGAATTGCAGGCATACCACTTAGATATGTAAACATCATCTCTCCCTGATCATGACGGCTTTGTCATTGATTTATTATATTCCCGCAGGAATTGAGATCTTAAATTATGGCGTTTACTGTCCATCTCTTTCTCAGAAACGCTGAATAAACACGCTAACTGATGAATTTCATCCCGTTTGGCGTCGTGATTTTTATAATCGGGGATGATGGAGCCCACAAAGAACGCCTTTCATGAAATTCTTCAGTTAGTTTCATTGTGTTGTTCTTCGTCCACTCCATCTTCACAAACGGAAGCAAAATTGGACGAGATTACAAGTTATAACACTAACTGCTACGTAAAATACGTTTTATCGCTTGGCGAATGGAGACGCACATGTGCTGGAACAGAGTGTTTATCGGAATTCTAGTGTCGATGATGCAGGTACAGCTTGCAAGAACTTGGGGCATGTGCCACACCTCATCAGCTACATGTGCCAGGCACAAATCTCCGTGACAAATACCTCAGTGTGAACGTAGCTTAACAAGGCACAAATTTATTTATTTATTTATTCTTTGCCCATGGACTCCAGCTGAAAATCCAGCTGACAGTATTGGGTGTGTCATACAATAGGCTATTAACATCAAACCCGGTTTGGTTATATATAAATAAACAAATAATTAAACAAAAATAGTCTATAAGCATGCGAAGGTATTACATGTTTCACATTATATATACACACAAATCCAAACAACATACAGAAATGATAATTTTTAAAGGTACATTTCAGTAATGATATAACATATTTAAACACCATCTTAGTATTCACTCACACTGTATATACATTTCTCTGTGAGATATAGTTTCAAATGATTTTTAAAACAGTTTAGGTCTGTTTCTTTTTTAATGATTTTGCCTGCTTCTTCAGGGGCAGTTATAGACAGTTTTAGATTTCTGTTTATCATTTCCTCTTGTACCGTGTTTGTGTACATCTTTATTTAGGAGGTGTTTATCGCTTGACCTTACTGCCATTATGTTTTGGTATATGTACAGTGAATATACTGTCGTAATATTATAGAGTACAAAAGCTAGCCTACAGGTCTGTCTTGGTGGTATTTTTGCAATGCACCTCACTGCCCTTTTTTGAATTGTGAATATACTTTTTAAGCAGTCAGCTTGTGCACTTCCCCATATATGAACTGAATAAGACAAATGGGGGAAGACAAGTCCATAATACACTGATCTGAGGACTTTATCATCCACAGTCTTTGCTGTTTTATGCACGATGAAGATCTGTTTCTTTTTTTTTTTTTTACCCAGTGCATCTATGTGCTCCCCCCATGCCAAATGTTTGTCTATTGTAGTTCCTAGAAAGTTTGTGCTGGTTACTTCTTTAATAGTCTTTCCATTTATATTAACATTTATATTATAATTTTCACTATGCTTGGTCTGAAATACTACATTCATTGTTTTAGACTGATTCATAAACAGGTTGTTTTGTGTTAAATATTTATTTGCATTTTCGATATTCAGGAGTGCTTCCTTCTCAAGCTGCTCCTTTGTGTCAGCTGTGCAAATTATTGTTGTGTCATCAGCATACATTATAAGTTTCTGATTTATATAGCTAGGGAAGTAATTTACGTAGAGTATAAATAGTTTCTGATCTGTAGTTTGCTATATTTCCCCCACTAGTATGTCTGATTTGTGTGCATTGTTTCCTATTTGTAATGTATGTCATAGCATTTTCCTCTAATTCCATACTGATATAATTTCATCATTAATTTTGAGTTGTTCACACAATCAAATGCCTTAGATAGGTCCATAAAAATCCCACAAGTCTTTTGTTGCCTGTCAAGTAAATTAAGAATGTGCTCAATTATATCTGTCGATGCTGTTTTTGTTGACTTCCCTTTTCTGAAACCATGTTGTGATGAATGCACTATACTGTACTTTGTTATAAAACTTACAATTCTATTCTTTATTATCATTTCATAGATTTTAGCAAATGTTGAGATCAATGATATTGGCCAGTAATTTCCTGATTCATCCCTGTTCCCTTCCTTAAATATTGGCTTCACTTTACTTACTTTCAGTGAATCTGTAAATATACCTTCTTCTATCACAGCATTCAGCATGTGTGTCAATGGTTTTAATATACATTCTCTGCATTCCTTTATGAGATGTGACGTGACACCATCCAAGCCAGATGAATGTTTAATTTTAAGTTGTTTTATTAGGTTTGACACTTCTGTATCTGTTGTAGGTATGAAAACCATAGTATGATTTGTATGTGAGGGGGTTTAACAATTTACTTACTGCATTTGTTTTATTTTGTCTTATTAATTTGTCTGCTACAGTAATATAATATCTGTTAAAAGTATTGGCTATTTCTAGAGGGTTTGCGTTGCTTTTCCCACTTATCAGTGGGCAGATGTCCTCTGCCCGATTTGTTTCTTTTCCTCTCTCTTCAGTAATGAAAGACCATAAACCTTTTGTGTAGTTCTTTCCCTTATCTATAGACATCCTGATGAATGATGCTTTAGTTTCTCTGATAAAACTACAGTACTCTTTCTTTTTTATTTTATACAGTGTGTTGTAGGCCTCAGTATTTTTGTTTTGTTTGGAGAGGTCATAATACACTCTCAGATTATTCCTGGCATGGATTACTTCTCCAGTCACCCAGTTTTTTGTTGTTGTTGTTGTTGCTTTTTGACAAGCCTTTTACTAACAGGACATGTAACCTTTTTTAGCAGACTTATGTAATGTGGGTAGTTCTGTCTTCTCATCTCCCATATCTTCTGCACTGAATCACTAGTCTTTATATTTATGTCTATCATGATTGCAAAATGGTCTGCTGATGAGTTTATTACCTGTGTGTCACAACAGCATGTAGGAATATTTGTTATTACATGATCAATTATAGTTTCACTATGCTTTGTTACTCTGGTTGGTTTATCTGTTTTTATTTTTAGATTGTATATGCTCAATAAGTCCAGTAGCGTCTTAGTATTGACTGTATTTTTACTTGTGTCTATGTTCAGATCTCCTATAATGATCAAATGAGCATATGTTTTTCAGAGGTTTTGGATTATATCTTCCAGCTGTTCAAAGAAGGTGTTAATTACACCATTTGGTGATTGATACAAACCTAATACACAACATAAATTCCCAGCAATTTTAGTTTCCAGTGCTGTAGATGTATTTTCTATACATATGCAGACGGGCAGATGCGTGGTGTTGCATCTTGGGTACACATAATCAGCTGTGTACACCTCCATCTTAAATACGTCATTTCACTCCCACATCTGCATAAAGAAATTGGTAATCGGCATCCACTAATGCCATTAACACAATGCTGGAAGTGTCTTTATAGTTGTAATAAGTGCTTCCAGCATTAGCAGGGTTAACAATTCAAACATGTTTTCCATCTAAAGCCCCTATGCAGTGAGAGAAATTACAGCGAAACTCAAATTGTCATGCCATTTTCTCCCATTGTGCTTCAGATTGCGGTACCTGAAGAAAGTAAACAAAGATTCTGAACATTTTTTCCATTTTTTAGGGTACATCAGAAGAAGTAAGAGAAGATGATGACTCACAACTGGAAGAAATACAAAGCATGAGTATTGCGAGTACTTGTAGTACTTCTAGTACACATTTGGAGCAACCCCAAATTCCACCGCAGAAGAATGCGAAAATTATTCAAAATAATTTGTCTGCCGATCATGCACTTGAAGTTTTAAAGAGGACCTCCGCGGAAGATCAATTGACTTCATTTTCAAAATATATTGATTGTGCACTACAAGAATTTCATAATAAAAAAGGGTTACCATTCTGCAGAAGAAAATCCAGGACTTAATTTTTGAGGCAAAACTCGAAAAACTAGAATAATTTGAACAGAGTGAAATTACGGAAATAAAGTTAATGCCAATAGACGTTCACTAGGGGCAGCAAATGGAAATAGAAAACGTTTTTATTTTAATAGAAAACAGTTAAATGTCTACATCTGTGTGATAACTTCAGTGGTATTTTGTTGTAAGCAATCAATAAAAATAAGTTCTTTCGGCACTTCAATTTCTCTTTGAAGTACCTTTATAATAGCCTGACACCCTTTTGGTATTATTTCACTGATTTTGGATTTGGAAATCCTATGCATGTACATTAAGGAGCTGTACGAATCTCCAGTAGCTAAGAAGCATAATGTAACAGCAAGTTGTTCAGCAGTAGAGAAGCCTATTGGCTGCTCTCACTTTTGTCATTTTTAGGATTCCATACCTCAGTCAGTAAAAACAGAACCCCTATAGGATCATGTTGTTGTCCATCTGTCTGTCAAGACACCTTAATTAATTAATTAACTAATTTTTTTGCGTGTGTAAACGTTACACAGTATCTGCCTTGGCCATTGTCAACTATTTTGCATCCCCAAATTAAAACTCCTCTCCGACTTTTACTGTCTGATTTATTTAAAATTAATGTAATTAAAATTTTTCATTGCTTTTTAAATAAAGTAAGTTTATAGAACTGATTAATGCCACTCAACGTAAGTAATTTAGATTCTGAAATGAAATAGTCTTCTAAATTGCAAAAAGTATTAGGAAATCAGCAACATTGACGTACAGTCTCATGTACACCAACAAGGGAGCTTCATTTATCTCCAAAAGTAACTAATTACTTTGCTATCTCAGAAAAATTGGATATTTGCTGGCTGAATTACCTAATTATCAGTAACTCAAAACTGTTCAGAAATAGTGGCCAATTTATTACAGTCTGCAAAGACCTTTTTTCCCCAAGCAGTTTCTTAATTATTCACCATGTATCTATCAAATGAAAAGCACAAATTCAAAAAATCAATTTTTCATCAGTTTCCCAAAGGAGGAGTAATTTCTCAGTCTTAATATTTTTGTGCAGTTATACTATATAGTGTAGTCACTGTTTATGGAATATCAATGTTGGGAGTATTACTCTGAAGAAAATACACTATTTTGAAAATTGATTTTTTTGAGTATGTCAAATCAAACACCTTTTAGTCTGTAGTGAACAGCCGAGTCACCAGCCATCTCTGAAAAGATGGACATACAGAAGATTTTTAATTTTTTTTTTTCATTTTGTGGCCTGCAATATCTTTGATAGGAAACTAAATAAAAATCAGAAAATTACATACTTAATAGGACTTTATGATGTAAAACATCAGTATAAATTTCAACTTTGAGCTTCAGTTAAAGTTATGAAAAAAATTACAAATATGAGTAAAAAACGTTTTTTAACATCTGTGGTACGTAGGATGATGGAATAAAAGTATATCAGTTATATAATTTAAACACATCACATTAAAATAATTAACAATTATTTGTTGAGACAGTCCTATGTTAAAAGTTTCAGCAGGTTTGCAGACAGCATCTGCAAGTTGGTGCAGACTCACAGAGAAGCCTCTACAAGTCTATATGTTGTCTGCCCCCTTTTACTAACATCTGTCCTCTCACGCTCAGGTAGCTCTTGAACCATGCAGTTGAAAAATGAAGTCTCATTGCGGATTCTATTGTAGGTCTTAATAAATCCTAAATGTCCGGCCTCAGGTGTGCCATGGAATTTCTGTAGAATATCTAAGCGCATGTGTTTAGGAATCACTGGTATCCACCTCTTTCCAAACGGACCGAAGTTTTTCTTGCAAAGTAATCTATTAACTACCTTAAATTTTCCTTTCACATCCTCTGACTGATTTAAGGCAAGCATTATTTGAGATATCTTAGCGTCCTTCTGCTCAGCAGAGAGATGCTGGAGTGCAGCGAGACAGTCACTATTTTCATCAAGGTCTTGATGGTCTTGCACAGGGTTTCTTGAGAGACAGTCGGCATCTTATTGTTTTCTTCCACTTTTGTACACTGTGGTAATGTCATACTCTTGAAGACATAGTGCCCACCTGGCGAGTTGTTCTGTTGGATGGATACTTAAGACCTGTCAACCAACAAAGTGAATGATGGTCTGTAACAGCTGTGAATGCTCTTCCATAGAGATACTGTCAAAATTTGCACATGGCCCAAATCACAGCAAGACATTCTCTTTCTGTAGTTGAGTAGTTTCTCTCGGCTTTTATAACTGTCCTAGAAGGCTATAACCTTCTCTTTTCCATCCGAAATTTGCACCAGAACAGCACCGATCCCATACCCGTTGGCATCTGTGTGTAGTTCTGTAGGTGCTCTCTCATCATTGAGACCAAGTACAGGGTCAGTCATCAAGAGCTTTTCGCAACACATTGAAAGAATCTTGTTAAGCACCACCCCAGATAAATTTAGCATCAGCTTTGAACAACTCTTGGATTGGCCTGGCTTTGATACAAAATTCTTTGATAAAACGACTGTAATAATAACATAATCCAAGGGAGCTTCTCCCATCTCTAATACTTTTCGGAATAGGAAGTTCCGTTATAGCTCTCACCTTTTCTGAGTGTCGCCGCACACCTTCGTTTGACACAAGGTGTCCAAGTATTTTGATTTCTTTTGCTCCAGAGAGACACTTTCTTGGATTAAGTCTCAGTCCGCTTTGTTCGGCCCTCAGTCTTTTTATGTTGTTGTTGTTGTGGTCTTCAGTCCGGAGACTGGTTTGATGCAGCTCTCCATGCTACTCTATCCTGTGCAAGCTTCTTCATCTCCCAGTACCTACTGCAACCTACATCCTTCTGAATCTACTTATGGTATTCATCTCTTGGTCTCCCTCTGTGATTTTTACCGTCCACGCTGCCCTCCAATACTAAATTTGTGATCCCTTGATGCCTCAGGACATGTCATACCAACCGATCCCTTCTTCTAGTCAAGTTGTGGCACAAACTTCTCCCCAATCCTATTCAATACCTCCTCATTAGTTACGTGATCTACCCACCTAATCTTCAACATTCTTCTGTAGCACTACATTTCAAATGGTTCTATTCTCTTCTTGTCGAAACTATTTATTGTCCATGTTTCACTTCCATACATGGCTACACTCCATACAAATACTTTCAGAAACGACTTCCTGACACTTAAATCTATACTCGATGTTACACTTAAATCTATACTCGATGTTAACAAATTTCTCTTCTTCAGAAATGCTTTCCTTGCCATTGCCAGTCTACATTTTATATCCTCGTATTTTTATACACTCTTCAAAAGTCTCTGAGAACACTATAATGTCATCTAAATAACAAAGACACATCATCCTCTTGAGGTGACTTAGAAGATTCTCCATCATCCATTCAAAAGTTGTTGGTGCATTACACAAACCAAACGGCATTACTTTAAACTCATACAGTCCCTCATGGGTGATGAATGCAGTTTTCTCACGATCAGCCTCATCTACTTCAATTTGCTAGTATCCTGTGTACATGTCCATGGTAGAGAAAAACTTAGCCTTCTTCAGACAATCTAGTGTATCATCAATTGGTGGAAGAGGGTAAACATCCTTATTAGTTATCTTATTAAGCTTCCTGTAATCAACACAAAAGCGCCAACTGTCATCCTTCTTCCTGACGAGGACCACTGGTGACAACCATGGGCTCAGCGAAGGCTGAATGATGTCATTCTTCATCATTTTCTCTACCTCGTCACGAATTATTCTACATTCCATTGCTGACACACGGTATGATCTCTGGTTTATTGGTTGATAGTCTTCTTACTAGTGTGCTGCTTCACCATCGATTTGTCTAATTTGCTCTTCACCTGTGGATTGAAGCATTCAGTGAACTCTTGAAGAATGGCAAGTAGCTTCTTCTGTTGAAATCTGGTGATAGTCGAGCTAGAAGATCTTGTCTCCTAGTGGTAGCACTAATTTCACCAACAAACTCAGCACGGGAGGTTTCTATGACGTTCAGCTATTCTTCAATTAACAGCTCAGCGTTTGCTAGGCACATGCGTGTTGGAAGGATCTGCGATTCTCAGCGACAGTTAACTATCCACAATCCACCAACTCCGTTCTTAATCAAGACGACAGAACCTGGGATCACGAAGTTATTCTCCAGTAGTATGCTTCTCTTACAATCCACTACAAGATCCATGGGTTGATGCATGGCATGATACGTAACAGTTACCTTTCTAGTGCTGACTGCAGGAATGATCTCTTCATCCAGCAAACATAGTCTTCACACACTCGGCTGCGCATCTTCCTGTACAGAGAATTTCATTACGTCTAGCATAATCTTCGAGTGACCACAATCTATAATTGCCGGAGAATCTTTCAAGAAGTCCCATCTGAGAATGTCATGACTACACTCTCGTAAGGCTATGAATTCTAAGGGCTGTATATGGCCACTTATACCCACACGAATGGTACATCTTCCTGTAGGTTTTACGTATTTCCCATTAGCCACCTTCAAAAGAGATGTTTTGCTGTCGACGAATACGGTTTTCCTGCAACTGGCTGCGGTACGTCTCCGAAATGACTGAAGATGATGCTCCAGAGTCCACAAGAGCTTGGGCTAGTCAGCCATCCATTAGGATATGAACGTAGTTTCCTATCATTTTTGTAGTGATCGATGGCGGAGGATTTTTCTCTTCAGCGGCCTCACCTCCAAGGAAGGTCGTACCCTTTAGTTTTCCAGGTTGTGGTGGCTAGGTGATTGGCTGGAGCTTCAAAACGATTATGAAGACCTTATCAGCGTGTTGGGGAGCGTCCTCTCCAGCAGCTAGCTTGCAGTGATGGTGACCTACGTCGTGCTACACCCCCATCATCTTGTTCATCTTCGTCCTCCTGGAGTTGGCGTTGGCTAAGATCGGTCTGCTATCTTCTGGTGCGGGTGTCATCAGATAACCACCGCCTTTCTCAACAATATCGCACCACATGTCCCAGTCGTCTGCAGTGGAGGTCTACTGGTTGGTTATCCTGGGTCCTCCAGACGTCAATCTTCCTTAGTGCCCAAACAGGTCCCTTATGCGGCATTGTAGGAACGTAACTCTGCTTGGGTCTCGACGTTTTCACCATTTTAAAGGGAAATGAAGGACGGGAGATTGGGTTCAACGTCTGTTCCAATTTATCTCGTGTGACCTCTTGAAGCGTCTCGGTTTTTTGCTCGCTATGCTATCCAAGTGCCTTCTGAACTTCCTCTCTCTCTGTCTGATGAAGAACACTTGTGAAATCAGTTGCTGCCTCCATCACGTACATCGATATGACTTTTGGAAGCCATTCAAACTTCTTGCGTGTAATTCTTTTTTGATGCATTGTCTCGATATACAGGAACCATTTTATGAAATAGTCTGCTGTCGAAACCTCCTTCTGGACTAGGGCTTGATACATGTCCTCAGCAACACCCTGCATGAGATGTACAACCTTATCTTCCTCCTCCATTCTAGGATCCACTATTTTACACAGCTCTAAGACGTCTTGAATGTAGGATGCTGTAGTTTCTCCTGGGCGCTGTGCCCTGAACTTTAATTTATCTTCAGCCTTGCACTTCTGTCATTGTGTGTCGCCGAAATACTTGCACAGTTCTGCCTGGAATACCTCCCAGCTTGTGAACTTCTCCTTGTTGATCTCATACCATTGCTTGGCAGCACACTCTGAGTAGAAAAATACGTTAGCCAAACAGACGGTGTCATCTCATTTCTTAAATTTGGCTATATGCTTATATACCTTCAGCCACTTATTTGGATCTTGGTCATTGTCACCAGAGAACCCGGAAGGATGTCTCATGTGGTGGCACACAGTTGCTATCATCGAAACGTCATCTTCTTCTTCTGTCTCCGATAGATTGTGATCTGTTGAATATGGCTCGAACTCGGTTTCTCGCCATGTAAACGGGGGCTCTGTCGTGTCCTGATGGGAGCCAGTGTGTCGTCGATAATGTGCACTATCACAAGTTCCAGTACCCAGTGTCTCCACCAGAATAATGTCACATAGGAGAAGGTTTAATGAGATGAATGTCGAACACTAAATTCACTTAATGAAGGTTTATTCAGCACTTGCACATACATGAGTGTGGAGCAAACTTCCTCCGGCCAGAACACATATTGTATATATACAGCTACAAAACATTCCAGTACGATGACTCTTGACATTTGTGGATACTTCTAGAATGTACTCGAACCGTATATAGAAACTAAAATTGTACAATCCAGGTGAGTTTTGAACTCACGACCCTCTATGCAACAGTTTAGTAACATATCCCCTACACTATGGTGCTACACAGTTTCTTCTGCGACAGTATTGTTACAGAACTCTGTCATCCATTTTTTGGTACATATACCGTAAGTGAAAGTTTTGATGGAAGGAGAGGAGTTTGTATAGGAGGTCGGAGAGTGGAATGTATAAGATTTCCAGACGACATGGTTGTGATGGCAGAGAGTGCAAGAGAGAGAGGGAACAAATGTTAGATGATCTAAACAAAAAATTAGAAGAATATGGAATGAAGATTAACAAGAAGGAAACGAAAAGCATGGTAATTGGAGGAAAGGGGATAAAATGCCGCATGAAAATAGGGGGAGAGGAAATAGAGCAAGTGAATAACTTCAATTACTTGGGAAGTGTAATAATGGATGATATGTATTGCTCAACAGAAATTAGGAAAATAATTGCAATGCCAAAAGAAGGATTCAAGAGAAAACAGAAATTACTTTGTGGTTCACTGAACAAAGATCTGAGGAAAAGACTTGCCAAATTTTACATCTGGAGCGTTGCACTATATGGTGCGGTGACCTGGACGTTGAGGAAGGAAGATGAAAGAAGATTGGAGGCACTAGAAATGTGGATATGGAGAAGAACGGAAAAAGTGAAATGGGAAGACCGAGTAGGAATGAAGAAGCATTAAGAAGAGTTGGAGAAGAAAGAAACATGCTGAAAGTCATCAGAAAGAGAGAACAGAAGTGCACTGGACATTGTTTGAGGAGGGACTGTTTATTGAAGGAAGGAGTAGAAGAAATGACGGAGGGAAAAAGGGGAAAAGGAAAAAGAAGATATCAAATGCTGGACAATATCAAAGGAGACAAATATTCAGAAATGAAAAGACTGGTTATGGACAGACAAAAGTGGAAGAAGCTTAACCCATGACAAGACCTGCCATAAGGCAGAATACCATACTACCACTAATACTACTACTACTACTACTACTACCGTAACTCAGGATGAATTCCATCAGGCCCTGGTACCTCTTCCACTTTCATGTCTTTGAGTGCCAGTGTCCTTTTCTTATACTGAATGACTGGGAAAATACAATCTAGTCTGGAGTAGATGACTTCAGAACTGTATGTTCGTGTTTGATATGTGTGGTGTGTGCTTTTTCCTGTGGGGTTCTGGAAGAAATCATGACTTGTTTTGCAGCCTCATCTGGGAGCAGGGTAATTTATCTTTTGAATCCTTTAGATGTCCGTTTGATTCCTTTAAAGGTGACCAGGCTTGTCTGCTATATCTCTCAAAATCCAGGTTGGTGACTGATTCTATCTGTTTCTTGTGTTGAGCATCGTCCAGTATGCATAAGTTTTCACACTCAGCATTCGATCCTGGTATGTACGCGTTGTGGATAGGGATGGTCTCCATTGCTGTTTCAGTCATTGCTCTTGTGAGTGTTGGTAGTTTTCAACAGCAACTGGTATTCACCCTTGGCATTTGTCAAGATGGTTGAAGAGATTGTTCCAGTCTGCCATCTTAAAATTCCATCACAGATGGGAATAGGACCAGATAAGGGGGATGCTTATTGTTTTTTCAATTACAGCTAGGCAGGTTTGGCTGTGTGGGAAGTCTCAGAGTATTCTGCAGTGGTATGTTCTCATTGTTTTGCTTACGAAGCATAAATCCGGATCGTATTTTCGGCTCCTAGCTGCTGGTTTAGAAGAGTCTTTCTCTTTTGCATCAAATCGTAGAAATAGTTACCTTAGGTGTTGTGTCTCGCCGATCTTTCAAAGTGCCGCCGCGCTGTTAAGCGCGCCCTCTACATTCGGCGCTGTCTGCCAGCCATGCAGCAGCAGCAGCAGCAGCACCACCTAAGCGGCTAGCCAGCCAGCGGCCGCTAGACTTGGACTGAGGTATGATTTGACTGTTAAAGTGTACACACGTCTTACTCTGTTTACTTGATCTGTGACTTTCATGTATTGCGTCTTCCTTGAAATATATTTGTTCAACTTGAAGTTATAAACAATTGGCGACAAGGATGGGAATTTTCTTTTCCATCGTTGACCCACATGTTTCCATGGTTACTTTAGAGCAACTATTGCAATGTCTCATAGAACAGCAAACGCTTCTCACAAATGCGATTCGTCATTTCGTCGCGGCATCAAATGCGGGGCGTCTCTCGTCGTTGTCTCTACCTACTTTTCCTTCTTACAACGAGACGGCGGAAGACTGGTCTGATTACGAGAAACTTCTTCGACAGCACTTCTTGGCATTTCATGTCGCAGACGAACAAACATGTAAGTCTCTGTTCCTTTCATGGATTTCACCTCAAATGTATCGGTTGTTGTCGCAATTGGCTCCTTTGAAAGATCCTGCGTCTATGTCCTTTGCTGAAATGTGCTCACTTCTGTCCGTCTATTTTCGAAAGCAAACGCATGTGGTAGCCTCTCGTGTTTCCTTTTATCGTTGTCAAAAACAACCGAATCAATCCTATCGCGCTTGGGCTCCTGTACTTTACGGACTCAGTAGAAAGTGTCAGTTTGTTACTGAAGTTCACAAAGAATCCTATGCCGATTCCATGGTACGGGATGCTATTATCCGACAAAGAAGTTAGGCAACGTGCCCTTCAGTTGGCAAATCCGATTCTAGATGAAGTCCTATCCATTGCTCAGTCTTTTGAAATTTCTCGTGCCACTGGAGCACAAATAGAGGCCTGGGGTGACGTCGGGGAAATACAACCTCTGTGTGATGTTGACGAAGCGTGTGGCGTATCCCCGCCGGCCGACGTGGCCGCAGTACGCTCCCAAGCGCAGCCTCGGCCTAACCGTAAACTAACCTCTAAAAAACTACAGCAAAACCCACGGCAACTTCCTTCATGTCCGCGGTGTTTTATGGAACATTCACGAGTAGATTGTCCACAACGTTGGGCTGTGGGTCACAAATGCAAAAAAAAAAAAGAAGTGTCATGTGTCATCCGTTTGCAAATCTGACCGCATACATGATGATCATGAACATGACGCTGATTCTGTGTTGTCTGTCAGTTGTACTTCTTCCCTTTCAGGGAAGTTATTCCTCACTGTCCATATACTTGGCCGAGATGTTCGCATGCAGGTGGATACTGGTTCTGCTGCCACTATCATCAATTCTCAGATGTATCTTCAGTTGGGTTCCCCAATCCTGTTACCACTCACTAGGCAATTACGGACTTACAACAAACAGAAGATTTCTCTCTTGGGACAATTTGATGCTGAGGTATCTTACAAATCTGTCGTTCGCACTGTTCCCATATTTGTGGTCGGTCATAGTAACGCAGAGAATCTTTTTGGTTATGATGCCTTTCGCGTTTTTGGGTTCTCCATGGATGACTCTGTCAATATCGTCTCTGATGCTATTCCTTATGCTCAATTGGATTTGTCGACGACATTTTCGTCCCTTTTTTCTCCTGGGTTAGGCCGTGCAAAGGACTTTGAAGCTCATATCACACTCAAACCCACTGCTTGGCCTAAGTTTTTTCGGGCTCGGCCCATTCCTGTGGCCCTTCGTGATCAGGTCAAATGGGAGCTTGATCGTCTCACTGCTTCAGGGGTCTTGCTTCCTGTCACTTCCAGTAAGTGGTCCTCTCCTGTCGTCGTCGTTGCTAAACCAAATTGTGATATTCGTCTCTGTGGCGATTTCAAAGCCACTGTAAATGCTCAATGCCTTATTGACACTTACCCTATGCCTCTACCTGAAGAACTGTTCACTAAACTTGCTGGAGGCCAGTAGTTTTCTAAACTTGACCTGTCAGAAGCTTATCATCAACTTCCTCTCAACGCTGCTTCCCGACAGTTTCTGGTCCTTAACACACCTTTCGGCCTCTATCAATACCAACGATTGCCATTCGGGGTTGCCAGCGCCCCTGCTCTCCTTCAGTGATTCTTGGAGCAATTACTGCTCACTGTCCCTGGGTGTATAAATTACCAGGACGACATTTTGTCACTGGCTCCACCACTGACGACCATCTTCAAAATCTCCGCACACTTTTTCATGTCTTACAGACTGCCCGTCTTAAGTGTAATCTTCAGAAATCAAAATTTTTTCAGACATCTATCATGTACTTGGGGTTTCGACTCTCTCCGGATGGTATTCGTCCACTTCAGCAAACTGTCGCTGCGATCGATGCCCTTCCTCGCCCTACATCTGTTAAGGAACTCACTGTCCCTGGGTGTATAAATTACCAGGACGACATTTTGTCACTGGCTCCACCACTGACGACCATCTTCAAAATCCCCGCACACTTTTTCATGTCTTACAGACTGCCTGTCTTAAGTGTAATCTTCAGAAATCAAAATTTTTTCAGACATCTATCATGTACTTGGGGTTTCGACTCTCTCCGGATGGTATTCGTCCACTTCAGCAAACTGTCGCTGCGATCGATGCCCTTCCTCGCCCTACATCTGTTAAGGAACTGCAGGTCTTCATGGGGAAAATAGCATACTATCACAAGTTTTTACCATCACCTGCTTCAGTGGCTCAGCCGTTGCATCGCCTGTTGCATAAAAACGTGCCTTTTCACTGGTCCGCGTCATGCGATGCGGTTTTCCAGAAATTGAAGACTATGCTGAAACAGGCCCCGTGCCTGGCTACTTATCGACCTGGCCAACATCTTGTTCTTGCCACGGATGCCTCTCAATACGTGGTCGGTGCAGTCCTTGTGCACAGTTTTTCTGACAGTTCTGAACAACCCATTGCTTATGCCTCCAAAACGCTCATGGATGCCCAACAAAAGTATTCTCAAATTGAAAAAGAAGCTTTGGCCATTATTTATGCTCTTCATAAGTTTGGTGTTTTTCTCTGTGGATCCAAATTTCATCTTGTTATGGATCACAAACCACTTGTTTCCTTGTTTCATCCATCAACGTCACTTCCCGACAAGGCTGCACACCGCCTCCAGTGTTGGGCTCTTTACTTGTCTCGTTTCAATTATGAGATTCATTTCCAGCCGACAGCTCAACATGCGAATGCTGATGCCCTGTCTCGCCTTCCCATGGGTCCTGATCTGGCATTCGATAGGGACGAACTTTTGTGTTTCCACGTGGATGTTGCTGTGCAGTGGGTTGTGGATGGGTTCCCCATCACTGGGGACCGGCTGGCGACTGCTACGGGTTCTGACCCTACCCTCTCCCGGGTTTTACGCTGTATTCAGAAGGGTTGGCCAGATCGTCCTTCCGCTAAGATCCATTGCGGAACTACTACGCTTTGCGTTACCGCCTCACGGCTAGGGATGGTGTTATCCTCCTTTCCACTGAAAATGCTTCGCCGCATGTTGTGGTACCTGCGTCTTTGCGTGCTTCGGTCTTGCGCCTCCTTCACCAAGGGCACTGGGGTGTCTCTCGCACAAAATCTCTGGCGCGCTGTCACGTGTACTGGTCCAGCATCGACTCTGAAATCGCACTCATGGTCGGCGGCCCTTGTGTGTCACAGGCCGCCGCCCCAAAGTCATCTTTATCACCGTGGCCTTCGCCTGAGAAGCCCTGGGAGTGTATTCATGCTGACTTCGCGGGACCTTTTTTAGGTACTTACTGGCTTCTCGTTATTGACGCCTACTCTAACTTTCCTTTCATTGTCCGTTGCACGTCGCCTACCACCGTGGCAACCACCAATGCTCTAGCTCACATTTTCTCTTTGGAAGGCCTTCCCTCTACTCTTGTTACTGATAATGGTCCGCAATTTGCCTCTTCCGATTTTGCGGATTTTTGTGCCTATCACGGCGTCATGCATGTCACGGCCCCTCCATTCCATCCACAGTCAAACGATGAGGCTGGACGACTTGTCCGCACATTTAAGGCTCAGATGAGGGAACTCCTGACTTCTTCTGCTTCTGCTGATGCGCTTTTCCAATTTCTGGCAACTTACCGTTTCACCCCCATGGGCGACCACAGCCCGGCTGAGTTCTTACATGGCCGACAACCCCGCACGCTACTTCATCTTCTGCGGCCTTCCACCTCACGGCCGCAGGTGCCTTTCCTTGGCCGGTTCACCGCCGACGACCTTGTATGGGTACGGGGATATGGCAGGCGGCCAAAATGGAGTCCTGACCACATCTGACGACACCGTGGCCGACGCCTGTATGAAATCCAGACGGACACGGGTGTTGCAGTGCATCATTCGGACCAGCTTCGGCCTCGTGTGCCGGCAACGCCTGTTCTGGATGCCACTTCACCACCTTCAGCTCTACCTGTCTCTCGGGATACTGGAGTCTCTCATTGCTCATAACGCACTCCTCTCACCATCATATCGGTGCCAGCACAAGAACTGACACCACCAGGAGACGTGCCCATGCATGAACCAGATGACCATCATCTGTCGGAGCAACTCTACTCGTTTCGTTCTCCTATGGACGTGGACACATCGCCCATGTCTCCTGTTGTAACAACCGGACTTGCCGCAACGGGCAAGTTGGTGCACGGGGCCCCAGCAGATTCGACCCCCACATCTCCTGTCATCTTGACCCGTTATCATCGGGGACACTTCCGTCCGTACGGGAAGCCTCCTCCTTGAGACTTTACGGCCAGTCAAACAACACCCCCATCAAGACCTGTGCAAAAAATTCAAAGTGGGAAAAGTGTTGTGGCTCGCTGATCTTTCAAAGTGCCGCCGCACAGTTACAAGCGTCCTCTACATGCGGCGCTGTCTGCCAGCCATGCAGCAGCAGCAGCAGCGCCACTTAAGCGGCCAGCCAGCCAGCCAGCGGCCGCTAGACTTGGACTGAGTTATGATTTGACTGTTAAAGTGTACACACGTCTTACTCTGTTTACTTGATCTGTGACTTTCATGTCTTGCGTCTTCCTTGAAATATATTTGTTCAACTTGAAGTTATAACATTAGGCCCTGTTAGTGTTTTGCTGTTGATATTGTTGGGCCTATCTTTCCATTGTGTGTAATGACTGTTGAAGCTTCCCTACATAGATTGTTAAGTGGTGCAGTAGAGGCAGGTATCAGGTGTCCAGTTCGGGGTGGGGTTATATATATATATATAAAACTGATAGTTATTTCTCCCTGTTTGATGATAAATTCATGAGTGTTGTGGGTCATGGCTGTCTTAACCAGTTGGGTACATTCTACGGAGAAGCAAACGTATTAGCAACTCCATACATTTTGTGATATGTGCCTTTGAACAAGAGAGAAGGACCATTTAAATTTTCTGTAGTGTCGGGTGCCATGTGCTTTAGTCAGGCGATCCGAATGTTGTCTGGCAACCAGTTTCTTCAGCTCTTTATCATCACCCAGGCTGCACCGAGTGGAGCAAGTTGACATCGTAGTTCCGTACGGGTACTGAAAGGTTATATACGAGTTGTACAGAAACAGGTCTGCAGTTGTATGGTTGAAGGACATGAAAGGAAAGCAGTGGTTGAAAATAGAATGAGACAGGGTTGTAGTCTTATCCACAAAGTTATTCAGTGTTTGCATTGAGCAACTTGTTAAGGAAACTAAGGAGGAATTTTGGAAAGGTATTGAAATTGAGAGAGGAGGGATAGAACTTTATAGACTGGTGACAGCATTGTAATTTCGTCCAAAATGGCAAAAGACTAGGGAGAAAGTGTAATGGAATGGAAAGTGCCTCGAAATGAGATTATAAAAGGAACACCGATAAAAGTGAAATGAGGGTAATTGAATGTAATCAGTTTGGGTGGTGATGAGGGAAATGGAGTAGTTAATGAGACTCTAAAAGTAATTGATGAGTTTTGTTATTGGGGCAGCAAAATAACTGATGGTGGATGAAGTTAAGAGATTATAAACTTCAGGCTGGCTATAGAGGCAAAATTATTTCTAGAAAAGAAGTTTGTTAATACTGGATTTAGGAAGTATTTTTCTGGACTGTAGCCTCATACTGAAATGGAATGTGGATGATAAACAGTCGAGACAAGTAGAGAACAGAAGCTTTTGAAATGTGGTGCTAAACAAGGATGCCTGAGACTGGGTGTGTGTATCAAATGAGAATGTCCCGAATTGAGTTGGGCAAAAAAGAAATTCGTGAGACAAATGGACTAAAAGAAGGGTGTAGATGATAAGACACATTCCGAGGAATCAAAGAATCACCAGTTCAGTATTGGAGGGAAGTGGTGGGAGAAAGGGGGGGGGGAGGTAAAGCTGCAGGGGAGACTGAGGCTTGACTACTGTTACCAGGTAGGCAGCAGTTGTGATCCTGAACAGAAATGAAGAGGCTTGCACACAACAGACTTGGAGGAGAGCTGCAGCAAACCATTCTCTGGACTGTAAATGAGAAGATAACGTTGATATCTATGTTTTTTTCTTTGATGAATCACTATTTCTGATACACAGGACAACTCCAGTTATCCGAATTAATTGGGACTGGATCAATTTAGATAATAAAAAATTCAGATAATTGATTTTTTTTTAAAAAAAAGTCTACATATTTTGATTACAATAATTTAATACTTTGTTGAAAATTGGAGAAAAAATAGTTTAAAAAAAGAGGTTTTAATGAATTAAAATGAAAATGCAACACTTTTACGTAGATGTTATATAGCAAACTGTACAGTACCGGTGCTGAAAGTCATTGTTTGTTCGATCAAAGTAAACCACTTGACTGTCTTCATCTGTTCTCGGGCAGCCAAGTCAAGCATCCGCTTGACAGTCAGAAGTTGCTTGTGGTCACAGTCTGTCTGATGCTCCATCGATTTCGACGCAGTTTTGAGGCTGGCAAACATTTCATTAGTTGATGGTCCCATGTCTGCTTCAACTTAGTCATTAAGGTCATCATCTTGCTCAACACTTGCTTCTCTCTCACTTTCAATAAGTTCATCATCATCATTTAGAATTTGAAACCCAGGATCTGACAAATCACATGCCATCCATTCTCCTGTATTTTCAGCACTAACACTGAACGTCAAGGAATGTTTAAAAGAATGTTTTTTAATTCCTCAAATGACATGCCATCCTCATCTTCCCCTTCTCTTCCATTTGCTTTTCTGGGGCTTCTTTTTCCTTTTTCTTCTTTTTTTTCCTTCAGTTGATATGCCTTTCAACTTGTTCCACGCACATTTTAATAATGAGCTCAGTACTTCCACCACCATGTAAGCAAAATATTTCTTATTTATTTTTTGGTGGTTACCGAGCAAATCTTCATCTTTGCTCTCTAGCAAAAGTTGCCCTCTTTAATATCGTTTCATAGTTTCGATAACAGACTGGTTTAGTGGTTGCAACAAGCTTGTCACGTTTGGTAGTAAACAGATTGTTATAAACTGTCCATTCCCTCTTTCCTTCAATTCTCTGGTGGGATGAGTTGGTGCATTACCATCAATCAAAAGCAGTTTATTGCCTTATCTTCGAAGAGGTTTTTGTTGCTTTTTCACATCAGGGGTAAAAATTTCATTGTACCACTCAGTAAACAATATTACAGTCATCCAAGCCTTGTGTTGGTTTTTATAAAAAAAAATGCTCTCGGGCTTTTTGACTTCCCTATCATCAAAACAGGTGTCTTATGGCTTCCCGTAGTGTTTGCACAGGTAAGCACCATAACACGGTCTTTACTAACATTGTCGCAGAACACTACACACTCTTTTAGATGCTAAAGTGGTTTTAGGCAGGGCCTTCCAAACAAGACTGGTTTCGTCAGCATTGTACAAAAGCTTAGTATCATAGGAGTCTGCTACAACCTTAAATTTTTCAGTTAAATCTGCTGCAGCTTTGGAGTCTGCTGATAACTTCTCGACACTTAAATGTAATTCAAGGACACAGTGCGAGCACTTAAAATTTTTTAGCCAGACGTTACTTGCTTTACAGAATGAACAACCAATCTTCTGACCTAACTTTTTCATAAAGGACCCGACCCGAAATTTTGTTTTCCATAGAACATTCCTGCAAAAACCACCTGAAAAGAGCACCTTCTGAATTTTTGTTTGATGCCACCTTCATTGGTTTTTTTTTTTTTTTTGAAGAACTACCATTTTCATTTTCAAGCATTGACACAAAGTTTAAAAGTGTAGGTTTGCTCCTTTTCATGTCCTTGTTTGTCCAACAATTTACATCTCAGTCAGCTGTTTACCCATACCTCCTTTATCGGATTGTTCTACAATTTTTACTTTATACGCTAACAATAACCGTGGTGAACAACAAAATGCACTCAAAATCAAAACAATGTGTATAGTCAGCAGGTCCATGACACAGACTGACCAGTAATCAGAAGAAACAATAACTGGTGGGCCGGGCCGGCCACCTGGTGACAGTGACACGTCGTCCCAGTAATGTTCATCGTCGACGAACGACATTTCCACAGCAGTGACGATCAGGAAGAGTACTTTACAATGTTATCCTTGCCACTGCAGAATGATCCATCCCCTGCACCTCTTCTCTACTACATGTCCCAATCCCCTGGTAGACTGACGAACGCCAAGATGTAGTCTGCTTGCAGATATATCCTGTCCGTGTCTTTGAACATCATCCCACAAAGAAGAACTGTATTCGTTATAAACAGTTGCGTGCAAAGTGTCGTCGCATTATCAGAGAGTGCAAAAATGCTAGTTCAGTCTCTTGCACTAACTCTTTTAAACGTTTTTGTTGTGACAGTGCCACGATATTTAACAGTGCCGCTACGTCAGTACGCGAACACGGCGATAGAGGCGCTCCGCAGCTCGGCTGAGCGCGGGAGCGCCACCTGGCTATGAACGGCGCCGGCCGCATGTCACGGCACGGCAGTTGAGTGACAGATACGGAGTTGGTAGCATGTAACCCGATATTGTTTCTACGTTTGTATATCCACGCAATTTATTAGTGATTAAAGGTTATAACAGTTTTACTTCCTCTTCTCTTCTTCGGGGTAATCTGTCAGATTCCTGGAAACGAGATAGATCTCTGGATTTGTGGCCTGACTGTACTGAATGATGTCATTGTAGATCCTGTCAATATTTCCAATACTCGGGCCAATACTTTGAAAAGATGTCGAGTTCCTCCCATTACCGCCGTCCTACCTCGCGAACATATAAGGCTCGGGAGGTACCTTTCCTCTCGCAGAACTGTGACTGCTGCAGTATCATTTTTACTACAGAGGAACTCGAACGTGCTCTCTCCTCGTCACGATCCTCCACGCCAGGACCAGGAGCCCTCTGTCCATGTGTAGAATTGTCTGGACGAATGGTGCATTTCCCGGACATTGTCACGAAGCCACTGTAATCCTCATACACAAGCCCGGTAAGGACAAACATTTTCTGTCCAGCTACCACTCAATTTCCCTCACCAGCAGTGTCTGCAAGGTGACTGAACACGTGATCAGTGGTTGGTCGATATGGTGGCTCGGGTCTCACAATTTGCTAACAAATGCACAATGTGGATTTCATCAACATTGCTCTCCAGTTGATCATCTTGTCACTCTGTCAGCTGACATGAACTATTTTTTGTGAAAATTCCAGATAGTTGTGCTTCATGATTTGGAGAAGGCTTACAATGCATGCTGGAGGACGGGCATCCTCTCTGCAGAGTGCACGTGGGGTTTTTGCGGCTGCCTGCGCAAGATACATGTGGCTTTGGCTTTGCTGAACACTTCTATTTAGGAGAACGGTGTGCCTAAGGGCTCCGTGCTGAGCATAGCCCTATGTGCCACAGCGGTTTACCTATCGTGGACTGTCTTCCACCACGCATCTCGAGCTCTTTTCATTGATGCAATCTACTGCTGCTCTCGATGGACCTATTTACTCAAGCGATGAATTCGCTGATGTCACGACTGTGTTTACTTGTGGAGCATTAACAGCTTCCACTTTTCCACCGAAAAAACTGTCTGTCTCAACTTCTTTCTTCCACCTTCCTTACATCAAAGTCCTGCTACTTGTCCATTTGTCGAATCCATGAAATTCTTGTAGCTCACTCTCAATAGTAAACTTTGTCGGTCCTTCCACGTATCTTATCTGGCAGCACACTGTACCCGATCTCTAAATATTCAATGTGCTTTAAGTGGTACCTCACGAGGAGTAAATTGGGAAGTCGTCCTCTGCTTATACCGACCCATTGTCTGATCAAAAATAGACTATATTTGTCTGGTCTGCCAATCTGCATGACCGTCTATTTTATGCCGTCCCAACCCATTCCCCTGTTGAGGCATACATTTTGTGACTGGAGCTTGCTTCACTAGCCCAGTTAGGAGTCTATGCAGATGCTGCCAAACTACCGCTGTCATACTGGTGGGATGTTCTTCTCAGCAGATACGCGTGCCGTGCATCATCTGTGCCCAACGATCTACATCTACGTGAATATTCTGCAAATCATACTTAAGTGCCTGGCAGATGCTTCATCGAACCACTTTCACAATAATTCTCTATTATTCCATTCTCAAACATCACGTGGAGAAAGAATACCTATATCTTTCTGTGCGAGCTCTGATTTCCTGTATTTATTATGATAATCGTCTCTCCCTATGTAGGGCAACATCAACAAAATATTTTCACATTCGGTGGAGAAAGTTGATGATCGAAATTTCGTGAGAAGATTCTACCACAACGATAAACACCTTTATTTCAGTGACGTGCACCATAAATCACGTATCATGGCAGTGACACTCCCTCCCCTATTTTGCTATAACACAAAATGTACTGCTCTCCTTTTAACTTTCTCAATGTACTCCATCAATCGTGTCCTGCAAGGATCCCGTACGGTGCAGCCGTACTCAGAAAGAGGACAGACAAGCGTAGTGTAGGCAGCCTCTTTCGTAGATCTGTTGCACCTGTTTTGCCAATAAAATGCAGTCATTGGTTTGCCGTCCTCACAACATTTTTTAAGTGTTCTTTCGAATTTAATTTGTTTGTAATTGTAATTTGTGGGTATTTATTTAAATTTATAGCCCTTAGATTTGACTCATTTATCATACAACCGAATTTTAATGGATTCCTTTTAGTACTCGTGAGGATGACCTCACACTTCTCATTATTTAGAGTCAGTTGCCAATTTTTGCACCATACAGATATCTTTCCTTGATTGCTTTGCCATTTCTTTTGATCTTCTGATGACTTTGTAGTCCATAAATGACAGCATCATCTGCAAACAACCTAAGATGGCTGCTCAGATTCTCCTAACTCATTTATATAGGTTAACAACAGCAGAGGGTCTATAACACTTCTTTGGGGAATGCCAGACATCACTTCCCTTTTACTCGACGACTTTCCATCAGTTACAACGAACTGTGACATCTGTGACTGGAAATCATGAATCTGGTCACATAACAGAGACACGCAATTTCACTACAAGCTGCTTGTGAGGTAATCTAGAGAAAATCTGAGAAAATCTAGAAATACAGAATCAATTTGAAATCCCTACTCAACAGCACTCAACACATCGTGTGAATAATGAGCTAGTTGTGTTTCACAGGAAGATGTTTCAGAAATCTGTGTTGACTGTGTGTCAATAGACAATTCTCTTTGAGGTAATTCATAACATTTGAACACGTAAGTTTGTGGCACAACTTGACCAGAAGAAGGGATCGGTTGGTAGGACATGTTCTGAGGCATCAAGGGATCACCAATTTAGTATTGGAGGGCAGCGTGGAGGGTAAAAATCGCAGAGGGAGACAAAGAGATGAATACACTAGGCAGATTCAGAAGGCTGTAGGTTGCAGTAGGTACTGGGAGATGAAGAAGCTTGCACAGGATAGAGTAGCATGGAGAGCTGCATCAAACCAGTCTCAGGACTGAAGACCACAACAAAACATATGTTCCAAAATCCTATTGCATATCAACGCTAATTATATGGGCCTGGAATTTAGTGGATTGCTCCTACTGCATTTCTTGAATATTGGTGTGACCTGTGCAACTCTCCAGTCTTGGGATACGGATCTTTTGTCAAGCGAGCAGTCGTACATTATTGTATGGAGCTATTGCATCAGCATATTGTGAAAGGAACCTAAATGGGATACAGTCTGGGCCAGAAGACTTGCTTTTATTAAGTGATTTAACTTGCTTCATTACTTTGAGGATACGTACTTCTAAGTTACTCATGTTGGCAGCTGTGCTTGATTCAAATTCTGGAATGTTTGCTTTGTTTTGGCAAAGGAATATCAGAAGGCTGTGTTTAGTAACTCTGCTTTAGCAGAACTGTCACTGATTGTGTTTCCATTGCTATTGAGCAGAGAAGGTATTGATTCTATCTTGCCATTAGCACACTTCACATACGACCAGAATCTTTTTGGATTTTCTGCCAGGTTTCAAGACAGTTTTGAAGTGAATATGTTATAAACATCTCGCATTGAAGTCTGCACTAAATTTCGAGCTTCTGTAAAAGATCGCCAATCTTGGAGATTTTGTGTTCGTTCGTTCAAATTTGGCATGCTTATTCGTTGTTTCTGCAACTGTGTTCTGACCCATTTGTGTACCATGAGGTGTCAGCTCCATCATTTGTTAATTTATTTGATGTAAATCTCGCAATTGCTGCCAATACTATTTCTTTGAATTCAAGCCACGTCCAGTCTAAACTTACATTGTTAATTTAGAAGTGAAGATTGTGTCTCAGGAAGAACATCAAGTGAATTTTTATCTGCCTTTCTGTATAGGCATATTTTCCAGCTTGTTCTCACTAATTCCTGTATCCATTTTGATGCTGGTTATTAGCTCAGTATTATTTGTTGCTAAGAGATGAAGTGTATTTTGCCAACCGTATACTGTTCGAGTGGGCTCGTGAACTAACTGGTTGAAATGAGTTTCAGAGAACGCATTTAACACAATTTTAGATGATGTTGTATGCGAACCTCCGGATTTAAACAAGTATTTTGGCAACACATTGAGGGTAAGCTGAAGTCACCGCCAACTATAATTGTATAAAATTGTTTGAAATTATAGTCAAGTTTTCTTTGAACCTTTCAGTAATTGTATCATCTGAGTTGGTATGTTGGTAAAAGGATCCAATTATTATTTTATTCCAGTTGCCAAGAATGACTTCTACCATTACTAACTCAGATGAACTATCTGCTTCAATATCACTATAACATAAACTATTCTAACAGCAACAAACATGCCACTGCTGGCTGTCTTTAGCCTACCCTTTCTGAACACTGTTAGGTCCTACACTAAAATTTGGGTTGAACTTATCTCCGGCCTTAGCCAGCTTCACAGACTCTGTGCCAGCTTTCAGTGCCTATAACAATTTGAGCATCAGTGCTTTCTATTGGCACTTGGAGCTCTGGTACACCTATGAAAATTCACAGCTGTTATACTGATGGTTCCTGGATCTATGTTCTTCCTGTGTTTGACCCTTTGAGAGTGAAGCCCTTTTTGTGTTTCTGCAAGACCCCCAACCCAAAAAACTGCCCAGTCCACGGAACACAGCCCCTGTTACCGATGTAGCCAGCTCCTGTATGTAGTGGACTCCTGACCTATTTAACGGAACCCGAAGCCCAATCGCCATATGGCGCAAGTCGAGGAATCTGCAGCCTACATGGTCGGAGAACTGTCTGAGCCCCTGATTCAGACTCTCCACTCGGGTCTGTACAAGAGGATCGCAATCGGTCCTGTCGACTGTGTTGCAAATGGTGAGTTCTGCTTTTATCTCACAAGAAAGACTGACAGCCTTTACCACTTCTGATAGCCCCTCAAAACCAAAGAGAATCTCTTCCAGTCCAAAGTGACACACATCAATGATACTGGTGTGAGCTGCCACCTGTTGCACTTGGCTGCAGCCTGTGCTCTTCGTGGCATACGGAAGGACCCGTTCCATGTCTGGAATTACTCCGCCCAGTATGCACTAGGAGTGCACATTCGCTTTCTTCCAGTCTTTGGCAGCCATCTCCCCAAGGGGGTCGCATAATGGGCCTAACATTGGAGTTCCCAACTACAGATAATTCCACCCTCTGCGATTGCCCGGATCTTGCAAGCTGAGAGGTTTCCTCTGAAACAGGACAAACGAGTACATCTGGCTGAGGGACAGTGTCAACCACAGACAGCACCTGGAACGTGTTTGTCAGATTAACAGGGACGACCTTACGTTTGGCCCCTCGGGAAGTCTTTCGCCACCTGCCACGCCGGTAGGTGACTTTCCTGTCGATCATGACCGATGAGGGGTCAACCTCAGTGTGAGCAGTAACAGGGCCGGCCACCAGTGAAGACGGTTCGGCGGTCTCAGACGTGCTGGACATTCGTCGGATCGCCACGGCCGCCCCACAACAGTGATGCCCAGCCACTGCAAATTCCAGCTGGGTAACTGAAGCTATCACAGGCTGGAGCTGAGAGCAAAGCATCACCAATTCAGCTCGCATCCGCAGACAGCAATCAGAATCCCTATCCATACTAAAGAGCACGGAAAACTACATTACACAGACAAACAAAGGACTACAGATACGTGCTGCGCAACTCTACTGTAGACGCTGATGAAAACGTAAGAACTGTGTCTCTTAAATTAGATTAACATACAGAGATTCGAAAACGTAACTACCAAAGCACTCAGGTGAGACTAAATAATTCACTCCCAATTAGGAACTTGTAATAAGTTACAAAATTGGTTTACTGCTCGATGCAAACAAAAATGCAAGAACTGTCTATTAAATATTAAATTAACATGCAGAAATTCAAGAAACTAAACTATCAAAGCACTCAGATGAAACTATACGATTTGCTCCTGGTTAGGGACCCGTAAAATGTCACAAAATTAGTTACTTCCCTGTCAGTATTCATGTCCACGCGGCTTCCTGCTGCCTGACATGCGTCCATTTGTATGACTCCGTCAACCACAAATATGGGATAAGCACAACTTCTTTGTTGTCTCAGAATTGCCTTTCGTATACTGCTTTGGATGCTTAACCTTATGGTACTGCCACGTTCCCGACGTGCGAGAGCCATTCACCACCTTGGCTCTGCACAGAATCCATGTTTATCTCGGACTTACTTCACTTCACCAGACACTACTCTAGATTCTACCTACAGCTGTAAGTTTTTTGAACTTTGCATGCAACTCGGAAGCAGCACCTTTGTCTACACTGATGGGTCTAACTCTGACTGCAGTGACGGATGTGCATTTGTCATTGGCGACAAACATTTTAGATACTGCCTTTTAGAACAGTGCTGGATTTTTCCTGCAGAGCTTTCCGCCCTTTATTGGACCACCCAGTACATCTAACGACACGGGCTTCTGAATTGTGTATTACGGCCGTCCGGCATGGCCGTGCGGTTCTAGGCGCTACAGTCTGGAGCCGAGCAACCGCTACGGTCGCAGGTCCGTATTCTGCCTCGGGCATGGATGTATGTGATGTCCTTAAGTTGGTTAGGTTTAATTAGTTCTAAGTTCTAGGTGACTGATGACCTCAGAAGTTGCATAGTGCTGAGAGCCATTTGAACCATTTTGTGTATTACACTCCGATTCACTTAGTGCCCTCCAGAGCCTCTGTGTACTGTACCGGTACCACTCCTCAGTAGAACGAATCCACAAACTCCTCCACTCGCTCGCCGATTGTGGAACAGACATGACACTTGTGTAGGTCCTCTGTCACATCGGAGTGTCGGGGAACGGAGCTGCTGCCGAGGCTGCGGGCGGGTACCTAGGCCACCTAGCTATTTTACCCCTTCAGAAGAGCTCTGTGTTGCTGCACTTGGGAACATTGTGTCACTCTGGCACGAACTCTGGTCTTCTCTTCACAGTAACAGATGGCTCGGACGACTCCTTTCGCCCCTCTCATTGCGAGGAGATACTTTCAGCTCAGCTGCGTGTCTAGCACTATCATTTCGATCACCGTCATCGTGAAGTGGAGATCCCGCACCACACTCTGTGCTTACTGCAGTCTACCATTGACAGTGCACCATCTTCTGCCACATGTTGATTTTATAACCATTTCCTTTCAAATGTACGTTTGCGGTCTGAATTATCACATATATTTTAGCACCCACAGCACGAACTGTATATTGTTGTTTACTTTTTATTCGTCGTCATAATATGGAGAAGGAAATTTAATTTTCAACCCTTTGAGCACCCTCCTCAAAGGAGAGGTGAGCATTCTTAGCTATCCCTGTACTCCAGTCGATTACACTCTGAGTATCGTCGACTTTAACTTCGTCTGATAATTGACCGTTTGAAGTTGTGACACGGTTGCTCTAAGTTGTGACACAGGTGCCTACGACCTCAGCTGCTTTGCACCCTAAAGCAACGACAACTACTTTGCCATCTCTATGTATACGTGTATCTCGTTAATATTACTTTTCTTATAATTAAAACAATGTTATTTCTAATGGCCTCGCTGTCGGGTACCCTTTGTGCAAAGTCGTCCTCACAAACTGCAGCAGCAGTGAGTTTCGCAAGAGGACAATCATCTGACAGCATAGCACAAAGAAACTGTAGCAGGTTCGAGCATTTGCATGAGCGGGTGTTTCCAGCAAACAGTGTACAAGCACAAATTACTCCAGACTTGCACGAGGTTACTGCATATGTGACATTTAGTGGTTTATTTCTCTCCTTATGGCCAGGAACATTTCTTTTCCACATCATCCTTCCAAGAAACTACCGAAGAAAATCACTGAAATGTAATTGAAAGTGAAGACTGATAGAACACAATTCATGGTGAAAGTAGTACTGAAAGCAACTTGCTTGGGTTCTGCATATTCAGCGGGCACCTCGCTGGCACAAAATACCAGATTTCAGGGCTGATTTTATGTTGTTGTTGTGATCTTCAGTCCTGAGACTGGTTTGATGCAGCTCTCCAAGCCACTCTATCCTGTGCAAGCTTCATCATCTCCCAGTACCTACTACAACCTACATCCTTCTGAATATGCTTAGTGTATTCATCTCTTGGTCTCCCTCTACGATTTTTACCCTCCACGCTGCCCTCCAATACTAAATTGGTGATCCCTTGATGCCTCAGGACATGTCCTACCAACCGATCCCTTCTTCTGGTCAAGTTGTGCCACAAACTTCTCTACTCCCCAATCCTATTCAGTACCTTCTCATTAGTTATATGATCTACCCATCAAATCTTCAGCATTCTTCTGCAGCACCACATTTCGAAAGCTTCTATTCTCTACCTGTCCAAACTATTTATCGTCCATTTTTCACTTCCATACATGGCTACACTCCATACAAATATTTTCAGAAACAACTTCCTGACACTCAAATCTACACTCAATGTTAACAAATTTCTCTTCTTCAGAAACGATTTCCTTGCCATTGCCAGTCTACATTTTATATCCTCTCTACTTCGACCATCAGTTATTTTGCCCCCCAAATAGCAAAACTCCTTTACTACTTTAAGTGTTTCATTTCTTAATCTAATTCCCTCAGCATCACCTGACTCAATTCGACTACATTCCATTATCCTCGTTTTGCTTTTGTTGATGTTCATCTTATACCCTCCTTTCATGACCCTGTCCATTCCGTTCAACTGCTCTTCCAAGTCCTTTGCTGTCTCTGACAGAATTACAATGTCATCGGCGAACCTCAAAGTTTTTATTTCTTCTCCATCGGGGATAGGCTACAACCCTGTATCATTCCCTTACCAACCACTGCTTCCCTTTCATGCCCCTCGACTCTTATAACTGCCATCTGGTTTCTGTACAAATTGTAAATAGCCTTTCGCTCCCTGTATTTTACCCCTGCCACCTTCAGAATTTGAAAGAGAGTATTCCAGTCAACAGCCTTTCCTTAATCTATTTTCTAAGATAAGTCGTAGGGTCAGTATTGCCTCACGTGTTCCAACATTTCTGCGGAATCCAAACTGATCTTCCTTGAGGTCGGCTTCTACCAGTTTTTCCATTCGTCTGGAAAGAATTCGTGTTAGTATTTTGCAGCTGTGACTTATTAAACTGATAGTTCGGTAATTTTCACATCTGTCTACGCCTGCTTTCTTTGGGATTGGAATTATTGTATTCTTCTTGAAGTCTGAGGGTATTTCGCCTGTCCCATACATCTTACTCACCAGATGGTAGAGTTTTGTTAGGACTGGCTCTCCCAAAGGTGTCAGTAGTTCCAATGGAATGTTGTCTACTCCGGGGGCCTTGTTTCGACTCAGGTCTTTCAGTGCTCTATCAAACTCTTCACGCAGTATCGTATCTCCAATTTCATCTTCATCTACATCCTCTTCCATTTCCATAATATTGTCCTCAAGTACATCACCCTTGTATAGACCTTCTATATACTCCTTCCACCTTTCTGCTTTCCCTTCTTTGCGTAGAACTGGGTTTCCATCTGAGCTCTTGATGTTCATGCAAGTGATTCTCTTATCTCCAAAGGTATCTTTAATCTTCCTGTCCCCCCTGCTGGTCCGGGGTAAGGATAGGCTCGAGGTATTCCTGCCTGTCGTAAGAGGCAACTAAAATGAGTTTCAACTGTTTCGGCCTCCTAGTAGTAGGTCCCCCTTGGGGTTTGACCTCCGTTTTTCAAAATTCTACATAAGTACGAGACTTTTGGGGAAGGACGCCTTACATGGTGTATCACTGGTCCTCAGTGCACTACGACCTTGGCATTCAGCATTGTAACGGCGTTGTAACCGCACCCACTGTTCCTCAAGTTGGGCCTAAACGCCTGATGGGTTGCACAAGTTACGCCCATAGTGCTTCCCCATCTGCACCTACGATCATGATGGACCTTCCATGGCACCCGAAATCCAGCATGGTAGCCAGCCCGTTGTGGTGGGGTCGTCATATACCCTCTAGGTTGTAGCCCCCTGACAACACAGGGATCGTACTGCTGATACCTGAGCTGCACCCTCCCCACGTCAGCCAAGGAGTAGATGCCCGTCTCCTTGGGGCATCGGGACTCCCGGCAACCTTCATCCTGCCAGGTGGCTCTTGCTGAGGCTGGGTGGCGCCCGTGGGGAGAGCCCCTGGTCGGAGTGGGTGGCATCGGGGCGGACGTTTCGCAGATGAAACGTCAACATGTATCAGGTCGCTCTGCGGCTGAGTCTTTTAAAAAGAAAGGTACTGTCTCTGGTTCTGGTTCTCCTGCCCTTTCCCCCTTGGCCACTCCCTGGGAGGAAGGACAGGCCTGCCGGCTTGGGGCGAAGTACTTCCCGCGCTATTTAGTCTGTTCTCGGACCGATGGGGGGACGTTCGCCATCTCCAAGCCCATGTTCTTTGTCCAGCACATCGAGGACATCTTCAGGGAAATCGAGGCTCTCAGTAAAATGCGTTCGGGGTCCGTTCTTATAAAGTCCGCCTCCGCCACACAGTCGGCGGCGCTCCAGGCGTGCGACCGACTAGGGGACATCCCAGTGTCTATTGTCCCGCATCTGGCACTGAATAGGACGCAGGGGGTTATTTTTCATCGGGACCTCCTGCTGCAATCTGATGAGGAGCTCAGTGCCAACCTGGAGCGCCGAGGCGTGCATTTCGTCCGGCGAGTTCAGCGCGGCCCCAAAGACCGTCGCGTCGACACCGGAGCCTTTATCCTCGCCTTCGAGGGGGACGTTCTCCTGGAGAAGGTAAAGGTGATGTGCTACCGGTGCAACGTGCGACCTTATGTCCAGCCTCCTATGCGCTGCTTTCGGTGTTTGCGCTTTGGGCACATGTCGTCGCAGTGTGAGGCTGAGCCCCTTTGTGGCGATTGCGGACGTCCTCTTCGTGAGGAACATACATGCACTCCACCACCTCGGTGCGTTAATTGTCCTGGCATCCACTCGCCTAGATCTTTAGACTGCCCCGCGTATCAGAAGGAGAAGAAGATTCAAGAATTAAAAACTTTGGATCATCTCTCTTATTCGGAGGCCAGGAAGAAGTATGACCACCTCCATCCCGTGACGTTGACAACTTCGTTTGCCTCAGTCGTGTCCACTCCTTCCACAGTATCCTCACCCCTCTCCTGTCCCCCCTCCACCTCCTCACCCCATCCAGGGTCTATGCCTCCGCCTCCCAAATCCCTCCCTTCCAAATCCTCCTCCCTCGTGGCCCCTGCCCCCTCTGCCCCGGGGGCCACCCTTCCTCCTCTTCCCCCTCCGCCGCCTGAGAAGCGATCCTCTTCTCAGGCGTCCATCGGGGAAACGTTCCGGACCCGGCTTCCGAGGTCCGGCGTTCCAACACGGACCCCGCGCGTGAGGACCTTCTTCGGGTCCAGCCCACCATCACCGTGCCTCATCGGACTTCCAAGAAGGCCTCCAAGAAGAAATCTTTATCCCCCTCTCCACCCCGGCGTGTTTCGTCTGACGCTCCATCCGTGAGTCGCTGCTCCCAGCCGTCCTCAGTTTCGCCGGAACACTCTGCTGCCAGGCGCTCAGCTGGCCTCTCGTCGGCGAATGATGCTGCCCCTCCTACGCAACCCGGGAAAGTGGCCGCCGCTGGCGACGACTCGATGGAACAGGATCCGCCTCCCGCCGGTTGTAGCGTTGTTCCCTCGACAGCTGGCCCTCCGCGGCCGTCGAGGTGACCAGCTCTTCACCCGTTTCGCTCCCCCTCTTTTCTGACTAGCGATGGCTTTGTTACATTGGAACATAAGATGTATTCGATCTAATCGGGCGGAATTACAACTGCTCCTCCGCCTGCACTGTCTGCTCGTCCTTGGTCTCCAGGAAACCAAGTTGCGCCCAACTGACCGTATTGCTTTTACCCACTATACCTCGGAGCGGTCTGACCTCCCCCCTGTGGACGGTATTCCAGCTCATGGTGGGGTCATGTTGCTCGTTCGGGACGATGTCTATTACCGTCCCCTCCCATTGACCACCCCACTCCAAGCAATAGCTGTCCGTATTACACTCCATCGTCATCCGCTGTTAGTCGGGCTGACATGATGCACCTGATTGTTCAGCTTCCTCCGCCGTTTTTATTGTTTGGCGACTTTAATGCCCATCATCCCCTTTGGGGCTCTCCTGCATCCTGTCAGAGAGGCTCCCTCTTGGCAGATGTCTTCAACCATCTCAATCTTGTCTGCCTCAATACTGGCGCCCCGACTTTCCTCTCGGACTCTACTCATACCTACTCCCACTTGGACCTCTCGATCTGATCTACCACTCTTGCCCATCGGTTCGAGTGGTATGTCCTTTCTGACACCTATTCGAGCGACCACTTCCCCTGTGTCGTTCGTCTCCTGCACCACACCCCATCCCCACGTCCTTCGAGCTGGAACATACCGAAAGCTTATTGGGGACTTTACTCCTCCCTGGCGACCTTTCCGGACCACGATTTTCTCAGTTGTGACAGTCAGGTCGAATACCTCACAGCTGTTATCATCAATGCTGCCGAACATTCCATTCCTCGTACTGCCTCATCTTCACGTCGCGTTTCCGTCCCGTGGTGGAATGAGGCTTGTCGAGACGCTATCCGTGCTCGACGACGTGCTTTACGCACCTTTCGCCGCCATCCTACGTTGGCGAATTGTATTGGATACAAACGACTCCGAGCGCAATGCCGTAGAGTCATCAAAGACAGCAAAAAAGCTTGTTGGGCCTCTTTCACCAGCTCCTTTAGCAGTTTTACTCCCTCTTCTGTCGTCTGGGGTGGCCTGCGCCGGCTGTCGGGCATTAAGGCCCACTCCTCGGTACCTGGCCTGACTTCAGGTGATGAGGTCCTTGTTGATCCTGTGGATATCTCCAACGCCTTCGGCCGCTTTTTCGCGGAGGTTTCAAGCTCCGCCCATTACCACCCTGCCTTCCTTCCCAGGAAAGAGGCAGAAGAGGCTCGGCGACCTTCCTTCCACTCTCTGAATCTGGAAACATATAATGCCCCCTTTACTATGCGGGAACTCGAACGTGCACTTGCACTGTCCCAGTCCTCTGCTCCGGGGCCAGATGCCATTCACGTTCAGATGCTGGCACACCTTTCTCCGGCAGGCAAAAGCTTCCTTCTTCGTACCTACAACCGCGTCTGGACCGAAGGTCAAGTCCCCATGCGTTGGCGTGACGCCGTCGTTGTTCCTATACCCAAATCTGGGAAGGATAGACACCTTCCTTCTAGTTACCGCCCCATTTCTCTTACAAGCTGTGTCTGTAAAGTGATGGAGCACATGGTTAATGCTCGGTTAGTTTGGATTCTTGAATCTCGACGGCTACTTACCAATGTTCAATGCGGCTTTCGTCGCCACCGCTCCGCTGTTGACCACCTTGTGACCTTGTCGACATTCATCATGAACAACTTTTTTGCGAAAGCGCCAAACGGTCGCCGTGTTCTTCGATTTGGAGAAGGCTTATGATACCTGTTGGAGAGGAGGTATCCTCCGCACTATGCACGGGTGGGGTCTACGCAGTCGCCTGCCTCTTTTTATTGATTCCTTTTTAACAGATCGACAGTTTAGGGTCCGTGTGGGTTCCGTATTGTCCGACGTCTTCCTCCAGGAGAACGGAGTGCCTCAGGGCTCCGTCTTGAGCGTAGCCCTTTTTGCCATAGCGATCAATCCAATTATGGATTGCATTCCACCTAATGTCTCAGGCTCTCTTTTTGTCGATGACTTCGCGATCTACTGCAGTGCCCAGCGAACATGCCTCCTGGAGCGTTGCCTTTAGCGTTGTCTAGACAGCCTATACTCATGGAGTGTGGCAAATAGCTTCCGGTTCTCTGAAGAGAAGACGGTTTGCATCAACTTTTGGCGATATAAAGCGTTCCTTCCGCCATCCTTACATCTCGGTCCCGTTGTTCTCCCATTCGTGGAAACAACTAAGTTTCTAGGGCTCAGACTGGACAGGAAACTTTGTTGGTCTCCGCACGTCTCTTATTTGGCTGCCCGTTGTATACGGTCCCTTAATGTCCTCAGTGGTTCATCTTGGGAGCGGATCGCACTGTCCTGCTTCGCTTGTATCGGTCCATAGTCCGATCAAAGCTGGATTATGGGAGCCTCGTCTACTCGTCTGCTCGGCCATCCCTCTTACGCCGTCTCAACTCCATCCACCATAGGGGGTTATGTCTTGCGACCGGAGCTTTCTACACTAGTCCCGTCGAATCTTTATGCTGAAGCTGCCGAATTACCATTGACCTACCGGCGCGACGTACGCCTTTGTCGATATGCCTGCCGGCTGTTGTCAATGCCCGACCACCCCTCTTATCAGTCCTTCTTCGCAAATTCTCTCGACCGTCAGTATGGGTTGTATGTGTCTGCCCTGCTGCCCCCTGGAGACCGCTTTCGTCGCCTGCTTCGACAATTGGATTTTGCCCTCCCTACCACCTTCAGAGAGGGTGAGAGCCCGACACCACCTTGGCTCCAGGCTCCGGTTCATGTTTATCTCGACCTCAGCTCGCTCCCGAAGGAGGGTACTCCGGCTGCAGTGTATTGCTCATGGTTTGTCGAACTTCGTGCGCGACTTGCCAGTCACACCTTTATTTACACTGATGGATCCAAAACTGACGATGGTATCGGCTGTGCCTTTGTCGTCGGGGCCGTCACCTTTAAATACCGGCTCCTCGACCAGTGTTCCAGCTTTACGGCCGAGCTTTTTGCTCTCCATCAGGCCGTTCAGTATGCCCGCCGCCACCGCCATTCATCGTATGTACTCTACTCTGACTCACTCAGTGCTCTTCAGAGCCTTGGAGCTCCATATCCGGTCCATCCCTTGGTGCAATGGATCCAGCAGTCCCTCCTTTCTTTCGCTGAGGGTGGCTCTCCTGTGAGCTTTCTGTGGGTTCCCGGCCATGTAGGAGTGCCTGGGAATGAGGCTGCTGATGCTGCAGCCAAGGCTGCAGTCCTCCTGCCTCGGCCAGTCTCCCATTGTGTCCCGTCATCTGACGTTAGTGGGGTTGTTTGTAAGAGGCTTGTGTCCTTGTGATGGGATACTTGGTCCTCACTTCAAGGAAACATGCTCCGGGCAGTAAAACCGTTCCCAACTGCTTGGACAACCTCCTCCCGACCATCTCGGCGAGAAGAGGTCCTTCTGACCAGGTTGCGGATTGGGCATTGCCGGTTTAGCCACCGCTACCTGCTCTCCGGTGACCCAGCCCCGCAGTGCCCTTGTGGTCATGCATTAACAGTGCGCCATGTTTTATTGTCGTGTCCCCGTTTTAGTCAATCTTGTGTTGTCCTGTCTCTGCCATCTACTTTACAGGATATTTTAGCGGATGACGCTCGAGCAGCTGCTCGTGTTCTTCGTTTCATTACTTTGACTGGATTGTCCAAAGACATCTAACTCTTTCACTTATTTTATCTGCTTCTTTGTAAGAACTTTCTGGTGTCTCCCCCCCCCCCCCCCCTTGAGTTTTACTAGATTCTATGTGCTCTAACAATTGTGACTGGGCGCTAATGACCTCAGTAGTTGAGCGCCCTTAAACCCAAAAAAAAAAAATAATAATAATAATCATCCTGTAGGCAGTATCTATTTACCCCAAGTGAGATAAGCCTCTACATCCTTACATTTGTCCTCTAGCCATCCCTGCTTAGCCATTTTGCACTTCCTGTCGATCTCATTTTTGATAATCCTGAGTTAATAACGAGCATCAAAACCGATTCAGGGATTAGTGAACACAGGGTTGTCGTAGCGAGATTGAATATTGTAATCCCCAAATCTTCGAAAAATAAGCGAAAAATATATGTATTCAAAAAAGCAGATAAAAATTCACTTGACACCTACCTGAGACATTCTCCAGTCATTCCAAATTAATAATATAAGTGTAGACCATATGTGGCTTAAATAGTATCAGCAGCAGTTGAGAGATTTATACCAAATTAACAAACGGTGGAGCTGATCCTCATTGGTACACAAAACGGGTTAGAACACTGCTGCAAAAACAACGAAACAAACGTGCCAAATTTAAAGACACAAAATCACGAAGATTAGCGATCTTTTACAGAAGCCCTAAATTTAGCGCGGACTTCAATGCGATATGCTTATAACAGTTTCCACAACGAAACTTTGTCTCGAAACCTGGCAGAAAATTCAAAGAGATTCTGGTCGTATGTAAAGTATGTTAGCGGCAAGAAACGATCAGTGCCTTCTCTGCGCTATAGCAATGGAGATACTATCGAAGACAATGCTGCCAAAGCAGAGTTACTAAACACAGTCTTCCGAATACCTTCACAAAAGAAGACGAAGGAAATATTCCAGAATTCGAATCGAGAACAGCTGCCAACATGAGTAACATAGAAGTAAATAACCTCGGAATAGTGAAGCAACTTAAATCAATTAAAGCAAGACTTCTGGTCCAGACTGTATACCAATTAGGTTCCTTTCAGAGTATGCTGATGCATTAGCTCCATACTTAACAATCATATACAACCATTCACTCAACGTAAGATCTGTACCCAAAGACTGGAAAGTTGCACAGGTAACACCAATATTCAAGAAAGGTAGTAAGAGTAATCCACTAAATTACAGGCAAATATCGTTATCGTCGATATGCAGCAGGATTTTGGAACATATATTGTGTACGAACATTATGAATTACCTTGAAGAAAATGGTCTATTGACACACTGTCAGCATGGGTTTAGAAAACATCGTTTCTGTGAAACACAACTGGCTCTTTATTCACATGAAGTGTTGACTGCTATTGACAATGGAGTACAGATTGATTCAGTATTTCTGGATTTCCGGAAGACTTTTGACACTATACCACACAAGTAGCTCGTAGTGAAATTGCATGATTATGGAATATCGTCTCAGTTATGTGGCTGGATTTGTGATTTACTGTCAGAAAGATCACAGTTCGTAGTAACTGATGGAAAAAGTCATCAAGTAAAACAGAAGTGATTTCTAGCGTTCCCCAAGGTAGTGTTATAGGCCCTTTGCTGTTCCTTATCTATATAAACGGTTTGGGAGACAATCTGAGCAGCCATCGTCCGGAACCGCGCGACCGCTACGGTCGCGGGTTCGAATCCTGCCTCGGGCATGGATGTGTGTGATGTCCTTAGGTTAGTTAGGTTTAAGTAGTTCTAAGTTCTAGGGGACTTATGACCTCAGCAGTTGAGTCCCATAGTGCTCAGAGCCATTTGAGCAGCCATCTTTGGTTGTTTGCAGATGACGCTGTCGTTTATCGACCAATAAAGTCATCAGAAGATCAAAACAAACTGCAAAATGATTTAGAAAAGATATCTGAATGGTGTGAAAATTGGTAGTTGACCCTAAATAACGAAAAATGAGGTCATCCACATGAGTGCTAAAAGGAACTCGTTAAACTTCGGTTGCACGATAAATCAGTCTAATCTAAAAGCCATAAATTCAACTAAATACCTAGGTATTACGATTACGAACAACTTAAATTGGAAGGAACACACAGAAAATGTTGGGGAAGGCTAACCAAAGACTGCGGACACTTAGAAAATGTAACAGACCTACTAAGGAGACTGCCTACACTGCACTTGTCCATCCTCTTTAAGAATACTACTGCACGGTGTGGGGTCCTTACCAGAGAGGACTGACGGAGTACATCGAAAAAGTTCAAGAAAGGCAGCACGCGTTGTATTATCGCGAAATATGTGTCACAGAAATGATACAGGACTTGGGCTGGACATCATTAAAAGAAAGGAGTTTTTCGTTGTCTGAATCTTCTCACGAAATTCCAATCACCAACTTTCTCCTCCAAAAGCGAAAATATTTTGTTGGCACCAACCTACTTAGGGCGGAATGATCACCATGATATAAAGGAAATCAGATTTCGTATAGAAAGATACAGGTGTTCATTATTTCCGCGCAGTATAAGAGATTGGAATAATGGAGAATTGTGAAGGTGGTTCGATTAACCCTCTGCCAGGCACTTAAATGTGATTTGCAGAGTATCCATGTAGATGTAGATGTACTTTTTGCTACTACTTTGAGCATAGCAACTGCAGATGTGGATGTTGAAATGAAATTTGGACACAAAAGGTCCATCAATCTGTTCCCATGATTCTGTACCTGAACAGCATAGTCATTGACATTCACATGCATTTCTTTGTGCTATTGCATTCATCAGTTTAGAAAACGTCTGTTAGTAGTTTGATGAAATAATGAAAAAGAAAATATTTATTTATATATTTATTATGTAAAAAAATGAAATGAATGGGTTTGAAAATGGGGAGAAGAAACGTTGCTTTAAATAGTTTTGTTATTTGCTCTTTCAGTACGAAATTTGTTGTAGAACCCCTTTTTTACGTGTGGTAATAAAAATTCATTTAGACAGAATTAAGCACGTTTAAAATTACGTGAACCTTAGCAACCCTCTCACGCTGATAAATTCATACTAACTGATTAAGAACATTTAGTTGAAAATTATATAAATTAAATTTTATACGTATTTCGGCCTTGGCACACATTTTCTAAATGCAGTGGTTTTTTAAATATTTACTGAATTCTTTCCTGGCATTAGCTATGGAACACAAGACTGTCTCTGTTAGCATAAAATGGTTAAATATTGCCAAGCCGACCTGAACGTTTAATTATCATTGACAAAACACACTTCACTATACGTTTAAGTTATTTGTTTTAGAAATTGAAAGAACCAACAGATTAACAACTTCAACGTTAATAATCCGCCTATGAATGCACAAATGTAAAACCAGTAATAAATTTCGTCAGCCTCAGGATCGCTGTAAAAGAAAAATATTTCGTAATTCACTGCTAATTTTATCTGCTCCCGATTTACGGGTTTGGTTAATTTTTTTGCGGAACCTTTTTTTAAATGTGCCGCCGCTGCAAATCGTTCGGTCGCGGCACAGCCCAGCAGCACCAACGATAATCGCTAAAAATGCTGAAAATTCTTTAAAGAAATATTATAGATGACATGGGCAAGCTAATTTACATTAGTAATACACAATTTTGATAAATTATAATGTATTTGGACCACAACTTTGTAATTTCTCCTCTAATGGCGGCTAAAGATAGATACAGACAAAAGAAGTCTACTCATTCATAAAATGCTACGTCGCACGTTCCTCCTCTCTCTCTCTCTCTCTCTCTCTCTCTCTCTCTCGAGGAAGACGACAAAGAATGCACATTATGTATTCCTATTTATACTCTTGCTGATAATGTCTCTTTGTAATCTTACAACATTATTTTCCTATGTGCCTGTATTTTACATTTGTTATCGCAGATATTAACATATTTCGTAATTACATTATGAGTATAGAAATATTACAATCATAAATACATCGAGAATATTATTACAGAAAATATTACAATAATAACGAATGTCCTTTATACAAAATTAAATAATATTTTTTTGTTAAACAATTACAGTACATACGAATTGCTTCGTAGTGGCGTAAATAGTACAATTAAATGTCATTTCATTTTATTAATAGTGTGTGTGCTGCCAGGGAACGTTACAGTAAGATACTGTGTTTGTGATATGACATTGTTGGCTCATTTGGGATATGACATTGTCGGCTCATTTGGGACTTTCCTTCTGTTTGCAGTTCATTTCGAGCAAACTTCTGAAAGAGGAAGAGTCGGAGTTGGAGTCAGACAGCGGCATTTCAGACGAGTGTGCAGCACAGGTAAAGTACTGTATGTTACAGGTTCTTTTCAAAAAAAAAAAAATGTTGTGCACATAATTGAATACTAATTAGTCACTTCATTATTTCAGTTCCCTGTTGTTGGGGGAGAGGGGCAGGGTGTTTTGGCATGTGTGTACTGGAGAATAATAGGAACAGCTGAGTACTGTGCCGAATTACTACAAAATAAATAATGACTGTTGAAGAGGAACCATCTTCGTTGAGATTTATGTTATTTTGTTTGTCCTAAAGTTTTGTAAGAGTTTTTTTTTCGTGTGAATTTGTATGAGTGACACAACTGGAGCTTTCTTCTTCTTTTATTAATAATAATAATAATAATAATAATAGCTTTGCATTGACCAACAAGGACATGCAACAACATGAATCTCTCTCCCATAATCATTGTTTCCTGTTTTTGGCAGTTCTTGTTTTTCTTCTTCCCCATACTCTCTTGCCACTTCATCTGTTTATGTTGTTTGTCATTTCTTTTTTTTTTATTTTGTTTTTGCCTCAGCAGGCTACTTAATTTAGTATTTTATTCTTAAAATAATTTCTTTCTGTGTGTTTAATATTTCTTTGTAGGTATTTTCTTATTAAAGAAATATTAAAGACACAGAAAGAAATTATTTTAAGAATAAAATACTATTCTTTGTAGGTATTTTCTTATTCCTACCCCCATGAACCATGGACCTTGCCGTTGGTGGGGAGGCTTGCGTGCTTCAGCAATATAGATGGCCGTACCGTAGGTGCAACCACAACGGAGGGGTATCTGTTGAGGGGCCAGACAAACGTGTGGCTGCTGAAGAGGGGCAGCAGCCTTTTCAGTAGTTGCAGGGGCAACAGTCTGGATGAGTGACTGATCTGGCCTTGTAACAATAACCAAAATGGCCTTGCTGTGCTGGTACTGCGAACGGCTGAAAGCAATGGGAAACTACAGCCGTAATTTTTCCCGAGGGCATGCAGCTTTACTGTATGGTTAAATGATGATGGCGTCCTCTTGGGCAAAATATTCCGGAGGTAAAATAGTCCCCCATTCGAATCTCCGGGCGGGGACTACTCAAGAGGATGTCATTATCAGGAGAAAGAAAACTGGCGTTCTACGGATCGGAGCGTGGAATGTCACATCCCTTAATCGGGCATGTAGGTTAGAAAATTTAAAAACGGAAATGGATAGGTTGAAGTTAGATATAGTGGGAATTAGTGAAGTTCGGTGGCAGGAGGAACAAGACTTCTGGTCGGGTGAATACAGGGTTATAAATACAAAATCAAATAGGGGTAATGCAGGAGTAGGTTGAATAATGAATAAAAAAAATAGGAGTGCGGGTAAGCTACTATAAACAGCATAGTGAATGCATTATTGTGGTCAAGATAGACACTAAGCCCATGCCTACTACAGTAGTACAAGTTTATATGCCAACTAGCTCTGCAGATGATGAAGAAGTTGATAAAATGTTTGATGAGATAAAAGAAATTATTCAGGTAGTGAAGGGACTGGAATTCGAGAGTAGGAAAAGGGAGAGAAGGAAACATAGTGGGTGAATATGGATTGGGGGAGAGAAATGAAAGAGGAAGCCGTCTGGTAGAATATTGCACAGAGCATAACTTAATCATATCTAACACTTGGTTCAAGAATCATAAAAGAAAGTTGTATACATGGAAGAATCCTGGAGATACTAGAAGGTATCAGATAGATTATATAATAGTAAGACAGAGATTTAGGAACCAGGTTTTAAATTGTAAGACATTTCCAGGGGCAGATGTGGACTCTGACCACAACCTATTGGTTATGAACTGTAGATTAAAACTGAAGAAACTGCAAAAAGGTGGGAATTTAAGGAGATGGGACCTGGATAAACTGACTAAACCAGAGGTTGTACAGAGTTTCAGGGAGGCATAAGGGAACAATTGACCTGAATGGGGGAAAGAAATACAGTAGAAGAAGAATGGGTAGCTCTGAGGGATGAAGCAGTGAAGGCAGCAGAGGATCAAGTAGGTAAAAAGACGAGGTCTAGTAGAAATCCGTGGGTAACAGAAGAAATATTGAATTTAATTGATGAAAGGAGAAAATATAAAAATGCAGCAAATGAAGCAGGCAAAAAGGAATACAAACGTCTCAAAAATGTGATCGACAGGAAGTGCAAAATGGCTAAGCAGGGATGGCTAGAGGACAAATGTAACGATGTAGAGGATTATCTCACTAGGGGTAAGATAGATACTGTATACAGGAAAATTAAAGAGACCTTTGGGGAAAAGAGAACCACTTGTATGAATATCAAGAGCTCAGATGGAAACCCAGTTCTAAGCAAAGAAGGGAAAGCAGAAAGGTGGAAGGGGTATATAGAGGGTCTATACGAGGGCGGTGTACTTCAGGACAATATTATGGAAATGGAAATGGAAGAGGAGGTAGAAGAAGATGAAATGGGAGATACGATACTTCGTGAAGACTTTGACAGAGCACTGAAAGACCTGAGTCGAAACAAGGCCCCGGGAGTAGACAACATTCCATTGGAACTACTGACGGCCTTGGGAGAGCCAGTCCTGACAAAACTCTACCATCTGGTGAGCAAGATGTACGAGACAGGCGTAATACCCTCAGACTTCAAGAAGAATATAATAACTGCAATCCCAAAGAAAGCAGGCGTTGACAGATGTGAAAACTACCGAACTATCAGTTTAATACGTCACAGCTGCAAAAATACTAACATGAAGTCTTAACAGACGAATGGAAAAACTCGTAAAAGCTGACCTCGGCGAAGATCAGTTTGGATTCCGCAGTAATGTTGGAACACGTGAGGCAATACTGACCCTACGACTTATCATAGAAAATAGATTAAGGAAAGGCAAGGCTACATTTCTAGCATTTGTGGACGTGGAGAAAGCTTTTGACACTGTTGACTGGAATACTCTCTTTCAAATTCTAAAGGTGTCAGGGGTAAAATACAGGGAGCGAAAGGCTATTTACAATTTGTACAGAAACCAGATGGCAGTTATAAGAGTCAAGGGGCATGAAAGGGAAGCAGCAGTTGGGAAGGGAGTGTGACAGGGTTGTAACCTATCCCTAATGTTATTCAATCTTTATATTGAGCAAGCAGTAAAGGAAACAAAAGAAAAATTCGGAGTAGGTATTAAAATCCATGGAGTAGAAATAAAAACTCTGAGATTCGCCGATGTCATCGTAATTCTGTCAGAGACAGCAAAGGACTTGGAAGAGCAGCTGAACAGAATGGACAGTGTCTTGAAAGGAGGATATAAGATGAACATTAACAAAAGCAAAATGAGAATAATGGAATGTAGTCGAATTAAATCGGGTGAGGCTGTGGGAATTAGATTAGGAAATGAGACGCTTAAAGTAGTAAATGAATTTTGCTATTTGGGCAGCAAAATATCTGATGATGGTCGAAGTAGAGAGGATACAAAATGTATACTGGCAATGGCAAGGAAAGCGTTTTTGAAGAAGAGAAATTTGTTAACATTGAGTGTAGATTTGAGTGTCAGGAAGTTGTTTCTGAAAATATTTGTATGGAGTGTAGCCATGTATGGAAGTGAAAAATGGACGATAAATAGTTTGGACAAGAAGAGAATAGAAGCTTTTGAAATGTGGTGCTACAGAAGAATGCTGAAGATTAGATAGGTAGATCACATAACTAATGAGGAGGTATTGAATAGAATTGGGGAGAAGAGGAGTTTGTGGCACAACTTGACAAGAAGAAGGGACCGGTTGGTAGGACATGTTCTGAGGCATTTAGCATTGGAGGGCAGCGTGGAGGGTAAAAATCGTAGAGGGAGACCAAGAGATGAATACACTAAGCAGATTCAGAAGGATGTAGGTTGCAGTAAGTACTGGGAGATGAAGAAGCTTGCACAGGATAGAGTAGCATGGAGAGCTGCATCAAACCAGTCTCAGGACTGAAGATAACAACAACAACAACAACAACAACATTTTCTTATTTGTGTAATTCCTAGTATTGTCGGTCTCTTTTTCCACAGATACACAAGTATTTGTTTTGTTAGCCTTCTCTCATTCATTTGGCCCAAAGAAGAGGCAGAGAACATCAGGGCATTTCAAATGCGGTTGGTATTTCTCAGGGAAAATCTCATTTCAGCAACGAAATGGTCGTTTTACAGAGAGACCTCGGGCTATCACCGGCTGCCAGGTGACACCCACCCCCTCCCTGCAGCACTTGCCCTCCCGGGCACACCCCCGGCTCGCAGTTGGCACTGTCACCACTGTTCGCCATTAGACGAGCTGTTACTGACGAGAGCGGCAGGGTGACATGGGGAGTGGTTTGTTCAGATCTGGGAGTACATGTGGACCAGTCACTGTCATCTTGGTTCGTTGACGTGTCATCAGTGTCTCATGACTGCGGGTGCAAATAGCCCGCCCTACACGTACGTACTTCTACAATGGGCCTGTTCTGCGGGTATCTCTGATGGGTCGTGTCGGTTAACACGGGAGCCGTGGTTTACAGCTGATGTGCGTCCCCCACACGTATGATCTAGTCTCTCTGATCTGTCTGGAGGCAGAGTCCGATTGCTTGTGGCATAAATTGGCAGATTTTCAATATTTTTCCACCGTCCCCTTAACTGCGATCCATGTTCGTCAGTCTGAAGACCGTGGACGACAGATTTAGAGAGCTGTGACGGTCTCTCACCACAAATATGTTGCACAGTCTGGCATGTTATAAACATTTTATGTACTGTAGTCTGTTTTGCAATCTGAAAGTAATTAATATATTCAAAAGAAAGTATGGACAATGCTTGCAAGAAAATTGTAGCAGTTGCTGTTGGTACTTGTATATTTCTCTAAAGAAAAATTGAGCAATACCTGTAAAATAATGTACATAACATAGTGGATAACAGCCCACAATAAAGAACGTAATGCAAGCAACAGTTTATTGATGTCCACAATAGTGTCGATTTAGACAATACCGTCCTCCGCTCATTTCATGCTTCATTCGAGAAGCCTACATCTTTCTGAGCTTATTCTGAATTTATTGAAGGTACTTTAAATCTGTCTTTGCCACTACAACAACATGCTTATTTTTGTTATCAAATGTGCGTTATTGTATTGAAATAAAGTGTCATCAGGGGTCTGTAATGAAATATATTTACAATCTGGCTTGCTTTTCATATCTGAAACAGTTCATTAAAAAAGGTGTTGATGTTACTTATGATATGTTACAGCCAAGTTTCAGTTACCTTAGGAAATGCCTTCTGCTTGCATGTTTTATAGGTATTCCCTTGTTTGATGCTGTTGTTTCTTGTACCGTTGTTCCGAAGACAGATTTAAAATACCTTCAGTTGTTATAAAGCAGCTGCTGGTAATATAGTCACACAAAGAAAGAATGTTTTTCTGAAAGTTCATTTCAAATTTTGCAGCTTAGTTTTTTATAATACTTTGGTCCATAATTGGACAACTGTCTAGAAATCTTTCAACCATTTCTTTGCATGCCCTATTTTTTATGCTTTTGTTTGCGTAATGTTCATGTGTCAATTTTCACAATCAATGTGTTTCACAGTAGAGTTGTATAAGTTTTTCAGTGTAGTCATTGGTCCAGTGGTTTCATTATACTTGTAGCAACTAAAACTTCTTACTTGAAAGGCTGTCACTCATCAATGGTGAATTTCAAGTAACACCCACATTTCTCTTATTGCTTTGTTAAAATTTGCATCTTTTCGCAAAAAAAGCAGAGTTTTCACATTATTCTGAGAAGGAAAGTTGCTACTCACCATGTAGAGGAGATGCTGAGTTGCAGATAAGCACAACAAAAAGATTTTGACAATTAAAGCTTTTGGCCTTTGTCAACAACAACAACAACAACAACAACAACACACACACACACACACACACACACACACACACACACACACACACACAAACGACTGCAGTCTCAGTGGTTTCAGTTGCATGAAAATGCAGTCGTGTGTGTGTGTGTGTGTGTGTGTGTGTGTGTGTGTGTGTGGTTGACAAAGGCCATTGGCCGAAAGCTTTAAGTGTGAAAATCTTTTTGTTGTGCGTATTCTGCGACTTAGCATCTCCACTATATGGTGAGTAGCAACTTTCCTTCTCAGAATATTGTTACGTTCCAATGTGGATTATCCATTGTTAGAGTTTTCACTATGTCACCTCACTAATGTTGTAGTGCTGTTGCAGCTGCAGCAGAATACTGAAACAGGAGGAGGAGGAACCGTGTACAATTAGAGTGAAATGCTTATGAAAAATGACATTCTCGTTATAAAAGTAGATGTGTGATTTCTTCAAATGTTTTGCTGCAAAGCCACACTAATTCTCATTTCACCAGCTTTCAAATGCTCTTAACAAAATTACAGCATCCCATTCAAAAGTCTACAGTTACTCATTTACTGCAGTATGAGTAGATCTTGTTTTGATATCTCAAACAGTTTATATGACATGAGAGATGGTGTCAGGATGGTGATTCTTCTGTAATACCTGGAAAACCTGGAATTGTAAGGGAATTGAAAAAAGCAGGAATTTCAGGTGATCTCATGGAATTATGTGTTTTTAAATTTCGCATTGGTATTTTGTTTCACTGAATTTTATAAAACATTAATTTTTAAAGTATTTGATATTTCACAGTGTGCTAAAGAGATGAATATTATTTCATACAAGGTACCGATGTTGAGGAACTGCAGTCAAATTACTGCTTTGGGCTAATATATCTTACCTGAGAGGAAACAAAAATTGGCACTATGAAATACTCGAGCCAATCTCCCCAAACCCCTCACTCCCCCCACCCCCACCCCTCCCCCCACACGGTGCAGCAACAGCCACCACCCACCCCACTCCAATCCCCACCTACACCTTGTGGTGGGGTGGGTTTGTCTCTCCTTTAAACAATCAGTCCACCTACCTGGATAGGTTTCAGTTTGTCTGCCCCTTCACTCTGTTATGTATGCTAGGTACTGGTTTAGCCAACAAAAGCAGTGTTGACAAAAATTCAACTAAATATCTAATACACAAAGGCTGCATAACTCCACTACACGGGCAGTAGCTGAAAGTTAGTTAAATTATTGAGCGTCCAATATTCTTGCATGACTTGTTTACGAAAATGTGTAAAATTTCTTTTAAGTTGGTTTATTGCCTTTAAACCACGCAAAATGGCTATCAAGATCGTGTTTAGTTATGCAAAGTTACTGACTTCTCTGTTAAAATTTCACACCCAAAAGCAGCCGGAAGATACTTAGTCTAACCTGATATTTTGAACATCCTAAACAATCACTGACTCATGACTGCTTATGAGTAACACATTCAGTTGTTCAGTAGACTTCTTATAAAGAAATGTTCGCCATGTCTCGTAATCTGCATGAAAGATACCACACAGAGTTTATGTACGACATGAAATGTTGACACGTGAATATCTCCTAAAATAAAACACTCACAAAGCTCTAACTTTCACAAAATACTCAGCATTGTAGTCTCTTTTTGTCAACGATACGAGAACCAAACCAACACGTGAATTTCTTCGTGTGCTACCAAGCTACTGTATCGACTCGTAGAGCCGAGGCGTGAAGCGCTACTCGATCGCATGGGAAATGCTGTATTCCTATTGTCTAGTGTGTGTGCCAGTCAGATTATATTGAGCACTTCTATACTCACAGTATTTCTAATGTCAGCAAATCAGATTACCACAAGTAATTTGACTAGAACTCCCATAGGTCCTAAACTAAATAAAATTTAATGAAAACAAAGTAAAATTCCTTTCCACAAAATAAATTACTAATAAATTTAACACTCAATGCCCCTTCTGGCTACCTTTTACAAAATCGAGCTCACACGGACATTCACCATAAAATACCTTATTGCACAACAAATTCTCACGCATACATTACATAGTTTTGATATAATATCACATAAACGATGGACCTTGCCATTGGTGGGGAGGATTGCGTGCCTCAGCGATACAGATAGCCATACCGTAGGTGCAACCACAATGGAGGGGAATCTGTTGAGAGGCCAGACAAGTATGTGGTTCCTGAAGAGGGGCAGCTGCCTTTTCGGTAGTTGCAGGGGCAACAGTCTGGATGATTGACTGATCTGGCCTTGTAACACTAAGCAAAATGGCCTTGCTGTGCTGGTACTGTGAACGGCTGAAACTAAGGGAAAACTACAGCCATAATTTTTCCCGAGGGCATGCAGCTTTACTGTATGGTTAAATAATGATGGCGTCCTCGTGGGTAAAATATTCCGGAGCTAAAATAGTCCCCCATTCAGATCTTCGGGCAGGGACTACTCAGGAGGACATCATTATCAGGGGAAAGAAAACTGGTGTCCTACGGGTCAGAGTGTGGAAAGTCACATCCCTTAATCGGGCAGGTAGGTTAGAAAATTTAAAAAGGGAAATGGATAGGTTAAAGTTATATACAGTGGGAATTAGTGAAGTCTGGTGGTAGGATGAACAAGACTTCTGGTCAGGTGAATACAGAGTTATAAATACAAAGTCAAATAGGGGTAATGCAGGAGTAGGTTTAATAAGGAAAAAAGGAATACAAATGTCTCAAATTGAGATTGACAGGAAGTGCAAAATGGCTAAGCAAGTTTGGCTAGAGGACAAATGTAAGGATATAGAAGCATGTTTCACTAGGGGTAAGATAGATACAGCTTACAGGAAAATTAAAGAGACCTTTGGAGAAAAAAAGAACCACTTGCGTGAATATCAAGAGCTCAGATGGAAACCCAGTTCTAAGCAAAGAAGGGAAAGCAGAAAGGTAGAAGGAGTATATAGAAGATCTATACAAGGGTAATGTTCTTGAGGACAATATTATGGAAATGGAAGAGGAGGTAGAAGAAGATGTATGATACTGCGTGAAGAGTTTGACAGAGCACTGAAAGACCTAAGTCAAAAAAGGCCCCGGGAGTAGACAACATTCCATTAGAACTACTGATAGCCTTGGGATAGCCAGCCCTGACAAAACTCTGCCATCTGGTGAGCAAGATGTATGAGACAGGCAAAATACCCTCAGACTTCAAGAAGAATATAATAATTCCAATCCCAAAGAAAACAGGTGCTGACAGATGTGATAATTACTGAACTATCAGTTTAATAAGCCATGGCTGCAAAATACTGACACGAATTCTTTACAGACAAATGGAAAAACTGGTAGAAGCCGACCTTGGGGAAGATCAGTTTGGATTCCGTAGAAATGTTGGAACATGTGAGGCACTACTGACCCTACGACTTATCATAGAGAATAGATTAAGGAAAGGCAAGGCTACGTTTCTAGCATTTGTAGACTTAGAGAAAGCTTTTGACAATGTTGATTGGCATACTCTCTTTCATATTCTGAAGGTGGCAGGGGTAAAATACAGGGAGCGAAAGGCTATTTACCATTTGTACAGAAACCAGATGGCAGTTATAAGAGTCAAGGGGCATGAAAGGGAAGCAGCAGTTGGGAAGGGAGTGAGACAGGTTTGTAACCTATCCCCAATGTTATTAAGTCTGTATATTGAGCAAGCAGTAAAGGAAACAAAAGAAAAATTTGGAGTAGGTATTAAAATCCATGGAGCAGAAATAAAAACTCTGAGATTCACCGATGACATTGTAATTCTGTCAGAGACAGCAAAGGACTTGGAAGAGCAGCTGAACAGAATGGACAGTGTCTTGAAAGGAGGATATAAGATGAACATCAACAAAAGCAAAATGAGAATAATGGAATGTAGTCGAATTAAATCGGGTGAGGCTGTGGGAATTAGATTAGGAAATGAGACGCTAAAAGTAGTAAATGAATTTTGCTATTTGGGCAGCAAAATATCTGATGATGGTCGAAGTAGAGAGGATACAAAATGTATACTGGCAATGGCAAGGAAAGCGTTTTTGAAGAAGAGAAATTTGTTAACATTGAGTGTAGATTTGAGTGTCAGGAAGTTGTTTCTGAAAATATTTGTATGGAGTGTAGCCATGTATGGAAGTGAAACATGGACGATAAATAGTTTGGACAAGAAGAGAATAGAAGCTTTTGAAATGTGGTGCTACAGAAGAATGCTGAAGATTAGATAGGTAGATCACATAACTAATGAGGAGGTATTGAATAGAATTGGGGAGAAGAGGAGTTTGTGGCACAACTTGACAAGAAGAAGGGATCGGTTGGTAGGGGATATTCTGAGGCATCGAGTGATCGCCAATTTAGTATTGGAGGGTAAAAATCGTAGATGGAGACCAAGAGATGAATACACTAAACACATTCAGAAGGATGTAGGTTGCAGTAGATACTGGGAGATGAAGAAGCTTGCACAGGATAGAGTAGCATGGAGAGCTGCAACAAACCAGTCTCTGGACTGAAGACCACAACATCATAACATTCTCACTTTACATATGTCCCGCATTTACTCTCTCTGTCCCTCGAAGACTCTCACACAACCAAAATACAATGAAATAATAATCTTCCTAATGTCAGTAATTTGTGGCAATGAAACTAAAAAAAATTGCAGAAAATTTGGTTATATGTACCTATCATCTGCGTTTTAGTTTCAGTAAATACTATAGATGAATATATTACAGTCTCTAATTCAGTTTTACATTTCCAGCACTGTTGTTAAGTATTTTAGGTAAAAATTTATATCTCTGAAAGTATTAATGTTATTTTTATGAAATTTTAAAAGTATGGTTGTGTTGTTCATACAATTTGGTATTCTAAATATGGAAAAGATTGATTAATATTTAATAGTACTTCTTCAGATTTGTTGGGAGTATGTGTAATGTATTTCACACAGCGTTAGGCAAGTATACGTCTTGCTCGGCCCAGTTGCCAGTGTCAGCTGTGCCAGTGTGAGAACCAAAAATCTGCTCTTCTCTCACCTCAGCAGCAAGCTATGCTTGCAATGCTTGATGACAATTTGTAATAATTAGTTACATTACATACCCCCTATGAGCTGAAAATTACCGTCAAGTACATTTGGGGTCATATAACGGCAAAATTATTACTGTGACATTATTTTGTATCAGACAAACCAAAACTAATTACCTACAGATTGTTCATAAAAACACGGGAGAACTGCCGGATATCAGTAACTTCCTGCCACGATATTTCGGCGCAGTCTTCTGGCCATCTTCAGGTGAATGCCACTGTAGTAGTACTGGCGAGTACGCACTGAGCTCCGCTGTGACATTGCGCATGCGCTGCTCAGCGTGCGCGTTCATAACGGCTCTGTGCGCTGCACCTTATGCCCTTCACTGTGAAAGCCTGGCGTATCGGTGTCAGGTCAACTTCCATCTTCATGCAGATAACTACGTCGACTACGAAGTTTCTCTATAACAGGATTACAAGCAGAGTTCAGCTGATTACAGTTATCTCGATTGATGGGAGTCTCATTGTCAGACAATCTTATTTCCACAGATTTATTGATAATCACCTCTAAGGTCTGTGTGTCTTACAATAATCTATCCTGTAGGCATTGATTCACATGAGGCTTGTCCACTATTCTAAAAGGACCCACTTACTGCTCTGTGAATTTCTTGGTTTCTAGACAGCTTTTCTGACCTTTCCTTAGTTTTAACGAGTACCAACTGAAAATTTGTGGGAGGGGCCCTAGCATCATGTCTTCTCTTTCTTTCCAAGGCCTTCTTCCTAATATTTGTCCTTGCTATTTTCTTTTTCTCCTCCATAACCACTTCCCACTTCTGTTAGTTTAGGGGATTCCACTAGCCTTAACAATAAATTATTGGGTCTAATCCCACCCATCAATTCTGTAGCGTGTCGTCATAACTGCCATCTGCTTCACATCTGCTGTGCAGCAAGCTATATAAATTTAAGTATTAACTGTGTTTTTCTTACTTGTCACTTCTTTTTCCGTGTGTTTTTGTTTTTAGGAAGCTTTAATTTTTGAGTACTAGTAATAGTGTTCCATAGATTTCGTGTTTGTTTTGAATATGGTCCAGAGACAGTTAGTATTTATTTTCATTGTTTCCAACAAGAAGTGTCTAGTAACCATAGTTTAGTCAGCTATCAGCCGCCTTTAGTGAATTAGCAGCCTAGTTAAAAGTTGATTTCTTAACTCTCTACAGTAAATTGTTGATTTCTTAGGATGGATAGAATGTGTGACTGCTGTGTACGGGTGCAGGAGGAACTGGCCACAGTTTGCGAACAGCTGAACGTGCTGATGGCTGCGTTCAGCCGTCTTCAGGCTGCTGCCTCAGAGTCTAGTGGTAATGGGGAGTCTGGTGTGTCTCATGGTACACCCCAGGTGTTACATGCTTTACCCATGGTCTCTGCTGTCGAGACATCTTCGCAGATACCAGGTCGTGGTTGGGCCACCATCTCTCCAGGGGGGGTGGCAGGTTCAACAGCATTCACATCACATGAGGTGGAGGGTCAATTTTGGAGGCTGGTCATGTGGCATCGCCCACTCTGCCTGTGAGTGGACATGGGTAGGCTCCTTCAGCAAGGTCTGAGCAGGCACACGGGGGCAGGGGTTTATTAGTGAATGGGAGCTCCAATGTTAAGCAGGTGATGAAGCCCCTTTGGGAAATAGCGGAAAGGTCAGGGGGCACATCCGAGATGTGGAGGAGGCCCTGCCAGTGGCAATAGAGAGCACTGGGTGCACCAGACTGCAAATTGTTGCTCATGCTAGCACCAATGACTCCTGCCGTCTGGGTTCAGAGGTCATCCTCAGTTCATACAGGTGGTTGGCGGAGTTGGTGAAGGTGGAAAGCCTCGCTCGCAGGGTGGATCTGAGCTAACTATTTGTAGTATCGTTCCCAGAACCGATCGCGGTCCTCTGGTGTGGAGCCGAGTGGAAGGCTCAGACAATTCTGCAGAGATCTGGGGTGCAAATTTCTCGACCTCTGCTATCGGGTGGAGAAATGTAGGGTCTCCCTGAATAGGTCAGGCGTGCACTACACGCAGGAAGTGGCTACAAGGGTAGGGGAGTACGTGTGGAGTGCACATGTGGGTTTTTTAGGTTAGAGAATTCCCTCCCTAGGCCCGACAAGACGTCTCCTGAGACGCGACAAGGTAGCAGTAGGCAAAACGTCACAGGGAATGAGAATATTAATGTGGTAATAGTAAACTGCAGGAGCGTCTATAGAAAGGTCCCACAACCACTCTCATTAATAAATGGTCACAATGCCCACATAGTACTAGGGCCGGAAAGTTGGCTGAAATCAGATCTCAACAGTAATTAATTTCTAAACTCAGATTGGAGTGTGTACCACAGAGACAGGACAGGCTGGACAGTGAAGGAGGCGGCGTGTTTATAGCAATAAAAAGTGCAACAGTATCAAAGGAAATTGACAGAGATCCAAAATGTGAAATAATTTGGGTGAAGGTCACAGTTAAAGCAGGCTCAAACATGGTAACTGGATGTCTCTATAGGCCCCCTTGCTTAGCAGCTGTTGTGGCAGAACACCTGAAGGAAAATTTGGAAAATATTTCGAGTAAATTTTCCGACCATGTTATAGTTTTGGGTGGAGATTTTAGTTTACCAGATATAGACTGGGAGACTCAAACGTTTATAATGAGTGGCAGGGACAAAGAATCCAGTGAAATTGTTTCTAGTGCATTATCTGAAAACCACCTTGAGCAGTTGAACAGGGAACCGACTCGTGGCGATAACATATTAGACCTACTGGTGACAAACAGACCCGAACTATTTGAAACAGTTAACGCAGAACAGGGAATCAGTGATCATAAAGCGGTTACAGCATCGGTGATTTCAGCCACATATAGAAATATTAAAAAAGGTAGGAAGATTTTTCCGTTTAGCAAAAGTGACAAAAAGCAGATTTCAGAGTACTTGACGTGTCAACACAAAATTTTTATCTCAAGTACAGATAGTGTTGAGGATCAGTGGAAAAATTTCGAAATCATCGTACAATATGCATTAGATGAGTATGCGCCAAGTCGGATCGTAAGAGATGGAAAAGAGCCACCGTGGTACAACAACCGAGTTAGAAAACTTCTAGGGAAGCAAAGGGAACTTCACAGCAAACATAAACATAGCCAAAGCCTTGCAGACAAACAAAAATTACATGAAGCGAAATGTAGTGCGAGGAGGGAGGAGGGCTATGCGAGAGGCATTCAACGAATTCGAAAGTAAAATTCTGTGTACTGAGTTGGCAGCAAATCCTAAGAAATTTTGGTCTTATGTCAAAGTGGTAGGTGGATCAAAACAAAATGTCCAGACACTCAAAATGGTTCTGAAACAGAGGATGACAGACTAAAGGCTGAAATACTAAATGTCTTTTCCAAAGCTGTTTCACAGAGGAGGACTGCACTGTAGTTCCTTCTCTAGATTGTCGCACAGATGAAAAAATAGTAGAATCGAAATAAATGATAGAGGGATAGAAAAACAATTAAAATTCATCAAAAGAGGAAAGTCTGCTGGACCTGATGGGATACCAGTTTGATTTTACACAGAGTACGCGAAGGAACTTGGCCCCCCTTCTTGCAGCGGTGTACCGTAGGTCTCTAGAAGAGTGTAGCGTTCCAAAAGATTGGAAAATGGCACAGGTCATCCCCATTTCCAAGAAGGGACATCGAATAGGTGTGCAGAACTATAAACCTGTATCTCTAACGTCAATCAGTTGTAGAATTCTGGAACATGTATTATGTTCAAGTATAATGACTTTTCTGGAGACTAGAAATCTACTGTGTAGGAATCAGCTCGGGTTTCAAAAAAGAGGATCATGTGAAACCCAGCTTGTGCTATTTGTCAATAATACTCAGAGGGCCATAGACACTGGTTCCCAGGTAGATGCCATGTTTCTTGACTTCCACAAGGCGTTTAATACAGTTCCCCACAGTCGTTTAATGAACAAAGTAAGAGCATATGGACTATCAGACCAATTGTGTGATTGGATTGAAAATTTACTAGATAACAGAACACAGCATGTCATTCTCAATGGAGAGTAGTCTTCCGAAGTAAGAGGGATTTCAGGTGTGCCACAGGGGAGTGTCATAGGACAGTTGCTATTCACAATATTTATAAATGACCTTGTGGATAACATAGGAAGTCCACTGAGGCTTTTTGCAGATGATGCTGTAGTATATCGAGAGGTTGTAACAATGGAAAATTGTACTGAAATTCAGGAGGGTCTGCAATGAATTGACGCATGGTGCAGGGAATGGCAATTGAATCTCAATGTAGACAAGTGTAATGTGCTGCTGTGAGTCCAGAGAAAGAAAGAAAGATCCTTTATCATTATACTACAATATAGCAGGTCAGCAACTGGAAGCAGTTAATTCCATAAATTATCTGGGAGTAGGTATTAGGAGTGATTTAAAATGGAATGACCATATAAAATTAGTCATCATTAAAGCAGATGCCAGACTGAGATTCATTCGAAGAATCCTAAGAAAATGCAGCCCGAAAACAAAGGAAGTCAGTTACAATACACTTGTTCGCCCACTGCTTGAATACTGCTCACCGGTGTGGGATCCGTACCAGATAGGGTTGGTAGACGAGATAAATAAGATCCAATGGAGAGCAGCGCACTTCGTTACAGGATCATTTAGTAATCACGAAAGCGTTACGGAGGTGATAGATAAATTCCAGTGGAAGACTCTGCAAGTGAGACGCTCAGTAGCTATGTACGGGCTTTTGTTAAAGTTTCGAGAACATACCTTCACCGAGGAGTCAAGCAGTATATTGCTCCCTCCTACGTATATCTCATGATGACTCCATGAGGATGAAATCAGAGAGATTAGAGCCCACACAGTGGCATACTAACAATCTTTCTTTCCACGAACAATAAGAGACTGGAATAGAAGGGAGAACCAATTGAGGTACTCAAAGTACCCTCCGTCACACCGTCAGGTGGCTTGCAGAGTATGGATGTAGATGTAGATGTAGAATCCAGTGGCTTCATGATTAATCACTTCTCCACAATACCCAAGATAGCTGGCGTAAGCCGAGTGTTCCGTATGACTCTGTTCTGCATAGGCGATTCAGATCTTTCATTATTTGTTCACACATTTTGCCTTGTCGGTAATACGTAGAAATCTTTGTGTGTTAAAGATTTCTATTTCTCAGACACTCTTCAAATCTCTTAGATACAGATTGTAGCCCATCATCTGACAATATTGGCTTTGGTATACCAATGGTCATAAAATAGCCATCTTCCAATTTACTAACCATTCCTCTGGAATTTGCCTTCTTAATGGGGTAAAATCTAACATAGTTAGTGAATCCATCAACTATACAAATACATACTTACAACTGCCCCCCCCCCCCCCTCCCTCCATTGAAGAAGGCAGTGCACCAAATAGATCAACTGCCACTGAATCCAGTTTACTTTGAGGTTCTATTGAGTATATCCACTCCTGTACTATTCTGTTGGTAGCTCTCACCTTTTGACATCTATCACAGGGCTCTAAATGCTTTTTTACTCTTCTCCACATGTTGTTGAAAATTACACTTTCACTCGACTTTTGAATGCATTTTCTGCCCCCATAATGCCCATATTGTCGATGCATGTAGTTAACTAATAAATTGACATGTTGCTCTGGAAAACAGTCACTAGTTCTCCCTATTCTTCTTTTTTTGTCTAAACATGGTATCATGATGCAATTTATAGTGTTCTATAATTTTGGAAAATTTGGATGACCTAATCTGCTTTTAACTAATTTCAGCTTATCATCTTTGTTTTGTTCTCTCCTAATGTCATTACAAATTCTCTTCAGTTGTCCCTTCTCTTCAGTGTGGATTGTTATTTTAAAAATTTGTACCTCTCCTGGATCTTATCTTGGTTCTATTTTCTCTTGGTTTTCCTCTATACTGTGCAGCAATGCGTCAGCTAGCACATTCTCAGAGCCCTTCATACATTTAATTTCTATATAAGACTGCTGCAAGTACTATGCCCACCTTGTTAGTCTTGGGTACTTTAACTTACAAATTTGCAAAAAGGTCAAAGCACGGTGGTCACTGTATGTGATTACTTTACGACATAATTGGTAATGAAATTTCTGTAACCAAAATGTAATGGTGGGAACTTGTAATTTGGATATGCCATAGTTCCTCTCAGCCTGTTGCAAAGATTTACTGGCAAACACTATTGTTTTGTGGACTTGCTCTTCTCATTCATTCTCAGTTTGAAACAGTTCCACCCCAAGAGTGTACTTACAGGCATCTGATGCTAGGGAGAAAGGCTTGGAGAAATAAAGATGATTCAGAATTTGTCTGTTCTCTGATAGCTTTTATCTTGTCAGGATCTAGCACTATCCCCTCTTCACTGACAATATGCCCCAAGAATTTTATTTCTTTCTTAATAACCTTGGTCTTGTCTATTTTTAGCTTCATTCCATCCCTTTCCATGGCTTCCAAAACTCTGTCCAGTAACATGCAATGTTCTTCCCAAGTGAGAGTTGAAATTAATGCACGTCCACATACACAGTTATTCGCTTCAACAATTTGTCACCTAATACTTGGAACATTGCCCTGACAAAACCACAAACACTGATACTCAAATCAAAGGGAACTACTTTATATGGGTAACACCGTCTCTCAAATGGGAAAGTTGTGTACTGCCATGATTCTTTTATTAAGGGAAGATTCCAGTAGCCACAATTTACACCCATAGAGATAAAAAATTTCAAAAATTTCGTGCCTTTAAATATCTGTAATAGCCCCTCTATATCTTCAGGCCTGTCACTTTCTGGCAATATTATTTTGCTCAAAGCATGAGCCTAATCTATCCGTCTTTCTTTGGGACCACAACTAAGAGATTATTATGTACACTATTGCCCTTTTTGATTATGTTCTTTTTAAGCATTTCCTGAATCATTTCCTTTACCACTTCTTTATGCACCTCCACAATCACAAGTGTGCATCATCTGTTACCATTAGATAACATTTATAATCTTTGACAGTATTATGAGAAGGGTAGCTGCTACTCACCGTATAGCGGAGATGCTGAGTCGCAGATAGGTACAACAAAAACACTGTCACAAATAAAGCTTTCGGCCATTAAGGCCTTTGTCGACAACAGACATAGGTGTGCGCGCGCGTGCGCACACACACACACACACACTCACACACACACACACACACACACACACACACACACACACACACACACACACACGACTTCAGTCTCAGGCAACTGAAACCACACTTCAAGCAGCAGACCAGTGCATGATGGGAGTGGCAACTCGGTGGGGGTAAGGAGGAGGCTGGGGTGGGGAGAGGGATGGATAGTGTGGTGGACGTATCGGACAGTGAAGTACAGCAGGTTAGACAGAGGGCAGGGGTTGGTGGCTGGGGGGAGTAGTGGAAGGAACAGGTAAGGGGCTGGATGGGTGAGGACAGTGACATGTCTTGCCCACTATCCTTCCCATCCCTCCACAGTGGTATTCTGCTGTCCACAGAACCTACACAATATACCTCGCCCATCTTTACACAATCCCTGCTTCCAACCCCTTACCTCATGGCTCATAAACCTGTAATAGACCGAGATGCAAGACCTGTCCCATACATCTCCCACCACCACCTACTCCAGTCTGGTCATGAACATCACCTATCCCACCAAAGGCAGGGCTACCTGTGAAGCCAGTCATGTGCTGTACAAGCTAAGCTACAACCAACAAGCTGTCTGTCCGCATGAATGGCCACTGACAAACTGAGGCTGAGAAACAAGTGGACCACCTGGTTGCTGAGCACACTGCCAAACATAACGTCCTTCATTTCAATGACTGCTTCACAGCCTGTGTCTTGTGGATCCTTCTCACCAACACCAGCTTTTCTGAATTGTGCAGGTGGGAACTCTCCCTGCAATACATCCTACATTCCTGTAACCCTCTGTAGCAGTTCCACCTGCTTTGTTTATTTTGTTTGGTGCTCTCGGTGTCGACATACTGCCTTGCTACACTGGCTGAAAAACTTTGTAATTTGGACGCTCACTATGGTAAATAATGTAGCTGACAGATGCACAATTACATTTCACTGCCTTTTACTTTCACTTTGCACAACCCTCAATAATATACATTTATATATGTATGCCAAGTGCACTATTGTTTAACCTTTCCATAAGTCTCGTTAATAGTTTGCAGGTGAACCACCTCATACTGCTACAATAGTGTACTGTTGAACATCTATGAGCAGTAATATCATAACCACATACTTCACAGTCCATCAAATAAATTTAACAGTCACTGTCATTGCTTTAACACATGGCATATTGGTGTAACACTTATTTCACTGTTAAGTTGATACATTGTTACCATTCTAAGCAACACAGGTTCCTTGTCTGAAATTCGGCCATGGACTGACTGTTTCGGGACCAAAAATCGGGCCCTTATATATCCTCACAATAATAGGTGCTGAAACTACACATTGTTCGAAGTTAAATTTACAGAAATTACTATTAAAACTTAACTCATTAGATCAACTGTATGGGAACATGATTGGTAACTGGGATATGGAAAACTTAATTCCCATATATGTAGTAACTCGTATATATTTACACTTGACACTACATCCATACAGAATGAAGCATAACAAAGAACTGACTACAGTAAAGTTAAGATGGAGGCTCGATAGAGCACTTAGAGACCACAGATATTAAGTTTCGTGTTCAATACAAACTATCGACGCAACACAGCCTCCCCCCTCCCCTCCCTCCCTCCCTCAGTACAAAGTACTACAGATGTCCAATGGTGGGGGTGTACGGGCATCGACGTCGGTGGAAATTGTGCACGTAGGCGCACAACAGGTACTTCCATCTCGAACGAGGTAGGTTGTGCAGGCGGAGCAGCGAGAGGCAGGTCCTCTTTGTAGTCAGTCATCCACCGTGGCCGGATGAGACAGCAGCAGGCCCGGGAGTAAGCGGGCCGTGCGATCGACAGCGTGGTGGAGGCATGTGTGGCCCTTAAGTGGATCGAGCCATCCGTGGAAATGGAAGCACATAGAGATGCTTGGTCACACTCGCGCGGGAGTGTGAGGTTGTGTGCAATGTTGATGTGTAAGGGACCGTGCAATGGTGGGACCTCTGTATGTGTCAAAAGAATGAGCACTTGGTCGTCGAACATCACTATAGAAACGTTGTTCACTCGATGCGGGAGCACCCCACAGGACAACTGATAATAGGTGTGTGTGTCTCTGATGTTGGAGGTGAAGGTGCGAAACCTGTGCAGGGTGAAACGGGGCAAGGTCGGGAAATTAGCGAATGGTGGCGAACAGCCTTCAGTGGAAGAGGTATGTGGTGAGGTTGATGGGAGCACGTCTTCATTCACGACCAAGGATGGATCGTCTCAGGGTCGACGAAAGCCGGTTTCAGGCAATACAGAGAAACTGTCTGTGTGCGGTCTGTAATCATGATATCAAAAGTTATGTCCCCCCACCACAGGACCTTGTAGGGGCCAAGATAAGGAGGCTGAAGAGGCTGCCTGACCGCATCATCACGCAGCATGACGTGGGAGCAGTCAGAGAGTGCGGTGGGAACATAAGTTTCGGTCGGTGAATGACTGATGGGTGGGTGCAAACGCATTTGTTTAAATTGCATGCACATCCGGCTAATGAAATCTGGCGAGGGGGGAAGATCCCCGCTAACCTGGGGAAGAATAAGTTCCCCAGTAGGACCGGATTCTCGCCTAAAACAAATTCGGATATAGTCCTCTGTAGGTCAGGTTTATAGGTCGAGCATAGACCAAGTAGCACCCACGGGAGAGCATCTGACCAGAGACAATCATGGCATCGAAGGGCCGTCTTGAGGGTGCAATGCCATCTCTGCACCAACCCATTCCTTTGTGGGTGATAGGCGGTGGTGTGTATTTTTTTAATACCACAGATATTGCAGATGATGGTGAAAATGGAGGATTCGAACAGGGAGAGGGACAGCCTTGACCCAGTGAGACAAACGATCGATAGCTGATAAGATATATATATGGCCCTCCGAAGGAGGAAGAAATCCAATCAGATCAATATGTATGTGACGGAATCGTCCTGCGGTAATGTTGAAATCAGGTCCAGACCCCAACAGGTGTTCCCGGTGTTAACATAAATAGCGTGTTATCTACCAACGCAATCACAATTGTTGAGCACTTTGCTGAACAATATGCTCGATCCTCTGGGTCGGAGAATTAGCCCCCAGCGTTTCACACTCCCAAATGGCAGCTGGAAGGAAAAGTCCTCTCGTTCACTACCCACCACAGTGAATACTATAACGCCCCATTTACAGAGTGGGAGCTCCTCAGTGCCCTTGCGCACTGCCCCAACACAGCTCCTGGGGCAGATCGGATCCACAATCAGATGGTTCAACATCTCTCATCTGACTACATCTCCTCATCATCTTCAACTGGATCTGGTGCTATGGCATCTTTCCATCGCAATGGCGGGAGAGCACCATCATTCCGGTGCTCAAACCTGGTAAAAACCTGCTTGATGTGGATAGCTATCAGCCCATCAGCCTCACCAATGTTCTTTGTAATGTGCTAGAACATATGGTGTGTTGGCAGTTGGGTTGGATCCTGGAGCCACGTGGCCTGCTGGCTGCACATCAGGGCGGCTTCCCCCAGTGTCGTTCTATCACTGACGATAATCTTGTGTCCCTCAAGTCTGCCATCCGAACAGCCCTTTCCAGACATCAACACCTGGTTGCCATCTTTTTACATTTATGAAAAGTGTATGACACGACCTGGTGACATTATATCCTTGCCACATTATACGAATGGGGCCTCCAAGGCCTGCTCCCGATTTTTATCCAGAGTTTTCTGTTGCTTCGTACTTTCCGTGTCCAAGTTGGTGCCTCCCATGGTTGCCCCCATATCCAGGAGAATGGGGTCCAGCAGAGCTGAGTGTATATCTCTCTTTAGTGGCCATTAATGGTCTAGCAGCAGCTGTAGGGCTATCCATCTCACCTTCTCTGTATGCAGAAGACTTCTGCATTTCATACTTCTCCACCAGTACTGGTGTTGCTGAGCGGTGCCTACAGGTAGCATCCACAAGGTGCAGTCATGGGCTCTAGCCCACAGTTTCCAGTTTTAGGCCACAAAGTCGTGTGTTATCCGCTACTGTCAGCATTTTACCGTTCATCCAGAACCAAAATTTTACCTTAATAACGACCTACTCACTGTAGTGGAGACATATAGATTCTTAGGACTGGTTTTTGATGCCTGATTGAGTTGGCTTCCTCACCTTTGTCAGCTTAAGCGGAAGTGCTGGCAGCACCTCAATGCCCTCCGCTGCCTGAGCAACACCAACTGGGGTGCAGATGCTCTACGTTGGTGCAGCTCTACAGAGCCCTTATTCAATCCCACCTTGACTATGGGAGTGTGGTTTATGGCACCCTCAGCGTTGCGTTTACTTGACCCAGTGCACCACTGTGGCATTCTCCTAGTAACAGTAGCTTTTAGGATGAGGCCGGTGGCCAGCGTCCTTGTGGGAGCCGGAGTCCCTCCATTGAAGGTTAGGCATGCACAACTGCTCGCCAGTTATGTTGTACACATTTGTAGTTCTCCTGCACATCCGAATTACCATGTCCTTTTCCCACTCACAGCGGTTCTCCCGCATTGGTGGCCCAGGTCAGGGCTTCCAATTGCAGTTCATGTCCGATCCCTTCTTTCCAAACTGGAGTTCTTGCCTTTACCCCCTATGCTACAGGTCCATTCACGTACACCTCCATGGTGTACACCTAGGCCGCAGCTTCGCCTGGACCTTTCACATGGTCCTAAGGACTCAGTTAATCCCGCGGCTCTCCACTGCCACTTTCTCTTGATTATTGACATGTACCGATTCCATGAAGTGGTTTACACCAACGGCTTGATGACTAATAATCACATCAGCTTCACATATGTCCATGGAGGACATATTGAACAGCATTCATTGCCCGATGGCTGCAGTGTTTTCACTACCGTGCTGGTGGCTATATCTCATGCTCTTGAGCACATCTGTTCATGCCTTGGTGAGTCGTTTCGTCTCTTTACTAACTCCTTGAGCAACCTACAAGCTATCAACCAATGCTACCCCTGCCATCCTTTGGTAGTGACCATCCAGGAGTCCATCCATGTCCTGGAATGTGGTGTTTGTCTGGACCCCAGGCCATGTCAGAATCCCAGGAAATGAACTTGCTGACAGGCTGGCCAAACAGGCTACACGGAAACTACTTTTGGAGATTGGCATCCCTATACCTGACCTGCGATCATTATTACACTACAAAGTTTTTCAGCTTTGGGAGAAGGAATGGTGTAATCCCAGTGCGCACAACAAACTGCATGCCCATAAGGAGACTACGAGTGTGTGGAAGACCTCCATGCAAGCGTCTCCCAGGGATTCTATGATTCTCTACCGGCTCCGCATTGGCCATGCATGGCTAACACATGGCTACCTCCTCTGTTATGAGGACCCACCTCGGTGTCACTATGGTTCACATATGACTGTCGTCCGCATCTTGCTGGACTGCACACTTTTAGCCACTCTGCGGTGGACTTTTAACCTTCCCAGCAACCTACCTTCGGTGTTGAGCAACAGTGCTTCAACAGAAGATTTAGTTTTACGTTTTATTCATGATTGGGGTTTTAATCATACCATCTAAGGGTGGGCATTTAGCCTTCTCTCAGAGGCTGCCACCCTCCTTACATTTTAACTCTGTCGCACTTTCTTTGCATTTGTTTGTCTTGGTTGTCGTCTTTTCCCTACATGTGTTCATCTCGTCTTGTCTTTTTGGGGTGGACATTTTAATGTGTTGCAGAGTGGCTGACTCCTTTTTATTATTGTGATCAGCCAGCCCAGACCATAGGCTCTATGATTTTGTCTTCTTTCACTTTTCCTTGTGGTGCATGTTTTCCCCATTTTTTGTTTGTTCCATCCATTTCGTTTTTAGGTGGGATGTTGGGTGTTTTTGTACCTTGATCCTTGCTTACATCAGGAAAAAGGGACTGACGACCATGTAGTTTAGTGACTTTATACCCCAAACCAACCAACCAACCATCCCTTGTACTCTCTCCAAAGAAAACAGGATGCCCCAGGACTCCATGCTGAGTATTGTAATGTTTGCCATCGGCATGAATCCAAGCATCAGGCTCCCTCTTTGTCGACGATTTTAGAATCTACTGCAGCTCTCAACAGACCAGCTTTCTTGAACGATGTCTTCAATGACGTCTTGATTGCCTCCACTGATGGAGCATCAAAACCAGCTCCCGATTTTCTTTCAGTAAGACTGTCTGTGTAAATTTTTGGCCTCATACAGACTTTTATCCACCTTCCTTACATCTAGGCCCTGTTGACCTTCCGTTCATGGATGTTGCCAAATTCTTGGGACTTAGACTGGTCTTCCCATGTTTCATATCTTTTTACTCGGTGTCTGCGATCCCTCAATACCCTCAGTTTCCTGAGTTGTACCTCCTGGAGAGCAGATGGAGTGGTCCTCTTCCACCTGTACCGTGCTTTAGTGTGCTCGAAATTTAACTACGGAAGCATAGTTTACTCCTCTGCACGGCCGTCTGTTTTTCGGCGTATAGACTCTGTCCACCTTCATGGATTGCATTTAGCATCTGGATTTTTTTACATCAGCCCCAGCCTTTTGTGCTGAAACTGCTGAACCTCCACTGTCCAATCGGCAAGGTGTCCTGAGTTGTTACGCTAGTCATCTGTCTTCCATTCCTGCTCATCCAACGCATGCCCTTTTTTTAGACGCCTCCGATTTAGGATATGCAGGCCGCCCTTCCTCTCTACTACCACCAGGAGTCTGCTTCCGTCAACTGCTACATTCCCTTTCCTTCCACTTTCCTCAAAGTTTCTTGACAAATGGGGGTATGGCACCGTCTTGGCTTTATCCCAGACCTGCCTTCCCCATGTCTTTTGTCAGCTTCCCAATGATAATATCGCCCCTGTAGTTTATCGTCGGGCATTTGCTGCTCTATGCCCACAAATGGAGGATGCCACATTTAATTACGCTGATGGCTCCAAGACCCCCTTTGGTGTTGTGAGTGCCTATATTATTGATGGCATCCCTATTAGATTTCGGCTTCCCGACCAGTGTTCAGTTTTTACTGTGGAGCTTTACACTGTTCTCCAGGCTGTCCAATACATCCGTCGCATAAGCAGATACAGTATATTATATGCTTGAATTTACTCAGCCCTCTTCTCAACCTCCAAGCTCTTTATCCCGTCCACCCTCTGGTCCATTAGATTCAGGACTGCCTCCACATGCTCCACTTGAGGGGCATCTCTGTGGCATTCCTCTGGATCACAGGGCATGTTGGTTTACGTGAAAACGAGGCAGCCGATATAGTGGAAAAGGCTGCTGTCTCCCTTCCTCAGCCCACTGTTCATATTGTTCCCTTTCCGGATGTACAGAGTGTTTTATGTCGTTGTGTTGCCCTTGTATGGCACACACATTGGTCTACACTTCCCGATAATAAATTACGAGAAATAAAACCTCTTCCCTGTCCCTGGACCTCCTCCTCCTCCTCCTCCTCCTCCTCCTCCTCCTCCTCCTCCTCCTCCCAGCCTCGTTTTTGGGAGGAGGTAATTTTAACTAGACTCGGGATTGGGCACTGTCTTTTTGGCCATCGACATCTTTTAAGCGGTGATCCTCCCCCACTTTGTCCCCACTGCTCTGTCATGGATGGTGAGACATCTTTTACTTCAGCGCCCCTATTTTAATCCACTACGCCCCCATTTACAGCTGTTGCCTGATAAATCTTCCTTTTAGCAGATGACACGCGTTCAGCAAATCATGTCCTTAAGTGTATCAGTGTCAGTGAGATGACATTGGTCATTTGAAGCTCTCTTTGGGGAAAGCATATCTCCTTCACTAGCAATGTTCTAAGATTTACTTCCATTTTTAGTTTCCTCCTCCTTGAGTTTAGCTCCCATTGCTGCTGATTTAAATTTCAATGTTTTGCCCTTCACAAAGCCACCGAATGGGCGCTTTTGACTTTAGCAGCTTTGCGTCCTAAAACCATAATTCCCCCCAAAAAAGAAAACCCATTTATGGGGTTTTCTTCCTCTTTAATTGTGGCAGTTTTAATTAACCTGTCTATCAGTGACAAGTCAAAACATTTCTCCAAAAATCCACCTTCTCTAATGCTTTCAGATTCTGCAGCACTTCCATCTACATTGTCAGAATTTTCAAAATAACCCCAGCTTCATATACTTCTGTAGCTGCATCACTATCTGATGAGCTTTCTTCCACTGTACTTCACCTTCTTTACATCTGAAACTACTCCATCACTATTGAATTGAATCTCATCTGTTCTGCCTGTAACTTCATCTGCCAGTTTACTTTCCTCCCCTGCTACACTTTCCCGATGTACAGTGCTTTCTTCCACATTCCCTGTAGGATGCTCTTTAGTATTGCAGTGCTCAGTTAGACTAAGATCCTGCTCCAGAATCTTATCAGATAACTCCTGTTGCTAAACTGGTACCTAGATTCGTGATTTTCATCTGATCTTTCACAAAATTCTACATTTCCTTGAAAAGTAAATATTCTCACTTCCTCCCTTTCCTCTGTTATGTTTATAGTACCTGTACAACTACTGTGGATTTAACCTCTGTTTTGGCAGTTTGCAAATGCTAGTAACCTTGCAGACCGCTTTTAGTTTTCCTCATCGCCTACTCTGCCATTAGCCATAGTGTTCCGTTCATTCGTCTGTCTGAAATGCTGTTCTGCTCTCTAAGCTGATTGCTGATTTTGATAACTGTCATTCCTGTTCCTGTCGTAATTTCTATTTCCAGTAAAACTCCCTCATCCTCTGGACATTCCTCTCTGATTGTTAGATCTCTGCAACTATTCTGTTCACTTGCTCTACATTTTGCTTAGTGGAATCTCTATAATCTCTTATTATTTCCCTCTTCTCTCAAAAGGTTCTCTACCCATTCTGAGTAACCATTGAACTTGTTAATGTCCTCTCTGGGTGCAGAATTTCACCAGTACAGAGGCAACTTGGATTCTAATCCATTATAATTTTCCCTGTTTCTAAGTTGGAAGTCATATAAGACAAAGTAGTTACCTGTTTCTGCACAAACTTCATAATAGTGTCTTTCTTTATGGTAAACTTTTCACCTGTCCAAAAGCTATTTAATACTTCCATCTGTTTTCTTTTTCCCCATTATTCCTCAAAGAAAGCCTATATAAAACTTTCCGTGCAGTTATACTCGATTAGATATCACAAAGCCTATTTTCAGTTTGTCATTCCACGACCTAGGCAACACATCCTCAAAATCGCTCCAGAACTCTTTGGGATGCACACTCTGACTGGGATCTCAGACACTATCTGTGGTTAACATAGGCAATTTCAGATGATTCTGCAACACTTTGTGTTATTAGATGACCACTACTGTTAGTAATTCTCTGTTCTGCATTTGTTAATCTAGTGTCATGCTCTTGTAGGTTACCACTTAATGCTGTTCTGAGAAGTTAGTTTCTAAATCAGTTATTATTGCACACACTTGCCCTCCAAACAGTTTACATTTATCACTTTCCTCCTTAATTTTATCAGCCAGAATTTTATGATTCTCAGTACACAGTTTTTCTACATGATCTACTTGGGCCTGTACTGTATTCAAGTCAGCACTTACCTGTTCACCAAGCTGTTTACTACCTTCAGCAAATTGCTTCCTGTGGGTAGTTAGTTCACCTTTTACTGTTTCAATACTATTCTTACAGTCTTGTTTTTCACTTGGAAAATTTGTCCTCTTATGTTTGTGTTAAGTTACAAACTCATTTAAGCCTGAAGATCAGTAATCCAATTCCTCCTGAATGTCCTCTTTAAATTTTTTCAGTTTATTATCCAACTGTTTTGACTGCTGTATGATGTTGTTGTTGTTGTTGTTGTTGTGGTGGTCTTCAGTCCTGAGACTGGTTTGATGCAGCTCTCCATGCTACTCTATCCTGTGCAAGCTTCTTCATCTCCCAGTACCTACTGCATCCTACATCCTTCTGAATCTGCTTAGTGTATTCATCTCTTGGTCTCCCCCTACGATTTTTACCCTCCATGATGCCCTCCAATACTAAATTGGTGATCCCTTGATGCCTCAGAACATGTCCTACCAACCGATCCCTTCTTCTGGTCAAGTTGTGCCACAAACTCCTCTTCTCCCCAATCCTATTCAGTACCTCCTCATTAGTTATGTGATCTACCCATCTAATCCTCAGCATTCTTCTGTAGCACCACATTTCGAAAGCTTCTATTCCCTTCTTGCCCAAACTATTTACCGTCCATGTTTCACTTCCATACATGGCTACACTCCATACAAATACTTTCAGAAATGACTTCCTGACACTTACATCTATACTCGATGTTAACAAATTTCTCTTCTTCAGAAACGCTTTCCTTGCCATTGCCAGTCTACATTTTATATCCTCTCTACTTCGACCATCATCGGTTATTTTGCTCCCCAAATAGCAAAACTCCTTTACTACTTTAAGTGTCTCATTTCCTAATCTAATACCCTCAACATCACCCGACTTAATTCGACTACATTCCATTATCCTCGTTTTGCTTTTGTTGATGTTCATCTTATATCCTCCCTTCAAGACACCATCCATTCCGTTCAACTGCTCTTCCAAGTCCTTTGCTGTCTCTGACAGAATTACAATGTCATCGGTGAACCTCAAAGTTTTTATTTCTTCTCCATGGATTTTAATACCTACTCCGAATTTATCTTTTGTTTCCTTTACTGCTTGCTCAATATACAGATTGAATAACATCGGGGAGAGGCTACAACCCTGTCCTACTCCCTTCCCAACCGCTGCTTCCCTTTCATGTCCCTCGACTCTTATAACTGCCATCTGGTTTCTGTACAAATTGTAAATAGCGTTTCGCTCCCTGTATTTTATCCCTGCTACCTTCAGAATTTAAAAGAGAGTATTCCAGTCAACATTGTCAGAAGCTTTCTCTAAGTCTACAAATGCTAGATCTGTAGGATTGCCTTTCCTTACTCTAGCTTCTAAGATAAGTCGTAGGGTCAATATTGCCTCACGTGTTCCAACATTTCTACGAAATCCAAACTGATCTTCCCCAAGGTCGGCTTCTACCAGTTTTTCCATTCGTCTGTAAAGAATTCGTGTTAGTATTTTGCAGCTGTGGCTTATTAAACTGATTGTCCGGTAATTTTCACATCTGTCAACACCTGCTTTCTTTGGGATTGGAATTATTATATTCTTCTTGAAGTCTGAGGGTATTTCACCTGTTTCATACATCTTGCTCACCAGATGGTAGAGTTTTGTCAGGACTGGCTCTCCCAAGGCCGTCAGTAGTTCCAATGGAATGTTGTCTACTCCGGGGGCCTTGTTTCGACTCAGGTCTTTCAGTGCTCTGTCAAACTCTTCACGCAGTATCGTATCTCCCATTTCATCTTCATCTACATCCTCTTCCATTTCCATAATATTGTCCTCAATTACATCGCCCTTGTATAGACCCTCTATATACTCCTTCCACCTTTCTGCTTTCCCTTCTTTGCTTTGAACTGGGTTTCCATCTGAGATCTTGATGTTCATACAAGTGGTTCTCTTATCTCCAAAGGTCTCTTTAATTTTCCTGTAGGCAGTATCTGTCTTACCCCTAGTGAGAAAAGCCTCTACATCCTTACATTTGTCCTCTAGCCATCCCTGCTTAGCCATTTTGCACTTCCTGTCGATCTCATTTTTGAGACGTTTGTATTCCTTTTTGCCTGCTTCATTTACTGCATTTTTATATTTTCTCCTTTCATCAATTAAATTCAATATTTCTTCTGTTACCCAAGGATTTCTACTATCCCTCGTCTTTTTACCTATTTGATCCTCTGCTGCCTTCACTACTTCATCCCTCAAAGCTACCCATTCCTCTTCTACTGTATTTCTTTCCCCCATTCCTGTCAATTGTTCCCTTATGCTCTCCCTGAAATTCTGTACAACCTCTGGTTCTTTCAGTTTATCCAGGTCCCATCTCCTTAAATTCCCACCTTTTTGCAGTTTCTTCAGTTTTAATCTACAGGTCATAACCAATAGATTGTGGTCAGAGTCCACATCTGCCCCTGGAAATGTCGTACAATTTAAAACCTGGTTCCTAAATCTCTGTCTTACCATTATATAATCTATCTGATACCTTTTAGTATCTCCAGGGTTCTTCCATGTATACAACCTTCTATCATGATTCTTAAACCAAGTTAAGTTGTGCTCTGTGCAAAATTCTACCAGACGGCTTCCTCTTTCATTTCTCTCCCCCAATCCATATTCACCTACTACGTTTCCTTCTCTCCCTTTTCCTACACTCGAATTCCAGTCACCCATGACTATTAAATTGTCGTCTCCCTTCACTATCTGAATAATTTCTTTTATTTCATCATACATTTCTTCAATTTCTTCGTCATCTGCAGAGCTAGTTGCCATATAAACTTGTACTACTGTAGTAGGTGTGGGCTTCGTATCTATCTTGGCCACAATAATGCGTTCACTATGCTGTTTGTAGTAGCTTACCCGCATTCCTATTTTCCTATTCATTATTAAACCTACTCCTGCATTACCCCTATTTGACTTTGTGTTGATAACCCTGTAGTCACCTGACCAGAAGTCTTGTTCCTCCTGCCACCTAACTTCACTAATTCCCACTATATCTAACTTTAACCTATCCATTTCTCTTTTTAAATTTTCTAACCTACCTGCCCGATTAAGGGATCTGACATTCCACGCTCCGATCCGTAGAAAGCCAGTTTTCTTTCTCCTGATAACGACATCCTCTTGAGTAGTCCCCGCCCGGAGATCCAAATGGGGGACTATTTTACCTCCAGAATATTTTACCCAAGAGGACGCCATCATCGTTTAATCATACAGTAAAGCTGCATGTCCTCGGGAAAAATTACGGGCATAGTTTCCCCTTGCTTTCAGCCGTTCGCAGTACCAGCACAGCAAGGCCGTTTTGGTTATTATTACAAGGCCAGATCAGTCAATCATCCAGACTGTTGCCCTTGCAACTACTGAAAAGGCTGCTGCCCCTCTTCAGGAACCACACGTTTGTCTGGCCTCTCGACAGATACCCCTCCGTTGTGGTTGTACCTACGGTACGGCTATCTGTATCGCTGAGGCACGCAAGTCTCCCCACCAACAGCAAGGTCCATGGTTCATGGGGGGGGGACTGCTGTATAAACCCTTGATTAATTTCAGAAACTAATCCACTTATTTTACTATCCACACCAGACCCAAGTTCATTTATTTTTGTATTCTTACTATTTATTTCATTACCTGGTCCACTTATTTTACTATTAATTTCATTACCTAGTCCATTTATTTCAGATCTCACTCTATTCATAATACAGCAGAGTCCCGCTAATCTGGACCCCAGTAATCCAAACGTTTGGTTAATCCGAAAATGAAAAATGTTAATCAAAGTATGGATAACAGTGCAGTAAGCTGCTGTACATACACATTATTTTAATTTACACAGTACAGTAAACATGTATTAGAAAAATTCACAAGAAAACATTAGGTTTAAACAATGTATAAGAATGAAAGAAAAGCTGTCGAACATACTAAAATGCAGCGGAAATTTTATCCCTACCTTTTAGATGACAATAACTCGGCCATTGTTTTTTGGCATAATGAAGACAGTCTGTTATATGATCCATAGTTGCGCCATCGTCTCATAGACATAGTCCCGCACTTGGATCTCCGGGCGGGGACTACTCAAGAGGATGTCGTTATCAGGAGAAAGAAAACTGGCTTTCTACGGATCCAAATAACGTAGCGCGAGGTCAAGGGCTTCTGCTGCGTCACTGTGTGGCACCAGCTCTCCTTCGTCGCTTTCTGGCTCATTGGCACTTCGGTCACAGCAGTCCACTTCTTCCTGGTCTCGAGTCGCAGCAGCAATTAAATCAGCGTCAGTAAGGTTCTCCACACATGCCCCACCCATTGCCATCCACCCATCTGTCTCTCCTTCACTAGCTTCTTCACATCCAGGGATTGTCTGTATCATTTGTAGTAGATTTTCCTCTCCATTTTCAACTAGGTTGTCCTGAAATTCAAGAGATTTCCGCAGTTTTCTCCACAATTTTCTCGGAGTATTTTTTTGAAATATTCTGCCATGCCTCAGTGGTGAAATAAACAACATCCTTCACATTGGTCTTTTGTATTTTGTTCACTAAAGGAATGCTATCATCTTGGATCAGCATTCTTAAAAATTGTTTTCTGTAAATCAGTTTTAATGTCTGATGTACACCCTGGTCCATCAGCTGTAGAAGTGGTGTAACATTTGGCGGCAAAAACTTTGCCATAGTTTCTGTGTCACATAATTCTTCAGTGCTGGCGTCAGATGGCACATTATCAATAAAAAGGATTGCATGGAGAGAGAAATGATTTTTCTTTAGAAAACCATCAAACAGATTGAACAAACTGGCCGTGAAACCATTCTTTGAACAGCTTACCATCCATTTGTACTTTTTTTCTGTTTGCAATAATATATGAGCAGGGACTCCATGTTGCAGTTTTTAAAAGCTCTAGGCCTAGCAGATTTGCTGACCAGTGTTATAGGCAGCTTGTCATTACCAGCAGTGTTGCTGCATGCTAATAAGGTCACATGATCTTTGGACATTTTAAAACCAGGAGCATGGTCTTCTGCTTTTGATGCTAGGCTTTTTGTTGGCAATGCCCTGAAATTAAGGCCAGTCTCGTCAGCGATATATATTTGTTGGGTAGAATACTTTCCCTATTTTATCATTTTTTCGAACTCACCCAAGTATTCCTTTGTTGCATCATGGTCTGAAGAAAGCTTCTCTCCAGTAATTGTTAGCTGACGAATTCCATGATGTTTTTTGAATCTGTTCAACCAACCCATAATTGCACTAAAAGACTCATCACCATTCATTAACTTCTTCAGGTAAACAGCCTTGTCCTGAACCAGTGCTCCACTCATAGGAGTTCCCCTTTCTCTTTCCTGCATAAACTAAAGGAAATGATCTTCATCAATTTTATCGTACTGTGACTGTTTCAAAGTCTGCCAAATTTTGAGTGTTTTTCCCGAAGACATCGCACAGGACTGTTCAAGCTTCACTCTGTTCTTCTTCCAATCACAAATGGTAGCTTTACCAACACCCAGTTCCATTGCCAGTTTAGATACATTCTCACCATTGCCTATCCGCTTCAAAGCATTCAGTTTTTCTTTGAGAGTGAACGTTGTATGCTTCCATTTACACCTGAACAAATACAATACAACTGTTACTGTGCCAACGATCGATAACTAACATAACCAAGCGCTTTATGAGCCAACTGGCAGTGCACTAACCTCAGACAGTACAAATGTCTCAACCATGCACAACAACAAGGGCAGGAAGTGAGAGTGAGCCATTGTTCCCACACTTGTTCCCATTTGTTACCATGGTGTATCTGCTTATCTGCTTGGTATACTTCATTCTAGAATTGCGTTGCTGTAATTCTGGCTAATCCGAACAAATCGGTATTCCGAACAAGGTTCGGTCCCAATTAGTTCGGATTAATGGGACTGTACTGTACTACTGCTAATACCACCCACCTGTTTCATAATGTTTTGGAGCATGGTTGCTATGCTAACTTTCTGCTCACCAGCCTCCAATGCTTGCTCTGTTTTCACTCCAGTAACAGTAAATGGTTCTAATTTAACATTGGAACCAGATGTCTGTTCCCTACTTATGTCTTGAATAGGAGTACTTATATTTTTCTCATCCTACCCTTTTTGTTTCCTTTACAAGACCTGATGCCAACTTAACAGCAGCTCATTAATTAGCCATAAGTATCAGATACTTAATGTGGCTAACCTCTTGTCATTAGTTTGACACACATCAAATCTAAAATTTCCTCTCATACAATCATCTGCAAATACTGAATCATCAAAATCTACAATCTCCTTCCTTTCACTTATTACAGGCTTATCACTTTTCTCCATGTTGACAATTTTCTTTCCACACACACATACACCCACACACACCAAACAAAGCAAAACACTGCTTCCCTTTCCCTCCACATTGTCAGCACAGTGAGATGTTACTGCGAGTGCGTCTGCCAGAGGCTGCCAGCTGCGGTGCAGTTTCTGGGATCGCACAGCACCGTCCACGGCTGCTAACTGCTCTTACTGCCCATCTGCTACAGCTCACTGCCCTGAGATGCTTCCATCGTCGTTCCTGTAGTCCACAGACTTCTCTCCCTGCTGTACCCAGACCCTCCACTAATACTGTTCACAGTATCTGCACTGGGTGTAAGTCCTTCTTCTATAGCATCATTGTCTGCCCCTTCACTCTACGATGCTAGTACCAGTTCAGCTGACAAAAGCAGTGTTGACAAAAATTTGACTAAGTACCTACCAAGCAAAGGCCACGCAACTCCATTCTTTGGGCAGTAGCTGAAAGTTCGTTAAACTATCAAGCATTCGGGATTCTTGCACGACTTGTTTAAAAAAATATCTGAAACTTCCTTTAAGTTGGTTTATTGTCTTTAAAACACAGAAAATGTCTATCGAGTTCGTATTTAATATCCCGCCATCAATTACGCGATGTTGCTGACTGTCACTTAAAAGTTCACACCCGAAAGGATCCGGAACATATTTAGTCCGATCCAATATGTTGAACATCCCAAAGTCACTGACCCACAACTACTTGTGAGTAACACATTCAGTTGTTCAGTAGACTTCTTATAAAGAAATGCTTGCCATAATGTCTTGTAATCTACACGAAACACGGCACGCAGAGTTTATGTATGACACAAAATGTTGGTACGTGAATATTTCCTAAAATAAACCACCCACAAAGCTGAAACTTTCACAAAATACTCAGCACTGTAGTTGCATTTCGTCAACAACACGAGAACCGATCGAACGTGTGAATTTCTTCGTTCACTACCGAGCTACTATATTGACTCGTAGAGATGAGGCACAAAGCCCTACTCGATCGCATGGGAAGTGCTGAATTCCCATTGTCTAGTGTGTTAAGCATCCAGTCGGATCGTATTGAGCACTTCGCTACTCACGGTGTTTCTAATGTCAGCCAATCAGTTTACCACAAGTAATTTAGACTAGAACTCTCATAGTTCCGAAACTAAATAAAATTTAATGAAAACAAAGTACAACTACTTTCGACAAAATAAATTATTAATAAATTTAACACTCAATGCCCCTTGTGGCTACCTTCTACAAAATCGAGCTCAGACGGACATTCATCATAAATTCCCCTATTGCACAACAACTTCTCACACATACATTTACATAGTTTTCATATAATATCGTATCCTCACTTTACATATGTCCTGCATTCACTCTCTCTGTCCCTCAAACACTGTCACACAACCAAAACAGGATGAAATAGTACGAGCGTAATCCCAAAAGTAAGGTCTCCTAATTTTTTTATAATTATATAGACCTGTTTATTTCTACAATGGTTTACATCAGTTTACAGCTTGAACATTTAGCTATTTTTTGACATAATCACCATTTCTGTCGATGCACTTTTGTAGACACTGTGGCAGTTTTTGTATTCCCATGTCATACCAGCTTCCCGTTGTGTTGCGAAGAAGGATGCCGCCACTGGCGTGATTGTTGCTTGGTCTCAGGTGTAAAGTGGTATGCCCAGGTTTTGTCACCCATGACAATTGAGTCCAGAAAGTTGTCCTGTTGGGCTACAAGGCGGTGAAGAAATGCGCGGGAAGCATCAACTCGTTGCCGCATGTGGTCCTCAGCATGCGTGGCACCCATCTTGCGCACACCTTCCGGTAGTTCAATGTTTGCGTTAAAATTCTGTGAGCAGTGCTTCGGTAAACCTCAGGAATCGAAGTGCAGAGATCACCCAGGGTGATCCGCAGATCCTTACGCATACTTTGCTCAACCTTCAACACTTTCTCCTCCGAAATTGACGGTCTCCCGCTCCCTTCTTCATCATGAATTTTGGTCCAACCAGCTGAAAAAGCTCTACACCACTTAGGAACATTTTTGACGTCCATACATGACTCACCATACACTTCCGTCAATTGGCGATGGATTTCAAATGGCGCAGTGCGCTTTGCGTTCAAAAACCGAATAACTGCGTGCAATTCGCACTTGTCGGTAACATCCAACGGGAGCTCCATTCTCAACGGCTGCCAAGCCAAGACTGAGCGCCTCAGCGCGGCGTGCGCATGTTTACACACAGCACGTGAAGCACTTTTCATAACAGTGTGACCAACTGCTACACAGAGTTCTGTACTTATAAAAAAATAGGAGACCTTACTTTTGGGATTACCCTCGTAATTTTCCTAATGTCAGTTATCTGTGCCAATGAAACTAAAAAAAAATTCCAGAAAATTTGATTATATGAATCTATCCTCTTGGTTTTAGCTTCAGTAGGTACTATAGATGAACATATTACAATCCCTAAGTCAGTTTTTCATTTCCAGCAGTGTCTCAGATAAAAATATATATCTTTGAAAGTATTTATGTTTTTGTTTTGAAATTTTAAAAGTGTGGTTGTGTTGTTCATAGAATTTGGTTTGCTAAATATGCAAAAGATCGATTAATAATTTATTGTACTTCCTCAGATTTCTGGAGGGCATGTGTAAGGTATTGCAGACAGCGTTAGGAAAGTACACGGGTCCCTTGGCCCAGTAGCCAGTGTCAGCTGTGTCGGTGTAAGAACTGACATCTGCTCTTCTCCCGCGTCCACGGCAAGCTATGCTTTCAATGCAAGATGACAACTCGTAATAATTGGCCATGTTACAACCCCCCCCCCCCTCCCCGAGTTCCCTACCCTGCTTTGCCACCCTCCTCACCGAAACACACGCTCAGTGTTAATTTATTAGGGACTTGTTATGATGCTGTCTTGCTCCTTGTGTCCCATCCCTAGAAATCTCAAGGGAAATTTGTTTCAAGTTTGAATAGCCACCCTGGTTGTGAATATTTCATTCTCTCACACACGAGCAGAAGTGAACTATTATATACAATTTGTTTTCTCAAGACTGGAATTAGATATTGATATCCTCCCAAGTTTAAATAAAAATTCAGTACATTAGCTAAATTTCATATGCAGTAATATAAGGTCTAAAATGCACAGACACAAATTTATAGCGATCCCTATTTTTCACCGCAGCAAATTCAAATTTCGTGCATGTGTGAAATATGACAGTCACTATGATGATTAACGAAATTATAGGCACTTCATCATGAAGCTGGGCGTGTAAAGGTATAACTAATGAAAAACCAGTTTTTTCACCAAATTGTTTCTTTAAAATAGTGTGAGAAAACTTGCACAGTAGCCGATGTGAGCACTCTGATGTGAGATAGCTGGAAACCGGTGTGCTGAGCAGAGGTCGGTTTGGTGGGCTTCCTGACTGACAGTGGCCTGCTGCAGTGTTCACACGTTTTGCACCCAGCTGTCATGCCAGATGGCCAGTCCCGAGAACTGCCGGTACAGTAAGAGTGTTGGGGCTCCACAAACACACAGGCAGAGACTGCAGGTATCCGAGAATCCATTGGAAACTCATGACCCGTCAGGAAAATCCGCTCGCGTGTGGCCAGCTAATTTGGAGATAGGCCAAAACTTGGAGCGGAGCCCTTGAGCCCTTGCCCCCTTGCGAGGCTTTTTGCAACACCCATTGAAAATGATCAGCATTTATTCACTCACTCGTGTTTCAATTCGCCTTCCGAGGTGCACCTGCTTTTGCTTGCTGTGGGGGTTTTGTCAACAGAAAACTTTCCATCCTGTCTTTTGGCAGATATTGCAGTGTTGAGGTTGTAGATTGCAGTGAAACTGGACAAAGTGAAATCCAGTGCAGAATGATTGGAGGTTTGATGGTATCGAGGCCAGTGAGATGACAGAGTTCCAGGTGTATTGCACACTGTACAGCAAGTCTGTCACTCTCACCAGCATGGGGAAGATGGCTCTCTTCAGCACTCTGAGGCAGTTGTAGCAGTCAAAAAGACAGCAAAATTCATATTTTTTGCCAAACTTTGGGAAATGGAGTGCTGTGATCATTAAGTGATGCGTAAACTCTTAGAGGCTGGCTGTGTAACGTGTCACCTACATCATCTTTTGGCGATGTGTTTTGAGTGAGGTTGTCGCCTCACATTACCCTGTATTTGCTTGGCCTCTAGCAGTCTTAAGAGTTTCTTAAACCAGTTGAGAGTGGGTTTTTATTCTTATCTAGTGCTTTGTATACCCTCACTGATCCTAATGGGATTTTATTTTCTGGACAATTGTGTTATTTTTACCTGCCATTTTGATGATGCCGTGTGCTTTAAGAAGTAAGAGAGGAGAACAGGAATGTTGGGTGAGCTGGAAATCCTTGCCAATGAGGTGACACTCCATAGTGAGCACCGTACTTTCGCACTCTCGTCCTACACTTGAGCAGTTTTATGTAACCTACCTTTTCCTTTTCGAATGTCAAGTTTTGGCACTTATTATGGAAATTTGTCACTGGTTTTGCAGCGAGGGCGGAGTGGTGAGGTACACACTGCTGCCCCCATATCCCAATGTTTTTCTTCTTCTCACTTCCTTTTTAGGGATGAGGTCAGTTTCATTCGACAAAGGGATCCATTTCATTAATCTCTCCTTGGTCACGTGCATACCACCTATTGGCAACCACTGTTCTTTGGTTGATAGTATCACACAGATGATGGTATTGTCTTATTAGGATGTTCGATTGTCTTCAGGCTGCTGGTACTTCTGGATCATGCTCCCTGTCATCTGGTGGGATAACTGCACGTGACAAAGACGATCCCTTCACTCTCAGTAAGATGGCAGCGACTGGTGAATTGGGGATCTCGCAGTTTACCATTGGGTTTTCATCTTCCACCCTGCACATCCAATCTGCAGCCCTGTACCACCTCCACCACTGCCACTAATGTTGCATTGGCTAACAGTTGTATCGCAAAGTACCTGGTCCTGGAAGATGTTATGAGGGTGGAAATATTATGGACACTCCTGGCTGTTGAAAAACGTGTGTTCTTTTCCTCAACGGGCAAGCAGACTGCTTTGTTTCAGGTCGTGTTCCTTAACGATAATTTAACTAGTCAGTGCATCTCCAGTGCACCGAGACATTGTTATATCGTTTATAGGTTAGATCCATACTTTAAAAAAATGTTCTCACAGGTCTCGAAGGGGAAATTATTCTTGTAATCTCATTTGATGAGACCCATAACAAGGTGGCTCAGTTGCAGCAAATGGATTTTGCTTTCAGCTATTGTGACAGAATAAACAAATAGGTTGAAATGCACTACTTTTCATTGCATTTTTGGGCCATACCACTGCTGCTCATATTTTGAACAGTTTTAAGAAAAAACCTTATGACCTGAACCTTACCAACATGCTTCAAATGTCAATGGTTTGTCCAGACGTCAACTAGGCATTCTTGAAGGACTTGCATCTTCATGTGAAGAGTATTCGTGGGACAGTGCATCAGATTTTATTGATATGAGATCTTGTGGTCTCCATACAAGAATGCAACGTTAAAGACTAACTGGGGCATTGTCCCTTTTCTGAGGTAGATTTGTAATGTGTTGAAGAATGTAAATGCAAGAAGAGCTGGTTATCTACATATATACTCCACTAGCCACCAAGCGATGTGTGGCAGAGGACACAATTTGCGCAAAAGGCATATTCCCCCCCCCCCCCCCCCCCCCCCTTCTGTTCCACTGGCAGATCACGCGAGGGAAAAATGATTGTCTGAATGCCTCAGTACGAGCTCTAATTTCCCTTATTTTTGAATGGTGGTGATTGCGTGGTTTGAAATTTGGTGGTAATAATATATGCTGTATATCCTCAGCGAAGATCCGATTTTTAGTGAGCAGCCCCTTCTGATTAGCACATCATCTACCTGCAAATGTGTCCCAGTTCAAACTTTCTATGAGATTTGTAACACTCTCGTGATGGCTAAATGTACCAGTCACGAATCTTGCTGCTCTTCTTTGGACCTTATCAATCTCTTGTATCAGACCCAACTGGTAAGGGTCCGATGCAAACGAACAATACTCTAATACTGGACGAACTAAAGTATTATGAACAATTTCCTTTGCTGAAGGACTGCATCGCTTCAGGATTCTACCAATAAACTGCAACCTAGATATCGCCTTGCCCGTTATTTGTGTAATCTGATCATTCCATTTGAGATCATTTAGTATAGTCACACCCAGATACTTGACGGATGTTACCGCTTCCAAAGACTGGGCATTTATTTTGTACTCGTACGTTAATGGGGATTTTTGTCTTGTTATACGCATTAGGTTACACTGCCAGTCATCACACCACACATTTATTTTCTGCAAATCCTCATTGATTTGTTCACAACTTTCATGTAATACTTCTTTCCTGTAGACTACAGCATTATCGGCAAACAGTCCAATGTCACCGTTTATGTAAATCACTGCCCTGGGGCACACCTGATGATACGCTTGATTCTGTTGAAGTCTCCCCATTCAGGACGACATACTGCTCTCTGTCTGCTAGAAAGCTTTCTATCCTACCGCATATGCCATCGGATAGACTGTAAGCGTGCACTTTTTGGAACAAGCGACAGTATGGAACTGAGTCGAACACATTTCTAAAGTCGAGGAATATGGCATCAACCTGGGAGCCAGTATCTAGAGCTTGTTGTATATCGTGCACAAAGAGGGCCAGCTGTGTCTCACATGACCGCTGTTTCCTAAAACCGTGCTGGTTTCTGCAGATGAGCTTCTCAGAGTTTAGAAAGGTCATTATGTCTGAACATATGTCGTTATGTCTGAATGGTCACTGTAAGAGATTTAATAAACTTGAAAATCTGCCGTTTCCTAAAAAGTTTTGCTCCGTGCGCAGGCTGGCAAACGAGGATGTGGTCGATTGGGGTGTAAAGCCATTCTGTTTCTAAAGATTTACACAGACAAAGTAATGGAGCATTAGATTAAAATAGGTACTTACAGCTGGTGAACGATGTTGAAGTACCTCACAGATCCTCTGCTACCAGTTAAAAACCTTTTTTTGGTTTTGCTTCGGGGTAGGTCAGGCCCTCAGGTATGTCAGACCCTTTTTGAGATACTTCCAATGTGCGGCTCTTATGGCTCCTTTCCTGTAGAGTGCTTTGTCTTCTATACTTGCTGATACGGTGTCTAAAAGTACTTAATCTTGATTAATTATGTGCTGCAAAATCGGTATGTGATATAAAACTTGATGATGGAACTGATCTTATTCCTGCCAAAGAAGTTTACTTACGCCATTCTGTACTGTTTGATCTGAGAAAGATGAAAGTGACTGCCAAAGATATTCAGCAAGCCTCCTACTGAAGTCACCTTTGTAGTATAGCATTTGCAGGTACATAAGATTTTCTGATCCAGCTACAATAAATAGCAGCCTGAGAGGTAATGAGAGTAGACTCTCAAATACCCCACAGAAATTATCTGCACAAAATTGGGTGAGTGCTAAGGACTGTGATAAAGTTGAGAAAGAATTTGCACAACTTCCTGGTAATCAAGAATTTTTGAATTTCTGTGCAAGCGACAAGAAAAATGAGAGAATCAATCACTTTTGGAGAGACTTACTGGATGGTGATACCATCTGTCAGCATTTATATAGCTTTCTTCAAAAGGTTCTCATTCGGAGCCACAGTTGAATCTTTGTAGAGGAAGGTTTCCCATTAATAAAGAGTATATGACAGTTAACCGAGAAATGAAGTCATCGGTAACTACTTGTCAGCTATACGATGGCCTGAAATCAGCTGACGGTACCTTCAAGATCAAAGTTAACAATAGAACCATTGTGGACTGTTGCAATGCTCGAGATCAATATGGTCAGGCTTTCAAATGAAAGCAATGTGAAGAAGTTGAATAAGCCAGATAGCTAGATGGACGAGGTCCAGTTACGTGCGAGCTAATGAACTGAAGGCCAAAAAACTATGGTCCCCAGGTGGTACTGCTGCAATACTAACTCGAGTTAATTTCAGAGGTAAAGTGGCTAGGTATTTACACGCTAATGGGCTGTGCTCACTCGGGCAATTTGTGCATTGCGGCGTATATAATAAACACTTGCACCTCACCCGGCCTGAGGTCTGTGCTCTCTTGCGGCTCACTCTGCTGTAATCTACTTCCTACTTTGCACATTTCTGACCGAACGTGGTCATTGTGCTACATCACCCTTCAGATTGTAAATCCTGTAAAGAAGACAGTGACTTCCTGTTCATTCTGAATTAGAGTTAATAACATGTTCCTTACCTCTTTTTGTCAACATGTCTGTTAACTCATCCTTCAGGGTAGAATGGTAAAACTGCATCTGGAAATTAGTGAATTTTGCTTTCGGAAACTTCTGGCAACCTTGAGACTAACCTCCATTCTGCTATTATTTGTGACATTTTGTTTACTTGGTTTACCTGATCAGATTAGGGCCTTCGGATCATCTCTTACAGTAATTTTTGCACCACAGATACTGAATGGATGATGATAATTTCAGTTTCACATATAGCAGTCAGTTGATAGTAATACCATTAAAAGTGATGTGGAACAACATTTGAATGTACCTAATGCAATTTGGATGAATAGGACTGACTAATACGTAATACCAGTAGTACAGTAGATCCTCATTCCTCCAAACTAGATACGACTGCAGGTCATTTGGGTTAACAAAAATGTGTAAACTTCAGAAACATTTACAATGATGTTAGTTAAATATCATAACTGCTGGGTCAGTATACAGATAGAATAACATACGAGACACAAGCCCAGATTCTGTGCCAATCACGAGCACCCAGCTTGACTGTCGAGCTGTCCGAGCACACTTCTGGGCCTGGCTCGAGTGCCGTATACAAGTATTTCCACCGGGGGAACAGAGTCGCCGGAGGACAGCAGTTCACCTTTAGTTTCTAAAATTTCCACTGCTTCTCTTCATGTATTTCTGAACTCGTTCCACATCCTGTAATGTCCCCCCAGGGGGTCCACAACTCTTTTGTGGATACGTGTGTAGCGAGCACGGGACCCCGAGCTAATGTGGCCTTCCTTCCTTTCCGGGCTGCATACCTTCCCTTTCCGCATCCTTCCCCATCCCCCATCTTCGCCCCCCCACCTCCCCTCTGGCTCTTTCCTTCCCTTTCTCCCCCTCTGGGAGTATGGTTTGTGCCTACGTCCGGAGACGGACACTCGTAAATGTACCGCATTCTTCGCCTTCCTTGCTTGTATGTCTTCATCCTTCCTTTGTCCTTCTCTTTTCCTTACCTCTTCTCTTTACCCTTTTCTCCTCTGCGGCGTTTGAGACCTCTCTTCTTTCCTTTCCCTTTCTCTTTCTTCCTCCCTGTGTGTGTCTGAAGGCCGACCCACGCATTTTTGTGCGTAGCCGGTGACGGGGTAACGCGTAATTCCCCGCCCCTGGTAGACAGGTAGGACACGTACATACCCCCTGGTAACGGCCAGGCCCAGGGAGGGGTGATTACCCGAGCTGATACCTTCCGAAAGTGCCGATTGGTTCCTCCGTCCGTTTGTCGGGAGGTGTGACCTGAGGTGTGAACAATCACCTAAGGCGGGAGTGCCCTCAGAGAGGGCCCCCACAAGGGAGGAGCGCGCCATCGGAGACGCCGGTAATCATGGGGGATTCTTCCGCAATGGTTTCCTCACCTTCCACTATGTCTGCTCACAAGCGTAAGTTCACTGAGTCTCAGCCACAGTCAGTTCTTCCATCGTTGCCACAGTTCCTTGTTGTTTCTTTGTCTGACGCAGGTCACGACTTCTCCACGGTCAACCCTTTCATTATTCAGAAAGGTGTCGATGCAATTGCAGGTCTTGTAAAGTCTTGTTGCAGATTACGCAATGGCACCTTGTTGGTAGAAACAGTCAGTGCCCTCCAGGCACAAAAATTGCTGCGTTCTTCACTGCTCCACACCTTCCCTGTCCGGGTTGAACCGCACCGCACTTTAAATTCCTCGCGTGGAGTCGTTTATACACGCTCCCTCGATGGATTGTCTGACGAAGAAATTCAGCACTTCCTGACTAACCAGGGCGTAACGGCTGTTCATAGAGTTATGAAAAGGGTTGACACGAACCTCATTCCAACCCGCACTGTCTTCTTGACATTTGACAAAGTTCAACTCCCATCCAAAATCAAAGCAGGCTATGAGATAATTTCCGTTCGCCCTTACGTCCAAACCCTACGCGTTGCTATCGGTGTCAGCGGTTCAATCACACCAGCCAGTCCTGTTCCAATCCGGCCAAATGTGTTACGTGTGGCAAGGATGCCCATGAGGGTGCTTGTCCACCTCCATCCCCTCGCTGCATCAACTGTATGGGTGACCACGCTGCTTCCTCTCGTGATTGCCCCGTTTTTAAGGATGAAAAGCTCATCCAGGAAATCAGAGTGAAGGAAAAGGTGTCGACCTTTGCTGCTCGAAAATTATTCGCCAGTAGACAGCCCACCGTGCCTCAGACAGGAAAATACAGCACTGTCCTTGCTTCTCCTCAGCCAACAAAGGAGGCGGCCACGCAGACTTGCGACCTCACCTTTAGTACCACGGTCGTCAGATCGGCCAGCACAAAGTTCGCCCGTTCAACCTCACCACTTTCGCCTGCCCACTCTATGGCTCACCCTTCATCGGATTCTGCTAAATCTCGAGCCCAAAAGTCAGACACCAAGACTTCGAAAAATGAGCATACTCGTGAAGATTTTTTACGTACCCCAACTTCACAACCATTGGTTCCTCCTTCTTCTAAACATCATAATTCGAAGAAGGCTACAAAGAAACCCAGTTCATCTCCTTCTCCGCCAAGGCGTGTCCCATCTACAGCACCACCTGGCGGAAATCGCCCTCGGCCGTCTTCTGTGTCGCCGAGACGCACTGCTGGCGGCCGATCAACCGGCCGATCGCTGGTGGCAGGAGCTGCTCCTGAACAACCTATGGATCAGGATCTTCTGCCTTCGGCTGAATGTCATTCCATGCTGTCGGTCGCATGCTCTGAGCAGTCATTGAGTTGACAGCAACTTTGGTCACATTCCTCCATTTTCTGTTCACCCTATGTCCATTATCCACTGGAATATCCACGGAATTCGAGCCAATCGGGATGAATTTTCGATCCTCTTACGATCCTACTCACCGGTCATCTTCTGACTTCAGGAAACAAAGCTGAGTCCCCATGACCGCTTTGTTCTTCCTCATTTTCAGTCCGTCTGATATGATCTCCCCTCTGTTGAAGGCACTCCAGCTCATGGAGGACTCATGATTCTTCTCCATGATACTCTTCATTATCACCCAATCCACTTAAACACTTCCTTCCAAGCTGTCGCCGTCCGTCTTTCCCTTTCTGGATACACGTCCTCTCTTTGTACTGTATACATTCCATCGTCCACACCAATGGCACGAGCTGATCTCCTTCATCTTCTTGGTCAGCTTCCACCCCCCTATTTGCTGGTTGGGGACTTCAGTGCCCACCACCCGCTTTGGGGATCTCCACATCCTTGTCCACGTGGCTCACTATTGCTAGACGTCTTCCACCAAGCGGATCTAGTTTGCCTCAACACTGGGGTCCCCACATTTTTGTCTGCCTCCACGTCAAATTTATCTCATTTAGACCTTGCGGTCGGTACTGTTCCGCTGGCTCGGCGCTTCGAATGGTTCGCCCTTGATGATACACACTCGAGTGACCACTTTCCATGTGTCCTTAGACTGCAGCCTCAACTGCCATATATGCGCCCGCAACGCTGGAAGTTTGCCCAAGCCGATTGGACACTTTTTTCGTCTCTAGCGACATTCGATGACCGTCGCTTTCCCAGCGTCGACGATGAGATCACACATATTACTGACGTTATTCTTACAGCTGCGGAACGTTCAATACCACGCACCTCCGAATTGCCCCGGCGCCCCCCAGTTCCTTGGTGGAACGAGGCGTGCCGTGACGCAATACGTGAGCGGCGACGTGCTCTTCGCATTTTCCGCCACCATCCTACTTTGGCCAACTGTATCCGCTATAAGCAGTTCCATGCGCGATGCCGTCGCGTCATCCGCGATAGCAAGAAGGCAAGCTGGGACTTCTTCACTAGCTCATTTAACACCTTCACTCCCTCCTCGGAAGTTTGGAGTCGGCTTCGACGGTTCTCAGGCGCGCCTAGTTTCTCCCCGGTCTCTGGGCTCACTGTCACGCATGATACATTAGTGGACCCCGTCGCAATTTCTACCTCATTGGGTCAGCACTTTGCTGAGATTTCGAGCTCTTCAAATTACCCGCCAGCGTTTCTCCTGAAGAAACGTGCAGCGGAAGTGCGACATCTTGCTTTCTCCTCTCAAAATCACGAAAGCTACAATACTGTTTTCTCCATGCGGGAACTTCAACATGCACTCTCTTCTTCTCGCTCCTCCGCCCCAGGACTGGATGGTATCCACGTGCAAATGTTGCTGCATTTATCACCCCATAGTCTGCGTTACCTCTTTCGCCTTTATAATCGAATTTGGACTGACAGTACTTTTCCCAGACGATGGCGGGAAGCTATCATCGTTCCCGTTCCGAAACCTGGAAAGGACAAACATCTCCCCTCTAGCTATCGCCCCATTTCTCTCACGAGTAGTGTCTGTAAGGTTTTGGAGCGTATGGTGAATTACCGTTTAGCTTGGAGGCTGGAATCCCGCAGTCTTTTAACACCTGCCCAATGCGGATTCCGAAAGCATCGTTCTGCAGTTGACCATCTTGTTGCTCTCTCCATTTATATCGTGAACAATTTTCTCCGGAAACACCAAACGGTAGCAATATTTTTTGATCTGGAGAGAGCATACGATACTTGTTGGAGGACAGGCATCCTCCGCACACTGTTCTCTTGGAGCTTTCGAGGCCGGCTGCCCCTTTTTCTTCGCGAATTTATGGCAGAGCGCACATTTAGGGTGCGGGTGAACACTACTCTCTCCCGTACTTTCTCCCAAGAAAACAGGGTACCCCAGGGCTCCGTGCTGAGTGTGGTACTGTTTGCCATTGCCATAAATCCAATTATGGATTGTCTCCTTCCTGATGTCTCGGGCTCCCTCTTTGTGGACGATTTTGCGATCTACTACAGCTCTCAACAGACCAGCCTTCTTGAACGACGTCTTCAAGGATGTCTCGATCGCCTCCACTCTTGGAGCATCGAAACCGGCTTCCATTTTTCTCCCAGTAAGACCGTTTGTGTTAATTTTTGGCGACGTAAGGAGTTTCTTCCACCCTCCTTACATCTAGGACCTGTCAACCTTCCGTTTTCAGACGTCGCTAAATTCTTGGGTCTTATGTTTGACAGAAAACTGTGCTGGTCCTCCCACGTTTCCTATCTTTCGGCTCGCTGTCTGCGATCCCTCAACACCCTCCGTGTCCTGAATGGTACCTCCTGGGGAGCGGACCGAGTGGTCCTTCTCCGCCTCTATCACGCCTTAGTGCGCTCGAAATTGGACTATGGAAGCATAGTCTACTCCTCTGCTCGGCCGTCTATTCTTCGGCGTCTCGACTCTATCCACCACCGTGGATTACGTTTAGTGTCTGGAGCTTTTTACACCAGCCCTGTGGAAAGCCTTTATGCTGAGACTGCTGAACCTCCGCTGTCCAATCGGCGAGCAGTCCTTCTGAGTCGTTATGCTAGCCATCTGTCTTCCGTGCCTGCTAATCCAGCCCATGACATTTTTTTCGACGCCTCCTTTGATGTAGGGTATGCAGGTCGCCCCTCCTCCCTACTACCACCAGGAGTCCGCTTCCGTCAACTGCTCCATTCTCTTTCCTTCCGCTTTCCTAAAACCTTCTTGACAACTTGGGGTACAGTACCGCCTTGGCTCCGTCCCCGGATCTGCCTGCTCCGTGACCTTTGTCGATTTCCCAAGGATGGTACCCCTTCACTTGTTTATCGTCGGGCATTTGCTGCTCTGTGCACAAATGACGGACGCCACATTTATTTACACCGACGGCTAGAAAACATCGTTAGGTGTAGGGAGTGCCTATATTGTTGGCGACACCCCAAATCACTTTCGGCTTCCCGACCAGTGTTCGGTTTATACTGCAGAACTTTACGCTGTTCTCCAGGCTGTCCACTACATCCACCGCCATCAGCGGATACAGTACGTAATCTGCTCAGATTCTCTCAGCTCTCTCCTCAGTCTCCAAGCTCTTTACCCTGTGCACCCTCTGGTCCACCGGATTCAGGTCTGTCTGCGCTTGCTCCACCTGGGGGGCGTTTCGGTGGCGTTCCTGTGGCTCCCGGGACACGTTGGTATCTGTGGAAATGAGGCGGCCGATATAGCGGCCAAGGCTGCAGTCTCTCTTCTTCGGCCAGCTATTCAATCGATTCCCTTCGCCGATCTACGGAGCGTTTTATGTCGTCGTGTTGTTCATTTATGTCACGCGCGTTGGTCGACACTTCCTCATAATAAATTGCGGGACGTGAAAGCTCTTCCTTGTGCTTGGACCTCTTCCTCCCGAACGCATCGTCGGGAGGAGGTAATTTTAACTAGACTCCGGATAGGGCACTGTCTTTTTAGCCATCAACATCTTTTAAGCAGCGATCCTCCCCCACTCTGTCCCCACTGCTCTCAGCTGTGGACGGTAAGATACCTTTTAATTGAGTGCCCCTATTTTAATCCGTTACGCTCCCATCTACAGCTATCGCCTGATATATCGTCGATTTTAGCAGATGACACGCGCTCAGCCGATCGCGTTCTCAAGTTTATTAGTGCCAGTGACAAGACGTCAGTCATTTGAAGCTTTTTTTGGGGACAACCAACCCCTTTCTGTAGTGGATTTTTAAGCCTTCCTTCTGCTTTTAGTTTCTCCAATTTTATGACTTTCGTTCCCATTGCTGCTGGTTTCCATTTTCGGTTTTTTACTGTTTCCTAAGTCCCGGACCGGACGCTAATGACCATAGCAGTTTTGCGCCCTAAAAAAAAAAAAAAAAAAAAAAAAAAAAAAAAAAAAAAAAAAAAAAAAAAAAAAAAACCTGTAATGTTCTGCTCCTAGGTGGCACGGACAAACAAACGAATTCAGAAGGAAAAACAGCAGAACTGGTGACGGTGGAAATTTATAATGTAACAGTTGAGGTGGCTGCTCTCGAAAAGCACGAAGTAAATTTTCGACTCCTGGGTGTGTCACAAGTTTTAATTATTTGTGGCTTATCTCAGTAGATAACTTCACAAACCTTTTTTACATCATTTTTAACTGATAAGAATTATCTTATGTTTTCAGGCCAGCACCCTACCGGGTCACGTTCAGAGCCCCCACGAGACATTCCTCGAGGAGGAAATTGTAAGTATCAGATGTCACACAGCTAGTAGAATAAATTATTGTCAAAGATTTGACAGCCAAAATGTCCACATACTGGCAGTTGTGTAGTTGAAATGTGGTTAAAGTAGTTTGTCACTTCCGTACGGAGGCAGCGGATGGTAGTGTCGCCACGAGCGCGTCCCTAGCGGGTGCCTGCAGTACCGTACGGACCAGGCACGCTACTGCTGGATGACAGAGGGGCTGGCAGTTTGCACCGTATCTGCCATACTTCCTGTCATATGACGGGCTTTGAACTAAACGTCAAAAATCACTAATTACTATTGTCGCACTATGCAAGTACTGACCAAAGTTTTAATTATCAGTACAAAACTATTGCAAGTACATGTCTCCAGTTCTGGTACACACTGAAATTTCCACAGGTACATGTCTGCAGTCTCCGTTCCCACAACACACAGCACTGTAACACACCTCTAGAAGACGCGAAACAGAAAGGAGTAGTACATGTCCACTTTACTGTTGGGCTGCTCTTCTGGTAACATGTTACAGTGGTGAGCGCTGTGCTGTAGGAACTTAAATGTGTACCATTCCTGCAGAGGTGTAGCTGGGTGGAGAAAAGAAAAACTTATTACGTAGTCCTGATGTGATATTTAAAAGTTTGGCTACCATTTGTACCTGCTCTGTTTTTCACATTGTTTCGATACAGTTTTTACAAGTGATATTTCACTCTCTAAGGTTTTGGCTAAATTTAAAAAGGAGAAAAAGAGATTAGCTGCACCCTTTGGCTTGTTGATAACCTGTACATGTTCATTCAGTTGGTGTCGTTCACTTTCCTTTTACAATTCTTTTAATTTGTTTAGCTATATTGTCTTGTAGAAGAAGGTCTAATTAGATGAATGACGAACACTAACTTCACTTAAAAATTTTATGTACAGACTTGACAGAAAATCCTAGGAAGTTCTGGTCTTACGTTAAATCAGTAAGTGGCTCGAAACAGCATATCCAGACACTCCGGGATGATGATGGCATTGAAACAGAGGATGACACGCGTAAAGCTGAAATACTAAACACCTTTTTCCAAAGCTGTTTCACAGAGGAAGACCGCACTGCAGTTCCTTCTCTAAATCCTCGCACAAACGAAAAAATGGCTGACATCGAAATAAGTGTCCAAGGAATAGAAAAGCAACTGGAAACACTCAACAGAGGAAAGTCCACTGGACCTGACGGGATACCAATTCGATTCTACACAGAGTACGCGAAAGAACTTGCCCCCCTTCTAACAGCCGTGTACCGCAAGTCTCTAGAGGAACGGAGGGTTCCAAATGATTGGAAAAGAGCACAGGTAGTCCCAGTCTTCAAGAAGGGTCGTCGAGCAGATGCGCAAAACTATAGACCTATATCTCTGACGTCGATCTGTTGTAGAATTTTAGAACATGTTTTTTGCTCGAGTATCATGTCGTTTTTGGAAACCCAGAATCTACTATGTAGGAATCAACATGGATTCCGGAAACAGCGATCGTGTGAGACCCAACTCGCGTTATTTGTTCATGAGACCCAGAAAATATTAGATAAAGGCTCCCAGGTAGATGCTATTTTTCTTGACTTCCGGAAGGCGTTCGATACAGTTCCGCACTGTCGCCTGATAAACAAAGTAAGAGCTTACGGAATATCAGACCAGCTGTGTGGCTGGATTGAAGATTTTTTAGCAAACAGAACACAGCATGTTGTTATCAATGGAGAGACGTCTACAGACATTAAGGTAACCTCTGGCGTGCCACAGGGGAGTGTTATGGGACCATTGCTTTTCACAATATATATAAATGACCTAGTAGATAGTGTCGGAAGTTCCATGCGGCTTTTCGCGGATGATGCTGTAGTATACAGAGAAGTTGCAGCATTAGAAAATTGTAGCGAAATGCAGGAAGATCTGCAGCGGATAGGCACTTGGTGCAGGGAGTGGCAACTGTCCCTTAACATAGACAAATGTAATGTATTGCGAATACATAGAAAGAAGGATCCTTTATTGTATGATTATATGATAGCGGAACAAACACTGGTAGCAGTTACTTCTGTAAAATATCTGGGAGTATGCGTGCGGAACGATTTGAAGTGGAATGATCATATAAAATTAATTGTTGGTAAGGCGGGTACCAGGTTGAGATTCATTGGGAGAGTGCTTAGAAAATGTAGTCCAGCAACAAAGGAGGTGGCTTACAAAACACTCGTTCGACCTATACTTGAGTATTGCTCATCAGTGTGGGATCCGTACCAGATCGGGTTGATGGAGGAGATAGAGAAGATCCAAAGAAGAGCAGCGCGTTTCGTCACAGGGTTATTTGGTAACCGTGATAGCGTTACGGAGATGTTTAATAAACTCAAGTGGCAGACTCTGCAAGAGAGGCGCTCTGCATCGCGGTGTAGCTTGCTCGCCAGGTTTCGAGAGGGTGCGTTTCTGGATGAGGTATCGAGTATATTGCTTCCCCCTACTTATACCTCCCGAGGAGATCACGAATGTAAAATTAAACCATACGCGACTGGAACAGGAAAGGGAGGTAATGACAGTGGCACGTAAGGTGCCCTCCGCCACACACCGTTGGGTGGCTCGCGGAGTATGAATGTAGATGTAGATGTAGATGTTAACAAAGGTTTATTCATCACTTGCACATACAAGAGTGCAGAGTGAAATGCCTCCAGCTAGAACAGCTATACAGCTACAGAATATTAGAGTACAATCATTCTTGACATTTGTGGATACTTCTGGAACGTACTCAAACCACATATAGAAATTCAAGTTTTACAGTTGAGGCGAGTTTTGAACTCACAACCCTCCATGCAACAGTCTGTTATTGTAACCACTATACCACGCTGATTGTGCTACTCAGCTTCTTCTGCAACAGTGTTCCCTCCTTAAGAGAACAGCGTCTCAGTGTTACGTCTTCCTAGTCTGGGAACAAGTCATCGGTCCTGCATACTTCTACTCCCAATGACTTACGCTCACCCTGGCAGTGATCTTAGAACTTCTTTTGCCACTACGCTCTTCGTCACATTTTTACTTGTTGCCTGTCTCTGGAGCTCCGAATTTACCCTGGGATGCAGGATCCTTTTAGGGCTTCATTCGAAGGACGTGGACCGTATCTCTGATCTTTTGTCTTCTTGTGTTGGGTTCAAAATCTTCAACTTCATAAGTAACATCAGACAACTGTCTTACAACCTTATAGGGTCCAAAGTAGTGCCTGAGGAACTTCTCAGAGAGACCAGCCTTCCGAACAGAATTGAAGATCCAGACAAGGTCACCAGGCTGGTAGACAACAGGACGGTGGCTCGCATCATACCTTCGGCGATCGTTTTCTTGAGCCTGCAGCGTGCGAAGTCGAGCTAACTGCCAAACTTTCTCATCTCTGGTTAACACCTGGCTGATTTAGTCGTCGTCCACATCATCAGGATGTAATGGAAACACAGTGTCCATCGCCATAGTCACCTCAAGCCCACGCATCAGGAAAAATGGCATAAATCCTGTGGTGTCTTGTTTGGCGGTGTTGTAGGCAAATGTCACGAAAGGTAGCACCTCATCCTAGTTGCTCTGCTCAACATTGACGAACATTGATAGCATGTCGTCCAAGGTCTTATTAAGGCATTCAGTAAGCTCGTTAGTTTCTGAATGGTAGGCAGTCATCATGTGATGAGTAATGTTGCACTGAAGGTTTATCTCTGTCACAAGATTCGATTAAAAAACTTTCCCTCAACCCGTAATTAATGACCTTTGGGCACCGTGTTTTAATACAATGTCTTCCACGATGAATTTGGCTACCTCAGATGCTTTGACTGTTTTCACGGCTTTTGTAACACCATAGCGTTCAGGGAATCACTGCAAACAATACTCCATGTATTGCCACTAGCAGACATTGGAAATCGTCTGAGGAGGTCAATCCCAACATGCTGGAAAGGCCTTTCGGCTGGCGGAATTGGTATGAGTCGGCCAGGTTGTTTCCGAGGAACTGACTTTCTCCTCTGGCACTCTCGACAGTGCAACACATAGTGACGGACACTCCTAAATAAACCTGGCCAGAAAAATGTCTTGCAGATTCTATCGTATGCCTTAATAAAAACTGAATGTCCGGCCTCAGGTGTGTCATGGAATTTCTGTAGAATTTCTTAAGTGCATGTATTTAGGAATCACTGGTAGCCGCCTCTTTCCAAACGGGTCAAAGTTTTTCTTGCAAAGTAATACATTAAATTGTCCTTTCGCATCCTCTGACCAATTTAAGGCAAGCGACGAAAGTATCGCAAAAAATAACTATACCAGAAAAGACAATGTAGTAATTTGTGTTGGAGCAAATGACGTCTACAAAAACAGTGCCATGAACATGTTTAAACAGCTCATGAGACTTATATTATTCTTAACAAATACAAACATTGTACTCATGAACTTTAGCCTCAGATATGACCTGCCTGAAAGCTCACCAATAAACAAAGAAATTAGTAGAATAAATGTTAAACTTAAAAGCACTTGCAACACATTCAGTAATGTCAGACTAATAGATGTCAGCTCACCTGGCAGAACATGCTTCACCAGATATGGTGGACTTCACTTGAACAATAAAGGAAAGTATACATTAGGAAAGATGATAAATGTAGCTATTAAATGTAAGTCCCAAAACACCATCAGAGAACTAGTCTGGCATGAACCCACTACTGAACCAACAGCAGCGGCCAGCTCACCAGACTGCAACAGAAGTGTACCAGTCAGAACTGCAGATAAAGCCACATCAACACTCAAGAGGAAGGATAATGCTGCCACTTGCTCATCTACCAGATGCAGGAAAGTGACTAGCTGTAGTGAAGATTTTTTATGAACTATTATGCCCCAATCAGTGCCACAAAAACTGTGAATACAGAAGTATCAAATTCTTTGCCTATCTTTGCTGACAACAGAATTTTAATTTTGCATCTAAATGTACAGTCAATCAGAAACAAAATAGATGAAATAGATGTTTTCCTAATTTCAAACCTATGCCACATTTTTTGTGTAAATGAACACTGGCTCACACCTCATGAGATTGCTCTGTATATCCCTGAAGGATTTGAGTTAGCAAGTTCATACTGTAGAAACAAAAGCAGACATGGAGGAGTTGCAGTTTTTGTAAACAAAAACTCTAACATTGAATATGTAGCACAGAAAGATCATCAGTTTTGCAAAGACCAACTTTTTGAAATTGTTGTAGTGCTACTTCCAAAACAAAAGTTAGTGCTCATCTCTATTTATCGCACCCCAAGCTCTGATACCAATCAGTTTATTGATCAAATGGAGACTCTAAAGAAGTACCTGTTGGTAAAATAAAGCACCACAAGATAGTATACATTGGTGACATTGATATTGACATTCTACAAAAAACACTGTCACAAATTTTCAAAACCTGCTAAGATCCAACAACTTGTACTGTGTGTGACCAGCCAACATGATTAGCGGCATGCCTGGATGATGTAATTTCCAATTTAACAAAATATGAATATAAGTATGGAGTGATAGATCCAGTATTATCTGATCACCATGGCCTATGGCTGATGGTCAACCATGAAACATACCCTTTTCAGCAACCTAAACACATTAAGAGGATCAGACTGTTATATCCGGCCAACATCACACAGCTAAGACAAAAATTATCAGATCTTGAGTGGGATAGAGTATATAATGGTGATAGCAATAATAATAATAATAATAATAATGGCATGTGACAAGGGCCTCCCATCGGGTAGACCGCCCGCCTGGTGCAAGTCTTTAGATTTGACGCCACTTCGGCAACTTGCGCATCGATGGGGATGCTGTGATAGTAGTGACAATGCTTTTAACATATTTATTAACATACTAATGAGCTTAGTTCAAAGCTGCATGGATATCAAACAAGAAAAAGTGGAACAACTGGTTCACTCCTAACCTGCATGACCAGAGAAAAACTCTTATTGCCGTAAATAAAATGGCTAAAACTGGTAATCTATAATGGAAAAAGAGGTACAAAGAAGCCAGGAAGAGGTACAGGACAGAAATACAGAGAGGAAAGAGCCAATGACGATTTCATAGAAAATTCCAGCAACGAATGCAAAGCAGTTTGGAAGGTAATCAACACAATAGCAGGAAAACACAATAACAGACAAGCAATTCCACTATTGCCAGAAAAATTGAATGAATTCATTGTAAACAGCACTAAGTATGAAGCTGCTCCTACCTCTGCACCAAATGATGTAACTTCTGGAAGCTTTATCCATAACATACCTGACAATAACATATCATTTAAATGGAAACAGGTTACCTGCCAAATTGTACACAAAGTGGTCAAAAACCTACAACCATCTTACAGTGAAGATCTGTATGGTATCTCAAACAACATCCTGAAACAAATAATTGACATAATTGTTGCCCCTCTTACCTTACTGATCAATAATACCTTTAAAACTGGAAAATTTCCTGAGGTCCTGAAGGCTACTATTGCTGTCCCTATTTATAAAAAGGGGAAATAAACAATCCTGAAAGTTATCGCCCAATATCTCTCATACCTATAATATCCAAGGTAATAGAATGTTGTATTAAATTACAACTTTGCAACTATTTTGAAGATCATAATCTTATCTCCTCATCACTCTTTGGATTTAGGCCAGGTTTGTCTACAGTAAATGCAGTAGAAACTCTTGTAACAGACATTCTTAATGGCTTTGAGAACAATTCCTACACATGTGCCTTACTACTAGATCTGAGCGAAGAATTGGATACTGTGTCACATGAAATACCCATAAATAAGCTGGAGTGCTATGGTATCAAAAATAATGAACTGACACTAATTGGATCATACTTGACTAACAGAACTCAAGTGTTCATGGTAAATAACTGTCAATCAAATGCCCTGCCAGTGGTTAGAGGTGTGCCACAAGGCTCAGTGTGTGGGCCATTCTTATTCTTAATATACATGAATGACTTGCCTACTTTCTTGCCTGACAAGCCAGTAATATATGCTGACGACACAAATTGGAGGAGGTGAAACAAAAAACAAAAGCTAGTCTTGAAAAGGCTGCCATATGGCTCCACGGTAACATGCTAATCCTAAACAATAGCAAAACCAAGACTATGTTTTTCTACCTGCACAAGCTTAACGAAGAAGTAAATGAATCTGACTCTGTAAGGCTTCTTGGAACCCACCTGGATCCTAAACTGACTTGGAACTGCCATACTGAACAGTTATGTACCGAACTATTGAGAGTAGTCTTCTTGTTAAAGAAATTAAAACCATTAGTTAGCAAACAACAACTTCTAACTTCTTACTTTGCCTTCTTTCAGTGTCGCCTCCAGCACCCAATAAAACTATGGGACAACTCCCATGTTGCTCAGACAGTGTTCATGTGGCAGAAGAAAGCCATAAGAGCAATTACAGGCATTACAAACCAAAAATCATGTAGAAAGCATTTTAAAGACCTCAGCATCTTGACTGTACCTTCCCTTTACACTAAAACATTTCTTCTCTCTACAAAACATCAAATACATACACTACCTTGCAGAACAGACATCCATTCGCATGAAACTAGATACAGAAATAACGTAGATGTATATTTTACAAGACTGTGTAAGGTCCAAAGTAGCTTTAAACAAATAGGGATAAAGTTATATACCAAGTTACCACCACCAGTGAGACACTTACCATGTGATATCTTCCGTAAGGACATTCACAAATTGTTAGTTGATGAGTGTGTGTATAGTATTAAGGAATTTGAATGTATGTAGTATAGTATAGTATTAAGGAATGTGAATGTATATAGTAAAGCTAAACATGTAAACTATCAAATGTGATCAACCTTTAAGTATGTAATTTTCTATTTCAACTTACGTTGGCTAATGACAAATAAATACATAAAAGCATAATTTGAGATATCTTGGTGTCGTCCTTCTGCTCAGCAGAGAGATCCTGGAGTGCAGTGAGACAGTCACTATCTTCATCAAGGTCTTGATGGTCTTGCACAGGGTTTCTTTAGAGACAGTCGGCATCTTAGTGTTTTCTTCCACTTTGTACACACTGGTAATGTCATACTCTTGAAGACGTAGTGCCCATCTGGCAGAATTGTCCTGTTGGATCCTTAATACGTGTCAACCAACAAAGTGAATGATGGTCTGTAACAACTGTGCATGGCGTTCCATAGAGATACTGTCGAAATTTGCACATCGCCCAGATCGCAGCAAGACATTCTCTTTCTGTAGTTGAGTAGTTTCTCTCGGCTTTTATAACTGTCCTAGAAGGCTATAACCTTCTCTTTTCCATCCGAAATTTGCACCAGAACAGCACCGATCCCATACCCGCTGGCATCTGTGTGTAGTTCTGTAGGTGCTCTCTCATCATTGAGACCAAGTACAGGGTCAGTCGTCAAGAGCTCTTCGCAACACATTGAAAGAATCTTGTTAAGCACCACCCCAGATAAATTTAGCATCAGCTTTGAACAACTCTTGGATTGGCCTGGCTTTGATACAAAATTCTTTGATAAAACGACTGTAATAATAACATAATCCAAGGGAGCTTCTCCCATCTCTAATACTTTTCGGAATAGGAAGTTCCGTTATAGCTCTCACCTTTTCTGAGTGTCGCCGCACACCTTCGTTTGACACAAGGTGTCCAAGTATTTTGATTTCTTTTGCTCCAGAGAGACACTTTCTTGGATTAAGTCTCAGTCCGCCTTGTTCGAGATACTTCAGAACGGCCCTCAGTCTTTTTATGTTGTTGTTGTTGTTGTTGTTGTTGTTGTTGTGGTCTTCAGTCCTGAGACTGGTTTGATGCAGCTCTCCATGCTAATCTATCGTGTGCAAGCTCCTTCATCTCGCAGTACCTACTGCAACCTACATCCTTCTGAATCTGCTTAGTGTATTCATCTCTTGGTCTCCCTCTACAATTTTTACCCTCTACACTGCCCTCCAATGCCAAATTTGTGATCCCTTGATGCCTCAGGACATGTCATACCAACTGATCCCTTCTTCTAGTCAAGTTGTGGCACAAACTACTCTTCTCCCCAATCCTATTCAATACCTCCTCATTAGTTACGTGATCTACCCACCTAATCTTCAACATTCTTCTGTAGCACCACATTTCAAAAGGTTGTATTCTCTTCTTGTCCAATCTATTTATTGTCCATTTTTCACTTCCATACATGGCTACACTCCATACAAATACTTTCAGAAACGACTTCCTGACACTTAAGTCTATACTCGATGTTAACAAATTTCTCTTCTTCAGAAATGATTTCCTTTCCATTGCCAGGCTACATTTTATATCCTCTCTACTTCAACCATCATCAGTTATTTTTCTCCCCAAATAGCAAAACTTTACTACTTTAAGTGTCGCATTTCCTAATCTAATTCCCTCAGCATCACCCGACTTAATTCGACTACATTCCATTATCCTCATTTTGCTTTTGTTGATGTTCATCTTGTATTCTCCTTTAATGACATTATCCATTCCGTTCAACTGCTCTTCCAAGTCCTTTGCTGTCTCTGACAGAATTACAATGTCATTGGCGAACCTCAAAGTTTTTATTTCTTCTCCATGGATTTTAATACCTGCTCCGAAATTTTCTTTTGTTTCCTTCACTGCTTGCTAAATATACAGATTGAATAACATCAGGGAGAGGCTACAACCCTGTCTCACTCCCTTCCCAATCACTGCTTCCCTTTCATGTCCCTCGACTCTTATAACTGCTATCTGGTTTCTGAACAAATTGTAAATAGCCTTTCGCTCCCTGTATTTTACCCCTGCTACCTTCAGAATTTAAAAGAGAGTATTCCAGTCAACATTGTTAGAAGCTTTCTCTAAGTCTACAAATGCTAGATATGTAGGTTTGCCTTTCCTTACTCTAGCTTCTAAGATAAGTCGTAGGGTCAATATTGCCTCACGTGTTCCAACATTTCTACAAAATCCAAACTGATCTTCCCCATGGTCGTCTTCTACCAGTTTTTCCATTCGTCTGTAAAGAATTCGTGTTAGTGTTTTGCAGTTGTCACTTATTAAACTGATAGTTCAGTAATTTTCACACCTGTCAACACCTGCTTTCTTTGGGATTGGAATTATTATATTCTTCTTGAAGTCTGAGGGTATTTCGCCTGTCTCATACATCTTGCTCACCAGATGGTAGAGTTTTGTCAGGACTCGCTCTCCCAAGGCTGTCAGTAGTTCTAATGGAATGTTGTCTACTCCCGGGGCCTTGTTTCAACTTAGGTCTTTCAGTGCTCTGTCAAACTCTTCACGCAGTATCATATCTCCCATTTCACCTTCATCTACATCCTCTTCCATTTCCATAATATTGTCCTCAAGTACATCGCCCTTGTATAGACCCTCTATATACTCCTTCCACCTTTCTGCTTTCCCTTCTTTGCTTAGAACTGGGTTTCCATCTGAGCTCTTGATATTCATACAAGTGGTTCTCTTTTCCCTGAAGGTCTCTTTAAATTTTCCTGTATACAGTATCTATCTTACCCCTAGCGAGATAAGCCTCTACATCGTTATATTTGTCCTCTAGCCATCCCTGCTTAGCCATTTTGCACTTCCTGTTGATCTCATTTTTGAGACGTTTGTATTCCTTTCTGCCTGTTTCATTTACTGCATTTTTATATTTTCTCCTTTCATCTATTAAATTCAATATTTCTTCTGTTACCCAAGGATTTCTACTATCCCTCGTCTTTTTACCTACTTGATCCTCTGCTACCTTCACTACTTCTTCTCTCAAAGCTACCCATTCCTCTTCTACTGTATTTCTTTCCCCCATTCCTGTCAATTGTTCCCTTATGCTCTCCCTGAAACTCTGTACAACCTCTGGTTCTTTCAGTTTATCGAGGTCCCATCTCCTTAAATTCCCACCTTTTTGCAATTTCTTTAGTTTTAGTCTACAGTTCATAACCAATAGATTGTGGACAGAGTCTACATCTGCCTCTGGAAATGTCTTACAATTTAAAACCTGGTTCCTAAATCTCTCTCTTACCATTATGTAATCTATCTGAAACCTGTCAGTATCTCCAGGCTTCTTCCATGTATACAAACTTCTTTTATGATTCTTGAACCAAGTGTTAGCTATGATTAAGTTGATGTCTGTGCAAAATTCTACCAGGTGGCTTCCTCTTTCATTTGTTAGCCCCAATCCATATTCACCTACTACATTTCCTTCTCTTCCTTCTCCTACTATTGAATTCCAGTCACCCATAACTATTAAATTTTCGTCTCCCTTCACTATCTGAATAATTTCTTTTATCCCATCATACACTTCATCAATCTCTTTGTCACCTGCGGAGCTAGTTGGCATATAAAATTCTACTACTGTGGTAGGCATTGGCTTCGTATCTATCTTGGTCACAACAATGCATTGACTATGCTATTTGTAGTAGCTTACCCGCACTCCTATTTTTTTATTCATTATTAAACCTACTCCTGCATTACCCCTATTTGATTTCGTATTTATAACACTGTATTTGCCTGACCAAAAGTCTTGTTCCTCCTGCCGCGAACTCCACTAATTCCTACTATATCTAACTTTAACCTATCCATTTCCGTTTTTAAATTTTGTAACCTAACTACTCGATTAAGGGATCTGACATTCCACGCTCCGATCCGTAGAATGCCAGTTTTCTTTCTCTTGTTAACGACGTCCTCCTGAGTAGTCCCCACCCGGAGATCCGAATGGGGAACTATTTTACCTCCGGAATATTTTACCCAAGAGAACGCCATCATCATTTAACCATACAGTAAAGCTGCATGCCCTCGGGAAAAATTACGGCTGTAGTTTCTCCTTGCTTTCAGCCGTTCGCAGTACCAGTACAGCAAGGCTGTTTTGGTTAGTGTTACAAGGCCAGATCAGTCAATCATCCAGACTGTTGCCCCTGCAACTACTGAAAAGGCAGCTGCCCCTCTTCATTAACCACACGCTTGTCTGGCCTCTCAACAGACATCCCTCCATTGTGGTTGCACCTACGGTATGGCTATCTGTATCGCTGAGGCACGCAAGCCTCCCCACCAATGTCAAGGTCCATGGTTCTTGGGGGGGTGAATATTGTAAGCAGATAAAAATTCACTTGACGCCTTTCTGAGACACAGAACGTGTCAGAACACTGTTGCACAAACAATGAAGCAAACATGCCAAATTTAAAGAGATTCAAAATCCCCAAGACTGGCGATGTTTAACAGAAGCTCGAAATTTAGTACAGACCTCAATGTGAGGTGCTTATAACAGCTTCCACAATGAAACTTTGTCTCGAAACCTGGCAGAAAGTCCAAGGAGATTCCGGTCATATGTGAAGTATGTTAGCAGCAAGAAACAGTCAATGCCTTCTCTGTGTGATAGCAATGAAGATACTATTAAAGACAGTGCTGCCAAAGCAGTGTTACTTAAGACAGCCTTCCGAAATGCCTTCACAAAAGAAGATGAAGTAAATATTCCAAAATTCAAATCAAGAACAGCTGCCAACATGAGTAATGTAGAAGTAAATGTCCTTGGAGTAGTGAAGAATCTCAAATCACTTAATAAAAGCAAGTCTTCTGGTCCAGCCTGTGTACCAATTAGGTTCCTTTCAGAGTATGCTGATGCATTAGCTCCATACTTAACAATTATATACAAACATTCGCTCAACGAAAGATCCATGCCCAAAGACTGGAAAGTTGCACAGGTCACACCAGTGTTCAAGAAAGGTAGTATGAGTAATCACTAACATCGATATGCAGGATTCTGGAACATATATTGTGTTCGAACATACTGAATTACCTCAAAGGAATCAGTCTGTTGACACACAGTCAACGTGGGTTTAGAAAACATCATTCTTGTGAAACACAACTAGCTATTTATTTGCATGAAGTGTTAAGTGTTATTGACAAGGGATTTTAGATCGATTCTGTATTTCCGTATTTCCGGAACGCTTTTGACACAGTACTACAAAAGCGGCTTTTAGTGCATTTGCATGCTTATGGAATAGCATCTCAGTTATGTGACTGGATGTGTTACTTCCTGTCAGAGAGGTCACAGTTCATAGTAATTGATGGAAAGTCATCGAGTAAAACACAAGTGATTTCTGGCGTTACCCAAAGTAGTGTTATATAGGCCCTATGCTCTTTCTTATCTATATATACGATTTGGGAGACAATTTGGGCAGCCATCCTAGGTTGTTTGCAGCAGAAGATCAAAAAAAATAGCAAAATGATTTAGAAGAGATATTAGAATGGTGCGAAAGTTGGCAGTTGACCCTAAATAACGAAAAGTATGAGGTCATCCACATGATTGCTAAAAGGAATTTGTTAAACTTCGGTTACGTGATAAATCAGTCAAATATAAAGGCCATAAATTCAACTAAATACTTCTGAATTACAATTACAAACAACTGAAATTGGATGGCATGAGTAGAAAATATTGTGGGGAAGGCTAACCAAAGACTGTGTTTTATTGGCAGGACACTTGCAAAATGTGACAGACCTACTAAGGAGACTGCCTACACTATGCCTGTCCATCCTCTTTTTAGTATACTGCTGCGCAGTGTGGGATCCTTACCAGAAAGGACTGAAAGAGTACATGTAAAAAGTTCAAAGAAGGGCAGCATGTTTTATGTTATCGCGAAAATGTGAAAATGTGGGAGATAGTGTCACTGAAATGATGCAGAATTTGGGGTGTACATCATTGAAACAAAGGTGTTTTTCGTAGTGACAGAATCTTCTCACGAAATTCAAATCACCAACTTTCTCCTCTGAATGTGAAAATAACTTGTTGACACCAACCTACGTAGGGAGAAATGACCATCACCATAAAATAAGGGAAATCAGAGCTTATATGGAAAGATACAGACGTTCGTTCTTGCTGTGGGTTATACAACAATTCCCAAATACCACGAAGAGTCATATGCACATGCAACATAGCAGTTGGGCTGCACAGTGTATTCTGGCATTAGTGGTGGAAGTGCATCTGAGAAATCATGCATGATAGTAAAATCCATATCACAGCTCAGCATTTTTGCTCCAGTCTTGGTTGGTTATATTGGTACAAGAATTGTTTTTGTACTTGTGAAGTGCTGAGAAAGAGAATGTCTGACTTGTACCATTTCATCTTTTGAAACACAGAGAAATGAAATGTCTTGCAGGTTCTTGCTGCAAAATTCAAATCCCTGTGAAGCTGTAAGTATTTGATCTTTATAAACTCTTTGCAAACTTGTTTTTGTGACAAGTCTTTTAACAGTGCCACCAATACCATCACAGGGAGAGTTACCATGGCTGGTAGCAAAAAAGGACCACCTGCACTTTATGTTGAACTTGTGTTCATGGTAGCAGAATATTCTTACAATTTTTATATTGTGCTGGACAACCTTGTGCTGGACAACCATCAGTGAAATATTCAACATAGGCAAGATGAATTTCTGGAAATTCACACTTTAAAAAATTAAACAGTCTTCCGAGTCTGGTACACCAAAACAACATCACATTCTAGATCATCAGAAACAATACAAATACTTTTTTGCATGCAACTGTTTGTCCTTTATGTAATCTATATGATGGTGTGAAGAGTGCAGTTGCCATTGTTCCAGTGGTACCCCTGTACTTCATCTTGAACAACAAAATAGAAATTTTCAATGAAATCCATTAAAATTAACACTGATCCTTCATCACGTGTTTCCTTCTTCATTTTCAGGTAATCAGATTGTGATTGAGAAATAAAAGTGTGTAAAGTAAGTTTTTTAGTTTTCTAAATTAGTGCGTCAGAATTCTGACAGAAAAGTGATTTGAACACTTAGTCATTCTATCAGTTGATACCCATCCACTGTACTGAACAACCTCATCAGGATCATAGTCTTCTGTTTCATTTTCTAAGTGGGTTTGAAGCAATGAACTGAACTGGTGGAGCATTTTTCGCATAGACGAAGCGTACAGGCTCAGTCATTTATATCACATGTTGTTATTATAATTAGATCTTGGTATGTCTCTTCAATAGAAATGGATGATCCTGCAAGTATTCACAGTTTTGGTCGAAGAGAAGCAAATTTTGAGAATCCTATTGTGTCTTCAGGAATTTTTTTTGTAGAGATAATACAGTTCAGTTAAATTACTTGAAACAAGACGCTATTGTTTGTGGCTATTTTTGCTGGTGCTCACTTTGTCTTTTTTCAAAAAAAACAAAAAAAAGAGAGAGAGAGAGAGAGAAACTATTTTTTGCAGTGTGTCATGTGGCAATGTCTTTCCCCTTTTCTGCTCAGCCATCAATAATATATCCTTCTCCATTAAAAGAGCTCTTGCTTGTCATAGCAGATATTCAGAAACCTGAAATTCAGAACTGACTTTCTGTCAAGACCAAGTTGGCGGCACAAGAGTAAGTAACTGGATTTTTTCACGATTATTTGCATATTAATTTTCTGTTTGATTTTGTCTATGAGTTCATCGTGATGTTTTGCCTTTTCTTCCAGTTCTGATAAATCACTGTCAGGGATAGTGCTTTCATCAGCAGCCAGCTCAACTTGATTTGTATGTGAAATTTTATTGGTTACTGCATACCGAAAATGCAGCTTTTCAGGAAATACTCCTAAGCTAGTTAAACAAGTATTGAGCACAGATTTTTCAGGAGTCTGCACCTTGACATTACTGTCGTTTATATAGTCTGGTGATGAGTAGTCACTTGCTTGTTTTTCATTAATAAGTTTGATACAACTTGGGCACATTTTCTCCCAAGGAATAATGCTAAAGCCTCTCATTTTGAACATCCTTTTGCCTTTCTAAACTAATTTCATGCAATCCAGATGAAACATCATTTATGGCACTTGAAGGGATCGCAGCAAATTTTCTTATGTAGAGAGAATGTGCGCAGATACCTTTCTTTGTGTTTAACACACACACATGAAACACTTAAATCACAATGTGAATGATTGTTGCTTTGCCACAATAAAAGTTCTTGTTCATCACTGGTCAGTTCATTCACACAAGTCAGGGCATTATCACATATATCTTGCAGATACTGTTCAAGAAAACACTGCCTACTTGTCTTTCCATACTGCTTCAGTCATAAAACCAATATTTGTCGTAAATAATTCAAAAGATAATTGGTTTAACCAAAAAAGTAATTAAATAATGAAAAATCATTCTATCTCATTGTTTCATTACAAAAGCATTTCACATTGTTATTGTAACATTAGGGGACTTACTTTTGTTTTGGAATGGATAGTGAAAAACTGCAACAATTGAATTTTTGACCAATAATTGACTCTGGGTACAACTCAGTACAAGAGTTCAGAATTGCACACTCAGTGAACATATGACTCAAAACAAAGGAACTGGATGATGCAATACATGTAGTGGCAATAAAACAGTGTTCTCAGATATGATTTGATCATGGGGAAATCCAGTGTAGCCAACTTGAGCAATTTAGTGGTGACATGGTAGTCATGAATTAGCAACTTCAGTATTTCTTTTACGACGACATTGTTTTTCACACTTTGCATTATTTCTACAAACTGATTCGTTTTGTGTGACATAATGGAATATTTATAATAATATTGTAAATTTTTCAAAGGTATCTATGAGGGGGCAATACCTTAAAAAATTATATCTGTGCTTGGATTTTATTTAAAAGAAATTATTTACAATTTTTTCTGAGATGTAGATGATGGATATTCACTAAAAGAAGTGACTATAAAAATATAAACCTTCCTCTTTAACTAAAAAAATCAAGCTTCCACTGCAAAACTGTAGGAACTATTGCATTTTTTAAATTATAAAGGAGCTCGTCTATGAAAGCCTGAATTCCTGAATCTATACAATTTATTTTTATCATATGTGAAGAAGTGGTTGACTTGCAACATTTACAATTTGGAAATGTGAATATATCTAGGTAAACTTCCACTGCCCAAAATCTCAAGGATTTGCGTGATGATGGATGTCATGTCCTAAAATTTCTGGATGATTTGACGTGGAATGACCCACTTGCCAGTGTCACGGAGACCGAGAGTCCGATGTTGGACACGGAGATCGAGAGTCCGGTGTCGGACGAATACGGAAACAAATTAATGAAGCCAGTATTCACGAGCTCACATTAAATACACTCCTGGAAATTGAAATAAGAACACCGTGAATTCATTGTCCCAGGAAGGGGAAACTTTATTGACACATTCCTGGGGTCAGATACATCACATGATCACACTGACAGAACCACAGGCACATAGACACAGGCAACAGAGCATGCACAATGTCGGCACTAGTACAGTGTATATCCACCTTTCGCAGCAATGCAGGCTGCTATTCTCCCATGGAGACGATCGTAGAGATGCTGGATGTAGTCCTGTGGAACGGCTTGTCATGCCATTTCCACCTGGTGCCTCAGTTGGACCAGCGTTCGTGCTGGACGTGCAGACCGCGTGAGACGACACTTCATCCAGTCCCAAACATGCTCAATGGGGGACAGATCCGGAGATCTTGCTGGTCGTGGTAGTTGACTTACACCTTCTAGAGCACGTTGGGTGGCACGGGATACATGCGGACGTGCATTGTCCTGTTGGAACAGCAAGTTCCCTTGCCGGTCTAGGAATGGTAGAACGATGGGTTCGATGACGGTTTGGATGTACCGTGCACTATTCAGTGTCCCCTCGACGATCACCAGTGGTGTACGGCCAGTGTAGGAGATCGCTCCCCACACCATGATGCCGGGTGTTGGCCCTGTGTGCCTCGGTCGTATACAGTCCTGATTGTGGCGCTCACCTGCACGGCGCCAAACACGCATACGACCATCATTGGCACCAAGGCAGAAGCGACTCTCATCGCTGAAGACGACATGTCTCCATTCGTCCCTCCATTCACGCCTGTTGCGACACCACTGGAGGCGGGCTGCACGATGTTGGGGTGTGAGCGGAAGACGGCCTAACGGTGTGCGGGACCGTAGCCCAGCTTCATGGAGATGGTTGCGAATGGTCCTCGCCGATACCCCAGGAGCAACAGTGTCCCTAATTTGCTGGGAAATGGCGGTGCGGTCCCCTACGGCACTGCGTAGGATCCTACGGTCTTGGCGTGCATCCGTGCGTCGCTGCGGTCCGGTCCCAGGTCGACGGGCACGTGCACCTTCCGCCGACCACTGGCGACAACATCGATGTACTGTGGAGACCTCACGCCCCACGTGTTGAGCAATTCGGCGGTACGTCCACCCGGCCTCCCGCATGCCCACTATACGCCCTCGCTCAAAGTCCGTCAACTGCACATACGGTTCACGTCCACGCTGTCGCGGCATGCTACCAGTGTTAAAGACTGCGATGGAGCTCCGTATGCCACGGCAAACTGGCTGACACTGACGGCGGCGGTGCACAAATGCTGCGCAGCTAGCGCCATTCGACGGCCAACACCGCGGTTCCTGGTGTGTCTGCTGTGCCGTGCGTGTGATCATTGCTTGTACAGCCCTCTCGCAGTGTCCGGAGCAAGTATGGTGGGTCTGACACACCGGTGTCAATGTGTTCTTTTTTCCATTTCCAGGAGTGTATTTCACAGAGGCATATAGCAAGAGTATTGCGTAGTGTTGATAACAGAACAGCTTACGAAGACTCCTTTGCCAGTATTTTTGCTCTATAATGCTATTTTTGGCTTATCACAAGAACTGTCAAATTTAAAACTGAGGCACTCAAAGTAAAAATAATTTCCATATGGGCTGTTCATCTCTGCACCCTAGGAAGTCCTTACACACCCTACAATAAGGCCCACTTACTCTTTTCCCATCTTATCTCATTTTCATCTGACTGACCTTATAGTTTCTCGTGCCAATGCACAAGTCTTTAACAGGAGCTGATAGGCTTCCAACTTACTAGTTGTAAACCTCTAAATATTACAGGCCTAACTAAAACAGTACCTTATTACAAAATTGGGTGCCAGAATGGTTGGCCAGTACTCAGGCAGACATGTAGAAACACAAGAAACTATCCTGGCTTTCAGAACAGTTAGTTAGAGGAATAAGTTGGGAAGTGCAGGGAGGCCAAACAAACATCGGAGCCATTTGTGAGGGTGAGGGTGAGGGTGTTCCTTCCCGACCTTCTTTCCTGTCTCGTAAAGGAACTAGCAGATGCAAAAGCTAGGACAATAGCTAGTATTTGGCATCTGAGTATTGGCATCTGGCATCAGTATTTGGCATCTAGCTGTACTTGCAGTACTGGCCACACATTGTCTCCTTGCAGTGTTACACTTTCTGTTGACATTGATAAATGGTTGATAGCCAATTCATTGTCACTAATCTTTGAAAAATAATCTTTGAAGAAAACACACTATCTATTTCAAAACGTGTAAGATCCCCCCTCACCCAGTATATGCCTAAAATGTGATGACAAGCTGATTGAACAAGGATTCACAACGTGTGGCCCGCGGACCCCTTAGGGGTCCACCGGCTCTTTCTAGGGTGTCCGCGGCCACCTTTCACCAAATCGTGTAAAATAATGAGTAAAATTATTGAATAAAAATGTGAAAATCAAATTCATCGTTTTGTGTGTGTGTGTGTGTGTGTGTGTGTGTGTGTGTGTGTGTGTGTGTGTGTGTGTGTGTGTGAAAAAGTGTACTTTTACTTCAGGTCGTATTCCCAAGCAGCCTTAGTGGTTCCTAAGTGATAACGCGTACACAGTTTAGTGCCAGAGAATGCGGCATCTCTGACGACTGTTTCTCAACAATACGGCTCACGGCGCTAGATGCTCTGAAACCTTTTACGCATGCACAGAACGAGCTTTGTCAGCCAATCACAGGCTCGCTGGCACATATGTGCCCCAGGCATCATTAAATGTTAAACTTACTTTGTCAGTGCACTACCTATTTCATAAGTCGATTTTTGACAAGTTTATTACTTTTATCATGGATCGGTGGCTGAAGTCAGGATCATTGAAGAAGGGTGCAGTTTCTCCATCGCCTTCACAACGGGAAGTTTTCAGTTGAAATGAATGAGGAGGGAGGACAACCAAAGGAACAACAATCACAAGAAGCTCCACAGCCGGATTTATTATGTGAAAACGCTGCAAGTACTCCATCGGTTGCAATGTCCTGTGGAAGTGGAATAACCAAGAAGCGTAAGTACAATGAAAGCTATTTAGAAATGGGCTTTATGGAGACAAAGGAGGGTAAAGCTCAGTGTGTAATTTGTGCACGAGTCCTTCCGAACAGTTCAATGGTACGAGTTAAATTGTGCCATCATTTTGAAGGTACTCACCCGGATTTCCAGGCTAAAGACATTGATTTTTTCAAAAGGAAGAGTGCTGAACTATCTTCTTCTCAGCATTGCATGAAAACTCGTGCAAAAACAATTAATGAAAATTCATTAAAAGCTTATTTCTTGGTTAGTTATCGAGTGGCAAAAACAGGCAAAACTCATACCATTGCAGAAAATCTCAAGAAGCCGTGTGTTAATGATATTGTTTCTTGCATGCTAGATGAAAAGGAAGTAAAGCTTGTATCTTCGGTGCCATTATCAAACAATACTGTCAAGAGATGCATTGTTGACATGTCAAATGATGTGAAAGACACTCTTGTTTCTCGCATCCAACACAATTCGTTTTCTCTGCAGATAGATGAATCCACTGATGTTGCAGAATTAGCGACTTTATTGGCTTTTGTCGGTTATGAATATTCTGGATGTTTTGAGGAGGACCTCTTATTGTGCAGATCACTACCTGCCAACACAACAGGTGGTGAAATATTCCGTCTATTAGATGATTTTTTTAAGGACTAACGAAGTTTCATGGTCTAATTGCATAGACGTGTGCACAGATGGTGCAAAAGCTATGACAGGTCCTACAGTCGGAGCAATAACGAAAATAAAAGAAATCACCAAGAATTACAGCAGTAGACATTGTGCTCTCCACAGATACACTTTAGCTATGAAACAAATGCCTGTTTCGTTCAAGAAAGTTTTAGAGGAATCCATTCAAAACATCAACTACATAAAATCAAGGCCGTTGAAGTCAAGACTTTTCACAATACTGTGTGAAGATATGGGAAGCCTTCATCGTTCCCTACTTCTCCACACAGAAGTGAGGTGGCTCTCACGTGGGAATGCACTCTCTCGGTTGTACAAATTAAGATTGGAAGTCGTAGCTTTCCTTTTGGAGCATAACACCAAATTAGCAGACCTTATTAATGACGAAAATTGGCAGTGTATACTAGCCTATTTGTCAGATATTTTCTCCAAAATGAATGAAATGAATATTTCACTCCAAGGATAAAGTGAAACAAAGGTCACTGCTATCGACAAAGTTCGAGCATGAAAGAGGAAAATCAATTTTTGGACAGAGAGTGTCGAGGAGGGGGAGGTCGAGTGTTTTCCTCTTCTCAAGGAGTTTTTGAAAAACAAAACATTTGTGCTTAGGAAGAATTTGTTTCATCAAATCCTGGAACATCTCCGAAGCTTGATGTCATTATTGGAGCATTATTTCCCAACAGCTGAAGGTGAGAAGCTGCAGAAATACAAATGGGTGGTCAACCCATTCACTGTATCCAAAAAGCCGAACATTCTATCATCAAATGAATATGAGTTGTTGACGGAAATTGCCACAGACCCTACGTTGAAATCAAGTTCTGACATTGACGGTTACTCACACTTTTGGACCCGTTTGGATAACAAGAAATACTACCCCCTTATTGAAAAGGCAAAACATGTACTTCTTCCATTTGCCACAACATACATGTGTGAATTCTCAATGTATGCTGACCACAAAACTAAGTACCGAAGCTGTCTAGATGCGGAACCAGACATCCGTCTCCAGTTGTCAAGAATTGAACCCAACTTTTCAAAATTGTATCAGCAGAAGCACCCTCAACCATCACATTAGGATTCCATTATTATTCCTACAGACTCATCTATAGTAAAGAAGAAAGCATTTTCCTTCGTAGATGCTCAGTGAACGTACCTGAACTATAACTCTGTAGGAATTTTGTTTCCGGCATCGATATTTTTGTTATGAAAATTGATTCTAAAGCTAATTTCTTTTCTTTATAATATATTCCATCCTCTCAGTTAAAAATATGGCCTGCCTATACTTCAATTACAATTACTTGCTATTACTCTGACACTATATTGTGGCAACTGGCTGCGAGCATAAACAAATGAGGACTTTTCACGTGCCACCTTGTAGAAGGTAAACCAACTCCACCAGAATTTGAGAAAAAAAAGTCTTACGTTCTGTGAAATGCTTTGTCTTCTTATATAGAAATAAAGAGAGTCTGTTTGTTTGTTTTTCTAATTGTTTATAGTCGAGGCTGACTGCCACGATATAGTGTCCAAGTAGTAGTTGAAGTTGTCAGTTGTGGCTAAACTGCAGCCACGCTGCCTGCCAGTTGCCAGCAACCAACTGACAGTACACTGTTGCAATGCCGCCTACTAGCTGCCGGCTATGGACTGACAGCTATCATTCAGTAGATACGCAAAGACGTAAAAATAACTAGGCTTTCCTAGCTATTTACGTGGGCACGAAAACTGGAAAACGGCTTTATAAAAGCAGATTTCCAGAATTGATTTTGAAGTGTTTACCCGACCAACCAAAAGCGGAACTGGGACATCGGCTTAAGAAATCCTATTTTGGAAACACATGTAAACTGGGTGAATGTATTCCCTCACATTGCACAACAGATGTCACAATAGTCCTTTAAAGGCAATTCCTTGGCCTCTTTTCTTTCGTGATGTGTTTGTATCCCGAATCATGGGTCTGCCTCTTTCCTTCACAGCTGTGCGGAATGGCCGCGCAGTCTAAGGGGCGCCATGAAGTCGTGGATTGCGCGGCCGCTCCCGCCGGAGGTTCGAGTCCTCCCTCGTGTGTGTGTGTGTGTGTGTGTGTGTGTGTGTGTGTGTGTGTGTTGTCCTAAGCAGAAGTTAAACTTAGGTTAATAGTGTGTAAGACTAGGGTTGAAACCCCCCCCCCCACACACACACACACACACACACACACACACACAAACACACACGACTGTTACGAAATATGCGTGCTCCTTACACAACAATAGCCAAACAGTGGAAGTGAACAGACCACAAGTGGCAGCTTGTCAGCAGTGAACAGTTTGGACGTGACGTTGATTGCTCTTGGAGGAAGGCAGCTCCAATGTGTGAAATGTCAGTTACCAAGTAAGTTTATTCACGCTATGGTGTGTTGAACAAAGGGAGTAAATCCACTAGTAAGTGTCTGGATACAGTGGGAATTCAAATTGGATTGTAATTTCAAGTTGTTTTCATTCATCTCTAAACCAAAGACTATTGATACTTTGGGGGGGGGGGGGGGGAGTCGTTGGGTACATGGCACTTGCATTAAGAAGCTTTCAGTTCCCATGGGTTTCATTCTGGAATTTAAAGTTACTGTGCTCTTGACTGACTAGGGGCACACCATGGATTTTCGACTGAAGAAGGGGTCCGCCAGCTGAAAAGGTTGGGAAGCCCTGTGATAGAAGAAGTTGACAATATTAAATGCTTGTGATTACAACTTGATAATACATTCAATTTTGTAGGAGCATACCACAGAACTGTTGAGGCACATAAATTAATCTTCATTTGCAGTGCAAATGTTGTCACACATAAACGCTACAAAATAAAAAAGCTAGCAGTCTTCATTTACTTTTATTCCACAGTGTTGCACAGGATCAATTTTTATTGTAACTCATCAAACTGAGCTAAAGTTTGACGAGTAGTGAACGGTATAAGTTATTTGTGGTGTGAACTCGAGAAGGTACCAGAGAGGCAGCAGCAGCAGAGCATACAAACTGCTGCTTCTAAATACATGTATTCCATAATGTATTTTGTTGTAATTAGTATCTATTTTCCAAACCGATGTGTCAGTCTGTGCAATCGATACTAAAAATACGAATAATGTTTGCTGTCATATAGTCATGTACTTTGGTCCAGAAAGGTGCCCATTGTTGGTGAACACACATTTTTCAATAACTTACCAGCAGCCATAAAAAGTTTAATTACTAATCAAGTTGAGTTTAAAAGGAGCTGAAAGGATTTATTGGTGACACTTTATATAAAATCTGGCTTTCAAAAATCTCCATTGCAATATACTAAGATTAAAATGACTTCGCGATTGATGTTTCCACGAGTCAAATGGTAAGGGCATCACCGGCCAATCGCAGCTGTTTTGTGGGCTCCACATGCTCGGCGTGTCACCTGATGCACGGGCACGAGCAGGGGCCAAAGGGAACGGCTGTGGGAGGAGAGGGGAAGGAGTGCCAAGTGCCCAGCGACTTTTGAGTGCTCAGTGATGTCGCGACAAAAATATTGTTATTGCAAGAAGGTGAAGCTTTATATATAGCTAAAGTTGGTACAATGGTAAACATTCTACTTCCTGGGCAAAAATATTGAAAAGAACAATGTCGGATTCACAATCTTTATCATTAGGATCACCTATTTGGTTAAAAACTTTCATTTTTTTGCCTCGCAAGTCTGAAATCGTGGTGGTCGCGGATATTATAATGTTCTGAAACTCTGAAACCAACAGATTTTAATTCAGAGAACTTTCAGTGAAAAATGTGGTTGCTTGATACTTTACATTTGGTGGACTGTAGGTCGTATGTTACTGTACACGAAATGCAGCCGTCGTGAAAAACTGTAGGTTTTTGTTTGGATAGAAGAAAACAGCTGATTACTAGTAATAAGTGAAGGGAGAGTTTCAGCTGTGAATTAAGGACTCACATTTGAAAAACTTGCGAAAGCATTGTGTGGAGTTGCAGTTTTTCTTGTATCCGTACTTCCTATGAAAATAGGATGAGGAATTCCACCTTACACAAGACACCTTTACAGTTTCGTTTCGCCCAGACATGTTTCTTCAGTTCTTGTGCAACCTCTGGGGGGCATTTTATTTTCTTACTTACATGAAGCTGTTGGGTATTTGTGTTGGTAGCTAGTCTGCTACACAATCTATAACTTGTCACAGATTTGTTTCTTTTGTGTTTTCTCATACATTTTGGCGAGGTGAAATGCTGATTTCTGTGACTTTGGGTCGTTTGACGATGCACTTTCTACAAATTTTCAAGCATGGGTCCATGTTTGAAAATTTGTAGAAAATGCATTGTCAATTGTCCATTAGTCACAGAAATCAGTGTATTCACCTCGCCAAAACATATGAGGAAACACAAAAGAATCAAAGCCACAACAAGTTGTAGATTGTATAGCAGTAGCTTCATGTAAGCAACAAAATAAAATAATCCACTGAAGATAGCACAAAAAGTGCTGAAACATATCTGGGTGAAACGAAACTGAGGTGTCTTGCATAGAGCGGAATTCCTCGTCCTGTGTCCTACTTGGAAAAGCATTAAGTAATACTTACAGAAAATGCTGGTATCATTTGGCTATTCTCAATAAGGCGTCTGAGGTAGCTTCCAGAAAGTGAGAAATTATTGAATGGATACAACGGAAAAACATTCCCACACGAGACGACTGTACAAAGGGTGAATTACTGAAACTTGTGGCTCAGAACGAACCTCCTTTATATGTTATACATCTGTTTGCCAGAAAAATACACTCATAGGATCTCCAGAGTGACACCATACCACTGCCACTTCATGCCCATTCAACTAATATGGCCTCAAGCTAAAGCTTATGCTGTAGGGAACAAAAACATTACATTAGTGAAGTGGAAAGTTTGACACAGGACGCTGTAAACTGAACTTTGTCATCAGATTGGTGTAATGATGTAAGTCACATGAAGGAAGTAATAATGAAACTGTGGGAGAATCAATGTATAGTGAAAAATGGCACTGAACAATTTATTATTTCATCAAATTCTGACAACAGTTGTAGTGACAATGCAATTCACTGTGAAAGTTACAAGTTGTGTGCATCTGTTAGGGCTATAGTGTTCACCAGAAATTCAGTTGTGTCCAGCACTTCCACAATTTCCTCTGCTAATTTGGTTTATTTGTTATTTTGCAATATCTCTGCCACCGAACGCTCGTCGTGCTGCTAGTTATTACAATATCCTAACAGATCACTGTCACTGCAGTGGCAGTGCCTCCCATCACTGCACCTACAAAGATCTTAGCAACAGTAGGTGAATAGATTATACGTTTATTTTTCCATGCGTGCACAACTTTCGATAGTTCAAGCACGTTTCACATTGTGTATAAGCCAGCAAGTCTGCTCTCTATCAATGCCAATGTCAGTCACAAATAAATTATAATTGGAGTATAATGTGATGAATGTTATTGAGTGCAGTAAATTGATTTTTCTCTCTGATAATGTGTGCCTACAATAGTCAAGGAATTGTCACAAGCATCTCAGTGTACTGATAACTTTGATATTACAGCTTAAATTAAAAGATTTTGTTGCTTATTCCACATTCATGATGACTACTTGATTTTGGATATGTGTAAGGAACAAAGTATGTATCTTCTTTTTAACTATTATTAATGTATCTAAAAACAAAGATGATGTGACTTACCAAACAAAAGTGCTGGCAGGTCGATAGACACACACACACACACACCCACACACACACACACACACAAAATTCAAGCTTTCGCAACCAATGTTTGCTTCATCAGGAAAGAGGAAAGGAGAGGGAAAGACGAAAGGATGTGGGTTTTAAGGGAGAGGGTATGGAGTCATTCCAATCCCGGGAGCGGAAAGACTTACCTTAGGGGGAAAAAAGGACAGATATACACTCGCACACACACACACACACACACACACACACACACATATCCATCCACACATATACAGACACAAGCAGACATTTGTAAAGGCAAAGAGTTTGGGCAGAGATGTCAGTTGAGGTGGAAGTAAAGAGGCAAAGATGTTGTTGAAAGACAGGTGAGGTATGAGCGGCGGCAACTTGAAATTAGCGGAGGTTGAGGCCTGGCAGATAACGAGAAGAGAGGATATACTGAAGGGCAAGTTCCCATCTCCGGAGTTCTGACAGGTTGGTGTTAGTGGGAAGTATCCAGATAACCCGGACGGTGTAACACTGTGCCAAGATGTGCTGGCCGTGCACCAAGGCATGTTTAGCCACAGGGTGATCCTCATTACCAACAAACACTGTCTGCCTGTGTCCATTCATGCGAATGGACAGTTTGTTGCTGGTCATTCCCACATAGAAAGCTTCACAGTGTAGGCAGGTCAGTTGGTAAATCACGTGGGTGCTTTCACATGTGGCTCTGCCTTTGATCGTGTACACCTTCCGGGTTACAGGACTTGAGTAGGTGGTGGTGGGAGGGTGCATGGGACAGGTTTTACACCAGGGGCGGTTACAAGGGTAGGAGCCAGAGGGTAGGGAAGGTGGTTTGGGGATTTCATAGGGATGAACTAACAGGTTACGAAGGTTAGGTGGACGGCGGGAAGACACTCTTGGTGGAGTGGGGAGGATTTCATGAAGGATGGATCTCATTTCAGGGCAGGATTTGAGGAAGTCGTATCCCTGCTGGAGAGCCACATTCAGAGTCTGATCCAGTCCCGGAAAGTATCCTGTCACAAGTGGGGCACTTTTGTGGTTCTTCTGTGGGAGGTTCTGGGTTTGAGGGGATGAGGAAGTGGCTCTGGTTATTTGCTTCTGTACCAGGTCGGGAGGGTAGTTGCGGGATGCGAAAGCTGTTTTCAGGCTGTTGGTGTAATGGTTCAGGGATTCCGGACTGGAGCAGATTCGTTTGCCACGAAGACCTAGGCTGTAGGGAAGGGACCGTTTGATGTGGAATGGGTGGCAGCTGTTATAATGGAGGTACTGTTGCTTGTTGACGGGTTTGATGTGGACGGACGTGTGAAGCTGGCCATTGGACAGATGGAGGTAAACGTCAAGGAAAGTGGCATGGGATTTGAAGTAGGACCAGGTGAATCTGATGGAACCAAAGGAGTTGAGGTTGGAGAGGAAATTCTGGAGTTCTTCTTCACTGAGAGTCCAGATCATGAAGATGTCATCAATAAATCTGTACCAAACTTTGGGTTGGCATGCCTAGGTAACCAAGAAGGCTTCCTCTAAGTGACCCATGAATAGGTTGGCGTACGAGGGAGCCATCCTGGGGTGTACCCATGGCTGTTCCCTTTAATTGTTGGTATGTCTGGCCTTCAAAAGTGAAGACGTTGTGGGTCAGGATGAAGCTGGCTAAGGTAATGAGGAAAGAGATTTTAGGTAAGGTGGCAGGTGATCGGCGTGAAAGGAAGTGCTCCACCGCAGCGAGGCCCTGGACGTAACCAAGAAGGCTTCCTCTAAGTGACCCATGAATAGGTTGGCGTACGAGGGAGCCATCCTGGGGTGTACCCATGGCTGTTCCCTTTAATTGTTGGTATGTCTGGCCTTCAAAAGTGAAGACGTTGTGGGTCAGGATGAAGCTGGCTAAGGTAATGAGGAAAGAGATTTTAGGTAAGGTGGCAGGTGATCGGCGTGAAAGGAAGTGCTCCACCGCAGCGAGGCCCTGGACGTGCGGAATATTTGTGTATAAGGAAGTGGCATCAATGGTTACAAGGATGGTTTCCGGGGGTAACAGACTGGGTAAGGATTCCAGGCGTTCGAGAAAGTGGTTGGTGTCTCTGATGAAGGATGGGAGACTGCATGTAATGTGTTGAAGGTGTTGATCTACGTAGGCAGAGATACGTTCTGTGGGGGGCTTGGTAACCAGCTACAATGGGGCAGCCGGGATGATTGGGTTTGTGAATTTTAGGAAGAAGGTAGGGGTGCGGGGTGTCGGTGGGGTCAGGAGGTTGATGGAGTCAGGTGAAACGTTTTGTAGGGGGCCTAAGGTTCTGAGGATTCCTTGAAGCTCCGCCTGGACATCAGGAATGGGATTACCTTGCCAAACTTTGTATGTGGTGTTGTCTGAAAACTGATGCAGTCCCTCAGTCACATACTCCCGACGATCAAGTACCATGGTCGTGGAACCCTTGTCCGCCGGAAGAATGTTGATGGAACAGTCAGCCTTCAGATCACGGATAGCTTGGGCTTCAGCAGTGGTGATGTTGGGAGTAGGATTAAGGTTTTTTAAGAAGGATTGAGAGGCAAGGCTGGAAGTCAGAAATTCCTGGAAGGTTTGGAGAGGGTGATTTTGAGGGAGGTAGGAGGTGGGTCCCACTGTGACGGAGGAGGGAACTGTTCCAGGCAGGGTTTAGTTTGGATAGTGTCTTGGGGAGTTGGATCATTAGGAGTAGGATTAGGATCAAAGGCAGAGCCACGTGTGAAAGCACCCACGTGATTTACCAACTGACCTGCCTACACTGTGAAGCTTTCTATGTGGGAATGACCAGCAACAAACTGTCCATTCGCATGAATGGACACAGGCAGACAGTGTTTGTTGGTAATGAGGATCACCCTGTGGCTAAACATGCCTTGGTGCACGGCCAGCACATCTTGGCACAGTGTTACACCGTCCGGGTTATCTGGATACTTCCCACTAACACCAACCTGTCAGAACTCCGGAGATGGGAACTTGCCCTTCAGTATATCCTCTCTTCTCGTTATCTGCCAGGCCTCAACCTCCGCTAATTTCAAGTTGCCGCCGCTCATACCTCACCTGTCATTCAACAACATCTTTGCCTATGTACTTCCGCCTCGACTGACTTCTCTGCCCAAACTCTTTGCCTTTACAAATGTCTGCTTGTGTCTGTATATGTGTGGATGGATATGTGTGTGTGTGTGTGTGTGTGTGCGCGCGAGTGTATACCTGTCCTTTTCTCCCCCTAAGGTAAGTCTCTCCGCTCCCGGGATTGGAATGACTCCTTACCCTCTCCCTTAAAACCCACATCCTTTCATCTTTCCCTCTCCTTCCCTCTTTCCTGACGAAGCAACCGTGGGTTGCGAAAGCTTGATTTTTGTGTGTATGTTTGTGTGTCTATCGACCTGCCAGCACTTTTGTTTGGTAAGTCACATTATCTTTGTTTTTAGACTTATTTTTCCCACGTGGAATGTTTCCCTCTATTATATTCAATTTATTATTAATGTTAGTTCGAGTTATAAGCCCATTATCAAGTACATTACCAATTCCCAAAGATGATAATGCACAGATAAACATGATTACCAGACAAAGGTAATCTTCTCAACTTCTTAAGGTATCGATCCTTAGCTTAATGTACATTTGCAGCGATGACAATTTTTTAACAAATTACATACATTATTACACATTCACCAATTATACTACAATAACTGGACTAAAGTTATGCATCAGCCAGGATATTTTTAACTAAGATAGACCAGGGCCCAAACTTTTGCATCTATCCTGGGGTTGTTATCTCATCTTAAAGGGGCAAATGATTGAATTGGGTTTGCTCATGTAATAATAGGTGTGGGGATATACAAATCTGTTTTTTAATTTCTAAAATTTCTGATTGGTTGAGTTTGACCCCCTTTTCCTCTGTGTGTCAGACTTGTATATCTGGTGTGTATTTGTGGTTATTGTTCAGGCAATCTTCTCCAAAGACTGAATTGGGCTTCTTCAATCTCCAGGTTCTGTGGTGTTCTTTAAGACCGGTACAGATTGACCTCCACATCTGTCCGATGTAGCGAGACTGACACTCACGACCTGTGATTTTATAAACCCCACTTTTTGTGATAGCTGGTTGTTTGTCTTTTGCATTGATCAAAATACTACCTGTTGTCTGAGGGAGAGTATGTTTTATTTTTCTTTGTGACACTATTTCCTCTCTTGGGAAACATACCTGTATATAAAGTGAATTTTCATTGTAGTAAAGTAACTTACTAGCCACTCCAGTGATTTAAGAAAATTTTTGGTATTTCAGTTGTTGTTCGGTTCGTATTGAAAAGATTGTTATCTTTGCCAGCATGTGGACAGATGATACTATTTATAAATGCATAGTTAATCAGTAGATAGAAACAATAGCTGGCTATTGGAGAGAAAGAATAGAACAGTGGCTTTTTCTAAAGAAAAAACTTATCTTGTCATATATGTGGCAAATAATCCACAAATAATTCCCACAGTCACCAGCCTGAGAAGATTAGTGCTAGTAATAATTTGTGGTTAGTGTACTTTACAAGTGTAGCCTGCAGAGGTCACTTCTGCCCGTTAATGTATAACCCGACTGATTTGACATCCCTCTCCAGTGCTTCACCATTTACAATTAAAGAGAATGCTCCGACCGAAAATCTCCGAGGTCTGTTGGAACGGAATTACATTCGGCACAGAGCACCACGAGAGGTGATGGGGAGTACGGAGAAGGTACGAGAAGACTTTACTGCACCACATATAATTCGGCAGACGAGCTCCGGACACATCACGGCATATGCCGGGATGTCCCGCTCATTTCGTCCGACTGCTGCGTACTGTTTCGAACTCTGTTTGCTGACTCTGTTTCCGGTTTCAGATGTGGAGGTTCAGCGAGGATTCTTACGGCACCTGCGATCCACTCTCCACCGAAGAGGAATGGCAGGTGAGTGCCGCGCCCCGCCCCGCCCCGCCCCGCCCTGCTGCGCTGCAGAACTCGCCTGCCCCGTCTGACGCTCTCCACCTCACTGTCGGGCCCAGTGTAACGTCGACAATGAGGCGTTCGCCCAAGACCATCGCGATACTGCTTTAATAATGAGAATGACAGTGATAATCTTTATTTGTTCGTGATAACTTCACATTTGTGCAATTTGCTATTTTTTGTGCATTCGTGTCAGTAAAAGGGAGCACTGTAATTAATAGCAAATTTCTATTTGTTTTTGCCACTGCAGCCAGAATTGAAATTGTGATGTGAGAGTCAGCCAGCTTGTCTCATACAGTGGGCCTCAGAAATTGTTTCAAATGTGGAATATCCATAAATAAATAAATATTTACCAACTCGACTTTAAAGTCAGTGACAAAATATTTATGATTACATAACAGAGAAGAATTTGACGATTTCAGAAATGTGTAAATGACTACATACATCTGTTAATCGATTACTGCTTTTAATTTATCCTCAAAAAGATTTCCACACAGTTGCCCTTTATGATTTGGCAATCTGTTAGAGAAATATCTTCTGGTGACAAACTGCAGCCATGTTCTATTTCTCTTCTATTATATGAAACGACGTTATCGGAGCAAAATTCAGTCGAGAAATCTGATAAATTGCGAGACCGAATCGCCAGCCAACACGAGGTGAAACGTTTCCTACTGTCGATAAAAGTGATATGCTACCTGACGTTCAGAATTAATAGTCGCTTTTTCTGTGGACACAGATAGGAAGAGTTCGAAAGTTGACGGCAGCCGCCTCTGAACCGGCATTCCGCAGTCAGGACGGCAGGCAGTGAGCCACTCCGGTCCGCATCTTCACCTGTACTGCCTCCTGCTCGCCTGCCTTCTAGCTGCGATCCCACTTACTCTGCCAGTTACACAGGGACCTAAAGGTTAGTGAAGACTCCGAAACTCCGTGTGTCTCTCAGTTCTTCACATCGCTAGACGTCGCTAGAAATGGAGGGAGCAAAAAGTAATGGATAAAAATTCTAGGACTGACCGGGACACACGAACTTGGACTCAAAAGTCCTCGGTCGACCACCAGACAGAGATGCTCTACGGTATTCCGAGAGTGCAGTAGTGGCTAGTCGGTACTCTGGGAATCTCTCGACTTGTACAGAAACCTGGGTGTAACAGTTTCTGAGACTACGAATTGAAGACGAAGTAGGAGGCAGGTGGTGAACTGTGGTTGCTGGGAGAATGCAGCCAGGCTACAGAGAAGAGCTCTTACCATCTACTTAAAGACAGGTGACATATAAAGAAGTATTCATGGGTGAGAGGTCACAGCTGTCTTTAGTTATCTTTGAATGTGTGAAAAACGTAACATTTTTTTCAAAATGTGACTTTTCTGCAGAACTGAGTTAGGTGCGCTTTAGACACTGAACAGAGGGATACTCATTGAAGGCAGAGAGATCTGACTATCTACTGTTAATGTCTGCCATTTAGTGGCTCGCATTATAACTACATTTATCAAATCATGACAGATAGTCGGTGTCGAAACGATAGTACAATATACGACACTACCTCGATAGTAGTGCCTAGTTTTCTCACACTGAGGGGAAGAAAAAGAAAAACCCCCTTTATATTTGTGTCAAAGGATTTGATGAAGGTTGTAGAAAATGCCAGGATGGCATGTCGTATGCGTTAAATGATGCAAAATTATTTTTTCTTCACATAACCTCTCGTATGTCTCTCTTTCGAACAGTTTAATTTGAATAGCAAGTTTTTCATTTATTGTTATTTTGTTTGTAGATTCTTTGATAAGAAAAGAGAGAATCTCTGTAACTTAAATTCTTCTAATGCTTAACTGTTGTATTACTTGGAAGAAAAACCACTGCATAATATACCAGGGACAAAGTATTACAATCATTTAACAAATAAATTCGCCAAACAGCTATACAAATTGGCTCCTTTCAAAAATTATCAATATTGGCACACTGGGACCGTACATTTCTAGATGTCATGAATTCTCGAGTGCGTCCTTCGGTGACTCCACTGCGACTCCAGTTGCGGCTGAGTCTTTGAAAGAAGCACTTGAGAATTCATGACCTCCAGAAACAGAGTTAAGTTGATCCCACATGGAAATGGAAATGAAGTCTCATTCTTCTTGACAGAGCACAGGGGAATGATGCAGGAGACCCCCACTGCCGTACTAGGCAAGGTCCTAATCGAGGTGGTTTTCCCGTTGCCTTCCCCTGACCGTAATGGGGATGAATGATGATGATGAAGTCGACACAACAACACCTAGTCATTTCGGGGCAAGTGAAAATCCCTGACCCCACCGGGAATCGAACCCAGGACCCTGTGCTCGGGAAGTGAGAACACTACTGCGAAACCGCAAGCTGCGGACTGATCCCAAATATAGTATAAAATTATTCTTTTTATATGTTCTTCAAGGTATTTTGATGTACTTTTTACATTATTTTATTCTTTAGATATCTTGATGTACCACAATATTCCACTACTTCTCTACTGTGATATCAGATGGATTGATGTTCCGCCAGTTCTTTACTGCGATATCTGGTGATGACATAGAGGCTGGTCAGGAGCTAAGATTTCCTATTACTTGATCTCGCTCGCCTTACTATTTTGGCACTCTCGCCGACATCTTCCAGTTGAACTTCATTTCTCGGCATGCTGCACTTACTGCCGGAAGTTACGAGTACAGATCAGACATCTGATTCTCAAAAAACATAAGGTACTTCCAGTAATCAATGTATATTGTACTCTTGTTCACTGTTAATTATAAAATTGCTTCAACAGTAAAAACAGCACAATTACAGTGAAAAAAGCAAAGCCCACAAACTACCCGTCTTATTTAACAGATTCCAATTAAGTGAATGTATAACACGTTCTCTCGTGTCCCTTCGATGTCACAAGTATCGTCACAGCCACTCTTCCTCTATGGCTTGTGCCCCGGCTCGAAGGTGGCTCCCGACGAATCGTGATAAGCTGCCCGACCGGCATGTACCATGTTTGTGGGGTGATGTTGTCATTCCCGATTGCAGATATGCTGCTACCATCCATTTCATTATATGTGTGCGTAAATAAAATGTCCATCCAAACAGTAGATTATCTGATTCATTACAAAAATATAATTATTATTAATGACAACCGCCATTCATCGGTTAGAACAATGCTTGTGCAACACGTCACTTCCTACCCTTAGGTCACCACTGTGAAACGCTAATTGAACAGTAAGTATTTAAAGTTAAAACTAGTGTTAACCTTCTCACTGCAAACATTAATATCGAGTGCCTCTTATATGTACAATCACAGTTATAAATTTTGCCCAGTAACAGCCAGTAGCAGTAAATGTACTTATCCATGTGCATTAACTATGGAGTGTTTAACAGTAGATTATAAACCATTAATCTTAGGTATGTAATATCTTCACTTTAATTAAGTTTCTAAACATTTCTACCAGGTAATCATTATGTTACTACAGATGTGAGCACTCAGGTAATGAATATTTATTATCCATATGGAACAGTAAGCAGATTTATAATATTTCTTTGTTTTCTGTTGTGAACTACTCATTACCAGCACCTTCAGTCCATTAGCCATTTAGTCTAATCACACATATTTCATCCAGTCAAATATGTTGCTTCCAGAACTAGGGCTGTTCTAGCCGTGCTCATAACACTCGTGGAAAGGAATGAATGTGTAAATAGATGTTCCTCTAGGTATAACTGTATTGAACTACAAAACTCATATAGCTGTACTGGGATTTGGCCATGTGTAGTTGTTGCAGGAAACACCACATTCACTGCTATGAGGCCAGTTTCCTCATCGAATTCCTTTAGCATTCATAAACTCCCACTGAATCATTGTTGTGAGGCCAGTTTCCTTGCAAATGCCTTCAGCATTCATAAACTGCATCTGAACCATATGAGTTATATGTTTTGAACAAGTAACAATCCTTTGTTGTCTCAAATTCTGTAATTTGCTACTTGTCTCCCAAAACCTAGAGAATAGCATACAAAACTCAGACATTGTCTCTTTATAACATCACTTTCAGATTAGCATACAGAACACATTAACAACTATGGTAAATCCATGTACTTTGCTACTTTGGAGGAACCTCAAAGTGAACTGTACAAACTAACTTAGGTAGTAACTGAGAAAACACACCTCTTTCCACTGAAAGATTACTTTTAAACAATCTTTTAATATTCCATAGTGATAGTGTCCTTATTTACATATCTTCCCTTCTCTTCTCTGGTATAGATCAATAGTTCATACTTTTACTTCAGGTCCAACACACACACACACACACACACACACACACACACACACACACACTGATTAGGGTACAATATCCTGCTAAAAGCACTTACAGCTCTACTACCTCCTTTTTATGTATATAATCTGCTCCTGACAGAAGTCCTTATTCATAGACAATTTTTAGTTTACACTCGCTAATGTAACTCTGAATGTCCTCCTATTGTCGGTGTCGTCCTATTGTCTGTTTCAACGAATGCCCTCCTATGAGAGACATTCAATACATAAGTAATGCAACACTTTTTTTCTGGAAGCATCTTGGTTTTATTCAGAATTACCAATACATCATATTATTCTCCAGTCTTTTTGGCTAAGAAACCATATTTTTCAACATAATCTCCATCCAATGTGACAAACTTAACACCAGCTTATTGGAAGAGCCTGTATGACTCCATGGGCACTCACATTTGAGTACCCTGACTGGTGGACAAGTGTGTCAGCACTGCCAACAGAAGCATCCAGTTGTCTAGCAAGGTACTTGGCTGTGATCCATTGATCACTTTTAATGAATGTGTCCGTGTTGCCTAACTTCGTAGGCATCACAGATGTGAGCAGCCAGGCGGCATGTGGCGGATTGGACAGGTTTGTGCAACCTTTATGCAGTAATGACAGAAGTCTCACCCAACATCTCTCCAGGCATTTGTGCACTGCCAGATTTCGATAGACATTCTGCAAGCACCTATGAATATCTGAGATGCTCTGGTTTTCTGCCAAAAGAAACTCAATGACAGCTCTCTGCTTGGATTGCAGCTCTGTTACATACAACATTTGGAAGGCTACCACCTTTCGGAACTTCATAAAACTTTGGGGGCTGAAGTGGAAATATTCCACTATGTCCCATGACAAGTTCCGTGTTTTTTCATCCAATATTGGTCAAGAAAAAAAAAAGTATAATGCTACTTACTGAATTCCCCTTGTATTATGTGGTGCAACAATCATACTTGGAAGTTAGCCCATCATGCTTGCACATCATAGCTAAAGGCATATTGCCGTTGTTTCCCCCTATCAAAAGTGACGGACATAACATCCAGCTCCACTTAGAAAAAGAAATAACTTAGCTATGTTCTGTACTGTATTTGCTGGTTAAAGTCTGTTAATTTCTGTTGTTTGTGACATACTAATGTAAAACTCTCTTATAGTTGTAAAGGGATCTTTCTTATAAAATGTATCCTGTGATCATATCCATATTATAAATACCTTTAACAATGTAGGAAAAGATAGATTGCTACTTACCATAATCAAAACACATCAAGTTGCACGCGGACACAATTAAGACACTCACATCTAGCTTTTGGCCACATCCTTCATCAGTAAAGCAAGACACATCATTCACCCCCCCCCTCCCCCCCCCCCCCACACACACACATACATACACAAAAGCAAGCACACCTCACAGACACACGAACACCAGGTCGAGCATCTCGGGCCATAATGCAACATCATGTGGGATGCAAACAGCAATCTGGAGAGGGTGGGGAAGATGGAGGGATAGTAGTGTATTGGTTGGGAGACAGATGAACATTGTCTGGTGGAGTGTGCAGGTACTAGACTGCCAATATGCGCAGCATCAGGAGGTTGTGGGGCTGGGAGTTGAGTGTAAAAAGGAGCAAGAGGGAGAGGAGTGGGAAAAGACAGGCGGATGCATTGGCAGAGGGCTGCAAATAAACAGGGTGGGAGATGAGAATGGGGAGGAGATGTTTGATAGGACAGAGGAAACTGTACAATGGAGGGTTGGGGATAGTATTTTACCGTAGGTTGAGGCCAGGATAATTACATCAGCTGAGAATATGCTGTAAGGATAACTCCCATCTGTGCAGTTCAGAAAAGCTGGTGGTGGAGGGAAGGATCGTGACAGTTCGGGCAGTGAAGCAGCCATTGAAATCAAGTATGTTATGTTCAGCTGCATGTTGTGCCACGGGATGGTCTACTCTGCTCTTGGCCACAGTTTGGCGGTGGCCATTCATCATGGTGGACAGCTGATTGGTAGTCATGCCAGTATATAAAAAAAAAAAACTGTGCAGTGGTTGCAGCAGAGCTGGTAGATGACATGGCTCCTTTTACAGGTGGCCCATCCCCTAATGGTGTAGGATAAACCTGAACAGAACTGGAATAGGTACTGCGGGGTGGGTGGATTGGGTGGGTTTTGCACCTGGGTCTCCCACAGGAATATGATCCTTGTGGGAAGGTATTGAGACAGGGAGTGGCATAGGGATAGAGTCGGATGTTGTGGAGGTTTATTGGGCATCAGAAAACCACTTTAGGAGGGGTGGGAAGTATATTGGGTAGGATGTCCCTCATTTCAGGACACAATTATTGGTAATCAAAGGCGTGGCAAAGGATGTGTTTCAGTTTTTCCAGTCCGGGATGGTACTGGGTGATGAATGGGACACTCCTTTGTGGCTGGTTTTTGGGTGTGGTGGGAGGATTGGGGTTATGAGGGGAAATGACACAGGAGATCTGTTTGCAGACTAGGTCTGGTAGTTAGTGCCTGTCTGTGAAGGCCTTGGTGAGACCCTCACCATACTGAGCCAGGGAGTTTTTGTTACTGCAGATATGCCTTCCCCGGATAGCCAGGCTATATGGGAGGAACTCTTTTGTGCGAGAAGGGTGACAGCTGTGAAAATGTAGGTATTGTTGGTGATTGGTGGGTTTAATATGAACAGAGCTGCAAATGGAGCCCTCAGAGAGGAGGTGGTCAACTCGAGGAAGGTGGCTTGCTGGGTTGAGGGAGGACCACATGAAGTGGATGGAAGAGAAGGTGTTGAAGTTGTGAAGGAAGAAAGATAGATCATGAAGCTGTCATGAAGATCATGAAGCTATGATCAATGAACCCAAGCAGACTAGAGGTTTGGTGTTTTGGGTGGCTAGGAAGGTCTCCTCTAGATGGCCCATAAAAGGAATGGCATAGAAGGGTGCCATATGGGTGCCCATGGCTGTGCCACGGATTTGTTTATATACCTTCCTTTGAAATAAGAGATAATTGTGGGTTAGGATAATATTAGTAAGGAGTATGGGGAATGAGGTAGTGGGTTTGAAGTCTAAAGGATGTTGGGAAAGATAGTGTTCAACAGTGGTAAGACCATGAGCAAGAGGGATGTTTTAATATAGGGAAGTAGCGTCAGCAGTGATGAGTAGGTGTCCAGGAGGTAAAGGGGTAGTTAAGATGGACAGTTGGTGAAGGAAGCAGTTGGCGTCTTTGACATGAGAGACTAGATTACAGGCAATTGGCTGGATGTGTCGCTCAATGAGTGCCAAAATTCTTTCAGTGGGGGCACAATAACCAGCCACAATGCGGCGTCCAGGATTTTTTGGTTTGTGGATTTTGGGGAGCGTTTAGAAGGTGGGTGTGTTGGGTGTCATAGGGGCGAGGAGGGAAATTTAATTCTACATCTACATCTACATTCATACTCCGCAAGCCACCCAACGGTGTGTGGCGGAGGTCACTTTACGTGCCACTGTCATTACCTCCTTTTCCTGTTCCAGTCGCGTATGGTTCGCGGGAAGAACGACTGTCTGAAAGCCTCCGTGCGCGCTCTAATCTCTCTAATTTTACATTCGTGATCTCCTCGGGAGGTATAAGTAGGGGGAAGCAATATACTCGATACCTCATCCAGAAACGCACCCTCTCGAAACCTGGCGAGCAAGCTACACCGTGATGCAGAGCGCCTCTCTTGCAGAGTCTGCCACTTGAGTTTATTAAACATCTCCGTAACGCTATCACGGTTACCAAATAACCCTGTGACGAAACGCGCTGCTCTTCTTTGGATCTTCTCTATCTCCTCCGTCAACCCGATCTGGTACGGATCCCACACTGATGAGCAATACTCAAGTATAGGTCGAACGAGTGTTTTGTAAGCCACCTCCTTTGTTGCTGGACTACATTTTCTAAGCACTCTCCCAATGAATCTCAACCTGGTACCCGCCTTACCAACAATTAATTTTATATGATCATTCCACTTCAAATCGTTCCGCACGCATACTCCCAGACATTTTACAGAAGTAACTGCTACCAATGTTTGTTCCGCTATCATATAATCATACAATAAAGGATCCTTCTTTCTATGTATTCGCAATACATTACATTTGTCTATGTTAAGGGACAGTTGCCACTCCCTGCACCAAGTGCCTATCCGCTGCAGATCTTCCTGCATTTCGCTACAATTTTCTAATGCTGAAACTTCTCTGTATACTACAGCATCATCCGCGAAAAGCCGCATGGAACTTCCGACACTATCTACTAGGTCATTTATATATATTGTGAAAAGCAATGGTCCCATAACACTCCCCTGTGGCACGCCAGAGGTTACCTTAATGTCTGTAGACGTCTCTCCATTGATAACAACATGCTGTGTTCTGTTTGCTAAAAAATCTTCAATCCAGCCACACAGCTGGTCTGATATTCCGTAGGCTCTTACTTTATCAGGCGACAGTGTGGAACTGTATCGAACGCCTTCCGGAAGTGAAGAAAAATAGCATCTACCTGGGAGCCTGTATCTAATATTTTCTGGGTCTCATGAACAAATAACGCGAGTTGGGTCTCACACGATCGCTGTTTCCGGAATCCATGTTGATTCCTACGTAGTAGATTCTGGGTTTCCAAAAACGACATGATACTCGAGCAAAAAACATGTTCTAAAATTCTACAACAGATCGACGTCAGAGATATAGGTCTATAGTTTTGCGCATCTGCTCGACGACCCTTCTTGAAGACTGGGACTACCTGTGCTCTTTTCCAATCATTTGGAACCCTCCGTTCCTCTAGAGACTTGCGGTACACGGCTGTTAGAAGGGGGGCAAGTTCTTTCGCGTACTCTGTGTAGAATCGAATTGGTATGCCGTCAGGTCCAGTGGACTTTCTTCTGTTGAGTGATTCCAGTTGTTTTTCTATTCCTTGGACACTTATTTCGATGTCAGCCATTTTTTCGTTTGTGCGAGGATTTAGAGAAGGAACTGCAGTGCGGTCTTCCTCTGTGAAACAGCTTTGGAAAAAGGTGTTTAGTATTTCAGCTTTACGCGTGTCATCCTCTGTTTCAATGCCATCATCATCCCGGAGTGTCTGGATATGCTGTTTCGAGCCACTTACTGATTTAACGTAAGACCAGAACTTCCTAGGATTTTCTGTCAAGTCTGTACATAGAATTTTACTTTCGAATTCACTGAACGCTTCTCGCATAGCCCTCCTTACGCTAACTTTGACATCGCTTAGCTTCTGTTTGTCTGAGAGGTTTTGGCTGCGTTTAAACTTGGAGTGAAGCTCTCTTTGCTTTCGCAGTAGTTTCCTAACTTTGTTGTTGTACCACGGTGGGTTTTTCCCGTCCCTCACAGTTTTACTCGGCACGTACCTGTCTAAAACGCATTTTACGATTGCCTTGAACTTTTTCCATAAACACTCAACATTGTCAGTGTCGGAACAGAAATTTTCGTTTTGATCTGTTAGGTGGTCTGAAATCTGCCTTCTATTACTCTTGCTAAACAGATAAACCTTCCTCCCTTTTTTTATATTCCTATTAACTTCCATATTCAGGGATGCTACAACGGCCTTATGATCACTGATTCCCTGTTCTGCACTTACAGAGTCGAAAAGTTCGGGTCTGTTTGTTATCAGTAGGTCCAAGATGTTATCTCCACGAGTCGGTTCTCTGTTTAATTGCTCGAGGTAATTTTCGGATAGTGCACTCAGTATAATGTCACTCGATGCTCTGTCCCTACCACCCGTCCTAAACATCTGAGTGTCCCAGTCTATATCTGGTAAATTGAAATCTCCACCTAAGACTATAACATGCTGAGGAAATTTATGCGAAATGTATTCCAAATTTTCTCTCAGTTGTTCTGCCACTAACGCTGCTGAGTCGGGAGGTCGGTAAAAGGAGCCAATTATTAACCCAGCTCGGTTGTTGAGTGTAACCTCCACCCATAATAATTCACAGGAACTATCCACTTCTACTTCACTACAGGATAAACTACTACTAACAGCGACAAACACTCCACCACCGGTTGCATGCAATCTATCCTTCCTAAACACCGTCTGTACCTCTGTAAAAATTTCGGCAGAATTTATCTCTGGCTTAAGCCAGCTCTCTGTACCTATAACGATTTCAGCTTCGGTGCTTTCTATCAGCGCTTGAAGTTCCGGTACTTTACCACTGCAGCTTCGACAGTTTACAATTACAATACCGATTGCTGCTTGGTCCCCGCATGTCCTGACTTTGCTCCGCACCCTTTGAGGCTGTTGCCCTTTCTGTACTTGCCCGAGGCCATCTAACCTAAAAAACCGCCCAGTCCACGCCACACAACCCCTGCTACCCGTGTAGCCGCTTGCTGCGTGTAGTGGACTCCTGACCTATCCAGCGGAACCCGAAACCCCACCACCCTATGGCGCAAGTCGAGGAATCTGCAGCCCACATGGTCGCAGAACCGTCTCAGCCTCTGATTCAGACCCTCCACTCGGCTCTGTACCAAAGGTCCGCAGTCAGTCCTGTCGACGATGCTGCAGATGGTGAGCTCTGCTTTCATCCCGCTAGCGAGACTGGCAGTCTTCACCAAATCAGATAGCCGTCGGAAGCCAGAGAGGATTTCCTCCGATCCATAGCGCCACACATCATTGGTGCCGACATGAGCGACCACCTGCAGATGGGTGCATCCTGTACCCTTCATGGCATCCGGAAGGACCCTTTCCACATCTGGAATGACTCCCCCCGGTTTGCACACGGAGTGCACATTGGTTTTCTTCCCCTCTCTTGCTGCCATTTCCCTAAGGGGCCCCATTACGCGCCTGACATTGGAGCTCCCAACTACGAGTAAGCCCACCCTCTGCGACCGCCCGGATCTTGCAGACTGAGGGGCAACCTCTGGAACAGGACAAGCAGCCATGTCAGGCCGAAGATCAGTATCAGCCTGAGACAGAACCTGAAACCGGTTCGTCAGACAAACTGGAGAGGCCTTCCGTTCAGCCCTCCGGAATGTCTTTCGTCCCCTGCCACACCTTGAGACTACCTCCCACTCTACCACAGGTGAGGGATCAGCCTCAATGCGGGCAGTATCCCGGGCAACCACAGTCTTAGTCCGATCGGGGGAAGCGTGGGACGAGCTGGCCGTCCCCGACAAACCCCCATCCGGACCCCCACAGTGATGCCCATTGGCAACAGCCTCAAGCTGTGTGACCGAAGCCAACACTGCCTGAAGCTGGGAGCGAAGGGATGCCAACTCAGCCTGCATCCGAACACAGCAGGGGAGATATTCTGGGAAGGGCCTAAGGCTCTAAGCAGGGACTGGAGTTTGTGTTGGACTTCTGGGATGGGATCACTCTAGCAAAGTTTATAGGTGGCGGAGTCAAAAAAATTGGTGGGGGCCTTCTGCCAGATAGTCATTGCAATCCATAAACAACGTTGTGGAACCCTTGTCTGCAGGTAGGATGACTAGGTCAGGATTTGTTTTGAGGTTATGTATGGCCATTCTTTCTTCCACTGAAAGATTGGTGCTCTGAGGAAGGAATCTGGGGAAGGATGGAGAGGCTAAGTTGGTGGTAAGGAACTCCTGGAAAGTGATCAGCACGGTGGTTAGCTGAGGGGGGGGGGGGGGGGGGGGGTCGTGGTTGGCTGGTAGTATGGACTGGAAGAGGCAGGGTTCAGTGTTGGAATTAGTTTGTTGAAGGGATTGGGGGCAAAGACATGCTTCCATTATAGGGATCGGGAGAAGGAGAGTAGAGCTCAACAAGTCCAGCTTGGTTAAATTTGGGTGTTAGACTGAAACTTTTCAAGTAGAAAAGGTCAGCTAGGCAGGGTATAGCTGCTATAAGGGGTGGATGACGAGGAACACTGTGGGTACGATGGGGATGAATAGTGGTCCCTCAAGGTGGCAGTAGAATGTCGGCAGGTTGAATAATTTATGGAGGTGATGTCTGGAATACTCCTCCAGGTGGTGGAGAGCAAGGGATTCAATTTCAGAGACATAGTCTACGGAGTAGGGACTGCAGAGCAGTAGTATCTTACAGAGGGAGTAATGGTGATTCTGGGATGCCTGTGCCTTGGAGATGTGTTTTTGCAGCGCCATGTTTCTGAGGGCCAGGGATTGGCGGAATCTGAAAAGTTGTAGATCGTTGTGAAAGGAGTGGTGGTATCCAGAGAAAGTAATTTTTACAGTTTGGCCATTGTGGGGGCTCCATGGTTTAGGCATCATTCGAGAAACAGGATGTGGGACTGGGTTTTAGCCAGAGAAAGGGATACTTTTCTAAACTGATGCAGAAAGATGGATCATGGGTCCATTGTGGCAGGAATGGTGCAAAGGAAATGGGAATGAAGTAGAAATGGGTAAAATAGGTGTTGATGGTTGTGACAGGAGCTGGATAAGTGAAAAGATGCATAAAATATTCACAGATATGTAAAAACATGTGAAATCATGTAAAGCGGGCACAAATATGTTAAAGTACAGAAATGTGGGTGAAAAGGAATGACGAGTCCTCCCTCGTGTGTGTGTGTGTGTGTGTGTGTGTGTGTGTGTGTGTGTGTGTGTGTGCGCGCGCGCATCTTGCGATGAATGAAGGGAGAGTAGGGGGAATGGGTTAGGAAGAGGATCAAAGTTTCATGTGGCATGCGCAGGTTTGAAAGTACGTCAGGGTGAGAAATGAAGTGGGATCAATAGGAATAAATGTGATTAACTATTGAAGGAAAGAATCTGGGACATTAGATGCTGCAACAACAATCTGTGTGGTCACAAAGTGTGTGTTGTGCATGGACCGTCGTTGACACAGTATGGCTCGGAAGTAGATGCGGTTTGGAATGAGATGAATAAACACAAGAAAGAGGAGAAAGAATAGACACTGAGAAGAGTAATGCTATAGCGAAGAGTAACAAAGGAAAATGTTACGGGGTTGTAGGATGGAACAAAGCCATTTGTCAAAAAACAAACAATGGAAACTCCAGGTAGGAATCTCAACAGGGTAGGAAAAGATAGATTGCTACTTATTGCAAAGAAGACACATCAAGTTGCAGACAGGCACGATTAAAAGACACTCTCATATATGTTTCTTCACAGACTTTGTGAGTAAAGAGAGACACACACACAACATTCACACACACACAGACACTAGCAAGTACACATCAAGCACGCACGAATACCAAGTCCAGCATCTTGGGCCGGGATGCGACACCATGTGTGATGCAAGCAGCAATCTGGAGGGGGTGGTATGGTAGTGTATGGATGGGGGGAGAGACGGATGCTGTCTGGTGGAGTGTACAGCGATTAGACCATCAGCAGGCGCAGCATTGTGAGGTTGTGGGGCAGGTTGGGGGGGGGGGGGAGGAAGAACAAAAAAAGGAGAGGAACAGGAAAGGACAGGAGGGTGCATTGGCAGAGGGCTGCAAAGAATCAGGGTGGGAGACCAGAATGGGGAGGAGATCATAGCACAGAGGGGGTGGAAACTACTGGGTGGAAGATGTGGAGACAGTATGTCACCATAAGCTGAAGCTGGGATAATTCTAAGAATGTCTTCTAAGGTTAACTCCCATCTGCCCAGTTCAGAAAAGCTGCCTGTTCACAGTCTAGTCCCTGCATACTCCACCAGACGGTGTCTGTCTCTGTCCCCACCCGTATATTTCTATCCCTTCCCCTTCCTCACCCCTCCAGATTGCTGCTTGTATCCCACATGGTGACACATTCTGGCCCGAGATCTGGTTGCAAAACCACATGCAGTTCCCGCCCCCCCCCCCCCCCCCAACCCAAAAAAAAAAAAAAAAAAAAAAAAAAAAATCTCTTGGATTTTATACACCTCGCACCTCTCCACCAAAATCTCGCCAAGTGTAAATGCTGGCAGGAAACTGCATTGATGTGTAGTCATGCAGCATCACTGAAATTAGGTGCATCATTGTTGTTATCGCCACTGCAGGTTGATGAGCTGCAGCTATGATCTGCAACTAATGTTGTAGACTGGTCATGGGATTATTACAATTGAAGCCCTTTGTAATCTTAGTGGAAGTCTTCCAACTTGTGGACTAGTTATTTTCTTCTCTTTCATAATTGCAGCTGAAGGACTGATAATTGTTCAACTACGCAAACCTGTTCAAAATTCTTAATTCATGCTAGCAGTTGATTTTGGATGGTTGCGTGATCTTGGCAGTCAATCTTTGTGGCTATTGACAACAGGTACATACTTCCGCAAATCTGTGTACTCAGAACTCCATCAATTCTCTTTAAAATTTCAAATTTCTGGGTACTATTTTTGTTCTTCATAAATTTTATGTACTCCCAACCATACTTGTTCTGAGCTGTTGTCAACAACATGCAATGTTTGTGGTAGTTTTTTTTTCCCATGATACTGGTTGGTAAAGTAAAGCCTGTTCAGGAGTTAAGACTTCCTATTATTCAATCTTGCTCGCTTTATTATTTCAGCACACTCACCAATGTCTTCCGATCGAACCTCATTTCCCCAAGTGCTGCAGTTACTGCTGAATTTAAGAGTTCAAATCAGACATCCAATTCTCAAAATAAATAAGTTGCTTCTGATAATCAGATATCATATATTGTACTCTTGTGTACAGTGACCATTAATTGTTGTTGTGGTCTCCAGTCCTGAGACTGGTTTGATGCAGCTCTCCATGCTACTCTATCCTGTGCAAGCTTCTTCATCTCCCAGTACCTACTGCAACCTACATCCTTCTGAATCTGCTTAGTGTATTGATCTCTTGGTCTCCCTCTATGATTTTTACCCTCCACGCTGCCCTCCAATGCTAAATTTGTGATCCCTTGATGCCTCAAAACATGTCTTACCAACCGATCCCTTCTTCTAGTCAAGTTGTGCCACAAACTTCTCTTCTCCCCAATCCTATTCAATACCTGCTCATTAGTTACGTGATCTACCCACCTTATCTTCAGCATTCTTCTGTAGCACCACATTTTGAAAGCTTCTATTCTCTTCTTGTCCAAACTGGTTATCGTCCATGTTTCAGTTCCATACATGGCTACACTCCATACAAATACTTTCAGAAACGACTTCCTGACACTTAAATCTATACTAGATGTTAACAAATTTCTCTTCTTCAGAAACGATTTCCTTGCCATTGTCAGTCTACATTTTATATCCTCTCAACTTCGACCATCATCAGTTATTTTACTCCCTAAATAGCAAAACTCCTTTACTACTTTAAGTGTCTCATTTCCTAATCTAATCCCCTCAGCATCACCCGATTTAATTTGACTACGTTCCATTATCCTCGTTTTGCTTTTGTTGATGTTCATCTTATATCCTCCCTTCAAGACACCATCCATTCTGTTCAACTGCTCTTCGAAGTCCTTTGCTGTCTCTGACAGAATTACAATGTCATCGGCGAACCTCAAAGTTTTTACTTCTTCTCCATGAATTTTAATACCTACTCCGAATTTTTCTTTTGTTTCCTTTACTGCTTGCTCAATATACAGATTGAATAACATCGGGGAGAGGCTACAACCCTGTCTCACTCCTTTCCCAACCACTGCTTCCCTTTCATGCCCCTCGACTCATATAACTGCCATCTGGTTTCTGTACAAATTGTAAATAGCCTTTCGCTCCTTGTATTTTACCCCTGCCACCTTCAGAATTCGAAAGAGAGTATTCCAGTTAACGTTGTCAAAAGCTTTCTCTAAGTCTACAAATGCTAGAAACGTAGGTTTGCCTTTTCTTAATCTTTCTTCTAAGATAAGTCGTAAGGTTAGTATTGCCTCACGTGTTGCAACATTTCTACGGAATCGAAACTGATCTTTCCCGAGGTCCGCTTCTACCAGTTTTTCCATTCGTCTGTAAAGAATTCGCATTAGTATTTTGCAGCTGTGACTTATTAAACTGATAGTTCAGTAATTTTCACATCTGTCAACACTGCTTTCTTTGGGATTGGAATTATTATATTCTTCTTGAAGTCTGAAGGTATTTCGCCTGTCTCATACATCATGCTCACCAGATGGTAGAGTTTTGTCATGACTGGCTCTCCCAAGGCCATCAGTAGTTCTAATGGAATGTTGTCTACTCCCGGGGCCTTGTTTCGACTCAGGTCTTTCAGTGCTCTGTCAAACTCTTCACACAGTATCTTATCTCCCATTTCATCTTCATCTACATGCTCTTCCATTTCCATAATATTGTCCTCAAGTACATCGGCCTTGTATAAACCCTCTATATACTCCTTCCACCTTTCTGCCTTCCCTTCTTTGCTTAGAACTGGGTTTCCATCTGAGCTCTTGATATTCATACAAGTGGTTCTCTTCTCTCCAAAGGTCTCTTTAATTTTCCTGTAGGCAGTATCTATCTTACCCCAAGTGAGACAAGCCTCTACATCCTTACATTTGTCCTCTAGCCATCCCTGCTTAGCCATTTTGCACTTCCTGTCGATCTCATTTTTGAGACGTTTGTACTCCTTTTTGCCTGCTTCATTTACTGCATTTTTATATTTTCTCCTTTCATCAATTAAATTCAATATTTCTTCTGTTACCCAAGGATTTCTATTAGCCCTCGTCTTTTAACCTACTTGATCCTCTGCTGCCTTCACTACTTCGTCCCTCAGAGCTACCCATTCTTCTTCTACTGTATTTCTTTCCCCCATTCCTGTCAATTGTTCCCTTATGTTCTCCCTGAAACTCTCTACAACCTCTGGTTCTTTCAGTTTATCCAGGTCCCATCTCCTTAAATTCCCACCTTTTTGCAGTTTCTTCAGTTTCAATCTGCAGTTCATAACCAATAGATTGTGGCCAGAATCCATATCTGCCCCTGGAAATGTCTTACAATTTAAAACCTGGTTCCGAAACCTCTGTCTTACCATTATATAATCTATGTGATACCTTTTAGTATCTCCAGGATTCTTCCAGGTATACAACCTTCTTTTATGATTCTTGAACCAAGCGTTAGCTATGATTAAGTTACGCTCTGTGCAAAATTCTACAAGGCGGCTTCCTCTTTCATTTCTTCCCCCCAATCCATATTCACCTACTATGTTTCCTTCTCTCCCTTTTCCTACTGACGAATTCCAGTCACCCATGACTATTAAATTTTCGTCTCCCTTCACTACCTGAATAATTTCTTTTATCTCGTCATAAATTTCATCAATTTCTTCATCATCTGCAGAGCTAGTTGGCATACAAACTTGTACTACTGTAGTAGGCATGGGCTTTGTGTCTATCTTGGCCACAATAATGCGTTCACTATGCTGTTTGTAGTAGCTAACCCGCACTCCTATTTTTTTATTCATTATTAAACCTACTCCTGCATTACCCCTATTTGATTTTGTATTTATAACCCTGTAATCACCTGAGCAAAAGTCTTGTTGCTCCTGACACCGAACTTCACTAATTCCCACTATATCTAACTTTAACCTATCCATTTCCCTTTTTAAATTTTCTAACCTACCTACCCGATTAAGGGATCTGACATTCCACGCTCCGATCCGTAGAATGCCAGTTTTCTTTCTCCTGATAACGATGTCCTCTTGAGTAGTCCCCGCCCGGAGATCCGAATGGGGGACTATTTTACCTCCGGAATATTTTACCCAATAGGACGCCATCATCATTTAACCATACAGTAAAGCTGCATGCCCTCGGGGAAAAATTACGGCTGTAGTTTCCCATTGCTTTCAGCCGTTCACAGTACCAGCACAGCAAGGCCGTTTGGTTAATGTTACAAGGCCAGATCAGTCAATCATCCAGACTGTTGCCCCTGCAACTACTGATAAGGCTGCTGCCCCTCTTCAGGAACCACATGTTTGTCTGGCCTCTCAACAGATACCCCTCCGTTGTGCTTGCACCTACGGTACGGCCATCTGTATCGCTGAGGCACGCAAGCCTCCCCACCAACGGCAAGGTCCATGGTTCATGGGGGAAGGACCATTAATTATAAAATTGATTTACCATTGATACATCACAGTTACATTGATAAGGACCAAAACAATCTACCCTAGTTAAGATTCCAATTGAGTAACTAGGTAACAGATTTTATCTTGTCCCTGTCACATCATAGGCATTGTAATGATTGCTCTTCCTCTACAGTTTGCATCTTATCCCCTACATCTACGTATATACTCTACCATCCACCAAGCGATGTGTGGCGGAGGGCACTATTCGCGCCAAAGTCATAGTCCCCCCGTCCCCCCTCTCTGTTCCACTCGCAGATCGCGCAAGGGAAAAACGACTGTCTGAGCACCTCAGTACGAGCTCTAATTTCCCTTATCTTTGAATGGTGATTATTGTGTGATTTAAAAGTTGATGGTAATAATATATGCTCTACATCCTCGGCGAAGACCAGATTTTGGAATTTTGCGAGCAGCCCCTTCCATTTAGCGCACTCTCTATCAGTGAGTGTGTCCCACTTCAAACTTTCTATGAGATTTGTAATGCTCTCGCGATGGCTAAGTGTACCAGTCAGGAATCTTGCCTCTCTTCTTTGGGCCTTTTCAACCTCTTGACTCAGACCCAACTGGTAAGGGTCCCACACCGGTGAACAGTACTCCAAGACTGGATGAGCTAAAGTATTGTGAGCAATTTCCTTTGTTGAAGGATTGCATCGCTTCAGGATTCTAGCAATAAACCGCAATTTAGAGTTTGCCTTACCTGTTACTTGTGTAATCTGATCATTCCATTTGAGATCATTTCGAACAGTCAAACCCAGATGCTTGGCAGATGTTACTGCTTCCAGAGACTGTACTCGTAAATTGATGGGATTTTCGATTTGTTATACACAGTATGTGACACTTACTAATACTGAGAGATAATTGCCAGTCACTACACCACGCATTTATTTTCTGCAAATCCTCATTGATTTGTTCACAACTTTCATGTAATACTTCTTTCCTGTAGACTACAGCATTATCGGCAAACAGTCCAATGTCACCGTTTATGTAAATAACTGCCCTGGGGCACACCTGATGATACGCTTGATTCTGTTGAAGTCTCCCCATTCAGGATGACATACTGCTCTCTGTCTGCTAGAAAGCTTTCTATCCTACCGCATATGCCATCGGATAGACTGTAAGCGTGCACTTTTTGGAGCAAGTGACAGTACGGAACTGAGTCGAACACATTTCTAAAGTCGAGGAATATGGCATCAACCTGGGAGCCGGTATCTAGAGCTTGTTGTATATCGTGCACAAAGAGGGTCAGCTGTGTCTCGCATGACTACTGTTTCCAAAAACCGTGCTGTTTTCTGCAGATGAGCTCCTCAGAGTCTAGAAAGGTCATTATGTCTGAACACAAAATGTGTTCCATGATTCTACAACAATTCGATGTCAGTGAAATTGGGCGATAATTATGTGCATCAGATTTTTTACCCTTTTAATAGATTGTTATGACCTGGGCCTTCTTCCAGTCCTGTGGAACTAACTGCTGTTCCAGTGATCTCTGATAGATGATGGAGAAGAATCGTGCTATATTTCTAGCATAGTCAACATAAAATCGTATGGGGATACCGTCTGGGCCAGATGCCTTCCTGCCGTCTAAGGATCTTAACTGTTTTACAATCGCAGATACACTAAACATTACGTCAGCCATCCATGTGTTTGTTCAACAGTTGAAATGGGGAATGGTATTGCAATCCTCTACCATAAACAAGTTTTTGAAAGCTAGGTTTGGAATTTCGATCTTCTCTTTATCATCATCCATTACATTACCCGTACTGTCAGCAAGAGAAGGGATTGCATTATTTGTAGTATTCATAGATTTGTTTGGGTTTATTTTTAGAATCTGTAAATAAAATATTGCTTTCAAATTTGTTAAAAGAATCTCTCATTGACATTTTGACAGCTGCTTTCATTTCACATAGTTTCTGTTTGTCAGCGGGGCAGTGACTACACGTAAAGATGCCTGTGCAAAATTCTCTGCTTTCTCAGCAACTTCCTAATATGTTTGTTGAACCAAAGTGGACCTTTCCCTCCCCTATATTTTTGCTAGGCACATATTTCTCTAGCACGTGGTGGACGATACATTTAAATTCCGACCTAAGATGCTCAGTATCTATCTGTCCCTCAGTGAATGCTTGGAACTGACTATGAAGTTATTCATTGATGACAGTTTTATTTGCTTCCCCAAACAAGAAAACTCTTTGCTGTTTCTTCTCTCTCTCTCTCTCTCTCTCTCTTTTTTTGCGACTTCCACCGGCATAGAAGCCACAACGACATTATGGTCACTAATACCTTTTTCTGGATTAATTTCCTCAAAAAGATCAGGTCTGTTTGTCACCAAGATATCTCATCTGTTCCCATCTCAAGTTGTTTTTCTAACCAGTTACTCAAGGTTGTATGTTGAGAGTGCTCCTAGAATAGCTTCACATGAGACTTTGCTTCTGCCCCTGTGATAAATGTGTAATTTTCCCAGTCAGTGGGTGCCAGATTGAAGTCTCCACTTATAATTAATGGATAATTTGGATATTTACTTCCTATGTACTCAAGACTTTCCCTGAAATGTTCTGTGACGTTTGTTGCAAATGCTGGTGATCTATAAAAACATCCTAATCCAATGGTCACTCCTTGTCTGATTGACAGCTTTAGCCAGACTGTTTCATAGTCCGACCCAGTATCGATCTCAATGAGCACACCGCCTCCCATAGCACCAGTCCTATCCTTCCTAAACATTGTCCAATCTGAGTTCAAAATTTCACTGCTATTTATGTGTGGTTTCAACCAGCTTTCAGTACCTAATACAATATTGGCATTACTACTGTTTATTTCAGAGAGTAACTCAGGGATCTTGCTACAGACACTTCGTCAATTTACTAACATGAGATTTGGCATATTTAAATCCTTTGGAACGACCTTTTTAGGTGAACTAACAATTTTTACATTTGGGACACCCGCATCAGTGTCATGAAGTGTTAATTTTTCAGGCCAACAGTTTGTTTCCTGTGGGGAGGAACTTAATCTAAAAAATATCCATGTGCACACCACAAGTACTGTGCTATCCATGTAGCTGTTTCCTGTGTGTAGTGCACCCCTGATCTATCGAGGGGCATCCTGCAACCTTCCACCCCTTAGCGTAGGTCGAGGAATCTACAAACATTTTCATCACAGAATTGATGTAGCCTCTGGTTTAGATTCTCCACTTGACTCCAAACCAGAGGACCTCGGTCCACCTTGGGTATGATGCTGCAAGTCGTCAGCTTGGCTTCCACTCCTCGAGTGATGGAGGCCGCTTTTCCCAATTTAGCCAGCCATCGAAAGGACCCAAGGATTTCCTCGGAACCCCGACGACTGGCATTGTTGCTGCCAAGATGTGCAACAGTCTGCAGCTGGCTGCTCCCCGCACGCATGATAACCACCTGAAGAGCCTCTTCCACATCCAGGAGAAGGCCCCCCCGGCAACCTTCCACCCCTTAGCGTAGGTCGAGGAATCTACAAACATTTTCATCACAGAATTGATGTAGCCTCTGGTTTAGATTCTCCACTTGACTCCAAACCAGAGGACCTCGGTCCACCTTGGGTATGATGCTGCAAGTCGTCAGCTTGGCTTCCACTCCTCGAGTGATGGAGGCCGCTTTTCCCAATTTAGCCAGCCATCGAAAGGACCCAAGGATTTCCTCGGAACCCCGACGACTGGCATTGTTGCTGCCAAGATGTGCAACAGTCTGCAGCTGGCTGCTCCCCGCACGCATGATAACCACCTGAAGAGCCTCTTCCACATCCAGGAGAAGGCCCCCCCGGCAAGCACACCAAGTGAACATTGGACTTCTTCCCCGCCCTAGCCGCTATGTTCCTCAGGGGCTCCATGACCCGCGTAACATTGGAGCTCCCAATAACTAACAAACCCCTATCTGTACGTGCCTGTCCGGACCTTGCTGAAGGAGTGGCCACTTTTGGCAGTAGGTGCATTCTGATCCGGCTCAGCCTCCCCTCCAGCATCAGATAACACATTAAATCTATTAACAAAGTGCATGGGATTTGGCAGGAGCCTGCGTCCCCCATGCAGCCATTGCCTTGAGGCTCAAGACCTCGTCATAGCCTGCCACCCGCACTGAGGTGAGAGTGGGCTGACCGGCTCAGTCGCGCCTGAGATCGGCTCAGTGACAGAGAGCTGTGACATTACCCCTGAATATCTAGTACAGCAGAGGCTGCCCCAGGCACCCCATCCCCACCGCACCTCAAGGTGGCACTCTGGAGCCTTTTGACTGTGGCCAACAAAGCTTCCAGCAGCATTTGGACTGCGGCCAACTCCTCCTGCATCCGCACACAACAAACACAATCCCTATCCATTTAGCTAATATGTGATTACCAAGGCTGGAACCAATGACACAGAATAAACCACCTGACCAGCAAGTGCAGCGAATGTGGGAAAATTGTCACCCTGGCATGCAGATACCCAGCATCCATCTACTCCCGAATGCATGAGCATAAGTGAAATGTATATCCAAACAGTAGGTTATATTACCTATGTAATTTTTTTACTGTGGCAATAATTACTTGTCAGAAACTTCCTGGCAGATTAAAACTGTGTGCCCGATCAAGACTCGAACTCGGGACCTTTGCCTTTCGCGGGCAAGTGCTCTACCATCTGAGCTACCGAAGCATGACTCACGCCTGGTACTCACAGCTTTACTTCTGCCAGTATCTCGTCTCCTACCTTCCAAACTTTACAGAAGCTCTCCTGCGAAACTTGCTGGACTAGCACTCCTGAAAGAAAGGATACTGCGGAGACATGGCTTAGCCAAAGCCTAGGGGATGTTTCCAGAATGAGATTTTCACTCTGCAGTGGAGTGTGTGCTGATATGAAACTTCCTGGCAGATTAAAACAGTTTTAATCTGCCAGGAAGTTTCATATCAGCGCACACTCCGCTGCAGAGTGCAAATCTCACTCTGGATTACTCGTCAGTTCAGTAAATGCCTGTGCTACACATGACATCACCAAAGTCATATATTACACTACAGATTCCTCCTCTTAGGGGAATGATGTCATCACTACTGTGAAACACCAACAAGCGTCAACATTCAAGGTTCAAAACTATTTTTAATGTTCTTAATTACAAATATCAATAACTTGTGTATATTTGATGTATAACAACAGCTGTAATTACATTTCATTTGTAATAAATATATTTATTCATGTTTATGACTCTACAGGAGTTATAAAACTATAATTATAAATTGATCAGCGTAGTTATTATACAGAGCTTAATACCCATTCTTGTGAAGTACATTTCATCGTTATTCACTTTCATCAGTTCTAAACTGCCACTGAACCAGACTAGTCATGTTTTGAATAATTGACAAGCCTTTGTTGTTGGGCATTCTGTAGTCAGTTACCTGTCTTTCCAGTCCTGGAGAATAGCATACAAAACTCAGACATTTGCCTCTACTATGTCATCTTTAAATTAGCATGAGGCACAGATTGGCTCAGGTAAATTCATCTACTTTGCTACTTTTGAGAAACCTCTAAACTAACAGTACAAACTTATGTAGTAACTGTCAAAGTAAATCTCTTTCCACAAGAATTTTTGATTCTTTACAGTGATAGTGTTCCTATTTATGTATCCTTTTTTCCCCCTCTAGGTGCACCTCTCCTTTCCAACACACCATACATATATACAAATTAGGGTACAATTACAACCCTATCTTACCCTTCTACACATACATATTGAGGTAACCTACTTTTACTACATTCCATATTCATATCACGAAAAGGAAAGTTACTACTCACCATATAGCGGGAGTTGCGTTTTTGATGAAGGCCTTGCTGGCTGAAAGCTTATTTGCGACTGTCTTTTCACTGTGCCTATCTGCGACTCAGCATTCCGTTATATGGTGAGTAGCAACTTTCCTTTCCATAATATTGTCACTTTCCATCCTGGATTTTCCATTGTTTGATACATATTCATATCTGGTTTCTAATCTGTCATTTGTACTGTATTTATGTTACTCACTACTGTAAATCTGAATGCCCTCCTATTATATGTTTCAACAATCATGGTCCATTATATGTACGGTTTATAGCAAAGGGTATATTCCACTCAATTCCCCTGTCAAAGGTGATGGATTCAGCACCACTTAGAAGGAAAAGAAAAAAAGAGGGAAAAAGCTATTACTTTGCTGACTAAAATTAGTTAATTTCTTTTATTTGCGACATTCTAATGCAACAGTATGTCATTCGTTACCTATAATTATCTCCTTGTGTATTTATTTGCTATCTCATCATGTTGCTCGTAAAGAGTACTTACAGTTTTTAAGAAGATAGGCAAAGAAGTGAGAGATTTCTGTGCAGAAATCTAATTCTGAAGAAATATAGCAGACACCTCGATGCCTAGCAGGTGTCAATCTACAAAATTCACATAGAATGTGAACTCATCTCAGGCATATTTCTTATACATCTTTTGATTGTTTATAAATGGTTGGTCAATATATAAGCACATGTAGTGCTTACATTACTTGTGGACAATATTGCTCACTGGTTACTCCCTAATTGTTTCGTCTATTGATATTATGCTTAAATATTAGAGAAGGAAAGTTGCTACTCACCATATAGCAGAGATGCTGAGTCGCAGTAGATTGTGTGAATCTTTTTGTTGTGCCTGTTGCGACTCAGCATCTCTGCTATGTGGTGAGTAGCAACTTTCCTTCTGTAATATTGTTATATTCCGTCCAGGATTTTCCAGTGTTTGATATTATGCTTCCTTACTATAAAATACTTTATTTCCTTTTTTGGAATTGTAGTGGATAAACTTTTCCTTCATTGTTATCTGATTTACTATTATTTCCTGGTGTATAATTCCCGTGTTCTTTGCGTTATGTAACCAGACTTTTGACAAATGCCAACAAGCCAACTGTTGACCACCCACTATACCAAACCTCTTTCCTTGCATCAGAAGATAATCTGCCCCCGAAACCCTTAACTAAATGACTCTCCTCTGTCGGATCATCTAAGTATTTAGATCTTGTTCAGTGCCACTCAGTATATTTTTTATAAGTTACCCAATTATTATTGCAATACCGTAGGTCACAAAGCTCAAGTGTCCGTTTTCTTGAGCACCTGGAACCTGTACTTCTTTTCAAACTTTCCTCAAAAATCAGTCCACGACAAGAGTGCTCCAGCATTAGCAGTTCCCCACTCTGCTGCGTCAACCTCTAAATAATTTAGTGCAAAATTAATCCTCTTTGAATCATCCCATCACTTGGATAAAAATTCAATAAATATTCTTAAAATGTACATAGGCGAACCTCCCTACCGGCTTAAATTTAGGGAATTGTTTGGCTAAATCAGTTCCTTCAGCCCACAGCTCCCACTAAACTTTCTTTTATTTAATTCCTCCTTAGTTTTCGTCAATTCATTCCAAATTTTCTACAGTTTTCTCTCCACGTACCTGTTTCTGCACTAGAAACAGGTGTATCTACACATGATTCAATATTTTCTCATACATTATTATTGACTAAGCAGATGACATGCTCCTTAAAACTAGCAAGTGTAGACCCTGAAATAGCTTCAACACCTGAATCATTGCTTTCTTGCGACACCCTTAACCTTACTTGTGTGCATGAGATTTGATTGTGTATTGCATTAAACTCCCACTCAGTTAATTCCTTTAATTGCATCAAGTCCTTTTCCACACTCTAAGTTGCTCATTCACTTCATTACAAACTAAGTTGCATTGTTTCAAAATTTCAGAATTTAGGTCATCTTTTAAGATGGAAAGTGTTGTCTGTAAGCGCGGTATGTTAAGCTTCCTGGAAGATTAAAACTGTGTGCTGGACCAAGACTCGAACTTGGGACCTTTGCCTTCTTTGGGCAAGTCCTCTACCATCTGAGGTACCCAAGCACGACTCATGACCTGTCCTCATATCAGCGCACACTCCACTGCAGAGTGAAAATCTCATTCTGGAAACATCGCACAGGTTGTGGCAAAGCCATGTCTCCACACTCTCCTTTCTTCCAGGAGTGCTAATTCTACAAGGTTTGCAGAAGATCTTCTGTGAAGTTTGGAAGGTATGAAGCGAGGTACTGGAAATATTGAAGCTGTGAGGACAGGTCGTGAGTCATGCTTGGTAGAGCAGTCAGTAGAGCACTTGCCCGCGAAAGGCAAAGGTCCTGAGTTTGAGTCTCGATCTGGCACACAGTTTTAATCTGCCAGGAAGTTTCATATCAGTGCACACTCCACTGCAGAGTGAAAATCTCATTCTGTGATATGTTACTTTGGATTTCTCATTTATCTTATGTGAATCACTGATATGCTATTAGTGTGTTATTTGTTGTTTCTATTTCATTTCTTTAATTCTGATTTAGTGTTTTCTAAACAGAGAGTTAACTCTTTCATGTCATTACTCAATTGTATACGACACATTTTGGGATTACCAGCACATCCACAACATTGTTCATGGCACTACAGGTGTACAGTGTCTACAATAATACACATGCAATTAAACTCGGCTCAGTACTGTAACGAGGCTAGCCACGATGCTGTAGTACATCCACAAAGTCTGGTTGTAAAACCACTTGCAGTTTACCCCACAACACGAATTCTGCCACCAAAACATTTTGGACACTAATGAACTTAGGTTTTATACAGCTCACCAGTATCTCACTGTGACTAGATGCTGACAAGAAGCTGAATCAGTTTCTAGGTTGGGCTGCATCACCAAAAGTGAATGAGCCATTGACATTGCTGCCACTGCAGATTGACGAGCCACAGATGCTGTCTGTGACTGCTGCTGTAGACTTGTCATGGTATTAATTCAGTTGAACCCTTCTCGTTGTAGTTGAAACTCGTTTGCTTGTGGACTAGCTAGTTTCTTTTCTATCGTAATTTCAGTTGGAGGCTTTAATAATAATTCATCAACTACTCAGATGTTGTACAAAATTAGTAATTCACAGTGCTATGAGTTGCTTTTGCACTGCAGTGTAATCTTGGCTGCTAACCTCATCTGCAGCAGACAACAGTTATCAAGTGCAGCAAATCTTTGCACCCAAAAGTCACCAGTCTTTCTCAAAATTTAAGATTTCTGGTTCCTGTTCTTGTCCTTTGTGAGTTTTTATTTACTTCCCTTCATATTTGTTTTGGGCTGCTCATCATTCGCCACATTGCTACTTCTTTCTCGTGATATTGGGTACTGCAAAATCTGATTGGGAGCTACAAGTTTCTATTATTCAATCTCGATCACCTTACTATTTGTGCACACTCGTCAATATCTTCTGATTGACCTTCATTTGTCAAAGTGCTGCAGTTACTGCTGGAAGTTAAGAGTACAATGTAATATCCAGTTCTCGAAATAAGCACAATGCTTCTCACAAGGAATGTATTGTATACTGTAGTCTCATTTACAATGACTGTATATAGCAGATCTGCATCATTTTATTTGGAACAGATATGTCGATAACGACTGTGTCTAAAAACGGTCTGTATTAAGATTCCAATTGAATAACAGGTCTTCTCTTATCCCTGGGATGCCACAGGCTTTGTCACAGCCACCCACCCTTTCTTTGAGGCAGGATGACACGCCCAACCAGTAGGTAACGTGGCCGTCATGGCTTGCAGATCCAAATGTTAAGTTATACTAATTCAGTACAAAAATAAACTTTTTGTATTGGTGATTGTCGTCCGTTGGTTCGGTAAATGCTTGCGCAACATATCACTTCATTAAAGTTATATGTTACACTATGGTACTTTAACAGTGGTTTGCAGATAAGAGAAATATTACTTTCAGTACATGTTTATGACTGTTAATGATTTTATTTGCGTTAGATAACAGTAACAGCAGTACACAATATCAGGACACATCTGTTATCTCTAGTCTCACCGAGAACATAACATTGTGGAATTTGAACACATAATAGTGCATGTTTCATTATAAATTGCCTATGTATTCATTATAATAATGTGCAACCAGATTCTTGACAATGCAGTCATTATCTTGTTCCAGGTGCCACATGTCAGCAAAAGCATAGTAATGACATGTGCCACTTCAACCTCAGAAAATGTTGGGTCCGGTTGTCGTGAATGTGTACTATTGCCAAATAATAGTCCATTTGTAAAGTCAGTTTGATTCCGGCAAAGTGCGAGTTTGGGAAAGGTGCAGTTTAAATGTGGTAGATGTACATAAAATGTGAGTGTGCAATACATTCCAAAAATTAGCAGTACAACGTAATTTTCTGCTCACCCACCTCTAGCCTCCCTACATTCGGCTGACCAGGTGCCACTGCACCCCATCCCACCATTCTGAAATTGTCAAATTAAGTCTGCATGTGACCTCAACTACTGTAGCTTCAGCTGAGAATGTAAGATGACCCTTATATTAAGCTTTTATACGACGTAAGAATGTAGACCTTGGGAACAGATTGTAGTGATGAATGATGAATTTGGGCAAAAAATTTGTCTTACGGCCAGATAAATAAGTTATTTGGTTCTAAATTATCTCAAAAGATAAAACATAACTTGTCTTTCACTTGGCTCGTCACTGTGCTAATAATGACAGTACGACGACTTAATTTTCCACCTGACAGTTACACAAATTGTCTGAACAGTTAGTGATATAGTAACTCGGAGGCTGATGCAGAAAACTGTCATATTTGTATTTTAATTTTTTTTTTATTTTTTTTTTATTTTTTTTTATTTTTTTGTGATGTGCCAGTGTTGTATTGTGTTGTACTGACACATTTTGGCCTCTTGATTAATTGTACTTACTTTGATTTTAGAATATATCTGTGTAGTGTGCGATGCTGTAGAGTGTGGGGTCTCACGGAGGTGGTAAGTGAGTAACCTCTCGTTTGCCTCCAGCCCGAGATGCCACTTGAAGTCGCCATCAAGGAGGAGCAGCCAGACAGTGGGGATGAAGCTGAAAGAGGACACGTGAGTATATCGAAATAAAGTTCCACTCGTACATAAATCAGTGCACTTAGGCACACAGTTAAGTACTGTAGTGCGATACAACCATTGCACTGAATCATGCTCGACTTTGAGCATTTCTGTACAGTTATCCGTGTGCACTTCCTCTTAACCTGCAGTCTGCAAATTGACATAATTGGGTTTGTAAAGTTCCTGATATTGGAAGTTGTAACTCAGCTTCTTATTGATATCCACCACATATCCTCTCGTCTGATTCCAAGGACCTAATAGGATAATATATCTTTAAGAATTAGGCATGCACAGTTAAGACAACTCTGACTATAAGAAGAAACATCGCCTTTTGCAACAGGCACCTTGAAAAAAAATTATTTTTAATATTGTGACTAATCAGAATTACAAACAGTTTTATTGCCAAAGTATCTGCCAAAAAGTTAACATTATTCCTATTCTAAGCTTCTACATTTATTGATTATCTACATTTCAATAATACAAGGGGAAATAAAGTTTTAAAAAAGTTTACATTGATTTTTATGTTCACTCCCTGTTTGCTTACTATCTAGCCACTCATGTGGTATCACTGATTTTAATCACCATCATCTTAATAGTACAACTGAAAATGCAGTGAGTGAAATTTATAATCTTGGTTCTCACAAATATTTGGCTGTTTCTTCCAAATATCTTGCAATTTCTGATTTTGGTGAGACCTGAGAACATAGCTGCTTTTTCCCTGAATACATAGCGGATTTTGAATCTATAACAATGTGAGAATGTGACTATTCCTTTGCCTCTCAGTTCCAAACCTACCATCTGCTCTCTGCTCTCTCATTGGCTGCCTGGAACTAGCAATGGACACACCCCTTTTGTTCCCATTGTACGTCACAGCTATCACCTTTTACTCTCTCCTGCATAAATCTATAATATTCTCCAATAGCAAAGTCAGTTCAGTTCTGACTACAAATCAATTTCAGACAAACTGCAGTTTGAACACGGTTGACATTCATAAAAATCCGAGGTACTGAGTATATATTCCCACCGTCAGCAGTGGGGCAAAATTTCCTGCTCATCACCACTTTCCTCTCCACATTCATATTAGTTCTCAGGTGAGCCATTGTCACTGTTCTCCCTCCAACCATTTCACAAATTTCTGTCCTCAAGTACAACTTTAAAGGCTCTAGCAGTTTATGTCACAGCTCGAAAACACATGGGTTCTGCTTGATCTGACGACTTCTCTCAGTACTATTTCTGTAACGCATTTTCACATTATTAAAGCACTATTGATTTTTATAGTAAAAGGAACTGTGATGCACAGACTGCAATATCTTGTAAAGTGTCAGTTACATGTAACAACACCAGATGCACCGGTGTGTAAAAATTAAGAACGGAAGTAACTTTTGTGCGACGTCGCTGCCGAGTAACGCAACTCAGTGAAACTTGCTCTGTACGTAGAATGAACTGTTGCAATATGGTACAGAAGGTAACTGAAGGGAACACCCAATGAGGCAAACAGGAATTGCACTTTTATTACGAGACAGTTGTTACACTGAAATTACTGCAATTTATAGATGGCAACACATGCTCTGTACCATGTTCTCATGTTGGCCTCAAGGTCGGTAAGAAGTTCTTGTAGCACAGTGTTCCATTCGTCCACCAACACTACATTTGACGGTGCATCTAAATGTACTGCAATACGCTACATCTTTGCGACACGTGCAGACGTGCTCGACAGGATTTAAGTCGTGGAACGGGCACGCCAGTTCGTGTACTTGATACCCTCTCATACCAATAGTTCTTCCACCTGCACAGTTCAATGCCGTTGCACACAATGGGGCCTGGGCCAAATTCATCCCTGAAAACACATGCGGGGAAGAAAAACAGTGTTACAGTGATACTGACTGACGAGTGTACCACATTCGAAGATTTGGAGGTCAGTGTGCCTGAGCGGCTATACTGTTCCTTACACCGTACACCTGGACAGCCAAAATCATTATGTTTTACAACATTCCTGTGTGCATTACATGGTCCCAGCTCTCACCACATGAGGATACATCTGGAATCACTGTGCAAATTGAATCTGCCTCATCTGAGAAGAGCACACGACTCCAATCCTCATTGGTTCCTCGTTGGTCCAGACCCTATGCTCTTGGCACTTTTACAAATCACTGAACACGGTACCACTCACGATTCGACATTGTTGTGAGACTGTACTCCTTCGCCGTGGGCATTTTTTAAGCGTGCTTTCTCGGCATGACTTCATTTTTATGAACAAAAATGTACAACCACATCAAACAGGACAGGGAAAGGAGAACGAGAAGATATTCAGTGAACGGCCTGGCTCACCCGTTCCCCCCGACTTCGCTCACGTCGAGCAAGCGTGGGATGCATCTCGGGGACATACTGCAGCACGTCCCCGTGTGCCATCGACAACTTGAACGTGCCTACTGCGAGAACTCCTAACTGCCAGCGTGTGAGCACGTTGTGAGCATTCCCATCCGTGGTGATCACCCACCATATTAGCAATTGTGTCCAGTCTTTTGTAATGTCCAGGTTAATACTGATAATGTCAGATTAATATGATTTATTTTGTTTGTTAGGCATTTAATTTTTCACTAATTTTTTCCTTGTTTCATTTGGATGTCACCATCTTGTTCTGAAGCTGCTTAATAGCTGGTAATGTTTTTATCTGGTATTCTAATACATGAAAACAATAGAATTTCTCGTTTGCAATCCAGTAATCTCGTAACCAAATGCAATATTGAATTTGGTTTAGAATTGAGTAATATTTTTTGAATGACAGCACAGAGGACAGACATTTCTAAGTGAGAGGCTAAGGAATGCTGTCACAGCATCAGGTCAACAGAGATGCGACAGCTCCTATATTAGTCTATTACATGACATAAAAACATCTACTTCATCAGCAATAGTTTAATCTGTGAATGTAAGATGACATATTTTTCAAATGACGAATTTTGGTAAAAACCTCATCCTCCAGTACTAGAGGCCACTGTCGGACTGCACAAAGAAGCAACCAAATACAGCAGCTCCAGTGATCACAACTCCACGTCTCCAGCCCCTTTAAGCCGTCATGTGGATTGTCGTTATATTTAAGTATAATTTTTAACCTTTAAGTTTTAATACACACTGCTGCTGCTGTCCCCAGGTGCTCTGGACACATTTACAAGTAGCACTGTTCCGTTCCATCTGTCAGGACATTAGGTCCTCTGTACCTGTTCATGCTTGGCGGAAAGCCAACGCCTCTGTGCTTTCAACAGGTTATGACACGCTGCCATTTGAGAGTGTTAAGATTTGAGACACTTACGGGCCAAGTAACTGTATTTACACGTTTGGTGTTCGGCAGCTTTCCTACATTTGCCGTGTGCGAGTTTGCTGCTGTAATCCGATTTGTGTCACCGTTTCTATCTTCATTTTTGACCGACTAAATGGCATGCCATTGTGACTGTACAGATGAAGAATTTGTGAAGATTCTAACTAGAAGCAACAGCGAGAATGACCTCTTTGCCAGAGATGACTAGCGACAGGAACTCGAAGTAACAGCTGAGCCAAGAATGACGGTTGGCGCGACACTTCCATTTGTCTCAAAAAGAGATGAAAATTCTTCAGAATCTGAAGTTTCTGATAGTGAGAGTGAAAGATTTGTGGAATACACCTAAGGAATTTCGTTTCACAGGTTTGTAGTTGACTTGCGTGTTCATTCAGTTATGCTACACCTCTCACAACTATGGGATGCAATGGGCAAATGAAAGGTTTTGAACATGGTCTGAGAAGTGCTACTGACAGTCCAAAATTTTACGTGCAAACTACACAGAGAACAATAATTGCTGTCAACAACAGTAATGTAAAACTACTCCCATTCTGCTTTGGTTGACACTTCTGTGTAAGTAGTTGTAAGTTGGTGTGTATTTACATAAACATCTCAAAAATTACTGAAAATTGGTTATTTCATTAGGTTTTTGCTAATGTGATATTTGCTGATAACACAATTGTCACAATAAATAGTTCGTATGCACCTTTATATGTAAATTAAAAGTGCTTATTAATGGGTTTTATTTCTTTTGAGCAGATGATACTATGAAATTTTAAATCTTCACCAAAATAGCTTTCTTTTTTTTCAGACAACACTAACTACATGTTAAGAGTAAGGAAAATACAAATGGCAATCTGAATAACAACAACTAGAAAAACATATCCCTTCGTCTAATTTTTTATATTTGCTGGGCGGCTGTTGTCCAAAAGTAAACTGAAGATGCGAGAAACACTACTTTTAATTTACTCTGTAAATGAGGTGAGGCTAGAGAGGTGCAGTGACTATATGGAAGGACTAAGCCTATCAGACACAATTTGTGGCAATATGACAATTTTCAAAAGTGAATATTATGAAAGGGATAGTTATGTACACCTTACCACATAGAGGAGATGCAGGGTTGCAGACAGGCACAACAAAAAGACTGTCACAAAATAAGCTTTTGGCCAAAAAGGCCTTTGTCAAAAATACACCCCCCCCCCCCCACACACACACACAAGCAAATGTAATTCACAGACACGTGACCACAGTCTCTGGCAGCTGAAGCCAGACTACTGTAGCTTCTGGTGCCAGAGACTGTGGTCGTGTGTGTGTTTCGTCTATTTTTGACAAAGGCTTTGTTGGCTGAAAGCTTATTTTGTGACAGTAAATGTGATTTATTAGTCTCATTACATACATTGTACAGATCATATGATCTGTTGTACAGAAGACACATCAAGTTTAGCAAAAGTATGATGTATAATGATTTACAGAAATTCTTTTTGCACTATTTTAAGAATAATGCCAATAAAATACTACACTGCAATATTTACTATAAATTATCAGTTTACCAATTTCCTTTGTTGTACACAGACAACACTGCAATATTAGGCATAGATTTTTATTGCTCAAAGTGTCAGACCGTATTCCATGAATTCTTCAATGGTATAGTAACATTTCTGTGTTAAAATATTTTTGAGGAAACTTTTCAGCGAACCAAGGTCCATTGTGAACATGTTTCTTCCTTTTAATTTGTTATATATATTTTAGCCCAATGTACAGTGGTGTCTGAGCATAAAGCTTTAAGTGATGTGAAAGAAATTTGAAGTTTTTCTTGTGACTAGTACTGTAGCTATGCTTAAAACGGAACTTTTCAACATTATGTTGATTATTATGTACAAAAATCAAAATTTCAAAAATGTACAATGAAGTAATTGTTAGTATTTTTGATTTCTTGAACAATGGGTGACATGACTCATTTTTGTGGGCAGCACACAAATTTCTAATGATTGTCTTCTGAAGAATTAGTAGCTTTGTACTTCTTTTAGAGTTTCCTCAGAAAATTATGCCATACTGAACAACAGATTCAAAATACCTGTGGTAGACTGTCTTTCTTGTGTCCATGTGAGTGGCACCAGATATAAAATAAACATTGCAAAAACTAGGGAATTTAATTTATTTGCCAGTCTACATGTGTCTTCCAGTTTAATCTTTTATCCAGGTTTAGGCCCCAGCCTTTTTGTTGTGTCTATCTGCGACTCAGCATCTTCGCTATATGGTTAGTAGCAACTATCCTTTTCATAATATTGTCACATTCCATCTTGGATTTTTCAAAAGTTAGTTATTTTCAAGGAAATGTAAATTACATGTAAACGGTGCATCGCTAAAACTCAAACAACTTAAGTTTCATACTACATTATTCTTCTTCCAGCTGTTGTTGGCAATCTTGGGTGCCAGTTGTTCTTAGTAACAGTAATCCTTGAGTGGCCTAGATGTTGAAACAGTGCAGAGTATGATAGGACAACAGCATACTTTGATAAATTTTTGTACGTGTGCTTAGCACCAGATGTAATCTGCTTTTCTAAATACCGAAAATCCATAGTTTATCCCAGAGCTAGTTCTGCCAAAATATTTGGCTTCAGAACAGTGGAACAAATATTTCAGTGTACCAGCAACGAATTGTCACTGAAAAGACAGCACAGTGAGGACACCCAAACCCGTCGAAAGAGCTCAGTTGCCGGTTTAGGTGAATCTGAGGTGACAGTCGCGATCACTGGCGAAGATTATCAGTGCAAGCAAACTGACAGTGCTTATATTTCTGAGGAAGGTCTTTGGAACAGATCCTACACATCAGAGGTAAGAGAAGTAAAACTGCTAGCACAAAGAGAGCGAGTCACTGCAAATTGCTTTTGTATCGATCAAAAAATGATTCTGTGGGGCACATCAGATTCTTTTCTGACAAAAGTGAGCCAGAGGAATGACTACTGGCTCTTAATCAACCAGAGAACATTCCTGTGGTTGCTGGAAAGAAATATCCTGCCAGTCTTCACATCAGATGTTTTTTTAAAAGAATAGAACTGTCTGCATTAGATGTTTTTGAAAGAATAGACACTGTTCCAGAAGAAGTTTATTTGAAAGTTATTTTGGGCAATGTCTGAACTCCATAAGTCATTTAGTGAGACCCACACAAACTGTTTGGTACAAAACTGGATGCCAGTTGATTTTGATATGTTTTGGCCTCCTACCGACCCTGGTTTAACCCTCCACTGTGCTGCTTTGCAGATGTGCAGAGCAAAGTTAACACTGAAAACTGCATTGCAGTGTTGCTTCACGAAACTAATTAAAATAATCTGGCACTAGAACATGCTACCGAGTTGGTGATGCAACAGTGTGTGCTCCTCTGTGTACAGTTTTCACCCTGGCATACATTGCTCTCTTTCGATGGTGACTATTAGTGTCTGTAAGCAAGAACACGTGAACGTAAAGAATATATAGTGCTTCTATATCATTTGAAGAGTATGCTGTTCAGTGTTTGTCAATTCATAAACAAATTTGTCCATTGGAAGCACGTTACTACATAAAGATGTATATGAAACAAAACACATAAATGTGGGTATAAACTTGTTTTGTGTGCGGAGAAATGGGCTTTGCACACAAAATTGAAATTACAATGGGCAAGAAAAAATCCAGAATTCAGGTTAGGTAATGAAGAAGATATTGGAGCACATGAAAACATTGTTATTGACCTCATCAGGGAAATTCCCGGGGACCAGAACTGCAAGATCCATTTTAATAGATATTATACCTGTATTAATGTAGTTGTGTACCTATTCAAAATTCAATGTGTAAGAATATGCCAGAGAAACAGAATACCAAACTATAAATTTCAAAATGAAAAGGAGCTGAAGAAAGAAGTATGTGGGTATTTTTAGAAATACATTACTACCATTGATAAGTTGGACATTTCCTCCATTTTGTGTAAAGACAATAGTTTTGTCTCTTTCCTGTCCACCTTTGTCAGCTAGGTGCCAAAATTGAAATGAAAAGGTAAAAAAGAAGATAAAAGACAGAGTTGTACCATGTCCTGCTGCTGTTTCTGTTTACAACTAACATATGGAAATATAGATTTATTAGATATCAGTGTTGGCAGATGTCATATACAGATTAGATCCAAACAATGGTATTTACATTTGTTTTTCCTCTGACTAGTATAACTACAGTGTATTCATGGATTCTCTACAGAAGGGTACTCACAGAAAAAAAGAACATCAGACATGCTGATGCACCATTTTGACTAAATTGGTCTCGGAGCAAGAAAGCGAGATAGACCAGCTAGCACAGATCCAGTAGATACTGACAGACTCAAATATAAGGGATCATTGTTACCTCAAAAGGATATAAGATTAGAACCCTTTTAATCACAGGCCAGTGTGGAATGAGAAGAAAACAATGTGCAAATTCCCGAACTGCAAAGGCTTTACCTTTGTCAGGTGTGAGAAGTGCAAACTAAACTTAAAGACAAAAACTGCTTTCTTGCATTCTGTAGTATCTAAAGACATGTGCCATCCATCCATTTTCAATAGTACCATTAATTCTACCATAACTGTTGTTCATTTGGTGTTTAAAACTCTGTTTTTATACTTAACAAAAGTTTATTAATAATGAAAATTTCACACGGTTTTGTGTTAGTGCAAAGTATCACGTGTGAGTGAATATGATAAGTTTCAGTCACTTGTACATAAATGCAAAGTATAAAAAAATATACTTATTTCCAGAGTGAAGAGTGTGTTATTTTTTCAACATTTTTTCTGATATCCATGAACAGTTTTAAATACAGAAAAAATATTTAGTGTCTTAAAAAAGAGTGCGAAGTGGAGAGTCAAATGTAATGTAGTTAAAAGGCAGTCCAAAACATATCAACATTCCATTGTCCGACATGAACTCTGGTAGTATGTTACGTAGTGCGTGCACTTGCTTCGAGATAAAAGGGGATAAAGTGAATGATTCTGCTCTGTAGATGTTCCCAAAATATTGTGAAAAATGATTTCTTGTAATATGCAATATTTTGCTAGTAAACCTGTGAGACCATTAATTGTAGCAGATTTAATTTAGGAATCTGAAACCTGGACTTCAGGTAAAAGTAAATGACGTGTGTCTATGACCTCCTGGTAGGTAGACCAGTCGCCGGGTACAAGTTTTTATATTCGATGCCACTTCGGCGACTTGTGATTCAGGTAAAAATAAAAGATGGATACAATATTTGAATATAAAATTTTAAGAAAATATAAATGTGCCAATAAGACAAAGCAATAATAATGGTTGGATGATATTAAATAATGGTAAAGTTTATAATTTATACTAATAACTAGATATAGTTTCAAAGTGGGTAGGGAACGTCATGTCATTAGTGTGTCACTAAACAGGACCGTAAGAAGAGTAGTGGGAAAGTGCCCTTACTTGACGATCGTGTACAAGTTACCTTTGTTCAGTTCAAAGTAATTTAAATAAAACAGAGTGCAAAAATTATTTATGAGAACACGGCTCAATCTTATCCATTCTCCAGCAGACAGCATTCACGGCTTGAAAGACTTACTGTTAGTATATGTCAGTATAAGGGGTGATCGAAAGTTTTCACTTTGATGCCGCACAGTCTAGAATGCCGATAAGGCAAAATTACAGTGAACAATGAAGCAATCATTCCACTGATGCACCAGTTTCGAGATACCCGTTTGGTAAAACACCGTGTCCTGCTATGTTAAGTAGTAGTTCTAAAGAAAACTAATAGAGACAATAAATGTCGATTTCGTGGCACGTGCTCTGAGACTGTGTACCGCATGATGTGATATACCGTGACGTCGCTGAGTTGTATTGTACCGTAAGGCGCCACGTATACCGTTTGTATATGTATACGTGTATGTCGTCTCTTCTTTCTCTCATCGATATCAGAGCATGAGAAATGTTTATGTTTGTGTTTACCTGTTTGTTGTTGACAACATACAACTACACGGCCACGGTACCACCTGATTCCAGAACAGCTAGCTTAATATAGTATAAAGATAGTGGGTTTCGATGCAGCGTTATTTAACTGTGATTTTATTCTTCACTTAATCTTTGAGACTCTAAGAACCAGCTACTCTTAATCAGGCCCAAAACTCTACTCGTAACAAGAGCACTTACGACCAGTCTGTCACAATATTAATAATACGTAAGGCTATACACCACTATAAGAAAATATCACTGATCGTGAAATAACAAAATATAAAAATAAACTTCTTGGTATGTTTCTTTTTTTCAATCAAATGTTTATTTCGCACCCACAAATCACTCACACTTCGATGTAGAGTGTAAATCTGTGCATGAAAAATAGTACACTGTTTCTGCTGATAACCACGTATGTGCTTTTGGGTTGCTTCGATCAACAGGATTTATATTGTATTTTGAAATTGATCTTTCTATCCAAACTTACGTCCTCCACAATGGCCATCAAAAGTGGAATAACCAGGTCGCAAATCGCACGTAACTAAATGTCAGCTTTGCATAGCGTCGGGACTTAAAAATCACGCACAACTATATAATGAAATGCCCGAAATCTCAATTTCTCCTTACCAATTGACAGATACAAATAAGATATTCAAGACTTCATCTATCAATCCCGACCTGTAATGTTATACGGGCCCCCTGACTGTGATGTCTTGAAGAGGAATCCAGACAGAACAGGACTATCTGTTGTGTATTTTGATGTGTACTTGTCCTTGTGAATTCACTCACACTCTGATTCACTCAGTAAGTAAGTACATATATGTTACAACAAATTTATGATTAATGAGAGGGCCTAGACAAAACGCCCTTACATAAATTCTAAATCTGTTTATTGGCTTGTATCAGAAACATTTCGAAATAATATCACATATTCACACAACACATTCTCTTGGTCGATGTCCTCAGTTCTCCAACCGACTGTGCAAAGCAGGGATCACAGCCGCTTTCGACAATTGACGTCCAAGGCTGCGACCTCCATCAGATTTCATAGTTGGCTGAATACAACCTGGTCATCGTCTTCCTCTCCCAATTCCAATTTCAAACCAGCCGGTCTGGCAGTCCGGTTAGATGACAAATGGGATCTCAATATTGTCTTTGCCGTTGTATAGTATCGCAAATTCATCTCTGATGAAAGCAGTTATGTTGCTCACACTGCGACTGGACTAGCAACATTAAATCACTATCGTCCACAAACTTCCTTGTTGCATTCATTGTGAGAATCGATGACGTTTATGTCAAAACAACGCTTTCATTAAAAGTTTGAAGTAGCCTACATGTAGTGGTTGACAAGACATATTGTCACAAGTTGGTATGCATGAACTTTATCTATTGCGTCGCGCACAGAGTAAATATCTCTGGAGTGAGCACAGAATAGATTTTGTGTTGTCAACATACATTGCCGGCCTGGTCACAAGTTCTCGGGACGTCGTGTGTTTATCCGTATAGCGCCCTGTATATTTAGAATGTCACTACATCCCTAGCACCGACGGATTCTTTTCGTACGTGTCGTGGATTACTTACATTGTCGCGCAGACATTTTAACAGTGTCCATTTGATACCGGGAATAAAGCAGCTACGTATCTCTTAAGGGCAAGTGATATTACATTCTGCTTCTTTGCGATAGGTGTCACATTTCAGATGCATTAGATTTTTTGTAGTTTTCGGTATGATATGGCACTTTATAGTATTACAGAGCCTGACTTACATTTTTGCAGTGATAGTCTTTCAAAACGACTTGACAGTACGCTAGTACTTTTGCAAGTGTCCGAAAAACACCGAATTTGCCACACATTAGCGATTATATCCCCGCTAATTCGTCCTTTTTTCTGCTATTTCTGCATATTTATTTTCTCGTTTTTGCGACCGAAAGCACAATTTTTTTCACTGGTGACACTTTGAAGTATTTATTTTACGTACTTGCTCCCAGTTTATTAAATAAATAGTAGACTGAGTAATCTATATACATAATCGACAAGTCACTGATAAATGCATGGAGGATAGTATTTGCTGAAACAACTAACCACTCCCTTTCCGTTTCCACTAGCAAATTTATGAGAGGAAGCGATTGTTTGTAAGCTTTTGTACGAGCCGTAATATCTATTATATAGTCATAAAATCGTAGAAAAATAGGTCTACAGAATCAAGCCTTAATTATAATGCATCTCCGGAATTTTTAAATATATACACTGTCTCTTACTAAACTATAATTAGAGCCACATGACATGGTATGTACCCATGAAAAGTTACTATCCCTCCTTTCTCATATTTTTCATTGCATCCGTAGCAACAACAGTAATTCATCACCGCTATTACACAACAACGAACGGTGAAACACAACAAAAACGTTTGCTATTATAAACTTCAAACGCTGCAGAAAGCACATACGCACAGCGAAGTCACGAAAACACGTGACAATCCTGGTTCAATGGTGACAACATGCGCAGAACGCAACGCTAACTCCGGAGATATTTACTCTATGGCGTCGCGCGAGGAGCGCGCTTCGAAGGACCTATCAGCTGTCGATTGTTTACTGTAGCTGAGTATTCCTCAAGAAGCTGTTTGATGGAAATCTTCGGTGCTTTACGAAATAATCATCTCCTGGGGTTAATGTACCTTTCGGTCTATTACTGACTTCCATGATGTTTATGTTCAGTTAGCTCAGGCGCGTTAGTTGATTTTAATTTCTACAATACAGTAGTTTGCTAAAACTTCTATGATTGTGCAATACGGCTAGGTTATTCATTTGCTGTTACAATCGTTTAATTGCATCAACTGTTCACTAACAGTTGCTAGGTAGATAGCGTACGTAATACACTTCGATTAAATCTCTTTTCAGACCTTTAACACTCTTCAGTTTATCTCATTCGGCGAGGTCCGTAATTTCTTACATGAAGATACCGATTCCTTTCAATATTTCCTTGCGTCTTTATTTCACATCATTCTTCAATTATTTCTGGTCATTAACCAACATAAACTTACAGTAAAATATTTCCTAATACAATACCATAGGCTCTCTGGCTAAATTTCAGTATGTACAGTCGTGGACAAAACGAGCGAGACCCCTCGCCTTTTCGTTATGCTGATCCGCACGGCTTTAAAGTCTGCTACACAGCATAACAGGCAAGGCGACGAAGTGCTACCAACATACTATGCGCAGGCGTGAAATTGACAAACTATCTGAACTTTTTTAGACTGTATTCCATAATTTCTAAGACTATATTAATGCTGATTAGTGTGTTAAATACAACACGTAAACATAAGACAGAACTGAAAGAAGAAACGCTAATTTGTATGAAACGGACGAATAAAAATGAATTTCAGCTTATCCAGATAACAGACAAAGAACCCCAGACCGTTACGAATTAGCAAAATATTATCCGCATTCGCCCGCGAAACGGTCTGTGTCAACGTTCAGACCAGTCATACTGGATTACCATTGCTGACCTACCATGAAAGTGTGCAAATTTAGCAATGCGTGAAGATTCATAACGAAATTCACTTAAACATCATTCAGTGCCACACTTAAGTCAATTCCATTATTGACAGAAGCGGAAAAAGTAGGCAGAAACATGTATGAAATTCTACAAGAGTGTCATATTGACATGCACAGGGCGCCAGTACAGAATAAAGGTAGCGATAAAACGTATTGGGTGCGCGATAATTTCTTAAAATTGCTTTACTGATATTCTACCTGCCTCCATAGAGATTAGAACCGAAAACAAACCAGACCTTCCTTTCACTATGCTAGCAGACAACCTAGGCAAACAGCCCTCTATTATTACCCCAGACATGAACAAGCAGGCAATTTCGAAATGAAAATCTGCAGTTTCTGTTGCATAGAGCTTTCTGGACTCAAAAACATGAATTTTCTTCCTTTATGTCACCGCTTATGTGACAATCATTCGGGATGTTTATCGAAATAACAAATTACTGTTATTAGAGAGTAAATTTTGTAGGATAATTCTGCACCACCCCAGGAAATAAACGGCTACATAGCTGCCAAACGTATTCTGCATTGTTTCGAATTCTCCACTAGACTCGCCACAGCCAGAAAACGTTCATTAGCAGAAGTGTTTCTTAAGCTAGCTAGCAATGAGAATGTTCGTACTTCTAAAACGCGGTGGCATTAATACTGGGATGTGAATTACCACGTGTATAGGCAAATACATTCTATTTGCATTCCTGTAAACGTGATTTGGATCGAAAACGTAGCTACGACTAATATGCTTATGTATCGACAGCAACTAGAACATTTCGAATAAAGAGTAGCGGGTGTTATTTATGCGGCCCTCATCTTCAGTGTTTTCGTTGTTAGGATTTCGTCACCTAAACCGGTAAAAACGGAACCCTACTAGTCTCACTTTCTTGACCGTCTATCGGTCTACCCAACCCTTAAAACCCGTTTACCTCCAGAACGGGTGGACATAATAAGCGGAAATGTATCGCACTTCTTGCTGTAACCGGTCCCTTGCTGGTGTAAAAAAGTGAGCTTCTATGTCAACGCAATCAAAAGATACGACGGTTTATGTAAAGAAAATTTACGCGAAAGGTCAAACAATGGCTTCAAGAACTATGCGACCTAACTGCTTAAGTCATCAGCCCCTAGACCTAGAACTACTTAAACCTAGCTAGCCTAAGGGCATCACAGACATCTATGCCCGAGGTAGAATTCCAACCTGCGACTGAAGCAGCCGTGCGGTTCGTCACTGAAGCGCCTGGAACCGCTCGGCCACCGCAACGCGGCGAAACCCTACTCACCTCATGTATAATGATAATATATACTGTCTAGTGAGGATAAACTGTATTCTCCAGCAACTCAGATCGTTTGATCACGGAACTTTTACGAAGCTACATTCAAACTTTGTCGAAGTCGTCTGCAATATCCATTACAAACACCCTAGGAACTTCGTATGCGATATCCACTTCTGAATACGCTGGCAGATAATGCAGTACTATAACAAGTAGGTGGGAACTTATTGTTATTGGTCCATGCATGACACTTTATTTCAATATCACTTTAACGCGCCTAGGTGTTCGTATATGGCTGAAATTAATGAACAAAAAGTAAATAAACAGTAAACAACTTCGATGTTCAGATCAAGTGAAAGTCACATGTCGTAATTACAACATAATTTCGTTGTTACATCTACATGACTACATCAACAGGATTTCTTTGCAATCCGTACTTACGTGCCTGGCAGAAGGTTCGGATTATTTCTCTACCGTCCCACTCATTAACAGTGTGCGGGAAAAGGGACTACTTAAATCTTTTCTTGCGAGCCTTGAATTACATTATTACTATGGTTTCTTCTTGTGTAAGTACCCTAGGAAATAATGTTTTGGCATTCAGAACATATGGTGGTGATTGAAATTTCGTGAAAAGATCTCGTGGCAACGAAAAACGCATATGTTTTCATGAATGTTACCCCAACTCGATTATCAAATCTGGGATCCTCTCTCCCCTATTTCGTGACATTACAAAGCGTGCTACCGTTCCTTGGACGTTTTTGCGTGCACAGTCAATCACGTCTGTCAAGGATATTATAGCAGTGGACGGACAAACGTAGTGTAGGCAGTGTTTTCAGTTGGCCTGTTGCGTATTCTTAGTGTGCGGCCAATAAAACGCAGTCATTCGTTTGCCTTCCCCACAAAAGTATGTTTTCGATCTTTCCAGTTTAAGTTTTACTGGGTACTGAGATGAACTGACAGTGCTTCGACTTGTGTTTTGTCATGTAACCGAAAGTTAATTATTGTTATTGGACGCAGCTTTCGTGTTTAATGTATTCCTCAGTCAACAACAGTAGACTCCTCGTACACCACACATAACTGTTTCAAAGTATTAAATTGTTACTGATCTTACCATGTTGCAGTGGTCATCTTAACTTGCCGTTTTGAAAAAAAGGAAAATATTTTAGCGAAATGTAGCAACTAAGAAGCGGAGTATCCAAACAAACAAACGTTTCCGGTTTAAGTAGTTGCAGTAGGTCTACTACACAGTAACGTAAATTAGGAGCAAAGTCCATAGGTAGATCCTCAAAAAATGGTTCAAATGGCTCTGAGCACTATGGGACTCAACTGCTGTGGTTATCAGTCCCCTAGAACTTAGAACTACTTAAACCTAACTAACCTAAGGACATCACACACATCCATGCCCGAGGCAGGATTCGAACCTGCGACCGTAGCAGTCGCACGGTTCCGGACTGCGCGCCTAGAACCGCGAGACCACCGCGGCCGGCGGTAGATCCTCATCAGGAAAACCAGCCCTCATAATGCAAAGTGCAACTACAACAAAGAAAGTTTCCAAACATGTCAATGAGTAGTCGAGGAAAGTGGACGCATTCTGTCTACTGAATCCCAACGCACGCAATTTACGAGGGGGCACGCCAAGTGTCAGACCCCGATCTTGCTTTTAACTACGCTCATTGAAAGAGGGGACAAAATAAGCTTAAACTCTACCGCTTCTGAGAAAACGACGGTCAAAGTGTTCAATGCGTTGTTGCTATAGTGTAGATACCGCTTAGCGGTTAAGGATTCAACTGAAGCGGTGGCTCTGCGGCTACCATAGCGACTTCGGAACTTTGCGCTGCGAGTTCGAAACCCGGTTTTTCCTTTTTTTCCCCCTCACTCTCTGAATTATCTACGAATGTTTATTCCAATTTATGATGAAACACTGTTGTCGTTATTCGTCAGTTAATTTACTGTGTAAAGAAATAAGTTAAAAAGGGAACACACAGTGCGTAGTGGGGCGATCACTCTGTTGTAGAAATAATTCAGAAGCCAAGATCGCTTAAATACTGTCTACTGGATAACCGGTTTCAACACACTAAAGGTGCCATTATCGGATCTAAATGTAGATTAACATTGATAAACCATTTGGATATAACGATACATGAGGCAGACGAGATGATTTTATATCAGCTTGTCTCATTCGTTTATTATTTTTTTAATTCATTAATTACACATAAAGTTAATTGTCGAGTAATGACAACATTATTTCAACATAAATTAGAAAAAAAAACATTCGAAGATAATTCTAATAGAGAGGCAGGAAAATAAAATAATTAAAAACCCAATATGGTCTCGAACACGGGAATCAATGCTAAGAAGGAACGACGGTAGCCACTTTTTTTTTTTATTTTTTTTTATCTCATTTTGTTCGCTTTTGTTCGTTGAATCTGCTCGGGGCGGACGTCGTAAGACATCCGTTTAAGTTCGTTGTTGATCGATTAACTCAGTTTTTTTTATTACAGAGGGCTGCGAACCCTCTGACCGAACACGCTGAGCTACCGTGCCGGCTATAGCCACTGAGCCACCGCTTCAATTGCGTTCTCGGCTGCAGAAGGTATCTACACTAGAGCAACAGCGCGTTGATAACTTTGGCCGTCGTTTTCTCGGAAACGGTCGAGTGTCTGCAGATAAGCCGAAAACACAAGTTCGCTTATTTTGTCCTCTCCTTCACTGACAAGGGGAGGCCGCCAATTGTGAAATTCAGATTCGATTCATACTGCGCATAATAAAAGCTCATGGCCAGAGGTGTAATGTGGCAAAGCACCAAGATGCACTTCTCAGCCGTTGTCGAGAAAATCGACAGTTAGAAGAAACCGCTGCGGTGAAATACTCTCTACGATTCATAATTTTCTACAGCGTCGTGGCGCAGCGGTAAGCGCTCGAGTTCGTAATCCGAAGGTCGGCGGATCGAATCTCGCTCCATGCAACTTTTTTTTTTTTAGTATTTGTTTTTTGTAATTCAAATGTGTGTATAAACACACACACACACACACACACATATATATATATATATATATATATATATATATATATATATATATATATATATATATAATTCCCGGCAACAGGTTGCAACAATTATGCATATAATAAGTTGTTGAAAGTCGTTTGTCGTGGAAAAACTGGCGACTTCGAACATCATTATGTTTTCCGCAAACAAATTTGTATTTCACAAATGTTATTAATTGTCTTCATAATGTTAACCACGTATAGTTAGCGGAAGACGTAGAAACGATATTCCGAAACGAATACGTATAGCGTAAGTCAAACGTTCGAATTAGAATAGAAACCCCACGAACACAAATTTGCTGTGGCAGGTATGAAATATAAACTCCGTTAATCGCTCATTACACTTGAAGGACAGATGTTGAATGGGCCGAAACGAGCCGCCGCATAACAGCGTAGTTGCCTGCTAACTTCGAAAGAAGGTAGATGCGGTCCCTAGCACAACTTATAACACCGTCGAAAATCAGTGCGGACGTGAGAGCTTTGGTACACCCTGTTAAACAAACGGTAAAATGGAGGCGGTACAATTGGAGAGCGATCCGCCTTCACCAACATGCATAAGCAATTCATTAAAAGTTTATATATATATATATATATATATATATATATATATATATATATATATATATATTTGAATTACAAAAAAATAATAATAATAAAAAAATGTTGCATGGCGTGAGATTCGATCCGGCGACCTTCGGATTACGAACTCGAGCGCTTACCGCTGCGCCACGACGCTGTAGAAAATTATTAATCGTAGAGAGTATTTCACCGCAACGGTTTCTTCTAACTGTCGATTTTCTCGACAACAGCTGAGAAGTGCATCTTGGTGCTTTGCCACATTACACCTCTGGCCATGAGCTTTTATTATGCGCAGTATGAATCGAATCTGAATTTCACATTTGGCGGCCTCCCCTTGTGAGCAAAGTTTCGGGACAATCAGCCTATGACACTTGGCGAGTTCCCCTCGCTCGTCGAGTCGCTTCTTACGCCCGGCGAGAATTATGTATGCCTCCGAGTAAACTGCGCCACCTGGAAACACGGCGAGCGGGGATAAACACGTTTTCCTTCTTATAAGGCAACCCTCTACAGATAAAATTCATGAAGTGTTCTTCAGGTTGCCTCAGATATTTCAGAAATGTTTCTTGCGTCAGGCCTGCCGCATATGCAAAACGTAAACATTTCATTTCATGTAATATTTATCAGGATAAGACATGACAAGAGTGGACCAGTCCCTTCTGAGAAAAATTAGAGATTTTAAGTTGCTCCACTATGTAATGACACGGGTATGGGCTTGCGATCTCTCTTTTATGCCATCGATTTCCGTGTTACACATACTTGGCCACTGCGTTGTGGCTGCCATCGTGGAGGAGGCAGTCTGTTTCCTGCCAGCGCTGTTTCCGCAGCCAATATTAACCGCGACGAATCATTCAGTCAACGCTAAATGGCCCATCTGGCTGAGGCAGACAAGGGCGCTATAATAGAACTCCATGCAGAGGGATCTTCAAATGCCGACATAGCAAGAACTATGGGTCTTCACAAGTCGACGGTAGCCAGGTGGATCAGACGAAAGGAAGAGAGTGGTAACTTGAATGGGAGGCCTCATGGCCGTCGCCGCAAAACAACAGCAGCTCAGGATCAGCAGATACGCCGTTTCAGTGAGAACCACCCATTTGTCAACGCACGACAAATTCAGCAAACTTTGGGTCTCAATGTTAGCAGTAAGACCGTCACTCCTCGTGTAAGGGAAGGTGGACTGAGAGCAAGAAGCGCTGCTGTGAAAGAGACATTGACTGTTTCCCAAAGAGAAGCTTGCCTTGCTTTTGCTACTGAAAATGGCGACAAACCTCTCCAGTTTTGGAGGCGAGTGATTTTCACGCACCAAAAAGTTTTCTCTACGGCATCATCCGGAAAAGTACTAGTTTACCGGCCTAAATGTGCTAGGTATAATCGAAAATATATTTACAGTTGCCGAAGGAGTGGCAGGTTGTCGGTGCCGGCCGGTGTGGCCGTGCGGTTCGAGGCGCTTCAGTCTGGAACCGCGTGACCGCTACGGTCGCAGGTTCGAATCCTGCCTCGCGCATGGATGTGTGTGATGTCCTTAGGTTAGTTAGGTTTAAGTAGTTCTACGTTCTAGGGGACTGATGACCACAGATGTTAAGTCCCACAGTGCTCAGAGCCATTTGTAGTCGGTAACGGTATGGGCGTGGATATCGGCCGAAGGGTGTGGGCTCCTGTGGGAAGTGGAAGGAAGATTCGATGCGCGCAATTACATATCAATTCTGGAGAACGTGATGTTGCCTGCTGTGGCAGCAAGATTTGGCGATGATCAGATCATGTTCCAACAAGATCGCTCGTCTATTCATATGGCACGTGTGGTTAAGAGGCGGGTCGACGACCATAGTAATATTACTGTAACGGAATGGCCACCTAAAGGAGCTGACACGAATCCCATTGAGAATATCTGGGCAGAAATGGTCAGAGTAATACGAGAAAAGGGCAGTCACCGTCGACTCGCCGACAGCTTTCTGATGTGATTCATGACGCTTGGAATGAGTTACTTGAATCTCCTAGTTATGTGGCTCGAGTTGTGGGCTCAATGCCCAACAGACTTCGAGCTGTTGTGGAAGCCAAAGGAGGCTTCACCAATCAGCTGTTTCAAGCTTTGTTTCTTTCTTCTTCGTCTTTTTTTTTTTTTTACTTACAGACGTATATTTTATATAATTTCAAGGAAACGCAGTAAATGGAATGTGGACTGATTTTTGAGGCTTCATTTTGTGACGGCTAAACAGTGCTGCATCATGGGACCCGCTATTTGTCCACATGTGGCTGAACATCAGAGGTGTAAAAAATTTTGAGGTGCCGAAGTTCTCTGGAAGAATAACGTCTTTTAGACAAGGAGATGATTTTTAGTTCATTTCATTTTAACCATTCACACTATGATTTGACATTCTAATCTTTGATTTCATTTTATTATTATGTATCTTTTCTCCAGTGAAAGTCAACGGTAGTAAGTTTCAAGATATGAAGAATAACTGGAAGTTTCTAATTTGTGGAAAGCGTATTTAACAGTTAATATTTTCGACAAATCTGTAGTTATAGGACATATTAAGAAGCGAGTCAAAAATGGCATTGTGGAATGATCAGGTTGGTCTCTAAAGGGTAACGACGATAAAATAGCAAATATGAAACTATGGGTAACAACTATTGTTGATGGTGAGGAGCCATAATCGATATGTCACTTTTCCGTAATTGTATTTCTGAAGTTTATCGTCAATCCTAGGACTGACACCGATACTCTGTTTTACGTAAAGAATACAACCTTCAAAATTTATTTAGCAGCGCAGAATATTAAATCACAGTTTATAGATCAGGAACCTAATCCAACTGCCTTTAATTTTATTTTCACGGATGACATTGAGACAGTAAATAACAAGAGAAATAAGAAAACTCTCAGAATCAATATAGAGAATTCAAGTATCATGTGAATTCAAAAGTTTGCTATAATAGCGATTAATTGCTTTTTACAGACCCCTTCATGCCTACGTTTTCCGTCAGACAGACAATGTTTGAAACTAGGACTAACGAGGTAAACAATTTTTCCACAAATTGTCAAATTGGAAGTCGGAGAGACAGTTACATAAATTACGATGACAACAAACGTTTTTCAAGTAAACTGATCACAGGAGGCATCCAACGCATTTATTGTGAGTTACATGCACAGTATGTAAACTGGCAACGCCACCAACACACAATACCACTAACAAGGGAACATCCCCATCGCACCGCCCTCAGATTTAGTTATAAGTTGATACAGGGGATAGGCCTTGAAAAACTGAACACAGATCAATCGAGAAAACAGGAAGAAGTTGTGTGGAAGTATGAAAAAAATAAGCAAAATATACAAACTGAGTAGTCCATGCGCAAGATAGGCAACATCAAGGATAGGGTGAGCTCAGGAGCGCCGTGATCCCGTGGTTAGCGCACGCAGCTGCGGAACGAGAGGTCCTTCCGTCAAATTTTCCCAGGAGTGAAAAGTTTAATTTTTATTTTCAGACAATTATTATCTGTCCGTCCGTCCGTCCGTCCGATGCGAGGTAACCGCGCCGTAGTATGATGACGCTACACCTAAAAAACATCGAAAGACATGACGTCAGTCGACTATAGCGCACGGAAGAGAGAGTATTCCTGCTAATGAGGCTCCCTGGCTGGCAGTTAACTGTTCGCTACTTTGGACGAGAGTGCATTAAATACGTGCGATGCATTGCGTGGGCAATATGAATCCAGCAAATATAGCTCGTGACTCCAATAACAATGTCAATGAATATTTTCCGAACTGTAAGGCATCGGAAAGTTCCTTAAGGGATCGAACGATTGTCGAACATTTGTATGATTATTTCCTACATTTGTTGAATAACAGTACGTGTGGTGATGATTGTCTGAAAATAAAAAAAATCAAACAACTAACCCGAGGGAAGACTTAAACCAACGACCTCTCGTTCTGCAGCTCCTCACGCTAACCACGCGACCACTGCGCTCCCGTGCTCAAGCTATCCTTGATGTTGCTTATCATGCACACGGACTACTCAGTTTGTTTGGTTTGAATATTTTTTTCATACGTCCACACAACTTCTTCCTGTTTTTCGAATGATCTGTGTTCAGTTTTCAAGGCCTATCCACTGTGTCAACTTATAACTAAATCTGAAGAGGGTGCGATGGGGAGGTTCCCTTGTTAGCTATGAAACAACTGTAGCAAAACGGAGCATCCTCGTTATCCATGTGATGGATAAGACGACTAATTCGCAACATAAATGTCAATGTAAGCATCAGTTTCTGTTGGAACGTGCTTCCCGGACCAAATAACATACATTTCCTACGTCTTCAATGCGAATCATGTAACAAATGTAATTTAAAGGACATAAAAATATCGAGTGAATTTACTAAAATAATTATGAACCACTTGAATTTGCATTCAACAGGCAATGTTCAGAAGTCTGGTGTAGGAGTACTGCATGCTCTAATTCGAAACAACAAAAATCAACAGAGTAACTATTATTGAACGTCATCAGGTCACTCATCGAGCATTCCTATGCAGTACTGTTACTGGTGACGTGTTATGATGCCTTTATCGTTAACTTCCTAAGAAGAAATGAAAGGCTGAGCCCCACCAAAAGACGTAAACTCGAGGAAAGAGTTGCGTGAACATATTATTTTACATCTGATAAATCCAAAAGTGTGTTTTGGGCTACGAATTCTGCCCCCAGGGTGTGTGCAACACAGCTGGAATTTGTTGCCAACAACTGAGACACCTTTCGGTCACAGTGTAAGAATATCGAGCAACAAAACTACATCACCTGTGCTACTGCATGATAACGCACTATGTTGATTTGAGAAACAAAACTATCCAGGAGATTGATAGGAAAGTCGTCTCTCAGGCACATTTGTATTGATAGGGAAGTCCTCTCTCAAGCACTTGTCCCTCTCGTCATATATTTGTAAAATTTTAGCTTTCCCACTCTAGATCGATCAACCGTCAAGGCAATTCATTTCTAGACGAAAATACTTTTAAAACTACTCTGGTTTATTGACATCGTTAGAACAAGTAGGTTTCTACAGGCGTAGAATTTGTAAACAACTTTAGCATTGTCATATCGTTTTAGATATCGTGAAAGAAAATTCTGCTGCTAATTAATTTCTCTTTGATAATTACTGTTGCGTTTAGTAAACTAATGGAAAATGCCATTAAAATATTCACTGTACTAATACAAACTAAAGTCAGCTTAATACAGAAACATCACGACGGCAGTCTATCTTAATAAAGCATTAAGTTTCTGTGAGACAATTGGGCTTATTTTAACACGAATTAGTAGGATATTACAGACTTTACACTTAGAAAAGATCTGTATTTATTTCATTTCCTGTACCATTCGTAAGTGTTATGAAAATGGGGCTTTTCATAGATAAAATTATGTATTCACAACAACAAAAAAATGTCGGCAGAAAACAAAAGTGGCATTATGAATCTGGCAGTACCGTAAGGTTTTCACTCTGACACTAAGAGTTACTGAAAGTAGCAAGAAGAATTTTGCTCGAGCGTTGTCTTACGATTCCCTTATTAAGTTTTTATCTGCCTGCTTGTAGCTGTGCTACAAAAGAATTAAAAATCTGGCTTTCAGCAAGTCTCGAAAGGCGAACAAAAGCAGCTTGCACCTGGTTACTAAGCATGTTACCTGGGGACTGGTTTTTTCTTAAAGCGGGAAGACATCCTTTTGTGGTTCAATTGGCAAATGTCAGTCAGACGTGTGACGTTAGTCTAAGCGTTTCGGTGTGTTGAATTTGTACCAATGATTTTTCTACACGTTTTTTCTGTCCCAAATAGAGTTGAAGTCTCCCATTAGTATTTTCACGTCATCTTGGTGAATTTTGCTCATGGTATTTTCGAGTGTGTTCCAGAATTTTTCAACATTGTCGATGTTTTTCTTATTTTCGATGTTGGTGGGTTCAAATGGTTCAAATGGCTCTGAGCACTATGGGACTTAACTGCTGTGGTCATCAGTCCCCTAGAACTTAGAACTAGTTAAACCTAACTAACCTAAGGACATCGCACACATCCATGCCCGAGGCAGGATGCGAACCTGCGACCGTAGCGGTCGCGCGGTTCCAGACTGTAGCGCCTAGAACCTCTCGAACACTCCGGCCGTCGATGTTGGTGGGGACACGTGCATTGATGAGTGTATATGTTTTACTGGGGCTCTGAATGACCATAGTCATAAGTCGCTTGTTGACGGGCCAGCCGCGGTGGCCGAGCGGTTCTTGGCTCTTCAGTCCGGAACCGCGCGACTGCTACGGTCGCAGGTTCGAATCCAGCCTTGGGCATGAATTTGTGTGATGTCCTTAGATTAGCTAGGTATAAGTAGTTCTAAGTTCTAGGAGACTGATGACCTCCACTGTTAAGTTCCATAGTGCTCAGAGCCATTGGAACCTTTTGATTGTCGATCGGTGTGAATTCTTTGGCAGAGTTGATAGATCGGTGTTCGAGAAATGCAATGCCGAAGATTGGTACGCCTTTCGTTACCTTTTGTTGTATTCTGCTCTTGAAGATGCAATGGTTTCCCTAATACACGGTTTCATTGTCAGTTAGTCGTGGTTCTTGAAGTGCAAGGATGAGAATTTTTTGTCGGTCCATTTCTTTTGTGAAATTATTTAGTTTTCGTGTTTGGATCAAGGTATCGATGTTTACTTTTAAATGCATGTTTTTTGCTTGTAGGGAAATTTACCAGAGATCTTCGATATTCTCTGTCGTGTTAACCTGGACTCCCCAGAATCCGAAAATCCAACTGCCGCCTGTCGACAGCCGGGTTGTGTACCACCTGGGATAAAGTTGACTTTGCTTGCATAGTTTACGTTTGCTTGTGTTTCATTGGTTGTGCTTGGGTGATACCAGGACCGGACAGGACCAGAGGGTGTTGAAGCCTTTGAAAGCAAATATTTTCAGCCAAGCTCATTGAGCTAACACGGTGACCAGAGTAACGGTGATTTTCACTCAGACGTGTCTGGATTTTGCGTTCAACGGATTGAGTAGCCGTTCAGGATTGTGTTAGTATTTGGTTCACCCCTAGTATTTGATTTCCTCGGTACCACCCATATGGGGGAGGGTTTCCACTATCCGCCACACGCGATTATTATTATTATTATTATTATTATTATTGTCATTATGTCTCAGCAAATCCCATATGGTGTATCTTCCCACCACTGAAATAGATGTGTATTGTTCGATTCAGTATTTCCATCACATAAATGTGGTTTATAATTACGTTACATTGCTACTAGTAGACATATTTCTCACTTTTTCTTAGACAGTTGCTACCTGTTACTCCATCATAGGAATTTATGTGCGAAGCATTGTTGAAATACAGACGTTCAAATTATCCGATTTCTGTAATTTCATTTCGATACCAGATCGTTCTAATCGGATTCAGCCAGGTAGTCTTAATGTGGATATCCGACCACGACTGTCATCATATGATAGACTGTGTAAACCACATTCTTTATCGGACTGTTGAATATAGATCACTTATCTATGACAGGACCTGAATTCTTAAACACTGTGGAAAATAATAATCCGATGTGCTTATTACAAATACGTTATTCCAATATAAATATGTGAACTAACGAGATAACAGTTTATTTACAGGAGCAGAACTAATGTTCAAATGTTCAAATGTGTGTGAAATCGTATGGGACTTAACTGCTAAGGTCATCAGTACCTAAGCTTACACACTACTTAACCTAAATCATCCTAAGGACAAACACACACACCCATGCCCGAGGGAGGACTCGAACCTCCGCCGGGATCAGCCACGCAGCTCATGACTGCAGCGCCCCTGACCGCTCGGCTAATCCCGCGCGGCTACTAAAAGTATACTCGTCCACAAAACCCATGTGGACAATTATCTGATAATCGGTCAAGCTTTGCTTTGTCGCAGCTCTTTAGGACAAAAGAATGGACAGCTCCCTGCTTTTTGCGTTTCCGATAGCGCCTACGATAAGAATCTGGTGTCATATTATGTTTCAGAGCCGTAAACTGTTTATTTTTTCACCTCATACTAAAACAAAAGCTATGATATGAGACGAGGAAATGACTTATATGCTTCTCAGGAACTTAAGTTTTTCGCGTTAATTTTCTCACTTCATTCTAAAACAAGGACGTTAATATGAGAAGAGGAAATGAAATATACGCTTCCAAGACATATTATTTCCTTGTGTGCTACTACTGCATACATGAAAGCCCTGCAGTTAATTTTTGTATGTTGGATAAATTTTGATATCACCTCACATTCCTTTGTGAGAAGGTTCCTATTTTCTTAGGATTCAAATAGAGTGGACATTTCATCACTGGTTAATAGTCTCATGACTAATGACATGATACCCGATGCAATTGCTCCATGGCACCTGTGAGTAGAGTCTCACGTTGGTTACTATAAGAACACGCAGGCAGTGATATCCGCTCACTGCAGTCAGAGCCAAGGTGATTTCTTTCTGTTTATGGCGAAGCGTCTGCTGCAGTGTCCACGCTCAGCCAACATAAACAAATCGCGGCGGCATTGGGCAGTGCTGATCGCTGCGCTTGTCGCAGGCCTCGACAACAAGAGCGCACTCTCTGCTAACGATACTATGGAGTTAATACATCTTACTTAACGTAATATGCAGGACGTGGGTTAGGTGAAAATTCAGTTTGTAACTTCCCATCGCATTAACATACTTTACAGTCATATTTGATGCCCGGTTGCCTGTCTGATGTTAATAGTATTGATTCAGATTGTGCATTAACACGAAAACTCACTCACACACACACACACACACACACACACACACACACACACACAGACACACACACACACACACACACACACACGCACACACTCATTGATTCCAGTGAGGGTGACAACTACTGTGTGTTGAACAACACATGCACCAGTCAGTTCCTCAGTTGGCGTCGAGTGGATGAGTTTTTTCAATTACCTTGCATTGCAAGAATTGTATGTAAGAGCCTGAAAGTAAATGGACTTGTATCCTAAAGAGCTGCGACAAAGCAAAGCTTGACCGATTATCAGATAATTGTCCACATGGGTTTTGTGGACGAGTATACTTTTAGTAGCCGCGCGGGATTAGCCGAGCGGTCAGGGGCGCTGCAGTCATGAGCTGCGTGGCTGATCCCGGCGGAGGTTCGAGTCCTCCCTCGGGCATGGGTGTGTGTGTTTGTCCTTAGGATGATTTAGGTTAAGTAGTGTGTAAGCTTAGGTACTGATGACCTTAGCAGTTAAGTCCCATACGATTTCACACACATTTGAACATTTGAACATTAGTTCTGCTCCTGTAAATAAACTGTTATCTCGTTAGTTCACATATTTATATTGGAATAACGTATTTGTAATAAGCACATCGGATTATTATTTTCCACAGTGTTTAAGAATTCAGGTCCTGTCATAGATAAGTGATCTATATTCAACAGTCCGATAAAGAATGTGGTTTACACAGTCTATCATATGATGACAGTCGTGGTCGGATATCCACATTAAGACTACCTGGCTGAATCCGATTAGAACGATCTGGTATCGAAATGAAATTACAGAAATCGGATAATTTGAACGTCTGTATTTCAACAATGCTTCGCACATAAATTCCTATGATGGAGTAACAGGTAGCAACTGTCTAAGAAAAAGTGAGAAATATGTCTACTAGTAGCAATGTAACGTAATTATAAACCACATTTATGTGATGGAAATACTGAATCGAACAATACACATCTATTTCAGTGGTGGGAAGATACACCATATGGGATTTGCTGAGACATAATGACAATAATAATAATAATAATAATAATAATAATCGCGTGTGGCGGATAGTGGAAACCCTCCCCCATATGGGTGGTACCGAGGAAATCAAATACTAGGGGTGAACCAAATACTAACACAATCCTGAACGGCTACTCAATCCGTTGAACGCAAAATCCAGACACGTCTGAGTGAAAATCACCGTTACTCTGGTCACCGTGTTAGCTCAATGAGCTTGGCTGAAAATATTTGCTTTCAAAGGCTTCAACACCCTCTGGTCCTGTCCGGTCCTGGTATCACCCAAGCACAACCAATGAAACACAAGCAAACGTAAACTATGCAAGCAAAGTCAACTTTATCCCAGGTGGTACACAACCCGGCTGTCGACAGGCGGCAGTTGGATTTTCGGATTCTGGGGAGTCCAGGTTAACACGACAGAGAATATCGAAGATCTCTGGTAAATTTCCCTACAAGCAAAAAACATGCATTTAAAAGTAAACATCGATACCTTGATCCAAACACGAAAACTAAATAATTTCACAAAAGAAATGGACCGACAAAAAATTCTCATCCTTGCACTTCAAGAACCACGACTAACTGACAATGAAACCGTGTATTAGGGAAACCATTGCATCTTCAAGAGCAGAATACAACAAAAGGTAACGAAAGGCGTACCAATCTTCGGCATTGCATTTCTCGAACACCGATCTATCAACTCTGCCAAAGAATTCACACCGATCGACAATCAAAAGGTTCCAATGGCTCTGAGCACTATGGAACTTAACAGTGGAGGTCATCAGTCTCCTAGAACTTAGAACTACTTATACCTAGCTAATCTAAGGACATCACACAAATTCATGCCCAAGGCTGGATTCGAACCTGCGACCGTAGCAGTCGCGCGGTTCCGGACTGAAGAGCCAAGAACCGCTCGGCCACCGCGGCTGGCCCGTCAACAAGCGACTTATGACTATGGTCATTCAGAGTCCCAGTAAAACATATACACTCATCAATGCACGTGTCCCCACCAACATCGACGGCCGGAGTGTTCGAGAGGTTCTAGGCGCTACAGTCTGGAACCGCGCGACCGCTACGGTCGCAGGTTCGTATCCTGCCTCGGGCATGGATGTGTGCGATGTCCTTAGGTTAGTTAGGTTTAACTAGTTCTAAGTTCTAGGGGACTGATGACTACAGCAGTTAAGTCCCATAGTGCTCAGAGCCATTTGAACCATTTGAACCCACCAACATCGAAAATAAGAAAAACATCGACAATGTTGAAAAATTCTGGAACACACTCGAAAATACCATGAGCAAAATTCACCAAGATGACGTGAAAATACTAATGGGAGACTTCAACTCTATTTGGGACAGAAAAAACGTGTAGAAAAATCATTGGTACAAATTCAACACACCGAAACGCTTAGACTAACGTCACACGTCTGACTGACATTTGCCAATTGAACCACAAAAGGATGTCTTCCCGCTTTAAGAAAAAACCAGTCCCCAGGTAACATGCTTAGTAACCAGGTGCAAGCTGCTTTTGTTCGCCTTTCGAGACTTGCTGAAAGCCAGATTTTTAATTCTTTTGTAGCACAGCTACAAGCAGGCAGATAAAAACTTAATAAGGGAATCGTAAGACAACGCTCGAGCAAAATTCTTCTTGCTACTTTCAGTAACTCTTAGTGTCAGAGTGAAAACCTTACGGTACTGCCAGATTCATAATGCCACTTTTGTTTTCTGCCGACATTTTTTTGTTGTTGTGAATACATAATTTTATCTATGAAAAGCCCCATTTTCATAACACTTACGAATGGTACAGGAAATGAAATAAATACAGATCTTTTCTAAGTGTAAAGTCTGTAATATCCTACTAATTCGTGTTAAAATAAGCCCAATTGTCTCACAGAAACTTAATGCTTTATTAAGATAGACTGCCGTCGTGATGTTTCTTATTAAGCTGACTTTAGTTTGTATTAGTACAGTGAATATTTTAATTGCATTTTCCATTAGTTTACTAAACGCAACAGTAATTATCAAAGAGAAATTAATTAGCAGCAGAATTTTCTTTCACGATATCTAAAACGATATGACAATGCTAAAGTTGTTTACAAATTCTACGCCTGTAGAAACCTACTTGTTCTAACGATGTCAATAAACCAGAGTAGTTTTAAAAGTATTTTCGTCTAGAAATGAATTGCCTTGACGGTTGATCGATCTAGAGTGGGAAAGCTAAAATTTTACAAATATATGACGAGAGGGACAAGTGCTTGAGAGAGGACTTCCCTATCAATACAAATGTGCCTGAGAGACGACTTTCCTATCAATCTCCTGGATAGTTTTGTTTCTCAAATCAACATAGTGCGTTATCATGCAGTAGCACAGGTGAAGTAGTTTTGTTGCTCGATTTTCTTACACTGTGACCGAAAGGTGACTCAGTTGTTGGCAACAAATTCCAGCTGTGTTGCACACACCCTGGGGGCAGAATTCGTAGCCCAAAACACACTTTTGGATTTATCAGATGTAAAATAATATGTTCACGCAACTCTCTCCTCGAGTTTACGTCTTTTGGTGGGGCTCAGCCTTTCATTTCTTCTTAGGAAGTTAACGATAAAGGCATCATAACACGTCACCAGTAACAGTACTGCATAGGAATGCTCGATGAGTGACCTGATGACGTTCAATAATAGTTACTCTGTTGATTTTTGTTGTTTCGAATTAGAGCATGCAGTACTCCTACACCAGACTTCTGAACATTGCCTGTTGAATGCAAATTCAAGTGGTTCATAATTATTTTAGTAAATTCACTCGATATTTTTATGTCCTTTAAATTACATTTGCTACATGATTCGCATTGAAGACGTAGGAAATGTATGTTATTTGGTCCGGGAAGCACGTTCCAACAGAAACTGATGCTTACATTGACATTTATGTTGCGAATTAGTCGTCTTATCCATCACATGGATAACGAGGATGCTCCGTTTTGCTACAGTTGTTTCATAGCTAACAAGGGAACCTTCCCATCGCACCCTCCTCAGATTTAGTTATAAGTTGACACAGTGGATAGGCCTTGAAAACTGAACACAGATCATTCGAAAAACAGGAAGAAGTTGTGTGGACGTATGAAAAAAATATTCAAACCAAACAAACTGAGTAGTCCGTGTGCATGATAAGCAACATCAAGGATAGCTTGAGCACGGGAGCGCAGTGGTCGCGTGGTTAGCGTGAGGAGCTGCAGAACGAGAGGTCGTTGGTTTAAGTCTTCCCTCGGGTTAGTTGTTTGATTTTTTTTATTTTCAGACAATCATCACCACACGTACTGTTATTCAACAAATGTAGGAAATAATCATACAAATGTTCGACAATCGTTCGATCCCTTAAGGAACTTTCCGATGCCTTACAGTTCGGAAAATATTCATTGACATTGTTATTGGAGTCACGAGCTATATTTACTGGATTCATATTGCCCACGCAATGCATCGCACGTATTTAATGCACTCTCGTCCAAAGTAGCGAACAGTTAACTGCCAGCCAGGGAGCCTCATGAGCAGGAATACTCTCTCTTCCGTGCGCTATAGTCGACTGACGTCATGTCTTTCGATGTTTTTTAGGTGTAGCGTCATCATACTACGGCGCGGTTACCTCGCATCGGACAGACGGACGGACAGATAATAATTGTCTGAAAATAAAAATTAAACTTTTCACTCCTGGGAAAATTTGACGGAAGGACCTCTCGTTCCGCAGCTGCGTGCGCTAACCACGGGATCACGGCGCTCCTGAGCTCACCCTATCCTTGATGTTGCCTATCTTGCGCATGGACTACTCAGTTTGTATATTTTGCTTATTTTTTTCATACTTCCACACAACTTCTTCCTGTTTTCTCGATTGATCTGTGTTCAGTTTTTCAAGGCCTATCCCCTGTATCAACTTATAACTAAATCTGAGGGCGGTGCGATGGGGATGTTCCCTTGTTAGTGGTATTGTGTGTTGGTGGCGTTGCCAGTTTACATACTGTGCATGTAACTCACAATAAATGCGTTGGATTCCTCCTGTGATCAGTTTACTTGAAAAACGTTTGTTGTCATCGTAATTTGTGTAACTGTCTCTCCGACTTCCAATTTGACAATTTGTGGAAAAATTGTTTACCTCGTTAGTCCTAGTTTCAAACATTGTCTGTCTGACGGAAAACGTAGGCATGAAGGGGTCTGTAAAAAGCAATTAATCGCTATTATAGCAAACTTTTGAATTCACATGATACTTGAATTCTCTATATTGATTCTGAGAGTTTTGTTATTTCTCTTGTTATTTACTGTCCCAAAGTCATCCGTGAGAATAAAATTAAAGGCAGTTGGATTAGGTTCGTGATCTATAAACTGTGATTTAATATTCTGCGCTGCTAAATAAATTTTGAAGGTTGTATTCTTTACGTAAAACAGAGTATCGATGTCAGTCCTAGGATTGACGATAAACTTCAGAAATACAATTACGGAAAAGTGACATATCGATTACGGCTACTCACCATCAACAATAGTTGTTACCCATTGTTTAGTATTTGCTATTTTACCGTCGTTACCCTTTAGAGGCCAACCTGATCTTTCCACAGTGCCATTTTTACTTGCTTCTTAATATGTCCTATAACTACAGATTTGTTGAAAATATGAACTGTTAAATACGCTATTCCACAAATTAAAAACTTCCAGTTATTCTTCATATCTTGAAACTTACTACCGTTGACTTTCACTGAAGGAAAGATACGTAATAATAAAATGAAATCAAAGATTAGAATGTCGAAGCATAGTGTGAATGGTTAAAATGAAATGAATTAAAAATCATCTTATTGTCTAAAACACTTTACTCTTCCAGAGAACTTCGGTACCTCTCAAAATTTTTTCAGCTCTGATGTTTAGCCACATGTGGAAAAATAGCGGGTCTCATGATGCAGCACTGTTTAGCCGTCACAAAATAAAGCCTCAAAAATCAGTAAATAAAACTATTCTTGTACAGTTGCTCCGAATCGCATATACCAACCGCCCTTTGCTGCGACAACTACTCAAAGTCTATTGGGTATTTGATTTTGTTCTGCTTTTTCGGGCCTCCTTACCTCTCCTTCTAGCCCAACCTTTGTTCTGCAATTACGTCTTCATCGGGGAGCTTCTCCTCAACATTTTTATTTTGTGCTGAACTGTTTTGTACCCTTCTTGCATACACACGTGTGTCACGTATTTTATAGAGACTGAATGAATATATAAGGTGAGTATTTCTTCTCTTATCAAATTAAATATTACATATCTTGCTGTGAATTAATTTGTTTGTCCCCATTCCACTTATTGCGTTTCCTTGAAATTATATAAAACATAAGTCTGTAAAAAAAAAATCGCGTATAGCCTCCTTTGGCTTCCACAACAGCTGGAAGTCTGTTGGGCATTGAGCCCACAACTCGAGCCACAGAACTAGGAGATTCAAGTAACTCATTCCAAGCTTCATGAATTTGCTGATTTGTCGTGCGTTGACAGATGGGTGGTTCTCACTGAAACGGCGTATCTGCTGATCCTGAGCTTGCGTTGTTTTGCGGCGACGGCCATGAGGCCTCCCATTCAAGTTACCACTCTCTTCCTTTCGTCTGATCCACCTGGCTACCGTCGACTTGTGAAGACCCATAGTTCTCGCTATGTCGGCATTTGAAGATCCCTCTGCATGGAGTATTATAGCGCCCTTGTCTGCCTCAGCCAGATGGGCCATTTAGCGTTGACTGAATGATTCGTCGCGGTTAATATTGGCTGCGGAAACAGCGCTGGCAGGAAACAGACTGCCTCCTCCAAGATGGCAGCCGCAACGCAGTGGCCAAGTATGTGTAACACGGAAATCGATGGCATAAAAGACAGATCGCAAGCCCGTGCCCGTGTCATTACATAGTGGAGCAACTTAGAATCTCTAATTTTTCTCAGAAGTGACTGGTCCACTCTTGTCATGTCTTATCCTGATAAATATTACATGAAATGAAATGTTTACGTTTTGCATATGCGGCAGGCCTGAGGCAAGAAACATTTCTGAAATATCTGAGGCAACCTGAAGAACACTTCGTGAATATTATCTGTAGAAGGTTGCCTTATAAGAAGGAAAACGTGTTTATCCCCGCTCGCCGTGTTTCCAGGTGGCGCAGTTTATTCGGAGGCATACATAATTCTCGCCGGGCGTAAGAAGCGACTCGACGAGCGAGGGGAACTCGCCAAATGTCATAGGCTGATTGTCCCGAAACTTTGCTCAGTGAAGGAGAGGACAAAATAAGCGAACATGTGTTTCGGCTTATCTGCAGACACTCGACCGTTTCCGAGAAAACGACGGTCAAAGTTATCAACGCGCTGTTGCTCTAGTGTAGATACCTTCTGCAGCCGAGAACGCAATTGAAGCGGTGGCTACCGTCGTTCCTTCTTAACACTGATTCCCGTGTTCGATACCATATTGGGTTTTTTAATTATTTTATTTTCCTGCCTCTCTATCAGAATTATCTACGAATGTTTTTTTCTAAGTTATGTTGAAATAATGTTGTCATTATTCGCCAATTAACTTTATGTGTAATTAATGAATTAAAAAGTAATAAACGAATGAGACAAGCTGATCTAACATCATCTGGGCTGCCTCATGTATCGTTATAACCAAATATTTTATAAATGTTAATCTACATTCAGATCCGATGATGGCACCTTTAGTGTGTTGAAACCGGTTATCCAGTAAACAATATTTAAGCGATCTTGGCTTCTGAATTATTTCTACAACAGAGTGATCGCCCCACTACGCACTGTGTGTTCCCTTTTTAACTTATTTCTTTAAACAGTAAATTAACTGACGAATAACGACAACAGTGTTTCAACATAAATTGGAATAAACATTCGTAGATAATTCAGAGAGTGAGGGGAAAAAAAAGGAAAAACCGGGTTTCGAACTCGCAGCGCAAAGTTCAGAAATCGCTATGGTAGCCGCAGAGCCATCGCTCCAGTTGAATGCTTACCCGCTAAGAGGTGTCTACACTATAGTAACAGCGCATTGAAAACTTTGACCGTCGTTTTCTCAGAAGCGGTAGAGTGTAAGCAGATAAGCCGAGACACGTGTTCGCTTATTTTGTCCCCGCTTTCACTGAGCGAAGTTTCAGCAAGATCGGGGTATTTCCTCGGGAACACAGGAAGAAACCATAGTAATAATGTAATTCAAGGCTCGCAAGAAAAGATTTAAGTGGTCCTTTTTCCCGCACACTGTTAATGAGTGGGACGGTAGAGAAATAACCCTAACCTTCTGCCAGGCACGTAAGTCCGGATTGCCAAGAAATCCTGTTGATGTAGTCATGTAGATGTAACGACGAAATTATGTTTTAATTACGACATGTGACTTTCATTTGATTTAAACTTCGATGTTGTTTGCTGTTTCAAAATGGTTCAAATGCCTCTGAGCACTATGGGACTCCACTGCTGTGGTCATAAGTCCCCTAGAACTTAGAACTACTTAAACCTAACTAACCTAAGGACATCACACACATCCATGCCCCAGGCAGGATTCGAACCAGCGACCGTAGCAGTCGCACGGTTCCGGACTGCGCGCCTAGAACCGCGAGACCACCGCGGCCGGCTCGTTTGTTGTTTATTTACTTTTTGTTCAATAGTTTCAGGCATATACAAACACCTAGGCGCGTTAAATTGATATTGAAATAAAGTGTCATGCGTGGACCAATAACAATAAATTCCCACCTACTTGTTATAGTACTGCAGTATCTGCCAGCGTCTTCAGAAGTGGATATCGCATACGAAGTTCCTAGGGTGTTTGTAATGGATATTGCAGACGACTTCGACAAAGTTTGAATGTAGCTTCGTAAAAGTTCCGTGAGCAAACGATCTGAGTTGCTGGCGAATACAGTTTATCCTCACTAGACAGTATATATTATCATTATACATGAGGTGAGTAGGGTTTCGCCGCGTTGCGGTGGCCGAGCGGTTCCAGGCGCTTCAGTGACGAACCGCACGGCTGCTTCAGTCGCAGGTTGGAATTCTACCTCGGGCATAGATGTCTGTGATGCCCTTAGGCTAGCTAGGTTTAAGTAGTTCTAGGTCTAGGGGCTGATGACCTAAGCAGTTAGGTCGCATAGTTCTTGAAGCCATTTTTTGACCTTTCGCGTAAATTTTCTTTACATAAACCGTCGTATCTTTTGATTGCGTTGACATAGAAGCTCACTTTTTTACACCAGCATGGGACCGGTTACAGCAAGAAGTGCGATACATTTCCGCTTATTATGTCCACCCGTTCTGGAGGTAAACGGGTTTTAAGGGTTGGGTAGACCGATAGACGGTCAAGAAAGTGAGACTAGTAGGGTTCCGTTTTTACCGGTTTAGGTGACGAAATCCTAACAACGAAAACACTGAAGATGAGGGCCGCATAAATAACACCCGCTACTCTTTATTCGAAATGTTCTAGTTGCTGTCGATACATAAGCATATTAGTCGTAGCTACGTTTTCGATCCAAATCACGTTTACAGGAATGCAAATAGAATGTATTTGCCTATACACGTGGTAATTCACATCCCAGTATTAATGCCACCGCGTTTTAGAAGTACGAACATTCTCATTGCTAGCTAGCTTAAGAAACACTTCTGCTAATGAACGTTTTCTGGCTGTGGCGAGTCTAGTGGAGAATTCGAAACAATGCAGAATACGTTTGGCAGCTATGTAGCCGTTTATTTCCTGGGGTGGTGCAGAATTATCCTACAAAATTTACTCTCTAATAACAGTAATTTGTTATTTCGATAAACATCCCGAATGATTGTCACATAAGCGGTGACATAAAGGAAGAAAATTCATGTTTTTGAGTCCAGAAAGCTCTATGCAACAGAAACTGCAGATTTTCATTTCGAAATTGCCTGCTTGTTCATGTCTGGGGTAATAATAGAGGGCTGTTTGCCTAGGTTGTCTGCTAGCATAGTGAAAGGAAGGTCTGGTTTGTTTTCGGTTCTAATCTCTATGGAGGCAGGTAGAATATCAGTAAAGCAATTTTAAGAAATTATCGCGCACCCAATACGTTTTATCGCTACCTTTATTCTGTACTGGCGCCCTGTGCATGTCAATATGACACTCTTGTAGAATTTCATACATGTTTCTGCCTACTTTTTCCGCTTCTGTCAATAATGGAATTGACTTAAGTGTGGCACTGAATGATGTTTAAGTGAATTTCGTTATGAATCTTCACGCATTGCTAAATTTGCACACTTTCATGGTAGGTCAGCAATGGTAATCCAGTATGACTGGTCTGAACGTTGACACAGACCGTTTCGCGGGCGAATGCGGATAATATTTTGCTAATTCGTAACGGTCTGGGGTTCTTTGTCTGTTATCTGGATAAGCTGAAATTCATTTTTATTCGTCCGTTTCATACAAATTAGCGTTTCTTCTTTCAGTTCTGTCTTATGTTTACGTGTTGTATTTAACACACTAATCAGCATTAATATAGTCTTAGAAATTATGGAATACAGTCTAAAAAAGTTCAGATAGTTTGTCAATTTCACGCCTGCGCATAGTATGTTGGTAGCACTTCGTCGCCTTGCCTGTTATGCTGTGTAGCAGACTTTAAAGCCGTGCGGATCAGCATAACGAAAAGGCGAGGGGTCTCGCTCGTTTTGTCCACGACTGTACATTGTTACATATTTCATGGTTGCTAGCTTTTCAAATTAGTACAAACAGGTATTTATTAACGGGTATTTTTACTTTGTCTTCGCGTAATATAATGAAAAAAGTTCGTTTATCCTCATGAGATATTTAATTTTTTTCGTTATCGTGGTCAGTTGCATTTCCCACGTAAACAGTAGCTATTGTCTTTAGACAGTTAGCTTGGTTTGCTTCCTGTTATTACTCCAGTACTTTATACAAGCTATTCCGCTTCTTCTATTCCATGTTACTACATCATTTGTTTGGGTTGCATTAAATTTCCTTTCGTCATTACTTTTTAGCTCACGTGGTTACAGTGTACTTTCGTTTTGCTTTACATACTTATCTATAACATTACAAAATTAATAATTCTTCAGACAATTACTAAATAAAACCTTCTTACGGCTAACATAACCTTTCTTGGTATAACATAAATACATTGAAGTCCAATACACCTTCTTCTTACATCTTAACACTACTTTTGAATCATTTTCGTTAAGACTATTTACATGACATTTTTTCTTAACAGCCGTAACAAATAGTCTTGGCTGACTAGCTGATTGGTAAAAATTGTCGAAAAAAAGAAAGTAAGCCGATGGTAAAAGACTTTAATTCTTTTCCATTCTTCGGATATGGACATCTGTTAATCGCATCCATTTTTTTAGGATTTGGTTTTATCCCTTCAGGAGTAATTGTATATCCAAGGAATTTTAGTTTTTTACGTGCGAACTTGGATTTGATCAAATTTACAGTAACTCTGTACTCTAAAAATCTTGCGAAAACTCTTCTTAATAAATCCAGGTGTTCCTCCCAGGTTTCAGAAGCAATTAACAAAACATCCACATTTAAAGTAACTTTATTGAAAAGGTCTCTGCCAAGTGCAGTGTCCAATGCAGATATAAAAACACCACCACTTATATTCAATCCAAATGGCATGAATTTGAACTGGTAACTCCGGCCTAGAAAAACGAATGCAGTATATTTTCTAGATTATTTCGATATTCTCGTTTGCCAATATGAGCTACACATATCCAAGGGAGTTAACAAACGAGCACCATAAAATTACTGTATCAATTCCTCTAAGTTTTCGGGTCTGATTTGTACAGGTATAATGATCTTGTTTATCTCTCTTGCGTCTACGCCAATCTGATGTCACCGTTGGGTTTAATTACCGCCAAGAGAGGATTACTAAATTCTGAATCTGAGGGCTCAATAATATCCCATTTTAAAATTTTATTGATTTCTTTTCTTACAACCTCTTTCTTTGTCCAAGGTATAGAATAGGATGTACGACAAAATGGTTTATACAGATACGTCTTTATAGAGTATTCAAATCACAACAGGATGTTTACTGAAAACTTGCAAATATTGGTACAATAAGTAGTATATTTCACCCTTTTGGATCGCAGGTAAGCATTCTGACTCCAAAACCTTTTCCGGAAGTGACACTTTACTTATCGTCTCTTCAGAACTTTCTATAAGGTAAGTATCATCTACTGTTTCATAATTGATACCGACATAATTCACCATTTAAGTTCAGACAAAATTGATTGGGAACTATTCTGCCATTTGTCATTGTGGCTGTCAAAATATTACCATTGGAATTAAATACACATTCACCTTCCTTCAAATTAGTGATTGCAGCGGTCTCACCTAAAAAGACCAAGCCCCAAATACATGGTACTGTCATTTTAGGAACAACCAGAAATGTGCTTTCTATTTGAGTTCCCCGTATTGTACCGTCGACACGTACCTGTTTTAAGACTTTTTGCGCTGAACGCGCCAGACACGGTACATCCTGTGACAGGAAATGTGAGCTCTTTTACCCCTCGGTTATTTGTTTTAAAGAGTCCGGCGTCATGACACTAATGGTCGCGCCATTATCAACCAGTACTTCAACATTAACGTTATTTGTGCTTGCTGGAATTATTGCCTGTGAAATTTGTCCGCACTTGTTAAAAACATTAGGTTTTTCTTCAGTTAATTCATCCCTTACATCCATATCATTATTATACCTTATTACATTTAATTCAAAATGATGCTTGCCCTCCTCCTCCTTTCCAGTCATCATAGGAAGGCATTCGGTGACCGGTTCTAGTTTAATCTCTCCTGCTGGGTCATTGGTGGTGGTTCATGTGCTTCCATGATCCCAGTATGGTCCGAGTTACGATGTCTATCATGTCACATATTTGATGCTCCATCGCCCATTGGTATTGGTGTATATTTTCCATCGTCCCAACCAATATTATGCTTCTTATCTTCCCATGGTCGAATACAATTAGGATCATCCTCCTGATACATGTTACGCTTATTGGTATTACCACTATGCACGTTCACGTCTCCATATCGACGTTTACGATTCGGCTTTATTGCACTATCTCAATTTACTTGGTTAACAGTACCTCCATAGTTACTTTTAGCACAGTAAGTATCTCTTTTATATTGATTATAATCATTATTCTTATTGTAACCATAGGACTGAGATTGCCCTCGATCTTGTGACGTGTGTTGTGACATTCTTTTCCGTATTATTATTCTTTCTTTCTTTTCTCAGACATTATTATTATTATTTCTTCTTTCTCTTCTCAGACGTTATGTCTGGTCAAAAATGGAAAGTGACGCGGACCTTGATCAAGCGTGACTTCCTTTTAACTGTACGGTATATGTTACATTGCATTTAGGAACTTTCGGGTAATTGAACATGTATCAATAATTACAGATTTCTGTAGTTGTATATAAACGTTTGGAATGTAGCTGTATTGCGTTGATATACTGGTGGATATTGTGTGGTATGACTCCTGTAGTTGATAGTATAATTGGTATGATGTCAACTTGATCCTGATGCCACATGTCTTTGACTTCCTTAGCCAGTTGGATGTATTTTTCAATTTTTTCTCCTGTTTTCTTCTGTATATTTGTTGTATTGGGTATGGATATTTCGATTAGTTGTGTTAATCTCTTCTTTTTATTGGTGAGTATGATGTCATGTTTGTTATGTGGTGTTGTTTTATCTGTTATAATGGTTCTGTTCCAGTATAATTTGTATTCATCATTCTCCAGTACGTTTTGTTGTTCATACTTGTATGTGGGAACGTGTTGTTTCATTAGTTTATGTTGTATGGCAAGTTGTTGATGTATTATTTTTGCTACATTGTCATGTCTTCTGGGGTATTCTGTATTTGCTAGTATTGTACATCCGCTTGTGATGTGATCTACCGTTTCTATTTGTTGTTTGCAAAGTCTGCATTTATCTGTTGTGGTATTGGGATCTTTAATAATATTCTTGTTGTAATATCTGGTGTTTATTGTTTGATCCTGTATTGCAATCGTGAATCCTTCCGTCTCACTGAATATATTGCCTTTTCTTAGCCATGTGTTGGATGCGTCTTGATCGATGTGTGGCTGTGTTAGATGATACACGTGCTTGCCATGTAGTGTTTTCTTTTTCCAATTTACTTTCGTCGTATCTGTTGATGTTATGTGATCTAAAGGGTTGTAGAAGTGGTTATGAAATTGCAATGGTGTAGCCGATGTATTTATATGTGTGATTGCTTTGTGTATTTTGCTAGTTTCTGCTCGTTCTATAAAGAATTTTCTTAAATTGTCTACCTGTCTGTAATGTAGGTTTTTTATGTCGATAAATCCCCTTCCTCCTTCCTTTCTTCTTAATGTGAATCTTTCTGTTGCTGAATGTATGTGATGTGTTCTATATTTGTGGCATTGTGGTCGTGTAAGTGTATTGAGTGCTTCTAGATCTGTTACTCCATTTCACTACTCCAAATGAGCAGGTCAATATTGGTATAGCGTAAGTATTTATAGCTTTTGTCTTGTTTCTTGCTGCCAATTCTGTTTTCAGTATTTTTGTTAGTCTTTGTCTATATTTTTCTTTTAGTTCTTCTTTAATATTTGTATTATCTATTCCTATTTTTTGTCTGTATCCTAGATATTTATAGGCATCTGTTTTTTCCATGGCTTCTATGCAGTCGCTGTGGTTATCCAATATGTAATCATCTTGTTTAGTGTGTTTTCCCTTGACTATGCTATTTTTCTTACATTTGTCTGTTCCAAAAGCCATATTTATATCATTGCTGAATACTTCTGTTATCTTTAGTAATTGGTTGAGTTGTTGATTTGTTGCTGCCAGTAGTTATAGATCATCCATGTATAGCAAATGCGTGATTTTGTGTTGGTATGTTCCAGTAATATTGTATCCATAATTTGTATTATTTAGCATGTTGGATAGTGGGTTCAGAGCAAGGCAGCACCAGACAGGACTTAATGAGTCTCCTTGGTATATTCCACGCTTAATCTGTATTGGCTGTGATGTGATATTATTTGAATTTGTTTGGATATTAAGTGTGGTTTTCCAATTTTTCATTACTATGTTTAGGAACTGTATCAATTTAGGATCTACTTTGTATATTTACAATATTTGTAGTAACCATGAGTGGGGTACACTATCAAAAGCTTTTCGGTAATCAATGTATGCGTAGTGTAGCGACCTTTGTTTAGTTTTAGCTTGATATGTCACCTCTGCATCTATTATTAATTGCTCTTTACATCCTTGTGCTCCTTTGCAACAGTCTTTTTGTTCTTCATTTATAATTTTGTCCTGTGTTGTATGTGTCATTAATTTCTGTGTAATGACTGAAGTTAATATTTTGTATATTGCTGGTAGGCATGTTATGGGGCGATATTTTGCTGGGTTTGCTGTGTCTGCTTGATCTTTAGGTTTCAGATAAGTTATTCCATGTGTAAGTGTATCAGGGAATGTGTATGGCCTATTCTTTTCCCGGGCCTCCACGGGATATTATTATTATTATTATTATTATTATTATTATTATCATTATCATCATCATCATAATAATAATAATAGGATTTCGCTTGCTTCTGCAGCCCACAATGCTGCTTCTCCTGTAATTTTGGATACTATAAATTGAAGTCTGTCATGCTCCGATCAACTGTGCGGAAATATTCTTTTGAAATTATTGATAAAAATTTTCGGGTGGAGATTATTCTTTTCAGTGGAGAATTTTGGAAATAGCCTACTTTTGAAAATACTATTCTCCACCTTTAAGGAAGAGACATATCCTCGCTGACCAAAAGCATCATATTTTTCCCAAATGAATCATCGGCATCCCACTGTAGATTTCCATAACAGTTACATTTCGGATCACCACAAACTCTGTTGTTTTTCGACTTCCTCTCTGAACGTTCGTCCTCAGTTAACAAATTCTGTGACGATTTTCGTTCTAACTCCCATAGTTTATGATTGGTTTCCTTTTGGCGTTTAGGGAACTCATCAACTATTTTATCTTTAATTAGCTGAAATTCGCTAGTGAATAGCTTACATAATTCATCACACTACTTTAGTGTTCATTGGTAGCTTCTTTTTGATGGGGTTCAATAGGAGTCTTGACCCTATCTGCAATTTGGTTTTTCTTTTCTTCTGCCCGTTCAGATAGATCTTCGTCAAGCCTTTTAGTTCGATCTACTAAATATTTGTCGATCCCCTTACGAGCATCCGACTCAAACTCTGCCTTTGTTTCGAAAGGTCTTCTACCTGTGCGTTAGCATTGAAATAACTACTTTCACACTTTACCATCCTATCACAGCTCTTCGAAACTATTTCATATTTGTTTTCTACATCAGTGATTTTTTTCATTAATTTATTCTGTTGATTTCCTAAGGTGTCAGAAAACTTTTAAGTCCAGTTCTCTAAATTTCGCATTTAACTGGGTCTCTCAGTCGGCTTTTAATTCTTTCTTAGCATTTTCCAATTTCTGGTCAAAGGTATTAAGTTTACTTACTAACGAATCCATTTTACCTTCCAACGAACCAAATTTGGCCGCAAATTTTTCGTTTAATTTTTTATTGACCTTTAATTATTTGTTATCCTCTTCTAGCGAACTAAGTCTTCCATTTATCAAACCCATTTGAGTATTTATTGATACTGACATATCGAACATTTTTTGATTAATATTTCCAATTTTTGGATCAGCTGGCCGCTCTACTTCCGAAACCTCGATATCTTTACGTTTCTCCACATTGCTTATCCTACAGGCCATTCTACTGATAGCTCTAAATCAATAACAGTATGATCATCTGTACATGTTTACTGTTCCATACTAGGCTCATTGGAGACATCACCCATATCATCATCACTTTCCTACATCTACATACATACTCCGCAATCAACCATACGGTGCGTGGCGGAGGGTACCTCGTACCACAACTAGCACTTCTCTCCCTGTTCCACTCCCAAACAGAACGAGGGAAGAATGACTGCCTATATGCCTCTGTACGAGCCCTAATCTCTCTTATCTTTGTGGTCTTTCCGCGAAACGTAAGTTGGCGGCAGTAAATTTGTACTGTAGTCAGCCTCAAATTCTGGTTCTCTAAATTTCCTCAGTAGCGATTCGCGAAAAGAACGCCTCCTCTAGAGACTCCCACCCGAGTTCCTGAAGCATTTCCGTAACACTCGTGTGATGATCAAACCTACCAGTAACAAATCTAGCAGCCCGCCTCTGAATTGCTTCTATGTCCTCCCTCAATCCGACCTGATAGGGATCCCAAATGCTCGAGCTGTACTCAAGAATGGGTCGTATTAGTGTTTTATAAGCGGTCTCCTTTACAGATGAACCACATCTTCCCAAAATTCTACCAATGAACTGAAGACGACTATCCGCCTTCCACACAACTGCCATTACAAGCTTTTCCCACTTCATATCGCTCTGCAATGTTACGCCCAAATATTTAATTGACATGGCTGTGTCAAGCGCTACGCTACTAATGGGGTATTCAAACATTACAGGATTCTTTTTCCTATTCATCTGCCTTAATTTACATTTATCTATATTTAGAGTTAGCTGCCATTCTTTACACCAGTCACAAATGCTGTCCAAGTCGTTTTGTATCCTCCTAAAGTCACTCAACGACGACACCTTCCCGTACACTACAGCATCATCAGCAAACAGCCGCACATTGCTATCCACCCAATCCGAAAGATCATTTATGTAGATAGAAAACAACAGCGGCCCTACCACACTTCCCTGAGGCACTCCATATGATACCCTCACCTCCGATGAACACTCACCATCGAGGACAACGTACTGGGTTCTATTACTTAAGAAGTCTTCGGGCCACTCACATACTTGGGAACCAATCCCATATGCTCGTACCTTAGTTAGGAGTCTGCAGTGGGGCACCGAGTCAAACGCTTTCCGGAAGTCAAGGAATCTGGCATCCGTCTGATACCCTTCATCCATGGTTCGCAAGATATCATGTGAAAAAAGGGCGAGTTGCGTTTCGCAGGAGCGATGCTTTCTAAAGCCGTGCTGATGCATGGACAGCAACGTCTCTGTCTCAAGGAAATTCATTATATTCGAACTGAGAATATGTTCGAGAATCCTGCAACAAACCGATGTTAAGGATATTGGTCTGTAATTTTGAGAATCCGTCCTTCTACCCTTCTTATATAGAGGCGTCACCAGCGCATTTTTCCAGTCGCTCGGGACTTTACGTTGGGCAAGAGATTCGCGATAAATGCAAGCTAAGTAAGGAGCCAATGCAGTAGAGTACTCTCTGTAAAACCGAACTGGAATCCCATCAGGACCTGGCGATTTATTTACTTTCAACCTATTCAGCTACTTCACAACTCCAGGGATGTCTTATCACTATGACCTCCATACGGGAATCTGTACGAGACTCAAACGTCGGTATGTTTGTACGATCCTCCTGCGTGAAAGATTTCTCAAATGCTAAATTTAAAATTTCAGCTTTCGTTTTGCTGTCTTCCATTACCAGGCCAGACTGATCAGTGAGTGACTAGATGGAAGCCTTCGACCCGCTTACCGATTATACGTAAGACCAGAATTTCCTTGGGTTTTCAGTAAGATCTTTTGCTAAGGTATGACGGTGGTAGTGGTTGAACGCTTCGCGCATCGCTCTTTTTACAGCAGCACGAATCTCTTACTAACTTTTGCCTGTCCTCATTCTCCCGATCTTTCTTGTACCGCGAGTGCAACTGCCTTTGATTCCTGAGCATTCTCCGAATTTCGCTGTTAAACCACGGTGGGTCTTTTCCGTCCGTAACCCACTTTTTCGGCACATACTTGTGCAATGCGTGATTTACAATGTGTTTAAAATTTGCCCATAATTCTTCCACGTCCATCGTACGGGAAGTAAATGAAGTCGATTCATTTACTAAGTGGGATGCTAACAACTGCTTATCTGCTCTTTCTAGTAAGAATACTCTCCTAGCCTTCTTGATCGACTTTTTAACTTTCGTAACCATAGTCGTAATGACAACATCATGATCACTAATCCCTGCCTCAACACTGACACCGTCGATCAGGTCTGGTCAGTTCGTGGCTACCAGATCTAAATTATTTCCATTACGCGTTGGCTGTCGATTTAGCTGCTCAAGACAGTTTTCGGATAATGTGTTCAAAAGTAATTCACACAACGGCTTGTCTGTACCACTTCCAATGAATCCATAGACATCCCAGTCTATACTAGGTAGGTTGAAGTCGCTTCCGACTAATATAGCATGATCCGGGTACTTCTGCGATACAGAATGTAGACTCCCTTTGAATGATTCTAGAACTGTCGCGGTGGAACCTGGTGGCCGGTAATAACGCCCCACAATTAACTTTATTTCCCTTAGCCCTGTTAAACGTGTCTAGATAACTTCACAATCACACTCTACTTCGACCTCAGTAGACACAATATTTTTGTCAACTGCATTGAAGACACCACCTCCTACGGTGTCTAATCTGTCTTTCCGATACACGTTCCAACCCTCACTAAATATATCAGACCTTCCTATCTTAGGGTTCAGCCAGGTCTCAGTCCTGAGAATAATTTGCGCGCCACACGCTTCCTGGAGGGCAGTAAATTCAGGAACTTTATTCCGAACACTCTGAAAATTTACTGCTAATACCTTGATAGCAGAAGTGTCTTTACACTGAGCGCGTCCTGATTTCCCTGCCTGCACGTCGACTGGTGAGTGTTCATCAGGACACCTCGCACTACTGCCTAGCCTAAAAAAACCCCATGTGCACGCCACACGCCACGTATACCGTTTGTATATGTATATGTGTACGTGTATGTCGTCGCTGTCGTCTCTTCTTTCCCTCGTCGATATCAGAGCATGAGAAATGTTTATGTTTGTGTTTACCTATTTGTTGTTGACAACAAACAACTATACGGCCACGGTACCACCTGATTCCAGAACACCTAGCGTAATATAGTATAAAGATAGTGGGTTTCGATGCAGCGTTATTTAACTGTGATTTTATTCTTCACTTAATCTTTGAGACTCTAAGAACCAGCTACTCTTAATCAGGCCCAAAACTCTACTCGTAACGAGAGCACTTACGACCAGTCTGTCACAATATTAATAATACGTAAGTCTATACACCACTACAAGAAAATATCACTGATCGTGAAATAACAAAATATACGAATAAACTTCTTGGTATATTTCTTTTTTTCAATCAAATGTTTATTTCGCACCCACAAATCATTCACACTTCGATGTAGAGTGTAAATCTGTGCATGAAAAATAGTACACTGTTTCTGCTGATAACCACGTATGTGCTTTTGGGTTGCTTCGATCAACAGGATTTATATTGTATTTTGAAATTGATCTTTCTATCCAAACTTACGTTCTCCACAATGGCCATCAAAATTGGAATAACCATCAAATATTCTACCCTTTGGCGATAGTTAAGAATTCGCGTAAATTGTATTTTCGCGAGTTTAAAGCAAACCATCGGCAGCGCGAAAAACAATCTTGATACCGCGACACACTCGCGACGCTTACTAGCCTGTCACGAAATCGACCTGCATACATCTACAATCAATTCCAAGGTCATAATTCGCCCCACGCGATTGTGTGCAATTGAACTTCGTCAAATCAATTATTTCTCGAATCTTAATCACTGATCCCGACAGTGACCGTTCATAAACGCACAATTAACACACTTTTTTTCCTAAGAGTAAATGAATGACGTCACTTCATCTGTATAGTTACTAAAATATTATTCCAAATTACCTCAAACCTTTATCGTCATTATATTTCAACGGTAATCAGAAAAATATGATTTATTATCGGAAAGTAAAACATAACAGATAGCAGATCGCGCGTAACTAAATGACAGCTTTGCAGAGCGTCGGGACTTACTCACGCAAAACTATACAAAGAAATGCCCGAAATCTCAATTTGTCCATACCAACTGGCAGATACAAATAAGATATTCAAGACTTCATAGATCAGTCCCGACCTGTAATGTTATAGTGAGGCTGCCTACCTCCAGAGGTGTGCTCATACCATCAGTGGCAAATACGCAAATCTCTCCACAAAGTACCTGAACGTGAACATGAAGCAGTTGTAATGTAATGCCATCCTCTATGACTGACAAATAGACACCGAGCTAACGGTAGCAGCTAACAATCCTGATGCCACTGTACTTCAACTAGGTAAAATATTGTGCCTCTCAATCCACATCTCAGTCCAGTGCCATAGGAAACGTAATCAAGTAATGCGGCACGGAAGAAAATGAAATATGATGGCCGTTAGCACCAATATACTTTCGGAGATGATCTCTAAAGATTTTTTAAAGCTCTCTTAAACGTATCACAAAAGCGTGGCATCCACTTCTTTAGTAATCTACTCCTTTATCTCTGGTTGAGTGTGACATTTAAACACCTTTTCCTTTAGACATCTCCAAAAAAAGAAGTCACAAATGCTCAAATGTGGTGACCACACAGGCAACACCACTTCACTCCTCAAAGAGACCCGCAAACATTTTTCTCAAAACGTTAAAAGAATTTTTCGCATCTGAGCTGTAGCTCCATCCTGTTGGAACCACAAGTCCCCAAATCCCTCTTCTTCAACAATCTCTTCCATTCTAGGCTGCTGAAAGTTTTGCAACACTGTAGCATAATGTCCAGAACTTACTGTCATTGTCACACATTCCTCCTCAAAGAAGCAAGGGCTTATCACACCCAATTGTTATACGGCACACGGCACTGTTAGCCTAGGGGACCATTGCAGCTTTTCGTGAATAATTCGGAGGTCATTTTCAGCTCTGTATAAAAAATTTTATTTGTTCGTAATCCCACCGACGTGAAAATGTGCGTTGTCGCTATGGAAGAAAGCAGCCCCCGAAGGGATCTGTTGAGAGTATTGGTCTCTCAGATTCCTGTGGTGCACAGTCTGCTGGGCCCTATTCTTCAACCGTCATTATTCTGAAGGGGTCGAAATTGAAATTGTAATGCAGAATTCTCTCGAACTGCAGTTATCTGAAATTCCCAATGCAACAGAATGCCTTAGAGCAGGACATCCTGGCGATTGCTCAACTGCGGCTTTCATCAAATTCACATTTTCTGGTTTTCTGACAGATCTGTGTCAGCCATGTGTATCTCTTCTTATTATACTACCTGTTTCCTCCACCTGTCAAACCCAGTACCGAGCTGTGTTCGCATTAAAAATGGCAATGTTATGCAGAATGTCAAACTGTCTTGATCACAGATCTACTGTTTTCAAACTACACACGAACGGTAAAACCCCAATGTGTTCCAGTTGAAACGTTGTCAGCTGCTGAAATGGGGTAACCGAAGGAACAAAGGGACACTGTGTACAGTAGTGATGGGCAGGAAATCGCGTATGTTAGAAATCACAGTGATTGAGAAGTCACAGATATCACAATAACAACTTTACAAATTCTAACTGCGATTTCAGTCACAGGTTAGCAGTCGCAAGTAGCATTTCACATTCAACGCCGTGAGCCATCTGTTGGCCGAATTCCGTACTGCTTTCTGCGATTTCAGTGACAAGTCGCGGCTATATAGAAGTCGCAAGTAGCAACTTAAAAGCGCAGTTAACAGTGCCCTCTGTTGGCCAAAGTTCGTACTACGCTCATCTCTGCGACACGCTGTCTAGCCCAACTGCGATTTCTGTGACAAGTCGCAACTACCAACTAAAAAGCGCAGTTAACATGTGCCATCTGTTGACCGACGTACGTACTTTGTTATGAGAGCCTTGTGCCTCACGAGATCGATGTGCTGTATGTGTGCATCCGAAGGGCTTATTTCAATAATGGTACATGTCCATTTTTGTTTATTTTGAGATACAGAGTCGTAATGTTAAATGAGCGCTAGAAAATCTGCAGTTGAGATACCAGAAATATTCAAGCATATGGCTTCTTGCTAGAGATGAACCTTTATTCATGTTTGTTTGGATAATTAATTTCAGAAGCATTATAGACAGAAAAGTGGAGGTAATGGACTTGTACCACTATTGAAATAAGTACTTCATATTATATGACGACATGAACATTCAGCATCAGTTACGGTTGGTCAAACACAGCTGTGGCTCTGAATGTATTATGTTAATAAGAGGCAACATTGCCTTTTTCTCCTGAAAATATCACGTAACGTAACAAATGTGTTTGATTCTGCTTCCAATATGACAGTTTTGGTTAATACTCCACATGCCTACAGGACTTTGCAATGTTTACACAGCAGAACTCAGACATCTGTATAAGTGTAGTGAAATGAAAACAGTAGTATTGAGTCATACGAATGCCTCACTTTTGTTCCGACACAGTTCAAGACTCGGGAGAAAAGTTTTACACCTGGTGTTCTACATGGCAACTTCACACACAAGAACTTTCTGCCGACACTACTACCACCTACATAAGTAAGCTTTTCCTGTGTTACTTTCAAGTACTGCACTTAAACTATTCCTGATTTAACTGGAAGATCTGTACTTCCCACTTTCATATCAACAGCCTCAAAATGCATATTCTAGACTTCGCGGTATGTTACAAGTCAGTGTCACACCAAGATTGTGTAGAAAGGGGGGGGGGGGGCGGCGGCGGCATGTCACTCTCCAACAAGTGTTTACCAATAAATAAGTGGCAGAATATTACGGGTATAGGACGGCTTAACATGTGGAAAATGACATTTTCATTATTCACTCACTATATTTAACATTTATTATTCCTTTAAAATCGCACAACTACTTCAATAAAACACAGTTTAATCACTCATCTACACACTTATTTCACAATTATGTCACTTTTAAACTGCAAATCCTCTAAGAGCTGTCTTGAATCTTCACGAGTCTCTCCCAACAGCCTTGATGTGGATAGATACGTACAGCAACCAGTAATCAGAATCAGAACTGTGTCTGCAAATTCACAAGGATTATTAGACAATTTTTGCTGTCACTAATTACAAGCAATATAATTGACAGAGTAGATTGCTAATATTTTCTGCAATGAAAGCTACTCAATGGGATATATTTCACATTTGCAAGAACGATCTTACTGAAGTAATTAAGTCCATCGAAACGCTTAGAAACCATCCTCTCGTCTGACGAAACCGGTCTAAAGACGCAGTGGCAATTTCTCCAGATCTGTTGACAATGATATTTTGAGTTATCACTTTACTGAGTGACTGAAATGTAGTTCGGGTACCTGTGAACACGTAAGTGTGTGTCCAGTGCACGGTCTCGTGAGTGTTGAAAAACGGAGCTGAAAAATACTTTAAAGAATCTGAAGGGCAAAACATATTCAGCAGTGATCTTTCACACGTAGATGGTACTTTCATGCTTAAAAAACTGACAGAGAAATGCATCGAAAGAGGGCTAGCAATCCATTTAACATTCGTAAACCCAGAAAAGGCACACAAGGAATAACAGTGTCTTAAGACTAATTGATTTACAGCTTTATCTTGTGGATGCACCAGAACAACGAAAATTAGTAATGTGCTGTCAGTATAATTCCAGATTAGCAAAGGTTTGTTAATTGGCTCCTGTTCTTTAAAACTGGTGTGCAGTGTTCATTACATTTGTGGGGAAGTTACTGTCACTGGTAGTTGATAAACTGTACTCTCTCCTATGAGGATTGGGGTTTAAAAGTGAATTCGAGGAAAACTGAGCATGTTATTGTAAATGGTGATAAACAGTCTGTGAATTTTAGTACTGTGTGTTTTTCTCTCTTTTTTTAAAATAATTAGATGAACGGAAAGTAAGTAGAAGATATTAAAATAAGATTGGACAAGGGAAACATGTTATTTGAGAATTAGAATCAGTCCTTTGGTGTAATAAAATCACTAAGAAAACTAAAAAGATTATATGTAAACAACAATAAAAAGCATATGTCACAAGTCAAAAGTCTGGTAAATAAGAAAGAAAGAAAGAAAGGGAAAGATCGACTCCTGTCTGCGAAAATAAATTGCAGGAGATAAACAGAGGTCTTGACTTAAAACCACATCAGAAATATAGACTTCACTAATTGTATTGGTTGTGGATGATGAGCTGCAACTGTAATTTACATTAGTGATTTATGTGGATTTAGTCAGTGTCATTACCACGACCATAGTGTAGAACTGCACGTGGTTCAACATATAATATTCCTCTGACTTCACCATATTGTGATGAGCCTGCCGTGGCTCGAAAAGTAGTTAATGATAAAATAAATGTGTATAAAAGTACGATAAAGTGACTGGTTGCATATAGTACCCATATAAACCACAAGGAAATGAAAAATTGAAAAAATGATCGAACTGGAAGAAAATATAATTGAAGCTATTGATAAAAAGGAGGACTTACTATGGTACAGTCACGTAGAATGAATAGAGGTGAATCCCAGTGGGATGAACGAAATTCAAGGTAAACCACATAGAAGATGGATAACAGATATCAAGGTAGCTATGGACTCTCAAAGAAGGGGAATGGGAAGCTTGTAAGCTATGCAGATTGAGAAGTGAGAAACAGCATCAACTGTAAGTGACACACCAATGTGTGTAATGTGGTATGTTAGTGTTCTGCCCATATGTTGTGTATAGTACTGTAGCATCACTTAAGTTACCAGGCCTATTCCTGAGACAGCTGGAAGTAACCTGTACCTGACAGTGTAATCTCCTCTGTGAGAAGTGGAGATGGAAAATAAAGAACAGTGACTAGATGCAAAAGCTCTTAACCCATTTAAAGAAACACTTGCCAACAAAGTTCAAAACTGAAGTCCCTGGGCAAAATTTCTGATGCCTTCCTGATGAAAACTGTAATCTGTTTGTGATGGTCTGTCTCCAACTTGTCTTTAACATATTCTGGAAAAGTCATCTAAAATTGGGAACAAGAGTTGAAAATTCAAAACCAATATAGTAATAATAATAATTTATTGTGGCTCAGTGACATAGTTTTAGTGAGTTGCAAGTCCCTAACCTACCGAGTACACACGCCAGGGAAAGGCAAATTACAGTTTTACTGGGAATCCAAACCACATGTTGTTCCGGAAGAATCTTCATATCATTGTGAGATGAAAGCTAGATTAAAGGCAGACTGAAATATTTCTGTCGTTCGAGCAGTATTCATTCTTATGATGTCTCAGTTTCGAGGCAAGCACTTTATCACTATATTACCAGACCTGACACTACTACGGTCTAACAGATGGAAAACTTCAAAAAATGTGCTAAACAAGTTGGTTTGCAAATATCCTTAGTAAAAATTCTACATGGAAACATTGACTACGCAGTATTGTCAAGTCAAGGCAGTCCCATACTCCAAGGGCTTAGGTGAGGCCCTTGAACCTAATGGGGGAGAAAAATAGCACATTGGATTTGCCTTTGGGAGAGTGAAGGTGGCCTACAGAAGAAATCACGGCATCTACCAAAAAAAAAAAAAAAAGTCCATCCACACATACTAAAATATGGTCAAATCAGAAGATATGTTTCCAATGACAATCACACATTTCACATAAAAACATACGTAGAAAGTGTCCTGCAAAATTGTGAGAGAGATTCTCAGTCCAAAGGACACAGAAGATGGGTACAGGCTAAAATCTTGGAAAACAACGGAAAAATTACAAAAACTTGCAGCAGACACGAAAAAGAAGACTGAAGACTCAAAGGAATAATACATGAGGGCTGTTCAATAAAGAATGATCATTTTTTTGACATCATACCTTTACTCATCCTCATAATTTTGATGGTCCTTCTCAAAGTAGTGTCCCATGAATGTAATGCACTTGTCGCAGCATTTCTGCCAGTCTTCAAATACATTCTACAGACCATTTTTGAGATGTCTTTCAAAATCGCCTCGGGGCAGCCTTCACCACCGCTTCTGATGATTGATAATGCCTCCCACGGAGGCGTTTCTTCATGTTAGGGAATAGAAAATAGTCAAGAGGGGCTAAATCCAGACTACAGGGAGGGTGACGGATGCACTTCACATTGATTTTTGCGAGATATTCAGCAACAGCATTCGCAATATACCGCGCATCCAGCCTGCTTCACCGAAATGTGGTCTGTTGCACTTGATATGCACTTGCAGTGTTTTCCCAGGGTGTATGCGACCCGAGAAATCCTGGAATTTTTTCATCGGCGAGAAAACCGGGAAAAACCTGGAAATTTTTCGGAATTCCGCGAATTTTTCATTGTTTTAGCTTTCAGTTAAATTTTTGTAATTTTGACTGGTAAGAATTGATTCTCTAGCAAAGAATGTTACTCTATCCTGCTACTGGAGAATGATAGTGCAGGAATAAAATATAAACGAAAGGAAAAAGAAATGAAACTTCAGTGGCAAAGGAAATGCGCCATTTACAACAAAACACCTTGCACGCTTGTGCAAGCAGCAAAAATATGTCAAAGGAAGTAGGGCGAAGACTATGTAATACTTCGTAACTATAAACTGCTTGCTATGAGTAGAGCTCCTGTAGAAGCCTTAGCTATGAGCGTGACGTCACAACTGGTCACATTAGAATGAGATTTTCACTCTGCAGCGGAGTGTGCGCTGATATGAAACTTCCTGGCAGATTAAAACTGTGTGCCCAACCGAGACTCGAACTCGGGACCTTTGCCTTTCGCGGGCAAGTGCTCTACCAACTGAGCTACCGAAGGCTGTGGCTGTGGCTGTGGCTGTGGCTAAGCCATGTCTCCGCAATATCCTTTCTTTCAGGACTGCTAGTTCTGCATGGTTCGCAGGAGAGCTTCTGTAAAGTTTGGAAGGTAGGAGACGAGGTACTGGCAGAAGTAAAGCTGTGAGTACCGGGCGTGGGTCGTGCTTCGGTAGCTCAGTTGGTAGAGCACTTGCCCGCGGAAGGCAAAGGTCCCGAGTTCGAGTCTCGGTCGGGCACACAGTTTTAATCTGCCAGCCAGGAAGTTTCTGGTCACATTAGGTTCGTTTGACCAGTTGCCAGCGGGCTCACACGCATCCGCAGTTGACTTGTGTATGACAGTACCTGCTTCCGCTTCCCGCTACTTGAAGTGTGGCTGTTAGCTGTATCGGCAGTAGCAGCAAGCAGCCAGATGCAAACGAGAAAAAGTTTTCTCGTGCGCTGTAGCTGCCAGATTCGCGCATGCGCAGAGTTGTCTGAGTTGTAGTGGGGAGGGGGTTAGTCTCCACATGACCCGTATTTGCGTTAAGTGATTTCGCTGTTACCTCTTCGTTTCCAGATCCCACGTGAAATGAAAACAAAACGGATTTCTGTGGCCGGGAGCTATCAAGTGAATTAAAATACATTCACATAATTACGGAGAGCAAAAATATATTATTAGTTTCAGTTTTCTGATTTTATTTTATTTCCAAGTTATTGACGGCCAAGCATTATTCGCCTTGCAAAACAATGAAGTTATTTTTGCAAGTTTGCTAAAGAAATTTGTAGTTCCAATAGTTTGCTGAATTTAAAGTGCACGTTATCATCTTCTGCCATGTATGGCATTAAGCCATAAGAAAGAACCAAAAATGAGATCGTACAATATTGGTACTCCAAGATAATTTACATCCCAAAAACCACACTGAAAAGATGGGACCTACTTCATTGTGAATCTGGAAAAAACCAATGTGCACTTCAAGCCGAATTATTCGTTTTAGTATGGTGTACGAAATTTCGATGCTCTTTGAGTAGCCTCTGATGTCCTGTTTCTTGTATGGTGTAATGTAAGCTCTCTTAGTGCTTTATACATACGAATATGCGGGCTTCCTACACCACTGCAGTTGCGCACGCGCAATAATGCCATTTTTCTAGCGCTCTCTGGCAACAGCTAAATCGAACCTATTTCTGACAGTCTCCGGATAGTATTGCGAACGGTGGTTCGAAAAACGTTACTTTCAAAGTAAATTTCTTTTTACGCAAGATGAATTATGTTACATGTGAGGAAGTGCGATGAATTTCTAAATCACAGAGCGTTTAAAACTGAACACTGTGAGGACCAGCCACTTACAAGAATTTCGAGCCCAGTAGACCAGACATTTATGTAATAATTTTAAATTTACTGGCACATTTGTTTGATGTTTCTTAAAGTATAACACATGAAAAAAGACAATATTACATGTGAAAGCTTGGCTTCTTTTGTAGCTTGTTAATCTGAGAGACCAATATTATATGTGAAAGCTTAGCTTTTCTTGTAGCTGTACTATATACGAGGGCCGTTCAGAAAGTAACCTCCGGTTGATTTAAAAAAATACACCAAGTTAAATAAAAATATTTTAATATATACATCTTACAACTACATCTTTGCACTATTTTTCTACATAGTCTCCATAGCGATTGAGGCACTTATCGTATCTCTTCACAAGCTTTGAAATTCCTTCTGCATAAAAATCACCCGCTTGTGCCTGGAGCCAGCCTGTGACCGCATCTTTGAGCTCTTCGTCGTCACTATCTCGTACAAGAGAGTCTTATAAATCTGTGGAAAACCAGTAGACAACTCCGACATTGAGAAACGTCGATTTTCACGAACTTTTGCATCAACTGTCCGAACAAGTTCGTCAGTCACCAATGATGGTCTACCACTCCTCTCTTCATCATGAACGTTTTCTCGTCCACTTTTAAATAAACGTACCCATTCATGGACAACTCCTTCACTCATAACTCTTGGTCCGTACACGGCACAAAGCTCACGATGAATAGCTGCTGCAGAATATCCTTTGGCTGTAAAAAACCTTATGACAGCACGCACTTCACATTTGGCGGGGTTTTCTATTGCAGCACACATTTCAAACTGCCACAAAAACTAAACTAGCGCAGGTACGACGTTCACTCGACCACGGCTTGATGCCGACTAACCTGTTGAGTGCGTGAACGCACAGATGGCGTCGCTACTCCCCCCACAACCCGCACTGTGACCAATCGGAGGTTACTTTCTGAACTGCCCTCGTATATTAATGTAAACCGTTAACTTTTCCTCTTTGTGTGTTCGCGCTACGGAACAGTGATCTTGCTATTGGCTGACTATAACACGTGTCCTACGCTGTGAATATCTGCTGTTATCGGCTGGCGAGATCATGTGGCATGAGATACGACTGGCTTACAAAAGGACATCGCAATCTCGATTTCAACGCTCCGGAAACTAATGCGCTGTGTTTGATGCAATTCAAATTTATACTTTCGTAATACGAAAATATACAGCGTATATGTTGCTGCACATCAAAGGTCTTTCCGAAACTTATCTCCTTTTTTATCATTAAAAGTCTTTCCAAAACTTCTCTGCCCCGTCTTCTCTCTCTCCTTTTTTTTCCGGGAAGTTCTATGCCAGTGTATAAAACATTAACCATTCAAGGGATTGATAAGTTTTACAGTTCGGAGGGAAAAAATCTACGGAACACCTACTGTTGCTTAGCACGGAAAAAGTGTATTTTCGCCCTGGAAAAAGCATATTTTTTAAATGGGATATCCGGGAATTTTTTTTCCTTGTTCCCGTATACACCCAGTTTCAGGACATCCCTGTAGTATTGTCCAGTTACTGTTTATTTATTTATTTATTTATGCATTTATTTTACCTGGTAAGATTAGGGCCTTCAGGTCCTCTCTTACACCTAACCAGGCATACTCAGATTCAACAAATTTCAGTTTCTACAGAACATTAAGGGCATATAACATGTTATACAGTGTTAATGTTAAAGAAAAATATAGAGATTATAAAAGTAGTACAATGATAATCATAACAATCAAAAAATAATTATAACAATCAAGAATAATAATAATAATAATAGTAATGACTATGTATATGAAAGTAAACATATTTTTCTTTTATGATTGTCAGTCCTATTGCTAGTTGGGAATTTTCTCGTTATATTCGTGCAGCTTGTGAGTTATTCTCATCAAGCAGAGACATAAGACGATAGAATGGGGTGAAAGAGGTATAGACGAGGTAGATAGGTTAGAGAAAGAGAAATAGAATGGTAAAATTCGAAGCTATGATGGAGAGGAGAAAGAAAGAGATGAGAGGGGCACAACAATGGTGGCTATACCGTCCCTAATATGTAAGTCTTGAGTTCCCTCTGGAATGTTGAGTGGTTCTGGATAAGACGCAGATCACAGGGGAGCGCGTTCCATATTCGTATGGCTGAGATGGAGAATGACACGGAGAAAGATTTTGTGTTATGTAAAGGTACAGCCAAGATGCTAGACGTATCCGATCAGGTATTGCGGTTGTGGAATGATGATAGGTGTTTAATGTGAGAACATAAGTAGGGGGCACCAGTGGGTAAGAAATCGATGAAGTAAGCACATCGTGTGGAGATCGCGTGCCTTATGTGGGCGTATCCAACCTAGCTGGGATTATGAAGGACTGATATGATCATACAACCGTATATTGCATACGTATCTAACGCAAGCATTCATCACTAGCTCGAGGCATCTCGAATTTTCACTATTTGTGCCGTGTTCAACTACATCACAGTAGTAAAGATTAGGCAAGACTAGTGTTTGGACTAATTTTTGTTTCACATGGGTTGGAAATATTTTTCTAAATTTTTGAATTGCATGTAGGGAGGAGAGCGATTTCCGGCAAGCTGTGACTGTTTGTTCTTCCCAGTTTAGGTGTTCATCCAAGATTATTCCAAGGTCTTTTACTGTTTTTTGGTATGGTAGTTGGGTACCATTGAAGAGTATTTGAGGGACTGTTTCGCGAAAGTACCGGCTGATTAACTTTGAATGAGATATAAGTATGACCTGTTGTTGTACAACATGCTGATAAACCATTCCATGAATATCAAAGATTGAGATGACCATAAGTTTCCCAGCAGAGGCAACCACTTTTGCTTTTTGGGGGGGTTGGTAATGAAGATTTCCACACTGAGCTTTGCTGTTTGCTCTCGGGATCAAAATGATGTAGCCAAGTTTCATCAACAGTGGTTACATTTGAAAGAAACTCCGGATCTTCCTCTAACATCAATTTTATGAAGACCTGCAAGCGAATTTCCTTTTGTTCAGGAATCAACAGTCTTGGAACCCATCGCGTACAAACACGTCGTCATCTGTAATTTTTCTGTCATCAACGTGTGGTAGGCACCCAATGAAATGTTCAGTATTTCAGAAAGTGGTCTTAAGGTACTTCGTCGATCCTGTCTCACAGTGACAGCAGCGGTGTTGTTTCCTTCCATAAGAGCAGTAACTGGAGCGCCAGGCCCACCTTCCTTTGATTGTCTCCCCTCTTTAAACATTTTAAACCATCTTCGAGCTGTGCTGTAGGGAAGAACAGACTCTCCATAGGCCTCCTCTGACATTGTATAGGCCTCAGCTGAAGATTTGTTGAGACGAAATCAGAATTTCAAAGCCGCATATTGTTCCTCGCGTGTTACCTCCATTGCAGCGGTAGGCGATACTTAACATGTCCGACCCTGCCTGCCTCTCACAGGCAGGAATCGGGAGTCCCTACAGTGAAACTACTTCGGCGTGTTTGTTGCACATTAAGCTAACAGAATATCATAAGATTAAATTTTAGCGTGAGAAATTATGACCATAAAAAAATTATGATAATTCTTTATTGAACAGCCCTTGTACTTACCCACAAAATTTCAGCATGCACAGAATGATGAACAATTACACCCTGAAATTCAAAAAGGATGTAGAAACAGCCTATATAAATTCCTTGAAAGGCAGAGAGAAAATCATACAGCCAAAAAATTAACAGGTTGCAAGTGCAGCTTGGGAATTAAACTATGAAGTACGGTAAATGGAAACAAAATGGACTGTTGAAAGAAAAAATTCATGGAAAAAAATAAGACGTCCACAAGAAATACAGAAAATTAAATAATGATGCTTTGTGTGATCTAATAGGATTTGATCACACCTATAAAAATAGTAATAATAACAATAATAATAACTGATTGAAGTCAACAATGAAAGCATCTCAAAGTACAAGAAACCAAGACACTATACCAGAAAGCTGCACTCTAATGTTGGACTGACAACCTATGGAACGAGTGCAATTTTTTGAGGAAATCGAAGGTGAAACAGATAAAGAAAGCACCTGGTCCTGGCTGGCCAGCAGAACCATGAATGAGGAAAATTGAAGGACTTATTTTTGCTGCAGAAAACCAAGTTATCAGTAGTACAGCCATCAAAGCCAGAATCAAGAAAAGTGAAGACTGCAAAGGAGCTGAGGAAACAATTCACCACATCTTGAGCTGATGCAAAAAGACCGCTCAGGACAATTATGAGCAGAGACACAATGCTGTAGTACAAATAATCCACTGGAAATTATGCCAAAGTTACCTTCTGCCTGTAGTAAGGACCAAACGCTGAAAAAGTTCTCAAAAACAGAAATAACAACTTACTGTGGTACTTTCAACCTCAGATCGGATGTCAGAACATGTGATACACCAAACGTCACAATTTTGGAGCAAAAATAACTGCAGATCGTGGACATTTCCACCTCCAGTGACAGCAGAATCAGTGAGAAAAGAATTGAAAAACTTATAAGACCCGAGGACTCGAAAACTGAGCTACAGTGACTGTGGTGTAAACTGGTGAAAGTAGTCCCAGCAGCTCATGGAACACTTCAAGCAGTGCCACAAGCTCTGAGTGGGCACTGGAAAAATAAGGGTCTCGAAAAACTATCCATCCCAACTACATAAAACCACTTTACTAGGATTTCCACAAATTACCCACTAATATATTGTGCAGTTGGACTAGTTATACAATTAAAAATCTAACATAGTGAACTCATTTGTTGTGTCTACTGTTAATAACGATGATGATGATAGTAATAATAATATATACATAATATAACATGGCACTTTCGAAATAGGAGCAGAGGAATATGTGGAAGTTGAATGAACTCATCTCGGTACAGATTTTTTTTCTTTTGCCAACCTCATCTATGAGACTGCCAGCAACAGCCCATGTTTTTAGGTGGTGAACACACATTTAGGCTCCTGGCAGCCTCAGCCAAAAGTGCCAAGTTATATTGTGGGTACAGTAGGAGGACTGCAAACCCCAGGTTTCACCTTTTCCAGCAGCAGTTCGAAGACTTGCTGACGAAGAGGGGAAAGTTGCCACCACCTTACTGGGGGCCGCGCGTCCTCAGTGTCCGGGCCCCGGAAGACTCGCCCGTGGCTGACCGACTTCCGAGCGGACACACGGATCTGTACGCTGCGGGCCCACCTCTGAACAGCTACGCGGCCCCGTGCCCTGCGGACCCACCTCCGGAAGGCTACGCGGCTCCACCGCCACCCCCCGACTACTGGGACGCCAGGCCGCACCGACTGCCCAAGACGTACCACTGCCCCTTGTGCGTACGGTGGTTCACCAGCGTGCCGCACCTCAGGCGCCACTACAACACTGCCCTCCACAAGCGCCTCGCCGTGGAGAAGGGGCAGCCTGCTGTGCCCTACTGCAGTGAGTATCTGCCGGGCACGCTGCTGGGAGTGTGACGATTTTGACAGTCGAGTAAAAAACTGGACCGTGTCCGATTTTACCATTTTTGATTTGGGTGTTGCTACTTTTAGCTGACACACACATTTGTCGCAGAAAGATGGGACTGCTGCAGCATTACCTTGTCTAACTAATTAATTAGGACAAGATACAGAACATTCCTGCCATGACACTGTGTCGGACACACTGATGACACGAGTTATTCTTTGTCAATTGTTGCGAGTGGAGGGCTGTGCTGAGTGTGCTATCAGATAATAATTTTTTCATCTGAAGAAACAACCTCCTGACATCTACGGAGGTAACTGGAGCAAATTGAAAACATTAAGCAGTGGTAGGGTCCATTTCTACTGCAATATAATTTTCACCTTGTAGCTTTTCTGTCAACGTCAGGATTTTTTAAGACACCATTTTACACTTTTCCCTAACTAGTGAACCTCATTTCCCTCGCATACTCTCCAATCTTTGCACGACACCATCTGTAATTTTCACTGGCTTTGTCAGAGGCTACCTCGTTTGTCAAAGCTGACAGTTCACTCGTGGCAGGAAACTGAACTCTGCCACAATGAGAGTTAGCCATTTCTCACTTCTGACGATTCAGAAAGTTTTTTACCTGCTGCAGCTGAATATGATTCATCATTCAGACCAATAACCAGCTTAGTTATGCTTGGGTAATTTGAAGTGCCATCCCAGAAAACAACCGTCAGCACTGTGGCGGTTAGTTACTTTGGAGGAGGCTGAATGGATATTACAACACACACAGAATATTAGATCAAAATATATTTCAATTTATTATAGCTTGAATTAGATGAAATACTCAGTTTTCAAACAATCCATCTATGTGTACTGTTTGTGTCCCTGAACACTAATGTATTTCTCGATACAGTTCAGGATAATAGTCTCTTCTGTCCATGTACAGTTGACTGTAATCTTTGCTACACGGTTCTGTCCGATACAATTCTCGTGCTGCTGTCTCTGTAGTGAGACAGTGCTGTCATTTTTGGCGACAATTGCAGAGTGGGCGAGCGAAGCTCTTCTCCGGCAAGAGTGGTGTGCAGAATCTTTCGAGGCCGTGAGTACGCTGACGTCTGTCATTCATTGCCGTGTCTGGTAGCAACTGTGCTTAGTTGAGGTTCTGTCATGAGGTACCTACTTTGTCACAGCACCTTGTTCTTCAGAGAGCACCACATCGAGTGTAGTAGTCTCCTTCTGAAATCCATGTTCCCCATCTTGTGATGCTAAATTGAGGGGGCGGAGCTATAACTGGCAATATGTCTTTAAATTTCTGAATATTTGATGATTCTTTCAAAAAGATCTGCTCAGTACTGGAAATTAATTTGTCAACATCCAAAAATGAGCTTTGTATCTCTTCTCGCTTTCACGCTGTCAAAACCCATGTGCTATGCAGGTCCCATGAAGTGCCACTTTTAAAATTGTGGCAGTCTTTTTTATATAAGGTGCAGCATATGATGTGAAAAATAATATATTGTTGTATATCTAAAAACAAAGATGATGTGACTTACCGAACGAAAGTGCTGGCAGGTCGATAGACACACAAACAAACACAAACACACACACAAAATTCAAGCTTTCGCAACAAACTGTTGCCTCATCAGGAAAGAGGGGAAGGAGAGGGAAAGACGAAAGGATGTGGGTTTTAAGGGAGAGGGCAAGGAGTCATTCCAATCCCGTGAGCGTAAAGACTTACCTTAGGGGGGAAAAAGGACAGGTATACACTCGCGCACACACACACATATCCATCCACACATATACAGACACAAGCAGACATATTTAAAGACAAAGAGTTTGGGCAGAAATGTCAGTCCAGGCGGAAGTGAAGAGGCAAAGATGATGTTGAGTGACAGGTGAGGTATGAGTGGCGGCAACTTGAAATTAGCGGAGGTTGAGGCCTGGTGGGTAACGGGAAGAGAGGATATATTGAAGAGCAAGTTCCCATCTCCGGAGTTCGGATAGGTAGGTGTTGGTGGGAAGTATCCAGATAACCCGGACGGTGTAACACTGTGCCAAGATGTGCTGGCCGTGCACCAAGGCATGTTTAGCCACAGGGTGATCCTCATTACCAACAAACACTGTCTGCCTGTGTCCATTCATGCGAATGGACAGTTTGTTGCTGGTCATTCCCACATAGAATGCATCACAGTGTAGGCAGGTCAGTTAGTAAATCACGTGGGTGCTTTCACATGTGGCTCTGCCTTTGATCGTGTACACCTTCCGGGTTACAGGACTGGAGTAGGTGGTGGTGGGAGGGTGCATGGGACAGGTTTTACACCGGGGGCGGTTACAAGGATAGGAGCCAGAGGGTAGGGAAGGTGGTTTGGGGATTTCATAGGGATGAACTAACAGGTTACGAAGGTTAGGTGGACGGCGGAAAGACACTCTTGGTGGAGTGGGGAGGATTTCATGAAGGATGGATCTCATTTCAGGGCAGGATTTGAGGAAGTCGTATCCCTGCTGGAGAGCCACATTCAGAGTCTGGTCCAGTCCTGGAACGTATCCTGTCACAAGTGGGGCACTTTTGTGGTTCTTCTGTGGGGGATTCTGGGTTCGAGGGGATGAGGAAGTGGCTCTGGTTATTTGCTTCTGTACCAGGTTGGGAGGGTAGCTGCGAGATGCGAAAGGTGTTGTCAGGTTGTTGGTGTAATGGTTCAGGGATTCCGGACTGGAGCAGATTCGTTTGCCACGAAGACCTAGGCTGTAGGGAAGGGACCGTTTGATGTGGAATGGGTGGCAGCTGTCATAATGCAGGTACTGTTGCTTGTTGGTGGGTTTGATGTGGACGGACGTGTGAAGCTGGCCATTGGACAGGTGGAGGTCAACGTCAAGGAAAGTGGCATGGAATTTGGAGTAGGACCAGGTGAATCTGATGGAACCAAAGGAGTTGAGGTTGGAGAGGAAATTCTGAAGTTCTTCTTCACTGTGAGTCCAGATCATGAAGATGTCATCAATAAATCTGTACCAAACTTTGGGTTGGCAGGCCTGGGTAACCAAGAAGGCTTCCTCTAAGCGACCCATGAATAGGTTGGCGTACGAGGGGGCCATCCTGGTACCCATGGCAAACTTTGTATGTGGTGTTGTCTGAAAGCTGACGCAGTCCCTCAGCCACATACTCCCGACGATCAAGTACCACGGTCGTGGAACCATTGTCCGCCGGAAGAATGACGATGGATCGGGCAACCTTCAGATCACGAATAGCCTGGGCTTCAGCAGTGGTGATGGTGGGAGTAGGATTAAGGGTTTTTAAGAAGGATTGAGATGCAAGGCTGGAAGTCAGAAATTCCTGGAAGGTTTGGAGAGGGTGATTTTGAGGAAGAGGAGGTGGGTCCTGCTTCGACGGAGGACGGAACTGTTCCAGGCAGGGTTCAATTTGGATGGTGTCTTGGGGAGTTGGATCATTAGGAGTAGGATTAGGATCATTTTTCTTCGTGGCAAAGTGATATTTCCAGCAGAGAGTACGAGTGTAGGACAGTAAATCTTTGACGAGGGCTGTTTGGTTGAATCTGGGAGTGGGGCTGAAGGTGAGGCCTTTGGATAGGACAGAGGTTTCGGATTGGGAGAGAGGTTTGGAGGAAAGGTTAACTACTGAATTAGGGCGTTGTGGTTCCAGGTTGTGTTGATTGGAATTTTGAGGTTTTGGAGGGAGTGGAGCTGGAAGTGGGAGATTGAGTAGATGGGAGAGACTGGGTTGGTGTGCAATGAGAGGAGGTTGAGGTTTGCTGGAAAGGTTGTGAAGGGTGAGTGAGTTGCCTTTCCGGAAGTGGGAAACCAGGAGATTGGATAGTTTTTTGAGGTGGAGGGTGGCATGCTGTTCTAATTTACGGTTGGCCTGTAGGAGGATGCTCTGAACAGTCGGTGTGGATGTGGGAGAGGAAAGATTAAGGACTTTTATTAAGGATGGGAGTTGACGGGTGTGTTCATTGGCTGAGTTGATGTGTAGGTGAAGGATTAGGTGGGTGAGGGCAATGGATTGTTCAGTTTGGAACTGGTATAGGGACTGATGAAAAGAAGGGTTGCAGCCAGAGATGGGAACTTTAAGTGTGAGGTCTTTGGGGGTAATGCCAAATGTCAGACAAGCCTGAGAAAATAGAATATGGGAGCGTAATCTGGCTAGGGCGAAGGCATGTTTGCGGAGGGAATGTAAATAAAATTTAATGGGGTCGTTGTGGGGGTGTTGTGAGGGTGACATGGTATTAGAAGGTGGAAAGTGTAACATGAGGCTGAAATGAAAATGAAAATAAAAATATATGGGGAGAGATAAAGGTGGACTGGAAAGTAACTGGAGATCTGGTGTGAAAAAAGGTGAGAAGGTGTTGGTTACAGCTGGGCTATGTTGGACTTGGGTTGGTAGACAACGATGTGCACAAAGGTTAGGTGGTTGTGTTGCCGCCAAAACACGTTAAAGGACGGAGAAATTCGGGAAAATTTCGAAAAAACTGTGTGTAATATATTAAAAGGAGTGGTTTTGTGGTGGCAGATTATGAAAATGAGGCTAACAATTGTCTGACGAAGAAATAATGACGTTAAAACCTGTGTGAAGCGGATAAAAATTATCAGTGATGTGGGAAAAATGGAAATGGAAATAAAGCGAAAGTTATTAGAACTAGCCGAAATGGTTGTTTAAAATGTGAAAGGAACTGTTTGTGAACTAGAAATGGTGGATTTTATAGCGGCGGTAGTGTTGAAAGCGGTAAAAAAATTTTTTTGGTTATGGTTTGGAAGTGGTTTACGTATTATTAAGTATATATAGGCGGGATAAAATTGTATAGCAGATTACGGTAAAAAGGAGAAGGTGAATACAAAGTGAAACTACTGGCAAAGACACAAAGAGAAAATAAGACGACAGAAAGATTTCGAAATGCAACAGTGACAATAACAAACGTAATTGTTGGGTTCAAATTACTGATATCAATATAATAGAGGGAAACATTGCACGTGGGAAAAAAGGACACGTATACACTCGCACACAAACACATATCCATCCACACATATACAGACACTAGCACTTCCTTTCACGCCGATCACCTGCCACCCTACCTAAAACCTCTTTTCTCATCACCTTAGCCAGCTTCATCCTGACCCACAACTTCTTCACTTTTGAAGGCCAGACATACCAACAATTAAAGGGAACAGCCATGGGTACCAGGATGGCCCCCTCATACGCCAACCTATTCATGGGTCGCTTAGAGGAAGCCTTCTTGGTTACCCAGGCCTGCCAACCCAAAGTTTGGTACAGATTTATTGATGACATCTTCATGATCTGGACTCACAGTGAAGAAGAACTTCAGAATTTCCTCTCCAACCTCAACTCCTTTGGTTCCATCAGATTAATCTGGTCCTACTCCAAATTCCATGCCACTTTCCTTGACGTTGACCTCCACCTGTCCAATGGCCAGCTTCACACGTCCGTCCACATCAAACCCACCAACAAGCAACAGTACCTGCATTATGACAGCTGCCACCCATTCCACATCAAACGGTCCCTTCCCTACAGCCTAGGTCTTCGTGGCAAACGAATCTGCTCCAGTCCGGAATCCCTGAACCATTACACCAACAACCTGACAACACCTTTCGCATCTCGCAACTACCCTCCCAACCTGGTACAGAAGCAAATAACCAGAGCCTCTTCCTCATCCCCTCGAACTCAGAATCCCCCACAGAAGAACCACAAAAGTGCCCCACTTGTGACAGGATACTTTCCGGGACTGGACCAGACTCTGAATGTGGCTCTCCAGCAGCGATACGACTTCCTCAAATCCTGCCCTGAAATGAGATCCATCCTTCATGAAATCCTCCCCACTCCACCAAGAGTGTCTTTCCGCCGTCCACCTAACCTTCGTAACCTGTTAGTTCATCCCTATGAAATCCCCAAACCACCTTCCCTACCCTCTGGCTCCTATCCTTGTAACCGCCCCTGGTGTAAAACCTGTCCCATGCACCCTCCCACCACCACCTACTCCAGTGCTGTAACCCGGAAGGTGTACACGATCAAAGGCAGAGCCACATGTGAAAGCACCCACGTGATTTACCAACTGACCTGCCTACACTGTGATGCATTCTATGTGGGAATGACCAGCAACAAACTGTCCATTCGCATGAATGGACACAGGCAGACAGTGTTTGTTGGTAATGAGGATCACCCTGTGGCTAAACATGCCTTGGTGCACGGCCAGCACATCTTGGCACAGTGTTACACTGTCCGGGTTATCTGGATACTTCCCACCAACACCAACCTATCCAAACTCCGGAGATGGGAACTTGCTCTTCAATATATCCTCTCTTCCCATTACCCACCAGGCCTCAATCTCCGCTAATTTCAAGTTGCCGCCACTCATACCTCACCTGTCATTCAACATCATCTTTGCCTCTTCACTTCCGCCTCGACCGACATCTCTGCCCAAACTCTTTGTCTTTAAATATGTCTGCTTGTGTCTGTATATGTGTGGATGGATATGTGTGTGTGTGCGAGTGTATACCCGTCCCTTTTTTCCCCCTAAGGTAAGTCTTTCCGCTCCCGGGATTGGAATGACTCCTTACCCTCTCCCTTAAAACCCACATCCTTTCGTCTTTCCCTCTCCTTCCTCTCTTTCCTGATGAGGCAACAGGTTGTTGCGAAAGCTTGAATTTTGTGTGTGTGTTTGTGTTTGTTTGTGTGTCTATCGACCTGCCAGCGCTTTCGTTCGGTAAGTCACATCATCTTTGTTTTTAGATATATTTTTCCCACGTGGAATGTTTCCCTCTATTATATTGATATCAATAATATATTGTTGTATTGAATTTCTTCAGGCCACAGTCATTGTAATGAATTACTAAATAAACTCACTGTTTTAAGTGAGAATGTTTTTATTGATTCACTTTCTGAAGGATCTAACAACAACATTGGCAATAATGGAACCCGTAGGATCCCTTAACTTTGATTGAAATCCGGATCTTTGTATTTCTTGCTTTATCTTTGATGATTATTGTGACATTCACTTAAGTAACACTTTTTCAAACTTGACTCCCTCGGCACTGATTCGTCTGTATAAATTCCAGAAACTGTCCTAACGTAGGATTCTGTAGTTTCCACAAGGAGGGGAGGAGGGGGTGGGTCCTAACATGAATAAAAGTGAAATGCAAATTGCAATGTTCAACTCCATGTTACAATTGCCATTGGAAGCAAAGAAATTATCATGCCAGTAGCCTTGGAAAGTGCATTTTTGTGTTTGGCTGTAATGATACATTGAGAAATAAAATATTTCTTTTTGTAATTCACTGACTGGTGACATATTTTGCACTAAAGTATTTTACGTACAGCAGAAAATATGTCTGATCCAAAAGTATTAATGTAACTTTTCAGTTTACTCCACAAACAAAAACTGAATTTAACCTTTTTACTAGCTACCTTCCAAATTGTCATCACAATGAAGTCCAAAAGAAAGATGAATAATGAAGATAGAAACCACGTCTTACCCCAGCACTCACCGTTCCTTTTGAAGGAGGAATGAGCCAATAGGATGCCAATAAACACAACTGATAATTAAAATCCTTACCTACTGTTATCGCTTTTTATGGGACACTGGTTCTTTTTAATAATAAAGGAGTAAGTTATGATCAGAATGGCAGCAAAAGTCATTTATTTCACCAGTTAGGCATATATAAAAGACAGAAGGAGGCTACATAAAACTGTGGCACTTCAATCACAAAGATATAAATTATACAGATTCATGCTTAAATTGAAGATTGATCTAACACATTTAAATGACATTCTGCCAAAGTTCTGGTTGTGTTCATTACACTTGATCTCAGAATATATCCTAAGGTTTTACAACAAATGGATGTCAAGGGAGATGGATAGTCATTTTGCAGATTACATCTGCTACCCTTCTGGTAGACTGTTGTGATCTGTGCTGTCTTCCAACTACTGAGCACAGTTTTTTGTTCAAGGTATTGATGGTATATTCTGGTTAAAATGGGAACTGGTTCAGCTGTAGATTCTGCATAGAATTTGACAAAGATCCTGTAGGGCCACAAATACTCGTTTAATTGTAGCGATTTCATATGTTTCTCCATGCCACTACCGCTAATATCTATATAACACTTGTCTTTCCAATTGTTGCAGTATGTCTGTATCTTCCTTGGTGAAGAGTCATTTGAAAACTGAGTTGAGTATTTCTGCTTTTGCTTAACTAACCACAGTCTTTTTCCCTGTGTCATCCATGATTGTCTGGACACTAATTTATGTACCATTTACAGCCTTTGCATGCAACTAGAATTTCTTTGAATTTTGGAAGACGTCGTGCAGTATTATTCTGCTACGGTAACCGATAAAGGGTTCATGCATTACCCTCTTAAAAGCGACATGTATTTCATTTAACATCTCTCCATCTTTGGCCATGTGCTTTCTTTTACAGCTATCTTGCAGTTTCTTTACAATGACTGTATACCATGGAGGGGTCCCTTCCATCTCGAACTGTTGTACTAGTGTATGTGTTGAATGAGAGGTATCACATCCTTAAATACAAATGTCAGAGAAAAGATTTTCCTGACTGAGAGTAGTCGATAAGTGGTGAGCACCCCACTGTTGGGAGGTGTTTTAAATTGTAGGTGCTGATATCAGAGCTAACGATCCAGTGGCTGTACAGAAGTAGGTAGCAGTCAGATGACCTTACCTGCCGAGGCGGAGATAAGAGTTCCATGGAGTGGGGAGTGCGGAAGAAAGAGCTCCATGAAATCCATGAACGCAAAATTTCAAAGATAATAAATCCATTGTGATTCTTAATTATCAAGTTGACCAGCAGACCTGTTATATATGTAGTACAGAGACAGTATAATGAGTTGGTAGCTGTCCTCATTTATCATGCATTGAGTTGTAATTTTGAAGATAATATAAGAAGGTGAATTGTACCTAACTTCTTATTTATGTGATGAACCAGATGAGAATGAGAACTTAATTTTCAGCAGCTTTATCTGCAGTCTGTGAGGAGATGAAGTCTGAACAAAGTTCAGGGAAGAAGTCACATGGATTCAGGGCACAACCTAGCTGGATCCTAATTAGTAATACTTAATGGTGACGGAATATTCACTAAGCTACGTTCATCATCTATAGAAGGAGTGTTCAGGTGGCAACTTATTTAAATGTTAGGTACATGAGATCATGTACAACAAACCACCATACAGCCCAAGCCAATCTGGGACACTTCACGTGCTGACCATGTGACACAAGATATTGGAGGATATTTGTACTAGCGAACTGAGTTTCTTTTTGTAAAGTTTTCAGTTACATCTGGGGAAGAGTCTGGCGATCGATGGAAGTCTTTGACTAGAAGTTTATGCTTGCCCTCGACACAGTTTCACGCAAACTGTTGCACATGTAGCTTCAATTTCTGTTGTGATGGATTTGCATTTCTTGTCTGCTGTGACAAACACACCACCTCCATCTCCCATTAGCTTATAGTTTCAATGTAGACTTCAAAGTACTCAAAAAAATTTCAACACTGTGAATTTTGGGTTTTACCTAGCTTTTAATAGCTAGTAGTAGGTGAGCTACACTGCTTTTGAGACTGTTTCAAACTCTGGGACCTTTTGTTGCAAATACTTTGTCAGTTGATTAGTAGAATTTTAATGGTTTCGTATGTGGGGGACATTTGTCTGAATCTTACTCTAATACTTCAGGGTCTTCTATGGATGTCAGTGTTCATACCAGATGGAGAGACGCCTGAGCTAAAAAGAAAAATTTCCCACACACCCTTGCCCGTACATACAGTCTACCTGAGCAGCAGCCTCTGATGTGTAGTGCACACCTGACCAGTTTAGGGGCACACTCCAATTCTCGACACTATGACGTGAGCCCAGAAAGTTGCAGCCTAGCTCACAATAGAACCTTTGAAGTCTGCTTTAAACCTTCAAGTAGACTCAGAAACAGAGGGCTATGATCAGCTATGATGACAGTCCTGCAAATTGTGAACTTCTTTCAAACTAAATTACAGCAGTTCAAAAGAAAAACTCTTTTTCATGCTGCACTTTAAGTTTTTTTATTTATTTATTTAGTGCATGTAGACACGCTTCGCATTAGTTATAAGACATCTTCAGTGGTTGTCCTGAAATATTACATGATTTATTCATTTGCGCATACAGGTTATCATTTACACTTATAGGTTATACACTATGTGATCAAAAGTATCTGGGCACCTGGCTGAAAATGACTTACAAGTTTGTGGTGCTCTCCATCGGTAATGGTGGTCAATTTGCTGTTGGCCCACCCTTAGGAGTCATTCCATGTCAAGCGGCCTAGGGTCCCCACTCGACCATCTCCAATTTCGATGAAATTTTTACAGGATGTACATATAGACATGAAGCACTGCCAAATTACAGATTTGTAAAGGCTCGTTTTCTGACATTTGGACTGAAATGAATAAATGATCAACTTTGTTTTACCATTGTTCAGGATCTAAGAGAACTGTCGTGCTGAAACTTTGTGATCCTGTTCAACTTTTTGGGTACAATAGCTTAGTTGTAGTACAAAAGGTCAAACTATGGTAAATTCATCATAGTGTGCTACAAAAGTGGCTCATAAATCTTCTCATACCAAATTTTGGCTATACTTTATTGCCGTGTATCTACTGAACGAGTAACTTTCTGAAGCTAATACTTTAGTTAGCTGCAGCCTGCCAGCATGTCATAAAGCTCTGCAAGTGTCACCCAGATTGCTCAAATAATAACTCAGTTATCGAAGTTCAAAGTGTGCTAAAAAATTTAATCAGTCAATTTTGGCTCACTTTCAAAAGGTCATATCTCGAAAAGGATCACTCAAATTTGATTTTTCTCAGTACCATTGAAAAGAGCTCACCTTGTTTGATTAGAAAACGTTGTTTTTATTTTGGAGACTTTGCATTTAAGAAGAAATAAATTTATATTTTCAGTACATTACATTTCTCGACATTGCAACTTAAATGAATAAATAATCAACTTTGATTTACCATTACTCAGGATCTAAGAGACCTATCATGCTGAAGCTTTGTGATCCTGTTCAATGTATTGGGTACAATATCTTAGCTGTAAAACAAAAGGTCATACTATTGTAAATTCATCATAGTGTGCTATCAAAGTGGCTCATAAATCTTGTCGTACCAAATTTTGACCATACTTTTTGCCTTGTATCTACTGAAAGGATAACTTTCTGAGGCTGATACTTTAGTTATCTGCAACCTGTCAGCATGTAATAAAGTTCTGCAAGTGGCATCCAGATTTCTCAAATAATAACGGAGTTATCGGTGCTCACCTTGTCTGACCAGAAAAAGTTGTTTTTATTTTGGAGACAGTGTCAATAATGCTAAATGTCAACAATGGTGTTTGGTAACATGCTTCAACAATCAGTCTGAAGCACACTGTTGTGTAGTTAAGAGTGTTCAGATGTTGTGTGTGCCTTTTTAAATGATGTAAAATGTGTTGTCATTACTGGATGAACATCTTTTTTCGGCAAGTAAAATTTATTTCAGGGTATGGAGTGCCTCTTTAGAAATGTTTATCAGGTTGTTTAATTTTGTATTCTCAAGGAAGTTCCCATTATTTATGATTCTTTAATATTTTTCAGTTGAAAATATACACCACTTCTACTTTATCTAATATTGAAACAAACGGCAATTGGAAGCATAAATTTAATTGTAGTGTTATGGATATCAGCGAGGTTTCAGTACCATGTATCATTGGCCATTCAGATAATTCTAAATGTCATCTGAAAACATACACACATCAACAAGGCTTCATTCCAATCAAAGAATTTTCAGTAGAGCAACAGGAATTAATAAACCAAAGAAGTGAGATATGTCTTACTGAAAATTCACAAATATGCTTTCATCACAAAGCAATACTTGTGGACAAATATGACTTTCTACAGAGATCTTGTCGTAATCTTTTTGGTGCAAAGAAACATTCTGTTAAAAAGGGTTTATGGATTGTCAGTGTGGAAACAGCAAAGCAATTGCAAGCCATGACTAAGAGCAATGTGAAACCTGGTCAGAAGATCTATCCAATTTAAAGAAAACGATTTTTAGCAAAGAAAGCAAAAAAATCACAGTCAACTTCAAACCAGTCAGAAGATGAAGCATATCCAGAAGTATCAATCGATTCAAGTCTAACTGCTTTTGGAATGTCCCCCTCTAAAATTTCAGACAGTATCAAAAAGGGATGTGAAAGGTTACGCAAAATGAAAAATAAGCGAAGCTCAAGAGGCAATTGCGAATAACTTTGCTGCTGCTGGAGGATTCACCCCAAAAGATCTTCAAGCACCTAATACAAGCAAGACATGTCCTGATTGTGAAGATTATAAGCAGCTGATTAAAGAATTGAAAGACAAGTTGCAGCTGTCAAGGCAGCCTGAAAAATTGCAAATACTAACATTAGTACCACAAAGCTGGACTATAAAAGAGACAGTGCAAGAATTTGGTGTTTCAGAGAGGATGGTAAAAGCAGCTAGGAAGTTACAGGCAGAAAATGGTGCATTAGCTCTGCCAAAGAACAAGTGTGGCAAGAAGATTCCAGATCCCGTAAAAGAAAGAGTGGTAACATTTTTTTCAGAATAAAGAATTTAGCTGAATTTGTTCAGGTAAAAAAGACTGTGTGTCAATTAGAATAGAAGGAAAGAAAGTTTTGATGCAAAAATACCTTCTTCTGAATAATTTTAAAGAAATGTTTGTTGCATATCAACTTCAGCATGGGCCTGAAATTGGATTTTCCAGATTTTGTGAATTAATGCCAAAATGGTGCATTATTGTGGGTGCTGCAGGAACCCACTCAGTCTGTGTTTGCGCTTTATACCAAAATGTGAAACTGATGCTTGCAAGCACTCCAATTAAAGAAGATTGCAAGTGTCTGATTGCTAAAACAGTGTGTGATTTGGAATCCAAAGACTGGATGCTTCATCACTGTGAAATCTGTCTGGGAAAAGAACTACTGGAACAGTTTCTAGAAAGTAGTTTTGAAGACAGTGATCCAGATGATACCATTGAGTTCAAACAGTGGGTGCACACTGATAGAGATACATTAGAAACCAAGCAGATGACCACCGAGGATTTTATTGAAGATCTGGTTTCAAAAATTGACAAACTTTCCACTCATCATTATATTGCAAAGCACCAGAGCAAGCACCTAAAATGCACAAAAGAAAGCTGTAAGCCAACTGAACTGATCATATTAATGGACTTTGCAGAAAATTATTCCTTCATTGTCGAGGATGCAGCTCAAGCAACTTTACACCTATTTGTTGTGTACTTCAGAAATAACTTGGGCATCAACTACTGTATAATAAACGACAGTCTGAAACATGATGCAACTGCTGGACATGCTTTTATGGTGAAATTAATAGAAGATCTGAAGTGTCTCCTTGGAAAAATCACACACATTTACTACTTCAGTGATGGGTCAGCAGTGCAGTACAAAAACTTAAAAAAATTTCTGAATCAACTGCCACCATCAAAATGACTTTGGAATCTCAGCTGAATGGAACTTTTTTGCTACAAGCCATGGAAAATCTCCATGTGATGGAATAGGGGGAACTGTAAAGTGCCTTCAAAGACCAACTGAGGACCAGATTCTGACACCAACTGATTTGTTTAAATACTGTTCAAAGAATATCAGAGGAATCCAATTCATTTTTGTTTCAAAATAAGAAATTGAAACATTAAAAAGTGAGCAGAAAGTAAGGTTCAAAAATGGCTGCACAGTATCAGGAACAAGAGAGAATCACCATTTTATTCCATTAAATGAAAATCAAGTTTCTGTTGTAAGAGTATCCAATGAAACAAATATTTTTGTGGTAAATGTTGACAAATTCAAGCAACAGTTTCATTCAGAAATATTATAGCTTTACAACTGGGCCAATACATTGCCTGTTTATATGATGAAAAATGGTGGATTGGTAATGTGTCTGAAGTTTCAGAAGAAGAAAACGATGTTTTAGTCAGTTTCATGCACCCCAATGGACCTGCACATTCATTCTTTTGGCCAGCTAGGCAGGATGCTTTTTGGGTTCCAAACCAACACATTATTTTTGTCATTCCAGCTCCATCAGCAACAAGAATGGGCCGACATTATAGCTTATTAGAACCAACTGTAATTGCTATTAGTAACCAATTTCAGCAAATAAATTAATAAGAAATGAAATATTTGGCTTGGGGACCATAAAGAGTATGACATGTATTTTTTAATGTAATATAAATGTAATTTTATTTGGTACAACAAGATTTATGGGCCACTTTGATAGCACATTATGATGAATTTACAATAGTTTGACCTTTTGTTTCACAAATGAGATATTGTACCCAAAAAAATTCAACAGGATCACAAAGCTTCAGCATGACAAGTCTCTTAGATCCTGAGTAATGGTAAATCAAAGTTGATTGTTTATTCATTTATGTCGCAATGTCGAGAAATGTAATGTACTGAAAATATAAATTTATTTCTTCTTAAATGCAAAGTCTCCAAAATAAAAACAACTTTTTCTGATCAAACAAGGTGAGCTCTTTTCAAAGGTGCTGAGAAAAATCAAATTTGAGTTATCCTTTTTGAGATATGACCTTTTGAAAGTGAGCCAAAATTGACTGATTAAATTTTTTTAGCACTTTTTGAACTTCGATAACTCAGTTATTATTTGAGCAATCTGGGTGCCACTTGCAGAGCTTTATGACATGCTGGCAGGCTGCAGACAGCTAAAGTGTTAGCTTCAGAAAGTTATTCTTCCAGTAGATACAAGGCCATAAAGTATAGCCAAACTTTGGTATGACAAGATTTATGAGCCACTCTGATAGCACACTATGATGGATTTACCATAATTTGACCTTTTGTTCTACAAATAAGCTATTGTACCCAAAAAGTTGAACAGGATCACAAAGTTTCAGCACGACAGATCTCTTAGATCCTGAACAATGGTAAAACAAAGTTGATCATTTATTCATTTCAGTCGCTATGTCAAAACACGAGCCTTTATGAAAAGGTGGCTAGCGGCCCCACCATACTACTTATGAAGCTGTAATTTGGCAGTGCTTCATGTAAGGTCTATATGTACATCCTGTAAGAATTTCGTCAAAATTGGAGAAGGTTGAGTGGGGAGCTTGTCTAAATTTGAGCCACTTGACATGGAATGACCCGTAGCCTTGATGACAGCTTCCACTTCAGTCAGTTGCTAGAAGGTTTCTTGGGGAATGGCAGCCCATTCTTCATGGAGTACTGCACTGAGGAGAGGTATCAATGTTGATCGTTGATGCCTGGCATGATGTCGGCATTCCAAAGCATCCCAAAGGTGTTCTATGGGATTCAGGTTAGGACTCTGTGCAGATGAGTCCATTACAGGGATGTTATTGTTGTGTAACCACTCCGCCACAGGCCGTTCATTATGAACAGGTGCTCGATCATGTCGAAAGATGCAATCACCATCCCCAATTTGCTCTTCAACAGTGGGAAGCAAGAAGGTGCTTAAAACATCAATGTAGGTCAGTGCTGTGATAGTGCCATGCAAAACAACAAGGGGTGCAAGCCCCCTGTATGAAAAACATGACCACTCCATAACACCACCACCTCCAAATTTTACTGTTGGCACTAACACACTGGCAGATGACGTTCACTGGGCATTCGCCACACCCACACTACCATCAGATCGCCACATCGTGTACCGTGATTCATCACTCCACACAACGTTCTTTCACTGTTCAATCGTCCAATGTTTTCATTCCTTATACCAAGCGGGGGGGGGGGGGGGGGGGTCGTAGTTTGGCATATACTGGCATGACGTGTGGCTTATGAGCAGCCGCTCAACAATGAAATCCAAGTTCACCTCCCACCTAACTGTCATAGTACTTGCAGTGGATCCTAATGCAGTTTGGAATTCCTGTATGATGGTCTGGATAGATGGCTGCCTATTACTCATTACAACCCTCTTCAACTGTCGGCAGTCTCTGTCAGTCAACAGACGAGGTTGGCTTGTACACTTTTTGGCTGTACGTGTCCCTTCATGTTTCCACTTCACTATCACATTGGGAACAGTGGAGCAAGGGATGTTTAGGAGTATGGAAATCTCACTTACATATGACACAAGTGACACCCAATCACCTGATCACATTCGAAGCCTGTGAGTTCTGTGGAATGCCCCATTCTGCTCTCTCACAATGTCTAATGACTACTGAGGATGCTAATATGGAGTACCTGGCAGTAGGTGGCAGCACAATGTACCTAGTATGAAAAACATACGTTTTTGAGGGTGTCTGAATACATTTGATCACATAGTGTAGATTTAAAACAGTGTGTTCAGGTTTTTATAATAAAATGGAAAAGTACGTGCAGCCCAGCATCTAATTCATTATTTCTCAGCCAAACAGCTTTCTCTCAGGTGGCTAACTGGTTAAAAGTTTGCACTTATCCTTTTTCTCAGTGTTTTCCACATATGGTAATTTAACTGCTATTTCTGCTCTATAGTGTCATTTGTTTCTGTAAGTTTTGCCAACTTTCTCAGGTTTTGCTTTCAACAGTTTTTTCTGTGTCTTTGTGTATGCTGATGTAAGTTCTTGGGAGAGAAATAGGCTTTGTGATCATCCGTTGGGATTACTGTCTATTATATGACCAATCAATGTACACAGTGAGTGAGCATTCACATTACTTTGGCCATTTAGTAGTACCTTCCTTTCAGCCTTTATTTTATATATGTGGTAATTTTCTTGTGAGGTTAGGACGTGTCTTTCATTATTTATTCTATTTTCTTTCTTTCTTTCTTTCTTGTTGCAGGTTTGTGATTATTTTCTCTTAAATTTTCTGCAAAAGTTGAAAGGCTTGTCCCATGTTTCCTTGCTTTGATATGTTCTTTGTAGTGGGTGTCAAATGTTCTGCTGGTTTGTCCTATGTATCTTCCATCGCATGTCTGGCATTGTAGTTGGTATATTTCTGGTAGATGTCTATGTGTTTTGTTATTTTTTTAAATGTACTTTAGGATTGAACTGTCTGTTTTGAATGCTATGTTTATGCCTTGTCTTTTGAAAATGCTTGTTAATTTACATGTGGGTTTATGCTTGTAGGTCATTGTGTACTATCTTGAATCTTCTTTCTTGTTTTCATGTATTCTAGGTGCCATTGTTGATCTGTTGCTGTGTGTGTTTGTTTGTGTAGCGTTTTGTTGTGCTGTTGTTTCTATGCATAATGTTTATTGACTGTATTTGTTGTTTAACTTTGTGACTAGATTATTATTATACCCATTGTTTGATGCTATTAATGTGATGATGTCTAGTTCTTTATGGTAGTTAACTGTGCTGAGTGGTACTGTGCTGAGACTACAAATCATGTATCTGAGCACTGTTGCTTCTGCAGTAGTTCTGCTCATTTATCAGTTCCAGCAATATCTATATTTCCATGATGTGTTCAGCTGATTGTCCTTCAGGTTTTGTCTGTGATGATATTTTTTCTGCTATTGGTATGTTAGAGTTCATACTTTCTATGTCAAAAGAGAATGTTAGCTGTGTCTTCAATGTTTGTATCTTTTATGAGTTGTATATCTGTGAGGTGTTTCTTATAGTTCAGTCGTCATCTATTTTATAGGTTTTGGAAGTAATTTCAACATGTGTCCTGCAAGTTAGTAAGTGGGGGAGTTCTCTGTTTAAGAGAAGTTTCTGTAAGTGTAAATCTGTTCAGTGTATAGTTGCTCACAGAACAGCCAGCTACATAGCTCTTTAATGCTCCAGCATCCATTTGTGACATATTATGAGGGTAACAAGTCAAGTATCTACAATTGTTTGCTTTTGTAGTTCACTTTCTTCAGTTAGTCTTGGTAGGACGGATAGGATGTGTGCACGCTGTGTGCAGATGCAGGAGGAGCTGGCCACAGTTCACCAACAGCTGAATGTGGTTTTGGTTACGGTCAGTCACCTTCAGGCTGCTGCCTCGGGGTGTAGCAGTGGCGGAGAATGTAGCACATCACATGGGATACGTCAGGTGTCACTCATTTTGCCCACGAGCTATGCCTCTGAGGCATCTCCTAGTGCACCCAACATGGTGGATCTGCTGTCACAGCAGCACAGCAGGGTGAGTGACGGGAGGTAACGCGTTCACATGGCTCGAGGTGGAGGGCCAATGTGGAGATTGGCCACCTAGTCTCGCCCGATCACCCTATGAATGACAAGTTGGCCACTCCTTCGGCAGGGTTCGAGCAGTCACATTGGGGGGTGGGGTTACTAGTTACTGGGAGCTCGAATGCATTATGAAGCCCCTTAGGCAGATAGCGTTCAGGGCTGGAAAGAAAGCTGATGTGCACTCAGTATATCTGCCAGGTGGCTTCATCCAAGATGTGGAGGCAGCCTTGCCTGTGGCTACCAATTATGCAGGGTGCAGTCATCTGTAAGTTGTGGCTCATGTCGGCACCGCCGATGTCTGTCGTGTGGGTTCCGAGGCAATCCTCGGTTTGTACAGGTGGCTGGTGGAAGTGGTTAAGACTGCTGACCGTGTGCACAGGGTGCAAGTGGAGCACGCAGTTTGCAGCGTCGTTTGCAGAGTTGATTGAGGTCCTCTGGTTTGGAGCTGAGTGGAGAGTTTGAACCGAAGGCTTAGTCAACTTTGTGATGGTCTCGGGTGCAGATTTCTATACCTGCATTATCATATGGTGATTTGTAGCAATCCTCTTGAGGGAATGCTATACACAAAGGAAGCAGCTACTAAGGTAGCAGAGTACATGTGGAGTGCACGTGAGGGTTTTTTTCATCTAGGCAGAAGTTTCCGGTGCTCTGATAAACACTTGCCAGTTGTTATGCAGTAAGGGAAGTCTAATGGTGTTCATAATAAAGACAAATTGTTATGAGTAAACTGTTGAAGTATTCATAATAACGTCCACGAATTTACTGCCCTCCAGGAAAGTTCTTGTGCCCAATTATTCTTGGGACCGAGAGCTGGCTGAAACCCAAAGTAGAAAACTCTGAGATGTTTAGCAAGCCATGGAATGTATAACAAAATGACAGATTAGAGGCCATAGGAGGGAGGAAGCAGCACCTGTTGTCCAGGAGTAGCGTCTTTGATTAGTAATCAATACGTTATCCGTTTCGGGTTCAAAACCCGCCACTGCTTATATTTTGATTAATAATCGCCATTGGCAGCCGAAGACGTCTGGCATAATAATTCACCCTCATTCTGCCAATGTCTTTGTCAAAGAGGGCGGAAGAGCAGATAGAGGTTCAGGGCACTCTCTTGTCCTTGGGGTGGGGAAACTGCCCTTAAAGGCGGAAGAATCGGCAATGATCGACAGCATGAGGATGCAGAAGGCAATGGAAAACATGCATTAAAGACACACAACATGTATCCACAGGACATGTGCCCTGTAATTGAAAAAAGTGTCAAGACGGTCTCTCCATTGGCAAAAGATTCCGGAATAGCCCCCCATTCGGATCTCCAGGAGGGGACCACCGAGGTGGAGGTGTCTGTAGAAAAACATTGAATAACTGATGAAAGGATAATGTTCTACAAGTTGGGGCATGGAATGTCAGAAATTTGAATATGGTAGGGAAGCTAGGAAATCTAAAAAGGGGAATGCAAAGGTCAATCTAGATATAGTAGTGGCCAGTGAAGTGAAAAGGAAAGAAGACAAGGATTTCTGGTCACATGAGTATAGAGTAAAGTCAGTAGCAACAGAAAATGGTATAGTGGGAGTGGGGATGATTATGAATAGGAAGGTAGGGCAGAAGTATGTTACTGTGAATAGTTCAGTGATCGGGTTGTTCTTATCAGAATCAACAACAAACCGACACCAACAATGATAGTTCAGCATGAGGGTTGGAACTATAGTGGCAACTATTTAATTACAGCTCATACAAAACAGATACTTGTGTCAAAGATTTACTGACCTTAAAAGTAGTCACCAGCATTGTGTATTACTCATTGCCAGCGATGTGGAAGTTGTAGGATACTCTTAGCTGTGCCAATTGTGTTGACAGTTGGCGCGGCATGGTCTATTGCCTGATGAGTTTGTAGCAGTTCTAAAGTGAATGCCGTCAAGTGTTTCCTTCAGTTTAGAAATCGAGTTGAACTCAAGAGGGCTTAATTCAGGGGAGTGCAGTAGGTAGTATAGCATTTAGCAGCCCCCTCAGTCAAACAAATCAGTAACAGCTTGCACTGTATGTGCTTGAGCATTGTCCTGCAAAATGATGGTCAGGTCCTGCAGAAAATGTCATCACTTCTGTCCCTATGCTGTTTATTTTTGGAACAGAACCTACGACCAGCTTAGAGACAGAAGTGATGACACTTTCTGCAGGACCTGACAATCATTTTGCAGGACAATGCTCAAGCACGTACAGTGCAAGCTGTTACTGAGTTGTTTGACTGATGGGGCTGCTAAAGTGCTATACCACGTGCTACGCTCCCCTCAATTAAGCTCTCGTGAGTTCAACTCGATTTTTAAAGTGAAGGAAACGCTTCGCAGCATTTGCTTCAGAACTGCTACAAATTCATCTGGCAATAGACTGTGCCGCTCAAACTGTCAACACAACTGGTACTGCTAAAAGTAGCCTGCGACTTCCACATCACTGATCACTGGCAACGGGTTAAACACAATGCTGGTGCATACTTTGGAAGTCAGTGAAACTTGGAAACATGTATCTATTTTGTACGAGCTGTAAATAAATAGTTGCCACTATTAAAGTTCCAACCCTCATATATATGCTGATGTCACAAGCTGAAGCTGAAGATGAAGAGATACAGAAAGTATATGAGGATGTTGAAAGGGTGATGCAGTACGTAAAGGAGATGAGAATCTAATATTCATGGGGGATTGGAATGCAGTTGTAGGGAAAGGAGCAGAAAAAAATAACAGGAGAATATGGTCATGGGACAAGGAATGAGAGAGGAGAAAGACTAATTGAGCTCTGTAATAAATTTCAGCTAGTAACAGCGAATACTCTGTTCAAGAATCACAAGACGAGCAGGTATACTTGGAAAAGGCTGGATGATATGGGAAGATTTCAGTTAGATTACATCATGGTCAAGCAGAGATTCCAAAATCAGGTACTGGACGCAAGGTGTACCCACGAGCAGATATACACTCAATCACAATGAAGAAGAGTGGGCTGAAGTTTAAGAGATTAGTCAGGACGAATCAGTATGCAAAGAAGTGGGATTCGGAAGTACTAAGGAATAATGATATACATTTAAAGTTCTCTAAGGCTATAGACACGGCAATGAGGAATAGCTCTGTAGGCAGTACAGTTGAAGAGGAATGCACATCTCTAAAAAGGGCAGTGACAGAAGTTGGAAAGAAAAACATAGGTACAAAGAAGGTAACTGCAAAGAAATGATGGGTGACAGAACTACTACTTCTGTTGATTGATGAAAGAAGGAAATACAAAAAAGTTCATGGAAATCTTTCTTTCAAATATATCCATTTGCTTTTCGTCAAATTTTGTTAATGCCTATGTTTCAGCACTATGTGTTAGCATCGGCATTACTAAAACATTACATATCGTAACTTTAATTTTTCCGAACAGAAACTTAGATTTCAGATGTTTTCTGGAGCCACTGTAGCACTTGCTGGTGGACAATTTTCATTTTTGGATTTCAGAACTGATGTTGTTCTTAGAATGTACTTGTAATTTGAGGTAAGCAATAATACACGACATCAAATTTATACAAACTCATTTGGATAATCTTCCTTAATTATAGGCATATACTTTTTGTTTCTTTTATCTGTAGGTTCATCTTTCTAGCAGCACTTTCAAGACTTATAGAGGCTTCTTTCATTGCTCTTGGCATTCTTTCAGTTATACCAGTATCATTTGCATATCCCAGCACATGAACTGATTTTCACAGGATAGTCCCTCTTTGTATTGATGCTTGCCTCTCTTGTAACATTTTTCGAGTCTAGATTAACATCATTTTTTGAGATAACAGTACACTGAAACATCTCCTGTGTTTTAATTTTACTCTGGGTGCTTTCCATAGCAGCTTTCAAAAAGGCAATCCATTTATTAGGAATATCTAACTTTGCCATTGCCCTTGTGTCAGTACTGTCATATGCCAATCTGAAGTCTATAAAGAGGCGAAATGAGTCAACCCCAAATCATGTGCATTTTGCTAGCATTTGCTATATTGTGAGGACCTGATCAATAGTAGATCTTCCTTGATGAAACCAACATTGATAGTCACCAATAACAGTTTCAGCATAGGTTGTAAGCCTTTTAAAAAGAATGTTGCAAAACATTTTACATGCTGTAGGTAATAGGCGAATTCCCCTGTAGTTAGAGCACATTGAAATATTACTCTTAAGCTTCTTTGTGGCTGCCTCCACTTCCTCAGTGGTTGGTACTAGTTCCCCAATTTCTGGGTTCCTTGTATTTACAGAGGGTAAGATTCCTTGGTTATCAGCCTATACCATCTTTCAACAGTTCATCAAAGTGTTGAGCCATCTTCTACATATTGTTTTGTCACTACTCAAAATTGAACCATCTGTATTTCACACAGGCTATATAATTTTTGAAATATATGTATAATATATAAATACATATTTAATACCTAATGGGGAAAAGTTGTTAGCCAAAACCTCAAAAGTTCTTGACCAGTTTATTTCAAATTTCAAACATTCAGATAGATATAGGCTAGACTTTTCTTTAATATAGGTGGTATGTAAATGTATATATATTACATAAGATGAAATGGTGTTAGCAAGAAGCTTGAAGAGTTCTTGACTGATTTACTGTTCGGGAGCTATGTGGAGTCATAAGGTTAGTTGAAGGAGACAGGGGAAGGGGGTAGCGGAATAGGAGAGAAGTTAAAATACTGGGTGCAATTCCACCTCAAAAACTTCTCCGACCTGCTCACTTCCTATTCCCACTTTGGAGTACCATTGTCCGCCACCTCTACAACCACCTCCAAACCTCTTCCTCATCCCCTCATAGCTGACTGCAGACCTACTAAATTCAACTCGCCCTCCAAAACTCCCTCTTATCACCACAAACAATCCAGAACATAAACAGACCCGAAACACTGCCATCAGGCTTTCCTCCAGAATCCTTAGATTCACAGAAATATCAGTCCTTTCCAAAGGTCTCACCTTTTGCCCCACTCCCAAATTCAATCATGCAGGACTTGTTAAAGACCTGCACTCCTTTTCTTGGTCCCTATAGTGGAAAAACTTCCTTATTATTTATTTATTTATTTATTTATTGTTCCGTGGGACCAAATTAACGAGAAGTCTCCATGGTCATGGAACGAGTCAATACATGAAATTATAACATAATATTAGAAACAGATAAAATGAAATATAAAAAAACATATTCAGGTGACAAGTCGTAAGTTTAAATAAAGAAAATCAACAATGTAACACTGGAATTTGCTTAATTTTTTAGCTCTTCCAGGAGCTCCTCGACAGAATAGAAGGAGTGAGCCATGAGGAAACTCTTCAGTTTAGACTTTGGTTAGTTTAGACTTAGAGTTTGGGCTACTGCTAAGATTTTTGAGCTCTTGTGGTAGCTTATTGAAAACGGATGCAGCAGAATACTGCACTCCTTTCTGCACAAGAGTCAAGGAAGTGCATTCCAAATGCAGATTGGATTTCTGCCTAGTATTAACTGAGTGAAAGCTGCTAACTCTTGGGAATAGGCTAATATTGCTAACAACAAATGACTTTAAAGAAAATATATACTGTGAGGGCAATGTCAGAATTCCCAGACTATTGAATAGGGGTCGACAAGAGGTTCTCGAACTTACACCACATATAGCTCGAACAGCCCGTTTTTGAGCCAAAATTACCCTTTTTGAATCAGAAGAATTACCCCAAAAAATAATACCTTACGACATAAGTGTATGAAAATATGCGAAGTAGACTGCTTTTCGTGTTGAAGTGTCACTTATTTCAGATACTGTTCTAATGGTAAATAAAGCAGCATTTAGTTTCTGAACAAGATCCTGGACATGGGCTTTCCACAACAGCTTACTATCTATCCGAATGCCTAGGAACTTGAACTGTTCCGTCTCGCTTATAATATGCCCATTCTGTTTGATCAAAATATCGGTTCTTGTTGAATTGTGAGTTAGAAACTGTGAAAACTGAGTCTTACTGTGATTTAGCATCAAATTATTTTCCACAAGCCACGAACTTATTTCATGAACTACATTATTTGAGACTGTTTCAACATTACACACAAGATCCTTCACTATCAAGCTGGTGTCATCAGCAAACAGAAATATTTTTGAATCACCTGTAATACTAGAAGGCATATCATTTATATAAATAAGAAACAGCAGTGGCCCCAGCACCGACCCTTGGGGAACGCCGCACTTAACAGTGCCCCATTGGGACTGAACACCACTACCACTCTCAATATTGCGGAGAATTACCTTCTGCTTTCTGTTCTTAAAGTAAGAGGTGAACCAATTGTAAGCTACTCCCCTTACTCCATAATGGTCCAACACCTAATGTTCGCAACTTTTTATTTAATCCATCCAAAACCTCACAGAGAAAAGAGAATACAGAATTTTCAGTTGTTAAACCATTTCTAAAACCAAACTGAACATTTGACAGCACATTATGTGAATTAAAATGCTCCAGTAACCTTGTATATACAACCTTCTCGATAACTTTAGCAAACACCGATGGCATAGAAATAGGTCTAAAATTGTCAACATTATCAGTGTCTCCCTTTTTATAAAGTGGCTTCACTACCGAGTACTTTAATTGGTCAGGAAACTGACCACTCCTAAAGGAAAAGTTACAGATATGGCTAAGTACTGGGCTAACATACATAGAACAATACTTCAGTATTCTGCTAGATACCTTGTCATATCCATGAGAGTTCTTGGTCTTTAGTGATTTAATTATTAACTCAATCTCCCTCTTGTCAGTATCATGGAGGAGCATTTCATGTAACAGTCTCGGAACACTTTTTTCTAAGAGCGCTATATGATTCCCTGTTGGGACTAGGTTTTTATTTAGTTCACCTGCTATATTCAGAAAGTGACATGGACATTCCCACTACGCATTGATTCTATATCCTCGACCTGTCTCTGCAGACCAGCCACTTCCTTTACGACTGACCATATAGTTTTAATTTCATCCTGAGACTTAGCTATTCTATCTGCATACCACACACTTTTTGCCTTCCTAATAACATTTTTAAGCAACTTACAATACTGTTTGTAATGGGCTGCCGCATTTAGATTTTTACTGCCACTTTGCTCTACAAGATATTCTTATCCCTCTAGTCAGCCATCCAGGCTGCCTGTTTGTGCTAGTACCCTGTTTTGAACGTTCTAACGGAAAGCAGCTTTCAAAGGGCACGAGAAAAGTCTTGAGAAAAGCATTATATTTATCGTCTACTGTATCAGCGCTATAAACATCTTGCCACTCTTGTTCCTTGATAAGGTTTACAGAGATCTCTACAGCAACTGGATCAGCTTTCCTAAACAGCTGATGACTATATTTAACACGTGTTGCAGCACAAAAATCTTTTAGAGTTAAAATTTGTGCATCATGATCTGAAAGGCCATTCACCCTTTTGCTAACAGAATGCCCTTCTTGTAATGAGGAATGAACAAAAATGTTGTCTATGGTTGTTCTACTGTTCCCTTGCACTCTCGTTGGAAAGAATACAGTTTGCATAAGATTATACGAATTAAGGAGGTCTACCAGCATCCTCTTCCTTGCACAATCACTTATACAATTAATATTGAAGTCACCACATATAACTAACTTTTTGTATTTCCTATAAAGTGAACCAAGAACTCCTCTAGCTTTAGCAAAAATGTTGTGAAATCGAAGTCTGGGGATCTATAAATAACAACAGTTAGAAGTTAAGCTCCATTAAATTTAACCACACCTGCACAACATTCAAACACCTTTTCAGTGCAGTACTTTGAAACATCAATTGACTCAAGTGGGATGCCATTTTTCACATGCATGGCTACTCCCCCACACCGCAAAGAGCTCCTCGAAAAGCTGCCAGCCAACCTGTATCCTGGTAAAGGAAGCCTCTGAATTATCTCCTTATTTAAGAAGTTTTCAGATATACCAATAATTTCAGAGTCAACATCTATAAGCAGTTCACTAACTTTATCTCTAATACCTTGTATATTTTGATGAAATATACTAATTCCGTCATTACGCGGATATCTAAGCTTTGCCGAAAGTGGTTCCTTTGTTAGAGAGACTTCCCTTAAGCAGGAATACCTATCAGCTGACTTCAATCTAAAAAAGGCGCAGCTCTAACACCCACTACTGCAGGAATTTTCCCATGAGTGATCCCACCAACCCCACCTATGCTGTCACCTATAAGCTTTGCCAACCTCCCCTTCCCATACCTGTTGAGGTGCAGGCCATGTCTAGTGAAACCCGTCCTGCTGATAGACTCCACCGACACCACTGAAATGTGACCCATGCTTTCTGTCATCAGCGCACCCCCAAGTCTCATGTTATTACGCCTGACGGCTGTATTAAGATGAGGCCGATCGTGACGCTGAAACAGTTTCACGAAATGCACATTCGTGTTGCCAGTCTGAGTGGCTTTCTTTTCCAGGTCACCATCTATGTCACACTCCCCATCCCTATCAATACTATTACCAGCCCCACCCACAATCACTACCTGATCCTCTTTAGTAAAATTCCTACAAACCCCCCCTATGTTAACAGTCACCTGAGTCAATCCTGCATTAGGCTTCACAATGCTGGTGACCTGGTACTCACTTCCCAGCACTTCCTGCAGCTGCTAGCCTACGCCTCTGCCATGAGAACTACCTAACAGCAGAACCTTCTTCTACCTCTTCGACTTTGCAACTGTTCTAGCCACCGTAACTACTGAGGTCTGCTGCATACTTCCTACATCTATAGCTACTAGAGATTCCTCTCCACTAGACTCTTGACAGTTGGTCATATCTATTGTAAACACCAACAGTAAAACTATCTGCAGATCTCTTGCCAACAGCCAGCTCCCATTCCCCAACCCCCTTCTCCCTCCTCATCCTATCTAGCTCCTCCTGTGCATTTTTCAACTGCACCTGAAGGGCACAGATCTTACGCTCCTGCTCCTCTATCAACTTACTCTTGCTACATAACCTGCAGTTCCAGGAGAGGATCTCACCAGAATGCCCACTGGCTTCCCCACTGCATTCCCCCCAGTGAAAATACTTCGAACAAGTCTCACACCGCAATCTTCTACTCACGAACCTACGGCAAAGCCCACACTTCTCACTCAAGGTAAAATTTTACTTTTTCTAAGTTCTGCTACTACAATAAGAAGATGTTAAAAACCTGACTACAATAATTGCAAACTTACTCTACAAGGGAAGTAACTACTATTATTAACAGTATTAATAAACAACAAATGTGAATATAACAAAAGACTAATACAGAAAGAGAATCAAACGTCTAATGACACAGTAACGAAGCTTGCCACCAACCCTACCAATCAGACCCAACCAAACACCTATGTTGAACCCTAGCTAACTCAGTTCACTCCTCCATCCAACTGTGATCCACCTCCACTGGCCCCAAGCCACCCCCTGTTAACTTTCCAGAATTTCTTAACCTTGAACCTTGCCTCACCATCATTCGCCATGTCCCTCAACATACAAACTAACCTTACATCTGCAGAAAGAAATGCAGTCCACCATCTAAGAACTGATTCTGACCTTGTAATCCTATCTGCAGACAATGGCTCCACCCCTGTGTTTTGAACCACCAGGATTACTTGACAGGAGGACTCCACCAGGTGTCAGATAGTTCCACCTACAAACCTCACCACAGTGACCCCATTCCAGAAATCCAGCAAGATCTCCGGTCGCTACTCAGATCCTGTAGGCCCATCCCAGAGCCTTTCCCCAGAGTCCATCTTTCTACTTACCCCTACCATTCCCTGCACTCCCACCTTCTACATGCTTCCTAAAGTCCACAAACCCAACCACCCAGGATGCGCCATTGTGGCCAGTTACTGTGCCCACACTGAGAGAATCTCTGCTCTTGTAGACCAACAACTTCAACCTGTTACCCAGAACTTACTGACCTATATAAAAGATACCAACCATTTCCTCCACTAACTATCTGTCCACAGTTCCTGTCCCTGTCCCTGTCCCTGTCCCTTTACCATATAGTACCCTGCTCGCCACTATTGATGCTTCCTCCCTTTACACTAACGTCCCTAATGCCCATGGCCTTATTGCTATTGAACACTATCTTCCACCGATGGATTCCAAATCGACAACTTCCTTCTTAGTCACCATGACCAGCTATATCCTCATCCACAATTAATTCTCCTTTGAAGGCATTACCAACAGACAAATCCAAGGTACAGCTATGGGCACCTGCATGGCACCATGCTATGCCAACCTATTCATGGGTCATCAAGATAAATCCTTCCTTTATACCCAGAATCCTAAACCTCTCACCTGGCTCTGATTAATTAATGACATCTTTGAGACCTGAATCAAGAGTGAGGTCACCCTATCCACTTCCTCCAGAACCTTAACAAGTTCTCCCCCATTTGCTTCACCTGGCCCTACTCAATTCAACAAGCCATCTCTCTAGATGTTAAGCTCCACCTCAAAGATGGCTACATCTGTACCTCTGTCCACATCAAACCTATTAACCACCAGCTACCTTCACTTTGACATCTGGCACCCGTTCCATATCAAGAAGTGCCTTCCATACAGCCTAGCCATCCATGGTCACTGCATCTGCAGTGATGAGTTGTCCCTCTTGAAATACACAGCGGGTCTCACTGAAGCCTTCACAGACCGTAATTATCCTCCCAATATTGTATGAAAACAAATCTCCCATGCCTTATCTTTCCAGTCTCCCAAAGTCCCACCATCTGGCCATGGAGGAGCATTCTCCTCGTAACTCGTACTACTCAGGACTGGAGCAACTGAATTACATTCTTTGCTACGGTTTCAACTACCTCTCATCATGCCTTGAACTGAGAAATGTGGTGCCCACTATCCTTCCCACCCCTCCCACAGTTGTATACCGCCATCCACCGAACCTACACAATATACTCGTTCATCCCTACACAACCCCTGCTCCCAACCTCTTACCTCATGGCTCATACACCTGTCCCATACATCATCCCACCATCACCTACTCCAGTCCCATCACAAACATCACCTATCCCATTCAACGCAGAGCTACCTGTGAAACCAGTCATGTGATCTACAAGCTAAATGGCAACCACTGGGCTGCATTCTATGTGGGCATGACAACCAACAAGCTGTCTGTCCGCACGAATGGCTATCGACAAACTGTGGCAGAGAAACAAGTGGACCACATGGCTGCTGAGCGTGCTGCCAAACATAACATCCTTCATTTCAATGACTGCTTCACAGCCTGTGCCATATGGATCCTTCCCACCAACACCAGCTTTTCTGAATTGCGCAGGTGGGAACTTTTCCTGCAATATATCCTATGTTCCCGTAACCCTCCTGGCCTCAAACTTCGTTAATCATTGTCCTCACCCATGCAGCCTCCCTGTTCCCATTCCAGCACTATACAGCCCTCATTCCACCATTGCACCCAGTCCTTTTACTTCACTCCTTTTCCACTATCCCCTCTCTCCAGCTCTCCCGTGTTCTCTGTCTAACCCCCCAACTGCGCATAGCAGCCTTGCTGTCTCCACCTCGTCCTTGCGCACTCCCAGGCAGCACTGCACTGTCCGCCACCCCTACCCTACTATCGCTTCCCCTCCCTGCCCCAGCTTCCTCCTTACCCCCACCAAGTCGCCACTCCCATCATGCATTGGTGCTGTTGCTCACAGTGTGGCTACAGTTGCCTTAGACTGCAGTCGTGTTTGTGTGAGTTGCGTGTGTGTTTGTGTGTGTATGTGTGTGTGTGTGTGTGATCTATTTTTGATGATTGCCTTATGGGCTGAAAGCTTTATTTGTAACAGTCTCTTTGTTGTGCCAATCTGCGACTCAGCATCCCCGCTATATAGTGAGTAGCAACTTTCCTTTTCATAATATTGTTACAAGTCATACATAGTTACATTATTCATATTGACATGTGTTTTAAGGGATATAAGAATGATTCAATTCAGTTTTAATTTCAACTGATTTCAGGTTCAATGACAAAAATGTTTTTGTCACTGTATCAACCACATTTTGGAGAAGTCAAGAATTAAACTCGAGGTGTAATGGAAGAGTCATGAATTTGATCCTCTGAAAGTCAGTAGGCACCCTTACATACCACCCTTCGGTACTACCCTTTAGTACTATACATCGGGAACGCCTCCAACTCACTCACCGAAGCTCACGCCAGTGTGCGTCTTTGTGGGTTCCCGGACGTGTCGGTCTCTCAGGGAATGAGGCTGAAGGTGCTACTGCTACAACGTTACTACTTAAATCTTACAATTATTGCCCCCTCATTCCATCTCAGTACAGATATATACAGGTATGTAGTATCACCTGGGCACTGTCCTCAGTCAACTGGTAAGTGGCACCCTCACACCACTTTGCACTTGCTGTAATGAAACCCTGTGTCAGAGTTTTACCACTTACGCTTCGATGCGTGTTTGTCATCTGAGCTATCTGAGGTTTCAGCAGATACAGTATAGCCGTAATGACATGGCGAAGGAGGTTTAATTTTCAACGTGGCTGCTTGTTGTCTGTGAAGCTTTTAGTGAGCGGTGCCTTAAAAGGGTCGGTTGTACTAATTGTTCATTCCAGCTCTTCACTGTGTTTGTCTGTCACAGGTCCTTACGGTTTGATCCAGCTGCTAATACTGTTTAGGCTTATGTGTGTTGGAAAAATAAATAAATGAAAATACAAAGGCCCCACAATCAGAGGGGACCAACTGTAGTGATGAATTGATTGGCGTCACGAATGTAGTGTGGCCCCCGTCTGAAGTATGTCGAATGTTGCGGCTTGTGATTTGACGTTTCATATTTGAATTAGTTCTGTAGGCAGTAAAAAATAGTGAAAAGTCAGCAGTACATTACATATTTGTGCATTCCGAGTTTTAAATTAAAATTTATATGAGATATGAATTTTATTTTGCTTCATATTGATATTGTCAGTATTTAGGGTGTGTGGTTTTTTGGTAGGGGAGTGGGGAGGAGAAGAAAATTACACACATGTGAGGAGACTTCTCATATTAAAAAAGAGTTCACTTAACCAAATATGTGATAATTTGAGAAATTGTAAACTAGATTGCAAATGAAGGACAAAAGGAAACTTATAAAAATGTTTATGAATTGCATACGCCAAAGGTGGAAACAGCAAGGGAGAGCTGCAGCAGAGCTAAGTGCTAAAAGAAACGTCTTCCTGGGAGAGGTTGGAACTAACAAAGAAGGCAAGTAAACAGCAGCCCTTGAAGTACTAATGAAGGAAAGTGTGTCCTTGGGGTTGCTGTTGTTGTGGTCTTCAGTCCTGAGACTGGTTTGATGCAGCTCTCCATGCTACTCTATCCTGTGCAAGCTTCTTCATCTCCCGGTACCTACTGCAGCCTACATCCTTCTGAATCTGCTTAGTGTATTCATCTCTTGGTCTCCCTCTGCGATTTTTACCCTCCACTCTGCCCTGCAGGACTAAGTAGGTGATCCCTTGGTGCCTCGGAACATGTCCTACCAACTGATCCCTTCTTCTAGTCAAGTTGTGCCACAAACTCCACTTCTCCTCAATTCTATTCAATACCTCCTCATTAGTTATGTGATCTACCCATCTAATCTTCATCATTCTTCTGTAGCACCACATTTCGAAAGCTTCTATTCTCTTCTTGTCTCAACTATTTATCGTCCATGTTTCCCTTCCATATATGGCAACACTCCATACAAATACTTTCAGAAAAGACTTCCTGACACTTAATCAATACTCGATGTTAACAAATTTCTCTTCTTCAGAAACGCTTTCCTTGCCATTGCCAGTCTACATTTTATATCCTCTCTACTTTGACCATCATCAGTTATTTTGCTCCCCAAATAGCAAAACTCCTTTACTACTTTAAGTGTCGCATTTCCTAATCTAATTCCCTCAGCATCACCCAACTTCATTCGACTACATTCCATTATCCTCGTTTTGTTTTTGTTGATGTTCAGCTTATACCCTCCTTTCAAGACACTGTCCATTCCGTTCAACTGCTCTTCCAAGTCCTTTGCTGTCTCTGACAGAAGTACAATGTCATCGGCAACCCTCAAAGTTTTTATTACTTCTCCATGGATTTTAATACCTACTTCGAACTTTTCTTTTGTTTCCTTTACTGCTTGCTCAATATACAGATTGAATAGCGTCGGGGAGAGGCAACAACCCTGTCTTGCTCCCTTCCCAACCACTGCTTCCCTTTCATGTCCCTCGACTCTTATAACTGCCATCTTCTTTCTGCACAAATTATAAATAGCCTTTCGCTCCCTGTATTTTACCCCTGCCACCTTCAGAATTTGAAAGAGAGTAATCCAGTCAACATTGTCAAAAGCTTTCTCTAAGTTTAGAAATGCTAGAGATGTAGTTTTGCCGTTCCTTAATCTTTCTTCTAAGATAAGTCGTAGGGTCAGTATTGCCTCACGTGTTCCAACATTTCTACGAAATCAAAACTGATCTTCCCCGAGGTCGGCTTCTACCAGTTTTTCCATTCGTCTGTAAAGAATTCGTGTTAGTATTTTGCGGTTGTGACTTATTAAACTGATAGTTCAGTAATTTTCACACCTGTAGTTCTAATGGAATGTTGTCTACTCCCGGGGCCTTGTTTCGACTTAGGTCTTTCAGTGCTCTGTCAAACTCTTCACACAGTACCATATCTCCCATTTCACCTTCATCTACATCCTCTTCCATTTCCATAATATTGTCCTCAAGAACATCACCCCTGTATAGACCCTCTATATACTCCTTCCACCTTTCTGCTTTCCCTTCTTTGCTTAGAACTGGGTTTCCATCTGAGCTCTTGATATTCTTGCAAGTGGTTCTCTTTTCTCCAAAGGTCTCTTTAATTTTCCTGTAGGCGGTATCTATCTTACCCCCAGTGAGATAAGCCTGTACATCCATACATTTGTCCTCAGGCCATCCCTGCTTAGCCATTTTGCACTTTCTGTCAATCTCATTTTTGAGACGTTTGTATTCCTTTTTGCCTCCTTCATTTACTGCATTTTTATATTTTCTCCTTTCATCAATTAAATTCAATATTTCTTCTGTTACTCAAGGATTTCTACTAGCCCTCATCTTTTCACCTAGTTGATCCTCTGCTGCCCTCACTATTTCATACCTCAAAGCTACCCATTCTTCTTCTAATGTATTTCTTTCCCCCATTCCTGTCAATTGTTCCCTTATGCTCTCTCTGAAACTCTGTACAACCTGTGGTTTATTCAGTTTATCCAGGTCCCATCTCCTTAAATTCCCAGCTTTTTGAAGTTTCTTCAGTTTTAATCTACAGTTCATAACCAATAGATTGTGGTCAGAGTCCACATCTGCCCCTGGAAATGTCTTACAATTTAAAATCTGGTTCCTAAATCTCTGTCTTACCATTATATAATCTATCTGAAACCTTCTAGCATCTCCAGGGTTCTCCCATGTATACAACCTTCTTTCATGATTCTTGTACCAAGTGTTAGCTATGATTAAGTTATGCTCTCTGCAAAATTCTACCAGGCGGCTTCCTCTTTCATTCCTTAGCCCCAATCCATATTCACCTACTATGTTTCCTTCTCTTCCTTTTCCTACTGTCGAATTCCAGTCACCCATGACTATTAAATTTTCGTCTCCCTTCACTATCTGAATAATTTCTTTTCTCTCATCGTACATTTCATCAATTTCTTCATCATCTGCAGAGCTAGTTGGCATATAAATTTGTACTACTGTAGTAGGCATGGGCTTCGTGTCTATCTTGGCCACAATAATGCGTTCACTATGTTGTTTGTAGTAGCTTATCCGCACTCCTATTTTTTTTATTCATTATTAAACCTACTCCTGCATTACCCCTATTTGGTTTTGTATTTATAACCCTGTATTCACCTGACCAAAAGTCTTGTTCCTCGTGCTACCGAACTTCACTAATTCCCACTATATCTAACTTTAACCTATTCATTTCCCTTTTTAAATTTTCTAACCTACCTGCCTGATTAAGGGATCTGACATTCCACGCTCCGATCCGTAGAACGCCAGTTTTCTTTCTCCTGATAACGACGTCCTCTTGAGTAGTCCCCGCCCGGAGATACGAATGGGGTACTATTTTACCTCTGGAATATTTTACCCAAGAGGACGCCATCATCATTTAATCATACAGTAAAGCTGCATACCCTCAGGAAAAATTACGGCTGTAGTTTCCCCTTGCTTTCTGCCGTTCGCAGTACCACAACAGCAAGGCCGTTTCGGTTAGTGTTACAGGGCCAGATCAGTCAATCATCCAGACTGTTGCCCCTGCAACTACTGAAAAGGCTGCTGCCCCTCTTCAGGAACCACACGTTTCTCTGGCCTCTCAACAGATACGCCTCCGTTGTGGTTGCACCTACGGTACGGCTATCTGTATCGTTGAGGCATGCAAGCCTACCCACCAATGGCAAGGTCCATGATTCATGGGAGGGGGGGGGGGGTATGCTGTCCATTATTATTATTATTATTAATATTATTATTATTAGATTCAAAAATTATTCCAGTGAAAATTAATGATATGGTTAAGAATCAGTTTCCCCAACAATTTTAGCTGCTCTACAAAAAGGTATAACTTTTTTCCGCCGAAGAAATCACTGGAAGGCAAATTTCAGCATATGGAATATAGTCTGACAAATGCAGTAAAAATGTTTTCATGCATGCTTTTACTGTATACAGGCTATCTGTAAATTCCAACTATCATTTTAAAAACTCATAACTGGGAAACTATTAGAGATAAAGTATTTTGGTTTGTTGTAAAAAGTTAAGCATCTCCCAAAGTTTCTTCTGTTATACCTGGATTTCATTGTGTAACTTGTACCCAATACATAGGTCATAGAACATTGAGGTGATTGTAGAGTTCTGCCAGTGTACGGGTCAACATCGCAGGGTCAACAATTCCGATTGCTTCATCGGTTTGTGCATGGAGGCTAGCAGTGCGAACCATGGACCTTGCCATTGGTGGGGAGGCGTGCGTGCCTCAGCGATATAGATAGCCGTACCGTAGGTGCAACCACAACGGAGGGTTATCTGTTAAGAGGCCACATGAACGTGAGGTTCCTGAAGAGGGGCAGCAGCCTTTTCAGTAGTTGCAGGGGCAACAGCCTGGATGATTGACTGATCTGGCCTTGTAACACTAACCAAAACGGCCTTGCTGTGCTGGTACTGCGAACAATTGAAAGCAAGGGGAAACTACAGCCGTAATTTTTCCTGAGGGCATGCAGCTTTACTGTATGGTTAAATGATGATGGCGTCCTCTTGGGTAAAATATTCCGGAGGTAAAATAGTCCCCCATTCGGATCTCCGGGCGGGGACTACTCAAGAGGAAGTAGTGAAGGCAGCAGAGGATCAAGTAGGTAAAAAGACGAGGGCTAGTAGAAATCCTTGGGTAACAGAAGAAATATTGAATTTAATTGATGAAAGGAGAAAATATAAAAATGCAGTAAATGAAGGAGGCAAAAAGGAATACAAACGTCTCAAAAATGAGATTGACAGGAAGTGCAAAATGGCTAAGCAGGGATGGCTAGAGGACAAATGTAAGGATGTAGAGACTTATCTCACTAGGGGTAAGATAGATACTGCCTACAGGAAAATTAGAGAGACCTTTGGAGAAAAGAGAACCACTTGTATGAATATCAAGAGCTCAGATGGAAACCCAGTTCTAAGCAAAGAAGGGAAAGCAGAAAGGTGGAAGGAGTATATAGAGGGTCTATACAAGGGCGATGTACTTGAGGACAATATTATGGAAATGGAAGAGGATGTAGTTGAAGGTGAAATGGGAGATATGATACTGCGGAAGAGTTTGACAGAGCACTGAAAGACCTAAGTCGAAACAAGGCCCCAGGAGTAGACAACATTCCATTAGAACTACTGACAGCCTTGGGAGAGCGAGTCCTGACAAAACTATACCATCTGGTGAGCAAGATGTATGAGACAGGCGAAATTCCCTCAGACTTCAAGAAGAATATAATAATTCCAATCCCAAAGAAAGCAGGTGTTGACAGGTGTGAAAATTACTGAACTATCACTTTAATAAGTCACAACTGCAAAACACTAACACGAATTCTTTACAGACGAATGGAAAAACTGGTAGAAGCCGACCTTGGGGAAGATCAGTTTGGATTTCGTAGAAATGTTGGAACACGTGAGGCAATATTGACCCTACAACTTATCTTAGAAGCTAGAGTAAGGAAAGGCAAACCTACATATCTAGCATTTGTAGACTTAGAGAAAGCTTCTGACAATGTTGACTGGAATACTCTCTTTTAAATTCTGAAGGTAGCAGGGGTAAAATACAGGGAGCGAAAGGCTATTTACAATTTGTTCAAAAACCAGATAGCAGGTATAAGAGTCGAGGGACATGAAAGGGAAGCAGTGATTGGGAAGGGAGTGAGACAGGGTTGTAGCCTCTCCCTGATGTTATTCAATCTGTATATTTAGCAAGCAGTGAAGGAAACAAAAAAATTTCGGAGCAGGTATTAAAATCCATGGAGAAGAAATAAAAACTTTGAGGTTTGCCAATGACATTGTAATTCTGTCAGAGACAGCAAAGGACTTAGAAGAGCAGTTGAACGGAATGGATAATGTCATTAAAGGAGAATATAAGATGAACATCAACAAAAGCAAAATGAGAATAATGGAATGTAGTCGAATTAAGTCGGGTGATGCTGAGGGAATTAGATTAGGAAATGCGACACTTAAAGTAGTAAAGTTTTGCTATTTGGGGAGAAAAATAACTGATGATGGTCAAAGTAGAGAGGATATAAAATGTAGACTGGCAATGGCAAGGAAAGCGTTTCTGAAGAATAGAAATTTGTTAACATCGAGTATAGATTTAAGTGTCAGGAAGTCTTTTCTGAAAGTATTTGTATGGAGTGTAGCCATGTATGGAAGTGAAACATGGACGATAACTAGTTTGGACAAGAAGCGAATAGAAGCTTTCGAAATGTGGTGCTACAGAAAAATTCTGAAGATTAGATGGTTAGATCATATAACTAATGAGGAGGTATTGAATAGGATTGGGGAGAAGAGAAGTTTGTGGCACAACTTGACTAGAAGAAGGGATCGGTTGGTAGGACATGTTCTGAGGCATCAAGGAATCACCAATTTAGTACTGGAGGGCAGCGTGGGGGAAAAAATCATAGAGGGAAACCAAGAGATGAATACACTAAGCAGATTCAGAAGGATGTAGGTTGCAGTAGGTACTGGGAGTTGAAGAAGCTTGCACAGAATAGAGTAGCATGGAGAGCTGCATCAAACCAGTCTCAGGACTGACGACCACAACAACAACAACAGGTACACACAATCCTCAGTATAATTCCAAAGAAGGATTTTAGTGGCGCGACATTCAGAGAGCAGTGGCTGTGTGCCATGGGACGATCATGACCCGTATGACTCGGGAAACGTGTCTTTCGACACACCTCTCACATTCAAACTTCAATATGGTCATGAACTATAGTGCTTAAAGATGTTAAATGGTTACTCTTAGCTTTGCTGTGGCAGGAACTGTCAAAGGTTGTCCAGGCAAACATTTACCATTACCTATTTTCTCTGTGGAGAAAAATAGGTCTGTCACCCTGTTGTGCATTACACTGCACCAGACAGTGCACTTGTGGCTACCAGGGCTGAGCCCACATGTATCCTGTGTCTTTGCGCAGCCAAAATCCTGTACCGAAAGTACTTCTGAGCCATCAAGGGCGGCCTCGCCTGTTGCGGCAATGGTCGGTCTTCCTGACAGGACTGGACAAGTGCAGAGGTTGGTATTGCTTTTCATTGGGAGCTCCAATGTTAGGCGGGTGATGGGCCCCATTAGGGATATGGCAGCTAAGGACGGGAAGAAAGCCAATGTGCACTCCATGTGCATACCAGGGGGAGTCATCGCAGATGTGGAAAGGGTCCATCCGGATGCCATGAAGGGTACAGGGTGCAGCCAACTGCAGGTGGTGGCTCATCTCGGCGCTAATGACGTGTGTCGCTATGGATCGGAAGAGATACTCTCTGGTTTCTGGCGGCTGTCTGAGTTGGTGAAGACTGCCAGTCTTGCTAGCGAGATGAAGGCAGAGCTCACCATCTGCAGCATCGTCAACAGGACCGATTGCGGTCCTTTGGTACAGAGAAAGTGAAGGGTCTGAATCAGAGGCTCAGACTGTTCCGCAACCGTGTAGGCTGCAGATTCATTGACTAGCACCATAGGGTGGTGGGGTTTCGGGTTCTGCTAAATAGATCAGGTGTCCACTACACACAGGAAACGGCTGTACGGGTAGCAGGGGCTGTGTGGCATGTACTGGGCAGTTTTTTAGGTTAGACAGTCTCGAGAAAGATCAAAAAGGGCTCCAGTCTCAAAGGTTACAGGGCAAAGAAATGACAAGAATCGACCAACCAACAGTCGGTATTGTAGTTGTAAATTGTCATAGCTGTGTTGGAAAAGTACCAGAGCTTCAAGCACTGATAGAAAGCATTGAATCTGAAATCGTTATAGGAACAGAACGGTGGCTAAACCCGGGGATAAATTCTACCAAAATTTTTACAGAGGTGCAAACCGTGTTCAGAAAGGGTAGATTAAATAAAATAGGCGGTGGTGTGTTTGTGTCTGTTGGTAGTAGTTTATCTTGCAGTGAAGTTGAAATAGATAGTTCCTGTGAATTACTATGGGTAGAGGTTACACTCATCAGCCGTACCAAAATAATAATTTCCTCCTTCTACCGACCCCAACTCACATGGTATAATAGCTGAACGGTTCAAAGAAAACTTGAATCTCATTACAAATAAGTACCCAACTCATGCAGTTATAATTGGTGGAGACTTCTACCCTCAATTTGTTGGCGAAAATACATGTTCAAAGCCGGTGGTAGACAGAAAACATCTTCCGAAATTGTACTAAATGCTTTCTCTGAGAATTACTTTGAACAATTAGTTCATGAGCCCAGACGAATTGTAAATGGTTGCTAAAACAAACTTGACCTCTTAGCCACAAATAATCTTGATCTAATAGAGAGCATGAAGTCAGATAAAGGTATTAGTGAACACAAGGTCGTTGTAGCGAGGCTCAAAACCACATCAACCAAAACCACTGAAAATAAATGCAAAATATATCTATTTAAAACAGCAGATAAAAATTCGCTTGATGCCTTCCTAAGAGAGAGTCTCCATTCCTTCCAAGGTAATTATGTAAATGTAGACCAGATATTGCTCAAATTCAAAGATACAAAATACACTGCTGGTCACCGTAAATGCAACACCCTGAAGGAAGCATCCGAATCAAGTGAAATTTACACCTTGGGTTTACAGCGATGAGATATGTAACTGATTAGAATTTCAGCGCAGATGCACATCACGCGCACCTGTGGCGCCACCTCATAGCGCCATTTAAGGCTTGGCGATTTCGACGAGTGTACGTTCGGCACGTGTGTTTACCTTGTGGTTGTTTCACAAGACGATCAGTTATGCCTCGTAGACAACAGCGAACATCTTTTGATCAAGTATCCGAGTTCGACAGAGGAAGGATAGTGACTTACCGAGATTGTGGATTATCATACAGAGAAATCGCTAGTCGTGTTGGACGAAACCAAACAACTGTAATGCGGATATGTGACCGTTGGATGCTGGAGGGTACGACGGACCGACGTGGTCGATCGCATTCACCTCGGTGCACCACTGCACATGCTGATAGGCAAATTGTGCGCATGGCAGTGACGGATCGCTCAGTGACATCCCGAACCATAGCACAGCACATTGCGTCTGTAACACTTCATCCAGTGTCTGCGCGTACCATTCGACGCCGTTTACAGCAGAGTGGTCTGTCCGCAAGACGTCCATTGCTTCGTCTACCATTGATGCAGAACCACAGACGTCTCCGTCGCCAATGGTGTGATGACAGACTGATGTGGACGGCAGAATGGAATGACGTTGTCTTTACTGACGAGGCACGCTTCTGTCTGCAGCACCACGATGGTCGGATTTGAGTGTGGAGACACCGTGGAGAGAGGATGCTGGACAGCTGCATTATGCACCGCCACACTGGTCTTGCACCGGGTATTATGGTATGGGGCGGTATTGGATATTACTCTCGCACGCCTCTAGTACGCATTGCCGGTACTTTAAATAGCCGGCGCTACATATCCGAGGTGCTGGAGCCAGTTGTCCTTCCTTACCTTCAGGGCTCGGCCACAGCCATATTTCAACAGGATAATGCACGACCACACTTGGCACGCATTGTCCAAAGGTTCTTCGTCAATAATTAGATTGAATTGCTTCCCTGGCTGGCTCGCTCTCCGGATCTTTCGCCGATAGAAAACATGTGGTCCATGGTTGCTCAACGAGTGACCCAGATTACATCCCCAGCTGCCACACCAGATGATCTTTGGCAACGTGTGGAAGCTGCTTGGGCTGCTGTACCCCAGGAACACATCCAACGTCTCTTTGACTCAATGCCGAGACGTGTGGCAGCGGTGATCTCCAACAATGGCGGCTACTCTGGCTACTGATTCTGGCAGGAACCACATGTCACAGACGCCTGTAAATGTAATCATTTGATACTTGGTCAACATGTTATCTACAAAATAAATCTTGTTGTGCTACCTCTTGTCTTTCTTGGTGTTGCATTTACGGTGGCGAGCAGTGTAGATATCAATAAATAGATTCATGCCGCATAAGTTAATAAGAGACAGGACTGATCTACCATGGTACACAAAACACGTCAGAACACTGTTGCAGAAGCAAAATCCTCAAGACTGGCTAAGTTTCATGGAAGCTCGAAATTTAGTGCGGACGTCAATGTGAGATGCTTTTAATAGTTTCCGCAATGAAACATTGTCTCAAAATATGGTAGAAAACCCAAACAGATTCTGGTCTAATGTAAAGTACACCAATGGCAAAAAAAATCAATACCATCACTGTGCAATAGCGGTGGAAATATTACCGACGATGGTGTCACTAAAGAGGAGTTACTAAGTACAGTTTTCCGTAATCCCTTCAAGAAAGAAGATGAAGTAAATTTTCCAGAATTCGAAACCAGAACAGCTGTTAGTGTGAGTGACATAAAAGTAGATGTCTTAGGTGTTGCGAAACAACTCAAATCGCTTAAGAAATGCATGTCTTCCGGTCCAGATGGTATACCAATCAGGTTCCTTTCAGAGTATGCAGACACAATAATGCCTTTCTTAGCAATCATATGCAACCGCTCACTTGACGAAAGGTCTGTTCCTAAAGACTGGAAAGTAGCACAGGTCACACCAATATTCAAGAAAGGAAATATGAGTAACCTATTGAATTACAGACCCATATCACTGATCTCAATTTTCAGTAGGATTTTGGAGCATATACTGTATTCTAACATTATGGATCACCATGAAGAAAATGACTTATTGATACATAACATATTCAGAAGATATCGTTCTTGTGCAACTTCCCATGAAGTAATAAGTGCTGTCAACAAGGGATCTCAGATTGATTCCATATTCCTAGATTTCCAGAAGGCTTTTGATACCATTCCTCACAAGTGACAATCAAATTGTGTGCGTATGGAGTATCATCTCAGTTGTGTGACTGGATTCGTGATTTCCTCTCAGAGAGGTCACATTTCGTAGTGATAGACGGTAAATCATCGAATAGAACATAAGTGATATCTGGCATTCCGCAAGGTAGTGTCATAGGCCCTCTGCTGTTCCTGATTTACATAAATGATCTAGGTGATAATCTGAGCAGACCCCTTAGGCTGTTTGCGGATGATGCTGTAATTTACCATCTAGTAAAATCATCAGATGATCAATTCCAATTACAAAATAATCTAGAGAGAATTTCTGTATGGTGCAAAAAGTGGCAATTGACACTAAACAAAGTAAAGTATGAGGTCATCCACATGGGTACTAAAATAAGTCTGATAAATTTTGGGTATACGATAAACCACACAAATCTAAGGGCTGTCAATTTGACTAAATAAATAGGAATTACAACTTAAATTGGAAAGACCACATAGATAATATTGTGGGGAAGGTGAAACAAAGACCGCACTTTGTTGGCAGAACACTTAGAAGATGCGACAAACCCACTAAAGAGACAGCTTACATTACACTTGTCCGTCCTCTGCTGGAATAATGCTGCACGGTGTGGGATCCTTACCAGGTAGGATTGATGCAGGACATCGAAAAAGTGCAAAGAAGGGCAGCCCGTTTCGTGTTATTGTGCAGTAAGGGTGAGTGTGACACTGATATAATATGCGAGTTGGGGTGTCAGTTACTGAAACAAAGGCAGTTTTCTTTGCGGCAAGATCTATTTATGAAATTTCAATCACCAACTTTCTCTTCCGAATGCGAAAATATTTTGTTGACACCCACCTATGTAGAGAGAAATGATCATCATAATAAAATAAGAGAAATCAGAGCTCGAATGGAAAGCTGTAGGTGTTCCTTTTTCCCACGCACCATTTGAGGGTGGACTGGTAGAGAAGTTGTATGAAACTAGTTTGATGAAACCCTCTGCCAGGCACTTAAATGTGAATTGCAGAATAAACATGTAGATGTAGATGTGGATCCTAATCTTATGTCGATTCACTTATCCATAAATGTTCAATGGTGCATCTTCTGAAAAGAGGCACTTTATCGGGTAGCCATTGCAGCACATATGGGGGTCATCACACAACATGTGAAAATGTACTGCAGTGAACAATTCTTTGGCTACAATGCTGACAGTTAACACGTATTACTGAAAAGGTGTAGCTGCTTACTTAACACTAATCAGACAGTTAATTCAGTTACTGCAATTCATGTGATGCATGACGAAATGACATCTGGTGGCTACATTGAAATGTGGCGAGCATTCTATCGACTCTCGATCACCGAATGGCAGCAAAACACACACAGGTAAAAGATGCAAAAATCATTCTTTCCTTCTCATCCCGTCTGGTAATTCTCCACTGAAATATGGTTCTGGGTGACTTTCCCAAAATCTACCCCTTTCCCTAGACCTCTCCAGTCCTTCTCCTTCATTTCCTCTTCCTTCCCCTTCAATCCTCTTCCTTCTCCTTCAATCTTCTGCCTGAAGAAGGAGCCACTGGCTCTACCTGAAGAAGGAGCCACTGGCTCTAAAAGCTCACCTAATTATAATCTTTTACATGGGTGTGTGTTCTGCCATCACTTAGCGAGTAGGTTTTTTTATGTTGTCAACAATTGATTGTTTTCATTGATATATCTCTAAAATTTGTGCACCACTGCATTACACTTTTTTTCCTACAGTTACTTCCCATACTAGTGTCAATAAATTCTGCAGTATGGGGAAACGTATTGTGCCTTCTCTAGGTCTATCAGCATTTTGATGCACTCCAGTATCAATTTTGCTACAAAAGACAAGGAAAAAATCTTGAGAGCTGCTAAACATCTTGCAGTGAACTATGGTAGTCTGATGTAACTCTTCAGGCTTTCCTGGCGATCTAATGACATCTTGGATTGTCGGGTGTTCTGCCGGATATCAGCGTCGTACGTGCACGATATTTCGGTCACGTAGCTCGTAACCTTTATCAGGTGCGACCTGAGACTGCTCCTCGTGTGGACCTGATCCAGTATTTATGCCTATGGCCTTCCCCCTCCATCAACGGCTGCAGGCGCTTCCTCTGTGGTCCGCGCCCATTCCCTGCGACCTGCTGGAGTGTTGCTGCTCCGTTTTCCGTCTGCTGCGGTTCTAGGTGTTCCCTCTGCAGTCCGCGCCCACCAACCGTGGAGTGTGGCGAAAACGGCGCGGATGTCAGATGTTGAACACCATTGGTCTTGCAGAATGACTGAAATTCTGCGGACATGAATTGTGGGCCAGTGTCGGAAGCAATAGTCTGTGGAAGACCTTCAATGCAAAAGATAGCGGATAACGCTTGGATGGTGGCAGATGACGTCGTGGAAGACATCCGGACAACAAAAGGAAAATTACTGAATGAATCTACCAGAACCAACCATCGAGCATTCCAGAATGGACCAGCAAAATCGATGTGTAAGCGTTGCCAAGGGGAAGTGGCTTTCGGCCATGCAAAGAATTTCCGCGGTGGTACGGATTGTTGTTCGGCACACGCCATGCAAGAAGAGCACATATTCGTAATCGCAGCATCGATTCCGATCCAAGTACAGTGCTGACGAGCAAGTTGTTTCGTGCGCACTATACCCCAATGTCCTTGGTGGAGAAGCCGTAAGACAGAGGACTGTAATGAACGTGGGACCACGACCCTGGACTGATCATTATCAGAACGCAACAGCAAAACACCACGTCGTACAAAAAGTCTCTCCTTGTGACCAAAAAATCGGCGAACCAACGGGTCCCCGATCCGTGACTTTGACAAGGGCCATTGCGTAGCAACAAAACGCAAAACGGTAGCAAGGACAGGGTCAGCAGCTGTGGCTGTAGCTACACGACGAAAATCAATTGGAAACGATTCGACCACGTCATCGGTTTCCGCATCAATGAACATGCAAGCAAGTTCGGAAGAATCGAATGCTCTATCCTCAGCAACAGGCAAACGGGACAACGCATCGGCGTTTCCGTGCTTAGCAGTGGACCGATACAAGATATCGTAGCGGTACTGCGAGAGGAAAATAGACCAGCGGATGAATTTCTGCGCTGTACGCGGAGGTACAGGCTTGTTCGGATGAAAAAGCAATGTCAAAGGTTTGTGGTCTGTGATGATGGTAAAGTGATGACCATACAAGAAATCATGAAACTTAGTAACACCAAATACGAGAGCCAATGCTTCTTTCTCGATCTGTGAATAATTTCTTTGCGCAGATGAGAGCTATTTGGATGCAAAGGCAATAGGGCGATCGTGCGAACCATCTTTGTGCGCAAGCACAGCGCCGATCCAGAAATCCGATGCATCCACCATCAACAAAAGGGGTTTCTGGGGATCGAAGGCGTAAGGCAAGTATTTGAAAGCAACGCCGATTTCACCTGGCGATATGCGCGTTCGCATTCCGTCATCCAGACGAACGGAACACCTTTACGGCGTAAGCAATGAAGCGGAGCTGAAATGGAAGAGGCGTGGCGCACATAGCGATGGTAATAATTGATTTTGCCCAGCACACTCTGTAGCTGCTTCAAATTCTGCGGCGAAGGCAAGTCTTGTATGGCACGGAGGTGCTCTGGACTGGGATGTATGCCTTGGGCATTGATTACATGGCCCAGGTAGGGTAAGTCCCGAGCAAAAAACACACATTTGTCCTTCCACAAGTGAAGACCATTTTGTCGCAAAACCTGAAATAATGTTCTGAGATTGGCTAAATGTTCTTCTTCCGTCTTTCCGGAGATCACAATATCGTCCAGATAGTTTGCTGCAGTAGGGACCGAGGCACAAACAGTTTGCAGATATTGCTGAAACAATGCAGGGTCGGATGCACACCCGAATGGCAGCCTTTTGAATTGGTACAAACCAAGATGCGTGTTAACCACTAAAACGCGCTGGGATTCTTCGTCCACCGGTATTTGCAAGTACGCATCTGCTAGGTCCAACTTCGAAAAATATTTACCCGGCCACAGTTTGTCAAAAAGATCTTCCGGGTGGGGTAAAGGAAAAGTTGCAGTCACTAGTTTGGGATTCACTGTTGCCTTGAAGTCCACACAAAGTCTCAATTTTCTGGAAGGTTTTTGCAAAATTACTAAGGGTGACGCCCAGAGAGAAGCCTGCACATGTTCAATTACACCTTGTGATTCCAAATCGTTTAATGTTCTTGCAACCTCATCACACAATGCGTGGGGAACATTGCGCGCTCTGAAAAATTTCGGTTGCGCGTTTACTTTCAGTTCCAAATGAGCTTTATAGTTCTTAGCGCAACCGAGGGCACCCGAGGCCCGGTGCAAAAATGTCTGCAAATTCTTCACATAGACGAGAAACACTGGCTCTAGGCACAGTCTGGTTCACTGAGATGACCTGATTTACGATAGACAAGTTAAACAACTGAAATAAATCGAAACCAAACAAGTTCACTGCAGCAGAAGAATGAAGTACGTAAAATGACACAAGTTTTGTTTGTCCTTTGTATGTTGCAAGAACGCTGCACTGTCCTAAAACAGGAAGCCCGTGACCTGAATATGTAGTTAGCTTAACATTTGCGGCACACAACGGAGGTGTGCCCAGCTGTTTGTACGTGTCGTGATTGATCAGTGAAACTGCAGCTCCGGTATCGAGCTGGAACGGTATCACTTTGCCGTCAACATCCAAATCTACTAAAACTTTATTGTCCTGCTGACGACAAGAGCGACTGTCTCGTGCAATGTGAACTGACACTGCAACATAATCACTTGCGACTTGACGTGATTTCCGGCGTCGTCGACGCACACTATTTGTTGGACGAACACAGTCACTGTTAGAGAGTGGCACTGGGCGGAGTGGAATGAACTACATGAATTTCCATGGGCGAAGGTTCACGAGCCTGAGTATTCTTGGTTCGATTCCGATTCCGGCGGGAAGCAAAGGGCCTGGAATGGTTGTGAGTGTCCGATCTAAGCTTTTTCTGGCAAACACTTTGAACATGGCCTTTTTTATTACAGAAAAAGCAAATAGCTTGGCGTGACGGGCAATTCTCACGCGAATGTCTAGTAGCACACCGCAGGCATGATTTTACCACTGCATTTGCTTGCTTGCGCGGCACACGTGGCGGAGAGCTTGGCGGCAGCTGCACGGACGGGCGCGAGGGCTGTTTACTGTTCCGTGCAGCTCGCCCTGCGGGCTGGTTAACATGACACACGGCTGGCGAAGTTTCAAATGATTCCTGAGCAAAGTCAAGTGTGTCCTGCCGATCCAATATGTCCATCACTTGTTGAAGGGAGGGATTGACTAGTTTCAAAATCTGTTCCCGTATACGAACATCAGAAACGTTCTGTGCAATTGCATCATGTACCATAGTATCTGAATAAGGGTGTCCACATTCACACTCAAAAGCACAATCCCTAGTAAGGCCTTGCAAAGTTGCAACCCACTCCCGATTAGTTTGACCGGCCGTACGTTTTGTACGAAAGATTGTATTCCGTTTGGCAACTACATTGACTGATTCTTTGAAATATGCATCTAATGCAGACAAAATTTCGTCGTAGGACAGAGTTGCTACGTCGCGTCGGGGAAATAATTTCACTATCACTCGGTACGTCTGGACGCCTACGGATGCTAACAAAAAAGGCTGCCGCCCATTACCTTGAATTCTTTAGGCGGCGAGATGGAATCCAAATTGGCGTGAACACTCCGTCCAGCTTTCCAGTGCCACATCAAAAGGACGAAAAGGTGGTGCAACTGCGTGTTGTGGCTGCGAGAGCGGTGGAGCGGCGGCTGCCGCATCGTTTTGCATTGCACGTTGACCCTTATCGAGCTGTCCAAGGGCATCCAATAAGGCCTGCGTCTGCTGATTCTGCAAGTGATAAAATTCGGACAGTACATCTGGAGATGGTGGCGAAGCCATTACACAAGGAAATCAGTCTATCAATACGAACGCAAAATCCTCATCGTCAAACTGTTGTGACTTGGCAAGACAGCCAAGCCACTATGAGATAGCCGAAAGGCACGCGTTTAAGCTCACGCAGGCTGGCGTGAGGTGTGGAACAGTTAAAGGAGTTGAGACTAGTAAAATAAGTACGTAACTTCTGGAATACTTAACTTTAATCCATAATTGGTGAACATCGGTCTGCTGGTACATGCATCACAAGATAAATAGCAAATGATAATGGCGCCTTGGTAGGTCGTAGCAATTGACGTAGCTGAAGGCTATGCTAACTATCGTCTCGGCAAATGAGAGCGTAATTTGTCAGTGAACCATTGCTAGCAAAGTCGGCTGTACAACTGGGACGAGTGCTAGGACGTCTCTCCAGACCTGCAGTGTGGCGGCGCTCAGTCTGCAATCACTGATAGTGGTGACACGCGGGTGTGACGTATACTAATGGACCGCGGCCGATTTAAAGGCTACCACCTAGCAAGTGTGGTGTCTGGCGGTGACACCACAAACCTAACCTTACCTAATGCTTGCTTGCTTGCATTCTGTATAACTTGAATAGAACATTTGTAATCTGCAGACTTCTTCTTGAAGATCACTTCTAATTTTTATTGGATTGTTAAAGTTAAAGATATACAGATATAGACATTTAAGATCTTGAAAATGGCTCTGAAACTCAATGGAGACTTCATCAATATTTGAAGGAAGTCTTGAAAATTTTACTTCCACATATTCTTGCTTCACTTCACAGAAATGATATGCAACAACACAAGAAATGATGAAAATTTTTCTGATATAGTTACAATGCAAACTAAACTTACACCGGAATCCATTAACATCTGTAAACCTACAGGTATCAGAAATAGTGCATTCCTTTCCTTTGCAAATAGAAATTCATATTATTGAAATGATTATTAAAATCAGCCAGAAATGCTATTTTTGATAGTAAAAAGTGAATCTTTCAGTTTATATCAAGTTTTACTTATTCATTCTGTAACACACTTCCTTTTTATGCAGATACAGACAGAACCTCACAGTTTCCCCTCATTGAAAGAACAGAATCCCAGAACAGAATCCCAGAACTGCCAAAAGTTGTCATTTCAACCAAGGGCTGTACCTTCCCCAGATTCTTTTGAATGCTGCAGTAGACTATCAGTTTATGCACTCAATGAAAATGTAGATGATGATACGTACATGTATATGTGAGAAGTGTTGCAACAGAAAAAATTATGTATTTCTGGCCAAAAAACCTTCCTTTAACACAATGTTGTGTTAATCGTGTACATTTTGTGCTCCACAGCTAAGTAATGTGTATGTTAATAGAAACCACTGCAAATGTATTTAAGATACATTTGTTACACTGCCCACGGCTTCTTCCGAAATGAATATCTCCCTGTGAGAGTTTACCGGGAGGCTTTGTAATTATTTTTGTCTCAGAATTAGTTACATAGACTGCTGGTGAACTCTGTCACTGGAAAATGTACATTTAGGAAAAAAGCCGGTTGTGGTGGAACATAGGTATCTGGAATATAGCTCTCATTGTTTTATTAACATTTGTAGAATTATCTGAGGACTCAGAGACAGTCACTTAATTGAAACTGGTAGTCTGCAAATAAATATACATTACATACTGCTTCCACAATACTGTTCTTTGAATCTTCTCTTGCTGAACAGAGTGCATAAACCTTTGTGCTTACACGTTGGTATAGCAATTAAGAGGTTTTTATGTAACAAAACTGCTTTTTTATATGATAAATGTACATTTTCTGTCAGTTGACCTGTAATAGCCCTAAGATAGAACTCACTCTCTCACACACAGAAAAGTCGAGGCGGTCACGGGCTGCCTTCCTCAAGACCCTCCGGGCTTCAGGGGATGGCGGCAGCTCTCGTGACGACACCGGAGGGGGCGGCAGGAAGCCGCCAGAACTGGGAGCTAGTGCACCGGCACTGCCACTGCCAGGGGCACAGAGATTGCTGCAACCACCACCACCACCACAGCCCCAGAGGCCGCCTCCGCCACCGCCACCGCCACCACCACCAAAGGTGCCACCACCATCACTGCCGTCGGGCATCAGAAACACATCTAGGGCACAGGTGCGCTAAAAGGCATGCTGTAAGCAAAGTCTAGGATGGAATAACAACAGTATTGAAAGGGTAGACGGCTACTCACCATGCAGAGGAAGCGTTGAGTTCCAGACAGGCACAATGAAAAACACTGCTAAAATATTTAAGCTTTCAATGAACGTTCTAATTCCAAAATAGAAAAAACACACACACACGTTCACACAAGCATAGCTCATATGTGCATAACACATATGGAGGCAACATAGGACGACAAACTACCATGTCACAAGGCTTGTTTGTGTGTGTATGTGGGGGGTGGGGGGGGGGAATAGAGAAGGTTTAGTTGGTCGGTCTGTGGTATAGAATGGGTGCTGTGCTGGAGTGGAAGTGGGCAGCAGGGTAGGTACATGGAGGACAGGGATTGGCAAATGTTGAGACCTGGGTGGTATGGGAATGAAGGTCATCTTGTAGGGAGAGTTCCCACACGCGCAATTCAGAAAAGCTCGTGTCGGTAGGAAAAATCCAGATGACGTAGGCTCTGAAGCAGTTATTAAAGTGAAGCATGTCATGTTGGGCAACATGTTCAGCAGCAGCATGGTCCAGCCATCTCTCGGCTACAGTTAGGCGGTGGCCATTCTTGTGGAGAGACAGCTTGTTAGTGGTCATGTCCACATAGAAGTGGCATAGTGGTTGCAGCTTAGTTTACAATGCTTTCACAATTAGCCCTGCACGTGACAGGACTGGAGGGGATGGTAGTGGCTGGATGTATGTGAAAGGTCTTGCCTCTGAGTCTGTTGCAGGGATATGAGCCGTGAGGCATAGAGTTAGGAACAGGGGTGGAGTAGTGACGGACAAGGATATTGTGCAGGTTTGGAGGGTGCCAGTATACCACTGTGGAATGGCTGTGGAGGATATATTTTGGGGTATGACAGGTGATAGTGTAAACGCTGTTGGAGAATGTGTGTCAGTTGCTCCCATCCTGGATGGTACTGAGTCACAAGGGGATTGCTTCTTTGTCGCAGGACAGTGGGTAGGTGAGAGGTGGTAGATGGCCGTAGAAACGAGACAGGGGAGATCTGCTTCTGGACAAGATTGGAAGGGTAATTTTGATCTATGAAGGCCTCAGTGGGATCCTTGGTATGTTTTTTCTTGAGGTTCTGCTCATCAATGCTGCTGCGATGGTCATGGGGGCTAGGCTGTATGGAAAGGGCTTCTTGGTATGGGATGAGTGACTGCTGTCTTTTTATTTACTTTTCTCTTTGATCCCATTGTGTTTTCATATCGATTTAAGTTTATTTTTGTCTTTCATTGTAGGTTCTATTCCCTCAGGTTTCACTTTTCTTTCCGTATACTTAATCCGTCTGCTCCTTTTTTATTTTTCCTGTGTATTTTTATGCATTTTTTTTAACTTCCATTATGGATCCACATTGTCTCTATCTACCTCAGTACAGAAAAGTTTCCCTGTTCCTGGCCAGAACTCAGGCCCACATACTATTTTGGCATTGTTACATAGCTCATGCAATCCCACCAAATTACCTATCTCTGGCTGCAATTCCTCCCTCGAAAATGATCTCTTTGTGTTCAGATATTGTCAGTCCATAGCCCTCACCAACCTAGTCTTGCAAAACCGATTAAATCAGTCTGAAACCTCACTTGTGACACCTCCTCTCCACTTGTAAAATTATCGTGATCTACAAGCCAAAATTCCTGTATTCCATTTTCCGTACTGAAATTCGTGTGCTCTGGGAACTAGAGCAGCATGCATAATACCATCTCAAAGAACTTTTCAACCTGTGCACTTCCTACTCCCATCATGCACAATCACTATCCATCACCTCTACGGGAGCCTCCACCACATCTTCTCATACATGACAAACCCTGTCTTATTGACCTGTTACATTTACCTCGCCCAAAACAAAGACATTAACGTGTCGTCCAAAATCCCAGTCCTAGAGAAGTATTAGTCCTTCCCAAAAGCCGTACCTTTTGCCCCTTTCACAAACTGTCATATTGGGCTTTTCTCCTTTCCCCAGTCTGTACAGGGGGGACACATTTTTGACACCAACCCAACCAATCAGACTCAATCCAAAACTAATATTGAACCCTGCCTCACTCAGTTTATTCCTCCATCCAACTGTGATCCTATCCCACTGCCCTCCTGTTAATTTTCCAGAATTTCCTACAGTTGAACCTTGTCTCAGCATCATTTAGTGAATTCCTCAACATGGAAACCAATTTTACATCTGCAGAAAGAACTGCAAGCCACCTCCTAAAAACTGATCATGACCTCCTGCTGACAAAGGCTCCATCCTAAATGGGCTTGCTGATATTGAACACTACCTTTCCCATTGCCTAACTGACTCCAGTTGTACAGTCTCCTTCCTAGTCACCATGACTGGCTATATTGTCACCCACAATTACCTCTCCCTTGGAGGCATAACCTATAAACAAATCTGTGGTACATCAGTGGGCACTCATATGGCAACCTATTTGTGGGCCATTTACAGGAATCCTTCCTAATCACTCTGAATTCCAAACACCTCTCCTGGTTCAGGTTCATATCACCTTTGTGATAAGGGCTGATGGTGAGGACTCTGTCTCAACATTCCTCCAAAACCTTAGTACCACCTCCCCCATTCACTTCATCTGGTCGTCCTCAACCCAGCAAGCCACCTTCCTCAGTGGTGATCTCCACTTCAAGAGTGGCTCCATCAGTACCTCTGTCCACATCAAACTTACCAACTGCAAACAATATCTCCATTTAAACAGCTGCCACCCATCCTAGTCCAAGAAGTTCCTTCTGTACAGCCTAGCTACCACTGTTCATCATATCAGTAGTGAAGAGTTGTTCCTCTCAAAATATGCCAAGGGTCTCGCTGACGCTTTCACAGACCAAGATTACTGTCACATCCTTGTCCAGGAACAGACTTCCTGTGCCTTGTCTCTCCAGTCACATACTACCTCCCACATACCCACTGTGTGGCTGTAGAGGAACACTTCTCTACCGACTCAGTACCACACAGGACAGGACTGACTCAGTACCACCCAGGACTGTACCAACTGAATCATATTTTCCACCAGGTTTTCGACCATCTCTTGTCATGCCCTGAAATGAGGAATATCCACTCCACCCTCCCTACAGTGGTATTCCACCAGCAACCAAATAAACGTAATATCATTGTCTGTCCTTGTTCCACCCTTTCTCCTAACATCTTGCATCCTGGCTCATGTCAGTGGAATAGACCTAGATACAAGACCTGTCCCATATATCCTCTCACAACCATTTACTCCAGTTCCATCACAGGCATTTCCTACCCCATCAATGGCAGGGCTACCTGTGAAAGCAGACATGTGATCTATAAAATAAGCTGCAGCCACTATGTCACTGCTACATCAGCATCACAACTAACTAGCTATGTGTCCACACAAATGGGCACCTCCAAACTGTGTCCAAGAGATAGTAGAGCCACCCAACTGCTGAATATGCTGTCCAACACAATATGCTTCACAGCCTGTTGTGCAGCTGGGATCTCAGTAATAACCCTCGTCTTGGCTTACAGTAATTCTTGTCCTCCACCTACCTATCCCATTCCCTGCCCCCATTCCAGCACAACACATGCCTTCTATCCCACCAACCTTCTATCCCTCCTCTTCCTCTTCCTTGTCCCCACCTCACACCCTATCTGACTGGTGCTCACATCAGACACGGCAGCATTCCGTGCCCAGCGCCTGGAAAAATTGGCCGTGTGAGTGGTTGTTGTGTGACTGAGCATGTATTTTCCATTTCGGAAGGAGTAGTTTGTGCAATAAGTACACCAAACTGCTTGCAGTGTATGGGCGAGTGTAAAAATAATCTTTAACAGCCACTACACTGAATAATTTTATTTTATTTAATCAAACAATGGAAAATCCAAGATGGAATGTGACAATATTATGAGAAGGAAAGTTGCTACTCACCATATAGCGGAGATGCTGAGTCGCAGATAGGCACAACAAAAAAGATTTTCACACTTAAAGCTTTCAGCCAATGGCCTTTGTCAACAATAGATGCCGGCCGGAGTGGCCATGTGGTTCTAGGCGCTACAGTCTGGGCCGGCCGCAGTGGTCTCGCGGTTCTGAGCGCGCAGTCCGGAACCGTGCGACTGCTACGGTCGCAGGTTCGAATCCTGCCTCGGGCATGGATGTGTGTGATGTCCTTAGGTTAGTTAGGTTTAAGTAGTTCTAAGTTCTAGGGGACTAATGACTACAGCAGTTGAGTCCCATAGTGCTCAGAGCCATTTGAACCATTTTTGAGCTACAGTCCGGAACCGAGCGACCGCTACGGGCGCAGGTTCGAATCCTGCCTCGGGCATGGATGTGTGTGATGTCCTTAGGTTACTTAGGTTTAATTAGTTCTAAGTTCTAGGCGACTGATGACCTCAGAAGTTAAGTCGCATAGTGCTCAGAGCCATTTGAACCATTTTTCAACAATAGACACACACACACACACACACACACACACACACACACACACACACACACACACACACACACACACACAAACTACAGTCGTGTGTGTATGTGTGTGTGTGTGTCTATTGTTGACAAAGGCCATTGGCTGAAAGCTTTAAGTGTGAAAATCTTTTTGTTGTGCCTATCTGCGACTCAGCATATTGCTATATGGTGAGTAGCAACTTTCCTTCTCATAATATTATTATTTTATTTAATCTCATATACTAAAGGATAGTAATACGACCTTTCTTCCTTTGATACATCCCAGAACTGTGAAGTACAGTGTATGATCTGAACAATGTACAGGGTGATCAGCACATCACTTTCTTCAATATTTATGATGTCTATTACATTTAGCGATGTCACACATGTTGTTTATAACTTCTCTCAGATTGGTTGCCCAGTCCAGTAATGCACGCACAGACTCATTTTACCACATTTCAGATCATTTTGAGGAGCATGTTTACAATGATGTTGTTAATCTCTCTTATTATGTCAGTGCCAGTGTATGTGGCTTTCCCGGCGGAAAGAAGTCTAGAGGTATTAAATCGGGACAACATGAAGACACCAACTTTTAACAGATGGTTTGATTTCCAAAGAATTTGCTTAAGAAATGAATTGTTTCATTAGACCTGTAAAAAATGGCATTTCACTGCTGTAAACGACAATAGTGTTCACCTGCTTCAAGAAACGAAACAAACTGTGTAGCAGTGTCTCAGTGCATGACACTGTTTATTGTTGCTTCAAAGGATGTAGGGCCCGCCATTCGGCAACGTGGTGTGGTGTACTGTACTCCAGTTTTCTGATGGTGAGAGGCATTTTCATGAAAAATGCTTGGATTTATGGTTGACTAAATTCTTGTACTCCAGCTGTTCACCTAACCAGAAAGATGAAGCCACACCTACCCAGTGAAGAGAACATAGTCCAGTGCTATGAAATCACAGATGTCGAGAAACGACTGAAACTGTGTGCAGTACACTAGATACTTTTGTTTATCGGTTCCCTTAATGCCTGAACACTACAAAAATAATTTGTCCGAATTCAACTTCTGCACAGGTTCTGAGCACTGTCATATGAAATCTGAAATTGGACAGATATTCTCCTCAAAATTTCTGAAGAGGAATGCAGCATCATGTTCCGTAACTAGCCAGTTTAGCATTTACCAAAATGGCTGGCCTACTGTTTCTCTTCTCATCTGCAACTGATCTGTGTTCACAGAAACAGGAGGTTAATCTCATCATTTTCGAATTGTTTGGTACTGCAGCATCTCTGTATTTCCCACAGGAAGTCAACTCGTGTGTACTGACAACTGACAAAATACTATTCCACAATGAAAACCTGTCACTCTCAGGAAAACAACATTTTTACTGAGCAATAAATTGCACAATACTAACATATATCACTTGTCCCATACCCATTACATTGGCATCTTTGTTTGCTGTTGTCGGTAATATCTGTGAGCAGTTGATGAATGGTGCCTCCCAGTGTACACAGGAGCTCTACTTGTCATCTAGGCTGGTCATTGATGGTGTCATCTATTGGTCTGAAGATAGTCTAGTAAGACTGAATCTAGTAAACAGTAATGGAATAAAATGTCATTTGTCATTGAGACTGAGTATTTTTATTAAAATACCTATGGTGCTGCCCTGTATTGGCCAGTCACACATCTGCAACGTTTTGGTGGTATTATGGCCTTTGCTGCTTCGATACTTCCTACAATTACACATGAAAGTAAAGTGAGTCACTTGTATGATTTAGTACATATCAACATATCACATTATTTGAAGTGTGAGTGCAAATGTGAAAGTTTTCAATCACACAGAAGATGAACACTTTGTGGGCAAGTGAAGGTAACCATTAACAGTTTATTTAATCTCATCAGAGATTGTTTTTCATGTAAATCTAAGTATTATATTGAATCAAACACTGGAAACTCCAGGTAGGAATATCAACAATGTAGGAAAAGGTAGATTGCTACTTACTATAAAGAAGACACGTCACGTTGCAGACAGGAGCAATTAAAAGACACTCACATATAGGTTTCGGCCACAGCCTTTGTCAGTAAAGGACACACACACACACACACACACACACACACACACACACACACAAGCAAACATATCTCGCACACACCTGACAGCCAACTCCAGCATCTCAGGCCAGCATTCCAGCCCGAGATACTGGAGTTGCTGCCAGGTGTGCGCAAGATGTGTTTGTGTGTGTGTGTGTGTGTGTGTGTGTGTGTGTGTGTTTTCTTTACTGATGAACGCTGTGGCCAAAAACTGTATGCGAGTGTCTTTAATCATGCCTGTCTGCAACGTGATGTGTCTTCTTTATGGTAAGCAGCAGTCTATCTTTTCCTACATTTTAAATATTATATTATTCATTTAGTGCTAGTAGAGAAACTGAAGCAAGTGTGACAGCCAGAAAATAGTGTAGTTCTAGACAGTAGGGTCATAGCTCAGAAACATGTCAAACTAAAGTAGGAGAATAGAATAGATTGTGGTGAGTGGTGACAGAGGCAGGTTACAAGGTTGTAACTTGTCTGGAAAATCAGGAAATCTCAGGTATAATTAATTTACTGGAGAAGTCAGGGCATTCTGAAAGACCCTGGGCGTTCTGAGAAATAGGGCGGGAGAGTGTTAATTGGCAACATGCACTGAATTATTGTAATGTTTGTTGCCCAATTGTGGCATTCCAGGCACACTCGCCAACTTTGGGAATTGTCATTGTCCGTGAGTTGTTGGGCTGGAGAGGTGCTTCCCATTGCACAATTGTGTGTGTGATGGAGAATTTATCTCATAACTGTAAACTCATAATTGATTCAGACATGAAGCTGGTTCCCCATTTTTCTGCCTGAATCTTTCAAAGTGGAATATATTCACTTTTACATTTTTCTGCTGGTTCATAATTGACTGAGAAGTGCAAGTGTGTTCTTTTATTTTATGACATATATAATTTCCAGTAGCCACCAGAAAGATCGCGGGAGGCGCACATTGGCACGGCGCTTCACGGACAGTAGTTGCTGCAAGTAAAGTCCCGTCCACCAGAGGGCACGCGAGAATTCGGCCGCGCCCTCTGCCGGCAGAACAACAACAACTCAGGCAGCTTGGGCCGTGCCCAGTCAGTTTTACATCGGGCATGCCTAGCAGACAGTTCCCGGTCTACACTATAGTGCGACAGACAACGTGAACCGTGTTAATACACAATTGGCGAAGAGTAGGCTCGTTCTTTTGCGTGTTGCGTCGTTGTTCCAGTTTCGCAGCTTATCTATGGCATGGAGGATTTAGTGCGGGTTTTGGTCGAGCAGCAGAAGGAGCTCGTGGCAACCATGAAACAAGTGCTTCCGGCGTTGCTCTCCACGCAGTCTTCTCCAGCGCCGTTTCCTCCTCACTTTCCCCCGTATGACGAGACGACGGAGGATTGGGACGCATATGAACATCGCCTTCAGCAGCATACCCAGGCATTTCATGTTGCCAATGCGGAGGTATGTCGTGCTCTTTTCTTGTCTTGGATATCTCCCTCGCTGTATCAAGTTTTGCGTCAGCTAGCGCTGTTGCAGGAACCCTCGTCCTGGTCTTTTGACGCATTGTGTTCATTGCTGTCTTCATATTATCGCCGCCGCATGCATGTTGGTGGCGGCTAGGGTCGAGTTCTATCAATGCAAGAAACAGCCCCATCAGTCTTACCGGGTGTGGGCTGCTACCCTGCACGGTCTTAGTCGCAAGTGTCATTTTGTCACGGAGCAGTCGCAAGAGTTGTATGCCCACATTATGGTGCGAGACGTCATTGTTCGTTCGGCCCCTGATAGGGAGGTCGGGCAGTGGGCCCTGCAGTTGGAAGACCCTTCCCTTGAGGAAGTCCTGTCCATTGCTCAATTGTATGAAGTCTCTCACGCCGCAGGTCAACAGTTGGAAGCGTGGTGCGACATCGCAGCGGTTCAGGGCGGCGCGGCCGCGTCCACTGCGTCCGGGGTGGACGACGTGCGAGTGGTACAATCCGGCCGTTACGGCCACTCCCGCACGGCGCGTAAACAGAGTTCCGGCCGCCAGCCCCTGTTACCGTCCTGTGCGTCGTGCTATATACATCATGATCGGTCAGAGTGCCCCCAGCGTTGGGCCGTTTGTCACAAATGTAATAAAAAAGGACACATTGCTAAAGTTTGCCACTCAGCCTCAAACGAATCAAGCGACGCAGGTACAGAGGAAATGGACGTTGACATTCAGGAAGTTTCATCGGGCCAGGCTCCCGACACATCGGCACACAAACTCTTTATCGAGGTGTCAGTTCGGTCACGCCGACTACAACTGCAAGTAGATACCGGCGCGGCAGTTTCCTTGTTGAATGCACAAGCTTACTCTGACCTTGGGTCGCCCCCGTTGGCGCCAGTTTACTGGCGTCTCCGTGGTTATGGTAAACAGTTCATTCCCCCACTGGGTCAATTCACTACCGACATTCCTTGCAAATCAGTCACTCGGCCTCTTACTTTTATTGTTGTCAGTGATGCGAGCTCCGCTAACCTTTTTGGATTGGATGTCTTTCAAGCTTTTGGTTTTTCTATCGCAGACACCATACAGTGGGTCTCCGAAGACGTTCCCTATCAATCATTGGAATCTTTGACCTCTGACTTTAAGGATATCTTTGAGGAGGGCCTGGGGCGTGTTTCAGCCTTTGCTCACTTAACGTCGGCTCTCCCGCATTTTCTACGCATTAGGCAGATCCCCTTGGCTCTCCGCCCTCAGGTAAAAGCAGAGCTAGACCGGCTGACAGCCCTCTGAGTCATTCTTCCCATTTCTTCTAGTGAGTGGGCTTCGCCCCTCGTTGTTGTCAGGAAACCCTCGGGAAAATTAGGTCTTGGTGGCGATTTCAAGGCCACCATTAATTCCCAGTTGGTGGTGGACATCTATCGCTTGCCTCGTTCTGATGAATTGTTCTCCGACGTCGCAGGAGGCCAATATTTTTCGAAAATCGATCTTTCAGAGGCTTGTCATCAGATACCACTTGATGAGGACTCCAAATGGCTGATGGTCGTCAACACCCCATTTGGCCTTTACCAGTACCAGCGGTTGGCCTTCGGAATATCCAGTGCCCCAGTGATATTTCAGCGTTATCTTGAGCACGTCATGTCGGCAATTCCTCATTGTATTAATTACCTGGATGACGTAATTGTCACAGGCCGCAGCACGAAGTTTGGTCCGAGGTATCGTCAACCTTGTGCGGCCCGCTTCGCTGAAGGAGTTACAAGCTTTTTTAAGCAAGATTGCCTATTACCACTGGTTCAATCCCAGGGATTACACCATAGCCTGCCCTCTGTACTGCCTTCTGTACAAGGGAGTTCCTTTTGATTGGTCGCCTGCATACGAGCGAGCATTCACCTCTTTGAAGGGTCTCCTCACATCAGCGCCTTGGGGCGGGAGTGGTCCTGGCCCATCGCAATGTGGATGGCTCCGAGCAGCCACTGGCGTTTGCATCTAAAACTATTGGTCCTGCGCAGGCCCATTACTCCCAGGTGGAAAAAGAGGCTTTGGCCATTGTCTACACTGTTACCAAGTTTCACCCTTTCTTGTATGGCACAAAGTTTCAGTTAATCACTGACCATAAGCCATTAATATCGTTATTTGGCCCCGCCTCTCAGATTCCGGATAGTGCGGCTCATAGACTGCAGCGCTGGGCCTTGTTCCTCTCTAAGTACCATTATGACATTCATTTTCACCCTACCGGACAGCATGCCAACGCCAGCGCTCTTTCCCGTCTTCCGGTGGGCCCAGATCCTAAGTTCAATCGGGAGGAGATTGTGTGTTTTCATTTGGACGTGGCGTCCCGCCAAGCGGTTGATGGCTTCCCGATCATTAGTTCTAGAGTTGCCAGGGAAACGGCAGCTGACCCAGTTCTCCGGCAAGTGGTTTGCCTCGTTCAACAGGGGTGGTCGTCCCGACCTCCAGGCCGGGCCTCGTACCCTCTTCGAAATTATTTTGTTCTACGATACCGCCTCTCAGTCTTGGCAGGAGTTCTCCTTCTGGCTACTGATGATACAGCTCCTCGTGTGGTTGTTCCTGCACGTTTGCAAAGGGAGGTCCTCATGTTATTACATGAGGGGCACTGGGGTGTTTCCCGTACTAAAACCTTGGCTCGCAGACATGTGTACTGGCCCAGCATTGACAGAGAAATTGAGCACTTGGTGGCTGCCTGTTCCCGGTGTGCGAGCCAACAGGCCTCTCCCAGGTCAGCATTCTCTTCATGGCCGCCTGCAACCCAGGCATGGGAACGTGTTCACATAGATTTTGCGGGCCCGTTTCTCAATAGCTTTCGGCTCATTGTCATTGATGCTTATTCCTGATTCCCATATGTGGTTCGCTGCTCCTCAACCACTTCAGAAGTTGCAATCCAGGCACTCGCAAAAATCTTTTCTGTGGAAGGTCTGCCAGTCACCCTGGTATCGGACAATGGACCTCAGTTTATTTCGCAGATCTTCCGGTATTTTTGTAGGTGCTTCAGTATTCGGCACGTTTGCTCTCCCTCCTTTCATCCAAAATCGAATGGGGAAGCCGAGCGCATGGTGTGCACATTTAAGATGCAGATGAAAAAGTATGTGCACGAATTTCCTGCGGAGGAGGCGTTGACGTTTTTCCTGACGGCATACTGGACCACACCGATGGGAAAACGCAGCCCCGCAGAGCTCCTCCACGGGTGCCAACCTAGGACTCTGCTGCACCTCCTCTGGCCTGGTCCTTGCCAGTGTTCGCAAAACGGGGTACCCAGCTTTCCATGCCGGCCGCGGTGGTCTCGCGGTTCTAGGCGCGCAGTCCGGAACCGTGGGACTGCTACGGTCGCAGGTTCGAATCCTGCCTCGGGCATGGATGTGTGTGATGTCCTTAGGTTAGTTAGGTTTAAGTAGTTCTAAGTTCTAGGGGACTGATAACCACAGCAGTTGAGTCCCATAGTGCTCAGAGCCATTTGAACCATTTTTTGAACCAGCTTTCCACCGGGTATGTCTGTCTGGGCACGTGGGTTTGGTCGCAATCCACATTGGGTACCGGCGGTGGTCCTGCGTTGCAATGGCCGCCGGCTCTATACCTAGCAGGTGGGGGACCGGGAGGTGCGTTATCACCAAAATCAGCTACGTCTACGTTTGGGTACCCACCCTCCGACCCCTCAGGTGCCGTCTTCACATTGCTGGCACCCGTGTTGTTTTCTCAGGGGACGCTACCACCCCTCCCACCTGTGACTTCGCCACATTGCGATGGTTCTCAGCCTCGGCGGCCTCCAATAGCTCCAGTACCGGCATCGTCATCGTTAGAGATGCCCCAGCGAGAGCCAGCCCCCTTCGCAGGCCCGGTTTCTCAGGAGGCTGGTTCACCTGTGGTCGTGCCTTCCCCATCGTCCCCTCCACTGGGTCTTGCCCCTCCCGAGGTGGAACGCGATCCGGAGTTCGACAGCTTGTCGCCCATTCTGTCCCGGGCTCCAGTGGTGGGACGACGGGGGCCTCTTCATGTGGCTCACTTTCAACCGTATTCGAAGGTTCCGGCTCGAGGGTTGGCAGATCCCCCCTACTCCAGCATTCCAATGGACGTGGAGGTCACCGCTACTGCACGACGCTCCACCTTCCGACGCAGTGGATCACAGTGGCTTCATCCCCCGAAGGAGTAGGAGTGCAGTAGCCACCAGAAAGATCGTGGGAGGCACACATCGGCACGGTGCATCACGGACAGTAGTTGCCGCAAGTAAAGTCCCGTCCACCAGAGGGCACGTGAGAATTCGGCCACACCCTCTGCCGGCAGAACAACAACAACTCAGGCAGCACGGGCTGTGCCCTGTCAGTTTTAAATCGGTCATGCCTAGCAGACAGTTCCCGGTCTACACTATGTGAAGTGCGACGGACAACGTGAATCTTGTTAATATGTAATTAGACATCCTTATCTCCACACAGGCATTTCATCTACCAGCACTGAATATTCAGTTTTGTGTTGCTTTTTACTAATTTCAATGCAATGTAGTACTTTGCCGCCTTTCTCATATTTCGCAGACTTTCTCAGGATGTCGTGCTTCAGTCAAGAATGACCGTAGTGTGGAGAGCATCTAGTTTGAAAAGTGATCTCTTTTTTGCTGCCAAAATCTGTGGATATCACATTCTAGTGACATCATTTTTAATTTTACTTGCCCATATATATAGGGTTATCACATAATGACATGGCATGGCACGGAATTGCGTAGAACAACTTATAATTGTTGGTAAAAGTTGATAGTTTGGCTGTACCTGGAATAATCTCTGTTAGGTGATGTGGCAACTCAACAAATGGAAACTAGTAAAGAAAAACTTGCTCTCACATATGACAAAAAACTGTCTCGACTATTAATAGACTGATTTTACTTTTATTGTTTACAATGCAACAAAAACCACATGCAGCTTATGCCTTCATTCTCGAGATAACCACTGACTGCTCAGGGTTGGTTACTGTGTTGTGAAATATGGTGCGATTGTGTCATAGATGATATACAAAAAGTAAAGCCTCAATTATTCACAAGTGCCTCTGAGCTTTCAGAAGAAACTGCAGTTCTGAAGAAACTGCAGAGAAAACTGCAAACATACCGAAGATAAACTTTAAATTTAGTGAGTTGGTTTCCCTGTATATCAGGAATCACCGTAGCCATTGTCATGGAACTTTTATAGGACATTAAACTCTATGTTCTGAGTCTACTGAGTTACACTAATTGCATTTCAGCCACTGCTTTCAGAAATATCATTTTTTAATTAAATGGTCAAAATTTGTTTTTGTACATTACCCTAAATAGTTTTAATTATACATAACATTATGTTCTTCTTTTAGTTCATTAGACTCAGGATATGCATGTTATTACTCCCTGAAAATCTGAATACTCTACTCAAAGTGGTTTCTAACAGAAAATGTAAATTTTCAGGAACGGCTTCTAACGTTTCAAAAGACTTTAACTCACTTAATTTATGCTTTTTTTTTTTATTTTTAGTCACTGAGAAGCACCCTGCACCATACTGTGTATCATCCTCTTGATATTTTTCTAAGTTGTTTCTTCTTTCTGTACTCCTTAGTGGCCAATTGTGCTGTATACCTTGCTTTATCAATGCAAACCTTGTCCATCTGTTCAAGTTCTCTGCTACAGTTTGCTCCAGGATTAATTCCCATATACTGTAGCCATTTCACCCTACCAATGTTGCCATCATTAAAAGCAGTAACAGTATCACTGACCCTGCACTTCAGTGTCTTCATTCCAACAAAAACATTTTTTGGTAAGCGAGTCCATATAAGATTATTGAATGACTCGTTGGCATTTTGAGTCTGACCATGCAGACACTTCTTCAGTAATTCAGGATTTGCCAGTTCTCTGTAAATAGGTTTTATGATAGCCATGACTGCTGCTGGAATGAAATGTTTATGGCTGTTTGAACTGTTTGAGTACTGGGCATTGCTGTAATTGCACCATGAATCAGGTCGAGGAGGGCAAAGGTGGTGTACTGGTTTTTTGGTTTTACCATCAGAAAGTTTCTTGTTTCTCAAACTTTGTTTCCACTTCCTCAACCTGGTGCCCATCCTCTTCTGGACATGATGAACACATTCCAGTTTTGTGATAATCTTCTCACCATTAGGCTGAGCGGCTGCTACACTGTTATATGCTTTTGAGTCTCCCTCACCTAAGAACTTAGTGTAACACACTCCCCTTTCGTTCACAGATCGACTAAAAATTTCAGTAGCTGCAGAGGCTTCCTTACCACCACTTGTCCCTTCATAATTTCTGTCAGAGATATGCCCTTCTTCATTCCCTGATTTACACTTATAACAATGTTTGGCTAAGATCTGAAAATACCTTTCCACTATCCACACTGGTCACCGTAGCAACAGAATTCTTAGAACTGTAGCCGCGCTTCTGCCAAGTGCCAAAAGCTACTGGTATGTCAGTTCATTTTATTTCATTTATTTCAACAGCTTCGTTTGCAGCACCATTCATTGACTCAAATGCAAGAGATTCCACAGCAGCTCCAATAAATCCTGCATATTTGTCAATTTTGTAGGGCATATTCATCACGGCACACATTGTTTCTGCGGCAGTGTGTCCTTTGCCAATAGCTCTCAATCCATAAAACCACCAAACATTTACTTCAAAATAATTATCTTTACACTTACCAGAATTTCAAAATTAATTAAAAGTTTCCTGACTAGTCCATTTAATACCTCATTTTCTTCAAGTAAACTAACTGGCCCTCCACATATTTTACAACATGCACATTCATCTAACACCCTTGTTAGGATGTGTAAATCTATCAAAATACAACCTAACCTAACCTCCCATTTACATCACTTTCGTTTTGAGAAAACTGTGTATCACAACATTTTATTTTAATCTTCGAAGCACTAATGGCTGTTTCGCTGGATGCTAACGAGTTTGCCTGTATTTCATTGTCAGTAACTTCACACGCCACATGTTGAACACAGTGTTTTCCTTTATTCAAAAATCTGTTACCATGAAATTCACAGTTCTTAAAAACACTTCGTTTTGGCATCATACATTACTTTTTGAGAGATTTACCAGTCAATTTGTCACTTTTCCTCCGAAAAATGTTAGCAGTTCGACATACAGTGCGTGTTTATACTATGAAATGATAAAATACTGTTTTTGACAGTGCTACCAATAAAAATGTGTAATTTAACCTCCAATCCACAGCCTTCTATATAAAAAAATTACTGATTTTATTAGATCTTGAAGTAATACACACACACACACACACACACACACACACACACACACACACACACAAATTTTTTATAATGAGATAAAAATCCAAAAATGTAAAAAGAATTTTTTTTCCATTCTAACTCCCCTTAATACGGGCACACATTGTGACACACCAATCATCAGTATGATGATCAAACTCTTCGTAAACGTCACGAATGGTATCAGTGTCTTCATTAGGTATCATTCCCTGCAACACTTCCAGATTAACTGACAGCGGAGTCACAAACACATGATCTGTGACATAAACCCAAAAGAATTTATTGCATGGACCTAAGGCATAGTGGCTGGTGTAAAAGACAAGTGTCAAAATGCACATCTACTCTGATCCTGAGGTAGTTTGCCCTTGAGGTAATCGTGAACATCTGAAAAAAAGTCTGGTGGAGCATTGTCTTATTGCAAAATGGTTTCTCCTCTGTTTTGCTGTAATTGTGGCATATTCCAATGCTGCAGCATATCCAGGTCCACAAAATCAGTCACATTTGTCTCTGAAAAAAAAAAAGTCTTTAAAGTTTTGAAGACCAAATGGCACAAACAAAGTAAATCTAGGTGCATCACAAGTGTGTTCCACAATCTCATGTGGATTTTTGTGCCCCAAAATGTGCATGTTATGACAGTTCACCTTTCCAGAAACACGAAACATGGATTTCTCATTGGATACCAGCTTGTTCGAAAAAGCGCCTTCCTCCAGCAGTCACTGCAAGTAATTTTGAAAGTCAAAAGGAAGGTCACTATCCCAAATAGTAATGACTACAGCTGGTAAGGCTTTACATGCAAATGTTTGTGTAGAATGTGCCCAGCGGTAGCTGCAGTTCTGTGCTCTCGAGTGTTGTTGACTTTTCGGGGCTCCCGGCAAACCATAGTGACACACCTCTGCCGGTGGTACCAGCCAGCACGTCTTCTTCACAACATATAAGACACACAGAATATGTTGTACTGTCTGTGAATTGTTTTGTCTGTTGGAGCATCCACCTGACATTCGGTATGAGAACATCACTGAACCATCAGAAAGACTCAGATTTAGCAAATTTGAGGACATGACCATGAGCATCACTCCGTTACGTGCCGTGTTCTGACATGCTTGCCCACTAGTGGTGCACTCTGCAATCGGGCACTGCCCATATTACGAATCGAAACTCAGAGTGCGTATTTTCTGTACATCTCGAATTTTTTGCAGTCGTGTTCTGAAACTCAAGAATTACTGACAAGTAAACCTGTACGACAAAACTTGGATCACATAAGTTGAAATTTAAATCTGCAAATCTGAGAGATTTTTTGATGAAACTAAGTTGCTACTTTATATTACTAACAAAAATATTTATAACTTTTAAGTTACTAATATGATAAAATGTTTGTCAATATCAGGTGGGCCCACCAACGCTGCAGCAGCCACAACTGATGCCAGATGGAGGCAGAGCACCAGCATACGTGCCACAGCCTTTCTGCTCATACAAGTACGAGTGGCAGCGACACGATGTGCCCAGGCTGTTTGGGTCCCAGTGCTGCCAGCCACCGTGGGTACCTGATGGTCCACAGGACAGCCTCGCATTCCAGATGAGATGGGATATGATACACTCCCAGCAGCAGCAGTACCTTTACCAGCACCGAGTGTACGAGCAGCACAAAATACGGCACCGAATACAGCAGGAGGAGCAGCACGACCTCTGCCTGCAACACCTTCAGCAGCAGCAGCAGCTCGTGCATCCTCGTAGGTCAGGCGACAGCTCACAGTCATTGTCCGTACCGACTACAAGTGTTACCAGTTCTGCAGTTACTGTCGCGCCTGACAGTAGTGGTACAGGCGGTGCTGCGCGAAAGACCGTCTCATCCTTCCCCCCTGATGACACCCCTTTCAGGAATGGCAGACAGAATGCTTACCGGATCGTGCCGCAGATGGTCTGCGAAAGGAATTTACGTGACAGTGTGAGCCGAACCCGTCCGCAGTCTGGCGTGCCACAGTCGACGCCCGTCACGGCCGGTCAGTGCAGAGGCGAGGCAGTTCTTCTCCCCCGACACATCGAGAAACTGCAGTCTCAGTACCCCGGCATCACAATATGTGCAGCCGAGTCGAAACGTTCTCCTCCTCCAACACCCGCAGTTATGGCGACGGTCGCCTCGCCGGACGGCTCCCCCGAGTCGGCACGCGTGTGTCCCGTCTGTGGTGTTTCCTTCGACAGCGACTCTACCTTGCGGCGGCACGTCGTCATCTCCCACTCTGGCAGCACATACTTAGAGTGCGAGCTCTGCGGGGCGGTGCTCCCCGGCCTCACGACATACCGAGCCCACCTCATGGAGCACGGTGCTGGAGCCGATGCCGGCAAACGGCACTCTTGCGACGAGTGCCCCAAGAGGTTCACTAACAGAGCACACCTGGCCCGCCACAAAATGTTGCACTCTGGGGAGCGGCCATACGTCTGTCACGTCTGCAGCAAGGGCTTCATTCGCAAGGACCACATGCTCAAGCACGCCAAGGTGCACAACTGCCGTTGTGCCTTCTGCATCCCCGGTGCCGTGTACGATTCCGCGTGAGTCATTGTGGCTCCTGTGTTGTTGTGAGAACTCTGTTTCACTCGCAGTAATGTGTTTATTTTGCACTGCCAATTGAGATAGTCCTAAAATGATGTCTGGGGTCCCCATATAGTTCACCAGTAGAGTCACAGTTCCCATATTTTTTCCAGCAATATAAGAATACTTTGGAAACATTGCATAAAAAATCTAGGGCACATGAGTCAAACTCTGTAGGTGATCGTATATTCAGCCAGAGAGAAACACTACAAATATTTTTTGGACAAAATTGGACACACACAACATTAATGGTGATACAACTCGGATATCAACACATGTATTACAATGCTGTTCATGTTGCAAATGCGAATAATTTTCGCTTGCCTTAGTTGTTGTTGTTGTTGTTGTTGTTGTTGTTGTAATCTCCAGTCCAAAGATTGGTTTGGTGCAGCTCTTTGTGTTGCTCTGCCCTGTGTGTCTCTTTTTCGCTTCTGTCTAAACACTGCAACTCACCACACATTCTTCTGAAGTGCCACACTCCAAAAGCTTTCATTCCCCTCTCATCTGAGTTTTTTATTGTCCACACTTCACTTCTGTTCAAAGCTATGTATTAGTCTTTTTCGGAAATGCTTTTCTCACTGTCACTGCCATTCAGCATTTTAGACAATATGTGCAAATATTCACTGTACAAATACAAGTATCGAACTAAAGTGTATGAAGCAGGCTTTCAACAGGAAGTAGGTACAACTGCTTTATCTATGTATACATCTTAAGGAATCAGCTCAAAATCCACATTCACAGAAGAATTCATAATTACTGAACTAAACTGTGCCAATATAGGATTACCTACTATTTTTGATGTATCAAGTGCTGCGATTATTGGCTCTATTTTAGTTTGAGAGTGTGAAAACTTTATTAGTTCTTGTTTGTGGGTGAGACAAATGTGTCATGAGACTGTACGTGATGACGGTGCTCATAACGTTTGTTTTATTTGTACCATCAGGCTGTTCGCTAATGCCTAATGGGCAAAAAATACAAATTGCCCATAAAATTGTTTGTTTCAAATAAAAAAGTGGCTGATGCGTGTAATTGGCTTCCTCCGAGAAGCTCACTATAGGTCTCAACGTGAACAGTAAAAGAATTGAATAAACCTGTCAGTCGACAATGAAGTGTGCGGCATTTTGAAACTGCCTGGCATATTAAAACTGTGCGCCAACTGGGACTCACCCTTAGCATGCCGTGTTCTTACCAGCTGAGCTAGCTGGGCATGACTCAAGACCTGCCTTCACACGGATGTACTTCCTACCTTCCAAACTTCACAGGAGCTCTCCCACATACCTCGTTGCTGGGCTAGCACTCCCAGAATAGAGGAATGGCTGCCTGCTGCAGCTGAGACTGAGGGTTTGGATCCCAGTTGGTGCACAGTTTTAATCTGCCAGTAATTTCATTAGAAGGATTCGGCGGCAAGCTGACATGGTTCATTCGATACCATTTCTCGGCACTGCTGTGCTATCGAACTTGCTGTATAGAGCCTAAACACATGGTATACAGGATGCCCACACAAAACCACATTGATTCCCATATGCAATTTTTAAGAAATTTGTGAGGGACAGATACTGCAGTTTGCAGCACCTGTGCACGTGAGCACATCTGGTGTAACAGAGGCTCAGTATCTGTAATTATGTGGAGATCACTGAGGTTATGTGCAGGCGACGCATACCCAGTTGTCTTCCACGTAATCCCACAGGGAGAAATCTGGAGGGCTCGTGTCCTGAGATCGCCGTGGTGCAGCGTGGCGGAGTTTGAAATTCCGTCTGATGTTAAACTATTGGTTATTTTCATCACATTCAAAATTCATACGCTCATTTTGCATGCACAGTAGCCAGAAATCTGTCCAAATCCGACCCGAGTTAAACGTTTCCACAATCATTAAATTCTGCCACTAACAGGAGTTATTACATTCAGTCCTTCTGGTGGATTTAAAAAAGGAAATTGCTTGCCAAAAATTCCCAGTGATTGAATACTGAAACATGCCGCAGATACTATGAAGGCCAAATTTTCACACGCGAATATCATTCCAACAACACAGTTCTAAAACTTTCAAACTTCACAAAACTCTCCGTAACTACATCAGCGTTAGTCACGACATGTATCAAACACGAGGAACTCAGTATTCCTTCATTTTACACATTGTTTTGACTCTCACTAGTAACATGACCGTCCGTGTTCAAAGCTAGTGAGAAACTCCCTTCTTGCAACCTCACTCCCAGTATAACTATCAGATAATGAGTGGGAACCATCGCAATTCTGATTGGCTACCAGTACTCACTACCAATCAGAATGCTCACTCATGATCATACTCGCACCAAAACTGGCCTGCACCAATCCTTACGTACAGATGCATCTACGTCATCCTGATATACAAATATGAAAGTAATGCTTAATAAATGAAAATGCAATAAATCTGGAAATATCCTTTAGATACAGATAATACTCCAGCTGACTTTCTGGCTGCCCTGTTACAATAGCAATCACACCTAGACATACGTCATCGGCAGAGTGGGTAAGTTCCCTATGTACATTTTCCCACGACAGGCTTGACAAACTCTTGCAGGTTACTTAAGATGGTATATAATGCAACATTAAAATTTCACGACTGTCCCATGTACACACACTCATTCACTCACATATACTCCCACGACAATCGTAGACACCAATAATAATTTTGTCTCATCTTTAAATTACAAAAACGAAAAATAATCAAAGTTTTAATATTAATTAATTGATTCTGCACCCTGCGATTTATGTTTATGTTTCTAGATAATGCCAAAGGATAAACTATTTAATTTCCTAACTGAATTTAGTTTCCTAAGTGTCAGTTTTTTACTTTTTTAGCAATTTATTATCTCTGAAACTATGATAGTTATAAAGCTGAAATTTGAATGCGATCTTCTCCTGAATGTCAAAATGTAGTGTACCAATTTTGAAAATGATTGAATAATATTTAATATCATTTATTTAGGTTCTTATAGGTGGTGAATGTACGCGTCCAGTAAGAGACGTTAGATAGCTTTCCCACGGCAGGTAGTGGCAGATGCGCTTGTGTCTCCCGGTTAGGCTGGCAGATGTCAGCCCCCGATGTTACATGCAGCTAGCTACCCTAAAACAAACATTCGCTCAGAACAAACTTGCGACACTACATACCCCCTAAGAACCTAAAATCTCTCCTGAGCATATTTTATGGTTCTTATTGCAGACGAGTTTTATTTTTTTATTATTATTATTTTTAGTTGAATCTTTAAATACCACTACACTGTTAATCAAAATTTGTTTTCCTCAATTAACCAAATATCTAAGCTACATGACAGTATTATACACGATTACATCGAATATCAAGGGCTAGTACTGAATGGCATACAATCAAATTAATTTACAGAATTTCCATATTTTTCTCATATCACATTTTTCACACAAAAGGTCCTTACGCTTTCATAATGAATTCAAGCAAAAACAATCAATTAACATTCCGCTCTATCAGTGTTCAAAAAATTGACTACAAATATAATTTTGGCACTGTGGAGGGTGTCCTTTTGTATCGCAGAATATATTCACTTCGATATGGTGGTCGTCTCTTTACCTAACATTTCTCTGACAACACGTTGGGGTTCTGATAACTGTCTCCAATGAATAAAATGGGTGCGGATCACTTCTATTCAAAACTTACATATGGGTCACACCATGGGCTCGTCACTGGGATACAGCGTCCAGCTCTGTCTCAAACCAGCTTCTCTCTCAATCTCGTATCAGGTTCTGTCATATTTTCATACCTGTGATATACAGTATGTCTAAGAGTCTATTCTTAATCTATACATCCTACCCTAACACACACATATACTCCAATCAGCAGTTGCTGCTCTCAAATTCAATAGTGCAGAACTTCAGAAAAAAAAATTCCGGAAACTTTACTGTCCTCCACAATTTACTTCTTATTTACACAAAAAATTTCTTTCTCAGACAAATTCATATTACACTGCAATTTAACATTTTCTTTACAGTACCTACATTTGATACTAATCCTCTCAGTAAAAACTGAATTAACTGTCCCTCAAAAAAAAAATCAAGAGTACCCCAAAATTGGCACCATCACTGAATTCTTTTTTCATAATCTGTTAATGACTAAGAAAGTTACTGTTACAAAATCTGTTGCTTCATAAAAAAACACTCTTTCTTAACTCTTTTTCAGAAAACCAAATTTACACCTTCACACAAATAAGCTATTGTACACAAAGAACAAAATACAACATCATAAAATATCCTGAAACGTTATCTCCGCCACCATCTGCAAACCCCCCCCCCCACCCCCCACCCTTAAAAAAATCATTAAACATCATGTAAAGAAATACAAAATCATTAAGCACTGAAAATCATTCAGTCCACTCCAGTCAACTTCTGTGGCTCTCAAAGCATCTCTAACACTTGTCAGTTACTGTAGTTCTTCATCGTTCCATGATTAAATTACAATATATATACAGTACATACAAAAAAGGTCCTTATAGAAAAAACATTAAACTCGACTCATATCAACTTATGTGGCTCTCCAACGCCTCTATTCACAATATTCAAGAAAACATACCTTATTGACAATATTAAATACACTTTAGTGAGCACTGTTACCTCAGTCCCCTCTTTTACTTTCAACAAGTCGGTAACTAGATGGTATTGTCAAGGATCCATACAAGGGCCTGCGCAAGAATAGGAAGACCGTCTAAGGACTGTGTCAATAGTTTAAGTGTTCACATCACTCAGCAGGTCCGTAACCTGTTGGTAGTGCTGAGTGGTAATACAAGAATTTGCAATGGATAGATAGATAGATCCTGACTCCCAAAGGTGGGGAGAATGGATGCATAGATTAAAGAGACAGATAGGCCACTGGTTTACGAAAATGAAAATTGAAGAAATAAACGATCAGCTGAACACTCTGCAGGCACTAACCACAATGTGCAAGACACACAGCCCTGGAGTATTGTTTAGGAATGTCACTTTGTTCTTCGTTTACACTTGGTCTTTTTCCAATGAATGGAATAACTACAGGTTTTCCACTGATTCTTATAATTACATCATTGGATCCAAAATTTACCCATCCTTCATATTTATGCAAGAATTCGGCACCTACCAACATTTCCACACTGAGTCCATTTATAACTAGAAAATTCTGTTTTATGGCTACCCCACTTACAGCTATGGGTAATAGGACTTCTTGTTTAACTACTTTCTTAGTTTATCCTGTAGCTACAATAATGTTTAAACCACTCACTGGCATTACAACTGTTTGTTTATTCTTTGGGAGAGCATTTACAAAATTCTGTGATACAGCACACACTTCCGAACTGGTATCAGTTAGACAAGGAACCTTTTCTCCAAACACTGTCACCTCAATTATAGGTTGACAAATATATTCTTTTCTGACTACAGACTCAGGTTCATCTAGTAAATCCCACACTACTTCACGCCTATCAAAACCTACCCCTTCTGTGGAAAGTACACTTACCTTAACTGGGTCCTCTTTCACTTCGTAAGTAGTGGCAGCTTTAACTATCCTGTCCACTCTTGATAAATCAAAATATTTCTCTAGCTTCTGACCCTCTTTAATAACCTCTAATTCTGCAACCCTCTCCAAGGTGGTGTAAGAATTTTCAAAATCATTTACTCCTTCCTCTTCTTCTGACCCCTCGTCCTCACTATTGGAAATTGGTTCATTCAACCTGTATACCACCTCCTTTACACTATTATACTTTTCCTTGGGTACCTCCCCGACTATTTCCCCGATAATAATGCTACTTCCACCATCTCTAGTAGGCCTCTCATCTCTTTTGCAGTGCTGATTCACCCCCACCTCCTGATCTGAGTCTTCACTTTCTGTATTTAGTTCCTTCTTAATATGGTTCCTGCGATCTTTATTTGAGCTTTCCATTTCACAAAAGACTACTGCATTTACTGAATAACCAAATTGTTTTACGGTGTCATTCTCCTCTACCCTTCTATTTTCTATTATGCTACTCCCATGCTGTTTGGTACATGCCTTCTTAATAAAGGGCGTCACTAGCGGGTTTAACTTATGTGATTTCAGTCTGCAAATGATAGCGCCATTGCAGACTGCTAACAGTTTTCCTCCTGTGTGATGTCATTGCCTCTGATGTTTCTGTCACCTGTCGGGCCGCGCCTACCCGTTACGTTAGCAGACTGCAGCTGACAGCAATCAAAGTATTGTACTCGGTCGTTGAACCTATTTCCAACACAGGCCCCTCTGCCCCCCGATATCTGCCTCTATAACTGTTACCTCTTTGACCGCCTATTCTGTTTACACTGACTTCGGCTGTGTTGTCATTTGATCTAACGGAAGGCCTATACACTCTTCTGTTATTTTACTCTTCTTTTAAGTTTTCTACTCACACAATATAATGAATAAACTGGTCAATGTCATCCCTAGGTGCTGAAATGATCTTATTTCGCCAGCTCAAGGGCAATTTTTTTTCAATACCCATGATTATCTGTTCTGTCTCTACTTTTGGATTTAAATCCGATAAGGTAGTTACCCACTTTTGTACGAATCTTTTAATGTTATCGCTCTTGGAATCATATTTTTCCCCTGACCAAAATTTATTCAACACTTCCAGTTGCCCTGACCAAAATTTATTCAACACTTCCAGTTGCTTCTTCTTTCCACAGTATTCTTCAAAAAATGTCTGTTTGAACTCTACTAATTTATCGTATTTATCAGAAGCAAAATTCCCCCAGATTCTAGCTTCTTCCCATTAGATTAAGAGGTGATGAATCCAGTCTTTTGCTTGTCATTCCACACTTTAGGTAACACATCTTCAAAATCACTCCAAAACTCTTTAGGGTGAACATTCTTGGCTTCTGGAAAATAATGCCTGAAATTTCCACACAAAAATGTTCATTTGTTCTTATAACCAAAGAAATGGTACTATTCAGTCCACATTTAAACTATCGGTTATTTTGGTCAAGTTCACAATTCATACACTCATTTCACATGCACAGTAGCCAGAAAACTGTCCAAATCCAACTCACGTTAAACAACGTTTCCACAGTCATTAAATTCCACCACTAACATTAATTATTACATTTGGTCCTTCTGGTGGATTTCAAAAAAGAAATTGCCAAAAATGCTCAGTGGTTGAATACTGTAACTTCCAAACTTCACAAAACTCTCCGTAACTACATCAGCGTTAGTCACGACATGTATGAAACGCGAGGAACTCAGTATTCCTTCATTTTACACATTATTTTGACTCACACTAGTAACATGACCGTCCGCGCTCAAAGCTAGTGAGAAACTCCCTTCTTGCAACCTCACTCCCAGTATAACTATCAGATAACGAGTGGGAACCATCGCAATTCTGATTGGCTACCAGTACTCACTGCCAACCAGAATACTCACTCATGATTATACTCGCACCTAAACTGGCCTGCACCAATCCTTACGTACAGATGCATCTACGTCATCCTGATATACAAATATTAAAGTAATGCTTAATAAATGAAAATGCAATAAATCTGGAAATATCCTTTAGATACAGATAATACTCCAGCTGACTTTCTGGCTGCCCTGTTACAATAGCAATCACACCTAGACATACGTCATCGGCAGAGTGGGTAAATTCCCTATGAACATTTTCCCAATGACAGGCTTGACCAACTTTTGCAGGTTACTTAAGATGGTATATAATGCAACATTCAAATTTGACGAATGTCCCATGTACACACTCTCATTCACTCACATATACTCCCACAATAATCTTAGACACCAATAATAATTTTGTCTCATTTTTATATTACAAAAACGAAAAATAATTAAAGTTTTAATATGAAAATCTCAATTAACTAATTTTGCACCCTGTGAGTTCTGTTTATGTTTTTAGATAATACCAAAGGATAAACTATTTAATTTCCTAACTGAATTTAGTTTCCTAAGTGGTAGTTTTTGACTTTTTAGCATTTTATTTTATCTCTGAAACTATGATAGCTATAAAGCTGAAATTTGGATACAATCTTCTCCTGAATGCCAAAATTTTGAAAATGATTGAATAATATTTAATATCATTTATTTAGCTTTTTATAGGCGGTGAATGTACGCGTCCAGTAAGAGACACTGAATAGCTTTCCCATGTCAGGTAGTGACAGAAGCGCGTGGGTCTCCCAGTTAGGCCGGCAGATGTCAGCCCCTGAAGTTACATGCAGCTAGCTATCCTAAAACAAACGTTCACTTGGAACAAACTTGCAACGCTACAGTGGCTACTCGGTTTATTCGCCACATCCTATTTGTCCCCACTCGGATGTTTGATTCAGGAAATTGTGAATGTGTAAACTGCAGTGCATTGGTGCACCATCCTGCTGGAGGATCACATTTGGCTGGAATGGAAGAAGCTGAGGGACAGCAAATTTCTGAAGTACACCCAGATAAACAGCTCTCATTACTATTTCCTTGCTGCAGAAAAATGGTCCAACTGTACTGCCTTTCATGAGTGCATGGCTCAGATTCATCTTCTCCTGTCTATGACACATTCTCAGAAACTGTAGGGGGGCTTTTGGAACCTGAGATGTGAATGTTGTAATGATTTATGGAAATTTGCTTCGGCGGAGAAAATATGCTTCCCATATATTTGGGATGTTGTTTGAACTGGTGCAACATCTAAACAGCAAATGTGAATAGCCATTTTGCTTCGATGCTTGCACAATTTGAAGTCCGTAAGTGTGCAGGTAGAGTTGTTTATGCCGCCCCTCACAGACTACTGAGTGAGGGGTGTTTAGCTCTCATGAGGCTCGGTGCACTGACTTTGATGGGTTTGTTTGAAAGGTCCCTTTCTAACATTTCACCAGATGTGCCTTTTCTGCTGGAACCTGAGTTTCTGTTTACTCTCAGTGGTACAAACTAAACATACCGAGCCTCAGTTATCTTCACGTCTGGCAGCTCCCTTTGAAATCCGTGACAAAACTTTCTTTGAACGCAATGTGCAATTTCATTTCTGCATGCCACACCATGATCTTGAGGTGCAGTCATTTCTGGTAATTATTCAGCACCTGAAACAAAATTAAAATAATTTTTCAGAGAAAGGCATATAAGGTATATAAGACATTTTGAGTTGCTTTTAATGATGCTGCAAGTTATGCAAGTATCTCTGCCTCATAGTTTTATTTATTTATTTTTAAATAGCAGTTGGAAATCAGTGAAATTTCATGTGGACACCCTGTATATCAAATTTTTGCCACCAAGAAATGGAACTGAGGAAGCCTTTGAAACACACAGGGTGTGACAACACTCTTATTTGGTTGCCTGGTGCATATTCTTCCACGCACAGTGGTGCTGATAGTTGCGCATCTCTGCCCTGAGTGTCTAAATTAAAACAGTGTAAATGCTATACTTGATGCAGTCCTAGGAGAAAGAATTTAAGTGTTTAACATCTGGGGCCTGTGGTTGTCACAGCAGGACAGGCTCCTCCCGTCCACAGCCCTAAAGAAATTGGCACTTAGTACGGTGGTACATGGAGGCATTATTTTCCCAGTAATCGAATTACACCGCACAATAACCTTTGTCTAAACTCATCTGTACTTGTATTAGTATTGATTTTAATTTATGCTTGAATCTGTGTTATTGTTACCTGTAGCAAAGGCTTCTTGTCCAATACAATATCCTATAACACTAAGATTCTCTTTAACACTACGAAGGTATTGGTCCTTTCCTTTATTCATGTCGCAAGTACTGTTCAAAACAGATATCGAATAAAAAGAATATTAAATGTACGTGAATACATTAATCGATTGACAGTTTATAAACTAAGAAATTAAGACAGAATGATATAAAGTGCTACACAGAATATAACTGGACATAATCAAATATGTACACTGAGTACAATATTTATATGAGTTGTGGCCAGTATTTCACTACTGTGATGTGCACCGCCCCTAATTGTGACTGGGTGGCAATTCTTCTCCAGTTTTGGTACATTCTGAATGACTGGGATTTTCTGCTTCTGTAGGTCGGCGCTGGATTTTGTTAACTGTGACAGAAGTAGAGCAGCAGACTGTAAAAAACACTTCCTGGACTTTGGACAAGTTGATGGTGGCCAATGTTTGTAGAGGAAATAAGCCAACATGTTCCAGACCTTTTGTGTCTCTGTGTTAGCAGCCACTTCACATCTGACATTGTGCAGGGTGAATATTACTTCCACGTATACTGTGCGTATGTTTCTTGCCATCAGCTATTAAAATGCAATAGCTGCAAATCTGACGCAGTGTATAGGGATTTAACACCAGGTGTTTTTCCTTTGGATGTCAATGAAAAGATTAAATAAAAAATAAGGGGGTAATGACCATCCTTGTCTTATTCCTTTTCTAATTTGATCGAGGCAGAGTTTACACTAAAATCTAATTTTAGATATTCTGTGTGATGAGTAAACGATTAACAAATGTTCAAGAGAGCTGATCTCAAACCAATTACTAAAATTTTTATTGCGCAGACTGCAGTAAAATGCTGTTCCTCCCCTATTGTTAATAAAAGGAAAGGGGGAAAAAGACCGTAAACACACTGCAGTGAGCACCGCAATGCCTCGAGGTGGCCAGCCCCATGTGTGGGCTAACTGATTTCTGCTGTGGATCCTCACATTAGTGTTTGCAGATCACTTGTAAGGAGTACAAAACATTGGGCCCAAACTCACCACATTTAACACATTTGTAACTTACTTCCTAACCTGCACATGAATGCGACACATGGAGCGACAGATGTGCATCTGTATGCTGCAAACCACAGCAGAGGGTACTTCCCATTTATACTAGTTATCAGGTGTTCTTCAGGAAAGAAGACTGCTTAAACGCCTCCATGTACACTGTAAGTAGTCTGATCTCCTCTTTGTGGTACTTGAGGGAGCAATAGGTTGACAGTTATCTTGCGTTGCCAGGTTCTTTGCTCAGAGCTGGTTTTGTCAAAACTATGTACGTAGGATTTCTCGGGACAGTTTGTGTCTATCTTCGAGAGGGTGCCAGTTCAGTTTCTTTGGCATCTTTGTGACACTTTCCTGTGAATCAAACAGATATGTGACCATTTGTGCTGCCCTTTTCTGTATCGTTAAATGTCCCACATTAATCGTGTTCGGTACAGGTCCCACAGACTTGACCGACATTCTACAATGGGGTCACGTGGGTGTTTTCTAGATTGACTTCGTTCCCCCAGTACTCTTAACAATGAACCAAAATCTGCTGCCTGCTTTACATATAACTGAGCATATGTCGTCATCCCATTTTGTATCTCTATGAAGTGTAACAGCCACATATTAGTACGAGTTGACCCAATTCCGATTGTGTCTCGTTAGTACTGGAGTCGTACGACACTATGTTTCTTCATTTTGCAGCGTGCCCAATTTTACATTTCTCAACATTTAAAGCAAGTTGCCAACCTTTACACCGCTTTGCAGTCGTATCTAGATCTGACTGCACATTTTTGCACTGAGACAGCTTTTACTCCACTGCATTTTCTCTGGACTGTGTGGCCTTCGTGTTTGCAGAATGTTTGTTCAGTTATTTCCCATCACTCTCTGTTCCTTTACACCAGTGTCAATAAATAACACATAGGATATGAGCTCTTCCCTGAAATCACACTGAATATTCACAAACCAGCAGTGGATATCTAATTTAACTTTCAAACTGCACCAAGTTCCTACATTTTTTGTTAGACTTTTACCTACTTTATACTGAAAGACTATGCATCTCCAATAATGCTTGTGTGAAATAGTGCTGTGTTACTTGTAACTGTTACTTGTCGATATGCTCTTTGCACTACTGTATTTATGGGAACACTTTCCATGCCCACTCTTGTATTTGATATTAGTTTGTAAGAAAATGTATTACACAAAATTTCTTGGAATGTAAAGAAGTGAATGAAATGAAATGCGAGATGTGTAAGCTGTTATTGTAAATGTTGTAGTGATGAGGAGTGTAAACATATCATTGTGAAGAAGTTAAAATTGTTTTCCTCTTATGCAGGTCACATTTGCCTGTTTGTACTGTTCAGTTATAAAATAGTTCGGAGGAGGATTCAAAGTCTGATATGACATGTTGACTGTTTTTACTTTACTCAGGAACTGCTTATTTATCAGCAAAGCTTTTACATTGAATGGTTGATTTTTTTAAATTCTATGTGAATTTTAGGATTTACATTGAAGGGGTTGATGGAAGATAGTGCTAACCCTCAATTTAGGAAGGATTAGTGTGGACATGTTATCTATTGTATATACAAATGCCTCAAACTTGTAACAACTAAATTACAGATGAGTGACTAGTAAGAACTGTCTTCTATATAAATTGTTTTGTACTACTGCAGTTGAATACTTGGTTTTTTTTTTTTTATATATATATAACATGAAATAACTGAACATGCGCTCTTATGGGTTAGGAATTCTTCTGCTGATCACTTCAGTTGTCTGGTGTTTTATTGTTTATGATTTCATTTTTAATAGAAAGAGCATAAGTGGTGGTAGAAAAGAAACATAAAACACTTTTACATATATTGTTTATGGGTGTTGCTTGTCAGCAAATGTATTATATTGACTTTCTTTTTAAAAAATATGTAAACTTAAATGTTAGAAATTTTTGGATTTTTCTTTAGAGTGCATCAAGAATGGAATTGTCAGTTCTAAAAACACAGTGTAAAGTGGATGTTAAGACTGGTACTGTGAAACCAAATTCCTGTCAGCAGCACACCGCAGCTTTCAGTTGGAATGTTACTGTATTAGTTGAGATTATTAACTTGTGTTGCGTTTGGACTTGTGTACCAATACAGAAATTGATAGAGATTAGTCCAACTGTGATGAAGTGATGGTATGAAAAAAAACTCAGGTAACTGGATGATGAACCAAGTAATTGTTTGTTTAGTATCTTATATTCTTGTAAGGATTTCTGTGTGGTTAGAAAACTCTAAGTGGATGTATGTTGAAAACATTACTCCCACTGACAGTGATGAAAGTGAAAACTCATAGGAATTTTTTTCTTTTCTTTCATAATGAAACAATTGTAATCACAACATATGTATGCCTAGAACAGCACTGGCTCCAAGATGCAGCAGATATATTTCAGATTTGATTCTGTTCTTGTCCAAAACAGTGTTATGTGTAGATAAAAGATAATTATGGTGTCAAAATTTGAAATGCATTACTGGATGTTACTGTATGTAACTTACATCCCACAATATTTAACACTGAAAGTATATTTTTGGGATGTTTATACATTTTGTGTTAACTTCTATTAACAACATTTGGAACTTAAAGACCATGGGTGCAGTTAGCAAACCAAGGTAAGTGTAAAGACTAATAGAAAGTAACATGGGCTGCCATGAGTACCTCAGTACCAGATATGTGAGGAATGGGTCGGTGGTTGTTGGTTTATTCGTCCAGGGATCACTTTTTCGAGGATAGTGGATACATCATGGTAGTACAGGTTCTCCCCCATCAGTCATCAATTTTGCGCAGAACTCAGTCATCGATTTTGCGCACAACCTCCTCATTCCTTCCCTTATCAGTCCACTTAATTTTCAACATTTGTGTGTAGCACCACATCTCAAATGCTTCGATTCTCTTCTGTTCTGGTTTTCCCACAGTCCATGTTTCACTACCACACAATGCTGTACTCCAGACGTACATTCTCAGAAATTTCTTCCCCAAAGGCTGATATTTTTTATTAATAGGCGTCTCTTGGCCAGGAATGCCCTTTTTGCCATTGCTACTCTGCTTTTGATGTCCTCATTGCTCTGTCCATCATTGGTTATTTTACTGCCTAGGTAGCAGAATTCCTTAACTTCATCTATTTCATGACCATCAATCCTGATGTTAAGTTTCTGCTGTTCTCATTTCTACTACTTCTCATTACCTTCATCTTTCTTAGATTTACTCTCAATCCATACTCTGTACTCATTAGACTGTTCATTACGTTCAGCAGATCGTGTAATTCTTCTTCACTTTCACTCAGGATAACAATGTCATCAGCGAATCATATCATTGATATCCTTTCAGCTTGAATTTTAATTCCACTCCTGAACCTTTCTTTTATTTCCATCATTGCTTACTCGAAGTACAGATTGAACTGTAGGGGCGAAATGCTACATCCTTGTCTTACACCCTTTTTAATACGAGCACTTCATTCTTGGTCGTCCTCTCTTACTATTCCCTCTTGGCTGTTGTACATATTGTATATGATGCGTCTCTTCCTATAGCTTAGCCCTACGTTTCTCAGAATTTCAAACATCTTGCACCATTTTACATCGTCGAATGCTTTTTCCAGGTCGACAAATACTATGAAGATGTTTTGATTTTTATTTAGTCTTGCTTCCATTATTGACCGCAATGTAAGAAGCCTCTCTCGTGACTTTACTTTTCCTAAAGACAAACTGATCATCATCTAGCGCATCCTCAATTTTCTTTTCGATTCTTCTGTGTATTATTCTCGTCAGCAATTTGGATGCATGACCTGTTAAGCTGATTGTTCATACATTCTACACACCAGTGTGAATAGTCATTTTGTTGCCACACCTGCAATGGTCTTAGAAATACTGATGGAATGTTATCCATCCCTACTGCCTTATTTGATCTTAAGTCCTCAAAAGCTCAGTTAAATTCTAATTCTAGTACTGGATCCCCTATCTCTTTTAAATTGACTCCTGTTTCTTCTTCTATCACATCAGACCAATCTTCCCCTTATAAAGGCTTTAAATGTATTCTTTCCCCCTATCAGCTCTCTCCTCTGCTTTTAACAGTGGAATTCCCATTACACTCTTAATGTTATCACCCTTTTGATGTCACCGAAGGTTGTTTGGACTTCCTGTATGATGAGTCTGTCCTTCCGACAATCATTTTTTTTTTTTTTTGATGTCTTCACATTTTTCCTGCAGCCATTTCATCTTATTTTCCCTGCATTTCCTATTTATTTCAATCCTCGGCGACCTGTATTTCTCTGTTCCTGAGTTTCCCGGAATATTTTTGTACCTCCTCTTTTCGTTGATCAATTGAAGTATTTCTTCTGTTACCCGTGGTTGATTTCTTTACAGTTACCTTCTTTGTACCTATGTTTTCCTTCCCAACTTCTCTGATGGACCTTTTTAGAAATGTCCATTCCTCTTCAACTGTACTGCATACTGAGCTATTCCTTATTGCTGTATCTATAGCCTTAGAGATCTTCAATGGTATCTCTTCATTCCTTAGTACTTCCATATACCACTTCTTTGTGTATTGATTCTTGCTGACTAATGTCTTAAAACTTCAACCTGCTCTTCATCACTACTATATTGTGATCTGAGTCTGTGTCTGCTTCTGGGTACGCCTTACAATCCAATATCTGATTTTGGAATCTCCATCCGACTGTGATGTAATCTAACTGAAATCTTCCCATATCACACCACCTTTTCCAAGTATGCCACCTCCTCTTGTGATTCTTTAACAGAGTATTGACTATTATTAGCTGAAACTTTTTACAGAACTCAATTAGTCTTTCTCCTCTCTCATTCTTTTTCCTAAGTCCATATTCACCTGTAAACTTTTCTTCTACTCCTTCCCCTACAACTGCATTCCAGTCTCTCATGACTATTAGCTTTTAATATCGCTTTACACACTGTATTGCCCTTTCAGTATCCTCATACATTTCTCTACCTCTTCAAACAGTTTACAAACAAGAAAAGTCATGTAAAGAGTCATTTACCTAGCTACAGGTCTAGTTTGAGCACAGGTCTCTCAAACTTTTCGTGACACCCTCCAGTGAGCCATTCGTATGGACCTTTATCGTATACATGCAACTTTCCATATTACTCCTATTTCCTGTTGGATATTCTAGGTGGGATTGGCCCAGTGAAAACAGTCTCCTTTGTATACCGACTTCATTATTCTAGTAGTGACAATAAACCCTAGTCTGCAAGCTTGAGCCTATGTGAGAGCTCCATTTCATATATCCTACAAATTGTATTCGAACAAGTTGACTGATTCTTACTATGATCCATGGGAATTGTAATTGGACGGCTACAGTACACTGTAGTGGTTAATAAAAAAGAGAAGAAAAGAAAAGGTTGAAAATCTGGGAAGAAATGTTGAATAAAAAGGGGGTTTTAAAATCGTAAATGACCGCGAAAAAGGGAAAGAATGAAATGCAAATCGGACTTAGTGATTCGGAAAAGCTATTGTTGGGGTGGTCCTTGTGACGTTTTTGAGCAAAAGTTAAACCAATTTCCACTACAAAAATTATTGAAAAAGAACAGAGAATAACAAAATGTAACTGACAGGGGGAAGTGGCGTAGATAAGAGTTCATCCTTTACCATGTTAACATGTCTTCTTTCGTGCGGCGTCTAGGTCTTCAAAAATCTCCTACTTCATTTCTGCGTGAAAAGTCTGCTCCGAAATCTTGCAATAAGATCGTCGTCCTGAAATTTCTAATGTATACAAAACGGTCTTGATATTAAATGCAATTTATCTTACGTTGCTTCCCTCCTCCAAATGTCATAACAGCTTCCACAATATGTCTTACACATTAATAAGTTTATTTTCGTCTTCATCAGATCACGTCTGCATTAAGCTTCCGCTCTCGAGAGACAATAAAGAAACGGATAGAAAAAAAGAGTTACAATTTTAGTATTTTCTCTGCCTCGAGCGCTCATACCGCTTCGACGGTATAATTTATGTCTGAGGGAACGAGTGTAGCGCGGCGAAATTCAAAGTCCAGCTACATCGCCCCTTCGACTGTCACGCTAAAACATTTAGTGTGGCAGGCTAGCAAATAATATAATAGGTATACCTAAATGTCAATATATACATAATTTCATAGGAAAGGCCACGTGCATTCATAGGGAATAATCTTTGTCAATACTTTCTAAATCTATATACTAAATACAATTGTTACAGTTTTGATCCTTTTTACAAAATTAATATACATATATTTACATAGAGTTTGTTTGAGCAAGCTGCTCGCCAGCGCAGTTAATGTTGTGCACTTCCAGCTTTGGTTTCCCAATGCATCTCTGGCAACACGTAGTCTTTGCGCATGCGCAATAGCATCATTGAATTTCGCGTGCGGCAGTTTCAAAATCGCTGCGTTATGAGAGTCTTGCACAGTATTCACATTCATATAATGTTCATTACAAGTTGTTATTCCAGCATAAATGGCGTGTTAAGTCCGGTGACACCATAAGATTGAGCGTGTGCGTGATCTGAAGCAATGTCCATGTCTTCTGTTACGATACAACACTCCAGGTCCTTGTGCACTTTCATGACTATTGTTCCCGGGGCATTTATGGTCGATGTAGTTTTTAGCCTCCACTGCGCCTACGACAGGTGCTGAGTTTTTTTTCCCTCCAAAGCATCTGAAGGCCGGCCAGGAACAACGGCGTCGATGTTCGCGAAGGTAGGTGTTTCCATCACGTTGTTTACACTTGCCAACAAACGTTCATTTGCAGTGTGAAAATCGTCATTATCGTCGAAGTAAATTGCAGTTTATATCGGTTTACAAACAGTTATTTGGTTTATGCACCATAAGTTTCACAAATAACACAAAATTCGTCGTTTATAACGTTCACAGTTTGCAACAATTTTTTGCCATGTTTACATTTTAACAAAGTTCACTGTGTCCCAGCCTGTTTACATCGTTAATTATGAAAGCTTATTTTTCGTTGTCACATTTCAAAATATGTTGACAATATGCAAGGTTTTAACACGTATACAAATACATATAAATTTACAAGAATATGCATGTGAAATATTTACACTAAAATTATACTAGGTCCCATTGGCTTTCTTTTGTTGGTGTTTATGGTCATTTTGATTTTCTTCATTAAGGTTTGGGCGTGCCAAGGAATACCAGACTTAATATTTAAAGCATGGGCTTTCCTTCATTTATTATTTCTTTCTTTCTTTTGATTCCATATCTGGATAGTGGTTGACCAGACATGTAGTGCCATACTTAATTTTCTTCATGTCTTTTAATTCATACCTGAAACTTTACTGTCACACAACATACTCTTACATTCCATAAACAAACAATACCCAGCTGCAGGTGGTGGTAGGATAATGGAGAAAGATAGACTGGAAGAAACTATTCACTACCCATAAACTATCAAATCCTACAGCTAATACATATAAAGAGAACATAATACATTATAACATTTGCATCACCTTCAAGGGGTGTGTGAAAGGAAGTGCTTACAATTTACCAAATCATGGGTAAATGTAAGTGTCCTTACGTCAAGTCTGTGTAGTGTAACATCATGACAGATTCTCTGTTTCAGGGTGTATACGACCCGGGAAATCTAGGAAAAACCCGGGAATTTTTCCGAATTCCGGGAATTTTTCATTGCTTTAGCTTTCAGTTAAATTTTTGTAATTTTGACAGCAGAATTGATTCTCTAGCAAAGAATGTTATTGTATCCTGCTACTGGCGAATGATAATGCAGCATTAAAATATAAACGAGAGGGAAAAAAAATAAAACTTTAGTGGGGAAGGAAATGTGCAATTTACAAGAACAAAACATCGTGCATGCACAAGCGTCTGCAAATAGCAAAAATATGTCAAAGGCCGTAGGGCGCAGACTGTAATTCTTCGTAACAATAAACTGCTTGCTATGAGCATGACGTCACAACTGTTCACATTAGGTTCGTTTGACCAATTGCCAGCCGTCTGTTGCGCATGCGCATTTGACTCGCGTATAAGCAGTACCTTCTCCCGCTACTTGAAGTTTGGCTGTTAGGGGTGTATCGGTAGTAGCAGCAAGCAGTCAGATGCAAACGAGAAAAATTTTTCTCGCGCGCCGCTAGCTGCCGGATTCACGCTTGCACAGAGTTATCTGCGCTGTAGTGGGGAGGGGATGAACCTCCATGTGACCCGTGTTTACGTTAAGTGATTTCGCTGCTTCTCTTCGTGTAAAGCTCCCACGTCAAATGAAAACAAAACGGATTTCTGTGGCCGGGAGCTATCAAGTGAATTAAAATATATTCACATAATTATGGAGGGCAAAAATATATTATTAATTTCAATTTTCTGATTTTATTTTATTCCCAAGTTAGTAGCAGTCAAGCATTAATCGCCTTGCAGATCAGTGTAGTTATTTTTGCAAGTTTGCTAAAGAAATTTGGCTTCTAGCGTTAAAAGGTTTTTGTTTTTCACATTTAACCAAATATAACATTGATGATGATAATTTATGGCAATGTTTGCCGACAAGATAAAGAATGTAACCTTTTAACACTAGATTGCGTACTCACGGCAGTTCTCCTTTGCCGTTTTTTGGTACGACCTGGAAAGAGAGAAAAATTAATGAATGATCGACGATGCGTCGGTTCTCGTTTGTGTTCAGGAGACGTACAGATTGATTGCGTGAAAATAGTTTCTCAAATGACCTCTTAACCCGGATTGCTTTCACGCAATCAGACTCTTCAATGAAATTACCTAAGGGATCTATTTGAATAATAATAAAAAATAGGAAATGAATACAAAACAGTGAAATGTTGTAAAAAAAAAGTTGTCAGATCGGAAATTGAACACATTAATGGTCTCCCAAATACAGTCGAGACACCGCGATAAAGAGCGAACCTGCAACAAAGTTCATTTAAACATAAACATTATTTGTGATTAATTTAAAGAAAAGAATAAGCATAGATTTTCTGTACAGTGAAGCATCAATATATTCTCAAAGAACAAAGGCGTTAAACTATAAACATTAACAAATTTACAATGAATACAAAAGTTACATTTTTATGTTTTTCTCATACATGGAGCAGTCCAACAATAGCTGCTTTTGTATGTGTGATATTTTGTAAAAATTAAATGTCCTGGCGTGCGCGTAAGTATTTTTTATCGTCACAAGGTTTACAAAAGCGTTTTTTTTTTCTCTTGGTGATAACGTGGTTTTTCACACTAAATGAAATATAACTTGTAGCGGTGCTACACTACACGTCTTATCAAGTCGGCGACCAAACATCAAAGGTAATGAAGTACATGTTAACATATTGGTACAACTAACTATATAGACGCTAGAATTTTCCTAACAAAAGATAAATTGTTCTTTCTTCTGTTTCGCAGCTTCTTGCTATCAAGCGCTGCGGCAATGATTTTAAATATCTGCGCCCAGCGAGTCATAGTGTTTAAAAGTACCTTGGTATAGGCGCACGTTATAAACAGATTTCGTTTTTTTTACTCTCGCGTTGTCATGCTTAGTATCATTACAAACTACAGCTCGATGGCTGTCCTTTTCTCATATGCAAAATGTCTGAAATTCAATAATATCACATTGTTTCCCGCGTGAGGAGCGATGACTCCGTCAGGATCATCGCGACTCAACGCGTAGTCGTGATATTATTGTTTTCGTGAAGCAAGTTAGTATTACTTGCAAAAATTCTTTACAACAGAATTTTACACACTACATCAGGCAAAGTGGTTAACATACAGAGTATCAGGTAAGTATATTTGTACGACTGAAATTGATAGTAATTTGTCCATAGGGTAACTACATGACAATTGAACTGTGCTCTTTCTAATGTATTGCACAAGGATAACAAATGTTCATTTCTCGGTAAAAGGTAATGAAATTATGACAAAGATACACATACATAGATACATTATACATGGCATAATAAATATTAAAAAATTACAAAGAGATAAATTACTTGACTTCGCAGGAAGTCTGGGTGCTGTGTGCACTCGTGGAAAAAATATGTTACAAGGAATTGACATTCTTGTTTTATAATGACATATTACAGGTATATTTTTGTTGTTGTTTCGTCGAAGATTTCTTGCAGTAAATACGTAGCACTTATTTGTGGCTTTCATGACCTGCAAAAAAAATGTTTCACTACACTTGGGTAGGTATGAGTTGCACTGGGAGTGGTAGAACTTCGGGTATAAATGATTAGATAGGATTAGATTAGTTTACGTTCCATAAATCCGTGCTGAGGACATCCTCGTGGATGTGGAACATGTCAATTTTTTTTAACGCTGAAATAACAATACTAATAGTATGAATATATACAATACATCATTTGTTTCTATTAAAAAATTCGTCAATGGAGTAGAAGGAGTTGGCCACTAGTAAGTCTTTCAGGCTCCTTTTAAACTGATCTTTATTTCTAACAAAATTTTTTATGTTTACTGGGAAATTATTGAAGACGAGTGTTCCTGAGTAGTGGACCCCTTTTTGAACTAAAGTAAGTGCTTTTAAGTCCTTGTGCAGATCATTTTTGTTCCTGGTATTGTATGTATGAACTGAGCTGTTTGTTGGAAAAAGAGATATATTATTTAGGACAAATTTCATTAATGAGTAAATACACTGAGAGGCAGTAGTTAGTATACCCAGTTCTTTGAAGAGGTTTCTGCAGGGTGTCCGTGAATTTACTCCACAAATAATACGTATTACACGCTTTTGTACTCTGAAAACTTTTGTTTGACTTGAAGAGTTACCCCAAAATATTATACCATATGACATTACGGAATGAAAGTAGGCAAAGTATGCAAGCTTTTTCATTTTTATGTCGCCTATGTCTGCTATTACTCGAATTGCAAATACAGATTTGTTAAGGCGTTTCTGCAGTTCTGTGGTGTGCTCTTCCAAACTGAATTTATTATCAAGTTGTAATCCCAGGAATTTAAGACTGTCAACCTCTTCTATCTGCTCTTCTTCGTATTTTATGCATATGCTGGGTGGAAACCTCTTACAGGTTCTGAATTGCATATAGTGAGTCTTTTCGAAGTTTAATGTCAGTGAGTTGGCTTTAAACCATTTATTAATATCCATGAAAATATCATTAGCATATCTTTCTAGAACTACACTTGACATACTATTTATTGCAATACTTGTGTCATCTGCAAATAAAACGAACTCTGCTTCTGGCAGTGTAACTGATGAGAGATCATTAATGTACACAAGAAAAATCAATGGCCCTAAGATGGATCCTTGTGGGACACCACATGTAATTTCTTCCCATTCTGATGATGACTGATGACTTAATTCACTAGTCCCTTGCACTTGAGTGGGGAAATTGATTACACTTTCACAGTGGAGGAAAAGTAGGGCATCACTTTCACTGCGGAAGTTGGAGTAGTTGTCGGGGTGTGATGTTGCCGCACGACCACTACGGTCGCAGGTTCGAATCCTGCCTCGGGCATGGATGTGTGTGATGTCCTTAGGTTAGTTAGGTTTAAGTAGTTCTAAGTTCTAGGGGACTTATGACCACAGCAGTTGAGTCCCATAGTGCTCAGAGCCATTTGAACCATTTTTTTGTGATGTTGCATTGGAAATACGTCGTGGGTCAGGAACTGGAAGATTGGTTCTGCAACATGTTGAGCAGTATGGTGGCGGTCTCTATTTCACTTGACACATGTCCGTGCTTCCATTTAGGTTTTCGTACATGAAAAATACAGAAAAAATTGTATTAGAATGTGCTTACTTACTAATAACTTACTCTAAAAGAAAATTGGATTAGGTAAGGATAATAATTATTTATGTACATAAGGTCTCATTCTCTTAGAGATGCTTAGTTCTCACATTTATTTATTTTTCTGGTTTTATTTGGTTCGACACGTTTTCGTCATTACTCGGTCTGGTCAGTAAATTCGGTAGCAATTGTCAAAATCGAGCTTAAGACTCTTCCGATTAGTGTCTTTATAATTTCACAAGGTACATTAGCATTGCTTTGTCATATTTTATTTTGAATGCATTTCAAACACATTTGGCATCCGTGCTCGTTGTGCAAAGAAAAATTGATTGTTGAGCGCTCAGAGTACACAATGTTACGTCCGTTGGTCACAATCACGTGATAATAACTTGACTGTTCCACAACGCTAGTAGCAGTATTCTGCGAGAACCAGAGCGTTTGGTGTCTACTAGCCGTGGTGTGAGTTTTTACACAGTTTTTCATCGACTCTGGATTACGGAAGCAGCCAGATTCGGCGACTCCCGCAGCTGTTTCGAAGAATGTGTCCGTGGAAAAGCGTACAGTACCGTTTGTGGTAAGTACAACACTTATTCACTTTCACTCTTCGGCTTTCTACTTCGTGGTACAAGTACTTATAACATTACTTCACACGCGGTATTTCACACGTGTCCTTGGAGTTATCACCTTTTCAGTTCACACGTTATTATTAATTCGTTTTCACATTTATTTGGTCGTCATGTTGAGGTTCACACGCACCACTTATACGTGTCCATAAATTACTTGTGTATAGTCGGTTCACACGCAGCAGCATATACGTGTCCATTTATTACTGACTGCATTATTACTACAAAGTACAGTTAACATTCAGTATATATGTCATGTCTAAGAATTATTTACAAAGAAATATTTAGTCTCTGTGACTACAAGGCCTGACGAAAAGCGTTTCTCTTGTTCGTAGTTTGTGCTTCCTAGGCACTTTAGGTTTACACTTTGTTCGAAATCTTGTTATTCTTTTCTTTTTAGAATAGTTATTCTTTTGTCAAGTTCAGCTCTTTTATTTTCTCTCTATTACGTCGTTAGTTTGAAGACATAGTCAATGTGGCTTCGTTTACGTGATGAACAGTTCGTGTTCAAACTACCATTAGGGAAATTGGGAAGCTTGGTGTTCGCTGTCATGCAATTGCACATAACAAATCTTAACTGAACTCGCAATTTGCGGAGAATAAGCATAGCTCGTCGACAACCAATGTGTCACGACTATCCATTCGTATAGCCTGTATGTATAAATCATGCAACCAGTTCGTAAAATTCACTTCTCTACTGGATAAGGTAGGATGGTAAGGATACTGGTTAGAGGAAAACACAAAAGACTTTTATGGAGTGAAGAGATTTGAAGACACAGTGTTAACGACGTATGATATGATGAGCGTAACATTGTTATGAGCGTATATGGTTTTCTCCGTATTATAATAAAATAATAACCTACGAGCAATCATTCTGGTCTGAATAATCATTTTAATTTATTTCATTCAAGAGGAGAGAGCTTTGCTATACTTAAAACTAATGGTAGCCGGTGGCACTTAGCACGTCCCTACTATAATATTTATTTGTCAGCTCTTTCGGCTGTGGCCGTTCATGGCTCAATTAACTTAAAACTAACTTACATCTAAGGCAAATCTTGCTCTCCTACAATAAATGTGCTTTACTTAAGGTGCTCATATAAATTACTTATCTTGTTGTGCATTACTCTTACATACGTTGGTGGTACTTCACACATAGTATGACAACTTAGAGTGTGCGTATATTTTATTTTAGCAGCTTAATTTAACAGATATTTTCTATGGTTGACTCGGTACTTCTTCAAGTCTGCGTGATGAAACAATCCTTTTATTCGTCCATACGATTTGTGCATCTCTTTATTGCGTGTTATTTGACAACGCGTTTGGTGCTTGGTTCGCCTGTGTGTAGAAAATGGTCGGATTTCCTTGGCTATTATGACCGGCGGTCACTATTGTTCCTTAACTGTTGGTTGGTTGGTGAGAAATTGTCGCATTTTTCGACTGTGAAAAATTCATTTGGTGAGAGGGAGTGAAGTGACTCGGCTGACTGTACTGTTGCGGTCTGTTATAATTGTTCCATTTCTTTCCCTTGTGACGATTTCCATTATTCGTCTTGTTGTTCTGGTACTGGTAATTACCGTTGTGAATTACCGTATTGTTGCTGTGTGTTTTGATAAATCGGATTGTATCTATTCTGGTGTGGATATTTGTTATATTGTTTTCCATTACCGCGGTTAAAACTGTTATGATTGCCGTAAGGCTGAACCTTTGGTTGTCCCGTGTTATGTTGGTACGACATTCCATTGGCGCAATTTGTTATGTGCTGCTGCGGAGCGGGCGCTCCATTATTATAATTATTCCGCGCGCTCGCACGCACATCCTCATAGATCATATGCAAATTTTCAAGAACAGAAAGAAAGGCTTCTAGGTCTTCTTCACTCACATTAACTAGTTTTTCTCTTATTGATACAGGAAGTTTTGACTTTAAGATCATGATTACACCTTTGGTTGTAAAGGGCGTGTCCCAATACTGAATTTTACGTAGATATTTTTCAAAATAAACGTCTCAAACCTCCTCCTTTGGTGTTGAAAGGTTCGGCGTTGTAAACCTCCTTTCGGAGTCTTTGTTGTATACCTGAACTCCAGAATGTATTTAAAAATGCTTTTCAAAATCTGCATAGGTGTGACATTTGCCCATTATTTCTGTACCCCAAATTGATCCTTCACCGTATACATAGCCTAAGATGAACTGTATCCGCTGCCTGTCGTTCCATGATTCTGGAAAAGCACCTGTGAATGATTTTAGAAATACCGTGGGATGTATATTTCGTTTTTCAGGTATAAAAGGCTGAAAAACTGTGTTTTAGCACACTCTCGTCTCGCATTAGTTCAACGAGTGTTAGTTGATCGGCATGACTACGTGACATAGAAGTTTCGTCACGCGTATTATTTACTGTTGGTGAGAATTGTACCTTACACTCGGGATATTGACGATTATCGTTTTCTGGCGGTAGCGAATACTCACTGATTGTCACCTTGCAATTCCGTAACTTGTCGTTTCAGTTGATCTATATCATTGCTTAGCTGACGTTTCCATTCCGGAAGATCGTGGCTAAATGCTCGTCTGATTTCACCTAATTCACTGGTTAAAGTGTCACCAGAAGTACCGGGAGCGGTTAAGATTTCTGCTGTAGCAGATTTAACCGTATCCTTTAGTTCAGCGTGTACCTTGCTGACAATGTACTGTTCTTTGGATTGCATCCACTCTTCAAATTCCTTATTAAGTATATTGCTTATACCGGTGTTGACACCTGCGATCTTTTTGTCAATATTGACATCGGATACTTGCTGAGCAAGGTCTTCAACTCGCTCGCCAACGTGGTTGTTTTGTAATGTTTCAAAGAGTCACTCGCAGTTGATTAACACACATCTATTTGGGCCTGCATATCTGTGAACTTGCTACCAATATTGGTCTCGGCGGATTCCACCATCGAAAGAATACTATCAATTTTTGCGTGTACGCTTGCGTTTAGCTCGCTTGCGTAAGCAGTGGTAACGGCTTTAATTTTCTCCTCCATGGTGTCATTCGAATTTTTGATTTGTGCTTGGATGTCGGTAATAACAGAATTTATATTGTTCATTCGCACTTGATTGTCCTCTATCCTTGATTCTAAACTGTTGAACCTGCTGTCACTTTGATTTGCTAACTGACTGATTTGCGCTTCAATATTGTCACTTTGGTTTGTAAGCTGTGCCATGTTTGCTTCAAAACTGGTTTTCATATCAGGAAACAATTTTAGTATATCTGACAGCAAGCATTCACGTGACTGCGACGCGGTCTGTGGCGCCTACAGCTCACGTGTCGCTTCGTCGTCTGTTGTTCCCTCACTACGAGATTCAGGTTTGTTTACACCAGCGCGCGGTCTAAGTTGCCTTGGTTGCTCATCAGCCATCGTAAATTTAAAGTAGCTACACTGCACGAGCTAGAGAAGATAATTTATTTTTAATTATGATTTTCACTTGTCAGGTGCGCCAAGGATTTCGCGTCCTGATTTCTCAGATATTGCTTGCGCGTTATAAACAATTGAAACTCTGACACACGAAAATGCCAATATGGCAACGGGAGTGATAAAATAAATGAAAAACACTTATAGAGCACTGAAACTGACACAGACAGCGGCCATTGTGATTCACTAAAATGCACGCACAACAATGGAAATTCTTGCTAACTATTTCTAACTATTGTAAGCGAAATGATGTGATAGAGGCGGATCTAACAGCAAAAGGAAACAGAAATTGGGAAATTAAATTGCTTGAGGAAACGGAAAAAAGCATAGAGAGTGAATGTCACGAGCCGACTGAATGCTCGGTACGCAAAGCTTGAAACGTAATGAAAAATCGTACTCACATTAGTTGTCTTGCGCGCTGCTATTTATTGCTGTTGTGGATTCTTACTGCGATTTTCTGCATATACGTCCTTTTTATTTAAATCACTGGTTTTGGCTTCCAATTTTCTCCAGATGGTAGCATGAAAATAAAAAGAACAAATTAGTTTTTTAGTTAGGTTACTGTTTAGACGCCACATCTAGCGTTAAAAGGTTTTTGCGTTTCACATTTAACCAAATATAACATTGATGATGATAATTTATGGCAATGTTTGCCGACAAGATAACACTAGATTGTGTACTCACGGCAGTTCTCCTTTGCCGTTTTTTGGTACGACTTGGAAAGAGAGAAAAATTAATGAATGATCGACGATGCGTCGGTTCTCGATTGTGTTCAGGAGACGGACAGATTGATTGCGTGAAAGTAGTTTCTCAAATGACCTCTTAACCCGGACTGCTTTCACGCAATCAGACTCTTCAATGAAATTACCTAAGGGACCTATTTGAATAATAATAAAAAATTGGAAATGAATGCAAAACAGTGAAATGTTGTAAAAAAAAGTTGTCAGATCTGAAATTGAACACATTTATGGTCTCCCAAATACAATCGAGACACCGCGATAAAGAGCGAACCTGCAACAAAGTTCATTTAAACATAAACATTATTTGTGATTAATTTAAAGAAAAGAATAAGCATAGATTTTCTGTACAGTGAAGCATCAATATATTCTCAAAGAACAAAGGCGTTAAACTATAAACATTAACAAATTTACAATGAATACAAAAGTTACATTTTTATGTTTTTCTCATACATGGAGCAGTCCAACAACCGCTGCTTTTGTATGTGTGGTATTTTGTAAAAATTAAATGTCCTGGCGTGCGCGTAAGTATTTTTTACCGTCACAAGGTTTACAAAAGCGTTTTTTTTTTTTCTCTTGGTGATAACGTGGTTTTTCACACTAAGTGAAATATAACTTGTAGCGGTGCTACACAACACGTCTTAACAAGTCGGCGACCAAACATCAAAGGTAATGAAGTACATGTTAACATATTGGTACAACTAACTATATAGACGCTAGAATTTTCCTAACAAAAGATAAATTGTTCTTTCTTCTGTTTCGCAGCTTCTTGCTATCAAGCGCTGCGGCAATGATTTTAAATATCTGCGCCCAGCGAGTCATAGTGTTTAAAAGTACCTTGGTATAGGCGCACGTTATAAACAGATTTCGTTTCTTTACTCTCGCGTTGTCATGCTTAGTATCATTACAAACTACAGCTCGATGGCTGTCCTTTTCTCATATGCAAAATGTCTGAAATCCAATAATATCACAGGCTTTATTAATCTTTCCGCTGAGGCAATCATTTTATTTGAAACGAAGTGTTTCATTCTACCGTATTGGCTAGTTCCAACTGTTCGCTGAATTTCAAGTGCACATTATCGTCTTCTGCCATATATGGCATTATGCCATAATAAATAACCAAAAATGAGATCGTAGAGTACTGGTACTCCAAGAAAATTTACATCCCAAAAACCACACTGAAAAGCTTAATATCAGATGGGACCTACTTCATTGTGAATCTGGAAAAAGCCAATTTGCACTTCAAGCCGAATTATGCATTTTAATATGGTTTACGAAATTCCGATGCTCATTGGAGTATCCTCTCATGTCCTGTTTCTTTTATGGTGTAATGTAAGCTCTCTTAGTGCTTTATACACACGAACATGCGGGCTTCCTACACCACTGCAGTTGCACGCGCACGCTAATGCCTGTTTTCTGGCACTCTCTGGCAACTGGTAAATCGAACCTATTTCCAACAGTCTCCGGATAGTATTGCGAACGGTGATTAGAAACGCGTTACTTTCAAAGTAAATTTCTTTTTACGGAAGATGAATTATGTTACGTGTGAGAAAGTGGGATGGAGATCCAAATCACAGAGCGTTCGAAACTGAACAGTTTGAGGACCAGCCACTTACAAGAATTTCGAGCCGAGACATTTATGTCATAATTTTAAATTTACTGGCACATCTGTGTGATGTATCTTAAAGTATAACACACACACAAAAAATCAATATTAGATGTGAAAGCTTAGCGTCTGTTGTAGCGTGTTAATCTTAGAGACCAATGTTATATGTGAAAGCTTAGCTTTTCTTGTAGATATAAGGTACTTTGTATATTAATGTAAACCGTTAACTTTTCCTCTTGCGTGTTCGCGCTATGTAACCAGTGATCTTGCTATTGACTGACTGTAACACGTGTCCTATGCTCTGAATAGCTGTCATCGGCTGGCGAGATCTCGTGGCTTGAAATATGACTCGCTTACAAAAGGACATCGCAACCTCGGTTTCAACGCTCCGGAAACTAACGCCCTGTTTTTGGTGCAATTCGAATTTATACTTTCGTAATACGAAAATATGCAGCGTATATGTTGCTACAAATCAAAATTCTATCCAAAACTTCTCTCTTTTTTTTATTAAAAGTCTCTCCAAAACTCCTCTGCCCGTCTTTTCTTTTTTTTTTCCGGGAAGTTCTACGCGATTGTATAAAACGTTAACCATTCAAAGGATTGATAAGTTTTACAGTTCCGAGGGAAAATCTACGGAAAACCCACTGTCACTTAGCACAGAAAAAGTATATTTTCGTCCGAGAAAAAGCACATTTTTTTTAATCGGGATATCCGGGAGAAATCCGGGAATAATCCTGGAATTTTTTTCCTCGTCCCCGTGTACACCCTGTGTTTGTGTTCTGACTGTTCATATGACTAAGTGTATTATACATTAACAAATCCTTGCATGAGTAAATCATATAGCTGCTCAGTACTTCCTCGATATCTCCACTTCTTGTGGATACCGTCTATACAAATGGAAAATATATCTCACAGAGATCGTCTCTCTCATAATGTGTATTATATAATAACATATCAAATTTCCTCTCAAGAGTTCAACCATGAACTTTCTTCTACTTTAGTGAAGCTTAAACATCATGTATGTGGTGTATATATATCATTTCTTTGTAAAAAACATAAATAAAGAACATAGTATTATTGTAATTGACAGTAAAATGCCTCTTTCTCAGTGTCCGTTGCTCGACATTGGTTGCACGGGTGGTCACTGCTCCTTTGCACTTACCTTGCATTACCTGAAAAGTCAATTGTTGTCTTCAAAGTAGATGTAATTTTGTCGTCTGTTCGCTTAAGTGTAGGTGTTGTAAGATTCGCAAAACGGCCTTAATAACTCTCCTATCTTTTGCTTCATCAGGGTTTTCTGTTGTGTGCAAGTATAATAAAGGCTAACATGGCAATAAATTTCACTTTCGTAAAAAAAAAAAAATATACAAATGTATTCACATGAGGGCTGTGTAAAAACTATATTTCAACTTAAGTTCCTTAAAATATCATTCTCCTGTCTGAACACGAACTATAAATGTTTTCTTCCACACAGTGGCTTAACAAAACTTAATGAAAGGTTACTAAGTTACACTTCTGAAACAAATTAAAGTTAATGTGGTTCCAAGTTACATTCTTATTACACTTCTTTCAACAGCTGTAATCATCATTATGTTCACTCTGCTTTTCTTGCATTCGTTCATTTTCAAGGGCACTGAAAATAGGTTCACATTTAACGTCTTGTGCTCACGTGTTCTAAATCATCACAAATGTTTTCTTTCAAACTGAAATTCTTATGTAATCTTAAAGATGTAAACTGTTTACTCACTTCTCTATGTAGCACAATATTACCAAAACATTCTCACTCATTACTTACTCACATATTCATCATAATATATATATCCTTATACATTAAACATATTCCTCATCAAACATTAATATATCACATACGTGGGGCCATTTGACACTTCCATTCTCATAAAACTCCAATAATATTTTCCTCAAATAATCTCTTGTCTCCATCAACTACTTCACAGTAACTTACCTTCTTATATTAACTTAAATATTAACTAATTCATTCTTACATCCTCATTCATTCTGCTACATACCTATGTCATTACTGATCTCAATAGCTATTATCTCCTGTCATTAGAGTGCCTTGAAATAACTAACTAGTTGTTGATTCACCTTATAATTTGCAATTAACAACAAATGTAACCTGTGTAGATCTCATTCCTATATGAATATCTTTTCTCATTCAGTAAGTGTACTCACCTGGGTTTACATTCTCTTCATAATTATGTGTACAAGTGTAACTGCAGTATATAATTTCCATAAATTATCGTTTATGTTCTTTAGCTGTATAACTTAATGTTCGTGTATTCAGTACAAATATTTATGATCTCGTTTTCACAGCGACTTGCTCATGTTCAAATTAGTTGTCATTATATTATGTTGTTTTAGTGCACAAAAGGGTTTCAAATGTCTGTGGGGATGCAGCCCCCTCGGCTTGTGAGATAACGGGTATTCTAGGGAGTAACAACCTGGGTGAGGTATGCTTGCTATTCTGAAAGGACCTGAATATAATAAATCATGCTCACTCTCCTGATAGTCTGAATCTTTAAGTGTTAAATTACTTACACTAACTATGGTAGCATATACCAATTGAAATTGACTTACTTCGTAATGTTTTTGTCGTGGTTCAATCGTCTTGTTAAGTTCAACATTAATTAGTTGTTCTCCTACAGATAATTGACATATGCCATTACTTAAATCTATGATTGCTTTGTGTTCATTCAAGAAATCCATCCCTAGGATGAGCATGTCTACAATCAGAAAATTACACTTGAAGTGTGTATTGGAAAATGTGAAGTTAACAAGGGCTTGCATGTGTATGTTCTTAGATTTAGTACCTGTGGCACTAACCACGTGGCAATAATGTACAGGTAAAGTAGGTATGTTTATAATTTGTTTCAATTCATTATAGACTGCGGTTGACATCACACTTGCAGCAGCACTAGTATCGAATAAAATTTGTACATCATAATCCTTAAACTTAATCCATGCCGTAGCTTGTATGAATTCTGTAACACAACTGTCTGATTTAATGTTTTTGTCGTCGGTTAATTCCTGTTCTGCTGTCATTTTGTCATCGTACCTGAGAAACAAACCGTTTTCAGCCGTTGCGCTCTTACAACACCTCACGACCGAAGCACGAGCGCTCAGCTCGGTCATCGACTGTTTTCCGTCGTCTGCTGTGTTTGGCCGGGTTCATTGACCAGCTCCTCCACTATGTTTACATTGCGGCCAGTTGGCGCCCACGCGTCAGCTGATGGCGGGCCGCCGGCCGCGGTGGTCTCGCGGTTCTAGGCGCGCAGTCTGGAACCGTGCGACTGCTACGGTCGCAGGTTCGAATCCTGCCTCGGGCATGGATGTGTGTGATGTCCTTAGGTTAGTTAGGTTTAAGTAGTTCTAAGTTCTAGGGGACTGATAACCACAGCAGTTGAGTCCCATAGTGCTCAGAGCCATTTGAACCATTTGATGGCGGGCCGCAATTATTATTGCTACTTCGTGGCGGGGAGTGCATAACTGTACTGGGGAACGGCTGCAGATTCCGTGGAGGGTTATGATTTGTCATGCGTGAATTTTGTGTGTTCCACATATTCTGTCAGTGATTGTTGGGATTGTTATTGTTATGGTGGTAATTATGTCTGTTATATGGCATGTTCCTGTCAAAGTAGCCCGGGTTGTACCGGTCATTCTCACGTCTCCTATTGCTGTTGTTGTTGTACTGTCTGTGATTTTCATTTTGCTTGTAGTTACTATTTTGATATGAGTGATAATTATTGTTGTTATTATTATTATTCCACGAATTTCTGCGGTTGTTCCTACCGTCATACAAATTTCCATTTGAATATGTTTCGCGCTCAGGCATCGTATAGTGTCGCTGTGCGGACGGATGGTTCCACCAACCACCGTCCCTATGGTTCCTTTGGGGTGGGTGCTGATTATGGTTACTAATATGAGTAAAATTTGAATGGCGTGAATCGCCTCTGTAAACTACGTCCATTTGATCTAAGAAGTTTAAGAAAGTCTTAACGTCATTCTCCGGTACTCCTATTAATCTGTCTCGGTATGGAAAGGGTAAGTGGCTCTTTAAAGTGTCAATTATCGCTGGAAAGTCGGCTGGTTTGGACCAGTACAGTGTCTTGTCTAGCTACCTCTCAAAGTATTGTCTTAATGTCTCTTTTTTAGGGTCATAGGTCTCGGGGTTGCACACTTCTCTCCTTAGACTCTGTTGCTCATTCTCGGACCAGAATTCGTCCAAGAAGGCTTGTTCGAACTGTTCAAACGTAAGGCACCGCCACTTCATAGCGGCACCGCACTTAGCTGCTCGTCCTCTCATGAGATTGGTGACATATCTGATTTTATCGACTTCTGACTAACTACGTGGTGTCCTCACTGGAAAATGTCTGGAAATACCCATGCCTTACAAACGTGTCATCGGCAATGCCGGTTGGCGTAACTGTATTGACGTAGTTCGTGTCACTTGCTACTCTAGGTGTCGTACCGTAATATTGCTCGTTTGGTGGAAAAGAAAGCGGCACATTGTAATTTTGACTTTAATTAGGTAATTCCACAATAGGTGTTCTGTCTGTGTCATTAGCCGTTGTTTTAGCTGTTTTGTCGTTCCCTGACGATGCGTTTGCACCAATCGCCAAACACGGCACAACATTGTCTCGCAATTTTGTCACTTCGCTTTCTACGTGTTTTGTCTCGTCTTTAAAATAGTCGTCACACAATTTACATTCACGTACAATTCATTCGGCCATGTTGGTGTCGTTGTTTAGTGACGCGAGGTCCGCTCGATCTTCTAATTTCTCTATATTTTCTTTGACGTGGGTTTGTTCAAGAAATACCATTGTGAGCTGTTGGGTAATATTTCCCACTTCTTCAGTCAGCTTTTCTTGGGTGGAGCTAGCTGAAGTGTGGGCCTGAGCTAACTCTTCCACACGGGTGTTCACTTCCTGCTGCACATTAACTATTCGAGTTAACTGATTCTCACATCGGGTGATATTGTTTTTTGTTTCATGTGTGAATGTAACCAAAGTTTCTTCCTGTTTAGTGACTCTGTCGGACAATGTCTCAAATCGCTGGCTGAGCTATTGAGTGGTGTTATTTAATTCCGTCATCTGTTTTGTCGTTCGTTCAAAATTTTCGGTCATACTATGGTTTAATATGTCAATTTTCTGACTAACGTCTCGTTTCATGTCTGCAAATAACTCTAATAGTCAGTCCCGTTTGTCAGTTTCCTGTGTCCGATTTGTGTCACATAGCTGAATTTGTCTCATATTCGGTTCTGACATTGATGTTAACAATAGCGCTGACGGTCTAGTCTCGCCTCCATTCCACATTTCGTCATTTAAAGTCGCCATCTGTGTATTATCACAAATGTTGCAAGTTTGAGGCAAAATCATTGCATTGATCTGTGAACTGGTCCATGGAGGGCTTGTTGGTTGAACGATGAATCTACTTCACTTAACTCATTTGCCGAAACTATCTCTACCTTACCGCGTTCCATTGTAATAGGATGTATAATCGTAAGTCAAAAAGGGAATAATATAAGTCTGATTAATAAAGATTTGACTCAAATTTAGGTTGAAATATTTTTTCGTCAATGTAAATGATTGCTCTATTGCAAACAATGGTTGAGAAAGATGCAGCAGGGCGTACAAAATTTTTCGTAACAAATGACTGTTTGGCGGTCAACTTCACGATCTTCATATGCTACAACAATACTATAATTACCACACACTACAGTAGAGATAGATAATTTTGGAAAAATCTAGAAGAAAACTACAGGATGTGTGGAAAGGGATAAATGGATTCTGCAGTTGGCTATTGAATGTTTGAATGAAACATAATTGTGTGACTCACCATTAAATTTTCTGTCCTGCAGCGGCTGGTCAATCACTTCTGCGTAAATCGTATTCGTCAAAATATGGATTTTCTTAATACATCTCCATCGGATAATCACCAAAAGGTCTCAAAATAACAGTTTTGCAGCAATATATGCCATGCAAAGAAAAACAGTTTGAATTAGTTGCAAAATTTCTTTACAATATTGTTGTATGATCATTTGCTTAGGTACAATAAAGTTGGTCTTTTAGTTACCATTTAAACTTCAGGATTTTTGGTTATTCTCTGTTGGGAAAAAATACAAATTAAAGTTTCAAATTTGTCAAAAACGACACATCCGAAAATTGCGTCCTATCGCGGGAGCCACTTGTAGTGGTTCATAAAAAAGAAAAAGAGAAGAAAAGAAAAGAAAAGGTTGAAAATGTGGAAAGAAATGGTGTATAAAAAGGGGGTTTTAAAATCGTAAATGACCGTGGAAAAGGGAAAGAATGAAATGCAAATCGGACTTCGTATTACAGAAAAGCTATCGGACTTCGTGATTCGGAAAAGCTATTGTGCTGGGTGGTCCTTGTGACGTTTTTGAGCAAAAGTTAAACCAATTTCCACTACAAAAATTATTGAAAAAGAACAGAGAATAACAAAATGTAACTGACAGGGGGAAGTGGCGTAGATAAGAGTTCATCCTTTACCATGTTAACATGTCTTCTTTCGTGCAGCGGCTAGGTCTTCAAAAATCTCCTACTTCATTTCTGCATGAAAAGTCTGCTCCGAAATCTTTTATCGTCCAGGAATTTCTAATGTATACAAAACCGTCTTGAAATTAAATGCAATTTATTTTACATTGCTTCCCTCCTCCAAATGTCATAACAACTTCCACAATATGTCTACACATTAATAAGTTTATTTTCGTCTTCATCAGATCACGTCTGCATTAAGCTTCCGCTCTCGAGAGACAATAAAGAAACGGATAGTAAAAAAGAGTTACAATTTTAGTATTTTCTCTGCCGTCGAGCGCTCATACCGCTTCGACGGTATAATTTATGTCTGAGGGAACGAGTGTAGCGCGGCGAAATTCAAAGTCTCGCTACAACACGACACTGTTGTTTTTCATATTCTGCATTTCTGTACATTTATTAAGACCTGAAAATATTTGTGCAGCTATTTTCATATAATGCTTTACAATGTTTTACTGAAAATTATTGAAAAAGCAAAACTACAGGCAATAATTTTAATCTCTATTGTCCACCATTGAAAGAGACTCCAGGAAATCAATTAAGGAATTTGAGGACTGTTATTAAAGAAAACAGCCACATAATAAATGATAGCAGCCACCTAGTACACGTATTTAATAATCATTTCCTTGAAGTAGCTCAGAAGCTGCCAAGGACAGTTCAAGGGGCAAAGCAATGAGGAAATAAGTACTAGAGACGCTCTCTTGGAGTAAAATTTCAATTTTAATACTGGTACAAAGTTACTCAGTTATTATGTGTAACTTTAGTCTTAAAACATGTAGTATTTTTCCCATATCTAATGTTCTGAATAAGTTTACATCCAACAAAAGGAAATCAGGTGTTAATAAGAAGTAAAAACAGTGTTAATTCAGTTTCCAGATTTACTTCGAAATATTAAGATATTTGTATCAACCTGACTTTGTTCAACTTAAATCACTGTCAGAAGCTCACTTCGCAATCAAAGCAATTAAAGAAAATCACAAGCCTAAGAGCTTTTAGGGAGGTGGAAAGACATTTGAATGAATCACAGAGGTAATAAAAACGTTACATTGGGTACAAAATTAATACAAACAGGTGGTACACCAGCCATTTGAAACAAGAATAGCAATTGGTACAAAGATACTATGATTAGTTAACCCTCTAACGGTAAGGTCGGGTTGGATCAGACCCCACCCTCCAAATATCGATTTTTCGGGGTAAAATAAAAAATTAATAATGGGAAAAAGTTTTATTATCAGTTAAACGCATATAATATTTGTTATAACAAGTTTTTTATTTTTATAGTCAATAAGTAAGAATATAAAGTACTTTGGAAAAAAATAGGAATTTGATTACAAAAAATACCTTAATAGAAATATTCTCTATAAAATTGTTGAAAACATAGTAAAAATCAATAGATTGTCATCAACTAGAAACTTTAGTGCTTTAGAAATTCTACAGATATGAAGTAAATGAGAAACATCTCTTACTACTTGTTGAAAATAATTATAGTGTCAGCAGTTTCGAAATATAATGTTCTCAATAATAAATGTCTTTGTACACATACTGTAATAGGTGGTTTCTGAACAGTTTTCTGCATCGATATTGTCGCCATCCTCTGACTCAGCCTCCTGTCGGAGAAACTCGTTGTATATCTCCTCAGGAGTTCTAAGGAGTTGATTCGCCATTTTAGTAAGATACTAGAAGAGAAAAAAAAACTTAGATGTAATATAAACATCAAAAGGGGGTTGAATCCTCCCCACAAAAGAAACTAATAAGTGTGACGTAAACAGTACGGTGGGGTCGGATCCAACCCGAGCGTGGGTAATGTAGGTTTCGGATAGAGAGTGTAGGTGCAGGCCACTCACCAGACTGACGTGGCCTCTTCGGCGTTCTCGGGACGACTGGCTGGTAGGGTAGCTGGAACCACAGCGCTATCAGAAAAGGGAGTGGGAAGTTATAAACAAAACAGACTCGCTGGGGTTGGATCCAACCCCAACCATACCGTTAGAGGGTTTAAAGTTACCTTGATTGTAATGTTCTAAGGAATACCTTCACATGTCCATGTACTTTTTTATCATTTGTAAAATGATGAATACTGTAAATGTTAAGCATGAGTGAGGGTATTGAAATGAGAACACAAAAACACATTGAAACATGGAATTTATTTTTGTCATTTCCATAAATTTTTAACCACTTCTGCAATGTTACAGGCACAACACTACACATTACTGAGTAAAATAATCTGAGTTTTTTCCTTACACTAGTTGTATTGTGACCTATTTTCTCAAGTGAAAACCTTTTCCCATATGTTTTCCGCTGCACCTGAATGTACCTGGATGCAATCTTACGTACAAGCTGTGTCTCATGCAAATCTTCAATTCTGCATTCATTATGGAAGTCATGGTCAAGTTTAGGGAATGAATAGTTCACAAATTTTTTAAGAACACACATGACAATCTTACTAATTAAATGCTTTTGCCTCATGTCACCTTTGACAACAAACATTTGAAACAATTTTTCTGCGTGCTCCACCACAGAGTACTTGTTTCAATAAGCTTGCCTCAGCTTACAAATTTTGTGAATGAGCTCTTTTCTGCAGTACTAAGAAGTGCATATGTTGCGTCATTACAAACAATGGGTGGCCTAAGAATGTAGAGGCAGTCTTTACATGTAACTTGCTTTGAAATTGTGAGGGCAACATACCCTGCAGTGTAGTACAAAATGTTCTGCTTGTATGTGGAAAACAGAGTACCCCCTTCAATAAGTGAGCACCATTTTTCTACTTCATCTACAAACATACAAGAATCATCTACAAGAAGACACTTTTGTGATCGGAAATCATACAGTCCTACAGGTACCATTGAACACATGTTCAAATTTGTACAGTTTCCCCCAACAGTGCTAACATTAGTGCCTAAAAGCAACTTGCGCATAGCACACTTCAACTGATATGAATTTGGGCTGTTATTCCAACCCCCTCTAGATCTCACACATGAGAAGAAGAGTTCAATATGATTTTGGGAAAACTTATATGTCAATAAATATTGCAGAGGAGAATTTTCCCTAGTCATTGGCTTTAATCGAATGCATGTTCAAAATTATACAAAAGGCAAAAGTATTTCTCGGGTGCTGCAAAAGAGAAACCATTTACTTTTAAACTTCTTACATAAGATTCTGTCCGATGAAAAATATCAAGTCAATATGCCTGATTACTGAGTTTCAGGCTGGCTTTATATCCCGAAGCTAGAGGCTTTATGGAGTTAATGACATAAAAAATTCTATCTATAAATCTCAAAAACTCCACTGTTGCCTCACTACCATGGAATCTGGGATTGCCAGCTCTTCTCAAAAAATCTATAGTATCTGCAACACTAGAACTGAGTGTTTGAACTGCTAAGCTGACATTCATCTTTTTATTAACATAATTAATATGTTGTCCTGACAACTTGCTAGCAAATGTCATGCCTTCCTCAATTTGCAACTCATTTAGTTCTTTTAAGTACTGCCACTTAATATGGCCATTTGTAGACTACACCTACTTCTGCTAATGCATTTCGGGCAAGTTTCACTAAATGACACATATCCAAAACACAGTAAACATTGTGGTTTGAAACTGGGTGAAGGAAGTGAGAAGAAAAAACGTTTTGATTAAAAATTAATACTGCATCCCAATGAACGAAGAGTACTTATATTTGTCTTTGTGCCATTGCAAGTGACTGCCCAAATTCTGATGCCTGAATTGCTTAGCCTCTCCAGGGCAGAGTTTATTATCTTCGCCTGCACACTATCATCAAAGCCATTCACTAAAAAAATACGCTACAGGACACTTAACTTTACCTTTTATGGACACAAGCATAAAAACTAATGCCTCTGAAGCTTCTTTCACTACTTTTGACTGTTCAACTTCTCCTTCAAAATCTACAAAACCTGTATACCTCTTAGTTTCCAGGTCCCACACTACCTGTTTTCTAATTGCCATACTGTCTATTATGAGGCTAGAATCTTTAAATTCAGTCCTCACTTGATGGTTAAATTAAAAGTACCTGAACACATCACTTAAAAAGCCAGGATCACAAATCACAGTCCCTGCCCAACGAGAAATCAGTGATTTGTGAGGCAGAGGCATTAATGTCTGTAAATATTCATACGCCTTAGGAGAGTAAAAATACACTGTCATTGCAAACATTTTAATGTCTGTTTTGTACCTGTTTCCCTTGGATGACACACTATTATTCAACAAATTGCACACTAATTCCACCTGAGTCCCTGTTTGTTGATTCAGGAATTCATGCAGCTTCTCTGTTAGATGACCCTTCTTTTTCAGAGCACTTATGATGTCTTTCATTGAATAGTTTTTCTTCTCTCTTCTCCTAATTTTTCCTGCAGGCTCTTGATTTTTCTTCTCAGTGTCTCCACAACATCTGGTATAAAACTGCATGTGTCAGTGGCGTTGTCAATCATTTCTATTTGTGTTTGAGATTCACATTGCTTAGATGTTTCACAACTCTGAGAAAACTGAAACAAGAATAGAATACAAGTAGTACAGGCATGAAACAAAGTTTGGCAAGTACTTATGAGAAAACATGTTTGTTTGAAAACAGAAACAATGTTTATTTGAAGTGACTAACCTGTTCAATATAATTATGAGTTTCTACAGTAGGCTGTTCAGTTGTTATTCTAATTTGTCGCCTTGGTTGCTTTTCCTTGGGCATTAAATGCGTCGGAAACGCAAACTGTGATGGCACTGCATCAGGCTTGAGATGCCTTCTCGAAGTACTTCTTCCAAGAAGTCATCTCCATACAAGAAACTAGCCCTTGTAGGCGTGAAACCTTTGCGTTTAGTGGCAATGACCCACTGTTTCAGCAAATCGCCTTTTTGCAGAGGAAACCTGTCCAAAACAGAAGACACGTTGTATCATGCAAGGCAACGACCAAGATATTTACGAGATTATTGTCATTTCTTGACATTCAATTACTACCTGTGGAAAGTTAAATTACTTTCTTTGTTCCACCGTTTCGTACAGTTGTATGCAGAGCACGAAATAACCATTTTACACTCACAACATACAGTTCGTTAACACCTAGAGAAACTTTTTGCCTAACTAAAAAGATGGCGGACGATATAAAAACCACTCCTGAGACGGCACGGATAGGCGCTATGGTCAAAGACAGAACATGTACAACCAGTTAGTATGGAGATCACTGGAATTGAGCAAGTAATAGAAATTTGTCTTCTCCCTGCGGGACTGTTGCTGACCTACGCAAGACCCTGCGTTATCAACAACTTTAATCGTGGTAAACAGGAAAGCTGACTGCAAATCGTGGCTGCCTAAATTATAAAACTCATTGAACACTTCTTCCTCCCATTCTTCGTTAATGTCTTTGTGGCCCTCGTACCGGCACGAACACTCACTGATTGTCCACAATTCCTTTCGAGGTACAAGGTTACACTTACGGTTGGAATACTCTTGACCTAAAGCTCTCGGCTCTTTCCTGGCGTTACAAACCATTTATCTTCGTTTGTAAGGCGCTTCTTTCCTCGGCTCCATATCACGGCATCGTCGTTTGTGTCTGGCACGTCCTCTGGAAAAGTTGTTGTTGCAGTCGTGCTCGCTCTCACTTCTCCTGGCACTTCCCCACTGTATGCAAACATCTCTGTAATAAAAATATCAATCCCTCAACGTGACATTAACTACACGACAGTAATGGTCAATTTGGGCATTGGTATCCACAAGCGAAACAATTGCACTACACAAATCAGCAGGCGGTAAAACATCGTTGTACACATAACATTAAAAGTGATGGTTACTCGATTACACAATATAGCAACAAATAAAGTATTGTTTGTATTTCATTGTGTTTTCGTATGGAAAACAACTTGCATTTTGTGAACAAAGTCACCGTTCGAGATACCTCTGGACGTCTATAAATACATGTTAGTGTACATTCGACAATGTTATCCGCAAATGAAAGAAAGGAACACAACAACTACTAACCTTGCACTTGCTCCTCCACGTTTTTCACAGAGGCTTCCAAAGAATTAAAATTGAGCGTAAAGGAGTGACTTTAAGACCTGAAAATTTTCTTGAAAATTTGTAACTGGCTCTCTGGAAACGGACTGTCACTCAGTTTAGATAAACACAACACTTCCAGTTTAGTAATGCCTGACTGCACCATGAAATATAACAGGCGTTCAAAAAGAAACGAGCCGAAGTCTGGAATGTGCAAACTGGTGACAGGAGGATAATACCGTGGTGTGTGTAACGAGAAGTGGTTCCGACCAGAGTGTGGAAGTTTGCACCCCGTCGCTGGAGGGCTAACTATGAATTACAATTACGAGCAACTTAAATTGCAAAGACAACATATATAATATCGTGGAGAAGGCGAAATAAAGACTGCGCTTTGTTGGCAGGACACTTAGAAGATGCGACAAACCCACTAAAACAGATTATGTTTTCGTGCGGCCCGCGACCCCCGTCGGCTTTGCACGGGTAGCATTTACTTGCCTGGCGTAGCAGTGTTTTGTTTACGGAAACTGTGTAGAAATGTGATTGAAGTCGGGGAAGTAATTAGGTAACTGAATACCATCCAGCACTTTCATTTAACGTGCCACTTGCCGGTGTTCCGCATCGCTGCGGCCTGCTAGCCAACAATGTGAGCCGTGCGTCAAACGCGCCGCTCGTTTGTCGTCCCGCAGCCGCCTCATTGTTAGCTTTGTCGTGTCAGTTTCGGTGCCCCTGAGCGCTCGTCGCGTATACAGTGTATTTGTGCTCATATTTGGTGATATAATTATTAGTGGACTAAATAATGTCTGATGTACCCTCAAGAACAGTGACTAAGAGGAAAATAAGTGAAGAGAAAAGAAGTTTCCAAGAAATATGGGAAGAAGAGTTTTGCTTTGCAAGAGGACACAAAGGAGGTACTGCTACTTGATTAATATGCCGGGATACGATTGTGGGACTGAAGAGACAATTTATTTCGCCACTACATAAGCAAGCACAATTTATTTACAGTAGCTTTTCCTTTGAATTCAAATGAAAGAAAGGAAAAATTTGCTCATCTAAAATCTACCGTTCATCGTCAACAGAACATTGTCAGCAGCAGTTGGGCAAAGTGAGGCTGTCACAAAGAGCATCATGCCAAGTGTGTAATATTCTGGAAAAAAATATGAAAGCTTTCACTGATGTTGAATTAGTGAAACAATGTATGATGACTGTTTCTGAAATTTTGTTCCAAAATTTCTCCAACAGTAAACAAATAGCTGAAATAAATAAGCTCACACTTTCAGAATCTACCTGTCGACGTCGTATAGAAGATATTTCAAAATATATGTGTGAGGCAGTAATTAACAAAGTCAAACTATGCAAATACTTAAGTGTTGCATGTGATTCCAGTACAGATTTAGCTTCGATGGCTCAGTTTTCATTATTTGTGCGCTACTGCACAAATGATGGGGTAATAGAGGAAGATTTTTTAGCAATTATAACCATGAAAGGTCACACAAAAGGTGTAACCTCCCCGCAGAAAAAATTCCATGACAATAATTAAATGTTAATGGGAATAGAGCCAAGTGTAACCTTCCCACAATAATAAAAGATAATATTTAAATGTAAATGGACATCGTGCTAAGTGTAACCCCCCCGTAATTATTTTTAAATGATATGAATTGAATGAAAATGCAAATAGAGCCAAATGTTCGCTTCCCACAGTAATAAAAGTCAGTGATAATAAAAATGTTAAGTCCCCACAAAATTAACGTTAATATCAACATGATAAATTTTATAAGGGCAGCTGCGCTGACCTTAGGCCCTGTGCAATAATTAATCTGATAAATTGATTCTGGGAGGAAAAGCATAGGAAATATTGTTTCAGTTGGAATGAATATTATTATTATTATTCTGGATTTACAATGTGAGTACATTTTTCCAGCACCTATTCTAGATTACAGTAAGTCACTAATTATTGTTCTCCACTCTTCTCTATTTGTCCATAAATCTTCAGGAATGTTGTTCTTCCTCATTGCTGACTGCACTCCCTGTATCCATGTATCAGGTGGTCGTCCCCTTTTTCTTCTTCCAATTGGTACCCAGTCGATTATGCATTTTGGTAGCCTTTCCTGTTCCGTTCGTCTGATGTGTCCATACCGTTTAAGTTGTTTGTGCTCGATGAAATCAATAATTGAATTTTTACATTTCATCTTGTCTCTGATTACTTCATTTCTTATTCTTTCTCGTCTTGATATTCTTGCTGAACGTCTCCAGAAATCCATTTCTGTGGCTAATAATTTTGATTTCAGTTGCCATTTTGTTGTCCACACTTCTGAACCATATGTAATAATGCTCCTAACTATTGTTTTAAAAATCCTTATTTTGTTATCAGTTGTTATGTGTTTGTCCCAGAGAATTCCATTCAATAAAGAGATTGTCGTCTTTCCAGAATTTATTCTTGATCTAATTTCTTTGTCCTGTTTCCCATCATTTGTAATTTTCACACCTAAATATTTATATTCCTCAGTAGCTGTTATTGTTCCCATCCCTTCTTCTAATATTAAGTCTCCATTCACTCCACCAATTACCATGTACTTTGTTTTATTCATGTTTACATTTAGACCTGATTTTTTATATTCTTGAATCAATTTTCTGGTCATATACTCTATGTCCTCATAGTCTTGGGCTATAATCAGTTGGTCATCTGCAAACTGTAACGAGTATATTGTTCTATCATTTATTGGTATTCCCATAGCGTGACATTTTTTCTTCCAATTCTGTAAAGTTACTTCTGTATATATTTTATACAATGTAGGTGAGATGCTACATCCTTGATGTAATCCTTTTGTGACTTGGAATCCATGTGATAGATATTTACAAATTTTTATTTTTGAAATAGAATTTTTATATAAATTTTGAATTGCTTTAATTATTCTTGGATTTATTCCTATTGATATTAAAGCTTTCCATAAACTGGATAAAGGCACACTATCATAGGCTTTTTCTATATCTATGAATACTAAATGTATAGGTTGTGCCCGAACCATTTTTTTTTTCAATAATTTGTTGTAGGCAAAAGATATGATCAATTGTTGATCTTCCAGCTCTAAAACCTGCTTTTTCTTCAGCCTCCTTTTCTTTGTATTCTTGTTCTAACAAATATTTAATAATTCTTCCATATAATCTACTGAAGGTATTGGTCACTATTATTCCCCTATAATTATTACACTCGTCTTTCGCTCCTTTTTTATGTATCACTGAAATATATCCTACTTTCAAATCATTTGGGACATCTTCCCCATTTAAACATCTTTTGAAAAGGTTTCTTAACAATTCCATTAATTTCTTTGTTCCTAATTTTAATAATTCTGCAGGAATACCTCCAATGCCTGTAGCCCTTCCATTCTTTAAAGATTTTATTGCAGTTTTTACTGTCTCTATTTCCAAATGGATGTAATTCTCTGCTTGTAGATCTATCATTTCATTATATTCAGGGTTTCCCAAGTATTCTTCCCTGTTTTCTGTTAATAAACTTTTAAAATATTTTTCCCAAGAGTCATGAGTAATATATTTAATGTGTTGTTTCTTTGGAATTCCTTCTTAAATTTTTTATAGTTTTCCATGCTTCTGTGTTTCTTTTACCACCAATATAGAATTCAATTTTTTGACATGACTGTTCCCAAACTTTGTTTTTTGCTTCTGCAACCTTTTTCCAGATTTTCGCTTGTTGTGCATTAAGCTCTATTTTATCTTGAAGATTTCTGGTATTTAACCATTTTAAATATTTTTCTTTCTTTAATTTCACTTCCTTTTTAATTTCTTCATTCCAGTAGTATAATGGATGGTTTGTACGCGTTTCTTCTGTTTCTCCTAAAGCTTCCTTGGCGGCTTCATGTAGTTTATTTACAATTTGCCATTTTGTTGTCCACACTTCTGAACCATATGTAATAATGCTCCTAACTATTGTTTTAAAAATCCTTATTTTGTTATCAGTTGTTATGTGTTTGTCCCAGAGAATTCCATTCAATAAAGAGATTGTCGTCTTTCCAGAATTTATTCTTGATCTAATTTCTTTGTCCTGTTTCCCATCATTTGTAATTTTCACACCTAAATATTTATATTCTGATAAGATCTTCTGTATTATCAAACTCTGTTTCTACCAGTTTTTCATCTAATCTCTTTTGATATCAAAATATTGTGCTTTCATTCTCAAAACTATTCAAATTATATTTAGGAATTTTGATTTCTGTTTGTATATTTTCTATAGGACAATTTCGATTTTCTTCAGTGCTTTTTCCTCTGAAGGGGAATAAAAATTTGGAATTTACCAAATAATGATCGCTAAGAGTTACCCCTCTATATACTCTTATGCCATGTATTTTTATCCTCGTTTGCTGTTTAATTATAATATAGTCTATTATTGATTTTTGATTCAATGTATCTTTATGCCATGTGTATTTATGTATTTCTTTATGTTGATAAAAGCCATTTAATATTTTCAATGAATTTTTTTCACAGATATCAATAAGTCTATTACCATTATCATTTATAACATTTTCTCCAAATGGTCCTATAATTTTATTTCCAATTTTACTTCCAGTTCTACTGGTAAAATCCCCTGCAATAATAATCTCCCTGGTTTTCCCGATATCCTCTATGATTCCATTTAAATTATTATAGAAATCATCCTTTTTACAAATTGGTTCATCTTCGCTTATTCCATATACTCCTATAATAGTAATTTTGTATCCATGAATATCAATATTAATTTTAATCAGATTTTCATCAATAGGTTCCCAGTTTGTGACCATTCTTTTGAATTTGTTTTTCATCAATATTGATATCCCCCGTTTTGCTCTTTGATTTTTTGGGACACCACTATAGAAATGTGTATATGATCCTATTCTTTCAATACCTCGTCCTTTTTTCTTAGTTTCTGGGAGTATAATAATATTTTCTTTAAAAATGATTGCTTTGTAAACAAAATTATTATTGGGGAATTTCTTGAACAAATTAATTACAATTTGTGGTGTCACCGCCAGACACCACACTTGCTAGGTGGTAGCTTTAAATCGGCCGCCATCCATTAGTACATGTCGGACCCGCGTGTCGCCACTGTCAGTGATCGCAGACCGAGCGCCACCACACGGCAGGTCTCGAGAGACTTACTAGCACTCGCCCCAGTTGTACAGCCGACGTTGCTAGGAAAGGTTCACTGAGAATTACGCTCTCATTAGCCAAGACGATAGTTAGCATAGCCTTCAGCTATGCCAATTGCTACGACCTAGCAAGGCGCCATTTATCCTATGTATCTAATGAAGCATGTACAGTAACAAGACCAGTGTTCACCAATTGTTGATTAAAGTTAAGTATTCCAGCAGCTACGTACTTTTCTTTATAGCATTCATTAAGTATCCTGTTTCAGACCTCACGCCATCCTGCGTGAGCTTATAGCGTGCATTTCGGCTTCCTCAAACAACACGGTGTTGGCACTTCTGCCGACACATCACAATTAACATACATTACATTATCTGATATGCGCAATGCTGCTTCATTACCTTACTTAACAATATACCTCGTCCCGAACCTTGACCAGAGACCCATGTCGACGCCCGCCGACTCCTCACATACAACTCCGACTCGCAGCTGCTAACTCGCAACTGACAACTCGCAACTAAATGCTCTCGCGACTCGCTACGTACAACAACTGAACTCTCGCGCGGTCAAGCGCAGACTAGCAACGATAAACAACTCTCTGGTCAGAGATTCTGTCATGCCTCGCCATCGCTACTACTGAATACATACGTGTTTCATAACCCTCCACTGGGGGCCAAAAATTTGGCAGCGATGGTGAGTCATTTGGACTTACCATGGGCAACAAATTTTTTCTTACTTAATTAACTTTACAATCACAGAATATTCAGATGTAGAACATGAAGTAAATGTGGTGCACATGCACCGAGTACAAAATATATATACAATGAGTACAAAACAAATGACATAAGTGCACACGCACTGAAAAACTCTTTAGCATTTTCACAACAAATAAACGTTAATGGCAAAAAATCATGTTGACAAGTGACATAAGTGCACATGCACTGTAGTGCAAAAAAAATGTACATACAATGAGTAGAAATCATGTTAGAAAATGACAAAAGTGCACTCGCTTTATAGTTCAGAATATATCGAAAAAATGTATAGGCCATGAATACAAATAATGTTAGCAAAAAAATGATTTTCACTGTGTTACTAGAATTAGGATAGGAAAGGGAAGGATTGCATCATGGTTGTAGCACTTTAGGTTACACGCAGATGCACTGAAAGTCCATATCTTTCCACAGAAGTACAACACCAAGTGAAACAATCTGAAGTTCTTTTCCCAGAAGTATTTATCAGTGTACCCAAGACACTGAAATGTCGTAGTAATATTCCATGTTATCATTTTGGCAGTACATCAGGTACACCAAACAGTGGGACCATAATAACGTCTCCATTGCTCATGGTGGTGGACAGTATGTCGTGTCAACACCACGCTCTTACAAGGCACACCAACGTAGAATTAGTGCAAAAACCAAATATAGTGGTCCATGATCAAGAGGATATATAGGACAAATAGATATTGCAGTAATTCAGGGTAGTTAGGTCAGAAGGTGAAGGACATTAAGTCACATACTAGTCTTCATTGGGAATTACATTAGTAGTTTGCGGCATTCAGAGCCCAGTTATTGAACATTTCTGTACCATGTTTGTATTATTACAGAAAAATGTTCATTAATTGTTTTACAGACGACATTGGCACTCATTACAAATCATCAGAAGCCATTACTTAAAACAGGAGGTAGTCAATATTACAGAAAAATGTTGAAAATTAATCATTGGTCAACCTAATACAGTAATCAGTAGCATTCATTTCCCAGTTACAAAGGATAATTAGTAGCATTCATTTCCTAGTTACAAATACAGTAATCATCTCAATACAGTAATCAGTAGCATTCTTTTCCCAGTTACAAAGCATTATTAGTAGCATTCATTTCCTAGTTACAAAGCATTATTAGTTAATCATTTTTCATCTCAATACAGTAATCAGTAGCATTCATTATTCAAGTGACAAAGCATTATTAATCATTGGTCATTTCAATACAGTAATCAGTAGCATTCATTTCCCAGTTACAAAGCATTATCAGTAGCATTCATTTCCTAGTTACAAAGCATAATTAATTAATCATTGTTCATCTCAATACAGTAATCAGTAGCATTCATTTCCTAGTTACAAAGCATTATTAATCATTGGTCATTTCAATACAGTAATCAGTAGCATTCATTTCCCAGTTACAAGGCATAATCAGTAGCATTCATTTCCTAGTTACAAATACAGTAATCATCTGAATACAGTAATCAGTAGCATTCTTTTCCCAGATACAAAGCATAATTAGTAGCATTCATTTCCTAGTTACAAAGCATTATTAGTTAATCATTGTTCATCTCAATACAGTAATCAGTAGCATTCATTATTCAAGTGACAAAGCATTATTAATCATTGGTCATTTCAATACAGTAATCAGTAGCATTCATTTCCCAGTTACAAAGCATTATCAGTAGCATTCATCTCCTAGTTACAAAGCATAATTAATTAATCATTGTTCATCTCAATACAGTAATCAGTAGCATTCATTTCCTAGTTACAAAGCATTATTAATCATTGGTCATCTCAATACAGTAATCAGTAGCATTCTTTTCCCAGTTACAAAGCATAATTAGTAGCATTAATTTCCTAGTTACAAATACAGTAATCATCTCAATACAGTGATCAGTAGCATTCTTTTCCCAGTTACAAAGCATAATTAGTAGCATTCATTTCCTAGTTACAAAGCATTACTAGTTAATCATTGTTCATCTCAATACAGTAATCAGTAGCATTCATTATTCAAGTGACATATTATTCATAGCTGATCAGCATTACTCAGAACTCTCTTAAACTGGTATCATTATTTGGACATTAAGTCACATACTAGTCTTCATTGGAAATTACATTAGTAGTTTGCGGTATTCAGAGCCCAGTTATTGAACATTTCTGTACCATGTATGTATTATTACAGAAAAATGTTTATTAATTGTTTTACAGACGACATTGCCACTCATCACAAATCATCAGAAGTCATTACTTAAAACAGGAGGTAGTCAATGATTGTTTTGTGAGCAATGCATTGCTTTGGGTAATTATAGGGGAAAGCAAGAGAGAAAAATTTGCTTCTGGGTTGTTGGCGTAAATGAAAATGTGTAACGTCATTCGTCATGAGTCAGCTGTAGCAAGGTTATCAAACAAGTAGAGTATATGTAATCACATTCATAAATGACATACATTTAATGAACAACTGCTTATAGCACATTAATTTCATAAATAATTTCTCCTGCAAAAATATAAAAAAATGGATCATTAAGCTGAAAGAAGAAATGCATTTTATGCTGAAAAGTAGTGAACTTCGAATTAACAAGTAATGAAATGTGTATAAAAAATGTGTTCCATAGCTGTCCTTTCCAAAACCTTCAGTCATTATACTATGCAATATAACACCTGCTGTCAAAGCGAACTGCAACAAATACTTAAATAACTACATAGCATGAATACATAACTTCCACATTATCCTCATCTGTAAAGAAAAAACTTCATTATCCATCACTTCATTATCTATATTATCATAACTCCATTATTATCATCACCTGTAAAGAAAAACTTCATTATCCATAGTAGCATATTCTTCATCATTATTCATCAGCATTGATTATCATCTGCAAAAAAATCACTTCATTACTCATTACACAACTATTCCTTATCTCTAGCATATTTCATCACTAAAACTAAGATGTGTAGTTCTGTCTGACAGCCTGCATTAATCGCTTCGTATTCTGAAAGAAAAAATTAGTTAAGACTGCTATTCTGCGATGTGTATAGTATATTCTTGTTAATGCTTGTTAATCCTGATCCATTTACTCTTCCTCACGAGGTTTGCATCTTCTTTCGATCATTCCGAAGGTGAAATTCCCATTTCTGTTTAATTTACTTCTTTCACGCATCATTTCTTTCTGAAATTGATGAACAGAGATTAATGTCTTGCATTTAAATCATATACTCATTAAATAATGACTGGTTTATGGTAACATAATTAAGCATACAGCATACCATGACAGAAAACGTAATATGTCAAAAAAAATATGGACAGTGTTCAGAAGCAAAAAATGTATACAGAATATCACAATGCAGCAGCAAAAAAAGTAAAACAGTCACGATGTTGAGATATCATAGGGCAAAAATGTCAAAGTCAACTGGTGTGTGTTATATCTTAACTATTTCACAGTGCATACAAACAAAACATGAAAACAATCGTACAAACATAAAAAAATGATGACAAGAAATGTGACCTTCTTTGTGTTCAGCTTGTATGTTGAGTAGTTAACAGAGGCGAGAATTGAAGACTTTAATAGAGAAAAAAATTTGATAAAAGTAATATATCACTAGATAGAATTGCATAATTATTCGTAAGATACGTAATTTTATCTGGAAAATGTGCACTGTCTAATGTGTAACGACAAGAAAAGCGACCTGCTAACCTTACCTTGCCGGGCACTTGCCAAGAAAAAATACGATAACCATCAGTAATTAGTCATGTGAATATAATTGCATAAGTGATCATAAAAATTAGTAAATGGCATCATAGTATGTTAAATCATAAAGTGTCTTCATTCAATAAAGGGTTTAATATTGGAGACATGGTGGTTGCCTTTACTTTTTCTGGTTCTCAGAGTTTCGACGTGTACAACATTGGGGTGAGGAATGCTGCGAATCCGATATGGACCTGCGTATAGAAGTTCAAATTTACTGCACTTACCTTTTATTCTGCTGGATAAATAGTGTGTACGTACTAATATCTTCTGTCCAATTTGAAAGTCACGGCGTATACAAACCTGTTTTTGCTGTCTTCTCCGGCGCTCTGCGGCACGTTTGATGTTGTTCAGCGCAATGTCAATTATTTCATGGTGTCGTAGTCGACGAGATGTAGGAAAATTTACTAATTCTGTAATTTTGTTTGGTGGTTCAACATTTTTCAGTATAACAGACGGAGATACCATAGTGGATTCATTTGGTATGGAATTAATTACATCTTGGAATGAGAATATGTGTGTGTCCCAATCAATATGTCTTTTGTGGCAGTATATTCTACACAGTTTACCAATTTCTTTCATTAATCGTTCACAAGGGTTCGAAGAAGCATGGTACCTGGATATATAGATCGGAGAAATGTTTATAGTTCGTAACATACATGTCCATATAGCAGAACGAAATTGTGATCCATTGTCAGAAATTACTTTCAACACATGCCCTACATGAAATAGAAAATGCTTTACAAATGCTTTCGAAACGGTTTTAGCAGTAGCTTTGCGTAACGGAGTGAAGGTAACAAATTTTGAAGTGAGTTCAACAGCGACAAAGATGTAGCAGAATCCTCTATTAGTTCTCGGAATTGAACCAAAAATGTCTACAGCGGCCATGTGTCTTAATTTAACAGGTACAATTGGATGTAATGGAGGAATATGTGAAGTTGTGTCTGACTTAGCTTTCTGGCAGATTTTACATGACGCTAAAACTCGTCGTATACGTTTCTCCATGTTGGTAAAATAACAGTTCTGTCTCAGTATGAGAAAACATTTTCTAGCTCCGTAATGTGCGTAACTTAAATGAGTATACCAGATTAATTTGTTAACCAGCTCGTCAGGAATGCATAATAACCAATTGTTGCTGTCAGGATGAGAGCGGCGAAACAGAATGTCATTGCGTACAGTGTAATGGATTCTAATGGTAACATTATTCTTATCTTTCCAAAGGTGTTTAATTTCTTTCCACACGTTGTCTTTATTTTGCTCTTTTGCTATGTCCTGTAATGACGACGAAATAAAATTTTCAAATGCAACCTGTTGAATGTACATAACGCTGAAATTTGCTGCTATAACATTTTGTGTGCCAGGAATGTGAACAATTGTGAAATTAAATTCCTGTAAATAAAGCTTCCATCTGCTTAATCTATCGTGTATGAATTTAGCTGAAAGTAAAAATTGTATCGCTCTGTGATCTGTGTAAACGTTGGTATGTCTGCCATAAAGAAAATGCCTAAATCTCGTAAAATCCCATACAACTCATAATGTTTCAAGTTCAGTAACGGAATAATTTCGTTCAACAGGTGACAGAATGCGACTTGCAAATGCGATGTTTTTAATTACTGTTGAGCCATCTTCTTCAATTTCCTGGAAAATATGTAGGCCTAAAGCAGTGTTAGAACTGTCGGTGGCAATGGAAAAATTTCTAGTAAGATCTGGTTGCGATAAAAGTGGTGCATTCAACAAAGCATGTTTCAGGTTCATAAATTCAGAATGTGCTTGCTTATCCCAAGACCAAATAGTGTTTTTGCCTGTCAATTGGCATAATCTAGGTGTGTCTAAAGCAGAGTGATGAATAAATTTACGAAAAAAGTTAATTAAACCCAAAAAGCTGCGTAGTTGTTTTTTCGTCGTAGGAACAGTAATGTCACGTAAAGCTTGAAGTTTTACCGGGTCAGGCGCAATGCCTTCTGCTGAAATCACATGTCCAAGAAATTTTAAAGAAGTTTTACCAAAGTGCGATATACTGAGATTAACTGTGAGTCCTTGAGCATAAAAAGTTTGTAACAGTTGTTCTAGAATCAGATTGTGTTCAGTCCAGTTAGCTTCTGCAATAAGAATGTCGTCTACGTACGTCGTGATTCTGTCTTTAAGTTCTGTCGGAAGTATTGTGTTTAAACCGCGAATAAAAGCTGCAGAAGAGATAGTTAAACCGAACGGTAATTTACAAAATTGATAACAGTCACCAAAACAGAGAAAAGCTGTATACTTTCTGCAATTCGGATGAAGCTGAATTTGCCAAAATCCCGATTTCAAATCTAATGTAGAATAAATAGCTGTACCGTGAAATTCCTGTAGTAGTTCTTCTAGTGTCTGTGGTCGATCTGTTTCATTAATAATAATGTCATTAATGTGACGTGAATCAAGTACGAGGCGAAGTGAGCCATCTTTTTTCTTAACAATATGTAGCGGGTTTATGTACGGACTAACTGTCGGTTCTATAATTCCTTGATAAAGCATAGCTTGCAATTCTTTCTTGACCTATTCTCTATGGATATATGGAATGGGATAATGTTTAGCTTTAAATGTATTGTGCTGTTTCATTTGAAATTCATATATAAAACCGGACATAGTACCAGGAATGTTGTCGAAAACTGGAGCTTGCTGTATAATAATTTTGTGTAGTTGCGTGCGTTCGTCGTCTGTATTTGCACTGCTTTGTTTAACTTTATCAGAAATCATCTGCATTACGTCGTAGTCAGCTTCGTCTGGAGTGTTATGTACGTACGTATCCGTGAACAATGTGGAATTACAGTCTATGCCACGTGATACGGAAATGACCTCTGTGCGATTAATTGTTTGTTCTTCCGCAGATAAAGAGTGCTGAAATTCTAAAGCCAATTGTACATTTTCATCCTTTAGCATTAAATAGGAATTTTGAAAATCAATAACTGCGTCGTGTTGTACCAGAAAATTAGTACCTAAAATAATGTCTGTTGTCACTAAAGGAATAATCCAAAAATTTGAGTGAAATGTGTGACCTGCAATGCGAAATGATAAATGTTGGTTACGTATGCTAACCGGTTGACTTTCATGCTGTTGCAGTGGAAAACTTCTATTGTTACCAAAATGTGGTTCCTGTTGCTGATAATTGTGACGATATTGATAATTAGAATTTTGTCTGTTATTAAAGTTCTGGTGGTTGTCGTTCCTAAAGCGTCTGTTACCTTTCCTATTGAAATTACGTGCCTGATCATAATTGCTGTATGTTTGTTGACCTTGGTTATTATATGAACAGTTTTTGTTTACGAAGGAATAATCTGATTGCTGCACTTCTAAAAGCTGCAACAGATCTCTGAATGCTGAAATGTTTTCCTTCTGCTGACCCATTAGAAGTGACACTCTTAATGATCGTGGTAATTTAGAAATGCATAATTGTATGAGTGCAGATTCACTGTACGGTTCACTTAGGTACTGGTTTTGTTGCACCATGTGTTCAAAAAATTGCGTCACACTGGGAAAATTTGAGTTCTCATAATTTGGTAAACTAATTAACTGATCTTTAATTCCGCGCTGTGTCGTCTTCGACCAATACGCTGACAGAAAGGCATTCTGAAACTCTTCTACTGAGTAACATTGTCTCGCGATCGGTCTCATACGAGTTGCCGGTTCGCCTTCCAAAAAACTGCAAATAAATTCAAGTTTATGCGTTACGGGCCAAGGCGGTGGAAAAGCAAAACTAAATTGTTGTATCCAATCCAGTGGGTGAATCTGTGTTCTGTCATTTTTAAATACTTTAAATTTTCTCACTGATAGAAAATGTTTGTAATCGAAATTATCGTCTCTGTATGACGGAACAGGTTCTGTATTGTAAGAGAATCTATTTGTCTGTGTCTGTTCTGAATCTAAGTCCCGTACTCTCTGTAGATTACCCAAATTATACGCCCTGCGTGAGTCTGACGAATTTTCGCAAAGTGGCGTCTGCTGTGATGTGTTAAACCCAGAAACATTTTTTATCTCTGTTACCTCTTGCTGTAAACATGGCAATTTTCTACGTAAGGTGTTATTAGATGAATCATTGACTGTCTGTTGCAGATTTTGAAATTCAGGTGTTTGATTAAATGAAATCGGTGCAGTATCGTCTGATTTATTGTCATTATTACTTTCGATAACCTCAATACGACTGGCCAATTCATCATATTTTTCAGTCAGTATTTTTGCCTGATCATCGTTTTTACTGTCAGAAGCATTAATCTGTTTTTGTAATTTATGTGTGGTTTCGTTCAATTTTTTAACGTCAGCTTTCACGACATCGGAATCCTGTGTTAGTTCTAATTGTTCGAATCTGTCTGTCACTGTCTGAATATCTGCTGTGTGTGTATCTGTTTTTGATTTAAGATCAGAAATTTCCTCACGTAATTCTATGTTCAACTGTTTGATGGTATTAATTTCGTCGGACACTGTAGCAATATTGTTGTCTACGTATGTTTTTGCCTTCGCAAACATTTTACGTTTATCTTCTTGTCTCTGTGCAGTGATTGTTTCCATGAGTTGACGTTTTACTTTATTTTGATCCTGTATAAATTTGCGGAAACGTGTATCACTGTTTTGTAGATGACGATTAAAGCGCTCGTCAATTTGAGTGTTCTGTTGTTCGAATTTCGCGTCTATCTTTGCGTCCATTGTGCGTGAGAGTTCTGCTGTCATTAATTTAAACTCGTCGCGTAATTGTGTAGCCTTTTCAGAGCATTGTTTACCGACTGCACTTATTTCGTCTCTAAGTGTTTCTGTTATGGCTGTTTGCATATCCCTTAATTCCTGAGCAACAGACCTAATTTCTTCGCTACTTTTCCTTCCACAAGCCTCAATTTCCTCGCGTAATTGTTCCTTAGTATCATGACACTGCGCGGCAATGGCTGTAATCTGCTCGCTAAGCTGTCTGGAATTGTTGTCTAATTTTTCATTAAGGCTGTCATGTTTTTCATTAAGCTGTTTGATCTGTTCACTAAGCTGTCTGGAATTATTGTCTAATTTTTCACTAAGTTTGTCTTGTTTTTCATTCTGTTGTCTGACCTGTTCATTAAGTTGTTTGAAATTTTCATTATTGTTGTCTAGTTTTTCATTCTGTTGTTTGAAATTTTCCTTAAATTGTTTGTTATCATCACTCTGTTGTCTGACCTGTTCTCTAAGTTGTTTGTTTGATTCAAGAATTTGTAACAATAATGCCGTCGTTTGATCCAAGCCAAAATTAGCATTTCTATTTTCTGTGCTGTTTAATGGTGGATCTGGAATTGTCTCGCTTTCTGTAACCATTTGGTTATTCTGAGATTTACAAAAAGGTTTGCCAGTCAAATGTACACTGTCAGTCACTATTTCGGAATTAAACGAATCCGTCGTACTTTCAGTACACTGTCCATTTTCATTAGAAAAATTTGTCTGTACGTTACTTGAATTTTCCAAACCGGGTGTGTTAAGCTGGGCAGCGCTCATTACAATAGAGCGCTCCGCGTCATCAATTGTCGTCAAATTAACAGAGGAGACAATTGAGTTCGTTTGTTCATCATTAAGATAAAAATCATCATTAGTGGTTGGAACGCACTGATTGTCAGTAAACGCAGGATTGTCATCATTACACTGCGTGTCACAAGTACTATCGGTGAAGTTGTTTAAATCGGTTATTTCATTCATTATACCTCACGATGTACTATTAATAGTTTTTCGCGGCATTTTTAGCACAAATCACAATTATTCACAAATGAGACAAAAACAATGCAAAATCCAACAAATACAAATACAACAAAGAGCAATGAATTGCCGATGATCTGAGGAAAGAAAGTCACAAAATTAGTAAAAGCGTTGCGCCAAATGCTAATTATATTTTAGTAAATAAAAGCAGATATCTGGCTACTTCTCAGAAGATTCTCAACGAAATACGATCCTGGCAAGGTGTCGCCAAGTGTAACCTCCCCGCATAAAAAATTCCATGACAATAATTAAATGTTAATGGGAATAGAGCCAAGTATAACCTTCCCACAATAATAAAAGATAATATTTAAATGTAAATGGACATCGTGCTAAGTGTAACCTCCCCGTAATTATTTTTAAATGATATGAATTGAATGAAAATGCAAATAGAGCCAAATGTTAGCTTCCCACAGTAATAAAAGTCAATGATAATAAAAATGTGCAAAAATGTTAAGTACCCACAAAATTAACGTTAATAGCAACATGATAAATTTTATAAGGGCAGCTGCGCTGACCTTAGGCCCTGTGCAATAATTAATCTGATAAATTGATTCTTGGAGGAAAAGCATAGGAAATATTGTTTCAATTGGAATGAATAATTTCTTTAAAAATGATTGCTTTGTAAACAAAATTATTATTGGGGATTTTTTCTTGAACAAATTAATTACAATTAACATACATTACATTATCTGATATGCGCAATGCTGCTTCATTACCTTACTTAACAATATACCTCGTCCCGAACCTTGACCAGAGACCCATGTCGACGCCCGCCGACTCCTCACATACAACACCGACTCGCAATTGCTAACTCGCAACTGACAACTCGCAACTACACGCTCTCGTGACTCGCTACGTACAACAACTGAACTCTCGCGCGGTCAAGTGCAGACTAGCAACGATAAACAACTCTCTGGTCAGAGATTCTGTCATGCCGCGCCATCGCTGCTACTGAATACATACGTGTTTCAATGGATGTGATTTTGGGGATGCACTTAAAGAATTTGTAAAAAAAACTGTCCATTCACTGCTTACTGCATCAAAAAAGATTGACATGTCAAATTTCAAATACCAAATTGAAGAATGTTATGCAAACGGTTATCAGCGTTATAAATTTCATTTGTGCCTGTGAACTTAATCACCGAAAATTTAAAGAACTTCTGCAGGAATTGCAAGCTTCTTACAGTGATGTTCTCCTACATACTGCTGTCAGATGGCTAAGCGAATGAAAAGTGCTGGAACGGTTTGTCAATTTGAAATCTGAAATTATTTTATTCTTTCAACAATGTGGCGAAAATTATGCTGAACTTGATTATAATGAATGGTGGATACTTACAGCTTTTTTGACTGATACTAGAGAAAAATTCAACACACTTAACTTGTGGTTACAAGGACCAAACAAGGTAATTGGGCAAATGACTAACGAAATATTTGCATTTGAAGATAAACTGCAATTATATATTAATGAACTCAAAGTAAAAGATCTGTGTAATTTCCCAACTGTTGCTATGCTTCGATCAGGCTTAACTATCGCCGAAACTATATACCAAAACATGAAAGAATATTTGGAAGAAATAAAAAGATTTGCAGATGTTAGAAATTCAAAGTTGTTTCATTCTCGTAGAGAACCCTTGGCATGTTAGACATGGTCTCAAATTATTCAGCCAATTTGGATTTCCTAAAAGTAATTTGCTAAATGAAATAATCGAAATTCAGCATGACACACAGCTTAAAGCTCTGTTTATAGAACATCGTGAAACACAACAGTACACTGAATTTTGGAAATGTGTGCCTAACATTTCTAAAAATTTACGAGACTGTGCACAGTTCATTTTAACACCATTTCCTTCAACTTACCTTTGTGAATCTTCATTTTTAAAAATGAAGTACCTGAAAAAAAATCGTAATCGGTTGTCCAGTCATTTAGAAGATGCAATGAGGATTACATGCAGCCCAAACGACGCAGATATAGACGACATTGCCAGAAAGTTCAACATCACAAGTCACATTAATGAAAAATTATATATTTGTATTTACGTTTGTTTTGCAATTATAATGAGTAAAAATCAGATTCAATAAGAGACCTGTAGCTTTCTTATATAACCTGCTGCATGTGCAATTGTCCTTCTCTTATTTTTTTTTTCTTTTTTATTTCTACATTTTTGAAAGTTTGAGATTAATGCAATTATAATAAAGATTTTGTGGCCATTTGAATAATGTTATATAATATTTTAATAATACATCTATCTCATCTTCCATGAAAGTACTTTAAAATAAATTTGAGGAACAAGATACACTGATCCCAGATTTGTTTTTGGTAGTGGCTCAAAATTACTAATGATTCCCTTCCTTCCCTTTCACCCTTCACATGCTCCTGCCTAGCTACAAGAATATTGTAAGATTATGCAGGTCGTGAATTTTATTTTCACAGAGATAATTAAACTGGAATGAATTAGTCAGAGACACTGTATGCTTTTTTCCAGTTTATTGAAATTTGATCATCAGCATTTTATGCAGTTTTCAACACTCGTAAACATGGTGACACTTATTATGTGAAAGTCTGCGAATGGCACATGCCATCATTGACTCATGCTACCACACCGATTATTCCAGTCGGTCTCAACGCTTGACTCCTGTGAAGACTGACTAAAAACGTGATTGTTGACAACGTGACACAACTACTCATATGTTTCCTACGAATATATCCCTCATACTCTAATAGTTGTCAAAGCGGCGGGCGGGTATTTAAATCTTTTTCCTGTATTGCAGAATTTCAGGGTCATAAACATGGCTCATTGTTGTCAGCAATTGCAAAGCAATGTTATTTGGCGAAGGAGTCACATACATCCAACAGTTGCGAGTGGTTTGTTTCCGATCGTACTATTTCGTTTTAACAGGTGCTAATAGTTACAGTTTCTGAAGAACGATAAATGATGTATATCCAAATCTGGTAAAGAATAAATGGTTTGCAGCTGTCGGCTGTACCTGTCTCCTTCGTCAAATGAAAAACATGCTGGAAGAATTGTAAGTAGAGCGCGTAAAGTTGTTCTATCACCTTTACAGGTTCCACTTGGTACAGGGGCAGATAGATTTGTCGTTGCGGTGGGAGGGGACGTAATAATGGAAATGTTTTCTTGTTTGTTTCTCAGTGCTGACAACAAATGGGTGCGTGTGCCTCGTACCAATTATCTGCTATTATATCAATCTTAAATGAAAGTGCCTTGGATTCATGAATACGCATTATAGAGATGGACGACAGAGAGTGAGGGAAGGAAGAGACAGAATAACATAAGATTGGAATAAATACATCTAGCCAATGCCAGGTACCTCATCTAGTATGAAATAAAATTAAGGCTGTTGTAATTCAGTCAAGTGAGTTGAAGAAAAATGACTTTCAAAACATGTAGAAAACAGCTGTGAGCGTGTCTCACGTTATATAATACATTTAAGTATAAGTCCATTTGCTGTTATTAACCATCTGTTCACAAAGACAACCCCAGGACCTTTCGTTGGGCAATTACAGTGTTGCAATTTACGAATCATTGAGGGTGGCAACAATCCGAAACAGAGAACATTCTACGCGTAGTGGTCCGAATGGTATCGCCTTTAACGATAAGTGCTAGAAAGTCAGTGGTAGTAAACCTCTCGCGTCTTTACTATAGCTAGTCTATTGGAGCTTCATAACACACCATTTACGTGGTTTGCCAGTTAATAAAGAGACCTGGAAATCTGCAGCCCGAGGTGTCACACCATATTGTTAGTTCTGAATAAAAAAGTTTGACGACCACTGCACTAAAGAAACAGCCTCCATTACACTTGTCCGTCCCCTGCTGGAATATTGCTGTTCGGTGTGGGATCCTTACCAGGTAGGATTTACGAAAGACATCGAGAAGGTGCAAAGAAGGACAGCTCGTTTCGTGTTATCGCGCAATAGGGGCGAGAGTGTCACTGATACGATACGCGATTTGGGGTGGAAGTCACTGAAACAAAGGCAGGTTTCTTTGCGGCGAGATCTATTTACGCAATTTAAATTACCAACTTTCTCTTCCGAATGTGAGAATATTTTGTTGACACCCACCTACGTAGGAAGAAATTATCATCATAATAAAATAAGAGAAATCAGAGCTCGAACGGAAAGATTTAGGTGTTCCTTTTTCCCACACGCCATTCGAGAGTGGAATGGTAGAGAAGTAGTATGAAAATGGTTCAATGAACCCTCTGCCAGGCACTTAAGGGTGAATTGCAGAGTAATCAGGTAGATGTAGATGTAGAGGGCACTCGTGCACGTCACGTGACTATACAGAGCTATCGGCAGCATGCATCAATCGTCCAACGCTGCCAGCTGCAGGTTCGAGATGGCCCCCTTCTGATTCACTTCCTGCAGCACGAGATGACAGCAATCAATGCCCAACGTTACTCGCAAACCTTGACCACCCTTTGCCAAGCGATCGAATCAAAACAACCAGGCAATCTCACCCGCTGGGTCATTCTGCTCCACGACAATGCAAAGTCTCATACGGCCAACACAGTCACGGCGCTCCTGCAGAAATTCAAATGGGAGGTTCTCTGCCACCCTCCATAGAATCCGGCTCTCTCACCCTGTGATTACGCCATTTTTGGTCCCCTTAAAAAGGCTCTGAGGGGTAAACGATTCACCTCGGACGATGACGTCCAGCTGTATGTGCGGAACTGGTTCACATCGCAGCCCCGGGAATTTTGAGAGACAGTCATTCGCTACCGTGTGTCACAGTGGAACAAGTGTCTCAGCCGCCAGGGTCAATACTTCTAACATACAGGTACTGATTTCTCTAATTATGTCTCCAGCTCATATTTTTTTTAACGTTCTTTATATCGTGTGTGAGTAACTCAATAAGTGAAACAGAGTAATCTAGGGTCTTAACTGATAATAAGGACACAAATTGGAAGTCACTTTTTACAGATCTTTAACATGTAAGCTCTGCAACTTTTGCTTTACACATAATACTGAATTTTGGAAATGGATGTCTCGGTAAGTTGACTTAGTTTGCCTCTTTCCACTCGCTAATCTTACGGCTTCGTACTCTGCGATATCTTGTAACTGAGGGACAAATGTTTGTTGCACAGAAGCATGTAGTGTGGATCACGCATGGCTTCCACTCTGAAATATCTGCTAGACAGTTCTTCGAACAGTGGGGCATATTCACAATGCTGACATTCATATGTATTATACTGGAACGAGCAGAAAGGAGTGACGTGTTCAGCCGTAAAAATCTTTCAACACAGAATGTAATAGATAATAAAATTAACTTCAAAAACTGACTGAAATTATATTTGCTTGACAATTCTTCCTCCTCAGAAGAAGACATTCTGAATTTGTATTATTATGGGTGTTTTTAAGGGAGAGCGAGAGGTTGCACAGAAATTAGTTTTTGGAGCAAACGCAATTTTCTTTCTTCTTTTTATCCACACGTTTGCTGGAGTTACACTCTCTCTCTCTCTCTCTCTCTCTCTCTCTCTCTCTCTCTCTCTCTCTCTCTCTATATATATATATATATATATATATATATATATATATATATTGCTGTAATTTCAGAGTCTGGATGAAAAGGAGGAGGAGAAATTGTATTTGCTACAGGCAAAACTATCCAAAAACAATTGCTAATTGTGTTTTGCTAAAGGTGGACCCCACTCAAAAACATATGTTATTACTTGGAAGCAAACGTGGACGCAAGAATGAGATTCACCCTCAAGATGAAGAGTGGACATAGTTAAGTAAAAATAGCTGCAGGGACATTAAAATAGAAGCAGTTAAATAGTATATAGCTCCAGGCTTTGCTGATGTACTGTTACATAATTGAAAAACAGACTCCCACTATATCATAACAAGAGATGGGAATTATGACCTATGGAACTTGAAAATATCTAACTAGCTACAGATAACTGCATCATCTGAAAACATCTAGGCTACAGTAGCTATTCACGTTATCTGCCGAACATGAGCACCAACGGTCCTGACACTCCCCAGAGTGACTAACTTTTGTCGATGACTATCTGTAATGGGTGCTTCCTCTTTACCAAGAAATTATCAAAACAATCACAAATTTCGCTTGGTACCTCATATGATTTTACTAGTGTCAGTATGTAACTGAGTCCACTTTTCAGAAGTCAAAAAATTGGTGAACCTACCTGACTGCATTGGTCCTTGACTTCCATGAAGTCACGTGAGCAGAAGACTAATGGGGTTTGGCACAACTGATGTTTTCAGAATCTAAGCAGGTATGCGTGGCTGAGGTTATTCTGTTCTGTAGTAGATACATAATTGTGTTTCAGTTCAGAATAGGTTTTAACACGTATCCTTCTTGTAGATGGGTCTGACCAGTGCTTCCTTTCCACTAATATGCACACTTTATTGCTTAATGAAGCTAAGATATATTACATTCAATATAGAGACTAATTCAGTCACTGTTCTGTACAGATTCTTATAGCGATTGCATCGTACCGTGGGGTTGTTCAGTATTAGCGATTTCACCTGTTTCTAACACGCCACTTTACTACATTGCACATATTTGCAGTTGTGGAACTAAATTTTTTGTGAGAGAGTTCCCTGTAATATTATGCCGAGGTAATCACTGAGGGCTTCACACTGCACTTTCGACTGCTGTGAGTATGTACCTTTTAGTGTGGTACTTACCATTTCTTTACAGAGACTGAATACTGTGGAGCGCTCTTCCCATCACAAACTATTCTACTAGCTACATATATGTCCAGCGTCTGGTCAACTATTCTTCTACACTTTAAGCACAATTCCTCTACCAGCTTTTGCCTACAGCTTAAGTTTTTGCCATCAGCATTCAGATATGACTACTGGTTGTTTATCTAGTTTACTGAACATGTAAATCTTCCAACGTTTTAGTTGCCCTTTCGTACTTTGGCAACCATTGTTACTACAATTTTCCCTTGTTTCAATGAGGACCTCGTCAAAGAAGTGGGGTTCATTTTTTGCCAAATATCTAAAAATTTCTGAATCACCTGTTTGAGGTGGTTTTCAGAGAAACCATTTAATTCTGTTTCGTAGGATGTTATATCGTGCCCAACTCTTAATAGAACTGCAATTATTTTATTTCATTGTTGAATAATTATAATCTCTCCCAATGAAACAGTATGAGAATAAGTCATTTTTAGTAAAAGGTGAGCTCTCTCTAAAGTTTTCACCTTATCTGGTGTGAATCTGGTGTTGTTATAAGTACCTAAATGTAAGTAATTTTTTGAGATCCATAGCACTTGCACGATTTCTCTCCCAATATTTATTCAGTAAGTAGGCAAACATTTGACTGTTCAACTTCCCTTATTTCATTCCCATTTAGTAAGAACAGTGCGGAAAAATGTCCTATTTTTCCACTTGGTATTTGCTGTATTTTCCGCTTGTGAATGGAGCTGATTCTTGTTTTTCCTGCTCCCCATTTTCTTTGGGTGTTAGTTGTTCTACCTGATATTCCTTATTAATTATAATAGATTCTTGTCCATATAAGGTTTCCAGTGTTTTACCATGGCCACACTCTTACAACACCTTTTGTAAGTTATGCCATTTCCATCTTCTTGAATCTTGACTTAAGTTTCCTTTCACAGAGATGTTCGTCTTTTTTCTTTGCCACGTCAACAGTGTCTTTCTGGGCATTGCCTCCATGTCTGTTGCAAACTGTGCGCGTTTTCTCAGATAAGACCTCCAGGAATGTCTCTGTTGGTTCTGTCTGAAGATGATCTGTTTAGCTGCTATGTCAAACTGGTTTTGGAGGTAGGGAGGGAGCCGTTTGTGAGAGCTAGTCAGTTGTCAGGTTCCTGGTCTTAAAATCTAGTTTGTCTCCATTCGTACCGTTTGCCACACAGTTCTCGGCACCACTTGTGAAGGACCTTCTGTGGATTGCCACTGAAGAGAAGAGGCGAAATTCCATCTTTTCGTAGATGAGTCGAAAACAAGTCTTAATGGTGTTCTGCTCCATAACGGAAATAAAATACCCTCTTTTCCAGAAGCTTACGCAAGCTTGACCAAAGAGAATTATGAATTCGTACAAAGCATGCTAAATTCATTACAATACAATGAATACAAATGGAAAATATGTGCAGATTTCAAAGTAATTGCTATGGTGCTGGGAATGGAACAAAGCTACATGACGTACGCCTGTTTTCTTTGTGAGTGGGATAGTCGAGACAGAAATCCTCACTACGTAAAAATGAAATGGCCTAGGCGGAGATGAAAAGTGGGCGAAAAGAATGTACAACGTGAAAGTCTGGTAGCTCCTGAAGACATATTACTTCTACCGCTTCACATCAAAATTGACCTAAGGGAACAATTCGTAAAGGCCATGGATCCAACAGGCAGTGGATTTGCATATCTAGCTACCAAATTCTTCCGTCTTTCAAAACTGCAAAAATAAATGAAAGTGTATTTGTGGACCCACAAATCAACGAGCTGCAGAAAGATTCAAATTTTGAAACTGACAAAGAAAATACAGCATGGGACTGTTTCAAGATGGTTTCAGAAAACTTCCTTAGAAGAAGAAGAGCTACTAACTACAAAACAATGATGAATGACATTACCAAAGCATATCAAGATCTGGGCTGCAATATGTCTTTGAAGGTACATATGATGGATTCTCATCTGGACTACTTCACAGAGAGTTATAGTGACATATGGCGAAAGATTCCATAAAGACATATCTACCATAGAAAGACGTTATGAAGGGAAGTGGGTACCTTCTATGTCAGCAGATTATTGCCGGAATATCATTGGATAGAAGAAAGACTCACAATACAAGAGAAAAAAGTGATGTGACTTACAATACAGTGCTTAATTTTTTGTCAATTTCTGTAATTTCTCATACCAAATAAATACTACAAAGCGTGTACACAAAGATTACTGTCTTATATGTTAGATGTCACCTTCTATTAATGTGATAAACTCATAACACCATAAAAACGTGAATTTGTTTATCGAATTTCACCCCATGTTTGCTACACTATATCAGAAATAGAAAAGAGAAATAAAGTTGTGATTACTCATAAACTACCCCTGACAGAAAAAAACTATAAACAGTTTCGAATTCAGCGCACGAAGTACAACTAGGGTCACAATGTATTTTTTCACAAACAGAACAAAAGATTTTTTAGAACAGTGAAATCTGCAACTGCTTGAAAGACATTCATTTGTCTCCAAGCGCTGCCAATATCAAGTTGCCCCTGGACGCGATGTATTACGAAAGGCTTGTGTTTGCTAGGAAGTAACTTCTGTAAGCAGTTGCTAAAGTGCTTACATTAGAACAAAATCCTATTGAAGTTTACTTGTTCAAGTCACTGGGGCAAGTTTGTTTCAGGAACTTTCTGCAATTACTTACTGCAGAAGTGCAGTTCGTTATTATTAATCGTGACGAAACCCCAAAATAAAAAAATAGAAAAAAATGTTAGTAGAATCCATATTGATGTTACCGAGAAACAGTATTCAATTAACTAAAATCAGAGTATTCCAGTTAGATTAAAAACTTCAAGGATGTCATTTGCAAATCTCTAACATTTCTAGTCTATTGTATAATCAAATACTCGATAACAGGTAACAAATATGCGGCGCTGTATCTCACCAAGAACTGCCTTTTCATTACTCTTATATTTTTTCAAGCAGTATTTACTACTTTTACCATAAAATGTAATGCATTTATGTGTATGGTAAAATCACCTAAAATTTAAAGATGTCTATACTGCCTTTCTGCTTTACTTTGTGGTGGAACTAATAGATGGGTAAACCCATGTCGTACTTACTTGGCTGGTGCTGCGAATTATATATGTTTACAGATTTCATTGGTACATTTGTTTCCGCCTATCTGTCTTTGTGCCATTCTCATTTCGTCACTGACATTTTCGCATCGGTACTGAACACAACTCTTGTAAGTTTTTATTTATATATTTTATTTATCCATCTTTAAGCATTTACATGCAATCGATGTCATCATGAGTAATGTACAGTTTACATATTAAGAAATATAACTATTGTGAGACAGCATACAAAGCTAAAGTATACATTTTAAAAGAACATACATAATAAAGGAATACATTTTATACATAAAGATGTCCCATATAACTAAAGTGTGCATTTTAAAGAATGTGCATAATGAAAGAATACAGTTAAATGTGGAACTACAGAGACAAACAAAGCTTAGGAAGAGGTACAAATAGAGTTGAAAGTTGTTTCGTAAGTCAGGTCTATTTTTGGAGAGTTTTCAAATTCTTTAACACTGTAAAAAGCTTTGTCTTTTAGCCATTTTTTAGTCTTACTTTTAAATATATTAAGAGAGACACAATGTGCCTGCACAGGTAATGTGTTGAAAAGCCTTATTCCATGTATTCATAACTGTCTTGTGTTTTATTGAGTCGAGTTGTTGGTATGTTTATCTTAAATGTTTGACGAGTGTTATGATTATGAACTGTTGTTGTAACTGTTAGTTTTCTTTTATGTACAAAAGCCAGCCATATAAAAAAGAGAAGGTACTGTCATTATCTGTAATTCTTTGAAGTATGACCTACATGATATGTTATCTTTGGTAATTCCAGAGATGCTCCTGATGGCTTTCTTCTGCCAAATAAAAATTTTCCTGTACCATGGAGAATTACCCCATATAAGAATATCATAGCTAATATGGCAATGAAAGAATGTATAATAGGACTTAATCAGCAGGCTTTCAGAAACACAGGTGTGTAATTTTTTCAGTAGATAGATAACTCAGGAAAGCTTTCGAGATATGTTGTCTATGTGACTCTGCCAGGTTAATTTTGTATCTACGTATATGCCAAGAAGTTTGGTAGAAGTGTACTCAATATCAGCATTGGATAAGCTGAAGGTTATATTTACAGTTTTTTTATAGTTAATAGCTTAGTCATTGGCTTCGAACCACATATTGGATAATCTGAGAAAATCTTTACTTTGCTCCTTCAGTTTATTTATGTCCTTCCTTGAAATGATGAAAGTTGTATCATCTGCGTAAAGCACAGATTTGCATTGCATATTGCTGGGCAGGTCATTTATAAATATTATAAACAGTAATGGCCCAAGCACTGATTCTTGGGGAACACCTCTAGTGACATTCAGTAATTGTGACTTTTGATCGTTGTAGCTTACAGTTCGCTTTCTGTTACTGAGATATGATTTAATGAGGTAGAGTTCCAGATCCCTAATGCCATAACACCATAGTTTTTCCAGCAGTACTGTGTGGTTTACAGAATCAAATGCTTTGCTTAAGTCCACTAGTGTGGCTTCAGCAGATAATTTGGATTCAAAAGAAGATTGCACAATAGAAACAACATTTTCAACAGCATTAATTGTTGATAACTTGGCCCTAAAACCATATTGAGACTTAGTCAGTATAGTGTTTTTTGACAAATGCATGTTAATTTGCTTTTGTGTACAATATTCGTTAATTTTTGAAAAAAATAGGTATCAGAAAAATTGGACGATAATTATTAGTACAGGATTTATCACCCTTTTTGTGTAATGGAATTACTACTGTCTTCTTTAGACATTCTGAAAAAATACCACTGTCAAATATCCAGTTTATGAGTGTGCAGAGAGGGAATGATAGCAAGTCGATTATTTTTTTAATCACAAAATCTGAGAGGCCATAAATATCTTCTGATCCGGAGTCAGTTAACTTTGCCACTGATTTATCACTTACTTCCCTAAGGGTAGCTGCACTTTCACTGCATACCTGACCTAGTCCCGGCTGGCCCACGTCATCGGGAAAAGCCCCCGATTGTGAACTAAGCCCGCCGCTCAAAGGATCACCTAGTCGCGGTCCACTGAACAATTCAGCCCCTTCTGAGTGTATGCCATTCCCGCTTATCAGCCCATGGTCCACACCTACTTCCTGCTGCACTGCTACGTTCACCTCAGAATCGCTATTCTCCATGGTGACTACACTTTTCGACTGCGACCTAGTTACTACGGACATTACGCAAAAAAAATTATACAACGATCTTCCAGCCTTGGACGATATAGCAATTAATTACATAAGAAAATAAAAGATCCTCACAAATCCAGAAAGAAATTGCAAACAGAAAAAATTTTACTTCCTAGCGCTATCACAATATATTCCACCAAAAAATTTAAAAAATCTTAACAGCAAACCCTAACAGCAAAATATCCTTGCAGGGTCGAAATTATGAGAGGCACCCACATGCCTTGCTCATACTGTGGCATCAAGCAGTCAGGCCTGCAAGATGAGTGGTCTGCCAAGCGAGTGGATTCATTCTTATCTGTCGAGTAACATGAACTCTAGTACTCACAATAAAGTTACAAATTATCTTCCTGTATGAATAATGCACAACGGAAACGCATATCTGACTATCAGTGATTTACAGAACTCTGACTGTTCACTACGCACTGGCAATACCACATTTTCTTTTTGTCTTTTATTTAACGGCTTTTATCAACACGTGGCCACTGCACTGAATATGAATGGCGCACACATTATAAGTTCGGGACATCATGCCAACATACAATTCGAAGGAAAAGTCCACCAATCTTTTTCTTTTCACTATCTTATTTATTCCGATGAATTCTATAACCTAAACACACAAATTCTATAACCTACAACAATAACACATGAGAAATTCCGCCCAGTGGGCATGGCTTTACATTGGTGAATCTCTATATTATGGTCTCGTAATAATTTAACGCTACAGTACACTTTCTGGATAGGATGGCGGATCTTTTATTATTTCTCACACTTCGACTCTCACAATCATCATCACGAAACTATCCTCCAGACCGAGCAGTACAAAAGGAACACGCATAACCCACTAATCTTTTGAAACTACCTCGCTACTCTCCCATGCAAACCACACATACCGAAATTACATGACATACACCACACTAAGACATGGAATACAAAACACTAAATAGTAACAACACTATCACTTTCAGCTTTCCCACTTCAATTAGTATTTATCCCAGTTTCACACAACACTGCCCCACTTTGTAATTCTACTTTCCTACTATGAACTCTGGAGATATTTGCACGTCTTCCTGTGCAATGCAAGCCAAGTGGCGTTGCTGGATAGACGGCCGACTCACCTTGCTTCTCTCTCAGAGTTTGAATCTAGCGTCACACGGAGTCATATCACGCAAAGTGATATTAAGAACATATTCATCACACACGCGAGTCCTCAACTGATACCATGGACGAGTACTTCTCTTTATCCTTTGTCTCATACACAGATTGAGACTCACACAGTACTCACCACGTGGAAGTACTCGTCTCTAATTTCAAGTCCTGCACACGCCATTTCTTAAATATTTCAACTTATGGTACACACGCTATTTCTTAAATATTTCAACTTATTGTACACACGCTAGTAATTCAGCTTAACTTAAGCACACGAAAGTATTTCAACTTATTGCTACACGTGGTTTCATTGTGACCGTTGGTCACTTCCGAAGATTACTACAGTCCCATTAATATTACCTGCCTGACATTTAATTCTCCCCACAAAAGTTCCTGAAATAGAGAAATTATTATTTCAAACTACTCTTAAATATTCCACATGCATACCATGTCTCCACTCTTTTGTCATTACGGAGTATAACTAAAACAGGTCTTAACAGCACAAGATCCAGCGACAGAGTGCTGAAACATGGCCGTTCTCCAGGTTCTCACACACCTCTGTCGAAGTGGGGGAGCACCTTGCTACCGTATTGGTCAGCCACATTTCAGGCACTCAAAGCTCAGGTAAATTTCATCTCTTTGGTCCCACCAAAGGTGGCCAAAGGATCGTCTCAAAGATGATCATATATTCACATTCACTATCTGTGGTTAGCAGACGACCATACATTCATTCATTTCACAGATCTCACCAAACTGGATGTAGGGATTTACTTTGTGGGAGTGCACATGTGATCAATTAAATAAATAAATTGTCATTCTTTCCCACACTGGTATCCGGCTTCGCTGTATTAATTGAAATTGAGTTATTTTACAAAAAAAATGTGTTGTTCTTAACAAAAATAATGAAGTATGTTGTACCTATTTTCAATGTCGGGCGGTACTGTACCCTTTCGCCACCGGCTACTCATGCAGAAAAAAATGGCACGGTACTATCCTTGCAATGCGAGGGTAGTTCTGAACATTTTTTTAAGAAAACTGTATTAGAACAAACGTAGCAAGGCATCAAAATAACCAGGAGGAGACCTTAGCCCCTGGTGACCTCAAATAAACGACCAAATGCTGTTACTTTACCAAATTATTGACACAGTTGTTGCATTATTGTACTATCCACAATCCGGAGTAACGTACACATACAAATTTACATCAATCCAAATGACAAATAAAACATTACATCATCCAAATAAAAAATAATGTTGAGGTAAAAATTTGCTTAGTTAATGGGATCTTCGTTATTTTTATGAGTAATCCAGACTTCACTAATTCTATGACAAATAAAAAAAATACTAATTGTACTCATGTAATTTTAAATAGCTCACCGTCCAAACACAGAGCAAGTAATCTGACATTCATAAATTGCGTTGTGATAAGCTTTTACACGGCAATGTCTAAATACAAAACAAAATCAACAAAAGAAAAAAAGTTGCGTACACTAGTTACATGTAGAATATCAGGCTCCATACCATTACACTAAAATGTACATCAAACCTACGGAGAAATTAAACTGAGACAAAAAAAAAAAAAAACGATGAAATATACCACAAGTTACATACTGGTTACGTAATATAGTCAATCTCAGACATCATGTCACACCTCATTAACTATCATCACTTAAGCAATTGCCACAACTACTTGACTGTGAGTTTAACATTATCCTTGTCGACCAGTACAAATACCTGCTGCTGAGCTAGTCAGTCCATCAACTTTGATCAATACACGCAGTAAATAGTTTAGCAATAAGTGCTTGAATCCACCAGTAGCTCTCATATCTTACTCTACTGCTCATTTCTCTGTTGTTACACATTTAGGCGACGAGAACTTGCATTTCGACTAGCCTTCGTTTCACTTTAATGTGAAATATCACCACTGTGATAATAAAATAATTGGCTTCAGTCAACACACCAACAAGATCATTACTGTCCATGACATCAAAATGCATCAATTAATTCCGATATTTGTTGTGCAATGCAAACTCTTGTCCCCTGTGACAACCTTACTGACCAATTCAACAAGAGCCGCTACGTTAGTATTACGCCACCGGCTAATAATTAAAGCATCATAGTACCAAATATTCTAATAAACATGCTACATGAACTTGATAACCCAGAACAAACAAAAAAAACACTAACTGTTCTAAACACAAATGTTAATGAAATACAATTACACTTGCTGTCCCTTCAGGAATGAAAAATATAAAAAAAAACATTTACACAATTACAAATACATTAATCCCTATCTTGCGAGTCACACGGAATCATTTCATTCTGTGATTTTCTTGGGGTCTAAAAAGTTGCTGACAGGTTCCCTAGAAACACTGTCTCGGTGTCAAAGCTCTCCCATGGTTACCCGGACGAAAGTCTTTAAGTCACTCAAATCGGCATTTTGAACACGCGCTCAACAGTAAACTGTATCTCACATTAAACACAAATGTCATAGTCACTCTCAGAGTACCATCCACACGAATCTGGTCGTCCAGAAATGGCCCTACAACTACTATTACCCACGGTTCTGTCCTTTCAGTTCATGGTGTAATTAAAAGTCGTAAGTTCCAACAAACTGCACTTATTCCCGCACCAATTAAAGAAATGTCTCCCACTACAAACGCAAATGTCAATGTCCCACTCTAGTTTCTTGCGTTCATACAATAATTAGTCACCAAACGACAACTGTCCTCTTCAAGTATACCAAATGTCCCACATGCAACTCACTAAGCACACTTAACAAGTCACTGCCAAAAGTTTATGGATCCCACCGTTCAGTGGTCAAGACAAAACAAAACGATCGTCCTGTCTGCTAAAGACAAAATCTTTTCCACCACTCACAACGTGAAAACACCAGTCCTTCACTTTCCACCTTATGGAGACATACGAGCAGTCATCTTGTTTCACGGCTCCACAGTCCAGTACTAGTTAATAGCTGCTGGTAAAAAATGCCCGCCGGACTCTGCCGCACGTCGTTCATTCTGCCGTCACTCCGCCGTTGAGCAGAAGAAACCACCCGCTGTTGCCTCCGCGGGATACTTTCCCCAGTCGTAAGGGTGGCGGAACTTATGAATGGCCAGTGGTACGTGCGTGTCGCCCCAGGCCGTTGACCTGCTGTAGCAGGTGCGTGGAGTGTACCCCGACCAGCAGTGGAGTGGGGAGTGCACCGGCTCTGTTGCCGACATCTGCTTGGCTTATGTGGTACGGGCGCGTTCGGCGTAGCCCCTAAGCGCTACGACACCCAATCAGTCAGACCCTTCTGTGCATCTCGCAACATTACAGACAAAAGGATATTCTTACAGTATTTAAATACTCATTGATTACATGTATGATCTATTAGATACATTGGTAATAAAAGAATCTTTGTTCTAAAAAACATAAAATTATACACCCTAGTTTTCTACACATACAACATCAACATTTATCCCTTTTCTATATACAGCCCACACTTGTGCTATTGATTGTACCTGTCGTCCCTCATACAAAACATGAAAGTGTAAAAAAAAGGAATAATAAGCAATCTATACAGCGCATAATTACAATATCAAATAGTAGGCTACTCTAACATCCTATCACAGTGAAAATATTAGAAACTGTTTATTCTAAAACTACAATATACAGTGAACCTTTGTGCTTGTGACAGACTGAAATTAGTATCTCTTTATATATTTTACCTTTTTATTATATATAACAACATTTCTAGAACATGTATGTACCATCCACATGATGCCAGATCCTGACCTGCTATCGAGGTTCATCCAAATCAAACAATAACACAATAGTGTTTTAGTTATGGAACGGTAGCATCCCCTTTACAGGAGTGTGCGCATTGATCACGCTACTCTACGACTCTCACTCACCAGACATCACAATTTCCTTCTCATTCAACCCATTAATACACTAACAGAATAGGTCTAGAAGTCAGCTAACCTTAGCACCACCACACTCACGAAAACATACCATACCTTTGCTCCCTTATACTCAATCACATAACACATGAAGCTGTTTCGGAGATAGCATTCCAGTCTCCGAATTCATCCTTTCACTCTGGCACCTCTCTCCATTGGCTTACCTCTGCATTCACTTTACCGATTATTCATTCTGCTAAATATCAACTTAGAATTGCGACATTTCATCTAAGAACAAAAAATACACCCTAGTTTTCTACACATACAACATACTGCAAAATAACTGTACACATCCTTGGTACCGTTTTGATTAGTTATACTGGTACCAGGCTTCAACAACAACAACAAAATTATTTTTGCCAAATTGCAAATCTTATGGTAAGAATTAGATTTACACTTATATTACATCCTACGTAAGTATTCCACAACGTTCACCACCTGGATCTCATACTCCCTTTATGTCCTTTCACATTGTGCAGTTGTCCTCATCTCTTCATTCGTATTTCGGCTCTCCGTCCGTCCATTACTCCATCATTTCCTGGTCTTCCTTCGCCATTTGCATCAATCTCTATTGCAGCATACACAGGCCTCTCTGTAACATACATCTAAGACATCTCCACATTATTAATTCTACTCACCTTTATTTACCACTGTTTCATCACGTCGAATCTCTCTTTATTAATCACACTGCTTCACGTCGCTTCTCTCCTTAAATATCACCTTTATCCACTACTATTTATCACGTCGCTTCTCTATCTACCATCTTTATCCACTCATTAATCATCACGTCGTTTCTGCTTGATCCTTATTCATATGACAAAAAATACGTACATACACCACTCTGTCGACTCCTGTTCATGACTCATTCGACCAGTCTATTCCGTCATACTTCCTGACATCCCGCCTGAAAATTCTTATGTTCGATTTGCCCCTGCACAACGTTACACGCCACAAATAAATACACTGACTATCTACCATAAATTGCCTACTTTCAATCTCTCCTTAACTTTTCCGTAATTTGATATTAGAAATGTGATGAAGCCCACGAGATTGTTTTCCCTTGATCATCTCAATCAGTACAGCATTTTCCTGGACAATCCGCCTCACTTTGAATGGTCCACTATACACAGTAAAGAATTTGCTAGTTTGGAATCTGAGCTTACATGAAAGTTAAATATGTGCAGAGAATATACAAGCTGGGAGAAATGGGCAGCCCAAGTGTTAGAAACTTAGGTGCTAGTGGCCTCTTTCCCTAACACCAGATTCCGAACAACCATACACAGCACTTCATTATAACTGTCACCACGAAAATGACATCAGATGGCATCTAATTTAAAAACTTCGATCACAATGTTGACTTTTTACGTTACGTGTTAATTACCTGCAATAGTCAAATCACTGGACTCATTGGCGTTATTACATAACATTTTAGCAACTGGTTTCTTTGAGGAAACAGTCCTTTTACTTTACTGTTCGAAATAAAAATTTGCAAATTTTACTCTGAGAGACCTGCCTAACAGATGCCATTACTGGTGTTTTATTCTCTGATCAGAAGTATGGTATTTGCATATCAGTAGAGAGTGTCTGCTACATAGACAATTTTCAGTGCCAGCTGCATGTGTTTTAAAGCAAGATATTAAGGGCTGATATGTTGGATTAGTTTCTCCTATTCTTCAATCCATTATGACAAGAATGAAATGCCAGGATTCCATGCTCTCCTGTCATTCTGATGGTTTCTGCTGTTCCTATCCTCGACTCTGTCTGACCTATCAGTCGTGTCTCCGTTCACGATGTTGCTCTCATTACCAAGTTCCTGTAACAAGTGCTGAAATGACGAAGAATCGTCTAAGCCTCTGCCTGCTATCACTATATCTCTGCGCAATTTCACTGGCAACTTCGTTATACAGATCCTAAAGAGCTCCCCAGGTTCGTATGGCACATCCAAATACCTATTTCGTCTCAGCATTTCCTGATAGCACGCCACTGGATCTCTTATACCACCTTCGTTACAATTTGGCATCATCAATATGTTTTGCATAACCTGGCCCTGCTTACTTTTCGACCAGAATTCATTTAAAAACTTGTCACAAAATATCTTGTAGCTACTACAGTCTTTAATAACTTCCTGCATTTTCGCTCTAGCCTCGTCCATCAAATGGTTACACACAAACTTCATTTTGAGGGGCAGTCCCCACGATGAAGGTAATGAATCTTGAAACTGAGACAGCCTTGGACTACACCCAGTTGGGTTTGCCACCTGTTTTATCCGACACAACCGTTCTTCTAACTCTCTGAGTTCGTCTTCCGCTTTCTGCCTATTTTCGTTTTTTGAATTTATCTCACTCTCCCTCTGCAATCTACCATAGGTGGCCAAAGGATCGTCTCAAAGATGATCATATATTCACATTCACTATCTGTGGTTAGCAGACGACCATACATTCATTCATTTCACAGATCTCACCAAACTGGATGTAGGGATTTACTTTGTGGGAGTGCGCATGTAATCAATTAAATAAATAAATTGTCATTTTTTCCCACACTGGTATCCGGCTTCGCTGTATTAATTGAAATTGAGTTATTTTACAAAAAAAAATGTGTTGTTCTGACAAAAATAATGAAGTATATTGTACCTATTTTCAATGTCGGGCGGTACTGTACCCTTTCAATACTATGTTATTCCAGTTTAGTACCTTCAGCTTATCCCTGAAGCTATTTAAGCTTTTATCATTTAATAACCTGATATACTGGGTTGGTTCATAATCCCCCATTGTTTCATTAATTGTTAGGTTTACCCATATACCTTTGTGATCTGTCAGATGTTCGACATTAAGGAGTCCCAATTTAAAATCATCTTTATGTATATTTGTGATAAAATTGTCGAGACAGGAAAGTTGTCTTGTGGGACTATAATTTGCATAGAAGAGATTATGGGATCTTAGCATGTTAAGCAAATTAGTATTTTTGTGTGTTTTTACTTTACATCAAAATTTAAATCTCCTAAAATTACTGTCTTGTGTTTGGTATATTTCTCTGTATGGTGAATAAGTTTATCTAAACGCTCTACAAATTGATCAGCATCACTTTCAGGAGAATGGTATATTGAAATAACTGTGAGTTTTAATGTTGGTAGTAGCATGACACCAAGAATGCCTTTAACACATATGCCCACAACATCAATCACAGTGTATCTTAACCCTAGGTTGTCACTAATATATATTGAGGAACCCCCATAACCTTCATTGGGTCTGCAGTAACTTGTAATTAAATTAAAACATCTTGGTACATGGAGTTTTATATCTTCTTCTCTCAACCAGTGTTCACTAATACAGAATACTATTCTATTGTTTCCATTCAATACAACACCAAGTTCATCAGCTTTATATTTCAGAGATGTAATTTTTATGAGCATGAATAATATTGATTTTTCACAGCAAGAGGGAAGATGCGTGGTGTCTTGGGCCCAATTGGATGCACACATGGTGGTTTGCCTTTCACTGGCCCTCATGTTTGGTGTGGTGATGGTGTTATGTTTCGTTAGCGGCTGGACTTCCTTGTAGCAGGCCATAAAAATCATTACTTCTCTGTGGTATTTTTTTGGTTCTGTTTGAGACTCGGGTGGCAGACTTTTTTATTTCACTTCCTGCATAATTTATCTGGCATGGGGGATTTGATATAGGCATACTTGATAACACATTATGTGTGATGGCTGATTTGATGCACTAGATAACACTTTACTATGGGATGGAGATGATACAATACCTACTGAGGTTTATGTCTTCTTATCTGCTAATGGAGGTGACATTTTTGTTGTCTGTTTCTCAAGGTTCTTGTTTGTTTGACATGTTACATAGTTTATGTGGGCAGACTGGGTGGAGGCACTTGATAACACTTTGGCGTAGGATGGAGGTGGTGATACAATACTCACTGTGGTTTCCTTCCCCTTTTCTACCAGTGACTGCAGTGGAACTGCTATAGTTGTTGTTGACACCATTTCTGCTTCTGTTGCTTGTGCTGCTGCTGTTATTGGTCTTCTTGCTTGAGCTGGTTCAGATGCTGCTGGTTTTGCTGGTGCTGCAGTTGTTACTGAATTTGATTGTAATGCTGTAGCAATTTGTGGTTCTGCAGCTGCTTTAGTTGTTGTCTCCAAGACAGATTCACTTCCTGCATGGTTGCTTTCAGTAATGTATTGGTAGTTCATTACAATGGCTGGTACTGACTCATAGATACTCGGTTTTTCATATGTTTCTAACGTTTGGTAAATTGCTTTGCACAGAGATGACTTGCCTCTTCTATTCCAGTGCATGCCATGTTTTGTAAAGCTGCATCTATCCAGGAAATCGACTGATAGAAATCTTATGTTTGGGTACACTTTACACACTGTTTGTATCTGTTAATTTGCTTCCTTAATTTCGGCGTTCACACATGAAGCAGGTATGAGGTCATGTCTATGTGGTATACCAATAACAGTTACGTTTTGGTTCTCTATCGAACTGAGGGCTCTTTTGAGACTGATAATAGCGTTAGCTAACTCGTTACAATACACGTCATTTGCTCCTCCAATTAATACAACATGACGATTTTTGCTGTCTTGTTTGTCCAGTAAAACGTCCCTAATAATTTCCCGCATTGGTGCTCCTGGTTTCACATGACTGCATACTTCCAGATCGTAATGGTTTCGTAGTACTTCCACCAGTCCGCTCCGTGGCTATCTGAGTAGATATTTAACTCAGTAAGATTTCCTGAAGATTTCTTATTTATTCTTGGAGACAAATATTTCACTTGGGCACAGATTTTCGCTTCGCTGGTATAAATCTGTTGAAATTCATCGATCTCCGCTTGTTTTCTATCTGAGGCCTGTCTTTGTAGTTCATTAGTTAATGAACTTATTATTATTTTTGCTTCTTCCAGTTCGCTTTTATATTTTTATATATCGGGCTGTAGGAATCTTGTGTTAAGGCGTCATATTTACGTTTTAAAATGCCGATCTCAGTTAGCAACGTTGCAATCACTTCACTTTCGCATTCTGCTCTGATCAGTTTTTTTTACATGTCCAGTTTGAGAAAAACTTCCACAAAATGACAAATTCGGCAAGTACTTGCAGCAAGATGCAAGAAACTAGAACGAATTTTCACCCTACAGCGGAGTGTGCGCATATTCGAAACTTCCTGACAAATTAACCTTTTCGGTCACGAATTGTTTTTTTCCTGAAAAAAAATCATGGTTTTGGTATCCAGTTCTTCAAATTGAAATATTATTTTTCAGATGTATATAATATTCCGATGTCCCCCCCCCCCCAAAGGGGATACAACGCGTCCCCAAATGAGGAGGACATTGTGTTCAAGTGGGTGCAGTATACGTTGAAAAGTATTTTATTTCACCAAAATACATAGATTACATAAAGCTTAGTTAATGATTTTATGTATATAAACTATGGTTTTACACTTGTGAAGGATGATAATCCACGAAACAATTTTTTTTGTACCCCGACATAAGTGAATGTTACACAATAAAATTTGGTTTTGCCTTTGCAACCTGGTTTCTTGCATCTGTCAAATGATTTTTTGTCACTGACCACTGGAAGATGCCCAACGTTGTCCAAACGACTTCAGCTTCTTGACGAACTTCCTCAATGGATCGTTTTGAAGTTCTTGAACTCTCACTAGTGGGACGCCCCCTTTTCTTGGCAGCTGGCTTATCTATTTTTGTCAGTATTTTGGCCACACTTGTCCTAAAGTGGAGCAAATCAAGTGCCTTATTTTTAGGAGCACGTAATTCTGATGCGTTTCTCGTGTACTCAATACATGCATTTACACATGCAATATTAATTGTATGAGCAGACATGTGTCCACTTTCAGGTTGCAAAACCGGCCTTAAACCGTCGAAAATCGTGTTCGGTTTCAAAAGCAGTTAACTGCATGTTGTCTTCGGGTGAAAAGTCTACTTAATTCCCTATTAGGCGCGGCTGCCACTCTGCCATCTCCGGATGCAATACACGTGAACAGACATCACACTTACCAGTCTGGCCATTCAAAGCTACCTACCTTTCAGTCTCTTACGATGGAATGAATACTTTTCTTATGTGAGAAAGGGTTGTAGCCTATCCCCAGTGTTATTCAGTATGTACAGTGAGCAACTGTGAAGTATGCCGATGACGATGTAACTCTCTTGGAGATGAGAAAGGGCTTGGAAGAGCAGTTGAATTGTATGGTTACTATCTTCAAGAGAGGTTATATGATGGACATCAACAAAAGTAAGACACTGCCGAGGGAGTGTGGTTGAATTAAATCGGTGATGCAGAGGGGATGGAACACTAAACACTATGTTATTTAAAAGTACAATGACGAAGAACACTAAGGAGGCGCAGAAGAGAAAGTGGCTCACACCCAAAGTCGGCTGCATCAATCTCTTTTAACTGCAAACTTCCTTCTTTTAAATCCTGCCTATTAACGTCCATCCTATCCGAAGATACCACGTTTTCTACATTCACTTACAGTGTAGAATCGTCTAGGCATATGTAGTTCGATAAGAGACCAAACGTGTGCATATTTTCCATGGCAGCATACCTTATAGGCGATTATACTAGAACTGTAGAATAGCTCTGAAAACATTTAGTTTAAAACTGGCTTCTGAGTTCCGGTTTCAATCTTCTTCTGGTGTTTCAGCTACAAAATGTTTTCTTTTACCTTTATGTTTACCTGTGCCTCGAATACAAGCCAAGTGATATTGCAGTATTTTCTTATGCTTTGCAACTTTCTGCGTGAATAATATCCCAACTATTTCTCGGATTACTTAATTCTTTCACTAGACTTCTAATATTGCCACTTTCAACAATTACTGTGACTTCACTTGCTTGAAGCACAGTGTTACGTTCGTTTAATGCAGGTTAATACTTTCGAATAGTGGTGCTACAGGAGAACGTTGAAGTTCAGATGGGTAGACCACGTAACTAATGAGGAGGCACTGAATAGAATTGGGTAGAAGAGGAATTTGTGGCACAACCTGACTAGAAAAAGGAATCGGTTGGTAGAACACGTTCTGAGGCATCAAGGGATCACCAATTTAGTATTGGAGGGAAGCGTGGAGGTAAAAAAAAAATGGTTCAAATGGCTCTGAGCACTATGGGACTTAACATCTGAGGTCATCAGTCCCCTAGAATTTAGAACTACTTAAACCTAACTAACCTAAGGACATCACACACATCCATGCCCGAGGCAGGATTCGAACCTGCGATCGTAGCGGTCGCTCGGTTCTAGACTGTAGCGCCTGGAACCGCTCGGCCACCCCTGCCGGCCGTGGAGGTAAAAATCGTAGATGGAGACGAAGAGATGAATACACTAAGCAGATTCAGAAGGATGTAGTTTGCAGTAGTTATTCAGAGATGAAGAGGCTTGCACTGGATAGGATGCATCGAACCAGTCCCTGGACTGAATACCACAACAACAACAACAATAACGACTTTGTCCTACACTGAAGACAAGACACACTGAATTGATTTCAAATACTTCTGAATGCTCTTTAGCACAGTAAGTGTCTCTAAAGTCAAATTAAAGTTAAAAGCAAGTTAAATAGTACTTTGTAATATTGCCAAATGCTTAGCAAATCAAAGCACGACATCTAACCCCGCAGAGGGAGACTCGATATTTTCTTTTAAATTTACCTTATTTGGCGACTAGAATTAAGAAAGCATATGTTTCTGAAACAATTCCCAAAAAAAGTGACTACATCTCAGAAGCTCTCCACACCATGGGCGCCACGAAGACGTAATGTATGAGCACAGCAAGGAGAAAAAATTGCAAATGAATTTTCTTTTAATATATGCTGTTTAGCTTCCTCATTCCCGTTGTCGAAACTCTGCCCACGATGGTCTGAAAGCTGTAAGCCATAACGTTTTAGCTCACCGAGAATCATTTTGGCAGCTGACTGACTCGTTTTGTTGTCAGTATCAACAAAGTCGAGAACATACTGTCTAAGTCGTTATCGATTTTCTTCACTGATGGCAACTATGCGCAGTGTAAAAACATTTTGCTGAATTTGGGCTTTATTGCCAGTCGCATCTACAACAACTGCTTTAGTCTATACTACTGTATAAAAACAGTTGTAGTTTTATGTTGTTACAAAAATAAAAAAAAAATTCTTGATCGATTTTCTGCAGATTTCTTTGTGATACCCTAATAAACATTCAGACAGACAGACACTAGAGGAAGTGGTGGTAATATGGCCCCTGCAACAAATATGCCCCCCCCGTTCATATCTTAATGACATTTAGCTGAACTCTAGTACTGATAGGTGGAACTAATCTACTAGTATCCTGACTGGTCTGTAGGAGCGCTGGAAGTAAGTCAGTGTAGTGGTTGAGTGACAGTGAGGTTATATTTTTGAAGCTCCTGTTCAAAACTTTGAGAGGTATGTGAATTTCACTTTATTAACATACAATTATTGGTTCATATTTAGAAGTAAGCACCAGCACCATGCATACAACCTAGAAAGTATTGGCAACAGTTTCAAATAGATTAAAATGTGTGGTATTATTTCGTTTTTAAGTTGTTTACACGAGTTTACAAGGTGTAGGTGACCGTAATATTGCCCCCATTGTTGCTTGTAATGTGGACCCTGGTGACCATATTATAAGCAGTCTGTATTTTTGTTTCCAGATGCCTAGGACTAATCTGGCACCTAAACCAACCTACAAGAGGCAGGTGTGGGATGAAAACAAAATGCGAGAGGCAGTGTCTGCTGTCGTAGGCAAAACGATGGGAGTTAAAAAGCATTGAAACGTTTTACTGTCCCAAAACCAACTCTGCATCAGTATGTTTGTGAGGCTAATACCTTACAAGTGGCAGATGTTGAAACTAAAAAGCTTGGAAGAAGGAAGAAAACGAGCTCTACCTGCAGCTCTAGAAAGTGAACTAGTGGATTACTTACAGTATATGGAAGTCAAATTCTATGGTTTTACTCGTATGGATGTTCGAAAAATGGCCTACCAACCTGCAGTTAGGAATGGAATTGCAACAAACTTCAGAAATGAAATTGCAAGAAGGGCTTGGCTTGATTATTTTCTTCAACATCATCAAGATAAACTTTCAATTAGAAAGCCTATTGGAACGTCGTATGGTCAAGCAAAAGGCTTTACCCATGAGAGAGTTAACTCAATCTACGACTTGCTACAAGCTGAATACCAGAAACATAAATATCCAGAAGATCGTGTATGGGACGTCGACGAAACAGGCCTTAGTGTAGTTCAGACTAAGATACCACAAGTAATTGCAAGCAGAGGCAAACACAAAATTTGTTCTCCAGCTGCTGCAGAGTATGGGTCTCTAGTAACGTCATCTGTACGATGAGTGCGGGAGGTCTTATGTTCCCCCAATGTTCATATTCCCGAGAACGAATATGGCAGAGTTCTTATGAAAGGTGCTCCTTCTGGGACAATTGACAGAGTCCACCCATCTTTTGGGTTCAAGCAAACCTATTCACGGACTGGTTGAAACATTTTGTTGAAAAAACAAAGCCAACAGAGACTTAGCCTATTCTAGTCATCCTTGATGGTCACTTCTCCCATGTAAGGAATATTGATGTGATTGATGTGGCAAGAAAAAACCTCGTCCACATTTTGTCACCGCCTTCACACAAAACACACAAACTGCAACCCCTGGATCGTAGTTTTATGGGTGCATATAAGACTCGCTACAGCACGAATATTCGTCACTGGATGCTCCATGAAAGTAAACCTGTTGGACCCTATTTGGCAAGGCCTACCTCCGGTGCACAACCGGCATTAATGCGGTAAATGGGTTTAGGGTAACAGGAATTTATCCCTTAGAAATAAATATATTTCAAGATGATGAATTCATCGCTGGGGAAGAAGTCCTGATTCCTGCACCTGCCGACCAACAGAAACAACAGGAACCCAAAAAGAGAGTTCAGACTGAAGACGACCTTGATGCTATTGAAATTGATGTCCATGAGCCTATTAAAATTGCATTTAGTGTGTCTCCAAGGGATATCCATCCCATACCTGAGAAGATGAAAACATCGTCTCGTGTGTTGCGAGTCTTGTGACAGGGTCTCCATATAAAAACCAATTAGAAGCTTACATAGAAGAGAAAAATACTGCAGCTAATCTTCGTGGCTGTGGACGTGGATGAGGGAAACTAACAGTTATCAAAAGGAACTTGGCATATGATATATCACAGCCATCTTGTTGTGGAACCCAAACCCAAACTCGTGGTAGAAGGGGTGGTGCATCTGGTCATGGAAGAGGCGTTAGTAAGAATAGTTGACAGTTAAAGAAAACTTTGATTAAGCAAGAAGAATGGACAGTGGTGACTCAGACTGTGTTGATGATGACATCATGGGGCTCTCAACTGGTTCTGGTGATTCTCCATGTGATCTTCCGATTGGTGAACTCCAGCCTATTCTGTGACGGGACGTTTTCAAATTTTATATATATATATATATATATATATATATATATATATATATATATATATATATATATAGTACAAAATTTTATACTACTATATAAAGACATAAAGACAAGCTGTCATTTAAAATTGTTCCTAAAAATCTTGAAAAGTTCTCGATCGATTTATTTCAAATTTTTGCACAATGCTGTAATAAACATTGTGATGGATACAGGTTATATAATTTTTCAATAGATTTAACATATAAATATCTGTCTATACTTACTGTATAAAGTCAAGTCGTTGATTAAAGTTGTTACCAAATAACTGGAAAAGTATTTGGCTGATTTACTTCAAATTTTTCATGATACTCTAATAAAGGTTAAGACAGACAAATGCTACATATTTTTTAAATATGTGTGGTACATAAATATGTATGTAATACACTGAAGCACCAAAGAAACTGTTATATGCATGTGCATTCAAATACAGAGATATGTAAACAGTCAGATACGGTATTGCAGTCGGCTATGCCTATATAAGACAAAAAGTGTGTGGCGCAGTTGCTAGATCGGTTACTGCTTCTACAGTGGCAGGTTATCAAGATTTAAGTGAGTTTGAACACGGTGTTATAACCGGCGCACGAGCAATAGGACAAAGTATCTCCAAGGTATCGATGGAATGGGGATTTTTACGTATGACCATTTCACGAGTGTACCGTGAATATCAGGAATGTGATAAATCATCAAATCTCCGACATCTCTGTGGGTGGAAAAAGCTCCTTCAAGAATAGGACCAGCGACAACTGAAGAGAATCGTTCAATGTGATAGAAGTGCAAACCTTCCGCAAATTGCTGCAGATTTCAGTGCTGGGCAATCAACAAATGTTTGCATGCAAACCATTAAACAAGACATAATTGGTATGGGCTTTCAGAGCAAAAGGCCCACTCATGTACTCTTTATGACTGCACGGCACAAAGCTTTACTCCTCGTCTGGGCCGTCATTGGACAGCTGATGACTGGAAATGTGTTGCCTGATCGGAGTTGCCTCATTGGACGAGTCTCGTTTCAGGCGACTGTTCAAGCTGGTGGAGGCTCTGTAATGGTGTGGGGCGTGTGCATTTCTAGTGATATGGGACGTCTAACAGGTCTAGATACGACTCTAACAGACGACATGTATGTAAGCAACCTGTCTGATTACCTGCATCAGTTCATGTCCAGTGTGCATTCTAACGTGCTTGGGCACTTCCAGCAAGACAACACGACACCCCACACGTCCAGAACTGCTACAGAGTGCCTCCAGGAACACTCTTCTGAGTTTAAACACTTCCGATAGCCACCAAACTCCCCAGACATGAACATTATTGAGTATATCTGGGATGTCTTGCAATGTGCTGTTCAGAAGAGATATATAGAAGATCTGAAAAGTTCTTGAGCGATTTGGTTCGAATGTTTACATGATGCTCTAAACGCTAACATACCTTCAGATGGACATAGGCTACATATTTCTGTAACTTGTGTGGTGTATAGGTTTATATATAATACATAGAGGGGAAAAATTGTTAGCATAAAGGTCAAAAAGTTCTTGACTGATTTACTTCAAATATTTGTATGACACCCTGATAAAACCTCAGAAGGACATTGGCTACATAGTTTTTTTAAGACATTGGCTACATAGTTTTTTTAAGACATTGGCTACATAGTTTTTAAAAATATATGGTACATAAATATATATGCAATACACAAAAGTTTTGACATTGTTTGTAAAAATCTCAAAAAGCTCTCGAATGATTTATTACCTGTTTTTACATGATAGCCTCGTGGTGCAGCCGCGTGGTCTAAGGCTCCTTGCCACGGTTCGCACAGCTTTCCCCATCGGAGGTTCGAGTCCTCCGGCGGGCATGGGTATGTGTGTTGTCCTTAGCGTAAGTTAGTGTAAGTAGTGTGTAAGCCAAGGGACCGATAAGCTCAGCAGTTTGGTCGCATAGGAACTTACCACAAAATTTACATGATACTCTAACAAACTTTTGGACTGATAATGCCTCCATATTTTTTTTTAACAATTTGTGATAAATAAACATATATGTAACGCGTAAAGGGAGGAAACATTGTTGGCAAAAATTTCGATAAGGTCTTCAGTAGTTTATCTGAAAATTTTACACAGTGGCCTAACATACATTTGGACAGTCATTGGATGTATTTTCACAATATATATGTAATACACAAACGTATTCTTAATATATAAAGGGAAAACGTTGTTAGCAAAAATCTCGAAAAGTTCTTGAGAGTTTTATTTCAAATTGTTACATGATACTCTGTTAACATTCCAGCAGACATATGCTGTATATTTTTTTTAAACAAGAACGTACAGATTTTCTGTAAAACCGACTGCGAGAAAGGAAATGCTGCGCTGTAACCCAGCGTGTGATTTCGTTTCCTTTCTCACAGTCAGCGTTAACTTCGATATCAGGGCATTTAATTTATTAGTCAAATTGTTTGTTCCACATACACTGCCAGAAAAAATTAATACCCCCCCCCCCTTTTCGATGTTTCCAATTCAGTCAGAACATATTGCTACAACGGTGCTTATGGAGTAAATGAAATGATTAAATTTCTGTCAGAGCTGTCAGTTAGCGAGTTCCAAGAGTCACATCTCATCCCAACACGTGCTCAATTGGAGACAAGTCCGGAGATTGTACTGGCCAGGGGAGCTACTGCACGCCTTGCACAGGACGTTGAGTGTGGGAGAATGTTATCTGTTGGAACCACACATCACTTTCCTCTTGTAAGAATGGCAGAAGAATGGGTCTAACAACATTCTGCACATACCAAGAATTGGTTAGCATCTGCACTAGAAACAACATAGGTGAACGAGTGTTGTACCTTATCGCACCCCCAGACCATATGGTTTAGGCGGGCGAGGGGCAGTATGCCTTGAATGAATGCACTCTAAAAGACAGGACTCATAGATCTACAACAGCAAAAGCGCATAAGACAGGGCAAGAGAGAGGGACAGAATGGACAGAGAGAGACGTGAGGAGGGGATTGAGAGAGATTGTGGGGTGGAGGAGGAGGAGGAGATGGACTGTGAGAGGGGAAGTAGAGGAGGTGGGCAAAGTGAGGGAAAGGAGATAGCCAATTATGAGTGCAACCGTCTAACTAACAACGTACCTGTTCTCTAAGGATCCTATCCTACATGCTGTCAATTAAGAAATCCTCGACGTCATCTTCCCATCTTCCTGACTACCCAGACACTGTCGGTTTAGCGACTGTCACAAAGGAGTCTGTCCCTTTTTCGCAGTATTGTCTTTTTCAGACTTATCTTTCGTTTCTAATAACCTGGTAAAGCACTGAAACACTTTTCTCCTTCTGGTTCATTCGTTTCCATTACATGAAAACTTAAAACTGTGTGATGTAGCTGTACGAAAACGTAACTCCCTGCACAAACACAAAATAATGCAGAGCCTGCAGCATCCTATTCAGTTGGACTGACTGCAGAGCTCACACTGCCCCCCACGTCACTTCGCATCGTGCCCCTTCAAAATATTCTCTAATGCATTTCACTCCACTGTCCAGGTTTATCGCGAAGTAAGTTTCGACAGCTGACGTCATCTGTTTGTTGTTGATCACGTGACCCCCTTGCCTCCCGGTGCACGGCTACGTACAGATCTCCATATTTCGTTTCGTTGTGGTTTTTGTGGTTAGTATCAGTTTTTGTTCGTTATTTGTTACAAATTGGTTTGTTTCGTTATTTCTTTTTGTAAATTTATAATAAATTACAAAAGATTAATTGAAGCAGTGAGGTAGTGTTTCTAAAGGAAATGAACTGAAATGTTAGGACACTGCAAGTTGTTTGTTTAAATATGTGTTTGTGGCAGGCTTATTTATTCTTAAGCAGCTCTCTGGAAACAGTTGTGCAAGCATCAGTGGTCAATATTCGTGTAGTTTCAGTAGTTAACCCCTGCACAAATAACTATTAAAAGCCAAACATAAGATATAAGGAAAACCTATAAATCTTGAAGGGGGAGGTATTGAGGCAGGAATGACTACTGCACAAATATTTACACTGGACTAGCAACTAAATTTTACCTTACATAAACCAGTTTTTCCGCGATGTGATGGCAGCTCATAACACTTAGTAATTCTGTGTGTAGTCTGATGTAATACATGAAAAAACTGATACTTTGACTCCTTAAAATATAAAACGGAGACGCGAAATTTCCCTTCCATACCACGTATTGATATTTTCGGACCCGCACACTTTTTTTTGTTGTTTTGCACTTCTGTCTTACTTCTCTACTATGGAAGCTATCCCTGCAAGCTGAAAACTATTTGAGTTCAATAAACGTCATTTTCGCACAAATGTCGACTCCACCCTCAACGTAAATAAGCTACCACGTTGTGTATGTGCACTTCGCACACAAAAACAGTTGAAAATAAAAGTTGCAAGATCGCAAGTCCGGTGAAAAAAACAGTTGAGGACAGCCATTGGAGTTGAGATCACGTGACTCGAACTGATGACGCGCCCTGCCGTGACGTGGCGAACAGAGCGGCTGTGTAGGCGAGGCTGGCTCAGACGCACGCTTACCGTGTGCATCGCTCGCAGGGGGCGCCGCCCGAGCTACAGATTGCGCCCCAGTCTGCCTCAGACGCTGGGCCCGTGTTAGCTGCGGGAGCGCACAACACAGTGTGTTGGGTTCAACAGCAGTTTCAAATCCTGCTTTGTTCTCCGTGCTCAGTCATTTGTCGGAAGGCCGTGCCCATTTTCCCACCGCAGTTCCTGATCTGCAAATATTTCAACTTGTATCCCCGGGCATCTGATCTAGGAATTGGACGACGCACGATTATGGCTCCAACACGAACAAAGGAAAGGGAATCGGGGAAAACTTTAAAAAAGTTATTACGAAGTATTGTTCTCAACGATACTGATGTAGGTGTTGGAGAAATCGCTGGGCATTTGTCTTATTTCTTTATTACAAAGTTTTTAGCTTCTGTTCGAGCTTTAAAGCTGGTACGTTTCAAGTGTTACCTTTATTTCTTTATTCTAAAGTTCTTCGCTTGTGTAGGGACTTTCGAGTTGCCGTAGGTACATTCCAAGTGCTGTGTAAGCACGCGGTAGGAGCTGAGCTGAGCTAGCGACACTGGCACTAGCGGCCCCTGGACGCTCAATAATACTTCACAATATTTTCCGATGTGCAGTAATGTTTATCATCTAGGAGAGAAACTGACAGTTTACGCAGTAATGCTGAGAACATCAAAAACTTCGGAAATATTCTGCCGTCCGTGGGCAGTATTGACCATCTTCTTGACATCCTCTCGCGCGCTATGAAAGCGATGAGGTCAGGTTCTTGTGTCGAAACTGAGTTCAAAATAAGGCGAAGGAACACTGTTATTAGAGTGCATTGAAACATTTAAATCTTTGCTGGCGTTATGGAATATTAAGGCAAATGAATAACGAATCAGACGATTCAGAAATGTTAATAATGATGACTCGCATGATTTGTTGCTCACAAAATATAGACATTGGCTGCGAAGGAGGACTTTTTTAAAAAATGAATTAATGCAAAGTTATAAATGAAAGCGTTTATCTGTGCATGTGCATCACATGCTCGAATATAATTGTTTAGAGCATGTAGTATTGCACGACACGTTTCCTAACTGAGCTTTCAGGTGCCACTGAAACTCCAGTTGTAAATTTCAAGTCTTCGAAAGAATCCCCAGTAACAAAGTATCGTAGCGTAATAGATACACTGTAACTTCGTTGAACTGCGTCACTTATTGCATTATGTAAGGGTCTTTGTAAGAGGGGACGTCAATCAATGGCTGATAATCTTCTTTTCGCTCAACGTCTCAGTTCTCTCTGCAGTTTTCCTATGTTCGTCGGTGATCTTTGACGCTCCTCGAACCGGTTTTTCGTCCACCTTTTTTTCTGCTTGGAACAGAGTATAGATTTTAAGACAGCAACAGAAGTATCGATTTATTTTAGCCAGATTTATTATTACCTTTAATTATATTCAGAGAGACGTTATGAGTGGCAGGTTGTGAGTAATACGCTAAGTTCCCTTATTACCACGTTCAGAACTGCTTCTTTCTCCAAAACTCAACAGAGTTTGTAAATGGTTATGTCACTAACATTCTAAAGCGGTTGAAATTGTGACAGAATCATAAAACGGCAAATGATGGGAAGACATCTCAATAGTTTATGAAGATACCCAGTATTGGTATAAAAATAAAATAAAACTTCCTCACATATGTTGTTCCAAACCCATAGTAATTGTTTCAAAAGCTACTGATGACGCTAAAATATCACATCATTTCATTGAAAATCTGTGGTCACTCTAATATCACAGTAAACATGGAAGTTTCACATATTAATCATATGACGAAATACTCTTCTAACATTTGCCAAAATGTTGTTTCGGTATCTAAAACCCTTTGCGAGATATGAGGAATTTTGTGAAAGTTTTATTTTAGCTGTTTCGCTGGTTCGGGACGAAGCACCTTATAAGTAATAGATGGCAATATCCTTCAAAGTTTAAAGAAAAATTCACTACGTTGGCTACATTTGATACACAGTGACATGCGAGCTAACATGCAACAAAAGCAAATTCATAGCAATCTCTGCAAACTTTCCGAAATTGTTGCAGTACAATATCGCAATAAATATTACCGTTAACGAAATGATAGGCGGTTCATCACGAATCTGATAAATGAAGGTATAACATGTGCGATAATCATTTTTTTTCCCCCAATAGTTTCTTTACAATCGTTTGGGAAGATCGCGAGTTGGCTGGAGGGAGCGTGGAGTTTTGTTCGGTCTCGAGGGTTGCGTTAACTGGGGTTGTCTCGGTGCCCCCACCCTGCCAGCTGTGACCGGCCAGAGCGGGTGGCGTGCACGGAGTCCGGCCGGGCCCAGCCTCTCCAGTCTGGCCTTCATGGTCCCTACGTTGGCAACAGCAGGATCGTTATGCGATCAGCCTCAAATGCCGGTTCTCTAAACTGTCTCGACAGTGCTCCTCGAAAAGAACATCGACTTCCCTCCAGTGATTACCATTTCGGTTGCCGAAGAATCTCGGTAATACTTAACCGTCTCGGGGCCCGTAAGCAATCCACGTCTCTAGGTCCCTTTATCCTTTTCCAACTTCCTAAAATATATTTTTTCTACCCCAAAGCAATTTCATTCGCAGTCACGCTGTTTTTTCTTTTCTTTTTTTTACTGCGTTACGAAGGTGTTCCATCACCCTAACTAATAACAAAAACTAATGACAAAATTAATAACAAAACTGAAACAAATGAAAGGAAAATATGCTTAATTGTTTACTAAATCGTTTTGTAAATTACAGTATAGTTATATGTTAAGTCTTCTTTGTTCGTTATGTACAAAATCGTTGCATTTAATCTGAGACATTGATGACGAAGATAGTTTTGAACAGCTTTAATTTCAAAAAGTGACGTTTCCCTGTGGCGGTGGTTATCTTCAGACGTCTATATATTCGCATTACATTCGGGAAAGTTGATTGTGTCATATTATTAACCATCAGTTCATATGGTTACTCGTCGAGTGCAACTTTATCTTTTCCGGCATCCTCTAATTGTAAGACGAAGTACTTGAACTGTACCGTCTCGTCTATATACTCAGGATCAATGTCCTCGGAATAACGTTCCCTATGTACAAGCCTCCCTAATTTCATCATCGCAAACCGCCGAGAAATCTATCAGAAGTGCAAACAGAGACTTAATTTCCCCAGGAAGCTTCTAGTGCCGCGACAATTCTGTACAGAGGAAGTAAGTTCCACTTTTTAACTTCTCTGTGCCTCTATTCACAGCGTCTTCTGCAGATCCGCCATCATGCTGCCTCTTCCTTCTTTGCACACAATCATTTTCATCACTGTATTGGGTATCAGTTTTTTCATTTATCTTCATCTCGCAATTGCCAAACAATTCTCTCTGTGAAAGTAAAAAATCTAAAAGCGATTTTAAAAGATCGACTGGTGTTCCAAGTTGAATGTTTTTTTAGAGGTATACTGACACCATTGATTTGATCTAGTATGGCAGCCCAGAATACTGCCATTATGGCATTTTCTATTCTTTCCAAGTCCTTTAAGAGACATCTGGCCTCTTGAATCACTTGTGATGTTTCATCATCAGCAATAGACTGGAAAGCCTCCTGGAAAGAGTTGAAACACTACTCGCCTCGCCCCTCGGACACCGCTACTCTTTGTAGAACTAATGGCCAGTATTGCTTACGTCCATCTCCTTTTCCGAGATCTTTCAGTATAATTACCCAGCGAGGAGTTGACTCCCTGTAAAAATCCGAAGAATGAGATTGATCCAACGCAGCTCTTCGCAGCACACACTCCAATGCATATATCGCGCAGTATACGAAGTGATTCATTTTCATAATATGCGCCTGTACACAATTGTAAGAACCAGAGATATCTGATGCAGTATCGTAAGACTGGTATCTCAAATTTTTTACATTGGTGCTTTATTGGTTTAAAAAATTTAGAATTGTGGTGGCTGTTTCTTCCCCGTTGTGGCTTTCTATAGGAATAAATGCAAGAAAACTTTTTGCTACTTCTTCATTTGACGTGACGTATCTCAACATTACGGTCAACTGATCAGCATGAGATACGTCGGTGTCGAATCGATGCTTATTGTGAAACATTTGGCTTCGACAGTTTCATTAACAATGGATTTTAAAACCTTATTCCCCAATATGTTAATAAGTTCCTCGCAAATTTTTGAAGACAAATAAGATTGTTTTCCCTTGCCTACATTGCCGTATTTAACTATATGCGAACTAAGGAACAGCTCTTATTCTGCGATTAGCTCTAAAATCCCCAATTAGCTGGTATTGTGTTAAGAAGCGGAATCTCTTTATCACCACGAAATGCTAATGATAAATCACTGAGACCACTGTCAGTAAAACTTTCATCAAATACTCTCTTTGTTTGTTGGATCAAATTTCTAGTGAATACGTCGCCTTCTAGTCAGCGTATGTACACACACTCGCTTGTCAGTGCGTTACATTATTCTCATGCGACTGAATTTGATGCGACGCATTTTTCTAATCAGAAAATCCAGTTTGAAACTGTGACTGACTTTGAGCTTCATCAAAAAGAATACATGGGAAATAGTACACATTCCAGTAGACATCTACATCTGCTTCTATATGGATACTCTGCAAATCACACTCTTACGTGCCTGGCAGAGGATTCATCAAATCACTTTCACAATAAATCTCTATTATTCCATTCTCGAATTGCACGCGGAAGAATCGAACACCTGTATCTTTCCGTGCGTGCCCGGATTTACCATACTTGATTATGATGACTGTCTTTCCCTATGTAGGTCGCACTCGGTGGAGAAAGATGGTGGTTGAAATTTGGTGAAAAGATCCTGCCGCAACGAGAAACGCCTTGTTTTAATGACGGCCATCCCAGATCCTGTATCATTTCAGTGACACTCTCTCCCCTATTTCTCGATAGTATAAAACATGGTACTCTTCTTTGAACTTTGTCGATGTACTCTGTGAATCCTATCTGCCAAGGATCCCAGTCCGCGCAGCAGTACTCCAAAAGAGCGCAGTTGTAGGCAGTCTCATTAGTAGATCTGTTGCATCTTCTACGTGTTCTGCCAATAAAACGCAGTCTTCCCCACAACATTTTCTATGTTCGTAATTGTAATTACTAGGTATCTAGTTGAATTTACGGCCTTCAGATTTGATCGATTTATCGTGTGACCCAATTTTACTTTTAGCTGTCATGGGGATGACCCCACATTTCTCATTGTATAGGGTCAACGGCCAATTTACGCACAATACAAATGTGTTTTCTAATTCGTTTTGCAGTTTGTTTTGATGTTCTGTTAAGTTGACTACACGATAACACTACCTTGTGGCACACCAGAAATCTCTTCTGTATAATTCAGTGACTTTCCGTGAATTACTACGAACCGTTACCTGTGACAGGACGTCACAAACCTAGTCGCATGACTGAGGCAATATGCCATAAGCACCCAATACATGACCCACTATCGTTTAATTTCACCACCACTTACACGTGGCGAAAGTTTCAAAAAAAAAGTTATCGGCTTGAAGCAGAAACCGACATTAGTTATAATATCTAGTACATCAAAAATCTTGTATTTCGTTGGTAATATCTTGCCACAAGGCATGTCTGCTTCAAGACGGACAACGTTGTTATGTAGTAACTGGACCTCGGCCTCCTCACCCTCTGGAGTGGCTGATGCCGGCCAGTCTGTTCAGAACATTCGCAAGGAATCTCCTCTGACTCCAGGGCCACCGTGTGGTTGGCAGGCGTACTTGCAGACGTGTAAGGTGGATTTTCCGTTATTCAGTGACTAAACCCAAGTTGGAACAGGTTTTGTGTCTTCTATCACTGTCATGCTTCTTTTATTGCTCTTGCCCTTTTTAAAGATTTTCCGAAGAACTTTGGTGTTTTTTATTTACGTGAGTATTGGAACAAGACCATTACTGCCCCAAAGTACCGTTATCCAAGATGGCGGCGATGACATCATCCAAGATGGCGGCGATGACAGCATCCAAGATGGCGGCGATGACGTCATCCCAGATGGCGGCGAGGACGTCATTCAACATGGCGGATTTTGGCGGGCATTTTGAATTTTGGTGGGAAAGTGCCACACCCCCCTCGCCCAGAATAATGGCAGGAAGTTCAAATTCCAACAGGATAATGCGTCACACCAAGAGAAACGGCGGGAAAGATGCACTTGTCTCTATTATTTAACCAATTTCAAGCAGATGTGTTCTCTACTGGGTCTGGACTCCAACTTAGTTCGTATCGCCAGAGCGCACTCTCCTCACATCAGATCATGATGCAAGTACCGTTATTCAAGACAGCTGAACCTGCTGTATCCACGACGAGCTCCAGAGCTCAAGTGGCTTAGTCCATATCATGACCAGCAGAGGCCACTACCAAGACGTCACGTGATGACGCAAGATCGTCTGCTCTCTCTCACGCACGCGCGTTATAACTGGACAGGCGCCACACCGGCGGCCCGCGGACGTCCAACCGCTTACGTCACACACTCTCAGCTGCCACCTCCATATACGCGCCGGACATAGACTTCTGTAAATATCCTAACACTCAATCATATTCAATAACTCAATTTACAATTACAATATTCAATGATCAAATTAGAAGTTCCACATTTTCCCACTATGAGCACGGCGTTCAGTCATGACTGAGGAACCCCCCGAGCCCTAGAATGCTGCACCAATAGTCACATGACCCTACGTAAGACAACTGTGGAAAAGAATGGATACTTGTAGTAACCTCAGCCACCCAACTGCCACCTACTCCTAGAAACCGGTGCAAACTTCGAATTCTGGCAGTAAAGAAAGGTCACTTGTACTTTTGCTACCAACAGAAGAAAATTGTTGCAAACGAAGCTCACCACCACCACTAACCTAAGTCACCAGGCCGCCACCTCTTCTAGGGGAAGGACTCAGCCCACACTAGGCTGATGGAGAGAGGAAGGAGTGTATTTTATTTACTTGGGAGCAATTTATTTAGGGATGGATTATATCTATCACAGAACACAGGCTCTGACATGCCCCACATCATACAGACCTGCAAACTGCTCCTACATAACACACTCTTGCTAATTGTAAACGGTCAAAAATAACACATTGCACAGCCTACAGACATGTGAACCACTGATAAACAATGCAGAGCATGTACGTCCAGATAGCCAAACAACTCCTAAATTGACAAAACAGTAATCCATACAAAGGACTCAGCTTGCTAATTGTCAACTGTCGAAATCATACACTAGGCTTTATTTAAACAATTAGAGGTAGCACCACCACCAAGTGTATTCGCCACTGAGTCCATGGCCCAACTGACTTAGTTCATGTCGATGCCACTAGAGGATACTGTAGTGACGTAAGTACCATAGTCTAAGATGGCGCCACCTAGTGGGTTCCCCACGAGCTCCAGACCCCAACTGGCTTAGTACATTTCCTCGCCATCAGAGGATGCCACAGTGACATCAACTGGTGACGCAAGTACGGTTATCCATGATGGCGGCAGTGTGTTCTCCATGAGGTTTAATAGTACCACCAGCAGAGGATACTGTCATCCGTTTCCTGACGTAAACCAAGCTGGTGAGGGAAAACGACTCAGCCTGCTCTGTGCTGCTGGGGAGAGCAACGAATGACTACACTCTGTTTATTTTCGAACAACTTATTTAGGAATCGATTATATTTATCACACTATCACAAAACACGCACCCAGATGTGAAAACGACGAGTCTGTAGATGTCTCTAGAAATGAGAGCAAGAAAGCGGAAACTGTAACGTGTTTGTGCCGCGGGGAGACGTCCCTCTCCTTGCACATCAGTTCTGAGAGTGACTTCGGTTCGCTGAAGTAAAGGGGATGATTTGGTATAGTGAGGGATATGAATTGCATGTTTACTAGACCGAGACGCTACTAGGTGATATATTCCCTGGTTGAAGATCGGTATGACGTTCCAATATTCCTGCGAGTCTGGTATTTATTTGATACCCTGTAGACAACATTGCGATGTCGTTGTCGGTGCAAATGGTGATCAGTGTAAAATAGTTTATTACCGTTGAGTGTAGCGTCTGTAGAAAGAAAGAACAGGAAGACAGTGCTTCCCAAGGACTGGGGGATCGTCGTTACATAAAGGCAGTGTGAGTGTGGGCATACGAAAATTTTATCGCGTGCTGTACAGATATAAAAGATAACTGCGCTGTTTGTGTAGAATGTTCACATATTGTATTTTAAAGTTAGTGTGACTTACACTATGTGAACTGGGGATATAATCCATTGTGAAGTTACTATTGTTTATGTTATGGGATGACTAGGAAGGATGAGTGTGTGTCCTATCGTGAGTGACGTATAGATTGAGTACATGGATAACGGCGAGCGATTTTTTACGTGGAAAATTATATACGCAATAGACACTGAGCTGCAGTCGTCAAGCGGAGACATTAACTGACATTGTCTGGTGCCAGAATGTAGCAGCAATGGTAATATTTAAATCTAGTTACACTGGTAATTGTCTTCCTCTCTTCCAACATTCTTGTTAATCTGGTATGTATTGGATAATGTGTAGGTAATTTTGCGTCTTTAACTGTCAGTGCACTTTAGCGATCGGTGCAAAATAAGAACAGAAAGACTTGGAAAGAAAAAGTGGATCGTGCTTCGATACCGGCTGTATCACTAATTCAGGGGGTAAATTCGACAAGAGTGGATCAGAATGCTCGATTGATTGTGGTGGGATATAGGAGGGAACATTTGCGCATCTTGAGAGCTGGAGGGGTGCATCGTTAGGAGCGTTGGGAAGAGTGGATTCGATGTTATTTTCGTAAATAGGTTCTGTTATGGGCAGAATTTCCGTGCACACAACCTGAGACATTTAGAAAGCGAGCGTTAACTACACTACTGGCCATTAGGGAAGAAGATGCTGTGATATGCAAATGATTAGCTTTTCAAAGCGTTCACACAAGGTTGGCGCTGGTGGCGACACCCACAGCGTGCTGACATGAGGAAAGTTTCCAACCGATTTTTCATACACAAACAGCAGTTGATCAGCATTGCCAGGTGAAACATTGTTGTGATGCCTCGTGTAAGGAGGAGAAATGCGTACGATCCCGTTTCGAACTTTGATAAGTCGGATTGTAGCCTATCAGGATTGCGGTTTATCGTATCGCGACATTGCTGCTCGCGTACGTCAAGATCCAATGACTGCTAGCAGAGTATGGAATCGGTGGGTTCAGGAGGGTAATACGGAACGCCGTGTTGGATCCCAACGGCGTCGTATCACTAGCAGTCGAGATGACAGGCATCTTATCCGCATGGCTGTAACGGATCGTGCAGTCACGTCTCGATCCCTGAGTCAACAGATAGGGACGTTGGCAAGACAACAACCATCTGCACGAACAGTTCGACGACGTTTGCAGCAGCATGGACTATCAGCTCGGAGATCATGGCTGCGGTTACCTTTGACGCTGCATCACAGACAGGAGCGCCTGCGATGGTGTACTCAACGACGAACCTGGGTGCACGAATGGCAAAACGTCATTTCTTCGGATGAATCCAGGTTCTGTTTACAGCATCACGATGGTCGCATCCGTGTTTGGCGCCATCACGGTGAACACTTATTGGAAGCGTGTATTCGTCATCACCATACTGGCGTATCACCCGGCGTGATGGTATGGGGTGCCATTGGTTACACATCTCGGTCACCTCTTGTTCGCACTGACGGCACTTTGAACAGTGGAGGTTACGTTTCAGATGTATGACCCGTGGCTCTATCGTTCATTCGATACCTGGGAAACCCTTCATTTCAGCAGGATAATGCACGACCGCGTGTTGCAGGTCCTGTACGGGCCTTTCTGGATACAGAAAATGTTCGACTGCTGCCCTGGCCAGCACGTTCTCCAGACCTCTCACCAATTGAGAACGTCTGGTCAATGGTGGCCGAGCAACTGGCTCGTCACAATACGACAGTCACTGCTCTTGATGAGCTGTGGTATCGTTTTGAAGCAGCATGGGCAGCTGTACCTGTACACACCATCCAAGCTCTGTTTGACCCAATGCCCAGGCGTATCAAGGCCGTTATTATGGCCAAAGGTGGTTGTTCTGGGTACTGATTTCTCAGGAGCTATGCACCCAATTTGAGTAAAAATGTAATCACATGTCAGTTCTAGTATAATATATTTGTCCAATGAATACCAGCTTTTCATCTGCATTTCTTCTTCGTGTACCAATTTTAATGGCCAGTAGTGTATTTCTTGGACATTATACAATATCCGAGAGGTTGACTTGTGTGTTATTTTTTTTTACAGTGCCGTATGACGTAAGAATAAGGTTGAGAATGTTTTAGATGGTGAGTCGTCACACAGACATTTCGCGGTGAGGCGAGAGCCATGCTGGGTAGTTAAGTATGGTTAAACGTGTGTGTGTGTCAACACGCCGTGCCTTCAGTGGCAGAGACAACTGGCACGTGGAGATAACTGGCATATGAGACTGGCGTGAGCACTGCTTGGAATGCAACTTCCACCGGTGTTCGGCGACGCCCGAGCTGTGGCTGCCTCACCTCGTGAGGGTTGGAGCGCGCGCGGACCAACTTTTCTCGCGACATCGAATGCGTCTAGGTGAACACGTATTTGGATAGGAATTTCACAGGCGTAATGTACGAATGCGGCTGTCGCCACCCCATGTTTGCGGAATCCGAGCAGGGACCTGTACGCGGTTTGACAGCTGACTTCGCGGGGGACAGGATGTGGTGGAGGGTGCTTGTGGGCGTCTGTTGCGTTATTTTGCGAGTGGCCCTGTAGTCTGTTCTACGCGTTATTTGGACAGTTTGCGAGTACAGAGCGTGTTTGTAGTTATGTGTACTGCATTATTTAAGACCAGTTTGCTATTGTGTACTGAAATTAGGAGTTGTTTCGGCGTCTGTGGGCTGTGCAACATGATTCCAGGCACATCTGGGCGGGTGTTTTGTGGTAGTGTAATAATATAATACAGGCCTAAATAAGTTGTTCGAAAATAGAGTGTAGTCATTCGTTGCTCTCCCCAGCAGCACAGAGCAGGCTGAGTCGTTTTCCCTCACCAGCTTGCTTTACGTCAGGAAACGGTTGACAGCGTCCTCTGCTGGTGGTACTATTAAACCTCATTGAGAACGCACTGTTTGCCGCCATCATGGGTAACTGTACTTGTGTCATCAGTCGGTGTCACTGTGGCATCCTCTGATGGCGAGGAAATGTACTAAGCTAGCTGGGGTCTGGAGCTCGTAGTGAACCCATTAGGTGGCGCCATCTTAGATTACGGTACTTGTGTCACTACAGCATCCTCTAGTGGCATCGATATTAACTAAGTCAGTTGGTCTATGGACTCAGTGGCGAATACACTTGGTGGTGGTGCTGCCTTTAATTGTTTAAATAAAGCCTGGTGTATGATTTCGACAGTTGACGATTAGAAAACAGAGTCTTTTATATGGATTATTATTTTGACAATTTAGGAGTTGTTTGGCTATGGACGTAAATGCTCTATATTGTTTATTAGTGGTTCACATGTCTGTAGGCTGTGCAATGTGCTATTTTTGACCATTTGCAATTAGCAAGAGTGTGTGTAGAGTCTTATAAATGAGTCATGTAAGAGTGGTTTGTAAGTCTGTATGCTGTGGGGCATGTCAGTGCGTGTTTTCTGTGATACATATATGCCATCCCTAAATAAAATGCTCCCAAGTAAATAACGTACATTCCTTCCTCTCTCCATCAGCCTAGTGCGGGCTGAGTCCTTTTACCAGCAGCTCCTAGGAAGAATTTGTGTCCTGGCAGCTTAGGTTAGTGGGGGTGGTTAGCTTGCTTTGCAGCAATTTTGTTAGGTTGGTAGCGAAAGCGCAAGTGACCTTTCTTTAGTGCCAGAATTCAAACTTGGCACCGGTTCCTAGAAGGGGAGGTGGCGGTTGGGTGGTTGAGGTTAGTTCAAATGGTTCAAATGGTTCTGAGCACTATGGGACTTAACATCTATGGTCATCAGTCCCCTAGAACTTAGAACTACTTAAACCTAACTAACCTAAGGACATCACACAACACCCAGCCATCACGAGGCAGAGAAAATCCCTGACCCCGCCGGGAATCGAACCCGGGAACCCGGGCGTGGGAAGCGAGAACGCTACCGCACGACCACGAGATGCGGGATGAGGTTAGTACAAGTGTCCTTTAGTTGCCATAATTTTCTTACGTAGGGTCATGTGACTATTGGTGCAGCATTCTAGGGCGGGCGGGGGGGGGGTGCTAGGTCATGACTGAACACCGCGCTGATAGTGGGAAAATGTGGAACTTCTAATTTGATCATTGAATATTGAAATTGTAAATTGAATTATTGAATATGATTAAAATTGTAATGGAATTATTTAGTTAGGTAATTGATAGGTTAGTTGCGCGATGTGAGTGTTAGCATATTTACAGAAGACTATGTCCGGCGCGTGTATGGAGTTGGCAGCCGAGAGTGTGTGACGTAAGCAGTCGGACGCCCGCGGGCCGGTGGTGCGGTGCGTGTGCGGTTATAATGTGCGTGTGAGAGAGAGAGCAGACGATCTTGTGTCATCAAGCGACTTCACGGTAGCGTCCTCTGATGGTCACAATATGAACTAAGCCACTTGAGCTCTGGAGCTTGTGGTGGATACATCGGGTGCAGCCATCTTGAGTAACGGTTCTTGAGTCTCGATCTGATGTCAGGAGAGCGCCCTCTCCTGACGAGAATATGAACTAAGTCAGTTGGAGTACGTAGCTCATGGTGAACACACTTGCATGATATTGGTTAAATAATAATCAAGACAAGTCCATTTTTCCAGCCATTATCGTAGGTGTGGTTTATTAACATGTTGCATGATATTGGTTAAATAATAATCAAGTCAAGTCCCTTTTTCCCGCCATTATCGTAAGTGTGTCTCATTATCATGTAGGAATTTGAACTTGGCGCGATTTTTATTGGGGAGGGGTTTAGGTTAGTGGATGTAGGCCAAGTGTACAATCTTACACCATGTGGTGGATACACTGGGTGCAGCCATCTTGATCGACATCACGGTCGCCATCTTGGATGATGTCACAGTGGTGTTCTCTGGTGGTGATGATATCAACTAAGACAGTTGGGAGCCGGCTGGGGTGGCCAAGCAGTTCTAGGCGCTTCAGTCTGGAACCGCACGATCGCTACCGTCGCAGGTTCGAATCCTGCCTCAGGCATGGATGTGTGTGATGTCCTTAGGTTAGTTAGGTTTAAGTAGTTCTAAGTTCTAGGGGACTGATGACCTCAGCCGTTAAGTCCCATAGTGCTCAGACCCATTTGAACCATTTTGTAGCCAGTTCGGCTCTAGAGCTCATGTAGAATACACATGCTTGAAACTGGTTAAATAATAAAGACAAGTACATTTTTCCCGCCATTTTCTTGGTGTGATGCATTATGCTGTTGGAATTTGAACTTTCCGCCATTTTTCTGGGTTAGGGGGGCGTGGCACTTACCCTCCAAAATTCAAACTTCCTGCGAAAATCCACCATCTCGGATGACTTCATCGCCCCCATCTTGGAAGATGTCATCGCCACCATCTTGGATAATGGTACTTTGGGGCAGAAACGGTGTTGTTCCAATACTTACATGTACCTCCGGTGTACTGTCCCTGAAAGAAAACGTAAGTAATCTCATGATCAAACTCAGGATCTGAAATTTGTAAATATCTTCAGACAAGTAAGCACTCACGTATTTATTTAAATAAAACTAACTGAACCCAAACACTTAATTATCCTATACATTTTAGCGCTACATCATTTATTATTTTTCTGCCATGCTATTAGGCGATTGAAGAGAAAATGAAAAACGGCAGAAGATGAAATAGTGACAGTTTCTGCATTATCTACACAAGAAAGACTTCGGCACTTGACACTCGTCATAGAATAACTCACTGATGGAAAAAAATCACAACACCAAGAAGGTGTTGTGCGACATAAATGAAAGTTGGTAGGCGCGTTGTTACATCAGATAGATGGTGTCGATTCAAATTTTGTAGCAGTCGCATAAGAGTGGCGCTAGTGGCGCCACCATGAGGATGCAGATCAGGTTAGCTTTAAATACGTGCTGTAATGGTCGTGAGCGTTAGTTGCTTTTGAGACTGTACGTGGTGAGTTCATGTTACTTTAAGGCGACAAAGACGTCATTGTCAGCACATTAGCAATTTGAACGAGGTCACGTAATAGGGCTTCAAGGAGCTGGATGTTCCTTCTGCGATACTGCAGAGTGACTTGGTAGTCACTTTTTATTTTATGCTTAATCTAACATAATGCAACGCGTTTCGAACATGTTCTGTTCATCTTCACGCCTTTATACATACATACATACATACATAGAGAAATGTTCCTTAAAAATAAACAGTCTTAAACTAGAATGAGATTTTCACTCTGCAGCGGAGTGTGCGCTGATATGAAACTTCCTGGCAGATTAAAACTGGTAGAGCACTTGCCCGCGAAAGGCAAAGGTCCCGAGTTCGAGTCTCGGTCCGGCACACAGTTTTAATCTGCCAGGAAGTTTCAGTCTTAAACTAGATTAATCTAGAACATTTTGTCCATTGTTTTTTTCTGTAGCTGCTGGTGTGGCATTTGGGGGGAAGGAGAGGGGCAGTGTATGGCTAGAAATCGAAATCAGTGATGTCTTCTTACACCATTGCACATGTCAATCAACAGTTCCGCCATTACACCAGTGGTGCAACTGAAGCAGCAAGATGATGAAATTGTAAGTGATCAACTATCATATAAAAGCCTTTCACCCTGTTTTCGTAACACATATCTGATGCAAATCTATCTGCATCCTATACAGGCTGTGATATACATAGACAACCACAAAGATGAAAACCAGCAGAAGACATCACTGATTTCGATTCCTAGCCATACACTGCCCCCCTCCTTCCCCCCAAATGCCACACCTGCAGCTACAGTGAAAAACTATGGCCAAAGTGTTCTAGATTAATCAAGTTTAAGACTGTTTATTTTTAAGTTACACTTCTCTGTGTATGTATAAACCCCTGAAGATGAACAGAACATGTTCGAAACGCGTTGCATTATGTTAAATTAAGCAAAAAATAAAAAGTGACTTGCAGCAGAAGCTTGAAATAAATAATTATCCCACACAGCCATTCTGGCTGACAATAATTAAGATACTAGATTCTGTGAAAGATTTGTATTTCCAGTTGTTTCTCACATTCGTTTCCGTAAATTTTCATTGTCTCGTTTAGTTCGTCCTTTTGGAAGCACACTAGATTTAATATTTTGCCGCCCTCGGCAGTGGCACGGTTGGCCCCCCTAAAGCCGGCTCCGGGTGCGCACCCGTCGTTTGTCTGTACACACGGACACACGGACCAGTCAGTGCAATAGGAAATTCCCATCTGAGCTGCAATTATTGATTTCGAAACACAAGTCAAGCAAGTTGCTGAGTGAGAGCATTTTGAAGCCTTTTTGCCAGTTCGACGTGTGCAGGCTGGCTATTTGACACTCGCGAGTGTCGGTTACGAGAAATCGTGAGCACCTGCTGTCTGCTGTGGCTGGGTGCTTGCCACTCTGTCTGTTTGTAAACGAGGTATGTGTGTATCTAAGGACATTTAGAAACATATCATTTCAGAAAAGTCGTCCTGGCACTTGAATTTACATCACACAGTAGCAAATGTCTCTTTTTCGGAAAATCTTTCCGTGCTAGTGACTCTTAGCATTTCATATCCTATCAACTTCAGCCGGTATCAGTTAGTTGAACATCAGAATTCGTCTGTTGTGTCTGATTCCCTAATCTAATATATGCCCGCATCTCGTAGTCGTGCGGTAGCGTTCTCGCTTCCCGCACCCGGGTTCCCGGGTTCGATTCCCGGCGGGGTCAGGGATTTTCTCTGCCTCGTGATGGCTGGGTGTTGTGTGCTGTCCTTAGGTTAGTTAGGTTTAAGTAGTTCTAAGTTCTAGGGGACTGATGACCATAGATGTTAAGCCCCATAGTGCTCAGAGCCATTTTTGAACCCTAATCTAATATAATCAGCACTGTGTGATTTCATTCAGCTACATTTCATTACTCTTGTTTATTTTTCTTTATATTCATCTTATAACCTCTTTTCAAAATAATATCTTCTCCGTTCGATTTTTCTTCCAACTCCTTTCTCGTTTCTAACATAATTACAATGTCGTCAGCAAATCTTAACGTTTTTGTTTCTTTTTCTCGAATTGTAATTCCCATTCCGAATTTGTCCTCGGTTTCCTCCACAGCTTGCTCAGAAATAGCTTCTATAACGAGGAGAACGCGGCAAGTGACGCCGCTCGACTTCCCAGGAACTTCGCTCAGTGGGAGAGGGGTCGAAATTAGAGAACACGTGTCTCGGTTTACTGAGGAGGTACGCTACGTGCCTTTTACCGTGCTCTGACCTTCGCAGCAGTGGTGCCCCCGTGGTTAGCACCGTGGCTTCTTAATTTTGCGCCCCGTGTTCGAAACCCGATTACACTTCTTTTTTTTTAACAATTGTATTGACCAACTACGATCACGTTAACAACTTCAGTTCCTCTTCTTCCTTTGTTGTTGTTTCCTATTTTTCCAGTATTCTCTCATTTTCTCCCCATGAAGTCTCTTCATTTTTAAAACGTTTTTCTGCTATTTCTGATTCTTTGATGTTGTTTCTTTCTAGATCTTTCCTTACTTCTGTAATCCATGCTATTGTCGATTTCTTCTTCCAGAAATATTGGAGGTATTGTAAGTCTATTTCCATCCATTCGGTAGAGGTGTCCGAAAAAGGTTAATCTTCGTTTGGCCACTACTTCACATATTTTCTTTATATTTTTGTAGATCTCCTCATTACTTCTTATTTTCCAACCATCTGCAGTTTTTATTGCACCCATTAGTTTTCCAATAATCCTTCTTTCCAGTACCTTTAGTTTGTCCATCTTATAGTTTATCTTTAGGCATTCAGATCCATATAAATATTCTGGTCGTACCACTGTAGTGTAGTGTTTTAGTTTCGTTTTTCTAGATATACATTTGTTGTTGTCAATATTTTTGGTCAAACCATATGCTCTTTGCACTTTGTGGATTCTTACATCTACTGCAGATTTTTCTAGTCCATTCTGTTGTATAGTTTCTCCAAGATATTTAAATTTATTTACTCGCTCTATTTTACCTATTTCTGTTTCTATGATTCTTGGCGTTTTTTTTATATTTGTCCTCAATTTTGTTTTTTCAGCTGAAATTTTGAGACCGGTTCTGTTTGCTATTTTTTCCAGGAGGTTTATCTGAATAACTGATTTTGTCAGGTTTTACTGTTTTTATTTATTTTATTTTTATTGTTTTCATTTATCTGCCCATGTTCGTAGAAGGTTTCTACAGGAATGTTTCTTACCAGATTAGTGGATACAAGGACGTTATTTTAATTGTAAAGGTACAACTGGATTTCAGAATAAGAGCCGCGCATTTATTATACGTGTACGTATGGCGCCAGTGGCCTCGTCGCAGTGGCAACGCCAGTCCCCGTCAGACCACCCGAGTTAAGCGCTCTCGGGTTCGGCTAGCACTTGCACGGGTCACCGTCCGGGTGTGCCGATTGCTGTCGGCAAGCGCGGCGCACTCAGCCCTTGTGAGGCCAACTGAGGAGCTACTCGACTGAGCAGTAGCAACACTGGTCACGAAAACTGACCACACGCTCCTCCGTATCCGCAACCGGTGATGCCTCAGGGCTGAAGATGACACGGCGCCCGGTCGGTACCGTTGGCTACTCGAGACCTGTTCAGGCGGTGTTTGTTTGTTTGTTTGTATGGTATGTTACAACTGAATTGAATTGAATGAAATTTTATTGTCGTTTAGATCTTACAGCAATGACAAAGTCAAGTTACATATATACAAGTTATACAGTATATGTACATGGGTTGAAGATCAATATGTCACTATTGGTTTTCCATAGAATACAATATTTAAAATCAAATAATATGAAAACATTGCATCATAAATTACTGATTTAAAGAATTTATGCTGTACTCTCCAAACTGGTACCACTATGATATTTTACAGCCATAAAACTCCTGAATTGAGTAGTAAGGATTTGCAGCTAACCAACTGAGTAATTTCTCTTTATATAAATCAAATGGAGCTTCCACCTATTCTAGTGGAAGTTTGTTAAACATCTTCATACCCACCACTTCGTAGCTGTTCAGTGACTTGGATAATCTGTAGTAAGGTATGTCAAGATGGCTATTATATCTGGTTCCATGAGACTTTACATCTCTTCTACGCTGGTATTCTCATAAGTTGCTCTTTATATGCAGTAGGGCAGTCTAAATATACTTGTTTATAACAGTTAATATTTTTAAGTTGATAAAGAGTGATTTGTAGTGGGCCTGTTTTTCACTGTCTGTGATAATTCGAACTACTTTCTTCTGAAGTACCAAAATGTCCTGAACCTGTGAGCTATTGCCTCATATTAAAAGCCCACAAGATATAATGCTTTCAAGAAAAGCAAAGTAGGCCGATCTTACATAGGCCGCAGGTACATGGTTTTTTAAATTCCTTAATAAATACACCACTCTAGACAGCTGTACTAATGTATTTAATATGTGGCTCCCAAGTCAATTTACTATCTATACCTAAGAACTTAACCCTATCCATGAAGTCTGCTACTGGAAGATCTCTTAAACTAAATACAATCTTTTGAGTTTTACTCTCATTAAGCAGGAACCCATTAGCTCGAAACCAGACTGATGCTTGTGATATTGTGTCATTTGCCACAGTTTGGAGCATATCTATGCCTGAGCTGATATTAAAAAAAGTGGTATCATCTGCATAGACAATGGAGTGAGTGTTTATGTAAGATGCTAGATCGTTTGTCATTAGTATAAATAGCAGAGGTCCTAATACTGAGCCTTGTGGCACACCACACTTCAGCTAGCTGTGATCTCTGTTTACCAATACAAACAATTTGTTTACGGTTGCTGAGGAAAGATTCGAAAATGTTGTCAACTTCACTGTTTGTGATTCCATAATAAACTAGCTTGTTGAGGAGTGAAATATGCTCCACACAATCGAAGACTGTGTTAAGCATACAAAAGGTAGCCTGAGCAAAATTTTTTCCTTCATAAGCATTAAGCACTTTTTTAATCAGGGAGTCAATGGCATGGACTGTGGATTTGCCCTTCCTAAAGCCAAATTGTACCACAGTAATAATCTTATTACATGTCAAATAATCACACAATTGGGAGTTGATGATGGATTCCAAAACTTTAGATTAAATAGGTGTCAGAGATATTGGGCGATAGCTAGGTGGGCAATTTTTGTCTCCTTTCTTGTAAATGGGCACTACCCTGTATAATTTTAATACACCTGGGAATACTCCTTCAATTAGACATCTGTTTATACATTTAGTAAGAGGATATACTGTGTGCCCAATTATCTTTTTTAACATATTGCAAGAAATACCATATATAACCTCACTATCAAGGGCCTAAAATTATTTACAATAGTTACAATTTACATCTGGTGTGACGTCTGTTAAAAGGAATTTATCTTTCAGGGTGTAGTCTACATTATGGCATTTAATGAGATCAGCTACAGTTTCTTGCGGCCTCCCAATGCTTTCCCTAGTTTGGTTAACAGATTTTATACAGTAGTTATTAAATTCATCTGCTGAAATTGCTACCTCAGCTTTCTGCTTGCTTTTGGCCACTTAATTTATTATAGTCCATGCTTTTTTGCATTTATTTTTTGGTGACTCAATGCTGACTAGGTTATGTTGTTTTTTGGCCTCATTTAAAGCATACTTACATTCCTTTCGTGCTCTTGAGTACCTTTGTTTAGCCATATCAGTTTTCTGAAGTCCGTAAGAATCTCTATACAACAAAAATCTCCTTTTCATATTGGCTAGTTGTGTGGTATACCATGGATTCTTATCCCTATGTCTATTACTGTTACTTTTAGGATTAACTTTGCATTTGTGTTGAGGACAGTTGGTCTTGAATATATTTAAGAAAGAATCATAAGATCTATCGAACAATGTATTGGCAGAGCCCAGGGTATTATTGTTAAACACATGTGACCAGTCATAATTACCGAGTGAGACCATGAAATTAGACAAATTTTCTTGCGTTATTGGTCTTTTGATGATTATTTTAGGCTCTTTAAACTCTTTATAGTCCATATTAGGCCTCTCTGCAGCTATTTTTACCCAAACTGAGTCATGGTTTGGGAAACCGAAGACAGCTACATCCGAAGACAGTAACTCTCTATTGACATTTGTACGTTTGCAGTTCCTAAAAATGAAGTTAAATTGTCGTAATAGGTTTTTAAATTCATTTACGGTGTGCACGTCTTTGTTTACATCAAATTGGGCATTGATGTGACCACCAATCACTATACTATATTTCTTCCACTGAGGACTAAGAAAGAAATTTAGTAGAGTCTCAAGTTTTTCTAAAAATATTAGTGGACTTTCGTCTGGTGATCTATAAAGAGATACAACAGCAATTTTTAGATGATCCAGATTAACACCTGTGGCTTCAAAATGTATCTCACTGCACAGAAATCCTAGATCTACTTTATTACTACAATTTATTAATTCTTTCTTAACGTAAATTCATACACCTCCATGAATATGCTGGTCTCTGCTAAAGCTGTTTGCTAAGTGGAAATCATCTAGTACATGAAAAGATATTTCATTTCCTTTACACCAGTGCTCACTTAAGCATAGTGCATCAAATAAGTTCTCATTTGCAAATTCGTTTAAAATTGCGTGTTTGCCACTTATACTTTCAATATTGAGATAACCTATCTTGAGAGACAAAGTTGGTCAGTAATTTTTTTATGGGGGCAGTCGTCATTACTGCTATATTTCTCTTTAATGTTACCGACATTTATTATATTAATCTTTTATCTCGTCGTCCAGTGTGAATCTGGGCAAACCTGTTAGTCTCGGCCCTTCTTTGCTACCTCTAAAAAAGGGTTTTCCCTAAATATAAGTGATATTAACTCAGAGCTATCGATTTTTGCTATGTCTAACTCATTGGCTACTTTCATGATTTCATTACATACTTCTTTCCAAGTTGATTCAGATGGAGACCATGAGCAGTGTGGAGTCATGTACCTGAGTTAGTTATGTTTACAAAACAGACATTTTTAAAGTATTTACAAATTTTATTCATTTCTTCATTTACTCTTCTCACTTCAACATTCACACAAGACCAGGATGAAAGATCATGCCGAAATGGTGTTGAAAAGATGAGGATTTTCGTATTTTGTAGTTCCTGCAGTTTCTTCTTAAATGATAAGAAGAAGTCTTTTCCTTCATTTCTCGCTACGTCATTTGATGAAGAACCTGCTACGACATCTTTAAATTTTGCACTAGGTTTTACTGTGGCTGAGATATGGTTGCTTGAATTGTTCTCATCTATATCCTTTAATTTCCGTCCTTGATTGTCTACATATAAATGTATTTTCACAGGCCTAGGTCTTTACGAGTTCTCATATTTTGATATTTTACTTCTCATATTCTTGTATTTTATTTGTACGTTTATTCTTTAGGAAGATTTGGTGCATTCCCTCGCTGATACCGATCGAACAAACGTTCAGACCACAGATCTTCAGGACACCACGAACATCGCGCGAAGGCCGGTTTGCCACAGTGACATTTCTTCGCGTGAATCTCACCCGTGAATCTCACACCAGTGAAGATTCCGCGCGTTAGCAATAATACCGCTGCAAACTGTGCATAACGGATCACTTTTCCAAAAAAATGGCGCTTGCAACAGCCTATGACTCGAGAGACACTAGAGGAATTTCACCGAAAACAATTTTAAATAATTTCTCATTTTTTAAAATTTATTCGTGTGACATACAATTAATAAACGAATAAGGACAACGTTATATTAATATAGGCTGGAAAACTTCCGTGTGCTAATCTTCACTGAGATCGGTATATAAATGAAAGACTAAGATAAAAGTAGCAATCGGGTTTCGAACAGGAGGCGCAAAATAAAAAAAGAAAAAGAAAAAGAAACGCCGCGACGCTAACCACTGTGGCACCAGTTCGTCTGCGGTGCAACGACCGGTGAAAGGCACACAGAGTACCCCGAAAAGTCTGACCTCCCCGCCTTCTTTTCAGAAACTTTAGAGTATCTACACGGATAAGCCGGGACAGATGTTCCATTATTTTGACCCCCCCCCCCCCCTCCCCTTCCACAGAGCGAACTTTCTGGGAAATCGGGTTACGTCGTCACATGCCTTGTTTTCCTAGTAAGTCTACAAATGCTGTAAATGTAGGCTTCAGTATTTCAGATTTATCTTCAAAGAAAACCTGTATGATCAATATTGTTCCAAGCCTTCCTACGATTCTCCAAAGCCAAACCGATCCTCCCTGATGCCGTCATTTTATCTTATTTATTGTGTAGCTACCAGCTGCGGTGCTTCAATGCGCCATTTTAAGGCCTTAGTTGATACTGAAGATGTTATCCCGATCCATATATACGATGCATCAGTTGCCAACATAACTGGTTAACGTAGACTACCTGTAGCTGTGATGTCTCTCAACTCGTGACAGTAGTGGTTGGAGAGACAACATCACAGCTACAGGTAGTCTACGTTAACCAGTTATGCATCGTATGCATAGCTCGTGCAGCCCATTCAGCATCAACTAAGGCCTGAAGATGGCTCACTGAAGCGCCGAAACTGGTAGCTAAGCTACAAATAAGATCATAAGGAAGGCTGTAGGCGTTTCATTTTCTTACAACAGTGAATGGCCGTGTTCCCCAGACATCCAGTCGAAAGGATGGACATACAAAAAATTCCCTGATGTTGGTCGCTTCTGTAAATAATTTGTGTCACTATTTTACAACTGCGACTTATTAAACTGATAGTTCGGTAATATTCACACCTGTCAGCTCCTGTGTTCATTGGAAATTGAATTATTACGTTTTTCTTGAAGTTTGAGGACATTTCACGTATCTAGTATATCTTGCAAACTACGTTTTGTCATGGATGGCTCTCCCAAGGATAACAATAATTCTGAGAGAATGGCGTCTACGACAGGGGATTTGCTTCACATTAGACCCTTCATTCCTCTGTCGAATTCTCCTCGTAGTATCATATCTCCCGTCTCATATTCATCTATTTCCTCTTTCCGTGTCTTCAAGATTCTTTCTTTCTATAGTCCTTTTATACATTCTTGCCACCTTTCAGCTTTCCCTTCTTTGCTCAGCACTGGTTTGCCATAGGATCCCTTGATGTTTGTGGAGCTGCTGTTTCTTCCTCCAAAGGTCTCTCTTAATTTTCCTATTCCCTGCATCTATCTTTCCCAAAGTCACACACGATTCTACACTTTTGAGTTTCTCCTCTAGCCACACGTGCTTAACCATTTTGCACTTTCTGTCAGTCTCATTTTTTACACATCTATATTCCCTTTCGCACGATTCCGTTGCTGCATTTTTATATTTTCTCCGATCATCTGTTATATTCAATATCTTCTGTTATCCAAGAATATCTACTGCGCTTTGCCTTTTTCCCTATTTGACCCCTTCTTCTCTTCACTATATCATCTCAAAACGTACCCATCATCTCCTATATATATTGAAAGGGTACAGTACCGCCCGACATTGAAAATAGGTACAACGTTCTTCGTTATTCTTGTCAGAACAACATATTTTTTATAATAATAACTCAATTTCAATTAACACACCGAAGCTGGCTACCAGTGTAGGAAAGGAGGACTATTTATTTATTTAATTGATCACATGTCTACTCCCATAAAAGAAATCCCTACATCCAGTTTGGTGAGATCTGTGAAATGAATGTATGTATGGTCGTCTGCTAACCACAGATAGTGAATGTGCAATATATGATCATCTTTGAGACGGTCCTTTGGTCACCTTTGGTGGAACAACAGAGATGAAATTTACCTGAGCTTTGAGCGCCTGAAATGTGGCTGACCAATACGGTAGCATGGTGCTTCCCCACCTCAGTGGAGGTGCGAGATTACCTGAAATAAGGCCATGTTTCAGCACTCTGCCGCTGGATCTTGTGTTGGTAAGACCTGTCTTAGGTGTGCTCCGTAAAGACAAAAGAGTGGAGAGAATGGTATGCAAGTGAAATACTTAAGAGTAGTTTGGAATAATTGTTTCTCTATTTAAGAACTTTAGGGGGCAGAATTAAATGACAGGCAGGTAATATTAAGGGGATCGTAGTAATCTTCAGAAGTGACCAACGGTTACAATGAAACCACGTGTAGCAATAAGTTGAAATACTTGTGAGTGCTAGTACTAAGTTGAAATACTTCCGAGTGCTAAAGTTCAGCTGAATTACTGGCGTGTGTACTATAAGTTGGAAATATTTAAGAAATGGCGTGCCAGCCAGAGTGGCCATGCGGTTCTAGGCGCTACAGTCTGGAGCCGCTACGGTCGCAGGTTCGAATCCTGCCTCGATCATGGATGTGTGTGATGTTCTTAGGTTAGTTAAGTTTAATTAGTTCTAATTTCTAGGCAACTGACGACGTCAGAAGTTAAGTCGCATAGTGCTCATAGCCATTTGCACCATTTTGAAATGGCGTGTGCGGGACTTGAAATTAGAGACGAGCACTTCCACGTGGTGAGTACTGTGTGAGTCTCAATCTGTGTATGAGACAAAGGATAAAGAGAAGTACTCGTCCAAGGTATCAGTTGAGGACTCGCGTGTGTGACGAATATGATCTTAATATTACTTCGCGTGTTATGTTTCCGTGTGACGCTAGATTCAAACTCTGACAATCTGAGGGAGAAGCAAGGTGAGTCAGCTGTCCATCCAACAACGCCACTTGGCTTGCATTGCACAGGAAGAAGTGCATATATCCTCCAGGGTTCGTAGTAGGAAAGAAAAGTTACGAAGTGGGGCAGTGTCGTTTGAAACTGGGATGAATACTAATCGAAGTGGGAAAGCTGAAAGTGAAGTGATTCTAACGTTGTGACTAATCTTTTTGATGTATTCTATGTTGCCAGTGTGATGTATTTCATGTAATTTAAGTATGTGTGGTTTGCATGGGAGAGTAGCAAGATAGGTTCAGAGGCAGTGGGTTATGCATTTTCCTTTTTGTACCGCTCTGTCTGGAGTAAATTTTCGTGATGATGGGTGTGAGAGTCGAAGTGTGAGGTATAGCAAAAGTTCCACCATCATATCCAGAAAGTGCACTGTAGCGTTAGATAATTACGAGACCATAAGATAGAGAATCACCAATGTAAAGCCATGCCCACTGGGCGGAGTTTCTCATGTGTAATTGTTGTATAAAATGTAATGGTGTGTTTAGTTTATCTTTGAATCATAATAGAATTTTTCGGAATAAAAAAGATAGTGAAAAGAAAAAGATTGGTGGCCTTGTTCTTCGAATAGTGTGTAGTAATGATATCCAGAATTTATAATTTGTGCGCCATTCATATTCAGTGCGATGGACACGTGTTGAACAAAGCCGTTGGGTAAAGAAGAAAACTTGGTATTGCCAGAGCGTAGTGAGCAATTAGAGTTGGGCAAATTCCTAACAGTCAGATGTGCGTTATCCGTTTCCGTTGCGTAATATTCAAACAGGAGAGTAATTTGTAGCTTAATTGTGGGTACTAGAGCTCATAATCAGTCATTGACGTTTTGCGAGAAATAAGAATAAATCCACTCGCTTGGCAGACCACTCATCTTGCAGGCCTGACTGCTTGATGCCACAGTATGAGCAAGGCCTGTGGGTGCCTCTCAATATATTTGCATACCTCACGCAACTATTGCCTAGTTTTTCCTTTGAAATTATGAACAACCTGCTATTGCTTGACATTTTTCAGGTCCCATTGCCTTAATTTTGTACCTCTTTGCTATTACTCCACCTTTAATCTGCATTTGATAACTAATAAATTATGTTATGCGCGCTCCTGCAAAGATTTGAGCATTAAAATTTGGTTTCTGTGTCTCTGTCTTACCATTATAAAATTTCCCTGTGTAATTCTGGTGTCTCCAGGTCTCTTCCAGTTATGTAATTTTGTGCATCCTTAGTTTGCCGGTAGCGTCTTTGATTAGTACTCAAAACGTCCTCGGCCCTGGGTTCGAACTCCACCACAGCCAAAATTTTGAATAAAAAATACTTCTGGCATGATAAGTCACCCCCATTCTGCCAACGGCCTTGTCAAAGAGTGCGGAGGAGCGAACAGAGGTTCAGGGCGCTCACTTGCCCTTGGGGTGGGAAACTGCTCCTAATGGCGGAAGGATCAGCAATGATCAACGGTACGAGGAGGCAGAAGGCAATGGAAAACACTGTATTAAATAAATATAACGTGTATCCACAAGACATGAGGCTTGTAATTGATAAGTGCCGTGATGATCTCGCCATTGGCAAAAGATTCTGGAATAGTCCCCCATTCGAATCTCTGGGAGAGGACTGCCAAGGGTGAGGTGACCATGAGAAAAAGATTGAATAACCAACGAAAGGATAAAGTTCTGTGAGTCGGGGCGTGGAATATCAGAAGTCTGGATGTGGTAGGGAAGTCAGCAAACCTGAAAACGGAAATGCTAAGGCTTAGTCAAGATATAGTAGGGATCAATGAAGTGAAATGGGAAGAAGACAAGTATTTCTGGTCAGATGAGTACAGGGTAATATCAACAGCGGCAGAAAATGGTATAACGGGAGTAGGATTCGTTGTGAATAGGAAGGTAGGGCAGAGAATGAGTTACTGTGAGCAGTTTTGTAATAGGGTCGTTCTCATCAGAATCGACAGCAACCCATACGGACAACGATAGTTCAGGTATAGATACCGATGTCGTAAGCTGAAGATGAAGAGAGAGAGAGAAAGTATATGAGAATGGGTAAATCAGTACGTAAAGGGAGATGAAAATGTAATAGTCGTGGGGTATTGGAATGCGGTTGTAGGGGAAGGAGAAGAAGAAAGGGCTACGGAAGATTATGGGCTTGGCACTAGGAATGAGACGCGAGAAAGATAGAGTTTTGCGATAAATTTCGGTTAATAATAGCCAATACTATATTCAGGAATCACAAGAGGAGAAGGTATACACGAAATAAAGTTTGGGAGATACAGGACGATTTCACTTAGATTCCATCATGGTTAGACAGAGATTCCGAAATCAGATATCGGATTGCAAGGCGTACCCAGGAGCAGATATAGTGTAGTAGTGATGAAGAGTAGACTGAAGTTTAAGAGACCAGTCGGGAAGAATCAATGCACAAAGAAGTGGAATACGGAAGTACTACGGAATGAAAAGGTATGCTTGAAGTTCTGTAAGGCTATAGACACGACAATGAGGACTAGCTACGTAGACAGTTAGAAGAGGAATGGACATCTCTAATAAGGGCAATCACAGAAGTTGTAAAGAAAAACATAGGTACAAAGAGGTTAACTGCAGTGAAACCATGGGTGACAGAAGAAATACTTCAGTTGATCAATGAAAGAAGGAAGTACAAAAAAGTTCAAGGAAATTCAGGAATACAGAAATACAGGTTACTTACAAAAGTAATAAATAGAAATTACAAGGAAGCTAAGATGAAATCACTGCATGAAAAATGTGAAGAAAACGAAACGACTGTCGGAAGGGCTGACTCAGAAAATGTCAAAACAACCTTCGCTTGGGTATAGTATCCCCCTACTTCTGGTCAGTTGCAAATAAAATTGTCAACAACCTTACAGGGAGCGTTGGTCAAAAAAAATTTGCGGACATCTTTCAGTCTCCAATCTTATCCTGTAAATGCAAGACTAGTCTGTGACTCCCATCCAGATAGGGAAAGATAGCTAATCGTAATCGTAAATTCTGCACTCCGATCGAACTGCTAGAAATATGTATACAACTTCACTGCACCGGTATAGGATTGTCTACTTTATATATATATATATATATGTATATACACTACTGGCCATTAAAATTGCTACACCACGAAGATGACGTGCTACAGACGTGAAATTTAACCGACAGGAAGAAGATGCTGTGATATGCAAATGATTAGCTTTTCAGAGCATTCACACAATATTGGCACCGGTGGCGACACCTACAACGTGCTGACATGAGGAAAGTTTCCAACCGATTTCTCATACACAAACAGCAATTGACCGGCGTTGCCTGGAGAAACGTTGTTGTGATGCCTCGTGTAAAGAGGAGAAATGCGTACCATCACGTTTCCGACTTTGATAAAGGTCGGATTGTAGCATATCGCGATTGCGGTTTATCGTATCGCGACATTGCTGCTCGCGTTGGTCAAGATCCAATAACTGTTAGCAGAATATGTAATCGATGGGTTCAGGAGGGTAATACGGAACGCCGTGGTGGATCTCAACGGCCTCGTATCACTAGCAGTCGAGATGACAGGCATCTTATCCGCATGGCTGTAACGGATCGTGCAGCCACGTCTCGATCCCTGAGTCAACAGATAGGGACGTTGGCAAGACAACAACCATCTGCACGAACAGTTCGACGACGTTTGCAGCAGCATGGACTATCAGCTCGGAGATCATGGCTGCGGTTACCTTTGACGCTGCATCACAGACAGGAGCGCCTGCGATGGTGTACTCAACGACGAACCTGGATGAATCCAGGTTCTGTTTACAGCATCATGATGATCGCATCCGTGTTTGGCGCCATCACGATGAACACTTATTGGAAGCGTGTATTCGTCATCACCATACTGGCGTATCACCCGGCGTGATGGTATGGGGTGCCATTGGTTACACATCTCGGTCACCTCTTGTTCGCACTGACGGCACTTTGAACAGTGGAGGTTACGTTTCAGATGTGTTATGACCCGTGGCTCTATCGTTCATTCGATCCCTGGGAAACCCTTCATTTCAGCAGGATAATGCACGACCGCATGTTGCAGGTCCTGTACGGGCCTTTCTGGATACAGAAAATGTTCGACTGCTGCCCTGGCCAGCACGTTCTCCAGACCTCTCACCAATTGAGAACGTCTGGTCAATGGTGGCCGAGCAACTGGCTCGTCACAATACGACAGTCACTGCTCTTGATGAGCTGTGGTATCGTTTTGAAGCAGCATGGGCAGCTGTACCTGTACACGCCATCCAAGCTCTGTTTGGCCCAATGTCCAGGCGTATCAAGGCCGTTATTACGGCCAGAGGTGGTTGCTCTGGATCTATGCACCCAAATTGCGTGAAAATGTAATCACATGTCAGTTCTACTATAATATATTTGTCCAATGAATACCCGTTTATCATCTGCATTTCTTCTTGGTGTAGCATTTTTAATGTCCATTAGTGAATATACTGGTACACTTTGGTGTATATGTCCAAGAGTTACCCATGAATTGATGTACTGCACAGTTATGTAACTACATCTGCAGTCAAGTATATGGTACTTGCAAAGAAGTGGAGGATTGGTTTTGTGATGATACAGAAACTGGGAAGCATGCTGCTGTGTCATTAGTTGGCGCTAAAATTACGGAAAAACTGGTAAAGTTGCTAAAACTGGCCGCACTGTCAAGTGTAGTGCTTATTACAGCACATCGTCCCATATCGACCGTATCTTTACCTTACCATCTGTCCACTGGTATGCTGTTGATTAGCACATATCGATTGACTGTCACCACTTGTTTGAGATGGAGAGTCTCGGCGAGTGCAACGCCTTCCGGGGACAGCCAGCACCGTAACACTGACTGGGTGCATGGGTTTGATATGACTACTGCCCCATCATTGTGGAAGATGGCATTAAATGTGGAGTTCATCATCTTCGGACAATTGTTTCGAAACGTTCCATAATGCCACAAACTCTTCCAGTTTCCATATGTTGTGACGTCTTCCACATTTCTGTCAATAAGAAGCACCATCTCTGTCTTCTCTTTCAACCATACCATGTGTTATGGGAGCATAGTTTACATAAATCGCGCTATGCCCAGCTTTCTGTGATGGCCAATCGGTCAAAACGAATTAGTGTCGGTTAGGGAGCTGACACAGACACGAAGTCGTGGTGGAAAAACAATGTATGGTCATGTACACAGGTGAAGTCATACAGTGCTTCTGTGTGTTATAACAAAATACAATGTATCAAACCGCTTACGAAACAACAACTCAGGAACCCTCTCCTTACGATTGATAGTCGATATGGTCTTCCTCCAGCAGAGACGACAAAACTTTACACAGGTCTGTGGAAACAACTTCGATCACTAGTCACCTGCTCCAGTGGACCAATTAATGTATATTTAATAGGCTCACCACGTATGGTCGACGTAAATACAGCGAAGATTAAATAGTTCACGGTTTTACTCTGTTGGATGTTAGAAAAATAACCAGGAGAGAGAGAGAGAGAGAGAGAGAGAGAGAGAGAGAGAGAGAGAGAGAGAGAGAGACTGTGAGACTGTGCTGTAAACGAAGACTTGGACAACATTACACTGTCACATTTCTTGCGTAGTAACCATAGAAACAAGATGAAGGAGATTTGGACAGGCAGAGAGTGATATTTATAGACCATCATTCGATAGTGATGAATTGTAGGTGTTCTGCTTCTGAATTCCTTTGTACAGCCTGTGTATGCTCTGTATTTGCACAGTTTGTGTGTACTCCGCACGTTTGTAAATTTCTTCCTGTATGTGCTATTTTTGTCGTTTTGATAGCTCTCTGTCTGTCAGCCTTCTAACTAATGTAACAGTGTCGTCGGAAGGAGACTGTATTTCGAGAGAAGTAGTAGGGATCTGTGACTTGGGAGCGGACATCTCTTAACTCGTCGAATTCAGGTGGATTCAAATGCTATACATCGAAGAGTGGAAGATTCGTGAGAATACAGTAGGTAAGCGATACTCTGACGAAAGTGGAGTTAAGAGGTGAGCTCTATATGATTTCTTCTATGTGCTGTGGGCAAAATATTACAACCTCTCACATTCATCTCACGAAGGGACTGCAATTAGAAAATTAGGAGATCATACGAAGATTCTTGCCAAGAGACTATCAACAATACAAGTTCAGTCTTTTGTTTTCTCGACAAATAAGAGACAACGTTCTTCTTTGTGTTTTGTGCGCCTATAAATGGATGGACTAACATCTTAATAGGTATACTAAATGCACGTCTAATGCTTACTTCGCAGTCCGACATACGGCGTGTGGCGGCCTCTCGGACACCGATCAGCGCGTGCGCACTCTATGCCCCGGACAGGAAGGACAGATTATTCACAGGGGTCATAAACCACTTAGCACAACCATAGGTTAAGTTCATAAATCAATCAAGTCTGCCCCTGAATAAATGCTTGCTTCCGATATATGCAATCCACTATGTGGGGTGATATGAACATCACGATATTACTAAAGTAGTGGATATAGATTTTGAGAGAAACGAAAATGTCTATATTTCGACGAAATGTTCTGGGTGAGTTTCTCTTAGTATTAAAAAAAGCCAGAACTTGTAAGCGCGGAATTGAATTTTCAACTAGCAATGGAAAAAATCGCAGGATGAGTTGTACAGAATTTATATTTGGTGAGATGAATGGCAGCTATCTCTAAATGCAGAAAAATATTAGCTAAAGCAGATGAGTAGGATTAACAGTTTCGTAATGTTCGAACAGTGTTAGTGGCGTGGTGCTGGACACAGCCAGGTCGTTAAAATATCTGGACGTAACGTCGCAAGGCGGGACGAACCGGAGCGAGCTCGCGTGGACGGTAGTAGAGAAGGCAGATGGTCGACTGCGATTTATTAGGAGAACTGTAGGAAACTGTGGATCTTCCGTATAGCAGGCCGCATGTAGAGCACTAGTGCAACTTTCTTGAGTACTATTCGAGTGTTTGGGATCCCCACCAGGTCATATGAAAGGAAGACATTGATACAATTCAAAGGTATGCTGCCAGATTTCTAGCTGGTATGTTTGGTCAACACGCAAGTACTATGGAGGTGCTTCGTAAACTCACATGTGAGTCCCTGGAGGGAAGCCTACGGTCTTCTCGCGAAGCTCTGCTGCGAAAATTTTGGGAGCCGGCATTTGAAGCTGACTGCAGAACGATTCTGCTGACGCCAACATACGCGTAAGGACCGTGAAGATGAGATGAGAGAATTTAAAGCTCAAACGGACAGTCGTTTTTTCCTCGCTCTGTTTTCTTGTGGAATAGGAAAGGAAGTGACTAGTGGTGGTACAGGGGACCCTCCGCTTGAGGAGTGCTGCGTAGATGCAGAGAGAAAGTCAAGCTGACTCGTGATTCGGATCACCCCGGCCGGCACCTGATTGATCGTCAGAAATAGGCAGCGCACCCGTGTTGTCGGCACACTGTTTCTTGATTTAACTAAATAGCTAGGAGCTTGGCAATTTTATTTGTCTGAACACTAAGTAAATATTATACATAATTAAGGACGAACACAACGAGGCGCAGGAGTAGAAAGAACAAATCTTTGCAAACCCAAAACCCATTTGTCTCAGGCGCATGCATCGAATCAGTAATTTTGAAATAAATAAAGCTGTTATCAGTGACTAAACACAAATGACGTTTGCGTGGGCCACAGGTCATTCTATTCATCTGTGCATTCCGTTCTTTTATCGAACACACATTTCCTGATGTGCAGTGATACTGAACGTGTAGGCATGACACCGTGGGGTTGGACAATAATACTGAGAACATAAATTTTTGTAAGTACATTGCACTGCCCGGAAATATTGTGCTGTCTATGGGCAGTATTGACAATATCCTAGACAGTCTCTCACGTCCTGCGAAGAACAAGGAGGTTAAATTAAGTTAGGTTTATCGTTGTTGTCGAGTGGCAAATGAGTTCAAAACAAACCGAAACAGCACTATTACTAGAGTGTACTGAAATATATAGAGTGGTCCATTCACAGTGACCGGGCCAAATATCTCACGAAATAAGCATCAAACGAAAAAACTACAAAGAACGAGACTCGTCTAGCTTGAAGGGGCAAACCAGATGGCGCAATGGTTGGCCCGCTAGATGGCGCTGCCATAGGTCAAACGGATATCAACTGCGTTTTTTAAAATGGGAACCCCCATTTTTATTACATATTCGTGTAGTATGTAAAGAAATATGAATGTCTTAGTTCGACCACTTTTTTCGCTTTGTGATAGATGGCGCTGTAATAGTCACAAACCTATAAGTACGTGGTATCACGTAACATTCCGCCAATGCGGACGGTAGTTGCTTCGTGTTGATGTATGGCTATTGTGATCAAAATGCCCAACGGGCGTGTGCTATGTATGCTGCTTGGTATCCTGTATGACATCATCCAAGTGTCCGGGCCGTTCGCCGGATAGTTACGTTATTTAAGGAAACAGGACCCGTTCAGCCACATGTGAAACGTCAACCACGACCGGCAACAAATGATGATGCCCAAGTAGGTGTTTTAGCTGCTGTCGCGGCTAATCCGCACATTAGTAGCAGACAAATTGCGCGAGAACCGGGAATCTCAAAAACGTCGGTGTTGAGAATGCTACACCAACATCGATTACACCCGTACCATATTTCTATGCACCAGGAATTGCATAGCGACGACTTTGTCATCGTCCCGTGGCAGAACTGTACACGACGTTCAGATTTTTTGCATGTGTTCTATTTAGCGACGAATCGTCATTCACCAACAGTGATAACGTAAACCGGCATAATATGTACTATTGGACAACGGAAAATCCACAATGCCTGCGACAAATGGAACATCAGCAACCCTGGCGGGTTAATGTATGGTGCGGAATTATGGGAGGAAGGATAATTGGCCCCCATTTTATCGATGGCAATCTTAATGGTGCAATGTATGCTGATTTCCTACGTAATGTTCTACCGATGTTACTACAAGATGTTTCACTGCATGACAGAATGGCGATGTACTTTCAACATGATGGATGGCTGGCACATAGCTCGCGTGCGGTTGAAGCGGTATTGAGTAGCATATTTCATGACTGGTGGACGTTTGACGCTTATTTCGTGAGTTTTGGCCCGGTCACGATCGATGGACCACCCTGTATAGGTCATTGCTGACATTTCGGGATATTAGGGCACAATGATAAATGATTCGCCACTGAGAACAAAAAGTAGAGGCCAAGAAGGAAGATGTTTTTTAAAAAATTTAATTAATGCGAAGTTGTAAGTAAAAGTGTTTGTAGATATTTATCTCTGCGTGTAATTACTTATCCGAATACAATCGTGTACTGAATGTTTCCATAACTATGTCACAAATAGTTTGAGATGAAACTGCTCTTGTGAATTTCAAGTCCTCGAACGAATTGCCAGTAGCAAACTAACGTAGCGCAATACTTGTAGATAAGCATCTCCAAATGTATTATTTTGTTTTCCGATGGTGGGGTTACGGGCGTCCGTAGAAATTTATCCGAAGGTGAGAGTGGAGCGGGAATGCCCATGTTTGGTGACGCCAGTATACGGGAGAATCATTTCCAGTAATGTATGAAATGTAGGGCCATCAACACACAAGAAGTTGTGATTTTTTTTTTTTTTTCAATTCAGCCTAAGTTCTCTGAACATGTTTTCGTGAGTGATTTTTCACGCTCCTTGAACCAATTTTTCGTCCACTTTTTTCTGCCATCAAACTAGGCGGTAGCTTCTTTATCGACCAATATTCCGAACGACAGTACTGCTACGCAGCGCTACTGAGCAGTCTATGGGGAGCGTAACACGTAAGGCTTACTTGTAGTCTAACACTGAGTGCGGGGAATGCCAGTAGTACCGTGTGTAAAGTCGTTGGTTCAAAAGGGTGAGGACATTGGGCAATAAAATGTAGCAGTAATAAAAAGAACATACCAGGTTTACAAAAAATGGCTCTAATGAGGACTATGGGACTTAACATCTATGGTTATCAGTCCCCTAGAACTTAGAACTACTTAAACCTAACTAACCTAAGGACATCACACAACACCCAGTCATCACGAGGCACAGAAAATCCCTGATCCCGCCGGGAATCGAACCCGGGAACCCGGGCCAGGTTTACAGTTCTACAGGTTTGCTAAGGTGAGATGATGCAGGAAAACAGCAAGTTCTGGGATTGGTTAGGTATGATTTTTTTGTAACCGTCAGACATTTACTGAAGAGTAACAATTTCATTTCAAGAAGAAGAAGTAGATGGTTAGCAACGGAAGTCACGACGAATTGTAAAGTCGGGTTTTGTTGGCTGCACTTCGAAATAATCCCGTTAAGTACGCGCGCTAAATAGGGAAACTGTATGGATTGCAGTTCCTGCATTATTTAACGTGGGCGATCTTCCACTGTAACTGTAACTGGAGAGAAAATTATTACACACACTTGATAATAAAACGACGAATATGTACAACCAAACTGTTCTCGGAATAAAATAAAAAAAAAACATTCTGAAACGTTGTTGTTACATCAGATCGACAAATCAGATTTCTTTTCTTTTTTTGTGCAGTCGCCTTTTTAAGATAAAGTAATTAGTGGAAGAAATGCTTGTGAATTGGGAAGTCTAAAGATTTACTCATTGATACAACTTACTAGAGTTCATGCAATGTTGTTGTGTCACAAAGAAAGCGTTATGATTAGAACAGGCAGTTACAGAAACATAAGCGTCTCGTAGATGGAATTTGAGTTTATATTTTGCCGTTTTCAGTGGGATTTCGAGAATATTTCTTTTGGAGACACTGTAGTTTGGCTCTGTTTACATTTATTTTGCGATTATTCGGGCCTCTTGGTATTTCAGCACGGCCTGGCACGCAAAACTACGACTACTATTTCGGGATCAACTACATGTAGGATTCGACCTTTAACGTCCATGGTGCGGTATCACAGACAGCTAGCGTTTATTGTTACTGGAGAGTACAGCGTGCTCCGGTCGTTCTTTCCCGACGCTGCCGCGGTTTCCTCTGGCAGCAGACCTGTACCACGACAGCTCCTCCTGCATGACACCGGCCCTGGGATTTTGCGTTGTGGATTCAGCAGACAGGTCTTCGTCTGTTGTTCGCCTTTAACGGATCCTGAGTTTGAGGATACTGTTTTAGAACGGTTTGAGGACAGATTAAGAAGCGATGTCGGAACAGATAGTGACAAAGAAATTGAAAGTGAACATAAAACATTATAGTAACGGTGTGAAAGTGAATAGGAATTTCTTTGCCACCTGTGAATTCCCCGAATGAAAAGAGTGATGAAAGTGATGAGGAGAGAAGTGTACAGACTGAATGTCCAGCTACAGGTTCCTCTATAAATGCGTTAAGTCGAAATAAATATCGTCAGTCGTCGAATGGCAAATTGCGTTTTTCCGCACGTTGGACTGAAGTGGGGTGAACACGTTTGTCCTTCTCAGTTCCGACAACTACATTACGCAGGTGAAGCTCTTTAATTTTTGAACAAGCTTGTAGACTCGTTGGCGACACCACAGATAAAAAGCGAGCCAGGGAGTGTTACACATCCCGTGAACTTGGAGCGTCCTTCACCGAGTTTTGGGTGCAGCAGAACCGAGAGTAGAAGTCGTCGTGGAACAGTTGCAAGAACGCACAACGTGTTCCACCTGTGACCTAAAAAAGAAGAGAAAGGCGTATTATATTTGTTATTGTCGCAAGAAGCCAATCTGACATGAAATCTCGAGAAAAATTTCTAGCGAGTGCAAAGGAAACCTCTGGGAAGGAAAGTAAACACCTAAAAAGTACGAGTGTAATTATCATTTTTTGAGTGTTTTGCGGGAGTTTTTAATGTTTTTATTATTACATGTGTAATACACAACAAAAATCGAACAAAAAGTAAAATTTGGAGTGCGGGGTATTCGAGTGTTAATAGCATTAATATTATCGTGTAATATTATGTCAATTTTTCTAGTTATCCGTTTACATGCGTTTCTTCATAAAAATAAACTTTAAAGTTAACTCGAATATAATTGTTTGTGCCTTATTAATGTAACCTTTTACATAAAATCTGAACTGTTCGACTGAAATTGCTGAATGCAAATTATATGGTTCAAAATGGTTCAAATGGCTCTGAGCACTATGGGACTCAACTGCTGTGGTCATAAGTCCCCTATAACTTAGAACTACTTAAACCTAACTAATCTAAGGACAGCACACAACACCCAGCCATCACGAGGCAGAGAAAATCCCTGACCCCGCCGGGAATCGAACCCGGGAACCCGGGCGTGGGAAGCGAGAACGCTACCGCACGACCACGAGATGCGGGCAAATTATATGGTCATCTGGGACACAGTGTGACCAAAAAGTTGACCTGGGAAGCTGGGGGTGAAACGTGCCGCACACGTGAGAACGGCTCTCCTCCCCGCTAGGGTCGCTAGTGTGCATCCAAGTGTCGGCCGGCTACGACTCGGAAGAGCAGCGGCTGCTGTCGAGGCGGCCCGCTCCTTGGCACGGCTTCTCTCCACGAGGCGCCGCGCCGCCGGCACTGCGTGCGCGCGCCGCCCTGTCGCGTCTCCTGTGCCTCTGCAGCCACAGCCACAGCCACTCTGGCTGCCACGTGGTGTGTGTCTGTGTGTTCCTCCTCACCCCACACAGAGGCTACACCGCGCAGCCATCAAGAGCCCGCGGGCGACCGCAGCGGGGCGCCGTGTTCCTGCATAAACCATCCCCACCCCCACACCGCCCACCACTCTCTCTTATTTTTCCGTCACCTCTTCCCGATGCGGTCATCGCCGTTTGACCCGCAGAGACCAGTAGGGGTTCCGGAAATAGGTTCGTGGCCGCAGGTCGGTGACCCGGGAAAAGAGTTGTGCAATGCGACAAACGAGGTTTTCGTATAGAACTACGAGATACTTCTTTCAAATGAAGCAGTCGACATGTAACAAGCATTGTGACAGATCGCCTATGACAGTGATCGTCAACCGGCGGGCCACGGATCTCAGCCGTATTTTACACTGAAGCGCCAAAGAAACTGGTATCGGCATGCGTATTCAAATTCAGATGTATCTAAACAGGCACAAGACGCCGCTGCTGTCGGCAACGCCTATACGACACAACAACTGCCTGGTGGAGTTGCTACATCGGTTACTGCTGCTAAGATTTAAGTGAGTGTAAATATGGTGTTGTAGTCGGTGCACAAACGATGGGACACAGCATCCTCGAGATAACGATCAAGTGGGGATTTTCCGAAACAATCATTTCACGCGTGTACCGTGAATATCAGGAATCCGGTAAAACATCGGATCTCCGACATCGCTGCGGCAGGGGACAGATTCTGCAAGAACGGGACCAACGACGACGGAATAGAAACGTTCGACGTGGAGACATCATCGATATGGACTTCGGGAGCGAAAGCCCCATGCGTCCACCCATCGCGACTGCACGACACAAAACTTTACGCCTCGCCTCGCCTGGGCCCATGGTGCCAACACCGACACTGGACTCTTGATGACTGGAAACACGTTGCCTTTCGTCTCGAATTGTGTCGAGAGGATAGACGTGTACGGCTATGGAGACAACCTCACGAATCCACGGGCCCTGGATTCCAACAGGGGACTGTTCAAGATGCTGGAGCGTCTGTAATGGTGTGGGGCACGTGCAGTTGGAGTGATGTGGGCCCCCTGATACGTCTAGATACGGCTCTGACAGGTGACACGTATGCAAGCATCCTATCTCGTCTCATCACCTGCATCCATTCATGTCCATTGTGTTTTCCGACGGACTTGGCAATTCCAGCAGGACAATGCGACACACCACACGTACAGAATAGCTACAGAGTGGCTCCAGGAACACTCTTCCGCTGCCCACCAAAATCCGCAGACATGAACACTATTGAGCATATCTCGGATGCCTTGCAAAGCGCTGTTCAGAAAAGATATCCACCACCTCGCACTCTTACGCATTTATGGACAGCCCTGCAGGATTCAAGATGTCCGTTCCCTCCAGCACTACTTCTACATCTACATCCATAGTCCGCAAAGCACCTGACGCTGTATGGCGGAGGGTACCTTGAGTACCTCTATCGGTTCTCCCTTCTATTCCAGTCTGTTATTGTTCGTGGAAAGAAAGATTGTCGGTATGCCTCTATGTGGGCTCTAATCTCTCTGATTTTATGCTCATGGTCTCTTCGCGAGATAAACGTAGGAGGGAGCAATATACTGCTTGACTTCTCGGTGAAGGTATGTTCTCGAAACTTCAACAAAAGCACGTACCGAGCTACTGAGCGTCTCTCTTGCAGAGTCTTCCACTGGAGGTTATCTATCATCTCCGTAACGCTTTCACGATTACTAAATGATACTGTAACGAAGTGCGCTGCTCTCCGTTGGATCTTCTCCGTCTCTTCTGTCAACCCTATATGGTACGGATCCCACACCGGTGAGCAGTGTTCAAGCAGTGGGCGAACAAGCGTACTGTAATCTACTTCGCCGGCCGCGGTAGCCGAGCGGTTCTAGGCGCTTCAGTCTGGAACCGCGCGACTGCTACGGTCGCAGATTCGAATCCTGCCTCGGGCATGGATGTGTGTGATGTCCTTAGGTTAGTTAGGTTTAAGTAGTTCTAAGTTCTAGGGGACTGATGACCACATATGTTAAGTCCCATAGAGCTCAGAGCCATTTGAACCATTTGTAATCTACTTCCTTTGTTTTCGGACTGCATTTCCTTAGGATTCTTCGAATGAATCTCAGTCTGGCATGTGCTTTACCGGCGATTAATTTTATAAGGTCATTCCATTTTAAATCACTGCTAAAGAGTACTCCCAGATAATTTATGGAATTAACTGCTTCCATTTGCTGACCTGCTATATTCTAGCTAAATGATAAAGGATCTTTCTTTCTAAGTATTCACAGCACATTACACTTGTCTACATTGAGATTCAATTGCCATTCTCTGCACCATGCGTCAATTCGTTGCAGATCCTCCTGCATTTCAGTACAAGTTTCCATTGTTACAACCTCTCGATATACCACAGCATCATCCGCATAAAGCCTCAGTGAACTTCCGATGTTATCCACAATGTCATTTATATATATTGTGAATAGCAACGGTTCTACGACACTCCTCTGTGGCACACCTGTAAACACTCTTACTTCGAAAGACTTCTCCCATGCGGGCCGTTGTGGCCAAGCGGTTCTAGGCGCTAAGTCCGGAACAGCACTGCTGCTACGGTCGCAGGTTCGAATCGTGCCTCGGGCATGGATGTGTGTGATGTCGTTAGGATGGTTAGGTTTAATTAGTTCTAAGTTCTAGGCGACTGATGACCTCAGAAGTTAAGTCGCATAGTGCTCAGAGCCACTGAACCATTTGAACCAAACTTTTAAGCCTTGTCACATGAAAACAACTCCGAGTAAGAGTGCTGCGGATTCCTTACGAGGGATCACAAATAGCCAGCCGGCTGTGGTGGTCGAGCGGTTCTAGGCGCTTCAGTCTGGAGCCGCGCGACCGCTACGGTCGCAGGTTCGAATCCTGCTTCGGGCATGGATGTGTGTGATGTCCTTAGGTTAGTTAGGTTTCAGTACTTCTAAGTTCTATGGGATTGATGACCTCAGATGTTAAGTCCCATAGTGCTCAGAGCCATTTGAACCATTTTTTAACAGATAGCCAACCGCGCGACGCTTGTTTACAGCGAGGCACGGGGTAGAATGCACGCGGGGAGAGTTAGGTTGTCCTGGTTGCCTCTTCCTCGTATCATAGTTGTTAACCTGGAAGAGTGAAGGTGTCCAGCACGGGCCTTATAGAAGCCAATCGGAAATAGTTGTTTTCCGTCATTAGGCTGCCGCGAACCTCGCGGATACACGTAGTGATTTTTCCATCGTTAATGTGGCGAATGAAATACGTTTTGTGAATGAATAAAGTGCTCCTCCGTAAGTAACAAATGACGAGTACTGTATGTAGTTTGTAGTAATTAGCTCGTCTGTTTATGTCGTAGTAACTAGTTATTGTTTGTTGTGTCATGTCTTTCAGGTGCATACTCTGAATAATGGAGAATGTACACCCTTCGACTAGTGCTATAATACATAGTTGGGAGCCTGTCACAGGCGATGGCAAGCAGGAAGTTAGCGACGCTGTATTTTGGTTTGTAAAAGTGTTGCAAGACAGATGCATTATCAGTGCACTACCGGAAGCAGGCAGTTCTGTTTCTCGGCGTTCCAGATTGATAGCAGCGGCTATCGTCGAGAGATTTTGACTTTTGTTGATGCTGAAGTACTGTACCATGAAGACGAAGCAGAAGGTGAATCAGTGGAAGATATCCCGATTAGTGAATCGCAAAATTGTCATAACACATTGGAAATCTCCACGTCGCTGGGAATATGTGCTTCATCTGTTCCCAATGAGTATTACGAATCGATTACTAAACGATTGAACTACGGCGCTATACCCCTTGAAGTAAAAGTAAAGACGGTAGCGCTAGCCAAGAATCATCCAAATTTGAACTTACAAACACTGCAAAAGAATGGAACAACAACAGCCCTGAAAAGGAAGGACGTGAAATTGTGGGAAAGTGATATCGTTAAAGGATGGACAAGATACGACAAATACCAGGCGATAAATAAGTGGACATATGACGAATATCGTTGTCGTAACGAGAATGCAACAACTAGAATACTTCAGGAGTGGGCTGCAGGTGCAGCGCTTCAATATACGGCCAACAAGGATTTTACGTTTACTGTATCATTATCTTGAGCAAGAAATTTCAAATCGGAGTATAAAATTCGTCAACGGCACGTCACTAAATACGTCTCTCATAAGGAGGTACAAAATGTAGAAGATATACAAAATGTGCCTGCTCTTTTCAGCACGCAAACGGCGTCACTTATGACCGGTTTTAATCGTGATTACGTGATCAACACCGATCAAACAGGATGCGAGTGTCGGGTGAACATTCGACGCACGTTATCGCATAAGGGAGAAAAACGAACCTATGTCGCAATTCGTAGTAAAAACAAACTGACACATTCGTACACGGCGTAATATGCCATCACAGCCTATGGAAAAGTGTTGCCTAAGGTTTTCCTGTGTTCACAAGAAACGAATATTACATTTGGTCCTCGGGTTATAGAAGAGGTCAATAGTTTAACCGACTCGTTGAAAAATGTTTACATTATCTGCTCCAAATCCGGGAAACTGACGAATGCGATTTACAGAAAATTTCTTGAGAATGTTTTAAAACCATACGTTTCTGATAACAAGTTTCGTCTAATATTGGATTCCTGGAGTGGACAAATTAATACTACAATATATGACACAATGTTCATAGATGGCGAGGATCAACCGACGTGCACAGTGAAAGTAATACCGCCAAACTGCACACCTGTGTGCCACCCGTGTGATATTTATTCCTATCTACAGGTTAAAAACTTTATTTCCAGGCTTCAGAATTGCAGTGTGCTTCTGGAAACCAAGCGGGAATTGCACAACCGCACGGATGCAGTAACTATTAGCAGCACAATTCATACCCAACTTTCAGCACCGATTTTTCAGGCAATGATATTGTATGCGTGGTACGCATCAAAATTAATTCCCGAAAAAGACATATTTTTAAATGTAAACTAAGTTTAAATGAAACAATAAGTTCACTGTTACCAGTCACCGTTTTATTTATTTCCACGACGCATTTCGAAGCTTTAAACCTCCATCATCAGGTGGATTTACATTAGTAAGTATTACATTTGTGTGTGTGTTGTGTTACGATTTTTGTAGGAACTTGTGGCACTGCCTAGTGGAGAAACGAGACACTATTTAAGAATAAGGTTTAGGATAACTTTTGACTAAAAATGAAACTGATATCTAATGGCAAACATGAAATAAGTAAACTACAGTACCTTCAGTGATCACAGGTTCCTTTCGCTGTCGTAACACATCACATGTATACTGCCACATTTGTAAACAAATATGGCGTCTGGAATCAGCTGGATGCAAAGTTCGTATAACAGAAGTGAAGACATAATCGCAAAGTGCAAAGAATATACATCATAACAATATTTATATTAAAAAACAAATGTTCAACACACAGCTTTATAATGCAGAATTACAGTTGGGAAAGTTGCTTCATAGATCAGAATATGATTCCATAACCAGAAAAGTCAAAGAGTACACCGAGTTCATCGTACAGAAAACTAAAACTATACAGAAGAAAAAACTAGCCAATCTTATAGAGCAACAACTACCTCCCAAACCGAATCAAAACAACCAAAAGAACCACACATTCTACACACCCTTCCTCAACAACACGAACATTCACTGCAGAAGAAGAGGCACTACTCTGCAAAGGCTTAAAGCACAATGTTCGAGCTCCACTGGATCAGAAGAACCAAGAAAAGCTCATCACTTGTGCAACACAGATCTCGACCATCGCCCTTAAGAAGCAAACTGACAGAATATCAGCCTGCCACAAAATTAACGAAATCATTGAAAAGGAGATTGCAAAACCTTTCCCAGCATACAAGAAAAGAGAAGAAGCCCTTACACGTACCATTAAGAGTAAATTAAACGTGAATAATGCAATAATTGTAAAAGCTGACAAGGGCAACACAACTGTTCTAATGGACAGAACAACATACATAGAAAAAACTTTAGACTTCTTCCAAACCAGCAACATAACTGAAATACATAAAGATCCAACAGCCAGAATACAAAAGGAGATTAAACATATTTCAAACAACATCAACTTTCTACTCACCATCCAAGAAGCAAGAAACATTGTAACAATGAGCCCACAAGCACCTTGCCTTAGATCACAACCAAAGATCCACAAAAATGGGACCCCCATCAGGCCCATAGTGAACTGTAGGAACAGCCCAACATTCAAGCTCAATAAAATACTCTTCAGAATTCTCAAACAAGCATACACATTCAATAATGAGAGAACACTTAGAAACACAACAGAATTTACACAATATGTCAAAAACATACAAGTACCTGATGGAGCCACACTTGCCTCATTTGACATACAAAACCTATATTCCTCTGTGCCAATAGATCCCACACTACAGATAATTAATGCCAACCTACATAAACACAAAAATATCCCTTCTACTCACATTAATAGACTAATGGACCTGCTTGAATTCACACTTTCACACAACTATTTTAAATTTAACAATAAAATCTACCAACAAACAGATGGTCTGGCAATGGGCTCAAATCTTTCCAGATTGCTAGCAGAAATATTTATAAGTAACCTAGAAGACAAAATCCTGAATTCCAACCACCACCTCCTCAAAAATATCATCTACTACTACAGATATGTAGATGATACCATCATTTTAACCAAAGGCACTAAAGATGACATCAGTGAGTTGAATATCTAATGGCAAACATGAAATAAGTAAACTACAGTACCTTCAGTGATCACAGGTTCCTTTCGCTGTCGTAACACATCACATGTATACTGCCACATTTGTAAACAAATATGGCGTCTGGAATCAGCTGGGTGCAAAGTTCGTATAACAGAAGTGAAGACATAATCGCAAAGTGCAAAGAATATACATCATAACAATATTTATATTAAAAAACAAATGTTCAACACACAGCTTTATAATGCAGAATTACAGTTGGGAAAGTTGCTTCATAGATTAGAATATGATTCCATAACCAGAAAAGTCAAAGAGTACACCGAGTTCATCGTACAGAAAACTAAAACTATACAGAAGAAAAAACTAGCCAATCTTATAGAGCAACAACTACCTCCCAAACCGAATCAAAACAACCAAAAGAACCACACATTCTACACACCCTTCCTCAACAACACAAACATAACATTCACTGCAGAAGAAGAGGCACTACTCTGCAAAGGCTTAAAGCACAATGTTCGAGCTCCGCTGGATCAAAAGAACCAAGAAAAGCTCATCACTTGTGCAACACAGATCTCGACCATCGCCCTTAAGAAGCAAACTGACAGAATATCAGCCTGCCACAAAATTAACGAAATCATTGAAAAGGAGATTGCAAAACCTTTCCCAGCATACAAGAAAAGAGAAGAAGCCCTTACACGTACCATTAAGAGTAAATTAAACGTGAATAATGCAATAATTGTAAAAGCTGACAAGGGCAACACAACTGTTCTAATGGACAGAACAACATACATAGAAAAAACTTTAGACTTCTTCCAAACCAGCAACATAACTGAAATACATAAAGATCCAACAGCCAGAATACAAAAGGAGATTAAACATATTTCAAACAACATCAACTTTCTACTCACCATCCAAGAAGCAAGAAACATTGTAACAATGAGCCCACAAGCACCTTGCCTTAGATCTCAACCAAAGATCCACAAAAATGGGACCCCCATCAGGCCCATAGTGAACTGTAGGAACAGCCCAACATTCAAGCTCAATAAAATACTCTTCAGAATTCTCAAACAAGCATACACATTCAATAATGAGAGAACACTTAGAAACACAACAGAATTTACACAATATGTCAAAAACATACAAGTACCTGATGGAGCCACACTTGCCTCATTTGACATACAAAACCTATATTCCTCTGTGCCAATAGATCCCACACTACAGATAATTAATGCCAACCTACATAAACACAAAAATATCCCTTCTACTCACATTAATAAACTAATGGACCTGCTTGAATTCACACTTTCACACAACTATTTTAAATTTAACAATAAAATCTACCAACAAACAGATGGTCTGGCAATGGGCTCAAATCTTTCCAGATTGCTAGCAGAAATATTTATATGTAACCTAGAAGACAAAATCCTGAATCCCAACCACCACCTCCTCAAAAATATCATCTACTACTACAGATATGTAGATGATACCATCATTTTAACCAAAGGCACTAAAGATGACATCAGTGAGTTGAATGTTTTTCAACAACTCCCATGAAAACATAAAATTCACAGTTGAACACCAAAAAGACGACAGTATAAATTTCCTAGACCTTACCATTAGAATAAAGAATAACAGACATCAATTTGAAATTTATCGGAAGCCTACCACAACACATACGACAATCCACAACTCCTCTTGCCACCCCGCTGCACACAAAATGGCAGCATTCCGGTACATGATTAATAGAGCTATCCAACTACCACTCTCAGAAGATAAATGTGATAAAGAAATTGAAATAATAAAACAAACAGCTATTGAAAATGGTTATAACAGCTCCATAGTAGACACCCTAAAACACTCAATAATGGCAAAGGAATCACAACACAATAAACAAAAAGAAAATAACATCTTCCATAGAATCCCCTTTCTGGGTAACATTTCATACCAGATTGCCAATGTCTTCAAATGGAAAGGCATAAGCATATCCTTTACAACGGACAACAAGATTGGACAGAAGCTACCCCACAACATCGGCACACGAAACCCACTTCATCACACAGGTGTGTACAAAATTGAATGTTTGGACTGTGACTGCTTCTACATAGGCCAGACAGGCAGATCATTTGAGACTAGGTTCAAGGAACACATGGCAGCACTAAAAAACAAAAAATATCACACATCAGCAATAGCTACACACTTACATGAAGCAAAACACCATGTTAACAACACAAGTATTAGCATCCTACACATCCAACCAAAAGGCAGAAAACTAGACATCCTTGAAACACTCCAAATATACAAACATCAAATGAAACAACCAGAATCTATCTTAAATGACAAAAATGACAATATTTACAATAGTGTCATCTCTGTTTTCAGCAACTGCCTACACTCATAAAAATGCACACACACACACACACACACACACACACACACACACACACACACACACACACACACACACACACGCACACACACACTCACACACACCTAATATTTACCATAAATATTGACAGCTGCCAAGAGTACAAGAGATTGACCTCATTCACAGACAATTCATCACACAAACAGCTTGTACCCCTTGTCAGCTTAAAACTGTATGTACATCAACTACTGGCACAAATGTATATCCATCTGCATATTTCATAGCATTAACCAATGTATTACTCCAACCTCTAGGCAGCTACTATAGGCAATATGCAATCTTAAGACTCCTTGCCATGAAATGTTTCCTCTCAATAATCACTCTTTCCTCTCTCTGTCTCTCTCTCTCTCTATCTCCCTCTCTCCCCACTCCCCCCATCTCCCTTTCACTCATACACACACACACACACACACACACACACACACACACACTTTTTCTCTCTCTCTACCTCTCCTTCTGCCTCCAGCCCCTCACTTCACATCTGTTTATTAACCCCAACCAAAGAATGTAATGTATGTATGATTTTACTGTTGTAGCCAATATGATCATTGTAATTATAGTCTGTAACATTTCACCTAATTGTTATCAATAAGTATGAAGTTTAAGCCATTTTAACATTCCACCTGATTGTATAAACGAGTATGAATGTTTGCTGTTCTAACTTGTCAGAATTGGATTTATATACCACCTGAAGTACACACACATATATTTGACACCTCAAAACAAACACCGCCAAATGCTTAAAGCAATTATTCTGTAATAATATTGTTATGATGTATATTCTTTGCACTTTGTGATTATGTCTTCACTTCTGTTATACGAACTTTGCACCCAGCTGATTCCAGACGCCATATTTGTTTACAAATGTGGCAGTATACATGTGATGTGTTACGACAGCGAAAGGAACCTGTGATCACTGAAGGTACTGTAGTTCACTTACTTCATGTTTGCCATTAGATATCAGTTTAATTTTTTGTCAAAAGTTATCCTAAACCTTATTCTTAAATAGTGTCTCGTTTCTCCACTAGGCAGTGCCACAAGTTCCTACAAAAATCGTAACACAACACACACACAAATGTAATACTTACTAATGTAAATCCACCCGATGATGGAGGTTTAAACCTTCGAAACGCGTCGTGGAAATAAATAAAACGGTGACTGGTAACAGTGGACTTATTGTTTCATTTAATGTCAGTAACAGTCACGGTAAAGCCTAACCTAAAAATGTTCGCATTTAAGGGGCTCCGGAACGCCCTATACTTGCAATGTTAAAATAACGCTTAGAAATTACATTTTTCCTCACAAAGTATTTGAGGTAGGAAGTTGAACTTTCTACAGATTATTTATTGGAATATGGGCTACAACTTAACACAGGGATTTTAAAAAATTTTAGTTCAGTTATTAAAGATGATTTTTTTTCAATTGTAATGAAAATTCACAACATTTTTTTGCAATTTTTTATTTATATATTCAAAAATATACAGTTTTTTGGAAAAAGGCTGTGTTAAATTATGCAGAAGGTACTGTGTAACATTTACTGAAAGTTTGAAACAAATATGTTTGGAAGATCCTTAGAAAACATGTAATTAGTATGAGAAAATAAAAGTTTTGGGAATCGAGCGACAAAGATTGGATTAACTTTTTAGTGCATTCCAGGTCCATAGGATGGATTATCTTCATCCTCTGCAAACTCCTCCTCCAGCTTCCTCTTGTTCCTCCTCCTGTTTACTCTTGCTTGTATTTGTAGACTCTTTACAGCCCTGTCTGCAGCCCGAAGGCGTTCCTTGTCTAAAGCAAGCATCGCTCGTACCATATTAGAACCTATCTTCATTCGCATATTTCTAAATACCTTTGGCTTTCCAACATTTCTCCTTTTCTTAAAAGCCTTCAGAGGATTTCTAATAACTTTACTTTTACTCATTATTATACTTCAACAAAACAGAGACTCAAGAAACAGAATTAATTACGAATATTTTCGAGATAACGACAGAGTAAGTAAACATGAAACAATCGACAATCACACCAGCGATATATATTGAACCATCACAGGTTAGCCACAACACATACTTTATCTCACATCACTAAAATGTACCTGATGAACACGGACGTTAATAATAACACCATTTGACAGCAGTTTAACAGCGCCACAGTGGGTCACGCCCATGTAGAACACATTTCAAAAAAAAATTAAAAATAGTTGTAGTCTTCGGAATTGAATCAATTATATATCTATTAAAAGGTAATAGTCTACAGATTCAGAAAACGCAAAAAAGTAAAAATTGAACTTTTCATGATTTTGAGCCTTTCCGGAGCCCCTTAGAGTTAATCTTCCCAGTCAGGCAATCAAGGCTATTTTCGATTACAAAAACAGTGCAGAAAGGGTCGCAATGACGAAACAACACATACACTTCAGTAGGAATTGTCTCAAGAATAACGTCATCCCAAATTATGTCAAGATTGACATCAAAAGAAACACAATAACTGCGAAGAAAACACTGGAAATCGCACGAAAACTCTGGGTGAAAAATGAACTGAAAGAACTTTATATTAAAAAACAAATGTTCAATACACAGCTTTGTAATGCAGAATTACAGTTGGGAAAGTTGCTTCATAGATTAGAATATGATTCCATAACCAGAAAAGTCAAAGAGTACACCGAGTTCATCGTACAGAAAACTAAAACTATACAGAAGAAAAAACTAGCCAATCTTATAGAGCAACAACTACCTCCCAAACCGAATCAAAACAACCAAAAGAACCACACATTCTACACACCCTTCCTCAACAACACAAACATAACATTCACTGCAGAAGAAGAGGCACTACTCTGCAAAGGCTTAAAGCACAATGTTCGAGCTCCGCTGGATCAAAAGAACCAAGAAAAGCTCATCACTTGTGCAACACAGATCTCGACCATCGCCCTTAAGAAGCAAACTGACAGAATATCAGCCTGCCACAAAATTAACGAAATCATTGAAAAGGAGATTGCAAAACCTTTCCCAGCATACAAGAAAAGAGAAGAAGCCCTTACACGTACCATTAAGAGTAAATTAAACGTGAATAATGCAATAATTGTAAAAGCTGACAAGGGCAACACAACTGTTCTAATGGACAGAACAACATACATAGAAAAAACTTTAGACTTCTTCCAAACCAGCAACATAACTGAAATACATAAAGATCCAACAGCCAGAATACAAAAGGAGATTAAACATATTTCAAACAACATCAACTTTCTACTCACCATCCAAGAAGCAAGAAACATTGTAACAATGAGCCCACAAGCACCTTGCCTTAGATCTCAACCAAAGATCCACAAAAATGGGACCCCCATCAGGCCCATAGTGAACTGTAGGAACAGCCCAACATTCAAGCTCAATAAAATACTCTTCAGAATTCTCAAACAAGCATACACATTCAATAATGAGAGAACACTTAGAAACACAACAGAATTTACACAATATGTCAAAAACATACAAGTACCTGATGGAGCCACACTTGCCTCATTTGACATACAAAACCTATATTCCTCTGTGCCAATAGATCCCACACTACAGATAATTAATGCCAACCTACATAAACACAAAAATATCCCTTCTACTCACATTAATAAACTAATGGACCTGCTTGAATTCACACTTTCACACAACTATTTTAAATTTAACAATAAAATCTACCAACAAACAGATGGTCTGGCAATGGGCTCAAATCTTTCCAGATTGCTAGCAGAAATATTTATATGTAACCTAGAAGACAAAATCCTGAATCCCAACCACCACCTCCTCAAAAATATCATCTACTACTACAGATATGTAGATGATACCATCATTTTAACCAAAGGCACTAAAGATGACATCAGTGAGTTGAATGTTTTTCAACAACTCCCATGAAAACATAAAATTCACAGTTGAACACCAAAAAGACGACAGTATAAATTTCCTAGACCTTACCATTAGAATAAAGAATAACAGACATCAATTTGAAATTTATCGGAAGCCTACCACAACACATACCACAATCCACAACTCCTCTTGCCACCCCGCTGCACACAAAATGGCAGCATTCCGGTACATGATTAATAGAGCTATCCAACTACCACTCTCAGAAGATAAATGTGATAAAGAAATTGAAATAATAAAACAAACAGCTATTGAAAATGGTTATAACAGCTCCATAGTAGACACCCTAAAACACTCAATAATGGCAAAGGAATCACAACACAATAAACAAAAAGAAAATAACATCTTCCATAGAATCCCCTTTCTGGGTAACATTTCATACCAGATTGCCAATGTCTTCAAATGGAAAGGCATAAGCATATCCTTTACAACGGACAACAAGATTGGACAGAAGCTACCCCACAACATCGGCACACGAAACCCACTTCATCACACAGGTGTGTACAAAATTGAATGTTTGGACTGTGACTGCTTCTACATAGGCCAGACAGGCAGATCATTTGAGACTAGGTTCAAGGAACACATGGCAGCACTAAAAAACAAAAAATATCACACATCAGCAATAGCTACACACTTACATGAAGCAAAACACCATGTTAACAACACAAGTATTAGCATCCTACACATCCAACCAAAAGGCAGAAAACTAGACATCCTTGAAACACTCCAAATATACAAACATCAAATGAAACAACCAGAATCTATCTTAAATGACAAAAATGACAATATTTACAATAGTGTCATCTCTGTTTTCAGCAACTGCCTACACTCATAAAAATGCACACACACACACACACACACACACACACACACACACACACACACACACACACACACACACACACACACACACACACACACACACTCACACACACCTAATATTTACCATAAATATTGACAGCTGCCAAGAGTACAAGAGATTGACCTCATTCACAGATAATTCATCACACAAACAGCTTGTACCCCTTGTCAGCTTAAAACTGTATGTACATCAACTACTGGCACAAATGTATATCCATCTGCATATTTCATAGCATTAACCAATGTATTACTCCAACCTCTAGGCAGCTACTATAGGCAATATGCAATCTTAAGACTCCTTGCCATGAAATGTTTCCTCTCAATAATCACTCTTTCCTCTCTCTGTCTCTCTCTCTCTCTCTCTCTATCTCCCACTCTCCCCACTCCCCCCATCTCCCTTTCACTCATACACACACACACACACACACACACACACACACACACACACACACTTTTTCTCTCTCTCTACCTCTCCTTCTGCCTCCAGCCCCTCACTTCACATCTGTTTATTAACCCCAACCAAAGAATGTAATGTATGTATGATTTTACTGTTGTAGCCAATATGATCATTGTAATTATAGTCTGTAACATTTCACCTAATTGTTATCAATAAGTATGAAGTTTAAGCCATTTTAACATTCCACCTGATTGTATAAACGAGTATGAATGTTTGCTGTTCTAACTTGTCAGAATTGGATTTATATACCACCTGAAGTACACACACATATATTTGACACCTCAAAACAAACACCGCCAAATGCTTAAAGCAATTATTCTGTAATAATATTGTTATGACGTATATTCTTTGCACTTTGTGATTATGTCTTCACTTCTGTTATACGAACTTTGCACCCAGCTGATTCCAGACGCCATATTTGTTTACAAATGTGGCAGTATACATGTGATGTGTTACGACAGCGAAAGGAACCTGTGATCACTGAAGGTACTGTAGTTCACTTACTTCATGTTTGCCATTAGATATCAGTTTAATTTTTCGTCAAAAGTTATCCTAAACCATATTCTTAAATAGTGTCTCGTTTCTCCACTAGGCAGTGCCACAAGTTCCTCCAAAAATCGTAACACAACACACACACAAATGTAATACTTACTAATGTAAATCCACCCGATGATGGAGGTTTAAACCTTCGAAACGCGTCGTGGAAATAAATAAAACGGTGACTGGTAACAGTGGACTTATTGTTTCATTTAATGTCAGTAACAGTCACGGTAAAGCCTAACCTAAAAATGTTCGCATTTAAGGGGCTCCGGAACGCCCTATACTTGCAATGTTAAAATAACGCTTAGAAATTACATTTTTCCTCACAAAGTATTTGAGGTAGGAAGTTGAACTTTCTACAGATTATTTATTGGAATATGGGCTACAACTTAACACAGGGATTTTAAAAAATTTTAGTTCAGTTATTAAAGATGATTTTTTTTCAATTGTAATGAAAATTCACAACATTTTTTTGCAATTTTTTATTTATATATTCAAAAATATACAGTTTTTTGGAAAAAGGCTGTGTTAAATTATGCAGAAGGTACTGTGTAACATTTACTGAAAGTTTGAAACAAATATGTTTGGAAGATCCTTAGAAAACATGTAATTAGTATGAGAAAATAAAAGTTTTGGGAATCGAGCGACAAAGATTGGATTAACTTTTTAGTGCATTCCAGGTCCATAGGATGGATTATCTTCATCCTCTGCAAACTCCTCCTCCAGCTTCCTCTTGTTCCTCCTCCTGTTTACTCTTGCTTGTATTTGTAGACTCTTTACAGCCCTGTCTGCAGCCCGAAGGCGTTCCTTGTCTAAAGCAAGCATCGCTCGTACCATGTTAGAACCTATCTTCATTCCCATATTTCTAAATACCTTTGGCTTTCCAACATTTCTCCTTTTCTTAAAAGCCTTCAGAGGATTTCTAATAACTTTACTTTTACTCATTATTATACTTCAACAAAACAGAGACTCAAGAAACAGAATTAATTACGAATATTTTCGAGATAACGACAGAGTAAGTAAACATGAAACAATCGACAATCACACCAGCGATATATATTGAACCATCACAGGTTAGCCACAACACATACTTTATCTCACATCACTAAAATGTACCTGATGAACACGGACGTTAATAATAACACCATTTGACAGCAGTTTAACAGCGCCACAGTGGGTCACGCCCATGTAGAACACATTTCAAAAAAAAATTAAAAATAGTTGTAGTCTTCGGAATTGAATCAATTATATATCTATTAAAAGGTAATAGTCTACAGATTCAGAAAACGCAAAAAAGTAAAAATTGAACTTTTCATGATTTTGAGCCTTTCCGGAGCCCCTTAGAGTTAATCTTCCCAGTCAGGCAATCAAGGCTATTTTCGATTACAAAAACAGTGCAGAAAAGGTCGCAATGACGACACAACACATACACTTCAATAGGAATTGTCTCAAGAATAACGTCATCCCAAATTATGTCAAGACTGACATCAAAAGAAACACAATAACTGCGAAGAAAACACTGGAAATCGCACGAAAACTCTGGGTGAAAAATGAACTGAAAGAACTTCACATTAAAAAACAAATGTTCAATACACAGCTTTATAATGCAGAATTACAGTTGGGAAAGTTGCTTCATAGATTAGAATATGATTCCATAACCAAAAAAGTCAAAGAGTACACCGAGTTCATCGTACAGAAAACTAAAACTATACAGAAGAAAAAACTAGCCAATCTTATAGAGCAACAACTACCTCCCAAACCGAACCAAAACAACCAAAAGAACCACACATTCTACACACCCTTCCTCAACAACACGAACATAACATCCACTGCAGAAGAAGAGGCACTACTCTGCAAAGGCTTAAAGCACAATGTTCAAGCTCCACTGGATCAAAAGAACCAAGAAAAGCTCATCACTTGTGCAACACAGATCTCGACCATCGCCCTTAAGAAGCAAACTGACAGAATATCAGCCTGCCACAAAATTAACGAAATCATTGAAAAGGTGATTGCAAAACCTTTCCCAGCATACAAGAAAAGAGAAGAAGCCCTTACACGTACCATTAAGAGTAAATTAAACGTGAATAATGCAATAATTGTAAAAGCTGACAAGGGCAACACAACTGTTCTAATGGACAGAACAACATACATAGAAAAAACTTTAGACTTCTTCCAAACCAGCAACATAACTGAAATACATAAAGATCCAACAGCCAGAATACAAAAGGAGATTAAACACATTTCAAACAACATCAACTTTCTACTCACCATCCAAGAAGCAAGAAACATTGTAACAATGAGCCCACAAGCACCTTGCCTTAGATCTCAACCAAAGATCCACAAAAATGGGACCCCCATCAGGCCCATAGTGAACTGTAGGAACAGCCCAACATTCAAGCTCAATAAAATACTCTTCAGAATTCTCAAACAAGCATACACATTCAATAATGAGAGAACACTTAGAAACACAACAGAATTTACACAATATGTCAAAAACATACAAGTACCTGATGGAGGCACACTTTCCTCATTTGACATACAAAACCTATATTCCTCTGTGCTAAGAGATCCCACACTACAGACAATTAATGCCAACCCACATAAACACAAAAATATCCATTCAACTCACATTAATGAACTAATGGACCTGCTTGAATTCACACTTTCACACAACTATTTTAAATTTAACAATAAAATCTACCAACAAACAGATGGTCTGGCAATGGGCTCAAATCTTTCCGGATTGCTAGCAGAAATATTTATAAGTAATCTAGAAGACAAAATCCTGAATTCCAACCACCACCTCCTCAAAAATATCATCTACTACTACAGATATGTAGATGATACCATCATTTTAACCAAAGGCACTAAAGATGACATCAGTGAGTTGAATGTTTTTCAACAACTCCCATGAAAACATAAAATTCACAGTTGAACACCAAAAAGACGACAGTATAAATTTCCTAGACCTTACCATTAGAATAAAGAATAACAGACATCAATTTGAAATTTATCGGAAGCCTACCACAACACATACCACAATCCACAACTCCTCTTGCCACCCCGCAGCACACAAAATGGCAGCATTCCGGTACATGATTAATAGAGCTATCCAACTACCACTCTCAGAAGATAAATGTGATAAAGAAATTGAAATAATAAAACAAACAGCTATTGAAAATGGTTATAACAGCTCCATAGTAGACACCCTAAAACACTCAATAATGGCAAAGGAATCACAACACAATAAACAAAAAGAAAATAACATCTTCCATAGAATCCTCTTTCGGGTAACATTTCATACCAGATTGCCAATGTCTTCAAACGGAAAGGCATAAGCATATCCTTTACAACGGACAACAAGATTGGACAGAAGTTACCCCACAACATCGGCACACGAAACCCACTTCATCACACAGGTGTGTACAAAATTGAATGTTTGGACTGTGACTGCTTCTACCTAGGCCAGACAGGCAGATCATTTGAGATTAGGTTCAAGGAACACATGGCAGCACTAAAAAACAAAAAATATTACACATCAGCAATAGCTACACACTTACATGAAACAAAACACCATGTTAACAACACAAGTATTAGCATCCTACACATCCAACCAAAAGGGAGAAAACTAGACATCCTTGAAACACTCCAAATATACAAACATCAAATGAAACAACCAGAATCTATCTTAAATGACAAAAATGACAATATTTACAATAGTATCATCTCCGTTTTCAGCAACTGCCTACACTCATAAAAATGCACACACACACACACACACACACACACACACACCTAATATTTACCATAAATATTGACAGCTGCCAAGAGTACAAGAGATTGACCTCATTCACAGATAATTCATCACACCAACAGCTTGTACCCCTTGTCAGCTTAAAACTGTATGTACATCAACTACTGGCACAAATGTATATCCATCTGCGTATTTCATAGCATTAACCAATGTATTACTCCAACCTCTAGGCAGCTACTATAGGCAACATGCAATCTTAAGACTCCTTGCCATGAACTGTTTCCTCTCAATAATCACTCTTTCCTCTCTCCCTCCCTCCCTCCCTCCCCCCCTCTCTCTCTCTCTCTCTCTCTCTCTCTCTCTCTCTCTCTCTCTCTCTCTCTCTCTCTCTCTCTCTCTGTATCTCCCACTCTCCCCACTGCCCCCTTCTCCCTTTCACTCACACACACACACACACACACACACACACTTTTTCTCTCTCTCTACCTCTCCTTCTGCCTCCAGCCCCTCACTTCACATCTGTTTATTAACCCCAACCAAAGAATGTAATGTATGTATGATTTTACTGTTGTAGCCAATATGATCATTGTAATTATAGTCTGTAACATTTCACCTAATTGTTATCAATAAGTATGAAGTTTAAGCCATTTTAACATTTCACCTGATTGTATAAACGAGTATGAATGTTTGCTGTTCTAACTTGTCAGAATTGGATTTATATACCACCTGAAGTACACACACACATATTTGACACCTCAAAACAAACACCGCCAAATGCTTAAAGCAATTATTCTGTAATAATATTGTTATGACGTATATTCTTTGCACTTTGCGATTATGTCTTCACTTCTGTTATACGAACTTTGCACCCAGCTGATTCCAGACGCCATATTTGTTTACAAATGTGGCAGTATACATGTGATGTGTTACGACAGCGAAAGGAACCTGTGATCACTGAAGGTACTGTAGTTCACTTATTTCATGTTTGCCATTAGATATCAGTTTAATTTTTCGTCAAAAGTTATCCTAAACCATATTCTTAAACAGTGTCTCGTTTCTCCACTAGGCAGTGCCACAAGTTCCTCCAAAAATCGTAACACAACACACACACAAATGTAATACTTACTAATGTAAATCCACCCAATGATGGAGGTTTAAACCTTCGAAACGCGTCGTGGAAAGAAATAAAACGGTGACTGGTAACAGTGACCTTATTGTTTCATTTAATGTCAGTAACAGTCACGGTAAAGCCTAACCTAAAAATGTTCGCATTTAAAGTTAATCTTCCCAGTCAGGCAATCAAGGCTATTTTCGATTACAAAAACAGTGCAGAAAAAGTCGCAATGACGACACAACACATACACTTCGGTAGGAATTGTCTCAAGAATAACGTCATCCCAAATTATGTCAAGATTGACATCAAAAGAAACACAATAACTGCGAAGAAAAGACTGGAAATCGCACGAAAACTCTGGGTGAAAAATGAACTGAAAGAACTTTATATTAAAAAACAAATGTTCAATACACAGCTTTGTAATGCAGAATTACAGTTGGGAAAGTTGCTTCATAGATTAGAATATGATTCCATAACCAAAAAAGTCAAGAGTACACCGAGTTCATCGTACAGAAAACTAAAACTATACAGAAGAAAAAACTAGCCAATCTTATAGAGCAACAACTACCTCCCACACCGAACCAAAACAACCAAAAGAACCACACATTCTACACACCCTTCCTCAACAACACAAACATAACATTCACTGCAGAAGAAGAGGCACTACTCTGCAAAGGCTTAAAGCACAATGTTCGAGCTCCGCTGGATCAAAAGAACCAAGAAAAGCTCATCACTTGTGCAACACAGATCTCGACCATCGCCCTTAAGAAGCAAACTGACAGAATATCAGCCTGCCACAAAATTAACGAAATCATTGAAAAGGAGATTGCAAAACCTTTCCCAGCATACAAGAAAAGAGAAGAAGCCCTTACACGTACCATTAAGAGTAAATTAAACGTGAATAATGCAATAATTGTAAAAGCTGACAAGGGCAACACAACTGTTCTAATGGACAGAACAACATACATAGAAAAAACTTTAGACTTCTTCCAAACCAGCAACATAACTGAAATACATAAAGATCCAACAGCCAGAATACAAAAGGAGATTAAACATATTTCAAACAACATCAACTTTCTACTCACCATCCAAGAAGCAAGAAACATTGTAACAATGAGCCCACAAGCACCTTGCCTTAGATCACAACCAAAGATCCACAAAAATGGGACCCCCATCAGGCCCATAGTGAACTGTAGGAACAGCCCAACATTCAAGCTCAATAAAATACTCTTCAGAATTCTCAAACAAGCATACACATTCAATAATGAGAGAACACTTAGAAACACAACAGAATTTACACAATATGTCAAAAACATACAAGTACCTGATGGAGCCACACTTGCCTCATTTGACATACAAAACCTATATTCCTCTGTGCCAATAGATCCCACACTACAGATAATTAATGCCAACCTACATAAACACAAAAATATCCCTTCTACTCTCATTAATAAACTAATGGACCTGCTTGAATTCACACTTTCACACAACTATTTTAAATTTAACAATAAAATCTACCAACAAACAGATGGTCTGGCAATGGGCTCAAATCTTTCCAGATTGCTAGCAGAAATATTTATAAGTAACCTAGAAGACAAAATCCTGAATTCCAACCACCACCTCCTCAAAAATATCATCTACTACTACAGATGTGTAGATGATACCATCATTTTAACCAAAGGCACTAAAGATGACATCAGTGAGTTGAATATCTAATGGCAAACATGAAATAAGTAAACTATAGTACCTTCAGTGATCACAGGTTCCTTTCGCTGTCGTAACACATCACATGTATACTGCCACCTTTGTAAACAAATATGGCGTCTGGAATCAGCTGGGTGCAAAGTTCGTATAACAGAAGTGAAGACATAATCGCAAAGTGCAAAGAATATACATCATAACAATATTTATATTAAAAAACAAATGTTCAACACACAGCTTTATAATGCAGAATTACAGTTGGGAAAGTTGCTTCATAGATTAGAATATGATTCCATAACCAGAAAAGTCAAAGAGTACACCGAGTTCATCGTACAGAAAACTAAAACTATACAGAAGAAAAAACTAGCCAATCTTATAGAGCAACAACTACCTCCCAAACCGAATCAAAACAACCAAAAGAACCACACATTCTACACACCCTTCCTCAACAACACGAACATTCACTGCAGAAGAAGAGGCACTACTCTGCAAAGGCTTAAAGCACAATGTTCGAGCTCCGCTGGATCAAAAGAACCAAGAAAAGCTCATCACTTGTGCAACACAGATCTCGACCATCGCCCTTAAGAAGCAAACTGACAGAATATCAGCCTGCCACAAAATTAACGAAATCATTGAAAAGGAGATTGCAAAACCTTTCCCAGCATACAAGAAAAGAGAAGAAGCCCTTACACGTACCATTAAGAGTAAATTAAACGTGAATAATGCAATAATTGTAAAAGCTGACAAGGGCAACACAACTGTTCTAATGGACAGAACAACATACATAGAAAAAACTTTAGACTTCTTCCAAACCAGCAACATAACTGAAATACATAAAGATCCAACAGCCAGAATACAAAAGGAGATTAAACATATTTCAAACAACATCAACTTTCTACTCACCATCCAAGAAGCAAGAAACATTGTAACAATGAGCCCACAAGCACCTTGCCTTAGATCACAACCAAAGATCCACAAAAATGGGACCCCCATCAGGCCCATAGTGAACTGTAGGAACAGCCCAACATTCAAGCTCAATAAAATACTCTTCAGAATTCTCAAACAAGCATACACATTCAATAATGAGAGAACACTTAGAAACACAACAGAATTTACACAATATGTCAAAAACATACAAGTACCTGATGGAGCCACACTTGCCTCATTTGACATACAAAACCTATATTCCTCTGTGCCAATAGATCCCACACTACAGATAATTAATGCCAACCTACATAAACACAAAAATATCCCTTCTACTCTCATTAATAAACTAATGGACCTGCTTGAATTCACACTTTCACACAACTATTTTAAATTTAACAATAAAATCTACCAACAAACAGATGGTCTGGCAATGGGCTCAAATCTTTCCGGATTGCTAGCAGAAATATTTATAAGTAACCTAGAAGAAAAAATCCTGAATTCCAACCACCACCTCCTCAAAAATATCATCTACTACTACAGATGTGTAGATGATACCATCATTTTAACCAAAGGCACTAAAGATGACATCAGTGAGTTGAATGTTTTTCAACAACTCCCATGAAAACATAAAATTCACAGTAGAACACCAAAAAGACGACAGTATAAATTTCCTAGACCTTTCCATTAGAATAAAGAATAACAGACATCAATTTGAAATTTATCGGAAGCCTACCACAACACATACCACAATCCACAACTCCTCTTGCCACCCCGCAGCACACAAAATGGCAGCATTCCGCTACATGATTAATAGAGCTATCCAACTACCACTCTCAGAAGATAAATGTGATAAAGAAATTGAAATAATAAAACAAACAGCTATTGAAAATGGTTATAACAGCTCCATAGTAGACACCCTAAAACACTCAATAATGGCAAAGGAATCACAACACAATAAACAAAAAGAAAATAACATCTTCCATAGAATCCCCTTTCGGGTAACATTTCATACCAGATTGCCAATGTCTTCAAACGGAAAGGCATAAGCATATCCTTTACAACGGACAACAAGATTGGACAGAAGTTACCCCACAACATCGGCACACGAAACCCACTTCATCACACAGGTGTGTACAAAATTGAATGTTTGGACTGTGACTGCTTCTACCTAGGCCAGACAGGCAGATCATTTGAGATTAGGTTCAAGGAACACATGGCAGCACTAAAAAACAAAAAATATCACACATCAGCAATAGCTACACACTTACATGAAACAAAACACCATGTTAACAACACAAGTATTAGCATCCTACACATCCAACCAAAAGGGAGAAAACTAGACATCCTTGAAACACTCCAAATATACAAACATCAAATGAAACAACCAGAATCTATCTTAAATGACAAAAATGACAATATTTACAATAGTATCATCTCCGTTTTCAGCAACTGCCTACACTCATAAAAATGCACACACACACACACACACACACACACACACACACACACACACACACACACACACACACACACCTAATATTTACCATAAATATTGACAGCTGCCAAGAGTACAAGAGATTGACCTCATTCACAGATAATTCATCACACCAACAGCTTGTACCCCTTGTCAGCTTAAAACTGTATGTACATCAACTACTGGCACAAATGTATATCCATCTGCATATTTCATAGCATTAACCAATGTATTACTCCAATCTCTAGGCAGCTACTATAGGCAATATGCAATCTTAAGACTCCTTGCCATGAAATGTTTCCTCTCAATAATCACTCTTTCCTCTCTCTGTCTCTCTCTGTCTCTCTCTATCTCCCACTCTCCCCACTCCCCCCCTCTCCCTTTCACTCATACACACACACACACACACACACACACACACACACACACACACACTTTTTCTCTCTCTCTACCTCTCCTTCTGCCTCCAGCCCCTCACTTCACATCTGTTTATTAACCCCAACCAAAGAATGTAATGTATGTATGATTTTACTGTTGTAGCCAATATGATCATTGTAATTATAGTCTGTAACATTTCACCTAATTGTTATCAATAAGTATGAAGTTTAAGCCATTTTAACATTCCACCTGATTGTATAAACGAGTATGAATGTTTGCTGTTCTAACTTGTCAGAATTGGATTTATATACCACCTGAAGTACACACACATATATTTGACACCTCAAAACAAACACCGCCAAATGCTTAAAGCAATTATTCTGTAATAATATTGTTATGATGTATATTCTTTGCACTTTGCGATTATGTCTTCACTTCTGTTATACGAACTTTGCACCCAGCTGATTCCAGACGCCATATTTGTTTACAAATGTGGCAGTATACATGTGATGTGTTACGACAGCGAAAGGAACCTGTGATCACTGAAGGTACTGTAGTTCACTTACTTCATGTTTGCCATTAGATATCAGTTTAATTTTTCGTCAAAAGTTATCCTAAACCATATTCTTAAATAGTGTCTCGTTTCTCCACTAGGCAGTGCCACAAGTTCCTCCAAAAATCGTAACACAACACACACACAAATGTAATACTTACTAATGTAAATCCACCCGATGATGGAGGTTTAAACCTTCGAAACGCGTCGTGGAAATAAATAAAACGGTGACTGGTAACAGTCGACTTATTGTTTCATTTAATGTCAGTAACAGTCACGGTAAAGCCTAACCTAAAAATGTTCGCATTTAAGGGGCTCCGGAACGCCCTATACTTGCAATGTTAAAATAACGCTTAGAAATTACATTTTTCCTCACAAAGTATTTGAGGTAGGAAGTTGAACTTTCTACAGATTATTTATTGGAATATGGGCTACAACTTAACACAGGGATTTTAAAAAATTTTAGTTCAGTTATTAAAGATGATTTTTTTTCAATTGTAATGAAAATTCACAACATTTTTTTGCAATTTTTTATTTATATATTCAAAAATATACAGTTTTTTGGAAAAAGGCTGTGTTAAATTATGCAGAAGGTACTGTGTAACATTTACTGAAAGTTTGAAACAAATATGTTTGGAAGATCCTTAGAAAACATGTAATTAGTATGAGAAAATAAAAGTTTTGGGAATCGAGCGACAAAGATTGGATTAACTTTTTAGTGCATTCCAGGTCCATAGGATGGATTATCTTCATCCTCTGCAAACTCCTCCTCCAGCTTCCTCTTGTTCCTCCTCCTGTTTACTCTTGCTTGTATTTGTAGACTCTTTACAGCCCTGTCTGCAGCCCGAAGGCGTTCCTTGTCTAAAGCAAGCATCGCTCGTACCATATTAGAACCTATCTTCATTCCCATATTTCTAAATACCTTTGGCTTTCCAACATTTCTCCTTTTCTTAAAAGCCTTCAGAGGATTTCTAATAACTTTACTTTTACTCATTATTATACTTCAACAAAACAGAGACTCAAGAAACAGAATTAATTACGAATATTTTCGAGATAACGACAGAGTAAGTAAACATGAAATAATCGACAATCACACCAGCGATATATATTGAACCATCACAGGTTAGCCACAACACATACTTTATCTCACATCACTAAAATGTACCTGATGAACACGGACGTTAATAATAACACCATTTGACAGCAGTTTAACAGCGCCACAGTGGGTCACGCCCACGTAGAACACATTTCAAAAAAAATTAAAAATAGTTGTAGTCTTCGGAATTGAATCAATTATATATCTATTAAAAGGTAATAGTCTACAGATTCAGAAAACGCAAAAAAGTAAAAATTGAACTTTTCATGATTTTGAGCCTTTCCGGAGCCCCTTAGAGTTAATCTTCCCAGTCAGGCAATCAAGGCTATTTTCGATTACAAAAACAGTGCAGAAAAGGTCGCAATGACGACACAACACATACACTTCAATAGGAATTGTCTCAAGAATAACGTCATCCCAAATTATGTCAAGATTGACATCAAAAGAAACACAATAACTGCGAAGAAAACACTGGAAATCGCACGAAAACTCTGGGTGAAAAATGAACTGAAAGAACTTCACATTAAAAAACAAATGTTCAATACACAGCTTTATAATGCAGAATTACAGTTGGGAAAGTTGCTTCATAGATTAGAATATGATTCCATAACCAAAAAAGTCAAAGAGTACACCGAGTTCATCGTACAGAAAACTAAAACTATACAGAAGAAAAAACTAGCCAATCTTATAGAGCAACAACTACCTCCCAAACCGAACCAAAACAACCAAAAGAACCACACATTCTACACACCCTTCCTCAACAACACGAACATAACATCCACTGCAGAAGAAGAGGCACTACTCTGCAAAGGCTTAAAGCACAATGTTCAAGCTCCACTGGATCAAAAGAACCAAGAAAAGCTCATCACTTGTGCAACACAGATCTCGACCATCGCCCTTAAGAAGCAAACTGACAGAATATCAGCCTGCCACAAAATTAACGAAATCATTGAAAAGGAGATTGCAAAACCTTTCCCAGCATACAAGAAAAGAGAAGAAGCCCTTACACGTACCATTAAGAGTAAATTAAACGTGAATAATGCAATAATTGTAAAAGCTGACAAGGGCAACACAACTGTTCTAATGGACAGAACAACATACATAGAAAAAACTTTAGACTTCTTCCAAACCAGCAACATAACTGAAATACATAAAGATCCAACAGCCAGAATACAAAAGGAGATTAAACACATTTCAAACAACATCAACTTTCTACTCACCATCCAAGAAGCAAGAAACATTGTAACAATGAGCCCACAAGCACCTTGCCTTAGATCTCAACCAAAGATCCACAAAAATGGGACCCCCATCAGGCCCATAGTGAACTGTAGGAACAGCCCAACATTCAAGCTCAATAAAATACTCTTCAGAATTCTCAAACAAGCATACACATTCAATAATGAGAGAACACTTAGAAACACAACAGAATTGACACAATATGTCAAAAACATACAAGTACCTGATGGAGGCACACTTTCCTCATTTGACATACAAAACCTATATTCCTCTGTGCTAAGAGATCCCACACTACAGACAATTAATGCCAACCCACATAAACACAAAAATATCCTATTTAGATTAAAGTTCAGTCTTGATCACGTTATGTCTGTTTTAATGAGTAACTGGTTTCGGTTTTTTCTATAAAACCATCTTCAGACCCATTGGCTCCTTTGGGCAGGTAGGTGGAGCTCCCCTTGCTGCTGTGCAGTGCAGCTCCACCTACCAGCCCAAAGGAGCCAATGGGTCTGAAGATGGTTTTATAGAAAAAACCGAAACCAGTTACTCATTAAAACAGACATAACGTGATCAAGACTGAACTTTAATCTAAATATAACAATTAATTGATCACTGTATTCCAGAAATGTTTACCAAAATTGTACAAAAATATCAATTCAACTCACATTAATGAACTAATGGACCTGCTTGAATTCACACTTTCACACAACTATTTTAAATTTAACAATAAAATCTACCAACAAACAGATGGTCTGGCAATGAGCTCAAATCTTTCCGGATTGCTAGCAGAAATATTTATAAGTAATCTAGAAGACAAAATCCTGAATTCCAACCACCACCTCCTCAAAAATATCATCTACTACTACAGATATGTAGATGATACCATCATTTTAACCAAATGCACTAAAGATGACATCAGTGAGTTGAATGTTTTTCAACAACTCCCATGAAAACATAAAATTCACAGTTGAACACCAAAAAGACGACAGTATAAATTTCCTAGACCTTACCATTAGAATAAAGAATAACAGACATCAATTTGAAATTTATCGGAAGCCTACCACAACACATACCACAATCCACAACTCCTCTTGCCACCCCGCAGCACACAAAATGGCAGCATTCCGGTACATGATTAATAGAGCTATCCAACTACCACTCTCAGAAGATAAATGTGATAAAGAAATTGAAATAATAAAACAAACAGCTATTGAAAATGGTTATAACAGCTCCATAGTAGACACCCTAAAACACTCAATAATGGCAAAGGAATCACAACACAATAAACAAAAAGAAAATAACATCTTCCATAGAATCCCCTTTCGGGTAACATTTCATACCAGATTGCCAATGTCTTCAAACGGAAAGGCATAAGCATATCCTTTACAACGGACAACAAGATTGGACAGAAGTTACCCCACAACATCGGCACACGAAACCCACTTCATCACACAGGTGTGTACAAAATTGAATGTTTGGACTGTGACTGCTTCTACCTAGGCCAGACAGGCAGATCATTTGAGATTAGGTTCAAGGAACACATGGCAGCACTAAAAAACAAAAAATATCACACATCAGCAATAGCTACACACTTACATGAAACAAAACACCATGTTAACAACACAAGTATTAGCATCCTACACATCCAACCAAAAGGGAGAAAACTAGACATCCTTGAAACACTCCAAATATACAAACATCAAATGAAACAACCAGAATCTATCTTAAATGACAAAAATGACAATATTTACAATAGTATCATCTCCGTTTTCAGCAACTGCCTACACTCATAAAAATGCACACACACACACACACACACACACACACACACACACACACACACACACACACACACACACCTAATATTTACCATAAATATTGACAGCTGCCAAGAGTACAAGAGATTGACCTCATTCACAGATAATTCATCACACCAACAGCTTGTACCCCTTGTCAGCTTAAAACTGTATGTACATCAACTACTGGCACAAATGTATATCCATCTGCATATTTCATAGCATTAACCAATGTATTACTCCAATCTCTAGGCAGCTACTATAGGCAATATGCAATCTTAAGACTCCTTGCCATGAAATGTTTCCTCTCAATAATCACTCTTTCCTCTCTCTGTCTCTCTCTGTCTCTCTCTATCTCCCACTCTCCCCACTCCCCCCCCTCTCCCTTTCACTCATACACACACACACACACACACACACTTTTTCTCTCTCTCTACCTCTCCTTCTGCCTCCAGCCCCTCACTTCACATCTGTTTATTAACCCCAACCAAAGAATGTAATGTATGTATGATTTTACTGTTGTAGCCAATATGATCATTGTAATTATAGTCTGTAACATTTCACCTAATTGTTATCAATAAGTATGAAGTTTAAGCCATTTTAACATTCCACCTGATTGTATAAACGAGTATGAATGTTTGCTGTTCTAACTTGTCAGAATTGGATTTATATACCACCTGAAGTACACACACATATATTTGACACCTCAAAACAAACACCGCCAAATGCTTAAAGCAATTATTCTGTAATAATATTGTTATGATGTATATTCTTTGCACTTTGCGATTATGTCTTCACTTCTGTTATACGAACTTTGCACCCAGCTGATTCCAGACGCCATATTTGTTTACAAATGTGGCAGTATACATGTGATGTGTTACGACAGCGAAAGGAACCTGTGATCACTGAAGGTACTGTAGTTCACTTACTTCATGTTTGCCATTAGATATCAGTTTAATTTTTCGTCAAAAGTTATCCTAAACCATATTCTTAAATAGTGTCTCGTTTCTCCACTAGGCAGTGCCACAAGTTCCTCCAAAAATCGTAACACAACACACACACAAATGTAATACTTACTAATGTAAATCCACCCGATGATGGAGGTTTAAACCTTCGAAACGCGTCGTGGAAATAAATAAAACGGTGACTGGTAACAGTCGACTTATTGTTTCATTTAATGTCAGTAACAGTCACGGTAAAGCCTAACCTAAAAATGTTCGCATTTAAGGGGCTCCGGAACGCCCTATACTTGCAATGTTAAAATAACGCTTAGAAATTACATTTTTCCTCACAAAGTATTTGAGGTAGGAAGTTGAACTTTCTACAGATTATTTATTGGAATATGGGCTACAACTTAACACAGGGATTTTAAAAAATTTTAGTTCAGTTATTAAAGATGATTTTTTTTCAATTGTAATGAAAATTCACAACATTTTTTTGCAATTTTTTATTTATATATTCAAAAATGTACAGTTTTTTGGAAAAAGGCTGTGTTAAATTATGCAGAAGGTACTGTGTAACATTTACTGAAAGTTTGAAACAAATATGTTTGGAAGATCCTTAGAAAACATGTAATTAGTATGAGAAAATAAAAGTTTTGGGAATCGAGCGACAAAGATTGGATTAACTTTTTAGTGCATTCCAGGTCCATAGGATGGATTATCTTCATCCTCTGCAAACTCCTCCTCCAGCTTCCTCTTGTTCCTCCTCCTGTTTACTCTTGCTTGTATTTGTAGACTCTTTACAGCCCTGTCTGCAGCCCGAAGGCGTTCCTTGTCTAAAGCAAGCATCGCTCGTACCATATTAGAACCTATCTTCATTCCCATATTTCTAAATACCTTTGGCTTTCCAACATTTCTCCTTTTCTTAAAAGCCTTCAGAGGATTTCTAATAACTTTACTTTTACTCATTATTATACTTCAACAAAACAGAGACTCAAGAAACAGAATTAATTACGAATATTTTCGAGATAACGACAGAGTAAGTAAACATGAAATAATCGACAATCACACCAGCGATATATATTGAACCATCACAGGTTAGCCACAACACATACTTTATCTCACATCACTAAAATGTACCTGATGAACACGGACGTTAATAATAACACCATTTGACAGCAGTTTAACAGCGCCACAGTGGGTCACGCCCATGTAGAACACATTTCAAAAAAAATTAAAAATAGTTGTAGTCTTCGGAATTGAATCAATTATATATCTATTAAAAGGTAATAGTCTACAGATTCAGAAAACGCAAAAAAGTAAAAATTGAACTTTTCATGATTTTGAGCCTTTCCGGAGCCCCTTAGAGTTAATCTTCCCAGTCAGGCAATCAAGGCTATTTTCGATTACAAAAACAGTGCAGAAAAGGTCGCAATGACGACAGAACACATACACTTCAGTAGGAATTGTCTCAAGAATAACGTCATCCCAAATTATGTCAAGATTGACATCAAAAGAAACACAATAACTGCGAAGAAAACACTGGAAATCGCACGAAAACTCTGGGTGAAAAATGAACTGAAAGAACTTCACATTAAAAAACAAATGTTCAATACACAGCTTTATAATGCAGAATTACAGTTGGGAAAGTTGCTTCATAGATTAGAATATGATTCCATAACCAAAAAAGTCAAAGAGTACACCGAGTTCATCGTACAGAAAACTAAAACTATACAGAAGAAAAAACTAGCCAATCTTATAGAGCAACAACTACCTCCCAAACCGAACCAAAACAACCAAAAGAACCACACATTCTACACACCCTTCCTCAACAACACGAACATAACATCCACTGCAGAAGAAGAGGCACTACTCTGCAAAGGCTTAAAGCACAATGTTCAAGCTCCACTGGATCAAAAGAACCAAGAAAAGCTCATCACTTGTGCAACACAGATCTCGACCATCGCCCTTAAGAAGCAAACTGACAGAATATCAGCCTGCCACAAAATTAACGAAATCATTGAAAAGGTGATTGCAAAACCTTTCCCAGCATACAAGAAAAGAGAAGAAGCCCTTACACGTACCATTAAGAGTAAATTAAACGTGAATAATGCAATAATTGTAAAAGCTGACAAGGGCAACACAACTGTTCTAATGGACAGAACAACATACATAGAAAAAACTTTAGACTTCTTCCAAACCAGCAACATAACTGAAATACATAAAGATCCAACAGCCAGAATACAAAAGGAGATTAAACACATTTCAAACAACATCAACTTTCTACTCACCATCCAAGAAGCAAGAAACATTGTAACAATGAGCCCACAAGCACCTTGCCTTAGATCTCAACCAAAGATCCACAAAAATGGGACCCCCATCAGGCCCATAGTGAACTGTAGGAACAGCCCAACATTCAAGCTCAATAAAATACTCTTCAGAATTCTCAAACAAGCATACACATTCAATAATGAGAGAACACTTAGAAACACAACAGAATTGACACAATATGTCAAAAACATACAAGTACCTGATGGAGGCACACTTTCCTCATTTGACATACAAAACCTATATTCCTCTGTGCTAAGAGATCCCACACTACAGACAATTAATGCCAACCCACATAAACACAAAAATATCCTATTTAGATTAAAGTTCAGTCTTGATCACGTTATGTCTGTTTTAATGAGTAACTGGTTTCGGTTTTTTCTATAAAACCATCTTCAGACCCATTGGCTCCTTTGGGCTGGTAGGTGGAGCTCCCCTTGCTGCTGTGCAGTGCAGCTCCACCTACCAGCCCAAAGGAGCCAATGGGTCTGAAGATGGTTTTATAGAAAAAACCGAAACCAGTTACTCATTAAAACAGACATAACGTGATCAAGACTGAACTTTAATCTAAATATAACAATTAATTGATCACTGTATTCCAGAAATGTTTACCAAAATTGTACAAAAATATCAATTCAACTCACATTAATGAACTAATGGACCTGCTTGAATTCACACTTTCACACAACTATTTTAAATTTAACAATAAAATCTACCAACAAACAGATGGTCTGGCAATGAGCTCAAATCTTTCCGGATTGCTAGCAGAAATATTTATAAGTAATCTAGAAGACAAAATCCTGAATTCCAACCACCACCTCCTCAAAAATATCATCTACTACTACAGATATGTAGATGATACCATCATTTTAACCAAATGCACTAAAGATGACATCAGTGAGTTGAATGTTTTTCAACAACTCCCATGAAAACATAAAATTCACAGTTGAACACCAAAAAGACGACAGTATAAATTTCCTAGACCTTACCATTAGAATAAAGAATAACAGACATCAATTTGAAATTTATCGGAAGCCTACCACAACACATACCACAATCCACAACTCCTCTTGCCACCCCGCAGCACACAAAATGGCAGCATTCCGGTACATGATTAATAGAGCTATCCAACTACCACTCTCAGAAGATAAATGTGATAAAGAAATTGAAATAATAAAACAAACAGCTATTGAAAATGGTTATAACAGCTCCATAGTAGACACCCTAAAACACTCAATAATGGCAAAGGAATCACAACACAATAAACAAAAAGAAAATAACATCTTCCATAGAATCCCCTTTCGGGTAACATTTCATACCAGATTGCCAATGTCTTCAAACGGAAAGGCATAAGCATATCCTTTACAACGGACAACAAGATTGGACAGAAGTTACCCCACAACATCGGCACACGAAACCCACTTCATCACACAGGTGTGTACAAAATTGAATGTTTGGACTGTGACTGCTTCTACCTAGGCCAGACAGGCAGATCATTTGAGATTAGGTTCAAGGAACACATGGCAGCACTAAAAAACAAAAAATATCACACATCAGCAATAGCTACACACTTACATGAAACAAAACACCATGTTAACAACACAAGTATTAGCATCCTACACATCCAACCAAAAGGGAGAAAACTAGACATCCTTGAAACACTCCAAATATACAAACATCAAATGAAACAACCAGAATCTATCTTAAATGACAAAAATGACAATATTTACAATAGTATCATCTCCGTTTTCAGCAACTGCCTACACTTATAAAAATGCACACACACACACACACACACACACACACACCTAATATTTACCATAAATATTGACAGCTGCCAAGAGTACAAGAGATTGACCTCATTCACAGATAATTCATCACACCAACAGCTTGTACCCCTTGTCAGCTTAAAACTGTATGTACATCAACTACTGGCACAAATGTATATCCATCTGCGTATTTCATAGCATTAACCAATGTATTACTCCAACCTCTAGGCAGCTACTATAGGCAACATGCAATCTTAAGACTCCTTGCCATGAAATGTTTCCTCTCAATAATCACTCTTTCCTCTCTCCCTCCCTCCCTCCCTCCCTCTCTCTCTCTCTCTCTCTCTCTCTCTCTCTCTCTCTCTCTCTCTCTCTCTCTCTCTGTATCTCCCACTCTCCCCACTGCCCCCTTCTCCATTTCACTCACACACACACACACACACACACACACACACTTTTTCTCTCTCTCTACCTCTCCTTCTGCCTCCAGCCCCTCACTTCACATCTGTTTATTAACCCCAACCAAAGAATGTAATGTATGTATGATTTTACTGTTGTAGCCAATATGATCATTGTAATTATAGTCTGTAACATTTCACCTAATTGTTATCAATACGTATGAAGTTTAAGCCATTTTAACATTTCACCTGATTGTATAAACGAGTATGAATTTTTGCTGTTCTAACTTGTCAGAATTGGATTTATATACCACCTGAAGTACACACACATATATTTGACACCTCAAAACAAACACCGCCAAATGCTTAAAGCAATTATTCTGTAATAATATTGTTATGAAGTATATTCTTTGCACTTTGCGATTATGTCTTCACTTCTGTTATACGAACTTTGCACCCAGCTGATTCCAGACGCCATATTTGTTTACAAATGTGGCAGTATACATGTGATGTGTTACGACAGCGAAAGGAACCTGTGATCACTGAAGGTACTGTAGTTCACTTATTTCATGTTTGCCATTAGATATCAGTTTAATTTTTCGTCAAAAGTTATCCTAAACCATATTCTTAAATAGTGTCTCGTTTCTCCACTAGGCAGTGCCACAAGTTCCTCCAAAAATCGTAACACAACACACACACAAATGTAATACTTACTAATGTAAATCCACCCAATGATGGAGGTTTAAACCTTCGAAACGCGTCGTGGAAAGAAATAAATCGGTGACTGGTAACAGTGACCTTATTGTTTCATTTAATGTCAGTAACAGTCACGGTAAAGCCTAACCTAAAAATGTTCGCATTTAAAGTTAATCTTCCCAGTCAGGCAATCAAGGCTATTTTCGATTACAAAAACAGTGCAGAATGGGTCGCAATGACGAAACAACAGATACACTTCAGTAGGAATTGTCTCAAGAATAACGTCATCCCAAATTATGTCAAGATTGACATCAAAAGAAACACAATAACTGCGAAGAAAACACTGGAAATCGCACGAAAACTCTGGGTGAAAAATGAACTGAAAGAACTTTATATTAAAAAACAAATGTTCAATACACAGCTTTGTAATGCAGAATTACAGTTGGGAAAGTTGCTTCATAGATTAGAATATGATTCCATAACCAAAAAAGTCAAAGAGTACACCGAGTTCATCGTACAGAAAACTAAAACTATACAGAAGAAAAAACTAGCCAATCTTATAGAGCAACAACTACCTCCCAAACCGAACCAAAACAACCAAAAGAACCACACATTCTACACACCCTTCCTCAACAACACGAACATAACATTCACTGCAGAAGAAGAGGCACTACTCTGCAAAGGCTTAAAGCACAATGTTCAAGCTCCGCTGGATCAAAAGAACCAAGAAAAGCTCATCACTTGTGCAACACAGATCTCGACCATCGCCCTTAAGAAGCAAACTGACAGAATATCAGCCTGCCACAAAATCAACGAAATCATTGAAAAGGAGATTGCAAAACCTTTCCCAGCATACAAGAAAAGAGAAGAAGCCCTTACACGTACCATTAAGAGTAAATTAAACGTGAATAATGCAATAATTGTAAAAGCTGACAAGGGCAACACAACTGTTCTAATGGACAGAACAACATACATAGAAAAAACTTTAGACTTCTTCCAAACCAGCAACATAACTGAAATACATAAAGATCCAACAGCCAGAATACAAAAGGAGATTAAACACATTTCAAACAACATCAACTTTCTACTCACCATCCAAGAAGGAAGAAACATTGTAACAATGAGCCCACAAGCACCTTGCCTTAGATCGCAACCAAAGATCCACAAAAATGGGACCCCCATCAGGCCCATAGTGAACTGTAGGAACAGCCCAACATTCAAGCTCAATAAAATACTCTTCAGAATTCTCAAACAAGCATACAATTCAATAATGAGAGAACACTTAGAAACACAACAGAATTTACACAATATGTCAAAAACATACAAGTACCTGATGGAGCCACACTTGCCTCATTTGACATACAAAACCTATATTCCTCTGTGCTAAGAGATCCCACACTACAGATAATTAATGCCAACCTACATAAACACAAAAATATCCCTTCAACTCACATTAATGAACTAATGGACCTGCTTGAATTCACACTTTCACACAACTATTTTAAATTTAACAATAAAATCTACCAACAAACAGATGGTCTGGCAATGGGCTCAAATCTTTCCGGATTGCTAGCAGAAATATTTATAAGTAACCTAGAAGACAAAATCCTGAATTCCAACCACCACCTCCTCAAAAATATCATCTACTACTACAGATATGTAGATGATACCATCATTTTAACCAAAGGCACTAAAGATGACATCAGTGAGTTGAATGTTTTTCAACAACTCCCATGAAAACATAAAATTCACAGTTGAACACCAAAAAGACGACAGTATAAATTTCCTAGACCTTTCCATTAGAATAAAGAATAACAGACATCAATTTGAAATTTATCGGAAGCCTACCACAACACATACCACAATCCACAACTCCTCTTGCCACCCCGCAGCACACAAAATGGCAGCATTCCGGTACATGATTAATAGAGCTATCCAACTACCACTCTCAGAAGATAAATGTGATAAAGAAATTGAAATAATAAAACAAACAGCTATTGAAAATGGTTATAACAGCTCCATAGTAGACACCCTAAAACACTCAATAATGGCAAAGGAATCACAACACAATAAACAAAAAGAAAATAACATCTTCCATAGAATCCCCTTTCGGGTAACATTTCATACCAGATTGCCAATGTCTTCAAACGGAAAGGCATAAGCATATCCTTTACAACGGACAACAAGATTGGACAGAAGTTACCCCACAACATCGGCACACGAAACCCACTTCATCACACAGGTGTGTACAAAATTGAATGTTTGGACTGTGACTGCTTCTACATAGGCCAGACAGGCAGATCATTTGAGATTAGGTTCAAGGACACATGGCAGCACTAAAAAACTAAAAATATCACACATCAGCAATAGCTACACACTTACATGAAACAAAACACCATGTTAACAACACAAGTATTAGCATCCTACACATCCAACCAAAAGGCAGAAAACTAGACATCCTTGAAACACTCCAAATATACAAACATCAAATGAAACAACCAGAATCTATCTTAAATGACAAAAATGACATATTTACAATAATATCATCTCCGTTTTCAGCAACTGCCTACACTCATAAAAATGCACACACACACACACACACACACACACACCTAATATTTACCATAAATATTGACAGCTGCCAAGAGTACAAGAGATTGACCTCATTCACAGATAATTCATCACACCAACAGCTTGTACCCCTTGTCAGCTTAAAACTGTATGTACATCAACTACTGGCACAAATGTATATCCATCTGCATATTTCATAGCATTAACCAATGTATTACTCCAACCTCTAGGCAGCTACTATAGGCAACATGCAATCTTAAGACTCCTTGCCATGAAATGTTTCCTCTCAATAATCACTCTTTCCTCTCTCCCTCCCTCCCTCCCTCCCTCCCTCTCTCTCTCTCTCTCTCTCTCTCTCTCTCTCTCTCTCTCTCTCTCTCTCTCTCTCTCTCTCTCTCTCCCACTCTCCCCACTCCCCCCCTCTCCCTTTCACTCACACACACACTTTTTCTCTCTCTCTACCTCTCCTTCTGCCTCCAGCCCCTCACTTCACATCTGTTTATTAACCCCAACCAAAGAATGTAATGTATGTATGATTTTACTGTTGTAGCCAATATGATCATTGTAATTATAGTCTGTAACATTTCACCTAATTGTTATCAATAAGTATGAAGTTTAAGCCATTTTAACATTTCACCTGATTGTATAAACGAGTATGAATGTTTGCTGTTCTAACTTGTCAGAATTGGATTTATATACCACCTGAAGTACACACTCATATATTTGACACCTCAAAACAAACACCTCCAAATGCTTAAAGCAATTATTCTGTAATAATATTGTTATGATGTATATTCTTTGCACTTTGCGATTATGTCTTCACTTCTGTTATACGAACTTTGCACCCAGCTGATTCCAGACGCCATATTTGTTTACAAATGTGGCAGTATACATGTGATGTGTTACGACAGCGAAAGGAACCTGTGATCACTGAAGGTACTGTAGTTCACTTATTTCATGTTTGCCATTTGATATCAGTTTAATTTTTCGTCAAAAGTTATCCTAAACCATATTCTTAAATAGTGTCTCGTTTCTCCACTAGGCAGTGCCACAAGTTCCTCCAAAAATCGTAACACAACACACACACAAATGTAATACTTACTAATGTAAATCCACCCGATGATGGAGGTTTAAACCTTCGAAACGCGTCGTGGAAATAAATAAAACGGTGACTGGTAACAGTGAACTTATTGTTTCATTTAATGTCAGTAACAGTCATGGTAAAGCCTAACCTAAAAATGTTCGCATTTAAAGGTAAACTAAGTTTGTTTTCCGCCGAATCTTCGGAAGGAACAGTGTAGGTGTCGAAAGATTGCATTTATTACATGTTCTTGGTGCCGTGAGTATATTTGTTTCGAATGTTTATATGACAAGTACCATCCATCTAGTTGTTCGAAGTAAGGTGATGACTCGTAACAGTGACTGTAAGAACCATTGTAAAGTGACGTGGAGTAACAAAATGGTTCAAATGGCTCTGAGCGCTATGGGACTCAACTGCTGAGGTCATAAGTCCCCTAGAATTTAGAACTACCTAAACCTGTAACATTTTAGTTGTTTATAATCACAAGAGGTTTGAGAAATTTATTTGCCTACCTTATTATTATCATTCCTTACAGATTTACTTACCTTATTAACCCTCCTATCCCTATCAATTGAGATATGGAAAAATACAAAAGGGAAAGAAAAACATCCGCTTGGTTTTTTCGAGATTCGAACCCGGGTTCTCCGAGTCCCAGCAAGTTACCTTGGCCGTTGCGCTGTCGTTGCTGTCGGCGAAAAGTTTTTACCATGTGGGTACAGAAGGGGCAGTTGTAAAAGTTTCTTTCCTCGATTTCTGGAAAAGTTTGCGTTTGCGGACCCCATACTTGATGATGAAAAATGCTCTATTTACAGTTATCTATCGATCCCGCCAATTTTGAGTCTATTGCTCGTCATAACCTTTAGTGGTGATTTTGTTAAAAACGCGGGGTTGTCTTTCCACAATCCATTTAAAAATAAGCTCCGTTACTGTTATTGATCAGTTAATCAGCCACTCACACGGACAAATCGACAACACTTCATTAGGGAATTACAGCGTCAAAGCTTCAGGGCTGCTGAGGGTAGCGGCGATCTGAAACAGAGAGCGGTCGACGCGAAGCGTTCGGAACGGCGCGGCGCCGGCCGGCGTCTGGCGGCTGGCGGCCAGTCCGCTGGGGTCGGCTGACAGCGCGGGAACACGGAGGGCGGCGCGCGCGCAGTTGCCTGCCGGACCTGCAGGTGTTATTCGTAGGCTGAACAGTGTGTTCTGTTTAATTGTGACCGCGTTATGTCGGAGCCAAGTGTATTCGAAAGTGGGCAAATTGTTGGTGCTCGTACAGTGGATCTTTCCGTAACCCAGGTGGCCGAAGTTTTCGGTATTTCGAGAGGTCAGCATCGAAGCTTCATACCGCGTACGAGGGAAGCTGAAAAAGTCATAGAACGTGGACCAAAGTGTGCTTCGAGTCATCGTGTCGGTCGGTCATTGAAGAGGACTGTTACGAAAACCGAGAGCGTGGCAGCTGGAAAAGACACTGAAGAACCTAATAGCGCAGTGGAAAACCCTGCCAGCACGAAAACAGTACGCTTGGAATTGCAGGGCGACCTGAATTCACAAAACCTCACGTCAGTAATGTAAATGCACTTAAGAGGTAAACGTGCTGCAGAAGTCATAAAAAATGAACTATGGAGCAATGGGACAAAGTCATTCGGGTCGAATAAAGGACTTATTCGACGCAAATAACTTCGTTCCATTGCTCCATAGTTCACATTTTGTGACTTCGGGAGCACGTTTTCCTTTTAAGATCATTTACATTACTGACGTTTCACACTGTTTCCAACTTGTGGCCGAGTTTACATCCGAAGAGTGAAACGTGACTTTCGGCAGTCATATTCGCGGTATGCTGAGCCCCCCGCGGTTAATCTGCGAGGTTGCATTACTGCCAACGATTGCGACATTATTTTGGCTGATCATATCCGTACCGACCGTAGGACACTGTTTGTTCCTGAGTGTTGACGGTGTGTTCCAAGACGACACGGCCTCTGTTCACACAGCTCGGTTCGCATCGTCCTGGGCTACGACTGTAAGCGCGAGGACGAACTGTCGGATCTCCCTGACCATCAGTCGTCAGATCTCAGTATTACCGAGCCTCAGCGAGCTACTTTGGAGAGAAGATGCTCGATCGCTAACCACTTCCACCGTCATTACCTGAACTTGCCACTGTTTTGCAGGAAAAAATGGTACAACATTCTCTCGAAAGATTCTGAGGTACCGGGAAGCTATTTTGAATGCCAACGGTTTTGCTATACCGTGTTAGGCACTGTAATATGCTGCGTTTGTGGTGTTTTCGTATTTTCGTGCAGCTCCTGTACCTCTCCCTTACCGTAGCTAGCGTATAGGGGGCTCATTACGTACAAACTTACGTAGGTTACCAATTAATAACAAGACCGGTACATCTTCGGCACGAGGTGTGTCGCTTCACAACATTTGTATTGGCTCTTGAGAAAAAACATTTGACTACTGGCCTTTGACGACCGTCCGTAAGAAACTCGGATCCTCGTGTACATCGTAAAGACAGGAGGCGTGACGCGATCAAACTGCCGAGCGGCTCGCTGGCACAGCGCGCGGCCGCCGGGGAACTGGCCGGAGCACCGAGGGCAGTCTCGCTGCCGTGTTCGTGTTCCACTGGCGTCGTTCTCTGTTTTGCGCTACGCCGGACTTGAATTATTCAGCCGAATCTAAGGTATAATTGAATTATTTAAAGACTAGTTATAGAAAATAAGCAAAAGAGAAATATAAATAAACACGGAAACAACAGAGTACGTATAGAAGAAGAGGAACAAGTCTTGACGGATAATGTGAAAGAGTTATATGGCGCACAGTCTCATAACATCAGACTGGCTTAGGAATATGAAGGGGAACAAAGTGAACAAAATGCAAGTCACCACACGCCGATCAGCCAGACCACTGTTACCACCAACCTAGTATAGAAACAGACCTGTCCAGGAGATAGCGACGTCACCTGGCGAGGAATGACTGCTAGTCAGATACACGTACGCTACGTGTAGTATCAGTGAGCGTGTTGTCCCTGTGCAGAATGGGGTGGGTGTGCGATCTATCTCAGTTTGGCCGAGGGCAGATTGTGACGGCCTGGAGGCTGTGCAGGAGCTAGCGCGTTTTTGTCGGGTGTTCGAGGAGTGCTACGGTGAGTGTCTTCAACACGTGGAGAAACCCAGAAGTCGTGGGGCTGAGCGGTCACCCCTTATTGCAGATGTCAGACGTCTCAGGCTGGGCAGACTGGTAAAACAGGACAGGCGGCGAACTGTGGCGGAACTAAAATCAGGCATTAACACTGGGCAGAGTGGGAGTGTGTCAGAGCACGCACTCCTAACGCTGGGACTCCGCAGCCGACGACCCGCGCGCGTGTCGGTGCGAACCCCACGACATCGGCAGTAGGGGGACGAGGTTCGTGCCAGTGCACGTTGCATTGTTGCCAAATTTATTCAAGATGGCGGCGATGACGTCATCCAAGATGGCCGCATGTAGACTTGGCAACATCGCATGACGTCATCCAAGATGGCGGATTTTGGTGGGAGAATAGTCTAATTGTGCTATGTCCACTAACCTAACCTCAATAAAAAATGGCGGAAAGTTTGAATTTTGGCGGGAAAATAGGCCAATTGTGCTACGTCCAGCAACCTAAGCCTCCAGAAGAAAAAATGGCGGCAAGTTTGAATTCCAACATGATAATGCATGCAAAGACCGTACTTGTCTTTATTATTATTCATTATCATTTATTAACATTCATTGTCATTTAGTATCATTCATCATTTATTATCATTTATTATTATTTATTATTATCGACCTGCCTCCACTAGAAAATTCACTCCAAATTCAAATTCCAACACGATAATGTCTCGAAAACTGTACTTCTATGTATTATAATCATTTATTATTTATTCAAGATGTCCAATTTTCTCGGCGGGAAAGCCATTTTCCTTACATCCATAACAAAAATCTGTCACAAGTTCAAATCCCAACACCATAATTGATCACATGTACGAACTTTCTCCCTCACTTATCTTTTTTCACTGGTAGCCTATCATAATCGTGTCAAATAATAAACTGCACTTATAGTAACGTAATTCACGTCCTTTGATTTTGCAGGGTGGAAGGGACTGAAGACTTTATTTCAAGCAGCCTAAGGCGCAGCTCGCCGCCTACCTGGCTTGCTGGCCATGGGGGTGTGCGGGCACCACTGGCGCTTGACGTCAGCCGGCCAGGGAGCTGCCGATGGAGCGGGCTCAGCCGGCCGCGCGTACCTCAGCTGCGCTCTGGAGTTTCGCTGTGTGAGCATGGAGAAGTCAGTTGGGACACACCTGCATGACCGTAATGTCTGAAATAAAGAGTCATTTTCCACGTATTTACAGAAGGCTATGGCCGTCGCGTGTATGGAGGGTGTGTGACGTAAGCGGGGCGGCGGCGCAGTGATTGTACAGTTATTATGCGTGCGTGAGAGCGAGTAAATTAGCGGGCATTCTAGTGCGGTCCAAATGTGCTGTTATAGAGTCATGGCGGATTCCACTATTGAGCAAACTTTGCCGCCAAAAGTGTAGCACTGCGTTCTCGCTCGCACAGGGACACGTGGTGGACGGTGAGCGGTCGGCATCGACAGGTTTGAACGTGGCGCCAAAAGTGTCAGCGAACGGTCGACCGTTGCGTGATTCAGCTCCGAGGCAGACAATTTTGGCGGGAAACGTGCGGAGGCGACGAATACACGTGGTGAGTGGACAAGGGGCCGCTGTGACGTCAAACTCGGCAAATTCCAGCATGTCCAGCAAAAACATGTTTACGACGTCGGGGTGCTCGCTGGGCTCGCCCCCAGCGTACCGCCAGTCCACCACGAGTGGCCGGCCGCCTCACGTGACAGGCGTCGGCAGTGCCTCCGCACGCTGGCCAGGGGGTGGCGAGGATTTGAACTAATTCAGTTGGAGCGCGGACGTCGTGGTGACTGCACTGCGATATCAAAGATGTGTGTGCTGACTGCGTTGGAGAACAAGTGATGACCGTACTGCTTGAAATAAAGTCTTCAGTCCCTTCCACCCTGCAAAATCAAAGGACGTGAATTACGTTACTGTAAGTGCAGTTTATTATTTGACACGATTATGATAGGCTACCAGTGAAAAAAGATAAGTGAGGGAGAAAGTTCGTACATGTGATCAATTATGGTGTTCGGATTTGAACTTGTGACAGATTTTTGTTATGGATGTAAGGAAAATGGCTTTCTCGCCGAGAAAATTGGACATCTTTAATAAATAATAAATGATAATAATACATAGAAGTACAGTTTTCGAGACATTATCGTGTTGGAATTTGAATTTGGAGTGAATTTTCTAGTGGAGGCAGGTCGATAATAATATATGATAATAAATGATGAATGATAATAAATGACAATGAATGATAATGAATGTTTATAAATGATAATGAATAATAATAAACAAAAGTAAGGTATTGCAGCCATTATTGTGTTCGAATTTGAATTTGGTGTGAATTTTCTAGTGGAGGCAGGTCGATAGTAAAAAATAATAAAAAATGATAATAAATAATAATAAATGATAATAAATGATGGTGAATGATAATAAATGACAATGAATGATAATGAATGTTAATAAATGATAATGAATAATAATAAAGACAAGTACGGTCTTTGCATGCATTATCATGTTAGAATTCAAACTTGCCGCCATTTTTTCTTCTGGAGGCTTAGGTTAGTGGACATAGCACAATTGGCCTATCTTCCCACCATTTTTTCTTGAGGTTAGGTTAGTGGATGTAGCGCAATTGGACTATTCTCCCGCTAAAATCCGCCATCTTGGATGAGGTCATGCGATGTTGCCAAGTCTACATGCCGCCGTCTTGCATGACGTTAGCGCTGCCATCTTGAATAAATTTGGCAACAATGCAACGTGCGCATTCACAAACCTTGTCCCCCTACTATAGGCAACTACGAGTGAACGGCCACGTGGCGCAGTGGTGGAGCATTGCACGACCTCATCAATCCCGATTCCTTCTCCGTGGTGCCCCCGGCAGGGCGGGAAACCATCGTCCTCCAGGAGAGCAGCTCCTCGACACCTGTACTGCGGGACGGAGACGAGCTGGAGGTGGCAGCGGCTCCGTCGTGCTCTGGGCAACATTTGCGTTCGCACCCAGCGGAGCACTTGCAATGCACCACGACTGCACAAGAGAATCGTATATTGGTTGGAGACCCAGTACACCCCTTCCTGGCGATCATGTCACTCGAAGGCAGCGGCTTTTTTAATCAAGATAATGCGCCATGTTACAAGGCCAGGAGTGGTTCGAGGAACACAGTGGCGAGTTCCCATAGATGTACTGGCCCCCACCTCGCCAGATCTGAATCCGACCAAACACATCTGGGATGCGATTGAAAGTGCCGTCAGACCTCGTCACCGTGATCCCCAGAATTTATGGGAATTGGATGACTCGTGTGTACAGGTGTTGTGACAACTTCCTCCAGTGACCTGCGAAGGCTTCACTGCTTCCACGCTACAATGTGTCCCATTGTCATCCGTGCCATAGTTGCTATTAGGCAGGTGGTCATAATGTCATGGTTAATCAGTATGTATTGAAATGCGTATTGGAGAAAGTCTTAGTCCAAATTCAATAGCCAGATTGACTGAGGTAGTAAGTAGAATTTATAACACAAGAATTTGGTCTTGAGATCTACATAAGATCATTCCAGTACTTTTACCAAAAAAGTTCAACGCAAAAGAATGCAAGGACCAAAGGACAACTACTTTTATAAATCACGTTACAAAAAGTCATAATATGGGGAATTGAAAACAAAGTAGACGAAAATGCTGGAAATAAACAACTTCGGTTTCCGAAGGGGTAAAGGAACAAGAGATGCTAACTGGAGGAACAATGACAAAAATTATCGAGGAGGTGTATATTTGGAGAAGACTTTTGATAGGGTCAATAGGAATATAATACTGGGGATTTTACGAAGTCAGTATAGACTGGGAAGACAGAAAATTAAGTAAGGAGATGTATACAAAACAAAAAGTTACAGTAAGAGTATGGAATGAGAAGGCGAGGGTGCTCACTGCCACCGAAACGGTTCAACACACACGCAGTGGAATTGATAGATAAGGACCTAGAGGATACGGGAGACATTGAAATTACAGGGGAAATGATAAAGTCTATAAGCGGATGATCAAGCAGTGCTGGTGGAATCAGAAGACAAGGAAGAATTTAGTCTTTAAACTCCCCTCGACAACCACGTGATTAGAGACGGAGGGCATCCCAGGATTACGGAAGGATGGTGAAGCAAAATTGGGCGTGCCCTTCCAAAGGAACCATCCTGGCATTTCGCTGAAGCGATTCAGCGAAATCACGGAAAACCTAAATCAGGATGGCTGGACGCAGGTTTGAACCGTCGTCCTCCCGAATGCCAGTGTAGTGTGCTAACCACTGTCGGTCGGAACCAGAAGAGAAGCTACAGAAGAAAGTCGTAACAAGGGGAAGGAGTATGGTACGGAGATAAATATAGGAAACTGGTGAGAAAAAGCGGGACGGAAATTTTAATTAAGACATACCTAGATGTAAACAAAGATAGAACTAGTAAAATCCTTCCTGTACGTATGAAGTTTAATGAAACGGAAGCTGTGTAGAAGAAACAAGGAGAAGGATATCTATGCGAAAGACAGAATATGAAAACGTACAACAGTTCCTAGAGAATTCCTAGAGAATATTTCAAAACGTGAGAGAGTTACTAGCAGGCATAAGAATTCCAAAAGAACTAACGAAAAGATTTGCTAAATGTTATGTCTCTTGCGTAGTGAATGACATACAGTTAAGAAGACAGAAGAAATATATTTAGAAAGTTTTTAAATATGGAGAAGAACGACTGAAAAACTTTATAATGAAGAAGTAGTGATGATGGGAAATAGGGGGAGAAAGAAGATTATTGGAAGTGATCAGAAACAGAGAAGATATCTTTGCTAGGACATATGCTGCCTAGGAACTGTCTTGAACAAAGAATTATAGAGGGAATAGTGGAATGAGTGAGGGGAAGAGGTAGGAAGAGAATTGGAAAATGTACGACATTACAAGAGGACGGACGTATAAACAGATCGAGGAAGATGCTCAGAAAAGGACAAGATGGTAAGTCTCCAGTTGAAACGTGTCAAAAGACAGGCACGCTAAAGAAGGAGAAGTATCTGTATTTTTCAGAATATATGCACGTCTCCGTTACAGTATTTATTCTCCTGTGAGTCCTAGTTTTGTGTTCCTGAAGTGATGCTACTTCGTGGTGATCATTATTGAAGTTTAGCATTGAACTGTTTCATTGATTTCAACGTGGAGAAATAACTAATGACATTGCTAAATGTCACTTGTTTGGAAGTGACAAAAACTCTTACAGATTTACAAATTTTACAGATCACGAACAGGGGATGCTTTACTTGACTTTCGCGCAGTCAGATGAACATTTGAGTCAGCACCGTCGCCTTAACCGAGCCCTGCGCGCTCACCGACGGTCTAATTTCGGCCGCTGTCGTGGGTGTCGCGCCCGGACCGGAACTGAGGCGCTCAGCGCGTCCAGGACTCGGAACGTCCGGACCCTGCGACACCCTGCAGGTGGGCCGATCGTCACACCTGTCTCACGTAACTGGACAGGCTCAACACAAAGTCCCGTGTCCACATATGCAAAGATGGTCCCATTTTATTAATATGAGATCATGGCCGAGGACAATTTTGAGGTAGAGCGGCTATTCTTTATTATTTATTATAGAGCGTTCCGCTTGTACACCATCGTTTTCATAAGACAGTATGATCTCCTCTATCTGCGATATGAAATTCTCGTCACCAGTGCTGGCGTGATGGCAGCAAATGCACGTCGAACAGAATCCACAAGTTCGTGATGTGTATCGTAAAGTGTGGCAGCGACCCTCTGTGTAATCAACCCTCGTAATGCGTTGTCGCGAGGTGACAGGTCAGGACTTGGGGATGGCCTCTTCGAAGGTGCAGGGAAATGGGCAGAATGGCGTCCAGTCTACTTATCGGGAAATACGTCACTGAATTCGCTATTTATTTTCTTTGAGAAATATGAAATGTAGCCATGGTAGAAGACAGTTTGGTCTCTACCGGCGCTCCTGCTTTCAGAATGGCATGGGCCGCACTGATAGTGCAAATCCCACAGGGAGGGACTTTGAGTTCTATTGGGAAAGTGACGCTCGCTTTTTTTCCCTACAGTTCCTGTCGTTAAGTTTTGTTTTCGTCCAGCTTACGCCACTGATGCACTGAACTAGCCAGGCTGGGTCTCTTTCGATATGTTTCTTTTCGGAGACAGTAACTCACGCTGTCATGTCTGTGCTTTTAATGAGTGGCGCGCACAATTGAGGTTCGGTGCACTCACTGAAGCGTACAGAATTTCTTTCTTACAAACGCCAGCCACATGGTCTGTTATGAAACGAAAGAACTGTTTTTAATGTAATTTTTTTTTTTGGGGGGGGGGGGGTCTTTAATATTATTTTGGTTGTTCCGGAAATTATCGTTCCAGTTGAGATATTCACTCTTCAGCGGAGTGTGCGCTGATATGAAACTTCCTGGCAGATTAAAACTGTGTGCCGGACCGAGACTCGAACTCGGGACCTTTGCCTTCCGCGGGCAAGTGCTCTACTAACTGAGCTACCCAAGCATGTTGGTGGAGCACTTGCCCGAGAAAGGCAAAGGTCCCAAGTTCGAGTCTCGGTGCGGGGCACAGTTTTAATCTTCCAGGAAGTTTCATATCAGCGCACACTCCGCTGCAGAGTGAATATCTAATTCTGGAAACATCCCCCAGGCTGTGGCTAAGCCATGCCCCCTCTTAATATCCTTTCTTTCAGGAGTGTTAGTTCTACAGGATTCGCAGGAGAGCTTCTGTAAAGTTTGGAAGGTAGGAGACGAGATACTGGCAGAAGTAAAGCTGTGAGGACGGGGCGTGAGTCGTGCTTGGGTAGCTCGGTTGGTAGAGCACTTGCCCGCGAAAGGCAAAGGTCCCGAGTTCGAGTCTCGGTCCGGCACACAGTTTTAATCTGCCAGGAAGTTTCATCGTTCCAGTTGTTGTCTTATCGTTGCATTCTTCCATACGTCTATTACGGTTCTATGATCAGTCGTGAATAATTTTCAAATCTGAAGTGAGATAGTTTTAAAAATAGTGCCATTTCCCTCTACGGATTCAGTATTTCAATAAAATTATCAGAAATAGAGGCTGGCAATAAATTCGTGTTGAGGAACTTGCGTCGATGTTCTTGTGTATTTGTGAAGAAGTGACGGTTGGAAAATTGGGTTTTTAGACGCTCTTTCAGTGTTCCAGTGTCGCCTGCGCCGGGGGCGGGGGCGTCGTTCCGAGGCACACTCGGCGAGTAAGCGAACAGCCCCTACGGACGCCTCGCGGACAAACGCTTCGTGTGTCGGCGGTGGTTTCTGTCAGCGACACCGGCAGCCGTCCTGCGCAAAGACCTCAGCGGCCATCTAGTTGTGGCCAGTACGCACACCTGCGTGGCGAACACGGCCGGCATGCGACGCTGTTCCAGGACAGCGAGAAACCTCATTACCGACTCAGTAGATGCTGGCGCACGTGTACTCGAACCCGTGACACAAACAACACTCTGCACGGAAACATGATTCATTCAATCTGTGGTTTTTCATTCTATGTTTCCATATAACTTTTGCCAACAATTCTTTACGATTCTCCTATGTGCATTTTTGGCACGTAGTAATGCTATGAAACGTCTCTATCGGAAAAGCTTTATTTATGACGCATTTAGAGTTATCATCATCACATAACTGTGGCAAAACTTACAGAAACGACAAATTAGAAAAGTAATACATAACAATTACATGGCCAAAGTAACAGCAGGAACGGAAGTACATACGAAGTACAAGTACTAACAATATGGCTAGGAAAGCTCATACAAGTAAGCAATACATGGTGTGCGATTGCCGTCAGGCAGGCGTATTTGCAGAAGACGTCACGTAGAGACCTGAAGGATTTTTTTTTTTAAATTTTTTTTTGAAGTGTGTAGTGTGGACTGAAGAGATCATCCTTGATGACTTATTCTTCTAGGATGGGATGTAAGGATATAAGGAAAACACTTTATTTATTACACATTCAGTTAGGCTTGGGCACGCAGTGGGTCCTTTAGCCTGCTGTCTTTGGTGATGTCTATCTCTTGTGGAGGGTGAAATGTGTCAAGGCTGTTATGTGTGACTGCTTCCTCGTGTTATGACAGATTGCCTATGGGGGGTGAAACGTTATTGACTTCGGTACTCTATACTTGTGCCATCTTGCAGGGTTTACCGTTCCTACCGATTCTAATTGTCGAACTTCGTCCCTAAGGGCATCGATCTTGTCAAAAACTCGTAGAGCCTTGTCATGGACCTTCTCTTGTATAGTGGTCTCGTGGAGTGCGGTGCGGATGTCGACGTTTCTTTTCCACCATGGAGCTCCTGTGATCCATCTATAGCAAATGTTTTGCAACGCTTGGAGTTTGTTGTAGTTGGAGACGCACGTAGTTCCCCATGAGGTGGAGCCATACAACATTGTGGGTTCCACCGTTGCCTTATACAATTGGAGATTAGTCTTAGGGTTGAGATCCTTACTCTTCAGGAACGGAATCAATGACCTGGCCATCTTCTGGGCTGCCGTCTTCTTGTCGTCAATATGCTGCGTAAAGAGTAATTTTTTGTCAAGGTAGACACCGAGATACTTCATTCCCGGCGACCATGGGATAAATTGGTCAGTTATTTGGAGTCTGTCGTTCAGAACTGGTTTCCTCCGTGTGAATAGAACGGCTGCCGTCTTCGTCGGGTTGATGGTTATCTTATTTTGCAGCGCCCAGCGTTCCATTACAGCAAGTTGCCGTTGCACCATAGCGATTAGCTGGTCCAAGTGTCGTCCAGTTGCCAGAAAGGCAGAGGCGAAATGACAGAACCCTGCGGAATTCCTGCGGAGATCAGTTTCATTTCGGAGTTTTTGTCGTCGACTCGGACATACAGTTTCCTGTCCTGCAGAAAGCTGTCTATGAGTCTAATGTAACAATCCGCAATAGGGTTAATGCGATGCATTTTGACGATAAGGTTGGGCCGCCACACCTTATCGTAAGCTTTTTCGATGTCAAGGAAGACACCAATCGTGAAGTGCTGCTTGTTGTATCCGTCTTGTATCCGTTCGGTGATCCGCAGAAGTTGAAGTTCGGCAGATAACTTGTCCTTGAAACCGAATTGTTCGGGTCGTATAACATCATGCGCTGTAAGCGTGTCATGGAGCCTCTTCAACAGCACTCTCTCGAGCACCTTGCCAAGGGTCGGCAAGAGGCTAATTGGCCGGTAACTGTTGGGTTCTGCTGGGTCTTTACCTGGCTTGGGTACTGGAACTACTCGAGCCGTCTTCCACGCCGTAGGAAAATATCCCTGCAGAAGGCAGCTGTTGAGAATTCGGGTAAGGAGCACAGTTGGCTTCCTGGGCAAGTGTTTCAAATCGGTGTTGCTTATGGAGTCGTTGGCCGGCGCATTATTCCGAGTCTTCCGGATAATTTTACGGATCTCTGCTGGTGTGGTGAGTTGTAAGCGGCTCTGCACAGGCGCAGTACGAAAAGCAGTCCATTCTGCTGTAACGACGGCTTCCTGTTCTTGCAGGCGGACGTCGTTCACGGGGGCCGCTGGTGTAGACATCTGTTCTCGGTAAGTCGTAGCATACAACTCTGCCTGGGCGAGTTCGTTATAGAGGAGGCCATCTGGTCTTCTGATGGCTCGATTAGGTGGCCGCTGGTGTCGTATGTTCTTGACTACCTGCCATCCGTTCTTGGTTCGAAGTAAGAATTCATCCATCTTATCTTCCCAGACCTGCTGTCGCCACTCGGCTACTCTCCTGTGCAGTTCTCGTGTTAAGACGTGTGTTTCTCGTCGATCGATCGGGTTTCTATAGCGGAGCCAACGTCGCCTGCTCCTGTTTCTCTGTGTCTTCAGTTCTTGGAGTAGAGGCGGGAACTCGTCGAAAGCTACTGCAGGGTAGACCGTGTGAGTAGTTGCCCTCCGTTTGGCTACCTTTATCTTCTGCGTCAAAGTTTGTACCGCGATGTCGATGGCTTCCGGTGTTGAAACGTCCTGCGTCAGGCAGATATTGTTGTCAAGATATGTCCGAAATTGACCCCAGTTCAGAGTTTGTGAGGTTGGGGGCGGAAGGTTGGCCGTTGCGTTTTCCACTATGCTGATAACAGGTCGGTGGTCAGACGAAAGATCGTCGACGGTGCGGAGCTGGAGGTTCGTCTCGATATTTTTGATGACAGCAATATCTAGGACGTCTGCTTCTTGCCGATCGACGTAAGGAATCCGTGTGGGCTCTCGTGGGCCATGGACTGTGATGCCCAGTTCTTCTTCCATGGCAATCAAAGTTCGTCCACGAGGGTTCGTACCCGGGGAATTCCACACGACGTGCTTGCTGTTAAGGTCACCTCCTAGGAAGATTTTGTCAAAATTGGTGAAGATACTCCTTAGGTAGTCTGGCACCAGGTTTTTACCGGGGCTGTTGTACGCCGCAATGAAAGTGGTGTTGCCTGCCGCCGATCGAACCGTTACTGCTGTTGCCTCCAGATGTTGGAGGTGTGGTAGCTTTTCATGATGGTGCCGCAGTTCTCTTTTAAGCAGAACTGCGGTCCCTCCACCTCGTTGGCCTTGTCTGTCCGTTCTATAGACGTACATATTACGAAATCTGAGCTCAGTTGTTGGACGAAGGTGCGTCTCCGAGACAAGTGCGATGTCGATTTTGTGACGTTGTAAAAATTCAGTGAATTCTGTTTTCTTGTGTTTCATTCCGTTGGCGTTCCATACACAAATTTTCAGGTTTCTCGTGGTCCCAGGGCGATCCATCTTAAGGTGTTCCAAAGGCCTTCAATACACTTTCGATTAAAGAAAGTATCTCCACTAGTTGTTGCTGCACGGCGGTGAGAAGTTTGGCGACATCAGAGAGGGCTGGAGCTATAGATTCCATCAAATGAGCTGGCGAGACGTAGGTTTCCGGTTCCGGTCGGCGTGGTGATGCTGCGTGGGCGTATGAATAATGCTGGCGCTGCTGTCGAGGTGGAAGTGCTTCAGGAGGAGGCTGTGTTACTGGCTACCGTGTCGCCGCCGGCTGTTCTTGTGGCGTCTGCTGACGGTGGGGCGGAGGGTGTGGCGTCAGGTTGGAGTTCCGTATTACACGAGTCCTCCGTTGAGATGGCTGCGGGGAAGACCGTTGTGTGTATTTCCTGAGAAGTTCCTGGTATTTCTGGCAACCACGCCATGTGGCAGGATGGTCCTTTTCACAGTTAGCACATTTCGGCGGAGCCCCTCGGGGTTGAGTACATGCTGAAGATCGGTGTTGCCCTCCACATCGAACGCAGCGAGCAGGCAAGCTGCAATAATTAGCCGTATGTTCGAATCGCTGGCAGTAGCGACATTGAACAGGTCCTTCTTGTCTGTTGTAGGTTTCAATAACGACTTTAGTATATAGAAGGTATTTGATGTCGTAAATCTTGTAGTTTTCCTTTTGGGCTGGCAACGTGACACAGTAAGCATCTTGAGGTCGTAATTCCTTCGTGTGGTCGTCTCGATTTTTAAACTGGTGGACGTTGATGACAGGGAAACCCTTCTCTGTCAGAGCGGCTTTCAGTTCTTCGTCCGTAACTTCGGCAGGTAGACGTTTGACAACCACTTTGAGGTCCTTGTCCTCTGCGGCCTGATGTGTAAAAAAGTGGATGTCATTCGACACAAAGAAATTGATGGCCCGCCGTTGATCTTCATAGGAGTCCAAGTGATATTTGATCCTGTCTCGTTGGTAGATGGCCTTAAGACTGCCGTCAATATTCGCTTTCAGCGCCTTGTTGAGTTCCATGTAGTTCTTGGTATGGTAAATAGTAACGGGCGGTACTTTGCGTAGTAAGTTCCGACCAGAGCCATCTGTCCCCTCTTTATCTGCTTCGAGATTGACATCACTCGTGTGGTCCATACGTTCTGGAGCATCCGTATTATCTTCCGTCGCAATAGCCGCATAACGGTTGGAAGTTTTCAGTTGTTCTGGACGTTGTCGCTTCCGAGAGTCGTTCTGCTTAGGAGAAGCGTTGAGTCGTTTTCTTTGGCGAACTAGTGTAAAATCGCCCTCTCCGTCGGTGGGCTGCATGGTCCAAACTTCTTCAGAGGAGACTCCCTCCATTTCGTCGTCGTCTTCTGGAGGAGAAAATTGTTCCACGTCGTCTACTTGTTCTTCAGGCTGTGAAGTAGGAACTGTACTAGTGCGGTTGTCGTATACTTCCTGACTTTGCAGAATCGTGCGTTGTATTTCACGTCTTAGTTCCCGTTGTTGCCGATCGTTCTGTGTTAGCTGATGTCGCTCGTCATAGGGGTTTGACGTATGTTGTCCTCCGCTCTGCATTCGCATAGCGCTCGTCGTGGTCCTGTCCTCATTATGTTGCCTGTCAGAATCCGTTGTCGTTGCAGGGGTCGTCGCCGTTGTATCCGTTCTGTGGGGAGCGGCCGGAGGGGCAGGCCCCACCGACCGGCCAGCGGCCAGCCTCGGCGCGACCCAGCCGGCTGGCTCGGACGCGCGCGTTCCGTTGCCCGCACTCATCGGCATCGCGCGCTCAACTGACCTGAAGGCAGCAGGCGCGAGGGACGCGTTACGTCGACTCGGCTGCAGGTGGCGTCCGTGTCAGAGGTGAAGGCTGGCTGGGAGTCAAAACGTGTCATGGGACATACACAAAGGTCATACAGCACATTAGGAAACTTGGCATACTATCCAAGTACTCCGTCGAGAAAGAAAACAATTTTTTAATCACAGTTTGCCAAACAAAGCGAGCAAGTTTCAACTTATTTGACACCACAGATGGGCCATGTCGTAAACAAAACGTTAACACAAAATAATAACTATTACAACTTTGTGAGGGTGGACTGGGGATGAATACGAACAACGGGGAGTGGTTGTGCGGGGCATGAGGGGGGGGGGGGGGGGAACGAAGGCCAGGGGGCCAGGGTAGAGGGCAGATGGAAACATGTTGAGATACTTGGGGGGGGGGCAGAGACAGGGGAAGGTGTTTACCGAAATAGGCAGGGGGTGGGGAGGGGTGGAGAACCGAGTAACTGGAGGGAAGGGCAGCGTGAAGGGATGGAGGGGAATAAAGAAGGAAGGGGCGGGGGGGCGGGAGATTTTAGCGATCAAGACGTTTCCATGCAATTAGGATGGTCGCATACCTTACAAATGGGAGACTTCACTAGTCAAATGGAAGATATCAACAAGTACAGGGTTATTACAAATGATTGAAGCGATTTCACAGCTCTACAATAACTTTATTATTTGAGATATTTTCACAATGCTTTGCACACACATACAAAAACTCAAAAAGTTTTTTTAGGCATTCACAAATGTTCGACATGTGCCCCTTTAGTGATTCGGCAGACATCAAGCCGATAATCAGGTTCCTCCCACACTCGGCGCAGCATGTCCCCATCAATGAGTTCGAAAGCATCGTTGATGCGAGCTCGCAGTTCTGGCATGTTTCTTGGCAGAGGAGGTTTAAACACTGAATCTTTCACATAACCCCACAGAAAGAAATCGCATGGGGTTAAGTCGGGAGAGCGTGGAGGCCATGACATGAATTGCTGATCATGATCTCCACCACGACCGATCCATCGGTTTTCCAATCTCCTGTTTAAGAAATGCCGAACATCATGATGGAAGTGCGGTGGAGCAGCATCCTGTTGAAAGATGAAGTCGGCGCCGTCGGTCTCCAGTCGTGGCATGAGCCAATTTTCCAGCATGTCCAGATACACGTGTCCTGTAACGTTTTTTTCGCAGAAGAAAAAGGGGCCGTAAACTTTAAACTGTGAGATTGCACAAAACACGTTAACTTTTGGTGAATTGCGAATTTGCTGCACGAATGCGTGAGGATTCTCTACCGCCAAGATTCGCACATTGTTCACTGCACCATTAAGAAAAAATGTTGCTTCATCACTGAAAACAAGTTTCGCACTGAACGCATCCTCTTCCATGAGCTGTTGCAACCGCGCCGAAAATTCAAAGCGTTTGACTTTGTCATCGGGTGTCAGGGCTTGTAGCAATTGTAAACGGTAAGGCTTCTGCTTTAGCCTTTTCCGTAAGATTTTCCAAACCGTCGGCTGTGGTACGTTTAGCTCCCTGCTTGCTTTATTCGTCGACTTCCACGGGCTACGCGTGAAACTTGCCCGCACGCGTTCAACCGTTTCTTCGCTCACTGCAGGCCGACCCGTTGATTTCTCCTTACAGAGGCATGCAGAAGCTTTAAACTGCGCATACCATCGCCGAATGGAGTTAGCTGTTGGTGGGTCTTTGTTGAACTTCGTCCTGAAGTGTCGTTGCACTGTTATGACTGACTGATGTGAGTGCATTTCAAGCACGACATACGCTTTCTCGGCTCCTGTCGCCATTTTGTCTCACTGCGCTCTCGAGCGCTCTGGCGGCAGAAACCTGAAGTGCGGCTTCAGCCGAACAAAACTTTATGAGTTTTTCTACGTATCTGTAGTGTGTCGTGACCATGTGTCAATGAATGGAGCTACAGTGAATTTATGAAATCGCTTCAATCATTTGTAATAGCCCTGTACTTTATAGCGGTTCTATAAATGGGTGTTAGATATTGACGTGGTGCTAGCTTTTGCTCAGAAGCATTCTCATACCCTAGCTCATCAGCATGTAATTTTTTGTTTTTAATTCAGGAACAAAATATCCCGCCAGTTTTGTTGTTGCCTAAAGTAAGACTGTTACGGGTATTTTAATTTTCATGTTTTGTTTTCTTTCTTCTGAAGGAGATTTTATTTGTTTTAGTACGTCTATACTGTGACAATCGACGTTGCCTACCGAGGGAGCTCGGAAAAAGCCCCTTTTTTTTTCCTTTATTGAATTTCGGTTCCCCCGAAGGGGCGGACTGGCAGCAGCTTTGTACTCTGCTCTTCAGCCTACAGAATTTTTAAAACATAAGAAGATAAGAAACAATAAAAGCAGGCGATAAAACGGTGACGTAAATTGTAAAACGGCGGAAAATTGTGGAAAGTTAAAACATAAAACAAAGGGTGGGTGATGCTAATAAAATACACAGGAAGCAGTAAAATAGTAGACAGACAATTAAAAAATACGGTGACAGTCTGGTTTCTGTTCGCAAGAGATATAAAAATCACACCCAGCGACGGTATGATGTCCGTTCGCAACACTTCAGAAAAGACACACAACACTTAACAATCACTGGGAACACTGCACTAAAAAGTCGGCACGAAGATGTCACACCACAGCCAAGGGCAGATGGGGGGGGGGCGGGGGGCTGGACAGATGAGGGGAAAAAAAGGGGGAGGAGAGTAAAAACGAAAGGGGGGGAACTGACGGAGGGAGAGGACTCATAAGGGGGGGACAGGGCAGACCGGAGAGGGAATGGGGAAAGGCAGAGGAGGGAAATGGACTCAGGGGATAGGAGGGAGGTAGGGAAAAAACAGGGTGGAAGGGGGGGAGAGGGAGCCCAGGAAAAGGACAGAGGAAGGGAGGTGGAGGTGAGGATCAGAGTTGATAGGAGGGATAAATGGAGGGAGAGAGGGAATCATGTGGGAGGGGGAGTTGACAGAAGCCACCTCGGGAAAGGAGACGAAGGGTTTAGAGATGGAGGGTAGGGTGGACACAACAGTGAAGGTGCGGCAAAGGGCGGGGGCTGGAGAGGAGTGGAGCAACCAGGGGATGAGAGAGAGCAAGGCAGCGGGAGGTGTAGAGTATGCAGATATGTTCGAGGAATAGGAGCGCGTGGGGGAAAGGAATGAGGTCATAGAGGAGCCACGTGGGGGACAGGAGGTGTATACGGAAGGTGAGACAGAGTCCATGGCGCTCGAGGATCTGGTGGGACTTATAGAATTTGGGGGGGGGGTGATATCCAGGTGGGACTGTCACAACAGAGGATGGGCCGGATTAAGGATTTGTAGGTGTGGAGGATGGTAAAGGGGCTCGACCCCCATGTCCGGCCAGAGAGGAGTTTGATGAGTCAGAGGCGGTTGCGGGCTTTTGATCGGATAGAGCGGAGATGAGGGATTCGGGTGAGGTGACGGTCAATGGTGAGGCCAAGGTAGGTGAGGGTGGGGGAGAGGCAGACAGGATGGACGCAGATGGTAAGGGAGAAATCAAGGAGCCAGAATGAGCGAGTGATATGACCTATTGTCTGGAAGGATTGATTTTCAGGAGCCACTGGTTACACTATGTGGCAAAAAGGTCAAGTTGATTGTGGAGAAGGCGTTAGGACCATCTGAGGGTAGGAGCGAGGGCAAGGAATGCGGTGTCATCAGCATACTGCAGTAGGTGTACTGGAAGGGGGGGGGTTGGGGGATATCTGCTGTGTACAGGAGGTAGAGGAGAGGGGAGAGGGCAGAGCCCTGGGGCACACCTGCAGAGGGGTAGAAGGTGCGGGAATCGGCGTTATGCACGGTAACGTAGGAGGGGCGGAAAAGACATAGAGGTTGTGTAACACGGTCCGCCACATGTCACAACGCGATATTTATTCTAGCTGAGAGTACCTACACTCCTGGAAATGGAAAAAAGAACACATTGACACCGGTGTGTCAGACCCACCATACTTGCTCCGGACACTGCGAGAGGGCTGTACAAGCAATGATCACACGCACGGCACAGCGGACACACCAGGAACCGCGGTGTTGGCCGTCGAATGGCGCTAGCTGCGCAGCATTTGTGCACCGCCGCCGTCAGTGTCAGCCAGTTTGCCGTGGCATACGGAGCTCCATCGCAGTCTTTAACACTGGTAGCATGCCGCGACAGCGTGGACGTGAACCGTATGTGCAGTTGACGGACTTTGAGCGAGGGCGTATAGTGGGCATGCGGGAGGCCGGGTGGACGTACCGCCGAATTGCTCAACACGTGTGGTGTGAGGTCTCCACAGTACATCGATGTTGTCGCCAGTGGTCGGCGGAAGGTGCACGTGCCCGTCGACCTGGGACCGGACCGCAGCGACGCACGGATGCACGCCAAGACCGTAGGATCCTACGCAGTGCCGTAGGGGACCGCACCGCCACTTCCCAGCAAATTAGGGACACTGTTGCTCCTGGGGTATCGGCGAGGACCATTCGCAACCGTCTCCATGAAGCTGGGCTACGGTCCCGCACACCGTTAGGCCGTCTTCCGCTCACGCCCCAACATCGTGCAGCCCGCCTCCAGTGGTGTCGCGACAGGCGTGAATGGAGGGACGAATGGAGACGTGTCGTCTTCAGCGATGAGAGTCGCTTCTGCCTTGGTGCCAATGATGGTCGTATGCGTGTTTGGCGCCGTGCAGGTGAGCGCCACAATCAGGACTGCATACGACCGAGGCACACAGGGCCAACACCCGGCATCATGGTGTGGGGAGCGATCTCCTACACTGGCCGTACACCACTGGTGATCGTCGAGGGGACACTGAATAGTGCACGGTACATCCAAACCGTCATCGAACCCATCGTTCTACCATTCCTAGACCGGCAAGGGAACTTGCTGTTCCAACAGGACAATGCACGTCCGCATGTATCCCGTGCCACCCAACGTGCTCTAGAAGGTGTAAGTCAACTACCCTGGCCAGCAAGATCTCCAGATCTGTCCCCCTTTGAGCATGTTTGGGACTGGATGAAGCGTCGTCTCACGCGGTCAGCACGTCCAGCATGAACGCTGGTCCAACTGAGGCGCCAGGTGGAAATGGCATGGCAAGCCGTTCCACAGGACTACATCCAGCATCTCTACGATCGTCTCCATGGGAGAATAGCAGCCTGCATTGCTGCGAAAGGTGGATATACACTGTACTGGTGCCGACATTGTGCATGCTCTGTTGCCTGTGTCTATGTGCCTGTGGTTCTGTCAGTGTGATCATGTGATGAATCTGACCCCAGGAATGTGTCAATAAAGTTTCCCCTTCCTGGGACAATGAATTCACGGTGTTCTTATTTCAATTTCCAGGAGTGTATGTTTTGCTGACTGTGTGGTGGGAGAACGGTCGAACACGGGTCACAGTTCTCTCCCCTGGTGTGAGGCAGCTCGAGTGAGTCAGCACCGTGGCTGGCAGAGCCGGCCGCTTCTGAACTTGAGGCTCTTTCGGTGGTCTTGTCGAGGCCGTGAGACTGCGACAACCCACGCGAGCCTGCGCGCAGCGCCCCGAGGCGGGGCTCGTGCTCGGTGCTCGCACTGCCCCACAGCTTTCCACATTCTGGGAGCTCCGGCAGCCGCCCTCTACTGTTTTCAGTTTACCCGACAAGCGGCCAGTTAGTTGTCTGAAAGTTGGCATACGGATTGCTAAGGCACAAACAGTGCGCACAGTTCGAGAATTTTAGCAGTGTCGAAAGAGAAATCTCGTTTTCTCAGGCTGGTAATTGCGACAGATTCTTCCTTCACGGATGTGCTTTCCCAGAATTGAGGAAACTCAAGAGTTCCTTTGCAACACAGGCATCTCCACTCAGATCAGTTTGAAGACTTTCCAGTTGAAACATTTGATTGCTGTATTCTCCGCGAACAATTGTCCAACCGGCAAAACTCTCACTAATTTTTTGAAGGCGTAAAATCGCTACGAGAATTTTTATTTTTTTGGCTGAGTTCGTGAGAGTCGCAGGCACTGCACAAGCACTGCTGAACCCCAGAAAGTCTCATTGCAAAACAAAATCAACATAAAAAGAGTAGATTGAGGAGAGAAGATGCGAGCTAACATCCCAGAGATGTTCGGTCTCACACGCGGTTCCTCTTCGTCGAAATGTCTTGGCTCAAACTCGTCTAGGGGTTGTCACATTACTCGTCCTAAATCACACTTATGGCCCCTTTGTTAAATTGTCTAGCTGATGGCAAGTTTGCAAAATACAATGTTAATATAACATATAATAACAACAATAATAATAATATCGGGAACTAAATTAACACCGAGCGAGGTGGCGCAGTGGTTAGCACACTGGACTCGCATTCCGGAGGACGACGGTTCAATCCCGCGTCCGGCCATCCTGACTTAGGTTTTCCGTGATTTCCCTAAATCGCTCCAGGCAAATGCCGGTCCTTTGAAAGGGCACGGACGAATTCCTTCCCGGTCCTTCCTAATCCGATGACACCGATGACCTCGCAGTTTGGTCTCTTCCCCCAAAACAAGCAACCAACCAACTAAATTAACGACCCATAAATGATGAAGGGCACACAGTTGCGAATTGATTAGAATAATATTGATTCAGAAAGCAAACTAATAGCGAAATCGGTCGTATGTAGAGTTACTGTTACACTGGAGCGCATATCCATTTGACACAGTTCGATCATTCACAATCTCATCGCGGAATACAAGTTATCTACTCGAAAAGTTCACACCAGGCGCGCAGTTGTTCACCGCTCAGAGACGAAGTCCCGCGATACCAGACGACGCGAAATTTTCTAAGTTGTTTCACTTCCTAGCTGCCTAAAGATCGACTGTCCGCTTTCGCCTCTCAATCCGAACTGTCCCCTTTGGTGTCTCGACCAGAACTGACTCTCTGCCCATCCCCGGCCGCGTTTCCCGCGCGCCGAACTTCCTCACTCCTCTGACTAGGGCAGTTCCCTTTCACAAAGCCGTCTATCTTATTGGCTACAGCTTATTCGACATTAATTTACATTTTTAACATACTTAAACAATCAAAGCTTGACCACTTTCACGTTCTAAATAAAGTAACAATATCCATTACATAATAAACATTAAATTCTTTTAGAGGTAAATGGCGTTGGTAGAGTCTCAACGATCTTACACCCTGTTTCCACTGATGGGAAGAATCCTATATGAATGAATCTGTTATTGAGATAAGAGCTTTTTGCAATGTTACACACAATACAGACTGTACTGACAGGAAGTATATCCAGAGACCTGTCGGATCTGTGAAATTTTATTAGGTTCCTTCTTCAGAGCCTGTCCTTTTGTGAAACACAGTAGCTGTCCCATTGATCCTTTCTGGTTAAAGTCAGTTGTTGCACTCATTGTCTTTATTTAAGATTTAAGTGTATTGATATCTGCATGTAGCGCAATCCATTTTCCACACCGCTTTAGAACTACATTTAAATCGTAAATTTCGTACGCACTAGGTTCTATTTCCAAAATTTCTTTTCCACTATTAATTTCCAGATGAAGTTTATTGTTAAGCCTCTGTGATATTCAGAATGCTGCTGTGTGTCTCCAGTCCAATCAGCGCAATGCTCCACTCCCCACTTTTTAAATCAGTCGGTGGGAAGTGAAGGAACGTGATGCACAGATGCCCACATAAGTAGGTATTAGTCTTGTTAGCGATGAAAATTGTAGAAGACGCATCTTCTGTCAGTGAAGTCTCGTTGTAACTCTTCTGGTAGCTGGAGGTCTCCAAATGAGCCGAAATACAAGAAGTTATTTGTGTTTTTCTTAACATACGACATACGCTTTCCAGTGGGTTTCTGGTCCCCCAGCAACATCTAAATTCCCTATTCCACATTCTCCATATAGTCTTCGGTAATATATCCCACATAAATACACTAAAAATCTTGGGATGTCGAATTTTTCCCTGATAAACTTGAGCAGATTTCTATTTGTAAGTGGTGTATCCAGTAGGATAGCTAACGGGATTTTTTTTATTTATGAAGAGACCTAATCCTTTCTTGTATGGTTTCAGGAATAGTCCTTCTCCGATGGCTGCTGCTTCCATCATTTGGTTATGTCTTATTGGTTCTTCAGGCGATAGCCACAGCACCACCAGCCACTGATCCCATCGCTGAGAGGTCTGCAAGGGATGGAGTGAGGAAGGGGATAATTCCACCTGGTGTCTCGGGTTTTGGTAGAATCCAGGGTGCTTTAACCGTTCCTTCATGCTTCAGGGCGCTTTTAGCTGCGTACACCGCTGCCAGTATACAGTTTTTCTAAGATCCCTTCTTCTTCTTCTTCTTCTTTATCGTTATCTTCTTCTTCTTCAGCATTCATAATTAGCTTGAAATTCATATCGAAGCCCAACGTAATTTACCACTCGGGATTTTATCAACTATGAACGTTGTAACACGCTGCCCTATACCGATATCCTTTCTCACCTTGGCTTTATCAACCAAAATTCGACCAACAATGTGGCGTCTGGGGAGATCTTTGTTTTGCGTATGCAGTGTCATGTTCCAAACATGTCACGCAGGTTAATCCCCTTATCACCAAGTGCCAGACGTTTTTGCAGCGTTTGCAGTAATTATGCCCTGGAATGTGTAATTTGGCTGGAAGTTTGTTGAGAAGACCACCACCTCCTATAATGTATTCACCATCGTGTATGTTATGCTATTATGCTGTGTCAATACAGCTGTTTCCTGTAGCATGAAAACCAAGCAATTCCCTTGACATCTTATGGCACACACTATGAAAACGTGTGATTCTGAGCTCTTCTGCATTTCCCCAGTGTACTCTTAAAAGCGTCCTGAAATTTTAGTGTCTCTGCTGTCCTTCAAGATGTACTGGGATCTTTTCTTTGCACTTTGGAAACTGTGAATATCTCAATGGACCAGTTTGAAAGATATGACTTTTCAAATACTGACTTGTGTTTTGAGATAAATACCAAATCACCCACATAAAATTTCTGTCTATGCGGATCCAGCATTTTAATGCGATAGTACACCGTATCCATGGGTCCATTATCACGAACATCAATTGGTCCCATTTTTATTGTGCTATGTTTGGTTCGAATATACTGTGCATTTATTTCTGGAAGGATATCTGTCCATTTGTATGAGCCGTAAAAATTAAAATGCATCAACATTTGACATTTTATTGATCTGGTCAGATGTTGCATGATAGTTGCTTTCAGGTGGATGACTGTTCAGTAGTGATGTATTCCATACAGCTGCATCACAGTTCTGAAATATCTATTGTAAAATACTCCTCCATGACCGGTTTGGAGGTTATTGGGGAATTGGTTCATATCTGTCTGCAACAAATGCTCAAACACCTCTGTGACATTTCTCCCCATTTTTGTTTCAACAGGTAATGTCCAGACAAATTTGGATTATATATCAGTAACAATTACAATATATTTGAATCCATTAGTCTCATGTGAATATTCCCTCGTATCTGCAAGATCAACCTGACATAAGTCAGCCGAACCTCTAACCATAACATGCCTACAAGGGTATGTTTCGTGTAATCGTTTCTGCAGTTCTCTAACTACTGTCTCCATACTTACTGGATTATGCCTCCCTCTCCAAGCTCTGAAATTGCTAACACAACCTCATTTGAATTAGCGGTATTGCCTGCAGCAGCTGATGCCATGAGTAGTCGTAGTAGATCTATTAGCTCATTGGGGATGTTGTAGCATATATGCTGAGAGTGCTGATTGCCCGCTCTTTTATACTGAATGTCAATACCTTCACCACTGGTATACCGATCATCTAATGACAATGGTTTTTAAATGTCCCTGTATTTCGCACTGCATTGGTTTTCTGCTTTCCCACGTACACCAGCCAATTGCAGTATCTCACCATACATCTCCAGTACTTTGGCTGAAGATTTCACTGCTTCTGAGGGTTTTAGGAAAAAGAGGTTAAGTAGACCTGGTGTTCTTTGAAATTTCCTATTGGCTATCTGTACTGTTTTTTTCATTTTAACTTATGGGCTGTGTGTGTAACATATTTGGCATCAGTGTTGAAAAACCATATGTCTTATCTATACTAGTGTCGCTGTGCTGGTTAATGAAACTGGCAGTAGCATCAATGTCGTCGTTGTGTAATTTCGCTGAGAGTTCATCGAGAGAGTCAGTAACTGTTTTAAAGGTGTCTGCTCTCAATCCAAGTGTCTAACCTTAGTAGCCATAGTTTCTTTCAAACAGCATTCCATGCAGAGATGACCTTATGCTTAGTCGACATCTTGTTATATACTAAAAAGGCTACTTCACAGGCTACACCCAAAATATATTTCATTCAAACTTTACAGCTACGTCATCCACTTTCTTTTCAGTCCCATCAACCTTTACATCTAAGTCCTCTACTTTCTTCCTCAGAATGATCCAGGTGTACATCTCTAGTCTCTTAACCCTGGTTCGTTGTTCAGTCTCAGAAAGGTCTGGCCATATATCTCAAGCTCCTTAACTTTACGCCTGAGAGACTGATATTTTCCATCTACATTCTTTGTCTACGCACATCTGTCCTCTTGAACTGAGTGCCTGACATATTTGCGAACTTCTCCATGGCGTGATGTATACTAACATATTCAGCCATTTCTTGAAAGCTATATATGAAGAAACTTCTGGAGTTCCACTTGTTCTTGATTTATCAATAACAAGAAACCTGTACTGTGTGTGATTCCAGCAATCTGTGCATATATTTACAAAATCATTGAATAACATGGTGGTTCCTTCATGCACCTGGAATGTTGTTGTTGTGGTCTTCAGTCCTGAGACTGGTTTGATGCAGCTCTCCATGCTACTCTATCCTGTGCAAGCTTCTTCATCTCCCAGTACCTACTGCAACCTACATCCTTCTGAATCTGCTTAGTGTATTCATATCTTGGTCTCCCCCTACGATTTTTACCCTCCACGCTGCCCTCCAATACTAAATTGGTGATCCCTTGATGCCTCAGAACATGTCCTACCAACCGATCCCTTCTTCTGGTCAAGTTGTGCCACAAACTTCTCTTCTCCCCAATCCTATTCGGTACCTCCTCATTAGTTATGTGATCTACCCATCTAATCTTCAGCATTCTTCTGTAGCACCACATTTCAAAAGCTTCTATTCTCTTCTTGTCCAAACTGTTTACCGTCCATGTTTCACTTCCATACATAGCTACACTCCATACAAATACTTTCAGAAAAGACTTCCTGACACTTAAATCTATACTAGATGTTAACAAATTTCTCTTCTTCAGAAACGCTTTCCTTGCCATTGCCAGTCTACATTTTATATCCTCTCTACTTCGACCATCATCAGTTATTTTGCTCCCCAAATAGTAAAACTCCTTTACTACTTTAAGTGTCTCACTTCCTAATCTAATACCCTCAACATCACCCGACTTAATTCGACTACATTCCATTATCCTCGTTTTGCTTTTGTTGATGTTCATCTTATATCCTCCCTTAAAGACACCATCCATTCCGTTCAACTGCTCTTCCAAGTCCTTTGCTGTCTCTGACAGAATTACAATGTCATCGGCGAACCTCAAAGTTTTTATTTCTTCTCCATGGATTTTAATACCTACTCCGAATTTTTCTTTTGTTTCCTTTACTGCTTGCTCAATATACAGATTGAATAACATCGGGGAGAGGCTACAACCCTGTCTTACTCCCTTCCCAACCACTGCTTCCCTTTCATGTCCCTCGACTCTTTTAACTGCCATCTGGTTTCTGTACAAATTGTAGATAGCCTGTCGCTCCCTGTATTTTACACCTGCCACCTTTAGAATTTGAAAGAGAGTATTCCAGTCAACATTGTCAAAAGCTTTCTCTAAGTCTGCAAATGCTAGAAACGTAGGTTTGCCTTTCCTTAATCTTTCTTCTAAGATAAGTCGCATGGTCAGTATTGCCTCACGTGTTCCAGTACTTCTACGGAATCCAAACTGATCTTCCCCGAGGTCGGCGTCTACTAGTTTTTCCATTCGTCTGTAAAGAATTCGTGTTAGTATTTTGCAGCTGTGGCTTATTAAACTGATTGTTCGGTAATTCTCACATCTGTCAACACCTGCTTTCTTTGGGATTGGAATTATTATATTCTTCTTGAAGTCTGAGGGTATTTCGCCTGTTTCATACATCTTGCTCACCAGATGGTAGAGTTTTGTCAGGACTGGCTCTCCCAAGGCCGTCAGTAGTTCCAATGGAATGTTGTCTACTCCGGGGGCCTTGTTTCGACTCAGGTCTTTCAGTGCTCTGTCAAACTCTTCACGCAGTATTGTATCTCCCATTTCATCTTCATCTACATCCTCTTTCATTTCCATAATATTGTCCTCAAGTACATCGCCCTTGTATAGACCCTCTATATACTCCTTCCACGTTTCTGCTTCCCTTCTTTGCTTAGAACTGGGTTGCCATCTGAGCTCTCGATATTCATACAAGTGGTTCTCTTCTCTCCAAAGGTCTCTTTAATTTTCCTGTAGGCAGTATCTATCTTACCCCTAGTGAGACAAGCCTCTACATCCTTACATTTGTCCTCTAGCCATCCCTGCTTAGCCATTTTGCACTTCCTGTCGATCTCATTTTTGAGACGTTTGTTTTCCTTTTTGCCTGCTTCATTTACTGCATTTTTATATTTTCTCCTTTCATCAATTAAATTCAATATTTCTTCCGTTACCCAAGGATTTCTACTAGCCCTCGTCTTTTTACCTACTTGATCCTCTGCTGCCTTCACTACTTCATCCCTCAAAGCTACCCATTCTTCTTCTACTGCATTTCTTTCCCCCATTCCTGTCAATTGTTCCCTTATGCTCTCCAACCTTTGGTTCTTTTAGTTTATCCAGGTCCCATCCCCTTAAATTCCCACCTTTTTGCAGTTTCTTCAGTTTTAACCTACAGGTCATAACCAATAGATTGTGGTCAGAGTCCACATCTGCCCCTGGAAATGTCTTACAATTTAAAACCTGGTTCCTAAATCTCTGTCTTACCATTATATAATCTATCTGATACCTTTTAGTTTCTCCAGGGTTCTTCCATGTTTACAACCTTCTATCATGATTCTTAAACCAAGTGTTAGCTATGATTAAGTTGTGCTCTGTGCAAAATTCTACCAGGCGGCTTCCTCTTTCATTTCTTAGCCCCAACCCATATTCACCTACTACGTTTCCTTCTCTCCCTTTTCCTACACTCGAATTCCAGTCACCCCACCTGGAAAATGTGTGTTAAATTAAAATTTTCTTGTCTGAGAGCTATAATGAGATTTGCCTTATCACTTATCAACTGTTTTGGGATTCTAGAAGGTGCCTGACTCAAATAAGATACGGCAACACTCATATGATACTGAAACAGAAATATTGTAGAATTTGATCCTGCTTTTCCACAGAAACATGATCGAATTTGAACATTGTGTTTGGCTTTACGTTTTCTGGTGGGTGGATTTCACTGCCTTGTCTGAATGTCATGTACGTTGCATGTTAGACCTGCATTATCTTTTGCAGTAGCTGGTATTTGGGCTGAAACAGCGTTTCTGAAAAGACCCATACATGCTCAAAATGGACTCCAGCCAGGTGTGTTTAGTTGTGACATGACAACATTTGTCTTGCCACAGTTGGATAGACCTACAACTATCGCTGGTACATTATCAGGTAGGAGTATCCCATTCTTCTTCTTCCTCTTCTGGCCGTCTTCCATACCATCACAGGACCACTCACCTACAAGAAAGTCCTGATGCTTCACCCACACTGCCATGGTACCGACTACATCAGGTTTTGGTGTGCAATGAGCTTTTATTGAAAAATGAACACTTCTAATAATAATGATAATAATAATAATAACAACAATAATAATATGTTTTGTCACTATAGCGTAACCATCTTACAGAGTGAGGTACAACGGCTACACCTTGTAGTTAAATAAGAAAAACAACAAGTATTTTTCATAAGAATTTTTACTTACACATAAGCAATAGTAAACATCAGCAAGAGTTCACTGGTTCAGTTTTCACAACAGGACATTATTTTGCAAATAAAGGTTTCTTGTATGAACAGAATTCAGCTTCTATTTCTCTCAAACTGTTGTGTGTTCCTTTAGCGCCATTTGATATCGGTTTGTTGCAGTGTTCTAAATCGTCTGCATGCACTCTGTTCATAAGGAGATAGTTCAAATGCCATTATACAAAGTTTGAACACACAGTAGCCCATGGTTCCATCTCTCCAATACAATCGATAGCACCATCCTTAGGCTGAACAAGTTTGTAACGGTCGAGTCTTTCAGATAAATGGATCGACCTCCATATCTCACCATGAGTGTCCAGCCACCATATAACGATGTTACAGATAGTGTCAGGAAAGCACAGTAATTGTCCGGAGATGGAAAATACTTGGAAACCATCTGTTGATTGATATAAGGTTCCGCAAGACACAGTTCATCCCATTCCAACTCCACAGACCACACTTTAATATTTCTCAATGCATTTTCAGTCTCTAACATAACCTGTGCGTCACTATCCAGAAATTTTTATATACCAATTATTTGCACTTTGAAATTCTAGCTAGTAAATTATAAGTTGAAGTGAAAAGCATTAGAGCACTGGAAGAAATTGGAAGCTCCTCATCCACCACATGAACACTCTGTGCTTGCAGTAACACTGGAATATTCTGAGATGGTGTAGATCAGTTCTGGTCTCTGACATATGCACCATGTGGTACAGGGCCCCCAACACTGTATTTCTGCGAGCTGTGGGCTGGCTGAATGTCTTTAACAATGAATGGGATGGATGACAGCAACTCATTGTCCTGCTCCAACATGGGGGCCAGGTGTGCTACAGAATCTCAAGGTCCTGCTGCTGCTCCTGATCCCAACAGACTGCTGCAGGTCCCGACAAGCCGTTGGTGGCTGCTGCTGGTTCAGACATGCTGAAGGTCATTGGAGGTCTCGACATGCTGGAGGGTGCTGAACAAAGAAGAAGAAACAGTAAGCATCTACAAAGAAAGACATGGAATTGAACAAAGAAATGGAACTTGACAAAGAAAAGAAAGAACCCCAATGTGCAATAATAGTAGCAAAGCCATGTAATGAGTACTTACTTTTGTGCTTCTTCTGCAATGTGAAGGCAGACGAGGATTTCGGCTGCTGTTGACACTTCACGGTTCTTCTACTCACTATCAGCAACTGAGAGCATGTTTGTCTTATAGCCCCCAGCGTCATGATCATGTTACCAGATGCAGTGTTCCCACGTTCCTACGGTTTCCAGGTGGGGGGAGGAGTTGAATGCTGTGTTCCTATTGGTTCATATGGGAAGTGGTGGAGGAGAAAAAAAAACCGTTCCAAGTGCTCTCTGTGGCAGTTCCACGAACTAACTCAGTCCAAGCCCATACTCCAAAGTAAAGACCTCTGGGGTAGTGAAACAGGATGAAGTTGTCTTCTTCACTGCAGGCCAGCTCCTGTATGTACTTCTCTCCTAACCTGCACGTTTGGCAATACACAAGGCGGCTGACACATTTGCCCTGTGGTCAGCGTGAAGATGCAATTGGGAAGTTTATCATCGGATAAGGGGTATGGTGGTGGAGGAGGGTGCTTGTGTAATACAAGAGCTAGGATATATGATGAATGTTTTTCCCACAAATTACAATATTCCACAGAGTCAATCAATTTGATGAGATATTTCCTGCCAAGTATGCAAGCGATAAATCAAAAGTGCCTCCATGTTTCTGGGTAACCGACGAGTTGCGGGATCAATGCAGTAAGGATTTTGGCTTAATTGCACCAATATCCACCAATAGGATGTGAGGTAATGTCATAAAAGTAAAGATACCACAGTGGAGCTATTTTCCACCTTTGTCTCCAGCAAACTGATTAAATAAAGAATACACAGCAGTATATTATTGACAATTATCCGAATTGCATGGCCTGAGATCCTTCCCATCCAGCACAGCTGGAGTTTTTTCCTATAGTCTCTGGGTGGGTGATGGGAGGGGAGAAGTGAGGGAAGGGAGGGGAGGAGAGGGCTGGGGGATTTTCGAGAAGGGGAAAAAGTGGCTCAGACCAAAACAAGTGCCGGCTGGCGTGGCCGAGCGGTTCTAGGAGTTACAGTCTGGGACCGCCCGACCGTTACGGTCACAGGTTCGAATCCTGCCTCGGGCATGGATGTATGTGATGTCCTTAGGTTAGTTAGGTTTAAGTAGTTCTAAGTTCTAGGGGACTGATGACGTCAGAAGTTAAGTCTCATAGTGCTCAGAGCCATTTGAACCATTTTTGAACCTAAACAAGTGCCCCTTTTCCCAGAGGTGTAGGGGTGAGAAGTAGGAGGTGGAGGGGTGGGGGATCCTCAGAAGGATGAGATGTTTGGTTTGAATGTCAGTTTCAGAATCGTTATTGCAGCTTGGGACCAGAAATTTTAGACGCAGTGATGGTGTACGTCGATGACTTGCTAACTGCCATCGTTTAATGGGAAAGGCACATCCAGCTGATCGAGAAGGTATTGAGAAGGATTACGGACTACGGAGTTACTGCCAACCTCAGGAAGTCAAAATTCGGGAAACGAGATCAAATTTTTAGGCCACGTGATATCTTCAGAAGGAATTCGACCGGATCCCAAAAAAGTTTCAGCTATAGAAAACTCAAAGGGTTAATCGGGATGGTGTCATTCTTTCGACGTTTTCTATCTAGACAATGTCTTAACCATCCATCATTACACAACCTGCTGAAAAAGAACGATCCGTGAAATTGGAGGGACGAGTGTAAACGAGATTTCAAGGAGATAAAAGAAGCATTGCTCTCTAGTGATATCTTGAGACATCAAAATTAAGATGAAGACTTCTGTATATCTTGCGACGCTTCCTTTCAGGGTCTAGGCGCTTGTCTCTTCCAGGAAGAACAAGTAAACGGAGGGAAGAAAAGCAGAATTATTAGTTTCGCAAGTCGCATATTTACGGAGTGCGAGCGAAACTACGCAGTAACGGAATTGGAAGGTTTAGCCACCGTATGGGCATTTCGAAGATTCAGTTATTATATTTATGGCCGAAAAATAAAAGTCTATTCCGATCACCAAGCCCTCAGCTTTATCATTTCTTGTAATTACTACACCCGAGGTTAAAAAGGTGGTGCCTTTTCCTACAAGAACATCAATCTGAAATTGTGTACATTAAAGAAAATGACAACATCATAGCCAATGCCCTATCACGCATGTCGGAGGGAATGCCCGAAAATTGTGAATTAGAGGAACAATTACACAACTGACAGATATTGTTAATGAAAGACCCAATTCACCGACACTGCTACCTACAGCTATGCAGACAAATGAAGACCTTGCAAGACGCCAATAGAAAATGGAATAAAGTAAAGAGAACACTTACGTTAAACTCTCAACACTGGCTAGCGAAATTTTACAAATTACATGAAGGAGTATTATTTCATCGGACGACAGGAACCGGAAGATGGTGCGTGTGCATACCCCATACCTATGTAGAACATTTGTTGTGGTATACCCACCTGTTTTGGGGACACTTAGGTCCTGAAAAATGCAAGAAGAAAATATCGATGTGTTGCTACGTTCCTAATTTGCATGGAAAGATACACAAACTCCTACGAATTTGTCTAGTATGCCAGAAGGCCAAGCCATTTAATCTGTCAAATGCTTTGCCATTAAACCCCATATTAGCCCAGAAACCAGGGCAGATAGTAAGCCTAGACCTCGCTGGACCGCTCAAGACAGGAAGAGGAGGTGCGAAATACCTTGTGGCACTTCTAGAGCTGTTTACAAAACATATACGTCTGTACGCGACGAAGTCCTCAAACGCGTCGCCGATTATAAGAAGACTAGAGTAGGATTACTTCCCACGTTTCGGCAAACTGGAGGCCATACTTTCAGACAATGCCTCGAACTTTATCGGCAAACAATGGAGAGGTTTTCTCGCATGGAACAACATCAAACAAACTTTGATTTCGAAATTCAGTCCACAGACAAACTTGACAGAACGCGTATTTAAGGAATTCAGCCGATTCATCTGCATATATATTCAGACACGCCAAACATAATGGGTGGAATTTGTAACCCCGTTCGAGCAGATAGTCAACAACCTACCCCACATGTGAACTGGTTACACGCCAGCAGAACTAATGTCGAATCAAAGGGAATGCAACGAGTGGATCTATCCTATACCTAAAATTCAGAGTGATGAAGAACTTGATGAAAACTAATACAGGCCATGACATCAATTACTGTTCATGCGAATATCAGAAATATTGTTGTGTGCGGACGCGAGCCGAGTTGGTGAGACACTCCGCACTCAGCTTCAGGCTGTGATGGCTTCGGTTACACAGCTTGAGGCTGCAGTGAATGGGCACCACTGTTGTGGGCCGGCCATGGGGATCCAATGGACGTCCAGCACGTCCGAGTCCTCCGATCGGTTCTCATCGGTGGCCAACCCAATTACTGCTCACACTGAGGCTGAGCCCTCGCCTGTGTTCGAGTGGGAAGTCGCCCCAGGGCGAAGCAGGCGGCGAAAGACTTCCCAGGCGGCCACACGTAAGGCCTCTCCGGCTTATCTGACAAACAGGTTCCAGGTGCTGTCTGTGGCTGACACTGTCGCTGAGCCAGATGCTGTCACCTGTCGTGTTTCAGAGGAAACCACTCAGCCTGCAAGATCTGGGCAATCATAGATGGTGGGATTATTGGTAGTTGGGAGCTCCAACGTTAAGCGCGTTATAGGGTCCCTTAGGGACTTGCCTGACAAGAAGGGTAAGAAAACCAATGTGCACTCCGTGTGCATACTGGGTAGAGTCATTCCAGATGTGGAAAGGGTCCTCCCAGATGCCATGAAGAGCACAGGCTGCAACCAACTGCAGGTGGTTGCTCTCGTCGGTACCAATGATATGTGTCACTTTGGATCTGAAGAGATTCTCTCTGGTTTCGAGCGGCTAACAGAAGTGGTAAAGACTGCCAGTCTTGCTTGCAGGATGAAAGCAGAGCTGACCATTTGCAGCATAGTCGACAGGAGCGATAGCGGACCTCTGGTACAGAACCAAGTGGAGGGTCTGAATCAGAGGCTCAGACGGTTCTGCGACCATGTAGACTGTAGATTCCTCGCCTTCGCCAAAGGGTGGTTGGGTCAGGTTCCGCTGAACAGGTCAGGAGGCGGCTACACGGGTAGCAGGGTCTGTTTGGCGTGGACTGGGCGGTGTTTTAGGTTAGAGGATCTCGGAAAAACACAAGAAGGGCTTCTGTCACAAAGAGTGCAGGTTGAACACAGGAAGAACGTAGATACAGGAACCATTGGTATAAAAGTTGTAAATGGTCGTAGCTGTGCTGGGCAAGTAGCAGAACTCCAAGCGCTAATAGAAAGCACTGATGCTCAAATCGTTATAGGCACTGATAGCGAGCTATAGCTGGATACAAGCTTAGCCGAAATTTTTGATTACCTAACGGTGTTCCGAAAGGATACGCTAAACACGGACCGAGCGAGGTGGCGCAGTGGTTAGACACTGGACTCGCATTCGGGAGGACGACGGTTCAATCCCGCGTCCGGCCATCCTGATTTAGGTTTTCCGTGATTTCCCTAAATCACTCCAGGTAAATGCCGGGATGGTTCCTCTGAAAGGGCACGGCCGATTTCCTTCCCCCTCCTTCCCTAATCCAATGAGACCGATGACCACGCTGTCTGGTCTCCTTCCCCAAACCAACCAGCTAAACAAGGTTGGCGGTGGCGTGTTTGTTGCTGTCAAAAGTAGTTTAAATTCTCACGAAATTGAGGTAGATACTTCCTGTGAGTTAGTATGGGCAGAGGTCATTGTTGTCAAACGGAATTAAATAGTAATTGGATCCTTTTACCGATTTCCCAATTCAGATGATAAAGCTGCTGAAAAGTTCAAAGAAAACTTGAGTTTGATTTGAAACATGTACCCGACTCATACGATACTAGTTGGTGGCGATTTTAATCCACCCTCGATATGTTGGCGAAAATACATGTTCAACTCCGGAGGTACGCATTAAATATCATCCGAAATTGTGCTAGACACATTCTCTGGAAATTATTTCGAGCAGTTAGTTCATGAGCCCAGGTGAATAAACAACGGTTGTGAAAACACACTTGACCTCTTAGTAACAAATAATCCTGAGTTAATAACGAGCATCAAAACCGATTCAGGGATTAGTGAACACAGGGTTCTCGTAGCGAGATTGAATATTATAATCCCCATATCCTCGAAAAATAAGTGAAAAATATACCTATTCAAAAAAGCAGATAAAAATTCACTTGACGCCTTTCTGAGAGACAATCTCCACTCATTCCAAATTAATAATATAAGTGTAGACCAGATGTGGCTAAAATTCAAAGAAATAGTATCGGCAGCAATTGAGAGATTTATACCAAATAAATTAACAAACGACAGAGGTGATCCACCTTAGTACACTAAACGGTTAGAACACTGTTGCAGAAACAATGAAACAAATATGCCAAATTTAAACAGACGCAAAATCCTCAACATTGGCGATCTTTTACAGAAGCTCGAAATTTAGCGCGGACTACAATGCGAGATGCTTATTATAGTTTCCACAACGAAACTTTGTCTCGAAACCTGGCAGAAAATCCTAAGAGATTCTGGTCGTATGTGAAGTATGTTAGCGGCAAGAAACAATCAATAATGCCTTCTCTGCGTGGTAGCAATGGAGATACTATCGAAGACAGTGCTGCCAAAGCAGAGTTGCTAAACACAGCCTTCCGAAATGCTTTCACGAAAGAAGACGAAGTAAATATTCCAGAATTCGAATCGAGAACAGCTGCCAAGATGAGTAACGTAGAAGTAAATATCCTCGGAGTAGTGAAGCAACTTAAATCACTTAATAAAAGCAAGTCTTCTGGTCCAGACTGTATACCAATTAGGTCCCTTTCGGAGTATGCTGATGCATTAGCTCCATACTTAACAATCATATACAACCGTTCGGTCGACGAAAGATCCGTACCCAAAGACAGGAAAGTTGCACAGGTCACACCAATATTGAAGAAAGTAACCCACTTAATTACAGGCCCATATCGTTAACGTCGATATGCAGCAGGATTTTGGAACATATATTGTGTTCGAACATTATGAATTACCTCGAAGAAAACTGTCTATTGACACACAGTCAACATGGGTTTAGGAAACAACTAGCTCTTTATTCACATGAAGTGTTGAGTGCTATTTCAGATCGATTCCGGATTTCCAGAAGGCTTCTGACACTGTACCACACAAGCAACTCTTAGTGAAATTGCGTGCTTATGGAATATTGTCTCAGTTATGTGACTGGATTTGTGATTTCCTGTCAGAGAGGTCACAGTTCGTAGTAATTGACAGAAAGTCATCGAGTAAAACACAAGTGATTTCTGGCGTTCCCCAAGGTAGTGTTATAGGCCTTTTGCTGTTCCTTATCTATATAAACGATTTGGGAGACAATCTGAGCAGCCGTCTTCGGTTGTTTGCAGATGACGCTGTCGTTTATCGACTAATAAAGTCATCAGAAGATCAAAACAAGCTGCAAAACGATTTAGAAAAGATATCTGAATGGTGCGAAAAGTGGCAGTTGACCCTAAATAACGAAAAGTTTTGAGGCATCAAGGGACCACAAATTTAGCATTGGAGGGCAGCGTGGTAAAAATCGTAGAGGGAGACCAAGAGATGAATACACTAAGCAGATTCAGAAGCATGTAGGTTGCAGTAGGTACTGGGAGATGAAGAAGCTTGCACAGGATAGAGTAGCATGGAGAGCTGCTTCAAACCAGTCTCAGGACTGAAGACCACAACAACAGCAACAACAACGAAAAGTGTGAGGTCATCCACATGAGTGCTAAACGGAACTCGTTAAACTTCGGTTACACGGTAAATCAGTCTAATCTAAAAGCCGTAAATTCAACTAAATACCTAGGTATTACAATTATGAACAACTGAAATTGGAAGAAACACATAGAAAATATTGTGGGGAAGGCTAACCAAAGACTGCGTTTTATTGGCAGAACAATTACAAAATGTAACAGACCTACTAAGGAGACTGCCTACACTACGCTTGTCCGTCCTCTTTTAGAATACTGCTGCGCGGTGTGGGATCCTTACCAGTTGGGACTGACGGAGTACATCGAAAAAGTTCAAATAAAGGCAACAAGTTCTGAATTATCGCGAAATATGGGAGAGACTGTCACAGAAATGATACAGGATATGGGCTGGACATCATTAAAAGAAAGGCGTTTTTTGTTGCGACGGAATCTTCTCACGCAATTCCAAACATCATCTTTCTCCTCCGAATGTGAAAATATTTTGTTGACACCGACCTACATAGGGAGGAACGATCACCACGATAAAATAAGGGAAATCAAAGGTCGTACGGAAAGATATAGGGGTTCATTCTTTCCGCGCGCTATGGGAGATTGGTATAATAGAGAATTGTGAAGGTGGTTCGATGAACCCTCTTCCAGGCACTTAAATGTGATTTGCAGAGTATCCATGTAGATGTAGATGTAGAGCACGCGATAAGAAGATCGGGAAAGTGGTAGACTACAAACTTAATGAAAAAGTGTTAATGAGGACGCATTCATTACCGTACCATCTTCAGTGGAGATAATTGTACGAGGGTCCTTACATAATTATGCGCAAACCACACATTGGTTGCTCTCTGATAGCCGATCCCGTGTCTGGAAGAATAACGGGTCTATACCACCATCAGGACATTAAGAAATATGCTTCGAGCCGAGGAAATAATAATGACAATTGAGGAAGATTTTGCCGATCACATCCACAAAAAAGACCGCTGAAAGATACGAAGAAGAATGAATCCACGAGTCAAAACACTGCCGCACGGAAAAGAGGAAATAAGAAAAGAAAATTACTAAAGAAAGTCGCCGACCAGATTTACAGGAGAAATTATCGGATTAGTTTTAAGTTAGTTATTAAGAAGATGAAGTCCTAAGCGGCTGAATGCCATGGATGCCGATTTATATTGAGGTTTTATTTGAATACAGAGGAAGGACGTAGCCGGTGAGCCGACTTCCGACATTTCTACATAATGAAATTTGTTAGATGTAAGACGAAGGTAATTTTATCCGAGGAACAGACGGCGCGACACGATGGAGAGAGAACAATTATTCGTAACCACCGCATGTAACGACAGATATAGACGTGCGGATGATGAAAGAAACAATAACGGCAAGTGAGATAATGAACCACGTGGACTGAGCGGTAAGAGGCCAACATCCGACGTGACTCTGGCGGCAAACACCCGCGGAATTTATCTGTCATTTGTCCCTTGATACGCCCAGCTTAAAATATTTACGGATCGCCGCGCGAAGTGAATACTACACAGCGCAGGAAGACGGGATAATGCACCACGCCTATTCAAAATGAAAGTTTCCACATTTAAAGATTTGATCAAGCTACTAGAATATTGAAGCGTTACAAGAACGAAGACCAAAGTATTTTGCTATTTATCAAGAAGTGTGCAACCAATACAAAGGAGTGATACAGGAGTACGAATTTAAATCTGTACTGTTCTACTATTAAAAGCCAAATGTAAATACCACCACCCATGAGGAGGCAACCTGATATAGACATTGTAAATAAAATATAAATAGATAGAAAATAGTATTAGAGGTAAATTTAGAAGGAATTTGAATTCATTGATACTTTTGATGTGGCAGAAGTGTCACCGAAATTTTTTGTGTTCAAGATTTCAAGGAACTTTAACATTTTCTTCTCACTATGTATGTATGTATATATCCATGAATTCCTACCTATCCTACTCCCATCCTAAGTGAGCGTCAGTGGTTGAATGCAGGACATGTAAACGGAATGCGAACACACACTGGATGCAAAGGATTCTAACACTTTGTGACTTCGCGCATCTTCCAAATTCTGTTAACCCTTTCAATAACTTTCGTTCCGCGATCGCGTATTTTGTGATATGATTTTACCGCGAATGGTCAGTTATCGGTCATTTGTCTTCTTTATTAGTTTTATGGACTGGAACACATGAAATTGAAAATCCGAATGCCGTGACAGTTCCAGTTGGATAAAGTCACGTTCTCGCTGTTGCGAATAGGCAGTTTATCTGTTGGCACACAATTCTATCTAATGCACAATCAATGAAAGTAAATGGTTTACAAATCATAAACAAGAAAGCAACAGAAATTTGTAAGAACCCCATTAAATTTAATGAGTATCTTTGAGACAGAATTCCAAATTAAAATTAATCTGAAAGCGAAACCGAATGGCTATACCGACACCAAAAGAACTGGCTAGTAAATAAACTATACATACTAGTGATTAAGCAAACATTGTGACTAGTAGCAATTTTGCTTCGTAAATTGAAACGAAGAAAATATGGACATGTGCACTGCTCATGTGAATCATCGAGTGACAAAATTATAAACTTTTTTTTACCCATGTGAATCGGGAGTGACCAAGTTCAAGTCTACAATCACCGATTAATACAAAACATCACAAGACACGTTAGGCAGTGAGAATTATAACCAGTGCTACGAATTTTCACTCCAGCGTGCATGCTGAAAATTTTAAATGTCCTTACCTGCAGGCAAGTCTTGCAGCTTGCAGACGACGAACCCCAGCAACGATCCCACGGACCACAAAGTGAAGTTCACCCTGTAGTGAGCTTCGCAGATGCGTCGAACATATTCACGATGCATTCAAGTAATGAGTTATCAACGAAAAGACAATACTTCGAAGGCAGATCAGCTAACTCGCGCTTACCGGCTACAACCGCCAAGCCTGTACTGCGCGCTAACGGCCAGCCAACAGTGGCATGTATCACCTCTGACAATGCTAGCTGATTGACTTTTAACAGTCGCGTGCCCAGCGGCAATTCAAAGTATGTACATGGACATTTCCCAGAACATAGAGACCTGTATAACAATAAATGCATCCAAACTAAGGACTTACGCCAAGTACCGAGTGTACACTAACCACGAACAGTGGTATAGTCATTTCGGAGCGAAAATATGATATTACTGAGTAATGTATAAATGAAGTGAGCGAGTACTCACTCTAGTTTTACAAATCTGGTGTTCACATCCTTATCCCTTACCCTATTAGTGATGTAAGCTTAGTGTTAAGCAGAAACTAACTCAGGTTTTCTTTATTGTTTCATGATAAAAAAAAATGCACCAAGATGAACACGCGTCATGGACATTTATCTACATGGACGAACAATTAACATAATGAGATTCCAGCTTCGCAACGTCCTTGTCTTGCTCACCAAACCATGTCAAGATGCGGTGAGACAGGACCACAAACTACCATCGACGAACCATCGCGAAGAATGTCACATTGTTCTGTGTTCGTGTGCAACATGAAAACGATAAGCAACTGCCTTGCCATTCTCACATAAAATAACTCTACAAAAGAGACAAAACCCCTGAACTAACTAAAACATCGTACAAATGTACAGACAGTGATTGGTGTATAAGCCATCTACCTTCGATTTTCATGTTAGATTATAAGTTTCTCTCTTTTCAGCAGTACTGAATTTATTAAATTTAAGAATATGAAAGCTAGATCAATGTGTTGCACAATTATTTTTCAGAGAATGAAGGTCACCGTATGTCCATTGACAGACGAACGCAAATGACCGTGGCACCGACAACAATGGACTGAATCATAATAGTGCGAAAATAATGGACTCTAAGCTCAAGGCATAAACACTTCTGTGCACTTATTTGATAAATTTTATGGATATTATGATGTGTATGTTATGTTAATTAATTTAATTGTGTGATTTTTACAATTTACATGAATGCGTGTACTGTGTGCAACTATACATCGCTGCAATTACGTGTGAATCATGAGAATCCAGTAGGTATTCTCGTTCTCCACACGGGAGGCGATGAGATGTATACTCACACCGCCACATCTGGTCACATAACACCGATTTGAGTAGTAAAAGAGGCCAAGAGCCATTTATTTGCCAATGTATAATTAACTCCGCATTGTAATGATGTAGTTTGACGATTTAAAGGAGAAATGAATCCAGCGCCACTGACGCGCCTAAGAAGACTAATTCAGCGCGCATGTAAAAATATCGATATTAAAGACAGACTCTGAAGACATTTGACTATTAAAAAAAAATTTAAAAAAAAGCGCGCATCCCATCGTCCAGTGCCAGACGATATCACTCTCTTTTTATCTCCTGTATTATACGGACGCACCATTACATAGACGTCATTATAAGATTTGTAATTTGTGGAAACCTACAGAGATATACTATCATTTTGTTGCATGTGGGACTAGTACGTATGAAAAACGCAGAGTGGTTAATCAATGGACATTTCTACATGGTTTCTAAACTTTTCAAACCAATCAGGCTCTGTCGTTTTTATTGACATAGGTGTTAACATGTTGTGTGTACTTTAAGTCCAAGTTCGTAATTATAGTGTCAATTATTCTAAATTGTGTTTGCTTATTCATTTACTATGTACCAAGTTTTTTACAGAGCCAACTGTGTCCTATGTGTCATTGTGCGGACAGAACAGTCGAAGCTGACGTTAACATACTACTTACATCCCCCCCCCCCCCTGTAATATTCTTCAAACCCAGTGTTAAACAGGCCCTTCGGTACAATTTCAGTGCGAGTGACGTCCGGGAATTTCTTCGCAAACTTTACTTCTCCAACCGCACATCGCTCGCACAAATCCTCACTGTTCCACAATGGTACGCGGCACTTTCTAAATTGGAAAACGAGCCACGCAAGTATATGTTGCTTCCCCTCCTCAATGTGATGCTTAATAATAATAATAATATTTCCTACATCAGAAGGACTAATTATATTCAGGGGGTCATAAATCAACCATCACGGGTCATACATCACTCAGCAAAACAATAGGTTATGGGGGGATAGAAAGGCAGATTAACTGATCAATTTAATTAATTAACCTACAGTAGTGTGACCAGGAGAGAGCTGGTGCATTGTGTTAGTGCGGGTTGCCTACATCAGGAGCAGGTACATAGGCACTTAAGAGAAGAACAGTAGGTTAAGGACCTGTCTATCAAAGGAGAACAATAGGTTACGTGGTTTTCCTTGTCACCACACTTAACCTACTGTTCCCCCACCCCTCCCCCCAAATCCACCCCCCTCCCCCTCGCTGCTATAGGTACACTTTCAGGTTTGAGTTATTAAAATAGCTCCTGCCACTACTATCATATTGATTGCTTAATTAAGTTGATCAATTAATTAGCCTCTCGCCCTCCAGTAAACACCCTAGTACACTTTTTGAATTTCACATGCTTTTGAACGCCATTTCTGGCGCATCCTTCTCTGTCACCCACCCCCTTAAAGTGTTATACTGCGTTTTACATAAAAAATTATTCAAAGTAACGTAGTGTCCTGCATTTAACCTGCCGTTCTGCTCCATGTCACCCACTGACACACATCCTCCCCTTAACTATTGTACCGCTAACACAATGTTGATACAAAAAATTTATGAAAATTAATTAAATCGATATTCTTCACATGTATAGAGACTTTTTTTTTTTTTTTTAATTCGTGGCATCCTATCTGTCTTAGAGTATTGTTCGTCTGTATGGGGCCCTTACCAGTTGGGTTTAATTCAAGAGATTTAGAAGGTTCAAAGAAGAATGACAAGATTCGTAACTCGTACATTTAGCCATCGTGAGAGCATTAGAAATCTCATTGAAAGTTTGAAGTGGGACACACTTGCAGATAGGATTTTGGAATTTAGTGAGCAGCCCCTTCCGTTTAGCGCATCGTCTATCTTCACCTATGTTGTAGAGCATATATTATTATCACCAACTTTCATATTGCGCAATGATCACTATTCAAAGATAAGGGAAATCAGAGCACATACTGAGGCATTCAGACAGTCATTTATCACTCGCGCAATTCGCGAGCAGAACAGAGGGGGTGAAATATGACTTTGACACGAATAGTGCCCTCCACCACACACCGCTTGATGGCTAGCAGAGTATATATTTAGCTGTAGATGGAATATAGTTTAAACAAAAGATTGCTAGTAAAAATCACATCCTGCCACCCAACACCCGACGCCAGAGTCGGGGTGCAGCGGCGAGCCTGGCTCAGCTAAGACACGACCATTCGGGCCTTGCAAGGATGAGGTGGTGGCATCCCTTTCGTACTCGATACCTGAGAAATTCCTCTCGAAATACGTGATCACTCCCGTCTGGCTGTGTCAGCAACAATGCCTAGGTGGAGACCTATTTGCAGAGTGTAGATGCTCCGAGGCATGTGGGCATTGACACCACCACCAGGCGTGAGCCAGTGCAAGCATCGCTCTCGCGCCGCTGTAGAGATGGAGGGTCTGCTTCAATTTGTCTTGGAACACTCTCTTTCTCAGAACTTTCTGTACATACCATGCCTCCATCTTGTTTTCATCAGTTTGTAGACGCTCCTACGTCCCGGCACAAAGGATGTCTTGTGAATGAATAGAGCATTACGATTGTATTTTGTATGGATCACCATTTTGCACCGGCAATTAAACCCTGCAATGTGCCCTACATATTGTGAAATATGAAAAGACTCTTACTCAATTACTCTGTTCTCCCACTGAGGACAGGAGCTTGAATATTAGGGTGTGAAACAGATCTCCAACCCAGCAATATATCACCACATACCATGTCGATGTAGTACACATAAAATTCGTATCCTGCACCATAAAAAATCAGCCCTTTAACATCATTCGTACATGTACCACGAAGACAGACAGCACCGTATACTCTCTCCGCAGCACTAGATATTTCCCTGCAAGGTCGGCGGTCATCCGCCCCCGACGCGTGACCAGAGCGCCCTCAGTGGGTCGAAGTCACTCTCAGAACTGTTCTACAAATTCGGGCTCGTTTCCCCCTTGGCAAAGACGCATTACTGTTTCTGGTCCAGACCTCCTTGCTTGCTTGCTTTTCTACACCCATCTCCAGACTCTGGGATAACAAGAACACATGCATTTTCGCTTGGTTTGCCAGAACATTATACCATTTTCTCGGTACTTCTCGATATCAAGCACACAGCAGTAGCCCACCGATCCCTCACGCAACATAATTCCGAAGATATAGACTGGAAATTATTTCTCTACAAACCTGAAACTTTAGCGAGGTGGAGCATGCTGTAGACCATTGAGTAACTAGAAACTTACCCGTCTGCGAAGACCTTTACGTGAGAACTCGAAACAAATAGAGGAAACTGATATTTTCACTCGTGGATACCGATGTCGGTGATATAACAGCTTCCAAATCATCCTTATGAGAAACACATTAGTTGACTTTGTAAATTATGTCTCGAGAACCAGCAAACGTGTCTTCCACGTGCTAGATGCACACACCACAATCGATGTTCCATCATCTAAATAAAGGCGCGAAATGTGCAGAAGCAGTCATCCAAACAATTTTCATGGGAGGGAATAACGGTTCAGTGCAAACACACCTCCATATTTAATCTTCTCAATTTTCCACGCGATCACGAAAGCTATCCAGCACATACTAAGTATTAGTTCGCTATTCGGTCGTCTAGAGGACAACAGGGTTAAGTCATCTACATTCCTACACTCCACCAGCGGTTAACGGAAATGTGTATCATTCCCATCACCCGCGCTGCACACCAAGCACACATAGGCAGAATCATCCTAGAAAACCGATCACATACATGTTTTATCATTGTGCTTAGAATTAAATGGTTTGATCACAGTCTCAACTGAACAACATTCGACAATGAGCGAGTATCGTAAACACACCCTGCTGACGGCTGTGACTCTGGAATTAGAAATACCTGCACCATTCTTATGACTTGACATACTCTTCCCTCTTCTATCACAGTATTCCACAGATATCTCATTTGCACATGTCTGCCCATAAACACACACTATATAAGCCTGATGCTCAAGGTGAACCTGTCACACATCGTTTACTACTAATAAGTATAATACTTGGCCAATAAATGATTCCTGACGATACAAAATAATACTGGTGATTGGACTGCTGGTCTGGTAATTTATACACTCCTACGGTTTCACATAGCCCATGATGCAAGCTCGTGATAAAATCACTGAATATTGAAGGTGATTTGGCTAAGGAGCATGGTATGAAACCGCTATCTGCAACTCCCTCACGCCCTCCAGTATGTGTAACATACTCTGTGTAGATACCATGTCTGAGGTTCTGTGATATATCCACTGAGTTATAGGCGATGACTGATTGAAAAGGATCACAAACAGTAGTAAATGGTATGCTGATTGAGGTCGTGAGAAATGTACACTAGCTTTTCAGATCCCTAGTGTTACGCTATCTGCTAGAAGTGATGTCTATGATTTGGAATCAAGTCCTGCCATTCAACCACATACCTGTGTTGGATCACAGCCACAAGTCAATCATATTTCTGGCACTCTCATTTGTCGAAACGAGTCAACTTTCTCGTACCTATCTGCTACAGTAAAATTCCAACGATGTTTCAGTTAGTCCCAAGTCATCTTGTAACTGCTCCCATTTCTGCAGCTTTGCGCTTGTGGTCGTTCCAATTTAAGTTGGAACTGAGCAGATATCGGAGAAAGCCACATCCACCACCTTCTACAACGTGTATAGAAAAATGGGTAGGCAAGCCGCAAAACGTTGTTAAATACCACATAGCAGTTTTTCTGTAAGTTATTTGTTCGCTGACACCACATGCACGTGACTGAGACAGAGTACAGTGGGGAACACTGTACATACTGCTGTTAGAGTGTAATACGCTTAAACGGTCTTACGCAGGGTCGAACACACGATGCATTGTGTAGCTGTATGTTGCAACCTGCAGCCTGGCAATGCCGTGCTCTTTAACCTAAGAAAACGTAGTAGTTTCTTGTAGTCGCGTGTCTGCACGCTTTATAAAATATGTAAGGTGGTTGTCAATAACTTTGTTTACTTCTTGACTTGTGATTTGACATACAAATGTGTTATGTATCTTTAATCTACAATTGGAGCTCATCCACAATCCACACTGAACAGTCTATTCCAGCCATCTTAGAGTTGTCCACAATATCATTCCTGCTTCCCTGGCAGTCTCCTACAGTGTAGGAGTCGTGAGTTGATGTTAGCTAGACGCACATCTCGATTTTATTAAAACTTCCAGCAGTGTGACAGCAGGAGGAATATTGAACACAATCGGTAAGGAAGCACTGGAAAACATTTTGAAGAAATATAAAAATCCTGTGGCTATACCATATGAAGTGGAATTAGCTGACGTTGATAATGATTATCTAGCGGAAGAGTTGCCTGTAACGTTGCAGCAGCTACTTGTAGAAGATTATTACCTTTTAGATTTAGATATAACGCAAGCTTTTGCCGGAATTTTCATTGAAATCTTCGTAGACAGACCAAATTTACACCTACATCGATATGCATACTTGGCAGGCCATTGTACAGTCTTAGACATAAAACCTGACCGGCGGCCGGCCGCCACAGAGACTAAGTCCTTCACTTAAGGTGGCCAATGAAACTGACCGCCCCTGACAACTCTAAGTCCGGCCATCTGCACAAACTGGCAACACTGTAAGATGGGGAAGTGTTAGGAGGAAGTGTTCTATACTTCCGAAGTGGTCTGGATGGAGTGAGCCCGTGCTCTTGCGGTAATCGTCGTGCATTCTAAACTTAGAGTCGCATGTTCGCGTCCAACTGTTTTTTTTTTTTTTTTTTTTTACATTTCGGTCTAAAGTTATGAGTTGACTGAACATCGAAGACAATTCGCTTAACATTCTACCACCCGCAATAACAAGTATTCCAGAAACAATTCCGCAGGACAGCTCGTGGCTGCGTCGCGATCATAACAGCTTACGCTCGAGCGTTTCCTCGCGCTGCAGCGGCTACCGGCCACCGGCCAGACGCCACCCGCCGCCTGAAATCTGGCGCCGCCCATGTGAATGCGGCGCCACGCTGTTACTGTATGTATCAATGCCATTTTCGATTTTGAAGTTCTAGTTATCATCTTGCAGTTAAGCATTGCATTTTGCATACTTGAAAATCATGAACTACCGTTAAGCATTGTAAAATTGAGTCGCAAGTGAAAAAGGTGTAACATCTGAAACACAACGTTTACTTTTGGTATAACAGAGGGGTGAATGTAGAGGAGGCAGCTAGAAAGATTTGAACTGTGCGTGGAGCGAGTGTTTTTGGGAAAAATACGCCAAAAAAAGATATGCTTGTTTCAACAAACATCGTTCTGGCATGAATGATTTTCCACATTAAGGAAGTCTCGACTACTGATATATGTGACAGATTACCCTTTTACCACCATGCGACATTTGCATTCAACAGGCATTCAGAAGTCTGGTGTAGGAGTACTGCATGCTCTAATTCGAAACAACAAAAATTAACGGAGTGACTATTATTGAACGTCATCCGGTCGCTCATAGAGCATTCCTATGCAGTACTGTTACTGGTGACGTGTTATGATGCCCTTATCGTTAACTTCATAAGAAGAAATGAAAGGCTGAGCCCAACCAAAAGACGTAGACTAGAGTAAAGTGTAGTGTGAACATAATATTTTACATCTGATAACTCCAAAAGTGTGTTTTGGGCTACGAATTCTGCCCCAAGGGGTGTGTGCAACACAGCTGGAATTTGTTGTCAACAACTGAGACACCTTTCGGTCGCAGTGTAAGAAAGTCGAGCAACAAAACTACATCACCTATGCTACTGCATGATAACTCATTCTGTTGATTTGAGAAACAGAGCTATCCAGGAGATTGATAGGAAAGTCGTCTCTCAGGCACTTGTATTGATAGGGAAGTCCTCTCTCAAGCACTTGTCCCTCTCGTCATATATTCGTAAAATATTACCTTTCCCGCTCTTGATCGATCAACCGTCCAGGCAATTCATTTCTAGACGAAAATACTCTTTAAAACTACTATGGTTTAATGGCATCGTAAAAACAAGTAGGTTTCTACGGGCGTAGAATTTGTAAACAACTGTTGCATTGTCACATTGTTGTAGGTATCGTGAAAGAAAATTCAGTTGCTGTTAAATTTCTCTTTGATGATTACTGTTGCGTTTAGTAAACTAATGGAAAATGCAATTAAAATATTCACTGTACTAATACAAATTAAATTCAGCTTACTACAGAAACATCACGACGGCAGTATCTTAATAAAGCATTATGTGTCTGTAAGACGATTGAGCCTACTTTAACACTAATTAGTATAATATTACCGAAATTTGACTTCGAAAAGATCTGTATTTACTTCATTTCCTGTATCATTCGCAAGTATTATGAAAATGTGGCTTTTCATAGATAAAATTATGTATTCACAACAACAAAAAATATGTCGGCAGAAAACAAAACTGCATTATGAAATTGACAGTACCGTAAGGTTTCCGCTCTGACAGTAAGGGTTACTGTAAGGAGCAAGCCGAATTTTGCTCGAGCGTTATCTTACGATTCCCTTATTGAGTTTGTATCTGCCTGCTTGTAGCTAAGCTACAAAAGAATTAAAAATCTGGCTTTCAGCGAGTCTCTAAAGGCGAACGACAGCAGCTTTCACCTGGTAGCAAAGCATGTTACCTGGGAACTGGTTTTTGCTAAAGTGGGAAGACATCCTTTTGTAGTTGAATTGTTGGCAAATGTCAGTCAGACGTGTGCCGTTGGTCTAAGCGTTTCGGTATGTTGAATTTGTACCAATGATTTTTCTACAGGTTTTTTTCTGTTCCAAACAGAGAGTTGAAGTCTCCCTTTAGTATTTTCACGTTATCTTGGTGAATTATGCTCATAGTATTTTCGAGTGTGTTCCAGAATTTTTCGACATTTTTGTTGTTTTTCTTATTTTCGATGTTGGTGGGGCCATGTGCATTGATGAGTGTATATTTTTTACTGGGGCTCTGAATGAGCCTAGTCATAAGTCGATTGTTGAAGGGTGTGATTTCTTTGACAGAGTTGATGATAGATCTGTGTTCGAGAAAAGCAATGCCGTCGATTGGTACTCCTTTCGCTACCTTCTGTTGTATTTTGAAGATGCAATGGTTTCCGTAATGCAAGGTTTCACTGTCAGTTAGTCGTGGTTCGTGAAGAGCAAGGATGAGAATTTTTTGTTGGTCGATTTCTTTTGTGAGATTATTTAGATTTAGTGCTTGGATCAATGTACCGATGTTTCGTTTTCAAATGCATGTTTTCTGCATGTAGAGAAATTTACCAGAGATCTTCGATATTCTCTGCCGTGCTAACCTGGCCTCCCCAGAATCAGAAATTCCAACTGCCGCCTGTCGACAGATTGCACAGTTCATGTTTGCTTGTGTTTCATTGGTTTGGCCTGGGTGATTCCAGGACCGGACAGGACCAGAGGGTGTTGAAGCCTTTGGTAGCAAATATTTTCAGCCGAGCTCATTGAGCTAACAGACGGTGACCAGAGTAGCAGTGGTTTTCACTCAGACGTGCGTGGATTTTGAGTTCAACGGATTGAGTAGTCGTTGAGGATTGTGTTAGTATTTGGTTCACCCCAAGTATTTGATTTCCTCGGTACCACCCATATGGGGGAGGATTTCCCCCATCGGCCCCACGGGATTATTATTATTATTGTCATTATGTCATCAGCAAATCCGATATGGTGTATCTTCCCACCACTGAAATAGAGATGTATTGTTCGACTCAGTATTTTCATCACATAAATATGGGTTATAATTACGTTACACTGCTGCTAGTAGACATATTTCGCACTTTTTCTTGGGCAGTTGCTACCTGTTACTCCATCATAGGAATTTATGTGCGCAGCATTGTTGCAATACAGATGTTCAAATTATCCGATTTCTGTAATTTCATTTTGATACCAGATCGTTCTAATCGGATTCAGCCAATCAGGCTTAATGTGAATATCCGAATAGACTGGGTAAACCACATTCTTAATCGGACGGTTGAATCTAGATCACTTATTTATGACAGGGCCTGAATTCTTAAACAATGTGAAAAATAATAATACAATGTGCTTATTACTAATATTTTATTTAAATATAAATATATGAACGAACGAGATTATTTAGAGGAGCAGAGCTCCATCCATCATAGCAGAGCAGAGCGAGATTGGTTTCAGGGCCAAGAGAGGATAAAGCTGTTGCCGTTTGTTCCACGATCACCGAACATCAACCAGATAGAGAATATGTGGGCAGAGGTATCAAGGTCATTGCCATGTGGACCTACAAATGCAAGCGACCTTTGTACGAATATAGAAAACGTATGGTGGCAAGTAAACCATCACGCTACACTGTCGACGACTTAGTTGAAACAATGCCCCTACGCCTTCGAGAAATCTTACGTAGTGATCGTGGGTGGGTTGGTTACTAAAAGTATACTCGTCCACAAAACCCATGTGGACAATTATCTGATAGTCGGTCAAGCTTTGCTTTGTCGCAGCTCTTTAGATACAAGTCCATTTACTTTCAGTCTCCTCCTTACAATTCTAGCAATGCAAGGTAATTGAAAAATCTCATCCACTTGACGCCAACTGAGGAATTGACTGGTGCATGTGTTGTTCAACACACAGTAGTTGTCACCCTCACTGGAATCAATGAGTCTTTGTGTGTGTGTGTGTGTGTGTGTGTTTGTGTGTGTGTGTGTGTGTGTGTGTTTTCGTGTTGACGCACAATCTGAATCAATATTATTAACACTAGAGACAAACAACAATAAATATTGCATCAAATGTGACTGTATTTTAATGCGATGGGAAGTTACAAACTGAATTTTTACCCAACCCACGATCTGCATATTACGTTACGTTAAGTAAGATGTATTAACTCCATAGTATCGTTAACAGAGACAGTGCGTTCTTGTTGTCGAGGCTTGCGACAAGTGCAGCGATTAGCAGTGCCCAATGCCTCCGCGATTTGTTTATGTTGGCTGAGCGTGGACACTGCAGCAGACGCTTCGCCATAAACAGAATGAAATCACCTTGGCTCTGACTGCAGTGAGCGGATATCACTGCCTGCGTGTTCGTATAGTAACCAACGTGAGACTCTACTCACAGGTGCCATTGGGCAATTGCAACGGGTATCATGTCATTGGTCATCAGAATATTAACCAGTGATTAAATGTCCACTCTATTTGAATCCCAAGAAAATAGGAACCTTCTCACAAAATTTATCCAACATACAAAAATTAACTGCAGGGCTTTCATGTATGCAGTAGTAGCACACAAGGAAATATTATGTCTTGGAAGCGTATATTTCATTTCCTCTTCTCATATTAACGCCCTTGTTTTAGTATGAAGTGAGAAAAAAACATGAAAAACTAAAGTTCCTGACAAGCATATCAGTTACTTCCTCTTCTCATATCATAACTTTTATTTTAGTATGAAGTAAATAAACACACAGTTTAAGTTTGTGCAGCATAATATGACACAAGATTCTTATCGTAGGCGCTACCGGTGACGCAAAAAGCAGGGAGCTGTCCACTCTTTTGTCCAACAGTCTGTCTCCCTTCATGCATTACTCCCGCTGGGCGATTCTTATTTAAGGACTCGTGGGCATCAAGTTCTTCAGCAGAACAAGCCTTATGTTATTGTGCTAATTACGGTATGGGAAAAATGCAACAAATACGATTTCTCCTAAAGCAGTGGGGATATTTGCAAATGTCTGTATTCAGCAATGACTGCCAGCTGCCATAACACTTCACAGAATCCATGCGGCAGGCAACACAACTGTGCGTGCACTTCACACTTCATTCAGTAACACGTCAGGAGATGGATGGAAACGTCAAATTAACGTCGCTTTCCGAGTCGTATTCAATCCAGAATGAGGTGTTATTAAGGTAGTTGAGCGTTCTAGCAATTACACTTTTATAATTCCCATATGAGTATTCCGATAGCCAAAAGAACCCGTTAGTGTGAAACTATCTGGAACTGCATTAATATCAAACTGCAAGAGCTTGAGACAATACGTGGACTCTTCTCTTCGCTGGTGAAATATTACTGTTATTTACCATTCTCTCCGTCCTAGGCGTAATGCAAATGGAACTTCAGAGGCGCTTTCCGCTGTTCTTGACAAACATCAGCAACTTGTAATCACTGCGAATTACAACTGCGTGATGATATGGCTCAGGTTGTCAGTAGTTGTGGTGGTGTTATGCTGTCAACCTGCTTACAGTAACGTTAATGGTGGCACACATAATTTAGCGCTAACTACCTACTTAAGTAAAGATAGTGTTGTGGCGTCGTCGCTTCTCTTTATTTGGCCTCAGCTTGAGTAATCCGATTTAATGAACATAGTACTCTATTCGCGGGCTGCTAATGATACAGTATGACTACAGAGATCATCGTGCGGGTATTACATTAATTCTGCAATGAATTGCTTAACAAATATTACCCTCATCTATGCAGCTGGAATGACTCATTACATAGGTACTCTATGTTGCACTTGGTTAAGGGATCAGTTCGGTGCAACCCTGCTTCTACTGTTCGTAAATACTTGTATACTTCATAAATGGTTCAAATGGCTCTGAGCATTATGGGACTTTACTTCCTAGGTCATCAGTCCACTAAACATAGAACTACTTAAACCTAACTAACCTAATGACATCAGACACATCCATGCCCGAGACAGGATTCGAACCTGCGTCTGTAGCGGTCGCGTGGCTCCGGACTGTTGCGCCTAGAACTGCTCGGCCACCTCGGGCGGCATACTTGTATACCGACCATTCGTTATTTGACTAAATATGAACTACAATCTGATTCGCATATATATGACATGGGTGAGCGCCGGCACAAAGCAATGACTAAGGGTTGGATGCCGTTGAAGTCCCGTTACCCTGATCGAAAGACAAATGTTCGCAAATCACCTCTATTGCCTCAATAAACAATTGCATCTTAAATATCGAAGGACCGACGTCGACACTGTCACGGCGCGTTGAAATACAGCTAAGACGGCAGATGAATATTTGTGACCGACTGGGCTTCGAACCTGGGCCTCCTGCTCACTAGACAGACATGCTGATCACTGCACTATATTTTTTTCGAAAAACGTTTGAGAAGACTTTCAGCACCAGGTAGGCGGAGGCAAATAGGGCAGGGGTCGAAGATCCGAGGCCTGGCCCCAATGCCTCCCCCATACCTGTCACTGAGCAGCTGCATTATTCCCATGTACTCCATGTTTGCACCCATATATACCTTTAAATTGTGGAACAAAGTTGAAGTAGTAATTAAGGTAAAATAAATTACAGATTGCCGCCTCCAATGGTGTGCGTTCCTTGTAGAACATAACTTATAACAGTGAAAAGGGTGACGGAAAAATACATAACAAACATTCATTGAGAAATATATTCACAATTTAAGCTATTTTGCACTGGATGCATATGAGGTCTATAAGGAAGCCATATATTTTTCCACAAATGAAACAAATTTCGGAGCCGGTGGGATTTTGCCAAATTAGAATAGTTCGTATTTTAGAACCAACGTAAAAGAATATTCCAGGAATAAAAAAAGTGAAAGAATAGTATTCTGCTTCTAATCAAAAAAACTGCCCATCTCTTCGTAGCCCACATAAAGCAATAGATAAAAATTTTTTATAATATTTCTTATATTTGTTATTCTTCTTCAGCGTAAAATGTTCTTCTGTAATATAAAACATGTACTCTTCTAAGTTCTGTTTGTTACGACGTAAAACACAAACTGTCCCAGAAGCCACGAATAACTGTTATTCTTTGCGGACGAGTAACATTTCTAGTTGGGTTGTAAAGCATCAGTTATCGGTATATGACTTTCTGCGGTTCTGTTGATAGTGCTAATTTCTTCCTAGTCCAGTTCCAAATTCTGATTCTATTTTTACATAAGGAGATGTGCGCTACAGTTTCTACAGGCCGACATTTGTCTCAGTATGGAGATGGTTTCAATTTGATTTTCCATAATCGTTCCGCTGAGGGTATGGTTTCGTTCACAACATCGCACCATACGGCACTGACTCTAGTTGGTAGAAATTAATTGTTGATATTTTTCCTGATGTTCCTCCAGTTTTTTGTAGGTTAATTTACCGGAATTGGTTTGTGAAGACGACGTGTGGTAATATAATCATAGACGGTCCTAGTGTTGGTTTGTGCTGGTGGAAGTCTTATACAGCTCCAATCGTCATAGTGCTTTCGGACGTAATCTAGGCTGGCATGCTACATTAACAGGACCGTTCCTATCCCCAGGATCTAACGAGAGGAACAGAAGTTTCGTGATGCCTGTCTTAGTGGCGTGTATTAGTTTAAAAGCACGTCTTTAATTCCAAGTACTCCATTTTGCCTCTGCAAAGTCGCCGTGTGGAGGGATACTTTGAAAATATTTTGTTTCCACACATACCAAGAGGCAACAGCTAATATTTTACGTGCAGTGACCTGCAGTATCGGTAAGACTGCTGCGACATGATATATTTTGCTAAGTATGTATGTATTTATAAAGTGAACTTTCTGCAATCGGTCTAACAATCGCATGTCATGGTCCTTCAACAAAGTTCCGATGACATTAAGTTTCCGTTCCCAATTGTTCGTGGCCATGCGCTTGGGATTCGGCCTTAACCTCAAGCCGAGTTGGAGTCTCTCTTCAGTAACATCTAACCAGTGCGCACCTGTTGCACTATTGTAAGAACCGAGATGCAGGTTCATTTGGCTACAAGAATGCATATGTTCCTCCAGCATGACGGGGCTCCTGCACATTCTAGTCGTCAGGCGACACAATATCCAAACCTAACATTTCCCGGAAGGTGGATCATTAGATATGGGCACTATTCTTGGCCTTCAAAGTCCTCGGACCTTATCTCTTTGGATTTTTGCCTGCGGGGATGGTTAAAGGCGAAGTCTACAAATAAAAAGTAAACCCAAGAGCCGATTTGATCGTTCGGGTTATGAATAGTGCACCCCTCATAAAAGAACGCAAATACGACCTCAGTAAGGCTTCACGTGGTGTTATCAAGAGAAGTCAAATGTGCATTGAAGTTGGTTGGTGAATTTTTGAAAATAAACTTTGAATGTCCTCATTTACCTTTCCTTTGAGTTTGTTAGCGTTACCTACTAACAGCTGTATCTCTGTACTCAATAAAAAGTGGACGCATTTATATAGAATTTTTTTCGTCTGTACTACCACCTTCTCAAATATGTACTATTCCTCCTGAAACACCCTGTATATGGATATATGTGTGGTGTCTGTTCCTTCGGACATGTCCGAAAGAAAATGCTTCATGGCATTCTGCAACGACCTTCGATCTAGTTGCAGGGGCTGATACAGATTTCAGAGCTGCTTGGCTGTCTGAATAAAAGTAGATGCTACGATTTTTGTAGGGTCTACTCTAATTTTCCTCCGTGCACATGCTGACAGAAAAAAAAACGTGTAATACTGTGGCCATCTTCCCTAAAGAGATTCGAGGCAGTACACCAGACCTGGTACTTTCATCTGATTTCGACCTGTCAGTAAACCACTATATTATGTCTCCTACACGGTGTTGTGGTTCGTTTTTCCACTGCTCCCTGCTTCCAACTGTTACATGGCAAAGTTTATTGAAACAGCTAGAAGTTATTGTGTAGTTAGTCGGCATTTCCCCAGCCATCGCCTTACTGATTTGGGATTCCGTATATTCTAACTATATCCAGTTATTTCCAATTTTTAGCCTTAATGTCCCTGCCGCTGCCTCCATTTTAAGCCACAGGTGTAAGGCGGGCATGTCTAGCATAATATCCATTCCAAGAGTGGATGTCCTGCTAATTCCATCTGTTTGTGAAAGCAGGCCGGTCTCTGCACTTTGCCAGACTCCCTAGCAGCCACCTTCTGTTCGACTTTGTTCATATTATAGGTCAATAAATTACCATTGGTCTTTTTGCAGGGATGTATATCCAGTACCTACTGGGCTTAGGCCCCAGTTTACCCTACAGCAGCTTCTAGTGCTTGTAAGATTATCTTTCGCAGTCGAAAATATTCTTTATGTGTGGTGTTCATAATAGTTTTCCATCCAGGGCTACCTTTAGATACTCTACAACCCTCTCTAAAGTTTCATCGAGAAACATAATTTTTCAGTATGTGTGCTGGACATGCTTCCCCATAAATAATACTACACCAATTTTCGTGGGGCTCGTCTTTAAATACTTTTTCACAATGTTCAGTGCACATAGGTTTAACAGTACTAGTAAATTTTCTAAGTCTTACTGTGAATACATCGTCTACTTATTCTTTTCAAGAGTAGTCTCCCGCATTCAGCTCATCTATGAGTTCATCCACCACTAGGTTCTTCATCTCTAACCATTTACTCGAAGGTCGTATTACTCGACTTCCAGGAAGAGACAGAGAGCATCCAGAGAGGGTAGTGCTTTTTCCACTTTCCCAACAATTTGGTGAAGTGTTATTTCACATGATTTTCTTTGCAAGTATTATGAAAATGTGGCAGTTCATAGATAATATTGTGTATTCACAACAACAAAAAACATGTCGGCAGAAAACAAAAACGTGGCATTATGAATTTAGCAGTACCTCAAGGTTTTCGCTTTGACACTAAGGGTTACTGAAAGAAGCAAGACCAATTTTGCTAGAGCGTTGTCTTACGATTCCCTCATTGAATTTGTATCTGCCTGCTTGTAGCTCTGCTACAAAACAATTAAAAATCTAGCTTTCGGCGAAGCTCGAAAGGCGAACAGAGGCAGCATGCACCTGACAGGCAAGCACGTTACCCACGAGCTAGCGAATATGCGCGGTGTCCAGATACTTATTGACCTAGTAAGCGCTATGGCAGATAAACCGCAACATAAGAGGCGACAATAGTTGTATTTCCCATGTGGAACGATTTTCTTGGACTCAAAAGGATTAACTGATATTCTTATGCCACATCTCAAACGAAAATCACTCAGTATTAAATTGAAATGACACGATAATATCAAGTGAATTTAGCAGGATAGTTCTGTGCCATCAAGGAAGTAACTCGTCGGTCATAGAGTTGCCAAACATATTCTGCGCTGTTGACAAGTTTCAGTTATACCGCCAGGAAGGATTCCAGCTGATGTGTTCTGTGAGTGACCTCGGAAGTGACTATAGCTTCGTTTCAATGTTGCGGGTGGCAAGGGCCGCAAGATCCTCATTATATGTCAATGAGTCTTATTCGCATTTCTGTAACTAGGTTTAGGGGCTAGAGTGCAATTACTTGTAATAAATCGATGCACTGAATGCAAACTAAATGTCATAAATTAATAACTGCGGCAATTATTTGTCTTTTACTGATTTAATCGGACAGAAACCTTGAAAGCGTATTCACCAGACGCGATTCACAGTTTTGGAACTTCTCAAGTGGTTGAGTTGGCAATGTATATTTGCTGTACAATATTGTTATTGAGATCACTGTCATTGGCACATCCACCAGAAGACAGGCATGGCCTGGCTTATTGTTGTCAGCTTTCCTGACGGATATTCTGCCTTTGTTCGAAACGTGAAGACTTAGGGTGAATTCGAACATTCCATATGGCGAAAATTTGATGTTTCTATTCTTCCAGCTCTAACATTCAAATAACGGTTACAATAAGCGGCAGAGAAGCGCCTGTGAATCAACAGTTAATAATGCAATCATAATTAGTGGAATCTGACAAATTCCATCTGTCATCTGATAATTGTGAAAAACCACTTTTTTTATCTTCAAAGCACCACAGTATGAACTCAAGGGTTTCATAGGATACCTATACTTAATTTCGTTGTGATCGTTTTCAATGACAGTACGGAATGAGCAAAACCATCTGACTTGAAACATACTTTTCCAGCGGGATTTGAATCTTTGGCTACAGTTGCAGTAGCACGTCCAGTGAGGTATCAAGAATGTGAGCAATCACTCATTGCTATAGTATAGGCTAGGGCAGAGAGAAGCAGGTTTCCGACAAAGTAAACGATGAGAGACACTGTCGCTGTCACTTATTAAACAGGAATTGTTCAGAAAATTACAACTATATCTGGTGAAATGAGTAGGTTGATGCAGCTCCAGTCCGGCACTATCACTGAGTTGCCAAACATTTTCCGAATAGCACTTAAGATAAAAATGTGTATGTGTATTTGTGTGTGTGTGTCTGTTCTTTCTGACATTTCCGAAAGAACAGACACTACGAATCGAAATAGACAGCCTTGTTAATCAATTAAAGATTGAAGGACAGATGTCCAATCTGTCATGCGCATTAAAATAGAACAACGGCGTCAGACGAAAATTTGTGCCTGATCAGGTTCGAACCCAGATACGTAGTGTCTTTCCTTTCGGACATTCCCGAAAGAGCCGCGCATGTGGTATGCAGCAAAGATGGGAATTCGCGTCTGACGAGGAGCGTGTGTAGATAGGTGCAGAAAAGTGGTTGGCTGCTGCGTCCCGACGGTGCCCACCGTCGGTCGGAGGTTCGAGTCCTCCCTCCGGCATGGGTGTGTGTGTGTGTTGTCCTTAGCGTAATTTAGTTTAAGTTAGATTAAGTAGTGTGTAAGCTTAGGGACCGATGACCTAAGCAGCTTGGTCTCATACGTTCTTACAACGAATTTACAAAATTTTAAATCCAAAATACTGCATCTCGGTTCTTAAAATAGTGCGATAGGTGCGCACTGGTTAGCTGTAACTGAAGAGAGACTCCAACTCAGAGTGGCTAAGAGCATAATAACTTAAATTGTGAATATATTTCTGTATGGATGTTTGTTATGTATTTTTCCGCCACCCTTTTCACTGTTATAAGTTATGTTCTACAAGGAACGCACACCATTGGAGGCGGCAATCTGTAATTTATTTTACCTTAATTACTACTTCAACTTTGTTCCACAATTTAAAGGTATATATGGGTGCAAACATGGAGTACATGGGAATAATGCAGCTGCTCAGTGACAGGTATGGGGGAGGCATTGGGGCCAGGCCCCGGATCTTCGACCCCTGCCCTCTTTGCCTCCGCCTACCTGGTGCTGAAAGTCTTCTCAAACGTTTTTCGAAAAAAATATAGTGCAGTGATCAGCATGTCTGTCTAGTGAGCAGGAGGCCCAGGTTCGAAGCCCAGTCGGTCACAAATATTCATCTGCCGTCTTAGCTGTATTTCAACGCGCCGTGACAGTGTCACGTCGGTCCTTCGATATTTAAGATGCAATTGTTTATTGAGGCAATAGAGGTGATTTGCGAACATTTGTTTTTCCATCAGTGTAACGGGACTTCAACGGCATCCAACCCTTAGTAATTGTTTTGTGCCGGCGTTCACACATGTCATATATATGCGAATAAGATTGTAGTTCACATTTAGTCAAATAACGAATGGTCAGTACACAAGTATGCCGCCCGCGGTGGCAGAGCGGTTCTAGGATCTACAGTCACAAACCGCACGACCGCTACGGTCGCAGGTTCGAATCCTGTCTCGGGCATGGATGTGTCTGATGTCATTAGGTTACTTAGGTTTAAGTAGTTCTATGATTAGTGGACTGATGACCTCAGAAGTTGTCTCATAATGCTCAGAGCCATTTGAACCATTTATGAAGTATACAAGTATTTACGAACAGTAGAAGCAGGGTTGCACCGAACTGATCCCTTAACCAAGTGCAACATAGAGTACCTATGTAATGAGTCATTCCAGCTGCATAGATGAGGGTAATATTTGTTAAGCAATTCATTGCAGAATTAATGTAATACCCGCACGATGATCTCTGTAGTCATACTGTATCATTAGCAGCCCGCGAATAGAGTACTATGTTCATTAAATCGGATTACTCAAGCTGAGGCCAAATAAAGAGAAGCGACGACGCCACAACACTATCTTTACTTAAGTAGGTAGTCAGCGCTAAATTATGTGTGCCACCATTAACGTTACTGTAAGCAGGTTGACAGCATAACACCACCACAACCACTGACAACCTGAGCCATATCATCACGCAGTTGTAATTCGCAGTGATTACAAGTTGCTGATGTTTGTCAAGAACAGCGGAAAGCGCCTCTGAAGTTCCATTTGCATTACGCCTAGGACGGAGAGAATGGTAAATAACAGTAATATTTCACCAGCGAAGAGAAGAGTCCACGTATTGTCTCAAGCTCTTGCAGTTTGATATTAATGCAGTTCCAGATAGTTTCACACTAACGGGTTCTTTTGGCTATCGGAATACTCATATGGGAATTATAAAAGTGTAATTGCTAGAACGCTCAACTACCTTAATAACACCTCATTCTGGATTGAATACGACTCGGAAAGCGACGTTAATTTGACGTTTCCATCCATCTCCTGACGTGTTACTGAATGAAGTGTGAAGTGCACGCACAGTTGTGTTGCCTGCCGCATGGATTCTGTGAAGTGTTATGGCAGCTGGCAATCATTGCTGAATACAGACATTTGCAAATATCCCCACTGCTTTAGGAGAAATCGTATTTGTTGCATTTTTCCCATACCGTAATTAGCACAATAACATAAGGCTTGTTCTGCTGAAGAACTTGATGCCCACGAGTCCTTAAATAAGAATCGCCCAGCGGGAGTAATGCATGAAGGGAGACAGACTGTTGGACAAAAGAGTGGACAGCTCCCTGCTTTTTGCGTCACCGGTAGCGCCTACGATAAGAATCTTGTGTCATATTATGCTGCACAAACTTAAACTGTGTGTTTATTTACTTCATACTAAAATAAAAGTTATGATATGAGAAGAGGAAGTAACTGATATGCTTGTCAGGAACTTTAGTTTTTCATGTTTTTTTCTCACTTCATACTAAAACAAGGGCGTTAATATGAGAAGAGGAAATGAAATATACGCTTCCAAGACATAATATTTCCTTGTGTGCTACTACTGCATACATGAAAGCCCTGCAGTTAATTTTTGTATGTTGGATAAATTTTGTGAGAAGGTTCCTATTTTCTTGGGATTCAAATAGAGTGGACATTTAATCACTGGTTAATATTCTGATGACCAATGACATGATACCCGTTGCAATTGCCCAATGGCACCTGTGAGTAGAGTCTCACGTTGGTTACTATACGAACACGCAGGCAGTGATATCCGCTCACTGCAGTCAGAGCCAAGGTGATTTCATTCTGTTTATGGCGAAGCGTCTGCTGCAGTGTCCACGCTCAGCCAACATAAACAAATCGCGGAGGCATTGGGCACTGCTAATCGCTGCACTTGTCGCAAGCCTCGACAACAAGAGCGCACTGTCTCTGTTAACGATACTATGGAGTTAATACATCTTACTTAACGTAACGTAATATGCAGGTCGTGGGTTGGGTAAAAATTCAGTTTGTAACTTCCCATCGCATTAAAATACAGTCACATTTGATGCAATATTTATTGTTGTTTGTCTCTAGTGTTAATAATATTGATTCAGATTGTGCGTCAACACGAAAACACACACACACACACACACAAACACACACACACACACACACACACACACACACACACACACACACACAAAGACTCATTGATTCCAGTGAGGGTGACAACTACTGTGTGTTGAACAACACATGCACCAGTCAATTCCTCAGTTGGCGTCAAGTGGATGAGACTTTTCAATTACCTTGCATTGCTAGAATTGTAAGGAGGAGACTGAAAGTAAATGGACTTGTATCTAAAGAGCTGCGACAAAGCAAAGCTTGACCGACTATCAGATAATTGTCCACATGGGTTTTGTGGACGAGTATACTTTTAGTAACCAACCCACCCACGATCACTACGTAAGATTTCTCGAAGGCGTAGGGGCATTGTTTCAACTAAGTCGTCGACAGTGTAGCGTGATGGTTTACTTGCCACCATACGTTTTCTATATTCGTACAAAGGTCGCTTGCATTTGTAGGTCCACATGGCAATGACCTTGTTACCTCTGCCCACATATTCTCTATCTGGTTGATGTTCGGTGATCGTGGAACAAACGGCAACAGATTTATCCTCTCTTGGCCCTGAAACCAATCTCGCTCTGCTCTGCTATGATGGATGGAGCTCTGCTCCTCTAAATAATCTCGTTCGTTCATATATTTATATTTAAATAAAATATTAGTAATAAGCACATTGTATTATTATTTTTCACAGTGTTTAAGAATTCAGGCCCTGTCATAAATAAGTGATCTCGATTGGCTCAAATGGCTCTGAGCACTATGGGACTCAACCGCTGAGGTCATAAGTCCCCTAGAACTTAGAACTCCTTAAACCTAACTAACCTAAGGACAACACACACATCCATGCCCGAGGCAGGATTCGAACCTGCGACCGTAGCGGTCGCGCGGTTCCAGACTGAAGCGCCAGAACCGCTCGGCCACCAACGGCCGGCGATCTACGAGTAGATTCAACCGTCCGATTAAGAATGTGGTTTACCCAGTCTATCAAATGATGAGGGTCGTATTCGGATATCCACATTAAGCCTGACTGGCTGAATCCGATTAGAACGATCTGGTATCGAAATGAAATTACAGAAATCGGATAATTAGAACATCTGTATTGCAACAATGCTTCGCACATAAATTCCTATGATGGAGTAACAGGTAGCAACTGCCCAAGAAAAAGTGCGAAATATGTCTACTAGCAGCAGTGTAACGTAATTATAACCCATATTTATGTGATGAAAATACTGAGTCGAACAATACACATCTGTTTCAGTGGTGGGAAGATGCACCACATCGGATTTGCTGATGACATAATGACAATAATAATAATAATAATAATAATCCCGTGGGGCCGATGGGGCAAATCCTCCCCCATATGGGTGGTACCGAGAAAATCAATTACTTAGGGTGAACCAAATACTAACACAATCCTCAACGACTACTCAATCCGTTGAACTCAAAATCCACGCACGTCTGAGTGAAAACCACCGCTACTCTGGTCACCGTCTGTTAGCTCAATGAGCTCGGCTGAAAAAATTTGCTTCCAAAGGCTTCAACACCCTCTGGTCCTGTCCGGTCCTGGAATCACCCAGGCCAAACCAATGAAACACAAGCAAACATGAACTGTGCAAACTGTCGACAGGCGGCAGTTGGAATTTCTGATTCTGGGGAGGCCAGGTTAGCACGGCAGAGAATATCGAAGATCTCTGGTAAATTTCTCTTTATGCAGAAAACATGCATTTGAAAGCTAAACATCGGTACATTGATCCAAGCATGAAAACTAAATAATCTCACAAAAGAAATCGACCAACAAAAAATTCTCATCCTTGCTCTTCACGAACCACGACTAACTGACAGTGAAACCTTGCATTACGGAAACCATTGCATCTTCAAAATACAACAGAAGGTAGCGAAAGGAGTACCAATCGTCGGCATTGCTTTTCTCGAACACAGATCTATCATCAACTCTGTCAAAGAAATCACACCCATCAACAATCGACTTATGACTAGGCTCATTCAGAGCCCCAGTAAAAAATATACACTCATCAATGCACATGGCCCCACCAACATCGAAAATAAGAAAAACACCAAAAATGTCGAAAAATTCTGGAACACACTCGAAAATACTATGAGCAAAATTCACCAAGATGACGTGAAAATACTAAAGGGAGACTTCAACTCTCTATTTGGGTCAGAAAAATCCTGTAGAAAAATCATTGGTACAAATTCAACATACCGAAACCCTTAGACCAACGGCACACGTCTAACTGATATTTGCCAACAATTCAACCACAAAAGAATGACTTCCCACTTTAGGAAAATACCATTTCTCAGGTATGCTTGGCTACCAGGTGCAAGCTGCTGTCGTTCGCCTTTCTAGACTCGCTGAAAGCCAGACTTTTTATTATTTTGTAGTAGAGCTACAAGCAGGCACATACAAACTCAATAAGGGAATCGTAAGACAGCGCTCGAGCAAAATTCGTCTTGATACTTTCAGTAACCCTTACTGTCAGAGCGAAAACCTTACGGTACTGTCAATTTCATGATGCCAGTTTTGTTTTCTGCCGACATATTTTTTGTTGTTGTGTATACATAATTTTATCTATGAAATGCTATATTGTCATAATACTTGCGAATGATACAGGAAATGAAGTAAATACAGATTTTTCAAAGTCAAAATTCGGTAATATCCTACTAATTCGTGTTAAAATAGGATCAATCTTCTTACAGACACTTAATGCTTTGCTACAGTCTGGAACCGCGCGACCACGAGGGTTGCAGGTTCGAATCCTGCCTCAGGCATGGATGTGTGTGATAGCTTTAGGTTAGTTAGGTTTAACTAGTTCTAAGTTCTAGGGGACTGATGACCTCAGAAGTTAAGTCCCATAGTGGTCAGAGATCTTTGAACCATTTTTGAACTTAATGCTTTATTAAGATAGACTGCCGTCGTGATGTTTCTGTAGTAAGCTGAATTTAATTTGTATTAGTACAGTGAATATTTTAATTGCACTTTCCATTAGTTTACTAAACGCAACAGTAATCATCAAAGAGAAATTTAACAGCAGCTGAATTTTCTTTCACGATACCTACAACAATGTGACAATGCAACAGTTGTTTACAAATTCTACGCCCGTAGAAACCTACTTGTTTTTACGATGCCATTAAACCATAGTAGTTTTAAAGAGTATTTTCGTCTAGAAATGAATTGCCTGGACGGTTGATCGATCAAGAGCGGGAAAGGTAATATTTTACGAATATATGACGAGAGGGACAAGTGCTTGAGAGAGGACTTCCCTATCAATACAAGTGCCTGAGAGACGACTTTCCTATCAATCTCCTGGATAGCTCTGTTTCTCAAATCAACAGAATGAGTTATCATGCAGTAGCATAGGTGATGTAGTTTTGTTGCTCGACTTTCTTACACTGCGACCGAAAGGTGTCTCAGTTGTTGACAACAAATTCCAGCTGTGTTGCACACACCCCTTGGGGCAGAATTCGTAGCCCAAAACACACTTTTGGAGTTATCAGATGTAAAATATTATGTTCACACTACACTTTACTCTAGTCTACGTCTTTTGGTTGGGCTCAGCCTTTCATTTCTTCTTATGAAGTTAACGATAAGGGCATCATAACACGTCACCAGTAACAGTACTGCATAGGAATGCTCTATGAGCGACCGGATGACGTTCAATAATAGTCACTCCGTTAATTTTTGTTGTTTCGAATTAGAGCATGCAGTACTCCTACACCAGACTTCTGAAGGCCTGTTGAATGCAAATGTCGCATGGTGGTAAAAGGGTAATCTGTCACATATATCAGTAGTCGAGACTTCCTTAATGTGGAAAATCATTCATGCCAGAACGATGTTTGTTGAAACAAGCATATCTTTTTTTGGCGTATTTTTCCCAAAAACACTCGCTCCTCGCACAGTTCAAATCTTTCTAGCTGCCTCCTCTACATTTACCCTTCTGTTATTTCAAAAGTAAACGTTGTGTTTCAGATGTTACACCTTTTTCCACTTGCGACTCAATTTTACAATGCTTAACGGTAGTTCATGATTTTCAAGTATGCAAAATGCAATGCTTAACTGCAAGATGATAACTAGAACTTCAAAATCGAAAATGGCATTGATACATACAGTGACAGCGTGGCGCCGCGTTCACATGGGCGGCGCCAGATTTCAGGCGGCGGGTGGCGTCTGGCCGGTGGCCGGTAGCCGCTGCAGCGCGAGGAAACGCTCGAGCGTAAGCTGTTATGATCGCGACGCAGCCACGAGCTGTCCTGCGGAATTGTTTCTGGAATACTTGTTATTGCGGGTGGTAGAATGTTAAGCGAATTGTCTTCGATGTTCAGTCAACTCATAACTTTAGACCGAAATGTAAAAAAAAAAAAAAAACAGTTGGACGCGAACATGCGACTCTAAGTTTAGAATGCACGACGATTACCGCAAGAGCACGGGCTCACTCCATCCAGACCACTTCGGAAGTATAGAACACTTCCTCCTAACACTTCCCCATCTTACAGTGTTGCCAGTTTGTGCAGATGGCCGGACTTTTTATTGGCCACCTTAAGTGAAAGACTCGGACTTTGTCTCTGTGGCGGCCGGCTCGCAGTCAGTTTTTATGTCTAAGACTGTTCATTGTATGGCGGACAGTACCCTGTACCACCTCTAGTCATTTCCTTACCTACTCCACTGGCAAATGGAGCGATGGAAAAGGGGCTATGCGTATGCCTCCGTATAGCGCTAATTTCTAGTGCCTTGTCTTCGTGTTACGTAGGCAAAATTATGTTGGTAGCAGTAGGATCCTTGTGAGGTCAATTTCAAATGTGTAAATTTTGTTCCTCGAGGAGAACATCGCCTCATCTTCAGGGATTTCCATTTGATCTCTCGAAGCTTTCGCCCACTAATTTGGCAGGAGACAACAGGAATGCTTCTGACATCTTGGGTTGTCGGGTGTTCTGCCGCATATCAGCGTCGTACTTGCACGATATTTCGGTCACGTAGCTCGTAACCTTCATCAGGTGCGTCCTGAGACTGCTCCTCGAGTGGACCTGGTCCAGTATTTATACCTATGGCCTGCCCCCTCCACCAACGGCTGCAGGCGCTTCCTGTGTGGCCCGCGCCCATTCCCTGCGACCTGCTGGAGCGTTGCTGCTCCGTTTTCCGTCCGCTGCGGTTCTAGGTGTTCCCTCTGCGGTCCGCGCCCACCAACCCCGCTCCTGGGGGTTTCATCTACGGTCTGGGGTACCAAGCGTTCCCCCTGCGGTCCGCGCCCGCTCACAACGACCTGTTGGAGCGTTGCCGCTCCGTTTTTCGTCCACTGCGGCTCTGGATGTTCCCTCTGCGGTCCGCGCCCACCACTCCCACTTCTGGGTGTTCCATCTTCGGTCTGGTGCTCCTGGCAGTCCGTCAGGGGCTCGTTTTCCATCTCCGTGTCTCTGGTTCTTCTGTTTGTGCAGTGTTGCAACTGGCCCCGTTGCTGCTTCAACAATTCCAGAGCCGGATCCCAGGCTCTGCTTAGCTGGTACCCTGTGTCACGGTTCATAATATCGTCAGCCATTTTAATTTCTATCGATTCTCTTATAACACTGTCCCAAAATCTGGGTGTTTGTGCTAGAGTCCTGGTATTCTCATACTTCATGGCATGATCTAGTTCTAGACAGTGTTCAGCAATGGTTGACTTAGTCACCTGTCTTAATCTAGTGTGCCTCTGATGTTCTTTGCACCTGATCTCCACAGTTCTTGTCGTCTGGCCAATGTAGGACCTGCCACATTGACAAGGTATATTGTAAATCCCTGGTTTTCGTAACCCCAGGTCGTCTTTGACACTCCCCAGCAGTCCCCCAATCTTGTTGGATGGACAGAAAATACACTTGATATTGTGTTTACGGAGGGGACAGCTAGAACCGCAGCGGACGGAAAACGGAGCAGCAACGCTCCAGCAGGTCGCAGGGAATGGGCGCGGACCACAGAGGAAGCGCCTGCAGCCGTTGGTGGAGGGGGAAGGCCATAGGCATAAATACTGGACCAGGTCCACTCGAGGAGCAGTCTCAGGTCGCACCTGATGAAGGTTACGAGCTACGTGACCGAAATATCGTGCAAGTACGACGCTGATATCCGGCAGAACACCCGACAACCCAAGATGTCATTAGATCGCCGGGAAAGCCTGAAGAGTTACAGGAATGCTTCTGCAGGTCTGCATGCTGGTGGCGGCGGCGTGGGTGTGGTTGGGGGGGGGGGGGGGCTCGCTGCGGTGGGTGGGGGTGCAGCGCATCCTGCTGCGCGGTAGACTGGCGGGTCTCAGCGGAGCTGACGCACAGGGCGTGATTGGCGGTGGATACCTTCAGTTATTTGACTACAGTTGCCACCGATTTTGCGATCCTAGCCTGTAGGAAGCCCTCATAGACGTTACAGAAGTGTCTGTAAAAGTTACTTGGCAGGTGTAATCTGACTGCAGGAAAAAAAATTGTGAAGCAAAGGACTCTCATGATCAATATAATTAATTAGTCAATCAATTTGATATCAATGACGTGCCACAAGGAGGGTAGATGTGAGGGCGAGAGTAGCACGGATATGATTCGTGAGTTGGAGTGGAAATCGAGCGTTTTTTCGTTGTGGCGAGATCGTTTAACGAGATTTCAAATTTCCGCCTACACAGGGAGAAGTGACCATCGTAACAAAAGAAGAACAGCTGTATTACCGAATTTTATAAAGTGATGTAGAGTAGCAGCCTGATATTTACAACTCCTCTGTGCTGCTACCTTAAGAGACTTTGTGGGTGATGAGCCGTTTAGCTGCTTTAAGAGAGTTCGAAAGCGAGGAGGTGTCCTGTGACAGAGGTAGAGAATGCTGTTAGCACTTCATCGTGAGCCAAAAATGAGTCCAGTGATGCAGGGCGTAACATAGTTAAGCTGATGAGAACAGATATTTTTTTTTAACCAGATGAGAGAATACTTACAGGAAATATACGAAATATACCCTATCCCAAACTGTTGTACATGATTTTTACAAGAAGTAATGATACTTTAGTGATATGAAAATGCATGTAGGATCCGATTTCTTCTGTCTTTGAAAATAATTCATATAAACGGGAGGAATGTACGTTTTGCGTGGGACATTCGAGCTGTATCGACAATAACATGCCCATTTCAGACCGGTAAAATGGATTTTAAAAAATCCATACACTGTTTAGTTTAAAAAATTAGGCAGTGTCTGTCGGGCGTGGATCTGCAGTTAAACCTACGTGACCACTGCTCGACTCCCAGCGTGCCACGGCCAGCGGCAGGAGTGGACACGAGCCTCGGGCCCACCAGAGACTGCAGGAGCAGCGGGTGCGCAGGACGCTCCCACCTGGTGGTTCTCGGCCGTGGGGGCGTGCGCCGGCGGCAGCGCTCGCGGCGCCAGCCGAGCAGCCGGTGCGCTGGCTGTGCAGCGGCAGCGGCAGCGGCGGACGTGTGTGTTGCACGAGAGGACTCGTCGTGGCGAGTGTCTGCGCAGGACGATTATTCCGTCACCCCTCCCCCCCCCCCCCTCGCCCCGCACGTAAATTGATCTGTTGACTGCCCGGTGGTCACCGTTACGTTTTCTCCGGGCTCTGAGTGTCTGGTCTGGCCAGTGTTTGGATACCTGGGGATGTTCACACGGCTGCTGGCGTAATCGATACGGATGCGGTTCTCTAGTCCTCTGACAGGCGGCTCAGCCGCGGCTCGCTTCGTGATTGTTAGTGTGTGCGATCGGAAGGCTTTTTTTCCGCTCGGCGTGTTTAGTGTGAGGTGGAGGAGGGTGCTTCTGCTCTCAAATGTGGGTGCGTACGAGACCTCAGATATCTTTAGCGCTGTGATATATTTGTGACAGGAATTTAATTACTTGAGTCACAAAATGGTTGTATGTGACTCTCAGACAGTGAAAATATGTTTTATTACGAAGAAACATCATCGCAAGATGGTAGTGAGTGTTTTAAGTGATCTATTTGACTCCTGTAAACAATTAATTTGATAGACTACTGAAAATGGACTATTTCCTGAGATTTTTGATATCGCAATTGCGACAGCGCTCCCTTTGTCCCCAGCATTATCTAATAAAAACACATTATTCTGAGGAGGAATGGAAACCTCCATCCGCATGTTTGGACACGTCGGTTCACAAACTCTAGACCGAGACAGACGGGAATTTCTCGATCGAAGGAAAGCCCCCACCTGTTGAAGCCCTAGGGATGGTTACGCATCTCACTTGGTCTATGGGTGTTCCAACAGGAGGTAGCCACTTGAGAGAGTGGAGGTGATTTCCCTGCCTACAAATATGAAAGTACGCTGACTCCTGGTTCACAGTCAGTAGTATTTAATCCCACAATCTGTAATTAGGGCATTAGGCGGTTTACGACCTCTGTGGCATGCAGATGTGTGCGCTCATACACGTACGTGTGTGACCAAAAACTGTGGCTCATATACTGCACTTCATTCTATTCCTCAGAGCTTGCAGTTACTGCATCGTGGGAAGTCGAGGTGGGTGTGCAGACGTGAGCTCTACCTGTGTGGAGGAGCCCTGACTCCCACAGACTGACTGCCAATAATGTATTATTCAATACAGTTTGCATATTCTTTATTCATTGATTTGAATTTGGTGACACGAGACTCTTCCTCTCCAGGACAGACTGGGTCTTTTTCCCACTAATTTCCAGGTACGAGAGTGGAGGGGGGAAGTGAGGAAAGTGTGGGGAGGACTGGGGGTTTTACCAGGAGAGGGAAAGGGTCTCAGAATTGGGAAAGGGTGACAAAAAAGTGCTCTATTCCCAGAGGGGTGGGGGGATTAGGAGGGGGAGGATAGATGTTGGGGGGAGGGATGTTCTCAGAAGCTCAGGGCATCATAAATCGACCCCCCATGGGATCATAAACCACTTAGTAGAACCGTAAGTTAAGGGGGAGGGGTAGTTTAATTGACCAATTTAATTGATTAGGATATCAATTTACTATCAAAAGTATGCCATAACCCCTTTTATTCTACTACTTAAAACCTGGACTTGGCACAACTTGAAGAAAGCCATTTAGTCGGATGAGTTCTGTTTCACACCGTTTCCAACTTGTGCTCTTGTGACGTAAACGTGGCAACAACATCACAGGGCTTCGGCGGTGATTTGGGCAGTGATATTGTGGTGTTCCGACGCTCCAAAGGTTGCTGTGTAAGGCTGCATCATTACCGAGTAATGGTTGATCAGGGCCGTCCCATGGTAACACGTTTGTTCATCAAATGTGACACCGTGTTCCAAGAGGACGGGGCCGCTGTTCACAGAACCTGCGTCGTCCAGGACTGGTTTTCTGTGTACGAGGATAAATTATCGCAACTCTGCTGGCCACCACAGATCTTAATGTTTTGGAGAGACGGTGTGCGATCGTTATCCACCGCCATCACCCTTACCTGAACCTGCTGTACTTGGCTTGAAAACCGTGCAGAAGCTGTACTCACCCATTCTGAGGTCACTGCAAGCTGTTTTGGATGACAACGGTTTTTGTGCGCCGCATTAGGCTTGGTAATGTGTTCTGTTCGTGGCACACCCCCTGCATATTACTAAACGGGTATCGCGGTTGACGGCTCGTGAGTGACGTTCCCAGTTGCAGGTTGCTTATCTAACGGCGTCCAGATTGAACAAAATTTTCATTTTCAATATGTCGTATAATTGTTGAGCAAGTATAAAATGCTGTCATAATCTACTCATAAAGAGGTTTTATTGCGTTAAACCTTTAACATAAGGATATAACAAGTACTACAGTTAGAAACTGTGTGTTTCTCTCGCCGGAGCATAAGTTAGCATACCGAAAAATCCAGGTTATGTTTATTCAATAGTTAAGAATGAAAGAACTTAGTAAATGTAACGAACTTTACACATAGATTCACATCCTTGCGAAACTTTTCCTCGTTGAAAAAACGATGAAAGGAAAATAAAAATGTGTCAGTTACAATATTTTTGCTGTTCATGCAGTCAAACTTCAACATCAGGAACTACACTTAAAAATGTAGGTAGGCTAACATTTTTGGGAAACAGCGATCTCGTAAGCTATATAAATTTTATATTACGTTTCAATTTATAACTTCTTTACTATGAATCCTACCTGCAACATATTTTGCTATTTTGCTGACCGTATATATATATATATATATATATATATATATATATATATATATATATATATATATATACCACTGACTGTAGCTGCATAATTATAGCATTTTACGACACATAGTTCGGGAGAAATTACGGCATAAACATTGAGGTGCATGGAAAACTGGCTTTTGCTTAAAACAGATCCCATAATGAGGGCATTTAGGGGCTTCCAACAAATATTAAACATAATTGCTGTGTTGGCAGAAGAGCCAACACCGTGTTGCTAGAGGAGGCCGAAATGCACGCGTTTAATTACACGCAGACTGGCGTGAGGTCTGGAACAGGTCAATGTCTTGAGAATTGCAATAAAGTACGAAAATCTTGTAATACTTAACTTTAATCCACAATTGGTGAACATCTCTCTTGACTGTACATGCTTCATTAGATAAATATCAATTGAATACGGCGCCTTGCTAGGTCGTAGCAAATGACGTAGCTGAAGGCTATGCTAACTATCGTCTCGGCAAATGAGAGCGTAATTTGTCAGTGAACCATTGCTATGAACGTCGGCTGTACAACTGGGACGAGTGCTAGGAAGTCTCTCTAGACCTGCCGTGTGGTGGCGCTCGGTCTGCAATCACTGACAGTGGCGACACGCGGGTCCGACGTATACTAATGGACCGCAGCCGATTTAAAGGCTACCACCTAGCAAGTGTGGTGTCTGGCGGTGACACCACATTCCTCCCCCGCAAATCGGCGAACGGTCGTGTCATAAGGCTTCCGCCGGCCGTGGGGAGGACCCCATGTTGACGTATGCGACGAGGTGGGGAGCCTAACAACAGGCGAGGCTGTGCCACCCGCACCCGGCCATTCGGTCCGAGGGGAGCTAGTAAACGCCTGAAAACCTAGTCCAGGGTGCACGCCAACATGCGGTGTATGCGCCCTTAGAGAGACAGGAGAGGCCGAAGGGTCGACCTCCATCGCGTCGGGGTACCCGACGGGAGAAGACGACATCTGGTCCGGAGCGGGCAAGACTTCCATGTCGGAGGACAGTTGGTCACGGGAAGCGATCGGCGGCGCGTGACCCAGGGAGGCGTTTGGCGGCTGCAGCGAAGCGTCCACTGCGGGCGGCGCCGGCGGGAGGACCGGCCATGGGGCAAAATGGAAGGCATCGTCGGTAACACCTGGGGATGAGGCGAGCCAGTAGATGGGTCTCCAGGGCGCTTACCGGACGGCACCGTCGCTGAAAGCAGACGGGGAGCGGCAGAACCCGTGCGACGACAGAGGCGCAGCTGATGGAGATGCCGACGCACCTCACCAGAGGCCCCCAAAACCAGATACATAGCGCGGCCGAGGCAGCGAAGAATACGCCCTGCGAGCCAACGCCGTGAACCTCGATAGTTGCGATAGTATACAACGTCGCCTGGAGCAAAAACAGGTGGCTGCCGCTGCACAGTAACCTGAAGCGGCGGATGTAGCAAAGACATCAAGGTTCGATGAGGACGATCGTGGAGCAACTCAGCCGGCGAGCGACCATCTCGGGGCTGAGAGCGATACGAGGACAAGAAGAGCAATAACGCGTCCTCCCGAGAATGAGACTCTTTCAACTTCAACATCTGTGACTTGAAAGTCCGGACCAATCGTTCAGCGGCACCGTTGGAGTGAGGCGAAAACAGCGCGAATGTCAGATGTTGAATACCATTGGCCTCGCAGAATGACTGAAATTCTGCGGACATGAATTGTGGGCCATTGTTGGAAACAATAGTCTGTGGAAGTCCTTCAATGCAAAAGATAGCGGATAACGCTTGGATGGTGGCAGATGACGTCGTGGAAGACATCCGGACAACAAAAGGAAAATTACTGAATGAATCCACCACAACTAACCATCGAGCATTCCAGAATGGACCAGCAAAATCTATGTGTAAGCGTTGCCAAGGAGAAGTGGCTTTTGGCCATGCAAAGAATTTCCGCGGTGGGGCGGATTGTTGTTCGGCACACGCCATGCAAGAAGAGCACATATTCGTAATCGCAGCATCGATTCCGTACCAAGTACAGTGCTGACGAGCAAGTTGTTTCGTTCGCATTATACCCCAATGTCCTTGGTGGAGAAGCCGTAAGACAGAGGACTGTAACGAACGTGGAACCACGACCCTGGACTGATCATTATCAGAACGCAACAGCAAAACACCACGTCGTACAAAAAGTCTCTCCTTGTGTGCAAAAAATCGGCGAACCAACGGATCCTCGATCCGTGACTTTGACAAGGGCCATTGCGTAGCAACAAAACGCAAAACGGTAGCAAGGAGAGGGTCAGGAGCTGTGGCTGTAGCTACACGACGAAAATCAATCGGAAACGATTCGATCACGTCATCGGTTTCCGAATCAATGAACATGCAAGCAAGTTCGGAGGAATCGAATGCTCTATCCTCAGCAACAGGCAAACGGGACAACGCATCAGCGTTTCCGTGCTTAGCAGTGGACCGATACAAGATATCGTAGCGGTACTGCGAGAGGAAAATAGACCAGCGAATGAATTTCTGCGCTGTACGTGGAGGTACAGGCTTGTTCGGATGAAAAAGCGACGTCAAAGGTTTGTGGTCTGTGATGATGATCAAGTGACGACCATACAAGAAATCATGAAACTTTGTAACACCAAATACGAGAGCCAAAGCTTCTCTCTCGATCTGTGAATAATTTCTTTGTGCAGACGAGAGCAATTTGGACGCAAAGGCAATAGGGCGATCATGCGATCCATCTTTGTGCGCAAGCACAGCACCGATCCCGAAATCCGATGCATCTACCATCAACAAAAGGGGCTTCTGGGGATCGAATGGCGTAAGGCAAGTATTTGAAAGCAACGCCGATTTCAACTGGCGAAAGGCGCGTTCGCAGTCCGTCGTCCAGACGAACGGAACACCTTTACGGCGTAAGCGATGAAGTGGAGCTGAAATGGAAGAGGCGTGTGGCACATATTTGTTATAATAATTAATTTTTCCCAGCACACTCTGTAGCTGCTTCAAATTCTGCGGCGATGGCAAGTCTTGTATGGCACGGAGGTGCTCGGGACTGGGATGTATGTCTTGGGCTTGAGTACATGGCCCAGATAGGGTAAGCCACGAGCAAAAAACACACATTTGTCCTTGCGCAAGCGAAGACCATTTTGGCGCAAGACCTGAAATAATGTTCTGAGACTGGCTAAATGTTCTTCTTCTGTCTTTCCGGAGATCACAATATCGTCCAGATAGTTTGCTGCAGTAGGGACCGACGCACAAACAGTTTGCAGATATTGCTGAAACAATGCAGGGGAGGATGCACACCCGAATGGCAGTCTTTTGAATCGGTACAAACCAAGATGCGTGTTAACCACCAAGACACGCTGGGATTCTTCGTCCACCGGTATTTGCAAGTACGCATCTGCTAGGTCCAATTTAGAAAAATATTTACCCGGGCACAGTTTGTCAAAAAGATCTTCCGGGTGGGGTAAAGGAAAAGTAGCAATCACTAGTTGTGGATTCACTGTTGCCTTGAAGTCCACACAAAGTCTCAATTTTCCGGAAGGTTTTGGCAAAATGACTAAGGGTGATGACCAGAGAGAAGCCTGCACACGTTCAATTACACCTTGTGATTCCAAATCGTGTAACGTTCTTGCGAACTCATCACGCAATGCGTGGGGAACATTGCGCGCTCTGAAAAATTTCGGTTGCGCGTTGACTTTCAGTTCCAAATGTGCTTCATAGTTCTTAGCGCAACCAAGGCCCGGTGCAAAAATGTCTGCAAATTCTTCACATACACAAGAAACACTGGCTGAAGGCAGAGTCTGGTTCACTGATAGGACCTGATTGACTATAGACAAGTTAAACAACTGAAATAAATCTAAACCAAACAAGTTCACAGCAGAAGAAGAACGAAGGACGTAAAAAGACACAAGTTTTGTTTGTCCCTTGTATGTTGCAAGAAGGCTGCACTGTCCTAACACAGGGATCTTGTGACCTGAATATGTAGTTAGCTTAACATTTGCGGCACGCAACGGAGGGGTGCCCAGTTGTTTGTACGTGTCTTTATTGATCAATGAAACTGCAGCTCCAGTATCGAGCTGGAATGGTATCACGCGGCCATGAATGTCCAAATCTACAAAAAGTTTATTGTCCTGCTGACGACAAGAGCGACTGTCTCGTGCAACATGAACTGACACTGTTACAGAATCACTTGCGACCGGACGGGATTTCCGTCGATGTCGACGCACACGATTTGTGGGACGAACACAGTCCCTGTTAGTGAGAGTGGCACTGGGTGGAGTGGAATTAACTACATGAATGTCCATGGGCGAAGGTTCACGAGCCTGAGTATTCTTGGTTCGATTCCGATTCCGGCGCGAAGCAAAGGGCCTGGAATGGTTGTTAGTGTCCGATCTTAGCTTTTTCTGGCAAACACTTTGAACATGTCCTTTTTTATTACAGAATAAGCAAATAGCTTGGCGTGATGGGCAATTCTGGCGGCGACACCACAATAATTCCAACCCTTTTCTGAATTTTTCTCTCTTACATGCTATAATATCAAATATTTAACACTTTCAGTCTTTTGCAAAATGATCACAGGTTGACTTTTTTCCTTTATAGCATCGGGGCTTTCGTCACAAGACATTGTCCTCATAGCTGAGCGTTTTGACACCATGAACCAAGCATCTTTGTCTCGGACAGCAGCCAGATACTCTCAGAGCCTCCTGAAGAAGTAGGCTGGAGATAATCTTGATGTGATCTATTCACCTGTTCGCTGCTCTTCTCATCTACCTCACGCCATCGATCTTTCCTTCAAAGATTATTTTTCCTCGATTTTCTCCAACTCGCCTAAAAAATAAGTTTTTCGGTTGACACGAGAAGAAAGGAGCCTGGAGATACTGAGTTACTGTTTGAGTCCATTTTATGTGCACCATCATCCATTAAGAGTCCACGTTTCGCTAACATAAAAGAAGAACCACGGATCTCGCCGGTGGTGGGGAGGCTTGCGCGCCTCAGCGATACAGATAGCAATACCGTAGGTACAGCCTCAACGATGGGGTATCTGTTGAGAGGCCAGAAAAACGTGTGGTTGCTGAAGAGGGGCAGCAGCCTTCCCAGTGGGTGCAGGGGCAACAGTCTGGATGATTCACTGGTCTGGTTTTGTCCCAGCAACAAAAATGGTCTCACTGTGTTGGTGCTGTGAATACCTGCAAGCAAGGGGAAACGACAGCCATAATTTATCCTGAGGGCATTCAGTTCTGCTGTGTGGTTAAATGATGATAGAATCCTCTTGACTAAAATATTCCGAAGGTAAGATAGTCTCACGTTTAGATTTCCGGGCAGGGCTATTCAGCAGAATGTCACCATCAGGAGAAACAAACTGGCGTTCTACGGATTGGAGGGTGGAATATTAGGCAGTTAGGTAAGAACGTAAGAAAAGAAATGTATAGGTTAAACTTAGATATAGTGGGAATTAGTGACTGTTGATGGCAGGAGGAACAGGACATCTACTCAGGTGAATATAAGGTTATAAATGCCAAATCAAAGAAGGATAATGAAGATGTTGGTTAAATACTTGGATAATAGGAACACGGGTAAGGTACTACTTTGGGGGATATGGTTCAGACGACTAGTTTGGCTACGAAAATGCATTCACCTTGCTGTTCATAGTAAAAGTTTATTAGCCAAATTGCTCCACAGATGATGAAGTGATAGTTAAATGTTCATCTCCCTTAAGTTCCTGAATAATTTATTTTATCTCATCATACATTTCTTCTGTGCTGGGAGACTGGGATTCGATAGTAGGAAAAGGAAGAGAGGCAAAATAGTAGGTGAATATGGACTGTGGGAAGATTTAAGATAGATTATATGATGGTAAGAGAGAGATTTCGGAATCAGAATTTAAATTGTAATAATTTCCAGGGGCAGATGTGAACTTTGAGCACCGTTTATTGGTTATGAACTGGAGATTAAAACTAAAGAATTTGCAACAAGGCAGGAAATTAAGCAGTCGGGACTGTGAAACTCTCAGCAACCTCTGGTTCTTTCAATTTTCTGAGGGAGTATTAGGCATCGATTGACTAAAACTGGGAAAAAATACAGTAGAAGACCACTATTTCATCTCTCACAGCTACCCTTCGAAGGCAGCAGAGGATCAAATAGGAAAAAGACAAGGCTTAGTAGAAACACTTGGATAGTTCAGGATACGTATATTGAATTTAACTGATGAAGAGAGAAAATACAAAAGTTCAATAAATGAAGGAGGCGAAAAGAAATACAAACATTTAAAAAATGAGACTGACAGGTAGTGCAAAATGGCTAAGCAGGAATCGCTAGAGGACATACGTAAGGATTTAGAAACTTATATCACTAGAGGAAAGATAGACATCGCTATAGAAAAATTAAAGAGGCCTTTGGAAAAAGAGAAGCAGCTGTATGAATATCAAGAGCTGGGATGGAAAATAGTCATAAGGAAAGAAGGTAAAGCCAAAAGCTGGAAGGAATAAATATAGAGGGTCGAACCCTTTACAAATCACATTTAAGTGCCTCTCAGAGTATCCATGTAGAGGTCTCTAGAAGGCAGATTAACTTGAAGACAATATTATAGAAGGGTAGAGAAAATAGATGAAGATGAGATGGGAGATATGATAGTGTGAGAAGATCTTGACGCACTGAAAATGTTAAGTCGAAACAAGGCCCTGGGAGTAGATGACGCTCTGTCAGAACTACTAACAGCTTTTGGAGAGCCAGCCATCAAAAATCTCTTGCTATGCAAAGATGTATGAGAGAGTCCAAATACCCTCAGACTGCGAAAAGAATGTAATAATTCCAATTCCAAAGAAAGCAGGTGGAGACAAGTGTGATTATTATTGAACTATCAATTTAATAAGTCATGGCTGCATAATGATAACACAATTTCTTTACAGAAGAATGTAAAAACTGGTAGAAGCCGACCTCAGAGAAGATCAGTTGGTATTAACGAGAAATGTAGGAACATGCGAGGCAATACTGACTTATTTTAGAATACAGGTTTTAGTCTTAGACAATGCTTTTGATAATGTTGATTGTAACAGTTCCTTTAAAATTCTGAAGGTAGCAGGGATAAAATGCAGGGACAAAAAGGCTATTTATAACTTGAACAGAAACAGGACGGCAGTTTTAAGAGTCGACGAGCAGAAAGGGAAGCAGTGGTTGAGAAGGGAGTGAGACAGGGTAGTAGACTATCCCAAATGTTGTTCAATCTATACGCTGAACAAGCAGTAAAGGAAAGCAAAGAAAAATTTGAAGTGGGTATTGCAGTTCAGGGAGAAGAAATAAAAACTTTTAGGTTTGACAACGACATTTCAATTCTGTCAGAGACAGCAAAGGACTTGGAAGAGCAGCTGAACGGAATGAACAGTGTCTTTACAGAGGTTATAAGAAGAGCAAAAGCAAAACAACTTTAATCGATTGCAGTCGAATTCCATCAGGTGATGTTAGGGGAACTAGATTAGGAAATTAGACACTTAATGTAGAAGATTGGGGCAGCAAAATAACTGATTTCTGAAAGTATTTGTATGGAGAGTTGTCATGTATGGAAGTGAAACATAGACGATAAAAATGTTAGACAAGAAGAGAACAGGGGCTTTTGCATTTTGGTCTTACGGAAGAATGCTGAACATTAGATGGGTTGATCGTGTAAATAGTGAGAAGGTACTGAATAGAATTGGGGAAAAAAGAAATTTGTTGCACAACATGAGTAGAAGGGACACATGGGACATCAAGGGATCACCAATTTCGTACTGGAGGGAATGATGGGGAGTAAAAATCGTAGAGGAAACCAAGAGATGAATACAATAAGCAGATTCAGTAGCATGCAGGTCGCAGGAGTTATTCGAAGATGGAAATGAAATGAGCGTTTGGCGTCATTGGCTGGGAGGCCCCTTGCATGGCAGGTCCGGCCACCTTGGTGCAGGTCTTACTACATTCGACGCCACATTGGGCGGCCTGCGCTCCGGATTGGAATGAAATGATGATGAAGACAACACACTACCCAGTCCCTGAGCGGAGAAAATCTCCGACCCAGCCGGGAATCGAACCCGGGCCCGTAGGACGGCAATCCGTCAAGCTGACCACTCAGCTATCGGGGCGGACATTCGAAGATGAAGAGGCTCGAATGGGATAGAGTAGCACGGAGAGCTGCATCAAACCAGTCTTCTCACTGAATAACACAACAACAACAACAACAACAAAATAAGACGGAAAATGCGAATGTTTCAACAAGTCATTTCTTTGTGGCGTTCGTTATTGGTCTGTTCTGGCAGATCTAATAGGCTTTTCATGGACGCTTCTTATCTCATCTTCACGGCTTCCCCTAGTAGCAGATGGTTGGCCCGAGATAGATGAAAGAATGCACGACTTCAGTTCCTTTAATCGACCTATGAGTTGAACGTGTGGCCTTAGATGAATTACCCCGTGGCTTTGCTCACTTCTAAATTCTTGTGAGCTTCAGTCGTGGGTTTGCTGGGCTGTAAACATAATGCAGGCTGTGAAATACGCATTTTCAACGGCTCTTGCCTGAACAGGTATTGATCGCCGGTCGTATAAGTATAGTGACGTTTCTTGTATTTTTGGCGAATAGTACTTCGTGCAAGAATATATGACACATTTCTTATGAATCCTGAATAACTGCCACACTTAGTGATTATTGAGCTGAAGGAAATTCCATGAAGTGAGGATAATATTGACTTTGTCTCTCTCTCTCTGCTGTGCCACTTGTCCCTCTCCCTCCCCCACTTCCACTGTCTGTTCCACCAAACGCGATCGTCGCTGGGGGCCGGGAGGGGGGGGGGGAGTCGGTGGTTAGCCGCGGCCCCCGTTGGCAGGAGCAGCCCAGCTGGAGGGGAGAGGAGGGGAGGGGAGAAGCCTCTCCTCCGCTGCTATAAAAACGTCGCCCCGCACGGGTGGGACACGGGGCGCCACATCGACTCGACGTCTTCTGCGGGCCGCAGCTGACACCAACACACACTCGCAATGGTTCACCGTAGCATACGAGTCGCCTCAGGTAAGTTAAGAACGACTTCACTCGACGAGGTAGTCTGGTCTGCGCAACAGGAGAGGCATGGTGCATTGTAGAAATGTTAACTGTTGAAATTCCGAGAGAGTTCGTTCCTGGAATCGTCAGGCAGTGTAATCCTTCTACATCCACAAGCACAGGGCAGTCGATTTACGCAGTTATTCCAGAACTATTTAAATTAACATAATTCTGTTTTCACAAAAACGAATTCAGAAAAAGCCCTCACTAAATATTACGCGAAAATGTATATTAGCGGCAGCAGTATCGTTTTGTAGTGTGATGCCAATTCCCTAAATTTTCTCAATAGTTACGAATTCGCAAGTACCAGGCCTTCGACTGTGAATAAAGTAAACGCTTCCTTAATGGACGGGAAAATCGTAACGGACGAGCACAGGTTGTGAGCCAAAGAACGACTTGCTGGCTCCGGCTCCCGGTCCGGCGTAACTTTTCTTTGCCGTCATTTTAATACGTAGCCGAAAGTGGTTCACATTCGCAACTGTGTGTGAAAAGAACTTGGACGTCCATCCACGGATTCCCTTTTGAGTTCACAAAGCATCTGCGTAACACTCGAGCGTCGTTCCAACACGTTGGCAGCAAAGGCACCGTTGCTTCCGTGTGTCTGTTTTATCTGACGTGCTGCACATCCGAAACACTCCAGCAGTAAACAGGGTGGGTTTTATTCGAGGTCTCCTTTACATGTGGATCATACTTTCCTAGAATTCTGCGAACAAACTCAAGTCGACCATTCGTCTTGCGTACTATCGAATTTCGTGCTCGTACCATTTCCTACAGAGCTATTGGTATCTACTTCGTTTTCTCCAATGGAACTATAGTAATTTATGGTGCCAGTACCAGACGAATTCAACGGTGTTTCACTGTTCAAAATACTACCATTAGTTCTAGAGTAATTAAGTATTTAGAACTTAGCGTATGAACTTAGAGTATGAAACGAAGTGCTGTATTATGCAGAGGTTGTTGTACGAAAGTGTCGCGTCGGACCGATGGAGTTCTCGAACAGGACTCAACTCTGCCAAGTGAAACAGAAAAGAAGTGGTTTAATGTAAAGCTGATACTGACCACACGTATCTCATGTGGTTGGACCAACACACCAACTGGAAGGCAAAGCGCGTGACATACAAAGGGGGATTCACCAACTAAGTACTGTAACAGTTCAGCCATTATTTCTGCACAAACCTCGAAACAAAAATGATTGTGGAACATTGAATGGATTAAGAAATGTGGACGTCAAACACTAAACGGATTTGTAAGAGTATTGTCATGTAATGAGTGTTAAATAATAACTTCACTTCACCAGTTTAATGTCAAAATAGACACTGGCACTGCAAAATTACACCAGCAACAGCAGTAAAAAGAAAATCGCAAAGCAACGTACTCACAAACTTTCCTTAAAACTCCGTTTATGTCTTCTAGTGTTCAAAATTTGTTATTATTCTGAAAGTAGCAATCGAATTTTGCAGAGTCGATCGCCGCTGAATTCGTCTTTTTAGAAATACGTCACTGTCAGCACAAATTACGGTAATTTCATCTGAAAAAGAGACGTTGATTGCAATATTTGTGTAATCAAGAATAGCGGTACAAGTTTGCTTAGGTCGCTTAGTGCGGAGTTCCTCACAATTCGGTTGGGTAAAACAGAGTTACATCGTAAACGCTTTAGGAAAATCTGAATCCGCCAGTACGGTAGTCGGCGAAGTGTATAGTAAACTTGTGCAAGATGGCGCACTTCAGGTTTAATTGACGATTTACTGAAGTAAACTTAGCAAATTAAAGTGATATTTCAAGATATTTCGTCTGACTGTTGGATATTATTTAACAGAGTCCCAAAGGGTTACCTAATATTTAAACTGTAATGCACACACGGTGACAGGAGTGTCGCAGATCCTCAGACTCAAACGACTGGCGGTGTAGTAATACTGACAGGTGCACTTTGCACAACATCTCGACTCGAGGGACGATTGCTGCTCTGAAACATCATCACCGTCTGTAGGCCCTAAAAGTCGGGACACAAAAAATAAAGACCCAAGTTTTCCATCATTCGATAACTACCCGTAAACTTCCGCCAACCGCGAATTTTTAAACAACGGTACTCCCGTGTACAAAAAGAAACAACATCTTCTAAGAAAAGCTATGTTTCCACGCATCTTAGTATTTATGACTTTATGTCACCGTACAGCGTAACGTTCAGGAGATATCATTTTACAGGCCCATTCAGTGGCATTCGCGGACACTGCCCGAAAACTATGTTGCGTGTACAGTTAGTAGTAAACGTGTAATAAATTGAGACGCCGTGCGTGCTCCTGAAGTATGATAGGACAAAGAGCGGAAATGTAGTGATTGATAAACTTTTTTCCTTCCGTCATTTTTCGGTGGTTGTCAGCGAGGAGGAGTCCCGCAGACTTTTGAAATTACGTTTGAAGGTTGTTGGAAGTAGCTAAATGCTCTCGTTCTCTGACACTGAATGAAATGAGATACGCGAGTTGAGCCGCCTCACAATTTCTGAGTCTCGTACGCGTCTCACTGTGTCGCACACGATTATACCTCTTAATGAGTAGATTACTACAGTATTTCAGTTTCATAAATTCTGTCGATAACTACGGGAAATGTTGACAAGCGAATTTTTGTCGCCCATACACTGTAATTCGTACCGGGTTCCGGGATAGCGTTTTACCTTATATGCTACACAGATAGCACGTATCGTCCTAGTGATTTATTACATTTTAATTATTTACCCATTGTCTGGCCACATTACTCAGCTGCAACACTTGAAACAGCAAGTGTCTGCACGAGAACGAACAGGCCGAGATTTGTGTACGTCGCGTCAGTCAGACAGTGAGTGTGTGAAGACTGGCGCCGCTTCGCCAACGTTGACAGCATTTCGTTAATAGTCTGTGCTCTTGAAATCTCCTTGTTCAACGATTCGTATAACTTCGTTGTCTTTTGTATTGTCGTCTAAAGCAGTTTATGTGAAAGAATAATTGAATTACCACAGAGAAAGGAGCCTACCGGAAAGATAAACTTGGCTACTATTCAGTTGTCTCCCTGGTGCTGTATTGTCGTGTTATCAGGTTTTAATTTTGTACAGGTGGCAGTCAGTGTGCGAGTACGTAGGCGTGGCAGGTGCGAGCCGGGCGCTGCACCCCCGCAAGCCGCCCCTCCGCCACCGCACCCGTGCAGACGGGGCTGAGGTCGAAGATGTCGCCGTGAAAAGGGAGCGTCGTGCAGGTGAACATCACACGAGAAGTCGGCAGAGTAGCTGCAAATCGTGTGCCAGTGCCGAGGTGGCCGACCGACAGTGAGCACGACGTTCTAGAATGTTCCAAAATGTTGGAGAATGTTGCAGAATGTTCCATAGTGTTACACGAACCTTCTGAAAGATTCTGTATGTTCTGCAATGTAGCAAACTGTTCTAGACCCTTTCAGAAAGTTCTTAAATGTTCCATAATGTTCTAGAATTTGTTAGGACGTTCGAGTATGTTCCGGGATGTCACTATTATTTTGGAAATCGATTACAGCGAATCAAGGAAGGGAGAAAATGTTCTCGAATAGTTTTGAATTATTGAATCTCCTCGAATGATTTGGAATGTTCCGATATTCTAGACAGAAATCACGATCAATCACAGTCGTTCATTTCACAGTAGGGTGCTGTTGAATACGTCAGTGCACTTGAGAGTATTTCTGAGCAATCTAGAGTATTTTTGAGCGTGAAACACTAACATTTATTACGATTTTTTTGAAGTTCGTTTTTTAGATATAAGTGATCAAGGATGTTCTCAGAAAACAAAGAGCAAGAGAAGTGTGTTTTTTTCAGCTAGTCTCTGTGCAAAATAAACACACTGCTTTATTTAACGCTTTTTAAAACTTGGGAAATCGACTCTCTCTCTTCTTCTCCTCTCTCTCTCTCTCTCTCTCTCTCTCTCTCATTCCATTAGATTTTAAAAATGGACATGGGGAGATCGGAGCCTATGCCGAGTATCTAATCATTCATCAAAGATAAGTGTCGATACTTTAAGGTATCGGTACTTTTGCGATTACGGTGGACTAAAGTATAGACAGTTTTCGTTCGATAGCGAGTGCCTAGTAGTGGCGACTAGCGTACCGTAGCTCCGGGGTTCGGGTCCTGCGTCTGATGACGTTTATCTCCAAGTCGACTCGAAGGGAACGTTCTGTGGATCTTTAGAAACGAATACAACTCTTCAGAATCTTCCACAATGAACGAAAGTACAACACTTTTTTATCCTATTAGGTTTTAAGAGATTATTAATCTTCCTACATCGCTTTGCACACGCAGCTACACGATCGTGTCGGTCAGGTTTCCTTTCCTTTCCTTTCCTTTCCTTTGCTGTCGCGCGTCGCCTGCTCTCTATGGCGGCGGGAACGCTCTTTACAGCACACCACGGCCCTGTTGACGAGGACGAGGACGGCTCGCGACTTCCGCAATATGAGCTGCTCCGCCGCTTCCTGCGCGTCGTCGTTTTCAGAGGAGTGTTTAAAATTGCACTATCTAGAATTACTTGTAGTCCCACGTACATACGTAGTAATTGTGCGTTAAATTTCCACTGGCACGACAGTGCGGGCTGGATTTCTCCGCCACAGCTTTGGCCTCGGACGGACACGGCGGTGAGCCCGCGCCGCCACAGCTTTTTGTGTGATACATCTGTTAGTGGGGAAGGTCTGGTGCACATCAGCTTGTTTCGTTGCCTGTTAGAGGGTTCTCATTTGGATGGCTATTCGCCAGCTGTTGGAATCCTGCAGGGCTGTCCATAAATCCGTAAGAGTACGAGGGCGTGGAGATCCCTTCTGAACAGCATGTTGCAACGCATCCCAGATACGCTCAATAATATTCATCTCTGGGGAGTTTGGTGGTAAGCGGAAGTGTTTAAACTCAGTAGAGTGTTTCTGGAGCCATTCTCTGGCAATTCTGGACATGTGGGGTGTCGCATTGTCCTGCTGGAATCGCCCAAGTCCGTCGGAATGCACAATGGACATTAATGGATACAACTGATCAGACGGGATGCTTACGTACGTGTTTCCTGTCAGAGTCGTATGTAGACATATGAAGGGTCCCGCATCATTCCAACTCCACACTCCCCGCACCATTGCAGAGCCACCACCAGCTTGAACAGTCTCCTCCTGCTGACACGCAGGGTCCATGGATTCAGGCTTCGTCTCCAACCCGTACACATCCATCCTATCGAAACAATTTGAAACGAGACTCGTCCGTCGAGGCAACATGTCGGTGTTGACGGGCCCAGGCGAGCTGTAAAGTTATCTGTCGTGCTATCATCAAGATAACACGAGTAGGCCTTCGGCTCCCAAAGCCCGTATCGATGATGTTTCGTGGAATGGTTCGCAGGCTGACACTTGTTGATCGCCCAGCACTGAAATCTGCAGCGTTTTGCGGAAGGGTTGCACTTTTGTCATCGCTGGTCCCGTTCTTACAGGATCTTTTTCCAGCCGTAGCGATGTCTAAGATTTGAAGTTTTACCGGATTCCTGATATTCATGGTACACTCGTGAAGTGGTCGTAAGGGGAAAATCCCCACTTCATCGCTCCCTCGGAGATGCTGTGTCCCATCGCTCGTGAGCCGACTATAACTCACTTAAAAGTTGATAACATGCCATTGTAGCAGCAGTAACCGATCTAACAACTGCGCCAGACACCTGTTTTCTTATATAGGCGATTCCGACTGCAGCGCCGTATTCTGCCTGTTTACATATCTCTGTGCCTATAGCAGTTTTTTTGGCGCTTCAGTGTATATTCAACTTGTCTAGCAACATTCCACGCACGATCTCCAGTTTGTTGGTCGAGCGTGATTACAGAGAATTAATTGCAATTTGTGGACAGTGCACTTCACAATTTCGATGGTGAAGCTAGCATAATCGCTCTGCAAACATGTAATTTCGAATGTGAAAGCTTCGACAGTAGTTTTAATTGTAAAGCGTATTAAAGATACAGGGTACTTATAAAAACATCGATTTCTCCGACGTTTATAACTTTATTTTCTTCTATAGTCTTTCTTGATTACATTGATATATACATTATAGGGATTAAAATGAAAAATGACATATATACAAAATTTTAAAGTTACAATCATGTATGCCGCCAAGCCCCCTTTAGTTCTGTTACAGTAACCAGCATTATTTCGAAAAGAACTATGAACTTTCTGTTTCCAGTGATTATACGTATGATACATTGTATATGTTGGTAACAGTGCAGATTTCTAGTGTCTGTAAATGATCAGCTTTGCTAGTATTTACTTTCGTTTTGATGAAGCAGTTTGTTCACGTGTTACTGGAAGTTTGTATTTATTGCACACTCAAGGATATGTACTTCCACAAATATATGTAGCACTTGGCCAACAAACTATGCCACGTATCAAGAAATTCAATAAAAGGAAATTCCGTGTAACAAGTTCACAAAGAAAGCAAGCCACGCAGTTGAAAGTAACCTATGCATCAGTTCTTCAGGGAAGTAACTCCCACATGGCTCGCCTCCTGCTGACTGAAATTTTTGCGTTAACAATGACGCTGTTTGTAGTGGATTTATTGTTATTGATGTGATGGTGGAGGCTGTCTGGAAGTAACTGAACAACAAAATAGCAGGAAATTAGTTGTTCTGTGTAGATCCTGCAACAAATCTACCTCGAAAATGACTTCAAATTCACATAATATGAATTATGCAAAATTTTCGAAGTTAGTGTATGCAATCCGTGCAATAGGTAAAGGAAAAAAGGCTGCTCAAACGTTTTGTTGTTTGATGGACCTTTTTCCTCCTCCCAGTAGGTTCAGCATGTACATAAAAATACTTTTAGGTGCCTTGATGGTTGTATCTGAAGCATCTATGAAACGTGCAGCAGAAGAAACTGTAAATATTTGTGGAACCAGGGACATTGCTGTTGCACTTGATGGGACATGGCAAAGTCGAGGACATCGTTCCTTGAACGGTGTTGTAAGTGCTACTTCTCTGGAGAATGGAAAAGTTGCTCGTGTTGAGTGTAAGTACTGCCTCACCTTCCATGGTAACACTGAAGGGCATATTGAACATCAGTATTCTAAGAATTATGATGGTTACAGTGGAGGTATGGAGTGTGATGAAGCTCTAAAAATATTTCAGAGGTCGTTGCCCGTTAATAACGTTAGACATGCGAAGTACCTAGGCAATCGGGACTCTAAAGCTTTCAATAAAATTAATGAGTTCAATGGTTATGGTGATATTATGGTAACAAAACTGGAGTGTTGTGGTCATGTGCAAAACAGGATGGATGCTAGATTGAGGAAGCTACGAAGAGAAACGAAAGGAAAGTTGTTGTCTGATGGAAAATCTCTGGCCAAGGCAGATTGACAGAAACTGAAATAGGCCTCCTTCAGAGTTATTATGGACTGGCCATTTGACGAAATGCACCTCTAAATGCTGTTTCAGCAATGAGAAGAGCTGACTTACTTTCATATGATGTCTACAGATGACCACCCTGTTCATGGACTTTGCCCTAAAGGAGCAGATTCTTGGTGTGGTTACCAAAAAGCAAAAGAAAGTGGTAAAATATACCGTCACAAGCATTCTCTTCCTGAGCCTCTAATGAATGAAATAAAAGCAATTTTTAGAGACCTGTGTGTCCCTGTTTTGCTTAGTAAATGTCTTCATGGGAGCAGTCAAATGAAAGTTTCAACCTTTGCATATGCGAAAGATTAGTCCTACAAAAACATTCTTAGATAAACACATTAAAAGTTGGTGTAATAGATACAGTGATATGTTTCAATGATGGAGTGATGGGAAGGTTGGAAGTCTTGAGAAATTTAGGTATAAAATGTGGCTCTAATATGGAAGATCAATTGCATGCATGTGACAGACAACGGCTGCATGAAGCTGAAAGATTCGTTCTTCAAGTCACCAAAGAAGCAAGAAGTGTTAAAAGGAATGCCAAGAGGAAGCCTGAAGATCAAGAAATGCTGCAGGATGAAGATTATGCTTCAGGAATGTTCTGAGGCACAGTTAATTGGACCCGTATCTTCATTCGCAATTTCCCGCAAGTTGTACTTTTCAGAATTCAGGTATAAATATTTTATAAAGTTTAAAAAGAATTGATCTAATTTTTTCTGTAACTTGCAATAGTCCATACTTCTGTAGTAGACCTAAGCTTTATTGCAGAATCAACTAAATTATAGAAAAAATAACGTTTTTATTAGGAAAAAAATTATAAAAATTAAAATTTAAGATGTGATATTTTTTACCCTTATAATATACATAATAGGTGAAATTAAATAGGTCTAGTACCTGAGCCATCATGTCATGCACATCTGGTAAAAATTTGATCTCCTTCAAATGTATAACATTGGATTAAATGGTACCTCGATTTGAGTAAGCATTTTGGATAAAATTGCATCAATTTCTTTATAATTTTTTTTAATAATCATAAGCAGGTTCAAAAATATTTAAAACACTTCAAATTCGTTTAGAAAGTGTGCTGCGTTACCTGATATCAGCAAAAAATCTGTAAAACACATACATTATAAAGAGTGCCTGAAAGAAATAGGTGTTGATTTTAACATAATATCGAGCCAGAGAAGTACCCTGTATCCTTAATAGATAATTTGTGTTCTGGAGCGTGTAACGGGGTGGAGAGGTGGGGATGTAGGCTAGAAGCATGAGGGAACATAGGTTGTCAGATTGTGGTCATGCACTTTCTTCCTTCATTGGTCAGCAAGATGAGCGAGGGGGAGGGGGTATGTTTATTATCCACAAGTAGATTACCGCTACATTGTATATGATTTACTAATAATACAAACATCATTAAAGCACATGGACAGATTCTACATAAATCTCTGCACTCTGTTCTACACTGCTACAGGGGCAGTTGTAACTTCCTTCCCCTGTGGGGAAGGCGCTGTTCGGTTTTCGGTTTAGACACACACTATACCTGTCCAGCATATCCTGTCCAGTTCTCTCATATGATTAGACACAATAACTCAACTGAACTCATGTTCAACTAGTTCAGTTATTTTTTGTTTATTAAGTGAGTACCTATTTCCAGCTATTAAGTGAGCTTTCCCCTCCTCGCCCCCTCCCCCCACCCCATGAACCGCGCCCCTTCCCATTGGTGGGGAAGCTTGTGTGCCTCAGTGATACAGATAGCCATACTGTAGGTGCAACCACAACGGAGGGGTATCTGTTGAGGGGCCAGACAAACGTGTGGATCCTGAAGAGGGGCAGCAGCCTTTTCAGTAGTTGCAGGGGCAACAGTCTGGATGATTGACTGATCTGGTCTTGTGACATCAACCAAAATGGCCTTACTATGCTGCTACGGCGAGCGGCTGAAAGCAAGGGGAAATTACAGTCGTAATATTTCCAGAGGGCATGCAGCTCTACTGAAAGGTTAAATGATGATGGCATCCTCTTGGGTAAAATGTTCTGGAGGTAAAATAGTCCACCATTCGGATCTCCATGCGTGGACTACTCAGGAGGACGTCGTTATGAGGAGAAAGAAAACCGGCGCTCTACAGATCGGAGTGTGGAATGTCAGATCCCTTAATCGGGCAGGTAGGTTAGAAAATTTAAAAAGAGAAATGGATAGGTTAAAGTTAGATATAATGGGAATTAGTGAAGTTCGGTGGCAGGAGGAACAGGACTTCTGGTCAGGTGATTACAGGGTTATAAATGCAAAATTGAATAGGGGTAATGCAGGAGTATATTTAATAATGAATTAAGAAACAGGAACACGGATAAGCTACTACGAACAGCATAGTGAACACATTATTGCAGCCAAGATAGACACGAACCCCACACTCAACACAGTAACACAAGTACATGCGCCAACTAGCTCCGCAGATGATAAAGACATTGAAGAAATGTGTGATGCGATAATAGGAATTATTCAGATAGTTAAGGGAGACGAAAATGTAAGAGTCACTGGAACCCAATAGAGGAAAAGTAGCAGGAGTGGGCGAAAGGAATGAAAGAGGAAGGCACCTGGTAGAATTTTGCGCAGAGCATACTTTAGTCATAGGAAACACTTGGCTGAAGAATCATGAAAGAAGGTTGTACAAGTGAAGAGACCCGGAGACATCGGAACGTTTCAGATAGATTATATAATGGTAAGACAGAGATTTCGGAACTGGGTTTTAAATTGTAAGACACTTCCAGGTGTCAATGTGGACACTGATCACAGTTCATTGGTTATGAACTGTAGACTAAAACTAAAAAAATGCCAGAAGGCAAGAGTATAACGAAATGGGACCTGGATAGACTGAAAGAACCAGAGGATGTAAGAGATGGAGCATTAGGGAACGATTGACAAATATAGGGGAAAGGAATATAGTAGAAGAAGAATGGGTTGTTTTGAGAGATGAAATTATAAAGGCAGCAGAGGATTAAGTAGGTAAAAACACGAGGGCTAGTAGATATCCTTGGGTAACACAAGAGATATTGAACTTAATTTTTTTGCATTTTTATATTTTCTACTTTCCACTATTAAGCGGGTGAAGGGGAATACAAATGTTTAAAACATGAGATAGTCAGGAAGTGCAAAATGGCTAAGCAGGAATGGCTAGAGGACAAATATAAGTATGTAAAAGCATATATCACTATGGGTAAGATACACTCCTGGAAATGGAAAAAAGAACACATTGACACCGGTGTGTCAGACCCACCATACTTGCTCCGGACACTGCGAGAGGGCTGTACAAGCAATGATCACACGCACGGCACAGCGGACACACCAGGAACCGCGGTGTTGGCCGTCGAATGGCGCTAGCTGCGCAGCATTTGTGCACCGCCGCTGTCAGTGTCAGCCAGTTTGCCGTGGCATACGGAGCTCCATCGCAGTCTTTAACACTGGTAGCATGCCGCGACAGCGTGGACGTGAACCGTATGTGCAGTTGACGGACTTTGAGCGAGGGCGTATAGTGGGCATGCGGGAGGCCGGGTGGACGTACCGCCGAATTGCTCAACACGTGGGGCGTGAGGTCTCCACAGTACATCGATGTTGTCGCCAGTGGTCGGCGGAAGGTGCACGTGCCCGTCGACCTGGGACCGGACCGCAGCGACGCACGGATGCACGCCAAGACCGTAGGATCCTACGCAGTGCCGTAGGGGACCGCACCGCCACTTCCCAGCAAATTAGGGACACTGTTGCTCCTGGGGTATCGGCGAGGACCATTCGCAACCGTCTCCATGAAGCTAGGCTACGGTCCCGCACACCGTTAGGCCGTCTTCCGCTCACGCCCCAACATCGTGCAGCCCGCCTCCAGTGGTGTCGCGACAGGCGTGAATGGAGGGACGAATGGAGACGTGTCGTCTTCAGCGATGAGAGTCGCTTCTGCCTTGGTGCCAATGATGGTCGTATGCGTGTTTGGCGCCGTGCAGGTGAGCGCCACAATTAGGACTGCATACGACCGAGGCACACAGGGCCAACACCCGGCATCATGGTGTGGGGAGCGATCTCCTACACTGGCCGTACACCACTGGTGATCGTCGAGGGGACACTGAATAGTGCACAGTACATCCAAACCGTCATCGAACCCATCGTTCTACCATTCCTAGACCGGCAAGGGAACTTTCTGTTCCAACAGGACAATGCACGTCCGCATGTATCCCGTGCCACCCAACGTGCTCTAGAAGGTGTAAGTCAACTACCCTGGCCAGCAAGATCTCCGGATCTGTCCCCCATTGAGCATGTTTGGGACTGGATGAAGCGTCGTCTCACGCGGTCTGCACGTCCAGCACGAACGCTGGTCCAACTGAGGCGCCAGGTGGAAATGGCATGGCAAGCCGTTCCACAGGACTACATCCAGCATCTCTACGATCGTCTCCATGGGAGAATAGCAGCCTGCATTGCTGCGAAAGGTGGATATACACTGTACTAGTGCCGACATTGTGCATGCTCTGTTGCCTGTGTCTATGTGCCTGTGGTTCTGTCAGTGTGATCATGTGATGTATCTGACCCCAGGAATGTGTCAATAAAGTTTCCCCTTCCTGGGACAATGAATTCACGGTGTTCTTATTTCAATTTCCAGGAGTGTAGATACCGCCTACACGAAAATTAAAAAGACCTTTGGAGAAAAGAGAACCACCTGTATGAATATCAACAGCTCAGATGGAAAACCAGTCCTAAACAAAGAAATTAAAGCAGAAAGGTGGAAGAAGTGTATACGGGATCTGTACAAGGGACGTGTACTCGAGAGCAGTATCATGGAAATGGAAGAAGACGTAGATGTAGATGAGAAGGGAGATATGATACTGCGTGAAGAATCTGACAGAGCACTGAAAGACCTAAGTCGAAACAAGGCCTCGGAAGTAGACAAAATTCCATTAGAGCTATTGATAGCCTTGGCAGAGCCAGCTGTGACAAAATTCTTTCATCTGGTGAGCACGGTGTATGAGACATGAGAAATGCCCTTAGACTTCAAGAAGAATATAATAATACCAACGAAAGCAGGTGCCGATAGGTGTGAAAATTACTGAACTATCAGTTTAATGAGTCACAGCTGTAAAATATTAACACAAATTCTTTATAGATGAAAGTAAAAACTGGTAGAAGCCGAACTCGGGGAAGATAAGTTTGGATTCCGTAGAAATGATGGAACACGTGAGGCAATACTGACCCTACGATTTATCTTAGAAGACAGATTAAGAAAAGGCAAACCTACATATGTGGTACAACTAGTGAGGAGGTGCTGAATACAACTGGGAAGAAGAGACATTTGTGGTACAACCTGAGTAGGAAGAGACATCGATTGATTGGACCATTCTGAGGCATGAAGGGGGTAAAGATCGTAGAGAGAGACCAAGAGATGAGTACATTAATCGGATTCAGAAGGATGTAGGTTGCAGTAGGTGAGGAGGCTTGCACAGGATAGAGTAGCATGGAGAGCTGCTTCAAAGGAATCTTTGGACTGTAGATCACAACAACAACAACAACAACAACAAGTGAGCTTTCTGTGAAATACGTTCCTATAAAGAATGACTGAGAAGTGCTTAATTGCTGTGTTGTTGGTAGTGACGCTTGTAGTGCTGGTTTGAGAGGGGTTGGACTACTACCTGTCGTTGTCAGTGTGGTCTCTTGCTGGTGATGCAATGAATAACCACAAAGTTGCTACTCTTCTCACAAGGTTAATGCTGTCTAAATAAATCTCTTCCATTCACGAATTACTCGTAGAGCAGACTGAACTGATTGGAGCCATTTACCGCACGGCCACAGTATATCTTGCAGTGTGGGAGTAAAATGTCTGACGGAATGAGACTTTAAACTGTACTTTATCTGAAACCAAAGTTTTAACAGAGCTTGAAAGGATTTTTGATAGGCTATTCCTTCTACTTTGTAAATGAATATCTTAATGGAGACTGTTATACCAAGTTATGCAAAAAGTCTGTTAGATTTCAGTTTTGACAGCACTTGGTCGCAACAGTCGAGACAGGTATTTTGTGTACGATAAATTTATTAAAAGTGCATAACTATGTTTCATTATGACAGTGTATTAAATCTGTAAATATTACTAGTTCCAGTGTGTATTCACATATGTTGACCGTCTCTTCAGATGTTTTACGTTTTTCATGTTACACTTTCTGACATGTTCCACACCCACGAGAATCATCTCATTTTTGGATCTACAGAACGAACACTGAATCTAATCTAATCGAAACTGATGACGTTCAGGTATAGAGCGGTAATCTATTATACACTGAGGTAACAAAAGTCTTGGGGCAGCGATATGCACACTTATAGATGGCGGCAGTATTGCGGACACAAAAGGTGTAAAAGGTGTTAACGGGCGCTGGCAGCAGATGGCCTTTGCTAACAGCACGGTATCGGCTGCAGCGCCTCTCCTGGTTTGGTGGCAGTCTCGGCACCTTTCTACAGTCAGTGTGGGTGCGCAGCCTTACCCCACAACAGCCTTTCCCCTGTCTCTTCCTCGTGCATCTTTTTAGGAGATGCAGGAAGGCACTGCAGAAAGGCACCCTGGAGCGCTCACTCCTGTGCTACAGCGCACGTATCTGCCATTCTTACCAAATATCCTGAGAAATGCGTCCTCCCCTTGCTGCTCGACGGCATCTCACTAGAGGTTTACCGCTCCTCTGTGGACAAACAAGACACACGACGGTGCGCGGTGCGTAAATTCCGCATCCAGTATTACATGGCAGTGCTATTGCAGCAGACTCTAGAAAACACAACCAGGTCGGAAAGTGATCGTTTTTTCATTTTTTTTATACCAGTCAGTATCAAAAATTAGAAAGCACGAAAGTCACGAAATACAGCCACTAACGTGATGTGTTTTCAGATAAAGAAAGTTTTATAGATGATATCAGATCTAACAAAGCTTTTTTCAAAGTTTACAGCACGTTCCTCCACTTTGAGGAGTATTACTGCTTGTTGCTTTTGTTGATGATCAACAGGATTTTCTCAGTCATCCTCAGTTTTTCTGTTGCAGATTTTTAATTTTCGTTCCGTGCCGCATTATGGACCCATACAGGGTGGTCCATTGATAGTGACCGGGCCATATATCTCACGAAATAAGCATCAAACGAAAAAACTACAAAGAACGGAACTTGTCTAGCTTGAAGGGGGAAACCAGATGGCGCTATGGTTGGCCCGTTAGATGGTGCTGCCAAAGGTCAAACGGATATCAACCCCCATTTTTTATTACATATTCGTGTAGTACGTAAAGAAATATGAATGTTTTAGTTGGACCACTTTTTTCGCTTTGTGATATACGTTTGTGATTATTACTGCGCCGTCTAAGTACGTGGTATCACGTAACATTCCGCCAGTGCGGACGGTATTTGCTTCGTGATACATTACCCGTGTTAAATTGGACCGTTCAGCAATTGTGGAAAAGGTCGATATCGTGTTGATGTATGGCTATTGTGATCAAAATGGTCAACGGGCGTGTGCTATGTATGTTGGTTGGTATCCTGGACGACAACATCCAATGTCCGGACCGTTCTCCGGATAGTTACGTTATTTAAGGAAACAGGACGTGTTCAGCCACATGTGAAACGTCAACCACGACCTGCAACAAATGATGAAGCCCAAGTAGGTGTTTTAACTGCTGTCGGGGCTAATCCGCACACCAGTAGCAGACAAACTGCACGAGAATCGGGAATCTCAAAAACGTCTGTCTTGAGAATGCTACATCAACATCGATTGCACCCGTGCCATATTTCTATGCACCAGGAATTGCATGGCGACGACTTTGAACGTCGTGTACAGTTCTGCCACAAGAGAAATTACGGGACGATGACAGATTTTTTGCACGCGTTCTGTTTAGCGACGAAGCGTCATTCACCAACAGCTTAACGTGGATTTTTTGTTGCCCAATAGTGCATATTATGCCGGTTTACGATGGCTGCGACAAGTGGAACATCAGCGACCTTGGCGGGTTAATGTATGGTGCGGCATTATGGGAGGAAGGATAATCGGCCCCCATTTTATCGATGGAAATCTAAATGGTGCAGTGTATGCTGATTTCCTACGTAATGTTCTATCGATGTTACTACAAGATGTTTCACTGCATGACAGAATGGCGATGTACCGCCAACATAATGGATGTCCGGCACATAGCTCGCGTGCGGTTGAAGCGGTATTGAATAGCATATTTCATGACAGGTGGATTGGTCGTCGAAGCACCATACCATGGCCTGCATGTTCACCGGATCTGACGTCCCAGGATTTTTTTCTGTGGGGAAAGTCGAAGGATATTTGCTATCGTGATCCACCGACAACACCTGACAACATGCGTCAGCGCATTGTCAATGCATGTGCGAACGTTACGGAAGGCGAACTACTCGCTGTTGAGAGGACTGTCGTTACACGTATTGCCAAATGAATTGAGGTTGACGGACATCATGTTGAGCATTTATTGCATTAATGTGGTATTTACAGGTAATCATGCTGTATTAGCATGCGTGCTCATAAATGATAGGTTTTTTAAATTAAAATACAGAACGTAGGTACGTTTGAACATTTTATTTCGGTTCTTCCAATATGATACATGTACCTTTGTGAACTTATCTGTTACCAACTGTTCGTCTAAAATTGTGACTATTACAGCGCCATCTATCGCAAAACGAAAAAAGTGGTCCAACTAAAACATTCGTATTTCTTTACGTACTACACAAATACGTAATAAAAAATGGGGGTTCCTATTTTAAAAAACGCAGTTGATATCCATTTGATCTTTGGCAGCGCCATCTAGCGGGCTAACCATAGCGCCATCTGGTTTCCCCCTTCAAGCTAGATAAATTTTGTTATTTGTAGTTATTTCGTTTGACGCCTATTTCGTGAGATATTTGGCCCGGTCACTATCAATCGACCACCCTGTATACACATTTTTTCATGAGCATGAAATTTTAGATCGTTGAACGAAAAAAGTGGCTTACATATTCACACTAATAACATAAAAAGCTATTTATATATACAACCGATTATGCTTATCGTTGAGATATTAAAGCAATCTGCCTCGAGAACACTAATTAGATAACTATCAATCGTTTGAAGTATAATAAATTTTGTGTATGTCAGGTCAAATTTAATTACTGGCGCACAACGCATTTAGTGAATCACCGCATTAGTTAGGTAAAAACAAATGTATATTTCGGAATGTTGCCCCCTCTGGAAGAATGCCGGCGGACGCCAACGGTCAGAGAACTTGTAACTGTGTCCATGCTGCATCGCGTTACACGCTTTAGTCAGTTCAGTTGCAGCTATTTTCTCTTTTAAATCACCACAAGTGGAACAATGAATTTACTAATGCTGCTCGAAACATTTTTTGATCGCACCGATTGAAGGCGTTTCCTGCCACAGCACACACAGCCTTCACCGCACCCCACCATTCTTTACACTAGAAGAGTGCGAGCAGCCCGCTCCTCCGGCCTGGTGCTCGTCGGCTGCTTCCTTGACCCAACTGCAGGATTTTTCATTTTGTGCTTTTAAAATGTAGTGGCTACAAGAACCACCAGGACATTTTCTTAGTGAATCTATTTTTTCTCTTAAGTACATAATGCTCTTTGCAGCATTCCTGTAACAATCAAAATAATAATGCATAAAGAACGATACGACATGTTGCAAAGGAAACAGGTTTACCTAAAGGAATTGTGGGCCATAAAGCAACGGTACGATTAAAGTGATCTAGTAATATACTACCGTAATACTAGCTTACCAAATCAGTAGGAATCTTCGTTTTTATTATGGTTTTTTAATTCACGAACAGGTTACATACATATAAGAAATACCGCAAACAATGCAGATGTAGACGGACAACGATCAATCTATGTCTACCACACCGAACAGTTCGGTGAAAAACTGAACGCCTCTCCAGGGTAGACGAGGCTTCATAAGAACGACAGTGTATCGCAGTACGTGGCAGTGTAAGGTTCAACTTCCTGAGCTTATTACTGCCTTATAAAATTTCATACGAAAATAACGCATGGTCGTTGGTAGGGCACTGCTCGGCAACGACACCGCCGCGCAGATTCGCCCGCAGCAGCTGTTACGTGCGCCACAGTGTAGCCAACTGCTGGGTTGTTAGAACTCACAGTGACTCCCAGTCCTGCTGGCCGCACGGCTCTACTCTAGCCTACTACGTAACGAATTTATTAATTCTCGTAATGAACGAGGGAAAAATAACTCCATTCAACTGCATGTGCCCTAGTCTCCGTTACATCTTCGACGACATCTAGATCCACACTGTGCCACGCACTTCACGCTCGTTTGCAGACAGTACACTCCACTGCACCAGTTGTTAGGGCTCCCTGCTGTTCCATTCACGTCTGAAGCGCAGTAAAAGACTAAACGTCTCTGTGCACACTATATTTAGTTCAATCAATCTTGTCATCACGCAGGCCCGGATCTAGGGCTGGTGACGGGAGGGGGGGGGGGGGTGTTGGCAAACCATGGTATCTGCCCCGGGCGGCAGTTTCAGGGGGCGTCAAATCATATTCTTCAAGAAAAAAACCTTGTTTCACGAAGGCCTAGCATCCAGCACACGTTGGTCTACCGATTATTCATATGCTTCTGAACAGCATCCCAGTTTGTTTTTGAATATTTTTGAACAAATTCTTAGTTGATTTCTGAACTAATAATAAGGTTATTTTTGAACGCTTGCATAGCTTACGTGATGTTTCTCCGAGGGAAATCCCCGTCGCATCTAGAAATAAAAAACTTTCCCAGAGATTAAAGGGGATGGGGCTGAGCCGAATATACCCGACCAGATAAATGCCAATCGCTCTTGGTTTATGTGGTTGACTGGGTGTGCGAATGAGCAGCTTTGTTGTAATTATTAGCGAAATCCATAAATTCAGACTACCGAAGTGGAAATAAACGACTAAAAAGAATAACAGGCACTTAAGATCACAATTATCTTCTAGGCGTATCCGAAAAAATGAAAATTTGATAGAAAATTTTTGCAGAAGGCTATGCTATTAAGAGCCTCGGTTAGTAACCGCTTCTATTTCCAGAATAAGTCGGAAAAGCGCTAAAAACACGTTGTACGAACATGTAATAATGCCTATCCAGACGCGAGATAACTGAACCGCTGATTGTGGCAGGGTTACCGAAGTTAACTGGAGAATAAGTTTTGACAGTGGCAGGAATAGTTACATAATTAGAAATGACAGGAGTGTTTGGGAGGACGAGGAAGGAGAAGAAACGGGGACAAGACACAAATAGTATGGAAGAAAATGACGATTCTAAATTTACATAAAAATTTCGTACTGATATTTTCTATCTCATGTTTGAGAAACTGGACCATACGAATCAAATGTGAAACTATTTACTAACTTAATGCTTTTTCTTGTAGTAGGCCTAATACGCATTTCATATTGGTACTTCGTGCCTTATATTCAGTCGTGTTACTTATGTAAATGAGGTACAAATAAATGACCATTTTAGCCAAAACACACTCGCTTATTTACCATGTGTTACAACTGCTGACATTAGAAAGGGCTATTTCGTTTTCTCTAGCAGACACTAACAAAATAGACATGATCGAATCGAGGAACCACACCAATATTGGCTGGAACCGCGCGACCGCTACGGTCGCAGATTCGAATACTGCCTCGGGCATGGGTGTGTGTGTGATATCCTTAGGTTAGTTAGGTTTAAGTACCTCTAAGTTCTAGGGAACTGATGACCTCAGAAGTTACGTCCCATAGTGTTCAGAACCTTTTGAACAACAATATTGGGTACTATTCGTATTAGAAGCATTTACAATATTTGACAATGACAATTTGATTTTTCATGTAGCCATATGTTTGACAAACTTTGATGAAGTAATCGATTCTTTCATAGATAGGAAAGCACACCAGTAGTAGAACAAACTGTGCATCACCCCTCTCTCCATTGATGCCAAATTTATTCAAGATGGCGGATCCAAGATGGCGGCGATAGATATGGAAACATCGCAATGACGTCATGGCGGGAAGTTCAAATTTTAGCCGGAAGATAGGGCAACTGGGCTACCTCCACTAACGCAATCCCCTCCTCTCTGCCCTTCCCACCCTTCCCCAAGAAAATGGCGGGAAGCTTAAATTCCAGCAGGACACTGCAACACACCACAGCTACCTCCACTAACCTAAGAAAATGGCGGGATAATAGGTCATTTGGGATACCTCTACTAACCTACTTCATCTGACCGCCACCTCTTCCTAGGAATTGGCGGGAAAAAGACTCAGCCTGTGCTGGATAGGATGGACGTAAGTCTTTATTTAAACAATTTGAGGCAGTACCTCCATCCAGTGTGATCACTATGAAGTCCGGAGACCAACTGACCTAGTACACACTACTGCCGTGAGAGGGCGCCTCGTCCCTTCTGTGACGTAACCCAAGATGGTGGTCTGGAGGGGAAAAATGGCGGAAAAGGACTCAGCCTGCGGTGGGCTACTGGAGAGAGGAAGGAGTGTACTTTACTTATTTTTGGAACTATTTATTTAATGACGGATTTGACAAACTATATTTATTACACTGATGCAAAACACTCACTCTGACGTGCTTGAGGTCGCAGTAAATAGTCTACAGAAAAGCAAATTACTGGTAGATAATGCAGTACACTGACGTACAGACAAGTAACAACTCATAAAGTGTCAAAATAATGCATGTAAAACGCTGTGCAGACACACTTGCTAACTATAAACTGTCGAAATAATGCACTACACAAACACTCAGTGCACATAAAAAAACGCATCGTATCAGCGAAGTGTTGCAACGCACGCACGCGCTTTGCAAGGCCAGTAAGACACAAGCCAATGCCGAAGCGCGAGCCATTGCTGTCACGCCATTGCCAACGGCAGGTGGAAGTCGCACCTGTTTTTGGGTACACAGAGTTCTTCGAGTATTCTACTGACATCACATGTCTATGTAAATAAGTGCCATGTCACACTTTGGGCCTCGTGCGCATGTTTACTATTGCTGGCGCTAAACCTCTCCACCTGTGGATACTGACGTCACAGGTAGCGCTATAGAATTCTGGCCCAGTGTTTCCCTGAATACCACAGGGTGCATTGTTCCTAGCGATCCTAACGACACATAAGAACTGTGTTTACCGTGGCTGATGCATCGCTGCAAAATGCTCGTGTAGCCATAATTACACCATCTAAGTGCATCTGAAAGATTCTCAATGTTATAATGATGTCACATGGCTATTTAAAATAAGAGCCTAGTCGTCCTCTCGGAAATTGTATTTTGTCCCAGAGATAGTTACTGGTCGCTTTTGTAGAAGCCTTCGTGATGTCTTAGCTTGTCTGCATGGAAATTCTTGACCTAACAGAACCTGTTTACGAAAATAGCGCAAAATAACGCTGAATGCCTTCCTGCTGATGGTCCTAATGTGGCACCCCATCCATCACATGTTACCCTTCCTGGAAATCGTTAAGTCCTGCTTTCAACAAACATCCCTGAAACAGTAACGCTCTCACCTACATCCTGGCACAAAAGATGTCTTGTGAATGAATGGAGCATTATGATTAGGTCTTATTGAATTTACCTACCAAATTACCGATTCTCTCCAGATGAGACTTTCAGCAGCAAAAATCTATTTTGTACAGATCCCCATATTGCACCAACAATTAAACCCGACAAAGTGGCATACTGATCGACAGATATGGAAAGACTCAATTACACTACTCTGCCACTGAGGAGGGGAGCTTGAATATTAGATTGTGAAACCGATTTCCAACTCGGGAATATATCACAGCGTACCGTGTTGATATAGTAAACACACAATTCGTATCATGACCCATACAAAATCGCCCCTTTTACATCATTCGTATAGCTATCGACCGCCAGACACTCATACATATACTGCAAAGAAAGACAGCATAAGCACATGCATCGTAGGTGCACTAGATATTTCCCGCGAGGTCGGGCAGTCATCCACCCCTGACATGTGACCAGATCGCCCTCAGTGGACCCAAGTCACTCTCAGAACTGTTCTACAAATTCGGGGTCAGCTCTCCTCAGCACAAATGCGTTACTGTTTCTGGTTCTGACCTGGTTGGTTGGTTGGTTGGTTGCTTGCTTGCTTGCTTTGCTACACCCATCTCCAGACTCTGGGAGTGCAAGAACATACGCAATTCCTCATGGTTTGCCAGAATATCATACCATTTTCGCGATCCTTCTCGATATCAAACACATAGCAATATCGCTTGCATGGCAATATCACTCGCACACCATAATTATAAGATATAGACTATAAATTATTTCTCTACAAACCTGAAACTTTAGTTACTGAATGGTTTACAGCGTACTCCATCTCGCTAGAAACTTATCCCGTCTCTGAAGACCTTTACGTGAAAACTCGAAAAAAATAGAGGAAACTGGCATTTCCACACGCGAATACTGATGTCAGTGATATAACAGATTCCAAATCATCCTTACAATTTATAAACTCATCTACGGTGTTTATCATGTCTAGAGAACCAGCAAACGTGCCTTCCACCCGTCTGTCACCTGCTAGATGCACACAACACACACCACAATCGATATTCTCTCAACCAAATGAAGACGGGAAATGTGAAGAAGCAGTCAATCGGACAATTTACATGGGAGGGAATAATAGTCTGGCGACACATGCGCATACACAGGCATACAGAAGACAGAGCAAACCCACTGCGAAAGGGGAATGTGTGGGTGGAGGCGAGTGGACGCAATGGAGTACATTATACAGGGTGATTCAAAAAGAATACCACAACTTTAGGAATTTAAAACTCTGCAACGACAAAAGGCAGAGCTAAGCACTATCTGTCGGCGAATTAAGGGAGCTATAAAGTTCCATTTAGTTGTACATTTGTTCGCTTGACTAGGCGTCAGCGTCAGTTGATGCTAAGATGGCGACCGCTCAACACAAAGCTTTTTGTGTTATTGAGTACGGCAGAAGTGAATCGACGACAGTTGTTCAGCGTGCATTTCGAACGAAGTATGGTGTTAAACCTCCTGAAAGGTGGTGTATTAAACGTTGGTATAAACAGTTTACAGAGAATGGGTGTTTGTGCAAAGGGAAAAGATCTGGACGGCCGAGAACGAGTGATGAAAATGTAGCACGCATCCAGCAAGCATTTGTTCGCAGCCCAGGAAAATCGACTCGCAGAGCTAGCAGAGAGCTGCAAATTCCACAATCAACTGTATGGAGAGTCCTACGAAAAAGGTTAGTTATGAAACCTGAACGTCAACTACCCGAGGCGATGGATCGGCCGCCAGGCAGCCCGTGACAGAGCACTTCATCACTGGCCTCCAAGAAGCCCTGATCTTACCCCCTGCGATTTTTTCTTGTGGGGGTATGTTAAGGATATGGTGTTTCGGCCACCTCTCCCAGCCACCATTGATGATTTGAAACGAGAAATAACAGCAGCTATCCAAACTGTTACGCCTGATATGCTACAGAGAGTGTGGAACGAGTTAGAGTATCGGGTTGATATTGCTCGTGTGTCTGGGGGGGGGGGGGCATATTGAACATCTCTGAACTTGTTTTTGAGTGAACAAAAACCTTTTTAAATACTCTCTGTAATGATGTATAACAGAAGGTTATATTATGTTTCTTTCATTAAATACACATTTTTAAAGTTGTGGTATTCTTTTTGAATCACCCTGTATACTACGAACACCGACCAGAAAAATGGTGATTTTGCGCAAGGTGTTGGCAGCTGTACTACATTTAAAAGCAGTTTTAGAACACGGAATGAGAGGTTATGTGACGATCTTGTGGGTAGAAGTGGGATAAAAAATCGATAGAATAGCGAAAAATGATCGAAAATACGTATAAATTGAGGGAAAATACGCTGAAATGAGGGGAAATTGAGGAAGTATACCCTTCGCTGCACGAGATATTTCCCGCGAGGTCGGGCGGTCATCCACCACTCACGCGTGATCAGGGCGCCCTCAGTGGAACGAAGTCACTCTCTAGGACTGTTCTACAAACTCAGGGTCGGCTCCCCTCAGCACAGGTCTTCTGATTGGCGCAGAACAGTCCTTGTATATGGGAACAAGTATGTGACAGCAAGAGGAATCCGAGAAAACGTCGACATGGAAGCGAAGGGAAACACTTTTTTTCGTCGAGGAAGCCTGCCTCTAAACTTACATGCATCTGCGGTAAAGGATAACAGAGTGTGGACGGAGTGATCGATTGAGATGGAGCTGTAACGATGTACCATTTAATGGCAGACTGAGGATGCATTCTAGAGAGGGAGGGAGATGTTGGCGCAGGTCATTTGACCAGTTTTTGCGCACGTCTGTCAGGATGCATCAGTCGCGTGACATAGCCTGCATTTGACTCGTATACTACCATGTGTTCTGTATTTCACTTAGAGCACTGTCTAATTGCGATCGTTAATAGCAAACCTCTCTGCCATCAGAGGACATCCATCTCATGTGTGATGAAACGTGACAATTCTGTTTTGACATATTCCTCTAAACGAACGAAGATTTATGTAGTGTACTCCATTCCCCTGTCGCATCTTGCGTATAAAATCGAGACTTCAGTTTCATAACTAAGATGATTCTTAAGTTAGCGATACATGTTTGTGAGACACTGCAATCCCTGTGTATACATCTGCTTGACAGGTTTCCTGTTTCCAGAGTTAGCTGTGGCATGACATGTAATTTCACATGTCGGGCGCTGCTGCTATGCGTTTATCTGTTTCCTTGTAAGAGGTATCCTCCATTACTAACGATCATTTTATATAGGTCCAATTTGAGCATAGTATAATTTCTGAACTGTGATCAGATGTGAATAGTGGATGCTATACATCCCTGGAAAGCTAAATTGTGCACGTATCATACAGAATTGATATTCTAAGGAAGAATTTTTATCATTTTACTGTTTGTTACCGTAGTTTATCGTAGAGAAACCTGCAGTAAGGTTGTATGTCATGCGCTGAAAATATGTTTTTTACATTGGAATGTTAAGAGTGTTGCATTCCACATGACTGATAGGGCGGAAACTGAAGCGATCTAATATTATAGTCTGTTTCAAGTGCAGAGCCATGTAGCTTTAGGAGTGCGTGTGTTTACGATCAATACCACGAGGGCATTTGTAAGAGGGAACATAGACACTAGAACAATACTTTAGAATAGATAGCTTAGTTGATTTACATAAAATGCTTCGAACTCCATCCGCCTGGAGCTCCATCATGCATAAAAATCATCCGTTTCTTGTTCTTCTAAACCGTCTGCTATTACATCAGAACACTTTCAAATGTGTTACTATGCATCGATAAGGAGTGCCATTCACGAGATGTGGAATGTAGCCGTCTACTTCTGGCCGGCTGCAGATTAAATCGGTAATGGTGCTGCAGTGTGGGTTGGTCAAAGACGATAAAATTTGAAAGACCTCCTCGCACTGTAACATGGCGAGAATGCACTGTGACTCCCATCCACATAGAGATAGAGCGTACATTAAGCACTCTTCTAGAGGAGCTAGAAACATGTAGAGGGCTGTGTGGTATACTTTGTGCCGTACGTCCATTCATGATTTACTCTCGAACATATACATCATCAGTCATCTATCTTCATTTGCAGTGATACTCGCAAAGTAGAGAAGGGACGGTTTAGCTATGATACTGAAATTGGGAAACATGGTGTCGCATCATTGGTCATTGTTGAATTTACTGTAAAATTGCTAAAATTGTTCACACTATCGACTGTGATGCTTATTATTTCAGTAAATCGACGGTGTCTTTTCCATCCCATCTGTCCACTGGTACGTTGTTGGTTATGACATAATTATTGACTGACATCACTTGTTTGAGTTGGAGAAAGAGTTTTGGTGGAGGGGTAACAGCGTCTGGGGATGGCTAGCACCGAAACAGTGATCACGTACATGACTCCAATATGAGGAATCAGTCGAAATGGAACGTAGAGTCATAAGCTTTTCCATCACTGTGACAGATGGGTTTAAATGTAGAGGTCGTCAGTCACCTTCAGACAGCAGTTTGTAAACTCCCCACAACGCCGCCAACCTCTTCCAGTTTCCTTATGTTGTAACTATCCTTCATTTAAAATGATACAGTGTGTGTGGTGTGTTATAGTAGCAGCAGTAACAACATGACTTAAACTGTGCGAAGTCTAGTTTTCTGTGAGAAGCGATAAGAATGTGTTAATGTCAGTTTAGAACCTGACACAGACCTTGAAGTAGTGAGGGGAAAAAACAATATGCATGGCAGTGTACAAAACGTGTTACAGCAGAAAGAAACAATATTTCAAACAACGACAAAGGGTCATAGGGAGGTTCTCTTCGAATTATACTATAGTTTGTTAGATAAGGTCATCCTGCTACAGTACAGGCGATGCACCTTTACACTGGTCTGTGCAATGGATAATTAGCTGTATATTTAATACTATCATCACGTGTGCTCGATGCCAGCATGTAGACGGTATTTATTTTCGATATATGGGAGGAGAGAGATGTGGCAAAACTCTTATAGAGTTCTCTGTCGGATGAAGTTAGTGGAGCTTTTATAGTTTGTAATTTTTCTCTGTTGGCTGGTACAGAAAACGAAGATAGCATGTTGGGGTGATAGACGTTAATGGGTCCTGAGGGATGCAGATCTGCTTCGGACAGCTGTACGTGTGTGTGTGTAATCTTATGGGACCTAACTGCTAAGGTCATCAGTCCCTAAGCTTACACACTACTTAACCTAAATTATCCTAAGGCAAACACACACACCCATTCCTGAGGGAGAACTCGAACCTCCACCGGGACCAGCCGCACAATCCATGACTGCAGCGCCTTAGACCGCTCGGCTAATCCTGCGTGGCACTTGTAGTAGTTTGCAGATGCACCACAATGCAGTAGCAAAATCCTCGTCCTTCTGCCAGTTCCCATACTGTCTTTTATACTTCTTCATGTTGCAGGAGCAGGCTTCGTTTGGCGCTGACCTTACACATCGTGTACAGTTGGCGGAGCTACGACATATGTTCCCATTTCCATCGAATGGTCAAAACACAGTCCTGTCACACTCAGCTTAGCCTGTTTCTACATGGGTTGCAGAAGGTGGTAGATCTAGCTTTCACCGACTTCTACTCAGTTCCGATATAAATTGGAACGATAACATGCATAAAGCTGCAGATATGGCAGCAGTTGCAAGATGCATAGGGACTACCTAAAACGACGTTGGCATTTTACTGTAGCAAATAGTTTCGAGAAAGGTGAGTTGTTTCGAGGTATGAGAATGCCAGAAATATGATTCAGTAGTGGCTGTAATCATTAAAGGACTTCTCTATAGGATCCAACACAGGTATGTGGTAGAATGGTGAGGCTTGATTCCAAATCCCAGACTGCAGGTGTGGTATCAGGTGAAAGCCGGGTGGAGGACACGTTTGCTGGTTCTTCAGACATGAGAAACACCATAGTTGACTCTGTAAATTATAAGGATGATTTGGAATCTGTTATATCACCGACATCGGCATTTGCGAGTGGAAATATCAGTTTCCTCTATTTTTTTCGAGTTTTCTCGTAAAGGTCTTCGCAGACGGGATAAGTTTCTAGTTACTGAATGGTTTACAGCATGCTCCACCTCGCAAAAGTTTCGGGTTTGTAGAGAAATAATTTCCAGTCCATATCTTCAGAATTATGTTGCGCGACTGATACTACTATGCAAGTGATATTGCTATGTGCTTGATATCGAGAAGGATCATGAAAATGGTATGATATTTTGGCAAACCATGAGGAATTACATATATTCTTGCACTCCCAGAGTCTGGAGATGGGTGTAGCAAAGCAAGCAAGCAACCAGGTCGGAACCAGAAGCAGTAACGCGCAGGTGCCAGAAGAGCCAACCCCGAATTTGTAGAACAGTTCTGAGAGTGACTTCGTTCCACTGAGGGCGCTCTGGTCACGTGTCAGGGGTGGATGACCGCCCGACCTCGCGGGGAATGTCTAGTGCAACGACTGGTTTACCTATGGTGCATGTGCTTATGCTGTCTGTCTGGCGGTATATGTACGAGTGTCTGGCGGTCGATAGCTATACGAATGATGTAAAAGGAACGATTTTGTATGGGTCAGGATATGAATTGTATGTTTACTACATCGACATGGTACGCAGTGATACATTGCCGAGTTGGAGATCTGTTTCACCCTAATATTCAAGCTCCCGCCCTCAGTGGTGATCTGTACAAAATAGATTTTTGCCGCTGAAAGTCTCGTCTGCAGAATGAAAAAAAAGTGGACAGTGCTTCCACATCGGCAGCATCAATAATTCAGCAGGTAAATTCAATAAGAGCCTATCATAATGCTCCATTCAGTCACAAGACATCCTTTATGTCAGGACGTAGGAGCCTCTATATAGTGATGAGATTGTTTGCGTTTTGGAGATGTTTGTTGAAAGCCTGTCTTTACTATTTCCAGGAAGGGTAACATGTGATGGACAGGGTGCCACCTTTGGACCATCAGGAGTAGTCTGCGCTATTTTCGTAAACAGGTTCTGTTAGGGCAAGTATTTCCATGCAGACAAGCTGAGACATCACGAAAGCTTCTAAAAAAGTGACAGTTAACTATTACTGGAACACTATACAATTTCTGAGAGGTCGACTTGGTTCTTATTGTACATAGCCATGTGACATCAGTGTAACATTGAGAACCTTTTAGATGCATTTGTGACAGTGTATAGTTACAGGAGCATTTCGTAACAATATATCAGCTACACTTGGCTGGTAAACACATGCACGGCTAGACGCAGCTTGTGTGTCCCGTTAGGATCACTAAGAACAATGCAGCCTGTGCTATTGTGGGAAGTAGTGGAATGGATTTCTCCAGCATCTGTGAGAGTGAGTTGCTAGGCTATTATGTCTTTGCTGGACCGCAGATAAAGAGATTGATTGGGCCAGCAATGGTGAATATGTGCATGCAGTCCAGAGTGTTACTTGGAGCTTATTTATATAGATATGTGACGTCAGTATAACACTCAATGAACTCTAACTGTATACCCGAAAATAGGCGTGACTTTCACCTGCCATCGGCAGTGGCGCGATAGCAATGGCTTGCACTCTGGCGCTGGCTTGAGTCCAGCTGGCTCTGCAAAGTGCGTGTGAGTGTTGGAACAGTTCGCTGATACCTTGTGTTTTTTGCGTGCAGTGACTGTTTGTGCACTACATTATTTTTGGGTGTTTAAGCATTGTGAGTGTGTTTGAATAGTGACACACATGTGTTATTCTTTGACAATTTACGAGTTGTTTTTGTGTCAGTTGCATTATTTTTGAACAGGTGTGCAGGCTGTGCAATGCCTGATTTCGACAGTTGATGATTAGCAAGCATGTTTGGAGAGCATTTTACATGCATTATTTTTACAATTTAGAAGTTGTTTGGGTGTCTGCACGTCAGTGTACTGCATTATTTCGGTGATTTACAAGTAGTTTGCAGGTCTGTGAAGTGTATACTGAGTCCTTTTCCCATCATTTTCCCCTCCATACCGCCATCTTGGAGGGAGGGATGACGGCACCCTTTGGTTGCAGTACTGTGTACTAGGTCAGTAGGACTCCAGACCCCAGGGTGAATACACTGGATGGAGGTACTGCCTCAAATTGTTTATATAAAGACTGTTTAAATAAAGACTTATGTCCATCCTATCCAGCAAAGTGTTTTTCCCACCAATTCCTAGGAAGAGGTGGCAGTCGGATGACTTAGGTTAGTGGAGGTGGCCCAAGTGACCTATTTTCCCACTACTTCCTTCAGTTAGTGGAGGTAGCCATGATGTGTCGCCAAAATTTGAAGTTCTCGCCATGACGTCATTGCGACATTTACATATCACCGCCATCTTGGATCGCCATCTTGAATACATTTAGCAAGAATGGTGAGTGGGGTGATGTGCAGGTTGCCCTACTACTCACACCGTGTAAAGCTGTAGGAGAGCAGAGAGAGAAAAATGCTGGGACTAGGAGTTGATGAAATGTGCACTGTCTTCCTTATGTCTTGTATTTACTGGTCTAATGTTTCCTAAATTTAATTTTATATCACAGGAAAGAAAGTTACTTGCTAACAGGCAGTAAAGACTGACAGAAATTCTTCAGAAAATTTGCAGTCACAGATAATTCCAATCAGTATTAATTGTGAGGTTTTTTAAAGGGGACAGGATGTCAAACTGGCCGACTGCGAGCAGGAGTGGTACGACAGAACATTTTAATTTCCACTGTCCAGAATGTTGGTTTGATGGCTCCCATTACAAATTACGCATGTTTGAATTGCACAGAGCGAAATATGGTGACGTGTGATAGAAGTGGAATGCAGGTGGATCCACTTCTGAAAACTACTTTGGATGTAACGTGGGTGAGCCTACCCTGGACGTAATGTGGGTGAATCTGCCTCTGGAAACTATCCAGGACAGTGGAATGATGGAGACGTAAAATAGCCAGGACCTTAACAAAGGAATCATCCGTGCATTTACCTTCAGCCTTGTGGGGAAACTGTGCAAAACCGGACAACTGATGGCCACAGGATGGCTGTGCCACCAAGAGAAACGAAGAGGTACCGGCAAAGCCGTGTAGACTGCTGCAGCACATGTCCCAAGCAGTGCAGAGCTGATCAGCTTAGCGAATGATGGGACACAAGGTGTTATTAAACATAAATCTGCAGATATTAAACAAATTTAGAGTGCAAGGGTGTACATGTACGGTGCAGACGTTTAATGGAAAAACGGTTACAGCATTAATTTAAATTTCTCAATTCAGTCACAAACCCATAGGAGTTTGACGAAGTCTCTCGTTTTGTCTCGACACGATGCTATAAAGTGCACTCTTGCACGATGCGGTAGTTGGTCTCGGGAGTGTCGCCACACGGCTTGGGCAGTTGTTCTCATTAGCGGAGAAAGTGCCTGCACAGTCCACAGGTGGTGCAAATTGTGCACCTTGAACACGCTTGCTGGGCAAATCGAGGCCTTCTCGTTCAGTTTACGTGTTTAGCTCGGTTTGTACTCCTGGTGGTGAACACTGGATCCTATTTTTGGAGTACCGTACATAAAAATCTTCAAAAAGAACTTTAACAGCTGTTTTTACTGCCAGTCGTCTGGAGTTTAGCCTGTCAGATGTATCGTAAGGGCTACATTGACTAATGGGAAGCTCAGGGTTGTTCAATACCTTCACATACTTGTGTAACAACACTCGCTGCTCAGTGTTAGAAGCTAATAGGTTTGTAGACAGTGCGTGGCTGTATGCGCTGTTGTACTAGGGCGGGACTGGAGCTGGATGGGGGATCACTGCTACGTTGCACGGGAGCAGAGCAGTTGAGTGCTTATGCTGTATACTGGTCCAGAACAGGGTAGCAGGACGCTTTAGCGTTTAGTTCCCACGGCTCGTTTGATAACGAGATTCTGAGAAATACGGCACTTTTGGCTGTTCAATTCGCAGTACCGGGAAGACACCCCCGCAACAAACGTTAAATTCGTATCGAATGTATTATATGTCTCGATCTGGTATTTCAGTGAAACTGCCGAAATCAGGTACGAATAACGCCATCTACATCCTGTATGTAAGGAAAGGTTACACACCGCTCTCCTGATGGAGAAATAGCTTTTTATTGTTGCGCAATTGAGAGATATCGCGCTATGCCCTCTGGGGGACAAAGAAATGTCTGTGAACTGGTGTGAGAATTCGACAACGGTACAGTTGTGGCCTACAGAGAGTACGGTTTACCGTTCCGTGGTACTGCCGCCCACGTGGGTCGGGATGCCACGGTTGTCACGCCAGTGTGGCAGCGACGCGTTCAGAAGGGTGCCGTTCTGCGTGCTGCGTTCTGCTCCGTGCTGGATCTCGGCAACCCCACGTGATTAGCGCCGTAGACGGCAGCACAGCCAGCCAATACGGCGTGGCGCACCTCGAGTGAGGAAATAGGATTGTCTGCAGGAGAACAGGTATCCACAGGGCCAGTGCGATAATATTTGGAGCACCACAGATGTCGGCACGGTGACAGTGGGTCCTGTTTGCGTTGATACAGGAACCACTTATACAAAATGACAGTCACAATCTCATTATTTATTTTGCCGGCAACCGGTTGGCGATTGTGACTGTAATTTTGAATAATTGACTATAAGTAAATTAATCGCTGCTATCTCCACACAACTATGTTGTCTAAAAATTTAGACACAGGGGCATTGCTGATGGTATGCCTGACGACAACACTGTGCACCACACTGTCTTTTCAGAAGAGCTCTTGTTCTGCCTACTGAGGGTCCGAGGGGAACGAACATTGCGATATTACATTCATTACCATCGTACGAGCCCGTCACCTCTCATTACACCATAGGGTACCACTGGGGACACGATGCAGTCACCTCTGGTTCACATAACCAGTAATCTGGACAGCAGCCATTCTGTTTTCGCCTTTTGCCCTAGCTTCGACGTCTCTGTGAACAAATGTTTCAACAAGATGACATAAGAACAGAGGTAGCCCATTCTGTCCTTAAATATGTCGGTACAGGGATTGCACTGGCCAGCATGTCCTCCAGATCTTTGAGGTATTGAACCTGCTGGTCACAGGTTGCCGAGAGACTGCCACACCACTCCTTTCCAGGCACTAAGATTAGTGATTTGGCACGGAGTCGGAGCGCCACAGAACTACGTACTCCCATCTGTTTCTCGAGGTGAGTGTGGCGCAATGCCAAAGCGGGTCGGAGCTGTTGCTGTTGCGAGAGGTGACAATTCTCTGTATTGAACACTCCTTATTCTCCCAAATCACCTACAACTTGATGATATATTCTTCCTTCTATACCGTGTGTGCACAATAAGTAAAATTTTATTAACCGTTCTTCCCGATATTGCAATTTTAAGGCTCGAGAACGTGAATCGGCACTGTTCACACCATAAAGGTCGAGTCGTTTTGGAACATCAAAGAAAATGTAAATCTGGACAGCTCTCGGAGTGCGGTCGAGTTTGACAGAGAAGAAAGGCATTAGTACAGTCGAGGTGTCTCCCCCGTACCAGGGCTGATACCTGGCAGTGTTAGGGTCTGAACTGCCCTAGCCCACTTCCAGGGTGGTGGTGGAGACGCTGGAAGCTGGTCCCCCAGTTGGCGGTCGAGGCTGCTGCAGCCCAGTTTCAGAGCCGGCGTCTGCAGGGGCGGGGGCGGCTGCGCCGCGGTGGTGGCTGGGCGTGGCCGCCGCGCTGCTGGCGGCGCCGGCGCCGGCGCTCGCCGTCGTGCGTCCCGACGCCTCGGAAGCGTCGCAGGCGCCGGAGCGCAGCCCCGCGGACGAGTGCCAGCTGACGCCCGTCATCCACGTGCTGCAGTACCCCGGCTGCGTGCCCAAGCCCATCCCCAGCTTCGCCTGCACCGGTCGCTGCTCCAGCTACTTGCAGGTCCGTACACTACACAGTTCTAAAAGTACTCGCGCAGAATCGTGCAGCCAGTAACTGTGCCCAGCGGTTGTAGACGGCAGGTTGTTCCAGGGCAGCGCTGTCAGCACACGCGGGCTGCCCGCCAGCTTGCCGAGCAGCCCTTCCTGCCCACCTAGGCTCGGCTGAGCGCCAGCTGCTCGGCCGCCGCTGCCCGCCTCGCCGCGCCTCGTGCAGCTGGCTGCAACACTCTGGTTTACGAGAAGGAAACTTCCGTCCAGTGTCTGTTGTGAAATCTTACAACATATTGGTTTTCTTCTTCTGGCCCATTGCAGCTACGTTCGGTCCTTCCATCTCTTCCCATGCATCTTTTATCTTGCTGAATATATTGCCAAAAATCTAGTGGTAGTCTTAAATCTTCCACTTGCAACAGATTGAATATCCGTTTTCGCCACTTTTCTTGAGCCTTTTCGTTTACATCAAATATTTTCAATTCCTTCCTAATACTTGTTCTTCTTTCATTAACTCATTTTGTGAATACTGCTGTGTTTTTGAGGAAGTTTCACTGTGTTAGCTCATAAGCTTCCTTTACCTTTTTGTTTCACTAACCAAGATTCACACCCACACAGCAAATGTGGTACTGACATAACTTTATAAAATTTAAGATTAATTTCTGTTCTACATTTTTTAATCTTCCAGTTGTAACGTTAGGTAACACAAATTCTCAGTTGTGTGTTTTTAATGTCCATCTCCTCTGGGTGTTACCACGATCACTAAAAACTGAAATCCTGTGATTTTCTTCTCTGTTATTATTCTTCCGCTTATTGTGTTCCTCTCTTAGGAAACCGTCACTGTTGTTTTCTGTACTGATGTCGACATGTTATATGTCTAACGTTTTTTGTGTAATTCATAGTCAGCTGTTGTATGTTTAAACGTAATGAGCTGCAGGAAACGAATAACCTCTTCTCGGTCAACCCAACTGGATTTTGTAAGCATCAGTATGCAGAACCTAAATTGTGCGTTCTTCACACGATATCCTGAGAGACGTGGATAACGGAAGACATGTACATGCAATAACTCTTGTCTTCCAGAAAAGCATTAGTCGGTGCCACCCCAACACTTCTTACCGAAAGCGCAATCGAGAAATTTTTGGCTTGTTTGAAAATTTGGTAGGCAGAACGCAGCATGTTATCTCGGATGGAGAGTCATCGATAGAAGTAGGAATAACTATGAGCGTTTCCCAGGAGACTGTGTGCTGTTCGTACATCTATTAATGACCTGATAGACATTATTAATACCAATCTCAGAGTATTTGCAGATGATGCAGCTATCTAAAATTAAGATTCATTTGAAAAATGCTGCAGAAAAATATCGATTCAGATCTCGGTACGATTTCGTAGCAGTGCAAAGATTCGTAATTTGCTTTAAATGCTCATAGATGTAAAACTGTGTGCTTCAAAAAAACGCAAAACCGTAGTATTTACATTATAAAGAACCTGCAATTTGCGTCAAAAAATTCATTCAGTCTGTACGAATATAACTTGGAACGATCATACAGGCTCATTCGTATGTTAGGCAGGTGGCAGACTTAGGCTCATTGCCAGGCTAGTGGGGAAAAGGCAGACGTGTGCAAAGGAAATTGCTTACAAATCATTTCTGCGCCCCATCTTTGTGCCAAATGGTAGTGACAGACGAAGTTGGACGTGTACAAAGAAAGAAAGCGTGAATGGTCACAGACGTGACTTGACTAATGACAGAGCGTCATGGAAATCCTCGAAAAACTGAACTGGCAGACTTCTGAAGAAAGATGCCATCTAATCCATGAAGGCCTATGTACAGAATTCATAAATTAGTATTATCTGAGGAATGCAGGGATATACTACAACGCCTTATGTATCGTGTAAGCAGGATTAGATTAGTTACAGAGTATACAGAGGCACTGAAGCAGTCAATCTCCCTTGAACAGAGAGTGCTCACAGCCAGAAGGCTCAGTGGGGTGCAGATGTGTGAAGCTAGCAGGCAACCATGCCACAAAGAGACACTCGCGCTTCCTGCAGCCAACTCAGGGAGTCCGATTGTGAGGAGGAGGAGGAGGAGATTAGTGTTATCGTGCCGTCGGCAACGAGGTCATTAGCGATGGAGCACAAGCTCGGATTAGGGTAGGATGAAAAGGGAAGTCAGCCGTGCCCTTTCAAAGGAACCATTTGCCCAAAGCGATTTAGAGAAATGACGGAAAGCCTAAATCGGGATGGTCACAAAAGGGTTTGAACTGTCATCCTCACGAATGGCCCAACTGTGGCCTTCTGAGTGGCGTGATGGTCCTCTGGGAGAATTTCAACACAAGTTGGAGGTGTTGCATCAGTTGTGCAACGGTGCTGGTATCAGTGGTCACGCGGCGATTCTCACACCTGTAGACGATGTTCTGGATGTCCAGGGAACACAGACGCCCGCCAGAGCCGTCGTAATGGCAGCAGTGGAAGATGGTACAGGTACCATAATTCAGACACGAGTGCTTGTGAGCCCAGATACAACACGAACTGTTACAAACCGGTTGTTAGCAGTGGGACTAAGGGCACGCACACCTCCAGCCCGTCTGCCACTCGCGCCACAGCGTCGGTGTGCACAGCTCAACTGGTGCCATCAAAGGGTCACTCAGAAGACGGGACAGCGCAATGTGGTCTTCAGCCGTGAAAGCAGATCCAGCTTCCACCGAAGTGATGGTCGTTTGTGGCTAAGACGTGGATCTAGTGTGCACAGCCACATAGAGAGAGACAAACTGGGTTTGTGGTCTGGGATGTGATAAGCTACGACGCTCATTCGTCTTTGGTGTTTCTGTAGGGGAAGCTAACTAGCGCTCGATGTATGCAGAATGTTGTTAGAACCGTACTTTTCCACTCTTACAACAGAAAGGCCACGTGTTGTTCCAATAGGGACACACTACTCGTGAAATCCGATGTGTTCTGCAAGACATGTACCAACTTCTCTGGCCAGCACGATCTCCACACTTGTGCGATACAACGTTACAATGTGACAAAAAGTGACTTGTGCGACTTTCCAACGGGCAACTGTTGGAGAACTTGGTGAACAGGTCGAGTAGGCGTGACATAACGTATCCCAGGATAGTACCTGCCTTCTTAGCGAACGATCGGATGTGAGAATCAGCATCTGCGTTGCTGCCTGTGGAGGTGACAGCATGTACTAATGTGGTCGATATCTGGTACCTCAGACTTGCTTGTGTTATTGGTTTGTAATCATTTCATATACTCCACATACACTGTTGCGGCAATAAATCTCGAGTGGATTGGAAACCTCTAAAAGAGTGTACTAATTCTTTTCTGGCAGTGTATAACACTGAGTCATAGGTTAGTTTCTATGAAGCAACCATTTCAGTAAGTTGTACCTACTTTTGTGCAGACTGAAAAAGAGAGAAAACTTTTTTCCCCTTGGTGTTTGGTTTAGGATGGGAAAACGTGTAACATGACAGAAGCTAAATTCAATGCTGCTTACGGTGATGTTAGTAGGAGGACAAGAGGGGGTCTACCCCTCATTACATTGTTACCAGATGTATCCAAGATGATGGCGATGAGGTCATCCAAGATGGCGTCGTGTAGACTTGGCAACAGCGAATGGTATCATCCAATATGGCGGCCATGACGTTATTCAAGATGGCGGATTCTGGTGGGAAGTTTGAATTTTGGTGGGAAGAAGGTCAATTGGGCTACCTCCACCAACCTAAACCCCCTTCCCTCCCAACCCCCAGAAAAATGGCGGGAGGTTCAGATTCCAAGAGCATAATGCATCACACCGAGGTTATCTCTACCAACCTAAGAAAAGCGAGGGAAAACATGTCACTTGGGCTACTCCTACTAACCTAAGTCATCCGACCACCACCTCTTCCTAGGAACTAGTGCCAAGTTTGAATTTTGGAGGGAAGATAGGTCAATTGGGCTACCTCTGATACCCTAAGAAAATGGCTCGAAAGAAAGGACACTTTGACTACTTCCACTAAGCTAGGGAGTCATGGGAGGAGGACTCAACCTGCAATGGGCTGGTGGGGAGAGGAAGGAGTGTACTTTATTTATTTTGGAACAATTTATTTAGGGATGGAGTATATTCATTACACTGATACAAAACACACGATCTGACATGCTTGGGGTCTTGTCACACAGCCTACAGACATGTGAACCACTAAAAGACTCTGGTGCACGATTTCAACAATTGACAATTAGCAATCATGTTTGCAGTCTTTATTTAAACAATTAGAGCGATTACTGCCACCCACTGTGTTCGTCACGAGGTTCAGAGTACAACTGCCCTTGTGCACAGCACCACCACCAGAGTGTGCTATCATCCCTCTCATCTCTTCAACCGCTTTCTAGTGCCATTCTAATGGGACACCTCTGACGTGCAGATACCAACATCACAGATCGTATTGTCCCACCGTTCGTGATGTGTGTGTGATGCCCATACTGAAATTACAGATCGTGCTGTTCCACTGCTCGTGAATTGTGTATGAGTGACGCTAATATGGACGTCACAGATTATGCTATACAAAAATAGTTCCACCACTCTTAAATAATTTAGTACACTGATGTGCAGGCACGAAATCAACATGTAAACTATCCAAATAACACATAGCATGGCCTACAGACCTGTTCGCAAAAATAATCCAAGAGACACCCTGTCCACTACACCGCACTGGAAGCTACCAGCGAAGTGATGCAACTGTCAGCTGCAAAGTCACGCACAGCTGCCCACAATCATGAGGCAGTGACATCCTATTCATACTCCGCACCTTAGAATTCCTCTCAAAATACGTATTCACCTGGACACAGTTGCTGATGTGACCAGACGAGAGTGAACACAGCGTGCTGTAAACCACTGAGTAACTAGAAACAAATAGAGGAAACCTCATATTTCCACTCTCGAATACTGATGTCGGTGATGTAAATTATAGGGATGATTTGGAATCTGCTACAAGCCAACTAAGGTTTTCCCTTGTCTAGAGAACAGGCAAACATGTCTTCAACATGCTAGATGCACAAACCACAATCGATCTTCTCTCAACTAAATAAAGGCGTGAAATGTGCAAAAGCAGTAAAACGAACAATTTATATGGGAGTCAATAACGCTCCAGCGTAATCGCACCTCCATACACAGTCTTCTCAAACTTCCAGATGATCACGAAAGCCGCTCAACACATACTGAGTATTAGTTCACTATTCGGTTGTCTAGACGACGGCAAAGTTGACTCAGATACATTCCTACACTCCAACAGGCCTGTGCATTCGAACGGCTGCTGCCACCACAGGCCATGCATACACGGAATCATTCTAGACAACTGGTCAAATATGTTTCATCGTTATACTTACAATTAAATGTTACAATCGTGGTCTCAACTGAACAGCATTTGCCAATGAGTGAAGTATCGGAAATACACCCTGCTGAAGACTGGCTCTGGAACTGGAAATATCTGTACCTTCCTTACAACTGGACACAGTTTTCAGCAGGGTGTATTTCCAATCCATCGCTCATTGTCCAATGACATTCAGTTGAGACCACGATCATAACATTTAATTTAAGTATAATGATAAAACATGTATGTGACTGGTTTTCTACAATGATTCCATGTATGCATGGCCTGTGGTGCTAATGATTCTCGTTTCCCGACAATGGCAGCAGCCATCTGAATTCAGAGGTCTGTTGGAGTGTAGGAATGTATCTAACTTTGCCGCCATCTAGACAAGCGAATAGTGAATTAATACTGTGTGTTGGGCGGCCTTTGTGGACAGGTGGAAATTTGGGAAGATTGTGTATGGAGGTGCGATTGCGCCAGAGAGTTATTGACTCCCATGTAAATTGTTCTGTAGACTGCTTCTGCACATTTCGCTCCTTTATTTAGTTGAGAGTCGATCGATTGTGGTTTGTGCATATAGCATGTGGAAGACATGTTTGCCTGTTCTCTAGACATGGGAAAAACCTTAGTTGGCTTCTAAATTAGAGGGATGATTAGGAATCTGCTACATCACCGACATCGGTATTCGAGAGCAGAAATATCAGTTTCCTCTATTTTTTCTACTTAGTCAGTGGTTTACAGCATGCTGCACCTCACTAAAGTTTGGGGTTTGTAGTGAAATATATTTCCAGTCTATATCTTGGGAATTATGTTGCGCTAGTGATCGGTAGGATGCTGCCTAGAGCTTGATATCGGGAAGTACCGCAAAAATGGTATAATAGTATGGCAAACGATGCGAAAATATATGTGTTCTTGTAATCTCCCAGTCTGGAGATGTGCGTAGAAAAGCGAGCAAGCAAGGAAGCAGGTTCGGATCAGAAACAGTAATGTGTTTGTGCTGAGGGATGACAATCCCGAATTTGTAGAACAGTTCTGAGTGTGACTTCGGTCCGCTGAGGGTGCTCTGATGTAAAAGGGATTATTTTGTATAGTGGAGAATATGAATTTTATGTTTACTAGATCGGCATGGTACGCGGTGATATATTGGTGGGATGGAGATCGGCTTCACGCTCTAATATTCAAGCTTCTGCCCTCAGTTGGAGAGCAGTGTCATTGAGTAAGAGTCTTTCCGCATTTGACGATATGTATGGCACTTTGTGAGGTTTAGTTGACGGTGCAATATGGTGATAAGTGTAAAACAGTTTATTGCCACTGAATGTCACGTTTATAGAAAGAAAGAAAAGGTTGACGATTCTTCCCTAGGGCTGAGGAGCATCATGACAAATAGCCGGTGTGAGTGTAGGCACACCCTAATTTTTTTGGGTGCTGTACAGATATAAAAGATAACTACACTGTTTATGTAAAATGTGTATATATCGTATTGTTAAGTTGCTGTGGCTTATGTTGTAGCCAGACTAGAGAAGATGAGTGTGGGACGTATTGATTCAGCACATAGATCACCACGAGGGTATGAGAGAGATTTTTTACATGGAAAATTATGTGTTATAGATATGAATATTTGTTCCCGAACCACAAGTGTCAAGAGCAGAAATTACATGTACATAGATCGGTGTCAGATTGTAATCATAATAATATTTAGTTAGATTGGTAAATATGTTCCTGGCTTCTGATATTCTTGTGAGTCTAGTATGTATGTATTTGATGATCAGTAGACAGGTTTTGTGGGTTTAACTGTGAGTGCAATTTAGCGATCTGTGGAAAATAATTTTAGCACTGAAAGTCTCCTCTGCAGAAAACAATGGTGAAAGGTGTTCCCACTGGACCCGTACAGCAGGTATAGTGTGAACACACCTTCAATGTTAAAAAACACATGAGCACACAGTTCAGAGACGGGGTGAGTGTCTCTGAAAAAAGAGGTGTTCACTCTCACCCAGTCGTGTCAACAACTGTGTCCAGTTAAACACATATTTTGAATTTCTGAGGTCCAGAGTACAAATAGGATGTCACTGCCTCATGACTGCGGGCAGCTGTGCACGACTTTGCAGCTGACAGTCGTGTTACTTCACTGGTACCCTCCAGTGTGGTGCAGTGGACAGGGGGCTGCAGGTGGTGCTTGCGTGTGTCTGTTGGATTATTTTGCAAACAGGTCTGTATGCCGTTCTGTGAGTTATTTGGACAGTTTACGAGTTGATTTTATGTGGGCACATCAGTGTACTGAATTATTTAGGAGTGGTGGAACAATTTTTGTATAGCACAATCTGTCATGTCCGTATTCACATCACGTACACACACACGGCACGAGCAGTGGAACAGCATGATCTGTAACATCAGTATGGGCATCAGAGACACAATACGAACAGTGGAACAATACGGTCTGTGACATCGGTATCAGCGAGTCAGAGGTGTCCCATTAGAACAGCGATAGAAAGCGGTCGAAGAGATGAGAGGGATGATAGCACACTCTGGTGGTGGTGCTGTGCACTAGGTCAGTTGGGCTCTGGACCTCGTGGCGAACACACCGGATGGTGGTAGTGGCTGAAATTGTTTAAATAAAGACTGGTGCATGATTTCGACAGTTGACAATTAGCAAGGATGTTTGCAGAGTCTTTTAGTGGTTAGTATGTCTGTAGGCTGTGTGACGTGACCCCAAGCCTGTCAGAGCATGTGTTTTGCATCAGTGTAATAAATATACTCCATCCCTAATTAAATTGTTCCAAAATAAATAAAGTACACTCCTTCCTCTCTCCACCAGTCCAGTACAGGCCGAGTCCTTCTCCTACGAATCCCTAGGAGGAGGCGGCGGTCGGGTGACTTAGATTAGTGGAGGTAGTCAAAGTGTTCTTTGTTTCACGCCATTTTCTTAGGGTAGTAGAGGTAGGCGAATTGACCTATCTTCCTGCCAAAATTCAAACTTGGTGCCAGTTCCTAGGATGAGGTGGCGGTCGGATGACTTAGGTAAGTGGAGGTAGTCCGAGTGTCCTTTCTTTCACACCATTTTCTTAGCTTAGTAGAGATATGCAAATTGATCTTTCTTTACCACCAAACTCGGTGCCAGTTCCTAGGAAGAGATGGTGGCCGGATGATTTGGTTAGTACGTATAGCGCAAGTGACATATTTTCACTCTATTCTCTTAGTTTATTGGAGATAAACGTGGTGTGATGCATTGTGCTGTTCGAATTCGAACTTCCCTCCCCTCCCCTACCCCAGAAAAGCAGTGGGGAGTTAGGTTAGTGGAGGTAGCCCAATTGGCCTCGTTCCCACCAAAATTCGAACTTCCCGCCAAAATCCACCATCCGGAATGACGTCACGGCCGCAAACTCGGATGTCGTCATTGCTGTTGCCAAGTCTACACGCCGCCATCTTCGATGACGTCATAGCCGCCATCTCGGATACATCTGGCAACAACGGAATGTGGGGTAGCACTGCCCTCGTCCCCCTACCGACGATTCGTAGTGAATGGTACAAGTCAGATACCGCTCAGAGCCTCTTATACGTGGTCGTGCTTTGCGATTTGGTAAATCTGTTAACAATTTTCGTCGATTACCGCACGGAAGTTTCGACACGGGTCGTAGTATACCGATGAGAATAGTAGTTGACATTTTACACAGTGAGGTGGCTGATAATAAATGGCCGGAATCCGTTCGAATAACTTGTAGAGTGCTGTGCCGATTTAGTATTCGCTAACTGGTCGCCACGGTGACGAGCTACAGAACAGCGTGGAAAACTGAAAGCTCTCTGCACGTGCCGTTAGTAGTGACCGACTCGACAGTGTTAGTAAACGAGTAAGTCTCGTTTACCAGTGGACAAATGAGCCATTATTTAACTGGGCTCTTATTTCGTTTACAATTGTACGAACTTTACGTTACGAGTGGCACTAGGCTACACTGATTTATTTTATACTACCCAGTGCTGTGTAGAGACAAATTTAAAATTTTGGGAAAAGCTCAAAACGTATCGAAAAGTGAGACAAAGGTGGACAGAGCACCTCTGCAGGTTTCGGTGAGTGCAACAGTAGTCGTCAGGCGCGTCAAAACGTGGCGCGTGACGGAGTGGTGCGCGGGTTTTGCTTCTTCGAATCCACTAAATGCGTCAGTGTCGAGCGGCAGTACCGCATCGAATATCAGGTCAAAGCTCCAGCAGACAAGCTGGTGTAACACATTTCGCGGGACCGGCTGCCAACGCTGTGCGGAGCAGCCAGTCGGCAGGCAGGTGCCGCAGTCGACTGGCGCGTCCCTCGCCAACTTGTGCCGTTCTGTCGCGACGCTCAGCTGTTCTCACTCTGGCAGGGACCTGCGACGGCTTCTGCAGCGAGAGGCAAAGGCGGGCTTCAGTGACGAAGCCACGTTTCGTGTGTCCGAATCGTCATAAAGCGCGTGTTCGGGACACAGAAAATCCGCACGAGGCTGTGGAACACAGCTGACGCCTTCCGCACCGCGTCCCACAGAGCGCGTGTCATTGCGCGCCGAGCCGCAGCAGGCGCAGGGCGCGCGTGCTGCACGCGGTTCTCCGCTCCTCCTCCGCAGCCACCCCCGGGACTCCGTGTGGTTACTTGTTACGAGCTCGCGTCAAAGACCGTGCGCTCGTGCGTACACTGCCATGTAATTTGAAAGAGTTGCGAGGAGGTACAGTTAATGTGTTCGCTTGTATCGAACTGACGCGTCGGAACACGTACCGCAAGATTCTGACCTCCGTACTGACATTAACCGTGTCACAAACTATGCCCGTAACGACCACCTGTAATTTGAGTTAAAAATTTGGAGAGTTGGTCTGTGCACTGATACCTGTCGTTTTTCTGTTTACCGTCGTGTTTTCCACAGTCGTCTTACGAAACCCTGGAGGTACTTCTGAATAATCCTGTACATTACATGTGTTTATCCTTAGTAGTTTCAGTCAGTTACCTTAGACTTCAATGCAATCTTTGCTAAACCTGTGGAATGTTGGGAGGTCTGTTTGTTTAGTCTTCGTGTATTTCAAAACTGCGTCACGATGAAAACTACATTTCGTCGATTGCCTTCATTTTCCTGACCGACACCTAATAAACAAATAAATGGCGTGTCTCTAGGGCCTCCCGTCGGGTAGCCCGTTCGCCGGGTGCGAGTCTTTCGATTTGACGGCACTTGGACGACTTGCGCGTCGATGGCGATGAAATGATTATTAGGACAACACAACACCCAGTCCCCGAGCGGAGAAAAATCTCCGACCCAGGCGGGAATCGAACCCGTGCCGTTGGGATTGAGATTCTGTCGCGCTGACCACTCAGCTACCGGGGGCGGACACCGACACCTAATAGAGGATACGGACGAAGCTAGTTACTGTGATTTAAGCACATAAAATTCGACAAACACTTCCTGGTATGAAAGACTAAAGAGAAGAGAGATTCCGCTTTGTACTTTACACATAGCTTCCTTTATTCTTCACAGTATCTACTTCTTTAATAGGAAACAAATGATAAAATTTCAGCTTTGACACTTTTTTTCCGAACTACAATTGTTTGCATCTAAAAAATATTTTCTTATCGTTGTTTTTGTTTCTTCGAGGGCTGTAGCCGTGTGGGACATATCCTGCTGACGTGCAGATGCGGCGAAGGTGGCAGGGGATAGTCGTACCCAAGGTTTCTTTTTATTATTTTTAAATTATCAGATGATTATTACTATATAAAAATTATTAATTAAGTGACTAATTATTACAGATTTTAATTATTTCTTTTTATTAATCACATTTGCAACGCCTGATGGTTCATGGCTAAGAGACAATACTGCTTTGACAACTAGATGATACCTCCAGTTTTTTATGCTTTATATCTCCGTAATATGCTGCCCATTGTTGGTCTTTGGTGGTTTAGTCTACTCAAAGAATACAGATCACATGTGACAAATTCCAAAGAAGGCTAAACTTTTTTTCACTTAATACTCTATGCGAGGGTCATAGTTTTCTAGCACAGACACATCATCCAAAACTGTTACGTCTACCGTTACATCAACGTACACCCATACTGCGCAAACAACTGTTAAGTGCATGGCAAAGGGTACTTCCTATTGTACCAGATAGTAGGTCTCCTTCCGAAACCCTTCACGTTTGGAGGGATGGAAGAATTATTGTGTGGTAGAGTCTGTGTGGTCACTCTGGGAGCAGTATGCAGGGGGTTGTACTGTACTCCTACATTCCCCATGTAATACCAGTTCTCGGCACTACAATGGTGTGCATAACTTACGAAAATGGCTCTGAGCACTATGGGACTTAACATCTGAGATCATCAGTCCCCTAGAACTTAGAACTACTTAAACCTAACTAACCTAAGGACATCACACACATCCATGCCCGAGGCAGGATTCGAACCTGCGACCGTTGCGGTCGCGCTGTTCCAGACTGAAGCGCCTTGAACCGCTCGGCCACTCTGGCCGGCGCATAACTTACGGACGAGAGTCACTTTCGCATAATGTGTCTCCGCTAAGTAACGCAGCTCCGCGAAACTTGGATCGTACACAGAAAGCGCTACTACAGTGTAGTACAGTGCAGTACAGCAGACAGGGTAACCGAAAGAAATGCGCAATGAAACGAGCAGGAAGGAGACTTGTATTCGAAGACAGTTGTTGGTACACTGAGGTCAAGGCGAGTTGTGATGATTGGCCGAACATTAGGCAGGGTGGGACTCGGTTCTCATCAGAGTGTGTGACCACCGCGGAAGGCGCTGCACGCCCTGCGACGGGCTGACCGCGAGCCCGGCGAGGAGTGGCTGCGGTGCGGCGCCGCTCACAGCTGCTGCGCGCTGCAATACGTGCTCGATGGGGGCGAACTCACTATCAGTCGAGTACCTCTGCGTTCTCAGAACTCTTACTCCTGGGCTGTTCAGTGAGATCTCGTGCTGTCGTCTGTAAAAGTGAAGTCAGAGCAGAATACATCCTTGAAGAAAGCCACACGGGGAAGGAGCAGAGTCTCGGAATGACGGTACACTTGCTGGTCACTGTGTTCAGAGTCTCGGAGGTCAATGCGGCCGTGCAACATTATGCTCCTCACACGACCACCGAAACGATTACTGAGCCGTGGTAGGGGAACAAATAGTAGCACCAAAATTTTTTCTTTAGCAGGATGGTTTTATTGGAGTGAACAGTAGACGATGAAATTTAAATAACAACTCTCCACAAATATGACTTCACAAGTAAGATTAATTTTATGATAGTTAAATTTTTTTTTAAAAAAAAGCTTTCAACAAATACCTCTTAATGCCTTTAGTAAAACAATAAATGATAGGCCTAACGAGAAAGTGCAATCCACCCCAACATTTCCATAGATCATAAATTGTGCAACTTGTGTCTAACCCCAAGGATTTGCCAAGATAAAATTTCCCCAAAACGTAAAAGATAAATAATTACACTAAAATGCTGTATCAGTTATCAACATAAAAACTCACAAGGAGCCCAAGGCTAGATTTTAACATTTCTGACATCGCAGCAGTAGGCAAGATAAAATTAACTCAGTCAACGAAATACATTTACACCAAAGCTCAAATACAAGTTAAATTTTAACACACACGGCGACAACCACCAGCTTACAATAGTTCAAACATTATTCAATCTCATAGGTGCGCAGATGTCGTTACCAAGGTGAATGTGCGAACCAACTTGACGCAACTATAACACGGCATAGACTAAATGAAAGATTCGGTAGTCTATGCAGGGAAGTCGGCAAGAAACGGTAAACAAGTCAGGAAACGATCACCGTCGCCCACTTACACACATTCGCGCACGGGCACAGATGAGCACAGGGAGATAGGGCAGGCAGGGTGTAAAAAAAAAACAATTCGTCATGGGGCCCACCGAACCACAGGACGGGAACTACCAAAATTAACTTACCTTAAACTTCAAGTACGAGCCCGGGCGAGGAAACGGGAGATCGTACGGGCACAGACCAGCAAAAACCCCGGACAAACACACAGAATACCATAAATTGCAAAACATAATTTAACCAATTATCCCCCGAAACCCCGGAACTTGGCACAAGCAAAATTACAGGCCACAGGATCCAAAGGCACTCTGTTTAACCTTTTCCCTCCTTACACTTCTGCAAAGTTCTGCAACGGCACAATAAAACGCCAAGAGAAACACACTAAGTAAGGTACATCACCGCACAGAATGCCGAGAAACACGAACACTGGGGTTTGCCCACGATTCAGACACAATCATAACAATGAAGATAATCTTCTTAGCCATAGCACGCTGAAACACACAAACAGCACCAAACTTCCGAGGACGGAAAAGTACTCCCGTGTAACCTATATCCGGGAGCAGAACAGCCACAAGCTCCTGCCGAGGTGCGGTCCAGGGAAATCGCCGAGAGAAAGATGATCCGGCACCAGTATGGTGACCCAGACCTCAGCGAGGCGCAGTCAGACAGGGCAGGAAAGCTGGTAGTCAGGCGACGACCGACCCGGGGAGCAGCAGGTAAGACCAGCGCCGGCCAGCGGCAGCGCGCAGGGACCCACCGTCCGACGCAGAAGGCAATGCTCGCGCCGCTCGCGCCGCTCGCGCCCAAACTCGGCTGCCCGCGCACACACCACGCCACCGGGCAGAGACGGCGCCAGCCGCCGCCAGGAGGCGCCCCGCAACGGAGACAGAAACACCACTCGGAGGCCCAACGATCGAGAACCGATCAGGAATACCGCCGCCACGGCACAATTACGTTTGACAGTGCTGCCGGGTGCATCACATAGCCTCATATTGCGAGAGCTGCGAACACATATTGCACACAGGCACATTCGTAGAGCTACGCTAGTCGGCAGTGATTCATTACGCAAAAGTTACTTTCCTCCTCAAGTTATACACGCCAGCGTAGTTTTTGAGGCTGTCTTGGAGCAGCTGCGAGTTTGTGTCCTTCTGCATTTGCAAGGCTCTCTCTCGTCGGTCGAAAAAAATCTGTAAACAGTATTAGCTGTCAGTTCTATTTAGTACGAGCAATGAACAATATTCGAGGACGGTACGACTGTTTTGCAAGCGTTCTTATTTGTAGAGTGATTGCTTTTCCCCAGTATCCCGCTACCTGCCGTACCTGAAGCTGAGCCTACGTGATCGTGTGAGGTTGCCCCCACCTCATTCGATAACTCCATCTGAGAAAAAGTCGTGTGTCCTCCATCTACGAAATTGTCAGTCCAATCGAGAATTCCGCTCGATTAAGTGGTGCCATTGTCAATGTGCTTTGTTGTGGTTCTGATTGAAATCGAGAAATATTGCATAAAAGGGCGACGATTCTTATAAGCTGCGCCGACTGAGTGTGCTGCTGACGGCCGACGCGTGTGCCCGCAGGTGTCGGGGTCCAAGATCTGGCAGATGGAACGGTCGTGCATGTGCTGCCAGGAGAGCGGCGAGCGCGAGGCCGGCGTCTCGCTCTTCTGCCCCAAGGCCAAGCCCGGCGAGCGCAAGTTCCGCAAGGTACGTAGCCCGGCTGCCCGGCTGCCCGCCGACCCGACGCACCACAGCACCGGCCCGACGCGCTGGGCAGCCGGTAGGGCGGCGGCAGCAGATTTCTCAAGCCCTGCAAGGTTCGAGCGCCACCACCAGCGTCTCCTCTGCCACTGAAGCTGATTGTGCAACGCTGGCCCAGTCCGGCGCAGAGGGAGGGAGGGAACTTCCACGTCCGAAATCTGTGGGATCTCCAGGGAGAAAGCGAACCTATGATAATGGTCATGACGAAAATGATGGTGCTGAGGACGAAGTGGAATAGGAGGAGGACACTATTTTCCAAGTTCTGCAAGATAGATACCACTTGTCTCATCTCTCGTGCTGGGGTCAATTGCGAGCACACGACACGAACACGATCCCAGTGCGGTGGAAGGCCATCTTGCACATCCAGTAGAACTGTAATCCCCCTGGGGAACGAGTAGGGGAGAAGTTTACGTGTTTTCCAGGTGGTACACATACATAACTTGTGGTGTTCGGGCGTCACGACAGGGATGCCGGACCATCGAGTTGCCGGGGGCCGTGTCCCACAGTCGAGACAACTGGCGTCCTCAGCTGTCTTCACACCCGAGCGGAGCTTGTGGGCTTTCAAAAAAATTAATGGTGGCCCTCAACTACGTACCCTCAGACTCAGAGTTGAAACATTAAAAGTTTTGGCTGGTTTCGTTGTATGGGGGCTGGGATACACAGTTGCCGCATTACATGCCAAATACTGCTGACTCTACAGTATACAATATGAATACAAGCATGAATCGAATGGTCGAAGGTTCCTATCAGTCAACAATTGCGAATTTTGATAGTAACATAGAAATTTATAAATGAAAGATGTGCAGGTACTATTTTAACGACTTTAAATGATGAGTACGATAGCAGAAGTACCTTTAAGAATGCCATTTTTACTGTCAAGCACTTATTGGTCTCGATGGTCCACCACAAGTTGAATAACAAGGAAACAGTAGATTCCTACTTCACGAATTAGTTATGAGCAACAACGTAGCTCGTGAGTATTCACTTCCAAACGCATACTACATCTTCACTGCAGAAGCCACGGAAATTTCACAAGTGCACAAGTCGTCACTACGAAATATCTCTATCTCCCGCAAGCACGTGCAAACTGGTCGTCATTCTCCAAGTATTTCCCGCGACCGTCCGTCGCGCCTTCCCGTCCAGCACTCCCCCGTGTCCTGTGCCACCCGATGCTCTACAGTCTCTCCGTTGACCTCGGCAATCGCCTACCGTAGTAACGAGCGCTATGATTGGCCAGAGCGCTTCGTCCACGTCTCCAAGTCAACGCACACTCACAAACTTCTTGAAACACATACGAAATACTGGATTTACATTGAAATACTTGAAATTAAATAAATATTCCTACGGCTGCACCATAAACACGCTCTAACACACATTATTAAATACATAAACAAATCAAATAAACATATATCAAAGGAACAGAAACAAAAGTAGGCCAGTAGTCTAATGTCTCTGTGCTTTCTAAAACACAGTAAAAATTTGACCAATTTCTTCATGACTAGTATACATCGAATATAAACAAAGACATAGACGAATAAATATATTTATAAGCATGCTGCTACCGTTTCTTCGTGTAACTGTGGCGTACTTATGTCCTGACGCGATCAAAAGTAATTGACCACTTTGACCTCCAATAACTCATCTACTATTCAAGTTACGTAGGCGTGTAATTCATAGCAATTTAGGTTTACACTAATAGCTTTCTAAAGACATGTCGATCGACAAAATCGGATGAACCGTTTAGATTTTGGAAATTCGTTTCTGGGTGTTACTTGTATAATTTGCAGCCAGATACTAAACTTTAAACTAATAAAGATATTGAAAATCGGATTAGACCGTCAGAATCGTCGTGCAAATGATGATGTACATGTTCCTTTTTAAGGTACCATGATTCCTCTGGCTGTTATTAATTTCTACATTAACTGTGAAATATCTGCCATTATGGTTTCACAAAGTCCGCCGTCTTTGGCACTCCCGGCATACAAATCTCCTTCGTCAGCACAAAGCCCATTCCTCGACACAGCGTCAACACGGAATCCCCCAGCCACGCGGTGGGCCTGGACCAGGCGCTGGGGCTGCCCCTCTTCCTCCAGCTCACAGTTCGGCTGCACGCGGTTGCTGAGAAGCCGCGGCTTGCCGAGCGGCCTGTGCAGCCACGCCAACTCCAAACTTAAGAGTGTTTTCAGGGCGCCACTACTCGCCTGTTACCGCACAACTTGTTCCCATGTACCCATTGTGAAAACTTGTGACACTTCTGTTTCGAAATCAGAGGTGGAAACAGACACCGTGAAAAGCCTGAGTAGGGCCTGCAACTATGCTCGGATACGTTATTGGTTAAGGTGGCTGTCTGCAATAAGCAGAGAATCTTGGTTCTGTAGAACACTGGTTTTGTACAGTTTTTCAGTTTCACTACATATTGAGTCTCCATTTCAGTTTGTCTCTGGAATATTTGTCCTTTAATGTTTATGCGGTATTTCATTTCATATTAAAATTGGTATGAGCAAGAAACATCAATTTCTGTCTTTTGCCTTGTATTTCAATTAATCCTTTTTTGTCTAGCAAAAAACACACACATAGTAATCAATACCTTGCTAAGCAATAGGTACTGATACTTTTATTCCCATATTATCGAGATATTGATTCAGTTTTAGGTGCTGCACTAATACCCAATATTGTATTTGTACCGACTCTTTTTTTTCGAATATTATTTCACATTCACTCATTCAGTATGTATACTTTTTTTCCAGTGTTATCCACACACAATACGTTAGACAGCAGTGATAGCTTTTATTAATATCAAAAAGATTAGTCAGTTTAAGGGATTTGACACCAAATATTATATTAGTGCTAATCTTTTTCTGATATGAGTGAGACACCAGTACTATTTTAAGTGTTGCAATCAATTAGAATTATTGTATTATTTTTTCTGATATTACTTAGGTGTCGTACAAGTTAACATGATGAAGTTAATATCAAATAGCCTACCGTATCGGTATCAACACCCTTGTTCCATTATTACCAAAGTTACTGACACAATTTTTGGTGTCACTACTCGTATGACAATTGTGTCAGTATCGTAACCTTTTTTCTCTTACTCTCTAGATGTTGTCCGACTCTAGCTCTAGATGTCGATATCAGATAACAATATGAGTTCCACTACCATCAAGGTATATATATATATAATACCTTTCTCCTGTGACTCTGGGACAGAAATATTTAATCTTCCAATCTGTCAGTTATTAGCCGTACAGCCGACTAGAAGGCGACTCGGTGACAAGAGAGTCAGCACAGCAGCACGACTCGTGTCTGAGAATAAATCGAAGTAAATGACGATCCAGTAAATTCACAGTGATTATAGCTCACCTGTTGAACCGCCAAGCAGATAAGACAGAGTATGGACGTGAAACGACTAACATCCTTTAACTGCAGCTGAGAAAGCTCGTCCCGGCTGGTCGCGTCCTCCGCCAGCCACCCTCCCGCGGCCTTCTTGGCCACTCCGTCGGCCCCTGCACGTCTGTTGAGCTGTCCGATGCTCCGTCCTGTGACAGCGCAGTTTGTTGCGCTGTGGAATAAAGTTCACCCACCTGTCGGTGGATTCTTGACTATGTGTCAACTGTAAGAAAAAATACCGTAGTTGCACTATACGTGCCGACAGGGAGCAAAAATGATTTCAAGTTTCAAGCCTGACTAACTACCAAAAGAGTAACGGTCACTGAACGAAAAGACCGATACGTTATTACTTCGATGTACAAACATACGCTGTCGAGCCCTACGACTTCCGCACGTCCAACACTTTCAGTCTCTAGCAACCAGTTTAAGGTTTTCACCCTAACTTGATACTGAACAGACACACGGATTACTATAGTTAGAACGCTCGTACAATGTCTGGCAATGTTCATTTCGAACTATATGTTCTCGTTTAAAATTGCACAGTACGCCACACGGAATTTTAATTATTCGAAATAAAGTCACATCTCGAATTTGCCGAATCGTCATTTGTGGTTTTAATCTCCTAAAACCGTACAATTACTCATTACTAGTACATTTTTGCACAGTTGAGGGCAACATGTCCGATCACAAGAGCTCGGCACTTATCCTTCCGACTCCACATCTCTGACGCACTCACAAACCTACTGTGCGCAAAGATCGTTCACTCTCGATTGGCTGAATCCCAAGGTTATATCAACACCGTTCCACGTTCTCTCTCTCCAACCGATCACATTTCCAAAACACTTTAGACACAATTATTAAATAATACGTTTGAGATAAACAAATGAAAGTAAATTAGTTCCATCTTTAAATGCCTGAACTACTGAAGTACATTTCATAATTTAAATCTACCGTAAATTGACTTCTTATAATTCACCATTTCCCCGATGCCTGTGACCGTCAGATGCAACACCCACGCACATTCTCAAGCTCTTGCGTGCTGAGTTACTTACTCGTGGAATCAGAAAGACTGACAGGCAACACACATTCCACATTTAGTCCTTCCCTCACTCAGACAATAATATAAAATAATGAGTTTCATTTTTTTAATCATAATTTCTGTAAATCTCAAAATTATTACGTAAAATAAATGGATCTACAGAAAACAATTCGAAGAGCTAGACACATCGTTAAATTTGCTCATTGACGTTTACCGAATACAATGAGGGGAAAAAACGAACGCAACACCGAGAAGCAGTTCTGCAACGTAGACCGAAGTTGCTGTGCATGTTGCTTCATACGCAGGGTGACGTCTGTTCAAATTTCGTGCCGGTGTCAAGAACCATTGCGAGGATGCAAATCATGTTTGTTTGAAATGCACGCTGTAGCGGTCGTCGAGATTGAACGCGGTGAGTTGATGTTTGTCACATCTGAAGGTGACTTGACTAAGAGGTCATTATCAGCGCCTCGCTGAGTTTGGACGAGGCCGTGTAATAGGGCTACAGGGAGCCGGGTGTTCCTTGCGCCACAGTGCAGAGTGGCTCGGCAGGAATGCAGCCAGTGTACACGACCGCCACGGGAACGTAGGCTGCTGTCGTAAGGAGACAGCGCTCTGGACGGCCACTCGTCGCTACCCAGGGGGAAGACCACCGTGTGCGGCGTCGCACTGCATCTGCAGCAGCAGCCGGCACCACGCTGACACGACCGACTCTCACAAATCGGTTAATTCGAGGACAGCTCTGAGACACACGCCCTGCAGGGTGCACTCCACTGACGCCAAACCGCCGCCGTTTCCGACTTCAGGGATGGGTCTGCCGTATTTCCTGATAAAAGCTGGCTCCGTCCGGTGCCAGTGGAGGCAGGTCGAGGGCCTGCAGCCAGCCTGCCTGTGTGGAGTCACGGCCTGGGCAGCAGGGCGCTCTCCTTGTTATGCCACACACCACGGTTGCAAATCCGTTGTGCAGCCGTTGGTGAACAGCATTCCACGGGCTGTTCTCCAACCGGACAGTGTCTCCCACATAACGCTGTAGCGCCCGACATGCTTTACAGCGTGTCGACATGTTGCCACGGCCCGTTCCATCGCCAGAACTGCCTCCAATTGAGCACAATGGGACATCGGACGAAACTCCAACATCATCCACAACCAGCATTAACCGTGCCTGCATTGACCGACCGCGTGCAACAGACTTACATCTCACAAATTGAGATCCGGCACCTGTACGACACAATGCATACACGTCTACACGTCTGCATGCTTGCATTCAACATTCTGGCGTTTACACGGGTTGGTAATGTGACAGCATACACATTTGCAATGACTTGTCTCAAACTTACACTAACCTCTGATTTTGCATCCTTAATCACTTAAATATTACCTAGACAAAAGTATTCCGACAGTCGCATTACACTAATTACTTTTTGGTTTCGCGATTTATTTTTTTTTTTTTCTCGTCAGTGTACATTCGAACTCTGAATTCTGTGTTTAATGCTGTCGGTGTGAGGCTGAAATTAACACCACAAACAACCCTATAAAGTTTTATTGCTCTGGTGTATGGCAAAAGTATAATTTAATTTACAACACTGTACGCAATACTCGGTGACTGGTAAGGCGGCGACATCGCTCGTGTGGCAACGCCTGCCACAGCGCAGCCCTCGACTGCCGCCGTCCGCCTCTGTGTGGGCGCCGAACACCGCCGTGCCGAGTGCTCGTACTGTGCGTGTACTCTGTCGTGTGCAACTTTCACCGCACTTGCGAGGAATCTCATAAACACCTGGCTTTTGCAAAAGCATATCACCTTTCACAGACCCCAGAACAACTGTGGTCTTTGTTATTCTGGCACTTTATGAAGAAACATTTCTCATATACAGGAGAAAGGCCATAGACTTTTCATCGACATTGCACGGGCTGCGCGATCTAAACTTTTCCGTACAGTTGTAGTCTGCATAGCATAGTGGTAGCTCGACACCTGCAAGTGGATTGTGGTTCACGCAATGCTTTAAAAATCCACCAACCCTAGGTCAAATTAATACGTCCAAAACCCGTAGGCAATCATTCATTTCCTACTCTGTGATATTTTCGAGAGAAGAGCTAAGGTGTTCGTCAATAATTTATCCGTACTGTGCGACCAAAATATGAATTGTCATCGATTTAACTTCGGACCACTGTCGGTTTGAAAATTGCAGCATTGAGGGCTGCTTCTTTTATACTGCTGCCACAGATGTATCTCCAAATGATGATGGAAAACAGTATTCACAGGGAAAACTTGAAGAATTACAATTCTAGCGGTTGGTTTCTATACGTAGTATTGTATCAGTTTCAATGTTTCTTTCCATTACGATCGAGGTAGCAGTAGTATTTTAGACGTTAATATTAATATCAAATATTGTATCTACTGAAATTTTTGTGAGACTGTTGACGTTTTGTACAATTTCAGGTGTTGGTGTCATATACTGCATCGGTATCAATATCTTTTTCCGTTTCATCAATGTGTCCTACAGTTTTAGATAGTATTGATGTGTTTTCCGACGATATCAAGGAATCATATGATTGAACATGTTTGTGTCAGTACAAAATATTCTATTCCATTGAAATCCTTGTTTCGTTCTAATTAGGCATTGAGACAATATGGGTATCAATGTCTAACATAAATATCAGTATTTTTATGACATTACTGAAGTATTTTACAATTTAAGATGTTGATATTGATCCCAAATATTGCACTGGTACCACTATTCTTTTACTGATATTATCGAGACCTTTAGATGTCGATATCACATACCGCACGATTACCGACAGTTCTGTTGAAATATTATTGAGGTATTTACACTACTGTGAGAGGTGATACGAATACCAGTTATCAGAACCTACATTTTCTCCATTACTGAGGTATCGACACGATTTCAGATATTGATCCGATACCAAATATTATGTACCCATATCTTTGTCCTATATCCGAACTGTGGGTACAATTTTAGGCGTCGGTATTGGTAGCAAGACCGGTGTCAAACCTGGTGTCATTTACATTTACATTTACATTTGCATTTACATTTATACTCCGCAAGCCACCCAACGGTGTGTGGCGGAGGGCACTTTACGTGCCACTGTCATTACCTCCCTTTCGGGAGATGTCAACACTGCCCTCTCCTACAGTCGCAGAGCCCCCCACCCCTCACGATGTGAGCTGTGACGACGGCGCCTGACGCCCGCCGTTTGTTGTCCCGCAGGTGTCGACGAAGGCGCCGCTGGAGTGCATGTGCCGGCCGTGCACCGGCGTCGAGGAGTCGGCCGTCATCCCGCAGGAGATGGCCGGCTACCCGGACGACGGGCCGCTCGCTGCGCACTTCCGCAAGTCGCAGTAGGGCGCCACGCCGCGCCGCGCCGCGCCGCACTCCGCCCTCTCTGTACCGCCCATTTTCCTAATAAACTGACTTGCACTCTCAACACCGACCGCTGCTCATTTACCCACTCCTGTCCGTGCGTCAGCAATGCAGGTGGAGCACCACAGTAGCGAGTTCCCAGACACGCAGCTGTTGCCGCCTGCGCTGACTCGGTGTCAGGTGGAGCACCGCCTCCAGTAAATAGCCGCGGCGCATCGGTTCATCTTCACAGTTCACACCCGCGGATGATCTAGCGGCAGTCCCATCCTAGACACCGAGGTGCGCACTGGGTTTCGTACCCCGAACTGACGCTACCCCCTCGGTGGGGCATCCGAGTTTTACTCTTCTGGGCAGGTAGGCGGTCTCGTATGACGGCCGCAGGGGGCTCCAGCCGGACGCTGGACAGCGGCCGCGGCGCCTCCGAGCGGGCAGGATCAGTTGCCCGAGCAACAGAACTCACTTCCTTCGTTTAGTGTACCGTTTCCCTGTCTCATTCCCCCACCACCGCCTGAATTAGGATACAGTCCGTTATCCTTCGTTTATCTTTGTTCATTTTTATCTTATAACTTCTTTTCGTCTCATTATCTGTTACATTAAGCTGATCTTTCAACTCCTTTCCTGTGTCTGACATAATTACAATCTTTAGTCAACCTAAGCAGCTTTATTGCTTCTCCTCGAGTATCATTTTCTCTTACAGACGTGCCCTCGGCTACCTTCAGTGTACCGACAAGTCGACACGGGGACCACTGCCCTGTCAACAATGCTTATTAATGCAGATTGATTTTTGTACAAATTGTTCATAATTCCTTCTCTCTGTGTATTTTACCCCTGAGAGAACACAGGTGTGAATGTGCAAACATAGTTATGCAGAAAAAGTAGTACGTTTGCAACAGATTATCACTTTCCTACTATTACGAAAAAATCAACTACCTTTAATTATCTGAAAGCAGTCGCAAGTTTGATGAAACAAGTCATCACAGCATCGGTATAAATATAATTTTTCCACCTGCTTAGAGAACATTATATCTAAACTGAAATGCTTATATCATCGCAGGTAACATTACAGGCAGAGAGCTATGTACATAGTATTGAGGACTAACACAGAATAGACTGATAAAACAGCTCAGGCGCTGAGACCATAAGGGCATAAGGCGCACCATCGACAATTTTGATACTGTATTGTATATGCATATTCCTGAGATTTGTTGATTTTATGATGAACCAGCTTTATCTTTATCTGTAGGCTCATATTGTATACAGGGTGTTACAAAAAGGTACGGCCAAACTTTCAGGAAACATTTCACACACAAATAAACAAAAGATGTTATGTGGACATGTGTCCGGAAACGCTTAATTTCCATGTTAGAGCTCATTTTAGTTTCGTCAGTATGTACTGTACTTCCTCGATTCACCGCCAGTTGGCCCAATTGAAGGAAGGTAATGTTGACTTCGGTGCTTGTGTTGGCATGCGACTCATTGCTCTAAAGTACTAGCATCAAGCACATCAGTACGTACCATCAACAGGTTAGTGTTCATGACGAACGTGGTTTTGCAGTCAGTGTAATGTTTACAAATGCGGAGTTGGCAGATGCCCATTTGATGTATGGATTAGCACGGGGCAATAGCCGTGGCGCGGAACGTTTGTATCGAGACAGATTTCCAGAACAAAGGTGTCGCGACAGGAAGACGTTCGAAGCAATTGATCGGCGTCTTAGGGCGCACGGAACATTCCAGCCTATGACTCGCGACTGGGGAAGACCTAGAACGACGAGGACACCTGCAATGGACGAGGCAATTCTTCGTGCAGTTGACGAAAACCCTAATGTCAGCGTCAGAGAAGTTTCTGCTGTACAAGGTAACGTTGACCACGTCACTGTGTGGAGAGTGCTACGGGAGAACCAGTTGTTTCCGTACCGTGTACAGCGTGTGCAGGTACTATCAGCAGCTGATTGGCCTCCACGGGTACACTTCTGCGAATGGTTCATCCGACAATGTGTCAGTCCTCATTTCAGTGCACATGTTCTCTTTACGGATGAGACTTCATTCCAACGTGATCAAATAGTAAATTTTCACAATCAACATGTGTGGGCTGACGAAAATCCGCACGTAATTGTGCAATCACGTCATCAACACAGATTTTCTGTGAACTTTTGGGCAGGCATTGTTGGTGATGTCTCGATTGGGCCCAATGTTCTTCCACCTACGCTCAATGGAGCACGTTATCTCGATTTCATATGGGATACTCTACCTGTGCTGCTAGAACATGTGCCTTTACAAGTACGACACAACATGTGGTTCATGCACGATGGAGCTCCTGCACATGTCAGTCGAAGTGTTCGTACGCTTCTCAACAACAGATTCGGTGACCGATGGATTGGTAGAGGCGGACCAATTCCGTGGCCTCCACGCTCTCCTGACCTCAACCCTCTTGATTTTCATTTATGGGGGTATTTGAAAGCTCTTGTCTACGCAACCCCGGTACCAAATGTAGAGACTCTTCATGCTCGTATTGCGGACGGCTGTGATACAATACGCCATTCCCCAGGGCTGCATCAGCGCATCAGGGATTCCATGCGACGGAGGGTGGATGCATGTATCCTCGCTAACGGAGGACATTTTGAACATTTCCTGTAAAAAAAGTGTTTGAAGTCACGCTGGTACGTTCTGTTGCTGTGTGTTTCCATTCCATGATTAATGTGATTTGAAGAGAAGTAATAAAATGAGCTCTAACATGGAAAGTAAGCGTTTCCGGACACATGTCCACATAACATATTTTCTTTCTTTGTGTGTGAGGAATGTTTCCTGAAAGTTTGGCCGTACCTTTTTGTAACACCCTGTATATGAACATTCGTGAAAGCTATCTCATCGACTACTCGGACATTCATTTCCATATGGACCCAAAGCACAAAGCATAATTATGTTCCTCTGAACTGCTCAATTGATGTCCAGGATTGCCAACATAATTTAGTGCGTATATCACGTAAGTGATAGCAGTTCTTCGTAGTCAGAAGTATAGCGGCAGTATTATCTGAACCTCAAGCCACAGAATACGCTTACTTAAAATTATAACGAGGATAGTGAAATGTTGGAATAGCTCATAATTCTGTGTATGGTACATTTACATCGAAGCGCCAAAGAAACTCCTACGGATATGCACAATCAAATACAGAGAAATGTCTTATATAGGCGCTGCCGAGTTCTGCGCCTTATTCTAAGTGTTTACAAGACGTGTGTGGCGCAGTCGATAGATCGGTTACTGCTGCGACAACGGCACGTTTTCACGTTTTAACCCAGTTTGAACGTGGTGTTATAATCGGCGCACGAGCGATGGGACACAGCATCTCCGAGGTAGCGATGAAATGGGTATTTTCCCCTACCACCATTTCGCGAGTGTCTTCATATCAGGTATCCCGTAAAACATTAAACTTTCGACATCGCTGCGGCTGGAATCTTGCAAGAACGGGACCAACGGCGACTGAAGAGAAGCGTTCAACGTGACAGAAGTGCAACCCTTCCGCAGTTTGCTGCAGATTTCAGTGCTGGGCATATAGTGTCAGTGTGGGAACTATTCAACGAAATATCGTCGATATCAGCTTTTGGAGCTGAAGGCTCACTCGTGTATCCTTGATGACTGCATGATACAAAGCTTTACACCTCGCCTAGGCCTGTCAAAACCGACATTGGGCTGATGATGATTGGAAACATGTTGCCTGATCGGATGAGTCTCGTTTCAAACTGTATCGTGAGGATGGGCGTGTACGGGTATGGAGACAACCTCGTGAATCCATGGACCCAGCATGTCAGCAGGGGACTGTTCAAGGTTCTGTAATGGTGTGGGGTGTGTGCAGCTGGAGTGATATGGGACCCCTGATACGTCTGGATACGACTCTGACAGGTGACACGTGCGGAAGTGTCCTGTCTGAGCACCTGCATCCATTCGTGTCCATTGTGCATTTCGACGTACTTGGGGAATTCCAACAAGATAACCTCACAGTCCATAACTGCTACAGAGTGGCTCCATGAACACTCCCGAGTTTAAACACTTCCGCTGGTCGCCAAACTCCCTAGATATGAACATAATTGAGGTTATCTTTGATGCCTTGGAACTTCAGAACAGATCTCCACCGCCTCGTACTCTTACGGATTTATGGACATCACTGCAGGATTCATGGCGTCAGCTGCCCGCAGCACTACTTCAGATGTTAGTCGAGTCCATGCCGTGTCGTGTTGCAGCACTCCTGCGGCCTCACGAGGGCCCTACACGATATTAATCAGGTGTACCAGGTTTTTTGGCTCTTCAGTGTAGTATCTTCTTTTTATTCTGATTCTAGTTTCACATTAATTACAGACTTTACAATTGTCAAAAGACACTATCGACGCTAGATTGTAAATAAATAATTTGCGAATTAACATTAACAAATTGGTTTGTATTTATTGTTAATTAATATTTCATTAATTGGGCACATTTTTTATTATGAATTACAGGATGTTGGTACTTCATTAAAAATGAATCAGTCCTATGACACTGGTTTTATGTTGACAAACAACTATTTTTCTCAAAATTTTGTGCTGTGCTTTAAGCCATTATAGTTTTCAGTGCGTCAATTATGAAAATCGTGTCAAAATTGCGTTAGTCTAAAAAACGTTAGAATATCCACGAATGTTTGAGTAAAAATGAGGGAGTGATCGATTTTATGCAGAAGGTATCAAAGAATTTGTAAATTTTCGTTAACACAGCAGGTATTCTGACACACATCGTTTCAGCAAACATTCATTTCTCAGAAGATTATGAGAAATTTGCGTTAATAGTTATTAATTACGAAAAAGATTATCTTAGCATTCTTTGCAAATAGTAACATCCACACAAAAAGCTGTAGAGGTCAATTGAAATACCAGATAAACTGTTTATGTTTACAAATAAATATCTCTCTCTGGTTTATTATATTCTGCTGAAGTTCACTTTCAGTATGTTTCAGTAACGTTTCTTTTAACATCTGGTAATTCATTCTGTCCTTTTTTAGTTTTCAATTTTCTTTTTTTCGTCAAATTAGAAATTTTTGAAAGCTTAGGAAGCTATAATAATGAATGTACTTGAGAATCGAAAGAGAGTTTTATTTAATAGACACTGCATTTTCTGAAAAAAGTTTAGAAAACAAAGTTCATTCATTTAGAAAGCCTGCTTTCGCTGTGTCACCATATAAAAACAGTTGCACTGCCTTACATACTTAGTTTTCCCACCAATGCTGCCATTCCTCATTTGTACACTCATGTTGTCCTGTATTCCTAAAGCAGCTGAGGCAACCAAAGTTATCGTCATGCTCCCACATGCAGCTCAGACTGGAAGTTAATGCAGGATCTTTAGTAAAGACGTGTGACAGCCCACAACAGTAGTCATTACTTGGAGCCTGCCCAATATTCGTTACGTTGGGTGGTCTGAAGAGACACGGAGGACAGAGGCCATTCAGTTGGGATGCGTGTTTCAAAACCTTCACCATAGTGGTACACAGTAGCACTCACTGGAGAGAGAACATATGGGAAGTCTGCCATCTCAGGTGGCAATCGCTGCTATATACTGGGGAGTACACATATACCCATCGCACCTGCGGTATGCCTTTCATCCAATCATCCAGTCTCACGAGGCATACCCAAGTGCGGACTGGCGAGAAGCCATAGAAATGTGGTGTGTGTTTCAAAGCTTTTGCTGACTGTTACAGTTGGAGGGTGCATTCACTTGCTTGTCATCGAGGGAGAACTCACAAATGTCATATGTAAGAAACCTTTCATGAAACGTTGTGTCTTTACAACGTGTTGAAGTGTATATACTGTAGGGATTATTGTAGAAGCTTGCCGAAAAGCAAGAAGAGCGTGCCAGACTCAGAGGCAGAGCCTTGCTATTGACGAAAATACTTTACTGGAATTGACTCTTCGGGACCAACTCACTACCTACCCTCAAGGCTTAGATTCTTTCACTTCAGCTCCCGATCAGAAAGAATGCAATACTGTACTCAGTTTAGACGCCACACAGAGTCGAGGTTGGTGATAAATCTTTCTGTTGTGTAGGTAAAATGAAAGCACACATTTGTCTGTGTATGATGATAAATGTATGACATTGGTGGGTTGCCGCATTTGCTGGCCTACGACAAAGCGTGCTGCCTGAGATCGACAGGTCTCTTGCCACATCTACCACTAATGACATCTTTCGATGCGAAGCTGCGTGCTGGTGCTTAAAATATCTGCCGCAATCGCTACACCTGTGTGGGAGGTCTACTGAATGGATTGCTTGCTGCACGTTGTTTCAGATGAGCAGGGAAAACTAATGAAATGTCATTCTCGTGATTCGCATTTGTGCTTCCCATGTCTGTGACTGTTTGTTGACATCTGGGTAAGTCGACATCTTTTGAAATGGATCGATGGCATCTGTCGGAATCACCTCTTTCAGGCTGCTAAACATACTTTCCTGGAATTCGACAGTAGAAAAAGGAAGAGAAGGAAAAGTAGTAGGCGAATATAGACAGGGAGTAAGCAATGAAAGAGGAAGTCACCTGGTAGAATTTTCCACAGAGCATAACTTAATCATTGCTAACACTTGGTTTAAAAGATCATCAAAGAAGATCGTGTATGTGGAAGAGACCTGGAGACATCTGGAGTTTTCAGATTGATTATAAAATGGTAAGACTGAGATTTAGGAACCAGGTTTTAAATTGTAAGACATTTCCCAGGGCAGATGTGGATTTTGACCACAGTTTATTGGTCATGAAATGTAGGTTAAAACTGAACAACCTGCGGAAAGGTAGGAGTTTAAGGAAATGGGACCTGGATAAGTTGAAAGAAGTAGAGGTTCTAAGAGAGTTTCAGGGAGTGTAAGTAGGCTGTTTAAGTTTTTATATTGGTAACGCCACGTAGCGCTCTGTATGAAAATCACTGGCTGTGCTGTGTGCAGTCTGTGGCTAGTTTGCATTGTTGTCTGCCATTGTAGTGTTGGGCAGTTGGCTGTTAACAGCGCGTAGCGTTGCGCAGTTGGAGGTGAGCCACCAGCAGTGGTGGATGTGGGGAGAGAAATGGCGGAGTTTTGAAATTTGTAAGACTGGATGTCATGAGCTGCTATGTATATTATGATTTTTCAACACTATTAAGGTAAATACATGGTTTGTTCTCTATCAAAATCTTTCATTTGCTAACTATGCCTATCAGTAGTTAGTGCCTTCAGTAGTTTGAATCTTTTATTTAGCTGGCAGTAGTGGAGCTCGCTGTATTGCAGTAGTTCGAGTAACGAAGATTTTTGGTGAGGTAAGTGATTTGTGAAACGTATAGGTTAATTTAGTCAGGGCCATTCTTTTGTAGGGATTATTGAAAGTCAGATTCCGTTGCGCTAAAAATATTGTGTGTCACTTTAGTGAATGTTAGAGTACGTTCAGTTTTGCTCAGCTGTTTGAAAAGCAAATAATGTAAGAGGTTTACCAGCACAGCAATTCATAAATTTTTCTAAGGGGACGTTTCATATGGCGACCCTGCCAGGATACCTCACTGGAATCTTCTGATTTTTTCTTGTAGTTTGTGCAATTAGTGCAGCCTTTGTTTATGGCTAGCGCGTAATTGTAGAGAGAACAGTTGTGACATGTATGTAGATTTGCACCAAGTATTTCGCAGCTGTGCTTGCAATTAACTAGATATTATTTTCAGTGCTATGTTAATGTGTTCTCTTATTGTTGCTCTTCAAATTGTGCTTTTCTGTGTTATCGTGTGAAATATTGTGACAATAATGGCGTGTGGAAAACGTAACACTAGGCTCCAAAGTAAACTGAGAAATAATAGTGACGACGAGCGTAGCTTATCAGCACCACTGTCTAATGAATTAATAGATATTCAAAGTAGTTATTTGGTAATTGTGCATAGGGAAATGGAGCGGGTGGCAAATAATGGCGTAGACAGTGAAACAATTAGAGAACAGGGAAGCATTATCGATCGATCGGTCGGCAATAGCTCGCCTCAGGAATCCAAAATGACAGGACACAATCTCGCAAATACTGTAGATTCAGGTTTTGGGTCCTCACCATTTTCTCAAATAAGTCAAGACACATTTTCTGCTTGTCAAAATGTGAATGTTGCCGGTGCAAATTCTCTGCAGAAAAGCACTGAGGAACATGTTTCAGACACCAGTGCATTGTTATTACAATTAATACAACAAATGGGACAAACACAGCAAAAGCTTCAAAAGTTAGACACAATGGAACAAAATCTTCGAATGTTAGACACAATGGAACAAAATCTTCAAAAGTTAGACACAATGGAACAAAATCTTCGGAAGTTAGACACCACGCTTGAACAAACAGGTGAAGATTTAACTACTGAGTTACATAACATTGAATCGAAATGTCAAAAAGTCTGTAGTGACGTAAAAACACAAATTTGTGAGCATTTTCAACCTATTTTTTCGCGGCATGAAAATGCATTACAGAATCACGAAACAGCCATGAAAGAACTGCAAACTGTTGTTCATGAAAATCATGAGACCTTGCAAGCTAAAATTGACTCAGTTGCATCTACCGATCCGGTTACGCAACTTGCAAAAACTCAGGAAAGGACACAGTAGATACTCTGAAAATTGGTTCAGAAAGACACATGGAGGAAATTAGTTCATTATCACAGGAAGTAGTTGAACTTTCGGATCAGCTAAATAATTTATCTACGAAGGTAGATGATAATCTGAATGACACAAAACCGGTAGTCTTTAATGACACAGAAGAGTGCGAACAAATTAGGAAATTCAAACAAAATCAGAATCAAATTAATACGCAACACCAAAGAGAAATCCGGGAAGTACAAGATCAGCTGACACAGATAATACAGGAATTACGTATTTCAGAGGACACTCGCGCTCCAACACTGGAAGAGGGACTTAGAAATACGGAACAGCCACAAAATAATAACACAGGGCATTTCGGAAATTATGAAATAAATTGGCAAGGTGCACCGAATTTTGAGATGGAACCGCCGACACGACGTAACAATGACCGATATGCGACTCGCCGATACGAAGATTTTGACTATAAGCTGTTCATTACTACACGTAAATTCAAAACATTTAAGAATTCTGGCAACGACATTCATCCACAAGCGTGGCTTCATCAATTTTGAGATGGAACCGCCGACACGACGTAACAATGACCGATATGCGACTCGCCGATACGAAGATTTTGACTATAAGCTGTTCATTACTACACGTAAATTCAAAACATTTAAGAATTCTGGCAACGACATTCTTCCACAAGCGTGGCTTCATCAATTCTATCATTGTTTTCCTCCCAACTGGCCATTAGAGCACAGATTAGAATTTATGTGTGGCTATTTAGAGAATGAACCAGCTGTAAGAATGCGATCGGTCATTCATGATTGTCACAGTGAAGGAGAATTTTACCATGCCTTCCTCTCAGCATATTGGTCTCAAGCTACACAAGACCGAGTAAAATATAGCATCATAATGATGAAACATTTCGAACAATCTGTATTTTACAGTCTTGTGAAATATTTTGAAGACATGTTATTGTTGTGGTCTTCAGTCCTGAGACTGGTTTGATGCAGCTCTCCATGCTACTCTATCCTGTGCAAGTTTCTTCATCTCCCAGTACCTACTGCAACCTACATCCTTCTGAATCTGCTTAGTGTATTCTCTTGGTCTCCCTCTACGATTTTTACCCTCCACGCTGCCCTCCAATGCTAAATTTGTGATCCCTTGATGCCTCAAAACATGTCCTACCAACCGATCCCTTCTTCTAGTCAAGTTGTGCCACAAACTTCTCTTCTCCCCAATCCTATTCAATACCTCCTCATTAGTTATATGATCTACCCACCTTATCTTCAGCATTCTTCTGTAGCACCACATTTCGAAAGCTTCTATTCTCTTCTTGTCCAAACTGGTTATCGTCCATGTTTCACTTCCATACATGGCTACACTCCATACAAATACTTTCAGAAACGACTTCCTGACACTTAAATCTATACTCGATGTTAACAAATTTCTCTTCTTCAGAAACGATTTCCTTGCCATTGCCAGTCTACATTTTATATCCGCTCTACTTCGACCATCATCAGTTATTTTACTCCCTAAATAGCAAAACTCCTTTACTACTTTAAGTGTCTCATTTCCTAATCTAATCCCCTCAGCATCACCCGATTTAATTTGACTACATTCCATTATCCTCGTTTTGCTTTTGTTGATGTTCATCTTATATCCTCCTTTCAAGACACTGTCCATTCCGTTCAACTGCTCTTCCAAGTCCTTTGCTGTCTCTGACAGAATTACAATGTCATCGGCGAACCTCAAAGTTTTTACTTCTTCTCCATGAATTTTAATACCTACTCCGAATTTTTCTTTTGTTTCCTTTACTGCTTGCTCAATATACAGATTGAATAACATCAGGGAGAGGCTACAACCCTGTCTCACTCCTTTCCCAACCACTGCTTCCCTTTCATGCCCCTCGACTCTTATAACTGCCATCTGGTTTCTGTACAAATTGTAAATAGCCTTTCGCTCCCTGTATTTTACCCCTGCCACCTTCAGAATTTGAAAGAGAGTATTCCAGTTAACTTTGTCAAAAGTTTTCTCTAAGTCTACAAATGCTAGAAACGTAGGTTTGCCTTTTCTTAATCTTTCTTCTAAGATAAGTCGTAAGGTTAGTATTGCCTCACGTGTTCCAACATTTCTACGGAATCCAAACTGATCTTCCCCGAGGTCCGCTTCTACCAGTTTTTCCATTCGTCTGTAAAGAATTCGCGTTAGTATTTTGCAGCTGTGACTTATTAAACTGATAGTTCGGTAATTTTCACATCTGTCAACACCTGCTTTCTTTGGTATTGGAATTATTATATTCTTCTTGAAGTCTGGGGGTATTTCGCCTGTCTCATACATCTTGTTCACCAGATGGTAGAGTTTTGTCGTGACTGGCTCTCCCAAGGCCGTCAGTACTTCTAATGGAATGTTGTCTACTCCCGGGGCCTTGTTTCGGCTCAGGTCTTTCAGTGCTCTGTCAAACTCTTCACGCAGTATCTTATCTCCCATTTCATCTTCATCTACATCCTCTTCCATTTCCATAATACTGTCCTCAAGTACATCGCCCATGTATAAACCCTGTCTATACTCCTTCCACCTTTCTGCCTTCCCTTCTTTGCTTAGAACTGGGTTGCCATCTGAGCTCTTGATATTCATACAAGTGGTTCTCTTCTCTCCAAAGGTCTCTTTAATTTTCCTGTAGGCAGTATCTATCTTACCCCTAGTGAGAAAAGCCTCTACATCCTTACATTTGTCCTCTAGCCATCCCTGCTTATCCATTTTGCACTTTCTGTCGATCTCATTTTTGAGACGTTTGTATTCCCTTTTGCCTGCTTCATTTACTGCATTTTTATATTTTCTCCTTTCATCAATTAAATTCAATATTTCTTCTGTTACCCAAGAATTTCTATTAGCCCTCGTATTTTTACCTACTTGATCCTCTGCTGCCTTCACTACTTCATCCCTCAGAGCTACCCATTCTTCTTCTACTGTATTTCTTTCCCCCATTCCTGTCAATTGTTCCCTTATGCTCTCCCTGAAACTCTCTACAATCTCTGGTTCTTTCAGTTTATCCAGGTCCCATCTCCTTAAATTCCCACCTTTTTGCAGTTTCTTCAGTTTCGATCTGCAGTTCATAACCAATAGATTGTGGTCAGAATCCACATCTGCCCCTGGAAATGTCTTACAATTTAAAATCTGGTTCCTAAATCTCTGTCTTACCATTATATAATCTATCTGATACCTATTTGTATCTCCAGGATTCTTCCAGGTATACAACCTTCTTTTATGATTCTTGAACCAAGTGTTAGCTATGATTAAGTTATGCTCTGTGCAAAATTCTACAAGGCGACTTCCTCTTTCATTTCTTCCCCCGAATCCATATTCACCTACTATGTTTCCTTCTCTCCCTTTTCCTACTGACGAATTCCAGTCACCCATGACTATTAAATTTTCGTCTCCCTTCACTACCTGAATAATTTCTTTTATCTCGTCATACATTTCATCAATTTCTTCATCATCTGCAGAGCTAGTTGGCATATAAACTTGTACTACTGTAGTAGGCATGGGCTTTGTGTCTATCTCGGCCACAATAATTCGTTCACTATGCTGTTTGTAGTAGCCAACTCGCACTCCTATTTGTTTTATTCATTATTAAACCTACTCCAGCATTACCCCTATTTGATTTTGTATTTATAACCCTGTAATCACCTGACCAAAAGTCTTGTTCCTCCTGCCAACGAACTTCACTAATTCCCACTATATCTAACTTTAACCTATCCATTTCCCTTTTTAAATTTTCTAACCTACCTGCCCGATTAAGCGATCTGACATTCCACGCTCCGATCCGTAGAATGCCAGTTTTCTTTCTCCTGATAACGACGTCCTCTAGAGTAGTCCCCGCCCGGAGATCCGAATGGGGGACTATTTTACCTCCGGAATATTTTATCCAAGAGGACGCCATCATCATTTAATCATACAGTAAAGCTGCATGTCCTCGGGAAAAATTACGGCTGTAGTTTCCCCTTGCTTTCAGCCGTTTGCAGTACCAGCACAGCAAGGCCGTTTTGTTTAATGTTACAAGGCCAGATCAGTCAATCATCCAGACTGTTGCCCCTGCAACTACTGAAAAGGCTGCTGCCCCTCTTCAGGAACCACATGTTTGTCTGGCCTCTCAACAGATACCCCTCCGTTGTGGTTGCACCTATGGTACGGCCATCTGTATCGCTGAGACATGCAAGCCTCCCCACCAACGGCAAGGTCCATGGTTCATGGGGAAGTTTGAAGACATGTTGCACAAGAATCAGTACTTGTCAAAGTTTGAAGACATGTTGCACAAGAATCAGTACCTGTCAAACCCACAGAGCCCCTCAGAACTCATCCGAATTTGCTTAATCATATTGCCTGAACATTTACGACATATTATTTTGGCAGGACGTTGCAAAGACGACATTGAAGCTTTTCAGGGACTCTTACAAGAATTAGAAATTGACACTGATAATCGCGGGACGCGAAAACAGGAGCACAACAATTACAGGTCACATCCGTCACAATTCCGCAATGAAAGAAATAATAACTGGACACGACAAGACTATTGTCATAACACAAATCGTGACCAAAACAGACACCACCCGTATTACAACCGTTGGCACAGTAGTAATAATTACAGAGAAAGATCGCATTTCTGTAGTAATGAATATAACAGAGACCATCATAGAAACAGACAATATGGCAACCAGAACTATTATTATCACGGGAGACAGAATAACTTCAGACGCAACGGTCCACCGTGCAGTGATAATTCAGGGAGAAATTCTCCACCACTTAACCGACAAGAAAGAAACTACAGGAATTATCAACATGACGACAGACGATATAATCGTAACGACTGACTTGAATTGCATCAGAACTGACGAGATTCAAACAGAGCAGGGCACTCTCGACAAGGTGAATTTGTAGAAGTTAGGTCTCCTAATCCTAATAACGACGTGCGCCAACAAAGAGACAGACAATGACTCTCACCGCAGGCAGCCACGTGCGCCGGTTGGCTCAGAGAAAAATAACATGTACGCTAACCTTGAGAAAAATTTTAGCATTCCTTACTGATGTATACAACATGATAATTGATTTGAAGTTAACTCTGAGCACTAGGAAGAGTAAAGGCTTGTACCACATTTCACATGTAACACCGTTTATTGAAAGATATCTGCTTTTTAACTTAGTCTTTGCCATAAAATTTTTCACTTCACGCTACTAGTACAATTTGTCACACTGAGAAACTGTTAACATGCAACAATGTTTTGAAGTTAACTATCCAGTCTAGAACCTAGGGAACATACTTAGACAGTATTTACGAGTGCATTGTTATAGTGAACAGACGACACAGTGTTATTGTGTGTGTACATTCTTGCTTGTTAGATGCACGATTACGTAACGACTATAAGGCTCACATACTTAGAACATGTACAGGTACTGCTAATGAGATTTTACTGCAACATTTTGGTTTACTTGAAAATACATTATGGATTTAAAGTGCTTTCTGAGAGATACCAGACGACACAGTGGTTAGTTTATTTGACAGCTACATGACTATATCATGATGCTACTAATATGTGACACAATTTACATTGTTGCTTTTGTGGTGTATCTGTTTTATATCTGCACAGTTTTTCTGAACTCTTCTGGAAAGTAAAACATGTTTTAATAGTAACTTTTGTGGAATAGCTACAATGAGACAGCCATTTAGCACAACAATACGTTACATTATAGTACTTTCTTGATCACGGTGAGGTACGTAATAACTACGATATCTATACGCAAAGAATTTCACTTTCGTTCATGATGAGGTAAGTACATTGACTTCAGCAGAACTTTGCTTACAGAGGACGATAACTACGACACTCCCACAGAATTATCTTACAGCAAGACGCACATTTAGCGCTACAGGACACGCAGTTGAGTGATTAATTTTGTACTTGAACCATTTATTTTTCAAAGTTTTTGAATTACAAAGAAAGTTTACTGTGATACATTTCATTCCATTGCTGTAATCTGTAACACCTGAGGGTATAATTACATTAATCCTCAGGGGGGTACACGCTTACTTTGTGTACCATGTGTTTGGCAAGCACAAGAAGCCCTATTTGCTTATACAACTTTGCACATCGGTACCATATTTCTCTAACACTGAATTACACAGCTATCTGATTATTTGACAGAGAAACAAACATTCTTTTTACTATGTCAGTGACACATGTTTACGTAATTACACAGTTGGATAAATTCACACTTATGAAATTGTATTTTGTCTGCACTGTGTTTTCGGAACCATTGTGATACTATGAGAGCTTTGAATGTCGTATTTGGTAAGGGAGCATGATTTTTAAAGTACGTTTGAGGTAGATGACACTATTGAAATGAGCAGAGAATTTTTTAGGTTTTGACATTATTGCAGAAAGTTACGACGTTTTTGAGATTTGGCTGAGTTTTAATGATGTTATTATTATGATGACAATGTGTATTATGCTGTTGAGGTATGTTTATGATCAATAAGCTGATGTTATATGAGGAATTTGATTATGCTACATATTTATAATGATGAAATATTGAAGAATGTCGACGAATATGTATATGTGTAATAAGGTAAGGAATAATGAGTAGTGGTTAGGGACGCTGATTTGTGAAAAAATATGTTGGAAACCAAGTATCATACTTTAAGAGTTATGAAATGTATGTAAATGCGTGAATGTATTACAATGCCGACGAAAATTTTTTGGATACTGTTATATTTATAGGATTTTGTTTCTACACATTTGTAACGCAAATTCTCGACCTGTGAATTTTTTTTGTGTGAGACTGTCACTGTAGCGCAAACTGCTGTCGTAAATATTTCGGTAAGAAACCTAAGGGAACTTCACGTAATGCGTCGTGGGCACCCAGCTGCACGACAGTCACCTGGAAAAAAGCCATTAGTGTGTGCCTTTCAGAGGCACAGGTGGAAAAAAAAGAGGCCATTATCCTCGTTATTGACATTTCTTTGTAGAAAGCGTCGCTAATATGACACGCTCAAACTTGAAAACATATGATTACACTGTGGAGCTTTTAATTTATGATATTTACTGAAATGCCTAATGAAATGACGAGAAATATTTTATGTCTATACACCTGATTATGGCTACTGTCTTTCTAGTTGAGAGATTTTTTACTGCCTTATGAAATGCCATATGGCTAGCGAATGATGTTTCATGCTTTACTTTGTACATAGTTCCTTATTTTATTTGATATCTGTTTTCCAAGTGTGTTGCATCATTGGTTTTATAAAATAAAATTAAATGCATTTGCTAATGTGAACACTTTCTGTCGCCAGATCTGTTAGATGATAATTTTATGATCCACATTCTTCGAAAAAGGAGCACTTGGAAAGGAAAGAACAATAAGAAGGGACTAATAACAGAAACTGTATACATAATTTTGTTTTCAAGTACTTGGTAATTTCTTTTCTAGAATAAATTGTGATGCATCACTCTAGTATTAAGATGTGACATAGGTATTAAACATGGCTATTTTAGTTTACTATTTTTTCTGCTTGAGCTTTGTCATGTTTAGGTTTAAGTTATTGCATTTGCTGCTGCTGTGTACCAGGCATAGTGCTACTGAATTTCACTTTGTATTACTCTGTTAAGCCAGTTTTACTACTGATTTATTTTTCCTGTTGCTGCACATTGGCTCATATTAGTTGTAATGTTGCATTTTCTCTGTTAATTTAGATTTACAGCTGCTTGCTTTGCCAATTTGCATTTTTTGTCATTACTGTTTGCGTTAATTGTTTTGTGCTGCTGCATTCCTCGTCCCTTAGTTTATGCATCTGAGCTCAGTAGATTTAAGTTAGCTTAAGATGGGGTAGGCCATCTAAGAGAACGAGTTGTGATGAATTGGAAGAAATGCATTGAGAAGCTATAAAAACATGGTTTGGCCAAAAAAGTATTTTTGAAAGAGGTTGCGAACAGAATACAGAAAGCATGCTTGGATAGGATTTTTTTTTTTGGTGGAAACAAATGTTGAAATAAGAGGAAAGATATATGGAATGACGTTTTGGGTTGGACTGCAGTACCAAATGTTACACTGAAAACAAACCCTGTCCTTTCCTCCTGTGTTATCCCACTATGTGTTTGTGTACCCTTGTGTATTTGTTTTCTTCCTGTCTCTGTGTATGGTTTCATAGAATTTTTTTCTCTTCTAATACTAAGCTACATTAACTATGAAGAGGGATACTGTTATCCTCAAATATAATTTGCATTAATAATATGTTATTTACTTTGTAAAGATGTTTAGACATTATTTATTCTGTTTTGTTTTAATGATCATGTGTGAAGTTGATGTTTCAAAAGTTATTCTGATCTTTTATGTATGTACTCATGTCATAATTCCTGTAACACTGATGTATATGTTATTTCTATTCTTTTGTAAAGCCTGTTTTACTACAAATGTTACCTGTATTGTTATGTTCTTTAATGATGTATTTTGTACCTTTGTTATTGTATTATTATGTTATAAAATTGTAATTGACACCAGTTCATCAAATTAAGTAATTTGTAAGTTACATTTCACTGCACGCGTTTCTATTGGTCATAGTATATGGACGTTATGTGAGAAGTAGGGACTGATAGTGTTTGGACTTGTGTTAATAATTCAGCAAGGGACTGATTAACAGCATTGCTGGTTCTAAGGACAATTCCAAAAACTTTGTGCGTGCACAAGTGGTGGTTTATGGACTTGCTATATTCTCCGCAAGACTCTTCGATGGTGATTGTGCACCTGCACAGTCGCAACAGATGGTTGCTAGCCATCTCTACAAGGACTACAGTGGGTCTACACCTTTGATGACTCACCAATACCATTATCTCTACAGGGACTACAGTGGGTCTACACCTTTAATGACTCACCCATACCATTATTTCTACAAGGACTGCAGTGGGTCTGCACCTCTGGTGGCCCACCAATACCATGCTCTTTACAGGACTACAGTGGGTCTGCTCTGTAATGACCTACCTACCAATATTCTTCAAAACTTCGAATGACTCTACTGTGGGTTTGCTTTGTTGTGGCCCATTACCTGTCTGCATGTCGAGAGTCAGTACTGTCTTTCCGTTGGAAGGACAACACTACTTCTTCAAGACTGCATGGAAATCCACTACTTCCGTGTGCATTTTCTTTTACTGCTCAAACTTTGAGAAAAACACTGCAATTTTACTGTGATGAATGATCAGGACTGTGAGAAAATTTTAGCTTTTGACCAACATTGTATCAATAAGTGTGTGCATTTCATTTCTTTGTTATTGTAATTATGAAAATTTTTTTCAAATCTATATTGGCCACTGCCCAAAACAATTTGTAAAATTTTTGGTGGGGAGCATGGGGGCTATGTAAGTAGGCTGTTTAGGTTTTTATATAGGTAACGCCACGTAGCGCACTCTATGAAAATCACTGGCTGTGCTGTGTGCAGTCTGTGACTAGTTAGCATTGTTGTCTGTCATTGTAGTGTTGGGCAGTTGGCTGTTAACAGCGCGTAGCGTTGCGCAGTTGGAGGTGAGCCGCCAGCAGTGGTGGATGTGGGGAGAGAAATGGCGGAGTTTTGAAATTTGTAAGACTGGAGGTCATGAACTGCTATGTATATTATGATTTTTCATCACTATTAAGGTAAATACATGGTTTGTTCTCTATCAAAATCTTTCATTTGCTAACTATGCCTATCAGTAGTTAGTGCCTTCAGTAGTTTGAATCTTTTATTTAGCTGGCAGTAGTGGCGCTCGCTGTATTGCAGTAGTTCGAGTAACGAAGATTTTTGGTGAGGTAAGTGATTTGTGAAACGTATAGGTTAATTTAGTCAGGGCCATTCTTTTGTAGCGATTATTGAAAGTCAGATTCCGTTGCGCTAAAAATATTGTGTGTCACTTTAGTGAATGTTTGAGTACGTTCAGTTTTGCTCAGCTGTTTGAAAAGCAAATTATGTAAGAGGTTTACCAGCACAGCAATTCATAAATTTTTCTAAGGGGACGTTTCAGGAGAGCATTGGGAAACGTTTGACAAGAACAGAGGAAAAGAATACAGTAGAAGAAGAATGGGTAGCTTTGAGAGATGAAATAGAGAAGGCAGCAGAGCATCGAGTAGATAAAATGACGAGGGCTAGTAGAAACCCTTGGGTACCACAATTGAATTTAATTGATGAAAGGAGAAAATATCAAAATGCAGTAAATGAAGAATGCGAAAAGGAATACAAACGTCTCAAGAATGAGGTCGACAGGAAGTGCAAAACGGATAAGCGGGAATGGCTAGAGGACAAACGTAAGAATGTAGAAGCATATATCGCTAGGGATAAGATAGACACCGCCTACAAAAAAATTTAACAGATCTTTGGAGAAAAGAGAACCACTTGTATGAATATCAAGAGGTCAGATGGTAAACCAACGCTAAGCAAAGAACGGAATGCCGAAAGGTGGAAGGAGTACATAGAGGATCTATCTATACAAGGGTGATATATTTGAGGGCATTATTATGGAAATGGAAGATGAGATGGGAGGTATGACACTGCGGTGAAGAACTTAATAGGGCATTGAAAGATGGAAGAAGAAACAAGGCGCTGGGTGTAGAAAACATTCCGTTAGAGCTGCTGTTAGCCTCCGGAGAGCCAGCCATGACAAAGCTCTCCCATCTGGTGGGCAAGAAGTATGAGACAGGTGAAATACCCTCAGACCAAGAAGAATATAATAATTCCAATTCCAAAGAAACTAAGTGCTAATAGGTGTGAGAATTATCGAACTATCAGTTTAGTAAGTTACGGCTGCAAAATACTAACACGAAATCTTTACAGGCAGATGGAAAAACTGGTAGAAGCCGATCTTGGGGAATATCAGTTTGGATTCCATAGAAATGCAGGAACACGCGAGGCAATACTGACCCTACGACTTATCTTAAAAGAAAGATTAAGTCTACAAATGCTAAAAACGTAGATTTGCCTTTCCTTAGAGAGTATTCTAGTCAACTTTGTCAAAGACATTCTCTTTCAAATTCTGAATGTGGAAGGGACAAAATACAGGGAGCGAAAGGCTATTTACAATTTGTACAGAAACCAGAAGGCAGTTATAAGAGTCGAGGGGCATGAAAGGGAAGCAATGATTGAGATGGGGGGGGGGGGGAGAGACAGGGTTGTAGTCCAACCCCCAGTGTTATTCAATCTGTACATTGAACAAGCAGTAATGGAAACCAAAGAAAAATTTGGAGTAGGAATTGAAATCCATGGAAAAGAAATAAAAACCTTGAGGTTTGCCGATGACATTGTAATCCTGTCAGAGACAGGAAAAGACTTGGAAGAACAGTTAAACGGAACGGACAGTGTATTGAATGGGAATATAGAATGAACATCAACAAAAGCAACACGATTATAATGGAATATAGGTGATTTAAATCAGGTGACACTGAGGGAATTATATTAGGAAACGAGACACTTAAAGTAGTAGATGAGTTTTGCTATTTGGGGAGCAAAATAACTGATGGTGGTCGAAGTAGAGAGGATATAAAATGTGGACTGGCTACGGCAAGGAAAGCATTTCTGAAGAAGAGAAATGTGTTAACATCGAGTGTAGATTTAAGTGTCTGGAAGTCTTTTCGGTAAACATTTGTATGGAGAGGAATTTGTGGCACCACTTGTAAGGATCGGTTGGTAGGACACGTTCTGAGGCATCGTGGGATCACCAGTTTAGTACTGGAGGAACCGTGGAGGGTAAAAATCGTAGAGGGAGACCAAGAGATGAATACACTAAGCAGGTTCAGAAGGATGTAGGTTACAGAAGTTGCGCGGAGATGAAGAGACTTGCACGGAATAGACAAGCATGGAGACCTGTATCAAACCAGTCTTTTGACTGAATACCACAACAACAACAACAACAACAATTGAAATGATATGAGATTTGGATTACAGGTTAGTTCATTACGGTCGCCAGCGTATTACAGAACAAAAGTTAACGATTGTTGGTGACTGAACTGAAACTATGTATTAATTACAAGTGTATAGGAAGGCAGCAGCGGGACAAAAATGCTAACGCACGAGCTTGGATGTAAAAGCCACATATGAGAAAATGATTTCAAATAAATTGTAAATGCATAGAAATTACCTTCAATTGAGGAAAAACCAGTAATTGTTAATTAGTAGCAATACATCACACGAGATGTCATTCAGTATATCAGTCAGTGTAATGCTGTGGTCAGGTTTTATGAAGTAAGGGACACATCACGGTTTCGTTATAGATGTTACTTCAGAAAACCTCCCAATGACGACTTCATGAACGAATAGCAGACCGATTTGCGACGCTAATATTATGCAGTGAACTCGAGAGATTCTTTAGTGACATCAGATACCATGAAAATTATCAATGAGGTCGCCCGATGTTGGGCGCCAGAGATGTAGTGAACTGTGAATTATTCTCTCTGCTGTCGGACGTGAAATGATGAGCAGATGACTGTTGATATTGGCCCACGTTAGGAGCCAACAATTAATTGATATCAATAATTAAATAAAATCAAACACAAAGGGTACAAAATTAGGGAGTTCATTTATGAATGTAAAAGGTTGCTTATATGATCAAAACATGACAGAAATGTATTTATTTTCGTTCTGTTTAGACAAAACAAAACAAAATTATAAGTCTCAGGGCCGATTTGACTGGGCGTGGACACGACTCAGTTATTAAGGGGAAGGAAGAGGATACGAATTGTGTCACCATTCTTCGTTACCGTTCGTCGTATACTGACTGCTGTCGGCGGCAGGCGCTGCGTCGGCGCGGCGCGTCGCCTCGGAGCTGTGCTGCACGGGTCGGCCGCCCTCATCAACAGTAGCGGCTTTGCGGCAGGGCCCGCGTACCATGTCCGCGTTGTCTGCCCGTTGTCGGTGGCGTGGCCAAAGCTCTGCTCTCACGGCGTCGGAAGGCGGATGTTGGCGATGGGTGGAAGAGCGCCCGTGTCCTCTCGCTTCCACGGTGTCTCCACGACTCCCTCCTCGCTTTTTTCTCCATCTCTCAGCTTAATTCCTTTTCGAAATATTCTTTCTTTCGGCGTTATCTTTGGCGGACGTGATTTTCAACGTAGCCCGATGAAAGATCGCCGTTTCATTGCCACGCCTCTCCGTGCGGGGTGGAAATTTTCTGTCTGGCGTGGGCTGGCGTGTGGCTCGTGAATCGTCATCTTTCTCACTATTACACAGTCTTAAGATATTTTCGAGGCTGTTGGGAGAGCGGCTACTCGACACCTTTATAACAGCTCTGTCTGTGTGAGCCCTAGATAGACTCATGTTTGGGCTCCGTCTCAAAATCTGCCGGCGTCCGTCATTTACAAGAGAAAAACGTCTTCTTTCACACGCCTCCCTGCGCCAATTCCCCGCGCTTTTTGTGCGCTCCTCACTTTGCCGGTGGGATGATGGAAATAGTCGACACAATCCTGCTTTCCGAGGCAGGTAAAATGACCTCCGCCAGGCCAGAACAACTCAGACGCTTTCCGTCCTGATGGCTGCAGGTGCCCGCCAGCTCTCGGCATGGCACGCTTCTCGTTGCCACACAGGCCCTTTACACTTACAGTCCCCTTCTTCTCGGAGGCTCGCCCCAGGGATTCCGGCCCCTTTCTCTTCCATGGCCACTTGTGCCGACTTGGCGAAAGTGGCTGTGGTATTACAATTACCAAAGTTAAAGATAGGTGAAATATTTGCAAATACGTGAGTACAATGATAAAAGACTCTTTTTTAGTGAAACTGGCATAAGCACTTTCCTTTTTCACTTATTTGAAATTACTTTTACCTCGTACTCCGTTCGTATGTAAGCGTCATTGGATGTCGTTGTGCGTAACAATGCACAATGATCTTCGGTTACTACGGCATCTAGTTTCATAAACTACTTGATTTATGTTAACTGCAAATGTAATTAACTTCTCTTCACATAATTAACCTTATCTCTTTCAGTTATGACTCTCTCAGTAATTATTATCAAAGGATAGGACTGTAGCGATGATTAATTAATTGGGATAATCACAATATTAACAGTTCAACTAAAAACTACTATAATGTTCAAAATACTGAAACTACTACGCCCACAAGCCGTGTACATGACTAAAAAGATGACAGGCTTGATCTTAGTTTGCGACGAGTTGCAGGCGGTGTGATGTAATGCATTTTGTAACGACCATTATTGGCAATAGGCTATTCTTTACCAACCTGTAACTTGTAATTTTGGACACAAGTAGTGTTCTGCTACAATCTTTCTTACACGCTTTGTGCTGTGCACACATATATTTTCGGTTACCTAATCACAATACCCTGCCGAGCTTAAAACGCCGTTTGCAGAACAGTCTCCAATAGCTCTTTCAGCTCCTTCACTTGACATACATTCTCCACATGGAACACTTGCAACTTTGTCTCTGCTTCTAACACTGTGAATCCTAACAGGACTAACGCTGGCCGCATTTGCAGACACAGATTCTTCGAAATCCGAGCAATGGCTGCTTCACCGACTTTGACACCACTCCTGCTGTAAAGTTTTTACCAAATTATTTTAATAGTTATTTCTTAGTCATAATACAGGTTTTAATCAGTGAGTACTGACGAAGTTATTAAAGTACAACATAGATAGGAAATTACACTGAAGCGCCAAAGAAACTGGTATAGGGATGCGTATTCAAATACAGAGGTATGTAAACAGTCAGAATACAGCACTGCGGTCGGCAACGCATATATAAGACAACAAGTGTCTGGCGCAGTTATCAGATTGGTAACTGCTGCTACAACGGCACGTTATCATGATTTCAGTAAGTTTGAAAGTGGTGTTACAGTCGGTGCATGAGCGATGGAACAGCATCTGCGAGGTAGCGATGAAATGGGGACTCCCGTACGACCATTTCACGAGTGTACTGTGAATATGAGGAATCCTGTAAAATATCAAATCTCTGCCATCGCTGCGGCCGGAAAAAAAATGCTCCAAGAACGAAACCAACGAGGACTTAAGAGAATCGTACAACGTGACAGAATTACAACGCTTCCGGAAATTGCTGCAGACTTCAATGCTGGGCCGTCAACAAAGTGTCAGCGTGCGAACTATTCAACGAAACGTCATTTATAAGGCCTTTCGGTGGCGAAGGCCCACTCGTGTACTCTCGATGACTGGGCGATACAAAGCTTTACGCCTCGCCTGAGCCCATCAACACCGACACTGGACTGTTGATAACAGGAAACATGTCGCCTGGTCGGAGGAGTCTCGTTTCAAACTGTATCTAGTGGATGGACGTGTATAGGTACGGAGACAACCTCACGATACCCAGTGTGACGTCCGTTGGTATTCGTGACGTATACAAAAAATTATATATATATATATATATATATATATATATATATATATATATATATATATTTAATTAATTTATCAGCATGTTTCTTTCTCTCAGGGATATTGTCTTTTTTATCACTTTTACTTACGTGCATAAGTAAATATGAAACGGGTTCTTGAAGGGCCTCAGTTATTCATGTACCAACTTTAGATTTTGAACATGATGACTAAAATATACTTGCTGTTAACTGAATTGAATGTAATTTTGTTAATTTCTATTTATTGATTGCAAAGCAAGGCCTGAGAGAATTTCGATTGTTGCCGTGGAGCGGCCAAGATAAAACTTATTGAACTCATGGAATCTGAATAATTTAAAAACATGAACTTTAACGTAAATTACTTATCTGTTGCAATTTTGAAAGGTTCTTATAACGAAATCTCTCGCATTTACAGTTACTGTTAACACTGAAAAATAAATTAATACTTCGGCGCGTAATGGCCGACCAGAGCCTGCATCGGAAGATGAGCTTCTCGCAGCGCAAATTACTGAAAAAATGCTTATTTAAAATAATGAGCCACAGCGAGCATTTGAGGTGACAACCATTACAAAGAAATTCATTTTGTAATAATAATAAGTGCTCAATGGGTGCCTTCCGTATAGCGAAACAAAACAGTGTGTCTATCACAAAATACGTCCTTCCTCCTCGGCCGTACAATCGCGTCTCTTACGATCCTTTTTTATTTTCATAGACATTAAATAAAAATGCTATCGCTGCATATTAGTTGTTTCAAGAACATTACGTATTTTATGACTATAAATTAGTGTAAAAGACATAGTTAAACTACGATTTACAACCGCTAAAAATGTCAATATTTATGTGGCGTACCGTCACACCATGGACCCTCAATGTCATTGGGGGACTGTTTAACTGGTGGACGCTCTGTAATGTTGTGAGGCGTGTGCAGTTGGAATGATATGGCATCCCCGATACGTCTAGATACGATTCTGATAGATGACACGTACGTAAGCACCCTGTCTGATCAGCAGAATCCATTCATGTTCGTTGTGCATTCCGACAGACGGGAAATTCCAGCAGGACATTGCAATACCCCACAGGTCCAGAATTGCTACAGAGAGGCTCCTGGAACACTGTTCTGAGTTTAAACAGTTCCGATGGCCACCAAACTACCGTGACACGAACGTTATTAAGCATATGTGGGATGCGTTACAACGTGCTGTTCAGAACTCCAATCCCTCGTGACTATGAGCGTTTACGGATCTGCTGAAAGAGCATCATGCTGGTGCCTGCACGAGTGTTTCGAAACAGATTGTTCATTGCACATTGTTAAACGTGGAGCTCCACAGTAGACATGTTCACATGTTGACCGAACCGCATCGTTAATTACTGTTGTGTATGCTATGTTTATTCCCTGTCTTTTGAAAATGTTGGTGATTTTATGGATGAGTTTGTGTTTGTATGTCATTGTGTACCATCTTGTGTTTTCTTTCATCTTTTTCTGATTATCCTGTGTAGTTGTTATGGGACTGCGTGTTTGTGTTTGGTTCTGTAGTGTTGTTTGTGGTTTGGAGCTTTCTCCTTTTATTTTACTTTTAATTTTGTTGTTTAGCTTTGTGATTGTGTTATTACTGTAGCCATTATTTTGTGCTATCTGCATTGTTATGTCCAGTTCTTTTTGGTAGCTTTCTTTGGTGAGTGGTACTGTGTTGGGTCTATGGAGCATGTGTCGAAGTGCTGCTTACTTTTGTGCCTGTGGGTAGTTCGAGGATTGGGGAATGAGAATGTGTGTTGCTGTGGGCTTACGGTAAATTTCAAACATATGCTTATTGTTTTGTTTTTTGATTTTTATATCCAGAAAGTTAATTTGGTTGTTCTGTTCTCTTTCAATTGTGAATTTTATATTTATGTATCTTGTTGATGTCAGTATATAGTTTTTCAATTTTTGTTTGTGATTCATCTATTAAGCAAAGGATGTCATCCATATACCCGAACCAAAATAATATTTTGTATTCTTTTGCTACTAGTTTTGTGAAAATGATCTGTTCAATGTGGCTTGCAAAAATATTTGCTAAGGCTCCAGAAACTGGGGACCACATTGGTAATCCATTTCCATGTAAATAAAATTCAAAATTGAATTCGAAGTAATTTTGTTCTGTTATGAGATTTATTAATGTGCATATTTCCTTAATCTGTTCATCAGGGAGTTGACTATAAGTTTTCAGGTTCTTATCTATAATTTCTATTGTTTCTTGTACTGGTATGTTGGAGTACATGTTTTCTATATCAAATGAGAGGAGTATTGCTGTGTCTGGGATTTTTATATATTTTATTTGTTGTATTAGCTGAGTAGTATTTTTAATGGTTCTGTCTTCTTGTACTTTGAATTTTCAGACAGTAATTTTAACATGTATCCTGCAAGCTTGTAAGTTGGGGATTTTCTGAAATCCAATATTGGCCTCACAGGAAGATTTGGTTTGTGGATTTTTGGTTGGCTTTGGAGGACCAGTGCAGTGGAACTGATCTGTGTCAACTTTCTTTTCTCTGTGTTATCCAGTATGATGTCAACACTGTGAAAAATTCACTTACAGATGCCAAGAAATAATTCACACTTTACATATAACTTACAGTTGTATATCATACGAATCATCACCAGCACATTAATAAATTGCTGAATATGTAACAAAGAGATAGTGTGCATTTTTGTCACTAGCTACAGAAATTCATATTCAGAATATCTCATATTAATGATAATAGTCAATTTACGTTTTCTATATTAACTGAAATTATTTGATAAAATTCATTATTCCTCTTTAGAATATTAACTGCTTTGAGAGTAAAGCTGATTTTATATAAGTTATCTGTATTAAAACTCTTTTCAGTTAAGAATTCCTACAGAATTAGGATCACACTTATGAGTCCCTACTGAAGAAAGAAATATATTATGCTCTCCACTGAGTTGCAAACATGAAAATGATGGTCACTTCTAAGCCCTCTGTTAAGAAAAGTCCCAGCGATTGAAGACCACATCATTTACTGAATGTGGAGGTATCTCTTTGTGGTACCTTTGGATTCTGAAGAATATAGTACCTGTTTTAAGGTAGATTCAAAAAATGTGAAACATGTCCATGCAGAACAGTGAGACCTTGATAGAATGTTTTGAGAACATTATAAAACCTGTAAGTGCAGTAGGAGATATGAATGAAAATTCAACATATTTCATATTAAATTATGGTTGTGTCAACATAGGTTCTGCTTGTTTCCTAATGAAAAATATACGCAGTTTCAATTAGATCGACATCTCAGTGGTTTCTTAACTCTTTGAATTCAGCAAAGAACTTCCTAGCTTCACCTACCATCCATTTGCCATGCTACACATAAAATCCAACTCTATTTTCATCACTGTGTAAATACCTCCTCTATTATTGTTTGAAATCTTATCCTCCTTGTTGCTGTCTTGTCGTTTTATACTTACGAGCATGCCTCTGTCCTCTGCTCACTGAGCTTGGCTCTGTACTTGAATAGCATGATTCAAAACTGGTAAAACACAGTAACCACCAGCATTTACTTTTCATACTCATCCTAATAAACTCTTTAAAACTCTACCTAATATGCCAAAACCAATGTGGTCTGCACTTATCTATTTATTTGTTTCATTGATCATTGAATCACTATTTTCTGCTGCCTGCAGTGGGAAACCCATCAACTAGTACTATGAGGTCGTACTTGATGCACCAGTTCTGCATCAATAATATCCACACTGAGCCAACGAAGAACTTAATTTTATTTTAAGTCAGAGAATATCTTAAAAATTAAAAAAATTAAAAATTGCAAGATATGCTGCAAATAGTCAAAGTGAGCCGCAGGGATCTTTGTGGTTGCTTGAAATTACATTGGAACTTAGTTTATTTGGTTACAAGTCCACTGCAAAATCACTCCTCGTTTCACCGGTTCATGTAACACACTTTGAAAACGCATTTATTTCAGATTATCTTTTAGGTCTTTGAATTACTAATCTGCACTCCTCGTTACCGGTACCTTGACTCTTCTTTGATACTGGATATTCCAAAAAGTAAGCGTTAGCGTGAGGTCTATTTACAATTTTGTAATCTCTGTTGCAAAGTAATTTGAATTTGCTAATCTCATGATTAATAGCACTTAATTTTTAATGGGCCTTATGAGGACTAAATTAATATTTTGAACTCTGGAGATTTCTTATACTCATCAGACTGATAAATCATATCTTGTTTTGATATCTTGATCTGAAGTAGTTGTACCATCTCATCCATAGTAATTTTCTTACAAGGAGAAAATCTAGTAAATATTCCCCTAGACTTTTTGATTTCTCCATCTATAATATTTCTTCAGGTGTAAAACCTGTACTTTGTTGTTTCAATGCTGTCACATACTTATACCAAGATCTGTTGATTGCGAGGTAGTAATGGCCCAATCTCTCTCAGAAACATGATGGGGGCAGGTAGATACATGCACAAACTGTTTTTAGTTATCTTCCTTATAGTCTCTCCATAGCTTTGAGCAGAATTGAGTGCCTTGATGAGATAACACTCTGGTTTACCTATGGTCACAAAATGGTCCAGGGCAATTACATTTTGTTTTCCTAAATGCGAATAGCTTTATAAATTTAGAAAAATGCTCTACAACTATTGATATGCATCTAAAGTTAGCAGAGGTCCCGAGTAATGGGTCCAAAACGCAGAAAGCGACTTTATCTATATCCTTTCGAATTTCAGCGTTCCTGGATGTATGACTGACATAAGGTCGCCTGAAAAATGGTTCATGTTCTACCACGTCCACGTGACGTTCATAACCTACTACCCTTAATTGTGAATTTGAAAATAACTGTCCATTCACCACCAGCATTTTATATGTGTGCATCTTTTTGTTCTGATGAAATCCTATCAGTTAAGACTAATAGCCGCTTAAAATTCTGTTCTTTGTTGTTATTCTCGACCATAGTTCGAACATGATAGTTTCGACACCATCTCCTAGCCCATCATTCACTCCTAAGTGATTTACCTGCAGTCGAGTTCACTGACATCGCTCTAATCTGTTGGCAGCTGCAAAAGGAATCCGCAGAGTTTTCCTGTTCACAGTCAATTAAAACTTGCTGCTTAATTAGCCAATCAATGCCCAAAAGTATTTCCGTACCCAAGTCCTGCACCACTAAGAATAGGTGTGAAAAGGATTGCCTTTGTATTTTAAAAGCAAACAATATTTGATATTTAATCGGTTTACTCACTTTCCCAGTGGCTCATATTGCCTTTGCACCTTGCACATGCGCATATTGCGCACCGGGCTGTTCGTTGATCATCTCAAAGACGGCATTGGAAATGGCACTGATCTTCGGCTCTGTATCTTACGAAACATGCAGACCATGACTGTAAATGTTGTTGTTGTTGTGGTCTTCAGTCCTGAGACTGGTTTGATGCAGCTCTCCATGCTACTCTATCCTGTGCAAGCTTCTTCATCTCCCAGTACCTACTGCAACCTACATCCTTCTGAATCTGCTTAGTGTATTGATCTCGTGGTCTCCCTCTACGATTTTTACCCTTCACGCTGCCCTCCAAAGCTAAATTTGTGATCCCTTGATGCCTCAAAACATGTCCTACCAACCGATCCCTTCTTCTGGTCAAGTTGTGCCACAAACTTCTCTTCTCCCCAATCCTATTCAATACCTCCTCATTAGTTACGCGATCTACCCCCCCTTATCTTCAGCATTCTTCTGTAGCACCACATTTCGAAAGCTTCTATTCTCTTCTTGTCCAGACTGGTTATCGTCCATGTTTCACTTCCGTACATGGCTACACTCCATACAAATACTTTCAGAAAAGACTTCCTGACACTTAAATCTATACTCGATGTTAACAAATTTATCTTCTTCAGAAACGCTTTCCTTGCCATTGCCAGTCTACATTTTATATCTTCTCTACTTCGACCATCATCAGTTATTTTACTCCCTAAATAGCAAAACTCCTTTACTACTTTAAGTGTCTCATTTCCTAATCTAATCCCCTCAGCATCACCCGATTTAATTTGACTACATTCCATTATCCTCGTTTTGCTTTTGTTGATGTTCATCTTATATCCTCCTTTCAAGACACTGTCCATTCCGTTCAACTGCTCTTCCAAGTCCTTTGCTGTCTCTGACAGAATTACAATGTCATCGGCGAACTTCAAAGTTTTTACTTCTTCTCCTTGAATTTTAATACCTACTCCGAATTTTTCTTTTGTTTCCTTTACTGCTTGCTCAATATACAGATTGAATACATCGGGGAGAGGCTACAACCCTGTCTCACTCCTTTCCCAACCACTGCTTCCCTTTCATGCCCCTCGACTCTTATAACTGCCATCTGGTTTCTGTACAAATTGTAAATAGCCCTTCGCTCCCTGTATTTTACCCCTGCCACCTTCAGAATTTGAAAGAGAGTATTCCAGTTAACGTTGTCAAAAGTTTTCTCTAAGTCTACAAATGCTAGAAACGTAGGTTTGCCTTTTCTTAATCTTTCTTCTAAGATAAGTCGTAAGGTTAGTATTGCCTCACGTGTTCCAACATTTCTACGGAATCCAAACTGATCTTCCCCGAGGTCCGCTTCTACCAGTTTTTCCATTCGTCTGTAAAGAATTCGCGTTAGTATTTTGCAGCTGTGACTTATTAAACTGATAGTTCGGTAATTTTCACATCTGTCAACACCTGCTTGCTTTGGGATTGGAATTATTATATTCTTCTTGAAGTCTGTGGGTATTTCGCCTGTCTCATACATCTTGCTCACCAGATGGTAGAGTTTTGTCATGACTGGCTCTCCCAAGGCCATCAGTAGTTCCAATGGAATGTTGTCTACTCCCGGGGCCTTGTTTCGACTCAGGTCTTTCAGTGCTCTGTCAAACTCTTCACGCAGTATCTTATCTCCCATTTCATCTTCATCTACATCCTCTTCCATTTCCATAATATTGTCCTCAAGTACATCGCCCTTGTATAAACCCTCTATATACTCCTTCCACCTTTCTGCCTTCCCTTCTTTGCTAAGAACTGGGTTGTCATCTGAGCTCTTGATATTCATACAAGTGGTTCTCTTCTCTCCAAAGGTCTCTTTTAATTTTCCTGTAGGCAGTATCTATCTTACCCCTAGTGAGACAAGCCTCTACATCCTTGCATTTGTCCTCTAGCCATCCCTGCTTATCCATTTTGCACTTTCTGTCGATCTCATTTTTGAGACGTTTGTATTCCTTTTTGCCTGCTTCATTTACTGCATTTTTATATTTTCTCCTTTCATCAATTAAATTCAATATTTCTTCTGTTACCCAAGGATTTCTATTAGCCCTCGTCTTTTTACCTACTTGATCCTCTGCTGCCTTCACTACTTCATCCCTCAGAGCTAACCATTCTTCTTCTACTGTATTTCTTTCCCCCATTCCTGTCAATTGTTCTCTTATGCTCTCCCTGAAACTCTCTACAACCTCTCGTTCTTTCAGTTTATCCAGGTCCCATCTCCTTAAATTCTCACCTTTTTGCAGTTTCTTCAGTTTCAATCTGCAGTTCATAACCAATAGATTGTGGTCAGAATCCACATCTGCCCCTGGAAATGTCTTACAATTTAAAACCTGGTTCCTAAATCTCTGTCTTACCATTATATAATCTATCTGAAACCTATTTGTATCTCCAGGATTCTTCCAGGTATACAACCTTCTTTTATGATTCTTGAACCAAGTGTTAGCTATGATTAAGTTATGCTCTGTGCAAAATTCTACAAGGCGACTTCCTCTTTCATTTCTTCCCCCGAATCCATATTCACCTACTATGTTTCCTTCTCTCCCTCTTCCTACTGACGAATTCCAGTCACCCATGACTATTAAATTTTCGTCTCCCTTCACTACCTGAATAATTTCTTTTATCTCGTCATACATTTCATCAATTTCTTCATCATCTGCAGAGCTAGTTGGCATATAAACTTGTACTACTGTAGTAGGCATGGGCTTTGTGTCTATCTCGGCCACAATAATTCGTTCACTATGCTGTTTGTAGTAGCCAACTCGCACTCCTATTTTTTTATTCATTATTAAACCTACTCCTGCATTACCCCTATTTGATTTTGTATTTATAACCCTGTAATCACCTGACCAAAAGTCTTGTTCCTCCTGCCACCGAACTTCACTAATTCCCACTATATCTAACTTTAACCTATCCATTTCCCTTTTTAAATTTTCTAACCTACCTGCCCGATTAAGGGATCTGACATTCCACGCTCCGATCCGTAGAATGCCAGTTTTCTTTCTCCTGATAACGACGTCCTCTTGAGTAGTCCCCACCCGGACATCCGAATGGGGGACTATTTTACCTCCGGAATATTTTACCCAAGAGGACGCCATCATCATTTACTCATACAGTAAAGCTGCATGTCCTCGGGAAAAATTACGGCTGTAGTTTCCCCTTGCTTTCAGCCGTTCGCAGTACCAGCACAGCAAGGCCGTTTTGGTTAATGTTACAAGGCCAGATCAGTCAATCATCCAGACTGTTGCCCCTGCAACTACTGAAAAGGCTGCTGTCCCTCTTCAGGAACCACTGTAAATATCTACTTGGATTTGGGTTTTTGTGTCCTCTTGTCTGTTTTCCTCGCTCTACTGGTATTTGGGTTCCTTGTTCTTCCATAACAAATCCTTTTCAAGAGCCACGTCTTACCAAAAAAAACTGTCCTACTCTTACCTCCCATTGTTTATCTGGAGGACTTTTTCCTCCTCTTCTATATTCTTGACTAATTTCTGCATGTTGCATATCTTCTTGATCCTCTTCACTCTCTTCATTTAGTGTTGTTTCTGGGTCACGTTGTATTCCAGTAACTTCATTTATGGTTTCTTTCAACAACTCTATTGTTTTATTGTTGGCTTCACACAGGTCACTAATTCTTTCCATTACTTATTTCTTCCAGAGGAAAGATAAAAAAAGTCATCGCTACTGGTCTCAGCTGCATCATTCTCCAGATGTAACATTGTTTTATTTTCTTCAGCTAGACATTCTGTTTTTCACATTGTGGTTTTCATCCTCGTTTAGCAAGCCTGGATCATACTTGTATTCTCCCTCTTCATCCTGCGTTGACGTTGCATCTTGAACGTTTTAAACGACTTCGGCCAAAACACTGTCGTTCTCATGTACTATCATTGCATCGGGTAAACATCTTATGACGTCACTACTATTTTCGGAATAGCTTGCATCATGAGCGGACTTCTGCTTCCAGTCAATACACATTAAAATTCGATTGAGTGTCTATCGTTTTTATCCTCGGATCATCTTCATTTTTACCTTTGACAATTACCTTCTTTTTGACAGTCTTCTCTAACTGTCGTTTGTGTACAGAAAATAGGATTATGTCATCAAAATCTATTTCACTTCTGGAAAACCTTCGTTCTGACTACGATACATATTTCTCTTCCTGTGGTTATATCCCATTCCATTTGATCCTATTTGATCATTTTCAGTTTAATCTATCAGGCTAACGACCTTTTCTTATCTAAAGCCATATGTTTGTACCCAGTGTTACCGTTTTATTGTCTCTATTATGGAACTTGATTCAGCTCGACCATGCTCTACCTTTCTGCCCTTATCCTCGCTCTTATAGGATTTTCTGTCGTCTTTTCTTGTGGCAGTTACTAGTTTGCACGTCCGACAGCCCCGAAATCTACGTGGACGTTTGTTTTCCTCAGCTCTGTGCCTTCTACAATTATTGAAATTACATCTACCACAGCTGGCAAACTTTCTTCTCACAAGTTTTCTCATGATATTTATCTGGTCCCCATTTTGACCTCCTCTTTCAAGTACATTTTGGTTCCCGAAACTTCTTTGGTTGAATGTTTTACGCCACCGATCTTACTCTTCGACCTTGTCCAAGAAGCCAGTTTTATGATTTCTACCAACGTAGTATGGTTTCAAATCATCTGGGAGTTTCTTCAGTTACTCCCACACTACCTCCGACTCTGCACGGCTATCTTTTGAATACTCTATTCTCTTCAAGTAGCCCTCGCAGAAGACATTCATGGTAGTCTGTTCATGATTCTCTGACATTTTTGCGACGGCAATCGTTGCATTTCTCCTCTTTGCTCAATAACTCTTGATTTTCGCTCAACCGCACTTGCTTTATTTTGCAGTTTTGTCCATATTGACTATTTCATTACGAATTTGTGTAGGCACATCACCTTCACTACTTTGTACTTGCGTGAAACCGGTTTGTACTTTCGTGGTAGTATCTCTGGAGTGACATGAAATTAACTTTCGCTGCGTCCGTTATTTCGGTCTTTATTAACTAATAGAGATCCTGTAATGTATTCCGTACCATCCATTTTACACTTTGTTCTGTCCTTTCAGATCTTTCATTGATAATTATTACTTGTTTCTCGCCTTTTGTTAAGGCACCTTTTACTGAAGAAATTTAAGTAATGAGTTGACGAGTTATCTGGATATAAATATGCAACCAGTCGCTTTCTTTATTTTTCATAAGGTATATTGCACTTTTCACTAGTTTTCGAGCCACTGCTGCCGCTTCATGAGATGGATGTGTTGCAGGAACATTATATCGGGGACCAAGTGTAGTTAAACGCTGTGGTGATGGGGCTAGCGAAAATGACGGAAATTTAGTTATCGGTAACGAAATGTTTATCAAATGAAATGTTGTTACGTTTTGTGTACTTGCAGTGCACCCCATCGTGGTATCCATAGCAAATCCGTTCCCGTAATGTGCATTATTGTGTGTACACACAAATATACACAGTATTTAGCTGCATTTGGCGTCACAATTATTACTCACAGAATGTAAATACAAAGAATATGTATACAACAGATATTTCAGTCTTTAGCCACACATGCATTGCATTGCAAGAAAAAACTTTTCAAGTACAGATAACATATTAAATATAGAGATGTATATTCGCAAGCTAAAATCAGCCCAAAAAATCCTTAAAGAAGAAACTGAGTCAATGCAGAACTTTTTCTTCCAGAATTTCCAAGACATTGTTGTCTTTCTCGGTGTGTTGCTACCAGAATAAGACATATTGATCCTCCAACATAGAATGCGAGAGTTGTTACAAGACTGAGAGAATGTAGTTTGACTGCAATGTATATCTTCCTCCAGATGGTGCAGTACCCCTGAATGTATTAGCTGCACTGATTGATCAACTCCCTAAACCTCTCCTACTTCTCGGCGATTTTAATGCCCATAAACCCTTGTGGGGTGGTACGATGCTTACTGGCCGAGGCAGAGATGTCGAAACTTTATTGACGCAATTCGACCTCTGCCTCTTACATACTGGAGCCGCCACACATTTCAGTGCGGCTCATGGTAGTTACTCGGCCATTGAATTATCAATTTGCAGCCCAGTACTTCCCCCATCTATCCACTGGAGAACACATGACGACCTGTGTGGTAGTGAGCACTTCCCCATCTTCCTGTCACTGCCCCAGCGTCAGGCACACGAACGCCTGCCCAGATGGGCTTTGAACAAGGCGGACTGGGGAACTTTCACCTCTGCTGTCACCCCTGAATCCTCCCCCACATGGTAACATTGATGTGATGGTTGAGCAGGTGACTAGCACAATTGTTTCTGCTGCAGATAATGCAATCCCTCTCTCTTTAGGGTGCCCAAGGTGTAAGGCAGTCCCTTAGTGGTCGCTGGAAGTCCCTGAAGCAACTAAGGAGCGTCGGCGAGCTCTACTGTGGCATAAGCGGCACCCTCCCCTGGAGCACCTCACAGCCTTTAAACGGCTCTGTGCCTGTGCTCGCTACCTTACCAAACAACGGAAGGAGGGGTGTTGGGAAGGTGCCGTGTGGCACCCAATGGTGGAGACGTACCTCTCCCAAGTCTGGGCAAAATTCAAACGTCTTTTCGGGTACCAGGCCCCAGCTGTCCCCGGTGCTACCATAAATGGAGAGTTATGTACTGACGCAAACGCGATTGCCGAGCACTTTAATGAGCACTTTGCTCGAGCCTCTGCGTCGGAGAATTACCACCCAGCCTTTCACACATTCAAACGGCGGCTGGAACGGAACGCCTCTCATTCACTACACGCTGCAGTGAATCCTATAACGCCCCAGTGGGAGCGTCTCACTGCCCTTGCACATTGCCTCAACACAGCTCCTGGGCCTGATCGCATCCACGGCCACATGATTAATTATCTCTCATCTGACTACAAGCGACATCTTCTCGTCATCTTCAACCGGATCTGGTGTGATGGCACCTTTCGATCGCAATGGCGGGAGAGCACCATCATTCCAGTGCTCATACCCGGTAAAAACCCGCTTGATGTGGATAGCTATCGACCCATCAGCTTCACCAACGTTCTTTGTAAGCTGCAGGAACGTATGGTATGTCGGCAGTTGCGTTGGGTCATGGAGTCATGTGCCTTGCTGGCTCCATGTCAGGGCGGATTCCTCCAGGGTTGCTCTACCACTGATAATCTTGTGACCATCAAGTCTGCCATCCGAACAGCCTTTTCCAGATGGCAACACCTGATTGCCGTCTTTCTTGACTTACATAAAGCATACGAACGCGACTTGGCAACATCATATCCTTGCCACATTGGTATGAGTGGGGTCTCCAGGGACCACTCTCGAGTTTTATCCAAAACTTCCTGTCACTCTGTACTTTCCGTGTCCGAGTTGGTGACTCCCATTGTTCCATCCATATCCAGGAAAATGGAGTCCCGCAGGGCTCTGTATTGAGTGTGTGTGTCTTTAGTGGCCATTAACGGTATAGAAGCAGTTGTCGGGCCCTCTGACTCACCTTCTCTGTGCTGAGCGGCGCCTCCAGGAAGCCATCAACAAGGCGTAGTCATGGGCTCTAGCCCAATGCTTCCAGTTTTCAGCCACAAAGTCGTGTGTCATGCACTTCTGTCGGCGTCGTACCGTTCATCCGAAACCCGCACTTTACCTTAACGATGATCCACTCTCTGTAGTGGAGACATATAAATTCCTAGGACTGGTTTTCGACACTCGATTGACTTGGCTCCCTCATCTTTATCAGCTTAAGCAAGTGCTGGCAGCACTTCAATGCCCTTCGTTGCCTGAGCAACACCAATTGGGGTGCAGATCACTGCACGCTGCAGCAGCTCTACAGAGCCCTTGTCCAATCCCGAATTGACTGTTGGAGTGTGGTTTATGGTTCGGCAGCGCCATCAGTATTGAATTTACTCGACCGTGTGCACCACGGTGGGGTTCGATTAGCGATAGGAGCTTTTAGGACGAGTCTGGTGACCAGCGTACTGGTGGAGGCTGATGTCCCTCCACTGCAGATCAGACGTGCGCAACTGCTCGCCATTAATGCAGCACACATTCATAGTTCCCCTGAGCATCCGAATAACCGTCTCCTTTTCCCACCCATGGCAGTCCATCTCCTCGCATTGGCGGCCCAGATTGGGTATAACGATTGCGGTTCGCGTACTGTCCCTTCTCTCCGAACTGGAGTCCTCCCCTTTACCACCTCTGCTAGCGGCCCGTTCACATACGCCTCCATGGTGTATGCCTTGGCCGCAGCTTCGTCTGGACCTTTTGCATGGCCCTAAGGACTTAGTTACCCCACCGCTCTCCGCTGTCACTTCTTCTCGATTCTTGACGTGTTCCGGTGCTCTGAAGTGGTTTACACCAACGGATCAATGGCTGATGGTCACGTAGGCTTCGCATATGTTTATGCAGGACATATTGAGTAGCACTCCTTGTGAGTTGACTGCAGTGTTTTCACTGCAGCGCTGGCGGCCATATCTCGTGCTCTTGAGTATATCCGCTCGTGACCTGGTGAGTCATTTCTCCTGTGTACTGACTCATTGAGCAGCCTACAAGCTATCAACAAGTGCTACCCTCGCCACCCTCTGGTAGCGTACATTCAGGAGTCCATCTATGCCCTGGAACAGTCCCGTCGTTCCATGGTGTTTGTGTGGGCCCCAGGACTGGCCAGCCTGTCGTCAAGCTCGTTGCCAGGGTTTCCGACGAATCAGGCGACGCGGAAACTGCTTCTGGAAATAGGAGTCTCCGAATCTGACCTGCATTCTGTCTTACACCACAGGGTTTTCCGGCTTTGGGAGACGGAATGGCATAACAGCACGCACAACGAACTGTGTGTCGTTAAGGACACTATGAATGTGTGGATGTCTTCCATGCAGGCCTCTCGCAGGGAATCAGTTGTCCTCTGCCGGCTCCGCATTGGCCATATGTGGCTAACGCATGGTTACCTACTCCGTCATGAGGACCAACCTCAATGTCGCTGTGGCTCCCAAATGACAGTCGTCCACCTCTTGCTGGACTGCCCACTTTTAGCCACTCCGCTTTTAACTTTCCCAGCACCCTGCCTTCGGTATTGGGCGACAATGCCTTCACAGCAGCTTTTGTTATACGTTTTACCTGTGAGAGCAGGTTTTAGTATATGTCCTTTGTCCCTCTGTGGCTTCCACCCTAGTGCATTTAGGGTGGAGGTTTTAATGCATTGCTCAGTGCTTACTGTAATCTGCTTTCATGTTTTACTCTTCTGTTTCTAGTGTCTCTCTGTTTTCTTGTTCTCTTTTGTTCCTTTTAGTGTTTGTTGCCTTCCCTTCGTTCTTGTGCCTTTCCCTTTCTTTCCGTTTAGTGTTATATGTTTCGTACATTTTCTTCTCAAACTTGTGGCACTGTTTTATTGAGAACAAGGGACCAATGACCTCATAGTTTGTTCCCTTCTCCCACTTTTAAACCAACCAACCAACCATTTGCCTGAATGGCACGGTGGCTACCAATTGGTACATTAAGGTTTTGGAAGAGAATTTTACCTTCTTGATCCAAAGTGACACTGATTTCAATGGCATGTGGTTCACGGAAGATGGAGCGCGAACCCATTGAAGCAGGAGAGTGTTTAATGTCCTGTAGGAGCACTTCGGGGACAACATTCTACCTGTTGGGTACCCAGAGGCCACTGGCACAAGCCTCAATTAGCTGCCATATTCTCCAGATGTGAACATATGCAACTCCTTTTTGTGGGGCTACATTAAAGACGAAGTAAACAGCAATAACCTCAAAACCATTGCTGAGCTGAAAACATTCATTCAGGTGGTCACCAACAGCATCAATGTTCAGACACTTCAACTGTTAATGCTAAATTTTGCTATTTATCAGCGCGACATTATTTCCAATGATGGCAGGCATACCGAACATGTCATAACCTACATCTGAATATCTGTAGTGATGTTTACATATTGAATAGTGTGTGCACACCATTGTTTGTAACTAATTTGATTTCCATATAGTTAAATAAATGTCACCCTGTATCTTCTGTGTGGATTTGATCTCTCAACGGAATCGTACCAAATTCTGCAATTGATGAACACGGTGGATGGGAGGTCACTATGTAAGTAGTGTGCAACAATTTGGGAATTTGCTTTGCCTTTTTGCGCACTCTTCACATCCAACCTATTCACTTGGGGGGTGGGTGGGTGGGTGGGTGTGGGTTGGAGTTGGATGCGAAATGGACCACCGTATGCTCATTCTGAAAACTTGATTCTAAACAGCACATGTTTGCATAGCCTCAGACATCTCAGCTTCTGGGCCGTAAACAAAACTCCTTCTGTATGTTATCTGTGTAGATTGTAATATTTGTGTTTATCTCAGCAGTCAGTTTTGCTTTGGAAGGAGAGCAGCCCTGGAAATATTTAATTTATATTTTGTTCTGGTCTGTGTAGTCTTCATATAGCTGTGATTGTTCCTTCATAAATCCACTTCACTGCCACACCACAGACAGCTGACAATGACAGTTTTAGAATGGTCAAAATGTGCCCAACGTATTTGCTACTTGTGTCACATCGAGTGAATAGTCCACACTTGATGTCACAGAGCTCACCGATTGACGCATTCTGCTGTTGCTGCTTCTCTTCTTCTACCACGATACGACCCACCTCCTTTTATGCTGCTGGGCCCACCTCTCTTGAGGTCTAGTGGTTAATTCCATCTTCCTATTTCCTCAGATACTTACACAATTACTGTGATCCCATAGTCATTCTCCCAGATTAAAATGAATTATACTCCACATATTGTGATGTATCTTATTGTATTGTTTGTATTGTTTGAAAAGTTATCAGTATGGAATGGAAAAAAGTACTTACATTGCTGAAACTTTTTTTTTTACATTTTCGTTGTAGTCTCTTTGTAGATTAATGCTCTTGGTCCACTGATGTTCCAGAGCCCTGACCCCATTTCAAAATGAATTTCCTCCAGGCCTGCAAAATACTTGTCAACACCGGCTATCAATTCTTTGTTTGAAGTGAATCTTTGTCCAAAACTGAAAATTTTTCTTGTTGGACGGAGATGTAAGTGTGATTGAGCCATATCAGGTGAATAAGGTGGGTGTGGTAACAATTCATACCTTAGTTTGTGTAATTTGGCCATGGTGATGCACATGTGTGTGGGTGCACATTGTCTTGATGGAAGATGACTTTCTTCCTTACTAAACCTGGCCTTTATTCTTTTTTTTCCCCCTAGGAGGTTAGCATAGTATTATCCAGCAATTGTTTGCCCCATCCCAGAACACTGATGCCATGGCTTTACTGCTGAAGGAATTGTCTTTGCTTTCTTTGGTGGTGGATAAGCAACATGTTTCCACTGCTTTGAGGTTGTTTCATCTCTGGGGTATAGTAGTGCACATAATTTTTAATCTGTCATCACAAACTGGTGCAAATATCTTATTTGTTTCTCCTAAAATGGGCCAAACATTGTTCCGATATGTCCTTTCTCGTGCATTTTTGATCCAGCATCAATAGATCTGGCACCCATCTCACAGATAATTTTTCATTTCTAATTCTTCAGTTAAAATGTGATATACCCTTTCAGGTGACATCCGGCCAGAGTGGTCAATTACACACACTTTCAACCGGTGATCCTCTGTCATCATTTTGTGCACTTTTGCAATGGTTTCTTGAGTAGTGACACATCTTGGCCAACCACTGCGCGGACCATCACCTAAGCTCTCCAGACCAAATTTAAATTCATTTGTGCACTTGGCAAGAGTTGAATGTTAAGGACTAGAGTCTCCCAGTGTATTCCGGAAATCGGCATGAATGTCCTTTGCTTTCATACCTTTCTTTATGAAGTACTTAAAAAAACGAGATTCAAGCAGTGATTCTTTTTTTTCAATCTTCACAAATCACTACACAGGAACAACAGAGTCACATCACTGCCACAGCTCCCTTCCAATAACACGGATGTGGCATATGTTTAATGGCAGCAGTCTAATGAATATCACATGAATGACTCGCTGCACGAGGGCTGACCTCTCATGGTGATTCCAATAACTTTTCAAACTACCTTTATATATATTCTCCAATAATGTGAGTTTAGTCTCACAGCAGATGGAGACTGGATTATAATGCATAAGGCATTAAAAAGGCTGAGGATTGGTTAGCTAGTAGCATAAATGTGCACTGGAAATTACAAGGAGTGGTAGGGAAATATGCATATGGGTCAGGGAGGAGACTGCAGTGGGAGTCTGAAAGGGAATTAAGTGGGCAGGAAATGTGACCTGTACGAAGTGTGGGAGATGGGCCAAGAAGGTTCTCTGCTGATTCCCATAGATAGGTGGGACAGGGAAAGACACAGACTGGAGTTGGGGATGGGGTAGGCGATGTCAAGAGATGTGCTGCAGAGACAGGAAAGTGTGTAATTGGAGGCTGGAATGGCTGGAGAAGTCTGGAGGTTGACTTCTCCATCATTGGCACTCTAATGGCTAATACTATCGGTAGAATAAAATGTTAATTATTGAGATGACATGAACCAAAAAACTGGACACTTATGTATACCCATAAATAAATAAACAGAAATGAAATGGAAAATGAAATTCAGAGGCTCTGTATAACTGCATAAGGCTGTCAACTTCGACACCGTGATTACAATGAGGAAATGCAAATGGTGAAAATCTGTCAATATAGTGTGGTATTAATTACAAAAGTTTTATTTATATACACTGAAGCAGCGAGTGACAATTTGTACCAAGGCCAGCGATCAAACCTGGGTCTCATGCTTACTAGGCAGGTGCATTAGCCACTAAGCCACCTTGGAACAGTGGTTGGCACAACTGTTTGTGCATAAGGGGAATTTAAGGTAGACTAGGGAGGCAGTGAGAATTTGGGTGGAGGAGGGAGACATGCCAGGAAAATCTGTGCAGTTGTGCCAACTGCTGTGACAAGGTGACTTAATGCCTAATGCACCTCCCTCATGAGTAGGAGACCTGGGTTAGATTCCTGGCCTTGGTACAAATTGTCACTTGCTGCTTTGGTCCATATACATTAAACCATACTGGTAGGAGACTCAGAAAGTCTCTTAAAATTTGCACAAATGAAAAGACAATTTCACAGTGTTGGCAGTATTCTTGATGCAACTCGTGTAGAAACAGTGGTGACAGCAGGTATCCAAAACAGATGTATAATTAGTGCATGGGAATGTTGACACATCAGTAGTGAATGGTTCAGTTATGTGGAACTGTGATATTGTTGAAGACTGTTACAACTTGTCTTTCCAACTCGATGTCATTAGGCAGGTTTCTGAGATGAAAGCTAAAAAGGTAGGGATAGCGAGGTTTTTTAAAAGCCTGTACACAACTGGGAGTTAATGATGTTAAGGATTACATTTGGTAGGGAAACATTTTACATAAAATAACAAAAGGGTACAATGTACGTAGTGCAGCACCTGAAAAAGAGCCAAGTAAAATAGTCTGATACGGATAAAAAATAAATAAAATGACTCGTCAGGTAGCGGCAGGAGAAAATGCAATAAAGGTGGAGATGTGTGAACTTCAGGAGTGGGTGGCTCAAATGGCTCTGAGCACTATGGGAGTGGGTGGCTCATTCTTCTTACAGAAGGGATGAAGGGAAAGAACGAGGGATGAAGGGAAAGGGCAGGTGAGGTCCAGGAAATTCGAACAGCTATGCAAATGTAGTCCAATATGCTGGGTTGGGGGAAGGCAGGGTGGGATGAGAAAGAAAGAATTGCTTTAGGCACTTTCACCAGATGAAATTAGAAATCTTCATAACTTACAAGATAGAATTTATGGTGATAAGTGAGATGAAGATCATGATGAAATTAAAATGATTGGAATCAAAAGTACATTATATACGGTAAGGGAGTGTGGGATGGAGGGAGGAAACTGACAGGTCAGAAAATAAAATGGAGTGAAGAAAAGTGATGATTACTAAAATAAAATGCTGAGACAGTGAAAGTAAATGCAAATTTTAGGCCAGGTGGATGGAGACTAGAGTACATGCTATGAAGGTTGTTCTCACCTGCTGAATTTTGAGAAATTGGTTTCTGGAGTGAGAATCCAGATGGCAGAGAAGTGGTGAAACAGGCACCAAGCTCACGATTGTCACATTACAGAATGGTGCATGTTATCAATACACATCTGTGTATGCCTATTCATCCTAACTGATGATTAGGTTGTAATTGTACCAGTGCAGTAAGCTGAACAATCTTCCCATGACATGTTGTTCCATAGATGGCTCTCTCTTTGTTAGTGTGTGTTTTGCCACTTAAAGGCTGGCACATGTTTCGTAGGAGGTTGCAGTGGGACTGTCACAGGGTTAGGAGCCATAGGCTAGGGACATTGGTGCAGAAGGAGCATGGGGTCTGACAAAAAATTAGTCTAGGTGGGGTGGGAAAAATAGTAGAGAGAATGGATCTCATTTCAGTGCATGATTTTAGGAAATGTGTCGAATTATTTCTAGGAGAAACCAGCAGTAACAGGATTGGATATGATGGTGCAGGAAATTTGCATGTAAACTAGACTGCTGAGAGATTATGTACAGTGAAGGCTGAGCTGAAAATGGTGTTTTCAGATGCAGATACTTCACACCAATACAAGTAAGTTTGTCTCAAATGATGAGGCTGTATGGAAGGGAATATTTGACAGAAATTGGACAGTAACTATCAAAATGTGAGTGCTGTTCTTTGTTAGTAGGATTAATGTGAACAGAAGTGTGTAGCTGACACTCAGTGAGGGTGAGTTTAGCATCATGGAAAAAAGCACAAAATTTGGAATATGAGCATTTGCTGCTAGATAAAATAATGGTACAACTATAAATAGTGTGCTGGATTGCCATGAACAAACTGGCTGGGCAAACTTGAAGGAGAGAAGCAGAAGGTTGTGTCCTGTAATGAGCTGTTGTCGAAGTTGGCATCCCTATATAGTGCATAGGTGTGTTTATATGGTATGAGACCTTCCTGATCTATTCAATTGTTCTTTGAGTTGCTATGTACTAATCATCTTACAAGTTTGAAAGAGATCTACATCCAGCAGTGGATGACAAATGACTGTTAGAGACAGTGATTGTTTTTGTTGATATCATCATCATCATCTTATTATTATTATTATTATTATTATTATTATTATTATTATTATTATTATTATTATCATCATCTTCTTTTCTTTCTCAGACCTCAGGTCTGGTTAGAAATGGAATGTGACGCAGACCTTGATCAAGCGTCACTTCCTTTTAACTGTACGGTATATGTTACATTGCGTTTAGGAACTTTCGGGTAATTGAACATGTATCAATAATTACAGATTTCTGTAGTTGTATATATAAGTTTGGATGTAGCTGTATTGCGTTGATATACTGGTGGATATTGCATGGTATGACTCCTGTAGTTGAAAGTATAATTGGTATAATGTCAACTTTATCCTGATGCCACATGTCCTTGACTTCCTCAGCCAGTTGGATGTATTTTTCAATTTTTTCTCCTGTTTTCTTCTGTATATTTGCTGTATTGGGTATGGATATTTCAATTAGTTGTGTTAATTTCTTCTTTTTATTGGTGAGTATGATGTCAGGTTTGTTATGTGGTGTTGTTTTATCTGTTATAATGGTTCTGTTCCAGTATAATTTGTATTCATCATTCTCCAGTACATTTTGTGGTGCATACTTGTATGTGGGAACGTGTTGTTTTATAAGTTTATGTTGTAAGGCAAGCTGTTGATGTATTATTTTTGCTACATTGTCATGTCTTCTGGGGTATTCTGTATTTGCTAGTATTGTACATCCGCTTGTGATGTGATCTACTGTTTCTATTTGTTGTTTGCAAAGTCTGCATTTATCTGTTGTGGTATTGGGATCTTTAATAATATGCTTGCTGTAATATCTGGTGTTTATTGTTTGATCCTGTATTGCAATCATGAATCCTTCTGTCTCACTGTATATATTGCCTTTTCTTAGCCATGTGTTGGATGCGTCTTGATCGATGTGTGGCTGTGTTAGATGATACGGGTGCTTGCCATGTAGTGTTTTCTTTTTCCAATTTACTTTCTTCATAACTGTTGATGTTATGTGATCTAAGTAGAAGTGGTTATGAAATTGCAGTGGTGTAGCAGATGTATTTATATGAGTGATTGCTTTGTGTATTTTGCTGGTTTCTGCTCGTTCTAGAAAGAATTTTCTTAAATTGTCTACCTGTCCATAATGTAGGTTTTTTATATCGATAAATCCCCTTCCTCCTTCCTTTCTGCTTAATGTGAATCTTTCTGTTGCTGAATGTATGTGATGTATTCTATATTTGTGGCATTGTGATCGTGTAAGTGTATTGAGTGCTTCTAGGTCTGTGTTACTCCATTTCACTACTCCAAATGAGTAGGTCAATATTGGTATAGCATAAGCATTTATAGCTTTTGTCTTGTTTCTTGCTGTCAATTCTGTTTCCAGTATTTTTGTTAGTCTTTGTCTATATTTTTCTTTTAGTTCTTTTTTAATATTTGTATTACCCATTCCTATTTTTTGTCTGTATCCTAGATATTTATAGGCATCTGTTTTTTCCATCGCTTCTATGCAGTCGCTGTGGTTATCCAATATGTAATCTTCTTGTTTAGTGTGTTTTCCCTTGACAATGCTATTTTTCTTACATTTGTCTGTTCCAAAAGCCATATTTGTATCATTGCTGAATACTTCTGTTATCTTTAGTAATTGGTTGAGTTGTTGATTTGTTGCTGCCAGTAGTTTTAGATCATCCATGTATAGCAAATGTGTGATTTTGTGTGGGTATGTTCCAGTAATATTGTATCCATAATATGTATTATTTAGCATGTTGGATAGTGGGTTCAGAGCAAGGCAGAACCAGAAAGGATTAATGACTCTCCTTGGTATATTCCACATTTAATCTGTATTGGCTGTGATGTGATATTATTTGAATTTGTTTGGATATTAAGTGTGGTTTTCTAATTTTTCATTACTATGTTTAGGAACTGTATCAATTTAGGATCTACTTTGTATATTTCCAATATTTGTAGTAACCATGAGTGGGGTACACTATCGAAAGCTTTTTGGTAATCAATGTATGCGTAGTGTAGCGACCTTTGTTTAGTTTTAGCTTGATATGTCACCTCTGCATCTATTATCAGTTGCTCTTTACATCCTCGTGCTCCTTTGCAACAGCCTTTTTGTTCTTCATTTATAATTTTGTTGTGTGTTGTATATGTCATTAATTTCTGTGTAATGACTGAAGTTAATATTTTGTATATTGTTGGTAGGCATGTTATGGGGTGATATTATTATTATTATTATTATTATTATTATTGGCCTAAGGTAACACGGAAGGTATAAAAACTGGTTTTGTAATGTAAACATATCTATACAAGCAGGAGTGTTACTTCTACTGCTATACATATAGAGCTAACATTGCCTATTCCAAGCAGCAGAGATTTTCCAATATTTGAGTTTTAAATAAATTATGCAGTGTGGATCTTGGGTGGGATGCTGAAATCTTGTATTTAATATAGTCCCACTATTCAGTCTTATTGATATAATACTTGGGTAATTTCAACAAATGAGTTATATTTGTATATCACTGACAAATATACTGAAGTATGAATTTGTCTTCCAAAACATTTGCCAGAATCACTGCATGCTACATTGTGGTTTGGAAGTTGACGATAGAGAATGGGAAAACATTTGAGTGATTTGGACTTGGGTATTTAATCTTCACTCAGTAGCTTACCACACAAAGGTCAAACGATCTATTAAATGATGAGGAAAATTTCAACATTGGTACTTGAACAATAGTTTAACAAAAGCTGGCACAAAATATATTACAAGATACAAGAAGGTAGACCACAGTTAAACAAATGATTTTCTTGTGCAAGTAGACCATAAACTATCCACATGTGCAGGCCCTGTATACAGAATTACTCCCACCTGGCACCCACTGACAGGAGTAACCAACCTTATAACTATCTCAGTAAATACCATTTATTTTTTAAAAAAATTTGCTCCTCACACCAGGAGTTAAACTAAACAAAAATTTTAAGAAATCATTATTTTTATTACATAGCAAGAAAAAAACCTGAGTTTTTATACTCAGAACTACACTAGAATTATTAGTTGAAAAAATTAGAGGTAAGGAAAATATTATTGTACATAATTAAACAGCAAATATATTAAAAACACAGTTCTATTCTGTGAACTGAAATGAGCTGAAATTTGAAGGAAGACATTTACACAAATGTTGACTCGCAGACAAAAAGCAACTAGTTGATTTTAATATTAAGCCTTAAAGACAGAGCAGAGGCAACTGTCTGCCTTCAGATCCAATGCAAATTAGAGAAGTACACAAAATATTGAATTTTATCATGCAACAAGGACATTATTCACAAAGCAATATAAAAGACTGATGCTCAGCAGTGTAAACCTTAAGATTATTTTCAGTTTGAATTTAAACAAGAAAGCACTATTACAATAATACTAATGTATGTATCTGACCTGGGCTCTTGGTTTGGTCTGTCAGAGCTGATAGTACTCACTGCTGTGCACTAGAAAATGATGATGCCTTAGGCATACCTGACAAACCAGATTTAAATCACAGCTGACATAGTTCTAAAACAGGAAAAAACTGTGGTATTAATGCATACAGTATTATTTAACAAATCACTAAGCAGCACAGACCGTGGCATAGCAGTCTCATAATTTTTTTAAATTGCCAAGTTTTACAAAACTCTATATATATCTCCTGCATGTGTCTTGACAGTTTTTTAATTCATAAGTTTATGTCATTAAACACAGCTCTAATCTGGAGCTTGAAATTTGTACTACTAGTGCCAGCTTTTACTTGGGAATAACCGGCAGGAGTAAAAACAAGCACTCCTCACTTTTAACATTAAACAGCAAAGAGCAAGCTCATCAAAAGTCTATCATTAGGGAAGGCCAGCCAAATGTTGTGTATGATGTGGGTATCACAATCCTGATACAGATTGGCTAAATACCTGTTCACACACTGCAGGAATCTTACTTGTCACACCACAGGGCCTTCCTCATCACAAGCACACAATACAAGCACACAATGCCAGGATCCGCAACTCTTATTGCACACTATCTGCCTGTCCCCACTATAGCTTGGACACTAGCATCTCATTCACACCTCCTGTGATGCTATTTGAAAACTGCTTGAGTTGGAGACTGTGCAGGCCTGGGGTGCCACACTGAACGTCTACAAGGTAACAGTGGCAAATAGAGCAGAATCGATATGGACATGTCACATCACATTAATAACTAATTTTAGAAAAGTATTTAATTTTGAATCTGTATTACCATACCTGTAGCCTCTCCCCTGTGTAAATGTGACTTGAATAATGCAGTCTATATAACTAAACAATATTTCAAAGTTTTGAAAGTTGTGACAAAAATTGTCAATGCTTTTGTTTGAATGAGCCAATACTAACTGCTACATTGAAGCTACGACCACTATGCATGAATAACAAAAACCCATCAGTGGTGGACACTTGATATTATCTGTTCATTGTACAAATACCATTGTCATCAAATTATTAATGACTAATTCGTGGGGCTCTGAAAAATTATCATTTGTGATATGTGTGAATATAGATTGAAATTCTGTCATGAAATGTGAAATTAACTGACTAATGTTATTTTGTAGTGAAATCTATCCATATGAAAGGAACTGTTTTATCAGTGATTGTTAGAAACATCTTTATTTCTTGCATATAAATATCAAAAAATGAACGCAAATATTACACAATTGTTTTCCTGCTCATCTGCCGTAACTTACATATTTTCACATTTAGAGCAAACTGCCATGCATTGCATCAAATAGAACTTACAACAAAGTCATCCTGTATCATACTGCAGGCAATAAATGATTCTTTCTGATATACAACCAATTTCAGGTTACTGTTATTGCACTTGTTATGGCAAAGCTAAATTTAGAAAGATAACATATGCAAAAAGTATTTCCAAATTAAAAGTGCAGGAAAGCAACCACATATCAGTGAACTTGACACTCTGTTGCTGTGGCAGTTCTGTGCAGTTTAATGGTCTGTACAAGATGCGAGCCAGATAATCTGATGGGAGACACTGCTGAGGGACAGCTCAACAATGCAGAAATGTACATCAACCGCTACCTAATGTTGAAATTTTGAACAGTTTAATGTGACTTAATAGGTGACAGGTTTTCTGAATTGTACTTGAATCAGACACAGATACAGAATGGACCTGAACTAATTCACTTATAACAATGTCAACCTCAGGAAAAAATTGATACAGTCACTACTTAATGATTTGGGTCATGTGTTACTCATCATTTGCTCTTTCAGAATGAGTGAAGAGACTTTATCCCAGTCAGTCACACAGTTCAGTAACAAACCTAAGTCCACCCGAAGGCATCAGGGATCCCTATGACTGTTGTGTGTTTCTGTGGAAACAAAACTGACACACACAGTTATAGGATGGCTGTCCTCTGAGAGGGAGGTGGGGTTTGCTTCCCCACACCAATCCTCTTCCCTCTGGTAGTAATAGTTCTAATTTATTTATGGTCATGGGCAACTTCCAATTAATAGTGACCACACTCTGAAATGTTGTTGTTGTTGTGGTCTTCAGTCCTGAGACTGGTTTGATGCAGCTCTCCATGCTACTCTATCCTGTGCAAGCTTCTTCATCTCCCAGTACCTACTGCGACCTACATCCTTCTGAATCTGCTTAGTGTATGCATCTCTTGGTCTCCCCCTACGATTTTTACCCTCCACGCTGCCCTCCAATACTAAATTGGTGATCCCTTGATGCCTCAGAACATGTCCTACCAACCGATCCCTTCTTCTGGTCAAGTTGTGCCACAAACTCCTCTTCTCCCCAATCCTATTCAGTACCTCCTCATTAGTTATGTGATCTACCCATCTAATCTTCAGCATTCTTCTGTAGCACCACATTTCGAAAGCTTCTATTCTCTTCTTGTCCAAACTATTTATCGTCCATGTTTCACTTCCATACATGGCTACACTCCATACAAATACTTTCAGAAAAGACTTCCTGACACTTAAATCTATACTCGATGTTAACAAATTTCTCTTCTTCAGAAACGCTTTCCTTGCCATTGCCAGTCTACATTTTATATCCGCTCTACTTCGACCATCATCAGTTATTTTACTCCCTAAATAGCAAAACTCCTTTACTACTTTAAGTGTCTCATTTCCTAATCTAATCCCCTCAGCATCACCCGATTTAATTTGACTACATTCCATTATCCTCGTTTTGCTTTTGTTGATGTTCATCTTATATCCTCCTTTCAAGACACTGTCCATTCCGTTCAACTGCTCTTCCAAGTCCTTTGCTGTCTCTGACAGAATTACAATGTCATCGGCGAACCTCAAAGTTTCTACTTCTTCTCCATGAATTTTAATACCTACTCCGAATTTTTCTTTTGTTTCCTTTACTGCTTGCTCAATATACAGATTGAATAACATCGGGGAGAGGCTACAACCCTGTCTCACTCCTTTCCCAACCACTGCTTCCCTTTCATGCCCCTCGACTCTTATAACTGCCATCTGGTTTCTGTACAAATTGTAAATAGCCTTTCGCTCCCTGTATTTTACCCCTGCCACCTTCAGAATTTGAAAGAGAGTATTCCAGTTAACGTTGTCAAAAGTTTTCTCTAAGTCTACAAATGCTAGAAACGTAGGTTTGCCTTCCCTTATCTTTCTTCTAAGATAAGTCGTAAGGTCAGCATTGCCTCACGTGTTCTAGTATTTCTATGGAATCCAAACTGATCTTCCCCGAGGTCGGCTTCTACTAGTTTTTCCATTCGTCTGTAAAGAATTCGTGTTATTATTTTGCAGCTGTGGCTTATTAAACTGATTGTTCGGTAATTCTCACATCTGTCAACACCTGCTTTCTTTGGGATTGGATTATTATATTCTTCTTGAAGTCTGAGGGTATTTCGCCTGTTTCATACATCTTGCTCACCAGATGGTAGAGTTTTGTCAGGACTGGCTCTCCCAAGGCTGTCAGTAGTTCCAATGGAATGTTGTCTACTCCGGGGGCCTTGTTTCGACTCAGGTCTTTCAGTGCTCTGTCAAACTCTTCACGCAGTATCGTATCTCCCATTTCATCTTCATCTACATCCTCTTCCATTTCCATAATATTGTCCTCAAGTACATCGCCCTTGTATAGACCCTGTATATACTCCTTCCACCTTTCTGCTTTCCCTTCTTTGCTTAGAACTGGGTTTCCATCTGAGCTCTTGATATTCATACAAGTGGTTCTCTTATCTCCAAAGGTCTCTTTAATTTTCCTGTAGGCAGTATCTATCTTACCCCTAGTGAGAAAAGCCTCTACATCCTTACATTTGTCCTTTAGCCATGCCTGCTTTGCCATTTTGCACTTCCTGTCGATCTCATTTTTGAGACGTTTGTATTCCTTTTTGCCTGCTTCATTTACTGCATTTTTATATTTTCTCCTTTCATCAATTAAATTCAATATTTCTTCTGTTACCCAAGGATTTCTACTAGCCCTCGTCTTTTTACCTACTTGATCCTCTGCTGCGTTCACTACTTCATCCCTCAAAGCTACCCATTCTTCTTCTACTGTATTTCTTTCCCCCATTCCTGTCAATTGTTCCCTTATGCTCTCCCTGAAACTCTATACAACCTCTGGTTCTTTCAGTTTATCCAGGTCCCATCTCCTTAAATTCCCACCTTTTTGCAGTTTCTTCAGTTTTAATCTACAGGTCATAACCAATAGATTGTGGTCAGAGTCCACATCTGCCCCTGGAAATGTCTTACAATTTAAAACCTGGTTCCTAAATCTCTGTCTTACCATTATATAATCTATCTGATACCTTTTAGTATCTCCAGGGTTCTTCCATGTATACAACCTTCTATCATGATACTTAAACCAAGTGTTAGCTATGATTAGGTTGTGCTCTGTGCAAAATTCTACCAGGCGGCTTCCTCTTTCATTTCTTAGCCGAAATCCATATTCACCTACTACGTTTCCTTCTCTCCCTTTTCCTACACTCGAATTCCAGTCACCCATGACTATTAAATTTTCGTCTCCCTTCACTATCTGAATAATTTCTTTTATTTCATCATACATTTCTTCAATTTCTTCGTCATCTGCAGAGCTAGTTGGCATAAAAACTTGTACTAGTGTAGTAGGTGTGGGCTTCGTATCTGTCTTGGCCACGATAATGCGTTCACTAAGCTGTTTGTAGTAGCTTACCTGCGTTCCTATTTTCCTATTCATTATTAAACCTACTCCTGCATTACCCCTATTTGACTTTGTTTTTATAACCCTGTAGTCACCTGACCAGAAGTCTTGTTCCTCCTGCCACCGAACTTCACTAATTCCCACTATATCTTACTTTAACCTATCCATTTCCCTTTTCAAATTTTCTAACCTACCTGCCCGATTAAGGGACCTGACATTCCACGCTCCGATCCGCAGAACGCCAGTTTTCTTTCTCCACTCTGAAATATGTCATCAAATTTTGTTTTCAGGTAATTGTAGTGCAAACACACCAAACATTTTTGCCTAACATGTGGATAGTTATTTCTTGTTCTACCGCTACACAAAGTACATTGTCAGTCCTGTGATGTATGGATCACATGGCTATGAATGCCCATGAAAGTTGGAAGTCAATATTATTCAGAATCTTAAATTCCCAAGGAGTAATGATACTGAGAAACACTTTAAATTATAATAATAATAATAATAATAATTTTACTGTCGTTCAGCTGATTACAGCAATAGACAAAGTCAAGAGCATATATTTCTACATAAACTACTATATCGAAGTGAATTGGTTTACATAAAATAGGTACATGTTAGAATACAGTATTTTCATCTTCAAAGAATTCATCAGTGGAGTAAAACGGATTGTTCACTAGTAGCTTGTATAATTTAGCTTTAAAGATATTTACTGGCAATTCTTTAAAGTCAGCACTTTGTCTATTAAACATCCTTAGTCCAAGAACTAGGTAAGAGTTATGCGATTTTGATAATCTATGATATGGTACGTCTACAGATGTTCTGTTTCTAGTATTATGGCTATGAATATCACTTCTCAACACAAAATTAGACACATTGTTTCTAATGTACATTAAAACATTGTAGATGAATATGTTTACTACTGTAAGACACTGCAATTTAATAAACAGAGGTTTACAATGTTCTGTTTTGTCAGAATCTGTTATTATTCTTATTACTTTCTTCTGTAAAAGTAAAATGTCATTTACATGACAGCTACTACCCCACAGTAAAATTCCATAAGAGATGATGCTTTGGAAGAAGGCAAAATATGCTGATCTCACATAGTCGTTGGGAACATGTCTCTTTAAATTTCTAATTAGATAAATCACTCTTGAAAGCCTAGCCAATATATTTTTAATGTGTGGTTCCCACGTCAATTTATTGTCAATAGTAACACCTAAAAATTTAACAGTTTCTAATTCCTGGTAGTTAGGAATCTCTCTGAGGCTAAAGTAAAGTGTCTGGTTTTTGTTTTCATTTAGCAAGAAGCCATTAGCTTTGAACCATAATGAGGACTGAGCAAGGGTATTTTCGGTCAGTGTTTTCAGTGTACCTAGATTAGAGCTTTTATGTAGAAAAGTTGTGTCATCAACATACAATATTGCATGAGATTTTATGAATAAGGGCAGGTCATTAATCATTAGTATAAACAGTAAAGGTCCAAGCACCGACCCTTGAGGCACTCCGTACCTAACATTAACCAAATTTGATTTCTCCCTACCAATGCACACAACTTGTTGACGGTTCTCTAGAAAAGACCTGAACATATTTATACTGTTGTCATCAACACCATAGTAAACTAGCTTATTCAGCACAATGTCATGCTCTACACAGTCAAAGGCTCTGCTCAGGTCACAAAATGTATCCTGGACATAGTCCCTAGCCTCGAACACATCTAGGACTAATTTTACGAGGGAGTCCATTGCATCTGTTGTGGATTTACCTTTCCTAAGTCCCAACTGTTTATCACTAATTATATTTAGTTTACCCAAGTAGGCACTAACTTGCTCATACATTATCGTTTCTAAAATTTTTGAAAAAACTGGGGTCATGGATATAGGTCTGTAGCTAGCGGGACAGTTCTTTTCCCCTTTTTTGTATATGGGCACAACTCTAGAAATTTTTAGTATGTCGGGGAACTTACTTTCAACTAGGCATTTGTTAACACAACAAGTTAAAGGATAAATCACACAATCAATAACATCTTTCAACAAATTACATGACATATCATAGTAATCAACACTACTGAAGGTTTGAAATTTTTCACTATTTTTAGGATATTATTTGGGCTCACTTCTGTGAAAGTGAAGGTGCTTGGGGGAAGCTTTTCAAAGCAGCTGTCCATAATACTAAGTTCATTTTCAGGTGGTTTGATTATTGAACTACTAATTTCTTCAATGGACTGAATGCAATATTTATTAAATTGTTGTGGGGTAATGGCAATTTCCTCTTTGTGTGTAGTGTGTGCAATGGAGTTTATTACACTCCAAGCCTTCTTGCATTTATTGTTAGATTTTTCAATGTTTACTAATGTTATGCAGTTTCTTTGCTTCATTTATTGCCTTCCTGTACTGGCATTTAGCTTTAGCATACAGGTCTTTATACAGTTCTGATTTACTGGTTTTGTACAGTCTAGAATACAGCATAACAGTATTTTTCAGTTGCCCTAACTGTGGAGTATACCATTCCTTCGTTTTCCTTTTCTTGTAATTACTACTAATATTCACTGTACATTTTTTCAGAGGGATGCTATTTTCAAATACATTTAAAAAGATGGAGAAAAACTTTGTGAATACAATATCAGCTGAACAGTGTTGAAGCCTAATAAAACATATGTCCCAACTGAAATAAGTGAGGGCATGTCTAAACCTATCCATCCTCTCTCTGCTCACTGGTCTAGTAATCACAGTTTTAGATTCTGGTTTGGTGCAGTCTGAAGTTACATTATTAAGACTAAGATATACTGCATCATGGTCTGAGAAAGGGAAACTAATTACATCAGTGGACATACAAGTTCTCTTAATATTTGTAAATATATTGTCTAGACAGGATGAGCCTCTGGTATGTTTGCAGTTAACATAGTACATGTTAAATTGTCGAAGCACATTTTTGAGCTCTGTCACAGTTTTTCTGTCCTGCAGGACATCAAAACTTGAATTGATATCCCCTCCAATGACAACATTGTGTTTTTTCCATTTCGGTATACATATGTACATTAAGAGTTCAAGTTTCTCCAGAAAGATATGGGGGTCACCACTAGGTGGCATGTACACTACTACTACAATTAGCTTAAGGCTCTAAATTACTAGATCTGACATTTCAAAATGCATTTCATCACAAAGGGTATTGAGATCTATCCCGCCACAGTTTGGTGCAAGAGGTGTTTTTGCATATATTGCTACCCCACCACGTAAGTGCTGTTTTCTGCAATAGCAACTAAGTAGTGTGTAATCATCCAATACTTTGTATCCAAGCTCATCCTCTTTACACCAATGTTCACTTAAACATAGAATATCTATCACGTTTTCATTTGAAAATTCGTTGACAATTAAGTTTTTATCTGCCATGCCCTGAATATTGAGGTAGCATATTTTAAACTCTACTTTAGGCATTTCTTTTATTTTGCGTATTCTGTTAGTTGACATGACCTACTGTTACTGCATGAAAGTTGACCAGGTTGTGTCCTTATGTTACTAGAACACCCAACCTGGTCTATGCATACAAGTTTTTTGTCATCTCAGTTGAAACATAATCCAAACACATTACTGGTCTTTTTTCCTTCTCTAGCTTATCCAATACTATTCCGATAATTGTATCACTTAAAACACGTTTACCTAGATAACTGAAATGTTGACCATGCTTGGTATGCCATTCTCTGCTACAACTACTGGTGTTAATTAGGGAAACATTGTTAAAGTGCTTACAGATAGCTTTGTACTCCTTGTTTGTCTGCTCCACTTCCTTATTGACACATGACCACTGGGGCAAATCATGTCGATGTGGCACATTAACAACAATCACATTGGTGTGGGTTAACATTCCGAGAGTCTTCTTCAGTGTCGAAGTAGCAATCTTCCTTTCGTTTCTGCTGACGTCGTTTGCTCCGGCCATTACCACTACAAAGTCTCTGTCCGCGAGGACTGTGCTTTCTGTCTTGATTGGTGTTGAAACATCTCGTAAACCAGCTCCTGATTTAACAGTACCTTCTATTTCAAACTCGTTAATCACACGAGGTCTGCTTTCCGTTAACATAGCTGCTAATCCTCTGGCGTAACTGTCTGAATAAATCTTGATTTTACGTTTTTTCTTATACCTTCCTTGGCTGTTCGCTAAATTTTGAGAGTCCTGCACCACCTTATCAGATGAGTGTGCTGATACAGTTTCTATGTCATCTGTCTTTCGAAGCGAATTATATTTGTTATTAAATGGTAACACAAAGTCCTGCCTATGTTTATTGTTAATATGTTTGTAAGCGCCCCCCTTCGATTTTACAGTTACCCATCTACTGCTAGGCCTGTTGTGAGCCGTTTTAGTCGTAGCTTCACTTTCTGGCAATCCTTCCATAGGTTTGTGGATATTAAGACATACCTGATGACCAATCTCTTCCAATTTAAGCTTGAGTCTTCTGTTTTCATCACTCAGAATTTTTGTGTCCTCTCGTAGCTCAGCAATAATTAACAAAAGATCATTTTCGGAGGATGAAGCACCGATTTTCACATCTTTGGTTTTTGTTTTACCACGCCATTGCTCCGACTTGTGTGGATTTAATTCATATTTCTCGTACAGTTTTTTAATTCGTCCTGTAAGAGTCCAATAACTATAATATATGATAGGTTTTCCTTTTTGATGCTGTCGGTCTTCCTTGCTGCATCACAAGTATACGTTTTTTGACCATTGAGGGATGCAGCCCTTTGTTTACAATCCGCACAGTTCCACATAGTCGCACAATTATCGTCGCTTCTCAGTGAAGGATCAACCTTTCCGCAACGAAAATGAAATTTATGGTTACACTGGGCACAGACGAAGCCACTTTTAACAGGTTTCGTGCACTTTTTGCAAGATAGACACTGTAAAACACTATTTTCGCGAACTTCTATATTCAATACTTCCGCAACTGATTTCCAGCAGGAAAATGCCACTGCTTCCCAATAGAAACATTAATTTGTTGAAAGCTTAAAGGAAACCAAAAGAAGAGAACAAAATACCATCTCAGAAAGAACCTTTAGAAATCTATGCAGAAGCAAACACTCAAGTCAAAGAGTTCTCCAATTACCACTTATTTTAACAGTAAATTGCAATCTACTAAGGCCTTGTCTTCAGACATGTAGCTTGACAACCTTTCAAACTAGGACAGTTAATCATTCAGACAAATAGAATTGTGTGTATATTTTGCTAAAAATAGGTGAATTGTTCTGAATTTGGCCAAACTCTTATGCTACATTTTCTGGTCTGTAATAATTCCATCTGCTAAGTGAGTTAAATGGCTTCACATTTATTTAGAAAGGTGAGCCGAAAACAAATCCATCACTAGCATGTGTCAGCAGTGATGCATTCTGAACAAACTACCCAAGTTGTAATTTGTAGTTACAATTATCAGTATTTTTGAAAAACGAATAAGAATGGGACAAAACCGTTGACTAAAGTAAAAAAATGAGAGTACGTAAATACAATTTTGTCATTGTCTCCTCATGGTTGAATCGTGAATGATAGAATCCAGATTTTTTGAAAGATTTTTTTGTTTACTAAAAATTTGGGAAACTGCAGCTAAGTTGTGTGAAAATCTTCTGAAAAATTTCCTCAGTCTTACATGTTCTGACAAATATTCACTCAGAAATATACCTTCCAGGACTTTCATCATCGCAATCATGTTTTTTTTTTTTTTTTTTTTTGAGCTACTTCTCTCGCTACAAAAAAAAATGTTCACTTGATTTTAGGAAAAATGTTTCAAATGAAACTAGATCTAAAACGATAATGTTTTAAGCTGTGAAATGATGAAAGTGCTCTTTACAAACTTGTACTTTTTATTTCACACACAAATAGAACATAACATTGAGAAAACACATGGTTAGCCATTCTCTACCCTCTCTGTTCTGCTTTGGAAACATTTGTACTTAGTTACTTACATACTCTGCAAGCCACTGTATGATGCATGACTTGTGTACCTTGTACCACTACTAGTCATTTCTTTTCCAGTTCCACTCACAAAATGAGTGAGGGGAATAAGACTGTCTATATGCCTCCATATGTGCACCAATTTGTTATGTTGTCTTCCCACTTGCTATGCAAAATGTACATTGATGGTGACAGGATCTTCCTGCAGCCAGCTACAAGTGCCGGTTTCTTAAAACGCCTCCACAGTGTTTAGCAAAAAGAATGCTGTCTTCTCTCTAGGGATTCCCATTAGAGTTCATGGAGCATTTATATAATACTCAAATGTCGATTAGACCTACTGGTAACAAATCTAGTGGTGCACTTCTGAATTACTTAACTTCTTCCCTGGTGGGGAGTCTTTCTTACATGCTGGTTCCATTTTGTATTGCTTTGCAACATTATGCCTAGATATTTGTTTGACATGACCAAGTCAAGCAGCATACCACTAACAATGAATTCAAATATTATACAATTGTTTTCCTGCTCATCTGCACTAACTTACATTTTTTTCACATTTAGAGCAAACTGCCATGCATTACATCAAATAGGACTTACAACAGTGCCTCCTGCAGGCAGTAAATGATTCTTTCCAATATACAACAGCATCAACAACAAATGGTCACAGATTGCTGCAAGCTCAGTCAGATTGTCTATGCATATATTGCACTTCACCTGGGGCAGTCTTAGAGGTATCGTCATCTCAGATGAACACTCGCCATCTGGGATGATGTACCAGGTCATACGACTTGAGGGCTTTTGGGGTCTCTCACCTAATGTGACGTGTAAGGGGTGACACACGACTGCAGCTGCAGTTCAGTGTCATAATTGTGAAGAATTTGGCTGGGATGGGATACATACCTTCGTTCACATAATAACCCAGTAAAGGTAGCATTTTGGATTGCAAGAGGTCGAGTGGTTTTGATTTTCAGGTCTGTTATATGTGCTATATGTTCTGATAAATAAAAGCTTTAAATATTCTCCCCTTGTATTTTATCTGCATCTTGCAGATGTCACTAAGAAATGGCACATTTTCAGTGTATTCGCATGTTTACCCATAGTATCCGGACACCTGGCTGAAAATTACTAACAAGTTCGTGGCGCCCTCCGTCGGTAATGCAGGAATTCAGTATGGTGTTGGCCCACCCTTAGCCTTGATGACAGCTTCCACTCTCGCAGGCATACATTCAATCAGGTGCTGGAATGTTTCTTGGGGAATGGCAGCCCATTCTTCACGGAGTGCTACACTGAGGAGAGGTATCGATGTCGGTCTGTGAGGCCTGGCACGAAATCGACGTTCGGAAACATCCCAAAGGTGATCTATAGGATTCACATCAGGACTCTGAGCAGGCCAGTCCACTATAGTGATGTTACTGTCGTGTAACCGCTCAGCCACAGGCCGTGCATTATGAACAGGTGCTCTGTCGTGTTGAAAGATGCAATCGCCATCCCCGAATTGCTCTTCAACAGTGGGAAGCAAGTAGATGCTGAAAACATCAATGTAGGCCTGTGCTATGATAGTGACACGCCATGAAAAACACGACCACACCATAACACCGCCGCCTCCGAATTTTAGTGTTGGCATTACACACGCTGGCAGATGACGTTCACAGGGCATTCGCCTATCCATACCCTGCCATCCCATCGGATCGCCACATTGTGTGCCGTAATTAGTCACTCCACACAAGGTTTCTCCACTGTTCAGCCGTTCAATGTTTACGCTCCTTACACCAAGAATGACGTCATTCGGCATTTACCGACGCGTGTGGCTTATGAGCAGTCGCTCGACCACGAAATCCAAGTTTTCTTATCTCCCGCCTAACTGTCATAGTACTTTCAGTGGATCTTGATGCAGTTTGGAATTCCTGTGTGATGGTCTGGACAGACGTCTGCCTATTAAACACCACGACTCTCTTCAACTATCGGCGGTCTCTGCCACCAACAGAGGCGGCGGCCTGTGCGCTTTTGTGCTGTACGCGTCCCTTCACGTTTCCACTCCACTATCACATCGGAAACAGTGAACCTAGGGATGTTTAGGAGTGTGGAAATCTCGCGTAAAGACGTATGACACAAGTCACTCCCAATCACCTGACCACGTTCGAAGTCCGTGATTTCCACGGAGCGCCCCATTCTGCTCTCTCACGATGTCTAATGACTATTAATGTGGCTGATATGGAGTAGCTGGCAGTAGGTGGCAGCACAATGCACCTTATATGAAAAATGTATGTTTTTGCCGGGTCCGGATACTTTTGATCACATAGTGTATCTCCAGGAATAACGTACCACCATTAACGGTTTTTTTTATTTCTTTACTCTTTCTTCTCATTCCATGTCACTTTTTTAAAAAGATTGTTGTTCTTCCCCAAGCAAGATGATATACGTTGTCATAGACTTTCCAATACAGGGATGATGAACAAAAATTTCTGCATCATGGAGGACGTATTTTTACAGAGGTGGATCTATATGGACAGTGGTTAATTCTGATATGATTAAACTCACTGACGTTGCATCTCCAACCCTGAAGTTATTTTGGAAAGTCTGTTATTCGGCACTAGGTATGCATATGACGTGTTCATCATATCGGAGCCGGTCTCCTGAACGCCATTGTAGTGACACAGACGGCGTCTTCTCTCATCATACTGATGGTGGCCGCGGTAATCTCAAGATGTTATGTCGTATATTTCGACATTTGACCGTCACGACGTTCAACGAAGTGTAACATTAGACGCTCGAAATACCCAGAAATATATTTCAAACCTTTATTAACTACGTGAAAGACGATGCAGATAAAATGAGAATGTAGCTTTACGGTTCAATTGGCATCTTAACTGCATTGCGAGAAAGACTACAATGGGAAGTCTTGTGCACATTAACGGAAGGCATTGTGAAATACACACTCCAGTTATACACGTTAGATAAGAAACTAGAAAAGGGCAGAAACTGATACTAACTTTATCGTTGGTAAAAGCATGCAGAGTTAAAATAATTCAGAGGATCGTATACAATCCTCCATATTAGATCTAATTATCTGGCACTGTAAAATTACTTCTCACTCTTGGCATATGTAATATTCCGCATAAACACATCGCATACCACCAAAACAGGAAGTTATAAAAGCAGAATAACCAATTTGGATTTGTTTGCACAGTCTGAATCACAGACAAAATAGTTTTAAGAGAGGTAAGAGATGGGAAAAGTGACAACAGAAGATCCATGTGAAGCAGGTACTGCGAGGAGAAAAGTAAAACCAAACCAAAGCAAGCAGAACACTATTTTCTATCATTTCTGGAAGTTTTACACACTTCCCCTTCCACAATAGCTGTATAGGTCAGATTTGGTGTGATGTGCTTCTGTGTTCGCAACTTATTGGTAATTTGGTTTATTTTTAATTTTTTGTGTTTCTAGGGGGAGAGGGGGGGGGGGGAGGGCAGCTTGAATAGGTCCTATGACTAATGTGCTAATAGAAAGTATTGGTTCATGGTAATCCACTAAATTCGGGCTTCATTATGTTCCTCAATTTTGGGTGTACCTCGCTCTCGACTTCATCAACACAACTGATGTGTAGAACATATCTTAGTTTTATCGGTTGTTCCTAACACGTTGTAATATTACTGACGTAGGGCATTTGATCTTACAACCAGCGTCCGCTGATATAAACGTAAACGCAGGTTGGTTAAAGTCAACCACATGTGCAACGCTACTGTGTATTGTCACCCGACTAGTTACGACCTGCGGCAACGAATTGGCAACAGCAGCACCCAACGGTTAAGACGTCGACACCGTAAGTGCACGTCAGCCCTAAAATTAAATAGTAAATCGTTGCACTCCGAGTCGTGTACGGGCGATACGGGAATTTTGATACTGGCACACGAATACAGCATATATCACGTCTTTTTCCGTTTTTAACGCTTTACGAACGCCAGAACACACGAAATCAGGCAATATCGACCCTGAGTGCAAGGCAAGACGTAATTGGTACACTATACCTCAATATCTTTATGTCCCTTAATAGGTAATATAGTTGGATAGTAGGTTGGCACACGCTGTCTTTATTGCATATTTCACAACTAGGGAAATACAGAAGCGTCCGATCTTACCCGTCGGCTTTGACCCATGACGTCACAAATACCGCGGAAACGACTATAAACAATTCCAATATGGCGGATATAAAAACATCGCATACGTATTGTAAACACTGAAGTACACAAGTTTCACAAAAAGCCTAATGACTGTAACGGGACAAGCGTGGGAAATTAGGGGTTTTTGGGTGGGGAGAAACTAAATATACAGAAATGTAGCCACCGACCGCCATTCAAAACCACGCAAAACAACGAAATAAATCAACATCACAAAACTGACCAAATACCAAAAAACACATTCCTATCCATAATCGGACACTTCCCTTAACCTATATAGCTCAACAGAACCTACCGATCACATCCCCCAATAGAAAACTAAGAAACGAAAGCTTCCCTTACACCTACATACATCGGCACTTATGCAGTTTAGCAGGTACGGAAAAAATTTTTCATTTTTTTTCAAAATTTGATCATCATGTGTCGTTATGCGGTGGGGGGAGTCTGCAGTGCCCCCCCCATCCCCCCACAGGCTTCATTAGTGTCAAATCAATATTTTCGAATCATAGGCGGCCGCTGCCGCGGCCGCATTCCAAAAAAAAACTCCCAACCTAACCTCAAGTGGGCTACGCTACAGATCAATATGTTCATCAAATTGCTTCATATTACGTATACATGTTCATTAGTGTCAAATCAATATTTTCGAATCATAGGCGGCCGCTGCCGCGGCCGCATTCCAAAAAAAAAACTCCCAACCTAACCTCAAGTGGGCTACGCTACAGATCAATATGTTCATCAAATTGCTTCATATTACGTATACATGTTCATTAGTGTCAAATCAATATTTTCGAATCATAGGCGGCCGCTGCCGCGGCCGCATTCCAAAAAAAAACTCCCAACCTAACCTCGTATTCAGGGCTACGCTACAGATCAATGTGTAGGTCCCTTACGTCACGGGTCAAAGCCGACGCGTGAGATCGGATGTTTCCAACCTATACCCAATACACAAAACATACATAAATAACCAAAAAAAAAAACGGAACTTACCTCAAAAAAGTTCCAGCTCCACAAACTAGATTGGCCACCACAATCACACACAAATGCACACACGCACGCACGCACACACACACACACACACACTCACATACAAAAACACACACACACACACCAACGAAAAAATACTGAACTAAAATAAAAACCCAACCCACCCAAACGTCAACCCCCTCCCCCACAACTCCAAAATACAACACACAAACACTATACAACAAAATAAACCACCCACCCACCTACCCAGCCCACCCTAACTAACCACTTTCGGTCTATACATTTTACCCACAGCCCTTAAAAAAACCCGAAGAATGCAATAGCCCTCTGGGACACTCTTCCGCCAACAGTACTCATCTAAATGAGACTGAAGGTTGGAAGAGCGCCTCTTCCCCCTCCCAAGAACTGACTTAACCGCTCCCTACATCCCCTCAATTGTGTTAGTGCAAGCCCCAGTATCATAATTCTTAAACTCTAGACTGTGGTTCACTACTAAATGATTAAATCCCCTCTCACCCAACCCCCTATATGAAGAAAACGCATCTGAAACTACTGTGGACCCCGGCTCTACATACTCCTCAATTAACCCCACTAATTCAGGCTTCGACCTCCCCTCCACAACCCTAAAAACACATTCAGTACCCCCACCCCCCTGAACAACAGCCCCCCACACCCAAAGACCAGCCACAGACTTCCCCCTCCCATACTTCCTTTTACCAAACTGCGACTCATCCACCTCCACAAGCACCCCATGCCCACCCAACTTACCCCTGTACTTAATAAATTCGGAACACACCTCACGACAAAAGGAATACCAGTCTAAAACAGTCCTCTCACTCACACCAGTCTCAAACGCGCAAAAACTCTGTCCGCAACTATAACAAAAATAATACGTAATAAGCACAATCTCACGCATGGCCAATCTAGACTTCTCGAACCAGGTACCACGCCTTACAGAACGCCATACGCCATCTTTCCGGCAACACCACATGTATCCGTCCCTGGTCCGAGAGTCCGGAACTTTAACCAATTTCATAGGTTCACGGCACACACCGCACTTCATGACCTCGGCAATTAAGCCAAAAAGCTGAAGAAATTTAATCAGCTCTAAAGCTGTCTCCCCCATCATCGCCCTCAACCGAACACTGTTAAGGCGGTCTTTCATATCCATTCCTGAACAAAAAACCACAACCAAATACACTCAATAACAAACTAACACGTACAGCAATGAGCATTAAATTAACCATCACACAAAACCATTAACTCACTAATACAAATTCCGCTTCAAATCCAACACGTGAGCAACAGCAAACTGACCCCACCAAACGAAACAAACGAAAACCATGAACACACCACCAAAGAGCACCACAAATAAAAACAAGACATCTACAAACACGCCACAATCGCAAACCAAACTCCGCGCCGTAATGACGTCACACACCACAACACGCTTACGTCACGGGTCAAAGCCGACGAGTAAGATCGGACGTTTCTGTTGACCCACAACTAGAACGTTTTGCAGCCACGCCAAAAGCGTCGTATGAAATCGGTTAGGTATGTACCTCATCCGAATTTTGTAGCTCCTTAACTTATAATCCATGCAGTTGCCGCTGCTACACACATTACGTCAAATTGTTCGTAACTTATCACTTACCTTTCTCGTACCAGTGTCATGACACTTAACAGTCCTTCTTCTCTACGTCTGGGTCAGCAACTGGAACAGCTGCGACTCTGTCGGTCGTCATGGACCAACTGACAAGATCGAGATGCGTTTCCGCGGATACGACATCAGCGATCGGCGACTGTCATCCGATGTTGCGTGCTATACAGTTTCTGGTACATTGATGTTATTGTCTTACAGGATAAAAAGTCGAGGCTACACACAGGTATGGAGGAAAATGGGGCCACTGATACCTGAAAAGATCTACGAACAAGGCTGCTTAAGTACGTTGCTGGTGAAGCCCTCAGTTAAGGCTACTCTTATGGTGTTTCTCTCAGTAGATTACTGGAAACAGTGCTGAAATCTCACAGCGACAGTTCTGCTCCTTGTTTAATTGTGGCTGAGACGCGTCTCACAGTACCACTATGCGGTATCGGCCGTTATCCGGCCCCCAGCGAGCCGCCGCGTTTGCTACAGCCGCCACTGCAGAACGAGGGCGCTGCCACGAACGATTACTACCGCTGCCAAAGAGATACAAGCATCACCTCTCCGGAGCTCCAGCTTCAACTACTACAGCTACTTCCAATACTCTTGGACTGACCCCATTTTGTGTGTTTACAAGACGAATAACATTTACAGACATTTCATAGTGGGATAGACGTCTTCTGAATAAACATTCCACTGAAGAATAACAGACTTATAAATCTTCTGTATCTGCATACATGTCTACATTCAAATCTACTGTTAGCAACTAACGCTGCAAATACAGCAACCAGATAATGTATTATTTTTACTATTTGATATTACACTGAAGAACCAAAGAAACTGGTACACCTGCCTAGTATCGTGTACGGTCACCGCGAGCATGCAGAAGTGCCGCCACACGGCGTTGCATGGACTCGACTGCTGGAGCAACCTGACGCCATGAGTCCTGCAGCGCTGTCCATAAATCCGCAAGAATACGAGAGGGTTGAGATCTCTTGTGAACAGCACGTGCAAGGCACCACAGATATGCTCAATAATGTTCATGTCTGGGGAGCTTGGTGGCCAACGGAAGTGTTTAAACTGAGAGGAGTGTTCCTGTTCCTGGAGCCACGCTCTAGCAATTCTGAACGTACGGGTTGTCGCATTGTCCACGAACTACTCTACCCTGCGCGGTCTGAGGTTCCTTGTCACGGTCCGTGGGGCTCCCCCCGTCGGAGGTTAGAGTCCTCCATCGGGCATGGGTGTCCATAGCAAGTTGTTCGATTAAGTAGTGTGTAGACTTATAGATTGAAGACCTCAGGAGTTTGGTCCCATAAGACCTTACCATAAATTTCCAACTAAGTTGTTTGCCGAGAAGGGTTAAAATTTTCAGTGTAGGTTAATGTGAGTGCTGTTCTTCATTTATATGATTCACATAAATTAGAGGTGAAATAGAACGGATGTGATATTGTTGATCATGTGCATTTTGTTGTTAAACGCGCATTTTATGCTCAGCTCTTCATGATTACTTGTGTTCATACGCATTATCATCATATTGTTTACATTCTAACAATTAAAACCGTTCAGGAGGCCATGCTTCTCGTTACACCTATCGTAATTATGCACCATTAGGGTTATAAAAATAACCCAGCATCACACAATTTGTTTTTCATTCTCAAGCAGGTTTATTACTGCACGATGAAGCCATTCACTTTGTTTTCTGAATTCCCTGGAAAGTTATATATACAAGAATTTCGCAATTCCTAGAATTTCGCAGTTCCACACATTATGACCATCTCCAGAATGAGATTTTCACTCTGCAGCGGAGTGTGCGCTGATATGAAACTTCCTGGCACATTAAAATTGTCTGCTGGACCGAGACTCGAACTCGCGACCTTTGCCTTTCGCGGGGAAGTGCTCTACCATCTGAGCTACCCAAGCACGAGTCACTCGCCGTCCTCACAGCTTTACTTCTGCCAGTATCTCGTCTCCTATCTTCCAAACTCTACAGAAGCTCTCCTGCGAACCTTGCAGAACTAGGTCCCGAGTTCGAGTCTCGGTCCGGCACTCAGTTTTAATCTGCCAAGGAGTTTCATATCAGCGCTGCAGAGTGAAAATCTCATTCTGAAAACATCCCCCAGGCTGTGGCTAAGCCATATCTCCGCAATATGCTTTCTTTCAGGCATGCTAGTTCTGCAAGGTTCGCAGGAGAGCTTCTGTAAAGTTTGGAAGGTAGGAGACGAGGTACTGGCAGAAGTGAAGCTTGGATAGCTCAGATGATAGAGCAGTTGCCCGCGAAAGGCATAGGTCCCGAGTTCGAGTCTCGGTTCGGCACACAGTTTTAATCTGCCAGGAAGTTTCATTATGATCATCTGCTTAATAGCTTGTTTGTCCGACTTTGGAACGAAATACATCACTTATCCTGCTTATCAGGGACCCGACCGTGTGCTGGTAGGTTTGTGAACGCATGTGGCATTAGATGTCTACGCAAAGGTCGTTTAATTTGCGTTAACTAACAGGCCGCTAATTTGCGTACGAGGCGATGGTGCCCGATAGCGTCCCAGATGAGTTCCATAGGATTCAAGTCAGACGAATTTCTTCGCCGAGACTGCAAAGTGACACCCACCTCTGTAATGCTCCTCAAACTACTGCAGCATGATTCTGGCTCTGTGTCACGGACAATATACTGCTGAAAGATGACATCGCCGTCGGTGAAGAAATCAACAATGAAGGGATGGAGGTGGTTCGCAGCTGTCAGCGTGTCTTCGATTACTGCATGCTCCCACCAGGCTGGCGCTCTGCACGCTTCAAGCCGCTCTTCACCTCGATGATGGCGTTTTCAGAGATGACCAGCGACCTAGTGTACCAGAAAGGGGTTCACACCAAGAGCCGACAAGTTTCCATTCATCGACTGTCGAATCCCGATGGTCCCGTGGCTACTGCACTCGTAATTGCCGATGTCATTGAGTCAATATGTGAACACGTAAGTGCAGTCTGCTGCGGAGCTCCATGTTCAACTATGTAAGATGAACGGTACCCCCGAAAACACACGTGCAAATTGTTACGCATGAACCAGCATTGTGCTCTTTCCTCAGAGATGCCACAGGCCACCATATATCGTACCGTACAGAGTAGACAAGCCTCTGAACCTTATGTTGTGTGAAGAGTCGTGGACGTCCAACCATTTAGCGCCTAGTGGTAGTTTCTCTGTCCTTTTACCTCTTTCCGTAGATGCTAACGACAGTAGCATGTAAATATTCGACCAGCTTCGCCGTTTTCTAGAGACTCGTTCAGAGGTTCTGGTAATAATAATCTGCCTTCTGTCAAAGTCGCTGATCTCAGTGGATTCCCCCATTTCCTACCCATATCTTCACTAGGGTGATGCTCCATCGGTGTCTGTTCCACTTACATACTTTTGTTACCGTGTCACGTCCCTGCAAAGCCACCAGGCGGCATCCATCGTCGCGGAGGACTGTGGCCATAATGTTTTGGCTCATCAGTGTATGTCTGGGTCTGTATTTTGTAGCGCTACGCTATAGATACACTATCTATGGTTGGAAGCACGAGAATTCTGCTATGATCTCACGCAATCTGCTGTGCTACATTAGCAGTATCTTTGGTAGGAAATTGGTAGTATTTATAGAATTTGCTATGATTTCATTAATATAACGTGACATCATTCTTTTACCCAATGTGTTCGTTTTTAACAGATAGACTATGACTTCAAAAGCACGCGCACGCGCACACGCACACACACACACACACACACACACACACACACACTAGTAACGTAATGATACCTTAGCAATTATAAATAATTCAGACCCATGCTGGATTGTGATAGGTTGGGAGCATCATGATATCAATGTGATATGATGCAATACAATGCAGTGTTCACGTGATGTTGATACAGAACTCATATAGGGTATTTACATTTCTGCCCAGGTGTGGTCTCTGCTGGTGTCTCGAATGATGTAATAGTAAATTGCTATTAACAATTAGAACTCTGGCAGAATGAGTGTATTTCATGTTTTCCAGGATGTGGCTTCTGCTGGTGCCTCACATGGCGTAATTCAAATTGTTATTAACAAATGGAACTCAAGGGAAATCATTTAACGTAACTTGTTACTAACAAACAGATGCACCACAGAACCTCTCCCTATGCTGCCCAGTTCCATAACGAATCCCACTCAAGAGTCCCAGTTATAGAAGGTAAGCGTAGGGAGGGGGTTCTTCAGTCTCAGCAGTCTAGGGGGGGGGGGGAGGAAATGGTTCAAATGGCTCTGAGAACTATGGGACTTAACTTCTGAGGTCATCAGTCCCCTAGAACTTAGAACTACTTAAACCTAACTAACCTAAGGACATCACACACATCCATGTCCGAGCCAGGATTCGAACCTGCGACCGTAGCGGTCACGCGGTTCCAAACTGAAGCGCTTAGAACCGCACGGCCACACCGGCCGGCGGGGGGCAGGAGGGGAGGTGTAGAGGTGGAGGAGGGCGTTGGTATTCCTCTGGGTTACCATGATCAATTCCCAACAGTTTCCCGAGGAAAGGAGAATTCGGGGATGATCTTGAATATAAGGAGCCCAAGTGAAGAAACCGACAATGGATGTGCAATCTGAAATCAGGTGTCATAAAATCATCTCAGTTGATGCTCTTTCCTTGGTATCCTACTACTTACCAGTTATGACATTATCATACCATTGGAAGTGATGTGTCACCTGATGTATACCTGTCTTTGCACTCACCCTTAATACTACCAATTACACTTGCAAATAAGTATAAGCGTGGTTCATTCACATATGTGCTCGATACTTTGCTGTATATAAAAACTCCGGGTTTATGGCAAAAGTTACATGAACAATGCAGGTTACTTCTGGTTTAATAGCCTCTATCCTTCCTCCACATAACTTTATTTCATGGAGAATTTCTTAACTGTAGTAGCTGAACGTATTTTTTTTTCCTGTTTCCAGAGTCACTGCCTGAATACTACCCACAGGACAAGTGGGCTTCCGCCGATTTTTAAGTTGCCCTGAAGAACATTTGTGTGGGCCACAGGTCATTTTTCAGTACATGACGCATGCATGCATGACGCTTGCATTTTCAAACTGTCCTGTTATTTTAACGTAGGTGACATTGAGCCTTGGCTGTAGTGCCATGGCAAACAACATAATAGTGTCGGACTGCTATTCTCCAACTTTGCATTAGACAGTTCAATCGACAACACGTATATTGTGTTTCTGTGCATGGTGCTGTCACTGCACGAAGCTACTGCGAGTTAAGGGCTCGTGGACTTGGCATTGCTCGTAGCTTGAAATCCGTGGTGGTGGCAATGGGCGCCTTTCCCTGATCTGCCGTCAGCAGGAGCTACAGCTTGACACAGCCTGAATTTCATGATGCACATGGAGGGCCCTTCCCTGGTGTGGCGTTTATTTAAATACAGACATAAGCACTACTGTCATTTCCCAGTGTAGCACAAGTGGAAAAGCTGTGTGTGTGAGATCATGGAAAGGGTGGGCTGTAAGCGACGTGACTACTAAAAATATAATTCATAATAATTGGGGTGACGGTGGGGGCGGGGGGGGGGGATGTGGGTGAAAGTAGATCAACAGGAAGTGTAGTTTGGTTACTAACTGTAGAATGAAAACAATATTTACATACTTAGAGGCTCAGAATGACAGGGGAAAAACATGTTTTGTCAAACAGGCAGAATTTGACCTGGAGAGGAAACAAACATCCTTGGTCTCTGATGAGTGATGTCAGGAGAAAACCACTACCCGTCTTGATTTCTATACTTAGCTCAACTGACCAACTTCGAGCAACAAGTTAATTCACAATCTTAGTTTTCCCACCAATTTATACTTAAGTCAACAGCACTATTATCACTGTGGGATCAGGTGAAAACCTGGTGGCTATCTCGAATTCTATACTTGGTACAAGTGACCTGCTTCCACCTCCATGACATCTTGGATTTTTGAGTTTCCTGCCAATTTATACTTGGGACAACAACATAATTCGACAATGATACCATAGCACTGGGGAGGGGGGGAGAGGGGGGAACACTAGGACAATGACCTACTTTTAACTTTCTCGCCATTTTTTAATTTGCTATCGATTTTTGAATTTTCCTCTATTTTATAAACAAGGTAGCTGGTCTATTAGGAAGAATACGACTACAGTGCATGTCATGGGAGGAGAACAAAATCCGGGGATGTCATCAGTGATGTCATAGGGAGGGTGTATGGGAGGGGAGAGGTGGAGGTTAGGGTAGGTTAGGTAATGGGTGAAGCAGGGAAGGTTACGGACAGGGAGGGGTTGGAAGGAAGGGGTGAGAAGGTAAGGAGGCGTGGGAGGGTGGTGAGGCATCGGCCATCGTGGTGGCGGTGATATTGGTGGTGCCATCGACTGTCCAGAACACAGTCAGTTGTACAACTTCTGTGTACTACAAATCCCCTTTTTAGCGCTTAAACGTCGCCCGCTATTTTTTTGTGATTTCCCATTAAATTCTTCTCCAGGTTTCTTGTTTTATTTTTCAGAACTTCTATGAGTGGTACCCAGAAATTTTCCTCACTTGTTGCAGTTACATCTTTTAATTCGCAGTTGCAGTGTTCAATACAGTGCAGAATTTGTGTTAGGGGCTCATTACCATCCTTGTTTATTGTTCATTCACTATGACTCAGGGGTTTCGAAGTTTGAATTGTCGACAGCTCGCAGAATACACTGTCATTTCCGGTCCACGAGTCCTTTCCTGTTCAGAAGATTTAGAATTTATTAAAGTGCTTTTTAGTTAGTTATTCTGCCGGATTGTGTTCCTTCCGGCATACTGTTAAGAATGCTACCTGTATTTCTCACTGACAGAGTGTTAGTTGAAAGAAATCAGTGTGCTAATCACTTTGCCTAGTTCATTCGTAAAAACTTTTACTTTTCATCATACATTTCGTATTTATGTGCCGCTAAAGAACTGTTTAATAGTAAAGCGACTTTCCTGCGAATATTATACTAGATTCATTACAGAGATCAATTCAAGCACTAAACGGAGAGCGTGTAGTGCCCAGGGCATACAGAATACACTAGAGGTACGCCATTCCTGGGGTACGGCGCCATTACTTACAGTGCATGACGTCATGAGGCGGACAGCGGTGACGCCGACCTCAGGTCTCACTTACTACACACAGATCTCGTGCCTTAAGCCTTATTTTACCTGGTTAGCAAACATAATTAAATAATCACAGCCAAACTGAAAACGGAAGGCTTTACTTTGCCTTTCTCTACTTAACTACGAGTGTTACCTGCAAAGGAAAATATTTTTTTGCAGTCACTGTTTGGAACTGTAAGCCATATTTAATTGGATAGATATTAGGAAATAAAATGTAACTACGTTGTATCCCTAACCTTACAACAGTCGCGCTGCAAATTAATCTGTGGTTGCAGAACATGGCGCTACCAAAAGCTGTTTTTTCCTGGCTGATTTCTTTTTTATGTCTCCTATTCAGATTGCCTGTTCAGATTAATATGCTTTTCCTCACATACAACACAATAATTTTTCAGCCTGATTTGGTAAACTGGGATTGTATTGTGGAAACTAATTGCTTCATTACCCTGCTGCACTTGGACACAGTTGCTCCAAGAAAAACTGCGAAAATATTTTCGGACTCCAGTACCGCCGCCAGCGGTTCAGGTGTCGTGCAGGTGACACCTCCTTAAACACCCCATAAATCCTGAATTTTTTTGGGTTTTCTATTGTCCCTAATGAACTATCAGAGGTTTTACATTTGAAGCCGATATAGCCTGCTAAATACTTCAAAGCATTAGGTGCAACATTTTCGCTGTGCACACTCGGTCCTCGAAGTCGATGTCCAGAAGCAGACATTCTTCCGTTCTAGTACCAGAATCAATGAAAATAATATTTTTGACAGACTTGGCGAATACACCCACACACAACTCGCTTGAAATAAAATTTTCAGTCTCTCCTTCGGTTGCTATCATAACATTAGTAGACGTTTGAATATCTGTCGCAACGGAGGAACGACAAGACAAAGGTAGTTGATTGACATCAGTTAGTATTGAAAGACGCATTCTGTTCTTCACTTTGAAAGCCTTAAGATTGTTGTAGAACGTGCCGAATCTCCGAATTTGGCCTGACGTGGAACACTGCGACAAAACTGCCACGTCTTCGTCTTTCAGTGCCGAACTACTGGTGCTCCGTCGCCCCCAGAAGCGCAGTTTCTTTTTCCTAGATGTATTCTCTTACTTTTAGAAAGCGTCGTTAATTTCTTTTTCCTTTTTTAACAGCTCAGGATCGACGATCGGCTCTGTTGATGATCCATCGGAGAAAGCGATTTTAACGTACCCGCAGCACTCTTCTGCTCGGATCTGGTGTAACATCGACGCCCTCTTTCAAATTATGAACTAGAATAAAAGATAAATTATTTTAAACATATGCTCTTTGTTTGCGTAAGTAGTGTTATTAAGAGAGACGAGAAACAGTCCACAGTTTGAGTGACCAAAATGTTCGTGAATTATATTTATAGTGTTTCGTTCCCAATAAACTAATCTTAAGTAGTATCTATCTTGTGTAGTACTAGAACACGATGCTGTAGGCTGAAGGCCCGCATCTCGTGGTCGTGCGGTAGCGTTCTCGCTTCCCACGCCCGGGTTCCCGGGTTCGATTCCCGGCGGGGTCAGGGATTTTCTCTGCCTCGTGATGGCTGGGTGTTCTGTGCTGTCCTTAGGTTAGTTAGGTTTAAGTAGTTCTAAGTTCTAGGGGACTGATGACCAAAGCAGTTGAGTCCCATAGTGCTCAGAGCCATTTGAACCATTTTTTTGTAGGCTGAAGATTGTCTCCGTGCTATTTAGGTGTTTTCTGCGATGCTACGGCCTCTGATTTAGGCACTCTCCGAAATGACAGACGTTCTGGAATGAAATGTTCTCGCATGGGTCACATTATGTTTATCCCTTCGCTGGCAGCAAGCTAACATGTGTTTTAAAGCACGACGTCTGTTGCAAAACAGTGATGAAGTACGCATGGAATTTTAGAAGCAACATTTTTGAACGCGGCAGCATGACTATTAGTCCAGCTTATATTCATTTTCGGTAATGACTACGATATAGCAACTAGACTCGACATAAAGACTGCTTCAATAATGTACCACGCACCAGCAAACTCGCACGAAATTGCGCGCTAGGCATCCCGAACTGTCGAGCCTGCAGCGCGTTACCTTCGCCCTCTCGACCCTACTTCTACCACGTGACGTCACAGCGGTAGCAGCAACCAGTAGGCAGTGGAACAAAGCCCCCACGTGACAGGCCGAGACATCGGTCCGCGAAACGGCCCCAACAGCCGTCAGAATAGCGGCCCGCACGGAACTGACGCTCGCTGGTCACCACGCACTGTGTGTACGAACACTTGCTCTGTCGGCGCGACCGGTTACTTCCTGCATTGTTTATACAGGTGCGACAAACTGCAGGGACGAACTGCTGACTGGAAATGGAGCAGAACAGCTCCCACGAACATGTGTCCAGAAACGCATCGCCACAATAGTTGGCGCTGACGGGTGGAAGTTCCTCTGACCAAATGCCACGTGTTCCTTGTGTGTTCCAGGCTGCGTGTGTTATTGACGCAGCATGATGTAAGCAGCAGAATGGTCGGATGTACGTGTCGAGAACGAGCCGAGACGATTACTGTGTACGGCCAAGCAGATGGAAACGGTCGAAAGGCAGCAGGGCTATACCAAAACCCTCAGAGACTCCAACCACGTCACAAAACATTCCAAGCCTTTCTCCGAGTTTGGGTGATCATGGGTTCTTTCAGACAGATCAATTTCCAGGGAGGCGGCGTACTGTCTTACAGATATGGAGAACCATGATGCCTCTTGACCGTTTGCATCTACTTGGCTGCACACAAAGACCCTCTCTACTTGTTGCCAACATGAATACCGGACCATTCTGCTGCTCACAGTAGGCTGCGTCAATCACACAGCTTCCAACACACAAGTAGCACGCGGCACTCGATCAGAGGAACTTTCATTTCTCAGCGCCTTCTACTGTGGTAACGATGCATTTCCGGACAGACGTTCATAGGCCCTTTTTTCCTCCATTTTCAGTTGGGGATCCACTCTTACAGCATGTCGGTTTCATTAATGTTCACCCTGTATACAGGGTGTTACAAAAAGGTACGGCCAAACTTTCAGGAAACATTCCTCACACACAAATAAAGAAAAGATGTTATGTGGACACGTGTCCGGAAACGCTTAATTTCCATGTTAGAGCTCATTTTAGTTTCGTCCAGCTACGCTCAATGGAGCACGTTATCATGATTTCATACGGGATACTCTACCTGTGCTGCTAGAACATGTGCCTTTACAAATACGACACAACATGTGGTTCATGCGCGATGGAGCTCCTGCACATTTCAGTCGAAGTGTTCGTACGCTACTCAACAACAGATCGGTGACCGATGGAATGGTAGAGGAGAACCAATTCCATGGCCTCCACGCTCTGCTGACCTCAACCCTCTTGACTTTCATTTATGGGGGCATTTGAAAGCTCTTGTCTACGCAACCCCGGTACCAAATGTAGAGACTCTTCGTGCTCGTATTGTGGACGGCTGTGATGCAATACGCCATTCTCCAGGGCTGCATCAGCGCATCAGGGATTCCATGCGACGGAGGGTGGATGGCCCGCATCTCGTGGTCGTGCGGTAGCGTTCTCGCTTCCCATGCCCGGGTTCCCGGGTTCGATTCCCGGCGGGGTCAGGGATTTTCTCTGCCTCGTGATGGCTGGGTGTTGTGTGATGTCCTTAGGTTAGTTAGGTTTAAGTAGTTCTAAGTTCTAGGGGACTGATGACCATAGCTGTTAAGTCCCATAGTGCTCAGAGCCATTTGAACCATTTGGAGGGTGGATGCATGTATCCTCGCTAACGGAGGACATTTTGAACATTTCCTGTAACAAAATGTTTGAAGTCACGCTGGTACGTTCTGTTGCTGTGTGTTTCCATTCCATGATTAATGTGATTTGAAGAGAAGTAATAAAATGAGCTCTAACATGGAAAGTAAGCGTTTCCGGACACATGCCCACATAACATATTTTCTTTCTTTGAGTGTGAGGAATGTTTCCTGAAAGTTTGGCCGTACCTTTTTTTAACACCCTGTATATGCCCTCTCGTGCTACGTTACGATTTTGGGAGCTACGATACCTGTCTTACATGGTAATAGCTGCTGCTTTTGACTTTAGATTACACTAACAAAAATTCAAAATAAGATACTATAGTGAATAGTAATAGAAACGCTGACTACATCTAAGGAGTCTGAGCTATACCTGCTTGTAAGAATTAATTTCATTTCAAGTCTTAAACACAATTAAGTTACATATTCTGTAGGAACTAGCCAAACATTGTGTGGTCATTGGCAATAGACACACGAGATAATATCCTTTCGAAATGAATAGGCTCGTGCTTCGCTTTAATGATATCTTTTACATTAATCAAAGCATAGCAGCTTATGGTAAGAGAAATTCAATACCAGAAACGTTCAATAAGTAATGCAACACATATTTTTCCGAAATCAGGTTAGTTTTATTCAGGATTTCACTTCCACAAATGCCTCCTCACTCTTTTGGCTACGAAACCCTATTTTTATACATAATTTCCGTTCGATGCGACGACCTTACGCAACTCTAATGGGAGGGCCTGTATGCCCGCATGGTACTGGGCGGCTCAGCAGTCAACGCCTCGCTGGATCAGCAGCCTCCCCACTTCCCGTGGAGAGCATTCTTCGTTGGGGCAAACCGGTGGAGCTCGAGAGGTGTGAGATCCGCTCTGTACGGTGGATGCTGAACAACAGTCCAGTCAAGTTTTGAGAGCTACCCTCGGGTGGGCCCTTGCGCTGTCATGGAGAAGAAGTTCGTTTGCAGTCTTGTGGCGACAAGCACTCTGAAGTCGTTTCTTCAAATCCTGAGGGTAGCGCAAGATACTTCAAGAGTTTATCGTTGTACCGTAAGGGAGGACATCAAACAGAATAATTCCTTCAGAGTACCAGAAGTCCGTCGCCATGGCTTTATCGGCTGAGGGCGCCATTTTGAACGTTTTCTTCAGAGGGGAGGTGGTGTTGCGCGACTACTCGGATTGCCGTTTTGTTTTTAGTTTAAAGTAATGAAGCCAAAAAATTGTCACGGTAAGCCTCGTAACGTGCAAGCGATTCCGCACAGACGGTAATTCATTGCTCTTTATGGTCTTCTGTTACGCGGCGAGGAACCCTCTACTCGTTATCCCAACAGAGAGACGTCCAGTTGTGCAGCGAGGTGTGTCACACTGTGATCCCTCGATCCCCTAGAGTGAGAGTGTCCGCACGTGCCAGCATTGCAGGGGCCACAGCTGCGTGCGGCCGGCCGGCAGGCGGGACACCGGGCAGCTTTGCGCGGCCGTATTTCGATGGTGACAGGCGCCTCTCCCAACGACTCACCGTGCTTTTGTTCACTGCCAGGTCCCCGTAGACAGCCTGCAAGAGCCTACGAAAATCTGCGGTGCTCTGGTTTACCGCCAAAAGCAATTCAATGACAGCTTTCTGCTTGGAGCGCACCTACAACACAGAGTTTCAAGGCTACGTGCAGCGCTGCCACCTATCGAAACTTCGTGAAACTATATAAGGTGATGCTGGGATATTTCACGATGACCCACAGCAAATTTCTCATTTTTTCAGTCCAAATTGAGCAAGAAAAGAATGGGTTACATTACTTACTGAACTCCCCACACAAACGTTTACTCGAACAGTAAGTGCGAAAAGCTCACAGCGGGCCCAGTATCTTTAATGTAGTTTGTGAGATGAAGTTTTCATCTTTATTTTTCGATAGTAAATCTAATGGATCTGGAGACAGAAAGGGGACGTGGTTCTATACGGTCTGGACGTGCAGAGGAATGGACAGTATGTGAACCCGTGGTTTCCTGAGTGACATTCGCGTGTTATTTCAGTCACAAAGGTAAGCAGAAGTCACGGAGAAAGTCTCTGGGTGTCTGGAACGCCACAGTGTTGAACTTTGTACAGTTCGGTGCGGAAGCGTAAGTTTCCAACTTTGAGAATTTTCTTGCAGTGGGACATAACTCAAAAAATTTAGAGTGCACAGACAGAATTCTGAGCTGAGAGGCTACTTGGAGATTGTCTTTGTCTTAGTTTGCAGCGCAGAAATCCGCGGCCATAGTTTGGGGGAAAAGAAACACACAAAAGTCCCTGCGACTTAAATCCGAAAGGTAACTTTACTCTCGCGCAGTCATATTTTGGACAGATACTCACGAGCCCACCCTGTGCTATAAACTGCCGATATTTGTTGCCAAATTAGTGTCGATTGTTAAAAGGGTCATTTAACAAATTTCTCGCATAGCCTAGAGCTACTGACTGCCCGCTTCCTAGGTATGTACACTCCTGGAAATGGAAAAAAGAACACATTGACACCGGTGTGTCAGACCCACCATACTTGCTCCGGACACTGCGAGAGGGCTGTACAAGCAATGATCACACGCACGGCACAGCGGACACACCAGGCACCGTGGTGTTGGCCGTCGAATGGCGCTAGCTGCGCAGCATTTGTGCACCGCCGCCGTCAGTGTCAGCCAGTTTGCCGTGGCATACGGAGCTCCATCGCAGTCTTTAACACTGGTAGCATGCCGCGACAGCGTGGACGTGAACCGTATGTGCAGTTGACGGACTTTGAGCGAGGGCGTATAGTGGGCATGCGGGAGGCCGGGTGGACGTACCGCCGAATTGCTCAACACGTGGGGCATGAGATCTCCACAGTACATCGATGTTGTCGCCAGTGGTCGGCGGAAGGTGCACGTGCCCGTCGACCTGGGACCGGACCGCAGCGACGCACGGATGCACGCCAAGACCGTAGGATCCTACACAGTGCCGTAGGGGACCGCACCGCCACTTCTCAGCAAATTAGGGACACTGTTGCTCCTGGGGTATCGGCGAGGACCATTCGCAACCGTCTCCATGAAGCTGGGCTACGGTCTCGCACACCGTTAGGCCGTCTTCCGCTCACGCCCCAACATCGTGCAGCCCGCCTCCAGTGGTGTCGCGACAGGCGTGAATGGAGGGACGAATGGAGACGTGTCGTCTTCAGCGATGAGAGTCGCTTCTGCCTTGGTGGCAATGATGGTCGTATGCGTGTTTGGCGCCGTGCAGGTGAGCGCCACAATCAGGACTGCATACGACCGAGGCACACAGGGCCAACACCCGGCATCATGGTGTGGGGAGCGATCTCCTACACTGGCCGTACACCACTGGTGATCGTCGAGGGGACACTGAATAGTGCACGGTACATCCAAACCGTCATCGAACCCATCGTTCTACCATTCCTAGACCGGCAAGGGAACTTGCTGTTCCAACAGGACAATGCACGTCCGCATGTATCCCGTGCCACCCAACGTGCTCTAGAAGGTGTAAGTCAACTACCCTGGCCAGGAAGATCTCCGGATCTGTCCCCCATTGAGCATGTTTGGGACTGGATGAAGCGTCGTCTCACGCGGTCTGCACGTCCAGCACGAACGCTGGTCCAACTGAGGCGCCAGGTGGAAATGGCATGGCAAGCCGTTCCACAGGACTACATCCAGCATCTCTACGATCGTCTCCATGGGAGAATAGCAGCCTGCATTGCTGCGAAAGGTGGATATACACTGTACTAGTGCCGACATTGTGCATGCTCTGTTGCCTGTGTCTATGTGCCTGTGGTTCTGTCAGTGTGATCATGTGATGTATCTGACCCCAGGAATGTGTCAATAAAGTTTCCCCTTCCTGGGACAATGAATTCACGGTGTTCTTATTTCAATTTCCAGGTGTGTATAATCTGTGGTGTTAGAAGCAGACACTTTGAAACTGCTTGGAATAGATTGGCACCGTGTGTCGTTGCATTCCTGAACAACCATGATCCGAAGACTTTAGCGGTCACATATCGTTCCAGCTGCCTCGGTGCTAATAGCAGCCGGCCGGTGTGGTCGAGCGGTTCTGGGCACTACAGTCCGGAACCGCGCGACCGCTACGGTCTCAGGTTCGAATCCTGCCTCGGGCATGGATGTGTTTAATGTCCTTAGGTTAGGTAGGTTTAAGTAGTTCTAAGTTGTAGGGGACTGATGACCTCAGCAGTTAGGTCCCATAGTGCTCAGAGTCATTTTGCTAACAGCAGACATACACTGCGCGTTACGGCGCGACGTCAGTAGGAACTTGGTGTATAAAAGCATTGTGCATAGAAATAGTGTTACATTTTATGTCTGTCTCCTCTTTCAGATGCACGAGCTCTTTTTAACCCCTCAACTGTCATTTCGTCTCATTGTCGTACACTGGCGGTTGATTTCTGTATCTTGCAGACGTTGATCTTGAGGACTTGCAGTTTGCACCAGTAGGTCAAGCTAGTTGAAACTGAGCTGAGGATTTCGTTGGGGTTTTAGGTGAATGGTATGTACAATACAGCAATGACTCCAGCGTGCTGGACTCGAGGTAGAAGTGGAGAGGGTGGGAGACGATTTCTCGCTGTCTTGCCATTTTTCTGCTTCTGTCCGGAGTAACTGAAAACTGATGAAGCGGGGTGGTGGCTGTCCTGTGGCCCAGCCTCGTCCTCATTCTCCCGCAGCCGCAGGTGAGGCCGCTACGGCGCCGGCGATCTGCTCGCTCCGCCGACTTCTTTTGTTCGGAGCAGAGTGCTTTCTACAGGCAGTGGGAGGGGGGGGGGGGAGACGCCTTTCTGGTCGTAACAGCGCCTCGCAGCTCTGACTGCGCCAGCTCCCGCCGTCACAGTGCCTCGAGGTGCGTGAATTTTACCTCTAATGCTACGTTAATCACATCAATATTTAGCGACCATTTGTCTCGAATACAGCTATTATGTAAGAGTATGACAGACATAAAAGTCAAAACGATCAGGGGATACCTGACATACAAAATACTGAAACAGATTGAACTTTGTTTCTCTACCAAGACTCAGGTCCGGTGCTAGGATTTTTGGGCCCATGGAAAGCGTTCGTTTGCATTAAAATTCGCTGTTTTTTATATAGTCAAAAAATTTTATTGCAAAAAAACCAAACAACGCCTTTTTAAGAAACTTTTTTAATGCTCGCAATTTACATAAGTTTCATACTTCACAAAACTGTACTTTCTTAAGTTTTTTTTTTTTTTTTAGATGCGAACTTTTTTTAATCCCAGTATCGGTATGCATGCGGCGGCTCGAAACTTCCTGGCAGATTAAAACTGTGTGCCGGGACCTTTGCCTTTCGCGGGCAAGTGCTCTACCAACGGAGCTATCCAAGCACGACTCACGCCCCGTCCCCACAGCTTTACTTCTGCCAGTACCTCGTCTCCTACCTTCCAAACTTTACAGAAGCAGGAGGCGAAAACATAGTTTATAAAGTGACATAGCACGGAGAAATACGGTGCAAAGTGCCGCCGTTGTCATCTGGGAATACCATGTTGTAGCACAAAAGCAAATAAAAAGATTTTTGCATGTAAAATCTGCGCTGAGGTGTAAAATTAGTTTTGTGCTATTTTAATTTCACATTAGTAACCTATCTAAATTTTCATCTTGAGGTTGAAGCTCTTCTGTCCGTATTTGCTTCCAAACAGATTTGTTTTTGGAGAGGGTCCGCCTTGAGTAAAACCCAATTTTTCCTTTTTTTTATCCTCCAGACATGTTTCACTGAGGCTTCACCATTGTCAGTGGGTTTTTGTTACCTTCTATTAACAGCAGAAATACTTCTTACTACTAGTACAGAAATAAATTTCAGTTTTTAAAGACAGTATTTACATATATGAAAAATAGACAAAATTTTCTATATATACCTTGTCATATGTATGGGTTTCATGGGTTTTATGTAATTTAATGTTGTTGTTTTGTTTAGAACTTTGTCATGTGGAAACACGTATAGAACTTAATGTAGAGCAGTTATTTACTCCGAAAATTTACGACTGGTCGTGTTATGGTTATGGCTACCATTAACTAATACTGAGTGATAGGCTGTCTTTATGTGATGTGTTTCCAATATATTTCAATTACTTTTCATGGTTTCCCCATTATCTTTGCTGTGAAGGCCTATACTAAACAGCTTTTAATGTGACTGTTTAACAGCTAAACAGCTGAATGCTTTCTGGGCTGGAGTTTTGAATCTTCGTAGAGTGTATCTGACATTTTGTGTGTGTGTGTGTGTGTAGAATCGCAGGTGGGGGGGGGGGGGTGAGGTGCGAATGTTTGTGTTTTATTTTATTGAATTACTACTTTTTATTTTAGTTGCTGATTTTTTGTTTATTTATTGTGTGTGTGTCTGTTAGTGTGTTTGGAAGAGGTGCTTGGGGTGTTTATGGACTGGTGTTGTCTGATAGTTCTTTGACCGCAGAGAACAGAGTTCCATTGCAGAGAAATGTGTAATCATTTGTTACTTGTTTTCCTTCAATTATGGCTTTTTGAATTTGAAAGAGTTCTGTTGCTGTATTCGAGAATTTTCGATCAATGTTGATGTTTGTTGGGCTGTGTTTCATGTCAGTAAGGTGTTCAGCAAACGTAGAATGAAGGCTATTGCATTTTAATGTTCTTCTATGTTCTGTGTGCGTTGTATTAAAGTTTCTGTTTGTCTGCCCTGCATAAACTTATTTGCAGTCTTGGCGTGTCAGTTCGTAAATAGAATATGTGTAGTGTTTCAGCTGGTTGCTCTTAGTTTTCTCTGTATGGGGTCACCAGTCAGTGGAATCCTAGCCAAAATCCTCAGTCACATTTAAAACAAACTATTTGTAACAATAGTAAGACCCAAACAATAGAGGATAGTATACTGGTAGCAATATGTAGATGACATCACATATCTTCTACATCAAATACCCATTATCATCATACATCTCCACATTGATATGCACATAATTATCCCTAAAATAAATTTCACCATAGAAACAGAAAATGACTAAATTTTAAATTTCTTTGATCTTACATTACACAGAGACACCAACTAACACCAGTTCTCCACGTTCAGGAAAGTCACCACCACAAGCATAATGGAAATGTTATTATTTTTAGCACAACTGTCAATAGAAAAAAATCAATGCCGTTTGTTATATTGTAAAATGTTAAGTATATGCAGAGTAATTTGTAACGTAAAGTTGACGTTTGAAACCTCAGACGTTCAGTCGCTTGTGGTAACAAATAATTGCTTTAGGGGTACGTTTGAAAAATGGTTCAAATGGCTCTGAGCACTATGGGACTCAACATCTTAGGTCATAAGTCCCCTAGAACTTAGAACTACTTAAACCTAACTAACCTAAGGACATCACACACACCCATGCCCGAGGCAGGATTCGAACCTGCGACCGTAGCAGTCCCGCGGTTCCGGACTGCAGCGCCAGAACCGCTAGACCACCGCGGCCGGCGGGGTACGTTTACGAAGACTGCGATGTTTACGAGTTTGGCTGTCTCCGTGTCTGCATGTAGCGCTTGCTCAATTAGTCCCTGTACTCAGGATGACTGTAGTGCACTGTGTTACCGGAAGTCTGTACACAACTGAGAACACAAGTACGCACAGCAGGAACGTGAGGAGGTCGCAACTACGACAGTGTGTACAGTGTTGTAAGAGCTGTGAAAATGGTTTATTCTAACTCTGAAAAGGCAGAGATGAGACTCATCTATGGCGAGTGTTCACAAAATGCAGCTGAAGCCTGCAGGTTGTACGAAGAAAGGTACCCGGACAGAGCTCATCCAACGCGCCGCACATTTTAAAACATCTACAGACAGTTGTATGGAAGAGGTACGGTCGTAACACGCAAATGGGTCCGTAACAGCCCCATCACAGGAGAAGCGGGTGCAGTTGGTGTGTTGGCTGCTGTCGCCGTGAAACCACACACGAGTTCACGTGACGTCGCTGGAGGCAGTGCAATGAGTCAAAGTAGTGTAATGAGCATACTTCACCGTCACAAATTTCACCCGTATCATGTGTCGCTGCATCGGCAGTTACACGGCGATAACTTTAATAATCGGGTGAATTTTTGTCACTGGTCATTAACAGAGAATGCGTTGCATTTCTACCTATTTACCGATGAAGCAGGTTTCACAAACCACGGTGCAGTGAATTTACGAGACATGCATTACTGGTCCTTGGACAATCCTCGCTGGCTTCGACACGTAGAGCTACAGTGACGGTGAAATGTTAATGTATGGTGCGGAGTAATTGGCGACTATCTCATTGATCCTCACTTCATTGAAGGGACCCAAACAGCTGAAAAATACATCCCGTTACTACAAAATAATCTGCTAGAAAATGTGCCGCTGGAAACGCGTAGACGTATGTGGTATCAACATGATTGTGCTCCTTCACATTCTGCAATGAACACTAGGCTGACCCTTGACAGAATGTTCGGCGGGAGTTTCATAGGACGTAGGGGCCGCATACACTGGCTGGCCCGTTCTCCTGATGTTTCACCTTTAGACTTCTTTCTGTGGGGTACGCTGCAGGAGAACGCGTACCGTGATGTGCCTACAGCCCCAGAGGATGTGAACCACCGTACTGAGGCAGCCTGTGGCAACACTACACCAGGTGTACTGCGCCGTGGAAGACATTCATTACGCGGTAGATTGCATATGAGTGCGGCAAATGATGAGCAACACTTTCAACATTTATTGGCCTGAAATGACAGGACACACTCTTTTACATTATGTAATTGAAAACAAAAACAAATTTCTAACTTTAACTACATTCTCATGTTAATATACATTTTCTTCTAACAAATAAATGCCGTACGGTATTCTTCAGAGAAAAATACTGATAAAAATGTTAGCATGTGGACATAACGTGTTGTTCAGGTCTCTTCTGTACCTACGGTACATCACTGTTCTTTTTGTATCCCTAATTAATTCGGTACTCTCCGATACACACGACTGAACTGCTGAGAACTTATTCAAGCATCAACTTTACGTTACAAATTACTCTCGACGTAATTAACATTTTACAATGTAAGAAACGGCATTGATTAAGTATCTTTTTCCATTTTCATTTGTGCTAAAAAAACGTAAGTATGTGTTGAAAATCAGGCTTCCGTGCATTTCTCAATGTTTTGTATTAACCAATTACAGCATCCCCTCTCCTCACTTTCGGCCTGCAGAATTGGTTATTCCGTGTTTGATGTGGTTTGGGAGATGTTTCCAGTGGTAATGTTAGGTGGCTCACCCTGTATAGAGAAACTGAATCATAAAATTAAAAGAATAAAGCGGACACTCAGCACATAAAAATAAACAACCTCTCGCCAACTTACAATCATAGACACATAAAATATAAACATTCTTAACAAGCACATAGAGCACACATGAACAAGAAGCACCTATAACAACAAGCAAATGGTACACTCTCACTTACAACAACAAAGTAGCCCAACGAATATCCAACATAATTAAAAAAAAAAAGAACAAGGGTTAAAAGTAGCCTACAGGACATACAACTCAATACAAAGAAAACGAAGAGCAATCAAACCAAACATAGACAAACACAACACAACTGGTATTTACCAACTGACATGACAACACTGCAAATCAATTTATATAGGGCAGGCAAGCAGATACTTTAATATCAAATACACAGAACGCAGAAGATCATTAAAAGCAACAGCTGTTATTCCACATTTGCTGATCACCTTATGGACATGAAATACAGCCCAACAAACATCAACACTTACTTGAAAACTCTCAAATTCAGCAACACCCCCCACAAAAACTAATAATTGACCAAATACAAAAAGCCATAATTGAAGGAAAACAAGTAATTAATGAATACACAGTTCTCTGCAATGAAACTCTGTCCTCTGCTGTCAAAGAACTATCAGACAACACCAATCCATAAAGGCCCCAATCCCCTCCTTTAAACACACAAACAGACACACAAGCATTAAATAAACAAAAAAATCAACAACTAAAATAAAAAGTAGTAATTAAAAGGTAATGGTAGGCATAACCATAACATCCCCAGTCGTAAATTTTCGAAGCAAATACCTGTTCTACATTAAGTTATATATGGTTGCAGATGACAAACTGTGAAACAAATCAACAGCATTAAATTACATAAAATTCAGGAAATTCAGAGTATGTGGTAACAACTCATATATAGAAAATTTTGTCTGTTTTTTCCTAGTGCCGGCCGTTGTGGCCGAGCGGTTGTAGGCGCTACACTCTGGAACTGCGCGACCGCTACGGTCGCAGGTTCGAATCCTGCCTCGGGCATGGGTGTGTGTGCTGTCCTTAGGTTAGTTAGGTTTAAGTAGTTCTAAGTTCTAGGGGACTGATGACCTCAGAAGTTAAGTCCCATAGTGCTCAGAGATATTTGAACCATTTTCTTCCATGTATGTAAATCTGTCTTTAAAAACTCAAATTTATATCTTTACCAGTAGTAAGAAGAGTTTTTCTTCTTTATAGAAGGTTGGTTGGTCGGTTGGCTGATTGGGGTTAAAAGGACCAAATAGCAAGGTCATCAGTCCCTGGTTTCAAATGTGTACCATTCAGATAGTGGGACATCTCGGAAAAGTCAGAACAATAAAAGGGGAAAAGGCTAAAAAACGTGAAAGTGCAATCATGTCATCAATGGTGAAAACAGACGGAGGTAAGTCAGCAAGGGAGCGACCCCAACGCTATGCTAGAGGCAGGAAATATCCCACCTCTGAAGCAGTAGAGGCAAAACCACCGTCGACTTAAAAGCGTGCAACCGCTAGAATGTAGAAGTGCGTATGGGGAAAAGGAGACTAACCAATCCTAAAAAGTGATAAAAACAGAGTCAAAGGGGATGAAAAGAGGAACCCGGCCAGGGAGGGGAGTCGGGAATCTCCAAACACAGCTTACAGTGGGAGATACCCCAACACTCACCGCCCTGCCCCAACACCAGAGTGAGATTAAAAACCTTAAAACTGAGAATAAAAACCACTTTCCCGGAGGAAACCGAGAACCAGTTCGACCATCTGGGAATCTTCAGTCAACATCAAAGTGTGGGGGCGTCTGTACTTTGCACACAGAGGCAAAAGAAGGGGGCATTCAACCAAAATGTGGGCTACTGACTGGAAGGCTCCACAACCACAAAGTAGGGGTGGCTCATCACGAAAAAAAAAAAGAAAAGAAAACATGGGTCAGCCTGATATGGCCAATGTGGAGATGAGACAGTGTGGTCGAGTCCTTTCGGGTGAGGCGAAAGGAAGAATGCTACGGGCCTGGTGTCACCTCAATCGCAAGAAGTTTATTAGACAGGGTGGTAGCCTCCCAAGAGTTGGCCCACGACTGTGCGAAGTGGGATATGATATGAAGCCGTAAATCCGCTGCAGAAGGGGTTATAGAAAACGTGGGGTAAGTGGCTGCTCCCCAGCCAAACGATCAGCAAGCTCATTACCTGGGATACCCACATGGCCAGGGACTCAGAGGAAGTCAACGGAACAAGCAGCATGGTGAAGATCAGCGAGATGGTCATGGATGCTGCAGAGACCAAGGGATGGAGCGAAAACCACCGGTCAATGGCCAGAAGGGCACTCATTGAGTCCATACATAAGAAAACGAGGTTGTGTTGGAACTGTTTAATAAGAGTAAGGGCATGGTAAATTGCCATCAATTCCGTAGTAAACACCCGACATATAGGTGGCAGCTGATGATTTTCCGTTCCAGCAGAGGACGTGAAGGCATATGCCACATGATCAGCAAATTTAGAGCCATCAGTGTAAGAATCTTTCGGACCTTGGCGGAGATCCATCCGAATTCGGGGCCGTGGAACTAACCGAGGGGGGGGGGGGGTAGAGGGGAGGGAGCGTGGAAGACAGGACAAAGGAGAAAGCTGAAAATCACGGCGAAGAGACGCAAGGCGGAGCCCAACCGGTAAACCCGCCCTAGGGTGGGAATCAGGTGGGCGACGTCCATGGTCTTGGAACAGGATAGAATAGGAAGGATGAGTGGGAAAGGAACGGACAGCGATTGCATAAGACACCAGAAGCCGGGACCGCCGAACAGAAAAGGGGGGGGGGGATCCCAGCTTCAACCAGCAGACTATCAACAGGGCTAGTAGGGAAGGCACCGATGGCCAAACGGGTACCATGATGGTCGACTGAATCCAGCACGTGCAGTGTGGAAGGAGCAGCTGAACCATAAACTTGACAACCAAAGTCCAAGCGAGACAGAACTAAAGCACGATAAAGGCGGAGAAGGAGGGAGCGGCCCACACCCCCAGAGGTGTGGCCAAGGAAGCGAAGAACATTAAGTTTACGGAAACATCCTACCTTCAGAAGTCTGATATGGGGGAGCCAAGTGAGCTTGTTGTCGAAAAGAAGACCCAGGAAACGAAACTGTGTGACCACAGGCAATCGTTGTGCATCAAGATAGAGCCCTGGATCAGGGTGGATCGTAGTACGGCGACAGAAATGGACCATCCGCGATTTTAAAGAAGAGAATTGAAACCTGTGTGAGAGGGTCCATGCAGAGGCACACTGTATAGCTCCCTGGAGCTGCCGCTCTGCAGAAGCCACCGAAGAGGAACTAACCCAAATGCAGAAATCATCCGCATACAGAGCAGGGGTGACCAAAGGACCGATAGAGGCCACAAGTCCATCTATACCAATGAGGAACAGAAGTACACTCAGTACAGAACCCTGTGGAATGCCCATCTCCTAGGTCTGTGAAGAGCTAAAAACAGTACCATCTCGAACCCTGAACGATCGATGCAACAGGAACTGGCGGATAAAAATCGGGAGTGGGCCCCGGAGACCCCATTGATGAAGTGTAAGTAAGATGTGATGGCGCCAGGCCGTGTCATAGGCCTTGCGAAGGTCGAAAAATACTGCAACCAAATGGCGGCTCTGGGAAATGCCTGCTGAACTGCGGATTCGAAGCGAAGTAAATGACCAATCGGAGACTGTCCCTCCCGGAAGCCACACTGGTAAGGGGACAATAGATCCCGAGATTCGAGGACCAAATTGAGCCAACAGGCTACCATCCATTCAAGTAACTTGCAAACAACATTTGTCAGACTAATTGGCCGATAGCTTTCAACAAATAGGGGGTTCTTACAAGGCTTAAGTACAGAAGCCACGATGCTATCCCTCCACTGAGTATGGAAGTCACCCTGGAGCCAAATATGGTTAAACACCCGAAGAAGATGTTGCCGTTGTGGATCACTGAGATGTTGAAGCTGTTGGTTATGAATGGAGTCTGGGCCAAGGGCCGTATCAGGAGAAGAAGAAAGTGCAGAAAGAAATTCCCATTCAGTAAAAGGTGCGTTGTAAGACTATGACTGACAAGCGGTAAAACATAAGGTGCAAGCTTCAGCCAGCTGTTTCTGGTGAAGGAAAGCAGCCGGATAGGAGGCTGCTGCTGATGCTGTTGCAAAATGGGTCGCAAGATGTTCTGCAGGAATCAACGGGTCTCTACAAAGGCCATCTGGGAGGTGAAGGCCTGGGAGGGTGGACTGCCGATGGCAACCTTGGAAAGAGTGAGTGTAGCCCATCCCCGTGACATAGGGACAGTAGAACCGAGGGAAGAAACAAAGTGTTCCCAACACATCCGCTTGCTCTGTTTGATTAAATAACGGGCTATAGCGCGAAGGCATTTAGAGGTAATAAGGTTGACGACGGATGGGTGCCTCTTAAGGTGTTGCGAAGATCGACGGCGATCACGGATGGCAATGGCCGTACTCCACCACGGAATTTACCAGCGGCGAAATGATCCAGATGAGCGGGGTACAGTAAGGCTAGCAGCGCGAACAATCGCGTCAGACACGTCACGTAGGACGTCAGAATACAACCCAACAAAGTGGGAGAAAACACGACCCGTGCTGTGTATAGACGCCAATCGGCGCGTTGGCAAGACCAACGAGGTCACCTGTCCATCGGGGAGCGGGAAGGGAGCGAGAGAATCAACGGGAAATGGTCACTATCACAAAGGTCGTCGTGTGGTGACCAGTGTAATGAAGGGAGGAGGGAGGGAGAAGAAAGAGAAAGATCAATGGCAGAAAAGGTACCATGACCAGCACTGAAATGAGTAGGGGAGCCATCATTAAGAAGGCATCAGTCGTGGTCTGTAATAAACTGGTCTATGAGAAGACCTCGTAAAGATGGAAAGGCACTGCCCCACAAGGGATGATGAGCATTAAAATCCCTGAGAAGGAGGAAGGGAGGAGGAAGTTGCTGAAGAAGGACAGTTAAGGCAGCAGGTGGAAGAGTCCTGTCAGGAGGGAGACAAAGATTACAAACTCAGAGTCCAGGTGGACCCTAACAGCAACTGCTTCCAATGTAGTTTAAAGTGGAATCCACGTGCTAGCAACGTCTGTACGGACCAACGTACAAACGCCGCCAGAAGCCCGCAGGGGGCCGACCGAATTTCGAAAGAAAACACAGAACCCACAGAGGGTCGGTGAGTGATCATCAGCAAAATGAGATTCCTGTAGAACCACACAAGCTGAAGAGTAAGATGAAATAAGGGATTTCAATTCTGGAAGGTCACGGTAATATCCATTACAATTCCATTGGATAACCACAGAATGATGATTCAAATGGGGGTTGAACAGGCTAAAGCCAGTCATACCGCCGAGTCACCAGCCTTCACCAACAAGGAGGGGGCGACATCCATGAACAACAGGGCAGAATCTGGTTGTAAAGTCGCGGATGGGACCTCTGGTGACACCAGACGCTCCTTGTCCCGAGATTTATGTTTCTTCTTCTATTCTGTTTGAGATTGAGGAAGGCTGTGTGGCATAAAGGAGCCTGCTGCAGCAAGATCGGGAACAGAAAGAGATCGGGCGACCTGGGGGCCAACAGATCCCGGTTCCCACAGTCGTCGCGTGGCAGCAGATCTTTGGTCTGGAAGGTGCTGGGAAGGGGTATCGCAGGAGGGACACCTTTGACTGGCAGACGCCAAAGGAGTGGGACACTTCTCCGGATGGGGAAGGGAGCAGCGCCCAGAGGAGAAGGTGTGGGAGCGGCAGGGGAGGGGGGGGGAGGAGAGGGGTCCAGGTCTGGGGTAAGGAAGGTGGAGGAATGGGTGAAGATGTAACTAAAGCATAACTAGACGTCATGGACACAGTGTGAAGACGTGGATACTTCTTACGAGCCTCAGTGTAGGCTAGATGATCAAGGGACTTATACTCCTGTATCTTCTTTTCCTTCTTATATACTGGGCAATCTGGCGAACGTAGAGAATGATTGTCATCACAATTTACACACACAGGAGGGGGAACACCGGAACTCCCCTCATGGAGTGGACGTCCACGGTCACCACAGAGAGGGGCCTGCGAACAGTGGGAAGACATGTGTCCAAAATGCAAGCACTTAAAACACATCATAGGAGGTGGGATGTACGGCTTCACGTCACATCAATAAACCATAATCTTTACTTTCTTAGGGAGATTACCCCCTTCAAAGGGTAGGATAAAGGCACCAGTATCAATTCGATTGTTCTTTGGACCCTTCTGAACACGCCGAACAAAGTGAACTCCGCGCCATCCGAGATTGTCCCTAAGTTTTCATCTGTTTGAAGGATGAGGTCCCTGTGAAAAATCACACCTTGAACCATATTTGGTGGGGGGTGATGGACACAGGAATTGTGCCAAGATGGTTACAGGCACGAAGGGCCACAGAGTGGGCAGCTGAAGCAGTTTTGACCAACAACGAACCCGACCGCATCTTGCTCAGGGAGCCCTCTTCGCCAAACTTTTCTTCAATGCGTTCCACAAAGAATAAAGGTTTGGTATTGGTGATAGTATCCTCATCAGTCCTGGTGCAAACCGGATAGCGGGGGAAAGGTTTCGCCCCTAGCCGACGGGCCTGACCCTCCTCCCAGGGGGTAGTCACCGAAGGGAAGGCCGAAGGGGCAGGAGAAGCAGCACTAGAAGAATCAGTTCTATGCAGAGAGACATGGGCAGAAGAACGGCCAGAGTTCGGACTTGTATGCGTTTCATTTGCATAGCATCCGCCCTGATACCACCCACTTCGATCAGGGGCTCCCCTCAAGGGCGCCACCCAGCCACAGCAAGGGCCGTCTGGCACGTCGGCCATTGCCGGGAGTTCCAATGCTCCAGGATGACGAGCAACCACTCCTAGGCTTACATGAGGAGGTCACAGCTCAGGTATCAGAGGTGTGATCCCTGTGTGTTCAGGGGGCTCAACCAAAAGAGTACATAGCGAACCCACCACACGGGCTGGCTACCGTGCTGGCTATGCACCTTAACATCGGACAACAACGTGAAAGAAATGGTGGAATGAACTAGGAGGGCACACGTCGGAGACACTAGATAAGGTGCTCTTCCAAAAATGGCTCACACTACGGAAGATAAATTTAGTAATGGAGGTCAAACCCCAGAAGGGGACCAGGGAGTGCCAAAAGGATGAGGTGATTACGCAACAAAGCAAAATTGCAAAATCAACATAACCAGGAGGACAGCGGGGCCAACATAAGCAAGGACACCAAGAGTGGGAGAGGAGAGGGCGAAGGGGAAGGGGAAGGAGCAAGGGGAGGAAAGGAGGGGAAGGGCAAGGAAATGCAGCCCTGGAAAGAAGGGAGGCTGCAATAGCTCGGGGCCCCGCGCTCTCCACGCACGTACTCACAAAAGAACCGTGAGCCCCCTGGGGGGTTTATAGAAGGTAACGGAAACCGTCGAATGATGCTGAAACTTGAGCAGAACATGTCTGCTTAATAAAAAGAAAAATAAAAGATTGAGGTTTGCTCAAGGCGGACTCTCTCGAAAAACAAATCTTTCTAAATTTTCCAGACCAATACATTTTTTTTCATATGAGTTATATGCCCTGCTCCAGCAGTAAAAAGAACGGAACTAGCGGAAAAATGCTCCCTCTGACCATAAAAATATCAATACGATCCTGTTTATTGAAAGACTGTCACTGAAAGGTGCCTCATTCTATCTTCCTCAACACCTACGGATTATGGCTCAGAGGAACTCTGACAGCAACGCCACCATTTTCAATAATGCTTTTTGTGCAGGCAGAGGACGTCGTGTTACGACTCAAACTGTGCGCAATAGGCTGCATTATGCGCAACTTCACTCCCGACGTCCATGGCGAGGTCCATCTTTGCAAGCACAACACCATGCAGTGCGGTACAGGTGGGCCCGACAACATGCCGAATGGACCGCTCAGGATTGGCATCACGTTCTCTTCACCGACGAGTGTCGCATATGCCTTCGACCAGACAATCGTCGAAGACGTGTCTCATGGCAACCCAGTTTGTCTGAACGCCTTAGACACACTGTCCAGCGAGTGCGGCGCGGTTGATGTTCCTTGCTGTTTTGGGGTGGCGTTATGTGGGGTCGACGTACGCCGCTGGTGGTCATGGAAGGCGCCATAACGGCTGTACGAAATGTGAATACCATCCTCCGACCGATAGTGCAACCATATCGGTAGCACGCCTTGTGAATGACTTCCTTCAGGATAACGACGTCGCTCGACTAGAGTGGCGAGTATGTTCTCCAGACATGAACCCTATCGAACATGCCTGGGATAGATTGAAAAGGACTGTCTATGGACGACGTAACCCACCAACCACTCTAAGGAATTTACGCCGAATCGCCGTAGAGGAGTGGGACAATCTGGACCAACAGTGCCTTGATGAACTTGTGGATAGTGTGCCACGACGAATATAGGCATGCATCAACGCTAGAGGACGCGCTACTAGGTATTAGAGGTACCGGTATGTACAGCAATCTGGACCACTACCTTTCCCGAAGCTCTCACTGTAATGTGTGGTTTTGATAAGCAAATTAAGGATGAAAGTGCTTTTTATGTAGATCTCTATTCCAGTTTTCTGTACAGGTTCTAGATTTATGCTTTTGATCTTCTTTTTGCAGTCCACGTGTACTCTGCATGGGTGTGACTTTCCTCCTGTACGTTGGTGGGCTATTTTTGTCGTTGTGACAGCTCTCTGCATAGTCAGTGACACGTGGAGGACTAGATAACCTAACTAATGGAACGTGGTGCGATTTCGAGAGAATAAACAGGGGTCTGCGACATGGCAGCGGACACCTCTTACTCGTAGAAATCACATGGACTCAAATGCTATGTACTGAAGACTGGAAGTTTCGTGAGAATGTAGCAGACACACGATACGCTGATGAAATGGAAGTTTCGAGATGAGCTCTGTGCCACTTCTTCTAAGTGTTCTAGCAAAGAAACCACAATCTCTCACACGTATATTGCGAAGTGACTGCAATGCGAAAATTAGGGACTAATACAAAGATTTCTACTAAGAGACAATCAACAGCAGAAATACCGTTTTCTATTTTCTCGATAAATAACTTTCTTCTGTGAGTTTTGTGTGCCCATAAAATGATGGACTGATACCTTAACAGATAGACAAAATTTACATCTCCCTCTATAAGCATACTTTGCACGTCTTTGTACGGTGCGTGACTGAGGGTACCCTATATCACTGCTAGTCATTTCCTTTCCTGTCTATATGTAGCCATATGAACGCCAGTTTCTCGTATCTTCGTGGTCCTTATGTGAAGTGGAGGTTGTTGATAGTAGAATCCTTCATCAGCCAGCTTGGGATGGATTCTTTGCTATTGTTCACTGGATCAGCCTCTACAGTATATTTCGAAAACACATCTCACAATATTTCGGTCTGCGGGTGGGATGAGGTTCATCTTGGTATTTACCCCAGTGACATTTAACCACCCACTCTTCTGGGAAGGATAGGAGGACTTTTGTGAGTCTGGAATTATTAACAGCTGTGACGAGCGGTGGCTGGTCACCCGTGAGCGGTACAGCGCAACGTGTGAGCAGAGACTTGCTACCTAGTGGCGGGGCGGCACTGGCAGCTGTCCGCATGTGACCTGGTGGCGGAGTGGGGACGGCAGTCAGAGGCACCATTCGGTGGGAGAAGAGGCGGAACCATCCTGCTGCCCCAGTACACTGACAGGTCTCAGTAGGATTAGTACAGGAGCAGTATACTGGCATTGTAGGTGACTTGTTTCCACCAGCATGGCAAGACAACGGGCAGATGGAACGTAATTAGCGTTGGGGATCTTCAGCTATTTGACGATGGTTACTACCCACTTTGGTGTGGTAAGAAGTGAGTACCTAGCCTGTGGAAAGCCACCAGAGACTTGAAGTACCATGGGTATTATTCACAAGACGGAGTGGTTCTCATGTGATTTTTCGTTGCAGTGATATTTTTTAACGAAATTTCGGTCTCCCACCTACACATCTTAATAAAATCCGCTATATTACCGCACTTCTAAAGCGATACATAGTATTAATCTGATATTCACGATTCTCCTGTGCTGCTCTCCTAGGAGACTTCGTAGGTGGTGAGGCATTTTATTACCTCTAGGGAGTTTGAAAGTGAGGAAGCGAGCTGTGACAGAGGCAGAGCACGCTCTTAGCACTCCGTGTTGAGCCAAAAATAAGTTCAGTATTCCAGTCCTGCTATGCAGGACATCACAGATATTAAGCTGATAAGAACAGATTTTTCTATCTGAAAAGAGAATACTAAGAGGAAACACAGCCTATGCCATACTGTTCTACAGGATTTTCATAACAAGTAGCGATGCTTTACTGACCTGAAAACGTATGTATGGTCCAATTTCTTCTGTCTTCGAGAATAACTGATATAAAAGGGAGGAATGTATATGTTGCATGATAAATTTGAGGTGTAAGGACAACGAAATCCTCATTTCCGATAGACTAAAGTGAAATTTTTTTAAACTGGGGAGTCTATGTATGGGGTGGTGGAACTGCAGTTAGAACCCTAGACCCAAATCACGCCTGCTTGTCTCGCAGTGTGTCGTGGCCAGTGGCAGGAGTGGCCGAACAGAAGCCGTCTTGCCCGACCATTGGACTTAAAAAAAAGATTCTGGCTAGTCAGCACTTGCCTGCAGCTGTGGTGGTGTTCTCAGCGCCCTCTGGGTGGCTGAATAGCGAACTAGCCAGGTGGTGGTGAGCATTTTAAGCGATCTAGTTGAATCCTGTGGAGCATTTTCTGTCAGTTTTGATATGGCAGCTGTGTCAGTTCTCCCCTTTGTTCTGTGAGTTCATAACAGAACCGCAACCCAATAGTTCTCACCAATTTAATTAATGTTTAAATAAATAAAAAATATACTGGTCGAGTTTACCACCCATTTTGTGTCATAAGATCCTTCCAGTGCAGCAGCTCAATGCTGCTGACTGAGCTTTTCCCACCAGTCCACAAGTGGGGAGAGAGAAGGGTGACAAGGAGGAAGCAACCACTAGAGAGAGAGAGAGAGAGAGAGAGAGAGAGAGAGAGAGAGAGAGAAAGAGAGCATGTATGAAATTCCCCAGTCAAAGGAATGCATCAGCTGATGCTTTGTTTGGGACCATGAGAATAAAGGGAGTTGCCTCTGACAGTTAGTCCATTCATCCAGCAGTGTGCAGGGGTCCTGTCATCGGACTGTGTGACGGCCAATACCAGCTTCTCTGTGCACAGTGTGATCTCACAGTCGGCATGGCGAGAGACTGTGTGGCTCCCAATAGCGGTTTCTCTGCGATATCGCAGTTGCTGCACAGGACGGGCAGCGAGTGGAGGAGAGTGCTTGTGTAGTCGTATTTTACATATTTATAAAGAGTTTCACCTTGTTTTTGCAAACTAATAATCAACAATCAGTCAATCTGATGGTATATTTCCAAGAGTGGGATGAATTTACCGTCATTTTTATTTGTCAAATTGAAAGGCTGTAGGATACTGCACTATTTATTGTAGAGTTGTATCTTCCACCCCCTCACCACTTATAAGAACAATAAAGGGAGATAAATCAATCAATCACTTTGATTGACAACTGTCAAAATTTCGCTCATGCTGGGTGAAGGGGAGTGGGAGACGTGTGAAGTACTTGTGCCAGGGGATGACGAATGGGGGTGGCTGGTTGGGTTTGTTAGAAGGATGGATTATCCACGTGAGTCATAAATCATCCCACAGGGGGTGCCAAAACAGTTAACACAACAATAGGTCAAGAGGGGGACGATTGTTTAATTGATCAATTTAATTAATTAACATATCTGTTTTATATCAAAAGTGGCAAAGAATCCGCTTTGCCCCAGCACTTGTATGGAATGGACAGTGAGCAAAGAAAATGAAGGAAAAGTGGTGGCCCTAAGTAGAGAGTCAATGATGTGGTTGCTGCTGAGGTTAACAGTAGTAAGTGGGAACAAGAGGTTCATCTATAAATCTGAAGTGGAACAGCGGTAACTGTCACAATAATTTATTACAAACCAATTCACAGGCTGATCAGTGTATGATTAACTTACACGCGGAAGATGTGCAAAAATCGTAATATGAATTCCTTAGATCTGCACAGTTGCCAGAAAGTGAGTGAAAGAACACAGTCTGGTAATTAACTTGCGAGAGCATTCATATAAATTATGTGGCTACTTTGAATGTGATGATTGCGTCGTTCGGATCGTACCTTACTAACAATATCTGTGCAGAACACCATAGAAATTAGTCGTGGTTAGGCCATCGACTACCAGAGGGTGTTTTTCAAGCAAGTCACTCCTCGGTCTAATATAAGATTCACATATTCCTGTCTGATCGCTTTACAGGCAGAACTTATCTAGAGACGACCTAAGACCTCATCCAGTGCAGGCCGGACATGCACTGCAAAAGTTGCTACGACCCGTGCAGAGAACAAATTCCGCTCGTCTGATCCCGATCAAGAGTCTGCACTGCTCTACGTAAAGACTGACAGCTTCACGTCGCTTCCGAGAGTGCCTTCCTGCTTCAAATCGCATCCCAGAATATCTTCGTGCTTCACGTCCCTGAAGGTGACGATCCTCTCAGCTCTCTGAGGAAAAGCCCACGGGAAGTTACTGAATGCCCAATCAGACCCAATGTTCGAAATGTCTCCAGTGAGAGGCCTCGTAGCAAACATTTCCCTCTCTCTTCCACGAAGTTTGTCGATATACGAGCCAGTTACGGAATCGACTGGGTTAAAAATTTTTTACACCATTTTGATGAAAGGCTCCCACCCTCGGATATGGTAGCAACTCAATCAATCTAAAATCGCCAGAGCTACCAGCAGTGTGAAATAAGCCGCCAGTTCCCTCATTAGGGCCGATTTTAAGAGCGACATCCAATCACACAGGTGGAACTTCCTGTGTCAACATGCAGGTCGATGAACTCGAATGCTAGATCTGACGAGATGAAGGTGGCAAAATGGAAGCAGCTTAATCCACGGAAGCTGCCCACGGCCGCTCGTATGATCTTATCTACACATCTAACTGTGGCCTAGAAATCCAAGAACATGCTGCTCATTCACCAGCCGCGATACTGTCAAAGTTCGCAGCTGGACCCATTGCACAGAAAGGCGACTGACTATACAGCCTCTGGGGTATTGTATCTGCAAGTGGCACTAAAGCTCGGAAATTTAGGACAATTCGAAGCCCAGAGTGTGACAACTGATAGCAGGGCCGGCCGTTCATCACAGCCCACAGGCTGACCGACACAGGGGTAGAGCTGCCGGCTCACGGGCCCCCGCCGTCTACTGGAGGCTCCTTTACCTGAGTCGGGTAACGCCACCCCGCACCCTGGTCTCTGAAACGCTTTGCCGCCTCCGTCCTGCTGAATGCCACACCAAGACAGAGAATAAAATCACTAGCCATCTACAAGTGCAAATCAAGTGCTGTTAATGAAAATATATTCTGTTATGGGGCAATAATAACCTCCTCAATCATCATGCTTGGTACATTTGCGTATCAGTACCTGGATTATACTTGTAAAAATGCCAAAAACCTCTCTTTTTTCCTCTATTTATTAACAAGTACTGTCTAGGACAATAAAATCCGTGGGCTAGCTCGAACCTGACGCGTTTCACTCTTTATTTTCACACGTTTTTCACTAAGCCAACTTGCGACTGTGACAGAGAGCGAGCTGTTGTGAGTTTCGCCTGTTAGCTGGGCTTTCCGAAGAAATTCCAGGCTTCTAGTTTGGCATTATGTGGAGACTGAAAGCGGTGGATGTATCCGGTTCAGTAGTATGAAAAGACGTAAAAAGCTAATACACATGCGAGACTGAAATGCGGTTGCAGATGAAGGAATGCAAGAAATGGTTACTGGAGAATATCGGCTAGGTAGCAGGAAAGAGAAGAGACGGGCTAACTGAGTTCTGCAATAAATTTCATACGCTAATAGCGAATACTCGTTCAACAATTATAAGAGATGGAGGTGTACTTGGGAAATGTCGGAAGATATGAAAACACACCAGTTAGATCACATCATAGTCAGACAGAGATTTCGGAATCAGATATTGGATCGTAAGGCACACCCAGGGGCAGATATAGACTCAGCTCACAATTTGTAATGACGACGAGTAGGCTGAAGTTTGAGAGACTAGTCAGGAATCATAAATGCTCAAAGAAGTATGATATGGAATACTTGCGGTGCCACTATCTGATCCCTCCACCCCTGTTTCACTCGCGAATAATGCGTGGGAAGAATGGTTGTCGCTAAGCCTCTGTATTGGCTCTAATTTCTCGAATTTTTTCCTCGTGGTCAATATGCGAGATGAATTTGGGGGGGGGGGGGGAGGGGAGGGGGGGGAGTAATATGTTGTCTGACTCCTCTTGAAAAGTGTAATTCCGAAATTTCAATAGTAAATCTCTCCGTGATGCACAGCGCCTCTCTTGTAACGTCTGCCAGTGGATTTTGCTTACCATCTCCGTAACGCTCTCCCGTCAGCTAAACGATCCCGTGATGGATCTTCTCTATGTCCACTATCACTCCTATCTGGTAGCGATGCCAGATAGATGAACAGTACTCAAGAATCGGGCGAACAAGCGCCCTATAAGCCACTTCTTTCGTGGATGATTTATATTTCCTTAAGATTCTTCCGATGAATCTGTGTCTGCTTTTCCCACTATCTGTTTTATGTGGTCATTCCACTTAAGGTCGCTCTGGATAGTTACGCCTAGATATTTTACGGCAGACGCTGTTTGTCATCAATAGTGTAGTGTGCAGTAGTGGATTCTTTTCCTATGTATGCACAATATGTTACATGAATTTACATTCAGGGACAACTGCCAGAGCCTGAACCATCCATCTATTCTCTGCAGGTCGTCTGCAAATTCTTACAATATCCACCGTTGCTACTTTGGTATAGACAACTGCATCACCTGCGAATATCCTTAAAGACCATCCGACGCTTTCGACTAGATCATATATAAACAGCAACGGTCTTATCACACTTCCCTGTGGTACACCGGATGTTACCTTTACATCTGTCGATGTTTTTCCGTTAAGAGCGACATGTTGAGTTCTTCCTGCAAGAAAGTCTTACATCCAATCGCAGGTCTGCTCCAATACTCCGTAAGCTCGTATTTTTCTCATCAAACGGCAATGCGGGACGGTGTCAAATGCCTTACTAAAAAATCAAGGAACACGGCATCAACCTGAGCCCCGTTGTCTACTGCGCTGTGCATCTCATGGAGGAACACAGCGATCCGAGTTTCGCAGGATCTCTGTTTGCAGAATCCATGTTGATTTTTATAGAGGAGATATTCATTTTCCACAAATGTCATAATTCTTGAGCTTAAAACGTGTTCCATAGCTCTACAAAGAATGGCGTCAAAGATATAGGTCTATAATTTTGTGGATATGTGTTACGGCCGTTCTTAAAAACCGTAAAGACCTGCGTTTTTTTCCCAGTCGTTAGGTATCTTTCGCTGCTCAGGTGATCTACGATAAATTACTGCTACAAGGGGAGCAAGGTCTTTCGCATAATCTTTATAGAAACTTATGGGTATGTCACCTGGTGCTGAAGCCTTTCCGCTTCTAAGCGATTGTAGTTGCTTTTCAGTTCCGCGATCGGTTATCTCAATATCTGCCATTTCGATGTTAGTACGACGATTGAAAGGAGGGACAGAGTTACGATCTTCCGTGGTGAAACAACTTCGGAAGACCAAATTCAACATTTCGGTCTTCTCTCTGTTATCTTCCGTTTCGGTGCCGGTGTGGTCGCTTAGAGAATGAATAGATGATTTTGACCCACTTACTGATTTTACATACGATCAAAATCTCTTAGGGTTTTTACTCAGGTCGGTTTACGACGTCTTACTTTCAAAATCATTGAACGCTTCTCTCATTTCTTTCCTTACGCTCATTTCCGCTTTGTTCAGTCTTTGTTTAATAACAGCTTTTGTTTAATATCAGCTTTTGTTTACTATCATATCAGGCAGAAGATGCGAATAATACTCCATCGAATTTTCTAAAACCATTTGGCGAGCTGGTAACAAAATGATTATTCACGTTGGTGTGTAGAATGTATAAGACTGGCAATATTCCTTCAGACTTCCGGATAAACACCATCCACCCGATTTCTAAAAATCGGAGGATCCGTCAAATTCGAGAATTATCGCACAATAAGCTTACAACTCATGTATCCAAGTTTCTGACAAGAATAATGTACAAAAGAGTGGAAAAGAAAATTGAGGATCTGTTGGATGACTATTAGTTTGGCTGTAGGAAAGGTAAAGGCACCAGAGAGCCAACTCTGACGTTGCGGTTGATAATGGAAGCAAGACGAAAGAAAGAACAAGACATGTTCATAATATCTTCGACAATGTAAAATGGTGCAAGATGTTCGAAATTCTGAGAAAAGCTGGGGTTGAGCTGTAGGGAAAGACCGGTAATTTACAATATGTACAATATCTAAGAGGGAACAATAAGTTTGGAAGACCAAGAACGACGTGCTCGGATTAAAAAGGGCGTAAGGCAAGGATGTAGCCTTTTCCCTCTACTGTTCAATCTACACGTTTATGAAGCAAAGACGGAAATATATATGGAAAGTTCAAGGTGAAAGGATATCGATGTTAAGATTAATTTATGACATTACTGTCCTCAGTGAAAGTGGGGAAGAATCACAGGATCTGTTGAATGTAATGGTCTGATGAGTGCAGAATATGGATTGAGAGTAAATCGAAGACAGCAGGAAGTAATGAGAAGTAGCAGAAATGAGAACAGCGAGGAACTTAACATCGTAATTGATGATCACGAAGTAGATGGTATTAAACAGTTTTGCTAACTAGTTAGGAAAATAACCCATGACAAATGGAGCAAAGAAGACGTGAAAAGCAGACTAGTAGCGACAGAAAGGGTATTCCGGCCCAAGAAAAGTCTAATAATATCACACATAGGTCTTAATTTGCGGGAGAAATTTATGAGAATGATCGTCTTGAGCACAGCATTTTATGGCAGAGAGACATGGAGTGTGCAAAACCCGCAACATAAGAGAGTGAAAGTGTTTGGGATGTGGTGTTTCAGAAGAATGGTGAAACTTAGGTAGAATGGTAAGTTAAGGAATGAGGAGGTTTTCTGCAGAATCGGCGAGAAAAGGAATATATGGGAGACATTAACAAGAAGAAGGGATCGGAAGATAGGGAATCTGTTAAGAATCAGAGAATAACTCGTTTGGCACTAGAGGGAGCTGTAGAGGGTAACGACTGTAAAGGAAAGCAGAGATTGGGATGTATCCAGCAAATAACTGAGGACGTCGGTTGGAAGCGCTGCTCTGAGGTGAAAAGGATGGCGCAGGAGAGGAATTTGTGGCGGGCCGCATCAGACCAGCCAGAAAAATGATGACGCACAAAAAAGAATGAATTTGGAACTTCCGTGAAGCCAGTATGACTGCTACAGAGATGACAGTGGCTTAGAAATGATGAGTTGCTTACTCTGGCCTTGCGAGTCGGGGTGAGACTGGTGAGCCGTATCTAAACTATTAAATTAGTACAAAGGCGAAGGGAGCTGACTTGGGACCAACTGCAAATTTTTTCAAGAAGGGTACAACTGCGTCGCGTAGTGGGACTGAATTGTTGCATCGCACGGGGCCTGCGATGACGGCAGTATCTGGTGGCGGACATCGCACCGCGGCCCCAACTTAACAAAGTAGGTGTCTCAAACAGCACTAGGGTATCTTCAGAGACACGTACTTGTATTGTCTGCGCAGGGACGTTTACGAAACGGAATACTTAAGAAATACATAATTTATGTTTGATCTCGCATTTTATAATTTACTTCGTCAACCACAATTTATGTAAATTTGTTGCCTCACTAATGTGCAACTTTTTAAAGTATGAAGTGAGCTGTCTAGGCCACACGTCTCTTTGTATTTCAGGTTTTATGCTGTTTATGTGACCCCCAGTTTTTAGTTAAGTTAGAGCTGATGATCACTTAATGTGATGTGCACAGGATCGATGTTAAAACCCTTTCCAAATGTATCCTATATGAATTACAATTAGCGTTGTCTACTGAGTCAGATTCGGTAGCAAGTACCGTAATATTTACCATAGCAGTACGTTTTGACTATTGCACTTCGACAATTCTCATATGAACGTAGTGATAGCCTAGAAGATTCGTTAGTGTGAAACAATAGGCGAATAAACTACGAACAAAATGCACCAATTGTGACGTACTGCATTGAAATTCCGCTCCACACTCTTATTCTTACGTTGGACAGTCGTCAGAAAATTGAGAAGCTCACTCATCAGGCGCTTTTTGCTTTAATTGACATCAGCAGCAGTTACATAGATCATCCAGATCACTACGACCACCGATCTGCTATCGACATAAACCTGTCCAGGCGATAGCAACGTCACCTGGGGAGGAATGAAATACTGAGCGTTTGGAGTCATTGGCCTGGAGGCCCCTTTCGGGGCAGGTCCGGCCGCCTCGGTGCAGGTCTTGTTACGTTTGACGCCACATTGGGCGACCTGCGCGCCGGATGGGGATGAAATGATGATGAAGACAGCACAACACCCAGTCCCTGGGCGGAGAAAATCCCAGACCCAGCCACGAATCGAACCCGGGCCCGTAGGACGGTAATCCGTCACGTAGATCACGTTTTTTCCTTCCATTTTGTTAGTTGCGTACGTCACATGACCATTCAGCTATCGGGGCGGACACGTGGCGAGGCATGAGTGCTAGTCAGACACGGCACATGTTGTATCAGTGAGCGGGCTGTCCGTGTGTAGAATGCAAAGGCGTGCGATTAATCTTAGGTTGATGGATTGCTAATTGTGGTGGCCCGGAGCCTCGACAGCAGCGTTTCGGAAACTGCACCACTTATCGGGAGTCGGAAGAGTGGTGTGGTTTGTGACTTCAACACGTGGCGCAACCAAGCTTAAACCACGTGCAGACGTCGTGGCGTTGGGGGGCCATCCCTTATTGCAGATATCGCGCGTCCTAGGCTGGGTAGGCCAGTAAAACGAGACAGGCGGCGAGCTGTGGCGGAACTAAAATCACACTTTAATGCTGGGCAGAGTACAGGTGTGTCTGAACACACAGTGCACCGAACACTCCTAACGATAGCCCGCCGCTGTGGCTGAGCGGTTCTAGGCATTTCCGTTAGGAACCGCGCTGAAGCGACGGTCGCAGGTTCGAATCCTGCCTCGGGCATGGATGCGTGTGCTGTCCTTAGCTTAGTTAGGTTTAAGTAGTTGTAAGTCCAGGGGACTGATGACCTCTGATGTTAGGTCTGATAGTGCTTAGAGCCATTTGAACCATCCTAACGATGGGCCTTCGCAGCTGGCGACCCATGCATGTGCCAGTGTTAATACCGCGACATCGGCAATTACGACTGTAGTTGGCTCGTGACCATTGGCACTGCACGTTGGCGCAGTTCGAGAGCGTTTCATTTTCTTATGAATCCCGGTATCTTCCTCATCATGGCGATGAGAAGGCGCGAATTCGTCGTCTTCCAAGGGAACAGCTCCTAGCAACCTGCACTGCAGGACGGAGACAAGCTGGCGGGGGCTCCATTACGCTCTGATGGGCATTCACGTGGACATCTATGGGTCCAATGGAGCACGTGCGAGACCTCATGACGACCAAGGAGTTTCGTACACCGTTTGCACACCACGTATATCCCTTCATGGCGATCAAATTTCCCGACGGGGGTGGCCTTTTTCAGAAAGATAATGCGTCATGTCCCAAGGCAAGGAGTGAGGTGGTCTTGTTCGAGGAACACAGTGACGAGTTCCAATTCACGTGCTGGCCTCCCAACTGGCCAGATATGAATACGATCTAACACATCTGGAATGTGACTGAACGTGACATCAGAGCTCATGCCGCTCGCCCCCCCCCCCCCCCCCTCTCCGGAATTTATTAGGACATAGATGAATTGTGTGTGCAGATATGGTGCTAAGTCCCTCCTGTGACTTACAAAAGCCTCACTGCTTCCACAGCAAGACGCGTCGCCACTGTTATTTGTGCCAAGGGGGACATACCAGCTATTATCTTCACCACCCTAAATAACTGTTTGTCCAGATGCAAATTACAAAATGTTTCAATCAAATGTTCTGTCGTTGTCAGGAGGACATAAATCAGCATCATTGCCTTTTTTTTTGTTTTTACAAAGGTATGAACAGCTGTATGAGTTTCTTAAATGGCGCCCTGTATATTTTATTCGGTAATTCATTTCCTATCCTAACGACCTTTTCAAAAATGTACCACAGTGTACCATTCACAGAAACACAACGTTATTAATTACATAACACATCACTGACGTTGACCTCCCAGCACTTAGTGCAGGTACCCAGGCTAACGGAACACATCCATGTGCTGACATTAACAGATGGCAAATGACAAATGCAAAGACAAGTAGAATACACACCCGTAATTCCGTCAACCATCGTCAGTTGAAGAGTTGTGTGAGTAGTGTTGTAACTGTGACCGGAACAGTCGCGGGGTTGACGTGACGGAAAGCACGGCAGAACCCACGGAGCAGCCCGCGAACCACAACACAAACAGGAGGGGACGGACAAGACCAATGAAGGACCAAAGAAACAACAACAAGATCTAAACAACAGAACCACAAGAAAACCAAGTCCACTCGTACACAAAACAAGAAAGTAAAGATGCTGTCTAAGGCAAGGCGATAAGTCCAGAGACGCACGCAAGATTAGACTGACTGGCTGAGCGAGAGGCTGCACGATCAGGGGCGCCGCTATTGGCCACTAGGACCACGTGTTCCACTGTGGCGCCCTCACACTAAACGTGGACCAGGAGGCACGTTCCGTCACGGCTTACGACGCTATGGTACAGAGGCCTCTGGGGGTCTTCGACCTCCATGCCGTCTGGCGCGGATTCAAATTCCGCCGCGAGCGGTACCAGATCCCTCACCCCCTTAAACTTGCACTTAGGGGCGGAAACGCTCCGGACGGTCCCAAGGTGGGCAGCAGTGCGAAGAAGAGCTGCTCATATCAACTGCCATTGGCGGGGAGGAAGGGACGCCTGAGGTATCGATGAAGGCCGACCCAGAGTCCAGGGTGGGGGAGGGAGCTGCCGATCCACCTGGGAGTGGGGAGGGCCGATGGCAGGCCCGCAGTGAGACGGCATGCGGGGGCGGGGGCAGGGGCGGCGACCCGGGGACCACGTCCGTACCTGAAGGAGGTAGGGGAGGAGGCGGCGCCGCGAGTCCCGCGGCCGGAGCTGACTATGATGGCGGCTGTCCAACTCTTTCGACGTCTGCACCGACGTCACACGACGCCCGTGGGCCGCGACGACCGTGGCGGGCGTCCAACCCGCCTTGTGCCCATACTCGCAGGCCCATTTCCGTGCCAGGGGCATACCGCTGTGAGGGGCGGGGGGGGGGGGGATGGTATCAGGAAATGGAACAGGGTCCACGGCTGTCGCCCACGAAGGAGCTCTGCCGGACTGCATCCGTCAATTGGTGTAGTGCGATAGGTGATCAAAAACAGGTTGAGGGCCGACATGGTTGGAGATTTGTCAACTGCCTTTGTCAATTGTTTAAAAGTGAGGACAAGCCTCTCCGCCACGCAATTGGACGAAGAGTGGAAATGGGGGGCTACGGATATGTTTGATACCATTGGACTGACAGAAGTTGTGGAAGGAGAACGCTGTGAATTGGGGACCATCATCAGAGACTGTGTGTGGCAGGCTCTCAATGGCGAGAACCTGGGCCAGAGCCACGAGTGTGGACTCCGTGGTGCTGGATCCCATGTGGACGACATTTATATTTGGAGTGGGCATCAGCGATGAGTAACCACACAGACCCCAAAAACGGGCCAGCAAAATCAATAAGGATGCGATCAAAGGGCTGGCAAGGCACAGGCCAGGGCGCAAACGACTGAGGGGAGCTTGCCTGGTGACGTGCACACACAGTGCACCGACGGACCAGGTGGTCAATATCGCCATCGATGCCGGACGAATACATGTGCTGGTGAGTCAAAGTTTCATACGGGTGTACGAAACTGAGCACCTGGAGCCGCAAATCCGGAGGGTGACCACCTGATGGGCATCCAACGAGTAACAAAGGAGGGCCACCGTGGACCACATAGTGGAGAACCTGCTACAAGATAGGGTCGTGGCGGGTAGCTATGGCAATGTGAACCGCCATAAGAGGCAGATTGTCCATTGCATCCCGGCGGGAGGAATCAATGTGAAAGCAGAGGGCCTCCAGTTGGTCAAAGGCAAGCTCGGTGCCTGCTGGGAGACGTGACAAAGCGTCCAAATTAGCATGATGGGCGGTGTGCTTATACCGGATAGTGTAAGCATAATTACGTAAAAACAACGCCCAGCGCTGGAGACCTTGAGCCGTCCGCTCTGGATGGTGAGAGTGGGCTCCAAAAAGCGTAACCTAAGGTTTATGGTCCGTCAGAAGGGTGAACTTTGCCCCCAAAGAGAAGTGTGAAATTTTTGGACGGTGAACACGGTCACCAAGGCCTCCTTTTCAATCTGGGAGTAGTTCCATTGTGCTGGGGTCCACGTCTTAGAGGCATAAGTGATGGGCTGTTCAGAGCCATCGGCATCCTGATGTTCGAAGACGGCCCCAATGCTGCATGCCGACGTATCAGCTGCCACAACAAAGGGGCGGTTTGGAGAGAAGGAAGTAAGGCAAGGGGCGGACTTCAGCATCGCCTTTAAACGGAGAAAAGCCTGGTCACAGGCAGGAGTCCAATCAAAAGGTACCCCTTTGCGACGAAAAATGATTGAGGGGTTGAGCAACGGAGGCAGACTGGGGCAAGAACATTAAGTAGTAAGTAACCTTGCCCAAAAACATCTGGAGTTTAGATAAGTCCTTGGGACGAGGAAGGGCCTCAATGCCCACAACATTATGACCCAAAGGGCGAATGCTATCTTTACTAAGCCAGTGGCCTAAGTATACCACTTCCGGTTGAAGAAAACAACACTTGTCCAGCCGACAGCGTAAACCAGCAGATTTCAGAGCGCGAAATAAGGCGCTGAGGTTTTGCAAATGTTCCTGGCGGGAACGCCCAGTGACCAAGATGTCATCCAGATAATTCACACAGGCGGGGATGGGCTGTGTAACCTGTTCCAAGAACTGCTGGAAACTGGACAGCGCCGAAGAGACACCAAAGTGGAGGCGCTTGTACTTATACAATCCGAAAGGCGTCTTGATAACCATTATGTCCTGAGATTTGGCATCCAAGTGTAACTGGTGGTACGCCTCTGCCAGGTCGATCTTTGAAGAGTCCCCCGGCAAGCTTGGCGAGAAGGTCTTCGTGTTGGGGAACAGGGTAAGTGTCAACTCTAGCGCTGAAGTCCCCACACAGCCGAAGGGACCCATTGGGTTTCCGTATGACGGCCAATGGCGTCGCCAGGGACTCTAAGTCACAGGCACAAGAACGCCAGCGGCCTGGAGCCGATCAAGTTCCTGGTTGACCGCCAGCCGTAAGGCCACCGGAAGGGGCCGGGCCCGGAAAAAGCGAGGCTGTGCGTCTGGCCATACGGTGACGTGCACCTGAAAACTGGAAGCACATCCGAGATCCGTTGCAAACAACGACGCAAAAGCGGAGCACAGATCGTCCAAGCCCTGAAAAGGAACAGCCGTGGAAACGACCTTAACTAAGTCGGAAATTGAAAAGCCAAACAGTTGAAACGCATCCAGGCTAAAAATACTCGAAGCCGATGGACGGTCGACGACAAACAGGGTAAGGAGCCGGGGAACACGCTTGTACGTCGCCTGGACGATGAACTGCGCACAAAGGGGAATGGAACCGTCTCCGTAGGCGACCAAATGGCGAGAGGGAGGCGACAACGCAGGGGAGCCCAGTCGTGTATATGTCGCCATATGAATCAAGGAGACGGTGGCCCCAGTCTCGACTGGAAAACTGACATCCTCAGTGAAAACGCGGCACGTGAGGAAAAGCTTCCGTGCTCACGGGTCATCCTGTGTGATGACTAATTTCAGAACATGGACGGTATCTTGAGGCCCACGAGGGGCAGGACTGGAGCGAGTCGAGTGACTACGACAAACCTATTGGATGTGCACGTTTTCCAGCGGTGGGGGCAATCAGTTCGAGAATGTGCAGTAAAGCACTGTGGGCAAGGCGGAAGTGGGCCGCGCCACCGGTGACGAGGAGTGACCGAAGGCGCTGGCCTCTGTCGGCCGGGCCACGTCGACCTCGCGAGGGCGGAACCCGCCTTGACGCCTCGATCGCCGCCACCTGCGGTCGCGCCATAAGACGCTCGTTAGCCGCTTGAGCAATTTCAAAGGAGTGGGCCATATGGAGAATCTGTTCTAAGGAGGGGTTGTCGAGTTTCAACGCCGCAGTACGGACCTCAGGGTCGGGAGCCGAACCACCACATCCCGGATCAGGGAGTCCGCATACGAAGCCTTACACTGCTGATTGGTGCACGTAAAATCGCATCGACGGCTGAGGCCCTGCAAGTCTGTGACCCAAGAACGATACTACTGACCAGGCTGTCTATGGTATTGGTGGAACTCCAGCCGCGAGGCACCCCATCGTAGCGTTGGGAATAATAGTTTGTCATCAAAAGGCGTATCTCCTGCAAAGAGAACCACAGGATCGGACAACGGTGCCAACTTGCGGAGAAGAAAGAACGTGTCCAGAGAAGCACAAGATAAAAACAACGACCGCTGCAAGTAGTCGTCCGTGACTTGAAAAGCCGAGAAATGTTGTTTCAGCCGATGTAAGTAGGTTTCCCAGTCCTCGTTAGCGTCATTAAAGGGTGGAAACACGGCGGACGTGGGATCGCATCGGACACCGGAGGACTGGTATGCTGTGGTGGTAACGCGTCCTGGGCATCGACTTTGTCCGTTATCAATCTCAGCGACTGCTGTAAGACGTCTAACTGGAGCTGCTGCTGCTGATGCATGAGCTACTGCTCCAGCAGACAGACCAACTTCGCCTCCATACCAGCAACGATCACCGTTCACCTCGTCGCCAAAATGTTGTAACTGCGACCGGGACGGTCGCGGAGTTGACATGACGGAAAGCGCGGCGGGACCCACGGAGCGGTCCGCGAACGACAACACAAACGGGAGAGGACGGACAAGATCAACGAAGGACCATAGGAACAACAACAAGAGCGAAAAAACAGAACCACAACAAAATCACGTCCACTCGTACACAAAACAGGAAAGTAAAGACGCTGTCTAAAGCAAGACGATAAGTCCAGAGACGCACGCAATATTAGACTGGCTGGCTGAGCTTTTTTTTTTTTTTTTTTCGTTTATTGAGTTTCGATTCCCCCTAAAGGGGGCGGGCTGGCAGCAGCTTATTACGCCGCTCTTCAGCCTACAGAATTTGTGTTTAAAAAGATGAAGACAAGAAAAAATAATAACAGTTGGCGATAAAATCGGTGACTTACAGGTAAAATGGCAGAAAATGCTGGGGCTTAAAACATAAAACACAGGGTTGATGATACTAATAAAATACACAGGAAGCAGAAAAATAATAGACAGACAATTAAAAAACACGGCGACAGTCAGGGTTCTGTTCGCAAGAGATACAAAATGCACACCCAGCGACAGCATGATTTCCGTTCGCAACACTGTGGAAAGACGCACAACACTGAACACTCACTTAAACACTGCATGAAGAAGTTGGCACAAATATGACATACCACACCCGAGAGCAGGTGGGGGAAACTGGTCAGATGACGGGAAAAAAAGGGAGGGGAGGAGAGGAAAAGTGAAGTGGGATGGGGAAAAGGAGCCAATGGAAGAGGAGGATCCAGAAGAGGGGTGGGGGGTGCTGAGCAGACGTGCCAGGGAGTGGGGAAGGCAGAGGAGGGGAGTACAAAAGGACTCAGGGGGGAGGGGGAGAAAGGTGATAGGGAGAGGGTAGGCAGGGAGAAAACACAGGATGGAAGGGGGGAGGAAGAGGGAGCCCAGCGAAAGGACGGAGGAAAGGAGAGGGGTGAGGATCAGAGTTGATAGGAGGGATAAATGGAGGGAGAGAGGGCACCATCCGGGAGGGGTAGTTGTTGGAAGCCACCTTGGGAAAGGAGATGTAGGGTGTAGAGATGGAGGGTGGGGGGATACAACAGTGAAGTCGTGGCAGGGGACGGGGATGGGAGAGGAGAGGAGCAACCAGGGGGTGAGGGGGTTCAAGGCGGCGGGAGGTGTAGATGACGCGGATATGTTCGAGGAAGAGGAGCAGATGGGGGAAAGGAATGAGATCATAGAGGATCCGCGTGGGGGACGGGAGGCATATACGGAAGGTGAGGCGGAGTGCATGACGCACAAGGATCTGAAGAGACTTATAGAATTTGGGGGGGGGGGCAGATATCTAGGCAGGACTGGCATAACAGGGGATGGGACAGATTAAGGAGTTGTAGGTGTGGAGGATGGTAGAGGGGTGCAACCCCCATGTCCGGCCAGAGAGGAGTTTGAGGAGTCTGAGGCGGTTGTGGGCTTTGGATTGGATGGAGCGGAGATTAGGGATCCAGGTGAGGTGACGGTCAATGGTGAGACCAAGGTAGGTGAGGGTAGGGGTGCTGGCTGAGCGAGAGGCAGGCGCTTAAATACATGATCAGGGGCGCCGCTATTGGCCGCTGCAACCACGTGTTCCACTGTGGCGCCCTCACTCTAAATGCGGGCCAGGAGTCGCGCGCAGCCACTGCTCACGGCGGTATGGTGCAGAGACCTGTAGGGGTCTTCGACCTCCATGCCGTCTGGCGCGGAAATTCCGCGGCGCGCGGTAGCAAAAGTAGAATTTACGCCAACGAAGAGAAGGTAGAAATACTACTATCTATGGGGAACGTAAGTAAGCAGAACAGAAATTGCAATACTGTTTTCTTATGTACGGATACGTTTAGTAAAGTAGTTCAGTCCTTTTAAATACTGTTGTGTAGAGTCGGCATGCAGTAAAGGATGTCCTTCCTACAAGCTGCATCACAGGCCGCGAAACTGTACAGAGAGCGATATCCTGACAAGAACCCACCTTCCGGACGGATGTTTTCTCGTGTTGTTGTGGCGCCTCAGAAAACGGAAAGTTTCAACCCACGGCAACGCAATCGTCTAGTACCCGCACAGACTAAGCTGCCGAAGTTACTATTCTCGCTTCCGTTGCTGTGAATAAACATGTGAGCACACGGCAGCTTGAACACGAGACTGTCGTTCCTGAAACCAGAGCACGTCGTGTTCTAACACGTCACCGGTTCCATCCTTACCATGTACACATACATTAAAAACTGCGTGGGAATGATTTCCAGAATCGTGCACAGTTCTGTCTGTGGGCACAGCAGCAAATTCTCGCCAACATGATCTTCTCCTCTAATGTTCTATTTACCGATGAATGTTCCTTCTGAAACAAAGGACAGGTAAATACAAGTAACATGCATTATTGGTCCAGCGTCAACCCACGTTGGCTGTGACAGATGGAACATCGGCGCCAATGGAGAGTTAACGTCCGGTGTGGGATGCTTGGTACTACAATTATTGGCCCATATTTCATCAATGTTGGCCAAACGGCCCTGCGCGTGCCAACTTCCTCAGACGAATTCTTCCAGCCGGCCGGAGTGGCCGTGCGGTTCTAGGCGCTACAGTCTGGAGCCGAGCGACCGCTACGGTCGCAGGTTCGAATCCTGCCTCGGGCATGGATGTGTGTGATGTCCTTAGGTTAGTTAGGTTTAAGTAGTTCTAAGTTCTAGGGGACTGATGACCTCAGAAGTTAAGTCACATAGTGCTCAGAGCCATTTTTTGAACGAATCCTTCCTCCTCTTCTGGATGAAGTGCCACTGAGAACCAGAATGCTTATGTGGTATCAACGCGATGGATGTCCAGAACATAATGCGTTGAGTGCACGTCGTGTTCTGAACCGAAGGTATTCTGCCAGACGGATTGGTCGAAGAGGAACAGTTACTTGGCTCGCTGGGTCTCCTGATTTAAAACCTCTAGACTTTTTTCTTTGGGGATGCATTAAAGACGTTATCTATCGCGATATTCCAACAACTGCAGAGGACATGCACGAACGTATCGTGCTTGCTTGTAATTCTCTTAAGCAGGCACCGCTGGAAGCAGTAAATAATTATTTCATTCAACGAGTGCACCAGTGTATCGGTGTCCAGAGACACTACTTCGAACACCTTTGAATGTACTACTCCTGGGCAATGGTACTGGAGAGTCAAAGCCAATTTTGTGTTATGTTTTTATTTGTTTTCATTTGTTTTCTGACAACTCCAGCAAGTGGACGAGTTTGTGATCCCGGACTCAAGGTCAGTGTTGTGTTATGTAATTAATATCGTTGTGTTTCAGTGAATTGTACACTGTATATATTTTTAATAGGTCTTTAGGGGAGGAAATCAATTACCGAATAAAAAATACAGGGTGCCGTTTAAAAAAAGTCATACCGCTGTTCACATCTTTGTAAAAAACAAAGCTACAACGAAGGCAATCATGCTGATTGCTGTCCTCCTGACGGGTAAAGAACCTTTGCTTGAAACATTTTGTAATCTGCATCTGGAGAAACAGTTATTTAGGGTGGTCAAGATAAATGGGACACCCTGTTTAAGTGGCCATAATGTTATGAATCATCACAGTATATTGAAATAGTTAAGATGAGACGTCCATGTGTTTCGTGTCTTTGGTTTTATGGAATAAAAGACAGCTTTGCATAATAGGGACATATTCCCGACATAACTGTCGACACTTTGTGACGGTCCGCTTATATCGGTTGTCAGTCAATATCACTGATCCCTAAGGATGACAGTAGTATACAGTCAGCTGCCACCGAGGTGACGTTTCGCCTAAGCACCGAGGTGTCTGATGGTAGCTGAGAAGGGCAGCCGCTACCCGGATAAGATGATGTTACGAGGCGCCGCCGCTGGTGAGGATCGGTGAACCAAGCAGATGCTCAACAGCTGCGGGCAGCCGACAGCCGTCCGAGATTAAGGCAGCGACCAGAGAATCCGCCGGTGCAGAACAAGATTTTAAAAACTGTTGAAAAAAGTTCTGTTCTCTTCGTATCTGTATGACGATCGGTAATGATTTTCACTGCGCCAAGCGTTATAGAATGTGACTTTTTAAAATTATGTTTGACTGTAAGGGATAGTTAATGATTTTGAATGGCTCCTAACTGTACGTATTTTGGATAATACAGCGGCGTAAAATTTAATTACTGTTGGAAGTGATTTGTGTAGCTCTGCTCTGGAAGGTGTACTCGGATAAACGATAGTATTGGAAGGTGTACTCGGATAAACGATAGTATTGTTAAATGACTGATTTGTACGCTTGGATTGATAAGAACTGAATCTTAATGGAGCATTAACGGTATATTTGTGCGCTTGGAGTTGGATTTGAGTAGAGGATTAACGATACATTTTTTTCAAATTTCAGTTTATTTATTCTGTGCAAGTGAATTGCTCTTAGGAAGTTGTAATTTTATTCAAGATTCGTAACATTCAAGTTCACCTTCGGCAACTTCTGAGCAGTCAGACAAATTATTAATACAAGGTTGGATCACCACTGTGAGAGCGTAAAATATGCGGAGACAGCTATACAGGGCCCGTATTTGTTTGGTGTCTCCCTAGATCGATAAATGGTACTCACTGCGCCTAGTTTCCTACTAGCCAGTTGGTGGACAAAACAGACTGCCTCAAGCAAAGTAAGAGCCAGAAGATCTTGAGAGAACCAACATAACTTTTTGTTCACTGTTTCATATTCTCATAACAACTGCTTCTACTTTCATGGTATCAGAAGCTGGAACTTGCGTTGCAATCGTTTACCTGTTTGATTTTCTTTGCGGCTTTTGAATCCTATTTTTCTGTTACTGCGAAAGATTTTCTTGCAGCGTTTCCTTTTCTGATTTGAAATTACGTGTAATTTACAGCTTATGATACTTCTTTGCAGATGTTCAAATTCTGTAATCAGTGTTGTGTTGTCTTTACATTTGTATTATTATGTGTTGGACCTGATGCGATGCCAATGAAAGCATTCACAAGGAAAACTGTTTCCAAGTACATAATATTAAAATGAAATTTATTTACCCATAAAGTTAACAGCGTCCGCTGAATGAGATTTGTAGTTTTATAGTTGAAAGAGCCGCCCAAATTATTTCCTGTTTTCTTTATGTATGATGTTCGAGCTGCAATTGTATATTATTCGTGACTATGCTCTAGACTGACTGGGCAAACGTATCCTGCCTGTCACTAGCCTAATAAAGAATTGGAAAAATTGTAGAATACGTTTGGCAACTATGTGTTCATCGATTTATTTCCTGGAGTGGTCCAGAATTCTTCTGGTAAATTCGCTATTTCTTTTCTTGCTATTCAGATTACATATTCTGAATGGTTCTCGTGTACATGATGCATAGAGGTAGCAAATTTTTGTTTTTGGGTCCAGGAAACTTGTTCCAACGGAGAACTTCAGCTTAGCTCGCCATATACGTCGCGAATTCTCCGTTGTAGTCATCACTGCACAAGGGGGCAATGCCTGCTACAGTTGTATGCTAGCTTATCGGTAAATTTTTCGCCTTTCATGGTGGAGAGTACGTTAGTTTTCGCGTAAAATCTCGCTGGAGACAAGGTTTTTATCTCTTCCGTGAAAGAGTCACTAGCAACAGGCAGATCGAAAATCTTAAGACACTCCTCCCCCGTAAGTTTTGTCGCTGCCTTGATTCTGTATCCTTATGATCTAAAGGCGAAAAACTTGCAGAGTTACACATTTGTTAAATACCCGCTTTTTCTGCTTGTGTCAGTTGTATTGACTTAATTGCGGCAGTCAATGATTTATTAACTGAATGTCATTGTGCATGTACCCCTACTGCTTGATTTGCATACTTTTATGGTAGTCCTTCTTGTAGCACTACCTCAGTACGACTGTGGGCTGAAAGTATAGTCCGTTCCAAAGGCAAAATCCATATAATCCGGATAATTCGTAATATTCGGTATATATTGATTTTATTACAGAAATTTTTTCATAACGTTATTACGATAAATTGTAATTCATTTGTATTAATGTAAACCAAATAGCATTTTTTGTTAGTATATGAACGCAACAGATAAACATAAGAGATAAAGTAATCAGCAGAGAAATAGAGTTCCACAGCATCTGACTTCACTCATGTCGACAATACGTTGGTAGCACTTTGCCATCTTGCAGACAGTAAAGCTGTGCGGTTCAGCGTAACGATAAGGCGAGGGGTTACGCGAATTCTCTCACTCACTGTACATGCCGTGACCTGGTGTCCCTGCGTAATGGTACATGTCGTCAGTTAGCGTACTTGGTCATTGGTACATGCAGTGACCCTTTGTATCTGTGTAGTCGTACATACTGTGAACTATAGTACTTGTTTACTGGTACATACTGTGAACTGTTGTACTTGTGTACTACCACATGCTGTGAAATGGTGTACTTGTGGAATGGTGCATGCTGTGAACTAACGTACTGTGTAGTGGCACAATCCATAATGCTGTCAACAATGTTACTGCTTACTGTGCACAACTCGATTATGTGGTGCACATAGAGCTAATGAAGGATGCAGCAGATACGAAGAAATGTTGTTGCGTGCAAGCCGTGAACCCACCTCACACTCATTCCTGTATAGTTTATTAGGCTACCAAAATAATTCTGAAGACAGACTGACATCAACATTTTCAACCGTTGACAGTGCACTGCGTCCAAACCAAGTTACGGGGTCCTTCTTAAAAAATGACAAGTTTATCATTCCACACAACATCTAAGCCTGTTGGTGGTTTTCTCTACATCTGCATCATAGTCTCCAATGAACTAAAATCATCTATAAACGTAATGTACCCTAGGTGAAATCAAATGATTGCCTAAAAAAGTAAACTGCCTGTTACTGCGTTGTTCGCCCTGCATACGACTTGCCTTACTGACATGAGTGTAGGCCTAAAGATTAGTTTAGCTTCTGACGGAATATGTTCACTGTGTAATTGAGGTGTCATCCGCGTCTGCCTTCCGCCGTTTGTTCACCTGCTGGGTGCGCCAGTAAACAATCTGATTGAGGATGTAGCACACGACACTGATGGCGACCTGGACGAGATAGCCTGACTGTCTATGTTTAACACCAATGTGGATGTAAAGGCAGAACCTCCTGGTGGTCGTCTGCTAAGTGGTAATAAAATATCATAGATGCCCACATGAATCCATCCACAGGTGCATGTTGCTTATAGACAATGTAGTGCAGCAGGTCCAATGTGCATGAAGTGAAAAACAAACAAATGGGGATTTCTGTGTGCCCTTATGGCCATCAAATGAATCCATTACCATCATACGAGAGCTTGGACCGTATGAGGGCATAGTCACTCTAATGACGATGTATGTTTTAATGTTGGAGTTGTTAAGTTCGTTGATGCTGTCGGCTAAATCACAAAGGAACGTACGAGGGGGGGGGAGGGGGAGATGGAGGAGACCCCAGCTTTGGCCCAGTCCTGTTGCCATTGGAAAATGAGTTTGGTAACGGTGAGAGTGAGCATGTCTGAATAACTAGGGCAGTTTACGCCACAGATCGAGATACCTTGGAGTCACATAGGTCTAGTCTGTTGGTACTACCTCACGACGGTCCTACCGCTGTAGTCTATTCTTGCGATGGCGTTTTCAATTCCGTGAAAGATAATTTATTTCGGTAAGGACAGAACCTGAAGCATTGAATTAAAATTTGTGCTTTGACTGGGACTCGAATCCGGGTCTCCTGCTTACTAACCGTTACATCACCGTAGAATTGTGGCTACCACAGTTGCATGGACCACCTAAGTCCAGTGCGCTCCGTAACACGAACTTCAGTTCAAACCTTCAGTCCATTTTCCCCTTCTCACATCGTCACAATTGAAGGTTTGAAGTGAAGTTTGTGTTACGGAGGACACTGGACTTAGGCAGACTGTGCAGGTGTGTCAACCACTGGGGTAGGCTGATGTAATGGTTCGCACATCTGCCGAGTAAGTAGCAGACCTCTGTTCAATTCCCAGTCAAGACACAAATCTTAATTCACTCCCTTACCTTCTATCCTTACCGAAGATAAAGTTGAGACTCAGACGTCTCCGGAAAAACGTTATCCCATAGTAATTTATTTCTATATTAGGTGTTTAAATGCTAATTTTCGTACCTCGTTCTCAGACATGAGTTACTGGTTCCTTGACGAAACGTTATTCTAGTGTGTGACGATTCACACTTTGATTCGCACACCGTTTTCGGAAGTCCCCTCTCCTAGAGGAGGCCTCAGAGAGGTGGGGAAGTTAAGTGGGACGTTACAGAGGCAGGCAGCGACGGCAGGCGGCCCGCCCACAGCACGGCCCGGCACCTCGCAGCGAGCTGCTCGCTGGAGGGCCCACACACGCCGCCCACACCTGTGCCGCACGAGACTGGTTGGCTGGTTGATTTGGAGGAGGGGTCCAAACACCGATGTGATGAGTCCTGTCGGATTAGGGCAAGATGGGGAAGGAACTCGGCCGTGCCTCTTCAAAGAAACCGTCCTGGGATTTGCCTGAAGTGATTTGCGGAAAACCTAAATCAGGATGGCCGGGCGCGGGTTTGAACTGTCCTCCTCCCGAATGCGTGTCTAGTGTGCTGAGCATTGCGCCACCTCGCTCGGTGCCGCATGAGACAGACATCGTGCATTCTTGAGGCAGAGCCTGAAACTCGATCCCGTGTTACTGCGAGAACTGGGTCCCCAGTCCTCGAACATGTCACCGTGAGAAAACTTGATATACCAAATCATATATTACAACTATTGTTAATTCGAAGTAGAGCTTGAGTTGACAGGGGCGCAAGTAAATTTCATATCTAGGGTGTAAGTGGCGTTACGATTTTTTTCTTTTTGCGTGCTAAGTTTGGAAAGGACGTGCACACTGCGATGCCAGAACAGCACCGCAGCACATAGTAACCTGTACTAGATTTCCCATACTCAGTAATTTGTTCAGACTTGGGCAGTCATCAGATACCTTATCTGGAAATCTGCCAAAGTTGCTATATTGTAGACGATCAGAATTCCAATTTGAGCTCATAGCTTCCGCAGTCAGCATCTTTCAGTAGCACCATTTGAACGCCAGTTAGTGACCAAACTTAATCTTCAGAGTTCTCAGTTGCTTTCGGAGTAACTGATGACTAATAACTTCCTAAATGTGCGGCCGGATCTAGGCGTGCGAAGGGCAGAATGTTCCAGCAGGCAGCGCTGCGAACCGACCGCGGCGCACGCAGCCCGGTCCTGGCTTTACCACAGGGATCGTGTCCTCCGTGTGCCCCGCCTCATCCAGACGTCAGAACGTTGCCCTTGGTGGGCGCCTCCTTCCTCTTCCCCACGATATCTAAGGCTGTACTCTCAGCTTCTACCGTCGTCGTACCAACATCTCGGTGTATTATTTCCTAACGCGGTACCAGTATTTCGTCTTACACAATGTGATCAAAAGTGTCCGCACACCCTCAAAAACATACGTTTTTCGTATTAGGTGCATTGTGCTGCCATCCACTGCCAGATACTGCATATCAGCGACCTTAGTAGTCATTAGACATCGTGAGTGAGCAGACTGGGGCGCTCCGCGGAACTCACGGACTTCGAAAGTGGTCAAGTGATTGGGTGTCGCTTGTGTCATACGTCTGTAAGCGAGATTTCCACACTCCTACACATCCTTAGGTTCACTGTTTCCGCTGTGATAGTGGAGTGGAAACGTCAAGGGACACGTACAGCACAAAAGCGCACAGGCCGACCTCATCTGTTGACTGACAGGGACCGCCGACTGTTGAATAGGGTCGCAATGTGAGATAGGGAGACATCTATCCAGACCATCACACGGGAATTCCAAACTGCGTCAGAATCCACTGCATGCTCGATGACAGTTAGGCGGGAGGTGAGAAAACTCGGATCACCGTCGAGCGGCTGCTCATAAGCCACACATGACGCCGGTAAATGCCAAACGACGCCTCTATTGGTGTAAGGAGCGTAAACATTGCACGACTGCACAGTGGAAAAACCTTGTGTGTAGTGACGAATCACGGTACACAATGTGGCGATCCAGTGACAGCGTATGGGTATGGCGAATGCCCGGTGAATGTCATCTGCCAGCGTGTGTAGACCCAACAGTAAAATTCGGAGGCGGTGGTGCTATTTATTGTGTGGTCGTGTTTTTCATGGTCGGGGGGGCGGCTTGCACCCCTTGCTGTTTTGCGTGCCTCTATCATAGCACAAGCCTACATTGATGTTTTAAGCACCTCCTTGCTTTTCCACTGTTGAAGAGAAATTCGGGGATGGCGACTGCATCTTTCAACACGATCGAGCACCTATTCATAATGCACGGACAGTGGCGGAGTGGTTACACGACAGTAACATCCCTGTAATGGACTGGCCTGCACAGAGTCCTGCCCTGAATCCCATAGAACACCTTTGGGATGTTGTGGAACGCCGACTTGGTGCCAGGCCTCACCGACCGACATCGGTACCTCTCCTCGGTGCAGCACTCCGTGAAGAATGGGTTGACATTTCCCAAGAAACCTTTCAGCACCTAATTGAACGTATGCCTTAGAGAGTGGAAGCTGTCATCAAGGCTAAGGCTGGGCCAACACCATAATGAATTCTAGCATTACTGATGGTGGCCGCCACGAACTTATAAGTCATTTTCAGCCAGGTCTCCGGATACTTTTGATCACATAGTGTATGCGTTCGTAATCAATTCCGTGTAATTTCAATATTCAGTTCTCGTGACCGCTGACTTGTCAGGCTGCAGTAGTCGCTTATGGCGCCGGTGTTCAATAACGTGTCAACTTCTTTGTACCAGACGACAGTTCATCGCCTTACTCGTAGAATACACATGTTAAACGAAAGAAAAGTATCATGTTTCCCACACGCACACAATCCATACCTCGCCAAAACCTTCACTGTGGCACTGTGCACTTTTGTGACAGTTGCAGTATTTTAAATAGATTTTTGTTATGGTTTTCACTCCGAAGAAGCATAGTCTGACGTAGTTCTCCCCCATGCCAGTCTATCTTGTGCAAGTCAACTGTTACCTGTGTAGCTGTTGCAACAAATCCCTATCTGAACCCGCTTAACAGAAGTGAAACCCTTGTGACCGTCTCCATTTATTACTATCCACCGACAGCGCCTCTAAAACCTGCCTTCCCTATCACAGTAACAAGTTGTACCACAGATCTACTTCTATTCCCGATCTCATACAGTACTCTACGTTATTTATTCGCTCTACCCGTCCAATGTTTAGTATTCCCATATGGCACCACATTCCAAATGCTTCAAATCCTGTCTTGCCTGCTTCATTCAACTTTCTCTTCCGTGTAACACTACACTGTGCAGCATTGTAAGAATGGTCACTTTTCCGAAACCATGTAATCGCCTCCTGTTGCGATGCAAATGTCTGAAATTTGGCTCAACGGAGCCTACAACCTTCCTGTGTAACGGTTCAAAAGCGTGGCGCCCTGCGACGTAGGCGATGATTCAAACGACAACGTGACGATACGCGAAAAAAAAAAAAAAACGGAACTCTTAAGTTCGTGTGAGGTGTAGACGGGTTAATGATGCCGCATTGGTACCAAATTTCATCACAATTCTGTGCAACACCACCATGAACGTATCATATGATGAGAGGGTCGTCACAGCCTCTCTTATCCACATTTCACCCCTTCCGTTGAAGCTCTTGCGATGGAGGACACACACCTGGCGCCCAGCGTTGAAATTACACATTTTTATAATCGATGGCGGAGAAAAACATTTGCACTGCACCGCCGCTGAGAACCGTCACGAAAAGCCCACAGGAGATAGCATAAGGGTCGTCAATGAAACCACTCCTTCCCTTGGACGGTTGAGTGCTACACATTCTACTGTCGATGTTCTTGACAATGTTAGAGGGTGCTGACACCACACGGATGATTCAACGCTTCTCTGAGGACAAGTGAACCTCCATGCCATTTAACAGGGCCATACCCTTCTAGAATGTAGCGCGACCACATTGTCTGGTGTTGTATACAGGGTCGTACCGCTAGACACCGTTCATAACCATTCCACGAAATTTGAAAGTGAACCGATGCGTCAGTGGCTGTTTATGGTTTTTCAGTCTCTTGTTTCGCGCTATTCTGCACCATGATCGCGTCGTGTTCGACATACGAATGAATAAAAGGGTAAGGGCCCTTTCAAGACAACCCCAGTTCTGCAACACCTTCGGTGACACCCGCGCACCATTGTTGGGCACTTTATAAACATAGCTGTACAGAGACACCCATTCAGTCATTCCTAGACTTCAGCATAACAGACAATCATTTCGACACCCGTAGCACTACGTTGCCGTTTTATTCATGCATGTGTCCATGTGGGACACCCCGCTATTATGCAACGAGTGGGGGGGGGGGGGGCGCAATACAGGAAATCTGAAAAAGCATTAACATTCTTTGAAGATTCGGACCATATTCAGATTTCTTCGAATGGGTGTGAACGGTGCCTAGCGGTTCCACCCCGTACACCACGACAAACATTGTGGTCTGGCTGGACGCCAAAGGGATGCCAGGATGCCATCCTGCTGAACAGCGTCAAAGGTCTGCAGTGTCCTTAGAGTAAGACTGAGTCGTCAGCAGCGACGGAGGTTGCCAAGAACGTGTCCTGTTTCTTATCGCACTGCGAAATGTCTTTTTCGACCGCTAAATGTGTAGCAATCAACACCCAAAGAGAAAGGGTCATTTCACTGACGCCCTTTATGCCACCTCCTGACGGCTTTTTGTGTCGGTTCTCAGTGGCAGTAAGTCTCAAATGTTTTCCTCGGCACTGACGGTAAAGCCGCGTCATCTAGTTACTGGGAGCAGCGATTTTGATCTCCGTTGCACAGGCGTCAACGGAAAGGGTGAAATGTGGGCAAGACGAACAGTGACGACCTTCACATCGTGTGACACGCCCACGATGTCGATGGGCAGAATCGCGGAGAAATCTGGTGTCAATGTGACATCTTACACCTCACATAAACTTGTTTTTCTCTTCGTGTGTCGACATGGTGCAGTTTGAATCGTCGGCGAGGCAGCGGCTAAGATTGCAGGGGTCCTCGATTTTGCTTTACCACAGAGGAAAGTTCTAGGCAGAAATTTCAAACTTGTACATCGCAGTGGGTGACTGTTACAGGTTTCGAAAAACTGACGCTTTAACTGAATGGCTCGGTTGAGACAGCTTATGTACTGAATGGCGAACTACGTTATTTAGTCAGTATTTGGCTTGGAGAGTCGGTAGAAGAGAGACAGAGAGATTCGGCAGGCGGCGGCTCCAGCCAATCGCGGCCCTGAATAAAAGACGGCGCCGGCAGACAGCGGACAGGTGACACTCGCAGCCCCGCTGAATGTTTCAGCGGGCGGAGAGCGCGATAGCGTGTAGCAGATTAGGGGTAGCGGGTAGCCGGCCTCCAGGGGCTAGCCTGGTGCTACTCCACACAGCCCGCCAGTCTCTGGTCGAGCCGAGAATGACAGAGAGAAACGGATACGTAGTATAAGGCCTGACTTACACATTACATTATTCCATTACTTTTTTGTTGATATAGTATTTGACGTCTATCCGCTATTTTAGAACACAAAGGAACAAAAACACACGAAAAGAATTCTTTTCAATAATATTCAACAGAACAGCTCGTTTGAAAGCGACTTTAATTACTAGAATTCACTGTATATCAGTTGTTATAAATGTGATACCAGAGTAAATAGGACAATAGTCTCTTGTGGAATGCCTGTAAGTGTAGTTCATATGACTTACGGTCTATTACGAAGTAGGCAACACGATTGCACTTTGAGAATGTTGCAAAGTAATTCAGTGCTGTCTTCTTTTCTCGACTGCAAAGACTTGCGTTCAGATTCTCATAGGACTAAAATGTGCTTTTTAAAAACTTGTTACAGGATGTAACTTAGCCTTGCATCGATGCTGTATCCATAGCAATACGATTTATGAACCCATAGAGAGTATTCTACTCAAATGTAAAAAAGACAACAGAGCAAATTCTTATTTGCCATAACTGATAACTATAACATTCTGTTCATTGTGTTTGACCCATTGAGATGAAGTAACTTTTATTTCATTTATTCTTTGTTATTGGTGTACCATTTAATAATTTGTTCTCCAAGTTTTATAGTATTAAGTCATAGATTACATGAGTAAATAATGATGTATTTTGCTCCAATTTACTACGTCAGTGTCAGTGAATTTTCGTTTCCTTGTCAATGCTTAAGGCAACATTGCACCTCCATTTTTAACGATTGTTCGAATCTGTTGAAAAGTACCTCTCCAGTTTCGAAATGAACATGTGACATAAGTATTGCAGAATTTAAATGAGCCTCATGAGTAAAGCAGCCTCTTAATTTTTGACAAGTCAATTATGGTAAAAGAAGTTTTCTATTCCCTCATTTTTAATCAATGTTAGTGTGTCCTACATTTTGTAACGGATCGAGTGTGCAAAGACCGCTGCTGGGTTGTGGGAGCCCTGTCGGCGATTGCCAGTGGGTGCTCGACTCCCACCTTAGGTATCCTGGGCTCAGCTGACGATCAGGGAGATGCGAGTGACTCCAGAATGTAGTGGCGTAGGAGGGTGGCTGGGGAGAAGCGTGAGTGTGAACAAAACAGTTCTTTACTACTCCATTAACTTCAATTGCGTCCAGTCTCGCCTCTGGTACGGTTTAACGTCGTCTCATATTATTTCCATTCGGCGGACCAGCAGCCTGCAGCATATGCACGAGGCGGTGCCCGAGCTCGGCGTCTCGGCATTGCTGACACGTGGGGTGCTGAGAGGGCTTTGGTGGCCATTGCCCCTCGGCTCAGAGAAGTGGCCAGTGGCAATGCAGTGGAGGCTCCTGGTGCCCTAGTGGCGTGACAGCAGCCAGTGGTGGACCTTGCACTGCGCTGTGCTGTGTCTGGTAGTGGCAAACAGCTGGGTGGACATCCATTCGGGCTTCAGACAAAGAAGTGGCTGCTGACTGAGGGATCGGGCCGTCAGGCAGAGGTCGACGGCGCCTTGCCTGATCCGAGGCTGGATCCGACCGAGATTGGACGCTGCAGTGTCACCCAGTTGTCTGCAGTGATGATGGACTGCCCCTCGCGGTTTAATTGCAGCCTTCCGGGACTGACTGTGCGGAAGAAAACAAATCAAACCCTGACCAGTGACCGAAGTCTGCGCATTGCCACACGGTAGTGGATCGGACCGAATATAGGTCGATGCCCCAGCCATTGACTAACAGAAGTTTGGTCTCGCTGCTGCTGAGCAAGAAAGTCACTGTGTGGCTTTGGTGCAACTCGATGCTACGTCTGTCGCTCTGACAAGGGAATTGTTCAATAATACATGTCGAAACCTACGCTGAAATTTTTACACAACAGGAAGACAACGAAAGAAAGACACTGCCAAAACTTTAGCTGCTAAGAGGCACTGCAAGTATTTTGTAAAAATTGTTGGTTACACATTTCTGTCAAGCGAGCAACAGCTTATAACAGTGGTTTGTACAGCCCTGCCCGCCTAGCGCGTGACTCCGCGAATCACTCACGCAGTGCCGCGTAGCGGAAGTATCCGGAGTTCACAGACACTAATTTTAAGCACCTAAGACCTGATTTACAATGGAGCGAATGGAAGCGAACACGTGCGAATTAGCATTTGCAGAAAATTCACTACCATTCGCTTTTATGTGGATAGAATCATTACACTAGAGGGAATGGAACAGGACACGAGGTAGCGAACATTGCCTATGAATGCTATGTTATTAGTTTCCAGATTTTGGAGTTAGTATTCGGCATACTGGATGCTACTCAATGTTGTTACAACTACAGTGCGAAACTTGGCTATTCAGTGAAGATTATTTTGCATGGCGAGGGCACTCTTCATGCCGAAGGCAATTTAAGTGTCTCAGTTTGTACTCAAGCGTGACATGCGTGGAGATCGTGCACTTTACACGGAATTGCATCTCCATCTCTCCTTAGCAGTGGTCCAAAATTTTCCTTGTATGTCGGTTGTCATTTTTCCCTGGCTTCTCATTACCACTGAGGGGAAATTTATGAACAGAACACTAATTACCGACGTGGAGCATCATCTGAAGAGGTGACACAGCTAGCGTGTAAGGTCTAACTGTCATACTCTTTTTTTTTTTTCTAAGACAAAAATGGTCTAGTGGCAAAGCTTGAACTTCATGATCCAGAGACTGTGGGATCAAATCCCGTCAGTCGACAACTTTTTCACTGTGATTTTTAACCGAATATTCACTTCTCACACATGTTGGAGTGGGCATGAAAGACACGTGGTTCGCATTTCAAGTTAAACAGCAGGTCTCCATTTTCCTACTAGGTAAGTAAATGGTTCAAATGGCTCTGAGCACTATGGGACTTAACATCTCAGCTCATCAGTCCCCTAGCACTTAGAACTACTTAAACCCAACTAACCTAAAGACATCACACACATCCATGCTCGAGGCAGGATTCGAAACTGCGACCATAGCGGTCGCGCGGTTTCAGACTTAAGTGGCTAGAACCGCTCGACCACTCCGGCCGGCTATTAGGTAACTGGGGAAGGTTAGGGACACGTAAGTAGATGCAGTGGCGTCCAGTTGAAAGACCTGCAATAGGCCTACCGAGTACAGCAAACAGAGTTCTCTTTTTCTCGTGCTTGTTAACTTATTTGCTCTGGTGAAAACCTGGCTTAAACTATACAAACATTCTTTTGAATAACTTCATATCGACAGTTCAATTCTTGCACATGTAATTCTAATAAAACTGGCTAGCAGAGAAAATAAAATCGTGCAGTGTTTAAAAAATGGTTCAAATGGCTCTGAGCACTATGGGACTCAACATCTGAGGTCATCAGTCCCCTAGAACTTAGAACTACTTAAACCTAACTAACCTAAGGACAGCACACAACACCCAGCCATCACGAGGCAGAGAAAATCCCTGACCCCGCCGGGAATCGAACCCGGGAACCCGGGCGTGGGAAGCGAGAACGCTACCGTGCAGTGTTTAAATCACAATTAATAAAATATTCCAGGCTATCATGCCGCGGTCGCAGAGATTTCACCTTAAAACCCGACGTTTCGTCCCCATCTGCGGAGGACCTATTCAAGGAGATAGTTGCTTTGTTGAACGTCCGATTCACACCCAGGCTCGCTTCTGACTGCAATGAACGTTCGCTTCCGCTGGCTCCCGTAAAGTGGCGCGACGTCACATGTTTTGAATATGTGAGCGCAAACGGCCGTTGTCGACTGCCGTCGTCCGCCGTTGTTGTCGTCCCACGGTCGAACACTGGTACACGTCTTGTGTGCATGCATGGTTTCGCGGCGATATGAATTAATAAAATTTTCTCGGGCTTCCAGCCGCGTCAGGTGGTTAAAATCCCGCGAGCTTTCGACCGAGCTCTCCTCAGTCATTGTCAAGTGGTAAGAATGACTGCTGTGTCGCCGTGGCCGTGTCATTATATAGCCGCACTGCTGGCTGTGACGTCACTAGTGCTCTCTTCCTCGCCATATATGGTAATGTTTTCATCCCGCGTCCTTCGCGCCCGTTTTAACCTCGCGATGGCTGGGTCCCAGGCTGTGCCGAGCTGCAAACCGCCGTCCTTGTTGATAGTGTTTTCAGAGCTTTTTATTTCAATACGGTAGCTTATTTTATGACGCTATCCCAAAATCCCTTCGTCCTCATAGCGACAGATGTTTCGTCGAATGGAATTCGGTGTCTGTTTTCTAACGCGTGTTCTTCTACGGCTGATTTTTCTGGATAGCGTAGGCGTAAGCACATGTAGTGTTCCGTCCGGCGTTGCTCCACAGTACGTACTGTTTGGCCGACGTAGTAACAGCCACACTGACATGGTATCTTGTACACTCCAGGCGTTCCTGAGCTGTCGAATTTTTGCTGGGGGCCTGAAGAGAGATGAAATGTTATATCTCTTCAGGAGCCGGCTAATCTTTCCCGACACTATACCACAGAAAGGCAAAAACACAAGTTTCTTGCTTTCTTCTTCGGTGGTGTTCTCTTGTATGTTGGTGAGTGTCTTGCGTGTCACACCAAATATAGCCCTTGACACCTGTCCGTGGCTGTACCCGTTTTCCCGGAAGACTTGGTTCAGTTCTAGTGGCAGACTTTCTGCGTCTGAGACGACTATAGCACGATGGACGAGGGTATTCAGAACGCCACGTTTTTGTGGTGGATGGTGGTGGCTGAGAGAGTGCAGATACCGATCTGTGAGTGTCGGTTTACTGTAAACACTGTGGTTGGGGTGCCCCTTGCTTTTCCGTCGAACGAGTACGTCAAGGAAGGGCGATGCACCATTTGTCTCGACTTCGATCACAAACTTGATGTGGCCGTGAATGCTGTTCATGTGTTCTAAGAATTGGTACACATCTTCTTCAGCACCCGAATCCGAATTTCATTCAATTTCACGCCCTCCTCCTTCCTATTGTAATTGCTGAGGTATTTCACAACCTCTGTGGCCTCTATGTATGGTCTCTCGTGGCGTCCGCTTATGGTTGCTAGTACTCGAGTCCTGTCAAAATGAAGCTGTGGTTTCCAGGCTGCAAAGCATATTCCGCAACAGCTGATCCGTCAATCTCCCCTCTCTGCAGTTACCCCTGTGCACTTCGAGCTGATTTTTGACAGTTCTTTTTGTAGAACCCACGTACATCTCCTCACAATTACCCGGAATCCTATAAATTCCAGCTTTTTCCAGCGATTGCCGAACATTCTTGGCCGATTTTAGGTGGTCTTGTATCTTCCGTGAGGGTGTATAAGCTACCGCGATGTCCTGCTTTTTCAAGATCTTTCCAGTGCTGTCAGTCACATCGTTAATGAATGGCACGAAAACTTTCGATCTCACCGGCGCTTGAGCATCTCTATGATTTCTACGTGGTGGTCTTAACGCTCTTTTGACCTCAGCGAACGAATAATCATTCTTGAGCAATGCATTGTTGAGATGTTTTAATTCTGCGCGAAGCAGCTCTGTTTCACATATTTTTATTGCTCTATCCGCCAACGTTTTTATGACGCCTCGTTTTTGTTGTGGGTGGTGGTTCGAATTCCGGTTCAGGTAACTGTATGTGTGCGTGGGTTTTCGGTAAACCGTGCAGCCCAGGATACCATCTTCTCTCTTGAAAACTAACACATCACAAACATTCAATTTTCCACCTGACTTATCCTCCTTCTCCTTGGTAAACTGAATCTTCGAACTGATCCCGTTCAGATGTTTGTGAAAACGATCCATTTCCTCCCTACCATGCCGCCACACAGCAAACGTATCATCCACGGAAGGGAGCCATATATTCGGTTTTCTGTACGCAATTTCCAATGCCTGCTCCTCGAATTTTTCCATAAAGAAGTTTGCTATAACCGGGCTTAAGGGGCTCCCCACAGCGAGTTAATAGAACTCTTCGTTCCATTTGAACTACTTGGTTGTGAGGTAATATTTAAAAAGTTCTGTAACATCGGGAGGAAAAATCCGATTCATCTGTTGCAACACTTCATTGGATCGAACCATAGTGAATAGCGACACCATATCAAAACGAACTAATATGTCCTCTGGACTGTACCACAATGCCGTTTAATTTACTGAGAAAATGTGGTGAATTTTTGATATACGAATCTAATCAGTTCACATACGGTCATAATAACGTTGTCAAGAACTTGGCAATCGAATAGGTGAGCGAACCAACACCATTTACTATAGGCCTTAGAGAAACATGTACTTTGTGCACTTTCGGCAATCCATAAAGTCTTGGTACTAGCACAACTGAATTGAACAGACTTCTCTGAACGCTCTCTTCGATAGAGAACTTCTTTACCAACCGCGTAACAGTTCTAAGAGTTATGCCAGTGGGGTCTTTACTTAGGTTCTTATACGTTTGCGGATCTAATAAGTCGTTAATCTTACTATAACTGTCGGTCACGTGGCAGTGTTTGATGCCACAGTCGACTTCCATCGAATTTGTTGAAATTAAATATGTCTTGTAGTACTACTTTTTATAACAGTTCCTGTACTCAATTCCTTATAATAATGTTTCAATGTTGTACATTTGACTATCAGTGAAACAGTTCTCTGTTTGTTCCCCATAGTCGTCACAAAACTGCGTATTGAATGACAAAAACAAACATTTTTCTTGCACTAGTCGCACCGGACAAAGAAAAAATTAAGTCTCCTTTAATTTACATCTATGGTCACAAACTTTTTGTTAACAGATTACGGGTTTCGGTCTTTAATGACCATCATCAGATCTGTTTCGTAAAAACAAAGTCCTAATGTACTGCAGCCATAGTCCCACTATGGCTGCAGTACATTAGGACTTTGTTTTTACGAAACAGATCTGATGACGGTCATTAAAGACCGAAACCCGTAATGTGTTAAGAAAAAGTTTGTGACCATAGATGTAAATTAAAGGAAACTTATTACATATACGGGTCACTGTTTTTTCGTGACGATGTCGCAGCTTGTGAAAGGAAAAATAGATGCAGTCAGGCACTTCGCAGTAACCACTAGTCTTATTTAGACGGAACTGGCATAGAGTCAGAACGATGCATAGCCTCTCACGAGCAGTTCCAAATCTTTCGGACCGTTTTTCATTCATACGGTTTCGGGTTTCCGTTTGGCGCATATTTCTTACTTCATGTAATTCATTGTTCCATTTGCGCAGTTCACGCTCCGATTTTACGGAACGAAATCGCCTTTGCACACTGCGCAATTCAAGTGATTTTTCCCTCCTTCGTTTAACCAATATTTCACTGCCTTCTCTTTGTCGCTGAAAGCTGCTGCAGTACGTGTTTTTAGGCTTGGAATATATTCTTTTTCAGAACTGTTACTGGTACAACTGACGTCGTCCGAACCACAATTCATAGAATCGTCACAGTTATTTGCTATTTCTTCCAAGGTACCCACAATTTCAAACGAAATGTCGATACCTTTCGAATGAATGTCAAGGAAGTCAACTAATGAATGACGCATATGTAAGTCAGGAGAGTTAGATGAATTCGGCTGGAAACCACATTCTTCATATTTCATCATTGCCTAATTGAGAACGTTAATTGGATTCCACATTACTGTGAAGCTGGAAGAAAAAAAAGGTACTATCTGCAGGCATGCCTTACGAAAGCACAATAAATATTAATTCAGCTTTATCTGTATTGCCAATACTTACCAATACTGCAAAAAGTAACTTATAATTTGTAATGGGTGTTACTTGAGTAGCTAATTCGAAATAACAATAACTGTGTGTGTGTGTGTGTGTGTGTGTGTGTGTGTGTGTGTGTGTGTGAGTGAGTGTGCCTAGTTGCGCATGCGCAGTTGCTGCAGCGTCAGTACGGGTGTACACTTCTACCGCCGCCTGTCGCCCTACGAATTTGTCAATCTTCAGCTCTTTTTTTAATGCTTGCAGTGCTTCCTGGCTGGTAAAATTTTGACAGTGCATTTCTTTCGTTATCTTTTTCCTGTGTGAAAGAATTCAGGCTAGGTTTCGATATGGCTTATTGCACTATTCCTTTATCTTATGAGCAGTGGATCTGGCCTAGGCAATTGCAATATCTTCATCAGCAAGAAGCATGATTATTACTTGAGAAGGGAAACTGCAGTTCTGTAAGTAAACTGTGATCCATAAAACTGAGACTATTCCATTGACAGTGGAACTCTGTAATGGCTTATTTACAAGTAGACATTGATGTGACTCGTCTGCTCCCAGTACATAGCAATGTCACTGAAGTACACAGTTCAGTTGACTCATTAAAATAAAGGCAATACAGTTAACTTATTTTACTCCATGAATCAGTCAAGCCAGCACTTCAAAGTAAGGGAAATAAGTAGCGTCATTGGTATATCCATTTCCTTTATTGGAACTTGAAATAGCACATACCTATAGGCTGTTTACGCCACTTTGGGTTTCGTACTACTGTAAACCCCAAGCCAAATATGTTTCTAGAACACACAAACGTGCCTAGGCACTTATAAAATTCACAGAATTGTTAGATAGGTAACATGATTGGAAGAGTTTTGGTGTATATACACAAACTGCATTGTTTTGTTTAATATTCGCATATTAATGAACTGCTAGCCAACACGGTTAGTGTGTAAAGTGCACAAGTATTTGTTCTGACAGCTACAATTGTAGTTTTTAAGAAGAAGTACTACATTCCATAACGAGATTTTTACCCTGCAGCGGAGTGTGCTCGCTGCCAGGTTAAAACCATACTCTGGACGAAGACACCAACTCGAGACCTCGGCCTTTCACAGGCATATTCTATACCAACTGAGCTAACCAAACACAACTCACGGCTATACTTCCCCCAATACCCAGTCTCCTACCTTCCAAGCTTCACAGAAGTTCTCCTGCGAAACTTACACGGCTAGCATTGCTGAAAGAATAGATATTGCGGAGACTTGGCTTAGCCACAGCCTGGGCGATGTTTCAAGAATGAGATTTTAGTTCCGCAGCGGTGTGTGCACTGTTAAGGCTTCAGACTACACAATAACACTTACAAACCCAAATTCGTATGTTATTGTGTTAAATTCAACGGTACACTGTCCTAATCAAACCTGAATGCTCATATGTAGCAGAGAGAAATCTGAGAAAAACACAGACAGAAACACAGAGAGGAAGAAAGGGAACTTGTAACGAGATATTGGTGACCGAAATAAGTAATGGCAGATGAGTTTCCATTTCGAATGAGTTCAAATAGTGGAATTTTTCAGGAATGTCAGCCATAATTACGGAAAGAAAGGTGGCTTTCAATGTACACAATGAAGCAATTAATGATTTGCATTTAAGATATTTTCTTACCAGGATAACATAAAGACGTAAGTCCCATCAAGGGTCTGGCGGGGGGTGGCACCAGTGAAGATGAGACAAAGAATAGTCATAATGTTCTCATTAACATCCTGGGAAACATAAATATACGTAAAATATATGGATAAAGGTTCTAGGTCCAGATCGCTAAATTTTCTTTACTGATTAGTATTTCATTACATTAACGAGCCGTCTTCAAATCAACAAAAATCTTAAACTTAATTCTGTGTGTATGAGCGATATATATGATCTGTGTGTGTGTGAGAGAGAGAGAGTGTGTGTGAAATACATGCTACTGTTCTAACCGTGACGACCTGCTGTATTGTGTACATTAAAACAAGAGTCATCCTGCTCAATAGGTTATGATGATGTGTTGTGCTTGGTAGCTGATACGTGTAGAATTAAGTAAAAATTTTTATTCATGTGAAGATGTCTCGTCAATGACCTGAAACTAGTAATCAGTAAAGTAGTTTCAGGGATTTTGACCTAGGACTTTTATTCACACATGTTAACGTAACAAATCGCCTGTCTTCCTTTTTGAAAATAACAAATAATGACGTAATTATTTTTTTTTGTTTTTCGGGAGGTATATATGTGACGTAATGGTACACACTGAAATATCCGAAACATAGTACCACGGCAAGCCGCCAGAGACGGTAAAAGAAAAGGTGTAGCCCACCCCTACTTCATCAGAGTACTACGCCCTGCTTTTGCTACTCTAATGGCATACTACGCTTCATCTGGCTGACGTGAACTTAGAATTGTGCACAGACGACTTGATGGTAACGAGCTAATGACTGATTCTGCAGCCCCTTCACCTAACACTTGCAGATTCTGAGTATGGTAACATCCAACAACAACAGCGAAGTGAACTTTTGTGATGGTTAAGTTTTTATAGCGATGTTTACTAATTCCGGTCTTCGTTTCGAAGACTTATTTACAATTGGAAATTCAACATGGTTTCAACTCTTCCAATAGATGCACACATGTATCCTTCTGTAGTATTTTGTATCGCTATGAACTAATATACGGCAGTTACATAACAACCTCTGTGAATGTAAATGTTTTGTTGAGACACACGTTAATTTTGGATTACGAGATCCTTTATCCAAATTTGACATGACATTAGTTTATTAATTTCAACTACTGTTAAATTCATTTCTTGTGAAATTTGATTAGTTTTGAGACATAAACTGAATTCATTGAGATCATTGTTTGATTAGGTAGTCAAATGAATTTCTTAATCACAGATTTCATGAGAGTGATGATAGACTTGTATCAAGTATTATAGAGCCAAAATAAAGAAAATAACCCCACCTACTGAACAGTAAAGGACTACACGTGAAAAAGCTTAAAAATTGGTTACACTACCCAGGATTCGTTTAATTGAGAATTTTTGATGCTGCAGATATAGATCCGCACCAAAATTTTGCTTCAGTTAAAACATGTTGTTGATGAAATATCTGTGTACATTATCTTAATAACCATCAAATTAAATAAATTAAATTACCTTTAAATTTCTCATACGTAACTATTTCACGCGTCTTTCTTCAGCAAGAAGAGTCATTGTCCAGCTGAAGATAACCTTAATTCGGAGGATAAAATTAAAACCATATGGTTGATTGTGAAGGAAGTGTCTTGCCAGCAGGACAAGGTCGATGATATAAGGTCAGTTCGTAGTAAAATCATTTGTGTTACTCATAAATCAGATATATGTACAGTATTTAACAGTCATTTTCTGAACATTGCTGTTGAATTAAATAAAAATTTAGTTTCTATAGGGAATCATATAACTTTCTTGGCAAATACATTTTCGAAATTGATGTCTGAAATACTCTTCTGTGATACAGATAAGGTGGAGATGAAGTCAATAATTAAATCACTAAAAACTAAGGGCTGTCATGGACATGATGGAGTGCCTAGCAGAATATTACTGTTCTGCACATGTTAACCATGTATTTAGCCATATTTTTAATTATTCCTTTAGGAATGGTCAGTTTCCTGAAGGATTAAAGTACTCAGTAGTAAAGGCGCTTCATAAAAAGGGAGAAAGGGATAATGCAGACAATTTTTGACCTATTTCTATGCCATCAGTGTTTGCAAAAGTTATTGAAAAGGCTGTGTATGTAAGGATAATTGATCATTTTATATCACACAATTTGCTATCCAATGCACAGTTCGGTTTTAGAAGACGTTTAACAACTGAAAATGCTACATTCTCTTTTCTCCTGAGGTACTGGATGGGTTAAACAAAAGATTTCGAACGCTAGGCATATTTTTTTGTTTTAACGAAGGCGTTTGAGTGTGTTCATCAGAAAATATTGCTCCAGAAGTTGACCCATTACAGAATAGAGGGAGTGGCTCACAATTGGTTCACCTCATACTTTAGTAACAGACACCAAAAGGCCATTATTCACAGTGTTGGCAATGGCTATGATGTAGAGCCTGAGTGGGGTGTGGTCAAATGGTGGGGAGGGGGCAAGTGGGGGTGTACCGGGGATCAGTGTTGGGGCCACTCCTGTTTCTTATTCACATAAATGATATGCCCTCTAGTATTACTGGTAAATGTAAAATATTTCTGTTCGCTTGGTAGTAAAAGATGTAGTGTGCAACATTGGCTTGGTTTCAAATAGTGCAATTGATGACCTAAGTTCATGGCTTGTAGAAAATAAACTAACGCTAAACCACAGTAAGACTCAGTTTTTACAGTTTCTAGCTCACAAGTCAAAAAACGTGACGTTTTGATTTCACAGAATGGGCATATGATTAGTGGAACTGAACAGTTAAAATTTATAGGTGTTCAGATAGATAGTAAACTGTCGTGGTAAGCCCACGTTTAGGATCTTGTTCAAAGATTTAATGCTGTCATTTTTACTATTTAAACGGTATCTGAAGTGAGTGATCGTTCGACACGAAAATTACTCTACTTTGCTTATTTTCATTCGCTTATGTCGTATGGTATTATATTTTGGGGTAACTCTTCCCATTCTAAAAGTATATTTTTGGCTCAGAAGCGGGCGGTTCGTGCAATAAGTGGTGTTAAGTTCACGAATCTCTTGTCGACCTCTGTTCACGAGTCTGGGTATTTTGACATTGGCCTCTCAATTTATGTATTGCCTACTGTCGTTTCTTGTTAACAATATAAGCTTATTCCCAGGAATAAGCAACTTTCACTCAGTCAATACTCGGCAGAAATAAAACCTGCATTTGGATCGGACTTCCTTAGCTCTTGTGCAGAAAAATGTGCAGTATACTGCTGCACCCATTTTCGATAAGCTACCACTCGAATCCAAAAACCTTAGCAGTTATCCACGCGCTTTCAAATTAAAACTGAAGAGTTTCTTCATGGGTCACTCCTTTTACTCTGTCGAGGAGTTCCTTGAAAAATTAAGCTGATTCTTGTTCTATTGTTGATTGCGTTTACTTAAACTTATGGACTGATTTGTTCAGGTTGATAATCATTTTATTTTTATCTGTTATTACGTTTATGTTGTAATTTCATGTACAGACACGTTCCATGACCTTGGAGATTTGCTCCTCAATTTGGTCCTACAAAACTTGTGTAAATAAATAATAAAAAAGAAACTCGACGATCACATAAAGAAATGTGAGGAACAAATTAAACAGTTAGATAAAAAGATTTAAATGTACATGAAGAAGATAGCCGAGCAGGCACAAGATGTAGATAGAAGATAGGGATATTAACCCATAATAATAAAGGAACCATGGTTGGTCAAAGTAAAGGTTCAAATGGCTCTGAGCACTATGGGACTCAACTTATAAGATCATCAGTCCCCTAGAACTTAGAACTACTTAAACCTAACCAACCTAAGGACATCACACATATCCATACCCGAGGCAGGATTCGAACCTGCGACCGTAGCGGTCCCGCAGTTCCCGACTGTAGCGCCTAGAACCGCACGGTCACCCCGGCCGGCCTAAGGAAAGGTATTGACACCAACGCTCAGAACATTAAAAATCTCTAAACATGGAAGGAGGAATGTTAAAACTCACAGAAAGTTACCTTAAGTAAAGTCATAGAGCAAGTCAAAGTTTTAACTCCTGCTATCAAGCAGTTATCAACACACAATGAAAGAAGATCCGATATAAGCATACCAGTAAACGTACGTGAACATGAAGAAATTAGAGACATAATACAATTCAAAGAAGCGCATGCCTGAATCAACCAGTGGAACAGAGAAACATTAGGTGCATTAATGAAAGAGAAAAAAGACATTGAAGACTCGATTAGTAACCAAAGAGAAAACTATGTGAACAGACGTGAAGCTGAGAAAAATCGAGAACACGAGGAGTTAAGAGAATTTATCGACAAATTATGTCACATTAGGGGAGTACCGACACATTTACCAACACTGGTAAACTCAAGTACAATCGTGGAAATTTTATCTTATGATGTAGACGAGGAGGAAATTAGAAGTCAGATTTTATCAGTATAGAAATATTCTTTGTCTCCAGATTCATCAAACAGTTTACATCCAAATATTTGGATCGAGCAGTTCTGAGAAGCATTACCAAGATTGTGACCAAACGCTTTAAAGATAAAGTCTGTCTGCACACATGTCAGATAAGAGATAACTACAAGACTGAGAGTGACTGTAGGAGAATGTAGAGATATAAATCTTCAAAGAAATAGTCCTCAATGAATACTGGTTCAAAGCGAAGCTGGTTCAAATGGCTCTGAGCACTATGGGACTCAACTGCTGTGGTCATAAGTCCCCTAGAACTTAGAACTACTTAAACCTAACTAACCTAAGGACATCACACACATCCATGCCCGAGGCAGGATTCGAACCTGCGACCGTAGCAGTCGCACGGTTCCGGACTGCGCGCCTAGAACCGCGAGACCACCGTGGCCGGCAAAGCGAAGCTGGATCAAGTCATACTGGGAATACTGATAACAGAGCATTATATAGGTTGGTTGGTTGTTTGGGGAAGGAGACCAGACAGCGTGGTCATCGGTCTCATCGGATTAGGGAAGGATGGGGAAGGAAGTCGGCCGTGCCCTTTCAGAGGAATCATCCCGGCATTTGCCTGGAGTGATTTAGGGAAATCACGGAAAACCTAAATCAGGATGGCCGGACGTGGGTTTGAACCGTCGTCCTCCCGAATGCGAGTCCAGTGTCTAACCACTGCGCCACCTCGCTCGGTAGCCATTATATAAAATCAAGATGGCAGGATCCAGTATAATATTTCAAGGGAATAGTCGACAGGATTCAATTCTTTGACATACAATATCAGCCAACGGAATTAATTAGAATTTGTTTCATGAAGCTATTGCAGCAGATATAGAGGAAATTCTTATTAGCAGAAAGATACATGTAAGATGTAAGAGGATTCCAACACGTATTGCAAGAATTAGAATATAATCAAGGGAACCTGGGCACTTCATACCATCGCATTTGCCACCTGAAAACCAGCAACATAATAACCAAAACTGGAGAGCGAGGTACCTGCTGTGAAGAAATGGATGGGATATGTAAAAGGACAATATACGATAGGGACTACAGTATCGAACAGAAGATAGAAGGTAAAACTAGAAACGAAACGATCAGAGAGCAGAGAGAACCAAAACAGTGGAAATACATGGGTCTATCCCAATATATACTCTGCAGAATGAGAATGACGGAACAATCCAAGAAGCTGACTAGCAATTGAGGCTGTGATTTCACAATTAGTGAAAATAAGTCTACGAGGAGCCCCATTCGTAAGGTGTCAATTTTGGAAAACTGAAGGATGTGCTACCAGCAGGAATTCAGTAGAACAGAGGATACTGCGTATACAATAATAAGTGTGCATGTGTGCAAGAAAGTAGTATAGTATATAGTAAATTCCAGAAAACAAGTGTCAGTGATGGAGGGGGAAGTGTATGAGTCATGTGATAAAGAGGTAGCCTATGTTTAAAATACTGGGTATTGAAATATCAGGCCCAGTGAGCAGGAAATGTGGAGAGTTCAAGAAGCAAATGACAGCTGGTTTTGGGTGTCAGCCATATGTGCGAGGTGCTATCGAAAATTTTCGGGACTGGTGCTGCCATCTGTTGAAAATCTTACCTTTGGACTGATGGTCACCATCACCCTCGAAGTAGTTCACATCCGCACCGCACGTACTCACCGGTCCCAGTGTTTGTGCCACTGGTCAAACGTTTTCTGGAAGTCCTGTTCGTTGAGGGTGTTTACCACTGACAGCGATGCTTCTCGAATCCTCTCTAGAGTGTCGAACCGACAGCCTTTCAACTTGAGTTTCAGTTCTGGGAACAGCGCGAAGTCGCAAGATGCCAAATCTGGAGAGCACAATGGTTTGGGTACAACTGCCATGTTGTTTTTTGCCAAAAAGGTCCTGGTGAACAAGGACGTGTGGCAGGGCGCGCTGTCGTGATTCAGCAGCCTGTTCCCTTGACGCCGAAGTTCGGGCTGTCGTCGCCGCACGTTTTCACAGAGCCGTCGCAAAACGTCACAGTAGTATGCGGGATTCACTGTGTGGTTGGGTGGGACGAATTATTTGTGCACATTTCCCTCGGTATGAAAGAAAACGATGATCATGCTGTTCAATTTGCTCTTCACCTGTCTCGCTTTTTCGGGTCTTGGAGAGTCCTGGCTCTTCCATTGGTACGATTGTTGCTTTGTCTCTGGGTCATAACCGAGAATCCAGCTTTCGTCGCCGGTGATATCCCGTGACAAGAAGGTTGGATCATCAGATGCGGTCTGACGAGGGTCCGTGCACACTTCAACATGGAGTGTCTTCTGGTCGGCAGTCGAGACCCCGGGCACAAATTTGGCAGCGACGCGATGCATGCCAATCCATCAGTCAACATTCATTGACATGTCCCATAACCAATACCCACTTCATCCGCAATGTCTTCAATGGTTCGACATCGATCCGCACGAACCAATTGTTGAAGTTTGGCAACAATGTCTGGTGTTGTGCGGCTAACGGGCCTTCCAGTGTGAGCATCATCTGCCGGCCCTGAACCGAGCATGCCACTCAAACACACGCGTACGGCTCATGCTTTGTCCCCCAAACACTTGTTGAATCACTGCAAGGTTCTCCGTAGCACTTTTCCCGAGATCCGCACAGAATTTGATACACACGCGCTGTTCTGTTCGCGGATCCATCGTAAAATCGCCACACACCAAACACAGAGTATTATGGAAATCGCTGTGGACACGCAGCACGTCCCCCCAGCGGAATGCCACTCCGCACACTGACTCATCAGATATGCAGTTCTCGTCACCTAGCGGTGCTACGTTCCAGATAGCAGCACCACTCCCGAAAATTTTGGTTTCCACGTCGTATTTATTGTGAATTTCCTAGTGGTAAAAAATTTAACTGTAAAAGTTATATCAGGACTTGATTTTGTGATCAGCGTGTCATGCTGGACTTGAAGAAGAGGTTTGCACTCGTGAAATTGAAGGACGAAAAGATTAAATTGAAATTCATAGGTAAAGATGAAGCATTGTCAGAAGGAATATTTGTATTCTAGGTCTGGTTGTTACTGAAGAAGAGCGAATAACGTTAGGGACAGAAGAAAGACAAGTGAGAGAAGCGACAGATGTAGTAAGTCACGAACTAATAAGAAATTGTAAAGAGGTTCTGACAAGTGATTTACCAGCAGATTTGATTCCAGCTTCAATCACAGTAACAAATTACATTATGGAAGGAGTGACGAATTGATGAAGAATGGGAAAGTACCTAGAGTAGTGAACTGGAAACAGAAGAGACGGAATACATAGCGTACAATACAGCAGAAGAGAATTGTCCAGCCTTCGACATTATTAACTTGAGAGGATTCATAGACCCACTGTTAAATCTACCAAAATAAGAGGAAACAAGAGAGGATGACGTTGTTTCAAACAGTGGATAATGTTTAAACGTATTACTGATAGGAAAAGAGAAGAGGAGTGGATATTGAATAAGGAAACAATCTGTGGGGTAAGCTATCCGTTGAAGATAATTAGACAGTCACTATGTTTCAGGAATTAGGCAAAGTCAAGAAACTTAGTGGGACCACTCACTGCAAATTTCATAAAAATTTCAATATATCAATGGGTTGTGAGCGATATTATCTAAAGAGAAATGATAAATAAAAGGGACTGCGACCCACCTGTTAGATGTAACCGCCAGCGCCGCAGAGGATAAACGTAAAACCAGAAAGGAGGAAAGATAATCATACGGAAACAATAAGAGAAATCAGTCTTACTGCGGTCTACAAAGTTTTACCATGACCGCAGAGACAATTTAACAACAGCCGGTGCCTAGGCAGAAAGACCTATTATGTGTTTTGTGTAACTTAACATGTGTGGAAAATAGTTTAACGTCGTAGAATTGGAAACGCTACAAAACTGAAACTCCATTAGAAAACACCTCATTTTGCGTCAGAACTGTCAAGGAATGAAAAGTGTTGGACGGACGAGTAGAGACACGATATTCCGAATGTCTTCTTGTAAGGTGATGTATTGGCAACATGCAGTAATTCCATTAAAATTTAAGGGCGTCATGAGGTCATTAAAAAGAGTTTTTGCACTGAACAAGTCGACCTATCTTCAGAAGTCAGGAAGATGGTGTAAGAGATACCTAGGAAAGAAAACACGTATCGCTGGCGGCTGTTGCCCATTGACGAAGATGAGCGAATTTGTTGAAGGTTTCTTTTTCTTTTTTTATGTTAACCAGATGCAGGAAGCCATGGAGTTCGTCGATTAGTGTTGACGTGAGTGAAATGTTATGTAGCACTAAGACGATGACAGTTTGAGGATACCAGACGTGAAGAAACACTGGGCTATAAGGATATATTAGATAAATAAAACAATGCGGCGATTTACATGAATATTAACTAGTCTGATAAAGAGTATCAAACGTAAGGTTTTCTGTATCTCCATTTACTGCCGACAGGACGGATGTATGAACGTTTGGAGGAAGACCAAGGTGAAATGAACGTTTGGAGGAAGACCAAGGTGAAAGTAAGGAAATAAACGATGATAAAAGAGTGAACTTGCCACGGTCTAGGAAGGAAGGAAGGAAGGAAGAGAAAGGTGGCAATTGATCATAAATCGAGATAAACAGACCAAAAACAGTTACAGAAACGTCTAACAACACATCTAACAGTAAGATTAAGAGAAAAGGTGAAGTAAAAGCAACCCACCAGAAGCAGATAATGTATAATGAAAGAGAACCCCGAGTTGTAATTTTCAGATATATGTAGAGAACCATATTACGCATATGCTTATGTTTCAGTTAAATGATCACCTGAGTTTAGTTTAGAGAACCTACCATAAGGCTGGAAAATGATTCATAGGATGCAAGCTGAAGGTTCAAATGGTTCAAATGGCTCTGAGCACTATGGGACTCAACATTTTAGGTCATAAGTCCCCTAGAACTTAGAACTACTTAACCCTAACTAACCTAAGGACATCACACACATCCATGGCCGAGGCAGGATTCGAACCTGCGACCGTAGCAGTCCCGCGGTTCCGGACTGAAGCACCTAGAACCGCACGGCCACCGCGGCCGGCTAAGCTGAAGGAAGAACGGAAAATCCAACTCCTCGAATGAAAGGCAGAAAATGAGAATGACTGAAAAAAGGGGAAGATCATAAGGCTGTAGAACGTGCAGGGTGGCCACAGTAGATAAGTATTTACGGATGTAAGTTACTGCAAGCACGCAGGTAGTTGTGAGTTGTCTGCAAGCTATCACTAGACTTCTCTGGGATATCCAGCAGTGCACGTGAATGTAAATAACTGCATGAAACTAACAAAGCAATTACGTATGAAACGTTACTGAACTCTGTTCCGAATTAAAATAAAATCACGGATGATGCGTAGATGTGACTGTCACTATTTAAAGTCATAAATGACGTCCTGAATTAACTGTCATTATGTAAATTTAAACTTACAATGTAGAGTTTTAGAAAGAATGAATTGCTCAGCGGATATGGAATACAAAACCGGTCCTACATGTCGGTCACATGTGGCACGCGCCACAATTCGGCCACTGTCAGCTCAGCTGGACACGACACTGCGAGCACAATGGACACTACCTAGCGGCCACTTCCTGAGGCCATTGCAGCAGCTGAGGACGCGAGGGGATTCCTGAGGACCCGTTGCCACCTCGACGTGAGCGAATATCCAGCTGGAAGTCCCAGTAATTGCATCAACAAGGCAGCCAGGTTCCGGTAGTCCTGTTTACACGACGATATCATGTGGGGGCTGCGCACAGACAAATACGATTCGGGAGACTGGATGAGTGAGAAGGCACTAAACCACTCAACTTCGTTGGATCGTCTAATGCTAATAGAGAAGGAAGAGTCATTACAATGTTGTTGTAACACGTGTATTAAAAACAAATATGAGCAGCTGTGATCGTATTAAGGATTTGAATCTTTAAGATGGATTATAGTCACCAGTTCTATCAACAGTTTCACTAACCCCTTCATAATTGAGTACAAGAGAAACAATACATAACTTTATGTTCAGAACAGATCTGCATTTCAACCATTTCACTCTGCCATTAAACCAGTCTCAATTACCATAACAAATTATACTCATAACAACGAATCTCTTGAATTAAGGAACTCGATTCGCACCTCTCATACAAAGCCAACGACTATACCAATAGCGTGTGATGTACTAATTAATTGCCTCAAACCAATGACAATATTTCGTGTGTATTTTCTTTGGGGACGAATTAACGATGAAACAGTAAAATTTGTTTAACTCAGACTGACCTGTAGATTTTCATCATAAAAAATAAACGCTATTGAGATGTAATATTCGAACAAGTTGAACGTCAATGAGTAATTCTATATTTATAAACTTAGTTAATTTTAAATGTGTATTGTAAAAAGATAGTTGTATTTTAACTTGTTGTTTAAACTAAAATCCTATATGAAGAATAATTTTTACTAATATTTGATTACGGCACTTTTTTGTATTACTATTTACGGATGTATACACAATGTTAATTGCAAAGTGACACAAAGTGTCAATCCTGCTTGTAAAGTAGAATTTTGTGATTATATTTGTCCACAGTTATACGCGTTTCTGTGCTGTGTAAGTCACTAAGTTGCGATTTACTGTCACGTATATTTTATGATATTTTACCATGCCTTAATATATGGGGTGTCCTAGAAATATTTCTTGAGGAACATGTCTGGGACAGGAACCCGCATCCGCTAAAGACACCCAACGACGATACAGGCATTCGAAGCTACAGGCGCCGGTGTCTGCCTGCCCCAGCACACCCTGCGGCAGTGAAGGAGGCTCTGTACGTAGGCGGAGCTCGTAGCAGTGTTGTTTGTTATTCAGCGGTCTCGACTGACTGCCACGATCGCCAGTACAGAAGATGGAGCTAGTATCTGTGTAGAAATGCCTTCTCTCCTATGTTTACGAGCCTCTGTTGCCTGAGTGGATGACGGTTTCAGACAAGGGTTCCACCCTCAGTTTATTTTTCTTCTGGAACCCTCCATAATATTTAATGATTTCCTATATATATGAGAAAAATAACCTGAAGATGGAAACCTGTGTCCAAAATCGTCGACCACCGAGGCAACAGACATCGCATTCATAGGAGACGAAGCATTTCTTTGCAGTAGCTAGCTCCATCTTCTCCACTGGCGATAGTGAGAATCAGTCACGCTCGTTGAAAAACAAATATTGCAAGAGTAGGGGAATGATAGGGTTCCCTCCCCAAATGAAAATTGCAGCGGTGACGTCACATAATGACGCAAGTACCGTTTCATCTGTGACGACACAGACACCCTCAAGGCGGCGGCCGTGACGTCTCATGATGACGCAACTACCGTTAGACCTGTGACGTCACAGACAGACAGAGTTCCCACACCAAATCCAAGATGGCGCCCGTGACGTCAGTTGATGACCCCCTGCCACACTCCCCTGGCGGGAAATTTGAATTTTGTCAGATTTTCGCGAGTGACACGCCCACCTGGAGTTGGAAGGAAATAAGTCTCCACCACGATCCTCAACCGACCGCCACGTCCCCTACCAACCCATGTTGGGGGTATATATTATCTTATTATGATCTTTGGAAATTCATATTTTGATGGTATATCTTATCTTTGGTGGTTATTATGATCTTTGGATATAATTTACAGGCAAGTACCGATTCCCTCTTTCCTACTTTTAGCGCGAGAAGTTTGAATTTTGGCGGGAAACTGGCTTCCTCTCCACTTATAGGGTATAACAAATGATACACTGCAACACCTTGGAAGTTTGAATCGCGAGTTCCACGCCCACCCCGGGACTTGGAGGGAAACACCACGATCCCAGACGGCTATAAATTCCATGATTTTTTTTAAATCCGTTTTTTCGGTTCAACTACAGATCGTTCAAAGACAATGTGGCTACGTGTGTGAATAGGACTCCATACGTGCAATCGTCGTCGTATAGGTGGTGCACCGACGTGTCTGCTCTCTGACAGCCCATCTGACATTTAGCGAGCACGTGGGACTGTTGACGGCTGCCGCGCCGTCTGACAGCGAGCACGTGGCACAGCCCGGTCGCCGCAGCCGGCGCATGCCCCTGCCTCCTGCAGCAGCGTATCGGTACGTCACCGTTTGACTCACGCTGTGATTCTAAATTTAGCTGCGAGCTGCAGCACAGATAGCCTGTACGGTAGCAAGGTTATTTTCTTACAATGGTTGTTTTTTTCGGTAGCAAATCACTGAATTTCTTGATATCATCGTTGCTGATTATGTCCATCTTCCACAATTTTTTTTCTGACGAACGTACATCTAGATGCTAACAATTCACCACAATTGTCTACAAGATGTTTCAAATATTTATAGATACTGTGGGTTATGATATGCATTGTCGCCGGAAGTCAGTTTCCTTTTTCAGTTCCTTTCTTAATGCAGTTAAGTGCATTTTGCTACAGTTGTTTGGTAACCTGTCTGACATGGCAGAGGGGAAATCTCTCTCTTACTGCTTTTCCATTTTCAAGTTGCGCAAACACTTCCACACAATATATAAAATACACAAATGATACCACAAGATACACTTTCTATTTTAAGTTAACCTGCCGAAACTAATAAAAAATGGCTCTGAGTACTATGGGACTTAACATCATAGGTCATCAGTCCCCTAGAACTTAGAACTACTTAAACCTAACTAACCTAAGGACATCACACACATCCATGCCCGAGGCAGGATTCGAACCTGCGACCGGAGCAGTCCCGCTGTTCCGGACTGCAGCGCCTAGAACCGCAGGGCCACCGCGGCCGGCACCGAAACTAATACCTTAATGTTGTTGTTGTTGTGGTCCGGAGACTGGTTTGTTGCAGCTCTCCATGCTACTCTATCATGTGCAAGCTTCTTCATCTCCCAGTACCTACTGCAGCCTACATCCCTCTGAATCTGCTTAGTGTATTCATCTCTTGGTCTCCCTCTTAGATTTTTACCCTCCACGCTGCCCTCCAATACTAAATAGGTGATTCCTTTATGCCTCAGAACATGTCCTGCCAACCGATCCCTTCTTCTAGTCAAGTTATGCCACAAGCTCCTCTTCACCCCAATTCTGTTCAATACCTCCTCATTAGTTATGTGATCTACCCAACTAATCTTCAGCATTCTTCTGTAGCACCGTAATTCAGAAGCTTCTATTCTCTTCTTGTCTATACTATTTATCGTCCACGTTTAACTTCCATACATGGCTACACTCTATACAAATACTTTCAGAAACGACTTCGCCGGCCGCGGTGGTCTCGCGGTTCTAGGCGCGCAGTCTGGAACCGTGCGACTACTACGGTCGCAGGTTCGAATCCTGCCTCGGGCATGGATGTGTGTGATGTCCTTAGGTTAGTTAGGTTTAAGTAGTTCTAAGTTCTAGGGGACTGATGACCACAGCAGTTGAGTCCCATAGTGCTCAGAGCCATTTGAACCATTTAGAAACGACTTCCTGACAAATCTATACTGGATGTTAACAAATTTCTCTTCTTCAGAAACGCTTTCGTTGCCATTGCCAGTCTACGTTTTATATCCTCTCTACTTCGACCATCGTCAGTTATTTTGCTCCCCAAATAGCAAAACTCCTTTACTACTTTAAGTGTCTCACTTCCTAATCTAATTCCCTTAGCATCACCCGACTTAATTCGACTACATTCCATTATCCTCATTTTACTTTTGTTGATGTTCATCTTATATCCTCCTTTCAAGACACTGTCCATTCCGTTCAATTGCTCTTCCAAGTCCTTTGCTATCTCTGACAGAATTACAATGTCATCGACAAACCTCAAAGTTTTTATTTCTTCTCCATTGAAATTTTCTTTTGTTTCATTTACTGCTTGCACAATATACAGATTGAATAATATCGGGGATAGGCTACAACCCTGTCTTACTCCCTTCCCAACCACTGCTTCCCTTTCATACCCCTCGACTCTTATAACTGCCATCTGGTTTCTGTACAAATTGTAAATAGCCTTTCGCTCCCTGTATTTTACCCCTGCCACCTTCAGAATTTGAAAGAGAGTATTCCAGTCAATATTGTCAAAAGCTTTCTCTAAGTCTACAAATGCTAGAAACGAAGGTTTGCCTTCCTTAATCTATTTTCTAAGATAAGCCCTAGGGTCAGTATTGCCTCAAGTGTTCCAACATTTCTACGGAATCCAAACTGATCTTCCCCGAGGTCGGCTTCTACCAGTTTTTCGATTCGTCTGTAAAGAATTTGTGTTAGTATTTTGCAGCGGTGGCTTATTAAACTGATAGTTCGGTAATTTTCACATCTGTCACACCCTGCTTTCTTTGGAATTGGAAGTATTATATTATTCTTGAAGTCTGAGGGTATTTCGCCTGTCTCATACATCTTGCTCACCAGATGGTAGAGTTTTGTCAGGACTGGCTCTCTCAAGGCTGTCAGTAGTTCTAATGGAATGTTGTCTACTCCCGGGGCCTTGTTTCGACTCAGGTCTTTCAGTGCTCTGTCAAACTCGTGACGCAGTATCATATCTCCCGTTTCATCTTCTACCTCTTCCATTTCCACAATATTGTCATCATGAACATCGCCCTTGTATAGACCCTCTACATACTCATTCCACGTTTCTCCTTCCCGTTCTTTGCTTACAACTGTGTTTCCATGTGAGCTCTTCATATTCATGGAAGTGGGTCTCTTTAATTTTCCTGTAGGCAGTATCTATCTCACCCGTAGTGATACATGCTTCTACATCCTTACATTTTTCCTCTAGCTAACGCTGTGTAGCCATTTTGCACTTCCTATCGATCTCATTTTTAAGACGTTTGTATTCCTTTTTGCCTGTTTCATTTACTGCATTTTTGTGTTTTCTCCTTTCATCAATTAAATTCAATATCTCTTCTGTTACCCAAGGATTTCTACTAGCCCTCATCTTTTTACCTACTTGATCCACTGCTGCTTTTCACTATTTCATCTCACATAGCTACTCATTCTTCTTCTACTGCATGTCTTTCTCCCATTCTTGTCAATCGTTCCCTAAATCTCCCTGAAACTCTACAACCTCTGGTTCTTTCAATTTATTCAGGTCACATCTCCTTAAAATCCCACTTTTTTTGCAGTTTCTTCAGTTTTTATCTACAGTTCATAACCAATAGATTGTGGTCAGAGTCTACATCAGCCCCTGGAAATGTCTTACAATTTAAAACCTGGTTCCTAAATCTCTGTCTTACCATTATATAATCTATCAGATATCTTCTAGTATCTTCAGGGTTCTTCAATGTATACAACCTTCTTTTATGATTCTTGAACCAAGTGTTAGCTATGATTAAGTCATGCTCTGCGCAGAATTCTACCAGGGGGCTTCCTCTTTCATTTCTTAGCACCAATCCATATTCACCTATTATGTTTCCTTCTCTCCCTTTTTCTACTCTCTAATTCCAGCCACCCATGACTATTAAATTTTCGTCTCCGTTCACTACCTGAATAATTTCTTTTATTTCTTCATACATTTCATCAATTTCTTCATTATCTGCAGAGCTAGTTGGCATATAAACTTGTACTACTGTAGTAGGCGTGGGCGTCGTGTCTATCTTGGCCACAATAATGCGTTCACTATTCTGTTTGTAGTAGCTTACCCGTACTCTTATTGTTTTTTATTCATTATAAAATCTACTCCTGCATTACCCCTATTTGATTTTGTATTTATAACCCCGTATTCACCTGACCAGAAGTCTTGTTCCTCCTGCCACCGAACTTCATTAGTTCCCACTATATCTAACCGATCCATTTCCCTTTTTAAATTTTCTAACCTACCTGCCCGAGTAAGGGATCTGACATTCCACGCTCCGATCCGCAGAACGCCAGTTTCTTTCTCCTGATAACGACGTCCTCTTGAGTAGTCCCCGCCCGGATATCCGAATGGGGGACTATTTTACCTCCGGAATATTTTACCCTATGGACGCCATCATCATTTAATCATACAGTAAAGCTGCATGCCCTCGGGAAAAATTACGGCTGTAGTTTCCCCTTGCTCTCAGTCGTTCGAAGTACCAGAACAGCAAGGCCATTTTGGTTAGTGTTAAAAGGCCAGATTAGTCAATATTCCAGACTGTTGCCCCTGCAACTACTGAAAAGGCTGCTGTCCCTCTTCAGGAACCACACGTTTGTCTGTCCTCTCAACAGATACCTCTCCGTTGTGGTTGCACCTACGGTACGGCTATCTGTATCGTTGAGGCACGCAAGCCTCCCCACCTACGGCAAGGTCCATGGTTCATGGGAAACCTACACCCCGTCTCGCTACTGACTCTCTACTGGCTCTGGAGTCAGGTCACTAAGGACACTCAACGTTGCCATTTTCGAACAGTAGAGTGAGAGCGCCACGTGACACTAGGCCAAGTGTGACAACAGTGCGCTTACAGTCAACTGCCAGTAGGCCTGGCCAGAGCTTTAACTATACTCAGCCCACTTTAAAACAAGCGCTGACGTGATCGCGTAAGAGGACTCCCAGTGTTCTGTTTGTGTGAAGCTAATATCTAATACCTAGGAAAATTATCCTGATATAATTGGTAATCGAATGTGGGTATCACTGTCCTTTTTTATCTCATGTGACGGAAAGGTGACAGTTTAGAGAATAGAAGAAAGTACAGTGTTCTATTTTTGCTCTCCCACAGCTGTTATACTTAATTCTTTTTTTTGCCTCATTGAAGTTCAGTGTTTATAACTAGAAAAGAGTAATGTAAATTAGGTGCTTAAACTGGTTCTGACAACAGATCGATCACTATTGAGGTAGCTCCTAGATAACACTCACCCATCCTGGGCAAAATCACAAATTTCTCGTTACTTAGCTAAAGTTAAGATAGCTATCCTGCTAGGGATATCCTTTACTGGACTGTACTATCCGTGTCTCAGAACTGACCCGCCACAGATTGAAACATTTTGTGTCTCAGCCAGTGCTCCAGACACAGTGAACTGGGCCTGACCAAGCATTCTAACAATGTTCTTTTTGGTGTGTGTGTTGGGGCTTATGGGCGCTCAACATCGAGGTCATCAGCGCCCTGTTGTTCTTTTTCTTCAGCAGTATGGACATTTTTAATTATACTGCTGAAAGAGGGCCCACTGCTCAATGTTAATTGGGTAAGATGACCAACTCAATTGGTATTTTACAAAAATCATCTTCGTGCAACAGCATTCAGCAGCTATACGAATCTGCAGGATCTACATCTACATGGATACTCCGAAAATCACATTTAAATGCCTGGCAGAAGGTTCATAGAACCACCTTCACAATTCCCTATTATTCCAATCTCGTATAGCGCGCGGAAAGAACGAACACCTGTATCTTTCCGTACGAGCTCTGATTTCGCTTATTTTATCGTGGTGTGTGGTGTTCGTTCTTCCCTATGTAGGTCGGTGTCAACAAAATATTTTGGCATTCGGAGGAGAAAGTTGGCGATTGGAATTTCGTGACAACATTCCGTCGCAACGAAAAACGCCGTTCTTTTAATGATGTCTTGCCCAAATCCTGCATCATTTCTGTGACACTCTCTCCCATTTTTCGCGGTAATAGAAAACGTGCAGTCTTTCTCTAAACTTTTTCGATGTACTCCATCAGTCCTATCTGGTAAGGTTCCCACACCGCGGAGCAGTATTCTAAAAGAGGACGAACAGGCATAATGTAGGCAGTCACCTTAGTAGGTCTGTTACATATTCTAAGTGACCTGCCAATAAAACGCAGTCTTTGGTTAGCCTTCCTCACAACATTTTCTGTGTGTTCCTTCCAATTTAAGTTGTTCGTAATTGTAATTCCTAGGTATTTAGTTGAATTTACTGCCTTTAGATTTGACTGATTTATCGTGTAACCGAAGTTTAACGAGTTCCTTTTAGCAATCATGTGGAAGAGCTCACACTTTTCGTTATTTAGGTTCAACTGCCACTTTTCGAACCATTAAGATATCTTTTCTAAATCGTTTTGCAGTATGTTTTGATTTTATTAGTCGATAAACGACAGCGTCATCTTGAAACAACCTTAAGTCGGCTGCTCAGATTGTGTCCCAAATGGTTAATGTAGATAAGGAACAGAAAAGGGCCTATAACTCTACCTTGGGGAACGCAAGAAATCACTTCTGTTTTACTAGATGACCTGCCGTCAATTACTACGAACTGTGACCTCTCTGACAGGAAGTCACAAATCCAGTCACATAACTAAAAAAAATTTAGTGTGACTAGGGCCTTCCGTCGTGTAGATCGTTCGATTTGACGCCACTTCGGTGACTTGCGCGTCGATGTGGATGAAATGATGATGATTAGGACAACACTAGTCCGTGAGCGGATGAAATCTCCGACCCAGCCGGGAATCGAGCCCGAGCCCTTAGAATGGACATTTTTTTTTTTTAAATCTCATTTTGCTCGTTTCATCTGTTCGGGGCGGAGTCGTAAGACATCCGTTTAAGTTCGTTGATCATCGATTAACTCAGGGCAGCTAACCCTCTGACCGAACACGCTGAGCTACCGGGCCGGCATATTGTGTCGCGCTGACCAGTCAGCTGCCGGGGACGACGTCACATAACTGAGACGATATTCCATGAGAACGCAATATCACTAGACGCCGCTTGTGTGGTACAGTGTCAACTGCCTTCTGGAAAACCAGAAATACGGAATCGATCTGAAATCCTTTGCTAATAGCACTCAACATTTCATGCGAATAAAGAGCTAGTTGTGTTTCACAAGAACTATTTTTTCTAAATCCAAGTTGACTGTGCGTCAATAGACCGTTTTCTTCGAGGTAGTTCTTTATGTTCGAACACAGTATATGTTCCAGAATCCTGCTGCATATCAACGTTAGTGATACAGGCCTGTAATGAAGTGGATTACTCATACTACCTTCCTTGAATATTGTTGGGACCTGTGCCACTTTCCAGTCTTTGGGTACTCATCAAACACCATAGTAGTCATGTACACTAAATTTATATTGGTATTTAGCGTAAGTACACACAAACACGCACACACACTCAACACAAACAAGAGCAAATTGGCTTCAGATGGCTCTGAGCACTATAGGACTTAACATCTGAGGTCATCAGGCCCCTAGACTTATAACTACTTAAACCTAACTAACCTAAGGACATCACACACATCCATGCCCGAGGCAGCATTCGAACCTGCGACCGTAGCAGTCGCGCGGTACCGGACTAAAGCGCCTAAAACCGCTCGGCCACTCCGGCCGGCTCAGGAGCAAACTGACCTCACGAGAGAAATATAGCAGTGTGACTACATATGGTGATATGGTGCATATACATCGATTTTGGGGATCTTTGTGTCTTTGTCGTGTACGTACAAGTGTCTGGTGGTCGACAGCTATTGCAGGATGTAGAAGCGACGATTTTGTGCAGCATATGAATTGTGTTTACTACAGCGACATAGCAATATGGCACGGTTATACAATCGTTTGTGGTGATTTAGCCTGACTGGAAATCGGTTTCACACCGAAAAATTCAAGCTTTCCTCGACCCTGAAACCCAGGGTAAATTCGAAGCTCCAGCGACAGGCAACAAGCGGAAAGCTGACGAAGAGCGTAGTGGCAAAAGAAGTCCTAAGAAGATCACCGCCAGGTCGAACATCAGTCATCGGGAGTCGGAGTATGCAAGACCGATGACTCGTTCCCGGTCTAGGATGATGTAACACCGAGACGCTGTTCTCTTACGGAGGGAGCAGTGTCGAAAAAAAAGCTGAGCAGCATCGTGGTGTAGTAGTTATGATACTAATAAACTGTTGCATGGAGGGTAGTGAATTCAAAAGTCCTCTGGACTGTAGAATTTTAATTTCTATATTCGGTTCGAGTACATTCTAGAAGTATCCACAAATGTCAAGAATCATTGTACTGGAATGTTCTGTAGCTGTATACAGGATGGTCCATTGATAGTGACTAGGCCAAATATCTCACGAAATAAGCATCAAACGAAAAAACTACAAAGAACGAAACTCGTCTAGCTTGAAGGGGGAAGCCAGATGGCGCTATGGTTGGTCCGCTAGATGGCGCTGCCATAGGTCAAACGGATATCAACTGCGTTTTTTTTAAATAGGAACCCCCATTTTTATTACATATTCGTGTAGTACGTAAAGAAATATGAATGTTTTAGTTGGACCACTTTTTTCGCTTTGTGATAGATTTCGCTGGAATACTCACAAACGTATACGTACGTGGAATCACGTAACATTCCGCCAGTGCGGACGGTATTTGCGTCGTGATACATTACCCGTGTTAAAATGGACCGTTTACCAATTGCGGAAAAGGTCGATATCATGTTGATGTATGGCTATTGTGATCAAAATGCCCAACGGGCGTGTGCTATGTATGCTGCTCGGTATCCTGGACGACATCATCCAAGTGTCCGGGCCGTTCGCCAGATAGTTACATTATTTAAGGAAACAGGAAGTGTTCAGCCACATGTGAAACGTCAACCACGACCTGCAACAAATGATGATGCCCAAGAAGGTGGTTTAGCTGCTGTCGCGGCTAATCCGCACATCAGTGACAGACAAATTGCGCGAGAATCGGGAATCTCAAAAACGTCGGTGTTAAGAATGCTACATCAACATCGATTGCACCTGTACCATATTTGTATGAATCAGGAATTGCATGGCGACGACTTTGAACGTCATGTACAGCTCTGCCACTGGGCACAAGAGAAATTACTGGACGATGATGGATTTTTTGCACGCGTTCTATTTAGCGACGAAGATTCATTCACCAACAGCGATAACCTAAACCGGCATAATATGCACTATTGGGCAACGGAAAAGCCACCATGGATGCGACAAGTGGAACATCAGCGACCTTGGTGGGTTAATGTATGGTGCAGCATTATGGGAGGAAGGATAATTGGCACCCATTTTATCGATGGCAATCTAAATGGTGCAATGTATGCTGATTTCCTACGTAATGTTCTACCGATATTACTATAATATGTTTCACTGCATGACAGAATGGCGATGTACTGCCAACATAATGGACGTCCGGCACATAGGTCGCGTGCGGTTGAAGAGGTATTGAATAGCATATTTCATGACAGGTGCATTGGTCGCCGAAGCACCGTACCATGGCTCGCACGTTCACCGGATCTGACGTCCCCGGATTTCTTTCTGTGGGGAAAGTGGAAGGATATTTGCTATGGTGATCCACAGCGCACTATCAATGCATGTGCGAACATTACGGAAGGCGGACTACTCGCTGTTGAGAGGAATGTCGTTACACGTATTGCCAAATGCATTGAAGTTGACAGACATCATTTTCAACATTTATTGCATTAATGTGGTATTTACAGGTAATCACGCTGTAACAGCATGCGTTCTCGGAAATGATAAGTTCACAAAGGTACATGTATCACATTGGGACAACCGAAAAAAATATGTTCAAACGTACCTACGTTCTGTATTTTAATTTCAAAAACCTACCTGTTCCCAACTGTTCGTCTAAAACTGACCCATATGTTCGTGACTATTACAGTGCCATCTATCACAAAGCGAAAAAATTGGTCGAACTAAAACATTCATATTTCTTTACGTATTACACGAATATGTAATAAAAATTGGGGTTGCTATTAAGAAAAACGCAGTTGACACCCGTTTGACCTATGGCAGCGCCATCTAGCGGACCAACCATAACGCCATCAGGTTTCCACCTTCAAGCCAGAGATGTTTTGTTCTTTGTAGTTTTTTCGTTTGATGCTTATTTCAGGAGATATTTGGCCCGGTCACGATCAATGGACCACTCTGTATACTGTATGTGTTCTGACTGGAGGCAGTTCGCTCCACGCTCTTGTATGTGCAAGTGCTGAATAAACATTGGTTAAGTAATGTTAGTGTTCGTCATTCATCTAATTAGACCTTCTTCTACGTGACAATAATACTGCTGCATGTGCTGTTTTTCTTTTTGGTCTGCACAGAAATAGTTTTACATTGAAATTCTCGTAATTTGTCCCTCTATTGATAGTTGCGGACAGCACTATGGCAGGTGAATTTTGTAAGAACGAATCAGAATGCTCCATTAACATGACATCAGAGAGTCATTAGACAGCCTTTGAGGGGTGCTTATGAGCCTCTACAGGCTAGTTCGTAGAGAAAATTCAAGGCAGACCAGTCTGCTCTGGTTCGGACAGGTGGGATGCTGACCCCGACCTACCATTGTGGCTTTACAGCATCTCCAGACCAGCAGTTGTAGGTCATCGTACTATAGTGCTTCGAATTCTAGGAGTATCTTTCAGACATTTGTCTGCATGTCTGTGTTTTTTTATGATCTGTAGTTGGTTTCGAAATATGTCATGAACTATTAAATATGTAATTTCTCTGATTTTTGCATCTCTGGTTAGATACGAGTGTGGATTTCCCATCGTATAACTGTCCTTCTAAAAGTGAGGTTAATAAAAAATGAGTCCCTTCACATCCCTGACTCCAACAACAAATATGAACAAAGTCCACTCAGTGTTTCAGAAAAATGATGAACACCACAGTAGCTGTAGGAATCTGATATTTTTCTCTCAGTGACAGTGCATCCAAAGAAGCAGCTGAAACAGGAAAAACAGGCCAGGAGCTGCAGAAAGTATAGTGTGACTGTAGGATAGTTACAATCACTCATTGGTGGTGGTATTGTGGACTAGGAAAGTCCATTTTCAAACATTCAGAAGAACATATACAAATATGATCAGAATATGGCAGAAAGTGTGGGTGGTGGCTGCGGATTGGAGAGGACAATCCACCAGCCAGGAACACCACCAAGAACATATTTCCCGCCAAAATAAGTTAATAAATACCTTATGTCCTATCTCTCCTGCAGCTCAGCAGAGACTGACTGTTTCTGCCATTTCCAAGGGGAAGGCTGATTGTGGGTGCTTCGTGGCATCATAAGAGTGTGGAGAGAGGTGGGGGGTTATGTTACTGGAGTTACCCAAATTGCCATGTTTCTCATCAAAATTTGAATTTCCAACCTGACATCAGAGTAATGTTTCCACATCTATGACCGACATCGTAGATAAATCTGGCAGCGATGAGAGCTGTGCCAGAAACCGCTTAGCCTAACTACTGACAATCAAAGTCTGTTTTGTCCTACTTCTTTAGTAACACCATGTTTAGAAGAATGTTACACATGATGTGATTCTGAATAGGTCTTGAGGAGAAGTAATGGATTTCTGAATAAAAAGAGCATGGTTATTCCTAGGTACCCTCAGGGTTTCAGATGGCGAGTGTGTCAAAATTACAGGACATTCAAACAATTGACTCATATACGTGTACAGCACATGTCTCTGTGATTTTAACTCACATAATAGGCACTATTTGTGAAATGGTTAATGTCAATCGCCACATGCATTTCACTGAAGTGGCTGTCGCATTTGTCTGGAAAGGCACAACTGCAGCAGCCCACTTTGGAAATCTGTTCACGGGTAGGTAGTCTGTAGGCACAAGCCAATTCAGTGTGGTAATTGGAAGTAGGTGATACGTCTGTATGTTCTGACGCCCCTACCCTATCGTAGTGCGCTGTGCAGTTATCATACTGCGTATTACGATTAGAATCTTGTAGAGGTGATTTGTCCACTGACCTCTGTTCATTCTACAGTACGTCTTGCAGTTTTACCGCACCGCAAGTATTTATGGACTGCCTGTATTGGGGTGCGCACCATCAATCTGTCGGTTGCGGCGAATGGAACGTGGATTACAGTGAATGTACAGTAATTTAGACCTCTTCCTGCAGGGAAAATTTGGTTGTACATTCTCTGAATTCTTGGATCATTGCCCTCCACAACACTAAACAGAGTGGGTGTATCAGAGTTGTCTCTCCATGCGTGGATCTCCACTTGATGTACTGCGACCATCAGCGAGGTGCCACCACGTGACGTGCTGTCTGATGGACTATAGAGAACATTAAGACAACAACACCAAATATTGTATAACGATGTTTGAAGATGCCTCTTTTGTTTATCTCCTTCGCCCGTGGGCCCACATGCACATGCTTAGTGTTCGGTCAATATGCATTTCCCACTCCTAGTAGTTTAACGAAAAGTACTTATTCTTGGTCCCATGTTGTGTTTGTATGTGTGTGTGTGTGTGTGTGTGTGTGTGTGTGTGTGTGTGTATGTGTGTGTGTGTGTGTGTGTGTGTGTGTGTGTAGGAGCCCTTGAACGTGTTGTGTGTGTGTAAAACTGTATTTACCATCAGCGGTTTGTTCACAGAACGCGTGTATGTTGAAATTTTGATTTGTAAAACGTCGCAGCACTGCACGGTTTTGTTTCACGACATATTCGATCCAAATTAATTAGAAAATCTTACACGTGCTACAGGTAACAGAATAGTATGACTCTATGGTGGTCATCTGCAACTAATGAATCCGTCAGGATTACAAAATACCATGTATGTACCGCACATGGAGTTAAAACAGCAGACTATTTTACTTTGTGTTCAGAATGCAAACGAGGCTTTCATGTATTTACATTTTTATGCAGGCAGTTCTGCACGAAGACACGCTGATTATTTTATCATTGTGCTGCATGAGGTTGCTGATTGTCGATGACGAATTAATTTGCTTTACTTTGTAAGCTCCTTTGTCTGATACCTCACTTTTTTGAACAATGAATGCATCTGGAGTGCGTAACTGCTTCACAAAATATTCCGCTTTTCCGAATGATACATGGCGTAAACATCGGAGGTATTAATTCCAAGACAAAGGTATCCGTATGAAATGAAATATTTTTCTTTCTTCATTTGTGTGGCCATAGTGTCCGTAGTATCTACAAAAATACGTGATTTTTTCACCAGACGCGTTTCGCTTTATTGCGGTAAAGCATCATCAGTAGTCTGTAATTAATTTATCTACAATTTTTATTTGCTTTTTAGATCGAAAACAGTTCGTTAACAATAAGTACATTTGTACTTACGGTGATTTTTCGGCTGATTTCTCGCTTACATCGGGAAATGCCGTCTGCTAGCACTTCGTTGTTTTTCTCTGTTAGACACTGATAATTTTGGTCTAATTTTTAGATGTTGTACAGTACTATGCATTTCTCACAACACACTTTTATGCACACCGCTGTATTCTGTTTGTTTTTGTACTTCAAGCATGTGTTGTTGTTTGTCTTTTTAGGTGTTGCCAACATAACCTTTCCACTACTTTGCCTCTAACCTACAACATTTTTTTTATTTTTTAAATTAGATTATTGTATGTGTGTACTCTATATAGAGTCTGGTTTCGAATATTTATCTGTGTGTTTATGTACTGTGTAAGAGTAGAGATGAAATAGCGATGGAGAGAATTTTTTATGGGAGGGGGAAACCATGATGAGTGGACATAAGTATTTGGAGTGTGGTGGAGTGTGAGTTAGAGGAGAGAGTGAGGAGCAACAAGGGAAATGAAACTGTGAATGGGGTGGGAGGGGGAAGTGGGAAGTGGGAGAAAGGGAGGGGGAGAAGGATGGGAAGGGCACTTTTCTTTTTCAAGTAATTTCATCAATTTTTCTATATAGAATCTAGTTTCGAATATATATCTGGTCATTGAGCAACTGCTTATTTTTTGTTAATGCTTTTTGTATGTGGAAATTTTCTTGGAAAGAGAGGAGGTGTCTGTCTTTACTGATTTTTATGATATTCATGTCGTTTTCAATACTGCTCGGTCTATGGTTTGTTCTTTTAGATGATCCGCAAATGTTGAATGATTTGTACAGTATTTGAATGCTCTGATGTGTTCTTTATAACTTGTGTCAAATGTCGTGCCAGACATTCAAGTCTATATCTTCTCACAATCTCTGCAACTGAGCTGATAGATATCACATTGTTGATATCTGGTTTTGATTTTAGTTTTGGGATGTGCTTTTGTATGGAATTGTTTGTTTTGTAAGCAAAATTAATGACTTGTTTTTGTTTTTTTAATATTTTCCTATTTTATGAGTGAATTTGTAGTGGTAGGTCACTGTATGCCATTCTTTTTGTTGTAGTGCAAGTTGTACGAGATAATATGGTTTGGTTAGTTTTTCTTTCACCCCCCATGAAACATGGACCTTGCCGTTGGTATAGAGGCTTGCGTGCCTCAGCGATACAGATAGCCGTACCGTAGGTGCAACCACAACGGAGGGGTATCTGTTGAGAGGCCAGACAAACGTGTAGTTCCTGAAGAGGGGCAGCAACCTTTTCAGTAGTTGCAGGGGCAACAGTCTGGATGATTGACTAATCTGGCCTTTTAACACTAACCAAAATGGCCTTGCTGTTCTGGTACTGCGAACGGCTGAAAGCAAGGGGAAAACTACAGCCGTAATTTTTCCCGAGATCATGCAGCTTTACCGAATGATTAAATGATGATGGCGTCCTCTTGGCTAAAATATTCCGGAGGTAAAATCGTCCCCCACTCAGATCTCCGGGTGGGGACTACTTACGAGGACGTTGTTATCAGGAGAAAGAAAACTGGCGTTCTATGGGTCGGAGCGTGGAATGTCAGATCCCTTAATCGGGAAGGCAGGTTAGAAAATATAAAAAGGGAAATGGATAAGTAAAAGTTAGATATAGTGGGAATTAGTGAAGTTCGGTGGCAGGAGGAACAAGACTTCTGGTCAGGTGAATACAGGGTTATAAATACAAAATCAAATAGGGGTAGTGCAGGAATAGGTTTAATAATGAATAAAAAAATAGGAGTGGGGGTAAGCTGCTACAAACAGCATAGTGAACGCATTATTGTGGCCAAGATAGATACGAAGCCCACACCTACCACAGTAGTACAAGTTTATATGCCGACTAGCTCCGCAGATGACTAAGAGATTGATGAAATGTACGACGTGATAAAAGAAATTATTCAGATAGTGAAGGGAGACGAAAATTTAATAGTCATGGGAGACTGGAATTCGATAGTAGGAAAAGGAAGAGAATGAAATGTAGTAGGTGAATATGGTATGGGGGTAAGGAATGAAAGAGGAAGCTGCCTAGTAGAATTTCTCACAGAGCGTAACTTAGTCATAGCTAACACTTGGTTCAAGAATCATGAAAGAAGGGTGTATACATGGAAGAAGCCTGGAGATACTGATAGGTTCAAAACTGGCTCTGAGCACTATGGGACCTAACATCTGAGGTCATCAGTCCCCTAGAACTTAGAACTACTTAAACCTAACTAACCTAAGGACATCACACACATCCATGCCCGAGGCAGGATTCCAACCTGCGACCGTAGCAGTCACGCGGTTCCGGACTGAAACGCCTAGAACCACTCGGCCACCACGGCCGGCGATACTGATAGCTTTCAGATAGACTATATGATGGTAAGACAGATATCTATGAACCAGGTTTTAAATTGTAAGGCATTTCCAGGGGGTGATGAGGACTCTCACCACAATCTATTGGTTCTAAACTGTAGATTAAAACTTAAGAAATTGCAAAAGGTGGGAATTTAAGGAGATTTACAGAACCAGAGGTTGTAGGGAGTTTCAGGGAGAGTATTAGGGAACGACTGACAAGAATGGGGGAAAGAAATACAGTAGAAGAAAAATGGGTAGCTTTGAGAGATGAAATAGTGAAGGCAGCAGAGGATCAAATAGGTAAAAAGACGAGGGCTAATAGAAATCCTAGGGTAACAGAAGAGATATTGAATTTAATTGATGAAGGAGAAAATACAAAAATGCAGTAAATGAAGCAACCAAAAAGGAATACAAACGTCTCAAAAATGAGATTGACAGGAAGTGCAAAATAGCTCAGCTGGGATGGCTAGTGGACAAATGTGAGGATATAGACGCGTATATCACTAGGGGTAAGATAGATACTGCCTACAGGACAACTGAAGAGACCTTTGGAGGAAAGTGAACTGTGGTGTCACCGCCAGACGACACACTTGCTAGGTGGTAGCCTTTAAATCGGCCGCGGTCCGTTAGTATACGTCGGACCCGCGTGTCGCCATTATCAGTGATTGCAGACTGAGCGCCGCCATACGGCAGGTCTATAGAGACTTTCTAGCACTCGCCCAGTTGTACAGCCGACTTTGCTAGCGATGGTTCACCGATAAAAATACGCTCTCATTTGCCGAGACGATAGTTAGCATAGCCTTCACCTACGTCATTTGCTACGACCTAGCAAGGCGCAATTATCAGTTGCTATTAATATTGTGAATCATGTAACGGCAAGATCGACGTTCACCATTAATGGATTAAAGTTAAGTATTCCACCAGCTACGTCCGTTTTTTTTAAAGTCTAATTTCCTTGTCCTGTTCCAGACCTCACGCCAGCCTGCGTGAGCTAAAACACGTGCCTTTCATCTTCCTCTAATAGGGTCTTGGATATCCTGCCAACCTACAACATTTGGCGACGAGGCCCCCGCGTTCTTATAGATATTGCCCTGATTTACTTGTGTAATGGCTTCGCCACAATCTCCAGATGTACTGTCCGAATTTTATCGCTTAGAGAATCAGCAGACGCAGGCCTTACTGGATGCCCTTGGACAGCTCGTCCATGGTCAACGAGCAATGCAAAACGATGCGGCAGCCGCCGCTCCACCGCTAACGCAGCCACAACACGTTGTTGCACCAACTTTTTGACCTTTTGATGCTGCACTGGCAAGCTAAACGGAGTGATCACGCTAATTTGGATTCCTACTCACCGCCTACAGAATTGAAGGTAACGAGCGGCAGCCTTCTTTATTGTCCTTCGTTGGGGTGACCACGTACCGTGTGATATTCAAATTATTTCCCCGACGCGACGTAGCAACTCTGTCCTACGACGAAATTTTGTCTGCATTAGATGCATATTTCAAGGAATCAGTCAATGTAGTTGTAAATAGGTATAATTTCTTTCGTACAAAATGTACGGCAGGTCAGACTAATCGGGAGTGGGTTGCAACCTTGCAAGGCCTTACTAGGGATTGTGCTTTTGAGTGTCAATGTGGACTCCCTTATACAGATACTATGGTACATGCTCCAATTTCACAGAATGTTTCTGATGTTCGTATAAGGGAACAGATTTTGAAACTAGTCAATCCCTCCCTTCAACAAATGATGGACATATTGGATCGGCAGGACACACTTGACTTTGCTCAGGAATCATTTGAAACTTCACCAGCCGTGTGTCACATTAACCGGCCCGCCGGGCGAGCTGCATGGAACAGTAAACAGTCCTCGCGCCCGTCCGCGCAGCTGCCGCCAGGCTCTCGGCCACGTGTGCTGTGCAGGCAAGCAAATGCTGAGCTAAAATCATGCCCGCGGTGTGCTACTAGACATTCGCGTGAGAAGTGCCCATCACGCCAGGCAATTTGCTTTTTCTGTAATAAAAAAAGACATGTTCAGAGTGTTTGCCAGAAAAAGCTCAAATCGGACACTCACAACCATTCCAGGCCCTTTGCTTCGCGCCGAATTCGAACCAAGGATACTCCGGCTCGTGAAACTTCGCCCATGGAAATTCATGTAGTTCATTCCACTCCGCCCAGTGCCACTCTCTCTAACAGTGACTGTGTTCATCCCACAAATAGTGTGCATCGACATTGCCAGAAATCCCGTCAGGTCGCAAGGGATTTTTTACGAGTGTCAGTTCATGTTGCACGAGACAGTCGCTCTTGTCGTCAGCAGGACAATAAACTTTTTGTAGATTTGGACATTAACGGGCAAGAGATACCATTCCAGCTCGATATCGGAGCTGCAGTTTCACTGATCAATCACGACACGTACAAACAGCTGGGCACACCTCCGTTGCGTGCCGCAAATGTTAAGTTAAATAGCTCTTCAGATCCTATCAGTGAAACAGACTGTGCCTTCAGACAGTGTTTTTCGTCTATGTGAAGAATTTGCAGACATTTTTGCACCGGGCCTTGGTTGCGCTAAGAACTATAAAGCACATTTAGAACTGAAAGTCAATGCACAACCGAAATTTTTCAGAGCACGCAACGTTCCCAACGCATTGCGTGATGAGGTCGCAAAAACATTACACGATTTGGAATCACAAGGTGTAATTGAACGTGTGCAGGCTTCTCTCTGGGCATCACCCATAGTAATTTTGCCAAAACCTTACGGAAAATTGAGACTTTATGTGGACTTCAAGGCAACAGTGAATCCACAACTAGTGATTGCAACTTTTCCTTTACTCTGCCCGGAAGATCTTTTTGACAAACTGTGCCCGGGTAAATATTTTTCGAAGTTGGACCTAGCAGATGCGTACTTGCAATAACCGGTGGACGAAGAATCCCAGCGCGTTTTGGTGGTTAACACGCATCTTGGTTTGTATCGATTCAAACGACTGCCATTCGGGTGTGCATCCACCCCTGCATTGTTTCAGCAATATCTACAAACAGTTTGTGCGTCGGTCCATACTGCAGCAAACTATCTGGACGATGTTGTGATCTCCGGAAAGACGGAAGAAGAACATATGGCCAATCTCAGAACATTATTTCAGGTCTTGCGACAAAATGGTCCTCGTTTGCGGAAGGACAAATGTGTGTTTTTTGCTCGGGACTTGCCCTACCTGGGACATGTACTCAATGCCCAAGGCATACATCCCAGTCCCGAGCACCTCCGTGCCATACAAGACTTGCCTTCGCTGCAGAATTTGAAGCAGCTACTATTACCATAAATATGTGCGCCACACCTCTTCCATTTCAGCTCCGCTTCATCGCTTCCGCCGTAAAGGTGTTCCGTTCGTCTGGACGACGGAATGCGAACGCGCCTTTCGCCAGTTGAAATCGGCGTTGCTTTCCAATACTTGCCTTACGCCATTCGATCCCCAGAAACACCTTTTGTTGATGGTGGATGCATCGGATTTCGGGATCGGTGCTGTGCTTGCGCACAAAGATGGATCGCACGATCGCCCTATTGCCTTTGCGTCCAAATTGCTTTTGTCTGCTCAAAGACATTATTCACATATTGAGAAAGAAGCATTGGCTCTCGTATTTGGTGTTAACAAAGTTTCATGATTTCTTGTATGGTCGTCACTTTACCATCATCACATACCACAATCCCTTGACATCGCTTTTTCATCCGAACGAGCCCGTAACTCCACGTACAGCGCAGAAATTCATTCGCTGGTCTATTTTCCTCTCGCAGTACCACTACGATATCTTGTATCGGTCCACTGCTAAGCATGGAAACGCCGATGCGTTGTCCCGTTTGCCTGTTGCTGAGGATAGGGCATTCGGTTCCTCCGAACTTGCTTGTATGTTCATTGATGCGGAAACCGATGACGTGGTCGAATCGCTTCCGATTGATTTTCGTCGTGTAGCTACAGCCACAGCTGCCGACCCTGTCCTTGCTACAGTTCTGCATTTTGTTGCTACGCAATGGCCCTTGTCAAAGTCACAGATCAGGGATCCGTTGGTTCGCTGATATTTTGCTCACAAGGAGAGACTTTTTGTTCGACGTGGTGTTTTGCTGTTGCGTTCTGATAATGATCAGTTCAGGGTCGTGGTCCCACGTTCGTTACATTCCTCTGTCTTACAGCTTCTCCACCAAGGAGATTGGGGTATAGTGAGAACGACACAACTTGCTCGTCAGCACTGTACTTGGTTCGGAATTGATGCCGCGATTACGAATATGTGCTCTTCTTGCATGGTGTGTGCCGAACAAAAATCAGCACCACCGCGGAAATTCTTTGCATGGCCAAAAGCCCCTTCCCCTTGGCAACGCTTACACATCGATTTTGCTGGTCCATTCTGGAATGCTCGATGGTTGGTTGTGGTAGATTCATTCAGTAATTTTCCTTTTGTTGTCTGGATGTCTTCCACGACGTCATCTGCCACCATCCAAGCGTTATCCGCTATCTTTTGCACTGAAGGTCTTCCACAGACTATTGTTTCCGACAATGGCCCACAATTCATGTCCGCAAAATTTGTCATCCTGCAAGCCCAATGGTATTCAACATCTGACGTCCACGTCGTTTTCGCCACAGTCAAACGGTGCCGCTGAATGATTGTTCAGGACTTTCAAGTCACAGATGTTGAAGTTAAATGAGTCGAATTCTCGGGAGGACGTGTTATTGCACTTTTTGTCCTCGTATCGCTCTCGCCCCCGCGATGGTCGCTCGCCGGCTGAGTTGCTCCACGGTCGTCATCATCGAACCTTGATGTCTTTGCTACATCCGCCGCATCAGGTTCCTGTGCAGCGGCAGACACCTGCTTTTCCTCCAGGCGACGTTGTCTACTATCGCCACTATCGAGGTTCACGGCGTTGGCTCGAAAGGCGCATTCTTCGCTGCCTCGGACGCGCTATGTATCTGGTTTTGGGGGCCTCTGGTGAGGTGCGCCGGCATCTCAACCAGCTGCACCTCTGTCGTCGCATGGGATCTGCCGCACCCCGTCTGCTTTCAGCGACAGTGCCGTCCGCTCAGCGTCCTGGGGACCCATCTACTGGCTCGCCTCAGCCCCAGGTGTTACGGACGCTGCCTTCCATTTTGCCCCATGGCGACGCGCCGCCGCCACCGCCGCCGCCACCTGTTCTCCCGCCGGCGACGCCCGCAGTGGACGCGTCGCTGTTACCGCCGGGCGCCTCCCTGGGTCACGCGCTGCCGATCGCTTCCCGTGACCGGATGTCGTCCGACATGGAACTCTTGCCCGCTCCGGACCATATGTCGTCTTCGCCCGTCGGGTGCCCCGGCCCGATGGAGGTCGACCCTTCGGCCCCTCCTGTCTCTCTGCGGGCGCATACACCGCATGTTGGCGTGCACCCTGGAGCGGTTTTCAGGCGTTTCCTAGCTCCCCGCGGTCCGAATGGCAGGGTGCGGGTGGCACAGCCTCGCCTGTTGTTAGGCTCCCCACCTCGTCGCATACGTCAAGGGGTCCTCCCCACGGCGGGCAGAAGCCTTACGACACAACCGTACGCCGATTTGCGGGGGAGGAATGTGGTGTCACCGCCAGACGCCACACTTGCTAGGTGGTAGCCTTTAAATCGGCCGCGGTCCGTTAGTATACGTCGGACCCGCGTGTCGCCACTATCAGTGATTGCAGACCGAGCGCCGCCATACGGCAGGTCTATAGAGACTTCCTAGCACTCGCCCAGTTGTACAGCCGACTTTGCTAACGATGGTTCACTGACAAAAATACGCTCTCATTTGCCGAGACTATTGTTAGCATAGCCTTCAGCTACGTCATTTGCTACGACCTAGCAAGGCGCCATTATCAGTTGCTATTGATATTGTAAATAATGTACAGACAAGAGCTACGTTCACCATTAATGGATTAAAGTTAAGTATTCCACCAGCTACGTCCGTTTTTTTAAAGTCTAATTTCCTTGTCCTGTTCCAGACCTCACGCCAGCCTGCGTGAGCTAAAACGCGTGCCTTTCGGCTTCCTCTAATAGGGTGTTGGCTCTCCTGCCAACCCACAACATGAACCACTTGCATGAATATCAAGAGCTCAGATGGAAACCCAGTTCTAAGCAAAGAAGGAAAAGCAGAAAGGTGGAAGGAGTATATAGAGGGTCTATACAAGGGCGATTTTGTTGAGGACAATATCATGGAAATGGAAGAGGATGTAGATGAAGATGAAATGGGAGATATGATACTGCGTGAAGAGTTTGACAGAGCACTGGAAGACCTAAGTCGGGAGTAGACAACATTCCATTAGAACTACTGATAGGCTGACAAAACTACCATTTGGTGAGCAAGATATATGAGGCAGGCAAAATACCCTCAGACTTCAAGAAAAATATAATAATTCCAATCCCAAAGAAAGCAGGTGTTGACAGATGTGAAAAATACCGAACTATCAGTTTAATAAGCCACGGCTGCAAAATACTAACACGAATTCTTTACAGACGAATCGAAAAACTGGTAGAAGCCGACGTCGGGAAAGATCATTTTGGATTCTGTAGAAATGTTGGAATACGTGAGGCAATACTGACCCTACGACTTATCTTAGAAAATAGATTAAGGAAAGGCAAACCTTCGTTTCTAGCATTTGTAGACTTAGAGAAAGCTTTTGACAATTTTGACTGGAATACTCTCTTTCAAATTCTGAAGGTGGCAGGGGTAAAATACAGGGAGCGAAAGGCTATTTACAATTTGTACAGAAGCCAGATGGCAGTTATAAGAGTTGAGGGGCATGAAAGGGAAGCAGCGGTTGGGAAGGGAGTGAGACAGGGCTGTAGCCTCTTCCCGATGCTATTCAATCTGTATATTGAGCAAGCAGTAAAGGAAACAAAAGAAAAATTCGGAGTAGGTATTAAAATCCATGGAGAAGAAATAAAAACTTTGAGGTTTGCCGATGACATTGTAATTCTGTCAGAGACAGCAAAGGACTTGGAAGAGCAGTTGAACGGAATGGGTGGTGTCTTGAAGGGAGGATATAAGATGAACATCAACAAAAGCAAAACGAGGATAATGGAATGTAGTCGAATTAAGTCGGGTGATGTTGAGGGTATTAGATTAGGAAATGAGACAAAGTAGTAAAGGAGTTTTGCTATTTGGGGACGAAATAACTGATGATGGTCGAAGTATTGAGGATATAAAATGTAGACTGGCAATGGCAAGGAAAGAGTATTTCTGAAGAAGAGGAATTTGTTAACATCGAGTATAGATTTAAGTGTCAGGAAGTCTTTTCTCAAAGTACTTGTATGGAGTGTAGCAATGTATGGAAGTGAAACGTGGACGTTAAATAGGTTAGACAAGAAGAGAATAGAAGCTTTCGAAATGTGTTGCTACAGAAGAATGCTGAAGATTAGATGGGTACATCACATAACTAATGAGGAGGTATTGAATAGAATTGGGGAGAAGAGGAGCTTGTGGCATAACTTGACTAGAAGAAGGGATCGGTTGGTAGAACATGTTCTGAGGCATCAAAGAATCACCAATTTAGTATTGGAGGGCAGCGTGGAGGGTAAAAATCTAAGAGGGAGACCAAGGGATGAATACACTAAACAGATTCAGAAGGATATAGGTTGCAGTAGGTACGGGGAGATGAAGAAGCTTGCACAGGATAGAGTAGCATGGAGAGCTGCATCAAACCAGTCTCTGGACTGAAGTCCACAGCAACAACAACAGGTTTTTTCATTATTTGTCTCTTTATTTTTTGTTTTGTTTAGTTTGTCTACCATAGTTTCTTTTGTCCATTTCGATGCTATTTCTTTATAATGGCTAACTCTTTCTGGTAATTTAAATAATGAAGCTTCAAACCACCCACAGAAACACAAACAAGCAGCCAGAGATAAATTCTGCCGAAATTTTTACAAAGGCACAGACGGTGTTTAGAAAGGATAGATTGCATGCAACTGGTGGTGGAGTGTTCGTCGCTATTTGTAGTAGTTTATCCTGTAGTGAAGTAGAAGTGGGTAGTTCCTGTGAATTATTATAGGTCGAGGTTACACTCAACAACCGAGCTAGGTTAATAATTGGCTCCTTTTACCGACCTCCCGACTCAGCAGCATTAGTGGCACAACAACTGAGAGAAAATTTGGAATACATTTCACATAAATTTTCTCAGCATGTTATAGTCTTAGGTGGACATTTCAATTTACCAGATATAGACTGAACACTCAGATGTTTAGGACGGGTCGTAGGGACAGAGCATCGAGTGACATTATACTGAGTGCACCATCCGAAAAGTACCTCGAGCAATTAAACAGAGAACCGACTCGTGGAGATAACATCTTGGACCTACTGATAACAAACAGACCCGAACTTTTCGACTCTGTAAGTGCAGAACAGGGAATCAGTGATCATAAGGCCGTTGCAGCATCCTTGAATATGGAAGTTAATAGGAATATAAAAAAAGGGAAGAAGGTTTATCTGTTTAGCAAAAGTAATAGAAAGCAGATTTCAGACTACCTAACAGATCAAAACGAAAATTTCTGTTCCGACACTGACAATGTTGAGTGTTTATGGAAAAAGTTCCAGGCAATCGTAAAATGCGTTTTAGACAGGTACGTGCCGAGTAAAACTGTGAGGGACGGGAAAAACCCACTGTGGTTCAACAACAAAGTTAGGAAACTACTGCGAAAGCAAAGAGAGCTTCACTGCAAGTTTAAACGCAGCGAAAACCTCTCAGACAAACAGAAGCTAAACGATGTCAAAGTTAGCGTAAGGAGGGCTATGCGTGAAGCGCTCAGTGAATTCGAAAGTAAAATTCTATGTACCGACTTGACAGAAAATCCTAGGAAGTTCTGGTCTTACGTTAAATCAGTAAGTGGCTCGAAACAGCATATCCAGACACTCCGGGATGATGATGGCATTGAAACAGAGGATGACACGCGTAAAGCTGAAATACTAAACACCATTTTCCAAAGCTGTTTCACAGAGGAAGACCGCACTGCAGTTCCTTCTCTAAATCCTCGCACAAACGAAAAAATCTCTGACATCGAAATAAGTGTCCAAGGAACAGAAAAGCAACTGGAATCACTCAACAGAGGAAAGTACACTGGACCTGACGGGGTACCAATTCGATTCTACACAGAGTACGCGAAAGAACTTGCCCCCTTCTAACAGCCGTGTACCGCAAGTCTCTAGAGGAACAGAAGGTTCGAAATGATTGCAAAAGAGCACAAGTAGTCCCAGTCTTCAAGAAGGGTCGTCGAGCAGACGCGCAAAACTATAGACCTATATCTCTGACGTCGATCTGTTGTAGAATTTTAGAACATGTTTTTTGGTCGAGTATCATGTCGTTTCTGGAAACCCAGAATCTACTCTGTAGGAATCAACATGGATTCCGGAAACAGCGATCGTGTGAGACCCAACTTACTTTATTTGATCATGAAACCAAGAAAATATTAGATACAGGCTCCCAGGTACATGCTATTTTCCTTGACTTCCGGAAGGCGTTCGATACAGTTCCGCACTGTCGCCTGGTAAACAAAGTAAGAGCGTACGGAATATCAGACCAGCTGTGTGGCTGGATTGAAGAGTTTTTAGCAAACAGAACACAGCATTTTGTTATCAATGGACAGACGTTAAGGTAACCTCTGGCGTGCCACAGGGAAGTGTTATGGGACCATTGCTTTTCATAATATATATAAATGACCTAGTAGATAGTGTCGGAAGTTCCATGCGGCTTTTCGCGGATGATGCTGTAGTATACAGAGAAGTTGCAGCATTAGAAAATTGTAGCGAAATGCAGGAAGATCTGCAGCGGATAGGCACTTGGTGCAGGGAGTGGCAACTGACCCTTAACATAGACAAATGTAATGTATTGCGAATACATAGAAAGAAGGATCCTTTATTGTATGATTATATGATAGCGGAACAAACACTGGTAGCAGTTACTTCTGTAAAATATCTGGGAGTATGCGTGCAGAACAATTTGAAGTAGAATGATCACATAAAATTAACTGTTGGTAAGGTGGGTACCAGGTTGAGATTCATTGGGAGAGTCCTTAGAAAATGTAGTCCATCAACAAAGGAGGTGGCTTACAAAACACTCGTTCGACCTATACTTGAGTATTGCTCATCAGTGTGGGATCCGTACCAGATCGGGTTGACGGAGGAGATAGAGAAGATCCAAAGAAGATCGGCGCGTTTCGCCACAGGGTTATTTGGTAACCGTGATAGCGTTACGGAGATGTTTAGCAAACTCAAGTGGCAGACTCTGCAAGAGAGGCGCTCTGCATCGCGGTGTAGCTTGCTCGCCAGGTTTCGAGAGTGTGCGTTTCTGGATGAGGTATCGAATATATTGCTTCCCCTACTTATACCTCCCGAGGAGATCACGAATGTAAAATTAGAGAGATTGGAGCGCGCACGGAGGCTTTCAGACAGTCGTTCTTCCCGCGAACCATACGCGACTGGAACAGAAAAGGTAGGTAATGACAGTGGCACGTAAAGTGCCCTCCGCCACACACCGTTGGGTGGCTTGCGGAGTATAAATGTAGATGTAGATGTCTAGAGTGATCCCCCGTGTGTGTCTGTCCCGCTTACCTACTTTTGCTAGCACGCCACATGCCCGCAACGCCACCAGGCGCCAGCCAACGTCGCTGTCGGCAGTGGTCGCTCTCTTCACGCTTCCCAGTGTAAACTGGAACAGCCACATGGATAGTATTGTGGGGAAGACGAACCAAAGACTGTAATCGATTTCTTGCATCTTGTAATTGTTCTGTCAATAAAATACAGAGACTCTTTGCACCACACTTGTCCGTCATCTGCCAGAGCAGTGTTGTCCAGTCTGGCACCGTTACCAGGTAGCGCTGGCGGAAGACAGGGGAAAAGTTCAAAGCAGAGAAGCTCGTGTTGTACTATCGCGAAATGAGGAGACAGTGTCACGGATACGACTGCGCAAGCTGGGGTGGCGCTCATTAAAACAAAGGGATTTTTCGTTGCAGCGAGATCTTTCCACTAAGTTTCAGTCTCAAACTTTCTCCCCGAATACGAAAATATTTTTTTGGCGCAAACCTATATAGGGCAAATGATCATCGCACAAAATGAGAGAGACCAGAGCTCGCTAGGAAAGATTTTTTATGAAAATCTTTGCCAGGGGCTTAACCACGAATTGCGGAGTAGTGAAGAAGAAGTCGATGAACTTGTAGATACACACGTGTGTACGTGGCAGATGCCTCACGAGCGGCGGTGTGTTAGTTAGGCAGAACGGGCGCGACTCCGCCGCCCCTGGCGCCGCCCCCTGCTGCTCCCACGTCGCCCGCGGCCAGCTGCTGCCGTGTGCGAGCCGTCGCTGCCCTTCCTCGGTGTCGCCACGCCGGCCTCGCATTCCGGAGCATCAGGGTTCAACTCCCCGGCCGATGACCCAACGTAAGGTTTTCACAGGTTTCCCTAAATCAGCTGGAGCTAACACTGTGAAGCTTCCTTTGGAGAGAACACTGTCAATTTCTTCCCCATCTTGAGCGTGTTTTCTGCTTCTAATGATTTCCTCGTCGACGGAAATTTTAATGCCAGTATTCCTTCTTATTTTTCATTATTTTAATGGACATGTGGAGGACGTGGTTGGACAGTAAGCACAGTGATTGAAATGTTAACAAAATTTATTCTAGAAAAGAAATTTTTGTTAGCAACACCTTGGAAAGTAGTTAACTACAGTATCTTTATTGCTTATAATACATAGCTTAACCACAAAATATAACAAATCTAAGTCTAGTTGATTTCGCTTTTTAACAATTATTTTACATTTCTGTTATTAACACAACACTTACAACTGAAGCATAATGATATAATGTAATAGATTCGTTGTGTACTCATTTGGCTCCCTATAACCTTACCTCATACGCAGTAAAAAGGTGTAGACATAAATTAGGGATATCGTGATCACAAGAAAAAAAATTTTTGTAGTTTACAGGCTAAGGGTCTCTTTCTTAATTTCCGGTAATGCTTTAAAAGATCATGTGATAGGAAAATATCAGTCTTACGTTAGTGGGCATTTTAGTAGCATAGGCACTAGTAGACAGTAGAGGAATTGCAGGAAGACGTGATAGTAATACGCTAAGATAACGTTTTAATACTTATTTTCATCTTAAAAGATTTTGTTCATACTAATCAGCAAACGTGACATAGTGAAATATCTACTTCATTTCAGTGACATTACCTTGATACATTATACAAAATAGATTTATCGTCTATGCTATCCAGATAGTTGAATTCTATTAAACCATTACTGAAGATAATACCGTAAGTTAAGTAGCATAAAACTGTATTTAAAAAATCGAAACATACTGCGCCGGCCTGTATTCACTTAGGAACGTTATGAGAGTGACTGTTTGATACTGACTTTATGACCGCCTTTTTAAAATTGTTCTCGACTACAATTCACGATTCTAGCGTCAGTATAGAGAGCTTTCTAATGCAGTTTTAAGTTGTTAATCATGTGATGCCTTCAGCATCCACTATAGCTTTCCAGTTCATTTCTCAGGTAAAGAGCGTTTAATTATTACATTCCACAATTTGTAAGATTTTTATTCGTAGCATGGGCTTCTCACTTTCTGCAACCTTAAATTGTGCGGTCGTAAGCTTGTGACAAAAAGTAATCATTTCCTTATTGTAGAAGCAGTTTAGGAATCGGGCGCGTGAATACTGTGAAATATTTAACTAATTTTTCGTGTGAAGTTAGTTAATTTGATGTATTGTTCTCTTTGTTGATCTTTGTCTCCCCGGTGCTACCTGTGTAATTTAGAGCTATTCATTTCCAAGATCCCACGTGAACTTGGCAACACAACCCATGAGCTAACAATCGTTCTGTGGAAGTACAGAGTGGGCATTGCGTGTGTTTCGAGTGCAAATTTCGTACTATCCAAGACTGACCAAAGATGGTGAGTAAATTTATTTACAGTGATAAGGTGTTTCGCCATTGCATGCGATCGTTGTTGCAGAAGTTCAGTATACGTTTTGCGAGTGTTCGTGTGTAGGATTTAACAGGACGCATTTCATTTTCATGTATTAACTGGGTGCGTTTGCTTACCACCCGGCTCCCAATATAAGCTCCACTCTTAGTTTGCTATGTTGTTCGCGCCAAAGTCAGGAGTGGACCCTGAAATTCATTTTTAATGGATTATCTTAAAATAGTAGTTGTTATTCAGCCTATGTGCGGCGTGAGTAAAAGAATGCCGTACGAGAACGCTAAGCCCGAGAGCAACGTGACATTCCGCCCAGTCCCACGCGTATAACTGACTTATGAGACCATTTGGATTGGAGGGAGTGCGCATCATGTCCCCGTAACTTAATGTATGTTAATTTTCGCAGAACTGAGAGTAGGGGTGTGTGGGGGAATAAAAATGATATTTATGTGTATGGAATAGTAATTTACCGTACCCAGAAAATGTAGTCCTGAGAGGAGCCCTCGTACTATAGTAATGTGAAATGAGAAATTAGAGAAAGTAAAGACGCCATGTGGGAGTATACGGTGTGTGGCAGTGGTGCTGATGCTCTCCGTTGACTGGGTCCTTTGGTTGCTTGTGTGCCCCGTTTGCCTCATTCGTTGAGAAACAGATTCATTGAATCGTCATTAAAGATAAATACCAATGAAACAATTCGGGATGTCCCTTCGAACACTATCTGCAAGGAACGCGGTGAGAGTATCAGTATCAATCACAGGAGTCACGCCACGACCCCTTCACAGATTCGAGAAAGAGTGAAATTCATTCACTCGAATTTTGCATAGGTAAGAAAGACACGCAGGAACAAGGGTAATTTGCAGCATCCTCCTTTTATCACAGCATTTTATGTCCTGTCCTATTTTATTTATTTCACATAGCAAATCCCTACATACCGAAGCTCGTGATAGGTGTCCAGTACAAGGGGGCATAATTTTCGGTGCGCCTATTTGCATCATACTTTTGTCACAATGAGGTATATCCATGTGTTGGCCAAATGAGATCAAAGTATAGCAAATACGTCGGACTCGTTTGGACTACATGCAGTAGTTCAGTGCTTCTCCATCTAACCGCACAACGCCATCGACACAGCATCATGAAACAAGTATAAGGCTAGCCAATACTTTTCCTTCAGACGTTGCGTGTTTCTTTTTGCACGTTAGTGAAAACATTTTCAATTTCCATCAGTATTCAGGATGATATATCGTGCCTTGAGATTGGGGTTTAGTTTAAATTTTAATATTATTGGAATTAGCTGGCTTATTTAATAGTTCAGCTAGGTAAAGGAGCTCCAGCAATGGGATCCTGTTAGTTTTTGTGATGAAACAAGTCAAGTTCTTTAGCATCCGGAATCGGTCAACGGATAATATGGGTTCTGTTACTGTGTATACATACATACATACACACACACACACACACACACACACACACACACACACGCAGATGTACCAAATAGCTGTACCATCGAGCCGGCCAGAGTGGCCGAGCGGTTCTAGGCGCTACAGTACGGAACCCCGAGACCGCTACGGCCGCAGATTCGAATCCTGTCTCGGGCATGGATGTGTGTGATGTCCTCAGGTTAGTTGGGTTTAAGTAGTTCTAAGTTTTAGTGGACTGATGAGCTCAGAAGTTAAGTCCCGTAGTGCTCAGAGCCATTTTTGTACCATCAAATTTCTCCCCTCGAGACCAACACCTCTCCCCTCTTATCTGCCCCGTTATTATTCGTGGATGTCATTACTAGTGAAACTGATTTTACTGGCCGATATTTAATTTCCGTGAATAAATGACACGGTGACTTTGTAGTTATAGCTCTTAAACGTATAACATTTCCGTGGAGATGCAAGGGTACATACCAAGCCCTAGCGCCACTAAGCAGCTGCTGTCATAATGAAGTAAGTAATCTACCAAGAAGAAGGAAAAAAGGAAAACTGTCGAAATGTTGGTGACGATTTTTTGTAAATAGAACACTCTTAGAAAGACTTGCCACACTTTGTGTCAAAAATACGTCTCTGTACAACTGTTCTTTTAAATATTCAATGACGATAAAGAAATCTCTAAGCATTTTATCTACATATTACAAGTCGTACTCAGAAACACATTGACGATCTTCCGTTTACATGCTGAAACATCATCTGCGATAATCATCGCGAGTCTCAAACTCATATCGGGCTGAAATTCTTCATTTGTGCGGCCATATTGTCAGTAGTTGCTTAAACTTTATGAGAGTATTTTCGTTCACGCGTAACAGCAACAAGAAAATGTGTGCTTTTTCTCACCAGCTACGTTTCGCTATATTGCGGTAAAGCATCATCACTGATCTGTAATTAAGGAATACTACATACAAAAAGAGGGTTTCACCGTGGCTTCACCTATTGCAGGAACATTAGCCCACATTTTCACGGATCACATAGAAAAACTGATATTTGAAGAAATAATAACAAAGAAAAGCTACATCATCTGCTTGTACAGGTACATGGAGACATAATATGCATAGTAGATGAACCTAAAAACAGAATACAGAAACTACACCGATATTAATATTGCACACAGAAACATGAAGTTCACAACAGAAGAACAAAAAGAAAACTCACTCAGCTTTCTAGACATAACCATAAGAAACGACAATAACAAACACACGTTTAACAGGCACAGAAAACCTACAACAAGTGACAGTATCTTACATGCAACCTCGAATCAACCGCAGAATCAGAAACAGGTGGCAATCAGATACATGTTAAACACTCTGAACAGGATCCCCCTGAACACCTTTGATTACCTGGGCATTATAAAACAAACAGCACTGAAAATGGACGCAAAGAAACAATGGTAGATAAACTAAACTGAAAAAAGACACAAATGAAAACAAGCTTACACCAACGCGTACAACCCGCACTACTACAAAAAATAGCATACCATGCCCTACAACAACATATTCACAGATAGAAAAGATAACATATTCAAAACACGAGGCATAATCATGGCTCACAAAACGGAAAATTTAATACAAATGCACATCCCAAAACTGAAATCAGAACCAGACAGAAATTAACAATCTGGTATCTATCGACTCAGTTGCAGATATTGTGAAGAAATGTACACTGGAATAATTGGCAGGGTATTCCACACAAGGTATAAAGAACACCTTAGAATACTGAAATATGGTACAAACCATTCAACATATGCATATCATCTGTAACAAGAGTACCATAGACCAAGCAACCATGAAAAACATATGAACATCGTAAAAATCCGTAAAGACAGACACCTCCTCCCTTTCAAGGAATATTTCCACATACACAAAGCATTAACACAAAATAAATAGTGACTGAATGACCAAATAAATATTGGAAACCAGACACTATATAAAACAATTGAAAAAATCACATGAAGAAAGAGCCCGTTCCATCCTTCACACTCAGCTACCCAATCCAACCCCCAACCCCTCCTCCCCCCCACCCCAAGCCTGAAAAGGTGGCTCATATTATCAAGTTCTTCGTAAATTGGACTTGATATTGTAATCACTGAAGTAAAAAATGTTCAACTGTGTGTAGATTCCTAAGGGACCAAACCGCTGATGTCATCGGTCCCTAGACTTACACCCTACTTAAACTAACTTATGGTAAGAACAACACACACACACACACACGTCCGAGGGAGGACTCGAACCTCCACGCAATCCGTGTCATGGAGCCCAAAACCGCGCGGCCGCTCCGCGCGGCACTAAAGTAACATTTGATGCTGTACTAACCTGTGAAGTTTTATTTAGTTTCCTATTCAACTTGTGTTCATCACTTGTTTTTGTCACACAGTGTATGCTCAGATACAGATAATGAGAGAAATGAATTTGGGGACTCGGGTCGTTGATGAATTTCCTTAAAACAAACCATACCTTCAACACCAGCTATCATAGTGAAACCATCGTTTACTGTCAAATTATTTTCCAAATCTTCAGTTTTATAGTTACGTTGTAGGTTCCACAACATGACACAAAATTTTAATTCATGCCAACTGTAGTTTTATCATGTAACATATAATACTAGACTTCAATAAAAGTTTTTGTTATTTGCTAAACCTTTTTTATTTTTCTGTTTTGTGTGAATACGTTTGTGGGATAGTACAAAAATTTAACTTTTGGGTTATCTATTACAGTATAAAATATGGTTCCAATTACCTAATTACCTATTTATCAAGCAATACCCATTATTCCCGTCAAATTGCACCATTTTCTAAAATGCATCTTTGAATACATTTAGGATCATTCTTAGTAGACGGCGCTCCCCTCCCCCCTCCTCACCTCTCATGTAGGTAATGGTGAGCCCACCCACATCTCACCCCTTTTTTTTTTTTGTATCAGTCTACTGACTGGTTTGATGCGGCCCGCCACGAATTCCTTTCCTGTGCTAACCTCTTCATCTCAGAGTAGCACTTGCAACCTATGTCCTCAATTATTTGCTTGACGTATTCCAATCTCTGTCTTCCTCTACAGTTTTTGCCCTCTATAGCTCCCTCTAGTACCATGGAAGTCATTCCCTCATGTCTTAGCAGATGTCCTATCATCCTGTCCCTTCTCCTTATCAGTGTTTTCCACATATTCCTTTCCTATCCGATTCTGCATAGAACTTCCTCATTTCTTCCCTTATCAGTCCACCTAATTTTCAACATTCGTCTATAGCACCACATCTCAAATGCTTCGATTCTGTTCTGTTCCGGTTTTCCCACAGTCCATGTTTCACTACCATACAATGCTGTACTCCAGACGTACATCCTCAGAAATTTCTTCCTCAAATTAAGGCCGGTATTTGATATTAGTAGACTTCTCTTGGCCAGAAATGCCTTTTTCGCCATAGCGAGTCTGCTTTTGATGTCCTCCTTGCTCCGTCCGTCATTGGTTATTTTACTGCCTAGGTAGCAGAATTCCTTAACTTCGTTGACTTCGTGACCATAAATCCTGATGTTAAGTTTCTCGCTGTTCTCGTTTCTACTACTTCTCATTACCTTCGTCTTTCTCTGATTTACTCTCAAACCATACTGTGTACTCATTAGACTGTTCATTCCGTTCAGCAGATCATTTAATTCTTCTTCACTTTCACTCAGGATAGCAATGTCATCAGCGAATCGTATCATTGATATCCTTTCACCTTGTATTTTAATTCCACTCCTGAACCTTTCTTTTATTTCCATCATTGCTTCCTCGATGTACAGATTGAAGAGTAGGGGCGAAGGGCTATAGCCTTGTCTTACACCCTTCTTAATACGAGCACTTCGTTCTTGATCGTCCACTCTTATTATTCCCTCTTGGTTGTTGTACATATTGTATATGACCCGTCTCTCCCTATAGCTTACCCCTACTCTTTCAGAATCCTGAACAGCTTGCACCATTTTATATTGTCGAACGCTTTTTCCAGGTCGACAAATCCTATGAAAGTGTCTTGATTTTTTTTTAGCCTTGCTTCCATTATTAGCCGTAACGTCAGAATTGCCTCTCTCGTCCCTTTACTTTTCCTAAAGCCAAACTGATCGTCACCTAGCGCATTCTCAATTTTCTTTTCCATTCTTCTGTATATTATTCTTGTAAGCAGCTTCAATGCATGAGCTGTTAAGCTGATTGTGCGATAATTCTCGCACTTGTCAGCTCTTGCCGTCTTCGGAATTGTGTGGATGATGCTTTTCCGAAAGTCGGATGGTATGTCGCCAGACTCATATATTCTACACACCAACGTGAATAGTCGTTTTGTTGCCACTTCCCCCAATGATTTTAGAAATTCTGATGGAATGTTATCTATCCCTTCTGCCTTATTTGACCGTAAGTCCTCCAAAGCTCTTTTAAATTCCGATTCTAATACTGGATCCCCTACCTCTTCCAAATCGACTCCTGTTTCTTCTTCTATCACATCAGACAAATCTTCACCCTCATAGAGGCTTTCAATGTATTCTTTCCACCTATCTGCTCTCTCCTCTGCATTTAAAAGTGGAATTCCCGTTGCACTCTTAATGTTACCACCGTTGCTTTTAATGTTACCAAAGGTTGTTTTGACTTTCCTGTATGCTGAGTCTGTCCTTCCGACAATAATATCTTTTTCGATGTCTTCACATTTTTTCTGCAGCCATTTCGTCTTAGCTTCCCTGCACTTCCTATTTATTTCATTCCTCAGCGACTTGTACTTCTGTATTCCTGATTTTCCCGGAACATGTTTGTACTTCATCCTTTCATCAATCAACTGAAGCATTTCTTCTGTTACCCATGGTTTCTTCGCAGCTACCTCCTTTGTACCTATGTTTTCCTTCCCAACTTCTGTGATGGCCCTTTTTAGGGATGTCCATTCCTCACCCTTTCCGAACTGTAAAAACGGGGCGATCCGACAGCCGGCAGCTCAAGGCGTGGAGTGTGCGTCAGCCCCCAAGCCAAACCTGCCCTGATTCAGCAGCGCAACGCGCTCTCACCGTGGCCGTTGTACACCTGGCCAACATCGGCCGCCAGTTTCCACGAGGACGCGTCCTGCCCTCCTGCATAAACTAACCACCGCCCTAGTACACTCGTTTTACGTTCTTAGGCTAGATGTTTGGCGGCTTGCAGAGACTCTCAGTTTTGTATAGTAGAATGACTGCAGCAGACTCCGAAGAACGCGATCATGTTATGCTGTAGGTGCGATCTTCCATCCTGCATCAACAAACTGACGTAATGGAGCCGCAGATGAGACTAAAAAGAATTGTGCAGGTCAAGAAACTGGTCATTCCTTAACTACCCACCTGTCAACGAAGACATCATTCAGTGAACAAACAACGTATCTGGAGTGTACTGGAGCCCCATTTTTAGTAAACCATTTGCTTCCTCTTATTTCCAGCGTCATATTCTAAAGCTAGTCTGGAAGAGTGCTCTGCTACATCGTAGAAGACAGCATGTGTCATTCTTTCTGCAAGAAGGAGTCAACGTAGTGGAAGCTCACTTACAGTACATTAACTCATAGATCAGCGTTATCCCCTACATTTATCTTAACCCGCACATTAGCCTTTAAATAGTACTCGTGTCTGGTCTGAATTACGCAATAAGGCTACTCTGTCGCCTCCAAATGTTGGCTCCTCTGTAAATAAGACTGAAGGAACAATCACAGTTTCAGCAATAGAATCTCCAGCAGGACTCCTTCGTGTCGGACGAGAGACAGACGAAAGACGCTGCCCACGTTGTTGGGAGAAACTTTTCTTTGAGACAAAATGTTCGTTAATGATTCCCAGCAGTTCTAGGTATCCTTCTGTATTGGTTATGCCCCTGAGAGGCGCTCTGTGATGTGTGTATACAATATGTGGTCCCTATAAACACTCATCTGCTTTGCATGAAACAGGATAGGCCGAGGCAGTTAAAATTCCTGATTCCTTTCTAAACAATCTCTCTTCAGAAAGAGACAATCAGTTCCAAGGTTCTCTCGTTGAAACTCACTTTGTCAATTTACTAGGGTAGGCAGTGTGCAATGTGGTTAGTAGTCCCTGTTAGTTCCGTGAAATGTCATCTTCCCTGAGACACCAGATTCTATATGATACCTAGCGTTGGTGGGCAGCATTAGCGAACATTTTCTTTTCAACAAAAGTTGTTCCTGGTCTTGTTTTATTTTGAGAAATATGTCAATCTCTCCAAATTTTTAATATTGCTCTCGCATGTCCTATAAATGAGATCAGGATTCGAAGAATATTATTTGAAATATACTTCCGTCTTCACCACTTTTGGCGAGTACTAGTCAATGAGACTTTATGACTCCGCGTTTTTGACAAAGTTTCTTCAAAATTCTTTCAGTGATTCTGACGCTTTTCTGTTTGAAATTTTTAATTTTTTACGTCATCGTGACAATACTGGTATAAGGATAAAAACATCTTTTGTGAACAGTTTGTATCTATATATCCCAACTTGTAGCTAATCTTGCAGCGTGTTGTGGTAGTTATAGATTTGATGGTGTAAGATTTTAAAAAAATTGTGCACAACATATATTAGTATTATGAAACATATTTTTTCTATATCTTCTTACGCGAGCTTTTTGGCAGGCAAACGGATCACAGTGCTGGATCACCCACCGTATTTGTCGGATTTCAGCCCAGCCAACTTCCGCTTGTTCCCCAATTAAAAGTTTATAATGAAAGGTCATCATTACGACTCAGTGAATGACATCCTAGAAAACTGCACTGCGCTACTAATACAATTCCAAAATAGGGTGACAATGGTTGTTTCAAACACTTTTAAAATGATTTCAGCTATGTATTGATTCAGGGGGAGACAATTTTGAATAAGTAGAGTGGTTCAGTGAACGTAATCCGTGACTTATATTTTCATAGCTACAGTTACATTGTGTATATGCAAAGAACATCCATAGTAACGCTATAAAGGCGAAACTATATTTGTCTGTTAGCTTTTCACAACTAAACCGCTGAACCGTTTTCGATGAAATTTGATGTGGAGATACATTGAACCCTGAGGGAGAATAAAATACTTTAGAAAGAACAAGATATTCATTGATTTGAACAGTACAACGTGATGTAGCGAAAAATATTTACTATTTGATAAAGCGTTTCCTCTTTGATTTTCAACTTCATCATATTTATGAAAATGTTTTTATTGATTATACGTTCTACGTAATACAATTCAACATAATTAATAATAATTAAAACAATGCTTATCCAATCCTCAACGTGTTTAATACATACGCCTATAAGAATAATAGTAAATGCGAAAGTGGTTCTGTCGGTGACGTTTTCACAACTAAACCACTGAACTGATTTGAAACAGCTGAAATTGTGTATGGAGATAGCGTCAACCCTGACGAAGAACATAGGCTACTTTAGAAAGTCAAAAGAGTAATAGACCCATAACAGGATGAAGCAGGGAGTGGGACATCAGTTTTTACATCATTGAACATAAGTGTGTCAAAATAATTATTAAATTTGTTACGCAATGCAGAGTTGTGCACTCCTGCCCATGCGCCTTAACGCGTCTTCGTGCATTGGGCTAATTTAAAGAAAGAGGGGGGGGGGGGGGGGGGGAGGGAGAGAGAGAGAGAGAGAGAGAAAGGGGTGGAGGTGAACGTCGCGAGCTGTGCTGACCTGGACAGGCAGACATCTGAGGGCAGCAGATGTCATTGCATGCGCTTACTCATCATTACTTATCACAACAAAACTAGTGAGACGTGTGCGCAGCGACAGGTACATCTGTATCAACATCTACTCCAAATTGACAGATAGTCTTTTTATATCATTAACATAATTGTGTTAATGGCCCCAAAACACATTATCATATAACTGAAACAATTGCATGTAACAAATTATGAAATAAGCTAGAAAATATATTTCTATTCATATGGCACTCATGTTAGGTTGATAATGAGAGTAAAAAATTGGGATAAAAAAGATAGCACGACAGAGAAAATATTTCTAGTTACCAACAATTATAACCAGCAAAAACGTCATCCATATGCTTCGAATATTTATGAAATAAGCTAGAGGCGTTCAAAATTAAAAACTGGAAAAAATCACAATGTCAGAGAAAATTTATCTGCATACCAGTAAAAATAACCAGGTAAAATGCCGTTGATACTCTTCATTCTGGAGAAACAAGAAATATATTTTTAAATATCTTATACAAAAGAACCGTTTAAATGATCAGTGGGTAGACATGAATACCTATTGTAAACTTTAAGTGACTAGTTTCACATCATCGCAATTAATTGTACGAATGATGCATTGAATATGAAACTAACTGATTAAATAACTAACTATTACGCCATATGCAGTACTTTGTTCGCTTACGAACTGTACACTACGTAGTGTTAATACATGTTCTACATTAGTTTCACACTTATGTTTTCTTGACTCGCAGAAAGGTCAGCACAACGTGTTACCAAATCTGTGTTTTTGATTAGTTTGTACAAAGTGTTGCAGACGGCTGGTAGTCAGTTAGGCCAACTTGGGAAGCTCCCAAAAGCTGCCACTGTTTGGGCGCCGGAGACTGAAGTGAGAAATTCGTTGTCTCCCCAAACTGACACGTTGTCCCGCACGCTTGTAAGGTGTGTTACAGAAATTGTAACTGCGTGGCTGCCCATTACTGGAAATTATGCAATTGTTCTTCTCTTTTCCAACGCAGAAAACTGCTTTTTCGCTTTCAAGCTGTTCAATTTGGGACGACACATGAAGCACAGATGAGCACATTTTCATTATTAACTGGCTGTATTCTTCAGGGACCACAGAGAGGTCGCTGTCGTATAAGACTGAATGTAGGCGCGCCATTTACGCAGAGAGAGAAATAAAACTGATGTTGTCATTAAACTGCGTTGCATGGAGAGGAGGACTGCCATTTCGGCAGTTGGAGACAGCTGTTAGCCAAAAATACTGCAGTCACGTTTGTGGTGCGCTGGTGAGGAGAGAGTTTCCCGAGATCTGTGCGCGACAGGCTGTTGAACAGGTCCCTCCCTGCGGCTCCTTACGTGATGATAAGGCAAGTGGAAGATAAATGATTGAATGTGGGGGGGCAAGTGCTTCGGCGCCGTCTTGTGGAGTCTCGCATCAGATCAGCTCTCACTGTAAGACGGCGTCGAAAGTTTTGGAAATAGCCAAATTTCTCATGAACATTTAAGTTATATAGTGGCCGCAAATGTCATAGTATACCTCGCCCCAGTCAGCGTTGCTAAACCTGTGGTTTAATGGATCTATGATCATTAATTTTAGAAATGTGTGAGAATTCTGTAGTAGATTACAGTCTACAACACAGGAGAGCGTAAGTGCCCCTACCTTTGAGTCGCCGCTTTTGGACGCCTACGTCTATTAATCAGTTTGTCATTCTGGTACGGGTCTAGTAGCCATGGCAATAGCAGCGTGGAAGAAAGTCACTTGGTACAGGGGGTGGGGAGATCATATGTGAATACATACTCGCCAGCTATTTATCTGGTGATCTGGTATGTAGCAACATTTGCGAATGGAAATTCCTTTTTGTTATGTTCAATTACGTAGTTTCATCTAACAGCAGAAAAACTGACAGGATGTACTTAATGTCATAAAATGAAATAAGTGATCGATTTTGACAATCATCGAATTCGATCTTCAGACACTGCTACACCATGTGAGCTTTTAATTTTTTTTTTAAATTAGGTGCGTGGCGAAATTGGGTAATCACAATCAAAAGAAAAGTAAACATTTATGCCGGAAAAAACTAACTCCAGGAAACAGTTTCTTCTAGGAAATTCATGCATACGACAAATTATTGGATCTTGTTTCCGTTGCTCTCGTCACGAGTGGACTGAGAAATGGAGTGACCAGCGCAGTGGCGCTACAGTTGCTGGTACTGGTTTGAGGAGGCTGTATGTAGGTGTAGGGGAGTTGCAGGGACCAGACAGTGAAGCCCCCGTGGTGACTGGGACAGCACGGCGCGGCTGGTGCAGGGTGGAGAGCAGCGGCCCACAGCCGGTGGCTGGCGAGGCTGCTGTGGTCGTGGCAGCAGCCGGGACTCCAGGGGCAGCGGCCAGAGCCGGCTGTGGGGGCGGCTGCTGCTGCTGCCGTAGCTCGCACCGGAACTCCAGCAGTGGCGGCTGGAGCTGGCACCTGGACTCCAGAAGCGTGGACGTGGCTGCTGCTGGCTGGAGCTGCGGCTGCCGCCTCAGAAGAGGTGGGCCGACGAGCAGTTGTCGGTGGGCGGCGGCGGGGGGTCTGCCTCGTAGGGCGGGATGCCGGCCAGCTGCATCGCGTCCCTCATCTGCAACAGCCGGCGCCTCGCTCTCTCCACAAACTCTGCCCCCAGCACTCTGCTACCCAGGAACAAAATACACATGTCGTCTTACCCCCAAAACTCTTCTGTTTTTCATTATGCATTCGACATCAGTCTTCCAACTACTCCAACGCTGCCCTTCACTTTTTTTTATGTCGTACGAATTCTTCCATTTTTACATAGCTACCACACACAACTTTCTGTGTAATCCGTTCTGTGTATTGTAACTTCCCACTTTTATCGTCTACTGCTCCTCCCAGGCCAACGGCCTTGCCACAGTGGTGACAACGGTTCCCGTCAGATCACCAAAGTTAAGCGCTGTCGGGCTGGGCTAGCACTTGGATGGGTGACCATCCCGTCTGCCGAGTGCTGTTGGCAAGCGGGCAGCCCCTGTGAGGCAAACTGAGGAGCTACTTGATTGAGAAGTAGCGGCTCCTGTGGTCTGAGGATGACACGGCGGCCGATCGGTACCATTCGGCTTTCGTGGCCTGTTCGGGAGGAGTTTCGTTTCGTTTACTCCTCCCAGACCCGTGTTGGCTACTTGTGGAAAGTGTAGCAGATGTTGTGTTGACGTGACCCTCCCTCTAGTAAGAATATCCTGTAGAGCTGTCTCCTTAACAATCTGGCTTCTTCTGGAAACTGTAGCCGATGCTGCGCTAACCTGACCCTCGCTCTACTAAGAATATCCTGTAGAATTCTCTTCTTCCCTATTAATTTTAATGTTTCTTCTTTTCGTGCTTCAAGTGTCCACATAATTGTTGACATTCTCCGATAACAGCACAGTTCAGTGACTTCCAGTCTTTCTACATCCTGACGTCCTCTCGTCCACGCTTCACTTGCATACTCAACTGTGCTCCATACCTCCACATTATTTTTCATTACCATATCACTATGTGATACAGCTTTTTCTATTGAAGTAAATTTTCTATATTTGTGCCATGTTACTTTTTTTAACTTTCTTGCTTGAGCAACACCGTAAAATTTAACTTTCTAGATGAAAGAACTCTCTTATTTCTAGCACTGCAGTGTCATGTTCTATTTCAGACTTTCTTATTGATTTCATCCAACGAATGCAGTAACCAGTCATTGCTTTGTACAAGAAAATGTCTTAGAAGAGTACATAATGGTCAAAACTAGAAATAAAGGACTATGAATATCTGTTCAGAAACCTTTTGAGATATCAGTTACCTTACTTCTGTCCAGGACGGTCAGGAATCAGTCGTGTAGCCTGTGTTCCTGTTAACACAAGCACGACACACACAATACTAGTCACTCTTCAGCTGCCATCATGCTTTCACCTCTAGCCTTGGTAATGGCAAGGAGAAGAGAGCCATGTCCGGCTACAATCACTCACCGGTGGTTTCATCCCGTAGGGCTGCCACACTGCCGGCGTGTTAACTGCTACATTTCACCCACTATTCAAAACAGTCTTGTATAATTTAGTTAACCATTCGAAGTCAGAATGCGGACCTGTGTGTTCGTCAAGTGAGGAACGTACGAGTGAACCAGGGTTGACGTGCTTATTGTTATCTTCGACAGGGCGTTCATCATCAAACTGTAGGAAAAATGGCAACACTCGGTGATGGACCTCGTAGAAACCAAGAATTACCTGGAAGAGTGCACTAAAGCCGTTCGAATGTCGGAAAGAAGTTGCAACTCTTAGAAAGAGTTGGGCAACGTAAACGAAAGCTGGTAAGTGTGTTTCTGCATTTGAAAGATGACGTCTCTTCAAATTCTGCAGCAGTCGCATAAGAATAGCGCTAGTACCGCCACTATGCAAATCGTGTTCGCTTTAAATACAAGTTGTGACGGTCGTAAGTATTAGTTACCTTTGAGATTGGAGGTTGTGACTTGATGTTAGTCAAGAATGCCGTTAAGGCGACGAAGACGCCATTGTCAAGGCCTCACAGAGTTTGAACGAGAGCGCGTAATAGCCCTCCCGCCAAGTGTTCCTGCAGCCACTGCACGTGGTTACCGGCAGACACAGTCAGCGGTCGCGCAGGCGCCCTCCGAGCCACACCCCAGCCCGGCTGCTGTAGCAGGAGCAGCGGCAGCGGCAGCAGCCGCGCAGCCCACGCGCACTCGCAGCCGCTTCACTGGGTGACGCTGCACGGACAATTCCTAGTCGCGATTTAGACACCACAGCTCGTGCCTCATTTCAGAGGGCCTCGCCGCGGACTCCATTTCTTGCTGCATTATTTGTAATAAGTCTTCATACACTTTGAGAAATACAAGTAAATCTTCTTTTTGTTGCCTTGACTTGTTCGCTAATCATTTATGATCCTGTCCAGCTTTCCTATGAAGACAGTTGCCACGCCACTCTGCAGCGCATCTGTCCTTACAATTGCGAACGAGGTCGTAGACAACATTTCATTGGTTTTTGCTGTTGATGGTTATCTTCTGCGTCCCTAGCTTTTGCCTTGCTTGTGCTCTTTATGTTTCTGGTACGGCAGTTGCAGTTCTTCCACTCCCTTTCTTTCTCTGTGTGCTGTTTTCGCTTCTCGCTGATTGTATTTGTGCAATGCTTAATTGATAATGGCTACTGCACCGCAGTCACCTGATGCGCCACTCTCACTTACAGTTACCAAGTGGCACAACTGCTTCGTGACGGCGCAGATAACTTCACACGAGACGCCGTGTCCGATGGCAGCGCCGCCGCCTGCATCAGCCACGTACTGCTTGGCCACGACAGCTTGACGACCATTTCGCTAGCCCTGCCAGAATCGGAGAGAATAGGCACTACTCGGAAGATATTTATTTGTCTCGGAGCGTTGCCAACGCCAAGCTGCCCCTAGAGGCTAAGTATTACGAAAGGCTTGTGTTCACTAGCAAGTAACTTCTGTAAGCACTTGCTGAGGTATCTACAATAGAACAGAAACTTACTCAAGTTGGCTTTTTGAAGTCATTGGGCAATATTATTTCAGGAACTTGCTGCAAATACTTACTGCAGGAATGCAGTTATTCTTAAAAACCAGTGCAATCGCCACTGTTGTTGCTGTGTTATTAATGATCAAAGATCGTGACGAAAGACAAAAATAAAAAATAGACAAAAATATTACAGAGAACATACTGATGTAACCGAGAAACACGATTTATTTAACTACATCAAATGACTTCACTTAGATTAAATACTGTGTAGATGTCGTACACAACTTTCGAACATCTCTTGTCTGATGTATAATCAAATATCTGATAGGAGGAAAAAAAAATTCGGCGCGGTATCTCCTCAAGAGATTGCGTTTTAATTATTCTTCGCTTTTTGCAAGCAATATATATTACTTTAATCACAAGTGTACTAGATTTATGTTTACGTTAACACTACAAATTCAGCTACAATTTAAATGCGTCTGAACTGCCATTCCACTTTCTCTTCTGGTGAAACAAATTGATCGCATTGCATTTCCTTGACTAATAGCGCTAGTCTGCTTTTGCGTTCCAATAGTACATTAGTTTTGGTTCGTCTGTCTTTGTGACATCCTCCTTTTCGACACAGATATTTTCACACTGTTACTGAACACACACAACTTCTATAAGTTTGATAAAAAATTCGGCAAGTACTTGCAGCAAGATGCAAGAAACTAGAACGTATTTTCACTCTGCAGCGGAATGTGCGCTGATTTGAAACTTCCTGACAAATTAAAACTGTGTGTCGGACCGGGACTCGAACCTGGAAACCTGGTCTGGAAGAAAGTGATTCCACTAACTTACCAACTTCTCGAACTGTACGAAGCTAGCGGAAGTCGACGAGAGGAGGGAGAGGGGTTGCAGATATGGTGGTTCCTGCTGTTCCACCCGACAAATTAGGTGATTTCCGATCCGATGGAAGTGTCACTTAATCGGATAATATTTCCGCGAGTGCTGTCTCTGATTTCGTGTTAAGCACAAACCCCGCAGGTAGTGATGCCAGGAGGTGGTGCTGCCTCTCCCCTCACCCCTCCTGTCCCCTCGGCATCCATAACGCGGGAGCGCGGCCGCTCTCAACAGTCACGGTGCGAACCGTCAACTTACCGTGGACAAACTGTGTATTCCCGCATTTCGTGAGTTTGATGAGGTAAGGGCAGACTGGGCAGAGTACTTCACACAATTCAACACGCACATCGCAGCGCATCACTTATAACGTTCTGACAAACATCCTTATTTGTTGGCGATGGCGGCAGCGACTACTTACAAGCTTTGTGCGAAACTCTTTCCCACGTCGCACCCTGAATTAGTACAATATGAGGACCTATTGCAGGCGCTTTGTTTATGAGGACAGGGTACAAGAAGCGGCTGCCCGTAGCGAGTTCCTTAGGTCGTAAGCAACAAGGAGAGACGTACCAAGACGTGTAGATTCAAATGTGACTGTAGCAATTACTACAGTGACGTCGTGGTGCATGCCGCCATCATGCACAGTGTGGCTGACTGTCGAATTTGGTAACAGGTTCTTAGATACCCGGACGATTCCTTGCAACAGGTTCTGTAGAGTCTCTACTATGAAGCAGCAGCAGACAGTTTTGAGGTGGCGCTGTTTGTTCTGTAGACGGCCGCGATAAACAGGTTTCGCCGCCAGCTCGCAAACAGCGACCGGCCGGTCGCAGCCACGGCGCTCGCGTGAACACGTGTCGCAGTGAAGTCCGGTCCGCGCTGTAATACGGCACATCTTCGCCGATCTTGCCCATCACGTGAAGCGTCTTGCGTTTCTTGCGGCAAACGGATCAAGATCAATCAGTGTGTTTACAGAAATATAAGACACGCCCTCCTGCTACTACTTCGCGCAAATCTAAGTCGCAAACCGTATATAGTGTGTTTTCAAAGCCCCGCAGTACCGTTAGTGCGAAACAACAGTGTTATAACCGTTCAGCAAAGGTTTCCAACTCGTGTGTAGTGCTACGTGACGACAACAAACCTTTCGTGTCTCTTACTACTGCTGGACGGTCACTCAATTTGCCACTTGATACTGCACCTTCAGTGACTTTGATCAGCTGAAGCGCTTACGAATTGCTTGACAAACTTAAGTTGCGCACATCGCGCCTTAAGCTGGTGGCGTAAAACGGCCAAGGAATTCTGTCTCAGGCAATTGTAGAGTTCCTGCAGCTTTCCGAAATTTGACAAAGATATTTACAGAACTTTTTTCCCAAGACAGCGCAAATATTTTTGGTTTAGACTCTTTTGATGTGTTTGGGTTGAGCATTCACACATTCTGTTATTTCCTCTGATGCTCGGGACGGTGTTGCTAAGTTATGTGCAGAATTTCAGGATTTGTTTTCTGACGGTTTAGTCAAAGCCAGTAATTTTCATGCCCATATCATAACGAAGGACACTGAACAGTCACGCCTTGTCAGAGCTCGTCCTGTTCCTCGTGCTCATCGAGAACAGGTGGCTCAGGAACTTTCGGCTTTGCGAGACAGTTGAGTCACAGCACCCAGTACTTCCAGCCCGTGGGCCTCTTCTCTTCTTATTCTAAAGAAGCCATCCGGTGGACTCCGGCTGTGAATTCTCAAACAGTCATTGACAGTTATCCTTTGCCGCGCCCAGCAGAACTGATGCCGGCCGGCCGAACGTTAATTTTACAGAGTTGATTTCCTCGATGTTTGCAAATTCCTCTAGATGCGCAAGCGCGAGACGCGTTATTTATTAACACTGTTCACGGTCTCTTTACATTTTCGAGATTGCCGTTCGTGGGTGCTTCCAAATGTGCTATATTTCAGCGCATTCTGGAGCAGATGACGGCAAAACTTTCTTTTAGCTCGAATTATTTATATGACATTGTCGTCTCAGGCAACGCTCCTGAGGAACACATCTTCGCACTCACAGGTCTGTCTACAGCAGTTCTCAGATGTAACAGAGAAAAATGTGTTTTTCTTTCTTAGACTTAACTTGAGTATTAGGACAAGTCATTAATGGCGAGGGTGTTCACCCACTGTAGTAACACATGCTTACTATCCGTGACCGTCCATCCCCACGCAGTGGGCGGGAATTGCTGCCTGTGTTACGGAATCTCACGTATTACATCCGATTTATTCCTAACGCCGCTCAAATCGCGGCTCCCTTGCATCGCTTGTGCAGGAAGAATACTCCTTTTGTTCAGTCCCGAGAGTATCAGTCTGTTTTCTAAAAGCTGAAAGATGCTATGCTTAGCGATCGATGTCTTCTTCACTTTCATCCAGCCTTCCGCCTACCTTGTGGATGCTTCTTCCTACGGCTTCAGTGCAGTATCTTCACATAAATTTGGTTCTGTTGACAGGCCGATTGCCTTTGCTTCGAAGTTGTTGAACAAAGCGCAATCCAATTCTTGTAACTTTAAAAGGACGCTGTCGCCATTGTCTATGGTGTTACGAGTTTCACCAGAATCTTTTATGCAGAAGGTTTTACTTAGAGATTGACCCTAAACTCTACAATATATTTGTTCAGCGCTTCTCAGTCAGTACCAACTCGCACAATACAGAAACTGACACGTTGGGCACTTCTTCTCTCATATAACCATTTAAGCATGCCAATGCAGATGCTGTTTCTCGCTTCTCTGTTGATCCAGATTCAATATTCGACGGGTCCTCTGCCTATTGTTGCTACACTGATGCGTGAGAGACGGGTGCATCCTATACCTTTCCACTTAATCACCGGAAACTAGGGCAAGCCAAAGCAGCAGATCCTGCTTTGCAGATTCTGTTGCACTACACCCACACTGGTTGACTGCGTTCAGCAAGATAGAGTCGTAACCTGGTCGTCCACCGATGTTTTGCACGTCGGCAGTCTCCTTACAGTTCACCAAAGTGTTCCTTTGCTTTACACCAACAATGATCAGTCATGCGGTGTGGTTCCCCAGGCTCTGCAGCCTGACGTACTTCGTTCACTACACCAAGGTCAAATGGTTCAAATGGCTCTGAGCACTATGGGACTTAAAATCTGAGGTCATCAGTCCCCTAGAACTTAGAACTACTTAAATCTAAGATCATCACACACATCCATGCCCGAGGCAGGAGTCGAACCTGCGACCGTAGCGGTCGCGCGGTCCCAGACTGAAGCGCCGAGAACCGCTTGGCCACCGTGGCCGGCCACCAAGGTCTTTGGGACATAGTTCGCACCAAGCACATGACGTGATGTCATTGCACTTGGCATGGTCTGGATGCACAAACTGAACAGTTGACTTCTCAATGGCAAGCCTGTGCTGAACATAAGTCTGCTTAACCTCAGCAGTTCCATGAATGGCCCAAACGTCAAGAAACTTGGCAACGTTTGCACTTCAATTTTGAGCGTCCTTCCTGGAATACACGATGACTCACGGTCGTTAATGCTTTCAGCAAATTTCCCATCGTGGTTTCTATGCACTCTACTATAGCTCATTCCACAATCCGGGCCTTGTCGTCTATCTTTTGCCTCGAGGAATTTGCTGAGTGATTGTGACTGACAGCGGACCACAATTTCTTGGCACCGAGTTTGAACAATTTTGTAGCACCTCTGGTATCAACTGCACCACGAGTACACCATTCCACCCAAATCCAACGGCGAATCTGAATGCTTTGTACCTATATTTAAGCAACAGATGGACAAACTTCGTGCCTCCCACACAAGGGATCAAGCGCTGTGGCTTTTCTTGTCGTCCTTCCATTCGCAGCTATGCGATGGACCATCGCTGGCGGAATTGTTACACGGACGGCCCACCACACCTTGCTTCAGCTTCTGCACCCGCCACAGTGGGCGACGCCCACTCCACCCAGACAGACACAGTATCACACTAACGGTTCGCTCTTTTACAGACTGTGTGGTGGATTAAAGCGCTAGGAGTGAGGCACCATTGTACGCTTTCTTGGACGTTCTGCGTTTCTACTGCGGAGATCGAAAGGGATGCTGACAAGCCACCAGGATCAAACTCGTCCCTGAGAATTGCGTGATCCTCCCCCAGGCTTTGTGCCTTCAGTTTCCCAGTCTGTATGGGCGCAGCAGCCCTGGCTACATCCAGCTCCCGCAGGCCCCATGCCTTTGGCACCAGTTGATGGAAATCGACTCCCTTTCACCAGTCGTTTGGGGATGGGCCCCTCCTCCCAGCAGCTGCCCCGTGTGCCGTCTCGGATTCCATTGCAGTCATTGACGTGGCTCCATCTCTGCTGCTGTTCCACCTCTGCATGTGGGTGCACGCCCTATGCTCGGTTCTTCGGCTGGTGTTACAGAGTAGGTTTACGGCCTGTGCCGGGGCGTGCGCAGTTTTAGTTTTGGTTCCTGTCTCCTCATTGCCAACTGCATCCAGCCCTCCCCACACCACTGTTTCCTCATCTACCCTCCGCGACTACTGTGTGGGGGTTTGGGGGTAAGGAATTTGTTAACACATATCGATACCACCCTACCGGGATCTCAAAGTTGGCAAAAGAACAGCAAGTTTCCGTCAGATGCTGCCAGCGGTTGCGTGGGGTCTGGCAGACCCAGTGGTACGCGCCTGCTGTACCACGCCTCCAGCAGCTCCACACAGAGAGCGCCCTCTGCCGCCGCTGTGTAGGACAGCAGGTGGCAGCAACGGAGACCATTTGTACTTGGATCCACTTCACTATGTGAAGGCCACCTAGTCGGGTCTGTGACAACATCGCCTACGCTTTTGTTCAGAGAGCTTAATCCTTGTGACTGTTGTACTAGCTGGGCTGTACTTCTTCCTGCATTATTTGTAATGAGTCTTCCTATGCCAGAGAAATACAAGTTAAGTAAGTGATCTGTTTTTCGCGTTAACTTGCTCGGTAGCAGTTAATCCTGTCCAGATTTCCCACACCACTTTGTAGCCTAGCTCTATTACCATTCTGTACGAAGTCATACACGACATACTGTATGGCTGCAGGAAAGCCGGGCTCCAGATGGTCACGTGGCACTACTGAGACACACACGTTGTGTTTGTCATATGGCTCTTGTGCATCGTACTGCATGTGCCGCAGCAATCTGAGCCGCAGTTGTCATGACAGTGACACAACAGACTTTAAAAAATCGGTTACTTCAAGGACAGCTCTGAGCCAGACGCCATGTAGCGTGCGTTCCACTGACCCCAAGCCACAGCCATTTGCGACTTCAGTGGTGTCCAGATAGAGCTCACGGGAGGGCTGCGTAGAAGTCTGTTGTGCTTTCCGATGACAGCTGGTTCTACCTCGGTGCCAGAGATGGCCGTTTGTTGATCAAGGCAGCAGCTGAGTGCCTGCAATCAACCTGTCTGCATGTTGGACATCCTAACCTTACACCTGCTGTTACGGTCTGGGATGTGATTTTGTACGACAGCATGAACGCTTATTTATTCATTTTACTTCTTTACACGTCAAGTTCCGCAGGGCCAAATTGAGGAGCAAATCTCCAAGGTCATGGAACGTGTCAGTACATGAAATTACAAGGTAAAAATAATATAAGATAAAAATGAAATATTTATGAACCCAAAAAAAGTCAAGCCACACGTTTAAGTAAGTGCAATCAACAATACAACATAAGAATCAGCTTAATTTTTCAAGGATCTGAACAAAATAGAAGGAGTGATCCATGAGCAAACTCTTCAGTTTCGATTTGAAAACGCGTGGATTACTGTTAAGTTTTTTGAACACATGTGGTAGCTTATTGAAAATGGATGTAGCAGTACACTACACACTTTTGTGCACGAGAGTTAAGGAAGTCCGATCCAAATGTAGGTTTGATTTCAGCCGAGTAAGCTGCTTATTCTTGGGAACAAGCTGATATTGTTAACAAGTAATGACAGTAAAGTATATACATATTGAGAGGCCAAAATACCCAGACCAGTGAACAGGGGTCGACAAGAGGTTCGCGAACTTACACTACTCATTGACCGAGCCGCCCGTTTCTGAGCCAAAAATATTCTTTTACAATGGGAAGAGTTACCCTAAAATATAATACCATGCGACATAAGCGAATGAAAATAAGCAATGTAGAGTACATTTCGTGTCGAACGATCACTAACTTCAGATACCGTTCGAATAGTAAAAATGGCAATGTTAATTCATTGAACAAGATCCTGAACGCTGCCTTCCCACGACAGTTTCCTATCTATCTGAACACCTAGAAATTTGAACTGTTCAGTTTCACTAATCATATGCCCATTCTGTCAAATTAAAACATCAAGTTTTTTTTAATTGTGTGTTAGAAACTGTAAAAACTGTGTCTTACTGTGATTTAGCGTTTGTTTATTTTCTACAAGCCATGAACTTAGGTAACTATTTGAAACGGAGACAATGTTGCACACAACATCCCTTACTGCTAAGCTAATATCATCAGCAAACAGAAATATTTTAGAGTTACCCGTAATACTAGACGGCTTATCATTTATATAAATAAGGAACAGGAGTGTCCCCAACACTGATCCCTGGGACACCCCCTCCTTCCCCATTTGACCATACCCCACTCACGCCCTACATCATAGCCATTGTCAATACTGAATAATGGCCTTTTGCTGTCTGTTGCTAAAGTAAAAGGTGAACCAATTCTGAGCTACTCCCCATATTCCGTAATCGTTCTACTTCTGTAGCAATATTTCGTGATCAACACAATCAAACGCCTTAGTTAAATAAAAAAAATATGCCTATCGTACGAAACCTTTCGTTTAACAGATCCAGTACTTCATATTTAAAAAATAATATAGCACTTTTAGTTGTTAAACGACTTGTAAGGCCGAACTGTACATTTGATAGCAAATCGTGTGATATAAAATGATCAATTATCCTTACATACACAGCTTTTTCAATAACTTTTGCAAACACTGATGGCATAGAAATAGGTCTAAAATTCCAAAATGAGATTTTCACTCTGCAGCGGAGTGTGCGCTGATGCGAAACTTCCTGGCAGATTAAAACTGTGCGCCCGACCGAGACTCGAACTCGGGACCTTTGCAAAGGTCCCGAGTTCGAGTCTCGGTCGGGCACACAGTTTTAATCTGCCAGGAAGTTTCAGGTCTAAAATTATCTACATTATCCCTTCCTCCCTTTTTAAAAAGCGGATTTACTACTTCAATAGCTCAGAAAACTGACCATTCCTAAAGGAAAAATTACAAATGTGGCTAAATATAGGGCTAACATGTGCAGCACAGTACTGTAAATTCTGCTAAACACTCCATCATAACCATGAGAGTCCTTAGTCTTCGGTGATTTAATTATTGACTCAATCTCGCTCTTGTCTGTATCACAGAAGAGTATTTCAGATATCAATCTCGGAAAGGCATTTTCCAAGAAAGTTATATGATTTCCTGTAGAAACTAAATTTTTATTTAGTTCACCGGCAATGCTCAGAAAATGATTGTTAAATATTGTACATATATCTGATTTATCAGTAACAGAAATATTTTTACTACGAATTGACTTTATATTGTTGACCTTGTGCTGCTGACCAGACACTTCCTTCACAAATGCCTGTATGGTATTAATTTTATCCTATGAATTAGCTATTCTATTTGCATACCACATACTCTTTGCCTTCCAAATAACATCTTTAAGCACCTTGCAATACTGTTTGTAATGGGCTCCTGTAGCATGATTGTGACTACTTCTAACATTTTGGTGTAATTCCTGCTCTGTTCTACAAGATATCCGTATCCCACTATTCAGCCACCCAGGCTGCCTTTTACTGATAATACCCCGTTTAGAACGTTCTAATGGCAAGTAACTCTCAAAGAGCATAATGCATGTGTTAAGGAAAGCATTATATTTGTCACCTATGTTATTGACACTATAAACATCCTGCCACTCTTTTCCTTGACGAGGTTTAAAAAACTTTCTATAGCCATTGGATTAACTTTGCTACATAGTTTGTAATTATACGTAACATTTGTTTGAGTACTAAAATTTGTGCATCATGACCTGAAAGTCTATTCACCCTTTTACGAAGAGAATGCTCATCTAGTAATGAAGAATGAATAAAAATATTTTCTATTGCTGTGCTACTATTCTCCTGCACCCTAGTGGGAAAAAAACACAGTCTGCATCAGAACATATGAATTTAGGAGATCTATCAACATCCTTTTTCTTTCACTGTCATACACAAAATTAATACTGAAGTCATCACATATAACTAATTTCTGGCACTTGACTTCCTATAAAGTGAATCAAGAACCCTCTAGCTTGAGCAGAAATGCCCTGAATTCAAAGTTTAGTTTCACTAAATTCAACTGCCCCTGAACAACATTCAAATATCTGTTGAGTGCAGTGCCGTGATACGAGTATGGACTCAAATGGAATACTGTTTTTTACATACATGGCAACTCCCCCACTCCGGAAGGAACTCCTCGAAAAACAGCCAGCTTGTGGTCACCCCGCACACTGTGATATCAAAATTGTAGGCCAGTGCAGTGATTCGGCCAGTTATCCTGGCATCCATGGACAGAATTAGTGGGGTGTTGTGCAGCAGGATAACGGCCGCCCATAGACTGCTGCTGTCACCCAGAATGCTCTACAGGGTGCTGACACGTCGCCTTGGCCTGTTCGTTTACCAGATCTGTCTGCAATCGAGCACATATGGGATATCATCAGCCAACGACACCAGCGTCCACTACAAACAGCGTTAACAGTCTCTGTATTGACCGACTAAGGCAACAGGCATGGAACTCAAACTCATGCACTGACGTCTGGCACGTGTCCAACACAATGCATGCACATTTGCATGCTTGCATTCTGGGGGTTACACCGGTTAATAACGTAGCAGGGTTCTCCATTTGCAATGGCTTATCTAATGCTGTGATATTGCAATGTGAATCACTTAAATATGTTAGCTAGACAAATGTATTCTCGAAATTTCACTACTGAACATTCATTATTTTTTTAGTGTTGCGGTTTTTTCTGTCTGTGTATGTGAAGAACACCTGAAACATTAGAAAACCACTTCTGGCCTGGACTACAGAATTCATACACTGTGAGTTAAACTACTGATTTGGCCGTTGGTGGACTCTGTGCTTTGCGCCAGTGGAAAGCAGGGAAAACGGCCACTCTTTGACCCACACTATACACCTACTATCAGCCGTTAATACTGTCCCATTTCTCCGTTGTTTAGCCCATTAAAGACATGACGCTTTATGTGTTATCCTGAGTCATGGCCTTTTGCGAGATACCCCAGCACAAATATCGTTTGCATGGAGTTACCTTTGTAACTTTCACTTAGAAACTTGTTGAGATACATTGCCTGCGTTGTTGCTCAGACTGCCATCGACAACTCATGACTCCCCTCTCAGTCTGGATATATTTACGACCACTGGTGTTTTGTGTCGTACGACAAGCGGTACGCATGTTGGATGTTTCACGTTGAAGCAATTAGCAAGTAGGGCAATTTATTCACGGTGTGTTTGTGGAGACTTACAGCACTGACTGCAGACAGACACCTGCGAGAGCAGCGGAGGAGTGGCGCGAGCGCCTGGGCCAGCACCAGCACCACCTGCATTTCCAGACGCCAGCTGGAATCGTTTGTTAATTGTGATCAACTACAGCAGTTTAAAACATTATTATCTGTAGCTTTTTACTGTGATGCCATTTTACCGAATGATGGAAGGCTTGGTTCCACACTGGTTTGATGCAGTTGCCGCAACTACCTCTCCTGTCACACCCATTTGATCTGACAGTCATACTTGGACCAAACGTCCTCAGCTATCTCACGTATGTACTGCAGTCTCTGTCTTCCACTACAGTTTTTCCCCCTGCTTCACTGTCCAGGATATTCTTGCAGTTACACGTTTGCACGCATCAGCGATTCCACAGGGAGCTTCCGCTGTTAAGATAGTCAAATCAATAAGAAACTATCTGCATCACTGATGGCAGAATATTTTTGCTATATTTGATCTATTCATTACGTTACTGATGGACTAGTAAAGAAGTTAGTCCTAGTGAAATCCATTGATTTCTCTAACTGATATTCAGCTATAACCACAAATATTGAAGAAAGAAAATAATTTTACGTTGACTGCCTTTTAATCTGTTAATTTACATGAGCTCACCTACAGCCAAGAATAACCCAAACGACATTTAGTTAAAGAGTGAATATGACACAATTTGAAGCTTCACTTTGCCGGCCGCGGTGGCCGTGCGGTTCTAGGCGCTGCAGTCCGAACCGCGGGACTGCTACGGTCGCAGGTTCGAATCCTGCCTAGGGCATGAATGTTGTGATGTCCTTAGGTTAGTTAGGTTTAAGTAGTTCTAAGTTCTAGGGGACTGATGACCGCAGATGTTAAGTCCCATAGCGCTCAGAGCCAATAGAACCATTTTGAAGCTTCACTTTCCATTGAAATTCATAATCCTCACTTCTGACCACGAGATGAGCTAGTCTGTCGTACAGGCGTCGGAGAACTGAGGCGTCCAGACAGCAGGTGGCAGACAGCTCTCACAAAGCTGCTTCCAGGCGCCTCAGCCTATAAGGCTACGGGCAGGCAGCCTGCACCGACGTACAAGTGGCACCTGCGACGCTACAGAGCTCCAGTGGAGCCGTTTTCCTCACATTGCTCCTCGCCGTGGTCTTACGAGTACATCTGTTGCTTTCTCTGCCTGTTTTAACTGTACCTCAGGACTATCTTGAGTAGATATACGTCTCTCATTCTGTTCACACACGGTTTCCGTATGTCTACATGTTCTGCTGCTTCCTCACCGATGACAAGCACATCCAACTCATTATAAACTTTTCGATTTTTAATCAAATCGCTTCTTGTGTAGCTCTTCACTCTCGTCAACAATCTCACCTGCAGGATTGTTGCTAAGAAGAACTACGCACTGCTTCTTCGGAAATGCGTGACTTTCCAGAGGAACAGCCACTGTGGCGACTGCAATCGTTATAAACTACTTGAAATATATTCCTAGTTGTGAACAGGAAAAACTGTCAACTTATAGGGGAATAAGAAAAACAAGAATTTGCGCCAGATTGGGACTAGAATCCGGATTTCCTGCTCTACACGACTGGTTGCCTTAACCACTTTGTTTATCCACGAATGACTATCAGGCGGACCCAAACTTCCACATGTCAACGCTCCTGAGTCACAACCTAACGGAAATTACACCGTTCTTCTCAACAAAACAGGTACTGCAGTACCATATTTGTCTGCCGATGGCAGGGAGAGACTTTCAATTAAAATTTCCTCCCCTGTAAAGTCATTACATAATGTGTGTATGAGTACCGGTTACGATGGAGGATTTCGACCTACGGTTTGGCCGAGGGTCTCGCACGGACAACCACACCAGCTGAGGCGGCTGCTCGCATAAAGTGCGGAATCCGGGTTCCACTCCCGGTCCGGCACAAATTCTCATTGTTGTCATTCCCTTTTACAGCTGGCGGTTGTTCGTATTTGCAACTGCAAATCTTTGCTTGTCCTTATCCGACCCTCACTTCCATAAGAAGTAGCGACGTCGCTATACTGTTGTAGTTTTAGAAAGTACAGCTTTTGTATTTTTTCCAGTTTTCCAGTATTCTATGTATTGTTCCACACATTACACGAAATTTGCGCAACTTTACATCCGTATCATTATCGTAAACATAACTCACTTCGTAGCCCAGACGTGACACCTGTACGGTACAAGAGTGCTACGGCGCCAAATGTTGCTGTCGCGACGTTTCTGCCGGAGCGCGCATCGTCAGGAGTGCTCACCTGCTCGGCGGCGCGCATGACGCGCAGCATGTTGAGCCCCGCCAGCTTGCGCAGGTCGGCCTCGGACCAGCGGCCGGTGGCCAGCAGGTGCGCGAACAGCGCCGGGTAGGCAGACGCGTCCTCCAGTCCGCGCGGCGTGCTGCGGGCAGAGAGAGGTGGCGCAAGCTCTGTGTGCACGAGGGAAGTGCGACCGGCGTTTGTGGCCCACTGCGCCGCCACTTCTGCAGCATACTTAGCTGTTTGCATTAGAGAAGTGCACTCAGCCGTCTAATGCACTGCTGAAACTGATCAGTGGCTTCACACGGAACGTGTTGCATATTTAGCAACAAAAAATCTCAACAAATTTAAGCTAAATTAGTCGAAAAGCATTTGTTGTGGCGGGCGTGAAATATAATTTTTCCCTGCTATCTTTTATTAAACGTAAAAGCAAATTTCGCAGTTCTTGTTGCGGTATCGAGTTCGAACACCTGTTTTCATAATCAGCGTTAAATTGCTTCTGTCCAAGATCAGCAGGAGTCGGTACTACGAAAATTTGGCCAATATCTCTTTTGTTATACGAAATTAAGCATTGGATTCAAACATATATGCGCGGTACCTTAGTAAATTGAACTAATAAACGTGCCTATATGATTGCGGTTGATTTATATTTTTGTCAGATCTATCCCCAAAATTACCTCTGCAGATTTTTCTACTATATTAGCAGAATGATTACGAAAGTACAAGAGAATACAATATTTTTAAAATGTGTTCGAATAAAGCTAGGCCTACGATCAAAAGTAGGCTGTAGGAAACAGTAACAACTCTATTCGTATTAATACAATGTACATTACCGGCCAGGTTTCGCCAGCAATGACTAATAATAGTCTCCTGGTAACGTTAATGATTACTTAATGAAAGGTCGTACGTTCGGTACTTGCATAGTGCATAATTTTTTTTTCTTTTTGTAATTATATTGTGTGGAAAAAGTACAACTTATTATTGTGAACAACGTAAATATAAGTTTAAACCTTACTGTACAGTGTATGAAGTCACATTTTTTTACCAGTCATGATAACTTAGTGCGGTACCACTCTCTATTTCTCATTTTATGTGCTGAAATTGTCAGTTTTATCTCTAAGATTTATGTTTTGTAATTAAATTACCATTAAACAAACCATCCTATTAGCTCTTCTGACTTTTTTTTTTCAAGTGGATTAAAACTAAGTAAGAGGTATGTACGAAGGAGACAAAGACAAAAATGAATAAAAATAACTGAATGGTTAAGTTGAGTTTCAGTAACCTTTCCCATAGCGACCAAAATGAACCCCAAAACAAGAAAACGTATAAGGACTTACGCTGCCGTGGTCAAACATTGAAATTAAAAAAAAGAAAAAAAAAAAGAAACTTGGCCTTAAGATCCTCCTGACAGTAGCATGGAATTAGCTCAGGTGTAAACAGCAGTCTTGTGCTCACCATCACATCGAACTTCTAAACATCATTTCTCTCACTACCAATAAGGAAACATCGTTCCAGGTTTGCTGATGGATTTGTTCACCAAATTTACATTAATTTTGCTTTCAAATAAATGATATATCACTTTATGAATATACGCTACTGACCATTAAAATTGCTACACCAAGAAGAAATGCAGATCAAAAACGGGTACTCATTGGACAAATATATTATACTAGAACTGACATGTGATTACATTTTCACGCAATTTGCGTGCATAGATCCTGAGAAATCAGTACCCAGAACAACCACCTCTGAACGTAATAACAGCCTTGATACGTCTGGGCATTGAGTCAAACAAAGCTTGGATAGCGTGTACAGGTACAGCTGCCAATGCAGCTTCAACACGATACGACAGTTCATCAAGAATAGTGACTGGCGTATTGTGATGAGCCAGTTGCTCGGCCACCATTGACGAGACGTTTTCAGTTGGTGAGAGATCTGGAGAATGTGCTGACCAGGGCAGCAGTCGAACATTTTCTGTATCCAGAAAGGCCCATACAGGACCTGCAACATGCGGTCGTGTGTTATCCTGCTGAAATGTAGGGTTTCGCAGGGATCGAATGAAGGGTAGAGCCACGGGTCGTAACACATCTGAAATGTAACATCCACTGTTCAAAGTGCCGTCAATGCGAACAAGAGGTGACCGAGACGTGTAACCAATGTCACCCCATGCCACCACGCCAGGTGATACACCAGTATGGCGATGACGAATACACGCTTTCAATGTACGTTCACCGCGATGTCGCCAAACACGGATGCGACCATAATGATGCTGTAAACAGAACCTGGATTCATCCGAAAAAATGACGTTTTGCCATTCGTGCACCCAGGTTCGTCGTTGAGTACACCATCGGAGGTGCTCCTGTCTGTGATGCAGCGTCAAGGATAACCCCAGCCACGAGTCCGTTGGGATCCAGCACGGCGTTCCGTATTACCCTCCTGAACCCACCGATTCCATATTCTGCTAACAGTCATTGGATCTCGACCAACACGAGCAGCGGTGTCGCGATACGATAAACCGCAATCGCGATAGGCTACAATCCGACCTTTATCAAAGTCGGAAACGTGATGGTACGCATTTCTCTTCCTTACACGAGGCATCACAACAACGTCTCACCAGGCAACGCCGGTCAACTGCTGTTTGTGTATGAAAAATCGGTTGGAAACTTTCCTCATGTCAGCGAGTTTTAGGTGTCGCCACCGGCGCCAACCTTGTGTGAATGCTCTAAAAAGCTAATCATTTGCATATCACAGCATCTTCTTCCTGTCGGTTAAATTTCGCGTCTGTAGCACGTCATCTTCGTGGTGTAGCAATTTTAATGACCAGTAGTGTGTATATATATATCACTACACTTTATGAATGTAAATCATATGCTGGAAAAGTCACTGCAACAGAGATGTTGGCAACTGAGGCATTATTCTGCTTAAAACTTGGAAAATACACAACACTTCCTGCGCTTCACAAGTATCGCTTGGGCACACAATGGCTGCTAATGCCACGTGACGCGGTTTCAGTCAGTCCTGAGCTGCGGACGGCAGCAGACACAGGGGGACAGGACGGCCATGCTTCCCTTTGTACTGTGCTGGATGCGTGGCCGCCGCCGCCGCTGCCGCCGCGACTGCGCAGTAACCCGGGCGCTCGCGTGGCTGCTTTGTCCAGCAGGACTGCAGCGTCGTCGGTAGCAGTGGTCCGAAGGTCAGGTTTCAGCGGCCAAGAAGTGGCGTGCGTGCATGCAGCGTGGAGCCGAGGAAAGGGACATTGTGAAGGGTAGGAAGTTTATTGCTCATTGTGCAGGGAAAGTAATTTTGTAAAGTATGAGGATTGATTTGTGTAGGCTATTCGTTTTCAGCACACAGTTTAGCGATGGTGGTTTTGTTCCTTTGACTGGCACTAACGTTGTGAATGAAATAACTCATACCTGTTGAGAAATTTGGATACCTAACTTTAAAGTCTGCATAAGCCTGAATATACGCTTCATCTACCTGCCGAGAAGACGGTAAGTCAGTATAATTTTGAGAACTTTATGATCTTTTCCGATGTGTTAATATCCAGCAGTCACCCTCAAATGGACTGCAGTCTCAGTACAAATGAGCCCTGTATCGTGAATACCTGGTAACATTTGTAGGGGGAGCATTTCGTAGAATCAGTCACAATGGCTGAGTTCTACACATGCGGAATGGTGAACAATTGTTGGTTGAAGACAGTGAAGATGCGAAAACCATTCAGAATATTTGGATGTTGAATGAGACGATTTTCCACTCTTGTGGGGATGAGAAAGGGCAGCACACCCGCTACTGGTCTCCAGGGAATCCTGCTCAGCTCCTCCACTCTCCAACAGAACCTACTATACTACTTACTGCGCAGTGTCACGCTCGGTGTAACACGCCGTTCGTTTTTTGAGTACAAAAGAGATGTTACTGCTGATGTGACATTTGAACATTATGTCAATTTGTTAGATACAGTTCTCGCTCCTAGACTTCATACACTTCCAAATCTTGGAACTCAGTGTACCTGATTTCAATAGAATTGAACCATCTCACACATTTCCATGCATTATGTGTTAGCTGCGAAATGTTTGTTCAAGGATCGCATAATTTCATTGAACACTGACATCGCTTGGTGGCCTTAGTCTTAACTTCTTTCAGTTTGTGATCTCTCTTGATGGGCATATCTGAAGACCGAAGCGTAACAGACTACACCAAGAACCCCCTATCCCAGCTCTAGACATGTTTGAATCTCAAGTAAAGTTTTGTAACATTTCTTCGTTTTCTTCGTAGTTACTTCAAAGTTTACCACTTCACTGCACCACTTTGTATTAAATACACTTGTGAGAGAAAACACTATGGCCACCTGCTTAAACTCGTGGGTTCACTTTTAGAACACAGTACATCTACGTTTACATCTACACAGATACTCTGCGGTGCATAGCGGATGGTACACTGTACCACTACTTTTTCATTTTCTTTCCTGTCGCACTCGCAGGTAGGGTGAGGGAATAACGACTGACTCTGTGCATCCGTATGAGCCCTAATTTCTAGTATCTTATCTTCGTGGTCCTTACACGCAATGTATGTTGGAGGCAGCAGAGTCGTTCGGCAGTCAGCTTTATATACCGGTTCTCTAATTTTTCTCTGTAGTGTTTCACGAAGATAATGTCAAGCTGGCCGCTGTTAATACTGTACCCGAACATTACTCGTTTGATTTTCCTACTCATTCGCATTAACGTACATTTTCCTACATTTTGGGATAGGTGTCGGCCATCACACCAAATGGAAATTTTTTCTGAGTCCTCTTGTACCTTCCTACAGTCACTCAACATCGACACCTTACCGTACATCACGGCATCATCATCTAACTACCGCAGACTTCTGCCCACCCTGTCTGCCAAAATGCGTATGGAGAACAACAGCCGTCCTATCACGCTTCCCTGTGGCGCTCTTGTCCCTGATGAACACTCGCCATCGAGGACAACATACTGGATTCTATTATTTAAGAAGTTTTCGTGCCGAGTACAGCAGTGATCATCGATGACATGGATTCGACGTCCTTCTACAGCTGCATACACAGTCCACAGGCCACTGCAGGGTGCATGGTGGTTTCTGGAGGTACGTGGCACGACATGACCATCATGAGTTACGCAATACAGATTGGTGAAATGGGAGCAAAGAGCTCGTGGCTTATAGCACCTTGTATATGTTCCATCATGGTCAGATCAGGCAATATTAGTGCCGAAGTCAAAATCGTGAGTTCACTATGATGCTGCTCAAACAGCTATAGCACAAATCGGTCTTTGTGACACTGACAGTTATTCTGCTATAACATGCAGTCGCCACCAGGGAAGATTTAAACAATGAAATGAGTGATCTGCAATATTGTTCACATAGCCCACAGCTGTCATTATATCATAGCTCCCATGGAAGGCTAGGTGAATGCCCCTTGCAACATAATGTTGACTATAAGTAACTGTTTATCTAGATGTGTGTGTATCCAGACACGACCCTCAACCTGGTGCAACAAGAAATTTAACTCATCCAACCGAGCAGTGTGTAATCTTCCACCCATGGTCCACTTTCGATGATCCCATGCCCACTGATCGTAACAGAAGTCGTCAACATGAGAACACGTAGGGTTCGTCTGCTGCAGGACGCTGCCTTGCGTACTGCGATGCGTACTGAAAACTTGACTTCACTAACACCATAGCGTGTTGTCAGATCTGGCACAGATCGCCGCCTATCCTAGTCCGCAATGAGGACAACTCCACGTTCTGATATGGGGCTTAGACGTCCAACGCCTTGTCACCTCCCCACGGTTTCACAGTCCTCCACCACTTGCCGCGATAACAGCGCCTGAACAGCCAACCAGGCTCGGCCTCTCCAAATTCATGATCATAGGCGATGGACCATAACAATCTGCCACTTGTCAAAGTTGCTCACGTCAGTGGCTTTCCCAATTTGCGACCTGTATCGTCGGTGTAATGATTCTTCATTCCTCTCTGCTCCACTCGTACACAGGTATATTCCTTACTGTGCCACTTGCTCACAACAACAGTAGGTGGCATTCAGCCGCTCAGTGAGAAGTGGTCATAATATTTTGGTTCCTCACTGCATATACTCCCAAAGTTGGTTCACTGTGCGTACGCAAAGGTAATTCGTACCAAATGAGTGACTTACATCCAACTTTATTTGAAGATTGAGTTGACAGACAAATGGTATATGCCTTAATGCCTCTTACATTGTTTACATCACCCCTGCATGAAATACATGATGATGGCGGCTGAGCTGTGGCATAGTCTTCCTCAAAGAGAGTTTCATGAGAACAGTGTCACCTTTTACTCAAAAATTCCAAATTAAATTCCCAGAGCACCTTTGTTACAATCACATATGGGCTTCACTGACATAATAGGCTGCTAGCAGCGCCTCTCTGAATTCTTTTGTGGCTATTTTTATGCCTATTTTACTCAAAGTGCCGGTACAGAACTGATCATGGTACCATCTTGTGTGAAGTTTCATCTACCAATGTGCTGTGTTCCCCCAGACATCTTCCATCAAATTTAAGTGCTCCAATGAAGAGCTCCACATTGTTTCCACTGATCATGTGATCTGACCCATTCGACATTTACTGTATTTCTTTCCCCTAATTCCCTCAGTTATGTACTAATGCTTCCCATGAAATTCTCAGTACCTGTGGTACTTTAAATTTATCCATATCTCAGTTCCTTCATTTCCTATATTTGTGCAGTCTCTTTCGTTTTAATTTGCAGTTAATAATTAATAGGTTATGATCGGAATCCACATATGTGTTGAAGTATATCTGTGCAGTCTCTTTCGTTTTAATGTGCAGTTAATAGTTAATAGGTTATGATCGGAATCCACATATGTGTGGAAGTGTTTTGCAGTCTAAAATCTACATTCGAAATTTGTGTTACCATTATGTAATCTATTTGAAGCCTTCCAGTGTCTCCAGTGCTCTTCGACATACACAACCTTATTTCATCATCCTTAAACCAAGTAATGACTATGATTAAACTGTGCTCTGTGCAAAATTGTACTGTGCAGTTTTCCCATTCATTGCTCTCCTCTTCTCTGTTGCTGCAAACTTACTTTGAAGTGGGCATGTTTCACGCCGTGCAGCATTGTTCTTCATAGATATGACATTGTTCTTCATAGATATGACGACTTAACATACCAATGAAGAACAAGCCGACATCACAATGCATCAACAAAAGCGTAACTGTACTGGGAAAAGTATCCCCACTGACAGCAACATCGCCATAAACTGTTTTCAGCAGTGGTTCATCATTTGTGTTAGGCATGTTCATTTATGGGACTGGGTAACAATGAGATGTATGTACCTGGTATGTATGCAGGACTTGATGGAACAGACGTTGAACGCTATAGAGTATGACTCTAGTGTCAGCACCAGGCAGTTGGCCCACCAGCATGTGGTAAGCGATACTGCCTAGTGGTAGGTTCTGCTAGATAACTGCCACTATCTGTAGCACTTACATGCAGGGACTTGCATCCACAGTGACACAAGTGTCGCTGGTTCCTCATACAGGCCCCATGTTACTGGGACTTCTGTCATTCATCCTATTCACAAATGATGCTAACTTTATGATGAGCAATATCGTTCATCTTCCCTACACACATCTGCAGACTATGGAGAATCTCCATGGTATAGTGGCAGCAAGTCATCAGGATTTTCTCAGTCTCAAACTGTGGCCAGGAGTTATTGACGACTGTCTTGTGGGACCTGATATCCTATAATGCCTCACAGGCGAGACATGTCTGCACTGTCTGTGAGTGGCTCTGAAGTCCTTGTTGGAAGATGTGCCTTTTGCATTATCAAGGATAATGTGCCTAATGAATGATGATGTGCAAGCTCACTTTTACATTTCCTTATGGAGGCTTCTTGGCAACATCTATCCCAGCTGATGCGTAGGACGAATTGGTCATGTTGCATGTCCTGGCTGTAGCCGAATGTCAACCCTTTAGATTTCTACATCTAGGGGGACCTGAAAGAAGTAATGTATGCTGTGCCCATCTGGGATATGCAGGCCGTGGAATAATGCTTCCGTACTTCCTGTGAAGCCACTCACTTGCAGGACAGCTCATTTGTATGTGTGAATCAGTCAGTGCTGTGTTCTGTTTGAGCATGCTTGGAGGTCCATAGAGCCACCTTGTCCAATTGTACTCTTATCATAGGATGTCATCACAGTATTGTACTGTGCAGACATGATGAATTAATAAGTACCCTGTCGCACAGACACTGTGCGTTTCTGGTCATATGTCAATATTTGCTTCTTATCTTCTAAGGCATCATTTCCTGCACTTTGTCCCCAGTTAGTTAAATCTCCCTGCACTGTTCTCCAGTTTACAAAAAAGGTAAAATGTAATTCTTTCTTTTATAGCTGTCGTTCCCATTACTTTGGTGTATCCTGTTAGCTCTCATACAAAATATTACTATGTAAAATATACCATAAGACTTTTATCCATTGTGGATGTGGAGCACTGCGACTGTGGTGTGAACAGGTTTTCAGAAATTACTGCAACCAGTCGCCTTTTATGTAGATGTATTTTATTTAACCATGACCGGTTTCGAGCTGCCTAGCAACTCATCATCAGATGGTGTATACATTCAGTGCTTTTTTGTACCCATTGTGTGGGTGGTTGAGTATCTGTGGAAATAAATCTTTTTGCAGGTATATATATCTCTTTTAGGACGTATTTTTGAAACCATTGTGTCTTGTTTTTCACAATATCACAAGTTAAAACTTTCACTAGATGTATATTACTTTTATGAGGCACTGTTGGAAACATATATCTCGTTTTTCGTAAACATCGCTGAACACACTTAGCCACAGATACGAATACAGGATTTACACATTGTAAACAAGCCAAAGATTGCAATATAACTACAGTATCAAAGATTTCAAGTTGACCAGAGGCATTATTAGTCATCACACACACTGACAAGAGATTTGTCTTTATTACATAGAAAATAAATGTAAATTAGCTTAAACTAGTAAAATGTTTATTTATAAATTAGCTGTGCAATTTAATAGGTATATAAAACTAGATTTTATACATTATATTTCAGTTACATTTAAGATTATTGGTATTGAGAGTATTATGACAGCTAATTTCTTGCTCCTTCCATTGGCTGATCATGGTATATGATGTCTGGGATGAGAGGTTGATGGTTAACTTGAAATAATAAGTAATGCTGGAACTTGTAAGGGTGTGGAAAAGGAGTTGGCGGTGGGGGGGGGGGGGGAGGGGGGGGGAGGTGGTTGTATAGGAAAAAGGAGAGGGGGGGGGTTGAGAGGGTGATGTGGAGAGAGCTGAAGGGGGGGGGCAGAAGTGGTAAAAGCTTTTATGTGTGTGTGTGTGGGGGGGGGGGGCATTTTGTTACTGAATGACTGTTTAGTTTTTTAAGTTCAAAGAATCCTTAAAATTCTGAAAGAAGGAGTTATTCGCCAGTTCTGTCTGCTCATTTAAAATGGTATGTGGGGAATTATGTTTGTGGGTAAAAATACCATGTCTTATTGTAACAATCCATGGACATTGCCACTGGAAGGGTGGCTTAAATACCTCAGTGATACAGGTAGTCATACCGCAGGCGCAACTACGATGAATGGGTATCTGTTGAGAGGCCAGACAAACATGTGGTTCCTCAAGAGGGGCAGCAGCCTTTTCAGCAGCATCAATCAAAGTAGCCTTGGTGTGCTGGTACTGTCAACAGCTGAAAGGAAGGAGAAACTACATCTGTAATTTTTCCAGAGGCATGAAGCTCTGCTGTATGTCTTAATGTTGATGGCATGCTCTGGGGTAAAATATCCAGAGGTAAAATTGTTCCCCATTTGGATCTCTGGTGGGGTTGCTCCGGAGAATGTTGTCATCAGGAGAAACAAAACTGGCATTTTACAGATCGGAGCAAGGAATGTTAGATCACTTAATCACGCAGATAGGTTAGAAAATTTAACAAGGAAACGGATAGGTTGGAGTTGCATATAGTGGGAAATACTGAAGTTCAGTGGTAGGAGGAATAGGACTTCTGGTCAGGTGAATACAAGCTTATAAATGCAAAATGAAGGAAGTGTAACGCAGGAGTAGGTTTAACAATTAATAAGCTAATGGGACTGTGGATAAGCTACTATGAACGGCATAGTGAGCACATTATCATGGCCAAGACAGACACAAAGCCAACATCCACCACAGTTGTACAAGTTTATACGACTATGGGCTGGGGGAAAGGAATGAAAAAGGAAGCTACTTGGTAGAATTTTCTACAGAGCGTAATTTAATAATTGCTAACACCCGGTTTAAGAATTATGAAAGAAGATTGTATATCTGAAAATATGTGAAAGAGACTTGGAGACACAGGAAGGTTTCAGACTAACTATGTAACGGTAAGACGGAGATTTCAGAATCAGATTTTAAATTGTAAGACCTTTCCAGAGGCAAAAGTGGACTCTGACCATAATTTATTAGCCGTGGACTGTAGATTAAAACTAAATAAATTGCAAAAGCGTAGGACATTAAGAAGGTGGGAATTGGGAAAGCTGAAAGAACCAGACGTTGTTTAAGGTTTTAGAGGGAGCACTGGTTTAACGAATGACTAAAACACTGGAAAGGAATACAGTACAAGACAAATGGGTAGCTTTGAGAGGTGAAATAGTGAAGGCAGCAAAGGATCAAGTACCCAAAAGGACAAAGCCTGGTAGAAATCCTTGGATAAGGTCAGTTAATGAAAGGAGAAAATATAAAAACGCAGGAAATGAAACAGGCAAAAGCGAGATTGACAGGAAGAGAAAAATGGCTAAGTAGGAATGGCTACAGGAGAAATCTAAGGATTTAGATGCATTTCACTAGGGTAAAAACAGGGACTTCATTCAGGAAAATTAAAGCCCTTAGGGGAAAAGAGTAGTAACTGCATGAACATCACGAGCTCAGATGGAAAACCAGTCTTAACCAAAGAAGGGAAAGCTGAGAAGTATATAGAGTGTCTATACCAGGGAGAGAAAATTAAAAGCAGTATTATACAAATGGAAGAAGAGATACGCAAAGATGAGATGGGAGGTGTGATATTGCGAGAAGGATTTGACAGAGCAGTGAAAGATCTAAGTTGAAACAAGCCTCTGGGGGTAGATGACATTCCGTCTGATCTACTGATAGCCTTTGGAGAGCCAGCCGCTCCAAAACTCTCCAATTTGGTGCGCAAGATGTATGATACGTGCAAAATACCCTCAGACTTCAGCAAGAATGTAATAACTCCCATGCCAAAAAAAAGCAGGTGCTGACAGTCGTGAATATTACCGAACTATCAGTTTAATAAGTCACGGCTGCAAAATACTAATACGAATTCTTTATAGAAGAATGGAAAAACTGATAGAAACCGATCTCACGGAAAATCGGTTTGGATTTCGGAGAAATTTAGGAACACAAGACGCAATACTGATCCTACGACTTATCTTTCGAAGATAGGATACGGAAAGACAACCTACATTTATAGCGTTTGTAGACTTAGAGACATCTTATGGTAATGTTAACTGAAATAATCTCTGAAATTCTGAAGGAAGCATGGGTAAAATACAAAGATCGAAAGGCGACTTACAACTTGTACAGTAACTAGATGGCAGTTGAAAGAGTCGAGGGTTATAAAAGGGATGCGGTGCTTGAGAAGTGAGTGAGGCAGGACTGTACCCTATCAGCAATGTTATTCAATCTGCACATTGAGCAAGCTGTAAGTAAACCTACAAAAAATTTAAAGTTCAGGGAGAGAAAATAAAAACATTGAGGTTTGCCGATGACACTGTAGTTCCGTCAGAAACAGCAAAAGACTCGGAAGAACAGTTGAACTGAATGGGCAGTATCTTGAAAGGAGGACGAAACATGTACAGCAGTAAAAGCAAAACAATGATAATGAAATGCAGCCGAATGAAACGAGGTTAAGCTGAGGGAATTATATTAGGAAACGCGACTCTGAAAGTGATAGATAAGAATTGTTATTTGAGCAGCAAAATAACTGAGGATGGCCGAAGTAGAGATGATATAAAATGTAGACTGGCAATAGCAAGCAAAGCGTTTCTGAAGAAGAGAAATTCGTCAACATTGAATATAGATTAGTATTGGAACAGGACCGGTACCATTCCAAAATACCGTTATCCATGATGGAGGCCATGACGTCACCCCCCCCCCCCCCCCCCCGCCTACGTATACGCGCTAGACATGAAATGTTTTCATAACACCGTCACCATTCCAAAGCATCGTTAGTCGACAACAACAAGGTCGCACGCAATGTATCCGGCACGTGTTGACTCTCTAGTCTTTATTACTGCCACCAGAGTAATCAGTCATCAAGTCAGCTGATGGTTGTATCCAATACGATCCTTTAATTGAGTCACATGTTCGACTTCTACTAATAGGATTCAACTATCCTATGACCTCATTGTAGGACATATATAGGTTAAGTTCTGGGACCTCACTCTTGGTCACTCAGTCAGCGGGAGACTAAGAAGAACAATCATGAAGCACCAGTCGACCTCCAGTGCAGTCACTCAGAACAGGATCAAACCGAAATGTAAGTATCATATTTCACATTATTCTATCTCGTTCATTATCCTTATTATTCAATGTTTTCAGTTATTCGCTAATATCTAATCATTCATCTTCTTTTTTCAACAGAGTCAAACGCAACCATGCTTAGCTCCGCAGACGCGTCCGAACCTGCATCATCATTAGCTTCGTTAACCATCTCATCCGGACCTACACCAGCGGCAGCCGACTCATTTGATCCAGTAGCGACCACGTGGGATCCTGTAGCTCACATGTTGGAGCAGGACAAGGAGTTGCTGCTCTCCGTCCCACTCAGCAACTTGTGAGATGAAGACGCTCGATCTGCTCACCACACAACGACTTCAACCACTGGTGGTGTTAAAGATCAACTAAATGGTGGTCAGTACTGGATGCCTACATATAACTCATCACAATCGAACACTCCCGTGATAGTGCAACCACCGAGTTTAGATACTGTAAATAAAAAGAATACGTCTAGTGCGGCTACGCTATTCACCACGACATATAATTTAACCTCCAGTGGTTCCAAACGTGTGAACATTGCTATAGACGTCCATCATGTCTGGGGGATCCAAGCTATAATGGAGATTGAAAATATTTCCAAAAGTGTTAAAGTCCCGATTTCCGAGTTCGACTGGGCCGGGATCTGTAATGCACAGCGCTACATCAATCAACAAATGACCACCGAATATGATCCAACTCATCCCCCACCAGAAATTCGTCTTGCCGATGTCACACTTTCCATTACTACTGTATATGATGACTGCGCCTTATGCATTAAATCAGGTGTCGACAGCGTCTATCTAAGGCATCCATCAGTTATCAAATTATTCAACCTAGACTCCTCTATACGGTTTGCTCTCGAGAGACTGAATCGTTGGGTTCCTAGCATAGAGGCAGCATATAGGGATGTTAAAAACTCTCTACGTGTTAATAATATACATATTGACGATTTTGAGCAGCATCTTCGTTCGCATATGGCCATTAAAACTACAGACATCCAATTGAAATGCGTGTGTCAAAAACCAGTGTACTCAGAGTCACCTATCGGATTGCGTGAGATACGTGCAGAATTTATTGCCAACCAAAGAGAATTATTTCGTATATATTGTACAGGTTCTAAGAAGAAACGTGCAGATTATGATAAAACCTCAGAAATAGTACATCCAATGTATGATTTTTAAATAAATAATTTATATTTAATCTTATCTCCTGTTTCTCTTTTATTTCAGACCACCACTCCTATTATAATCAAATTGATCCAATAATTTTTTAATTCTACTCAAATTATGACCATCTTACTCTTCATACAGGTGTTCCTCGTGTAGGCAGTATAGCTCAATCGGTTAATTGATCGAACTATACCGGCTACACACAAATATTATTATTATCCTCTCAGTTATATTTTCTATATATGTCAAGTACTTGTTTGTACATGGCTCATTTACTATCATGGCTGGCTGGGTGAAGCACCCTCACCACAAGGACTTTGTTGTCGGTGACTGGTCATGTGAAGATTCAAGTGAAGAGCAGAAGAAGAAGAAGAACAAGAAAAACGGAATTCTCTTCCCGATAATATAAGAGCAATTATTGTAGGCCCATCCAACTGCGGCAAGACTAATGTCCTCATGACTCTGCTAACTCATGTGCAAGGTGTCCGATTTGAACATGTCTATCTATTCTCAAAAACACTCTTTCAACGCAAGTATCAGCTATTGCATGAGATATTTCGGGGTGTAGATGGCGTTACATACACAACATTCAGTGAAAGCTCTGATATCCCCCCACCTGAAGAAACAAAACCAAACACAGTATTCATATTTGACGATGTTGCAGTAGAAAACCAAGACGAAATTCGCAAATATTTCTCTTTCGGTCGCCATATGGGTGCTGACGTATTTTATCTAAGTCAAACATATTCCAGAATCCCCAAACAACTTGTTAGGGATAACGCAAATCTCATTATAGCCTTCAAGCAAGACAATCTTAATTTAAGACACATTTACCAAGCACATGTGGGGACGGATATGTCGTTCAATGATTTCTTAAAGATATGTGCAGACTGTTGGAACCATTCACAGTATGGGTTTCTCGTTATTGATAAAAACAAGAAAACTGTATGATGGTAGATACAGACGAAACTTTCAAGAATTTTTGCATATATAACAAGGTAATAGACGTTAACACATCAGTCTACGTCATACCATGGACAAATTCGCGCGTATGTTCACCTCTCAACCTGAGATGACTGGTGTACACAGACAGAACATTCGCTTGTACGTGGATGCGAAAATTCAAGCTATGGCTCTTAATGTTGCAAGTATGCGCAGGGAACTAGAGACCTATTACCAAACCCTTCTGAGAATGGTGAATCAGTTAAATGAGCTAGTTAATCAAGTCAGTAAGAAAGTAACCGACTTAACTGAAAAGTTCGATCATATTCAGAGAAAAATAGATGTAGACCTCATTGTTGTCGATAAGGGCGATCGTGATCATACTAAGAAGCTGAAGAAAATGAATGCATATATAAAGCCTCATGTCGCAGAGACGTCTGATTAGTATACGTTGAGATGTCGACGACCAAACAGAAAGTCATTCAAGCCCGTAAAGTAGTCCGAGAGAAATTACGGTTGCTTAGGTTAGGGTATATTGATCGTCAGCAAACACTAAGAGAGACCTTTAAGCCCGTTACTGAGTCTCTCCGACAGCTCTCACCAAAAACAAAAACGACCCAAAACGACAGTCAAGCCATTGATGAATTCATTATTAGTCACGCACCAGGCCAGATAGGTAGAACATTCGGCGTTAGCCCAGGAAGACCATACATTTTGGGCACGCATCCCATAACTGTAACAGAAGACAAAATACAAAAAGCTGATAGACAGTTTGACCGAACACCAGGCTTAATGAATCTTATTTTCCTAAGACCAACTAAAAAACCTATAAATTATTCAGTTAGTGATAAGGACACGTACCGTCAAATTCTACACATGACTGGTGTACACAAGATCACCAAAAGCCTAACCAACAGGAAGTATAAAACCATTATAAAACCAATACTTGAAGACCAAAACAACAACAACGGTGCCAGCAGCGGAGATGGTATTGACATTGGTCTTAAGACAGTGAACAATCGAGTCCCTCAGTATATATATTATGATGACCCCAACGAACTAATAGGTCGACTACGTCTGCTCATGGCATCAGCTGCTGCAGGTAATACAGCTCATTCGAATGAAGTTATCTCCATAATCTCTGAGCTTCGAGAGAGAGGTATCATCGAATAAGTATGGAGACAGTAGTTCGAGAACTACACAAACCAGCACGCAAAACATACCCGCGCAGGCATGTCATGATTAAAGGGATGGATGACTTGTGGCAAGCTGATCTTGTAGATATGCGACAATATTCACACGAGAATAATGGCTTCAAATACATTTTAATTGTTATTGATACATATTCCAAATTTGCATGGGCAGTACCAGTCAAGACAAAAATCGGACCAAATGTCGCTGATGCTTTTGAACGCTTGCTACAGATAGGAACCAATCGATGCCCGGACAATCTCCAAACCGATCATGGTGGTGAGTTCTACAATAGGTACTTCAAGACAGTGATGCAGCGGTATGGAATACATCACTACTCGACATTCACTCACCTGAAGGCAAGCATCGTAGAGCGCTTGAACAGAACAATAAAAGGCAGAATGTGGATGCGGTTTAACCTTCGTGGCTCATACAAATGGACAGATATCCTCCCAGAAATAATTGCTCAATATAATAGAACCAAACATAGCACAATAAAAATGCGGCCAATTGATGTTCGTGATAACACACTCATGGATACGGTATACTTTCACATTAAGATACTGGATCCACGCAAACAGAAATTTAATGTAGGTGATTTGGTGCGTATCTCAAAACACAAGACCGCATTTGAGAAATCATACCTACCGAACTGGTCAACTGAGATATTTACAGTTTCAAATGTGCAGCGAACGAATCCTAGAACTTATTTATTGAAAGACAGTAAAGGTGAAGAAATTGCAGGCTCCTTCTACACTGAGGAGATGCAGAAGAGCTCACAACCAGATCTTTTTCTCGTGGAGAGAGTCATAAGACGACTTGGAAATTAAGCCCTAGTCAAATGGCTTGGTTTTCCTGCTACACAAAACAGTTGGATTGATGCCAGGGATTTGCTATATAATGAACATTCATCGTCCACAACCACCACAGTAGCCTGACATGCGCGATCGAGGGCACATTAGAGGAGGCGGTGGTCTTCTGGACAAACTACCTTTGGAATTACACATCCCGGGGTATAACTACTGCGGACCTGGGACAAAGCTTCAGAAACGCTTGGCGCGAGGTGATAAGGGAGTGAATCTGCTTGACGAAGCGTGCATGGAACACGACATTGCATACGAAGCAAATAAAGATCTACCAAGTCGTCACATTGCAGATAGGATTTTAGCTGATAAAGCTAAGGCGATACGGAAAAGAAAAGATATTGGTATAGGTCAACGCATCGCAGCATTCGCAGTTGATAAAACCATGCGCGGAAAAATCAAGTTAGGATTAGGAGTGATGAATTTCAAGCGCGTTATGAACGCTGCACGTCGCGCACTAAACATGAAGAACAAGAAGGGTTGTTTGAAGAAATGTATCCTGACAGCGATGTATGCAGCTAAAAACGCAATGAAGGACAAAGAATCACCAACGAGAAGATCCGTTAAAGCACCTCGCATTCTACCAATACCCAAGACATCCGGCGGTTTTATTCCTTTTCTCATCCCAGCCCTCTCCGCGCTCTCAGCGGTAGGTTCGCTTGCCGGTGGGGCTGCGGCTATCGCTCGAACAGTCAAGAATGCACAAAACTCGCAAACCCAGTTAGAAGAGGCGAGAAGACATAACCGCATGATGGAAGCAGCAGTCATTGGAAAAGGCCTATACTTGAAACCGTACAAGAAGGGTCTTGGTCTATTCATAAATAAAAAAAAAGCCAAATAGCGGTCCTACCAGATCGACCACTCACAAATACAGACCTTCTTAAGTTTGTTAGACATAAATTCAAGATACCAAGATTCCGTGGTGTGTTTATGAGGGATACATTACCTAAGACTATGTGGAAAACTGGTGAATGCGGTATTGTGAATTTAGATGTTGTCGGAGGTCCTGGCACCCACTGGGTGGCGTACGTTATGAAAGACGCGGGGGTAGTCTACTATTTCGACTCCTTTGGTGACCTGCAACCACCCGAAGAATTACAGCAATACTTCACTCACAGAAGACATGTGCTATACAATTATCAACGGTATCAGGACTTTAATACATACCTCTGCGGGCATCTTTGCATCATCTTTCTCTTGACGTTCACAAAGAAGAAGAATAAGAACAAGAACTAACGTATATAAGCAGGATGTTTAAACCTTCATTCATCAGTTGACGTTCAGATGCAATGTCGTACACTTTGACGTTGAAAGGACGGTCATCTGTATTGCGTGCAAATTACTTCCCACCAATTGATTTGAGTGCAGGTCAATGGAGTGTTGCATTGATTGGACTGGAGACGTACAACAGCATCCCGAATATCACCAACACTAACAATAAACTGCATCTCGATATTAAGGGTGAAAAAGATATTCTTGAAATAGAATCTGGTGCATACGATATTGACGATTTAAACGAACTCTTAAAACAGTCTGGAAAAGGTATTGAACTACGTGCAAACATCAATACACTTAAATCTGAAATAAGGACTCTAAATGCAACGATTGACTTTAGCCAGAAACATTCAATAGGACCCCTGCTTGGATTCACAAAAGGGCAGATTTTGAAGAAAGATCCAACTAAATTTTACAAGTCGAATCAGTCTGTGGATATACTCCCAGTCAGGACAATACCTGTCGAGTGTAACATTGCTACGAATTCCTATCTCAACGATACTCTCATTCACACTATTTACGGATTCTTCCCCTCAGTTGCAGCGGGGTATAATATTGTTGAGACACCTGCCAATGCAATATACCTTCCAGTGACTGCTCAGACATTGAGCTATTTGGAGCTGCGTATTGTGGATCAGAATAATAAACTTGTCGACTTTCGCGGTGAGGAAATCATTATACGATTACATCTAAAACAAGATGGGCTTGCGGTATAAAACAAGTGCATGCAATACACAGCACGCCACTTCGCTACTGAACAGCAAACTGATAACACCTGTGAACTACGAATTTCTTAAATCAGTTGGTCTCAAACCCTGCAATGACGTCATCACTCAATATAACCAATCCAGTAGAGTATGATGACAGAATTATACGTCAAGAATACTTCTCTCATAAATCTTACGCTTCAACCACGTTTAACAAGAATGATGAAATCAGGATTGTCATGCAGCACCAGGACACACTCACTCTTCCGTGAAAGAGTTTCATATATCTCGAAGGGTCATTCAAGAAAACTGATGGCACCGATACAGTGGGGTCCAAGCTGACACGCAACGCATTGGCATTCCTCTTCCAAGAGATTCGCTATGAACTGAATGGTTCTGAGATTGATCGTACACGCAATGTTGGTCTAACATCGACCCTTAAAACATACGTCTCGGTATCACCAGCAGATCTGCATAGTTTAGAAAATGCTGGATGGTTCATAGACGATGCGGAGGGTAGAACACCCCAGGAGTACAAGCGATTTACTGCATGCATACCTCTAAAAATACTTATGGGATATTTTGAGGATATGAGACAGATTATTATGAACGCTAAACAGGAGCTCATTCTCGTGCGGAGTGCGACAGACAATAACTCGTACATTCAAGGAGCTCAAGAAGAGAACAGGATCACAATCAACAAATTAATATGGAAAATGCCTCACGTCAGTGTAGCCGACGAGGAACGATTGAAGCTTTTGAAAGTGTTGCATTCAGGTACATTTCTGTCACTGACCTTCCGCTCATGGGAGATCTTTGAGTATCCAGTGTTACCGACTGCGAGCAGACAAACATGGGCTATTAAGACCTCCAGTCATATCGAGACACCCAGATTCATTATACTTGCGTTTCAGACTGATAGAAGAGCAAATACATCAAACGATTCCACCGTGTTCGATAACTGCAAGTTAACTAACGCCAAAGTCTACCTCAATTCAGAATTCTACCCATATGACAATCTACATCTGCAATGGAATGAAAATGTATACAGCCTCGCGTATGACGTGTACGCAAGGTTTCGTCCTTCTTACTATGAAATTGCTGAAGGAGAGGGAGGGGGGTGTCTACTCAGTCCTCGTAAGTTCAAAGAGCTTTCACCGATCATTGTAATAGACTGCTCTAAACAGAATGAGATAATTAAGTCTGGACCTATAGACGTTCGAATTGAATTTGAATCATCGACAAATTTCCCAGAACACACCGCTGCATATGCATTAGTCCTACACGACAGAATAATCAATTACTCACCGCTCACAGGTGTTGTGCAACGAGCTGTATAAATGAATATGTGCTGTCCTGTGCATTGATCATTTGACGTTGGCAACTCAGCCTGTGAAGATCATTGCAGATATTCAAGGATTCCATGATGGAGAGCGAAAACAGTTCGTATTTAAACAAGTTGCTTTTGTGGCCTACACACAAGACGCAGGAATAATTGAAACCTTCTCCGCAAATATTCGATCACCAAGACAGTTCACGCAAGTGAAATCTTGTAAAACACGGACCAGTGCATTGTGGTTAACTAATTTTTATCATGGAATTCACTGGGATGATCCCGGCATACCCTATAAAGATGTGGTGATCGCACTTAAATTATTCGATCACAAGGACACCATCGTTTACGTGAAGGGAAAGGACAAAACCTCCTGGATGCGTCAAATATTTAAATTTGCATCTATTGAAGACCTTGAATGGTACGGATGTCCATCCATCCATCGACTGAAGAACGATTACCAAAAAAGTGCTTTTGTATCTGCATATGAGAATGTAAAATTACTTTTCACTTTTATTAGAAATAAATAATAATTTATAAGATTGAGTGTTTTTTCTTTCTATGACACCCAACGTCCCTAGTATTGTAAGTTTATTCTTTTTATATTGTATATGAAGGGAACTGTCCGAGAGAGACACATACCCTGGCCTTTGACGTGGAATGAGCCTACTGTCATAGTCAGGCGCGGATACCGATCTCGCGGTCTCCGTCGAAATCGACAGACACGCGCAGCTGCTGACGCTTGGTAGGGGGTTGCACCAGTTGCCGGCCTCGCGGCCGCTGTGGAAAGCGATGCGTCAGATTACGATCTCTAAAGTATCTGTTGACGTAGGACTGTAAGAGATAGCGCTGCATTGGGCTCTGTGTGTTCGTGACAACTAGCAGAAGTCCGGCACTTGTGATTAAAAGCAGGAAACCTTATAACTTTATGCATTGCGATGTGGCTGTATGTACGTATTCTGCATACACACATAAATAAATTTATAATATTTTTAATAAAAAGAATAATCATTATTAGGGTATCAAATAATAACAACATTTTTTTTAGAAGGAAATAACTGAGTTTATTATTGAATTCAGAATTTAACATTTTTCACATTATATATAAATATGAGTTTACAGATATAAGATTGGTTTTTAACCAAAAATCTGAAATTCCACATCTTTTTAGATAATTTTTTTAACAATTTTAGATAATTAAGAAATATATATAAGCATTCTCTTCAGATAAATTATATATATAATTTTAAAGCTAATGCAGAGGTACTACCCTATCTTACAAAGTAACTAATATCGCTAATGAAGTTCCACCAGAAAAACAAAGCACTTTTAATTAATACCAAACCTATATGTTTCAAGTCAATGACTCTAAACATTTTCGAAAAGAACAACAACAAATTGAATATACACTCCTGGAAATTGAAATAAGAACACCGTGAATTCATTGTCCCAGGAAGGGGAAACTTTATTGACACATTCCTGGGGTCAGATACATCACATGATCACACTGACAGAACCACAGGCACATAGACACAGGCAACAGAGCATGCACAATGTCGGCACTAGTACAGTGTATATCCACCTTTCGCAGCAATGCAGGCTGCTATTCTCCCATGGAGACGATCGTAGAGATGCTGGATGTAGTCCTGTGGAACGGCTTGCCATGCCATTTCCACCTGGCGCCTCAGTTGGACCAGCGTTCGTGCTGGACGTGCAGACCGCGTGAGACGACGCTTCATCCAGTCCCAATCATGCTCAATGGGGGACAGATCCGGAGATCTTGCTGGCCAGGGTAGTTGACTTACACCTTCTAGAGCACGTTGGGTGGCACAGGATACATGCGGACGTGCATTGTCCTGTTGGAACAGCAAGTTCCCTTGCCGGTCTAGGAATGGTAGAACGATGGGTTCGATGACGGTTTGGATGTACCGTGCACTATTCAGTGTCCCCTCGACGATCACCAGTGGTGTACGGCCAGTGTAGGAGATCGCTCCCCACACCATGATGCCGGGTGTTGGCCCTGTGTGCCTCGGTCGTATGCAGTCCTGATTGTGGCGCTCACCTGCACGGCGCCAAACACGCATACGACCATCATTGGCACCAAGGCAGAAGCGACTCTCATCGCTGAAGACGACACGTCTCCATTCGTCCCTCCATTCACGCCTGTCGCGACACCACTGGAGGCGGGCTGCACGATGTTGGGGCGTGAGCGGAAGACGGTGTGCGGGACCGTAGCCCAGCTTCATGGAGACGGTTGCGAATGGTCCTCGCCGATACCCCAGGAGCAACAGTGTCCCTAATTTGCTGGGAAGTGGCGGTGCGGTCCCCTACGGCACTGCGTAGGATCCTACGGTCTTGGCGTGCATCCGTGCGTCGCTGCGGTCCGGTCCCAGGTCGACGGGCACGTGCACCTTCCGCCGACCACTGGCGACAACATCGATGTACTGTGGAGACCTCACGCCCCACGTGTTGAGCAATTCGGCGGTACGTCCACCGGGCCTCCCGCATGTCCACTATACGCCCTCGCTCAAAGTCCGTCAACTGCACATACGGTTCACGTCCACGCTGTCGCGGCATGCTACCAGTGTTAAAGACTGCGATGGAGCTCCGTATGCCACGGCAAACTGGCTGACACTGACGGCGGCGGTGCACAAATGCTGCGCAGCTAGCGCCATTCGACGGCCAACACCGCGGTTCCTGGTGTGTCTGCTGTGCCGTGCGTGTGATCATTGCTTGTACAGCCCTCTCGCAGTGTCCGGAGCAAGTATGGTGGGTCTGACACACCGGTGTCAATGTGTTCTTTTTTCCATTTCCAGGAGTGTATATTTTTTTCCAAGTAAGTCGATTTAAAGATTTTCAACTACAAGAACAAGGTGAACATATATATTTTTCTTTAAAGTGGACGTCTAGAAACATTTTCCGCTAGAACAAGCAATTGAACATATAGAAAGAATTTAATTAGTGGAACTCATACACTTAAAAACTAGTTCTGACTGGATGGCTGGCGGTAGGTGAAACTTACAAACTAAAATCTAAGCTCTATAATGACTAGAAGTGATGGATATATTAAGTGAGAAAATTTTATTATTTTTTTGTTCATACAGAAGTTAATTGGCTAAATTTATAGCCTTTTCATATATATATTAATAATGGTCGGCAATATGCAGATATAAAGACTATTTTATTTATTATGATTTTCTTTGAAAAAATAATGATTATATTTACATACACACGCACACTTAACACAAGTTCGCGCTCATTCGCACACTCAGACATGCATGGAAGCACGCAAACTGATACACGCAACAAAACACTCTCATCCACTATTTACACTATGATAAAAGAGCCATACTATTTCCACGCATAGCCCACATTCGTAACATTCACACGCTCATTCCCTCTCTATCACTCAACCAGAGTCCCCCACCCCTACTCTCGTTTCAAGTAAATAGTGTGAGTATGGGAGGGTTCCCACCCCATCCTCACAAATGACTCTTTTATCGTCATGAGGAGACAGTCCGACTTTAGACTGCAGCACAGTGTACACCTCGTGAGCTCGTGATCGAATGCTAGTTTGTTGAACCATGTGTGGATGAGCGCCTTCAACGCTACGACCGTACAGGCACTGCAAATAGTCCTCGACCGTAAGCGCACGAGACGCGATCCGTCTAACACCCTTTGCCCGCCTCAGAGTGCTCCCGTCTACTGTGCGATATGCATACATTTTCGATCTCAGTCCCACAAACTCTACAATTGGTAAACCATTCGACTCGTCTTTCATGAGACCGATAACCTTCTTGTTCTGTGGAACAATACCATAAGGATTATTGATCTCATAAGAAGAGGTGTCGAATTCTTTACCATTGCACCTAATTACTTCATATGGATCACAGTTCTTGATCCAGTAGATAAAGCTGTCTGTATCCATATAAAGTAATTTTGGATCTACGAAATGAGGTTTCGCAAACTCATAGTGGAATCGGTACATGTAGAATTTGGAGATATCGAGTATCACATCCCTAAATAGATGGGTTTCATAAACTCTACTGCAGTCTTCGACATCTCCACAGCAACAAAGTTTTCATTGAAGATGGTGGCACGCTTAATATTTGGCCTGGCTATACATTTTCTCACGCCGTAACGCCCTTCCCATGCGGTTCTAATAACAATATCGCGTTCATTTCTTACATTTTGCATAGTTTTCCCGAAAATGGAATTATTCATTAATTTATAAAAGTCTTTTTCAAAATCATTACTCGCGACCGCCCTCTTTTCGGTGTTTAGTTCAATATACTCCTTCAACCAGGGGGATTGCTTGAAGGAGATTGCCCGGGTGATTTTAATGAGCTCCATTCCTAATCTGAGACACTGCTGGAGGTTACGATAATGAATAATATACCTCTGCTTATCCCCAACAGTGGCCATCAGTTTAGGGATGGTGCTTCCTCGTGGAATTTGTTGCTCTGGACATAACGGCAAGTCGCTTGTCTCTCCATGCAAATTATTAGGGTACGCGATGTCTGCCTCAAGCACATACCCTACATCAGAATCGGCCGCAAGACCCATTATCTGTCCACCTTATCCCTTCAATTCGTCTTCAGGCACCCACTGGAACCCGGCAACCGGCAGCGGTTGCTTCATAGCATGCCCATATAAATTGTTAACATCTAAGTACAAAATGTAACTAGAATCAAGGGATGCGTTGTACTCGACACCCATCCGCGGATTATTTGCCCTGGCGTGTCTGTGAACACATTGACAAAGTCCGCCGCGGATCCCTCGCTCAAAAAATAGAAGCATTGAAGCATCAGTCAAAAGTTCAATGTTGCAATCCGTTTTTTTGAGCATAGCGTCCCAGGACAACCCAGGTGCCGTGTAATAAAAGGCAGGGTCCAGAGAGTACGTGGTCATACATACACACCGGAACTTTTCGAAAACATCTGCAAGCAAACGAACGTCCGTGTCCATGTATAACCTTGCATATTCTCCCAAATTGGGGATGTTGAATTCCTGCCAGACATTAACGGCATGCTCATAATCTGTGATAGTTATGGTATCGCCAGTGAGAATACTGGTAAAAGAAGTTATGCCGGGAAGCCTGGTTTCATTGAGTTTTGCCATACTATCAAGATACTCGTACGGGAAAACTCCTTTCCTCGTCGCAAGTTGAAACTTTTCCTCATCGGTAAATGCAGATCGAGTGATATGCATATCATTCCGAGGTAAAGTCTCAACCAGTTTCTGGACCGAAGTTTGCATAAATCGTAGAGAGTCAAGGAAGTGGAGCGTAATTTTCGGCGTCATTCGTTTTGAAAAATAAATGTACTTTTCAACACTTTCAGGCAGGATATTGACCTGATCCTTCTTCATACCGAACTTAGCCAAGTGCTCAACGAGAAAAAGAGCGTCATACCCGTTCAGATTATGAAAAAAGACGGGTATGTGTGTAGGTAACTGATACTTCAAGTTGCATGCATTGTGGGCTGCACCGCGGAACTTACCCGTAAGATGACAATGGTCTCTACGAGGAGTCTCCGCTTTTCTATCTGAGATTTGGTCATGGGAATATTGATGCTGTAGAGCTTGTGAACTTGCCAAGAAAGTTTTTCAAGCTCTGTGAGAAGCCAAACCGCCGGGTCGTTCCCTACATAAGACTGATAGCTATTAAGTTTACAATCATATGAGCATACAACTTGGAACGCAGCCGCATAAGGTACGTGTTTTTGTGTGAAGGTTGTGTGTGAGGCTAAGGGATTCCCTTCACAACGAGTAATAGGAGCCAGCAAGCATTCAAAATCGGCGTACACAACAAAAGGACAACGCTGCTGGTGGTGAGCATGCACAATCTAATAGATGTCGCGCTAATAACTCTTGAGATGAAAAATAATTCAAACACCTTATACAAATATATCGTTTATGATCATTTTTACTTAACTGGGAGGAAATGAGTCGGGACATGTCTTTGATCCAGACGTAGTGATAATTATCACGTTCGGAGAAGAGCAGCATGTTGACATGCAACTCTCGCTCACCTGCAAATTTTGAGAAATGGAGGGGGCCTACTACTGTATGCTTGTTCTGCTCATCTGACTTGCTTTTCTTCTCCAGGCCATAAACGTGGACCGATATTGCGGTATTCTGAGCCTCAAACTTAGGTATGTCCTGGATTCTTAAAGGGAACTCTATTCCGTCAAAGTTATACTGTCTCTTAATATCTTTGACTTTGTAACTGCTGGGACGCTCGGGATGATGTTTGTAATTGTAATTTCTCTCGCAAGCCAGGACTGACCATGCAAAACACGCATTATCATAGTTATTTTGAACATTAATGCACGCCTGCTTTTTCTCAATATCTATAGGGAGTTTAATATAACTGGACCCTCCATTCATTGGATCATAGACATGTATATGGATGTCGAGGTGTGGTATACTGCTGAGCGCTTTAGCGGATCCACGTACTTCCATCTCGGAAAATCGGGCCATAATAGCGCTCAAGGTGGATTCTCGATACCACTCAGCAATCGATGTGCTTCGAGAAATAACGCCATTGTCACCCCATATATAATGCAGAGTAGCCGTCTCCGCGTCACCTTGATGTTTAGGGGGGTGACTCAGTTCACAGCATAACACAGCACTGCATTTAAAGGCATTAAATACCGGATCTTCTAAGAGTTTGAGGAGCTCGGTCTCCAAGACGTTGAGGCACGCCTCCAAAAACCTTACAGGATCGCGATACCTCCCGCCTGGATTCTCAATTCTGGTGAAAGAGATTCGCCCCTCAAACGCTCTAGCAACTGCTGAGTATTCTAAGGGAGTTATTACGCCGTTATTCTGATCGAATTCGTTATCGATAGGACGGGGGAGAGAACTACCGCTAGCCATAAGGAAATTACTATTATTTCTGTAACTCTTCAGGCTTTCCCGGCGATCTAATGACATCTTGGGTTGTCGGGTGTTCTGCCGGATATCAGCGTCGTACTTGCACGATATTTCGGTCACGTAGCTCGTAACCTTCATCAGGTTAGGGGCTACGCAAGGCGCGGCGTGTCTTTGCGGTTCGGTGCGCCCGAATCCCGCCCCCGCAACCACCGCTCTAGGAACACGGCCTACGCCGTGTGATATACCTGTAAGATAAATAAGGAAAAAAATTAATTTAGTGATTTATATTTAAAAGAGCGATAAATAATAACAATAAGAGTAGATAATGATGGTTATGTGAAGGAATGTTATTGTTCAAAATTATTCGCCTTCTCCGCTCTGACTCCATGGTTTGAGCAACTCATTGCCAAAATCAAGTAGATCCTCAAACCACTCAGGTAGGTTGATCTCCTCCTCAAACGGGTCAGGCAGGTTGGTCTCCTCCTCCTCTAAAGACTGAGTGTCCTGTGTGGCGGGCGCCGTTTGAACGCTACCGCCGCCTCCTTGAACGTTTTGGGTGGTTGAAGCGAATGCTGAATTAGGCGCATCTACAAAGAAAAGACCGGCTTATGAGGACTAAATGTATACAATCAGGAAACGGGTATATATTAGATGAAATTATTTAAGTTTAAGAAGAATGATTGTATTATAAATGTACTTACATTCGAGCTGCGCTTGAGCCCTTTCCATAAAAGATTCAGACACCCAAGTTAGAGGTAAAAAAAAAGGCGTGGATAAGCAATTTTTAGAGAGAGAGAGATTCAAAAGGGGTAAAAAACGTAAGCCGGAACACACACACAGAACAAGTGGAGGAGCGATCTTTATAGAGAGCATTATAAAAGATATGTAGCACTCATACACAGAGATAAAGGGTACAGATATCAGAATACTGAAAATGTACTTACCAGGGAATGGAACTTCGTCCACATGAGCACGTTTGCTGCTGCTGCTGCTGCTGCTGCTGTCACAGGCGGTTCGTGATCGTTTCATTTTTACACGTTTAATTACGAAGACGTGACAAGTATTGGATGAATGAAGTATACGAGCAGTGTGAGAGTGAGGTAGGTCGGGTATTGATTTATATAGGTCCTGCCTAGCGCGTGTATGTATGCGCAGGGTTGCGACATAGAGAGAGATGGCGCTAACTCTCTCTCCATGTAACAACCCCGCGCCGGTAATAAAGACTAGAGAGTCAACACGTGCCGGATACATTGCGTGCGACCTTGTTGTTGTCGACTAACGATGCTTTGGAATGGTGACGGTGTTATGAAAACATTTCATGTCTAGCGCGTATACGTAGGCGGGGGAGGGGGGGGTGACGTCATGGCCTCCATCATGGATAACGGAATTTTGGAATGGTACCGGCCCTGTTCCAATACTTAGATTTACGTGTTAGGAAGCCTTTCCTGTAAGTATTTGTATGGAATGGTGCCATGTATGGAAACGAAACGTGGACAATAAACAGTTTAGACAAGAAGAGGACAGAAGCCACAACAGCTCACCCTCGCCGAGACTTAAGTATCGGTACAGTTTTATTCTTTGTCGTCCATAGGAACGCTTTATAATATTTTACAAGTTCTCGAGTTAGCAGCCAAGTTGTAATATAGTCACCGGCCACTGTGGCCAAGCGGTTCTAGGCGCTACAGTCTGGAACCGTGCTGCTGCTACGGTCGCAGTTTTGAGTCCTGCCTCAGGCATGGATTTGTGAGATGTCCTTAGGTTAGTCTGGTTTAAGTAGTTCTACGTCTAGGGGACTGATGACCTCAGGTGTTAAGTCCCATAGTGCTTAGAGCGATTTGAACCATTTTTATAATATAGTCTTCATGCGATATTTCATCAGCAGCGCTGGAAGGTAAGTGACAGCATTAGATAACAAAGTGTAGGCCCCCATAACAAATGTCAACATTTCGGTAACTGTATTAGTGTACGCATGAGGTCTTGGCCAGAGACACATTTCTAGGCCTGGCGTCTAGTCTACTAATGCAGGAGACTTCCTCAAAGCTAAAGAGACTTCGTTAATTGATTCGCGAACAGGAACAAGCTTGGAAAGCCGAACAACCGCGCACTGGCTGCCAGGTAACGTAACTCGACAACCGGCAGCGTGCGGGGGGCAGCTTCAGAGCTCGTACTGCAGCTGAGTTGGCGCTGTTCACTTCATTTAGCACTAAGATCCATGGTTTGTCAACTTTCAGCGTTTCTAGTTCTCTGATGAAGTTGTTTTTGTATGCTTGATTCCTATGGCCTCTCTGTAGCAGCATGGTAACGATTTGACTTCAATAAAGTTCCAATATTAGAAAATTGAATGTGATAGTTCCCTGATCCCAATGCATGATCTGATACCATCAGTTTATCTATGTTGCCCACACAGCTGTTACTTTTTGTTAGTTGAGTCAGGCGCTAATTTTTATTTTAGTAGCTAGTAGTATTGGCTGCACCGACTCTAGCACACTTTGTTTACATTTGTGTCATCATGTGACCCAGATTGGGCATTACAGAATCTTGTCCCTATCCCTTCTCACCTTCATCCCTCCCGCTCCCAACCTCTCTTCAGCCGATCTCTGCATACTATTAAATGAGGCAGCCTAAACAGAATATGTAGACCATTATCGTAAACAGAATGTACACTCCTGGAAATGGAAAAAAGAACACATTGACACCGGTGTGTCAGACCCACCATACTTGCTCCGGACACTGCGAGAGGGCTGTACAAGCAATGATCACACGCACGGCACAGCGGACACACCAGGAACCGCGGTGTTGGCCGTCGAATGGCGCTAGCTGCGCAGCATTTGTGCACCGCCGCCGTCAGTGTCAGCCAGTTTGCCGTGGCATACGGAGCTCCATCGCAGTCTTTAACACTGGTAGCATGCCGCGACAGCGTGGACGTGAACCGTATGTGCAGTTGACGGACTTTGAGCGAGGGCGTATAGTGGGCATGCGGGAGGCCGGGTGGACGTACCGCCGAATTGCTCAACACGTGGGGCGTGAGGTCTCCACAGTACATCGATGTTGTCGCCAGTGGTCGGCGGAAGGTGCACGTGCCCGTCGACCTGGGACCGGACCGCAGCGACGCACGGATGCACGCCAAGACCGTAGGATCCTACGCAGTGCCGTAGGGGACCGCACCGCCACTTCCCAGCAAATTAGGGACACTGTTGTTCCTGGGGTATCGACGAGGACCATTCGCAACCGTCTCCATGAAGCTGGGCTACGGTCCCGCACACCGTCTTCCGCTCACGCCCCAACATCGTGCAGCCCACCTCCAGTGGTGTCGCGACAGGCGTGAATGGAGGGACGAGTGGAGACGTGTCGTCTTCAGCGATGAGAGTCGCTTCTGCCTTGGTGCCAATGATGGTCGTATGCGTGTTTGGCGCCGTGCAGGTGAGCGCCACAATCAGGACTGCATACGACCGAGGCACACAGGGCCAACACCCGGCATCATGGTGTGGGGAGCGATCTCCTACACTGGCCGTACACCACTGGTGATCGTCGAGGGGACACTGAATAGTGCACGGTACATCCAAACCGTCATCGAACCCATCGTTCTACCATTCCTAGACCGGCAAGGGAACTTGCTGTTCCAACAGGACAATGCACGTCCGCATGTATCCCGTGCCACCCAACGTGCTCTAGAAGGTGTAAGTCAACTACCCTGGCCAGCAAGATCTCCGGATCTGTCCCCCATTGAGCATGTTTGGGACTGGATGAAGCGTCGTCTCACGCGGTCTGCACGTCCAGCACGAACGCTGGTCCAACTGAGGCGCCAGGTGGAAATGGCATGGCAAGCCGTTCCACAGGACTACATCCAGCATCTCTACGATCGTCTCCATGGGAGAATAGCAGCCTGCATTGCTGCGAAAGGTGGATATACACTGTACTAGTGCCGACATTGTGCATGCTCTGTTGCCTGTGTCTATGTGCCTGTGGTTCTATCAGTGTGATCATGTGATGTATCTGACCCCAGGAATGTGTCAATAAAGTTTCCCCTTCCTGGGACAATGAATTCACGGTGTTCTTATTTCAATTTCCAGGAGTGTAGTTTCAATAAATGAAATAAACTGAAAACAATCCAACTACCCCGTTTGTGAGTTATACCCCACACCCCTTATTCTAGTGTGATAATGATACGTAAAATGTCCAGATATGCAGAAAAAATTACGTAACCTTCACAGATGCTAAAGTCAAATATATTGGCTCCTGATTTGCGTGCACCCATACACACATACACACTCAACCACCCGCCCACCCATCCACTCACCCCCCCCCCCCCCCCCACACACACACACATGTAGAAGCACACAAAAACAAAACTTCCTGACGGACGTGACTCAAGGAGACTTCCTGCATATCATGCGGACTCATACTACCTACACTATGCGCATAGCCAGTTAGTTTTCATTCTACAGACACCCTAACATTGCCCATGAACACATGACGAGAGAAGGGAAGTGATAGTCAACATTATTTGTCAATACTGGTTAAAACCAGTTTATAGGGTGGGAGATAATAATAGTTATTTCACAAGATGATACAAAGTCGAGTACACTTCATTGTTGAAGTAAAATTCATTACTTCGACATGGAGACTACAAAATGCAATTAAGTCGAGTCCAACACCTGAGAACTCTCTTTTTATTACACTATAAAATAAAAATCGCGAAATATCCTTGAATTTATCTCTTCAAAGTCTTTCGAGTGTAAATTAGTGAATAAGCTGTGAGAATTCTAATGACGCTGCATGTTGTGCGATATTTCAACAAGCCTCTTCATTTCATTTGACTTTCGGTTTGATTAATATGAAACACACGTATCGATGATGCATCAGCAAACCAAAACTCGCAGACAAAGCGTTTCTGAAAATCTCAACTTGTCACGGAATGGTATAATACAAAATTTATGGACTTACAAGCTTCAACTTGCTGACGATGGATCTCTTGCAAGTCTCAACTAGCCTCGCGTCAGTCAAATATGAAACTGATACATTCACTCGCTGATGATGCACTTTATAAGTCCCAACTTGTCGAGATTGATCCAAACTAAAAACAAAACTGTATCAGTCTGCATACACGGACACTATTGCTGCTCAGTAAGTGAGAAGGTTCAGAATTACTCAGAGGTATTCAGAATTATTCAGCTAGAATTTAAAAGCAGAACGTCTGCTTACTGAAGGCACTGATGTTACATTAATGTAGCTATCAGCATCGTGTGATCTCCTGTTAAAAATCATGTCTGACAAATGTGTATTTTACTATTAACAATCTGATAACTAATGCATGTTCCTTATTTTATTTTAATTATATATTATTCATACTACTTACTCATGGATGGTTTTTCTTTAATTCTCAAACCAGTTGTTGTTGTTGTTGTTGTGGTCTTCAGTCCTGAGACTGGTTTGATGCAGCTCTCCATGCTAATCTATCCTGTGCAAGCTTCTTCATCTCCCAGTACCTACTGCAACCTACATCCTTCTGAATCAGCTTAGTCTATTCATCTCTCGGTCTCCCTCTACGATTTTTACCCTCCACGCTCCCCTCCAATACTAAATTGGTGATCCCTTGATGGCTCAGGACATGTCCTACCAACCAATCCCTTCTTCTAGTCAAGTTGTGCCACAAACTTCTCTTCTCCCCAGTCCTATTCAATACCTCCTCATTAGTTACGTGATCTACCCATCTAATCTTCAACATTCTTCTGTAGCACCACATTTCGAAAGCTTCTATTCTCTTCTTGTCCAAACTATTTATAGTCCATGTTTCACTTCCATACATGGCTACACTCCATACAAATACTTTCAGAAATGACTTCCTGACACTTAAATCTATACTCGATGTTAACAAATTTCTCTTCTTCAGAAATGCTTTCCTTGCCATTGCCAGTCTACATTTTATATCCTCTCTACTTCGACCATCATCAGTTATTTTGCTCCCCAAATAGCAAAACTCCTTTACTACTTTAAGTGTCTGATTTCCTAATCTAATTCCCTCAGCATCACCCGACATTATTCGACTACATTCCATTACCCTCGTTTTGCTTTTGTTGATGTTCATCTTATATCCTCCTTTCAAGACACTGTCCATTCCGTTCAACTGCTCTTCCAAGTCCTTTGCTGTCTCTGACAGAATTACAATGTCATCGGCGAGCCTCAAAGTTTTTATTTCTTCTCCTTGGATTTTTATACCTACTCCGAACTTTTCTTTTGTTTCCTTTACTGCTTGCTCAAAATACAGATTGAATAACATCGGGGACAGGCTACAACCCTGTCTCACTCCCTTCCCAACCACTGCTTCCCTTTCATGCCCCTCGACTCTTATAACTGCCATCTGGTTTCTGTACAAATTGTAAATAGCCTTTCGCTCCCTGTATTTTACCCCTGCCACCATTAGAATTTGAAAGAGAGTATTCCAGTCAACATTGTCAAAAGCTTTCTCTAAGTCTACAAATACTAGAAACGTAGGCTTGCCTTTCCTTAATCTTCCTTCTAAGATAAGTCGTAGGGTCAGTATTGCCTCACGTGTTCCAGCATTTCTACGGAATCCAAACTGATCTTCCCCGAGGTCAGCTTCTACCAGTTTTTCCATTCGTCTGTAAAGAATTCGCGTTATTATTTTGCAGCCGTGACTTATTAAACTGATTGTTCGGTAATTTTCACATCTGTCAACACCTGCTTTCTTTGGGATTGGAATTATTATATTCTTCTTGAAGTCTGAGGGTATTTCACCTGTCTCATAGATCTTGCTCACCAGATGGTAGAGTTTTGTCAGGACTGGCTCTCCCAAGGCCGTCAGTAGTTCTAATGGAATGTTGTCTACTCCCGGGGCCTTGTTTCGACTCAGGTCTTTCAGTGCTCTGTCAAACTCTTCACGCAGTATCGTATCTCCCATTTCATCTTCATCTACATCCTCTTCCATTTCCATAATATTGTCCTCAAGTACATCGCCCTTGTATAGACCCTCTATATACTCCTTCCACCTTTCTGCTTTCCCCTCTTTGCTTAGAACTGGGTTTCCATCTGAGCTCTTGATATTCATACAAGTGGCTCTCTTTTCTCCAAAGGTCTCCCATTTCATCTTCTACCTGTTCCATTTCCACAATATTGTCATCATGAACATCGCCATTGTATAGACCCTCTATATACTCATTCCACGTTTCTCCTTTCCGTTCTTTGCTTAGAACTGTGTTTCCATCTGAGCTCTTCATAGTCATGGAAGTGGGTCTCTTTAATTTTCCTTTAGGCTGTATCTATCTTACCCCTAGTGAGATAAGCCTCTATATCCTTACATTTGTACTCTAGCCATGCCTACTTAGCCATTTTGCACTTTGTGTCGATTTCATTTTTCACACGTTTGTATTCCTTTTTGCCTGCTTCATTTATTGCATTTTTATATTTTCTCCTTTCATCAATTAAATTCAATATTTCTTCTGTTACCCAAGGATTTCTAATAGCCCTCGTCTTTTTACCTACTTGATCCTCTGCTGCCTTCACTACTTCATCCCTCAGAGCTACCCATTCGTCTTCTACTGTATTTCTTTCCCCCATTCCTGTCAATTTTTCCCTTATGCTGTCCCTGAAACTCTGTACAACCTCTGGTTTAGTCAGTTTATCCAGGTCCCATCTCCTTAAATTCCCACCTTTTTGCAATTTCTTCAGTTTTAATATACAGTTCATAACCAATAGATTGTGGTCAGAGTCCACATTTGCCCCTGGAAATGCCCTACAATTTAAAACCTGGTTCCGAAATCTCTGTCTTACCATTATATAATCTATCTGATACCTTTTAGTATCTCCAGGATTCTTCCACGTATACAACATTCTTTCATGATTCTTGAACCAAGTGTTAGCTATGATTAAGTTATGCTCTGTGCAAAATTCTACAAGACGGCCTCCTCTTTCATTTCTTAGCCCAATCCATATTCACCTACTATGTTTCCCTCTCTCCCTTTTCCTACTGTCGAATTCCAGTCACCCATGACTATTAAATTTTCGTCTCCCTTCACTACCTGAATAATTTATTTTATTTCATCATACATTTGTTCAATTTCTTCGTCCTCTGCAGAGCTAGTTGGCATATAAACTTGTATTACTGTAGTACGCATGGGCTTGTTGTACAGGCCAGTAATATTGATGGAATTCGACAAATGCGGGAATTCTCCACGAAAAAAGTATAACGTCTGCTACATACTGAATATTCATCTTCCCGAATCGTTTTTTCTTATGCAGTCTATCGTTCACGCATTTGTCATACATGTTTCTTCCCTTATCTATGAATACACCTACGTTATCTTTCCTAAGATATGCTTTTTTCCTCATTCAGTATTATAGACTGTGTGACCGTCGAAAATACAGCCAATTGATCACTGAGCTGTGGAGAACCTACACCGGCTTGTATCTGTTCAACGAAGACCAAGTCTGAAGACTCTCAGTAGGCCGAAATTCATGAATATCATCATCGACTTTGAAACTCTATTGCACTAGCAATGATACGTCAGCCAGCAGCGAAATGCATTAAATTAGATGATTCTGAATGGGTTTCTGTCCAGTTTGCAGTTAGAAGTCCAATACGTACATGTGTTTGGCTTAATGATCCTATACAATTCTTTCTCGCAGGTTTTCACGTTTTATAAATAACAGACAACGTCATATTAACCAACCAATGAAGATCAAATGTTCCCTACTTTGCAGCTTTCTCTTGCTAAAGGTACAGTACAAAGAAAGTGAGTTTAATGCAATCTCAAATTAGTGATGATTGATACTTGACTAATTTTATTAGTAGGGTTTCCAAGAGAGAGAGATTCTAGCTGGGTCTTGAAGCGAAATAATTCAGCTAGCCGTGTTATCAAATATCGTACTCCACTGTTAACATTCGTACTAGCAAAAGATGATCGCGGTAGCTTACACACGTTAAGTAGTGTAGGAAAAGAAGCAAGTACTGTGCACCACGATGTGTGTCTGTACAGAGGATGCATGAGCAGAAACAAAGAGAGCAGCGGCGAGACGTCACAGGCTGAGGCCAATCATTTGCTGTACAAGATATAAATGTAATTTGACACTCCGACTTGGCGGCTAGGAGAAAAAGAAAGGTCCACCGACAATGTCAGTGGGGACCCGAAATACACTGATGACCCACAACATTATGACAGCTTACATAATAGCCGGTGTGTCGACTTTTGGCACGGATAAGAGAGACGACGCGTCGTGACACGGAAGCAGTGAGGCGCTGGTAGGTCGCTGGATGGCGTCCGCACCACATCTGCACACATACAGCCACCTGATTCCCGCACATTCCAAGCAGGCTGCCATAATCTCTGACGTCACGTTCGGTGAAATTCCAGATGTGCTCGATCGAGTTCAGATCTGGCGAGTTGGGGGGGGGGGGGGGGGGGGGCAGCACATCAACTATAACTCATCACTGCTTTCTTCAGACCACTCCATCACACTCCTGGCCTTGTGTGATGGCGCAAAATCTTGCTGAAAAACGCAGCTGCTGTTGCGAAACATGATCGTCACGAAAGGGTGTACGTGGTCTGCAACCAGCGTACGGTACCCCTGTGCCGTCGTGGTGACTTGCACGACGGATGGCCATGTGAACGTTCCCCAGGGGATAGTGGAGCCGCCGCCAGCTTGTCTCCGTCCCTCAGTACAGGAGTCGAGCAGTTGTTCCCGCGGAAGGATGAAGAAGGTGTTGGGATTCGTCAGACCGTGCTATGCTCTCCCACTGCTCCAACGGGCAGGGCCGATGGTCACGTGCTCACTTCAGTCATAGTTGTCTATGTCGTGGTGTTAACATTGGCAAATGGATGGGTCGTCGACTTTGGAGTCCCACGGTTGGGAGTGTTTGGTGCACTGTGTTTTCAGGCACACTTGGACTCTGCCCAGCATTAGTTCCGCCATGGTTTGCCGCCTGTCCTGTTTTACCAGCCTGCCCAGCCCTCAACGTGGCTGCCCGACCCCACGACGTCTGGTCGTGGTTTCATCTTCGTTTGTCCACCCGTTGAAGACACTCACCACAGCACTTGTCGAACACCCGACAAGTCGCGCAGTTTCCAAAATACTCGTGCCGACCCTGCGGGCCATCACAAGTTGCCCTCGCTCAAATTCAGACAGATCGCGTGCGTTACCCATTCTACACACGAACAGCGCGCTCACTGATACTACATGCACCGTGCGTGTATTTGCCTAGTATTCATTCCTCGCCAGGTGACGCTGCTATCGGCCGGACGGGTTCATATCGATGGCAGGTCAGTTGTCATACTTTTCTAGCTGAGCTGTGTAAATAAATCATTTTTTGATGTACAAAGATGGAACATTGATGCACGGACCACAGGTTACGTGTATAATATTGTGTTCATGGTTTAGACTATTTCGAGTTGTAATTAAAGGGGATCTGTCGTTGTGACAGAGGAAGAACTTAAAATATAGTGAACTGAAACTTAACAGTTCAAAGTGTATTTCGTATTTCTAAGTAATCGTTCTGATCTCATACTTCAGCAACACCCTTCAAAGGATCGAAATCCAGAATAAGAGAATATTCGTACACTGTAGTGGGACAGAGTAACTGCATCACCAGTACACTTCGTAAATGTGACCGTATACTATCCAAAATTATATAAAAGTAAATGACAGAACCGACACGGCGAAAGGTACGAAACGAACGCAGCAGCTGAAGTACACGCTACTTGAATTTATAACTTTTGTCTCTGTAAATGTAAATGAAAAATAATCAAAATCTGGTTGGAACTGCATTAACCACACTTAATGTTGAGTTTGATAGTCGAATAGCAGCAGCAAAGGCTATTTTAGAAATTTCCAACATGCTGCTTTCATATGGTCATTGAATTTTTCGGAAAAAAGATGGATCAAAAAATGAAAAAAATGTGGTACACAGATATGGAGAGCGTAATATACCATGTAACCAACTCGGATATTTATGACGATAATAAAATCAGTGCGCATAGGTGGTTTGAGACTTCAGTTTACGTTGATGATAAAATTTATGCCATCCCAAGTACCCTTCCTGTATAACGAAAGATGAATTGTCAGGGGCGATTATTATTGAATTCGTAGGAATGAGAGCGGAAACGTACGCTCCCATAACTGAAGTGCAATGTGTAATGCGTAGAGAGAAAGATGTGAAAAGCTCACTAGCAAATGAAGAGGGAACGCGTGCTAAAAGGAAATGAAAAGTTGACTGCGCATCATATAATTCGTTCGAATCTGTACACAGTTAACGACTACAATGCAAAGCACATTAGCACTCTCGGTAAAGGATGATTAGCACTTCATATTTACCGATGAGGTGAGCACTGATTTATGGGGGCACTACTATCTGAAGAATAATGACTGTAATGACTAATTTTATCGTAAATGCCTGAAAACGTTAATAATGTAAGATAAATTTTTGAAAAATGAGTGTGAAATGTAAATTGTAGATAATAATAGTAATGTTGTAATTACAGATTTTAATTTGAGTTCACTATCACATACTTCTTACTCATATTCTGATTACTTTGATGTACCCTTTTCTCTGGAAATATAGTGATCCACCATAGTAGCTCAGACGGCGAATGTATAAACAGCATTGTATGTAAAATGATTGAATGTAAAAACATCGTAGGCAGAAGCACTGTACATAGCAACATAGTATGGAAGAAATCTAATAAATTTTATGTCAAGAGTACATTTGTTTAGCTTTTTCCTTCCTATTCCCTTAGTACCATATTTTCTTCACTTCAATGTGTGAGGGGGGAGGGGGGTGACTAGGAAGGAGAAAGAGAGGAATTAGAGATTTCCACACTGTTGCTCGAGAGAGATAGCATGAGCTAGGAATAAAGAACTTGATGTATTTAATACAGAAGAGTCTCGCTCCGTCTCTCTCTCTCTCTGTACGCGTGTGTGTGTGTGTGTGTTTTGCGCATGAACACAATTCACAGACAAATTTCTTTGACCTTGTCGTCTGTGAAGCTTACATAATGTTTTACCTGTGTATCTGACGACAGTTTTACTAAGCTGTGATTCACTGGTGGGGATGGAAGGGGGGCTGTGGGGTTCAATCCACAACTGGGCTAACTGGAGCTCTTTCAGATTTATTTTATTTATTTATACTATATTGCACCCGGGGCAGCCTCAGTTTGATACTGTACTGAGATTGGCGGGAGTGATTTGTGTCACGCGACGTCACAAATATAAATAAAGTATACTCGAGTCGCTGGAGTCTATACCACTGTTCTTCCTATGTACACCTGACACCATGTGTTTGTGATTTTATGTACTCGTCACTTGTCCAACAGTCTTTCGCAGTATTTAAACACTCACCCATCTGTGTCGTCGGTTTGATCACTGTGCCATTATTGTATCTTTTTAGCTCTCTGCTGATGCGATCTGCAACTGTTTTTAGGAGTCGGATAAAACCCATCCTTAGATAGTTCCTCTTAAGCACAAGTCTGGGATATTATTAAACAGCGGTGGCATGACGAGACCACGAGCCGCCGCTGTCACTTGTGTTTATGTACCGACAGCCAGTTCAGGTGAAGGGACCACCTTCAGGCCGCATATCAAATGAAAGTTCCTCGCCTCAAGTTCGTAATTATTGTCAGTCGTAAATACGTGTATACGTGTGTCCATTGCCTTAAAAATGGTTCAAAATGGTTCAAATGGCTCTGAGCACTATGGGACTTAACATCTATGGTCATCAGTCCCCTAGAACTTAGAACTACTTAAACCCAACTAACCTAAGGACATCACACAACACCCAGTCATCAAAATTTGGTTGAAATGGCTCTGAGCACTATGGGACTTTTGAGGTCATCAGTCGCCTGGAACTCAGAACTACTTACACCTAACTAACATAAGAACATCACACACATCCATTCCCGAGGCAGGATTCGAACCTGCGACCGTAGCGGTCGCGCGGTTCCAGAGTGTAGCGCGTAGAACGCCTCGGTCACCCCGACCGGCTCCATTGCCTTACACATTTTCACTAAGTGCAAAAAATTGCACTATTCCTCATGTTGTGACTTTAAAGGCGTATTCCGTCAGCTTAGCCGGCCGGAGTGACCGTGCGGTTCTAGGCGCTACAGTCTGGAACCGCGTGACCGCTACGGTCGCAGGTTCGAATCCTGCCTCGGGCATGGATGTGTGTGTTGTCCTTAGGTTAGTTAGGTTTAAGTAGTTCTAAGTTCTAGGGGACTTATGACCTCAGCAGTTGAGTCCCATAGTGCTCAGAGCCATTTTTTTCCGTCAGCTTATCTAAGCAACTGCACATCGAAAAATGAAATTTGACCTTATTTTCTGTTAACATTGTGAAGCTTATATTAGAACTGCCTTTATTTCGGAAGTTCCGAAACTTGGAGAAACACGGTTTCGCTATGATACCACATAACGTATATGTATAGCATATCAACAATTCAGTTTGTCGAGCCAATTTCAGTTCAAAAGTCAGATAACGGAGTCTTCACAGACTCCAAGTATGTGTCCGGTATTGGAACACGTAACATTAGGCCAGGGGGACAGTGGGCGTGCCGCACGTAACGCGTGCAGCGTGTGCCATCTGGAGGGGGGCCGAGGTCAAGCCTGGAACTCGGCTTTCCTCGCTGGTTCTCGGAATCGCACGGAAGAGCGCGACGTCTGATTTAGCATCGCCATACGGCGTTTTCCGCTCGGTACAAGTGTCTGAGTTCGGCAGCATCGCGCTGTCAGCGCTGTCTAGCCTTCGCTGTTTGTTCGTGAAGGACCTTCACAACTCCAGCTGCTGTTTGCACAGAAAATGGCAGTCTGGAGATCTATCTTCACAATCATCTACAATGAATGGGAATGACGTAAGAATGAAATGAGAATTCTCATTTCGCATAATGACTGGTATTACGTATTTGCTATTAAATGATATTACAACACCATGCAAAAAGATTTTAAGATTTAGTTGACAGTGAAAGAGCAAACACTTACAGCGATCGAGATTGTTGTGTACGTCAAAAAGCATTTCCTACTAAATTTTCAGGACTGGAGCGCATGAAGAAAGTGGTGGTACGAATAATAAAATGTCGCGCCCATTATTGCATTGCCAGTTGCAACAGCTTTCATTGCAAGTGAATGAAGGGTGCGGAGACTTTACGGCAAAGTGCGTTGGTTAAGTTAAGGGGCATTTTTCGATTTCAATCTCGCTGTTGTCGAATTTCGGAAGGAAAGAGGAGCGCAGGGACGAAAATTGGAATATCTGGGTTGGAATGCAGACTTCGCAATTCAAGTGGCCTTGGCTGCATACTGCCACTTCTTAAGACGTTACAAAGAACCTTCTTTGTGATTTGATCGCGATGCGTTTAAAAAGGTAATCGCGTGGGAGAATCGAAACACACTGACAAAGCAGCTCCATATGCTCACTAACGTTAAAGGAAACGCTAGATTTGAAGAATTCATTGTGGCCGTGAAAGAGTCAAAAAGTTAGATTTATAATGTTATATTTTACATTTGTTTTCGAGACCATGTGTCAAAAGGTTCAAATGACTCTGAGTACTATGGGACTTAACAGCTGAGGTCATCAGTCCCCTAGAACTTAGAACTACTTAAACCTAACTAAGGACATCACACACATCCACGCCCGAGGCAGGATTCGAACCTGCGTCCGTAGCGTTCACGCGGTTCCAGACTGAAGCGCCGAGAAGCGCACGGCCACTCTGGCCGGCAGACCATGTGTCGTTTCAGTTGAAAGAGGCACTGTGCAACTGCAGGTGTAACTGCAAATCTTAATGACAAATCTTTTTTACGTTAAAACTATTCACGTCTTCTATATTGATTTTCTGAGTAGAGTTTCCAAGCCTCCATAATGATTACGAAACTAAACAATTCACGGTTACGTGGACACGTGAGTGCAAAACTCTGTGAAATTGTCTGCATCTCTCCGTATCCCGACAGTTTGCGCCACATAAAAATTATATTATTTCTTCAGCGTGCCAAAAACAAATAAATAATACTGAGAATTTTTTTTGTGACATATGTAGTTGAGAAATGTGAAATCTAAGACTAAGTAGTATGCGTGCGCCTGACTGCACCCTGCGTGCTCCCCTCTCTCTCTCTGGCTGCGCGCGCGAGTCTCCGGTACCTGTTGATGCCGTCGTAGCCGGCGCCCAGGCCCACGCTGTCGACGCCCGCGACGCCCCTCACGTGCTCGATGTGGGCTGCAACAAGAGCGGAGCGCGCGCTGACGCCGGCCGGTCTGCTCTACGGCCTAGTCGCCTCTACGGCGCGCAGTCAGCCTAGCCTACTCACCCGCCGCGTCGGCCACGGTGGCGTCCTGGCTGCAGGTCAGGAACTGCGAGTAGAAGTTGACCATCACCAGCCCGCGGTTCAGCGCCTGCAACCGTGCGCAGCTCAGCACACAGCCGACACGAGTAGCAAGGCGTTGAGGTAACTTTCAATTATGTACCGACTACAAGCGCTGGATAAAAAGTAATGAGAACTATTATTTTTCTATGACGTAACTGTATTGACAGACGTACTTATAGTTACCCACTTTCAACATAATTGCTACCTTTGTTTATGATCTCTGCCACGTGTCCGGAAGACGTAAGCGAGCTACACTAGTGAAGGCGGCCACAGCAACAGTAGTGGTGAAGGTTGTGACCGGAGTACGAGTGGTCAGTCACTGACTAAAGTTTCACCGTCTGATGCTTGTGCAGTACGGATGTCCCGTATTGACACACCTACGGCGTGGATAATGTCATCTTTGGTACTGTACGGGATCGTTCGCCGTGGCAGAGAGATCGTTATCTCGGTGACTCGTGGCGGGTGAGTACGATGGACCCTCCGGACACTCCTGTTGCCAGTGGCACGGGTGGTCGTGGACAGCAGCAGCTGTCGTGACATCGTGCATCCTCCTGCAGAATGTTGCGGTGCTGTTCTGTGAAACGTCATCGCTTTCACCTGAGTGCCGAACGAAAGTAGTGTTTAGTTACGAGCACTAGCAGGCAGCATCTACAGTCACTCTTTGTGGTATAGCGTCGTGCAGTGTTACCCCATCAGCGTCGTACGCGACAATATACGCCACTTCACAGCACTCGGTGTAGCGCATACTTTCTGCGGACGAGGAAATTCGGAGTGTCCCATCTGTTGTATTGGCATTTCCAGTTCGGTTCGTTTGAGCTCATCCAGGAGCATTGGGACAATCTATGTTCTACCACAAAGTACTGCCATCCAAGCTGGCGGCCTTGACATCATCCAAGATGGCGCATTTTGATGGGAAGTTTGAATTTTAGTGGGAAGATAGGACAACTGGGCTACCTCCATTAACTTGTCACCAGACCGCCACCTCATCCTATGAACTGGCGCCACTTTTCAATTTTGGAGGTAAAGAAAGGTCGCTTGGGTTATCTCTACTAACCCAAGAAAATGGCAGGAAAGAAAGGGCATTGGGACTAACCTAAGTCACCTGATCGCCATCTCTTCCTACAGATTGGCAGGAAAAGGACTCAGCCTGCACTGGGCTGCTGGAGAGAGGAAGGAGTGTACTCTATTTATTTTGGAACAATTTATTTAGGGATGGAGTATATTTATCACAGTGATACAGAACACATGCTCTGACATGCCACACAGCATACAGACCTGCAACTACTCCAAAATAACTCATGTATAAACTCTGCACACACACTTGCTAATTGTAAACTGTCAAAGTCATGCAAAAGTCTTTATTTAAACAATTAGAGGCAGCACCACCATCCAGTGTGTTTGCCATGATGTCCAGACTCCAACTGACCTAGTACACAGTACCAAGAACAGAGGGCGCTGTGGTCCATTCCGTGACGTAATCAAAGATGGCAGCCATGATGTCAGCTGATGACAAGTACTATTATCCAATATGGCGGCAAACAGTGTATTCACCACACGGTATGGACTCCAAGTGACCTAGTACACATTACCACCACCAGAGGGAGCTGTGGTCCATTCCATGATGTAGTCCAAAGTGGTGGGGGGGAAAGGCAGGAAAACTACCCTGCCTGTGCTGGACATAAGTTTTTATTTTCCATGCAGTGTCTCCTCCATGAGATCTAGACTCCAACTGATCTAGTACACAATTCTGCAGCCAGAGGGCGCTGTCATCTCTCCTGTGATGTAATCCAAGATGGTGATCTGTAGGGGGAAATGGCGCGAAAATGACTCAGCCTGATCACACTGATAAAAAGCACATACTCTGATATGCTTGGGGTCACACCACACAGAGCACAGATCTGGAAACTACTCCTGAATAACGCTTTGCAGACACCCAAACAATTCCTAACTTACCGAAATAATTTCAGTATATACCTGCAAACTTCTCCTAAATAATGCAGCACAGCGATGTGTAGACATGCTCAGTACTCCTAAACTGACCCAATAGTGCATAGCACAGCTTACAGACCCACTTGCAAAATAATGCAAGAGATACACACACACACACCGCCTGCTGACCCCTGTCCACTAGACTGCACAGGAGGCTACCGACAGCCCCATGAAGTGATGCAGCCATCAGCTGTCAACCCACACACAGGCGCCCATTCGGGTCCTGCACACATGAGGCAGTGGCATCCCTTTCATATTCAACACCTGAGAAATTCCCCTTGAAGTATGTTTTCGCCTAGGCGCCGTTGATGACACAACCAGACACAAGCGAAGACCTATTTACAAAGCACAGACGCTCCAAGGTGGGATGCGCGCACGTGTGTTCACCGCTACCCTCCCTCCACCTGTGGTCCGGCGAAGAGCTAATTGCTGGGCGATGCTGCAGAAATCCGTTCCAGAATAGCAGAAGCTGCTTTGTCCTTAGCGATTCTAACAGACCATGCGTGACATGTGGCTGACGCATCACCGCCTGTAGCTACATACTATTGCAAGTGCATCTAGCAACATTCTCAGCGTTGTACTGAAGCCACATAGCTATCTAAAATAATAACTGTGTCGAAATCTAGTAAATTGCATACTGTTCCAGAAATACTTAACGTGCACTTTTGTAGGAGTTTTCGTGATGTTTCAGCTTGTATGAGCGGAAATTCTTGCCCTAACAGAAACTGTTTACGAAAACAGTGCAGAATAACATCGAATCTACTCTTCCTAGCGCTCCTAACGTAATACCCCATCCATTACGTGTTACTCTTCCTGCTTTCAACACACACAGACGTCCCCACCACTATGTAGAAACTCCTATATCCCAGCATAAAGGATGTCTTGTGAATGAATCGAGCATTACGATTAGCTCTTATCGAATTTACCCGCCCAATTATTGATGCCGCTGGTATCAAAGCAGCATCCACCTATCCTTTCTTTCTGCAGATGAGACTTTCAGAGGTAAAAACTATTTTACACAGATCGCCATATTGCACCAACAATTAAAACCTGAAAATTGCCCCTACATATCGTCAAATATGGAAAGACTCCTAGTCAATTACACTGCTCTCCCACCGAGGACAGGAGATTGAATATCAGAGCTTGAAACCGATCTCCAATCCAGCAATATATCACCACCTTCTGTCTTGATGTAGTAAACATACAATTCATATCCTGCGCCATACAAAATCAACACTTTTACATCATTTGTACATATACCACAAAGACATCAGCACAGTAGATATTTATCGCGAGGTTGGGTGGGCATCCACCCCCAGCACATGACGACAGCGCCCTCAATGGATCGAAGTCACACTTAGAACTGTTCTACAAATTCGGCCTCATTTCCCCCCTCATCACAAACGCCTTACTGTTTCTGGTCTGGATCTGCCTGCTCGCTTGCTTGCTTGCTTTTCTACACCTATCTCCAGACTCTGGGATTACAAGAACATATCTAATTTCGCATGGTTTGTTAGAATATCATACCATTTTAGCAGTATTTCTCGGTATCAAGCACACATCAATATTTCTTGCATAGCAGTAACATTTGTGCGATATAACTCCGAAGATATAGACCCTGTTGACAGCTATGGCTCTGGAAATAGAAATATCAGTACCATTCTTGTGACTTGATATACTCTCCCCTTTGCTATCACAGTACTAGACGTCAAATCCATACCTTCCTTATGAATGGACATAGTCATTTCCTTTGCATATGTTGGAATGCAAACACGCACATTCAAGGCGAAACTATCATGCATCCCCTACTACTAAGTATAATACTTCTTGAATAACTGATTATCTACGATACAAAATAATACTGAAAGAAAATCAGCGATGGGTGTACATGTCTGATATGTTTATCTTGTGTGTGATACCACTGTGTCCTAGAAAGAGAGCCGTAATCGTCTCATATCTTAAAAAAAGCGATCGCAGCAACTACTGTATGTTACTGTCAAAAGCGGTCTTGTTTTTACAGGTACACACAAGTATCCATCTTAAAAGCTATACTTGCTTTATAAATCCACATAAGGCGTTACCTACGAACCATGTGGGTTTTACAGACAGATACCAAGACGGTGATCGTCTTACAAACCGCCAGGTGTTAAAAAGCCCGATCCCAACAGCTACTGTATGTTACTGTCACAAGCGGTCTTGATTCTACAGATGCACACAAGTATCAATGTAAAATCCATGTATGGCATTAGCTACGAATGACGTGGTTTTTCCAGACAAATACCATGACCCTAAATATAGACAGTGATCACTGGAGTGTATATTATCACACAAGTAGTGCAGTTACACGTCGCCGACGGTGCACCCTCGTACTAAAATTATCCAATTTTGAAAGCGATTCAGCTAAGGAGCGTGGTATGAAACAAATATTTGCAACCCCTCACGCCACCGCTACTAGATATTTCCTCAGTATTTGTAATGCATTCTGTCTAGATGCCATATCATATTTCTGGCAATCACATATCTCGAAAACGAGCCACCTTTCTCGAACCTATGTGCTACAGTAAAATTCCAACGTAGTTTTAGGTAGCCCCTATGTATCTTGCAACTAGCCTTGGACTGTGCACTACTGTCCCTACAGCTTTGTACATGTGATTGTGCCAATGCAAGTCAGAACTGAGTAGAAGTCGGAGAAAGCTACCACCTTCAGCAACCTGTATAGAAACAGGCGAATCTGGTTTACTGTGACAGAACTGTGTTTGGATAATTCGACAGAAACGAAGCCTGATCCTGCAACTCCAGGCAGAATAAAAGACAGTACGGGAGCTGGGGGAAGGATGTGGATTTGGCTACTGCATTCTGGTGCTTCTCCAAACTACAAGCAGGTACTACAGATCTGAGTCCCTCAGGGTCTATCACCCCAAAATTCTGTCGTCGTTATTCTATTCCATCTGCCAGAGAAAAATTATGAACTATAAAAGCTCAACTAACTCCATCCATCAGAGAACAAGATAAGATATTTAACGCATCTCTCACCTCCCATATATCAAAAACAAATACCACACGCATGCAGGCATCGAGCACTTGTGACGATCCTATTAAATACACTCCTGGAAATGGAAAAAAGAACACATTGACACCGGTGTATCAGACCCACCATACTTGCTCCGGACACTGCGAGAGGGCTGTACAAGCAATGATCACACGCACGGCACAGCGGACACACCAGGAACCGCGGTGTTGGCCGTCGAATGGCGCTAGCTGCGCAGCATTTGTGCACCGCCGCCGTCAGTGTCAGCCAGTTTGCCGTGGCATACGGAGCTCCATCGCAGTCTTTAACACTGGTAGCATGCCGCGACAGCGTGGACGTGAACCGTATGTGCAGTTGACGGACTTTGAGCGAGGGCGTATAGTGGGCATGCGGGAGGCCGGGTGGACGTACCGCCGAATTGCTCAACACGTGGGGCGTGAGGTCTCCACAGTACATCGATGTTGTCGCCAGTGGTCGGCGGAAGGTGCACGTGCCCGTCGACCTGGGACCGGACCGCAGCGACGCACGGATGCACGCCAAGACCGTAGGATCCTACGCAGTGCCGTAGGGGACCGCACCGCCACTTCCCAGCAAATCAGGGACACTGTTGCTCCTGGGGTATCGGCGAGGACCATTCGCAACCGTCTCCATGAAGCCGGGCTACGGTCCCGCACACCGTTAGGCCGTCTTCTGCTCACGCCCCAACATCGTGCAGCCCGCCTCCAGTGGTGTCGCGACAGGCGTGAATGGAGGGACGAATGGAGACGTATCGTCTTCAGCGATGAGAGTCGCTTCTGCCTTGGTGCCAATGATGGTCGTATGCGTGTTTGGCGCCGTGCAGGTGAGCGCCACAATCAGGACTGCATACGACCGAGGCACACAGGGCCAACACCCGGCATCATGGTGTGGGGAGCGATCTCCTACACTGGCCGTACACCACTGGTGATCGTCGAGGGGACACTGAATAGTGCACGGTACATCCAAACCGTCATCGAACCCATCGTTCTACCATTCCTAGACCGGCAAGGGAACTTGCTGTTCCAACAGGACAATGCACGTCCGCATGTATCCCGTGCCACCCAACGTGCTCTAGAAGGTGTAAGTCAACTACCCTGGCCAGCAAGATCTCCGGATCTGTCCCCCATTGAGCATGTTTGGGACTGGATGAAGCGTCGTCTCACGCGGTCTGCACGTCCAGCACGAACGCTGGTCCAACTGAGGCGCCAGGTGGAAATGGCATGGCAAGCCGTTCCGCAGGACTACATCCAGCATCTCTACGATCGTCTCCATGGGAGAATAGCAGCCTGCATTGCTGCGAAAGGTGGATATACACTGTACTAGTGCCGACATTGTGCATGCTCTGTTGCCTGTGTCTATGTGCCTGTGGTTCTGTCAGTGTGGTCATGTGATGTATCTGACCCCAGGAATGTGTCAATAAAGTTTCCCCTTCCTGGGACAATGAATTCACGGTGTTCTTATTTCAATTTCCAGGAGTGTATACTGGTATTGATCAACTGCACAGACCAGTTTAAGGTTTCATCACCCGCACTATGGGATGATGACCGTATCCCACAGACTATACTGAAAGTCGCAAGAGACACTCCCTGTGACCCAGAGTTGTTGTTTGAAACATTGTTTTCTAACACACTTTGTACACCTCCATACATTTTCTTTTTCTGCCACGACTTCGAGGTCTATGTCAGGTCCTAAACTGACATTAAAACGCTCTGATCCACGGCCTCTCGCAGAAAACTAGACATCGCACAGAGTAAATCATTTTGTTACTGCGGCTACCATAATACGCGACACATGGTGGATGATTTTAAATAAAAGACAGTTACAACATAAGGAAACTAGAAGAGTTTGGCTGCATTCTGGAGAGTTTCCAAACTTCAAGATTTTAAACATGGCTGCAGCAGCAACTGTTAAAATTCTTCACAATAAAAGGATGACAACCAAAAACAGTTGCAGGATAAAATTTTTTTTATTAAAATTCTTGACCAAGGTTTCGGTACATATAAATATACCTTCATCAGAAGTAAAACTTCCTGAACAGAAAGACACATTCATTAGAAAAGCCATATCAACTAAAGTTTTTTTTTTCTTCATGTGATTTCATTCCCCTGCCCCATATGGGCAGGGGAGGGCTGTCAGCAGCACAATCCGCCGCTCTTCAGCCGAGTGACATGACAATTAAAACAAGAATAAAATAATACATACATAAGGAGGTAAAAAAGGGGGAACATAAAACAGAGTAAGGGGAGAAAATGGAGGTAAAAATACACTGATATGTAGACGTTCATTGGGGACAGTTAAAAAAGTCACCAGAAAGTTAAAAAACACAGTTGGCGATGCTTAAAACACATAGAAGTCACTGGATGCGCAGGCACAGGTTAAAAGTCGGCCACAGTATTAAAAACACTCCGAAACAACACACTTAAAACCCACTCGGAGCACACACGACGAAGAATAAAACTACCAGGTGGGACCTGCCGAGGGAAAGGTCAGAGAGGATGGAAAAGGTCGGGAGAGCATGGGGCAGCTGGGGAAGCGGCGGGAGGAAGGGAGGAGGGGCAACCGTGGGTTCACGAAGAGGCAGGAGACACATGGGGCGGGAGAGGAAAAGGGAAGACAGGGCAGGAGGGAGCACAGAGACACTGAAAGAAGGCACAAGAGATGGAGGGGAGGAGGAGGGGAAATCCGCTCAGAAGGAGGGAGGGGGAGGAGAGGGAGCCCTGAGGAGGAGGCAGGAAGAGGGGGTTAGAGTTGGTAGGAAGGGTAGATGTCAGGGCGAAGCTCATCATCCGGGAGTGGTAGACGGTGGAAGTTGAGTTGGGAAAGGAGATGGAGGGTGTGGAGATGGAGAGAGGGAGGGACACAACGGTAAAGGCGCGGCAACTGGTCGGGAGTGGAGAGGAAGGGAGACACCAGGGGGTGAGGGGGATCAAGGCGACGGACAACATATAGTGTGCGGATGTGTTCAAGGAAAAGGAGAAGGTGGGGGAAGGGGATGAGGTCATAGAGGATGCGCGTGGGGGACGGAAGGCGGATGCGGAAGGCGAGGCGGAGTGCATGGCGTTCGAGGATTTGGAGGGCGTTATAGAACCGGGGAGGGGCGGAAATCCAAGCGATGCTGGCATAACGAAGGATGGGGCGGATCATGGATTTGTAGGTGTGGAGGATGGTGGAAGGATGCAGACCCCATGTCCGGCCGGACAGGAGTTTCAGGAGGTGGAGGCGGTTGTGAGCTTTGTTTTGGATGGTAAGGAGATGGGGAGTCCAGGTGAGGTGGCGGTCGAGGGTGAGGCCAAGGTATTTGAGGGTAGGAGTGAGGTGGATAGGACGGCCATAAATGGTGAGGTAGAAATCATGGAGGCGGAAGGAGCGGGTGGTGCGGCCTATGATGATGGCCTGGGTCGTGGAGGGTCAACTAAAGTGAGAAACAGAAGCTAAAGTAACGGTGAAATTACCAAAGTAATACAAGCACAAAATCTTTAGTACTTACTAAAATTACATCATGCAATGGAGAATAATAAAACAATTATGCCAAAGGCGTCGTCAGTAATTAAGATATCATCTCCATTTGTACAACATGTGTAATGGGCACAGGGTCAAAGCGAACAGTTTAGCACCATTACTTCGCTTATGAACTATTGAGACACGAGTGTGAAAGTACTAAGGCAGATGGTTTCGCCGAGAGAGGGCACTTGCATGTGCCAGACTCGCGCATATTAAAAACCCATGAATACGTACATAAGCACATAAAAAATTATTAAAGGTTGTGTTAATTCAAACTCTGTCTTAATAAATAAAACGTATCAGGCCAATTAAAGACATTTATGTAAAATAGAAATATAGAACCAATTTACCTGTGTCCTAGTGTCAAACGGATAAAGCTTGCGCTTGGAACATCTAACGAGAGAGGGCACTAGTGTAATGCGCGAGAGTGTCGCGTAACGTAGGCAGTCAGTCGAGTTCGCGATGCCGACGAGCGAGGACGATACGCGCGCGGCCGGGGCAGCCGCCTCGGACGCGCTGGAGTCGGCCGCTGGTCGGTCGGTTGGGCCTGGCTCGCCGGACGCTCCAGCGGCCGCTCCACACAGGACGGATCCCAGGTTGACGACCCAGGCTACGGCACCGGTTCATGACAGGATAGAACGACGATCGACAGGCGCTATTCGACCGCAGATAACTACACACCACAGGACGAAACCGTATTCGGACGTCGGCCGTACATCACATCACGACGGATGCAGCAATGAAGACGACCGCCAGCACTACGCCAGAAGACTCGATATATGTCGGGAGGAGGACAAAGAAACGCTGAGGGACATACAACGCCTTATCCGCTATTCACGGGAAACGCAAGAGCAGGATAACGACACCTGTCTGGCATCTCCATCTGTGGACTCAGATGTCGAATCACAGCACTCCCACCAAACGGTCGACGACGCGGAGATGGCAACGGCCTTTCCAGCAGACAACGACAACGACTCCCTACACGCAGAGGGGGACTTTACGCTCGTACACAACAAACGGCGCAGAAGCAACGCATTAGCCAAGGACTTAGCCAACCCGGCTAAGAGACGAACGGAGACCATCCCCACAACGAACCGATTCGCCCCACTGACACCTCAAGCTGCGCCTCCATCAACCACCAACAAGCCGCAGGCACAAACTTCTAATGCCGCAGAAGCCGTGGACAGAGACAAGAATGTGCTTCGCAAAGTGCCCCCAGTCACAATTTATTACACAAAGGATTACGTTCACCTCAATGAAACGCTCAACGGACTTCTAGAGGGCAACCTTAAAGCTATATACCAAAAGGACCGCATCAAATACCACTTTGAGTCCTTCGAAGACCAAAGGCGTGCAATAAAATTCTTCACGAACCACAACTTCTCCTATTTTACACATCAAGCACCAGACGACAGGGAACTGAAAGTAGTTGTCAAACGCCTTCCGGCGGAAGTTACCGAAGAACAACTTTACTATGCCCTCAAGGAAAAAGGCTTCAAAGTGCTACAAGTCTACCAATTTAAGGAACGCGACGAGAAGACGAAACAATTGATACCGCAACCTGTGTACCGAGTCACCCTCCCATCCGGAAAAGACAGTGACAAGATATATGATGTCAAATACCTGCTCTACACACGAGTGATAATCGAAACCTATAATAGTAAAGAAGAACCAGTCCAGTGCCGACATTGCCAACGTTTCGAGCATACAGCGAACTACTGCAGCATACCAGCACGCTGCGTCCGCTGCGGTGGATCCCATAAATCATCGAATTGTACCCATCCTAGGACGGCGCCCCCAAAGTGCGCCAGTTGTGAACAAGAACATCCAGCGACCTTCCGTGGCTGCCCCAAATTTCAAGAACTCCTACGGAAATATACTAGAAGGACACCAAAGAAGTCGACCCCACAACGGCCTATAATTTTTAAGAACTCGGCCATGGCAGCGGTTCCGGCCACCCAACAACAAGCGGCACCTCTCCCTGTGGAAACAATCGCCTCTCGACCACAACCGGCACCCAGAGTGACTCTACGACAGACAAGACAACAGCGCTCGTACTCCGAAGCACTACGTGCCCATCCGCCGACTCCAACACCAGCGGAGACGTCATCTGCCTGGTCGACCACCTTTACACCAGCGTTAACAGATATTCTTCAACTACTCACCGCCCTCCAGCAGAATCTGACGTATATCCTCTCGCTTGTAGAAAGCGTACTGACAGCTTTTCAAACACCCTAAATGGATAGACGGCATCACGCGGGGAATCTTAACTTCTGCATTTGGAATGCCAACGGCCTGAAGTTGAAGAAAATAGAATTCTCGGACTTCTTACATCGCCACAGGATAGACATAGCATCTGTCTCCGAAACACATCTCCGCGAGTCAACCGACCTCCGCTTGAGGAACATGCACATCTACCGGACGGACAGACGGGACCAGCGGGGTGGAGGGACCGCAGTTCTGATCAAAAAATGTATTCGTCACCACCAAGAACGTTTACCCCAACTCCAGACTTTAGAGGCCACGGCAGTAACAATCCACACGACGCTCGGAAACATTACCTGTATTGCGGCTTACCTTAGCCCAAAGAAGCCTCTCCACCCAGAAGATCTTTACTCCGTTACAGAGGGTTACGACAAGATCCCCCTTGGAGGGGATCTTAATAGTAAACATGTTGCTTGGAATTCCCGTAAGACTAACCCAAAAGGACATATGTTGTTTGCACTGGCTGCGAATTTACATGTTTCCGTCCATGGACCACGGGAACCGACGAGGATACCTTACGTCCAGACACAAGACGCTGATGTTCTAGACATCTCCATAATCAAGAACATCAACCCGAATCTCCATCTGCGGACGCTGGATGATCTTTCGTCGGACCACAAACCGGTGTTAGGACTCATAGAGAGGGCTACTTTGCAACTCTCACTGCCGACGACAAGAACTTACGACTGGCAGCAGTTCCAAGCGTACCTCAACAACAATGTGCGACCAACCCAGGTTGTTACTACCAGAGAAGCGATTGATGTGGCAGTCGCAGTACTCACGAAGAAGATTACCAGTGCGAAACAACGAGCACTCACGGAGCACCTGCAACCAGACGTCAATTATGACGAGTTTCCACCACCACTGCAGGATCTTAAGACAAGTCGCAATCGCTGTCGGAAACGATGGGTCCGTTACCGCCATCCGGACGATAGACGGGAAACTCACAGACTAACCCGAGAACTCCGGCGGAAGGTTCAGGACTGGAAGCAACACACGTGGCAACTCAAAATGGACAACTTTCTATTACGCACCAAAGATGAATGGCGAATAGTTAAAAGTCTCAGACAGCAACAGCCCCCAAAAGGGCAATTCGAGGACCCCATGGCCTCTTGTACGACTCACTGGCGCAGGCGAAGCTGTATGCGGATACATACCAACAACAGATGACTACGCCCCCCACGGAGGATGGAGATGATGCACTCCACCGTGCAGAGGAGGACACAGAGGCGGAATGGGAAGCTATTCGGGACGCCCCGACTAACACTATGCCCCGGCTGACAACGCCGGAGGAAATTCGGAGGATTATCAAGTATAGCAAACACACCTCACCTGGAGCAGATAGAATCAGCAATACGGAATTGAAACACCTCCCGAGAAAGCCTGTTGTGCTTCTCACCCGGATAGTGAACAGCTGCCTCAGGACTGGATACTTCCCAGAGGCATGGAAGATTGCCAGAATAGTGCCAATACCAAAACCGGGCAAGGATCTCTCACACCCTGACAGCTACAGACCCATAAGTTTACTGCCGACGCTGGGAAAGGTACTGGAACGTGTCCTACTGAAACGCATGCTGGACATCCTTGTGGCACACAACATCATCCGACCGGAGCAGTTTGGCTTCCAGGCGAAGCTATCGGCTGAGTTACAACTACTGCGCATCACTGAATCTATCCAAGACAATTTCAACAAGAAACGACATACTATTGGAGTCTTTCTCGATATAGAGAAGGCTTACGATAAAGTATGGCGACGCAACTTGATCGTCAAGCTCCGACGTACCACTCCCCTACCAGACTGCTATTTAAAACTTCTTGACAATTTTCTTCAGGATCGGAGGTTATATGTTCGCATTGATGACAAGAATTCAACAACACGGCCTGTCCTTGAAGGACTTCCACAAGGATCGGTGATCTCTCCACTGCTGTTTAATTTATATATTAACGACCTCCCGACGGTGCCACATGTTACTGCCAGTTTCTATGCCGACGACACAGCGCTCCTGACTGCAGGCACCAGAATGGACCACCTCGTCACACGGATGCAGCGCCAACTAGATTTAGTGGACCACTGGACCCACATGAACAAAATAACGGTCAATGCAGAAAAAACCAAAGTTATTGTCTTCACACGTCGGAGACCCATTGTCAATGACCGCCTGCGGATATCAGACCAGCCACTCCCCTGGGCAACAACTGTAAAATACCTGGGAGTGCATCTAGACGCCAAACTATTGTATAGTCATCACATTATGGAGAAGAAGACGTCTGGCCTCAAAATGCTGGGAGCTCTCCTCCCCTTTCTGAAGAGCTCATACCTCAGCCAACGCACGAAACTCCAGTTGTACCATGCCACAGTCGAACCATCTATTTTGAATGGATCGACCTCTTGGGGTACTAGGTGTGCCACTAACTACAAGAAGTTACAGGTTGTACAAAGCAGATGCCTACGATGGATCACAGGAGCCCAATGGTGGATCCGAAATCATGACCTTCATCGAGCCTTAAGCGAATCTTACCTCTCAGACAAGGTCAAGGAGAAGGCACGAACCTTATTTCGGAAGTTGGACATGATACGTGACAGTACACCACAACTCACCACAGTAGGTGCGGTAGAACCCTTACGCAACCACAAATATAAAGTACCGAAGGCGATAGTATTTGAGCCTCCGTAAATGATATCGCTACGGAATTCTCCATAATTTAAGGACATATCGTCCTTTAGCACTTCTACACACATGTTTTCAAACACACACCAAAAGCAGCGAGTTAAAGGACCCTTCTGTGTGCCCAAACTAAAGCTGAAAGAAGAATAAATAAATAAAGAGAAAATTTTTACCCCTTCCATTCCCTACAGAAGTAAAAATCAAGGAAGTTGATCAAACTTCAGCACCACAAAAAAAAAAAAAAAAAAAAAAAAAAAAAAAAAACGTAGGAAGTGAAATACATACTAGCGAAACAACCAAAATGTTATAATAAAACGAAACCATCTGTCATTATGAATAAAACATATTAGTCATTTTACCACACATACACATTGAAATTCATAACTAACAAACATCAAAATACGTAGAATCCCAACAAGACAGGAGAAGCGCATTTCACCGGCATCAACAAGCAAGAAAATAACTACTAGTCAGCCAGACTATATTACATTAAGGTAATGAGGGGTTTGAAACTGTCTAAAAATTTTTTGTTTCGAAGCTGCACCTGTACATTAAGAACAAAACCATTTCTTAAAGACAGATGCTTGAAAATCTCTAGTTCTTCAAGCAAGTCTAGTTTGTAACCTTTATTAGCTTTCAGTTTAATGGTAAAATGTATGAGCAACCATTCGGCTTAGCCATGGGTTGCCCGTTAGCTGGCATCTTAGCTAACATCTTTGTGAATGCACTAGAAGAAAATTTCTTCAAAAACAATCCTACGTTTGGCAATAAGATTTCTTTTTATGCTCGTTATGTTGATGATATACTCATACTATTTCAAGGGTGTGACCAAGATCTACAACAACTGTTTCATGTTTTCAACAGTTTCCACGAGAAAATGAAATTCACAAAAGAGATACAAAATAACGAGAGAGAACTCCATTTTCTTGATTTGAAACTTAAATTATCGGGTAATACTATTAGCTTCGACATTTTTCGTAAAGAAACTTTTTCTGATAATATTATTCCAGCAGATTCCTGTCATCCTCAAACTCACAAGATCGCCTTTTTTCATTCTGCAGTTCATCGCGCTGTGAGCATACCTTTAGCATAGAATTGTTTTGAAAATGAAATATCTTTATTAAAATCAATAGCTACTAACAATGGATACGACCCTAAATTAATTGACCAAATTGCTAAGAAAAAAACAGCTGTAAACTTTTCTACTTTAGGAGATAACAGGGCAAAAAAGTACGAGAGTAATAACTTTATTTCTATTCCATTTTTGGGGAACGTTTCATATAAGATAAGAAGACTTTTACAGAAACAATACGGTTATAGAGTTGCCTTTTCCGTAAATAATAGCCTGAAACGTAGAGTAATTCATAATATTGGAGAAGAACTCAGCACTAAATCCGGGATATACAAAATTACTTGTAACGACTGCCCTAACTATTACATAGAGCAGACAGGTAGACCCATTAAAGTTAGGTATAAAGAACACATGTTAGGTAAAAATGGGGAAAACGTATATAATTCCACATTTGCTGAACATCTATGGCTCTTACGGCACACGCCATGTGAACTGGACGACGTAGAGCTGCTTCATGAAGCTAATAAAGGTTACAAACTAGACTTGCTTGAAGAACTAGAGATTTTCAAGCATCTGTCTCTAAAAAATGGTTTTGTTCATAATGAACAGGTGCAGCTTCGAAACAAAAAATTTTAGACAGTTTCAAACCCCTCATTGCCTTAATGTAATATAGTCTGGCTGACTAGTAGTTATTTTCTTGCTTGTTGATGCCGGTGAAATGCGCTTCTCCTGTCTTGTTGGGATTCTACGTATTTTGATGTTTGTTAGTTATGAACTTCAATGTGTATGTGTGGTTAAATGACTAATATGTTTTATTCATAATGACAGATGGTTTCGTTTTATTATAACATTTTGGTTGTTTCGCTAGTATGTATTTCACTGCCTACGTTACGCGAGACTCTCGCGCATTACACTAGTGCCCTCTCTCGTTAGATGTTCCAAGCGCAAGCTTCATCCGTTTGACACTAGGACACAGGTAAATTGGTTCTATATTTCTATTTTACATAAATGTCTTTAATTGGCCTGATACGTTTTATTTATTAAGACAGAGTTTGAATTAACACAACCTTTAATAATATTTGATGCGCTTATGTACGTATTCATGGGTTTTTAATATGCGCGAGTCTGGCACATGCAAGTGCCCTCTCTCGGCGAAACCATCTGCCTTAGTACTTTCACACTCGTGTCTCAATAGTTCATAAGCGAAGTAATGGTGCTAAACTGTTCGCTTTGACCCTGTGCCCATTACACATGTTGTACAAATGGAGATGATATCTTAATTACTGACGACGCCTTTGGCATAATTGTTTTATTATTCTCCATTGCATGATGTAATTTTAGTAAGTACTAAAGATTTTGTGCTTGTATTACTTTGGTAATTTCACCGTTACTTTAGCTTCTGTTTCTCACTTTAGTTGATATGGCTTTTCTAATGAATGTGTCTTTCTGTTCAGGAAGTTTTACTTCTGATGAAGGTATATTTATATGTACCGAAACCTTGGTCAAGAAATTTAATAAAAAAAAATTTTATCCTGCAGCTGTTTTTGGCTGTCATCCTTTTATTGTGAAGTTTCCAAACTGATGTCCGAAAGTGATTGACGACCTCTACATTTAAACTAATCTGTCACAGTGATGGAATACATGATGGCTCCGCGTTACCCTTCGACTGGTTCCTCACTTTGCACTCATGTCCTCGATCACTGTTTGGGTGCTAGAAACCCACAGAAGGTGTCACCCATCCATAAAAATCATTCCCTAAATCAGACAAGCGCTGTCAGTCAATCATTATGTGGTAACTAACAGCGCGACAATACACGGATGGGATTGAAAAGACGCCGCCGATGTACTATAATAATAAGCATCACAGCTGATAGCGCGAACAATTTTAGCAGTTTTACAGTAGTTTCAACACTGGCCAATGATGTGACAGCATGTTTCCCGAATTTCAGTATCATAGGAAAACTGCCCCTTCTCTACTTTGCGAGTATCATTGCGAATGTAGATAGATGACAGCGCAGTATGTCCATTCAGTGTTGATTCTCGAACACATAAATCGTCAGAGAATACCAGACAGAGCTCTACATATTTCTAACACCTCAAGCACAGTGCTTAATCTACGACCTATCTCTCTGTGTATGAGAGTCACAGGGCATTCTCGCTGTCTTAGGCTAAAATTAGAGAGTGAAAGAACCTCATCACACTGTCATTGACCAACCTGGCCTGCAGCACCATTACCGAATTAATCTGCACCCGATCAGAAGTAGACCGCTACACTCCACGGCTCGTGAATGAATGGAGCTTTCCGAGTCCTCACTTATCCAAGTGCATGAGATCTCTCGAGATGCGCCCATGTCGAGGAGCACTCCTTATCGATGTATAGTGACATATTTTAAAGTGTCGTGATGTAATAGCAGACGGTTAAGAAAAACAAACAACAAATGATTTTTATGCGCAATGGAGCTCCAAACGGATGGAGTTCGACGCGTTTTTACGTAAATCAACCAAGCTATCAACACTATTGTTCTAGAGTCTAGGATCAGTACCTGGAAGGTAATGGTAAGAGATAACATAAACACGCACACTCCTAAGGCTACAACGTTCTGGACTTGTGTTTCCAACCTATCAGTCGTATGGAATGTAGCGCTTTTAATATTCCAATGTAAGAAATACATTTCAAGCCCAGGACATACATCCTTCTTCCCGGTTTCTCTAAGGTAAACTATGTTATCGGACTGTAAAACGAAAAACTACTTACTTAAAATATTGGCTCTGTGTGATATGAGTACAATATAGCTCTCCCACTGTTCACATCCGATCACGGTTCGGTAATTATACTATGCCTGCATCAGCCCTATATAAAATGATCGTTAGTAACGGCAAAGACTTCTTACAAGGAAACAGATAAAAGCATAGCTGCAGCATCCGGCATGTGAAAATTACAAGTCATTCCATAACTAACAGCACACCTGTCAGGCAAATGTGTATGTGGGGAATGCAGTGCCTCACAAGCAATTACCGCCAATGTATTTATGACGCTGAAGTCTCGATTTTACACCCAAGATGCGACAGGGGGGATGGAGTACATCGCATAAATCAAAGTTCGTTTAGAGGAATGTGTCACGTTTCATCACACATGAGATGGAAGTCCTCTGATGACCGACAGGTTTACTGTTAATGATTTCAAGTAGACAGCACTTTAAACCACATACAGAACATGTGGCTGTATATGAGTAGAACGCAGGCTATATCACGCGACTGATGCATCCTGACAGAACAGTGTAAAAAGTGACCTGCAGCAACTTCTCCTTCTCTAGAATGCATCATCAGTCAACCATTGAATCGTACCTCGTTACAAGCTCCATCTCAATCGATCACCCCGTCCATTCTCTGTTATCTTTTAACGCAGATGCAAGTAGGTTTAGAGGCGGATGGTTCTCTGTCTTCCTGAAAAGCATCAAGTACAGTAGTCAACTCGTGTGTGTCACTGGTACCTCAATAGACATACGGTATAATGCTGCCTCAATGGAGAAAAATTGACTGCCTCTCTGATTCCCTTCGTTTCGATGTCTACGTTATCTCAGATTCCTCCTGCTGCCGCATACTTGTTCCCATATACAAATTGTTAGTCACAAACAATCTCTCCCCACATTTCGGTGCATATTCGGTCAATTTATAACTATTCCCTCGTCATTTTTCGCAATTCTATCGATTTTATGTCAGATCTATCCACGTTATCATGACAACCTCTCGTTCTGTGTTCTAAAATTGCTTGTAAATGTAGCACAGCTTCCAACACCTAGCCCAAATGCACTGATCGGGAGGCATAATACAGCACTATACTCGACTGTATCCAGTCACCACCACATTTGGAGAGCGTTTACTCTATTTTCTGTAAGTCTGTGTACATGCAAGCCTCGCAGATGGCTCACACCCGTTTTTGTGTGTTGAAAGCAGGAGAGGTAACACATCATGGACGGGGTATCAAGTTAGGAGCCCTGGGAAGAGTGCATTCGATGTTATTCTGAGCTATTTTCGTAAACAGGTTCTGTTAGAGCAAGAATTTCCATGCATACAAGCTGAGACATCACGAAAACTCCTACAAAAGCGCACGTTAACTATTTCTGGGACACTATGCAATTTACTAGAGTTCGACTTGGTTATAATTTTAGATAGCCATGTGGCTTCAGTGTAACATTGAGAATGTTGCTAGATGCACTTACAATGGTATGTAGCTACACGCTGCGATTTGTCAGCTACACGTCACGCATGGTCCATTAGAATCGCTAAGGACAAAGCAGCTTCTGCTGTTCTGGAACAGATTTCTGCATCACCTGGCCATTGGCTCTTTGCCAGACCACAGGTAGAGGGAGGGTAGCAGCAAGCACACTAACATGTCTGTGCTTTGTAAATAGGTCTTCGCTCCCACTCCCGAGAGGAATTTCTGAGGTTTTGAGTACGAAAAGGATGCTGCCACCTCATGCGTGTGGGACCTGAATGGGCGCCTGTGTGTGGTTTGACAACTAACAGTGGCGTCACTTCGCAGGACTGACGGTTGCCCCCTGTGCAGACTAGTGGACAGAGGGTAGGGGCCTGTGTCTGCTCGTGCCTGTTCGATTATTTTGTAAGTGGGTCTGTAGGCTGTGCTATGTGCTATTTGGCAGTTTATGAATACTGAGCATGTCTACACATCACTGTGCTGCATTATTTAGGAGCAGTTTGCAGGCCTGTACTGAGATTATTTTGTTAAGTTAGGAGTTGTCTGCGTGTCTGCAGAACGTTATTTAGGAGTAGTTTACAGATCTGTGGCGTGACCCCAAGCATGTCAGAGGTGTGTTTTTTTATCAGTGTGATAAAATACTATCTCTCAAAATTGTCCCCTAAATAAATTCTTCCAAAATAAGTTAAGTACACTCATTCCATACTCTCTCCAGCGGCCTAGCGCAGGCAGAGTCGTTTTCCTGCCTTTTCCCCCATCATCTTGGATTATATCACGAAATGGCCGATAGTGCGCTCTGGTGGTGGTACTGTGTACTAGGTCAGTTGGAGTCTGGACTTTGTGGCGAACACACTGGATGGTGGTGCTGCCTCTAATTGTTTAAATAAAGACTAGTGCATGATTTCGACAGTTTACAATTAGCAAGCATGTTTGCAGAGTCTTTTATATAGATTATTATTTTGACAATTTATGGGTTTTTTTGGCTCTCTAGACGTATTTCATTATTTATGAGTGGTTTGCAGGTCTGTAGGCTGTGCATTGCGTTATTTTCACAGTTTACAATTAGTAAACACATGTGCAGAGTATTATACATGTGTTGTTTAGGAGTAGTTGTAGGTCTGTATGCTGTGAGGCATGTCAGAGCGTGTGTTCTGTATCACTATGATAAATATACTCCATCCCTAAATAAATTGTTCCAAAATAAATAACGTACAGTCCTTCCTCTCTCCAGCAGCCCAGTGCAGGCTGAGTCCTTTTCCTGCAAATCTGTAGGAAGAGGTGGCGGTCGGGTGACTTACGTTAGTCCAAATGTCCTTTCTTTCCTGACATTTTCTTAGGGTGGTAGAGACAGCCCAAGTGACCTTTCTTTACTGCCAAAATTCGAACTTAGCACCAGTTCATAGAATGAGGTGGTGGTCTGGTGACTTAGGTTAGTGGAGGTAACCCAAGTGACCTATCTTCCCGCCATTTTTTTAAGTTACCAGAGATAACCGTGGTGTGATTTATTATCCTGTTGGAATTTGAACCGCCATTTTCTGGGGGAGGGTGGAGGGGGGTCGGGTTAGTGGAGGTATCCCAGTTGTCCTATCTTCCCGCAGGCATACTCCGACTTATGCTGCTAACCGACATGAAGTCCACTGGCAAGGAAGCAAGGAGTCGAACTGTATTGTCCTCCGTGTGGTCCTGCACGGGGCTGATCCTCCACGGCATCTCTCCCTAACTTGACTGCTTGAACCCATAGTGCGAGTGTGCTGCATGGCAAAGGTATCTCACCACATGCTCCAGGCAATTCCTAGAAACATTGTTCCGTATCCCGATCTCGTACCACTTCACTTTTGAGCCAAGAACGTTGCTCTATCTTTGTAAACATGATGTTCGGGCATTTGCACTGTTGCTTTGACGTTCCATGGTCTACACAGTAGACTGGCAGAGTGCTGTACCCACTCGCGGTACGAACGCGTCCGCCAGGCTGTCGTTGTGTCAACACAGATGGCAGCTCTCCCTTGTGTATCTCTGGATGTCGATTTGGAGTATGTGAGCTACAGTAGTGAGGACGGCCACAGCAGCTGTAACAGTGCTGGTTCTGACTGCAGTAATACCGGTGTGTCACTGACTAGTATGTCACCGTTTGATGACTGTGCAGGACAGATAGCGACAGACAGCGCCTGAGAACAATGCCTCCGCACTACCTGTAATGCGGACGTAAGGTGGTTGGTGGGTCTCTCGGCCACTGGAGATGGCGCACTGGTGACACGCTGGACAAGCCTTTCGGAGGACAGCGGTTCACATCTCGCAACAACTTAATATTTCCTCTACGTGTTGTGAGATTTTCATAAACTGAGTGTTCACAGACAGGGCTCTTGGAGTTCCTATCAGAAGATAGTACGGTTAACTCTCAATTACCTTCTTTTTGGATTATCTGAGGCCTATTTCTGCCACTCTCCTTTGCTGCTGAAAATTTCTCTTAGACTCGTAAGTGATCGCGTTTGAGCGATAATCTCGATATAATACGAATGTAGTAAACAAAGAGCTGCTCAAGCACTGCAAGCGCTGGACAGTAATGGTTGCGGAAGATGCTCATTGGTTTCTGTTAATGCCGAGCAATGTCTCTAAAGCGAAAACAAGTTGTGTTGAAGTTACAGTAGAAACTGGAAGAACCACACAAACTCGAAGAAGACAGTACTAGCACGCGTCATCTGGCACTGATTTTCAATATGGGTGAAACTACAATCGCTAATATATGGAAAAACAGTGACTAAATAATTCACTTTGCTAGCAGTACTAACTCATCTAAAGGTGTGTCATAGCAGAAGACTATTATAATAGCTACATACGCAGAACTGGATAAAGTCATGTTGAGTTGGCAAAGAGCAGAGGATACACAAGTAGCATTTTTTTTTCTCCAAACCTTGGGAATTGAAAGCTGGTTAACAAGATTTACACAGCGTCACAGTATCTGGGAGACGGCCGTCCAAAGGGGAAGTTAACTGTGGGTAGTAACTCTGTTTCCGATTTTTATAATGATTTCCAGGAGTTTCTTTCCACGAGAGAATTTAGAACTGGAGTAAGTAAATGATGAAGACGAAACTGTGTTGTTTTGGAAATGTCTGCCAACAAAAACTTAAGGTTCGAGACAGAGTGTTGTGCGTCTGGTTATTAATCAAGCAAGTAAAGGTTATTTCTGTTGTATTGTGCTAATGGTACAGCCTGGTGCAACAGGTAAAGATAAAAAACCGCACTGTTTAAGAGGAAAAGAATGCACAGTTTACCTGTCCATTACTTACACCGTAAAAGGGACTGGATGGACCGCACAATATTTCAAATGTGGTTCAACAATTACTTTGTGCCACGACTGCGAGAACATTTAATGGTGAAGGATTATGTGCAAGGGTTGTATTGTTATTGGACAATGAGTCATCGCAAGGGAACGAAAATGCTCTGAAATAGGATGAGAGGATGATATTTGTAAAATATTTACCTCCTAATGTGAGAGCCTTAATCAAACTAAAGGATCAGGGTGCCGTTTCTGTCATGAAGGAAGGTTATCGGAGGGTCTGTTACAAAAGCTTGTTCAAACATCTTGGAAATTGTGATCTGTGTTGGACGCAATGAATAAAGCGTCGAAGACGTGGGGTAACTTAAAAAAATCAACCACAGCCAAGCAATAAGGAAACATTAAAGCTAAAACTGATGAAACCAGTAATTCCAATGACGTAGAGGAGAGCTCATTACCACCGGTATCTGCTGTTTTGAAACGTACTCCAAGTAGTGCGATTCTCTACAAAGAAAACATTTCTGAATGGTTTGACGTTGACGGCACAGAGCCAAGTCACGAGATGCTGACTAGCAGTGCTATTGTTCTGAGTACAACGGAGAACCGAAGAGGTGGCCGACAGTGACGAAGATGATAACATTCCTCTGCTTCCAGAAACAGTAATCAATCATGCGTCAACACTTCAATGGTCAGAAGAGTTACAGCAAGAAGATGGTCTCCTATTTGACAAGTTAATGACCCTTGAAATTCGCAGTGCGATATGTAAAAGACAAGCTACATCACTGAGATACAAACCAGTTCAAGACTATTTTATTTCAAAGTTGTGTGATGGAGTGTGAAAGTGGATTTTCCGCGGATTTCAAGTCCCCATGTACCGCTCATAATCGACAGTTTACTGTAATATATTTTTAATAAAAGTTATGCATTTTAAATTACAGGTCTGAATATGCATTCCGTACATAAACACGTGAATTTTCACCAAAACAATTAGTAAAAAATGAAAGTAGCGGCAGCATACCAAAGCATACTTAGATATGTATGTATAAATGTATTTATTTCATTTATTAAGAACAAAACATTTTAAAACAGCGTTTACGTTAACGAAATACCAGTTATACAACAAATTACTGGAAACGAAGGACAGCAATCAAAAGCGGAGGGAATTTACATATTAATCGGTACATCATATATACACCGTGTGATCAAAAGTATCCGGACACCTGGCTGAAAATGACTTACAGGTTCGTGGAGCCCTCCATCGGTAATGCAGGAATTCAATATGGTGTTGGCCCACCCCTAGCCTTGATGACAGCTTCCTCTCTCGTAGCCATACGTTCAGTCAGCTGCAGGAAGGTTTCTTGGGGAATGGTAGCCCACTATTCACGGAGTGCTGCACTGGGGAGAGGTATCGATGTCGGTCGGTGAAGCCGGGCACGAGAGGTGTTCTACAGGATTCAGGTCAGGACTCTGTGCAGGCAGTCCATTACAGAGACGTTATTGTCGTGTAACCACTCCGCCACAGGCGGTGCATTATGAAACAGGTGCTCGATCGTATTGAAAGATGCAATCGCCATCCCCGAATTTCTGTTCAACAGTTGGAAGCGAGAAGGTGCTTAAAACATCAATATAGGCCTGTGATGTGATAATGCCACGCAAAATAACAAGAGGTACAAGCCCCCTACATGAAAAACACGACCTTACACCAAGCGAGGTGTCGTTTGGCATTTACCGGTGTGATGTGTGGCTTTTCTCACCTCCCGCCTAAATATCATAGTACTTGCAGTGAATTCTGATGCAGTTTTGAATTCCTGTGTGATGGTGTGGATAGATGTCTGCCTATTACACACTGTCGGCGGTGTCTGTCAGTCAACAGACGAGGCCGGCCTGTACGCTTTTGAGCTGTACGTGTCCCTTCACGTTTCCACTTCACTATCACATCGGAAACTGTGGACCTAGGGATGTTTAGGAATGTGGAAATCTCGCGTACAGACGTATGACACAAGTGACACCAAATCACCTGACCACGATGTCTGATGACTACTGAGGTCGCTCATATGGAGTACGTGGCAGCAGGTAGCAGCACAATGCACCTAATGTGGAAAATGTATGTTTTTGGGGCTATCCGGAGATTTTTGAAAACTTACTGTATGTTTAGCTTAAAATTAATAGTTTTTGAGTGGGTAACAGAAGAAATATTGAATTTAATTGATGAAAGGAGAAAATATAAAAATGCAGTAAATGAAGCAGGCAAAAAGGAATACAAACGTCTCAAAAATGAGATCGACAGGAAGTGCAAAATGGCTAAGCAGGGATGGCTAGAGGACAAATGTAAGGATGTAGAGGCTTATCTCACTAGGGGTAAGATAGATACTGCCTACAGGAAAATTAAAGAGACCTTTGGAGCAAAGAGGACCACTTGTATGAATATCAAGAGCTCAGATGGAATCCCTGTTCTAAGCAAAGAAGGGAAAGCAGAAAGGTGGAAGGAGGGCGATGTACTTGAGGACAATATTATGGAAATGGAAGAGGATGTAGATGAAGATGAAATGGGAGATAAGATACTGCGTGAAGAGTTTGACAGAGCACTGAAAGACCTGAGTCGAAACAAGGCCCCGGGAGTAGACAACATTCCATTAGAACTACTGACGGTCTTGGAAGAGCCAGTCCTGACAAAACTCTACCATCTTGTGAGCAAGATGTATTAGACAGGCGAAATACCCTCAGACTTCAAGAAGAATATAATAATTCCAATCCCAAAGGAAGCAGGTGTTGACAGATGTGAAAATTACCGAACTATCAGTTTAATAAGTCACGGATGCAAAATACTAACGCGAATTCTTTACAGACGAATGGAAAAACTGGTAGAAGCCGACCTCGGGGAAGATCAGTTTGGATTCCGTAGAAATGTTGGAACACGTGAGGCAATACTCACCCTACGACTTATCTTAGAAGCTAGACTAAGGAAAGGCAAACCTACGTTTCTAGCATTTGTAGATTCAGAGAAAGCTTTTGACAATGTTGGCTGGAATACTCTCTTTCAAATTCTGAAGGTGGAAGGGGTAAAATACAGGGAGCGAAAGGCTATTTACAATTTGTACAGAAACCAGATGGCAGTTATAAGCATCGGGGGACATGAAAGGGAAGCATTGGTTGGGAAGGGAGTGAGACAGGGCTGTAGCCTATCCCCGATGTTATTCAATCTGTATATTGAGCAAGCAGTGAAGGAAACAAAAGAAAAGTTCGGAGTAGATATAAAAATCCATGGAGAAGAAATAAACACTTTGAGGTTCGCCGATGACATTGTAATTCTGTCAGAGACAGCAAAGGACTTGGAAGAGAAGTTGAACGGAATGGACAGTGTCATGAAAGGAGGGTATAAGATGAACATCAACAAAAGCAAAACTAGGATAATGGAATATAGTCGAATAATGTCGGGTGATGCTGAGGGAATTAGATTAGGAAGTCAGACACTTAAAGTAGTAAAGGAATTTTGCTATTTGGGGAGCAAAGTAACTGATGATGGTCGAAGTAGAGAGGATATAAAATGTAGACTGGCAATGGCAAGGAAATCGTTTCTGAAGAAGAGAAATTTGTTAACATCGAGTATAGATTTAAGTGTCAGGAAGTCGTTTCTGAAAGTATTTGTACGGAGTGTAGCCATGTATGGAAGTGAAACATGGACTATAAATAGCTTGGACAAGAAGAGAATAGAAGCTTTCGAAATGTGGTGCTACAGAAGAATGTTGAAGATTGGATGGGTAGATCATATAACTAATGAGGAGGTATTGAATAGGATTGGGGAGAAGCGAAGTTTTTGGCACCACTTGACTAGAAGAAGGGATCGGTTGGTAGGACATGTTCTGAGGCATCAAGGGATAACCAATTTAGTATTGGAGGGCAGCATGGAGGGTAAAAATCGTAGAGGGAGACCAAGATAAGATTCAGAAGGATGTAGGTTGCAGTAGGTACTGAGAGATGAAGAAGCTTGCACAGGAAAGAGTAGCATGGAGCGCTGCATAAAACCAGTCTCAGGACTGAAGACCACAACAACAACGAGTATCTGTCGGTAGACGGAAGTGTGTGAACTTGCCTGGTGATCATGCTTGTGCTCAAGCAGCCGACAGATATCGCTAGTAACCGCCTCACAGTGGTGTTAGCCTAAGTGAAACAACATGAACTATGGACGTTTAATGACTTAAATGACGACGACTACATACATACAGTACGGCAAAGGGGAATAAAATCAATTGAAAATAATAAGAATATCCTTTGAATAAAGCTTAAATATCTAAAATATATATCCCTACGTCCGATGATCTTGATTGATTGGCGTATTGACATTTAGCGGTTTGTCAGTTTTTTCAGACAAGGAAAGTTGGGTCCGTGGGTAGCTCTTATGAGTTAGTTACGTGAGTACAGTTCTCCATTTTACAGGTTTTTAAAGTTCTCAATTTTTTTCGTACTACTGGGTAGTTTAGGGTGTGTTACCCTTTCATGATTTATTGTTATGAAGATATCACTTGAGGAAGCGGTATTAAATGCCACAAAACCGATGTAATACAGCTGAAGCGGCTTCTTAATCTCCCAGATGTTTGGTCACAGCTGTGGTCGCCCTGTCTACAAGGATTTCTTCAAGTGCTAAAATGACAGTTCTAAACTCAATTTTAATTGAATTACACTCCTGGAAATGGAAAAAAGAACACATTGACACCGGTGTGTCAGACCCACCATACTTGCTCCGGACACTGCGAGAGGGCTGTACAAGCAATGATCACACGCACGGCACAGCGGACACACCAGGAACTGCGGTGTTGGCCGTCGAATGGCGCTAGCTGCGCAGCATTTGTGCACCGCCGCCGTCAGTATCAGCCAGTTTGCCGTGGCATACGGAGCTCCATCGCAGTCTTTAACACTGGTAGCATGCCGCGACAGCATGGACGTGAACCGTATGTGCAGTTGACGGACTTTGAGCGAGGGCGTATAGTGGGCATGCGGGAGGCCGGGTGGACGTACCGCCGAATTGCTCAACACGTGGGGCGTGAGGTCTCCACAGTACATCGATGTTGTCGCCAGTGGTCGGCGGAAGGTGCACGTGCCCGTCGACCTGGGACCGGACCGCAGCGACGCACGGATGCACGCCAAGACCGTAGGATCCTACACAGTGCCGTAGGGGACCGCACCGCCACTTCCCAGCAAATTAGGGACACTGTTGCTCCTGGGGTATCGGCGAGGACCATTCGCAACCGTCTCCATGAAGCTGGGCTACGGTCCCGCACACCGTTAGGCCGTCTTCCGCTCACGCCCCAACATCGTGCAGCCCGCCTCCAGTGGTGTCGCGACAGGCGTGAATGGAGGGACGAGTGGAGACGTGTCGTCTTCAGCGATGAGAGTCGCTTCTGCCTTGGTGCCAATGATGGTCGTATGCGTGTTTGGCGCCGTGCAGGTGAGCGCCACAATCAGGACTGCATACGACCGAGGAACACAGGGCCAACACCCGGCATCATGGTGTGGGGAGCGATCTCCTACACTGGCCGTACACCACTGGTGATCGTCGAGGGGACACTGAATAGTGCACGGTACATCCAAACCGTCATCGAACCCATCGTTCTACCATTCCTAGACCGGCAAGGGAACGTGCTGTTCCAACAGGACAATGCACGTCCGCATGTATCCCGTGCCACCCAACGTGCTCTAGAAGGTGTAAGTCAACTACCCTGGCCAGCAAGATCTCCGGATCTGTCCCCCATTGAGCATGTTTGGGACTGGATGAAGCGTCGTCTCACGCGGTCTGCACGTCCAGCACGAACGCTGGTCCAACTGAGGCGCCAGGTGGAAATGGCATGGCAAGCCGTTCCACAGGACTACATCCAGCATCTCTACGATCGTCTCCATGGGAGAATAGTAGCCTGCATTGCTGCGAAAGGTGGATATACACTGTACTAGTGCCGACATTGTGCATGCTCTGTTGCCTATGTCTATGTGCCTGTGGTTCTGTCAGTGTGATCATGTGATGTATCTGACCCCAGGAATGTGTCAATAAAGTTTCCCCTTCCTGGGACAATGAATTCACGGTGTTCTTATTTCAATTTCCAGGAGTGTAAAACGCACTGTGAATTGTGAATGTTATTTTTTATCGCATAACCCTGCCTGTAAATTTATTTATTGAACATTTGTCACGAGTTTTCGTGGTTGATTGAGACAAATGCTTAGTCTGGCCCCTAGGCGGAAGTGTAGACAGATCATAAAACAACCAACATCAGTTCTGAAAAACATGAACAGCGATTCTACCATTTGAAGTTATAATTCGTGCAGCTGCCTATTTGGCTTAAGAGCTAAACATAAACAATTTCGTAGCAACATATTCATTCAACAATCCCTGCAGTCACGGTACATTATTGTTCTTACCCTCAAAGCTCATACTTGCAGGTAAGAAGCAATATATTCTGGAGGTCGGGGAAAATAAAAGTGGCCCGGAAAAGAGGATACGATTGGACGTGAATGCATGCGTATAATCAGACACTCTGACCTCAGCGCCGTCAGTTTTGTGAGTGCCTTTTCACTAAAAAATGGTTCAAATGGCTCTGAGCACTATGGGACTTAACATCTATGGTCATCAGTCCCCTAGAACTTAGAACTACTTAAACCTAACTAACCTAAGGACAGCACACAACACCCAGTCATCACGAGGCGCCTTTTCACTGAGATAACAGTGAATGGCTTGGATATGGATCTTTTTTTATGTCTGATGAAGCCTGGTTTCACCTGAGCTGTTATATCAACACACAGAATCACACGTTCTGCACAGCGGAGAATCCTCATAACTTGCACAAAACTCCATTGCATGACCAGAAGGTGCCTGCACGCTGTCTTATTGGTCCCACCTTTTTTCATCAGACGCTGACAACATTTTGAAACCATTTGTGGCAGCATTAACGGCGGAGGAAAACACGTACAGTGTAAGTAGGCTGTTTAGGTTTTTATATTGGTATCGCCATGTAGCGCTCTGTATGAAAATCACTGGCTGTGCTGTGGGCAGTCTGTGGCTGGGTGGCATTTTTGTAATATTCGCTATTGTAGTATTGGGCAGTTGGCTGTTAACAGCGCGTAGCGTTGCGCAGTTGGAGGTGAGCCGCCAGCAGTGGTGGATGTGGGGAGAGAGATGGCAGAGTTTTGAAATTTGTAAGACTGGATGTCATGAACTGCTATGTATATTATGATTTTTCAGCACTATAAAGGTAAATAAATTGTTTGTTCTCTATTAAAATCTTTCATTTGCTAACTATGCCTATCAGTAGTTAGTGCCTTCAGTAGTTTGAATCTTTTATTTAGCTGGCAGTAGTGGCGCTCGCTGTATTGCAGTAGTTAGTGTAACGAAGATTTTTGTGAGGTAAGTGATTTGTGAAAGGTATAGGTTAATGTTAGTCAGGGCCATTCTTTTGTAGGGATTATTGAAAGTCAGATTGCGTTGCGCTAAAAAATATTGTGTGTCAGTTTAAGCACAGTCTTGTATAATTGTTCAAAGGGGACGTTTCATATGTCGACCCTTAGCCGAGGATACCTCACTGGAATCTTCTGATTTTTTCTTGTAGTTGTGTAATTAGTGTAGATTTTGTTTATTGCTAGCGCGTAATTGTAGAGAGAATCTCCTTTGTAGTTGCAGTCTTTCATTGTTGTACAGTAAAACAGATGTGGCACGCATGTAAATTTGCACCAAGTATTTCGCAGCTTTCAATTAACTAGATATTATTTTCAGCGCTATGTTAATGTGTTCTCTTATTTTCTGTGTTATCGTGTGAAATATTGTGACAATAATGGCGTGTGAGAAACGTAACACTAGGCTCCAAAGTAAACAGAGAAATAATAGTGACGACGAGCGTAGCTTACCAGCACCGCTGTGTAATGAATTAACAAGACATTCAAAGTAGTAATTTGGTAACTGTGCATAGGGAAATGGAGCGGGCGTCAAATAATGGTGTAGACAGTGTAACAGGTAGTGAACAGGGAAGCATTATCGATCGATCGGTCGGCAACAGCTCGCCTCAGGAATCGGAAATGACAGAACACAATATTGCAAATACTGTAGACTCAGGTTTTGGGTTCTCACCGTTTTCTCAAATGAGTCAAGACACATTTTCCGCTTGTCAAAATGTGAATGTTGCCGGTGCAAATTCACTGCCGAAAAGCACTCAGGCACATGTTTCAGACACCAGTGCATTGTTATTACAATTAATGCAACAAATGGGACAAAAGCTTCAAAAGTTAGACACAATGGAACAAAATCAAAGACAAACACAGCAAAATCTTCAAAAGTTAGACACAATGGAACAACACCAGAGACAAACACAGCAGCAGTTAGACGATATGGAACAAAATCTTCACACCACGCTTGAACAAACACGTGAAGATTTAACTACTGAGTTACATAAAATCGAATCGAAATGTCAAAAAGTCTGTAACGACGTAAAAACACAAATTTTTTGACCATTTTCAACCTATTTTTTCGCGGCATGAAGATGCATTACAGAATCACGAAGCAGCCATAAAAGAACTGCAAATTATTGTTCATGAAAATCATGAGGGCTTGCAAGCTAAAATTGACTCAGTTGCATCTACCGATTCGGTTACGCAACTTGCAAAAACTCAGGAAAACTTAAAGGACGCAGTAGAAAGACACATGGAGGAAATTAGTTCATTATCAGAGAAAGTAGTTGAACTTTCGGATCAGCTAAATAATTTATCTTCGAAGGTAGATGATAATCTGAATGACACAAAACCGGTAGTCTTTAATGACACAGAAGACTGCGAACAAATTAGGAAGTTCAAACAAAATCAGAATCAAATTAAAACGCAACACCAAAGAGAAATCCGGGATGTACAAAATCAGCTGACACAGGTAATACAAGAATTACGTATTTCAGAGGCCACTCGCGCTCCAATACGGGAAGAGGGACATAGAAATACGGAACAGCCACAAAATAATAACTCAGGGCGCTTCGGAAATTATGAAAGAAATTGGCAAGGTACACCGAATTTTGAGATGGAACCGCCGAAACGACGTAACAATGACCGACATGCGACTCGCCGACATGATGATTTTGACTATAAGCTGTTCATTACTACACGTAAATTCAAAACATTTAAGAATTCTGGCAACGACATTCATCCACAAGCGTGGCTTCATCAATTCTCTCATTGTTTTCCTCCCAACTGGTCATTGGAGCACAGGTTAGAATTTATGTGTGGCTACATAGAGAATGAACCAGCTGTAAGAATGCGATCGGTCATTCACGATTGTCACAGTGAAGGAGAATTTGACCATGCCTTCCTCTCAGCATATTTGAAGTACAATGATACAAGGGTTTTCCGTGATACATTTCATCCCATTGCTGTAATCTGTAACACCTGAGGGTATAATTACATTAATCCTCAGGGGGGGTACACGCTTACTTTGTGCACCATGTGTGTGGCAAGCACAAGGAGCCCTAGCTAATATGGTATTTGCTTATACAACTTTACACATCGGTACCATATTCCTCTAACACACAAATTACACTGCTATGTGATCATTTAACTGAGAGATAAACATTTTTTTACTACATCAGTGACACATGTTTACGCAATTACACAGTTGGGTAACTTCACTCTTACGAAATTGTATTTTGTCTGTACTTTGTGAACTGTTCATATTTTTTTGGAACCATTGTGATACTATGAGAGCTTTGAATGATGTATTTGGTATGGGATCATGATTTTAAAGTACGTTTGAGGTAGATGACACTATTGAAATGAGCAGAGAATTTTTTTTAGGTTTTGAAATTATTGGAGGAAGCTACGACGATTTTGAGAGTTGACTGAGGTGTTATGATGTTATTATTACCATGACTATATGTATTATGCTGTTGCGGTATGTTTATGATCAATAAGCTGATGCTATATGAGTTATTTGAGTATGCTACGTATCTGTTATGATGAAATATTGAAGAAGTGTCGACGAATAAGGTAAGGAATAATGAGTAGTGGTTAGGGACTCTGGTTTGTGAAAAAGGTTGTTGGAAACCAAGAATCGTACTTTAAGAGTTATGAAATGTATGTAAATGCGTGAATGTATTACAATGCCGACGAAAATTTTTTTGGACTCTGTTATGTCAATAGGATTTTGTTTCTACAGATTTGTAACGCTAATTCTTGACCTGTGAAATATTTTTATATGAGACTGTCACTGTAGTGGAAACTGTTGTCGTAAATATTTCCGTAAGAAAGTTAAGTGACCACCTGCACGTAATGCGTCATGGGCACCCAGCTGTGTCAGACGCCTGGAGAAAAAGCCATTAGTGTGTGCCTTTTCAGGGGCACAGGTAGAAAAAAAAGGGAGGCCATTATCCTCGCTATTGACATTCCTTTGTAGAAAGCATCGCAAATACGACACGCTCAAACTTGAAAACATATTATTATACTATGGAGCTCTTAATTTATGATATTTACTAAAATGCCTAATGAAACGATGAGAAACATTTCACAGCTATTGTCTTGCTAGTTGAGAGAAATGCCATATGGCTTGCTTTATGTATTTATTTACTCATTTTGTTTAATATCTAGTTTCTAGCTGCACTGCAGCATTGGTTAAAATAAAATTTAATAGATGTACTAATATAAATATTTTATGCCTACAGATCCAGTAAATAATTTTATGATCTATTAAAAAAAACGAAGGAGCATAAAAAGACATTTCCCCTCACAGGAATTGTATACGGAATTTTCTTTTCAACTACTTGGTAATTTTTTTGGTAGAATAACTTCTTGTGGTGCACCACTTTAATTACATAGACATTAAGATGTGAATATACATTTCCCTTGTCTGCATTGTTGTCTTTAGTGTAGTATTTTTTTCTGCTTGAGCTATGTCATGTTTAGATATAAGTTATTTCATTTGCTGCTGCTGTTTGCCAGGCATAGTGTTACTGAATTTGACTTTGTGTTACTCTGCTAAGCCAGTTTACTACCGATTTTTTCTCTTGTTTGCTGCTCATTGCCTTATATTAGTTGTAATATTGTTGCTTACTTTGCCAATTTGTATTTTTTTTGTCCTTGCTGTTTGTGTTAATTTGTTATGTGCTGCTGCATTGCCTCGTCCCTTGGTACATATATCTGAGCTCAGTAGATTTAAGTTAGCTTAAGAGGGGGTAGACTACATAAGAAACTATGATGAATTGGAAGAAATGCATTGAGAAGCTATAAGAAAATGGTTTGGCCAAAAAAGTAGTGCACAGTGGAGAAAAACTATTTTTGAAAGAGAATGTGAACAGAATACAGAAAGCATGCTTGGATAGGATTTTTTTTTTTTTTGGCTGGAGCAAATGTTGAAATAAGAGGGACGATATATGGAATGAAGTTTTGGGTTGGACTGCAGTACCAAATGTTACACTGAAAACAAACCCTGTCCTTTCCTTTTGTGTTATCCCACTATGTGTTTGTGTACCCTTGTGTATTTGTTTTCTTCCTGTCTCTGTGTACTGTTTCATAGAATTTTTTCTCTTCTAATACTAAGCTATATTCACTATGATGAAGGATACTGTTATCCTGAAATATAATTTACATTAATAATATATTATTTTCTTTGTAAGGATGTTTAGACATTATTTATTCTGTTCTGTTTTAATGCTCATGTGTGAAATTAATGTTTTGAAAACTATTCTCATTATTTTATATATTCTCTTATATCATAATTCCTGAAACACTGATGTATCTGTTTATTTCTATCCTTTTGTAAAGCCTGTACTACTACAAATTTATCTGTATTGTTATGTTCTTTAATAATGTATTTTGTACCTTTGTTATTGTATTCTCGTGATATAATATTGCAATTGACACCAGTTCATCAAATTTCTGATGGTCATAGTACATGCAAAATATGTGAGAAGTTGGGACTGTTAGTGTTTGGACGTGCGTTAATAATTCAGCAAGGGACTGGATAACAGCATTGCTGGTTCTAAGGACATTTCAAAAAAATTTTTTGTGAGTGCACAACTGGTGGTTAATGGACTTGCTATATTGTCCGCAAGACTCTTCGATGATGATTGTGCACCTGCACAGTCGCAACAGATGGCTGTTGGCCGTCTCTACAAGGACTACAGTGAGTCTGCATCTTTGATGGCCCACCAATACCATTATTTCTACAAGGACTTCAGTTGGTCTGCACGTTTGATGGCCCACCAATACCATTATCTCTACAAGGAGTATAGTGGGTCTGCATCTTTGATGGCCCACCAATACCGTAATCTCTACCAGGACTACAGTGGGTCTACTCTGTGATGACCTACCTACCAATATTCTTCAAAACTTCGATTGACTCTGCTGTGGGTTTGCTCTGTTGTGGCCCATTACCTGTCTGCATGTCAAGAGTTAGCACTGTCTTTCCGTTGGAAGGACAACACTACTTCTTCAAGACTGCATGGAAATCCACTACTTCCGTGTGCATTTTCTTTTAGTGCCCAGACTTTGAGAAAAACACTGCAATTTTACTGTGATGAATAATCAGGACTGTCTTTATTGACTGTGAGAAAATTTTAGCTTTTGACCAACGTTGTATCAATAAGTGTGTGCATTTGATTTCTTTCTTATTGTAATTATAAAATTTTTTTTCAAATCTGTATTGGCCACTGCGCAAAACAATTTGTAAAATTTTTTGTGGGGAGCATGGGGCCTATGTAAGTAGGCTGTTTAGGTTTTTATATTGGTAACGCCATGTAGCGCTCTGTACGAAAATCACTGGCTGTGCTGTGGGCAGTCTGTGGCTGGGTGGTTCAAAAATGGTTCAAATGGCTCTGAGCACTATGGGAGTCAACTGCTGTGGTCATTAGTCCCCTAGAACTTAGAACTACTTAAACCTAACTAACCTAAGGACATCACACACATCCATGCCCGAGGCAGGATTCGAACCTGCGACCATAGCAGTCGCACGGTTCCGGACTGCGTGCTTAGAACCGCGAGACCCCCGCGGCCGTCTGTGGCTGGGTGGCATTGTTGTAATATTCGCTATTGTAGTGTTGGGCAGTTGGCTGTTAACAGCGCGTAGCGTTTCGCAGTTGGAGGTGAGCCGCCAGCAGTGGTGGATGTGGGGAGAGAGATGGCGGAGTTTTGAAATTTGTAAGACTGGATGTCATGAACTGCTATGTATATTATGATTTTTCAGCACTATAAAGGTAAATACATTGTTTGTTCTCTATTAAAATCTTTCATTTGCTAACTATGCCTATGAGTAGTTAGTGCCTTTAGTAGTTTGAATCTTTTATTTAGCTGGCAGTAGTGGCGCTCGCTGTATTGCAGTAGTTAGAGTAACGAAGATTTTTGTGAGGTAAGTGATTTGTGAAAGGTATAGGTTAATGTTAGTCAGGGCCATTCTTTTGTAGGGATTATTGAAAGTCAGATTGCGTTGCGCTAAAAAATATTGTGTGTCAGTTTAAGCACAGTCTTGTATAATTGTTCAAGGGGACGTTTCAACAGTTACTTCGAGCAGGATGGAGCAGCTGCTCACACAGCCGGCCAAACCTTGGAGTACATTTACACAGCCTTCACGCCTGGCAGCTGGTAGAGATGTTAGCAGAGGTCAGTCTGGCCGCGGCCTTAGCAGGCCACTCAGGTCACCTGATCCGTCAGCGTGCCATTACTTTGTGGGGGGGGGGGGGGGGGGAGCCGTCAAGTCTAAAGTGTATCGCAGCAACCCACATAGTCTTCAAGAACTGCAGCAGAACATTTCGGATGAGACTGCAGCAATTCCAGCAGCCCAGCTTCGATCTGTCTTCTGCAGCTTGCTGACCAGGGCCCAAAAGAGCCGAGAGATGAATGGCGGTCACTTTCAACATCTGCTGTAGTAAGGTTAGTACTGAACTTCCTTTCCTCTCTCGTGTTTCTTTGTACCTTGGAGCCACTTTCATTTACCCCACACTGTAGTTTCCTTAAAAGTTAAGGTAGTATATATTAAAGGTTGCAGCATTTTACACGCTGTGCTAGCGACTTTCTTGAGGAAGTCGTCGGCCACAGTACAGGAGTTGTAGCGCACCAAGTGAATCGGGGTATGGCAGAATTGATGGGTCTGACGTCTCACATGTAACAGGTATGTCGACTGTGCTGACCAACCTTCCGAGGGCAACAAAAACATTGCAGGTGTCCTTGCAGAGCGTACAGAATGGCGAGTAGGAAAATCCGACGGATGGGATATCTTAGGGGCCACGGACGTCATGAGGTTCTTTTGAGGGATTCCACAGGGACGGGTGTGGAGTTGACTGGCTGACACGTGGGCAGCGCGGCGCTCGGACGGCCTGTACTCACGACCTTCCTGAGGACGCTGTCGGGCACGTTCCGGGAGCTGTTGCAGAGCGCGCGCGCCGACGAGTGCGAGAAGATGACGGGCGCGCGGCTGGCGGCCAGCGCGTCCTCCATGGTGCGCACCGACACGTGCGACAGGTCCACCATCATGCCCAGCCGGTTCATCTCGCGCACCACCACCTGCGGGCACGTCAGCCTACTGGGTGCGTTGTGGATGCAAATCTGGCGGTTAACCCAAAAATTGCTTCAGATCGTTCTACGGTACTAGACTTTTTAACGAAACCGTAATAGTTTCACGTAATGAGTAGGGCTACTCTAAGCTATTCGAACAGTCCGAAGGTGTTCTGCCGGTTCGTTGTGCAAAACTGACTGACGTGGAGCTGAGTGATGATGCTGTTTCAGTTCTGGAAGAGGGACTTAACTTTGCTCCCACTCCTAAGTTCACACCGGTCGCTGACATCGCCAGCGCAGATGAACAAGGTGCGGAACGACTAGCCCGTGAAGCAGCTGAATAAGAACGTCGTGAAATCCGCTGTGCTCCGACGAGAAGTAACCCAGCGAATTCGAACATTATCAGCAAAGAGAGGGCAGCTGTTCAGGACCTGAGGGAGTGCCCTGAGATTGTCTTGCCTGCTGACCAAGGCAACGCTACTGTTGTTCTTTCCCACAAGGACTACAATGAGGCCGGCCGCGGTGGCCGAGGGGTTCTAGGTGCTTCAGTCCGGAACCGCGCTGTTGCTACGGTCGCAGGTTCGAATCCTGCCTCGGGCATGGATGTGTGTGATGTCTATAGATTAGTTAGGTTTAAGCAGTTCTATAGGACTGGTGACCTCAAATGTTAACTCCCATAGCGCTCAGAGCCTTTTGAACATTTTGAACTACAATGAGAAGATGGAAAGCCTGCTACTTGAAGACTCCTACAGGAAGATCAATGCAGACCCCCAAATGAAAGTGCAGAATATGACTAGAGCTCTTCTCAAGAACGGGGAATTACCAGAGAAGGTTGCCAAGAAACTGGTATCTCAATGACATGTACAGCCAAGACTTTAATGGGCGCCCTAAAGTTCACTAAGACGGGGTGCCGTCAGCAACAGTGGGGGACCTACGTATTTGCTGGCGAAATACTTGAGGGAAATACTGGGTCCATATGTAGATAAATGCACTCATCATATCTGCACTTGTATGGATTTTGTAAAACGCCTCGACAGCTTCAAGGTGGAAGACTCAGATACGCTAGTAAGATTTTACGTCGTTTCGTTATTCATCAGGGAACCTCTGCGAGAGTCACTAGAGCTTATGCGTAAGAAATTTGACCAGAAGACCACTGACCTTTTCAGGCACGCCATGACCACGCATTTTTCTTTTTAATTGGTAATACTATGAGCAAACGGAAGGAGTCGCAATGGGCAGCCATCTCTTCCCTGTGGTCGCGAATTTATGTATTGAGAACTTCGAGGAGGAAGCCCTGGCGTCATCCAAATGGAAACCCACGTTTTTTCCGTTATGTGGTTGACACGTTCGTCATCTGGCCCCATGGAAGGGACGAACTACTTCACTTTCTTACACATTTCAACTCCATACGTTCCAACATCAAATTCACTACACAGACCGAAGCAGAAGATAAATTACTATTTCTGGACGTCACGGTCAAGAGAAGAACTGAAGTAACCCTGGCCCACGGTGTGTATCGAAAGAAAACGCACACTGACTTGCATTTGCATGCAGAGAGCTGCCGTCACCCTTCGCAGAAGAATGGGCTACTAAAAACACTAGTGCACAGGGCGCGCACCATTTCAGACGCAGAGAGTCTGCCCCAGAAGCTGGAACACCTCGCAACTGTATTCCGAAGAAACGGGTACCCAGAATGGCAAATTAGGCTCTGACCGCCGAATCACAACAGTATTACCTGTGCAGACGGAAGAAGTCACAAAGAAATAGGCAGCCACTCCCTTTGTACCGTACACTGGCGCACTATTGGGAAACGTCGGACACATACTGAATAAGCACCGACAAAAAACTATCTTCTGCCCGCCCATTAAAACACGAACATTACTGTATTCCACGTCAGTGTAGAAAGACGCATATTGGACAGCCAGTGCGACCACTGGAGATCGTTGCCGGGAACACCAGAGAGACACTCGTTATATGTATCTCAAAAAGTCAGCGGTCGCAGAGCGCTGTTTGTACGAGAATCACGCGACGGAGTACGAACGTATCAGGATCTTCGCATAGACTTCCAAATAGTGCGACGGCGTCGTTATAGATGCCATAGAAATTTGCATCGTGGGCGATAGCATAAACCGACGGCGACTATAATCTTAGCAAGGCTTTTGAACCAGCACTGAGTTAATCAAGGACACTCTCCGCAAACAATTCGACCTGGCGCCCAGGCCGGCACTCACATCAGCGCATCACAGAAGCTGACGCCGGCGTCTCCGCTATGGCCGACGCTCGGCTGCCGACGCAGACCACGGACGGAACAGCCGGCGGGGGCTGTAGTTTTAACGGATTATACGGTAACCGTAGGATGTAATGCCTCGATACTCTACTGAAAAAAAGAAAATGAGGACCTATAATGGTTTATGCAAAATGTGTTTCAGTGACGAAAGAGTTACTACAGAAACTTGGTCAGCAAACTTATAGCACACATTGGTTGACTATAGCTGTTATTTTCTCCTTCGTAGTAAACGGTGTATGAATCTCACTTGTCATAGATCGATCGTAATTTAACACTACATATGTTGTCAGAACGCCATTTTTTCTTTTAATGAGTCCCATCACAGTGGCAAACATAACCCAAGTTACTCCATATTTATGTCAGAACGTTGCTGTCCCAATACAGACGACTTCGCTGTACAGGCAGACTTTACAAGTGTTACTTTCAATTACTTTCAGAAGTGTTAGGTTCCGATATTACCTAGTTTGTGATTTGTCATTAATAACACTATGTTGTCAGAACTTTAATGGCATGTGAGAGTTGGGTTCATGCTACAATCTTCACGTCCAACATCTGCTGGTATTATTGTAATGGGTAGAAGTAAGGAGTGTTTTCACTATTAAATAATGCTTTTATTGTAAATAAGACTGTATGCAGCAGATCAAAGGCATACTATATAATTTAATTTTAGTACGTTTTTATTCCTCCGGCTGTTACAGCAGCACACATTGTCGTCGTTATCAATCGCCGGCTTCCGCTGACACAGGCGGCGTGTGGGCGATCCTCGGCTACTGCTTCAGCTGCCGCATTGCGACCGAGGTGGTGCCAGCTGTCAGACGGTATCCGCTGGAAAACAATTCTGGAGTGCTGCTCCTCGGTGATCCTCCCATCTTTCACTCTGCATATGATTTCTCTCGCGGTTACGTGAAGGCAATGAGAGAGCTCATCATGTATGACGCGTGAGAGAGATGTTGTACGACCGAAAGTTGATATTTATTCTCAGGGCTGTCTGCAGACTCACAGTGGCTTCAGCAGGAGTCGCAGCTTATGAGGCACGTGCGGGGCGTTCTATTTACAATGCATCATTGTACGTGTGTTGTTCATACTTTTGAATCACGTTGGTAATTGGTCACCGGAGAGTCGGTTTATCAGTATTTAGTGCTCACTTTCTAGGTCGCCTTTTATGGTATCGTGACCTCTGCGAGGCTACCGTGTGACTTTGTAAATCAAATGGTTCAAATGGCTCTAAGCATTACGGGACTTACCACATGAGGTCATCAGCCCCCTAGATTTAGAACTAATTAAACGTAGCTAACCTAAGGACATCACACACGTCCATGTCCGAGGCAAGAGTCGAATCTGTGATTGTAGCAGCAGCGTGGTTCAGGATTGCTATGACATTGTAACCATCACTCCGTCTCGCTTGCGTGTTGCGTTGTTATGACTATTCCCGCATCTACTTACATATATTATAGTGACGTTATATTGCCAGTGTCACATGTCTTGCAGATTTAACCATTCAACCATTCAACCTATTATTTACGTACCTTCTATGAATTACGCTTAGTGTGTCCGAGGACGGGGACGGGGGGGGGGGGGGGGGAGCCTTGAGTGGAGTGGGGGGAGATACGTTTGTTGCACCAGTCCCGCCCACGTTAGAGGGATATTCATTTTTAAAGCACAGACAGGTTTTCGTAGCATGTACAGCAGTATATTAGCTGTCCAACGTGTGTCTTTGGAAAGCTGTGGATCAGGTGAAATTACTAACCATACTCGGATGTTAACGTTGTTAGTATATGATGCTTATAGTAATGACGCACATGCTTGCACGGTTTGTTTTTTTACGAGCCTTTATTCCAAACTGGTGGCCACATGGCTACAAAAGGAGTCACCGACGCTAATTTCAAAAGCATGACGATTACAGGGAGTATGTTCCTGACTGGACCAGAGAGGAAGAATGGTGGTAGGGATGTGCTTGGCGCTTAAACTGTTAGAGAAAATTAGCCGCCAAGGAGACCACAGATTGCCTTTGGTGAGCGCGTACGTGTGTACAAGTTCAGACTAGTTTACATAGAGAAATTACGGCTGAGCGGGAAGGCTTGTGCTTGGAATTTAAAAATTTAGGGGTGTTTACCTGGAAAAGCGTCGACAAGTTACGACATGTTCTTGCTGTGGCGAGGTGCTCTCTCCCTGGACAACTGAGCGCCATTTGTGTCAGCTACTAGGCCGGACGTGATTACACACGCGTTGTTCAAATCTGTCTGTCACTTTCTGTGGAGATGGTCTGGCGCAGTGTTAGGCAGACATCTGGAGGACTGGCGTTCGTGGCCTGGTGGTCACGATCGTATGAGGATTTCCACAGCATACCAGCTTTATCCAACGGCTACAGCGAGGACATCGGTACGTATTTGTATGTACGTCTTGAGACCTTTTCTCCGTTTTTACCGCGATCGCGAGCAATGTTTGACACCAACCGCAAATTTCTCGTCAGTTGCTGGGCACTGTGTCTACGATCATCGGGGTTCGCGGCTACTTACCCACAAGTCGGAGTCTGAGGGCGTGATCTGCGCTCCAGCAGACGACGTGATTTTCGCTGTGGCTGTCGCAGTTACTGCTCACCTCTCTGTAGAGGTGTGACATGCAACTGGGTACAATGCACGAAATAGTGGAAAATACATAAATCTGTAAATATTACCTGTCTGGGTGACGCCTCTGTTGGTGCCTCGAAATGATAAACAAACAAACAAGTAACGTGACTTGTTATTAACATAACACACTCGACCTATAATTGTACTGAAGACTGTCTCCATTTATAAAGCAGCAAAATTGTTAAAATATGTACAATTAGGTAAAGTATGAAAAATACGTAAAAATAGTGCGTTTGTAATTCTACCAGGGTGAGGTCTCTGCTGGTGCCACATAATACGCGTATTGTTACTAACAGAGAGACCCATACTGATATAATTTGTTGTAAAGATTAGACGCAACCTCTGCCATTGCTCCAGAGTGTCTCCAGTTATAAAATAGGAAAATTTCAGCATATATTTAAAAATGGGGAGACTATGGAAAAACACATAACAGTGAGAGCACTTATGTGTCTGTCTCGTTATGGTCTCTGCTGGTGTCACGTGATATTGGTATTAACAAATAGAACTCAAGTGATGTGACTTAACCTAATATTGTTATTAACAAATAGACACGTCATCTCCCTATGTTGTCCGGCCCCTGGTTAACCCCTCTCAACAAGTGTCCCAGTTATAAAGGACGAAGGTGTGCAGGAGGTACGTGGTCCTCGTTGGTCCATAGGGAGTTACCGCCATATTTATGTCACATGACACAGTTGCCTGGGTTTTCCCCTTGGTGATCGACCTTAAGCAATGCCCGATGGTTTCCTGGGGGACTGGGAGTGGGGGAGCCAAGGTTCCCAAGTACGCAACCTGACACCAAATGTCTTTATCAGTAGCCTTGAGATAACTTCGTTATCTCGTCCAGAACCGACCCTTTACTCCTAATTAAGTCTTTGTCGTTCTGCAACTTCGAGACACCTGCTACCACAGACTGAGTCACTGGAATAATTTCTGCCGCCTCAGGATTTTTCCACAGAGTTTTTCAGAGACAGCTTCCGGCACAGATGGTGAACACATCTGCATCACAGAAATTTTATCTACGAGGTGCAAATTATTTACAGATACACTTAGCAGATATACAGCGTGTTCGGATATTGACAAATTGCGTACTGCCTTCTGTCTCCGACTTCTCCTGACGTTTCGTGAGCACGAATGACAGGCATTTTCAAAGCTCCTCCAATGCTGGTGGGGGAGTGAAGTCGACCTAGCGCCCAGTGGAAATGAGTGCTTACGCAAGGTAAAACCTCCGTAGGGCACGTATACAATTATTAAAATGATCAGTGAAAGCTTACCACGAACTCAAGAATGCGCATCCACTAGTGGAGGTGGCACCTGTTAGTGAATGCGTCCAACAGTGGTACCAGGCATCGCCATGCATGTAACTTTTGTCAGCCAGTTATTGTTTTGTTGTAGAGCAGTGCAGCAATGGTTGTCAGAAGTGCAGCTATGGTTGAATCAGTGAAGATCTACGAACGTCTTTGAGTGGAATGGTGAAACCCCAATTAGTTTTGTCTTCATGGACAGAGAAAAGTAAGTATTATCAGCGAGGTTAAATCACTAAAATGTGGACGAGAGAAGGATGGCAAAACCTAAAAGTTTTTGATGAGGTATGAAATGCTCTAACTGAATGGAGTAACGAAATTAGTACAACCTTGTACCGAAGAAGGCAAGATTAAGCACTACATCGTAATGAAGAATTGTACGATGTTCTGCATCTGACTGATCACAGTGGACGCGGAAGAATGATAAAATGCTTACAGCCGAAGTACCATAACATTAGATACAGAGACGTCCAGATTTATCTTAGTCCATGTGTCACTTGTTAACGAAACAAAAAGGTCGGAAGAAAGGAACAGTAGTGAGGCCCGTGCAGTTCAAGGAGTTAAATTCGAGATGTCAAGTTGACCTCAACGACTTCCAATGGCAACCAAATGGATACTATAAATTAGTAGTGGTTTACCAGAACTATCCCACTAAATAAGGTGTTCTGAGGCCACTGAAGTCCGAAACATTATTATTGAAATTTTTACGTCGTTTATTTGCAGCTCATAAGATGCAACTTTCCAACTATGACTATGTTTCATTATTGTAACCATGGTATACCTTCACTAGAGATGGTGTACTATTCCTAGTGAAAGTAGATTGTTTGGCAAAACTAGAATCAATAACCCACTTTCACTAAAGGAGTCAGTGAAGCTGCACCATCACCTTCGCTGAATCTTCCATTTCTACTGCAACATATGTACCTGGTGCGCTAACGTCCAAGGGCTTTTCCGTAGTCATTTCCTGTGCGGTTCTCTTGCTTCCAGCAACAGTCGTTCACTGCAGCACAGGAATCCAGGTTCCGTTTACCTTGAAGCTTTCTTCTTTCTTGTTGAAGCTGTTCTCATGTTTGTTTAGTTCTATAGCTTCTTTGAACAAGCGGCTGTGATAGCTCTTCTCTACAGCCAGAACTTCCCCCTCGGCGAACTTTACTGTGTGGCTGGTCAGGCACAGCGCGTGCAGTGCCACTGCCGATACCTGCGCCTGCCTCAGCCTGAAATGTCGCTCATGTTCTGTGACGCTGGTGTTGATCGATCATCCAGTCATTCTAACACAAACTTTTCCGCATGTACACAGTGTGCGGTATATTCGCGACATTGCAAGTGCTTCCCTTTTCTCCTTTGTCGATCTCAGACGCTCTTTGGCTTTCTTTGTTAATTTATAAATTGCCTTTCCGTCTTGTTTGCACAGTATACAGCCGATTCTGTTCGTCAGGCAGGCAGGCCGTAACCGACTTTTCTTTTTTCGATATGTGACTTCGCGAAGTGTTTGACTCCGTTACACTTTTTATATCACTGATGGAGTGCCCATTACTCCTCAGAACGCTAGCCAGGTGTTGCATGTCAAGCCTGAGGTTCTGCGGCTCACATATCCGTCCTGCTCGCGTTACGACCGTATTAGTCATGCCTATTTTCTGGCTCAGGTGGTGATTTGACAGTTTGTGCAGGTGTCGGTTCGTGTGTGTCGGTATTCGATACTCGCCGTATCCCAGGTTTTCACCATTCCGTGTCACCAGCACATCTAGAAAGGATAGCTGTTTGTGATTTTCTACTTCCAATTAAATTTTATGTTGGCTTGGAGGCTATTCAAGTGTCTTAGGAAGTCAGTGAGCAGTGCCTCACCATGTTTCCACAAAACGAAGGTACTATCGACGTATTTGTACCACATCATGATGACTGGGTGTTGTGTGCTGTCCTTAGGTTACTATCGACGTATTTGTACCACATCATGATGACTGGGTGTTGTGTGCTGTCCTTAGGTTACTATCGACGTATTTGTACCACATCATGATGACTGGGTGTTGTGTGCTGTCCTTAGGTTAGTTAGGTTTAAGTAGTTCTAAGTTCTTGGGGACTGATGACCACAGATGTTAAATCCCATAGTGCTCAGAGCCATTTGAACCATTTTTGTATTTGTACCACACCTTAGGTTTTGCAAGGTGCCAAGTCCAGTGCTTCGAAATATTCCATGAACTAGGCTTCCATTGGACTAAGAGGGTTACACTTGGCGACGCCTTCCAGCTGTTCGTAGAAGTTGCCGTTCCATTTGAAACAGCTCGCGTTGAGACATGCATGAAAGAGCTTGGTGATTTTTTGAGGAAAGTGGTACCGATGTTCTCCAGAGAGTCGCTGAATGACTGGTAAATACTGAAACGACATGAGTGCTGACCAGGATGTCGTTTGGACCTAGTTTCTTCAGCTTCTGAAAGAAATGTGCTGGGTCCTTTACGTATGTGTCAGTCTGTCCCATGTGCGGCTGGAGCAGAGAGGCTATGTATTTTGCCAGTTCATACGTCGGTGAGCCAGGAGCGCTAACAAGTGGTTTTCGTGGAACATTATTTTTATGGATCTTTGGTAATCCATACAGCCTCTGTGTTGCGCAGGTTCCTGTGCTGTGTGTGTCCGCCGACGGCGAAGACACCTTGATTAACCGATCCGTATTTCGTGTAATCCGCTGCGTCGCATCTGGTCTGTTTTCGGTCGGAACTAATACGTCCCGTATCTCGTGCTCGTCGGTCTCTATTACGACGGTCGCATTTCCCTTATTGGCATGCAGTACCAATTTGCTCTTATCGGCGTTAGGATTCTTGATAGCTTTCATCTCTTGTTCCTTCAGGTTGCAAGCTAGTGGTTTTGCTCGGCACAGTGTCCTGGCTGTTTCAGTGCGTATTTCCTCGGCTCTTTCACATGCAAGGGTCCAAATGGCCGCTTCGGTATTAGTATTGATATCCACCATAGGTATAGTTCTCGGGATGACAGCGAAATTCCCTCCTTTTTGAAGGAGTTGTCATTCAGTGTGGCTGACCGCCCTGCGTGACATGGCTGCCGTCTCCTAGTCAGTCTGCTTCTCGCATCTTGCAAACTTTTTCTTCTGTCGCTCAGAGCAGCGCTCGAGTTTGTTCTGCATGCTCCTATCAGTGATGCTGTTTATCTGGTCCCAGTCGTCTCGATGCACTGCGCTACTTACTTTGACAGAAATGTCCAACAGTTCCTCAACCGTTTTCGCCAAGTATTTCTGTGTTGCAAGAATTCGCTCAGGAAGAAAAGCTCGTTCCATTCTATCGTAGATACGATGTGCTTGGGCGGTGGTGAATAGACGGTTACATTTCAAGTACTTCGGTGTAGCCCCTTCATCCCAGCACCGCGACAGAAAGGCGAGAGAGGACATCAATGGCGCTTTCCTCTTCCGTCGTTGGACAAGGCGTCGGTACAATGTGTAGTGACCGAACGATCAGTGAATACCAGCGCCACAGAACATAAGCGGCTTTGCAGGATGCGGCAGCTGGTGAAACCGGCAGGGGCGCAGTAAGCGCTGTGTGTGGCCGACAGCGCAGTAATGGAAGTTCTGGTTGTAGAGAACACCTGCCACACCTGCTTGCTCAAAGAAGCTATAGAAATACACAAACACGAGAAAAGCTCCAAGAAGAAGGAAGAAAGCCTCAAGGGGAACGGATCCTAGATTGCCGTGCTGCAGCGAACGACCGTTGCAGGTAGCGTGGGGAGGACCGCACCGCAAATGACCACGGAAAAGCCTTTGGATGTTAGCGCACCAGGTACATGTGATCTGACGCCGCGATCTCGACTTCAGTCTACCACCAGAAATGGAGGATGAAGTTTTGACGATACCAGCCACTCGTGTTGGCGAAATTTCGAAAGAACCATGAAACAAACGTCGGCCGAAGAGCCCAAAACAGAAGCCAACAGGCAGTTTTTCAAGAAGTGGCCTCGAAAGCCTTAACAATTATGTTCGGAAATTGTTCGTTGAAATTAATACAGGAGGTAGAGAACGTCAAACCGATAAATTCCTATAAGGAAAATGTGGTCTGTGAAGTTAACTTCTGATGTTGGGAAACATTTTGTTAGTGCTGCTGACGTAAGAAGTTATGTCGGTGCCGCTAACCGGGAATGCCGACTGACATTCTAAACCGCTCTGTGTACAGACGGTTCGGTCTGAGGTCCGCTTGGAAGAACACAGTGATTCATTCACAAGCAGCACCGCCTTGTGACAAGAACTGTGACTTCCTTGTAAACACATCATTTTATTCACAATCATTACCGCCCTGCGACAACAACAGTGAACATGCAGCGGTTTACATATGCTGAAATGGCTGACCTGCGGCTCGTATGCGGGCCTGTGAATGTAAATGGACGAGCTGCGGTGAGAGAGTATCGATAGCGCTTTCCCAGTCGACAGGTTCCACAACACCAAAAATTCAAACATCTGCATAACCTGCTGCGTGAAACAGGCACTTCCCGTGCAGCTGGGTAGCGCCAACTTCCGAAATGGAAGGCGATATCCCGCGACGTGTTGAAAACACTCCATGTACAAGTACACGACGTGTGTGTACGTTCTTGGCGTCAGACATGGCCTTGTGTGGAATGTGTCACACGACCAGCAGCTTCATCCCTTCCATCTCCAGCGCGTGGCGGCGCTAACAACTGAACAAAAATGGTTCAAATGGCTCTGAGCGCTATGGGACTTAACGCCTGAGGCCATCAGTCCCCTAGAACTTAGAACTATTTACACCTAATTAACCTAAGGACATCACAAACATCCATGCCCGAGGCAGGATTCGAACCTGCGACCGTAGTGGTCGCGCGGTTCCAGGCTGAAGCGCCTAGAACCGCTCGGCCACTCTGGCCGGCACAACTAAAAATATTCCCCACCGCGCGCATTTCGCATAACGATTTTTGCAACAGATTGCCCTGCACTCCTTATTTCCGGCCGAGGTGCCGTACACCGACAACGCATTTTTAATCCTGAGAGCTGTTTCAGTACTCACATTTCGTTTGTTTGGGTGCATGTGTATCCACGAGGTACTCGACGCAGTGGTCGTCAACTGCGATCCAGTGTTAATGTGTGGGCCAGCATTCTCAGTGATATGTTGATTGGACTATACATTGTTCCATTTCTCATTAACGCACGAAGAAATCGCATCTTCGTGGGAAATGTGTAGCCAGGATTGCCGGAGGATGTACGTCTGAATGTTAGAGGTTGGATGTAGTTGAGCACGACGGGGCTCATACCCATTCCAGCGTTGCTGTCAGGAGTCTCCTGAGCGAGATCGGCAGAGGTGGGCCTGTGGCCCGGCCGCCGAGGTCACCTCACCTCTTCCTCTAGCGGCCTATCAAGCAGCTGGTGTACGAAAACGTTGTGGAAACAGAACACCATCCCGCCGCTAGACTTGCCGTCACTGCAGGTACCATTGCGGACACGTGGGGTATCTTCGAAAGCACACGACAGTCAATGGTCCGACGATGTACTGCGTCCATACGAGTCAATGGTAGCGTATTCGAGCAGTTACTGTGAATGCTACTGCTGTTATTAACTTGCTAAGCTACCTTCTATGTAAGTCGTCCCTGGCATCAGAAACCCTTCAGGACCCATATGTACCATAACTAAATCTATTTGTTTTGATGTTCTCTACCTCTTGTGTTAATTTCAATGAATTGTTTAAGAACACCCTATACAACGCATAATGTGTGGATTCAAATTTGACTCCTGTCTTGGTTAACTCTGATTAAATCTGCACTTCTTCCGTCGCGTTCTGCTGAAGTCCTTGCCTCTCCGAAACTTTAGTCGTCTAAGTCAGATGCGTTTACTTAAATCTGGTTGAGATTTGATATATACGGATAATATTTCAGGACATGAAAACTAGGATCGACATCTCATCCGAATTCCACGTTGAAGTTAGTTGTAGGAGGGTAGACTTTTAAGTTATATCGTATAGATACCATACGTTCGAGAAACAAGATTGCTGTCTAAGACTGTAGTTGTCTCACTATTGCAATAAATTATCATAATTATTTCAAACTTCAATGTTTGAGCACACATGCCACGCAATGATCTTGCTATTTTACTTCTGCGTCTACATCCACACCGTACTGCTCAAGCAACCTAATGGTGTGTGGCGCAGGGCACTTCGGGTACCAAAAGCTGATTCACCCTTTCTCTCTCTCTCTGTTCCACTCACGAATGGTGCGTGGGAAGAATGATTCTCGTAAACCTCTGCTCTAGCTCTAATTTCTGTAATTTTTTCGTCGTGGTCATGTGTTCGGGGGGATGTAATACGTTGTCTGACTCTTCCCGGAAAGTACTCTCTCGAAATTTCGGTAGTAAGCCTTTCGGCACTGCACGACGCCTCTCTCGTGGCTTCTGGCACTGTTGTTTGTTGAGCATCTCTGAAACGCTCTCACGCGGACCAAGATACATTGTGACGAAACGTGCCGCTCCTCGTTACATCTTCAGTGTCTCTTCTGTCAGTCCTACCTGTTAAGGACCCCAGACTGATGAACAGTACTAAACAATCGGTCGAAGCTACTCGCTCCAAGGATGAGTTACAATTCCTTAAGATTCTTCCTATGAATTTCAGTGTGGCATCTGCTTTTCCTACGGCACTGCAGCAAAAAAAAAAAAAAAAAAAAAAAAAAAAAAAAAAAAATAGTACACATGGAAAGACGACGTCGAATATGATCTAATGACGGCATGTGTCACGTGGGGGATAGTAGATGTACTCATAACAGTTTCAACTTCGTCCGCCAACAGATACCATAATGACAATATCTAACAGAGCGTTACCTGTGTCTACTCTTTAATAGGGAATGCTCACAACCAGAAGACTCAGTGAGATGCAAACTTGTGATGCAAGCAGTGAACCAAGCTACAGGATGCACTCGTGCTAGCTACAGCCGTAAAAAGCGAGTTTGAAAGGGGTCAGATTCTGGCCTTCCGAAGGGCGCGATGGTCCTTTCGGAGAAGAGCCACATAAGTTGTGCAACGATGCTGGTGTCAGTGGCCACACGAGCGTTCTCACACCCGTCCACGAGATTCTGGGCGCACACCAGGATCGTCGTACATTAAGGGCAGTAGCCACAGACCGTGCACACAGCGCAAATAAGAGCGGTTGTGAGCCCACTCCACAGCATCGACGTGCGCGGCCCGGCTGGTGACATCGGAGGATCACTCGGAAGATGGAATGGCGCGATGAAAGCAGGCTCTGCCTGCGCACGAGTCACGGTCGTTTGCGCGTATGGCGTAGACGTGGTGAGCCTTAAGGTTCGGGGTGCGATAAACTACAACTTTCGTTCACCTTTGATGTTTCTGGAGGGGATGCTAACCAGCTGTCGGTACGTCCGGAATGGTGTGAGACCCGCTCTTTTGTCGTTCTTGCAACAGGAAGGTCATGTGTTGTTTCAACACACACACTGCCCATGAAATTCACTGTGCACAGCGAGACGTCCGGCAACTTCCCTGGCCAGCGCGATCTCCGGCCTCGGCTCCAGTCGAGCGCGTGTGGGACGTGACGGGACGAGGAGTGACTGGTGAGACTCGTCGACCAACAACTCTTACAGAACTACGTGAACAGGGCGAGCGGGCGTGGCACAGCGTGTCCCAGGACAGTAGTCGCCAACTGTACGGTCGACTGGACGTCAGATTCAGTACCTGCAGTGCCTACCGTGGAGACATTGAAGCGCAAAAGAAACTGGTATAGGCATTCGTATTCAGATACAGAGATATGTAAACAGGCGGAATAGGGCACTGCGGTCGGCGGTTGTTAGATCGATTACTACTGCTACAATAGCAGCTTATCAAGATTTATGTGAGTTTGAACGTGGTTTTATAGTCTGTCCACGAGCGATGGTACGCAGAATCTCCGATGTAGCGATGAAATGGGGATTTTCCCGTACGGCCATTTCACGAGTATACTGTGAAAATCAGGAATCTGGTAAAACATCAAATCTCCGACATCGCTGCAGCTGGAAAAAAATCCTGCAAGAACGGGACCAACAACTACTGCAGTAAATCGTTCAACGTGACAGAAGCGCAACCCTTCCGCAAACTGTTGTAGATTTCAGTGCTGGGCCATCAACAAGTGACAGCGTGCGAACCAGTCAAAGAAGCATCGTCTATATGGGCTGTCGAAGCTGAAAGCCCATTCGCGTACCCTTGATGACTTCACAACAGAAAGCTTTATGTCTCACCTGGGCTTGTCAACACCAAAATTGGTCTGTTGATGACTGGAAACATGCTGCCTGGTCGGACGTCTCGCTACAAATTGTAACCTCATGAATCTATGGATCCTGGATGTCAGCAGGAGACTGTTCACATTGGTGGAGGCGTAAGTGGATACGTAAGTATCCTGTCTGATCACCTGCATCCATTCGTGTCCATTGTGCATTCCGACGGACTTGGGCCGCTCCAGTAGGACAATCCGACACCCCAGATGTACAGAATAGCTACAGAGTGGCTCCAGGAACACTCTTCTGAGTTTAAACACTTCCGCTGGCCACCAGTCTCCCGAAACATGAACATTATTGAGCGTGTCAGGGATGCCTTGCAATGTGCTATTAAGAAGAGATCTCCACCTCCTCTTACGGATTTATGGACAGGCCTGCAGGATTCCCTCCAGCATTACTTCAGACATTAGTAGAGTTCATGCCACGGTCTTGCGGCACCTGTGCGTGCTCGTGGGAGTCGTACACAATATTAGACAGGTGTTCCAGTTCCCCTCGCTCTGCTGGGGCAGCAGCTACTGCTGTCCTTTCAACACTATATGCCACCATTGTGGACCACGAGGTCGACACCTGGCCACACTACTGATCTAGGATACCATGGGTGGGCGCTAGGTGACAGGGTGCACCTGTAACTGCTGTAGCTTCTTAGAGTAATAAAGAGTGTATATGCACATTGTCTCGCTGCAGCCAACTTGTACTCTTGCCTGCCTCCCGTAGCCCTTGCCAAACCACTGAACGCACAACCCCCAGGCTGGGAGATGCCCATCATCTTGATAGCTAGTAGAACCCATCATAGAGGTCAACACACACTACACATCTACAGAACTAAGCTCATCGAAATGTGCTGCCTAACTGTAAGATAAATCACTACGGCCAACTTACACCAGCCTTGACAATATCGTTATGTATTTTTGATAAATAATAGAAGACTTTTGAACATGTGGAAAAATTCAGATTGATCAGGTACTTTGAACATGCCCAAGATATTAATGGCCTGTTTCTTTTTAATTTTCAGCGAAATATTATGGCTGTTTTGTTTTAATGGCTTTTATAATTCAGAAATGATGTCACACAAAAGAGCAGTGTGGCATCGGATATCTTGAGCATGACACCATGAAGAGGAGTTTGGGTTGTGGCGTCATGTGTGGAGTCAATGAATGCACAGAACCAGGATTCAAGATCGGTGAAGTGTGGTGGAACCCTCATAGCCATTCTACTTCAGTCCATCATGAAGCTGTGATAGGAGTACATAAAATAAAAATTTTTGAGTTCTTTAATTGATTTGCTTCCTAAAACTTCAATGAGAGAGAGCTGTTTGCAGATTGATATAGACATAGAATGAATAAATGTAGGGGCAACAGTGGTGTGGTGTAGATGATGCCATCGGTCACATGTGAGTAGCGCCGTCTGACGACGGGATGTGTCGCTGGCAACTCTGCCTCTGCTGTTGCCGCATATTGCCCGACAGTTCCACATACCTCTGTGGAAACTGTGTCGCCTGTCAACGAGATGCGCTGATAGTTGCTCCCGTGTGAAGGTGGCCTCGGATTTGGACCTCTGCGCGCTTTGCTGATGGCCGCAGCTGTGTCCAGCGTCGTGGAGGTCATGCCTCTGAGAGCAGTCAGGCCAGCAGTCGAATTCAAGATAACGAATAATACTGCTTAGACTCCTTCTTCAGGAATGTGAACTGAAAAAGTCGCTTAACACCACGCAAATCAGTAACTGCTGAAAACAAATTCGCTTCATATACTCTCCAAACCCTAATCTGTCCTCCACAACAAAGGTTTGTTCACATAAATAGCAACTGGATAAGCAATAAATTTCAGATAATGTGGAATGACTTCGTAGAAGTCCTATTATCTCTGCATTCGAGTACAAAAAGCGTGGCAAAATTCTTAATCTGGACCTTGGAAGTACCAGAAATGAATTCAGGAGAGTTGCACTAACAATGTCCCTTGATCTTACTTTGTTGTGACTGTCTTTGGAGTGAGTCCGTTTGCTGCAGATGTGGTCATCGCAGCATGTTCGATTGCTGCTGATGGTAGCGCTCTTGCTTTCCCAGAAAATAGGGCAGATGTCTGCTGACATCTGCATGCGATTATTTTGTTTATGTTTTACAGGTAATAGCCGTTCACTGACACTACACAGCAAGTTCTCTCACTATCAGAACTTCGGTGCTGTCCCTGACAACGCATCCTCTTTGTGTGTGGGCGGGCTGTGGTTAATTGAATCTGGCCGCCGTACCCAGCCTCTAGGAGGTTCTGCTACCACACCACTGTGGAAGAGCCTCTTCAGAAACTTGGAAAGACACGGGACAACCTTGTGACAGGCTGAGGGCTCTGCTCGGTGCGTCATGCAGGCTCGGGTGGCGCCACTGTAGGCATGTTTCCGGAGTCGAAATTCGGTGTGCCACAGAGTTTCAGCTTGTCACACCTGCATAATTACTGGAAAAGGACTTCTTCGTTAGAACTATTATAATGAGTGTGAATACTACTTTACTAGACTAGTAACATGAATGGGGATAGCCTTAGTAGGACCTATACAATGCCTACAGATACTATGTTACTGGAACTTGATGTAATTAATGGGGGAGTAGTTTATGAGGACTGGGAAACAGACAAAGGACTGCTCGAATGAGGACGTCACTGCTTTACCACGGGGGGCGTTCAGTAAGTAATGCAACACGTTCTTTTTATGAAAGCTGGTTTGTTTTATTCAGGGTTCCAATACACCATATTATTTCCCACCCTTTTGGCTACAAAATCCTATTTTCTAACATCATCCAATGCAATGGCCTTACACTACCTTAGTGGAGGGCCTGTATGTCCACAGGGTAGCACTTTATTATTAGACATCGAATCCAACGTCATTCTGCGTCAATTTCCTTTCCGTCACGCAAGCGCAGCTTCCTGTGGAGTGCATGTTTCATTGGGCCACACAGATGGAAGTTGGAAGGTGCGAGATCTGGGCTGTAGGGTGGATGCGGAAGGTGTATCCGAACTGGTGGACGAGAGTGCCAGCCAGCACTACTAACAGAGACGTCCATTTGGGCAGCGGGGTGGTGTCGGACACGTTTGCGCCACCTTGCCGTCATGATGGCACGCGTCTCTCCCAGCGACCCACCGTGGTTTTGTCTCTACAGACACTGTGAAAGCGCCAATAAATGGCTGCGATGCTCTATTTTCCATCAAAAGGAACTCAGTGGTAGCTCTTTGCTTGGAATGCACATTTGTTACAGACAGAAGCCATTCTGAAGGTCTTACAGCGCCGCCATCCATCGACTTCATGAAGCTGTAGGGGCTGCGGCGGGAATATTCCACGATGTCCCGCAACGAATTGCGATTTTTTTAAACCGAAGTCGGCCAAGAATAAAAAAGTGTTGCATTAGTTGTTGAATGCCCCTCGTGTTAGTGATACAAAGACTGGACTACTTTGCTAGTACTGATAAAGGTAGTGTCCTAGTAGACATAACGATTGTCAGTGATACAGACCTTGCCGAACTTAGTGAGGCCCTTGTTTTCTGAGCGCTGTCCTGGGTTATCTACCAGCGAGCAGTCTGCCCTGGAACAGAGGCGAGTCACCTAAAGCTGTACTCACGACAGAGGAAAGGAACAGTAACAGTAACGCATCAGAAACAGGTAGCTACATGTACAGATAAACAGAGGAGTTCAAATAGGTTTCACCATTTTCATTGCATCTTCTGAATACTGTATGAAAGTATTAATCTGGCTAATACAAATATACAGGGTTACTCAAAATGATGTTAACACTCAAATGGTTCCCACGCCCGGGTTGCCGGGTTCGATTCCCGGCTGGGTCAGGGATTTTCTCTGCCTCGTGATGACTGGGTGTTGTGTGATGTCCTTAGTTAGGTTTAAGTAGTTCTAGGGGACTGATGACCATAGATGTTAAGTCCCATAGTGCCCAGAGCCATTTGAACCAACTCAAATGGTAGAAACAATTTATTAACTTTACGTCGAATGTTTCAAATGATATGCTGCAAGTGCGAACTCAACCCATCAAGTCCGTACAGGCATTTGATTGGGAATGGATGGTATCTCATCCCGTATACAGTCCTTTAGGTCACTGATGGAGCGAACTATTCTGACGTAAACGTGTTCCTGTGACAAGAGCCATAAGCAGAATCACGTGGTGTTAAGTCAAGAGATTGTGGAGACCAGGACAATGGTTCGTGACGACCAGTCCATCGACATGGAAACGTCGCATCGAGATAGACCCTAACAATACGGAGCTAGTGCAGAGCGCTCTCTTCGGATTTCCGCTGGTAGTTCGTCAAAAAAGTAGGGTCCAGTGACTCCAGCGGCGATCACAGCGCACTAACAGTCACTTTGGGGGAATCATGTTCATGCTCCGCATGAGTCGTGGGTGATGATGATATGTCGGTTCACAAAACCACTTGTGTGAATAATGGCTTCATTGCTGAATGCCATTACATTGAGAATATCTAGCAGCATATTCGTCGTTTCACCTAAAGTTTGACAGCTCTCCACCCACCTGCATTTCTGCGCCAAAGTTAAACCTCGGGCAATTTGGATGTGATAGGTCTCATCCGAAGCTCGTGTTTCAAGAAGCACCACACTGTTTTTTTTTTGAAGAATTCCTGTTTCGAAACGGCATCGCACGTTTGATTTCGAAAGACTCTGAAACACGGCTTCATGTACAACAGCGATGTTTTTTGTTCGCGTCGTCCTGATCTTGGACGTCCTGCACTGCTTCGATAGTTGTTAGCTACCGATTCAGTATCGACAGACTTCTTGTATATATGGTACACTGTTAAACGGCTGGGTGGCTCACCTGGAAATCGGTATCTAAACTTTTCACGGACAAGAGTCGGCGAACCATACACTTCCATCAGGCCTGCTGCAAATCATCTTTGCTCCAGTGTCAATCGTTCAGCCATAGTGTCATCTAAAAACAGAGTAGTCTGAAGACGTTACAACGATCAGCTGTGCAACAGCTAAAAATGTAATATATGCTGCGATACATTTGAATTATTTCAGCGCTCTACGTGTTATGTCCATTTCAAACACATTGACTAACCCTCTAGTATCATTTATTGGAACGGTCTTATGCACGCACGTCGCCTTAGTAATTTATCTAGATCCAGCCAAACTGAGCCACTGAAGGCAGTGTGGCTGGTCGACGGCACAGTGCTGGCTGGGTGTTGGCAGGCGGCAGTCGACAGGGGTGTACAAAGTCTCGCCCAACCCTGCCTGCCGCTGTCTCCACAGCGATCATTAAAGCTGCTCAGCCTGCCTCTGCCACAACGGAGGCACGGGAGGGCGTGTATGGTGAAGCACAGTAGCTACAGCAGGCCAGCTCTGGTTTTTGCAAGCCTGGCGAGCTTCGCGGGACCCGTCCAGTCTGCTCCATCTGAGAACAGGTTGCGCTGTCAATCCTACGTGACTACTGAATAGCCAGGTGTATATTTGCTTAGGTAGTTCCATTACAGTCCATTTATTATAATAGTAAGAGCAACAAAATGAAAAGAACCAAATATAAGGGAGATTGAGGATACATTAAGAATTGGGAGGAAACGGAGCCCAAGTGCAGCATGGAAAGTTGTCGTTAGTACACGATATTAAGAAGAAAAGCACCAAAAACTGTAATGTTCTTGCAAGTACAGTAATTCCCTACTCCTTAAGAAAATGAGATTATTTATTGATTAGACTTCGATAAGTAACCATTAAATAAATACTTCGCGGTTATTGCAGTAGACGGAAGAGATAAATGCTACCCTACTCTAAACAAAATATCAAAGTCATTCCACTCTCAAACAGCATGTGAGGAAAATGAACAGTGTGTAAGTCATTACATATCTCACTGTTCTGTGTGCAATCCACGTTTCACCCATATACACTCTAAAAAAATAAAATAAAAATAACAAATAAAAAGAAATAGAGTAAAATGAGAAAAACTAGTGATTTGTTCAACAGGGTGAGCTTCACTAATTGAGCAAGTCAGTAACACGTCGTCCCAACTCTGGTCCTCATGCAGGCAGATATTCGGCTTGTTCTTCATTCTAGGATGTCCTCCTGACGGATATCGTGCCAAATCGTATCAAATTGGTGCGTTAGATCGTCAAAATTTCGATCTGGTTTGAGGGACCTGCCCATAATGCTCCAAACACTCTCGTTTTAGGAGCGACCTGGAGGCCTCGCTGGCCGTGGTTGGCTCTGGCGAGCCGAGCAGCAGGAACCGCCGCCATGTGCGGTGGGCATTCTCTTGCCGAAACGTACAGTCTGTGTAAGCAAGAGTGTGGCCGTCATTACACAAAGATAGTAAAATATATCGCCTTAGTTCTTTCACAGCTCAATAGAGGGAACCTTTGTCCTTCATGCAATGTCCATAAAGCATTAGTTTACTTTGAAATCTTGACTGAAGTACATGTTAAGGTGTCACGAGTGCAGCTTACGCGTCGCGTTCTGAGGCTGCGTTCCGCTGTAGCCACCCCAAAGATCCCAAAACGAGTCGCGATGCAGCCTCTAAATATACGGGGAAATCAAAGTCATTTGTATAAAAGTGGGTAACATGAAATAAACTCCAGAATGAGATTTTCACTCTGCAGCGGAGTGTGCGCTGATATGAAACTTCTTGGCAGATTAAAACTGTGTGCCGTATCGAGACTCGAACTCGGGACCCTTGCCTTTCGCGGGCAAGTGCTCTAAGACTTAGTTACCCAAGCATGACTCACGCTCCATCCTCACAGCTTTACTTCTGCCACTACCTCGTCTTCTACCTTCCAAACTTTACAGAAGCTCTCCTGGCAGTTTTATCTGCCAGGAAGTTTCATACCAGGGAACACTCCGCTGCAGAGCGACTATCTCATTCTGGAAACATCCCCCAGGCTGTGGCTAAGCCATGTCTCCGCAATATCCTTTCTTTCAGGAGTGATAGTTCTGCAAGGTTCGCAGGAGAGCTTCTGTATAGTTTGGAAGGTAGGAGACGAGGTACTGGCAGAAGTAGGACGGAGCGTGAGTCGTGCTTGGGTAGCTCAGTGGTAGAGCACTTGCCCGCGATAGGCAAAGGTTCCGAGTTCGAGTCTCGGTCCGGCACACAGTTTTAATCTGCCAGGAAGTTTCGTGCAATAAATTGGTTGAAAACGTGGATGACTTTTCAGTTGGCTGTACTCGTGTCTCTTGTTGTGTATCTCACTCAAAAATTCCGATTAAACTAATGCTTTATGGCCATTACATGGAAAAGATTCTCTCCATTGGGCTCAAGAATTTAGAGTAAACTAATACTTTATGGCCATCACATGAAGGAAAAAGATTCTCTCTATTGGGTGGTGAAAATACAAAGGCGATAGCTTTTACCACCTGTGTGTAACGCCGAGCACAGTCTTACTTAACAGACCGTAAGTCCGGAAGCGCTTGCCATAACGGGCAACAAAATGGGGCGAAGGATATCGCCGACGTTCCGCAATGCCGTAAGGGTCCCACAAATGATAAGCAAAGGGGTCCTGCTATAAAATAAAATGGAACCCACGACAATCGCTCCTGGTTATCGGACTGATTGGTAGACAATAATCAGGTTGGTATGGCACCACTGGCAAGCCCGTCTCTACACACGTCTCCCAGATCGTACAGTTCTCTTCAGTGGTGAGTCCCGATGGCCAGGGGAGACGTGACTGAGGTCGTGTCACACAGCGTTGGGATATTAACAATACTATTGGCCGCCTTATGACCCCACAACCAGTAGTTATGGTGTGGGGTGGCGTTTCATTTTACTGCAGGACGCCCTCGGTTGTCATCCAGAGCGTCCTGACAGCACAGCGGTGCGTCGATGACACTGTACTCTAGGCCCCATTTTGTTGCCTCTTGTGGCAGGCAATCCACCGTGTACCTACATTTCAGCTACATAATACCCACCAGCACACAGCGAAAGTTTCTACTGCTTCCTTCGTGCTTGCAAAATCCTGCCTTGCCCAGCAGGGTCGCTGGATTTCTCCCCAGTTGTGAACCTTTGGAGGATTAGGAGCAGCGCCCTGCAACCATCTTAGGATTTTGACGATCTGGCACGCCAACTGGACAGAATTTGGCACGATATTCCTCAGGAGGAAATCCAACAACTGTATCAATCAATGCTAAGCCGAATAACTGCTTGCGTAAGGGCCAGAGATGCACCAATACGTTATTGACTCGCTCAGTTTGTGAAGGTTTTCTCTTGAATAAATCATCCAATTTCTCTGAAACAGTGATCGTTTGCTTGTGTGTACATGCACATCACATCTACCGATTTCCGCCCCATTTGTATAATTCTTTCGCGGTGCGTCGTTTTCTTTCTCTAAGATTGTATATCCCACAGATCCCTGCAGATGGCGTTTGGTGCTCGGTACTGATTTTAGTGGCGAGCCCTTGCAACTCGGCGGCCAAACGTCCCAATGTGGGGTCCTACCTAGCCAACAGTGCTATACGACCATTTAATTTCATTTTTTTCCATTATAATTTGTAGCGATGTCCTGCAGTGGAACAGCACATACGGTGTCAGTGTGCTGCCACGGCCTCCACCGGCTGGTGGCAGAGTGCGCGAGGTCCGCCCACGCCAGTGACGCGGCAGCGCAGCCGGTCCTGACTGCACTGCGAGGCGGCGCCGCCCGGTGTGGCGCTGCCGATGCGCGTGGCGGCAGTTCGTGGTACGGTGTTTGCGCACATAAAGACGTCGCAATTACCCTTATTCTATCCCAACAGTGGTGGCATCCGTTAAACATTAACCACAGGTATCGATAGTGCTTTTAATATTATCTGATATCAGCTCAACTTCCTCACATTTTTAAAACAATTTCTGCTTCATCGTTGGTAAGTGAGTAGTCGGGTGATCTTGAAAAGCAGGTGAAACTAGGTATGCAAAAGCGTAACGAGTCTAGCTTCTTACCTATATAACGTCATAGTGTGTGGGTCATTGTTCTTAACAGATCTAAATACTAGGTTAGCGCATATCTAATCCAAGTCAAGTATTAATTTCCTACAAGACTGTAAGATGAGGACTGTTTAAATGTGTAATTTCTTTATATAGTGTTGTGTTATTATTAAACTTTTAAAGTCACATACCGTCAGTCTCAAAAAGTGGGTATTTTAAAAAATCTGCAAATATGTGAGAAATAGCCCCAAAGCTGTACACAGCAATGCGAGATGAGGCGGTCACATAGACACAGCGCGACTGAGGAATCCATCAGGTGGTCAGTAAACCAAGGGAATTGGAGCGTGGTCTGGTGATAGGGAAAATCATTATGACTGGGTAATAACTAATGGTAACAGCCAAAATTGTTGTAACAGTAACATGACAAGTCATTAACAAAGATGATAGGAGATAAGGAGGCTAAGGAAAGTGGACGACTTGTATAAAACAGTGGACCCCTTGCCTCGGGATGCGTGGGCATAGAGGGCGGGAGAGGAAGGGCGACGTTGCCCTTCAAGATATGTCCCGTAGCTGCTAGGTCACTCATCCTATGTCCCTGCTCATACGGGAAACAATAGGCTCATTGATGAGGAAATCCCATCGATCCATTACTCGCTTACTGTCATTACTATCAGGAGCTCTCTGACTAGAATTCTGAGAAACTGGTTCACTGACACAGGCATGCCACCAGCGTGATGACGACCAGTCGGCACTCCCGCATTCATTCCCATTTTTTCCACATTTGAAGTAATAGTGGGACAAAATCCATCCCTGAACTCCACGTGGATGCAATTTATGACAGGTGTCTACTACCGTCCTTACCTCGTAGCTATGTCCAGTGACTGCCTGGACCTGAGCAGACGCACTGGGCAGAAAGTGTACTTCAGGCAGATATACTAGTCACAGTGTGTTTCTCATCCGTTATATTAATCGATTATAGGCGACAGTTCTCGCTAAAATTATTCTGAAGCTCGTCAAAAATCACTGCCTCTGTCTGACATCAGCATCGTCCAGTCGTCGAAGACGAGATGGAACAGCTCGTCCTTGCCTTGTGTCCCCTTGCGTTACACCTTGGCAGACGCGTCTTTACTCTTATCGTGATCACCTGGCAGACCTCAGATACAAAATGGTTCAAATGGCTCTGAGCACTATGGGACTCAACATCTTAGGTCATAAGTCCCCTAGAACTTAGAACTACTTAAACCTAACTAACCTAAGGACATCACACACACCCATGCCCGAGGCAGGATTCGAACCTGCGACCGTAGCAGTCCCGCGGTTCCGGACTGCAGCGCCAGAACCGCTAGACCACCGCGGCCGGCCCTCAGATACAAATTGTAGTAGTCCACCAGAGTTGTCACATGCTTCATCACATGCTGTGCCAGTTTGCTCTCTGGCTGGAAGGAGTTACTAACTAAGATTATGCGTTCCCACCATCCAATACAGGCTCCTCACACCACAGATTACCACCTTTTGAAAAGCATCACTAGAGTGGCGGGCACCCAGTGTGCCAGCGTAAACAGCTTTCTTTCTGCCATCCGTCTGAGTCTCGAGGGATCCAACGGCTCAGAGGTTTGCACCACCACAAAGTCATGCAACCACCTCATCCATTCCCAGTCCTATCAATGAACTAACAATTAGCTTCTAGTAACTGGTACCTGTTACACGAGAATATTTCAGAGTAAATGCTAGCCACTAGTTTTTAACTGCATAATCACCATCATTATTACAGGACACTAACGTTTTCATGGCAGTGAGCGCCAGTTAACCGCATTCCAAAGCAGATGTTTCTGACTCTTCCCGAAGATTACAGGGAATGAGACAGAGAGAGTTGATAAATAGGTATGGTCTCCTGGTAGGAAATGTAAAATGGAAATGAGTCACGTCCAGATCCAATGGCTACAAGTAGCACATAGGGCCCGTTTACTCGAGAAACACATCACCATTCTCTTTTACACTCTGGTACACTCTGTCATACTTCAGAGTGCTACAGTTTGGAACTATTGAATTCCTAAATATTTTTTTGTCTTTAGAGTAATGTTGGTAGGCGACTCAATTAGGCATCGGACAAGCTGTTTTACTTACTGCAGCTGTTGCTGTGTAATCAGTTGCGACTGTTTGTCTAGTGTGGTGGCAGTGAGCTGCTTTACAGAGGCAAAGGAGCGTGTGGCCGCCTCGCACGTAGCGTTGGTACCATACATGTAGAACATGTCAGACATTTCTCTGGTAGGAATCTAGAGACTCATATTGTTGTCACGGTTTTCATTCTGAAGACCAGTTCGATGCTGCTCTCTATTCCAATCTTTCCGGTGTAAGTCTCATGATTTGTGCTTAACTACTGCATCGAGATATGAACACCCTTATACATCCAGAATACAACCTAACGGAAATTAAATTAGCTTTACAAATTGCCTTTCTAGTGGCCTTACCTTCATACGCTCAACAATCAACAATCTAGCAGAAAGATAGAAAGAACAAATTATTATCAGCTCAACATTGACATATCCAGTACAAGGATCTTCCCGATCCTCCGCACAGTACAATCTAGTAGCCATTCTATCATCACACAGTTTCAGTTCAAAGGTGGATTGGCTTCAGAGGCATTCCGCCAGTGCGTAATGTCGCCCATTGGGACGATGTGGGGAAAGCAATAGGGTTGCAAGCACGTTCAGTATGTATGTTACAAGATATCACACCATCAGTAACAGAAAGTGTAACGCACACGCGGTGATTCTGACTCATACCTAAAGTGATCACAATGTTTGCTATGAGGCTGCACTCGACACCAGATGCGATCATAGCAAAGTGCTGTTTTAGAGTCATTCAACATTATTTCAACATCTGCACCGGCATCTGTAGTCCGCAGGTTGGCTTGCAGTGCATGGTAGAAGGCACTTTGCGCGCCGCCATCATTTCTCCCTTCCCCTTTTCAACTTCTTAGTGGTGGCGGAGAACAGTGATAGTTGGTATGCCTCCAGATCAGTTCAGATTTACCTAATTTCATCGACATCAACAATCTTGATCATGTTGAGCACCACAGCGGACAATGACATTAACGATTAACGAAAACAGTCTCAGCTTTATTATTATACATTTAACGTGTTACAAGAGTTTTTCTTCGTATAAATCGGTAACCTTTGTCAAAGCAAACGTTTTGAATAATTTCACATATTTTTTCAACAGCGTATTTCTCCCAGTCTGTATCTGACCCTCCTAGTCTGTAGATGACAAGTTGAAATCTGCTCCTATTAAAAAAGAAAGCGTAACAAATTTTCCAAATCTGCTTTCAACAACCTTTCAGCTCTCAGCTTCTTTGAGGGAAACTGTTCATAAGGGACACAACGTACCATTAATGCACCTCCAGTTAATTAATATCACTCTCTTTCTTCTCTTAAAGGATGAATACTCCACGCACTACTTAATGTGACCTATTTTTCTCCCCATGCAATTTACCATTAGGCTTATGAATTAACTGTTACAAGCTAAAAGTGCATAAGTGCGTGCCAGACTTGACGACAAAGGTCCTATGTAGGAATGTGCTACTAGCATTTTTAGTACAGAGGAGTAACAGAAACCAAAATTTTTATGTTTATGTGATACCCTGTGTACATATTTTAGTTCACAGAATTGGACTGCCTTGCATTTTAGTCAGGAATGAAATATAAATATTTGCGTAAAGTAGATGCTAGGAAGGAATAATTTTTTAATCAAAAACAAGGAAGAACACGAAAATACAAACATGCCTAGAAGAATTATCACATTTCTGACAATGGATAACAAAATACTTATAAAAAATTTGTGCAAGTCAAAAAAATTTGAATTTCTAGGATATTTTACAGAATACAAAGAAACAGTTGATTTTCATTCACTGATTATTCGTTGCTTTTATCATATAAAAACATTAAGAGATACTTAAATGACTAAAACTGAAATGATGTCTTCTGTTTGAAATTTTTCGTTGCTCTCATTTCATAAAGAGCCCACAAAATGGAAAATAAAGCCAATAGAAAATAAACATGCCCATTTACATTTAGATATTATCTCTAATATATTACATCAGATGCATACTTTTTTGTATTTAAGTCATTTGATAAAAAAGCCAGTTGTTTGCAATTACTGTTTCTGCTTATAAATTGTATGTACATTTAAAATTTTCATTTCCAGAAAAGAATGGTCATTAAATTTTGCATTTATAAAAAATTTAAGAAGCTGTGTAAGTTCATACCTGGACGACATTAGACTATAGGTAGCTGGCTAAATTGTAATTGGAGTGTTTGTGAAAAGCTTCATAAGTATTCACAGGTCTGGAACATTTATTTCGTGTAAGGATGACAAAGAAAGTCTTACAAATCAAAGTATACAGAAAGTTATGTCTCTTTCCCCAGTTGTGAATGAAGGAAGAATAATAGTGAAGACTGTAATAACCATACACTCCTACCGGCTCAGAGAATAGACACATACTCAATGTGGACATGAATAAGGATGTCAGTGTGTGAAAATTAATAGAGATATAAAGATTTGGAAATGTATTGAATTAACTGAGATTGAGTATTATGTAAAAGCAGGAGTCATGCATAACTGAAAACAGCTACCAACACAAGATGCCAACACAAATAAGTAATTTTCAATACATTTTACTTGGAATAATAGATTTTGCATAATATCTGATTCCTCACTTCAGTAGCTTAAGAACTATCAACAAAAGTTTGTAAATGAAACAATAACCAAACAGAAGTAGTACAGGAATTCTAAGGTAACAAAATACAGACTAATTTAAAATATCATCCTAAATATTATTGCTTTTAAGGCACATGATAATGATGGGTATTATAAAAAAGCTATTATTATGAGAATTTTACGATATTATTGATTAATATTATTGATTGACCACATGGCTATAATTCAAATAATCCTAATTATTAGGTAACTGCAATTTGTAAGTCATTAACAATATAATTTCTGTTACATCTTATGGACTGAATAGTCAAGCAGAATAACTCAAAGAACATATAAATTTTTATGTTACAGACAGGATTGTTAGTGGGACTCAGTGTTTTGATCATTTTTATTAAACAGACACATTATAAAGATAATTTTATACTCCTTTTTATTTAGTTGTATGTCTCATTAAACAATATTTTCCTTTATGAGTTTTAAAATATGAGCTAAATCATCCAATGTATAAATTTTAAAATTTGCTCAAAATTATCTTGGAGGATATACAATAAATTGTATTTATTGTGTACTTAGCAAGCGCGATATTAAAACTACTGTCAGTTATTAAATACTACACTGAAATATCATACTTTCCTCTTCTGATTAGTGGGGCAGATACTTCAAAAAGAACAGTTGATTATGTGAATTCTATTATCAGTACAATTATTTCATGAAAGATATTACTGTCATCATCAGTTCAATACAAAGGAAAAGTAATAGTAAGATTTGACATTCTGCCACCAGAATTGTAGTGAGGATCGAATCATAATGTTGTCCGTTAGGCAAAGGAGGGGCACAATACCATATTTGCACGTTAGAAACAGGAAATCTTTATGTAAAACAATAAAAGAATATATAACTAATTAGCTGCATAAGAATTTTAATTTTGTCTTTCTGAATAAAATTTCAGTTCTTCAGCAATTACATTACCTTACTCAGCAAATAGAACTGATGATCTTATCTTCAAATTCAGTTTGTAGTGTAGGTATGCATTTTACAGAATGCATGATACACATAAGACACATTAATATATGAAGGATTTCATGTAATTGTTGCAACAGAGCAAGAGTGCAGCAATATGTCAAGAATATTTCACATTCTGATTGGACTATTTGTTACAACTAATAAGTTAAAATTATTCAAATAAATTTATTGCTCATATTTTGTTGACAGAGGATTGTTGACAATAATAATAATACTTTTTGAATCATCTAAATTCCTAAAACAGTTAGGTATTACACAGAATGTCATTCAGGTGTGCAAAGAAAAACTGTAGAATTGACAATTAGAGATAATAGCACTGAATGCTAGCAATACAATGAAAACATTTTTACTGTCCATATTTATTTCCAGCCAACAGCCTTGCCACAGTGGTAACACCGGTTCCCGTCAGATGACCGAAGTTAAGCGCTGTTGGGCTGGGCTAGCACTTTGATGGGTGACCATCTGGTCTGCCGAGCGCTGTTGGCAAGTGTGGTGCACTCAGCCCTTGTGAGGCAAACTGAGGAGCTACTTGATTGAAAAGTAGCGGCTCTAGTCTTAGAAACTGATATTTAGCTGGGAGAACGGTGTGCTGACCACAAACCCGTCCATATCTGCATACAGTGATGCCTATGGGCTGAGGATGACACTGCGGCCGGCTGTACCTTTGGGCCTTCGTAGCCTGTTCAGGGGGAGTAGTTATAATGAAACATAATTAATATTTAGAATTTATAAGTGTAGAGTGTTGTTCAGTACAAAATACAGGATTCGTCCTTGAGGTTGCTTTTATTTTAAATGTTTCAAATGCGTTGATACCAGGCGCTCTTCTGTCGCCTGTTCACATCTCCAGAGCGGCAAATTATGTATTTATCTTTTCCTGTGTTTTACTAGTAGCATATTTATCAATTTTCGTGTGTTTTTCTGTTTAAGAGGTTTAATCTCGTTTTAATATGTAAATGACTTGTTAGCTTATCAAACCTGTTCCTGAGTTAATTATTCGATGAATTCTTATAGCCTCTTCCCCGTACATTCTGTAAGTAGGCATTTTTACAACATCTCGCAGAATGTATATCCCAAGCTACATTTCTGTTTCACAAACATTTGAATCCAAAGATGCCCAATTCTGTTTACACTAAAGGTTAGATCTATCGACGAGGTTGAGGATGATCCCATCAACACACATTGCTCTGAAATATTGTAAAGGTGTCAGTTCACCTTCTGAAACATCAGAGGAAATTGCATTATGTACTCGCTTTTTTATGTCCTTCATTCGCCACTGAAGCTCGCAGCGCGTCTCTCATTGACTTTTCTGAGCCCAATAATGTGCTGCATGGTTTGAAACATCCAGTAAACCCCTTGAAGCCAACGGAACATCCTCTACAACATTTCATCAAGCGATTATTATCAATCTAGCCAAAGATGCAATACGTATGTTTGGCGACTAGTTTCGAACCTGCTGGTTCATTCTCAAGCCTGACATACTGAGGCTGCACTAAAAGTGCTTTATTTTAGTAAAAAACATCAAAATGGCAGCACATGCTTTAAAAATGATAACAGATGACTGTTACACTCAACATGTGTGCGCTTAGCAAGCCAGAAAAAATCTCAACATTGCCTCGACTGTCCAGAATGTCAAACATATTGAGAGTCAACTATTTAATTTACACATTCAACAAATATTTATTAGTGCTGTTGTCAAATTACTTAGCTTCCATTACCTTCATATAATGTTTTCAAAGTCTGCTGCATGTACTGGACCTTAGACACAATGTAACAATTCATTTGTCAATGCATTGTAGCCTGATGCTCTCTGTTTTGTCGAACTCATGGTAGCCAAATTAATTATAATGAACTTTGGAAAGTCCGGCAGCGTTGTTTATGATCTTTGGACTGATAGCTTGGCCTTGAGGAACAGTTAAATATGACAATGCCATATAGTATCTCTGGGCTGGAGAGGATTAAGGCATCTGCCTCCAATGGTGAGACATTAGGAGGGTGGCCAGTTTCATATCTAAGGTTCTGTCTCATTTTATAGTTTACTTCTTGAGCTATTGTTGCTAGCATGAATAGGAAGTGTGCATGATGTGTGCAGACGCAGGAGGCGCTGGCCACAGTTTGCAAACAGCTGAATGCGTTTCTGGCTATGGTTGGCCACCATGAAGCTGCTGTCTCCGAGTGTAGTAGTGGCAGAGAATCTGGTGCGTCGTGTGGGATGCCCTAGGTGTCACTTGTTTGTCCCATGGGTTCTGCTACTGAGACACATCCTAGTTCATTCGCCACTTTGGATCCACTCTCACAGCAGGGTGGGAGCTGGGTAGTAATGCATTCGTGTTGTTCGAGGCAGAGCGCCAATGTGGAGGTTGGCCATCTGGCCTCCACTATTCACCCTGTAAATGATCAGGGGGCCATTCCTTCAGCAGGGTCTGACCAGCCACACGTGGGCAGGGGTTACCTAGTTATTGAGAGCTCCATCATTAGGCACTTTATGGAGCCCTTTCGGATGATAGCATTCAGGGTTGGAAAGAAACTTAGTGTGCACTGGGTATGTATGCCAGTGGACCCTATCTGAGATGTGGAAGCGATCTTGCCTGCGGCTATCGAGCGTGAAGGGTGCAATCATCTGCAAGTTGTGGCTCATGGTGGTACCAAAGACTCCCATCTCATGGGGTCTGAGGCCATCCTCAGTTCGTACAGACTGTGGTGTCACCGCCAGACACCACACTTGCTGGGTGATAGCCTTTAAATCTCATTTGCTGAGACGATAGTTAGTGAAGTGTTGGCAGAAGAGCCAACACCGTATTGCTAGAGGAGGCCGAAATGCACGCGTTTAATTACACGCTGACAGGGGTGAGGTCTGGAACAGGACAATGTCTTGAGAATTGCAAATAAAGTACGTAGATGATGTAATACTTAACTTTAATCCATAATTGGTGTACATCGCTCTTGACGATACAAAAGTATGATTTCAATATTAATTGAATACGGCGCCTTGCTAGGTCGTAGCAAATGACGTAGCTGAAGGCTATGCTAATTATCGTCTCGGCAAATGAGAGCGTGATTGTCAGTGAACCATTCCTATGAACGTCGGCTGTGCAACTGGGGCGAGTGCTAGTAAGTCTCTCTAGACCTGCCGTGTGGCGGCGCTCGGTCTGCGATCACTGACAGTGGCGACACGCGGGTCCGACGTATACTAATGGACAGCGGCCGATTTAAAGGCTACCACCTAGCAAGTGTGGTGTCTGGCAGTGACACCACAGTTAGCATAGCCTTCAGCTACGTCATTTCCTACGACCTAGCAAGGCGCCGTATTCAATTGATATTTATATTGTGAAGCATGTATCATCAAGAGCGATGTTCTACAATTATGGATTAAAGTTAAGTATTCAAGCCACTACGTTCTTTATTTATTAGACTCAACTCCTTTAATTGTTCCAGACCTCACGCCAGTCTGCGTGAGCTTAAACGCGTGTATTTCGGCCTCCTCTAGCAACACGGTGTTGGCTCTTCTGCCAACACTACATTGGCGCCGAGGATTTTGTGTTTGTTGATAGACTGATTTCATTGTGTCATAGCTTCGCCGCAATCTCCCGATGTACTGTCCGAATTTTATCGCTTGCAGAATCAGCAGACGCAGGCGTTATTGGATGCCCTTGGACAGCTCATCCAGGGTCAACGTGCAATGCAAAACGATGCGGCCACCGCCGCTCCACCGCTACCGCAGCCACAACATGCAGTTGCACCACCTTTTCGTCCTTTTGATGTGGCACTGGAAAGCTGGACGAAGTGGTCACGCCAATTTGGATTCCATCTCGCCGCCTACAGAATTCAAGGTAATGAGCAGCAGCCTTTTTTGTTAGCATCCATCGGGGTGCACACGTACCGAGTGATAGTGAAATTATTCCCCGACGCGATGTAGCAACTCTGTTCTACGACGACATTTTGTCTCCATTAGATGCATATTTCAAAGAATCAGTCAATGTAGTTGCCAAAAGGTATACGTTCTTTCGTACAAACCGTACGGCCGGTCAAACTAATCGGGAGTGGGTTGCAACTTCGCAAGGCCTTACTAGGGATTGTGCTTTTGAGTGTGAATGTGGACTCCCTTATTCAGATACTATGGTGCGTGATGCAATTGCACAGAACGTTTCTGATGTTCGTATCAGGGAACAGATTTTGAAACTAGTCAATCCCTCCCTTCAACAAGTGATAGACATATTGGATAGGCAAGACACACTTGACTTTGCTCAGGAATCATTTGAAACTTCGCCAGCCGTGTGTCACATTAACCGGCCCGCCGTGCGCGCTGCACGGAACAGTAAACAGCCCTCGCGCTCGTCCGCGCAGCTGCCGCCATGCTCTCCGCTACGTTTGCCGCGCCAGCAAGCAAATGCAGTGCTAAAGTCATGCCCGCGGTGTGCTACTAGACATTCGCGTGAGAATTGCCCATCACGCCAAGCTATTTGCTTTTTCTGTAATAAAAAAGGACATGTTCAAAGTGTTTGCCAGAAAAAGCGTATATCGGACACTAACAACCATTCCAGGCCCTTTGCTTCGCGCCGGCAACGAACCAAGAATACACGGGCTCGTGAACCTTCGCCCATGGACATTCATGTAGTTCATTCCACTCCACCCAGTGCCACTCTCTCTCCCAGTTACTGTGTTCGTCCCACAAAACATGTGCATCGACATTGCAGGAAATCCCGTCAAGTCGCGAGTGATCCTGTACCAGTGTCAGTTCACGTTGCACGAGACAGTCGCTTTTGTCGTCAGCAGGACAATAAACTTTTTGTAGACTTGGACATTAATGACAACGTGGTCCCATTCCAGCTCAATACCGGAGCTGCAGTTTCACTAATCAATCACGACATGTACCAACAGCTGGGCAAACCTCCGTTGCGTGCCGCGAATGTTCAGTTAAATAGTTATTCAGGACAAGCAATCCCTGTGTTAGGACAGTGCAGCCTTCTTGCAACATACAAGGGAAAAACAAAACTTGTGTCATTTTACGTACTTCGTTCTTCTTCTGCAGTGAACTTGTTTGGTTTAGATTTGTTTCAGTTGTTCTACTTGTCTATAGTCAATCAGGTCCTCTCAGTGAACCAGACTGTGCCTTCAGACAGTGTTTCTCGTCTATGTGAAGCATTTGCAGACATTTTTGCACCGGGCCTAGGTTGCGCTAAGAACTATAAAGCACATTTGGAACTGAAAGTCAACGCGCAACCGAAATTTTTCAGAGCGCGCAATGTTCCCCACGCATTGTGTGATGAGGTTGCAAGAACATTAAACGATTTGGAATCACAAGGTGTAATTGAACATGTGCAGGCTTCTCTCTGGGCATCACCCTTAGTAATTTTGCCAAAACCTTCCGGAAAATTGAGACTTTGTGTGGACTTCAAGGCAACGGTGAATCCACAACTAGTGATTGCAACTTTTCCTTTACCCCGCCCGGAAGATCTTTTTGACAAACTATGCCCGGGTAAATATTTTTCGAAGTTGGACCTAGCAGATGCGTACTTGCAAATACCGGTGGACGAAGAATCCCAGCGCGTCTTGGTGGTTAACACGCATCTAGGTTTGTACCGATTCAAAAGACTGCCATTCGGGTGTGCATCCGCCCCTGCATTGTTTCAGCAATATCTACAAACAGTTTGTGTGTCGGTCCCTATTGCAGCAAACTATCTGGACGATATTGTGATCTCCGGAAAGACGGAAGAAGAACATTTAGCCAGTCTCAGAACATTATTTCAGGTCTTGCGACAAAATGGTCTTCGCTTGCGGAAGGACAGTCCCGAGCACCTCCGTGCCATACAAGACTTGCCTTCGCCACAGAATTTGAAGCAGCTACAGAGTGTTCTGGGAAAAATTAATTATTACAACAGATATGTGCGCAACGCCTCTTCCATTTCAGCTCCGCTTCATCGCTTACGCCGTAAAGGTGTTCCGTTCGTCTGGACGACGGAATGCGAACGCGCCTTTCGCCAGTTGAAATCGGCGTTGCTTTCCAATACTTGCCTTACGCCATTCGATCCCCAGAAGCCCCTTTTGTTGATGGTAGATGTGGTGTCACCGCTAGACACCACACTTGCTAGGTGGTAACTTAAATCGGCCGCGGTCCTGTAGTACATGTCGGACCCGCGTGTCGCCACTGTGTAATCGCAATCCTAGCGCCACCACATGGCAGGTCACAAGACACGGACTAGACCTCGCCCCAGTTGTACGGACGACATAGCTTGCGACTAGACCTACCAAGTCTTCCTCTCATTTGCCGAGAGACAGATAGAATAGCCTTCAGCTTACTCTATAGCTACGACCTAGCAAGGCGCCATTTGTATCAGTGCTTATAGCGTACTAATATTCAAGAGAGATGTATTCCAACAAGAGAATAAAAGTTAAGTAACATCTACGTACTTTTCTTCTAATTCATTAATAAGTATCCTGTTCAGACTTCACGCCCGTCTGCGTTAGTTTAGCGTGCACCTAGCTACCTCATTGTGTCTAGGCTGTATGGTCTAGACACAACAGTAGATGCATCGGATTTCGGGATCGGTGCTGTGCTTGCGCACAAAGATGGATTGCATGATCGCCCTATTGCCTTTGCGTCCAAATTGCTCTCGTCTGCGCAAAGAAATTATTCACAGATCGAGAAAGAAGCCTTGGCTCTCGTATTTGGTGTTACAAAGTTTCATGATTTCTTGTATGGTCGTCACTTTACCATCATCACAGACCACAAACCTTTGACGTCGCTTTTTCATCCGACCAAACCTGTACCTCCACGTACAGCGCAGAAATTCATTCGCTGGTCTATTTTCCTCTCGCAGTACCGCTACGATATCTTGTATCGGTCCACTGCTAAGCGCGGAAACGCCGATGCGTTGTCCCGTTTGCCTGTTGCTGAGGATAGAGCATTCGATTCCTCCGAACTTTCTTGCATGTTCATTGATTCGGAAACCGATGACGTGGTCGAATCGTTTCCGATTGATTTTCGTCGTGTAGCTACAGCCACAGCTGCTGACCCTGTCCTTGCTACCGTTTTGCGTTATGTTGCTACGCAATGGCCCTTGTCAAAGTCACGGATCGAGGATCCGTTGGTTCGCCGATTTTTTGCTCACAAGGAGAGACTTTTTGTTCGACGTGGTGTTTTGCTGTTGCGTTCTGATAATGATCAGTCCAGGGTCGTGGTCGCACGTTCGTTACAGTCCTCTGTATTACGGCTTCTCCACCAAGGACATTGGGGTATAGTGCGAACGAAACAACTTGATCGTCAGCACTGTACTTGGTTCGGAATCGATGCTGCGATTACGAATATGTGCTCTTCTTGCATGGTGTGTGCCGAACAACATTCCGCACCACCGCGGAATTTCTTTGCATGGCCGAAAGCCACTTCCCCTAGGCAACGTTTACACATCGATTTTGCTGGCCCATTCTGGAATGCTCGATGGTTGGTCGTGGTCGATTCTTTCAGTAATTTTCCTTTTGCTGTCCGGATGTCTTCCACGACGTCATCTGCCACCATCCAAGCGTTATCCGCTATCTTTTGTATTGAAGGTCTTCCGCAGACGATTGTTTCCGACAATGGCCCACAATTCATGTCCGCAGAATTTCAGTCATTCTGCAAGTCCAAAGGTATTCAACATCTGACGTCTACGCCGTTTTCGCCTCAGTCCAACGGTACCGCTGAACGATTGGTTCGGACTTTCAAGTCACAGATGTTGAAGTTGAAAGAGTCGCATTCTCGGGAGGACGCGTTATTGCTCTTCTTGTCCTCGTATCGCTCTCAGCCCCGAGATGGTCGCTCGCCGGCTGAGTTGCTCCACGATCGTCCTCATCGAACCTTGATGTCTTTGCTACATCCGCCGCATCAGGTTCCTGTGCAGCGGCAGCCACCTGCTTTTGCTCCAGGCGACGTTGTATACTATCGCAACTATCGCGGTTCACGGCTTTGGCTCGCAGGGCGCATTCTTCGCTGCCTCGGCCGCGCTATGCATCTGGTTTTGGGGGCCTCTGGTGAGGTGCGTCGGCATCTCAATCAGCTGCGCCTCTGTCGTCGCCTGGGTTCTGCCGCTCCCCGTCTGCTTTCAGCGACGGTGCCGTCCGGTCAGCGCCCTGGGGACCCATCTACTGGCTCGCCTCATCCCCAGGTGTTACCGACGATGCCTTCCATTTTGCCCCATGGCGACGCGACGCCGCCGCCGCCGGTGCTCCCGCCGGCGCCGCCCGCAGTGGACGCGTCGCTGCTGCTGCCGGGCGCCTCCCTGGGTCTCGCGCCGCCGATCGCTTCCCGTGACCAGCTGTCCTCCGACATGGCACTCTTGCCCGCTCCGGACCAGATGTCGTCTTCGCCCGTCGGGTGCGTCGCCCCGATTGAGGTCGACCCTTCGGCCCTTCCTATCTCTCTACGGGCGCATACACCGCATGTTGGCGTGCACCCTGGACTAGGTTTTCAGGCGTTTCCTAGCTCCCCTCGGACCGAATGGCCGGGTGCGGGTGGCACAGCCTCGCCTGTTGTTAGGCTCCCCACGTCGTCGCATACGTCAACATGGTGTCCTCCCCACAGCGGGCGGAAGCCTTATAACACAACCGTACGCCGATTTGCGGGGGAGGAATGTGGTGTCACCGCCAGACACCACACTTGCTAGGTGGTAGCCTTTAAATCGGCCGCGGTCCGTTAGTATACGTCGGACCCGCGTGTCGCCACTGTCAGTGATCGCAGACCGAGCGCCGCCACACGGCAGGTCTAGAGAGACTTACTAGCACTCGCCCCAGTTGTACAGCCGACGTTCATAGGAATGGTTCACTGACAATCACGCTCTTATTTGCCGAGACGATAGTTAGCATAGCCTTCAGCTACGTCATTTGCTACGACCTAGCAAGGCGCCGTATTCAATTGATATTTATATTGTGAAGCATCATCAAGAGCGATGTTCTACAATTATGGATTAAAGGTAAGTATTCAAGCCACTACGTTCTTTATTTATTAGACTCAACTCCTTTAATTGTTACAGACCTCACGCCAGTCTGCGTGAGCTTAAACGCGTGTATTTCGGTCTCCTCTAGCAATACGGTGTTGGCTCTTCTGCCAACACTACACAGACGACTGGCGGTGGTGATGAAGACTGCTGGCATTATGCGCAGTGTACAAGCACTGTATTATTATTATTCATGTGTCCTATTTCTGAGGATATACTGTTATTACAACATTTTCAAAACCAAATAAAGTTTGCATGTATGACTACAAATATTGAATTGAGTTTGAATTTGTGGGGTTTTATGATTTGTTAGATTTGTTTTTGTTTTGCCCTCCATTGCAAATGTAATTACTTCCTTTGACTCTTTTCGGTGTGATTGAGTGGATTATGTGGTACTTTTAGTTAACTATAGTACAACAAGTATGTGAAACTCTAAAATAATCTTTTCTTTCACTTCTGCTGCTTAGTACTGTCAGTTTGATGTATTCTTATATTCTGTTCCTTTCAAGAACCGTAACAATTTCATCAGAATACATATTCTTAAAATTTATTTATTAATATTAGAAAAAGGTACATAGTAATTCCATTAATTTCAGTTAAGCCCCACATTTCTCATTCCTCAATAATTTTTCATTAAATTTTCTTTCTGGTAGCAGAGAAATTTCTGTATGTTTATTCTATCCAAAAGTCTGATAATAAAAATAAATGGAAAAGTTACAAGATCATGGTATGCTTATCTTCTATGATAAAAATAACCTCTTATACAACATTTCTAAAACATTTTTAGGGATATTCCATACAATCAATTGAAAATATATAAAATGTTCGCTATTTTTTATAAAACCTGATTCATTTCTATAGAATCTCAGTAAACTATTAATGTACATATGGCTCTGTGAACATTCTTTCTTCCTATTAATCAATAATTTCATGTCAAAGACAAGATATAGCCATGCACAGAGAAATTTAGCTATACAGATGGCTCAAAGCATATATTAAAGTCATATATTCAGTATGCAATGTAACATCTTCATAATTTTTTTTCTTTTTTGCTAAGTGGTTTTAAGTTGTAAATGAAGGTGACAAAAAGGACTGAAATAACTTATTATTGCCCCAGTTCATAGCTGCTGAGGTTAACTTTTGTACTGAATCCCCTAGCTACAATATTTTTCATTTTGTCATTTACATGTGCTTTTTTCGCAAGAGGACTCGCGAGTAATATTCTCCCTCTGCGAAGCACAAAGCACACAGATGCCTCAGTTGCTGGCTAACTGGAAATCTGATGACTAAAACTGCTGATGCTTATGGAATAAGCTCGTAATAGGGAGCAGTGATCAGACAACATTATGCCATGAATGACTGCTGGATTTCCTGTTGTACCAGCCATTATGTGATTCTGAATCAGACAGATGATGTGGTATCTCTTACACACAAAACTCAGGCATGTCAGATCATTCAATCTTATTTGCCCATGAGCTCACAATTTCTTTTTCATTCTCAAGTATCGTCCCTAACTGCCCCAGCTTGGCCTGCCACAGCTGCTGCCACTATAGTGAGGCGGGGAGCTCTACACAACATCCACAGCAGTATGTCAGTAGCCTTATCATTCTTGCAGTGTCAAATAACTCTCTGTAATGTTCCATCCTATTCTGAAATAGCTCCTCAGCCCTTCACGACCAAGCAGTCTGTCACATTCCTCCATGATCTTGTTGCAGCAAATGTAACAACCATTCTCATGCAATAAGTGACTTGAATCTCAACTATCTCTCTAACCACTTCAAGAATGAAGTTCCATTTCCATCCCATGGACTATATAGACCTATACATTTGCTTTTACAGCCTAATGTCTGATAATTAAAATTACTAGAAAGTCATCTACAATACCTAACATTCCTAGTAATATTACTACTATGAAAAAAGATCAGTCCAAGTGAGAGCAATTATTTTGCTGCCAACTGAGCTTTATCATGAACCTTGTGATACTGAAGGTACTTAACATCACTTAATGTTGTGTCTAGAAGTGATACCTTTCGTTGCACAGCATGAGACTACTGCAGACCTGTGTCATGCACCATTTGTCAGCCAATACATGTGGCATGTAGAAATCCAGCTTCTGAGTATGGAACCTCTTCTCACTCCTTCAGCCTATACGAAAACAGCATGCACCACTTTTTGTCCTATTAAAAATAATGGTTCACTGTTAAACTTAAAAGATTTATATAATTCTCAGTTTGATTTGCAAAATACGGTTAATTTAATATAAAAAACTTGTTATGCAGATTAAAAGCTTTAAGAATCTACACACACTTGCTAAAACAGTTAAATCCTACAACTAAAACACTTAAAATTTGTAAAAGTATATTTAATAGCTTTTAAGGCCTATTTTGAAGACTTATTTGTAGTTTCTTGACACCTACAATGCTGTTAACTGTCCTAATATGTATGTGTAATACTTTAAAGCTGTTCCAAAAGTTATCAGTGGAAGAAAATCAACACAAATCATTATTTTTTGTTAGTATACAGAATACAAGCAGTTCACACTGGCTACTTCTGTCATTTAATGCACAACTTTGCATTCCTTGTCCATGATGACAGTCTTTTGTTATGAGTTTACAGAAGGTAATGTATGAATGAATCAATTAACAGGGAAAAAAGAAATTATGACAAACGGCGACTAGATGAGATAGAACAAGATTTTAAGAAGAACAACACCAGGAATTTTTATAAGACGTTTAAAGAACATATTGCAGGATACCAGCCACCCAATCTTTGTTTCAAGAAACCGGATGGTTCACTAGAAACTAACACAAAGAATAACTGCCAAATCCTCGCAGACTATTTCAACAAACTTCTCAACTGCGAAAGACCTACAGAGGATATTCACTACGAGACGTCTACACCAAATCCTGACGCTAAACCGCCAACCATCAACGAAATAGTAGAAATTATCAAGACTCTGAAAAACAATAGAGCCCCAGGAGAAGATGGAATTATTGCAGAACTATGGAAACTAAATGACGAAAGATTAACAGGAAAAATTCACAAAATCATATTAAACATTTGGGAAACAGAACAGATCCCTTCTGAATGGAAATGCGCACTCATCCATCCACTCCACAAAAAAGGGGACAAAACTGAACCAAATAATTACAGGGGTATCTCACTCGTACCGGTCACATATAAAATCCTATCAAAAGTTCTCATGAATAGATTAGAAGAACAAGCTGACCCACAAATAGGAGAATACCAGGCTGGTTTTCGCAAGGGACGATCATGCATAGAGCAGATCTGGAATCTGAAAATGATTCTCCAGATGAGAAACACCCGAAACACAGTGGTTACTTTTGTAGATTTTAAAAAGGCCTACGACTCAATAGACAGAGTAGCGCTCTGCAAGACGCTGGAAGAATTCAGCATTGACAGAAAGACAAGAGCAATCATTCGGGAAACATTAACTGACACAATCTCCAAGGTTAAATTTATGGGGGATATCTCGGAACCATTTGAAATCCAAACTGGAGTGCGACAGGGTGACGGACTTTCACCATTACTCTTTAATATCATTCTTGAAAAAATTATCAGGACATGGGAAAAAGAAGTCAAAGGAATCCAAATTGGCATTAGAAAAGATAATAGATTCAATGTGAAGTGTTTAGCTTTTGCAGATGACCTTGCAATCCTCACAAATAATAGAAAAGAAGCTACTAACGCCATAGAGAAATTACACGAAATTGCACAAAGAACCGGCCTGCAAATCTCATATGAGAAAACCCAGTACATAGAAAGAGTGCCACAAGACAAATTGCCTATTGTGACAACCCATGGGAAAATTGTACAAGTACCACATTTTAAGTACCTGGGAGAAATCATCCAGCCATCAGGGATCAACCTAAAGGCCAATGAGGAAAGAATAAAAAAACTACAGAAAGCATATAAACTCACGTGGAACTATTGTAACAAAAAGTCCATATCCATTAACGCAAAATTGAGGCACTACAACACCGTCGTACTTCCGGAGGCACTGTATGCATCTGAAACAACACAAATAGGTGGGCAAACTAAAATCAAAGAAATAGAGAAACAAGAAAGGAAAATTCTCAGGAAAATTTTTGGCCCGATACAAGAGCAAGGAATCTGGAAGAAGAGACCAACATCAGAATTATATAAATACACAGACAAGATTACAGATACAATAAGGAAAAGAAGAATGCAGTTCTACGGACATATCCACAGGATGAATGAAAACAGAATTTCAAAGCGAATTCTTAAAGTCATCAACTCAGGCAGGGGAAAAACAAAATGGATAAAAGAAGTTGAAGAGGACCTCAGACAAGCACACATAACAGTAAATTATGCAGAAAATAGAACTGAATTCAGGAACATCATCAAAAAACATAAATTTGACACCACAACACAGAAGAGAACAGGATGCAAATGGACAGCGGAGCGAAAGAAACAACACAGTGAACACATGAAGAAAATTTGGGCTCAGAAAAAACATAAACAATCATCATAAAGGAATTCAAGTTCAAACGCTCTCTTAAATGGGAATAATCGAAAATAATAATAATAATAATAATGTAATGCGATTTTACCAAATATGGTTTTACCAAATGTTATTAAATGAATTAATATTTCATAGCCATAATGTTATAATTTCTCAAAGATACTGTCCACATTTATGTCTCAATGGTAATTTATGATCCTCAGTTTAAATAATTACTGGTAAACGCAAAGGTAAATGAAAAGAACTACATATATATTTGTGGTTTGATATCTATATTCTTAAAATTTTAGAACTGTAGTGCATAACTTCTTAAGGTTTTATTAAAGTACTTGCTTTGAAATATGTAATGAGTTTAAATATGCATTAACCTTCTTGACATTTCATGATTTATTTTTGAAATTATTCTGAAATGTGATTCTGAATAAGTAGGACATTTATTAGAACTATCTGAATTTACTTACACAAAATTTCATATTAAATTCAATTACATCTTCATACAGATAACTATATTCTGTATTATTATTTTTTAAATAATATATTGTATTGAACTTCCAACATACAGTAATCTTATCAAATGACAAGATACTCTATTAAAATTTCTAGACTGGTATTCATAATAACTCATGATATTTATAATTTTATGTATAGAATATTATGATTTAAATGCGTATATAAATAGTTTACATTTTTATAGGGAATCAGAATCTGGAAAAGTGTGATATAAAATACTCCAAAAAGATTTTCTGTGTTTTTCTATCTTTATAATTAGTTCTATAGTTGAAAAGGATTTATTTAGTCATATTTAGAACAGAAGTATTCGCTTGTTATGTAGATTAATATTCCAGGCTATACTAATTGGGATGAAACTAGGAACCCAAGGTGAGGTAAACATAAAGCAACTTAAATGACTATGATCGCCATAGGAATACTGCTAAACATGACTTATTCCAACTAATGGTGCTTTAACCAATTATGTCTAATACACAAAGTGGGCAGCATCAGGTTTGGAGGCAAGTTTATACTTGCTGTAGGGAATGTGTGAGAAAACTCTTGAAAAAAATTTTAATTGAAAGCAGATGAGCCATAATTTATTGCATGAGTACTGACTGTTAGAATGTCAGTGTCAGACAGTGGTGGGGAAATAGTTAAATGTTCATTCTTGTGTTGTTCACAGCCTTACACAACAGTGTTCAACCACCCTTTTGTCATCATAGAAATTGGTCAGCCAGAGACACCAAGAATTTGATATAAGCTGATGATGACGAGTGTTAGATGTTATTAATCTGAAAGAATTGACTGTTACCATAACTGTACATTGCCCTTGTTTCATGTGCTATGTAATATCATGTGGTATGGCAGACAGCTTTATATAAGCTGAACATGTACGAGCTGACCAATCACGTTTTAAGCACTCTCTCCATGTTTTAGAAAGAGCAATTGTAATATGCTGTCAAGAACTTTCATCAAGAGCACTTCAAGAGACCACTGCACACTTTATGTCTGAAGTTGGTTTAACTTTCTCAGTATCAAGAGACATGTATTGATTTGGTGAAAATCCAGAACTCCTTACTGTCAGAAAGCATATATGAGAAAAATACATCCGAAGGAGGAAGTGTCTGAGTTTGCTGTGGTAGATCTTTAAGTGCACATACATACTGGTTTGCAACTATGACTGCACAAGTCAGTAATTTACTGGCGTTGAGATTTCCGTGCGATAGATGTTCATTGCATTCCACGTCTTAAGAACGTTTGAGTTGTATTTTAAACTTAATCTTATTTAGCAGAAACGATCATTTATTTTTTCTATTCCAACATATCCTTATCAGCTACAGCTTTCATCCGCAATAAGAATTATTCTACAGAGGTCAGGCACTACTTATTCACAATAACAGAGTCATGTGACGCAGTGATACATAATCTGACAGTCTGCAGTACATTAAACGCAAGCTTGTAAACTAAATCATATATCTAAGTTCTTTTTTCTCTATATTACTCGATGGTTTGCTGTTAATATGTCTTCCGCTGGTACAGTGACCTGTAAGCTCCATATTCAGTTTGTTTGTTCACAAGTAATTTTTCTGCTGTATTCGTACATTTGCTGCTGTGGCGAATATTTATTGCGATACTAAACTTTTATATGATGAAATTTTCAGTATGTTCATGGGCTTACGTCTTCAAAGACCAAGCTGAAGAATGGAACATCACTTGCGCAGGATCCTGATCCAGCAGTGTTACAAGAACTGGTGCTGCAAATGCTGATGATGCAAGTGATAGTGATGATTCTAGGGGATGTCTAAAGCAGACCAAATTCTGTGTTCTGTGTGGATCTGAATGTGAGGTAACATGTGCCAGTGGTATAGGACACGCTCAGTATTGACAGGCTACTGAGTGGCTGATGATAATGGCGGTAGTGGTGACAATAGCAGAGCAGGCAGCGGCGTGCAATAACTGGCACTCATCGGGACTATTACAAGTAGAGGTGAGCTCGAGGTGGCGCCACACGCTCTGCACAGAGCATCACAGCACGGACGGGCTGCTGAATGGCTAATGACCGTGGCGAAGGTAATGGTGACGTCGGAAGAGGACATGGAGACTAGACAGCAGCCTTCAGCGGGGGGCTCTCACCAGGGCGTGTTGCAGGTGGAGGTGAGCGTGAGGTAGCGCACGCCCACGGCGTACAGGGTGCGCAGCACGGAGAGGCTGCCGCCCAGCGAGTGGCCCCCCTCCACGCCCACCAGGCTGCAGATGCGGCCCGCCCGGTGCGTCGACTCGATGTCTGGAACAGCAGGCGTGTGTGCACCAATCTCTTCTGCAATCCACTTACGGTAGTCACCTAGTACACATTTGGGAACAGTAAATGGTAATGGACACCACACCCTTCCTCCCAATCACATTTCTTCTATCTGGCAAATTGCTATATATGCTTCGAAACACACTTGTAAACTGAGTCGGGACATTTTTCCAGTCCATATACATTCACTGAACAAAGAAAGAAAATGTTAAATGTTAAGACTTCATAGAGTCGTCCCATGTCCCATTAATGGAGGAGTGTTGTCCTATAGTCGGATGGTGCAAGGACACTGTCTCATTATAGGCAGCACGTGAGACAGTTGTAAAGTAACATGCGTCTTGCAGTTCCCTGAACGACTACCGGTAGTGATGTCAAGAAACCCGGTGACTCCTACACTGACACTTGAGCAGGCAATGATGTGTCTCCACGATACTAATCGGTCATCCAAGGTGGTCCAGATTTGTAACTTTTTGCGAACAGTCTTTGTGACAGTACTCATGAACAGTGGCTTCCCACTCCAAAGGCAGTCTGAACTCTGCTAGTCTTCAGTCAATGATATGAGATGACTTTGGGCGTCGTAGTAAGTTCAGTACGTGTTCTGAAACGTCAGGTAGAGATGTGAAGTGATTAAATGTGATTGTTACAGTACTAGGAAACTCTCCTTCGGTGTTGTCTGTGTTGAGAGACTAGAACCGTGATAGTGCTTCTGGATTCCATAACGCCCACAAAACGTAGTGACTGATTCATCCAAACGCCCAAAAAACTTAGTTTTTGCACAGTTTGACCAATCAGCCTCGGACTTCCAACGTTGCACCGTGTAACCGCCGTCCAGTGCTGATACCGTGCTCTTGGGCAAACACGCATCAATACCTGCGCCCTTTTCAGTGCTCCCTACCCATCTGACTCGGCGCACACCCAGCGAGATATACAGGCAGAACCAAACTCTGTGCCCTTGGACGCAACAGCGTGATTCCTTGCATGCTAGCAGCATGTTACAAAAACGGCCGTAACAAAAATTTGTCCCATGTACATTTTCGATACAAAATGGACGTCAGAGAAAATCAACACTATAATCACGAGAACAGAAAGTATCTGCATTCACTACTCTGCAGCTGTGTTGCCATATAGTGGAGCGGGTAGAAAGTTCCATTAAAAAATTTAGTTCCAGATTTCGAGTCTTAGTCTCGTTGCAGTTTTGTTTTATCTAATTTCGTGGATGCATGCATGATGAGATGTCGTTAAATATTGACTACCGCAGTTGTCATACAAAACACCTACAATTATTTAATAATAACAGAGAAACGAAAATACAACAATTTTGATTATTTCGTTTGTAGACGTATTTTGCCATAGAACATTTACTGTGTTCTATTTATCGCACTACACTTTCTAGTGTAGCTTTCTAGTGTAGCTTTCTAGTGCGAACTCAGGCAAGCCAAGCAGACAACTCAACCTCACGACGTATATTCACGACCTTTCCCCATACAAGAATTGGAACAAGATTTACACTCCCTTCAGAATGGCAAAGCAGCAGGATTAGATGGGATTTATCCTGAACTACTAAAGAAATGCGGCCCGGCTACAAAACAATGGTTGGCATTGTTTTTTTAGTAGCATATTGGAATCAGGAAAGTTACCCGCGATATTCAAGAAGACCAAAATCATTGCTATCTTGAAGTCAGGAACAGATCCAAACTCGCCTCAAAGTTATCGACCAATAGCCTTGCTTTCTGCAACGTACAAGCTTTTGGAAAGGCTGCTATTGAATAGAATAGCACCAGCAATCGAAGAGGTAATTCCAGTTGAACAAGCGGGATTCCGCCCCAGTCGTGATTGGAGTGATCAAGTCCTTTCACAGATCACTTCTGTGGAAGCTGGTTTTGAGAAGAAGCTGAATAGCGTCTCTGTCTTCCTTGATCTCACGGCAGCTTACAACACCATTTGGAACGAAGGTCTTTCATTAAAACTGATCAACGTGGTCCCCTGTGTGAAGCTATCAACTTTAATCGAAAACATGCAATGTAACAGACTAATCCAAGTTTACTCAGAAAACAGCAGAAGCCGATTCCGCAAATTGAGTAATGGTCTGCCACAAGGTTCGGTCCCCTCTCTGGCACTTTTCAATTTATACACTCATGATCTGCGTAATACACTCTCCCGCAAATTCATATATGCGGATGATATCAACCTCACTGTTCAACGCATATCTGTGAACTTATTCCATATGCTCGTACCTTCGTTAACAGCTTGCAATGGGGCACAGGGTCAAATGCTTTCTGGAGATCTAGAAATATGGAACCTGCCTTCTGCCCTTCGTCCACAATTTGCGGTATGTCGTGTGAGAAAAGGGAAGCCGAGCTTCGCATGAACGATGCCTTCTAAGACTATGCTGATTCGTGAACATAAGCTTCTCAGTCTGAAGAAAGGTTATTATATCTGAGCTGTTTGCTTTTAAACCTTTCAGTTGCTTCTCCACACCAGGGATGCTTGTTACAACGTCGTCGGCACGGGAGTCTGTCCGATGGTCAAATGACTGTATGTTTGTACGATTCTTCTACGAGAACAATTTCTTGAACATGAAATTTAAAACTTCGGCATTCGTTTCGCTATCTTCAAGTGCCACATCAGACTGGTCAATAACAGACTGAATGGAAGCCTTAGCGCCGCTTAGCGATGTTACATACGACGAGAATTTCCTCGGGTTCTCTGCCAGACCTTTTGCTAGGGTGTGACTGTGGCGGTTTTTTATGCTTCGCACACAGATCTTTTCACAGACGCACAAATTGCTACTAACCTTCGTGTGTAGTTATTTGTACGTTCCGTTTTGAACCGAGAGTGCAGCAGTCTCTGTTTACTCGGAAACTTCCGAATTTCGTTATTAAACCATGGCTGGTCTTTTTCATCCTTCCTCTTCAGAAGACTGCCTAACACTTGAATCTATATTCTATGCTAGCAAATTTCTCTCTTTCAGAAACGCTTTTCTTACCATTGACAGTCTACTTCTATATACTCTCTGCTTCGACCATCATCAGTTATTTTTCTGCCCAAATAGTAAAACTACTACTTTAAGTGTCTTCTGTACTGATCTGTTTCCCTCAGCGTCACCTGACTTAATTCGACCACATTCCATTATCCTCGTTTTGCTTTTGTTGATGTTCCTCTTATGTCCTCCTTTAAGACGCTGTCCATTCCGTTCAACTGCTCTTACAAATACTTTGCTGTCTCTCAAAGCATTACAGTGTCATCGGCAAACCTCAAAGTTTTTATTTCTTCTCCCTGGGCTTTAATTCCTAGTCCAAACTTTTATTTCCTTCGCTGCTTGCTGAGTACACAGATTGAATAGCATCGCGGATACGCTATACCCTGTATCACTTCCATCTCAACCACTGCTTCCCCCCTTTCATGCCTCTCTACTCTTATAACTGCTATGTAGTTTCTATACAAATTCTAAATAGGCCTTCGGTCCCTGTGTTTTACCCCTGCCACCTTTAGAATTCGAAAGAGAGTATCCGAGTCAACATTGTGAAGAGCTTTCTATAAGTGTACGAATGCTATCTATAAACGTAGGTTTGCCTTTCCTTAATGTATCTTGTATGAGAAGTCGTAAAATTAGTATTGCGTCCCGTGTTCCTACATTTCTTCGGAATCCAAACTGATCTTCCCCGTGGTCGGCTTCTATTAGTTTTTCCACTCTTGCAGCAGAGACTTATTAAACTGATAGTTCGGGAATCTTCACATCTGTCAGCACCTGCTTTCTTTGGAATCAGTATTTCGTTTCATTAAGGTTTATAGAATAAATTTCTTGTGTGATTCATCACTTGAAACGGAAGTAATTATTGTAAGTGTTGTGTCCACCGATAACCATCTTGTAGAAGAAATTAGTAAAATGGTTCATTCAGACTATACACAACGGCTAATGAAATTCGTCATAAGTAATTCATCACAGTTTGAAAAGAATATTGGTATGCACAGTTACAGCATTAGAGAAAACGACTGTTTTTGTTACATATTGGTAAACCTGTCAATACGGAGCTGTAAAAATGTTTGATATCTTATCAATAACATGATATGTTTGACACGTGGTAAAGCAAGTTTTAAAAGTGCCCTTAAGTTATTCATTCTGGACAGTTCTTAATTTAAATTTAGAACAAGTTCCTTGAGTATTATCACAGAATAATACATTTATTCTTACTTAATTAAAGCCTGTATGCTACTCAGTGGCCAGCATAGTCTACAGTTCACAGTAACGAAGCTCGTGCAAGGGAACGTGTAACAAGCACAAGTATTTGAAGAGAGTTTGTGCCGCTTCTTTCGTAATATGCATCAAGTACAGTTTCAAAGGAAGTATATATTGTGATGCAACCATCGATAAATGCAATGAACAAAGACTGAGTGGCCAAAGGTCGCAGACAGGGCTCTCCCATTTGGAGAGAGGCGCGTGCGGCGCACAGACGTTGCCGACGGGCGTGGCGCACGGCGCCGCTAGGGGCTGCGCGTCTCAGCAGGCAGCCACTGGCGGGTGTGCGGCCAGCACGGCGACGGGTGATGGCAAATCGCAGATTGTACGGCGAGTCGGGTTAACGAGGCCGACAGTGTCTATGACGCATTTCCAGGACCGCAGAGACAAGCGTGGTGCACCACACGGCACCGCACTCACAAGTCATGTGACAGCGATATGCACACGGACAAATAGCGGCTGCTCGACAGGGCTGATAGTCGGAGCTAGACACAAATAACATTCCATTGCGGAAATCGTTAGGGAGTTCAATATGCCGAGATCCACAATGTCAAGAGTATACCGAGAATACCAATGTCGCCACGGAAACGCAGTGGCCGACGGCTTTCGCATAACAAGCGAGGGCGGCGGCGTTTGCATAGGTTGTCTGTGGTAACAGAGAAGCAACACTGCGTGTAGTAACCGCAGAAATGAATGTCGGACGCACGGCAAACGTATCGTTAAGAGAGTGTGGTGAAATGTGGCGTCGGTGGGATACAGCAGTAGACGACTGACGGGGATACCTTCGCTGACGGCACCACGTCGCCCGCAGCGCCTCTCCTGGGCTCGAGACCGTACCGGTTGGACCCTAGACAGCTGGAAGATCGTGGCCTGGTCATATGAGTCCAGCTTTCACATAGATTTCTGATAGTCGGGTTCTAGTGCGGCGCTGACACCGCGAAGCCACGGATGCACGTTGTCAACAAGGCACTGTGCGAGCTGGCGGTGGTTCCATACAGGTGTGGGCTGTGTTTACGTGGAATGAGCCGAGTGCTCTGTTGTTTCAAGCTGCACGTGAGTAAGTAGCGACGAGTACGTCGGAATGTTTCCAGGGCCAAGTAAATAAAACAATTTAAAGAAATCGATGCTGCACGGCCTTATTGAAGCGGGGACGCACGAGAAAGCAACCAAAATTGCGTAAAAAATTTAATTGGAATTTCATTTATTACATGGTATTGAAATTTCAGTTCCTCAATATCACATTCCAATTCCGTAAGTGAGATAAAAATAATAATTAACTAAAGCTTGCACGGGGCTACGCCCCTCTGTGTTCTGTATTTCCTCATGTTGTTTATTGCTGCGGTGTTTTCTTCCAGTTTTATGCAGTCACAATGAGGGAAATAAAAGTGTGGTTAGCAGACTCATATCTTCTACAAAAGTGTATGCACGAAAAAACTCAAAATCCTGATGAAATTCTAACTCTCCGGCTGGCAAGCCGTGCCCCAGGACAACATTTGTTTCGACAACTACTGATAACGTAGCACTGTATGATGCTTGTTTAGTTTTTAATTGTGCTAATCGTGGTAGACTATAGACCCTACAGAGGCTAGGATTTGCTCCAGCAGCTTTCACACTGTCGACACTGAAGGAAATCGATAGCAGCAGAATCGATGCAGCTGACATTATTGTTACTCAATTTGAAAGTCAGGTTAACCTAAGAGATTAGACTGTCTGAAGATGAAGAGGAGAATTCGTACGGTTTGCACTAGTTCACCCACATACGGTAAAGCCTAATATAAACACTGTCAAATCTTTGATTCACGTTTCCCGTACATTTTGGCAGCCTTTTCCTACCAAGCCACTGACATTATAGTACTTAAATTTGGCATCCAATTACCCAATACTATAATGAAACACATTGTGCAACTTCAATAGTAAGACATTTACGTAAGAGAAGAGAACTAAGATTGGGTATAATGTCTCACTGAAATTTGGAATGCTGTAAAAATCTAGCAAAAGAAGATTCAGTATTCTGTTCGACAGTCATTTGTAATAATGGTGTATCAAACTTCAAACAAAAATACATTTAATTTCGTTGTGAAAGCTTTTCGTAAAAGGGACATCTCTACTCACTTTGTTGAAAAATTTCAGTTGTTTATAATTAAAAACGCATAACTTGAGTACACATGATTACGTATGTGTGTATCCATGCTAAGTTTAGCTAAGTTTAGCTAAGTTTAGCTTACACTTCCTTGAAACCATTGGACTTGAAAAGGTTTTTTTCTATTTTTCCAAAGTACTGCAACTCGGTGTCCGGCTCCCCTTGTGGAAACCAGTGTGCGTGTGTGAATTAGAGCACTGCAGCGCGGGACGGGCGACCCCGCAGTGGCGCAGCGCGCAGCACTTATACTCTGCTCTGTGTGGCCCCTCCCGCGCCTCCCGCGCCTCCCGCGCCTCCCGCGCATCCAACGCATCCCACGCCACGCTGCCTCACCTGCGGCGGAGGTGCAGAAGGCGAGCGGCGGCGCGTAGCGGGCCGTGAGCCGGCGCACCACGTCGACCTGGTCCAGCGTCAGCTGCACCGCGTCCCGGTACTGCGACTCGCACGGCACGTACGCCGCCCAGAACTGCAACCGCAACACCACCCTGCTCCAGCTAGCGTTGCCGCAGACGTCGCTACTGAAATCTGGACACAGTCCACTGGAATCCGGGCGTAAGATGGAGGTGAGGAAGGACTTCGACCGCCTGGAAAAATTAACCCGTGTGTCACTGCTGAGCACAATACTTGTACACTGATCAGCCAACTGCGCCTGGTCGCGTTGTGGGCACGTGGCGTGGTAACAAAAGTACCTGAGCGTAGCAGACACGGACTGCAAAAGGGGAAATCCGTGGAGATAAGCGATTTTGACAAAGGGCCGATCATTATTATTACTTAAAGCCTGTGAACGACTATCTCGAAAACGACGAAGCTGGTAGAATGTTCGCGTGCTACTCTCGTGAGCATCTAGAGAAAGAGGTAGAAGGACAGTGAAAGTACCACTCGGACGCCCAAGTCTCTTCGCGGAACGTGGGATTCGGAGGCTTGTCTGCTCTGTAAAGTAGGAGAGATGCTGGTCTGTGGCATCTCTGCCGAAAGAGCACAATGCTGGTGCACGCACAGGTGTTTCGCAGCACGTTGTTCGTCGTACACTGTTGAACACGGTGCTCCGCAGCAGATCATACCCGCGTGTTCTCATGTTGGCCAAACGGCGCCGTCAATTACGATTGTAGTGCGCATCAGACGATCGATGGAAATGTGTCGCCTTTTCTATTTGAATCGCGTTTTTGCTACCCTAGGTCGATAGTCGTCTCCACAAACGCCGGCTTGAGGTGAAAGGCGAATCGAAACGTGCAGCGGGCCTCGGACGCAGGCTGGTGGGAACACTATTATCCTCTGGGAGATATTCTCCTGTGCTTGCATGGGACCTTGCCCTACTAATCGAAAACGCTCTGAGAGCTGTGAAACGCATGCTCGCACGCCTTCGTGCTTGATGTCTGCCCCGACGGCGATGTCATCTTTCAGCAGTACAATTAATACCTGACGAGAACGTTTCGTAAGATACTAATAGCAGTTTCATAGCACATTTTTTAGGTCACGGGTTAGTTCAGAGCAGTCTTCAGAATTTAAAAAAAAAAAAATTTAGCTTCTATACCCAGATGACAACATTTTCCTTGATCTGGTTGTAAAATTATTATATTCTCAATAACAACTTTCACTTCAATCACAGATAGGTCACTACTTTCAGTTTTATTCATTTACTGTGTAAACAAATTCTTGATGAACAAACCAAAAGTGATGATCAGGTCCCATAGTCCGAGGAGCGTAGGGGACGATGCGGGAGACCCGCACCGCCGTACTAGGCAAGCTCCTAGCGGAGGTCGTTTGCCATTGCCTTCCTCCGACCGTAATGGGGATGAATGATGATGATGCAGACGACACAACAACACCCAGTCATCTCGAGGTAGGAAAAAATCCCAGATCCAGCCGGGAATCGAACCCGGGACCCCGCGCGTGTGAAGCGAGAATGCTACCGCAAGACCACAAGCTGCGGACACATGAAGATAAAGCCTAGCTTAAAGGAGCGTAGAAAATATCTGCGGAGATATTTGCGCAAGTGGAAAAGTAGTTAAAGAGTTTCACCGCAATTACCACGATAGTAACAGATAAAACGTTTGCAGCCGTTGAAACTGTTATGTAAAATGTCTACTGGACGGCTCACTCCTTCCAGGTTCTTTGCAAGTTTCATTTCAAACGACTCAATGTGTTGCTTTACCTTCTACGGTTCACCCCACGAAATTGATGTTACAGTTGTCGCCGTAATGTCTTGCACAAATTTTTAAGTTAATCATAAAATCTGTCAGCGCAGAACTGCTGAAGTTCGATATAGTCTACGATGTTTCATTTTGTTCGGACATAAGTTTAATTAGTTTATTTTTATCTCTTCTCCTGCATAAAAGTACTGAACAAATGTAAGAAATAATGAATATACAGGGTGTTTCAAAAATGACCGGTACATTTGAAACGGCAATAAAAACTAAACGAGCAGCGATAGAAATACACCGTTTGTTGCAATATGCTTGGGACAACAGTACATTTTCAGGCAGACAAACTTTCGAAATTACAGTAGTTACAATTTTCAACAACAGATGGCGCTGCGGTCTGGGAAACTCTATAGTACGATATTTTCCACATATCCACCATGCGTAGCAATAATATGGCGTAGTCTCTGAATGAAATTACCCGAAACCTTTGACAACGTGTCTGACGCAATGGCTTCACATGCAGATGAGATGTACTGCTTCAGCTGTTCAATTGTTTCTGGATTCTGGCGGTACACCTGGTCTTTCAAGTGTCCCCACAGAAAGAAGTCACAGGGGTTCATGTCTGGCGAATAGGGAGGCCAATCCACGCCGCCTCCTGTATGTTTCGGATAGCCCAAAGCAATCACACGATCATCGAAATATTCATTCAGGAAATTAAAGACGATGTGGCCGGGCACCATCTTGCATAAACCACGAGGTGTTCGCAGTGTCGTCTAAGGCAGTTTGTACCGCCACAAATTCACGAAGAATGTCCAGATAGCGTGATGCAGTAATCGTTTCGGATCTGAAAAATGGGCCAATGATTCCTTTGGAAGAAATGGCGGCCCAGACCAGTACTTTTTGAGGATGCAGGGACGATGGGACTGCAACATGGGGCTTTTCGGTTCCCCATATGCGCCAGTTCTGTTTATTGACGAAGCCGTCCAGGTAAAAATAAGCTTCGTCAGTAAACCAAATGCTGTTCACATGCATATCGCCGTCATCAATCCTGTGCACTATATCGTTAGCGAATGTCTCTCGTGCAGCAATGGTAGCGGCGCTGAGGGGTTGCCGCGTTTGAATTTTGTATGGATAGAGGTGTAAACTCTGGCGCATCAGACGATACGTGGACGTTGGCGTCATTTGGACCGCAGCTGCAACACGGCGAACGGAAACCCGAGGCCGCTGTTGGATCACCTGCTGCACTAGCTGCGCGTTGCCCTCTGTGGTTGCCGTACGCGGTCGCCCTACCTTTCCAGCACGTTCATCTGTCACGTTCCCAGTCCGTTGAAATTTTGCAAACAGATCCTTTATTGTATCGCTTTTCGGTCCTTTGGTTACATTAAACCTCCGTTGAAAACTTCGTCTTGTTGCAACAGCACTGTGTTCTAGGCGGTGGAATTCCAACACCAGAAAAATCCTCTGTTCTAACGAATAAACCATGTTGTCTACAGCACACTTGCACGTTGTGAACAGCACACGCTTACAGCAGAAAGACGACGTACAGAATGGCGCACCCACAGACTGCGTTGTCTTCTATATCTTTCACATTACTTGCAGCGCCATCTGTTGTTGAAAATTGTAACTACTGTAATTTCGAAAGTTTGTCTGCCTGAAAATGTACTGTTGTCCCAAGCATACTGCAACAAACGGTATATTTCTACCGCTGCTCGTTTAGTTTTTATTGCCGTTTCAAATATACCGGTCATTTTTGAAACACCCTGTAAATGCTCCAAAACTAGCTGCAGTACGATAACCTATTTTTTGAATATTCTACACGACAGGCCTGTTTCGGCTTACTGCCACTGTCAAGTGACGTCTAGTGGGAACTGATGACGATATGCATCTGTAGGAAATCTTTTGTGTCACGTCTTGGTAAGTACATTACTTATGAACAACGTGTTGCATCGTAATATATAACTATCAAAATATCTGACAAAAACGTATTTTTATGTCTCGTGTGTACAAAAAGTAATATACTTAGCAAGACGTCACTTGATAATGGCAATAAGCCGAAACAGGTCTGTCGCGTAAAATATTTGAAAAATACATTACCTTAGTGCAGCTAGATTTTGAACATTAATTTTCATTGCGTTTTATACTGACGAAGTAATTTCAATATCGTGTGATTACCGCCATTACTTTATAGGCCTTAAAAAGAAGTTGTTTTGCAAGTCCAAAGTGCAAATGAAAACAGAACGAGGAGCAAGAATATGTCCCATTGTCGTTGTGTGTCTTCTGGTCTTGAGATACTTTGCTTTTTGCCATAACAGGATCGCGAGGAGCGAGCAAATGTTTGATTATTGCTGTGGCTTTTATTCTTGCGACTGTTTGCTTTTTAGCAATCACAGAATCGGGACACATAACTCAACGAAACTTCGTCGTGCTTTCAAGTAGAACAGAATAGGGAGGAGCATGAATATGTTTGATTGTTGCTGTGGCTTTTGTTCTTGCGACACTTCGCTTTTTAGCAATAACGGAATCGGGACACATAACTGAACGAAACTTCGTCGTGCTCTCATGTGGCTTAAATCAATGGTGATAGCAAATGAGCATTCCCTCTGTTGTAACTGGTTTTAGAATAAAGAAGTTGTGAGTTTTGCACTACATGCCTCTTCTTGAGTTGTTGCTGATGTATTTTTTTTCTCCTCTCTTGGGTCTCAGTATGACGGCTTACATCACTTTCCCCAACACGCTCAAATGGAAAATAATACAAACGAAGTTTGCAGAATCCTTCCACGTCTCTTTTTATCAAAGGTCATATTTCTCTGTATCGGTCACTGAAAGAGCGCTTACGTTCCGCTTTTTTGCATCTCAAAACGATGAGAGCTGGCGCCCTGCAGGAACACACACACCACAGGGACTGCAACAACCAACGAATTTATGGAACCCAAGTTATGTAACAACACGAACAAGTGAATCGTTGTTGCGCAGCGTCGCCATCTGTTATGAAATGAACTAGACTAGACATAGTACGAGAGTAGGCCGCTGGTGGTTGCTTGTACGTTACATACACTCCTGGAAATGGAAAAAAGAACACATTGACACCGGTGTGTCAGACCCACCATACTTGCTCCGGAAACTGCGAGAGGGCTGTACAAGCAATGATCACACGCACGGCACAGCGGACACACCAGGAACCGCGGTGTTGGCCGTCGAATGGCGCTAGCTGCGCAGCATTTGTGCACCGCCGCCGTCAGTGTCAGCCAGTAGTTTGCCGTGGCATACGGAGCTCCATCGCAGTCTTTAACACTGGTAGCATGCCGCGACAGCGTGGACGTGAACCGTATGTGCAGTTGACGGACTTTGAGCGAGGGCGTATAGTGGGCATGCGGGAGGCCGGGTGGACGTACCGCCGAATTGCTCAACACGTGGGGCGTGAGGTCTCCACAGTACATCGATGTTTTCGCCAGTGGTCGGCGGAAGGTGCACGTGCCCGTCGACCTGGGACCGGACCGCAGCGACGCACGGATGCACGCCAAGACCGTAGGATCTAACGCAGTGCCGTAGGGGACCGCACCGCCACTTCCCAGCAAATTAGGGACACTGTTGCTCCTGGGGTATCGGCGAGGACCATTCGCAACCGTCTCCATGAAGCTGGGCTACGGTCCCGCACACCGTTACGCCGTCTTCCGCTCACGCCCCAACATCGTGCAGCCCGCCTCCAGTGGTGTCGCGACAGGCGTGAATGGAGGGACGAATGGAGACGTGTCGTCTTCAGCGATGAGAGTCGCTTCTGCCTTGGTGCCAATGATGGTCGTATGCGTGTTTGGCGCCGTGCAGGTGAGCGCCACAATCAGGACTGCATACGACCGAGGCACACAGGGCCAACACCCGGCATCATGGTGTGGGGAGCGATCTCCTACACTGGTCGTACACCACTGGTGATTGTCGAGGGGACACTGAATAGTGCACGGTACATCCAAACCGTCATCGAACCCATCGTTCTACCATTCCTAGACCGGCAAGGGAACTTGCTGTTCCAACAGGACAATGCACGTCCGCATGTATCCCGTGCCACCCAACGTGCTCTAGAAGGTGTAAGTCAACTACCCTGGCCAGCAAGATCTCCGGATCTGTCCCCCATTGAGCATGTTTGGGACTGGATGAGGCGTCGTCTCACGCAGTCTGAACGTCCAGCACGAACGCTGGTCCAACTGAGGCGCCAGGTGGAAATGGCATGGCAAGCTGTTCCACAGGACTACATCCAGCATCTCTACGATCGTCTCCATGGGAGAATAGCAGCCTGCATTGCTGCGAAAGGTGGATATACACTGTACTAGTGCCGACATTGTGCATGCTCTGTTGCCTGTGTCTATGTGCCTGTGGTTCTGTCAGTGTGATCATGTGATGTATCTGACCCCAGGAATGTGTCAATAAAGTTTCCCCTTCCTGGGACAATGAATTCACGGTGTTCTTATTTGAATTTCCAGGAGTGTATTAACATACTGAACCACTAGAATATAAATCTTCGGTTCTCTTGCTCGAAAATCGGAACATATAGCGCCCCAGTTCAGCCTTTCTGGGACACCGGGACAAAGAGTGAAACCTGGGGACATTCTCGATTAATGTGGACGTACGGCAGTCCTTGCGCTAGCCGTTCACGCAGGGCCCAGCTCACACAGAACGGCGCGGCGGCGACGTGACGTGACGCGAGCAGAGGCGCTGCCGAGACAGACCCAGCACGTTCCTGCGGCGAGTGGGTCGGGATGCGGCGTCTTCATCCGGCGAATATACTCATCCACTGGGTCTTCTGTAACTCATAAATGGTAAGCAAATACTGGGTACATCCTGTACGGTTGAAGAAAGCAAGAAGTATGGCACAATCGACGTAATGAAAGAACTGAGCGTATGTCCCGAAGGTTTCCAGTGTTTTTACAGAATGTCTCGGAAGTGTCTGTACATTGCGTTACACAAAGTGAAGGACGGCATTCAGGAAAAAACAACGAAACTGGAATGTTTTGATCTTTTTGCACAAGATTTTCGTTTGAACGTAAGCCTAAACATCGTTGATTTTTGTATGTCCATCGTTTTGACTGAAGGTCATGGGGATCACGGCCGTTCACTGAAGCGCCTGCAGCCGTCTTTATGATCTTATTTGTTGTGCAGCTACCAGTCTCCAGGCTTTAGTTGATGCAGAAGGGGTTCTCACAATGAATATATACGCTGCATCAGTGGCCAGCACAAATGGTTTACGCAGACTAGTACTGTTGATCATTGTGCTGTGGTGGAGTAACGGTTAGCACTTCAGTCTCGTAAGCAAGGAGAACCAGGGTGGAGTCCCGGCCGCAGCACAAATTTTAATTCATTTCTTCTGCTTCGATCTCTATCGTACATAAAGAAGAGACTTAAATACCTCACGGGAAAATTTAAGTATAAGATCTGTTTGTGAGAGATTTTTAAAATATTATGACACTTTCCCGAAATCTGACCTTCCATAAATATTTAACTGCTCTATCCGACAAATTCCTCATAACAGGTCATAATTTCCTACCATGTGATGGAGATTTTTCGCTTATAGAGAGGAATAAAGTATCCTTTAATCCATAAAACTGGATTCCCGTCATTGCCAACGCCAGATACAACGCGTTCCTTCTCAGGAAGATGGAACTAGAGGACTTCAGGGATTTTAGAGCACGATACCATGGGCTGCACAGAGATTGATTCAAAATAACTGAGCATGTCTGGATACACATTTTATCTGACAACCGTACTGCACTAAAAAGGAGGAAAAGTCATAACGTACAGCAACAATGGATTTCTCAGAACATTGCAAAAAAGCGGAGAGGTTCTGGGAAAAGAAATCGAGATAACATTACAATTTCCTCTATCTTGAGTGATAAAATTCTGCCAGTAAAAAGGGCGAACACGGAAGACTTTATTTGACTTGTGACATTGACTGGCTGAAAAACGATATTTCTGCAAGTACAAGTGAACAAATGATTTTTACGCCTGTTTGACAAAACGCCTAACTTGGAGGACAGAAAAGTTAAACTAACAGTACATGTTAAGCGTAACTGCAACAATAATAGCCTTAAATCTTTCCGTATCTTATGCCGCGGCTATTGCACATTGTATTGCAGTGAACACTACGTGTTTTGACCTCCGTTATTGTACTTTCTGGCCGGCCGAGGTGTCCGAGCGGTTCTAGGTGCTACAGTCTGGAACCGCGCGACCGCTACGGTCGCAGGTTCGAATCCTGCCTCGAGCACGGATGTGTGTGATGTCCTTAGGTTAGTTAGGTTTAAGTAGTTGTAGGGGACTGATGACGTCAGAAGTTAAGTCCCATAGTGCTCAGAGCTATCTGAACCCTTTTTTTTTGTATTTTCTCAAAATAAGGTTCTTATTTCTGCAATACAAACACAAAAAACAGAGTGTTTCAGGTGCACAACTGCACAAATTCAACGTTGTTCGTGAAGGAAAATACAAATGATTGTCTATTTCTCAAAGACAAATTAAAGTGTGTAATAACTAGAGACTGGATTATATACATCATAAAAACCTTAAAAATATACGTGCAAATAGGTATGAAAAATACTTAAAAATGCATGAAAAGTGTCGAAACACGCAAGATCAAACAATAAAAAAATGGTAGTTACTGAGTGCATTATATCTCAAAGCCGAACCTGTGCATATCAACTACGAGGAAGAGCTCCGGCCACGCGAAAAACCGGTACATTTAGGACGCTGATATCTTCTGAATACGTTCTGGTAGAGGTTAGGAAGAGGGTCCTTCGGGGGCTATTTTCTAAATATTTGCAAAATGGGGGCGCATACCGTTTTTCAAGAGTTGTTCCTTCTTTGCCATTGTCGCCGGTAACAAGGGGATGCGAAACAATCGATATGTACAGCACCAACTTCGAGATATATTGCACGCAGCTCAAAAACTCCGTAACATTTTATTTAAAAAACAACATACAATTGTGATATTTTTGAACAGCATTAAATTTTAATTAATACTATTGGACCAAAGCCAAATTTACAATTTATTTTACATTTTTCTATTTTTGTAAACATAAACGACCGAGTATTGTTCCAAATGTTCGGTAGTAAAATTGTGTCTTCGATCACTCAAAACATTTTTATAAGCAGAAAAGGACCGTTCTACATCAACTAAGGTAAATGGGCAGTATTTGAATTTGTTTTTGGTAAAACTTATCCGTCCCTTTAATAAAACAATCAAATTGGCACAAGGGTTCAAAGCCTGGGTTATTGTTTAAAATGTTTTCAAACTTTTCTTTAAGTTTTCTTGGGAACACCTCCGGCAATGAGGGGTTCATTGGAATAATTTTATTCATTAGCTGAACAGACTCATTCCACGCCTAACCTTGAGTTTCAAGCTTTTTAATACTTGCAGGTATCTGGGAAAAATGAATGCTAATCACAGCAATGTCATTCTTAATACCGGAATCATTAAAAGCTTCCTTGCACTGGCAAACTGCCGAAGCCTCTGCCCCGTTAATGGCTTCGAAATGTTCACTGTTAGACAGCAGAGCTTCGACCCACGCACCCCAACGAGTTACCACTGATTCGGGAGGTAGAGGCACATTTGGTAGTTTTTCTTTGTAGGTCTTGATGCGAGCAGGAGCCTTTAGGAGCACTTTCTTTGTAGAAGTTTGATTACATTAAGAAACGTGGAAAGTACTTCTTCAGCAAGGCGATGTACTCCATGAGCAAAGCACGTCACATGAATCAAATTGGGATAAAATCCTCGGAGGGCTTTTCCTGCTTTGATCATATAGGGAGCAGCATCTTAAATAAAAACAACAACCCTTTCACGTGCAGAAGATTCTGGAAATATTTTTCTAATACCCTCGTTCACAAATCTGACGATCGTAGAATGATTTAGTTTTTCCAGTTCTTTGCAGGCTGCTTTATAGGAAGAAGAAGGCTCTTCTTTTAAAGCACCAACAATTAAATTTGCAATGTAACGACGATAAGTGTCAGTAGCTTTGTCAACTGAAAACCAGTTAATATTGTCCTTGAGTTCATTGCGTATTTCTTCCAGAACGTTTACGTAAATTGTCGGTATGTAATTTTTACGCATTATTCATTCATGTGGTATATTTTGATATGCAGGAAGCCGCTGAAAACAGGGTTTCTAAGATTGTGAAGAATAATATTGCTTGCAATAAATGCTTCACATATGTCCATGTTAAAACGACTTTTTTGGTTAGCTTTGGACAAATCCCTGCTACTGTAACTTGCTGTTATCAGAAGTTGTTGTTGGTGCTTTCTTCTGTATTCCTGCGATATGAAGACTTGTCTTGACATGCTGGTCTATTTGAAACTTTTTTTGCACGATACGTTTTTCTCTGTTAAATGCAGAGGAGAGAGCAGATAGGTGGAAAGAATACATTGAAAGCCTCTATGAGGGTGAAGATTTGTCTGATGTGATGGAAGAAGAAACAGGAGTCGATTTAGAAGAGATAGGGGATCCAGTATTAGAATCGGAATTTAAAAGAGCTCTGGAGGACTTACGGTCAAATAAGGCAGAAGGGATAGATAACATTCCATCAGAATTTCTAAAATCATTGGGGGAAGTGGCAACAAAACGACTATTCACGTTGGTGTGTAGAATATATGAGTCTGGCGACATACCATCTGACTTTCGGAGAAGCATCATCCACACAATTCCGAGGACGGCAAGAGCTGACAAGTGCGAGAATTATCGCACAATCAGCTTAACAGCTCATGCATCGAAGCTGCTTACAAGAATAATATACAGAAGAATGGAAAATAAAATTGAGAATGCGCTAGGTGACGATCAGTTTGGCTTTAGGAAAAGTAAAGAGACGAGAGAGGCAATTCTGACGTTACGGCTAATAATGGAAGCAAGGCTAAAGAAAAATCAGGACACTTTCATAGGATTTGTCGACCTGGAAAAAGCGTTAGACAATATAAATTGGTGCAAGCTGTTCGAGATTCTGAAAGAGTAGGGGTAAGCTATAGGGAGAGACGGGTCATATACAATATGTACAACAACCAAGAGGGAACAATAAGAGTGGACGATCAAGAACGAAGTGCTCGTATTAAGAAGGGTGTAAGACAAGGCAGTAGCCTTTCGCCCCTACTCTTCAATCTGTACATCGAGGAAGCAATGATGGAAATAAAAAGAAAGGTTCAGGAGTGGAATTAAAATACAAGGTGAAAGGATATCAATGGTACGAATCGCTGATGACATTGCTATCCTGAGTGAAAGTGAAGAAGAATTAAATGATCTGCTGAACGGAATGAACAGTCTAATGAGTACACAGTATGGTTTGAGAGTAAATCGGAGAAAGACGAAGGTAATGAGAAGTAGTAGAAATGAGAACAGCGAGAAACTTAACATCAGGATTGATGGTCATGAAGTCAATGAAGTTAAGGAATTCTGCTACCTAGGCAGTAAAATAACCAATGATGGACGGAGCAAGGAGGACATCAAAAGCAGACTCGCTATGGCAAAAAAGGCATTTCTGGCCAAGAGAAGTCTACTAATATCAAATACCGGACTTAATTTGAGGAAGAAATTTCTGAAGATGTACGTCTGGAGTACAGCATTGTATGGTAGTGAAACATGGACTGTGGGAAAACCGGAATAGAAGAGAATCGAAGCATTTGAGATGTGGTGCTATAGACGAATGTTGAAAATTAGGTGGACTGATAAGGTAAGGAATGAGGAGGTTCTACGCAGAATCGGAGAGGAAAGGAATATGTGGAAAACACTGATAAGGAGAAGGGACAGGATGATAGGACATCTGCTAAGACATGAGGGAATGACTTCCATGGTACTAGAGGGAGCTGTAGAGGGCAAAAACTGTAGAGGAAGACAGAGATTGGAATACGTCAAGCAAATAATTGAGGACGTAGATTGCAAGTGCTACTCTGAGATGAAGAGGTTAGCACAGGAAAGGAATTCGTGGCGGGCCGCATCAAACCAGTCAGTAGACTGATGACAAAAAAAAAAAAAAAAAAAAAACGTTTTTTTCGCAAACTGAACAATATAAAACAATTCCGTCACATATCAATATTCCAGGATGGTCAGCTATCCACGAAACGACGTTTCGTTTCTCCTGTGGCATGGCGTCAACATGTTACACACTACACGTCGTAAACAGGTTCAACTGTGTATAAGAAAATAGAAAGCTAAACTGAAACAATAGACGTGCGACTATAAGCTTGAGTAGTTTAATTTAATTGTTGTCGACGTGTACGGTATGACAGCGGAGGGGATAATCGGGGGCGCGGGGTCAGGAGCATTGACTCTTGTCTGTCTGTTCCTGTTTCTCCTCTGTAATGATTTCGCTAGGCAGTGTTCTCTCGGTTAGCCATGGCACGCAGTTCTAGGTCGCGGTCAAACTGTGAGACATCAAAACTAGGTCGAGCTAGAGACAGCCTGTCTAAATTTTTAAAGTATTGTAAACATAGAGCAAAAATATGCATCGTGACTAGTTTTTAGTTGAAATATGCAATTATCGGTGAAAAGGAGCCACATATTCAAATGCATGTGCAACATGCAAATGCATCTACTCCGGTCTCCAGTAACAACTGTAAAATAGTGTGCAACATTGCGTTTTTCCTCATATACACTGCACGTATTAAGAAAGCCCAAGTAGATAATGATAAAATAGGTAAGCATAAAACATCCAGGACAAAGAACATTTTAGTTATATCAATAAAAATATCCAATTCATAGGTCTCTGGAACACACGCCGTCTGTTCGACAATATGTTAACGAATATAGTTATAGAATGTTTCATGAATGAAACAGTTAGTACAGACAAGAAAATATACGTATGCCGTATACGCTGACCAGTGAGAACACTGTGACCGCCCACCTACTGTCGATATATACCCGTCCAGGCGACAGCAGCGTCGCCTGGGCGAGGAGAGACTGCCAGTCAGAGACACACACCGGGCCTGTGGTGTCAGTGGGCGTACTGTCCGTGTGCAGAACGTGGGAGGCGCGCCTTCTGTCTCACTTTCGCCGCGAGCAGATTGTAATGGCGGGGAGGCTCGGCGCGAGCATGTCGGAAACTGCACAACGTGTCGTGCGTTTGTGATCGGCTGTGGTGAGTGTCTTCAACACGTGGTGAAAACAAGCTGAAACCACATCCAGACGTAGTGGAGTTGATGTCGGACGCCATTGACTAGGCAGACTTGTAAAACAGGACAGGCGGCAAACTGTGGCTGAACGAACGTCAGACTTTAATGCTGGGCAGAGTACAAATCTGTCTGAACACACAGTGCACCGAACATTCCTAACGATGTGCCTCCGCAGCCAAAAACCCGTGCATGACCTATGCACGTTAACACCACGACATCGGCAGCTACGATCGAAATGGGCACGAGCTGTGAAACATAACTGGTTAATAAATCTCTAAAGCTTTCCTTTGAAGATAATTCGATTATTACAGTTGAGCGACCACATTACCTTAATCTCTTTTTCTTTGTGATACATACAACAAACGACGGGTATTTCGTTGCTGCATAGCCTTTTCGTTGTTTCTCATGTTATCACCAGCTTCTTTAACCCACATTGTTACGAACCTCCATTCCTTGTCTTCTGTTCCTTGCAGCATTTTCAGAACATCATATATGCTTTTGCCGTTCTTGCTTATTCCCTTGACACGAATTCAGTTATCAGAATGTAAACCACATCTCTTTAGACATTACAGAATCCAAGGCAATCGTAAATCGATCGAGGAAGCTTGACCACCAATATCTGCTGTGAATCTTGTAAGCCTTTATTCTGCTACAAGTTTATATACGTTCGGCGGATGACGAAAGTAAAAGTACACGAGAAGGAAACATTACTTCGTTCACACTCCAAGAGTCAGGTTGAAAGGTCTCTATTGGATTCCTTTCATGTTAATTACTTACATCTGTTGTCATTTACGGCATAAATTCCTCTTCTAAATTTACTGTGGCGTTTCTGACTATCTGGGAGGAGACTGAGTAGTGGAACGTGTTACTTTTACACATAAACAAGAACGATCTGTCACACTACTACACTTCAAAACACAGTTTATATGTAATTCGTGTCATACAGTCCCATACGGAACCTACATCCGCTTTCTTTTATATACTGTATATGATAAGATACTGTCATCCCCCTTCCCCTCTCTGTGAAAGAATGAATGAGCAAACGTATTTCTAGTTGCATGCTGGATGGTAGCAGACAAGCCTGTCTGCTAGAGAATAGTAGGACCAACGTCGGAACAGGTAGCTACGCTTTCTAAAAGCAAAGAGGTTTCTATCCTTAGTATGGTCCTGTCCGTCCCTTGTCATGTTGGTATAGGAAGCTGCCTCTCTGGTCACTTCCGTTTGTATTTGTGAGGCACCCCTCAGGTAGGAGCCCAGGTCAGTCTGTCCGCGGCGAGCGTCTGAAGTGGTAAGATCTCCAGCTAAGCGCGTGTCTGCTAAGTCCGTAGGACAAAGAATTTCTTGAGATCAGCCTAACTGAAAATTTAATCACCTTTATTTCAGGTTTAGCTCTAAAATATCTAACGTTATCTTAAATTGCAACGCAGTGTAATTCGAGTGTGAAGTTCAGAATATATTCCGGTAGTTGCTTTGTCACTACTTTGTGAGTAAAGTGGAACCACGTGTTGATCAGTAACTCTAACTAAGATCATCAATCTTAAATGCGAATGTGCGTGAGATTATAACGTCTCGTCTTGACAATATTTGTCAATATAGCAACTTTTCTTTATGTTCAACCCACGTGGGTTGTACTTTGTGAGACCAGTACCACTTGCTTATACAATTGTTTGACCCATTAGGTTAATAGTAAGACGATAGTAACCAGTTTGAGGATTTTCTTTTGTAAATTGGTTTTCGATCTAATTTATTTTAATTAACAAAATTATTGTGGAGTTACACTCTTTGTGTAAACCAAGTTGACCACGTGAAGCATGTGGTGTAATCATCAAAGTAGCCCTCAGCTATTCTTTTCGGGAAGATTTCACAGAGAGTTAGTATGAATTTAGTATACCAGTGTGTGGTAATTACATGACGGACAGGATTGTGCTACGAACGTAACTTCTTTGGGTGAAAATTGAATCGTTTGGTTGTGGTTAATTTCCTCTTGCATATGTTTCAACGTTCTTCGTGTGTTATTTTATGAATGCAGTGTTGTATGCAGTCTCCCAATCTTGGCTCCATATTTGATGTCTTCCGTAAGATTACAATCTTACATTTTCACAATCCTAAATAAGGCACCAGTTTAGTTATCAATCAAGTTTAATATGCTGAAATTTCAATGATCAATGTTAAAATAAATTTCCAAATATAAACTGATTTATTTCATTTTATTTAAATTCTCTTTATATATATATATATATATATATATATATATATATATATATATATATATATATATATATATCACTGGTTGTCTTATGTCTATTAAAAGATTATAATTAATGTTAGTCTGGTTGGGAATTTTGTAAGCTAGACTGGATACCTGGTGAAACAGTTGTGCAGTAATGCAAGGTTAACTTCCCCAGACAGCTCACAGCTTTTAACCCACTTTTATTGAATATCAGCACCGTAATCAGAACAAATTAAAGCAACAACATTACACATGGCGACCCTGTTCTGTGATTCCGCTAGACTCTGGAATCTCTGAAACGTTAGATTGCGAGCTTGTTATAATCTTAATTTTTTTTTCCCTGCAGCGCTCTAACAACTTCTGCGTTGTTTCTGAGCAGACTTTCAAATGATTCACGGCGTTGTTGAGCGGCGTTGTGTTGTTTGTCTTGTTGTTTTGTTTTCTATATTTGTGTGTTTTATATGTGTGTGTGTGTGTGTTTTTTTTCTCGCTTGTAAATTGCACTGTTTCGATCAAAGATAAAAATTTGTTTTGCGTGTGAAAAAGTGCGTACTAGGTTGGGTACCTTTCGTGTGACTGTCGTAATTTTTGGGGGATGCATTTATTGTGATTAGTGTGTTGCGTACTGGGTATAAATTCAACGAATGCAGACACATAACCAAGCTAAAAGTAGGCGGTCCGACAACTTAAGCAACATGGACCAAGGGGATGATTTGATTTCGAATATTAACGCGTCGGACGGTTCCGAAAATGCAATGGGGAATACTTCAGACGAAATGCAAAACAGGACGAACGGGCTCACAGCAGAGCCAGAAATTAATTTGCCTCCTACTAACCAAATTGATTTGGCAGAACTCATGAAAGCGTTATTGCAACAAAATAAAGAAAACGCAGAGAAATCTGAAAATTCGATCCGAGAGCTAGGCGATCAAATGACGCAAAAATCTAAAAAATCGATCCGCGAGCTAGGCGAACAAATGACACAGAAATCTAAGAAATCGATCAGCGAGCTAGGCGAACAAATAGACGAAAAACTAATTCAGCAGACAAATAAAGTCGACAAGTCGATGCAGAGAGTGTCCGATGATATCTCACAAAGAATAAACAATCTGGCAAGTGAAATAAAAAGTGATATTATGAAAGAATTAGGCCGTACATTTGAACAAATCGATGATCGTCTGCAAGCCTTAGAACAGGGCAAGCGGAGTCGCGATGCGGAATCGAAAGAGAGCAAACAGCTACTTAGGAATTTCCACGCGCTGAGAGAAGAATGCCAAAGGGAACGCCAGCAGGTACTCTCGAGGGTCTAGGAGGCGGAAACGCATTGCCCCACGTCAGTTGGCAACACAGTAGCGGACAACAGTCAAGCGATTCATGCACCCGAACAGCAAGAAGAACAATTGAAGCAGACTGGGGCAGAGGACAACAGACAAATACATGATAAGATTGCGGCATTAGCGGACATCGTAGGCACGATGATGGTGACGGAAAGCGAGAACAATACTACACCGGTAGCGGCTGCAGACCAAAGAAGTGCGTTCGCTTCTTAGATTTCAGAAGGGACAGTTCGAAGTGAACAGGCGGCACAAAGCTGTAACAGGCGAATTACAAGAACGCGTGGCGCATCTGGAAAGCCGCATTGGGTGTGATTCCGAACTCGCCAATAGCACTAAAAATAGCCATACGAACAGTGCAGAGAGGGACTCCGGCCACGAGGGAGATTTTGACGACAGGGAAGAATGTATTTTGAGGGGCAGACATGAGAACAATAGAAACATTCAAGGGTCTCACTGGGAGGAAATGCGGGGATTTGATTTCAAACATTTACTTACGGTGAGAAAGTTTGAGATATTTCGAAATTCGCAAAAAGGAATACGTCCACGAGCATGGCTCGAGCAATTTGAGTTCTGTCTTCCCCCCAACTGGGCAAGTTCACATAAGATAGAATATATGTGTGGCTATTTGGAAGGCGAACCGGCGATTCGCATGAGGTCGGCAGCGCGTCACTGCAACTCCACTCTGGAGTTTCGACAAGCCTTTCTGTCCGCCTATTGGTCGGAAGCGGCTCAAGATAGGGTCAAGCATGGCATAATTATGCTGCCAAATTTGAACCAGTCTGGTTTCGGCAGCCCAGCACGCCTATTCGACCACATGCTGCAGGCAAATCAATTTTTATACGACCCATACGGGCCTGCGGAACTAATTAGGATATGCATCACCAAATTGCCGATGCACTTGCGCCACGTCATTCTAGCGGGACGATGCAAAGAGGACGTGGAAACGTTTAAGACACTTCTCCAAGAGTTGGAATATAATACAGCAGAATGCCCGCCTAATCAGGCACAAAGTTATTACGGGGCACAAAACCGCGATCGCAGTCGTGGCCGTAGTACTAATCAACGGCGTGACTGGTCACCGCGACGCGAACGGAACAATAATCGGGACCGGCCGTATAGAAACTGGGGTAACAGTCGCGAACACAGGTAATAATGGAAAAGTCGTGTGACGAGGGCCTCCCGTCGGGTAGACCGTACGCCTGGAGCAAGTCTTTCGATTTGACGCCACTTCGGCGACTTGCGCGTCGATGGGGATGAAATGATGATGATTGGGACAACACAACACCCAGTCCCTGAGCGGAGAAAATCTCCGACCCCGCCAGGAATCGAACTCGGGCCCTTTGGATTGACATTCCGTCACGCTGACCATTCAGCTACCGGGGGCGGACGCGAACACAGGTGGAACAACAGAAATGATCGAGGACGTGGACAGGATCGTGAACGCAACAGTTACGGCAACCAGAATCGATACTACGGTGAACACGGTGGGAATAGGACTGTAGGCGGAGCACCTCATGATGTTGAAATTCGGCCGGCTAACCCTAGACATAATCCAGCAAATGGAAATGAACAAAACCGGCAATGACAAACGATCAGCGCAGAAGGCGCCCAATCGGAACAAATGAGCGACATGGCAAATTAGTGCATACGGTATATAGAGAGGGAAGATATTAGAGAGGATTTGTTGCAAGAAACTACGAGTGCTAAAATTTCGGGAATAAATCCAGTCGTGAGAGTTGCAGTAAACGAAAAATGTTTTAAGTGTGTCATTGACACTGGAAGCCCTTTCTCCATAGTGAGCGAGGCAGCATTTCAAAAATGCGAAGGGACTGGGACTTGGCCCGTTTTTCAAGTGCGAGGAATAAAGGTGAAGGGCGCAATCTACGGTAAGAGCGTAGAAATCCGAAGGCAGACTCGGCTTAATTTTACCTGCCAGGGAAGAGAGTTTGAGTACAACTTCTTTGTGCTCCCAATGCTGAATGTGGCAATGATTTTAGGAAATGACTTCATGAATGCCCACCATGCAGTAATTGACATGGTTGGAGGAGTAATGACAGTTCAAGTTGGGGATCAGCCAATTAATTTAGTATTTGATGAATGCATATTACGTGCCGAGTCAGAAATTAATTTCCTAAAATTTCAAGCTCAAACCGAGTCGCAACCCGGACTGGAGCTACGTCTGGTGAGCAGGGGAGAGATGTTTTTGCTGATGCACTGAGAAAGAGCATCGCGGGTGTTAGAACCACGGACAGGGAAAAGGAGAAATTGTATTGCCTACTTAGGAATCATGAACGGGTATTTTCTGAGATTCCGGGGGCGATTAAGGGTTTTACTTACCAATTCAGAGTACGTGGCCATCAGAAGTTTTCTGTTAGACCATACCCTATTCCCGTGGCGTATAAAGCCCAGGTGGAGAAGGAAATAAACAATATGTTAGAGCAAGGAATAATTGAGCGGGCAGTAAGCTCGTACAACTCACCCTTGCCTGTCGTACCAAAACGAGACAACTCGGTTCGTTTGGTACTAGACTCGAGACAGATAAACACAATTATTATGTCGGAAACGGACAGGCCTGAGTGCCTTGAGGAACTTCAAAAATGGTTCAAATGGCTCTGAGCACTATGGGACTCAACTGCTGTGGTCATAAGTCCCCTAGAACTTAGAACTACTTAAACCTAACTAACCTAAGGACATCACACACATCCATGCCCGAGGCAGGATTCGAACCTGCGACCGTAGCGGTCGTGCGGTTCCAGACTGTAGCCCCTTTAACCGCTCGACCACTCCGGCCGGCTCGTTGAGGAACTCTTACAACGTTTCCACGGGGTAACGGTGCTATCAACTGTCGACTTCCGTTCGAGTTTTTGGCAAATCGTGCTATACCCATCTTGCAGATTATATACAGCGTTCCTGTGTTATGGAAATTGTTTCCAATTCTGGCGTCTCCCGTTCGGACTAAACGTCTCATCAGCTGCTTTTATAAAGGGATTAAATAGCATTTTGCCTGATGATTTGAAACAGCGAGTGACAATTTACGTGGATGACATATCAATTGCGGAAAAGTCGTGGGAGGATCATAATGACGTTCTGAACAGACTACTGGATGTTTTTGAGAAGGCAGGTGTAACAGTCAACTTAGATAAGTCACAGTTCGGACGAGAGAACATACAATTCTTAGGCCATATTGTCTCAGCAAATGGAATACAACCTGACCCGGAGAAAATTGCGGCGATAGCGGAGTGTGCAATGCCGACAAATAAAAAACAGTTGCGAGCATTCTTAGGCCTGTGTAATTTTTATAAGCGATTTATAAATTTTTGTGTACTTGGTACACCCCGTCTATGTGGACTAAGAGGGAAGAACGCTTTGTGGGTCTGGGATCAAGAGGCACAGGATGAATTTTATAAATTGAAAAAGGCATTGGTAGAGGCTCCAATCCTCGTGCATCCCGACCTGACACAAGAATTCTGTTTAATGACGGACAGTTCCTTGTCAGGATTAGGTGCGGTACTGTTTCAAACGGAAGGAAATGATGATATTACAACTTGGAAAACAATCTCGTTTGGGAGCAGGGTGCTCCCTCGATGTGAAAAAAATTATTCCGTGACAGAACTCGAAGCACTCGCGATAGTTTGGGCATTTAGGTATTTCTTATTTGGGAGGACCACCAGGGTGTACACCGACCATCGTGCACTCCACTTTCTTATGAGCACAAAAATCACGCATGGGAGACTAGGACGCTCGGCACTATACCTACAGGAATATAATTTCACTGTAGAATACATTCCGGGACAGAAAAATGTAATTGCTGACACTTTATCGCGCATTCCTATAGGTTTGGTTCACACAGAAGAAGGGGAACTCGGTGAAAACAATTTTAGCATCCTATACTTACAGAATGTAGCGTTCGAGAACTTTGTTACCACCTCTTTAGGGAGTATAGCGGACGAACAGGATAAGGACGCAGTATTGAAAGATATAAAGAAGAAGTGGGAGGACAAGGAGAATGTAGAAATACGCCAGTACTACTTAGTGCGCAATAGAATACTATTCAAGAAACGAGCCCCGGACGACTCCAGATGGGTGTTGGTGATTCCGGAGGAACTCGTAAACAAAATTATATGGTACATACACTTGAGTTATGGTCACTTCGGAGCACAGAAATGTTGTGAAAAACTGAAGGAGACATGCTATTTTAATAACATGCTACGGCGTATTCGTTGTGTACTTAGAGTGTGCGGACCTTGTCAGCGAGCAAAGGTAGCCACAGTGACGTATGCTGCATCATTGCACCCGATAATACCAAGCAAACTTTGTGACCTCGCGGCCGTGGATCTATTTGGGCCACTAATACGATATAAAACAGGTTTTCCATATGTTTTCGTAGTGATGGAGCTAACCTCCAAGTTTGTGTGTCTGACTCCGTTGAGGCGAGCCACAGGAAGGGCAATGGCAACTGCATTTGCAAAGCAGTTTCTGCATGAAGTTGGGCGTGTCAAAAGGGTTATCTCGGATAATGGACCACAATTTAGATCCCAATACTGGCAGCGGATGCTTCGAAGGCGAAGAATTAAACCTATATATATATCTCTCTATTCCACCCCAGCTCGAACCCCAGTGGACGTATTATGCGTGAATTAGGAAAATTATGTAGGTTATACTGCAGTCGTGATCACCGATCGTGGGACATACACCTAAAAGGATTTCAGAACATAATTAATGAGTTGCCTAATACGCCAACAAAGCTTCCGCCAATCACTGTGCTAAAAAACAAGGAACCCCCGAGCAAAATCAAAGAGGTGGTGCCTTGGCCACTAGAGCCGAGACTACGCCGGAACGCAATTGTTGGCTTAGCTTTACGCAACATAAAGCGTGCAGCAGAAGCCAGAGTCAAGGCGTATAAGAAAAACGTGAGAAAAACAGTGTTTCATGTTGGACAAAAAGCTATTATCAGGTCACACAAGCTGTCTAAAAAACGGTCAGGTGTCTGCAAGAAATTTTTTAATCTCTTTAACGGCCCGTATCGGATAAGGAAGATTCCCCATGAAAACGCCTTAGAAGTTGAAACTCTTCGATCGAAGAAATCAAAAGGGCTACACCATGTGTCAAACGTAAAACCATACATTGAGTAGAAAGGACAGTGAGGAGTAGAGAGGACGGTGAAGAGAAACAATTGATTAGTTTACATTTGTGATAAATGCATTTTGAATAATATGTTGGTAAAAATAATGATAAAGATGTTTCTATGTGATTGATTGAAGTTATATTTTTAATTTTTTTTCTTTCCTCGTGCAATTAGGATTTAGGTTGGTTCAAATGTGAAGATAAAAGGTTTCTTTGTGAATGAGTGAAATGCTGTTTATGTTTTTTTTGTGTAAATTGAAAAGAGTCGCTCCTGAGAGAAGCAAGATCTGTGTTGAATTAATGCAAAACTCAGGGGAATATCCGATCTGTGGGTATTACGGGTCTGGCAAACCCAGGTCCCCAGCTGTTAGTAGCCTTGTTTCCGATTTTCTGCTTTCAGTGCTACTATCTATTACTATTCTATATCTGTCAGTATAAATGAGGATCTCTTACTATAGTATGCGTGCTGTATGAATATTTTAAGATAGGAGAACTCTGAGAAAGGAATGAGTAAGTTTAGAATCTTGAAAACAGGATGCGATAATACGATTGTTTAACCATTGGCTTCCCAATATGCGATGATATGTTAATATTGAAGATATATGTCTTTTTTGTTCTTTATAGCTGAGTATGTAAAGTGCTTCTGTGGATTTCGTCAGTATATTGATTCCTTTCTAGGTGAGAGAAGAATTGTGGTTTGTGTAATTTACGTGGCCCTGAAATATTATTGTGGTAGTCAAATACGAGCAGTTTTTCAGCAAATGGAGAATGGAACAGAAATATGGATCCTTTTTGTAGTCTTGAGTGATGTTGAGCTAGAGCCTGAAAAATTATTCTGCGTTAATACTTGTCCTAGAAAAGCGACGTATATGTGTTTTGCTGATGCTGTGAGCATTACAGCTTACTGTTTTCGCTGGTGCGGGATGCACTGCAGCCTATATGATTTGTACTGAGGAAATTTCCCTCTTGAAGGTAGAGGAAGATTAAATAATTTTGATTATGGGACCGAAGGAAAGCTTGGTTTAAGGTAATAAGGATGAAGCAAAACATTTGTCATTTAAACTACAGGAGGATTCGGATCTTTTGTGTCTTTGTAAGTTCAATATGTTAAGATGATACTGTTTTACAGAATAGAGGTGACCACAATTTTGCCATTCATGAGAAATGAATCCAGAATGACCACCACAGGCGAAATAACTGATTTGGAAGCGAATGGTAACTTAAAGAAGGAACGAAATGGGTAAGAAAATGTAGTACAACCTGTATAACGAAAATATTTTTACCCTTCTGAGAGTCATCTGTGTGATTAATTCTTGTGATAACGTAATTTTAGATGAAATTTTCTTACTGTTTTATGTGTGAATATATGAGTATGATAAATGTATAATTGCGAGTCTCTTATCAGGTGTGTCAACTGGTATAAATGTTTTGGCGTGTAAATAACCATTGTTCTTTTTACTGTGTATGTTTAAGGAAAGTTTCTCCATATTTATCATGTGACAAGACATATGCAGCGAGCGTCAGGAAGAGGACGAATTAGAACAATGTTGTAGTGGTGTAAACACTGTGTTGAAGTAGCATTGAAGTAGCTTGTTGGATTAACTAGTAGTGGATAGAAGTAGAATTTTGAGTAATACATGTTTATGGGTAGTTAGTTTGTAGTATAGACAACAGGTGTGCATGTGTGTGTGTAAATAACATGTGAACCCTATGCTGTCCTGACCTATATTTGCACAAGGCATAATCCTATTCATTTTAGTGAATTAATAAGTAACATTTGATGTATTAAAACGCAAGTGAACCACATTAGTGATGTGGATTTAGATATTATATTGTCAGTTCATTTAATTTTTATTTTTATACTGTCAAGTCATTTCACTTTTATTTTTTATATTGTCAAGTCATTTAACTTTTATTTTTATATTGTCGATTAATCTAACTTTTTTATTTAAAAAAAAATTAAGTCTCACTTTTGTTCTTAAAAATTGTGAAAGACAATACTAAGTGGTATTATGTATGACAGTTTGTAATCACATAACTATGATGAACAATTTCTGTGAATGCAGTTAGAATGTGAAAGCGAACCGGCTAAACTCTTACGAGACAGTGGGAGCAGCCGGACTAGTTGTAAACTGGCGGGTTTCCCAGCTGGACACACTGTCAACCGGGCCACTTCAGGAGCGCGGTCGACCACAAAAGAAGGGTACGCGGCAAGCACTTTACCTTGCACCCGGAGCTAATGGCCGGCCGCACCAGTGCGACCCTCTGTGGAGGCGATGACCTGAGATGGCCGAGCGGTCCACCGCGCGGAAATCCATCTGCTGGCAACGCACCACACGCATGCGACCGTGATGAGACGGCCGCAGTGAAACGACAAAAGACAGGGGATAAAGGGGCGTGGAGCCTTTTGACAGGTACTGTCCAGAGAAACTTGCAGACGTCAACGACACCTATCGACATTTCCTGACGGATGCCTACTGTCAAGCGACAGTAAATCATGGTTCCATGTTCTCTGGTCGCTAAGGGTGGCACAAAGAAGAGCCATTAAGTGTCAGCCTTGCCCAGCAATATCAAACTGGCGTGTCAAACGAGGATACCGCACGAATTTGACAACACAAACATGGAACCAAATCGTGATGTACGTGACACGGGCCACCAACAGAAACTTCATGAGAGGGCAGAGACGGCGGGATTGCACGCAACAGATGGACAAAAACCCCTACTGACAGCTGCGGCGACGAACCCCCCCCCCCTCCCCTTATATTGTGCCTCGGAACAGTGGAACTACTGAGTGTGTCAGTGAACAGTGATTATAGGGTCCTTAGTTCAATGCATATACGTGTGTTTCTGTCAGAGAAACTTTGACTCGTGTGTTTTGTAGGGGTTCGATTTATTGGTGTTTATTAGACTGACTCTTGTATTTTGCAGGTGTTCTATTTATTGTTTTTTTTAGACTTTGACTATTGTATTTTGCAGGTGTTTTATTTATTGGTGTTTTTTTAGACGTTGACTATTTTACTTTCAGAGCTGTTTTATTGATCAATGTTTGTTCTTGTGTGATGTATCAGATCTGTGATATTTTGTTTCGTAAATTCATTCCTGTGGCATTGCTTCGTTTATCAGTCAGATAGCTATTCATTTTCATTGGACTGTGATCGATTAGCCTTTGCATGGGGCATATTTATAGTGAGGAACCCCATAAGGGTAACAATCACATAATTAATTGTAGTTTCAGTATAATGACACAGTGATCATTGTTTGCTAACTAACTGAAATATAGTAGAGTCATTGAATTAGTGCCACAAAGTTATTTTAATTCTACAAATTATTAGTTTTATAAGATATAGAATTTTTTTGTGATAACCACTTTGTAAAACATATTTTTTCTCTTATTATCATTTTCTTTGGCTTTTGCGGATTGTGCATTGTAATGTTCTGCTATATAATACTGACGTTATTTTCATGTTTTTTTTAATTGCTGTGGCACCTTTGATATTTTCATAAAATTTACTTTTTAATAAACAGTCATAAATTTTCCTGTGATCAGTTGGCTCTTCCAATGAGCAAATACTGGTGAACTCCATAAGGGTAACAACCAGAAATTGTTTTCATATTAATGACACAGGAACCAATGTTTTTACTTGCTGACCGAATTAGGTCTACACTATCTTGTAAATAGGTGTCACAGATTGTATTTATTTTCTCTTTCAAACTGGTTGATTCTAAAGATGTGTTGAAATTATTGTGTTTTAGCAAGTAGCTGGTGACCTTTTGCCTTTTCTTTACATTTTTGGTTTAAGTTGGGTGCGAGAAGCCTGCTTGGGAATGCCCTAGCATGGCCAGAAAATTCCCTGCACAGTCTTTTCCCGGAGCATTGGGGCTATGAAAGGTCTCTATTGGATTCCTTTCATGTTAATTTCTTAAATCTGTTGTCATTTACGGCATAAATTCCTCTTCTAAATTTACTGAGGCGTTTCTGACTATCTGAGAGGAGACTGAGTAGTGGAACGTGTTACTTTTACACATAAACAAGAACGATCTGTCACACTATTACACTTTAAAACACAGTTTATATGTAATTCGTGTCACACAGTCTCATACGGAACCTACATCCGCTTTCTTTTATATACTATATATGATAAGACACTGTCATCCCCCTTCCCTTCTGTGTGAAAGAATGAATGAGCAAATGTATTTCTAGTTGCATGCTGGATGGTAGCAGACAAGCCTGTCTGCTAGAGAATAGTAGGACCAACGTCGGAACAGGTATCTACGCTTTCTAAAAGCAAAGAGGTTTCTATCCTTAGTATGGTCCTGTCCATCCCTTGTCATGTTAGTATAGGAAGCTGCCTCTCTGGTCACTTCCGTTTGTATTTGTGAGGCACTCCTCAGGTAGGAGCCAAGGTCAGTCTGTCCGCGGCGAGCGTCTGAAGTGGTAAGATCTCCAGCTAAGCGCGTGTCTGCTAAGTCCGTAGGACAAAGGATTTCTTGAGATCAGCCTAACTGAAAATTTAATCACCTTTATTTCAGGTTTAGCTCTAAAATATCTAACGTTATCTTAAATTGCAACGCAGTGTAATTCGAGTGTGAAGTTCAGAATATATTCCGGTAGTTGCTTTGTCACTACTTTGTGAGTAAAGTGGAACCACGTGTTGATCAGTAACTCTAACTAAGATCATCAATCTTAAATGCGAATGTGCGTGAGATTATAACGTCTCGTCTTGACAATATTTGTCAATATAGCAATCTTTCTTTATGTTCAACCCACGTGGGTTGTACTTTGTGAGACCAGTACCACGTGCTTATACAACCTTTGCCTTTCGCGGGCAAGTGCTCTACCTGATTTATTTGTTTTTATCTAAATTCTCTTTATATATATATATATATATATATATATATATATATATATATATATATATATATATATCACCGGTTGTCGTGTGACTATTAAAAGATTATAATTAATGTTAGTCTGGTTGGGAATTTGGTAAGCTAGATTGGACACCTGGTGAAACAGTTGCGCAGTAACGCAAGGTTAACTTCCCCAGACAGCTCGCAGCTTTTAACCCGCTTTTATTGAATATCAGCACCGTAATCAGAACAAATTGAAGCAACAACATTACAAGGTAGATAACAAAGTAGTTCTTCACCACTCAACGGCCTCGAGTGTTAGTAGCATGTTAAATCAACAGAGGACGATGCGAGGTTACCGATATGACTATACTTCGACATTTTTGTTTCAATACGCGTGGTGTTGATATTGATACCAAGTAATCGATAACTTCACAGTAACCCAACAACTGGCATATGACAGCCATCAGAAGCATCAAATGATGGATAAAACTGTAACTCTTCACTACCAGTTCAATGACAATCAAAATACGTGCAATATTTACGTAGTATACAGAAAACACAATTGAAGCAGAAACACAGACATGTGTAATATGAAATAAACTTATCTTATTTCAGCAACGTATATGAAGTGACTTAATGATATCCGCATTACTCTGGAAAAGTGGTTCGAAAATAGATTTTATGCTCTAGTTAGGTCACGTAACCATAGAACACTTTTCATATTTCATCTCGTTTTAAAGATTTTACGTTAAACAGAAATTCGCAGTGTTGCCCGGTAATAACGGAACGCTTCAGTAATAAAAAGTTTATGTAAGGCTCATATTTTGTCTGTCGTTCCGTCAGTTCGTTCATTTCTGTCCGATTTTTATACTCAATGTCCTTCATGAAAACATTTCGGAACTTCAGACTTTAGCTTTGTGTTCTAAATAAGATTTTTTGTGCTCAAGAAAGGCTTAATCTATACTGCTAAGATACTTCTACAATCGAATCAACGAAAACTTTGACACCTGTCGGCGCTTTTAACAGCTTTCAACAGTGAAGTGCAAATAGCTATAGGCGAAAACAAAAAGCATTCTGCAGAACTAAGGAGATTCATTTCCACAGACACGTTTACAAAATCGCAGCTTCACCCGGGATACAGAAACTTCCAAGCGCGGTAACAGCACTAAACACGAACAACACTTAGCACTAAGCTGTTTTAGCTGTTACAGAGAATTGCAGCACTAATCATTTAGATAATCGTCGATTGTGTGTACATGTATGAAGTTACAATGACGTTTGACCGTTCCTTCTTAATGCGTCATCTTTTTTGTCAGGCAGCATGTGTCAATACCATGCAAGCAACGTAACTGGGTTTGGCGGACAACAGAAAACGTAAGACTGCCGTTCTCCGTTCCATTCGCGATTTATGTGTGGGAAGACCCGTAAATCAGACTCTTTTTCCATAACGACTCACGCTCATGTTGGGTATGCCAAGTCAAACATTACATGCAAGTCGTGCAGGGGAAAAGCCTTTTATAAATCAATGAAAGGTATTTCAAAGGATGAAATTAAAAATGAAGCGAACACAGTCACGGGTCGAGTGCTTGTTCGTTAGGCTAATACATAAATGTAATATACGAATGTCTCCCTGCAAATGAGTTACTCTGAAATTGCTGGTGTGTTGTGGAGACACAGGACTGTCACACGGGGATACCAAAATAATTGTATTATTACCGTAAATAACTTTTATTGAAAATGCCATTGTGGCGTTCGCACTTGGGGAAATCTGTTTCCGTTGAAATGTAGTGCGTGGTCAGGTAAGGGGAAATTTATTTCTGTGTCTTCGTGTTGGCGCCGCGTGGAGAGGGCAACAGTAGAGCTCGAAAACGCTCTCGCTACCGTCACAAACACGTAACACAGGCAGGCCAGCCACTGCCGCTTCCCTGCACAGTTGGCAGCGCTGACTTCGTTTTGAGCCGTGGAAACGCGCTACACAAGTTGCGAAACAGCCACGGGCACCGGTCCCCCTTTTCATTCGTTGCTCAGTCGTGTCTCAGCCACTCCCTGTTCTCTGGCCATGGCAGATTCACCCTTTGCCGCAACAGGCTGCCACTACGCTAGATAACAGTATACTCCGACGTCCATTGCCTTGGCGCCAGACTTGCTATTAATTCTGTCCCGAGGCAATAGCATCAAGGAATCCAAAAGTCGAAACCACCCACGCCTGAGGTCGACGCTGTGACACGCTTTCCATCTGTATGCTGCCGATAACCAGATAAGCGCAACAGGCTACGCCATCTCTTGCGACGAATATTTGCAACTCTGTCTGTTTAATTGTCCACCGCGTGCACTTAAAGTTCGATCAGATTTTGTCTCTTGTGAAAGCTTTTCGTTCGGTTTTTACTGCTAGGTGCTGATGTAAGCAACTGTATCTCTGTAATACTTATGCAGTTCATAAATTTTCTCATGTGCAACGTTGCTGTTTTCGTTAAAAATTCGGCTTTGTCCATTAATGGCTCATAATGAAACCTACCTCAACTTTCGTTCCGTAACCATCCGATCCATGCCAGTATTTTTTATAAGGCTATAGAATTCTCTCCAAATAAAGAATTTGCTTATATGACGTTATGGAAGGAAGCAACGGTTACTGAAGGACTAACTCCAAAATTAAGAGACTTAGCGACAGGGACAGGACATAACACAGATTTCTCCCAGAAGCAGAGACAGCAATCTGAGACTCCCTGCGCAATGCGGAAGAAGGGACAACGCGCACTATCTTCTCGCCGAATTTGGCCCCAGCCACAATCGTTGCCAGTACTAAAAACTGTTCTCAGCATACCTAGGCTTCCCCACGGCTGGCGACCATTCCTTTTCAGAGGTTAACTTGCTCAGGAAGAAAAATTTTATCTTTTGGTATTATTTGCAAACATAATAGCCACGAGGGAGGTCACGACGGAGATTGAAAAGGAGAGGTCGGCCATCCTCTGTCCTTCCGTGTCTGCTCTCACGTCCACCCGGGCAGTCGATTCGCCCGCACCACTGCCAAATCGGGAACCACATTTCTGCCGCACCAGAGGCCAGCACGACGATATCCAACAACATCGCAGGAGCCTATGCACATCACCACCATAACCACTAACGTCGATAAGAATGGGTTGTTGCCGCTAACGCAATACATGCACACTCTATTCGGCTGCAGAGCGTGATATTAGATGCACCAGGTGCAAAATCAGACTTGAAAATTTGAGCTTTGAAAGAAGAGAATACTTCATTAGCTAATAATTTTCAGGAACAAAGTAATGAAATCACCTACACATTACACGCACAGGCTAGGGGTTCAAAATGCAGGGATAGCTGGTAGAAAAGATGCCGCTTTATACCTGAGAGTCCGACTCCGGTGACGCATATCAGCTGGCTGCCACTTTCACGTGCAGCGCCTGAAACAGCAGTGCGTAAATGCATTTCTCCTTCTCCGGTCACCTCAGAAGTGGAGTGCAGCTCGTGGCGACTCGTCCAATACCCGAGCACGGCATATCACTGTGTGACACTGGCCGTGTACAGCTGCACCCTGAGCGAGAGCGGCACCGGCCTGTGCGGCAGACAGAGCTGGAGCTGGAGCTGGAACTGGAGCGAGACCCACCTGCGCGGCGACTTGCCCGGCGCGCAGTCGCGGCAGGTCGGTGTGGGACCAGGCGCTGTCCGCCCACGGCCGCACGGCGCGCAGGTCCAGCCCGAAGCTCAGGTTGGCCAGCCGGTTGCGCGCGAACTTGCGGATGTTCCACGGCAGGTCGTTGTGCCTGCACAGCGGGCAGCGGGCACTCAGTCGCTTGTCCCACAAGTCATACAAGTGTGGCACACGTACACTTAGCGACAGAATAATGATTCATCTAATTTACGCAAAGGAGGCTGGAGTGGTCACAGATAAAGTGATGCAACGTGGAGCTGGTATCATAGCTGCGTTCCAATCCCCCATTATTATTAGATTATGATCTCCCTCCAAGTATTGAGCGACCATTTCAGTCGCCGAAGTGACGTCAACTGAAAAGACTTGCAATACGGCGGCCTAACTCCGAAGGCGATATCCGGGCCGATAAATGCCATACACTCATTTCATTTCAATACCCTGAGTCACTCTTCCTTTCTCTCCATTTTTAGTAAATTGATGCCTGAGTTTATACACGATAACGGACACAGTTCAATAATTGATTTCAAGATCTCTGCCTCACCTTGATGTAAACCATACTCCATGTACTCCTCCTCCTCTTGCTACTTTTGAGCACTGTATTCGCTATTACCAGCCCAAGTTTCTTCTCTCTGATTCCTACTACCAAACACACAGTACCCCATAAGATCATCTTCACTTTCTTCCTCTACCAGAGATCTATGGTGGAAAGCAAGTACTTTCAGTAAGCCCAGTCACTGCTTACAGACAAACAACAGCTGCCGCTACTGTAACACCTGCCAGCATCACTTTATATGTTTGTGTTATGGGAACATTCTTTCCGTCTTTATTTAATTTGGCCTGTCACGAATTCCTTCACTGTGCTAATCTCTTTATCTCGGAGAACCATTTAGAACTAACGTATTCGATTAATTTTTGGGTATATTAAAATTTCAGGCTTCTTCTACAGTTTTTAACCTGAACAGTTCTGCCACCTACAGCCTCTTAATACGCAGTATCCGATCAAAAAACGCAGACACCTACTATGGACATTTATATGTCATGTTTCCACTCTTCGTCTTCATAACAGCTTCAACTCAGCTGGGCACACTTCTAAAGAGTTTTCTGAATGTCTGTCGAGGAATGGTAGCCCATTCTCCCTCAAGAGGATTGGCTGAACACGATTGGCGGTGGCGTGTTTGTTTCTGTTAGAAGTAGTTTAACTTGTCGCGAAATTGAAGTAGACACTTCCTGTGAGTTAGGTATGGGCAGAGGTCATTGTTGGCAACCGGAATAAAATAACAAATGGGTACTTTTATCGACATCCCCATTTTAGATGATGCAGTTGCTGAAAGTTCAAAGAAAACTTGAGTTTCATTTCAAACACGTACCCGGCCCATACGATAACACTTGGTGGTGACTAATTTACCCTCGATATGTTGGCGAAAATACATGTTTAGTTACGGAGGTACGCATAAAACATCATCCGAAATCGTGCTAAACGCGAACTCTGAAAATTATTTCTAGCAGTTAGTTCATGAGCCCACGCGAATTGTAAATGGTTGTGAAAACACACTTGACCTCTTACCAACAAATAATCCTGAGTTAATAACGAGCACCAAAACCGATTCAGGGATTAGTGAACACAGGGTTGTCGTAGCGAGATTGAATATTATAATCCCCAAATCCTCGAAAAATAACCGAAAAATATACCTATCCAAAAAAGCAAAAAATCCAAAAAATTAAGATTCACTTGACGCCTTCTTGAGAGACAATCTCCACTCATTCCAAATTAATAATATAAGTGTAGACCAGATGTGCCTTAAATTCAAAGAAATAGTATCGGCAGCAATTGAGAGACTTATACCAAATAAATTAACAAACGACGGAGATGATCCTCCTTGGTACACAAAACGGGTTAGAATACTGTTGCAGAAACAACGAAACAAACGTGCCAAATTTAAACAGACACAAAATCCCCAGGACTGTCGATCTTTTACAGAAGCTCGAAATTTAGCGCGGACTTCAATGCGAGATGCTTATCAAAGTTTTCACATCGAAACTTTGTCTCGAAACCTGCAAAAAATCCAGAGAGATTCTGGTCGTATGTGAAGTATGTCAGCGGAAAGAAACAATCACTGCCTTCTCTGCGCGATAGCAATGGATATACACTATCGAAGACAGTGCTGCCAAAGCAGAGTTATTAAACGCAACCTTCCGAAATGCCTTCACAAAAGAAGACGAAGTAAATATTCCAGAATTCGAATCGAGAACAGCTGCTAACAAAACGTAGAAGTAAATATCCTCGGAGTAGTGAAGCAACTCAAATCAATAAAAGCAAGTCTTCAGGTCCAGACTGTATACCAATTAGTTTCCTTTCGGAGTATGCTGATGCATTAGCACCATACTTTACAATCATATACAACCATTCGCTCGACGAAAGATCCGTACCCAAAGACTAGAAAGTTGCGCAGGTTACACCAGTACTGAAGAAAGGTAGTAGGAGTAATCCACTAAATTACAGGCCCATATCGTTAACGTCGATATACGACAGGATTTTGGAACATATATTGTGTTCGAACATTATGAATTACCTCGAAGCAAACGGTCTATTGACACACAGTCAACATGGGTTTAGAAAACATCGTTCCTGTGAAACACAACTAGCTCTTTATTCACATGAAGTGTAGAGTGCTATTGACGAGGGATTTCAGATCGATTCCGTAGTTTCCGGAAGGATTTTGACACAGTAGCACACATGCGGCTCGTAGTGGAATTACGTGCTTATGGAACATCGTCTCAGTTATGTGACTGGATTTGTGATTTCCTGTCAGAGAGGTCACAGTTGGTAGTAAAACAGAAGTAATTTCTGGCGTTTCTCAAGGTAGTGTTATAGGCCCTTTGCTGTTCCTTATCTATATAAACGATTTGGGAGGCAATCTGAGCAGTCGTCTTCGGTTGTTTGCAGATGACGCTGTCGTTTATCGACTAATAAAGTCATCAGAAGATCAAAACAAACTGCAAAACTATTTAGAAAAGATATCTGAATGATGCAAAAAGTGGCAGATGACCCTAAATAACGAAAAGTGTGAGCACATGAGTGCTAAAAGGAACTCGTTAAACTCCGGTTACACGATAAATCAGTCTAATCTAAAAGCCGTAAATTCAGCTAAATACGTAGGTATTACAATTACGAAGAACTTAAATTGGAAGGAACACATAGAAAATGTTGTGGGGAAGGCTAACCAAAGACTGCGTTTTATTGGCAGGACTCTTAGAAAATGTAACAGACCTACTAAGGAGACTGCCTACAACACGCTTGTCCGTCCACTTTTAGAATACTGCTACGCGGTGTGGGATACTTACCAGATAGGACTGACGGAGTACATCGAAAAAGTTCAAAGAAAGACAGGACGCTTTGTATTATCGCGAAATATCGGAGAGTGTGTCACGGAAATGATACAGAATTTGGGTTGGACATCATTAAAAGAAAGGCATCTTTCGTTGCGATGGAATCTTCTCACGAAATTCCAGTCACTAACATTCTCCTCCGAATGCGAAAATATTTTGTTGACACCGATCTATATAGGGAGGAACGATCACCACGATAAAAAAAGGGAATTCAGAGCTCGTACGGAAAGATATAGGCATTCATTCATTGCGCGCGCTATACGAGATTGGAATAATGGAGAACTGTGAAGGTGGTTCGATAAATCCTCTGCCAGAGGAAAGTTGATGATACGCCAGCTAAACCCGCTGAGCAGAACAGGTGATTAGGATTGTGGAAAGGGCCTAAGAAGGTGACGGTCAGTTTCACTTCAAAATTGTAATTTATTGTAATTTAATAACACATTTAAACGTAAACGGCACATAGCCGAACCTTTAAACTTACGAGTTTCAAAATCCAATTCTTTCACGGCTGAAGACCTCCAAACAAGAAATCTTAAAAATCAAGAAGATAAATTTCAAATTTCAAGCGAGTGAACACATGCAATTAAAATTGCAAATTATATATACTCAAGCACCCAAGGTACCCTCCGCCACACACCGTCAGGTGGCTTGCAGAATATGGATGTAGATGTAGATGTAGACCAAACGAGTTGCCAGCCCCCAATCAGTACATAAAAACTCAAAGACCAAACTGTTATTGACGTGATTATTCACAATGAAATATGCATTAAGCTGTCAAAACTACACACCGTGTTGGACAGCGACTACAGGTGAGGAAAGGACGCTGTCTGAAATTATGTTAGCCGGCCGGAGTGGCCGTGCGGTTCTAGGCGCTACAGTCTGGAGCCGAGCGACCGCTCCGGTCGCAGGTTCAAATCCTGCCTCGGGCATGGATGTGTGTGATGTCCTTAGGTTAGTTAGGTTTACTTAGTTCTAAGTTCTAGTCGACTGATGACCTCAGAAGTTAAGTCGCATAGTGCTCAGAGCCATTTGAAATTATGTTAGTGGCCAGGACAGGTAACCGGCCACAAGGCAGAAAATTCTGCTGGTACACTTGAATTTGAAATAACTACATTAGTTAACTCCACCAAAAAAGAACACTGCCTGAATTTACGTCAGTGTCCAGGGCAGGTAACCAGAACAGTAACGGCCACAAGGCAGAAAATTCCGCTGGTGCACTTGAAGTGGAGTCAACCAATATTGTTAATTCCACCACATGGCGGCTAAATTTCACCACCACAAACACTCGGTGTTGCTCACAGGAAAACCTCCCCAACAGCGAACCACCGTAACGAACCACACAACATGAATGGACGTGGCTTGGGTACTTCAGACACCACTCAACCTTGACATTCTGGCTCGGTGAACCACGAAGCTCGTAGCGATCGGACAGAGCCACACACGCCCCGACACTGCACAGGGACCGCCAGCGGACGCAGCCGGCCGCGGTGAACGGAGTTACCCCCCCTGGTCCGCACCAACCGATCGACTGCCCGCAGAATGCCGACAACGTCTAAAATAGTCGTCAGTGAAAATAACGACAACTACACACACAACCTGACAGACACTTGCTCGAAGACGTGAACGATACCAAACAGTAACTAAGCACGCACGAAGACAAACCGGGAGTCGATGCACACACACACACACACACACACACACACACACATACACACACACACACACAGCCGACTCGTGAACGATCGGCGAGCCAAAACGCGTCGTCCGGTAGGACGACCGACCGACGATCCACCAAGACCGTGGCCCGACTCAGGTGATGCGTGGCGGCAATGGTCGGGCGAGCCACGTCGACGCACACCTCACTGCTCCAACCCGACTGCCCTAGTGCCGCATTGCAACTCTCCGACTGACAGGTCCGGACTGTGCTCCAGACGCGTTCCAAGTGACTGGCAGCCCGAACTCGCGACGCCAACTGGCTTACGACGGATAACGACCGAGAAGTAATAGCAGTCGAGCAAAGATACTACGAGAGGGTATATATCGATACGCGCCGCTAGCGCCGCTCACGGTCAGGCAAAGCAGCAACTCGGTGACACCAGTAATTTAAATTAACGTAGTGAGGTGGAAGTACGTTTAAAACAGGGTGTAAAATACGTAATGGCGGGAACACGAGCCACACACGGCCCAGTTTGAGGTTATAGCTCATCGTAAAGTTCCAGTGGTTTCAGGTCAGGACTTTGGACAGGCTGTCCATTTCAGGAATGTCTGACAGATGGTGCCTTATGACTGTCGTGCTGATGATAATAAGCATCGCCTCCAGACTCTTCCTCCACTCACAGGACTCAATGCTGTACAAATTGTTTACGTCCTTCCGCATTCAGCATTTTGCTAAGCGCAGTAAGGGACCGCACCCTAACCACGAGAAGCACCACCGTATCGTTAACCCCACACTACACTACTGGCGATACACGTGATGACAGGTAACGTTCTCCAGGTACCCGACAATTCAAGTCTTCCGCCAGGTGGGCTAATGAGCTTAGAGTGACCAACAAGTACCGCTTGGGTTTTAGATGGGTTTAGTTTTAGTCCTATGTCCTGTGCCAATTTTGACAGTGCACCGAGGTCAGTATTGAAATTTTCAATAGCTTTCTTGAGATTGCTTGGCTTCGCACTTAGATACAACTGAAGGTCATCAGCATACATATGATATTTGCAATAGGTCAGAACCGATGACATATCATTGACACACAGAGAGAAGAGTATTGGACCTAATACTGAGCCTTGGGGAACGCCTGACACTACCTGTGGCCATTGTGATTTTATACTCCCAGACAGGACGCGTTGCTGACGAGACGTCATGTATGAGCGAAACCATTGCACTGCCCTTGGTGACAAATTTAGACCGCTAAGTTTGGCTAGTAAGATGTCGAAGTCGACAGTATCAAATGCTTTGCTGAAATCTAAGAAGCAAATGACAGTCGCTTCTTGTCTGTCCATGGCAAGTTTCAGGTCATCTGTCACCTTTATCAGTGCGGATGTTGTGCTTCGATGTTTACGGAAATCTGATTGGTATTCGTCTAGTAGGTTGTTAATAGTTAGGTAGTTGGTGAGCTGGTCATGAACTATATATTCTAAGGCCTTTGACAGTGCAGGAAGACGGCAGATGGGGCGGTAGTCAGAGGGTGCTGTGGCGATGTCCTTTTTAGGCAGAGGGTTAATCTGTCCCAGTTTCCAGGCCTCAGGGAAAACACTTGTGATTAATGAATGGTTGAAAATGTCTGTTATAGAGGGCAGTAGTTGGTCAATAATAAGTTTCACCATCTGGATAGTGATGCCATCATGTCCAGTAGATGCTGATCTAATCCGCATTATGGCTTTCTTGACAGTCTGCAAGTGACGTGCTGTAGATAGAATTTTTGTCTGCTACAGTCGTTCATCCCCATGAAGTAATCAATGATTCTCTGTTTTTTTTTTTTTTTTTTTTTTTTTTTTTTGGTGGTTCAATTGTGGTTGTAAGTAAACTGAAGATTCGGTTTAGTTCTTCAGCTGGGACCATGGCATTTTCTGCAACTTTTATTTTGCCTAAACTGTGACTACGGAGATTTTTCCACAGGATAGCTGGTCTACATCTATTGTCAGCTAATGTACGGGCATGTGTGAGCTTAGCGTTTCTCACCGCTTGACTGACTTTGTTTCGTTTCTGCTTGTATACAGTATGATTTTCAGGTGTAGGGTGTATCTTGTATGCTCGATGTACAGGGTTTCTGAGATTCGTAAGCTGTTTTAGTTCATCAGTCAGCCAATGTGCAGGTTGCCTTTTTACTTTTCTGGTCTTTATTGGAGCATATTTGTCATATAGTTGAGTAATTTTGTTAGTGAAATCCTGGAGTTTGTCGTTTATGTCCATGAGGGAAGTACAGGTCATCCCCCAAACTATTTCTTGTACCTCAGTTTCGAGTTCAGGCAAAACAGTTCAGGCAAATTTATGCGTTTGAGGTCTCGGTATGTAGACAGTTTTTGTTGCTTTCTAGGACATTCTAGTGAATACGTCATGAAAATGATGTCATGGGCAGACATGCCAGGCGCAGATATTTGAGAGGTGCGCATTATTCTGTTTGGAGATTTCGTTGCGAATAGATCTATGAAAGCGTGGCTGGTAGTCGTGTGATGAGTAGGTGCCAGCTGAAGTAGCGTCATATTTGAGGAAGAAAGCACCGTCTTAAATTTCCCAGTGGAAGGACAATTGCACCTGCTATGATTACACGTTCATATGACTATTTGAGAGTAGAGAGGGAAGTTTCGAAGCAGGCGAACCCACCTACTTTAGGCGGTTTGTAAAGGACACATATCAAGCACTTTCTGTTAAGGGATTTGATCTCTATGAACATATATTCCTATTCCAGAATGAGATTTTCACTCTGCATCGGAGTGTGCGCTGATATGAAACTTCCTGGCAGATTAAAACTGTGGGCCCGACCGAGACTCGAACTCGGGACCTTTGCAAAGGTCCCGAGTTCAAGTCTCGGTCGGCCTCACAGTTTTAATCTGGCAGGAAGTTTCATATCAGCGCACACTCAGCTGCAGAGTGAAAATCTCATTCTGGAAACATCCCCCAGGCTGTGGCTAAGCCATGTCTTCGCAGTATCCTTTCTTTCAGGAATGCTAGTTCTGTAAGTTTCGCAGGAGAACTTCTGTAAAGTTTGGTAGGTAGGAGACGAGATACTTGTAGAAGTGAAGCTGTGAGGACCGGGTGTGAGTCGTGCTTCGGTAGCTCAGATGGTAGAGCACTTGCCCGCGAAAGGCAAAGGTCCCGAGTTCGAGTCTCGGTCGGGCACACAGTTTTAATCTGCCAGGAAGTTTCATATATTCCTCTTGTTTATCTACATTGTTGTCGGATGTGTGTAGTACTGTAAGTGACAAATCAGAGCGTACGTAGGCCCCTATTCCGCCCCCTCGTCTGTTGCATTTACCGTTCCTTAGAAAGATATAGCCGTCTAGGTTTACGGAAGTTGTAGGAATACTTGGTTTGAGCCAAGTGTCTGACAAAAGTATTACGTGTATATCAGCAGTTTGAAATATATATTGGAACTAGTCGAAGTGAGGTGGCAGAGACCGGACATTTGCATGTGCAAATATGCAGCTTGGTGCGTTCGGGTGTTGATTGCCCGAGGAGGCTGCCGACCGATGTTTGCGGGCCGTGGTTAGCGGTGACAAGTAGAGATGGGGGATCCGCTCCTGAACTGTTTTATAGAGTTGAATCTTTCAAAGGAGTGAACAATCAGTGATTCAGAAAAAAAGAACGGTAGCTCCAAACGTTTCACACAGCAGAGAGAGAGAGAGAGAGAGAGAGAGAGAGAGAGAGAGACGGAGCATATCAGCGGGGCCTCTGCTGGTCAGAGCACGCTGCACGCCACACAACACAGCCGGCGCCGGCCTCTGCCCTGCTTCTGCCCTGGCTGCCTGCATTGTGCAGCGCCCCATTGGATTTTGTGTTTCACATATGCCGTGCCGTCTCTCTGCTTGCCTTGCCGCGTGCAGTGTCTGGCGCACCTTAACTTAGCATCGCACTCCGTCGGCGATCGTTTCAGTCGCACGTCCTGCCCTCTGGGCGGTTGATGCGAGCAACAGGACAGAGAGCCTCCTAGCGGAGAACATAAGAACTACTTGCAACAACCTGCTCGCAAGAGAACGGACGATTTGCCTCGGAGCGGGTGAGTGGTGGCCGCTCACCGCTCCCCCCACCCTCGGAACTCGCCCGCTCAACGCTCACCCCACCGTTCTCGACTCTAGCCAGAGCGTTGAGCAAAGCAACTCAGGTGTCACTCTGGTCTCTGCGGTCTTAGCTCACACAGTAATACAGCTCGCGGCTCGACCAGCTTTACTCAGCGCCCCTGCATCGGAGTTCGTCTATTCTGGATATTGTTCTTCGTACTAATACCGATATGTATATTACATAATTATGTTATGTATACATCATTTGTTTTTATTTTATTTTTATTTGTTTAAACTGATCAGATGAGGTTCCTGACGACTCCTCTTACTATAGGATTTTTTATTATGGACACTCGAATTTACACTTTAATTACGAGCGAACCAATAAACGTATCGCAAAATGTGATACACCAATATTTTCCTTGTTTTATTCTGCATAAGGCTATATGCAGCACTTTGGTCTTACAGTCAAATTTATATTTTTTTTCTAATTGTACGGATTTTGTGATTTTGGGCGTCTTCGGAAGGAAATGTTCACTTTAAAAATATATGGCTTGGGATGTATTTGTACAAGGTTAATGAAATTTTAATACATTATAGCCAAATACATTGTTAATGTAAATCTCAAGTTACAACATTTTCCGATCACCCAAAAAACCACGATAGTGCAAAATAAATCGATAATCAAAAACTTTGTCATATCGTGGAAATTTCAATAAACAATACAAAATTCTTACTCATTATCTGTGTTACTTCAAAATAGGATCAAATAAGATCAAAATACAGGTATAGTACTGGAATAAACCAAGTTTAAAGGGCAATGTGCCTTCCATTTATTTTCTATTGTGAATGAGTGGTGAGTCATGAAAAAGACCTAGTTCATTTCAGGGAGTGAACAGTTCGGATCCGATCTCTGAAAAGAACAGTTTTGCCCATCTCTAGTGACAAGAGGGTCTGGCATGAGGAATGCGGAAGGCGTGTGAAGGAGGGGGGAGTGAGGGAGTGTCTTCCCAGTTCTGTGCAGTGAGAACGGCCGTGAGGGGGAGGGAATGGGTCCCCAGGGAGGCAACGGGAACTGCGGCCAAGGTCAGCGAGGTCTGCAACGGTTCTGGAAGTAGCCGTGGGCTGGCAGGGGAAGGAATTTCGCTAAACACAACGGGAGTAATCTGCACGTTACGAAAGAGTGTGATATTAATTGCACTTATGAGGATAACAACTAAAGTGTGATGGTGTGTTGCTAATTAAGGATGGAAGTGAGACTACCTTATGTAATAATTAACAAAATAGGACTCGGCTATAAGATTTCTGTACTAATTAAATTATGTTCATAGATAATAATGATTCTTTCATTTTAAAATGTAGGTCCCTGTCCCCCTGTCGACGACTGGACTAGGTTAGGGTCACGCAAGTCGCCGAAGCGGCGTCGAATACAAAGACTTGTTCCAGACTAGGGTCAGCTGCCCGCTGCAAGTCTTTGTATTCGACGCCGCTTCGGCGACTTGCGTGACCCTAACCTAGTCCAGTCGTCGACAGGGGAGAGGGGACCTGCAGATACTCGTGGTATCCGAAGCACATTATTCCGTGGACCGGTCGAGATTCGATCCTGCAACGTATGGGTCCCAAGGTACTGATAGACTCACAGGCCCGACAAGCATACGGGGAGCCCATCTATAGGTTTTGATGAGTGAGTTCACGACTTGCTGTGGGTAAACCTTTCGGTGAATGAGGTCGTCGTTCACCAAACTCTCGTTCCGGCAAGACGGAGGAGGCTGTCCATTGCAGTTCTCGACGAATCACTACGAACAGAAGTGTTTCGTGGACCACGGCCTTACTCTCCAAAAGGTTTACCAGCAGCAATGTCATCCGGTCACGGAGGCCCTCATTTTTTACACCGCCAAGGGACTGTAAACATTACTATGTGACATAAATTTCACCTTAATACGAATGCGCGTTCCCGAGAAAGAGGGGTGTTAACAGTTGGACAGACAGACAGGGAGACAGAGAGAGAGAGGCAAAGAGAGAAAGAGAGAGGCAAAGAGAGAAAGAGAGAGAGAGAGAGAGAGAGAGAGAGAGAGAGAGAGACGGACAGCAAAGTGATGCTTTAAAGGTTCCCTTCTTATAGACTGAGGTACGGAGCTCTATGGTAAACAATGGAGAAATTGATTCGAGCTGCTTAGAAACTTGGAAAGAAGCATTTGCATGTTACAGAACTTGTATACATCGTAATGCTATTGCTTCCGTGTCGAATGTCGGAAGTTCTGGCAGCCCCGATCCGCGAGTCTGCAGACTGCTGTCATGCCCGCTGGACCTCACAGGGACTGCGAGGCGAGGCGAGGCGAGGCGAGCAGCAGGTGGCAGGGCTGTCTGCCCGACTGAGAATCGCTCGACTCAGTCGCCTCCACTGGAACTTTCTCACTCAGGACGGAGCCCAAGTCGCTGACATGCAGGCAGGTGCACGACGACCTCCGACACTACTTTTCGCCACAGGGGCAAAATAAACCATCGGACAGCTTAAATTACTACGGATTGATCACTTGGGGCTGATACTCGCGTTTTCGACAAGCAGTCGAAAGTCCAGTGTCCAGGTTCGAACTCAGCCGGGAGCAAAATAAACCATTGCACAGTGTAAATTACTATGCTACGATCGCTTGGGATAGTACTCGAGCTTCGACAAGCAATAAAATGTCCTGCGTACCAGGTTCGAACACAGCCACTATTTTAATTCTGAGCAAATATCAATGGGAGCTGAAAAACACCCATCTAATGAATCTCTCGAGAAGTGCCTTGCCAAAGAGACCTGGGGAGCTGATAGTCTTTCAGGACAACCTCTTGCACTTGGGTTGTGAAACTACCCGTAAAGGGAAAAGAATTAGCAATAATCAACAACATGAGTATGCAGAACGCAACAGAAAGTTCTGCATTGCAGATACAGAATGTGCATCCACAGGACATGTGGTCTGTAATTCAGAAAAAAAGAAAAATGGACAGGTGCGAGTAGTAGGTACTCGCTCCCTGTGGGTCCCGTACAAACTTATTTATGTGTACACACAGTTCTTCCAAACCGGAAAACGAGAATCTCGACGATTTTTGCCTGTTATCGCGTTCATATCGGTGAGATGTCGGTCCAAGAAATACCAAACGTTTCGAGGATGTTTGAACTCGAATGACAAATGAGAATAAAAATATTATTGTCGTTGGACATAATTACAAATTAACAATTTTCGGATTTTTTCCTTTAGTTGTACTGTGAAATCTTGCTACGTGTCAAATTTTATGATTCTATGCCAATGGGACGTACCCTGCACATTTTAATGAGTGACTATGCGAGTATCAAAATACGTGACATACCTTTCGATAGCTTTCTCTTAGAAGCTTCAGGTTTTTGCACACTCAAGGGAACGTAAACCTCACTATTTGACACAAATATCAACTCGATACGTCAATCCACTCCAGAGAGAGGGTTTTTGACATTCGGACGGACAGACAAAGTGGTCCTATATGCGGGTTCCGTTTCCGCCGACTGAGGTACGAACCCTAATAATGTCATGATGAGCTCTCCATTAGCAGAATATTTCGGATTGGCCCACGTTTTCATCTCTGGAGGAGGGGTGGAGGGGAGGGGCTCAGCAAAGGGAAAGTGACCATAAGACGAAGGTTGAATACTCAACTAAGTGGTGCGCCGGATGGTCATCGTTTCGGCAGTTTGGGTTCGTGCGCCCGCCCGCCGACCGCGAACTTGTTCGACGCCGGCCTGCAACTCGCCTGTACAGTGCGTTGTAGTGCAGCGCCTTCTACAAAAAGCGTCGAGTGCTTGCGGCAAGCAGATGGCGGCAGTGGGCTTTGGGAATTACTTATCGTAACATCTCCTGCTTGTCAGCTTGGCGTGTGGTAGTACGGCGTCATAGAATGGAATGTTAAATTTTTTCTTTTGGGAACATAGCGTTGGCCGGCGGTAATGAGCTGCGGATTCCATCGTTTTTTTCAACTATATGCCTCAAGGAACTGTTTTATTATTCCTGTGGCACCGGTAATGCAAAAGGGGACATTACGTGTTGTAAGAAGTTGATTTTTAGTGTAGTATTTGTCTGGTGATTTATACTAGTCGTCAGCGAGAGTCCTCTACGTCGTTGTAGCAGTCCGTCGGATATGTTCGGCTACGCCTTCTGAGGTGAGATGCATTTACTGCAGTGCGACCCATTACTGAAGCCTTCAGTTTCACTGCGCAGTGTGTCCACTTTTGATTTAGAATGGAGATCGGTAGTGGAAGGTGGTCCGATTGTATTATCGACAGACAAGTTGAGAATTGCGTAAACTGCTGGATCGTCCGCATTACTGAACGAATACTGCTGGGTGCCACGGGTTTTCTGCAGCACCAGTTGGATCGGAACTAGATTAGTGCTGGTAGAGCACTAGGTAGAAGTGGTGTAACGAAATGTGGCCCTTTCAGCTGTTCCGTCCTTGTCGGGTCGCTTGCTGCTATTGGTTTGGTTTCCCGAAGTTACGGAAAGTTCTGGATTTTTCATTTTTTTTTTTTTCCTATTCTGTTGACTGCAGTAAGGGCCGGCAGCGTCGCCTTACACCCTTACATGGGAATATGGTTACACACAACATCTTGAGAACGTGTGTTGCTATCAACTTTCTTAAATTATTGAAGGGTTTGCGCCACGCTCCTCGTGGGCGATGCGGTAAAAGTCTTCCCTGTAATTACACAATTGGTTAATCTGTTATATGCCGTGAGGATGATAGGGATTAAAGATAAACGATGAGACGGTGGTGTCCGCCATGATTCTAAGTAAAACCGAGGCTCGATATTCTGTATGCCAGCCTGCTGTTTCACTGCTAGTCAGTCTATATTCATATTCTAAAAAAGAAAAGATTTAGAATCACTGGTGCCTCAAACGACCACCTCTGCAATCTTAGAAGTGGTGCACCAGGCTAATTTAGAGTACTGTTTACGTTTTGGTTTAAGGTAATTTAAATCGGGATAGGACTATTAAGCAACAACTATTTAGCATAACTTTATGTGTGTTTTCTTGTCCACAGGGTCGATGTAATTTCTCATATTTGGAAAGGGTCCTGTGGTCCCCTTTCATTATCATTTTATTTACTTTCCAGTGATAGAGAAGAGAACTCTCTGGCAAGCGTGAGTGAATGAATGTGGGGGTGTTTCGTTTTGCTATACGGTGGTTTAGTCTGCTGCAGAGAATCAGCGGTAGTCGTACAGAATGGCCAACCCGTGTAGTTTTCAGGTAGGCAAAGAGGTTACCTCGCCTTGTGTGAAAGTTACCGGTGTTAGGTTGGTGGCGGAAGCCTCATCTCGGGGTCGCGTGGGAGACGTTGGGGTGTGTGAGACGGGCAGTCTGTTTCCAGCTCGCCGAGGGGCTGCAGCCGAAGTCTCTTCGAAGAAGGGTGAGTCGATTTAACCGCTTAGCGCGTAGTGTCATAGCAAGATGGGAGGTTTTTAGCTTTTGGTCTCGCGTTTCATCTTATATTGATTTGCAGGTTCGCAGCAAGGAATGCAAGAGTTTTGCAGACTTTCAGTGTGATTCCTAATGCAGACTTGACTTTGATCCGTACGAAGTACGTAACACAAAGGTGTTACATATGTTGAAGCGCCCTCAGTTCAAAAAAAATGGTTCAAACGGTTCTGAGCACTATGGGACTCAACATCTTAGTTCATAAGTCCCCTAGAACTTAGAACTACTTAAACCTAACTAACCTAAGGACATCACACACACCCATGCCCGAGGCAGGATTCGAACCTGCGACCGTAGCAGTCCCGCGGTTCCGGACTGCAGCGCCAGAACCGCTAGACCACCGCGGCCGGCCCCTCAGTTCAGTGTGAATGTTTGTGTGCCTGCAACTGCGTGTGTATGCATTCTAATCTTTTCCGAATATTGGTAACTTTTACTTCTTTGTGAATCTTCTTTGTTTCATTACCTTATGTCCGGTGGAAACCATCCACATGGGTTAATATTAGAGTTTGTTGGCCCTCTGCCATTATCCTTTGTCTATTCAAATGTGTCCCCTGTAACCCTGTAAGATGTTAATTGTTCGCGACTGCGTGGTTCGATGTTACTAAAATTTGGCTTCGGTACGTAGAAATTGTGTCTCCCCGAACCACGTGGGCACACGAGTCTGTTGTGAAACGCATAGCGTTTCACCAGGCAACAGCACTCTATAGATGCATTACATCAATGTTTTAAAGAATACGTAATTTTTCCTCCAATCTTATCTGGTATACCGATGTTACGACTCCGCCATTTACCTTATAGTTTTCCTTGTTAGCCCATCCAGAGCGTTTCCATGTGCACAGGTCCAATAATTGGTGCCCTTTTTTTAATTAAAACAATTGCTCTGGGATAGATCTTGTTTTCAGGAATGCTGCTGCAAGTTGCACTTATGCACAGTGTTCGCACACTCTTTACTTTATTCAATATTTGATTCACGGGAACAATGCCTGGATCATATTAATAATTACATCCCATTCTTTATCAGTGAATTTACAATGAATGTTCTTGTGTGAGTTTTTCTTATGAATAAATTAAGTTATTTTCCGACTCAGCGCAACCTGTTATTTGTCGTGTGGCCTGGAGTTGGTGGCGACGCAATCTTTTACGTTGATTTCAATGTCAGCTAGCATTTTCTCATTCAAAGTGCGCGTGGCTCTTTTAGCCATCAGGATGTATTCAAAGTGCGCTTCTTACACATAGCGACCTTTTACTTACGCTACTTTCATTTCTGATAAGTTTTGTGGATAGTTTCGTTGCGTAAAACTTTTATTAATGAGTGGATGTACTTTAAAGTTAATGCTAGTCTATCAGGATAGATACTTGCAATTTTTTTGAGTTATTGAGAACTTAAATTAAATGAAATTGCTTTGATCATTTGAATTCAGTATTAGCTATCCGTAGTACTTTCATTGTCTGTGTCGCAGTTCCCTTGTACCCGTGTCAGCTGCGGGTTGCGGCCGGCGCTTGTGGCTGAGCACACGGCGGTGGCCGGCGCCAGCGCAAGCGCGTCCCCCTGAGCTGATGGTCCAGCTGCCCTGTAGCCAAGCAACAACACCGGCCTCATCTGAGGGATGTTTTTGTTAATAAATGGTATTCAGCTCCTCTCCCAACCACGAAAATTGTGCACACTGGTAGCTGCAGAGCTTAGGTCTGGGTTCTGGAATTTGCTGTAATAAATTTTGAACTCTCTCAGTATGGGTGTATGTACGGTACGAGATCCGCAACTACTCAGGCAGGACGAGTTGCGTATTTGTGGAAGTGATTAGAAGAGTACTCAGTGTTCTTAAAGAAGTCATCGGTTGGCCGGGGGTCGTCCCTGCGGGCAGCAGTAATGCGGTGAGTGATGCTCTGGCACCTATAAAAACGGCAATTATTAAAATACGAGCAGTTTCTTTATGTGGGTTACCTTTATTAGCACAGGAGCGAACGTTGAAGGACAGGATGTTGTATTATAACGATGTTGGGAGGCGCAAGCAATGCAAAAGGAAGTGGGGCCTACGCTCGTCTGTTGTCGACTGAATGATCGACGCGTGCGCGCGCCAGTGGGTTCTGGGAGTGCTCTCTCCGCATTCGACGCCTGGTGGTTGCAGCTGCATCGGCAGCGCTGCAAATTTCCCCAGACTGGCTGCCGGTATTTGGCACCGAATAGCTGCCATTTTGGGGTGATTTGCACCACGGATGCCAAATTGCGCATTCATTAACTCAATTTAGAGTGATAAATGATGTTATTACAAAGGTGAGCCCTGATCTTATTGGTAAAATAAGAACTGACCGAACTGGCCACACGGTTATTTTGAATTTAAATTTCAAAAGGGCGGCAAATGTGAAATTCTTGACCAGTTTCAACATTTATCGAGTCAAGATAAGCACAATATTAAACTGTGTACCAGGTTCCCCGATCTGCTAACAGAAACGTTAGTGCTTACCCCAGCTTATTAAGTATCAGATTCAGGTTACTGACAATATCCCTGTTAGCCACCAACCCCCGCCCCCCTTATGAACAAAGTGAAGCAGACTATAGATAAGACGCTAAAACAGGGGGTAATTCGGTCATGATAGTCGCCTTACTCATCACCGATTTTTATGGTGAGTAAGCCCATGGGAGGCGTCTGCAGCTGTCTGCAGTGTTCCAGCCGGGTAGGAGAACTGCAGGGAGCGCAGAGGCGGCTGCGGACAGCTCTGCTTCTCGCACAGAGGGCGCCGTGCCGTGGCTGTGAGCAACTGGGTTGCGAGTGGCGGCTGCGAGTTGCCACTCCTGCCGCCTCTCGAAGATGTGTCATCTTCCTTGCGCGTTTTCCCCCCTCTGTCGTCAGCTTGTCGAAGTAGTCCGTGTTTGCGACTTGCAGCCGGACGAGGTTCGCTGCTGCAGCTCGCACCGCGAAGTCTGCAGTCGTCCACTGCTTCACGAGCTGCAGCAAACCTTTACGGTTTTTGGCCACCTCGAAGACTATGGGCGGCGGCCGACCGTCCGGCAGTGGTGTCCGATCCGGAGCCGGTCGCTTCTCCTTCTTCTTCCGAGCGGCCAGCGTGGGCAGCGACCGTGGTCTGCGTCTGCTCGAGTGCCGCTGGCTTCTCCGGCTTCTGCTCGTCTGCTATAGCGTCGTACCGGTGTGCAGTAGCCGTGGGAAGGCGTCGTCCCGCGTTTAGCCGCACGGTGCAGGTCGCGCGTCTTCTGCCGCCGGTGGTGGAGACGGCGGGCTTCCTCTCTTCGTGGGCCGCCTTCTTGCCGCCAGTCGGTGCTGCGCCGATCGGCCGTCTGCGGCCCTCGGCAACCTGGCGAGGCTGCGCACTGGCGGTGCTTCGCATCCTCTCGGCGGCCAGGAATGACACGGCGGGTGCGCCGAATGCCGGACATTTGCCACGCCGGACATTTGCCACACCGGACATTTGCCACACCGGACATTTGCCACGCCAGACATTTGCCACAACGGACAGTTGCCACACCCGACATTTGCCACACCGGACATTTGCCACACCAGACATTTGCCACACCGGACATTTGCCACACCGGACATTTGCCACGCCGGACATTTGCCACACCGGACATTTGCCACGCCGGACATTTGCCACGCCGGACATTTGCCACGCCGGACATTTGCCTTCCCAGACATTTGCCACACCGGACATTTGCCACGCCGGACATTTGCCACACCGGACATTTGCCACGCCGGACATTTGCCACGCCGGACATTTGCCACGCCGGACATTTGCCAGGCCGGACATTTGCCAGGCCGGACATTTGCCACACCGGACAGTTGCCACACCCGACATTTGCCACACCGGACATTTGCCACACCAGACATTTGCCACACCGGACATTTGCCACACCGGACATTTTCCACACTGGACATTTGCCACACTTGCCCCTTCGCCAGGTAGCTTGCCTTCGCCAGGTAGCTTGAGTAGTGATCCCTCAGGTAAGGGATGCCCTTCCCCGCACTACCTCTGTCCGCTTTCAAACCGCCGTCTCCACATCTTACTCGATACAACCAGTACATAAGGGACCTTCTTCTTCGACATCTTGGCCAAATACAGAGCTTCTTTTCCGAAATCGAAATATTTATAACTTTTGGGAAACGAAAGCAATACCGACGATTATGTCAGTATGTAATTAGTTCTGCCAAGTATAAATATAGATTCCTCTGTCTATACGGAGCTTCCTTTCACGATGAAACGAGAATGCGAATGTACGCTAATCATTTCTTTCTGATCACTGCATTTGTGCTTACTTTAATTAGTACAGCTGCATACCCAAAAGACAATAGGGAAAGAATAAATGGGTTTGTGAATGTTTGAAAAGAAGAACGACGTACTCCATATTAATTTACTCTCTTAAAATATTAGTTAATGAAGTGTAGCGGGACAATGTTCAAAACGTAACTGAAAACACGTTCACTAAATAGAGGTAAGAACATCTATGATTGACATGTCATCTAAAGTCGACTTACAATTTTAAAGTGTTAGAAACAAGGAAATGAAGTAATACAGACTGCTTCGCTTGTAACGTATATTGTTGTTCTACATTGTTTAGCTCTGGTATTCACAGGGTCACAGAGAAAGCATCTTAGGTTCTGGAGGGAAAAGCCGTAATTGTAATTATCTGCACTACAACAGAAACAAGAAGGACAACTTAAGGAAAAATAATGTAAGCTCACAATCGATTTTGAAGCAGATAGTTCCTGTGACTTAGTATGGGCAGAGATTATATTCGACAACCGGAATAAATTAATATCTGGTTCCTTTTACCGACCCACTGTCTCACATGAAACACTTGCTGAACAGTTCAAAGAAAGGAAAACTTGAGTCTCATCACAAATAGGTATCCTACTCATACAATTATAGTTGACAGTTAATTCAATCTACCTTCCGCGTGTTGACAAAACTACAAAATGGGTGTGAGCACTATGGGACTTAACATCTATGGTCATTAGTCCCCTAGAACTTAGAACTACTTAAACCTAACTAACCTAAGGACATCACACAACACCCAGTCATCACGAGGCAGAGAAAATCCCTGACCCCGCGGGGAATCGAACCCGGGAACCCGGGCGCGGGAAGCGAGAACGCTACCGCACGATCGCGAGCTGCTGACCGACAAAAATACATTTTCATACCCTAATGTAAATAGAAAACAACTTCCGTAATTGTTCTAAATGCTTTTTTAAATTATTTTTAACAATTAGTTGACGAGGCCATTCAAATTGTAAATGGTTACGCCGGCGGCGGTGGTCTCGCGGTTCTAGGCGCTCAGTCCGGAACCGCGCGACTACTACGGTCGCAGGTTCGAATCCTGCCTCGGGCATGATTGTGTGTGATGTCCTTAGGTTAGTTAGGTTTAAGTAGTTCTAAGTTCTAGGGGACTTATGACCACAGATGTTAAGTCCCATAGTGCTCAGAGCCATTTGAACCATTTGTAAATGGTTACGAAAACATACTTGAACTCTTAGCCACAAATAATCCTGAGCATCACGACGGATACAGGAATTAGTGAACACGCAGTCGTAGCGAGGCTCACTTCCGTAACAAAAAAATTCACCAAAACTAAACGTGAAATATATCTATTTATAAAAGCCGCTAAACATTCGGGTGACGTCTTTCCAAGAGGTAGTCTCCAATCCTTCCAAACTATGTAAATTAAGACCATATGTGGCTTAAGTTCAAAGAAATAGTATCAACAGCACTCGAGATATTCATACCAAATAAATTAATAAGAGATGGAACTGATCCCCCATGGTACACAAAACACGACAGAAAGCTGTTGCAGGAGCACCGCAAAAGGCACGTATAATTTAGACGAACGCAAAATCTCCAAGATTGGTGAAGTTTTACTGAGGCTCGAAATTTGGTGCGGATTTCAATGCGAGATGCATTTAATAGCTTCCACAACGAAACTCGCTCTAGAAATGTGGCGGAAAATCCAAAGAGATACTGGTCCCATGTTAAGTAAACCAGCGGTAAGGCTCAGTAAGTACCTTTACTGCGCGACAGCGATGGTAATGTTACTGTAGACAGTGCCACTAAAGTGGAGTTAGTAAATGCATTTTCCGAAATTCCTTCACTAAAGAAGACGAAGTAAATATTCCAGAATTCGAAATGAGAACAGCTGGAAACATAATTTAGGAGTAGATATCCCTGATGTTGCAAAACAACTGAAATTACAGTCAGTGACAGAGGAAATGATCAAATACCTTTTCAAAAAGTCTCTAATGTATAAGAAAAGTAGGTCTAATACATTTGATTCTGATGTTCTTTAGTAACAATTAATTTTCAGTAGTAAGCTCCTTGCTTTTCTGACCTGTTTAAAGATAACCGACAATTTAGTAAGAAATTTTAATTTTTAAAGGATTCTATTTAAATGTACTTAAGTAGATTTATATCTACTATAAATGTTTGCAGCTAAACTTAAATAAAAAATATTTGAGGTGCCAAAATTGTCAACCTTAGGATCAGATCGGTTTTGGGATGTCAATTTTAGGTGCAATTCAAAGGTTAAGTTCCCATTTTCTTTCACAAAAGCGTATACTATCAGTTTAACAAACCATGATATTTTAGGTGATAGTTGCGATTCTGAAGCTTCAGATAATTATTTTAGAACTCACAATTATTTAATAGTATGGCCATAATACTGGAAGGTAGAAAAAAGTTATCTTAACGTGACAACAATAGGGATACTTTTGTGAGGCTTGAAACACTTTTTAATATTTACATTAAAGGCTGATTCGCATCACACTTTGCACAGGCTTTGGACCGTGAAAATGATAAATGACCATCTACCATTCTGGCGTGTGTAAAATCAGCCTAAACACGCAGAACTAATGTACACTCTATTTACAATTACAACTTAACATTAGCTCCGATAATGCTGCTTTAATGTTTTAATAATTTTATCTTAGTAATCTGAGAGGACTCAGTAGTCCTCATAGCTTTTAATACATTTTTAACGTATTTTAGTCCAGTTTCTGAATATGGGCAATGGCTTTCAAGCAAGGCCTAATCTTGCCAGTCTCTTCATAATTCTTTACGATTCTCTCTATCCTGTCGTCCAGCTCCAAGTACTTGTTCTTCCTCTTCTCACCTTCAAGATTCATTTCCAATTTCATGTACATGCAGTTTGTGAGCTCTGCTTCCTTTTCCAAACACTCCACCAAATAGTTGATTCTAGGGTGAGGGTTTCCAATAATACTATTTATTTTGTTTTGCCACCCGTCAACAGCATTCGTCGGTCGGTGCCTTTTTCCGTAACAGTCCCACATTTCTATTGCGATATCCTCATTCTCTAGCCAGTTATCCACAAAGTAGTCAAGAAAATGAGAGAACCTTCCGTTATCAGGAACTTCTGCATGAATCTCAATCCATCCATTGCTTACGTCCTCCGGTTCTACAACTGCCAGCGCTGCACACACGCTGACGTGAAGTCTTAAATCCTCGTTCTAGCGGTACTCCTCAGTTAGACCGAAAACTTTAATTCTTCTCCATAAACTCTTCTTCATATGGAAATAGAATCCATATATTTCAGTTGTGGGAAAAACTTGACGAATGGTCGATATCGCACCTGCCTCAAAGTCCACCTTTACTTGTTTAGGACACCACTCAGACACTGCCTGTTTTATCAGACGAAACAGACGAACATATGAGTCTTTCTTCTTATTAGGGAGCAGTGCAAATACAATAGGAAGAATGTTTGTTTCTTTAATCGGGCCTCCTAAGTCTACGTGTATGGTGAAGGTCTGTACAAACTGCTTGCTACATCTCTTAAATGTTCCATCCATAAAAAAATGGGCACATGTTTTTAAAATTTCTTTTCCTTTGCTTCCACTAAAAATCATTATTCTCGCCTCTAATCGATCGTCTTCCAGAAGAAAACTACTGCCATCTCCCATTTTTAATAGATCTTCATGAAGATCAATTTCAGAAGAGTTCTTAGGCTGTTGTTCGTTCCCCCGTTCTTGACTCCGTCTACGACGCATGGTTCTCTTCATAGATTCTGAATTAGGCATCACTGTAACAAAGTCACAAACTGTATTATGTAGATTTCCCATTTCATCCGCGTATATATCCGATAACTGTGTAGTTTCTTCTCGAGACCTTCTATCCGCCCTTTCCACTTGCTTTCTCACTTTCAGAGCTGCATCGTCAGGTGGTCCACAGAGATGTTCTAATACGCTCAACACTTCTGCGTTCCTCGAAAGCAGCTTTCCCTTGCAATGATCCGCTTTTCGGGGTAAACACATCCATGTAACAACACCTTCTTTAGATTCCCTCTGTTTAAGATACGCGTAACCTTTGTAATGAGCAGAAGGCCTGCCCTTGTTTGTTGTAATATCTTCCATACTGATGTCACGTTCGGAACTTCGAAAGCAAACTGGGCGGCCGGGTGAGGAGGAGGAGGAGGAGGAGGAGGAGGGGGGGGGACAAGGGACCCGACCCTTCGGAGCAGGTAAAACCGTGGCAAATGCCCTGTGTGGCAAATGTCCGGACACCGGTGCGCCGTGCACTGTTATGTCACCCCCTCCCGCCCAAATCGTCGTCCACACGGTAGTGCGCGGACTGTGGCCGGGTCGTACTGCGCGGCGGGTCTGACGGGGACGATGGCAGGCTCGGCCACACGGCGATCCGTCGCACCCACCTCCCTGTTCGGTCCCTCAACTCCGGGCGTGTCCACACGACATCTCTGCTCGCTGCCGCAGTGAAGATACCCCTTGAGGAGACTGCTTTCTCTACAGACTGGAACTTACTGGAATTTAATAGAGTTCCGTTTGGACTGCCCACTGAGGCGGCAGTATTGTCTAAGTTGTTGCATGTGGTATTTGAAGATATAAAATTTCAATTTGCGTATCATTACCTTGATGATGTGGTAGCATACAGCAGCTCTATGGAAGTACATTTGACACATCTAGGGGTTGTGCTAGATAGATTACGGAAAGTGAGACTTACTGTTAACACAGATATGTTTAAAATCGCGTCCTCATCTATACAGTTATTCGGACATGCTGTCTCTGGTGATGGGTTAAAAGTTGATAAGTGCAGAATAAAATCTATTATGAAATCCCAACCCCTTTAGACGTGAAACAGGTGACGCGTTTCCTCGGGATGGCAATTATTTCCGTAAATTTATATCTGTGTTTGAGTAGAAGCATATGCAAAGGAAGAAAGGGGTTATGTTTCAGTGGACGGAATCCCAGGAGACCGCATTTCTAGGTCTTAAGGACTCACTGCAGCCCTAGCTCTAACCTTACCCGACTTCGATAAAACCTTTATAGTCCAGACTGATACGTTCAGTTGCAGGTGCATGAGGGGGGGGGGGGGGGGTGTGGAGCTTAGTTGCATTCGTTACACGATATTTGCATTAAACAGATTCAAGCCATATCTTGACCATACTCCTTTTGAGGTGGGAACAGAAAATCAGGCCCTGAGCTGGGTTCCAGCTACACCCAGGAAGACAGGTAGAATAGCGGGATGGGCTGCATGCATTCTGGTCTCTTAAGCTCCAGGTGCGGCATATCAGAGGGGTATATAGTACTGTGGCTGACGCTTTGAGCAGCATGTTAGAGGTACAGTCGCCACCTGAGCAGCATTCTCAGATCATAATGCGACGTTGAGGATAAATTGTTACCTTATCAAAGATTCCTGCACTCTTCCAGGCATCGAAAATTCCCAGCAGCAAAACCCCAACATTAAGAACATTATTAACAAGACAAATCGGGGTGAGCAACATTCTTATTTAGTGAAGAAAGCCTCCTCAGGGGACACCGACTTAACGTGGCACTGTCCGTGCGGCCGAGCAGGCTCGTGTGCTCTGGATGCCGGCGGCGGCTTACCTACCAAGGGGGTCGCAGCCCACAGGGGGGAGCCACACAAAGTGTGTCCCACAACGGCCCATCACTCCCTCTTTCCTATCCTGGACCTGTCCCCACAGTGTCCTTTTCCTGTTATATATATAAGACCTCAACGGCAGCGACAGCGGAGTGTTGTAGTTGACTAATGGTTTATACTGTTCGTCTGCGAGAAAACGTCCTTGTAGCAACCAATTTTGAGAATTCCGTAAACTGTGCACAGACACCACTACACAACAAATACTGTTTAGTACTACGGGTTTTGCGCAGCATCGATCGTAGCGGAGCAAGCTCATCGTTGTCTGAGTCTGATGCGAAGTAATACACTCCTGGGAATTGAAATAAGAACACCGTGAATTCATTGTACCAGGAAGGGGAAACTTTATTGACACATTCCTGGGGTCAGATACATCACATGATCACACTGACAGAACCACAGGCACATAGAAACAGGCAACAGAGCATGCACAATGTCGGCACTAGTACAGTGTATATCCACCTTTCCCAGCAATGCAGGCTGCTATTCTCCCATGGAGACGATCGTAGAGATGCTGGATGTAGTTCTGTGGAACGGCTTGGCATGCCATTTCCACCTGGCGCCTCAGTTGGACCAGCGTTCGTGCTGGACGTGCAGACCGCGTGAGACGACGCTTCATCCAGTCCCAAACATGCTCAATGGGGGACAGATCCGGAGATCTTGCTGGCCAGAGTAGTTGACTTACACCTTCTAGAGCACGTTGGGTGGCACGGGATACATGCGGACGTGCATTGTCCTGTTGGAACAGCAAGTTCCCTTGCCGGTCTAGGAATGGTAGAACGATGGGTTCGATGACGGTTTGGATGTACCGTGCACTATTCAGTGTCCCCTCGACGATCACCAGTGGTGTACGGCCAGTGTAGGAGATCGCTCCCCACACCATGATGCCGGGTGTTGGCCCTGTGTGCCTCGGTCGTATGCAGTCCTGATTGTGGCGCTCACCTGCATGGCGCCAAACACGCATACGACCATCATTGGCACCAAGGCAGAAGCGACTCTCATAGCTGAAGACGACACGTCTCCACGCCTGTCGCGACACCACTGGAGGCGGGCTGCACGATGTTGGGGCGTGAGCGGAAGACGGCCTAACGGTGTGCGGGACCGTAGCCCAGCTTCATGGAGACGGTTGCGAATGGTCCTCGCCGATACCCCAGGAGCAACAGTGTCCCTAATTTGCTGGGAAGTGGCGGTGCGGTCCCCTACGGCACTGCGTTAGATCCTACGGTCTTGGCGTGCATCCGTGCGTCGCTGCGGTCCGGTCCCAGGTCGACGGGCACGTGCACCTTCCGCCGACCACTGGCGACAACATCGATGTACTGTGGAGACCTCACGCCCCACGTGTTGAGCAATTCGGCGGTAGGTCCACCCGGCCTCCCGCATGCCCACTATACGCCCTCGCTCAAAGTCCGTCAACTGCACATACGGTTCACGTCCACGCTGTCGCGGCATGCTACCAGTGCTAAAGACTGCGATGGAGCTCCGTATGCCACGGCAAACAGGCTGACACTGACGGCGGCGGTGCACAAATGCTGCGCAGCTAGCGCCATTCGACGGCCAACACCGCGGTTCCTGGTGTGTCCGCTGTGCCGTGCGTGTGATCATTGCTTGTACAGCCCTCTCGCAGTGTCCGGAGCAAGTATGGTGGGTCTGACACACCGGTGTCAATGTGTTCTTTTTTCCATTTCCAGGAGTGTATGAAATGTGGCTCTTTCAGCAGGTTGACATATGTCGCTGCACTGAATATTGCGGTTAGCTTCAGAATGAGTGGAAATTTAATGTTATGAGACAGAAGCAGTCGCATGTGACCTCTGTAGAATAGTCGACTTACGGCAGTGACGGTAGTATCTCTGAACTTGCATTTCTTGGGCCCAGTTGTAGGGTGGAAACTAGTGGTATTGGACATGGAGTAAGCTGGCAGAACTTTTAAAGTGTTGTGCATATTGCAGGAGGATTTTGCTGAAGATAATCGTTAGGAATTATTAATCCGATGGAAGGACTACAGACAGCATTTATGGAACAGAGACAATGGTTTTGCATTATGGATAGGTTCTTAAGGTAAAAAATCTTGCTGTCGCGTATTGACATTGTTAGCGATTCTGCAACAGAACAGCTCACCTCCCCACCTCAGTTTAGTCATTTCAGTTTAATTCAATTCAATTTGCATAATTGTAAAAGCTTTGCCTTTTAAGACTATTGTACAGACAGTAATGTTGTTGGTTTTCTGTGACTTGATGTTCTTGTGAAATTTTAAAATACAGCATTGTCATTATAATGAACAGATTAGTATTTTCAAGTAAGAAGTTTCTTTTAGTATGAGAAAATCATCCGTCTTCCTCCCAGTGGTTTAGTTTTACTTTAGCATATTGTAGCTGGTGGGATTTCTTCATGTGGTGCCGCTGCTGCTGGTTATGCTGTAATTTTTCACGTGAGATTGTTTTCATATTTTGTCGGTTCCACTGCGCAAACCCCATGCATTTTATGTGTAATTCAGATTTTTAAGTCGCCAGTGAACAGTGCATGTTTCACAATGATACCACTTAATTTCAGTGTCCCAATTGTTTAGGGCAATACACACACAGTTGGTGGTAGTGGTTTTTTAGTAACAGTTTTATTTCCTGCACACTGAAGACCAGTTCGTTTTCTCTTTATGTGGATGCCTGCGTAGTGACGCGCTGTTCGCAATAGTAATTTCAGTTTAACCTTCTTATAACAGAGGACAGTACATCGAGTTTTGAGTATGAAGCAGGCAAAGCTTTTAATGCTCATCAACGAACGAACGTTGGAGTCAGATCAAATAACTTTCACTTCTGTGCCGCTGCTTCGGATTGTCCGCTGGCGCTTCTGAAAAGCAGTCAGATAATTTTTTTTCTTTTGCTGCAACCGAGAGCACAGCGCATGTTTCATGTACCAATAATGTCATGTTTCTTTCCTTACAGCCATTTTCTCTGTAATTGTTATGCGTGAAATTTTCCATATTTTCATATATTTGACGTATGGCGAATATTAATTACTTGTGATAGTTTCATTACGTGTCAATATTCAACTATAGGATTTTCTGTTAGGCAACGATCAAGTCGTATTTTCTGATGCAGCATTTTTCAGAAATTTATTCTGAGAAACAATATTACAATTTTAGCATTTTTGGTAACAGCTGATTTTCAGCCAGTTTTTGACTGCGTTACTGACAGATTACAAGATTTAAAAACAGACATTGAGAAAATTAAAACACACAAAAAATCGACCACGCATAAATAATGACACAAAAGGACGAACTTGTCTGCCAACGATAATCGAGACTGTGAAGACACAGTGTCCGTGTGTACTTTGCGGACACAGCCGAATACCAGTGCTAGAAATATTTCCAGGAAAATCAGATAAAAATGCATAGACAAAAGAATGATATTGCAACTGTACAGTCACAACTTTCGCGTATTGAAGAAAGACAGAACAATAATAACCGTAGACAAAATTGTATACTTTTAACACAAGCCCGCACTATGAAAACCTAGACAACAGTAACTTACGGCGTTTGAGAGATTTCCAACGTGGACCGTGTCACATGTGAAGATGATAACGAACAGAGTGCTTGGCGGAACCGCGGAACCGCGGAAACGCTGCGCCAAAGCGCAGACATATTTGATCACAAACACTTCCTCACAGTATGAAAGTTCAAAGTTTTCCAAAATTTCACTGACGAAATTCTTCCATGATCAATTTATATATGCCTTAGCACCAAATTGGCGACTTTGACACAAGCTACAATTCATGTACAGATTCCTAGAAAATGAACCAGCAGTCACAATGCGATCTATTATAAGAGATAGTGGGTCAGAAGAGAACGTTGACCACGCATTTTAACTGCATACTGGTCTGCATCAAGGGATAGAATCAAGCACAGTATAAACACGCTGAACAACTTTGAGCAACCGGAATTCTCAAATCCAGTAGAGTATTTCCAGAACATGATACGGTGTAGCCTATACCTGTACCATCCTCTCAGCCCACCTGAGTTAATTACAATTTGCCACTCGAAACTACCTACCCATTTATGTCAAATAACCTTGGTAAGCAGGTGTAAGGACGTTTTAGAATTATGAGCCTTTTGCAAGAGTAGGAATTAGACAATGATCATGCTCTAACAGGAGAAACAGCTGATCACACGTTTGATTTTTATGATTTCTTATCCTCATGACATGATAATAGGAATAACGGAACACCATATAATAAATTTCATGGTAAAAACCATCACAAACGCGATTACAGACACCATCCTTACGATACACAAGTGTGGCACCAAAACAACTACAAAGATTGCCGCTTTCTCAGAAGCCACGAGTCGAATTCGTGTTCCGAAAGTAAACATCGTTTTGGAAACAGTCATAAATATAATGACAATAGTAATCACGGACGTTCAAGTAATCAGCAATTCAATCAGTCGGATCAAAACCACATCTGCTATAATTACGGGAATTCAGGCAAGAACAAATATCAGAATAAGTCAGCCAAACAAGTATACATGGCAGATTTCTGGTAGACTGTCATAACAGCGGCAGGTAGAGCAGCGAAAAAGAATAAAAAATTACTTGAGATCCCGTTAGCTGAAGGAAAAAGGTAGAGAACTCATGATTCTGCTGCCATAGCTATTAAATTTATGCATAAATTAATCTAACAATTTTGGATCAATATGCCGTTTTAAAATTACAAAATTCGTAAAGTTCACAAGAGGAAGAGCTCAACCGCCTATGTTTCTTGTGTAGCGTTACTATTCAGTGCTCACCCAGTTCTTTTGACTTAGTACAGCTCAGCATTGTAAGAACTACAGTTACGATCACGTAATCAATTTAAGCTAGCAAAAGATCGAGGAAACAGAAAATTGTGATTAACATGACGGGAAATAATTCGGCGAAATTTTAGAACAACTTGCGGTAGTGTTTACACATAGGTCCGGCACCATCAACGGATTCCAGTACCGCTTTCAGGTTAGTAAGCACAATAAATTCTGTGTAAGACCTAATGCAATACCGGTTTATTACCACGAAAAGGTGGAAACTGTTAGGTTAGAAAACTGTCTTCCTGATTCAGCTGTCAGCTCCTATAATTGTCCTTTGCACGTCGTTGAAGAAAGAGACGGTTCAATAAGGTTGTCTTGGAATAGCGTCAGATCTTTATTATCATTCTTCCGGAAACACACAGACCTCAAACACTTGAACTGCTACAAAAGTATTGTCAGCTCTATATTTACGGTCCAGTTTTTGGCAAACAGTTACATTCTGACTGCAGGAAGTACACAGCCGTTTTATGCTTTGGGATCTGTTACAAGTTCTGTAAATTCGTGTTTGGTTTAAAAATTTCATCAGCTACATTTATTCATGGACTAAACACTATTCTTCCAGACCATCTGAAGAGACACATCACCACCAACGTCGGTAAGTTATTTTGATAGCAGAACCAACTTGGTCAACACATAACAAAATATTAGAAAATTTGCTGGACATTTTTGAAGATTCAGGTTTGACACTAAACTTACAAAAATCACGTTTTCGTCAGACGAGTGTAAAATTTTTAGGCCATATGATTTCTCCAGAAAAACTAGAAGCAATCAGAGCAATCCCACCTCCCGCTACTAAGCAAGTCGTGAGCATTTTAGAGGTAGTAAATTTTTACCATAAATTTTTGAAATTGAAAATTTTGACTGCACCGGCATTATGTTCTTTGGGTGGCAAAAACACCATTTGGCATTGGAATGATGAAGCACAGTTTTAGAGTTGGATAAGCTGAAAGAGGCACTGTTCACGGCACCTGTTTTAGCTCATTCTGACCTCTCAAGATTTCTGCTTATTTGAGATTCTTCCAAAATAGGACTTGGAGCTCATCTTTTCCAAAGGCTCATTGAGAATCGAATCATTATCCAAAAGAGTATTGCGTTTGCCAGTAGAGTGGTAAGTAAATCAGAGGGAAGTTACTCAGCCACATAATTAGAGACCTTAGCCATTGTCTGGGCGTTTACAAAATTTAGATACTATTTACTTGAGAAGCATACAAAAGTTTATTCAGACCACAAAGCTCTGTAGTTTTTAATTACATGCAATTTAAATCATGAAATATTACGTTGTTGGGCACTGACCTTGCAGGAATATAATTTCACTATGTTACATTCCAGGAAGAGACGACGGTATCGCTTTATCTCGTACCAAATTTGGTTTAGCTGATAACACAGATACTTTACAGGACAAAAAGTAGCTTTCGATACTTTATCTCAAAGTCATTATTCGACATGTATCTGAACTTGTATATCTTCGTCTCAGTTGTAGGGCGAAAAGTAGTAGTGTTTGACAGGAGTAAGCCGGCAGAACTTTAAGCGTAGTGCATATAAGAGGAGAATCCTTAGAAATTATTAATTTGATGGAAGGACTTACAGACACAGCATTTATGGAACACAGAGAATGGATTTGCATTACAGATATGTTTTCAAGGTAAAAAGTATTTTTGCTGACGCATACTGATAATGTTAGCGATCCTGGCAACAGAACAGTCCACCTTCCCACCTCAGTTTACGCCTTTTCAGCTTAATCCATTTCAGTCTGCATAATCGTAAAAGTTTTGCCTTGTAAGACTATCGTACAGACAGCAAAGGTTTCAGGTTTCTGTGACTTATATTCTTGTGAAATAAGAGTTTAAAATATATAATTGTCAATATAATGAACAGATTAGTATTTTCATTTCAAGTAAGAAGTATTTTCTAGTATGAGAAAGTCATCCCAGTCTTTCTCCCAGTAAGTTAGTTTTATTTTAGTATGTTTTCGCTGGTGTGATTTCTTCATGCTGCTGCTGCTGATTATGCTGTAAATTTTAGGTGAGATTCGTTTAATTTTTTCTTAGTTTTTTCGTTTCTCATCTCACTTTCTTCGTCGTTCGGATTTTTAACTGGCCATTGAACAGTATGTGTTTCATTGTTTTTGGGCAGCGCACAATTTGTGGTAGTGGTTTTTACGTTACAGTTTTCGTTTAATTTCCTGCACAGTGAACGCAAGCTAATTTCTCTACATGTAACTGTTTGCAATGATTGTTTGTGGCAGTAATCTCAGTTCAATCTTTTTATAACACAGGACAGTACATTGAGTTCTGAATAAAAAGTAAGCAAATTTTTTTATGCACATGAACGAACGAACGATAGTCACAGCAAATAACTTTCAGTGTTGCTTGCTTCTACTGACCAGGTTTCTGGAAGTTCCGGAAAGTTGTGGTTTGTGTAGTGTTTCTTCTATTTGTTCACTGCAGTAAGTGCTGGCAGTGTTGCTTTACACTCTTATATGAGAATATGGTTACTCAAATCTTCCCAATGTGTGTTACTTGTGCAAAGAGCTACCCAATTTTGCTATTTATTGAAGCATTTGTGTCTGGCCCCACATGGTCGATGCAGTAAAATCTTTCTCTGTGATCATATCATTGATTGATGTGTTATACACCATGAGGACTATAGGGATGAAACATAAAGGATGTGCTAGTGGTTTCTCGCGTGATTCTAAATAAAACAGTGGCTTAAGATGATGACTGTCAGACTGCTCTTTCACTGCTGGTCAGAAAATATTTAGAATCGCTGGTGCATCTAAGGACCAGCACTTTAATCTTAGAAGTGATACACAATGGTAATTTAAGATTTTGCTTACTTTTTGATTTAATATAATTTAAATCAGGAGTAAGGGTAATAAGCAAGAATTGTTTAGCATAACTTTATCTTAAGCTGTGATCAACTATCAAATACCACTGTGAGATTTGCTTGGCTTGTGATGTTTGGACAGTGTTGCGTTACCACAAGCAGTAGGGTAAAGAGAGAACAAGCGCATTTTGTTTCTGCGGGTTTCATATATTATGGGGCAAATGTACATTAAGGGGCAAGCTAATTGATTTATAAACCCCGGGGGTTGATTTATGACCACCTGGGAATAATCAATCCTTCTGAGAAACCCCCATCCCTTCAAGTCCTCGTCCCATCATTTGGGAAATCCCCAAACTTCCACTCCTCCCTTTGTTAATACAAGCACACTTCTGATATGAAATTAATTGACTATTTATTTAAAGTAATCAATAAATTATCCTCTCCCATGGGAAATCCCCCAGCCCACAACTCCCATCAACAACTTCCCCTCTCCACTCAGAAAAAATTGGCGGGAAAATTGCTGAGCTAGTGGACAGGAAGGATCTCACAACAGGTAATCAACTACATTGTATATGTATAATAATAGATTGTTTATTTATAAAATTCAATTTGCGCAGTTGGATCTCTTATTTGGGGGAAAAGCATGTCACTCTCTACTGTTTATTTAAATTTGGAAGAAGTAATTAAGTGTGTAAATAGATCTTTTATCTGGTCATGCAAGGAATAACATCAAAAATCGGCATCACTGTAACTCACCACACATAATTCCACTGTTATAAACGTTCTGATTGTGTCTTCGCACCAATCATAGGGCAGACAGGCTGGGGGACATGCTGGCTGGGACATTGCATCTTCACAGGCCCATTTCCAGGTCGTTTCACCATGCCCACACCACATGCTACCTCCATAATCCAGGGCAGGAATACACACATGTGTCAAACCCTCTCAAATGGCTACTTCCTGTTGAACAAGGCGTCAGGTGCCAACGTCCCTTTGATACCACACTCTTCTTGTTACACTCCCACACACCCACCTTCCATACCAGGTCAGTGGAAGCAGTTGTTCTATTTGTTCACCCTGCTGTGCAGGTACTGAGCTATTTCATAAAACCACCAGCAGAGGACGCTTCTCCCTCCAATCCCCTCCTCCCCTCCTTCTCAGATATTGTCTGTCAGCCAAAGCATCAGGTGGTGGCAACTCTTTGATAATGCTACCTATGATATTCCTATCTAAACACATCCCCCCCCCCCTCTCTCTCTCCCCTTCTACTCCTCTCCATACCCCTCCCACCCTCATTAATTTTGTAACACCTATTGGAGTAAAACTATGAACTTTAAATCTTTGCTAACGTGACCTGGTAGAGAACTCAATGAGATTTTAGGTTGCTTTCTCTTCCAACTTATCAGGAAGCAAATACCGTCTGCGTGTAGAATTCGGTCATGAGTGGTGATCCCATTAAATGTACACGTACTGGTCCACTGTGGCAAGTGACCAGTGTTCGAAGCTGCTTCCACAGACCTGTGTAAAGTTTTGTCTCCTGTACTGGAGGAAGACCATATCCCACAGACTGTCAGTCACAATAGGGGGTTCCTGTTCCGTTCTTTCATAAGAAATTTGATACATTGTGATTTGCTGTAACACATTCAAGCAGTGTATGACTGCAGCTGTTTACACATCCGTACACTTCGTTTTTCTACTGTGACTTTGAGGTCTTTGTCAATTTCTAAACCACATTTTGGCCCACTGACTTTCACAGAAAGGTGAACATAGCATTGTTTACGTTAAGCGGCTCCCACAGCACAATGAATGGTTGAAATTAAAGACAAAGGTGGTGTTTCTTGAGCCGTGGCGGCTCATATCGATAGTGCTACTCTGGTGGTTTATCTTTCCTGCCACGGTCAGGGCGGTAAGCAGCGCCCTCTGGGGCCTACGCGAGGAGTAACGAGACGAGGTCCTGGGTGGTGTGCTCCGGGACGTGGTGGAAGACGGTTGTCGGGTTGACGCAGCGAGTGTGGGACCGGACCTATCGCACGGAGATATACAAGTTGGCTGTGAACGGAAGGCGCCGTAGCAAGCAGCGGGGAGCGGGCGTCCTGTAATTTGTGTGAAGAAGTAACGATTTTTGCGTTGGATGTCCCAGTGGTTCCCGAGAGATGCGGTGGCTGCTTTCGGAGAAGAGAATAGGTAAGAGCTTGTGTCTACGCTCTTTTCAGTACGATGTGGCTGCCTGCCGTTATAAACGGGTGAAAATCAGGCGCTTGTATTGATTATACGGGAACTGGTGATGTAAAATTACATTTGTGATTGAGTCTCACTTGTACTGTGACAATTGAGAGACGAAAACTGTGGTGGTTTCATTAGGTCTGGTTCTTTGCTGTGTAACTAAGGGAGTCAGTTATTTGGGGTAACTGAGGGAGCACCATTATGTTGGTCTAAGCGATACGTTCTCCACGTTCTGTCTATGGCTTTGCGAATCGAAATCGTGTGGGAGTACACGTGTGAGTAATTTGCTATTGTATTGATGGTTATGTTGTAAGGACTGTTCTCTGGTGTGTTATATCACGCGCTGATTTGTAGCCATTCTAAGCAGAAGTTACCATTGCTACTTGCTTACGTGCTACTGTCCTTATGATTGGCATTGTTTGTCTTTTGATTGTGGGTGTGCTCATGTTTAAAAAACAAATTACGGCTACTATTCATAAGGGTTGTCTAGTAAGGAAATTGCTTAAGCCTTTATCATATGCTGGTCTGTTTGCCTATCACATTGGCTTTCTATGCAGTAACTGAAGGAATGTGTGTGGTGGTTCAAGACTGTAGGCTGAATAGCATTTGAACTGGTGTTGAGGTTAAGGGCGAGATCAGCATCCCGCAAACCCGCACGTTGCGCGTGGTTAAATGTTCCGCTATTGGGGAGCCGGCCCTCTATTCTTGGATTTTGTAAGGATATGTGATGAGTGCATCGCTGTAGTTTTTCGCGTGCTAAATTGCGGGGTGTCGGTGCCGTCCTATGGCTAGACTTGTGATGTATGTTATGTTGAAAGGGAATTAACTGTACCAAACTTAAGAAAGCTTTTAGTTTGTTTTAGGTCTGTACATGGAAGGATGTTGATATTTTGTCGATTGCGGCAATAACTTCCTGTGTGGGGAAATCCTCTGAGGGACTTGGACTGCACTGAAACAGTACAATACATCTGAAACGTGCTGCTTAAAACTTGGGACTGGAGCTCTCTGATGTTATATATTACTGTTTTATCTTAAATGTCTTGGATGTAATGTGGTTGTTGAGGATTATGTAATTAATTTTGATCGCTGGTTCCTTGAAGTATTTCGTTTTAAAATATGTGCTCGGTCAGAGCCTATTTAAATATAATTTTAACTTATCATTCAAATTTTCTAGTCTTGCTTTCTTAAAAGGCTTTCAGTTAAATGATTGCTATTTGCCTGTTTAAATGTTTGAGTGACTTAAAGGAAAAGAATATTATTTTGTAATTTGTACTGATTGTTCCTTTTGGGTAATACCTGACTTATGCGTTCAATAAATGAGTGTCTAATCAATGGTGATGCACTGTTCTATTGCTAGCCTACCCCTTCCACTCCACTGCCTATTGAGCTGCTTTGTGTCGAAATTGTGTTCAGAACACCCCTCTGACCTGACATCTCATTTCTTATTGACAAAAAACTAAATGAAATTTAATTGGTTATTTGAATTCAGTTTCAGCTATACGCAGTAGTTTCGTAGTCTGTCTGTATTGCTGTTGTATTAACTGCTTTCATTGGGGTTAAAGGCTCTGGGAACATAGTAAGTGGGCCATTGCCTTATAACTGCCTTAGTTGCAGATTGACATTGGTGTTTAAGACTTGGGAAACCGTTGTGTCAAGCGTGTCCCACTGAGCTGATGGTCTTGCAACCATAAGGCCAGCAACCCTGTAGCCGGCAAAGAGTATTAGCTTCATCTGGGGCATGTTTTTGTTAATAAATGTTATTCGTCTCAGTCTCATCAGTTAATTACTCGGTCCTTCAGTCCCAACCATAAAATTCCTGCAGAATGGTAACATTCTACAAATAGGTGTGTACAGTGTGAGAAATTTGAACGTGGTAGGAAAGGCTCAATCTAAATAATGAAAGAGGATTACGATTTGTTATAAATCAGAAGGTAGGTCAACGAGTGAGTTACTTTATAAAATTCAGTGAAAGGTTTACTTTAATTGAAATTGATAGCAAACCAAGGACATCAATACTAATTGAGATGTAGATGCTGACTTCACAAGGGGAAGATAAAGAGGTGGAAAGAGTATATGAGGGCACCGAACAGGTAACTCAATGTCTAAAGCGTCACGATCATCCAATATTAATGGGAAATTGGAATGCGGTAGTAAGGGAAGAGTGACTCCATTTCAGCCGACAATAGCAATTGCACTGTACAAAAATAGTAAGAAGATGAGGTACACTTAGGAAAGGACGCAGACATGAGAACGTTTCAGCTGGATTATAGCATCTTCAGACACAGATTCCGAACAGGGATAGTGGATGGTATCGTATGTCCAGGAGCACAGGAGCAGACAAAGACCGGATTTAAAATTTAGAATGATAAAGAATAGACTGAAGTTTAAGAAAATCCTCCAGAAGAATCAATGAGGAGAGAAGTGGAACACTGATAGACTGCAGAATGATGATCTGCGTCTGAATATCACAAAAGCTGCAAATACTGTCATGATAAGTTCCAGAGTAGCTAGTTCATTTGAAAAGCAATACACAACTTAAAAAGAGAAAAACACACGTACAAGGTAGGCAATGGCGAAGAAGCCTTTGGTGACAGAATAAAAAGTCATCTGATCGAAAAAAGTACAAAAACGATCAGGGAAATACAGGAATACATCAACATACATCAGCCAGAAAGGTGTGCACACCGATATACTATCGAACCCCGTCGGAGGTTCGAGTCCTCCCTCGGGCATGGGTGTGTGTGTGTTGTCCTTAGCGCATGTTAGTGTAAGTTAGATTCAGTAGTGTGTAAGCCTAGGGACCGATTACCTCATTAGTTTGTCCCATAGGAACTTCCCACAAATTTCCAATTTCTACTATCGATATAAACACTTCTTGGCGATAACAGAGTCACCTGGCGAAGGAGTGACTGCTCGTCAGACACACGCACGGTGCGTGTGGTACCACGAGGGTGCTGTCCAACAGGAAGGTGCGCGCTCTGTCTGAGAATGACTGAGGGCAGATTGTGGCGTCCTAGAGGCTCAGTTCGAGCATTTCAAAATTGTACGACTTATTGGGTCTTCAAGGAGTGCTGTGGTGAGTGTCTTCAACATGTGGCAAAACCAAGGTGAAACCATCCTGAGGTTGTGGGGTTGGTCGCTCACGCATTATAGATGTCACACGTCCTAGGCTGCGCAGACTGGTGAAACAGAACAGACGGCGAACTGTGGCAGAACTAACATCTGACCTTATTGTTGGGCAGAGTGCAAGTGTGTCTGAACACACAGTGCACCGAACACGTCTCAGCTGAATGCATGTGCCATTGTTAATACCAAAACATTGGCAGCTATGACTGAAATATGCACATGACAATCGGCGCTGGACGTTGGCGCCGAGTCAGAGCTATGCGTGGTCTGATAAATCCTGATAACTTTTTCATCATGCTGAAGACAGCGCGTGAATCCTTTATCCGCCAGGGGTACAACTCCTTGGCACCTGTATTGTGGGACGGAGAGAAGCTGGCAGCAGCTCCATTGTGCTCTGGGAAACATTCACGTGGACGTCCGTGGCTCCAGCGCAGCCTATGCAAGACACCATGACGGCGAAGAAGTATCGTACACGCGTTGCAGAATACGTACAACCCCTTCGTGACGATAATGTTTCCAGTTAGCAGTGGCATTTTTGAACGGGATAATGCGCCATGTCGCCAGGTCAGGATTTTGATGGAATGATTCGAGGAGCACAGTGGTAAGCTCCATTGATTTTCTGGCCTTCCAGCTCACCAGTTCTGAACCAGGTCAAACACATTTGGAATGTGACTGAACGTGGCGTCAGAGCTCATCCCCCCTCCGCACTCTTCCCAGAGTTTAGGGGAATTAGGTGGCTTGTATGTACAGATGTGGTGCCAACTCCCTCCATCGACCTACCAAGGCCATATTGCTTCCATCCCATGACGTGTCGCCCCCGTTATCCGTGCTAGAGGTGAACATACCGTCTGATCAGTGTAAATGAATTATATAGAAAGTGGTGCGAAGCCGAGGCAAAGTGGCTGCGGGAGAAATATGGAGAAATCGAAAAATGGTCGTCAGAAGGACAGGTTCAGCAAACCGGAACGTGAAAACGACCTCCGATGCGATACTTCGTGGTAGATCAAAAATGTGAGCCACACTGGGACTGGAACTCGGGACTTTAGTCTTTCGTGAGCTCTACCAACTGATTTACCCGAGCATGACCGACGTGGCTGAGTTGGTAGAGGACTTCCCTGCGTCAAGCAAAGGTGCTGGATTCCACTGCTGATACGACCCACAGTTTTGAACTTCCAAAAAATTTCGTATCAGCGCACACTCCGCTGCAGTCGTCCAGTTTGTGGCTGAGCCACGTCTCCGCAATCCACGTCTTCTCTCTAGAGTGCCAGTCCCGCAGTTTCCACGAAGGAACTTGTGTGGAATTTGGGAGACAGGAGATGGCGGAAGAAAAGCTGTGAGAATGAGTTGTTTGTCGTGCCCGAGTAGCTCAGTTGGTCGATCACATGCCCGCGAAACGCAAAGGTCCCAGTTTCGAGTGCGGGTCCGTCACACAGTTTTAAGCTGCCAAGAAGTTTCAAGTGAGGAAGAACTTAGCCATGGGGTCTCCAGAGTGAAGGCAGTTAGTTCCAGTTACGGTCCAGAAAGAAACACAAAGAAGACCAAAATTATAGTTCTTCTTTGCCACGGTCCGGATGAATTACAAGTTTCAGATTAGTAAAAGGATCTCGCGCTAATGAATCACTGTGTATACGTATATAGGATCTCTGATCAGTGACACAGGAAAGTTTCGTATTAAGAAAAATTGAAGATCTTCTTAAAGGATACGTCTATTCGAAGAATCAGTAACTTATCAAGTGAATGAACGAATGAGGTTATGACGCTCGTCATTGAGTGAACTCACAGATAACATAACGCACGGTACGGATTACGAGGTGTATTTGCAGTAGCGAGCCGCGCCACTGATTTCGGAGTGAACCCAATTAGCGCTTAGTAGACCGCAATTACCATTGAGTTCGTGCTTGAATTGCATATACGAGCGATAACAAGGTTGATCACGGCAGTATGAATTTTTTAGCGAGCGGCTATTGAGAACCTGGGCTACGCCATAATCAATGTTGCGTTAAGGGATGTTTTAGCGTACGTTTTCGAGTGGAAGGTAAGGTTTGCTGCAGGATTGCCAGTTTTACTAATCACAAGAGCCAAGTTAGTTTCATACTTAGTTTTATATTTTTTCTTAGAATCAATGAGACGAAACGGATACTCGTAAACGTGCAGATCCTGTTTGAGTTGAAAATGTTGGAGTCTGCTCAATATATTCTACTAATTCGGATTATGAAAGGGTTTTGAAAAGTGAACCGTCGAATATTCCGCCGAAACGCAGGGTGAAGAGTGATGCTATTCCAGCTCTAGATTTACCACTCAGTGGTGCTGAATTAGGGAGGAGTAATGAGCCTAACAAGGAGAAAATCTTTCGGACACGAAACAGAAGGTACCGTAAAGAAGTAGAAGATATTTTGCAGGAAAATATATTACCGACTAAGGAAGAAAAGAAAACGTTAACAGTTAAAACAAACATTGTTTTCATTCCAATAGTGCGTGCCTGCGTGCCTGCGTGCACGCACCAAGAACCAGAAATCATGAAAACAGAAGTGAAAGTTCTTAGGCAAACGAATGAAAATCTACTTGAGAGTGTCTTTCGATGTAGCGCCGAGTTTCTGAAATCAAAATATGTTCAAGATGTGATTCGGGCCTATTTTTCTGCCAATAACAAACGGTTGTGAAAAGACTGGTGTTCTTAAGATAATGCGAAGGCTGCAAGTCTTATAAAACGTTATCTTTTGTCAGGAACTTATTGAAACATCCTGTTCCTAGTGAAGGCATTATTAAAAGAAGACTCTGTCAGTTTTGCGTTCTTAGCTTTGATGAAATGATAGTAAACAGTGATTTATATTTTGTCCAGGCGGTGAGAAAAAATAACAAGAAAAAATTGACCACTGAATTTGTCTTATACCAAAACCAATGAGAAAAAAAGAAAGGAGTAAATCCAAAAAAATAAACCTATTAGTATAGAGCATAATAATAGTAACAATAACAATTCTGAAGCATGGAAAATCTCGATTATATTCATAGCCGCCTATGAATTAAACACGTGTGCGGCTTGCAGCTATAAGCAATGGAGTGCGGCGGGGGGAGAGGGTTCACGGTGACGTCACAGCAGCGCTGCCGCCTACCGTGTGTTCGTGACTAGAGCGACTGATGGTAAGTGGGCCGGGGCTGACCGTTTCTGAGTAATGGAAGGCCAGAATGAACGGCGCCGACACACAGAATGCGGGCGGTCCCAGAGGAAACGGCGGGCGCGTCCGCTACTAGGAGGCGGGCGGAGAAGAGGGCAGACGGTAACGAGGGCGCGGCGCCCTCCGCCAGATTGCGCGGCGGCAGGAAATGAGCTGCAGAGCCGCCGGCCGCCGCCCGCCGCTAACGACGGCGCGAGGGCCCCCGGGTTCACTTCGTTATCGAGCTGCGCCAACTGCGGCCCAGATTTATACCTGTGTAAACGTGCGGTCCTAAACAGACCCAACGATTTGTCACTGGTTCAGCCGACATAATTTGCCGAAACCGAGGCGAGCGTAGCAGACTACGTAGCAAGTTCACTCTTAAGTAGTGTAGTTCCCTGTAGAAGGTGACATCGTGTGACTGAATACTCCTCGAGTTTGTGTGCGGCGCGCCGTTCACATCTACATTTACGTCTGCATCCACATCTACATGGATGCTCTGCAATCATAGTTAAGTTCCTGGCAAAGGGTTCGTCCAACTAGCTTCACAATAATTCTCTATTATTCCACTTTAGAACAGCGCGCGGAAAAAACGAATACCTACATCTTTCTGCACGAGTCCTGATTTACGTCATTTTATTACGATGATCGTTTCTCCCTAAGTAGGTCGGCGTCAACAAAATATTTTCGCATTCGGAGGAGAAAACTGGTGCTTAAAATTCGGCGAGAAGATTCCGCCGCAACGAGAAACGCCTTTTTTTTAGATGTCCACCCCTATTTATCGATAGTACAAAACACGCTACCTCTCCTAACTTTCTCAATGAACGCCGTTAATCCTATGTGGTAAAGATCCCACTCCAAAAGAGGACTGACTAGCGTGGTGTAGGTAGTCTCCTTGGTACATCAGCTGCATCTTCTATGTCTTCTGCCATTAAAACGTAGTCTTTGGTTCGCCTTCCTCACAACATTTTCTATGTGTTCATTCAAATTTCAGTTGTTCGTTATTGTAATTCCTAAGCATTTAGTTGAGTTTACTGCCTATAGATTAGATTGATTTATCGTGTAACCGAAGTTTAAGGAATTCCTTTCAGTACTCATGTGGATGACCTCGCAATTTTGATTATTTAGAGTCAACTGCTAATTTTCGCACCATACACAGATATGTATTCTAACTTGTTTTGCAATTGGATTTAGCCGGCCGGTGTGGCGCAGCGGTTCTACGCGCTTCAGTCTGGAACCGCGCGACTGCTACGGTCGCAGGTTCGAATCCTGCGTCGGGCATGGATGTGTGTGATGTCCTTAGGTCGGTTAGGTTTTAGTAGTTCCAAATTCTAGGGGACTGATGACCCCAGCTCTTCAGTCCCATAGTGCTCAGAGCGATTTTGCAATTGGATTTCATCTTCTGATGACTTCACTAGACGATAAACGACAGCATCATCTGCAAACAATCCAAGGGTGCGTTTACGTCTGTGCGCCTTGTGCTTAGTCTACGTGCAGCTGTAGTTTGGCTCGCACACAAGCAGAGGCGCTCAGCGTGGACGGGCGTGTTGAGGGGGAGGGGTCCACCTACACGCGTGCGTTTATTTGCGTGTGCGGCAAGCACAGTGCCACGGCGACTAGGCGTAAGGCGCACACGTGTAAACGCACCTTAAGACGGGTCCTCATATTATCTCCTAACTCGCTTGTATAGAGAAGGAACAGCAGAGGGCCCAGAAAACTACCTTGGGGATCACCAGAAATCACTTATGTGTTAACCCCATGACCTTCCGTCAGTTACTAGGAACTTTGACCTCTGTGACAGGAAATTACGAATCCAGTGGCATAACTGAGACGATTTTCCATAAACACGCAATCTGATCACAAGCCGCTTGTGAGCTACTGCGTCAAAAGCCTTCTGCAAATCTAGAATTACGGAACGAATATGAAATCCCTTGTCGATAGCTGTCAACACTTCGTGTGAGTAAAGAGCCAATTGTATTTCTAAAGGACGATGTTTCCTAAACCTGACTTGAGTGTGTCAATATACCATTTTCTTTGAGTTAATTCATAATGTTCGAACACAACATATCTTTCAAAAGCTTGCTGCATATCAACTTTAATGATATGGGCCTGTAATTTAGTGGATTACTGCTATCACCTTTCTTGAATATTGGTGTGATATGCGGGACTTTCCAGTCTACGGGTACGGATCTTTCGTCTAACAGTAATAGAACGACATTTCTCATAGGAGGTGTGTGAGCACCGTTACTTGCACGAGAGGGAATAAACGAAGAAGCGTTTACAGTTGCATTATTGAATTGTCTTCAGACGTACAAGCAGTGTGCGATTTGCAGGGGGGGATGGGGGGGATTTCCCCCCCTCTGCATCAGACCATCCCCTCCTCTCGTTTTAGTTTATGCATCCCAACCTGGGATGTTTATTTCCCACGCACTGGAGTAAAACTTTACATATAATTTAAATTTGTGAAGCCGAACACTGAAAGTTGTTAATACAGTCTTCCTATTAATACTATTAATATGTTTGCTTATTAATTTTGAAAAAGTGTTATGTAGTAGATAAGCATTTCAAAACTAAACGACAAGACGATGCACACCATATTTCCGTAGCATGCCACAATGTTGCCAGACGTAGCCCCAGCGTAAACGAGGCTTTAGAGCCAGGTCTGTATTGTATGGTCGATGTGATGTGTTGAGTACGAAACTAAAACCTGCAATCAGATCCAAACGTCGTGGAAAACTGTGAAGAGGTGTCATCCTGCAGCAAGATAACACTCGCCCACATTCTGCCAAACGGACAGCCGACGCAATAAAGGAGTTGAGATTCGAAGTGCTGGAACATCCACCATACAGTCCAGATCTGGCTCCAAGAGATTTTCACATGTTTGGACCCTTAACGGAAGCAGTACAGAGAAGAAGTTTTGAAAGTGATGATGAAGTCATTGCTGCGGTGCAAAATTGGTTACAGATGCAACCGACAAATGTATTTTCTGATGAAACAAAAAAACTCGTAAAAAGTCGGGAAAACTGCACTCAAGTCCAGGGAGGTTACGTAGAAAAATAACGATTGTTTCAGTTTTCTGTCATCAGAATAAGTACAGCTTTTCACAAATGTGCCTTTACTTTTTGAATTCCCCTCGTATACCTGTATGTAGATGATTTTGTAAATAAGCTTTACCTATAATGTACTTTTAAAGATATAACAAGGGATGGCTTTTCTGATAGTGCTTACGCGTGAATAGTGAATTTCGGCATTAACATCTATTTATAAATAACTGTTTAACCATGGGTAACGCCACGATCCAAGCTAGTAAGACCCCCTAAAACATCCCCCCCCCCCTCCCACCGCTGGTAAAAGCACAAATCGAACACTGCGTACAAGTAGTTTTGGGCACACCACGAGGAAGTGCTGACGACGTGCGCAGATGACGTTGTGCGTAGCGCTCCGAACTGTGTGCCTCTTTTGGTGGTGGACGGCCTCAGTCACGTCAGCAGGGCAGCAGGGCTGCGTTCTCAGCGGCGCCGACAACGGCCGTCAGGCACCGTCGCCAGGGGTCGTCCAATAGCATCGGACGACAGCTCGGTCACCACGCGTCCAATCTCATTCCTCACTTTTTGGAGGAGTCGGTCAGATTAGGTTAGTTTAGAATCTAATCCATGTATGACGTAGGTTAGATTTTTACCTACAATGGTGGAATGGATACTACGCCGCCTCTGTGCTTGGAAGCGACTGATGCAATTCGGCGTTTGCTAATAAAAAGGTGCCGAATGATCTGTGTCTGTCTCGAAAAGACTATACTGTCAGTCCTCAGTTACTAGAATTAACAGAAAAGCTTTAAAAATACCCATGTATTACGAAAATATGTATTTCCAGTGATACACCACACTGAGGATCTCTCCAAAACACATTGTTCGGAGTATGGTTTATTATGCTACAGTCGCGACTTCCGTCCACAAATGTTGTTCCTATGAAGTGTAAGACGTCGTGGTCTCCTGACCTTCATTGCTTACATATTCCGCTCATCGAGACGCTTCATTCGAACCCAAACTCGATAAGATAAAGTCAATGTTGTATGAATTCATGTAAACGATATGCAAATAACTAATAAATCGCAAGTGCGCACCGTGGTTGAAATACTCGAGGCTGGCGTACACACATACATTCCAGACACGACGGTCACAGGAGCTTTTAGTTCGAGAGAGGCAACCGCACACCAAGAGGCAAAAGGAGGAACGAACCCGTGTTCGGCTTAAAAGCAAATTCCGCTACATTGTGTGGGAGCGGCCAGCCTATGCATTCTTTACACATAGCACACAGTTTCAGAGATTTTCACAGGGAGACAGCAAACGCCAAACACCAATACTACAGATTTCCAGATTGGTCGCCTTAAACGAAACGTCATCCTCCCATTTTAGAAGAGCAATGCTGATTGAAAGACGATATTTCTGATGCCTTGAGCTGAAGGTGTAATGGAAGAGACTGAAAGATATACCCCTTCACGCCTGGCGTGGAGAGGCGCCGTTCCATTGTCGCTCTTGGAGCGAGGAACAAGTCTCTCCTCAGTACTTCACTGGGAGAGCACCTCTGTCGAGAGCAAATCGAAGTGCGACTCTCTACATTGAGTCCTTGCAATTAAGCGTTGTTCACTGTGTTGGCTGACACACTTACGCGGTGTGAACGGACAGAGTTATAGTTAAATGCCTGCAAGCGAATTTTTGAGTGGCATCGCGGTGGACTGGTTATCTGACCGGTGTACCATGCCAATAGACTAGGGGCGAATAGGAATCCTTGACTTCATCAAGGCATAGGGAGAGTTTGATTGGCGAAGGTCAATCCAGATAGAACGAGAGTCATCTTATTTGTCAGCAGCGTGCGGCACAGAGAGCACTCATCACAGCTTATGGTATTGTGCGCTACAGCTATTGCCAGCCCCATATTTCCTCCACAACAGTACATTTCACTGCATTTCACACGTGACAGCCTCGACCGTACCTAGCAACATTCTAAAGGATAATTATTCAAGTTGAGTAGGCGCCCCTCTCAGCCATTCTGCCAAGTCAACAACCAACATAAGCTTTGTATAGAAATTTCATTAGCGAATCCTATCCGTGAGAGGTAACTTCACATTCTGAAAAGAACCAGAATATAACTTGTTCAAGTCATAACTTAAAGTGCCATTGTGATTTCTCAAAATTTTCGCAAAATAAATAGTAACTTTCGTTAGTTTCATGTTTTACTTACACTAACTCCAGTACCCAAGTATCCCACTAGTTACATAAGAAATTTTGTGAATTTTTGCGTCATTTCCTTACAATGTACGACTCCAGAAGATATTTATTACTGAAAGTTTTTCAGGCATTTCTCTTTAGAACGTTAGGAGCGCCTGTCTGACTTCTGTAGTAGTGTGGGGGTGGAAATTGCATCTTGCAGGAGCCACAGGGTAAAGGGTACATCTCAGATTATTCTGTTGCGCAGAATAACACAATCTCAGATCAACCCCACGCTCACAGAAGTTATGAGCACAAAATAGTTAATTTATGTGATGGAAGTAGATGTTTCCGTTGTATTATGAATGGATAAAATTTATGTGACAGTAAGCAAGTACCATTTAATTAATGAAAGGCAGATTTATGGTTTCACACTAGTCACATTATCCTCAGAACGGTGAATATTAATGTAACATTTGCAGTAGGTATATTCTGATAACCAGAGACTAGCACTGGAAACTTCACTGCTCTTTAAACACTTTCCCAGTGGATTTGAGGAAGGACGTAACAAGATTTCTGGTGGCAGTATTATTTCAGATTGAGTGTAGTTTTTAATAAGGAAAACCAACCTCAGTGTCTTCCAGGGCACTTGCACGAAGCATAGCTCCAAAATTCGGTATAGAGTAAAAATATAGTAGGATTTGAGATACAAAAGTGAAAATATTAGCTTTTAAATTATTTGGGAATCGTAAATAACATCCAACATATCACACAAAAATTTTGAAACTGTACTTTTCAGACCTGTTCATCGAAAAGATGTAATCACCAGATGTTACATCTAGTTTTACTTGAACCAGAATTGCATCTATAATATGAGTATCTTATTTTTTAGTAGAGCTCAAATCACACCTCTAAAAGCACCAGAAATCTGTTTTCCTGAATGTAGCTGAAGTTGCGGAGACATACGCCAATTAACATTCAGTGACTGTCATTCAGCGTATGTGTGAAAGACAAACACAAAGTTTGGAATAAGATACCCTGAGCACCTAAACCACAGTAAACTGGAAACACATTTGCAACCACTTCGTGTAACAGAATAACCAGCCTACTGACATAAAAACGCCAGTAAGCAATAACAATAACAAGATTTCTGGTGGCAGTATTATTTCAGATTGAGTGTAGTTTTTAATAAGGAAAACCAACCTCAGTGTCTTCCAGGGCACTTGCACGCAGCATAGCTCCAAAATTCGGTATAGAGTAAAAATATAGTAGGATTTGGGATACAAAAGTGAAAATATTAGCTTTTAAATTATTTGGGAATCGTAAATAACATCCAACATATCACACAAAAATTTTGAAACTCTACTTTTCAGACCTGTTCATCGAAAAGATGTAATCACCAGATGTTACATCTAGTTTTACTTGAACCAGAATTGCATCTATAATATGAGTATCTTATTTTTTAGTAGAGCTCAAATCACACCTCTAAAAGCACCCGAAATCTGTTTTCCTGAATGTAGCTGGAGTTGCGGAGACATACGCCAATTAACATTCAGTGACTGTCATTCAGCGTATGTGTGAAAGACAAACACAAAGTTTGGAATAAGATACCCTGAGCACCTAAATCACAGTAAACTGGAAACACATTTGCAACCACTTCGTGTAACAGAATAACCAGCCTACTGACATAAAAACGCCAGTAAGCAATAACAATACTTTTGTATACAACTAATATCCACCTACCGCAATAAAAAAAGATGCAGTACAGCAACTTTAATCATAAGATACACCATCCTTGTCACTTGAACAAATTATTTTTCGAGGTTGTAATTCACACCTAAAATTTCTGATAAAGATTTTACCTACTTATGGTTTCCAAAAAAACCTGCGATTTCAGCCCATATATTCTGAATCGTATTGGGATTATTATTTTTACATCCCCAGGATGTCAGAAACTACTTCTTTGAATAAGCTTACAGTTTCTCAGAGTATACAGGGTGAGTCACCTAACATTACCGCTGGATATATTTCGTAAACCACATCAAATACTGACGAACCGATTCCACAGACCGAACGTGAGGAGAGGGGCTAGTGTAATCGGTTAATACAAACTATTAAAAAATGCACGGAAGTATGTTTTTTAACACAAACCTACGTTTTTTTAAATGGAACCCCGTTAGTTTTGTTAGCACATCTGAACATATAAACAAATACGTAATCAGTGCCGTTTGTTGCATTGTAAAATGTTAATTACATCCGGAGATATTGTAACCTAAAGTTGACGCTTGAGTACCACTCCTCCGCTGTTCGATCGTGTGTATCGGAGAGCACCGAATTACGTAGGGATCCAAAGGGAACGGTGATGGACCTTAAGTACAGAAGAGACTGGAACAGCACATTACGTCCACGTACTAACACCTTTTTATTGGTCTTTTTCACTGACGCACATGTTCAAAAATGGCTCTGAGCACTATGGGACTTAACAGCTATGGTCATCAGTCCCCTAGAACTTAGAACTACTTAAACCTAACTAACCTAAGGACAGCACACAACACCCAGCCATCACGAGGCAGAGAAAAATCCCTGACCCCGCCGGGAATCGAACCCGGGAACCCGGGCGTGGGAAGCGAGAACGCTACCGCACGACCACGAGATGCGGGCGACGCACATGTACATTACCATGAGGGGTTCTGTATTTTAATTTAAAAAACCTACTTGTTACCAACTTTTCGTCTAAAATGGTGAGCCATATGTTTGTGACTATTAAAGCGCCATCTATCACAAAGCGAAAACAGTGGGCCAACTAAAAAATTCATATTTCCTTATGTACTACACAAATATGTAAGTAAAAATGTGGGTACCCATTTAAAGAAACGCAGTTGATATCCGTTTAAGCGCCATCTAGCGGGCCGACCATAGTGCCATCTGGTTTCCCCCTTCAAGCTAGACAAGTTTCGTTGTTTGTAGTTTTTCCGTTTGACACTTATTTCGTGAGATATGTGGCCCAGTCACGATCAATGGACCACCCTGTATAGTATGGCACCTGCCAAGACTACGGTACGAGAACAAACATTTCAGTGAACGGACGCACAGTTCATAATGTTGTGAAAAAAGCAATGAAATAAAATAAACAGCACGAGCAAGTTCTGAACAAGCCGCCCGCCTCCCTCCCCCCCCCCCCCCTCCCAACCCAACAAAATGACCACTTAGCCACCACGCCGTTGATGTTTTAGGCTGCTCTTTATTGCCCTTCCTATCCTTGGACCGTTCACTCTTTCTATTTTGCTTTTTTTTTCTCAGTTCAGTACGCCTTCTTCCTGTTTCCATGCTTGATCTGTGTTCGGTTTTTGACAGGCTATCCGCTGGGCCGTCTTACCAGTAAATCTGACGGGGATGCGACGGGGTGCAGATAACCACTTGGCCTCAAAAACCCCTCATATGCTACACTTGCTCAATACATTGCACGCTGGGGGCAACGAAGCACTCGCAGCATCGGAAAGGATGATGTCGCATCACGTCCTATCTTTGAGTTTACTATATTGTAAATCGCAACTGTTCATCATTTGAGCAGTCAACACTGGTTTATAGTTATCACGGAGAGAGCGCTACAAAACATGTTTCCGTCCGTTTTATTTGCATACCAGCACTCAGTCGAAGAGAAATTGCGTAAGTTTACTGCGATTTTGTCTCGAAATCGAAGAAAAATGGCATAATTTTAGCGTGATTTACGGCTCGCATTCGAAGAAAAACGGCCTACGTTTAGTGCGATATTTACAGTGTTCTGTAACAGGTTATCTCGTGATAACCGCCGGCCACTGTTAGCCGTTATAGCCGGACGTATTTTTTTATTTCTCACGGCCGTTCCAGATGGTGGAGGCCTAATAGATTCACCTACGAAACTGTTGGAAAACAATCGCATTATGTTTTAGGAATTCCTATAGATGACACTCAGTTCAGAAACCCATCTTCAGGAAATGATGAAGTCCTAGCAACATTACCAGTTGTCTATGATTGAGAATTTTTAGTCGCGTTGAGTTATCTTCGTTACCACTTGTGTCTCAGTGTTGTTGAAAGTGACTACTCATTCACGCCATTCCTGTTTCATGTTAATTCAGAAGAAATGCCTGTCGTCACTAAAAATGCTGTTAATTCTTTTTATTATATCTGTGGGGCCAGAACTCTGATAATATAAAAGCAGAAACTTGATGCTCCTACAACGAAGTGTTTTGACTTCATTTTGTACGTATACACAGCGACATCGACAAGAAATGTCATCTGCTATTATACGGTGTTTGACACGTTTTATACTGCTGACGTGTTGATTAAATGGATCAAGTCTTATGTTCTTTGCTCTTTTCAGACTTGGAAAAAACTCACGGATTATACAACAGTAGTGGGCTACGCAGTCTTTGATTCACTTTGACCTTAAGCGTGGTCATTGACCTTCAAGGTCGTCACATAATAATATCAAGCTGATCTTGGATTCATGATGTCGTCAATCAATAAAAGCAGTCAATCAATCCATTATTGAAAATTAAACGTCCTTTCCTATCCCTATCTCCAGCAAATCATAACGCAGTAGTGAACATCCATTATTACATCGTGTCAGTAGGGAACTGCATTAAAACAGTGCTTAAAAGTGGCATCAGATTACATTATTTTCTGACGCATACATCAAGTCGCCTCCCCTCCTTATCTCTAATCAACCAAAGAAAATGACAAAAACCGAGATGATGGATAAAGAGCTACTGAGTGCTTTACATCCTCTTCCTTTTTCTCTTTCCAGACATTCAAAGCGTAGTACTAAATTGATCTCCCAGAGATACAATAAAAATTTGTGTAGCGTCTACTTCGAAGTAAAAAATAATCATTATTTACTTGAAGTCAAACATATTCATTATATCCCGCATAAAATTCTGCAAGTTGCACTGTATTCATACAGACCAGTTGTGTACTTTATATCCATCCCTGTCCTCTTTCCAAACAATCGCAACGTAGTATTAGAATGATGCACCAGATATGCAATGAAAAATGACGTACGACACAGTTCAAAGTCAAACATGTGTATATTATTCCCCTGAGTGTCACATATCTCCAACTTAGTATCAAAAGTGAAGGCAAGGTCAAAGCTATGTATCATTTATCTACATACACATACCTCTAGTATAATATTAAAACAATTACAAAGTCAAAGAAATGCGTTATATACCTAAAATGTCGTCTCTGTACGTCAGATTCTGTATTCCCTAGAAGCATGTATTCTCTGTGCATTCCAAGAGCCAGACAATACTGTACTCCTTAACCACATCTGTGACAAATCCCTCTGTTAGCTCTTAACACACACACACACACACACACACACACACACACACACACACACACACACACACATTTTTATTTCACACGTCAAATTCTGTACTCCTTACGAACATGGGATCTCTCTGTGTTTTATATATCAAACACTATAGTCCTTAAACATCTCTATCATTTGCAGCAGTCATTTTTCTATGTGGTAGTCACTCATCTACAAAGTATTCATCCCCCCTCTGTCACACGGTAGTTATGTTTCCCTCTACCCCCCCCCCCCTCCCTGCCGCCCCTATGGGTGTGTATAATATCCCCTCTGAATTGGCACCATTGTCCCTTTGGGTGGTCACCATTCCCTGTTTGGTAGGTCGCCATCCCACGCCCCCCCCCCCCCACCCCCATGTAACCATCATTTCACCTAACAGCTAACGAATAATGGCTAACAGCTAATGGCTAATGGCTAATGCTGTGAAGAATGTTATAAATTGAAACGTTTGCACCTAAGTGGCCCAGTTCTGATAGAGCACTTCAGTTGTCAATATGTTTCTCAGTTCGATTGGATGAAAGAGTAAAGAGAATGAGACCATTCCTCTCCCAGATGCCCATCATTCACCTTAGTGTTCACAGTTCCTGTAGTTCTTCAACCAGTAACATCTAACATTTGATGGCTAACAGATAATGCCTAACATCAAATGCTAGTAATTAATGTGTAATGGCTAATGGCTAAAGCCTAACGATTAATGCCTAACACCTTACGGCTAACTCCTATTGCCTAATGCCTAACACCTAATGACTAATGCCTAATGGCTAACAGCTAAACCCTAATGCCGTGAGTAGAGGTGTGAATTGAAACATTTGCTCGTAATCAGTTCAGCTGTAATTGAGCACTCCAGTTGTCAACGTTTCACTCCATTCGATTGGTAGGAAGAGTAGTCTTCAGAGCCAGGTGTTGGAATATTCAGGAAATCTCCACAGTAAACTGGCATTGCTAAAAAATAAAAAATAATAAAAGACAAGCTGAAGCTCCTAACTCTGTACTGGGTAATGTATTTAAACCCATTTCCCAAGTGCTAGAGAGACTGGGACGCTTATTCCGAAAAGATGAAATCATAGAAAACAAGTTATTTATAACAGCAGAAGAAGAGAAATACGATGTTTCAGATGGTCATGGAGGTGAAGAAGAGACTGGCAGCATCTTTCTTTGCTGAACGAACAGACAAAACGCGTGATACTATATATGACATTAGATCTGAACCGACAGCGAGGGTGTACATGCCAGGTAAATGCCCTGGTAAATGTCAATGGAGATGACTTAATGATTCACAATGTAAGAAACTGGTGAATGATAGGATTATATAATCTATCTTTTTAAAATTATTACTTCTGAAAAGAGTTACACAACACAAATTACGATAAAATTTTCAACGCTACCAATGCTTGTAAGGAAAGTTGTCTCGCCTAAAGAGAAGTAAATGTGAACAGAGTTTATAAATATATGCATAGAGCAAGATTAGATGAAACTGGTGGATCATTATTGAGAGTTCATTACATACGTATCAGCAAGGGAAAAAACGCAATTTCAGACCGTAATCCAGCTGTGACAAAACAATTTCGCCAGGTTTTTTGAGACGATAAGCAGAAGAAGACGAAGAGGAAAAAGGAGAAGGAGAGAAGGAAGATGCAATTTAACAAGATGAAACCATAGAAAACAAGTTATTTATAACAGCAGAAGAAGAGAAATACTATGTTTCAGATGGTCATTAGACCAAGTTCTCAGAGACTGGGAGAGCTATGCCGAAAGGAGAACGAGGCCAGCATGGATCGTTAAAAGTGACGTATTTATGAAAGTAGTAGATGGAGAAGAAGAAGAGCACGATTACGACGAGGAAGAGGAAGAAAATGATGACATTCACGATTGCAATATGGTCTCCAATAAATCACCAGAGTATTTCTACGTAAGTTGGTGGAGCACTTAGTTTTCTTACTGGCTTCGAAAGTGATGGGCAATAATTCACACTACAATGAACTATTATTTATTGAAGAAAAGCTTCGCGAAGCACCAATTAGAATTAGATATTAATACCTTCAGGTGCTGACGGGCGTTGATATATATCAACGGGGACATGTGAAAATGTGTGCCCCGACCGGGACTCGAACCCGGGCACTGCATACATGGCACCCGCTCTACCTTTTTATTATTATTATTATTTTTGATCGTTGTGTTTGGTCGTTGCAGACGTCACGTGACATCCGTTAAAGTTCGTTTTGTTGATCCTTCCACTCAGTTTTTTTTATTACAGCGGCCAACCAGCTATCTGACCGAACACGCTGAGCTACCGTGGCGGCATCCATCTGAGCCACCAAGGGCACAGAGGATAGTGCGACTGCAGGGACTATCTCGCGCCCGCCTCCCGCGAGACCCACATTCTCAGCATATATGTCACCACACTACATTCGTAGTGTCTCTACCCAACACATTACTCGTGGAAGTCCCTTAAGACTTCGGGTAATATGTGTGCATCCGCACAGAAGAGGAAGGTCATGGCCAGTATTGCCAGAACTATATACTGGATATAGCGTCTGTCCTTTCGGACATGTCAGTTCAAAACATCGACCATGTACATCTAGATCCACACAGACTCTCCGCAAGCCACCGTACGTTGCGTGGCGGAGAGTACCCCGTAGCAACACTTGTCATTTCCATTCCTGTTCCACTCGCAAATAGAACGAGGTAAGAATTACTGCCTATATGCCTCAGTCTGAGCCCTAACTTCTCGTATCTTATCTTCGTGGTCCCTACGCGCAATGTATGTTGCCGGCAGTAGAATCGTTCGGCACCCAGCTTCAAATGCCGGTTCTCTAAATTTCTATTATGCACAGACAACATGAAAGCTAAGGGAGACAACGATTCCATCAAGACGATGTACCACATATCGTGGCTATCATTGTAAAAAGATAAGCTACTAGCGTATTCGGGAAAATAAATGTTGCCCACCCTGTCATTCATGAGGTGGCCTTCTGCATTTAAGAGGTATAGCATGAGCTACCTTTGTCAGTTGTGTGCACGTCGGGCGATTAACTGCGTTAGCACAGATCGCAGTTAACTGTCGCAAACCATTGTTTACATACAGCAGGTAGGTAAGCCCTACTTTTTGCGTCACGTAATCGTTGAAAGAAACCAGGCACCGCCCATTTTCTTTATATTTCAGCTAGCAGACTCCTCAAAAACGACTGTAACAAAATGGTGAGCAATATTCGACACATTTTTGCAGTCAGTGCTAAGCAGCGCATAAAATGGTGCAACGAGCTGGGCCGTTTAGCAGTGGACAACCGGAAACAAGTAGTTGGGAGTGGTCTACGCTACCTGTCGTCGGTGAAGTATGGAGGAGACGGTGTTACAGTACGAGGCTGTTCCTCATGGTTAGGGTTTGGTCCCCTTCTTGTACTGCAGAAGGCTATAAAGGCATTTTATAGTTTTGTGTATTACGTATAGAAGAGAAGCAATTGAGAGACAGTAAATGTCTTTATGATAATGCACACTATCGTAAAGCAGAATCTGTGGAACAATGGTCAGTGAACAATAATATTTCTGAAATGGACTGGCCTGCCTAGAGAGCTGATTGCAGAATAATTGGCTGCCACTGTACCATCACCTCCGTTCTTTGTTTTGCGATACGTCTGACCTGTAGTTGTGGCGTCAGCGTGAGTCACCATCATGCAGAGGACTTGTGTTCCATTCCTGGTACGTCCAGGAACTTTTACTTTTGTGTGAGGACTTTAACGGGCTGCACTCAGACTCGTGATGCCACTTGTGGAGCTACTCGAATAAAAAGTAGTGGTTCCAAGGTCTGGAAAGGGCACAACCGCGGGGAGAGCGTTTTACTGACGCCATACAGCATCCGAATGATTCTGTTGGCAGAGAATGACACTTGGAGCAGTTGAGATCGTACGGTTCTCTGAGCCGGTACTCCGAGTATATAGTTTGTAGTGCGCATAATATGTGAGACTCTATGTTGCAACCAATATGGTAATAATTTCCCCTACAGAATCATCAGCGGCTTCTGTTTACTTTTTCAGATTATGAGATACAGTGGCGTGCTGTAGCGTTCTTAATGAAAACGTATTGTTGTCCTTCATTCAAGATATCACAGTTTGTTCTTTGTGGCGATCGAAATGGTGAGCGAGTCAGTTGTATCAGTGTCACTGAGAAACATAGATGTTGATAGCGGTTGCGGTTTCAAGTCCAAGGTTAATGATTTTATTCCTATGTGTTGACTTGTCTTGTAGAGATTGGTGTCAATGATTTCTTGAATTGATGACTCTATCTCTGCCTATCCGGATTTGATATTTGGCGTTGCTGTTTCCTGCCGTTTGGGATCGATAGGACAGACTTCATAAACACTCCTATCTCTTCTATCACTATATCCCCTGGAGCTACTGCAGTAAGCGATACCCACCGTCCACCCTCGTCACCACAGCTGCTGCTGTTGCCTGCATTACGTCGCTACGCGTCGCATCACTTTTGCCGGTTCATCACAACGGCATCGCTCATCAAGGTGAAGCAATTAAGTTATGTAAAGGATATATAACGTATTTGGTAATAGCTTCTAACAGGCTATAAAGATGTAATCTAATGATAGGGATGATGTAAAGTTAATCTAACGGTGAATCCTCAGAATTCGAAATTGAAATTAACGAGGAAGGTTCGGTCAATGTGATAAATCCAAAATCTGAAGATGACTTGTCAAAAGTAGGATCGGAGGAAAAATTCAATGTTACTGCGAAGTTAGAACCAATTTCTGATGATGATGTAATTGAAGCTGAACTCTAAAAAGAAAAAGTAGAATTAATAGAGCTATTAGATAATGAAACTGTGTTCAGTATTTCTGAAATTCAGCCCGGTCAGGGAATGTTAGAAACTCCTTTAAAACCGGTGCAAATGCCAAGTTGCAAGGTAGAGACACCAAACTGGATGCAATTATTGTCTTCATGAAGAACTGAACTGTATGATTGAATCTAGTTGTAAAGAATTAAAGGATATTAGTAAACAACTAAAGGATGAAATGACCTCAAAACTGAATACCTCGATTTATAAAATTGATTCTAACCACCATGGTCAACAAGTAGGGCAGCAGTTAACTAAATTTCATAGTATTTTCAAAACAAGAATTGGTGAAGTTCGCAAAGATTTCAATGACGTAGATGATCTAATGGAAGGGAGGTTGCCAGAAAAAAGCCAATGATTCCAAACTTTGCTCTAAACATTTGAGGGAGTAAATGATAAAGTAAGTGCTTGTCAAAAGGATATTAAGAAAGTGAAATCTGAGTATGTGAAATTATGTGAGGATGATGATAAAATCTTTTTGGACACAATGGAGGCAGTAGAATTACAAGTATAGGAACTAAATACTAGTATTACTAACATAGAAAATAGAGTATGGTAGCTCGTGTACTACTTCTATACAGCATGTTGTTACAGGTGATGGCGCTTTTATCGGATGTCGTCAGATTTTGCGTTTTGAACCAGACAAACAAATTCACCTATTTGAGTTCTGGAATGGTTTTCAGGATCTTTTGCCAAATGCATGGTCAGAACGTGAGAAAATTTCTTTCGTAAGAAGTCATTTCTCAGGAGATTCTTTTAAGATGGTCAGCTGACCTAATGATTAGGTGAAAAACTCATTCTGAATTCAAAGCTGCGTTTCTTAATTCGTATTGGTCACACAACAAACAAAACGTGGTTTTGAGAGAATTTTGTAGTGGTAAAAAGTTTACTCCAGGTCGTGAACCAGTTAAAGACTTTTCTAGAAGGTGGGGCTTCACAGTTGTCACATCTGACAGAAATAATGAAACCTAAAATGATGATCATGGGACTAGAAGGGAATCTGCCTTGGTAATAACAGTAAAGAATCATTTCTCCACCTAAAGATATTGCGGATAGGTTTATTTTGTGTCCGAAGCGAGTCGAAATGGTATCTGCTGTTGAGGAGCAAGTGTAGAATAATAATAGATTCTCTATCAGTCCTATAATCAACCGAAATAATGACAATGGAAATGTGAATGTTAGACGTATAGAGGTTCAGTATACATAACCTAATTATCGTGGTCAAGGCCGTGGTAGAGAAGAGGAGGTGACAGCCTCCGCATTTTCGCAATAATTATTATGGCGATGGCAGAAATTTAAATAAGATGCCGTTGAGATAAAACGGAGAGCCGAATGCCAACCAGTCTGATTCAGAATCGAATGAACACAACAGGACGCGTAGGGGAAACTAAGTCCTGTCTATGAGAAAACTGGCGGTCACAAGGCGGAAACAGTAACACAGCCAGTAACAGGAACATAGACCACAATCAGTCAACACACGCAAACCAATAATAGGGATGATGAAATAGGGACTGACAGTATCCGTAATGTGTTAAACGACTCTCATTATCTAGTTGATAGCATTTTGGACAAATCAGAAAAATGGGTCAAGAAGGAGAAAGAAAACGCTACAGATAACAGGGAGAACAAATTAATTGGTTCGAGTCAGATGAGGACGAAGATGAAGTAAAGGCTTATATCCTCGACAATAATGGCAGTATGAAGGCTAAAGTTTTGGTAGACGAGGTAGAGTCAGTTTTGTACGGTTTTAAGGAGGAGGAGTTGTTAGAAGAACGGAGTATCAATAATCATGAAGTCAGGGAATCTGTTAGCTGAATTCTTTTGTTACAAATTGCAAAAGCAGACGGCGGTATTATAGATAGCAATGTTGTGCAGTTGCTAAGAGGTAGAGAGTAGTTTAGATGATGTGCAGCAAATGAAAGTAGAGCAAGTCGTCAAGTGCTTTGACTTAAAATTGATGGACAGGATGGAAAAGGCATCTGCGAATATAGAGGTTGATAAACTCGTGAATATGAATGTAAATGTACTTGCAATTATACAAAATTACTTTAGCTGGAGATAGATGGAAAAAGATTTACTAGAAGACTTTTATGAGGAACCTGTTCAAGCTAGAATAACTCACACTACTATGAAAAGTAGCATCTCAGGAGTAAAAGTGCGCTGTCTTCTTAACAGTGGGAGCCAAGCAACTGCTTTGTTCTAAACATTCTTTGATTCTATTCCTGATAAAAATGGGCTGTCATTAACGTAAGTGGCTTAATAATATTTGGTCCTACTGGAAGAATTTCTAGACCAGTACACCACGAGCTTTGATGCTGATTGGCATTGGTAACATAATAATAGGTCATCCTGTTTTTAATCGCGCTCAGTTTAAGTGTTGAAATGTTAGTTAGTACAGATGTTCTTTTAAAGAAATATCAAAGAAAGATTGACTTTGATCAGAGCCACTTAGCATTTACTTTTCCACATTTACGAGTGATTGCAAAGCCTTTCATTGGAAATTATGTGGGCATTAATAACGAAGCCTGGGAACTGCCTATTAGAGTAATGTGGAATAAGGGATACTTGCAGGAAGATACTGAACTCGGTAATAATGTGCAAGATGCTAATGCGGAAAAGAACTATGTCCTCGAAGAAATAATGGCTACTTTTCTGAGAAAAGGGCCTTGGACAGGAAAAGAAGGCATAACGCAAAATCTTCCCCCACTAGTTTTAACATTGGTAAACTACATTAGTCAAAACTTAAGAGAAATCTAAGAAAATTTCAGCGGAAACAGAGAAGTTTATGTATGTTTATCAAGGGCCATTCAGGATAATAGGAGTAAATTTTAAATGTTGAAATAACAACACGTAATTTTTGAGCATCAATGATAGAAAGATAATAACTAAAGTGAACAAATAACAAATGAGATTCACAAAAAGGATTAGTAACAGTAAAATACAGATACTTTGCGTTAAGAGAAGTATTTGAAGCTGAAAATTTCTAAAATCTGAAAGAATAAACTGTGCATAATAATAATTTTCATGTTGGGTGTAAGGCTGTCTGTAGGTAAGAGAGGTTAATAATATGGTGCCGCCAGAGGCAAGCCAAAGGGTCTTAATATTAATTGCAGGAGATGTGTGAAGTTGGTATGAGGATCACACCAAAAATATATGTAAATAATTAGGTCAATAGACTGACGAAGATAAAAGGGTAAAGCAACATCTAAGGTAATGAAATAAATTGCTAACTAGCCCAAAATGTGACTATTTAAAAACCTATGTTGACTTTTGGAGCATAATAGTTATGGCTTTTTTTAAAAAAACAATTGTAAAGTTTGTGATCAAGTTTAATAATGAAGTGACTAGTAATAGTGAGCTAGAGTAACGTCACGATTTTATGAAGCAGCGATTGAAAGTGATCATTTTGAAAAAGTTTATAACAGTTTTCCAAATAATAAAATTACGAGGGCAGTTCAATAAGTTGTTTTATTCAGCATTGAAATACACCAGGTTATTCCCCAATCTTTTAGCTACACAACACTATTTTTCAACGTAATCTCCATTCAATGCTACGGCCTTACGCCACCTTGAAATGAGGGCCTGTATGCCTGCACGGTACCATTCCACTGGTCGATGTCGGAGCCAACGTCGTACTGCATCAATAACTTCTTCATCTTCCGCGTAGTGCCTCCCACGGATTGCGTCCTTCATTGGGCCAAACATATGGAAATCCGACGGTGCGAGATCGGGGCTGTAGGGTGCATGAGGAAGAACAGTCCACTGAAGTTTTGTGAGCTCCTCTCGGGTGCGAAGACTTGTGTGAGGTCTTGCGTTGTCATGAAGAAGGAGAAGTTCGTTCAGATTTTTGTGCCTACGAACACGCTGAAGTCGTTTCTTCAATTTCTGAAGAGTAGCACAATACACTTCAGAGTTGATCGTTTGACCATGGGGAAGGACATCGAACAGAATAACCCCTTCAGCGTCCCAGAAGACTGTAACCATGACTTTACCGGCTGAGGGTATGGCTTTAAACTTTTTCTTGGTAGGGGAGTGGGTGTGGCGCCACTCCATTGTTTGCCGTTTTGTTTCAGGTTCGAAGTGATGAACCCATGTTTCATCGCCTGTAACAATCTTTGACAAGAAATTGTCACCCTCAGCCACATGACGAGCAAGCAATTCCGCACAGATGGTTCTCCTTTGCTCTTTATGGTGTTCGGTTAGACAACGAGGGACCCAGCGGGAACAAACCTTTGAATATCCCAACTGGTGAACAATTGTGACAGCACTACCAACAGAGATGTCAAGTTGAGCACTGAGTTGTTTGATGGTGATCCGTCGATCATCTCGAACGAGTGTGTTCGCACGCTCCGCCATTGCAGGAGTCACAGCTGTGCACGGCCGGCCCGCACGCGGGAGATCAGACAGTCTCGCTTGACCTTGCGGCGATGATGACACACGCTTTTCCCAACGACTCACCGTGCTTTTGTCCACTGCCAGATCACCGTAGACATTCTGCAAGCGCCTATGAATATCTGAGATGCCCTGGTTTTCCGCCAAAAGAAACTCGATCACTGCCCGTTGTTTGCAACGCACATCCGTTACAGACGCCATTTTAACAGCTCCGTACAGCGCTGCCACCTGTCGGAAGTCAATGAAACTATACGAGACGAAGCGGGAATGTTTGAAAATATTCCACAAGAAATTTCCGGTTTTTTCAACGAAAATTGGCCGAGAAAAAAATGTGTTGCATTACTTATTGAACTGCCCTCGTAAAAAAAAAGGGAAATTCCTTCTCATAACTACTCAATTGTTTATTTAAATTATGGAAGGAAAAAAAGAATATAGAATGTATTTTGTGCTCTCTTAGGTGTAAGTTAAGAACAGGAGCTTAGGTTATGTTATCTGTTTCTGAGGGGGCACGGAGGCGCCATGAAAGGCAGCCCACAAGCTTATGGAGGAACAGGCGAGGACACACACCACTCTGACTCCTCCCACCGTGAAGGACGCCATACATAGTGAACTCCCGCCGTCTGCCTTAAATGTTTTAATGAAAGTGGTTTGTAAAGACACACACAACAGTGCATATGATTGTGATTAAATGAGTGAGCACCGAAAAGCGAAGTGTCTTTATGCGTTTCTCTTTGAGGTAAAGACTCAGAAATCTAAATCACAAAATTAATTTTGTAATAATCGAAAATTTTATTTTTTGTTTCTGTGTGATTAACGTACATTATGTTTTTCTATGTATATATACATATATGGTTGATTACGTGGGTGTAGTATTGAGAAAAATTTAATTAAAAATTAATTTAAAAATAATTAAAAATTAATTAAAAATTTAATTAAAATTGGTTTCATTTAAAAGAGTTCAGATAGAGTAACATCACTTGTTGCTAATATTTAAATTTGTTAAATTTTTACACAAAAATAAATTGGGGGTGATGTGGTGGAAGAAGCACTGTATCATTGTGAGAGGTAGAGAGGCGAGCGAGTGTGCTGGGACTTACTCTAGCTCACTACTACCAGCGCCACGTCATCATAATGGAGTCTGTGTTTATGAGCGAAATTAAAAATTAAAATAAATTCTCCAAACCTTGTCAGCGTATGCTTCAGTAAACTGATCTTAACGTTGTGAAGTCTCAGAATTATCTAATGAACATGTTTCACTAAATATATTATTTTACGAACAAAATAAGTGGCGCTAAATAATGAAACTAGAAAGCTAAAAACTGTTCAGAGTGTGCAAATGAGTGCCACAGTCAAAAGTTATAAGTCTCAGAATGATGAGAGCAATGTTTTGGGCTAAATCGGCGTTTTTACGAAAAACTGAAGGCGCTTAATATTAGAAAGATGAAAATTCGCATCTAGCCTCAGTTTCACGTAGAAACCTTATATACGTGACACAGATAAGCTACCTTTACTAGTTTTCAAGTAATTTCCAAAAACCAAATTTAGATCGGAAACATCCGTATTCATAATAGATTATCATTTGTATTTGTTATAGAAAGATCTAATTACAGCCCTTGACTACAATGATGAAATAATAAATAACAATCGTTGTAAGGAATTTTAAAGAGGCAATTCAGAGTTCATGCTCTACAGTCAGTTGCGTTCTAAAAATTCTATCCAGCAAAATTTAAGTGCAGTTGGGCCAAACTCTTTTCAGCTACCAACTTAACCCCATTCACATAAAAATTAAGAAATTTGTAAATTATCAAACGACACAGACATTAATTAATATTGGCGACAACTGGGCCGTTTAGACGCTGCTCCCTCTGCCTAGATCGACTGATGGCAGATGTTCCGTTCGGCGGTCCGCTGCACCCGTATGTAAACATAGCCAGAGAGGCAGTGAAGAGAGACACTTCGCACCGAGACATCAATCTGTCAGCGCCGGTAAAACACCTGCTAGTGCTGTTCCTCGGGTGACGTCACAACCGGGCAGCATTTTCGGTAAAAGTAGGAAGTGAACTCACGAGCGCTACACCATCCTCTCCGTCCTGGAAGGCTTAGTTTTCATGGAAGTAACTGTTTGTATGCCGCCCATAATGTTGACAAAACCGAGTGGCAAGTGGCGAGATTATTTTCCACTTCTACGGCGATCATTTAGATTTTGGTGATTAGAAGTCAGGGCGATAGACCATTTTTACCTGGAACTTCCTGTAGAAGTCGCCTCTGAACTGCTAATAGTGCTGATTCCGATTAGAGACATTATTATTATTATGAGGAATATTAGTGGATACCTCATTTATTTAAAACTCAAAACTTTAATTAATAGTCATAGTTCCTCATCCTGCTAAGTAATTAGCAAGTATTTGCTTTCTTTGAATATAAAGAGTAATGTGGACTTGCAGGCTGGAAATTATGGACAGTGTGTTCTCCACCGCTTTCTGACTGACCGCAAAAATAGTTTGAGACTGTTGTAAACGGCGGAGAATATTTCACCCGTCGTCCCACAAACAGAATGTGAAAGAGATGGACGAGCGATTTTCTAGGCACAAGCGAAAACTTAGCCGAGCATCCAGTGTTTCGATACATACATCTACGTATCTCGAGTACCTCCTGTAGCAGAGCCGTTGGCACTTCGGTAAGAAACAGTCGGTATCTTTTAAACGTTAAGTCATCGTTAATGAAGCAATGACCAGCCACATACAGGTAGTCTCCAGTACTGCCGCACCACACCCTTACGCTTCATTCCTTCAGATGTTCTCCTCGGCCAGTGCGGATTCTCGTCGGTCGATTCTCTGCTGCCCAATAACGCGCATTTCCTACATCCAGCGTCCCATGATCTGTGAAGGGAGCTTCACCGGTAAAGCGAATAGTTTGAAAGTAGAAACTATTGTGCTGCTGCATCGGAACTGAGCGACAGAATTCCGTGCGCCTCGTACAGCTCGGCACGTTGGTCTGCCGGTGATGGGACACGTGGCACAGGCGGAAGCTGTCGGAGCACGAAATGCACGCAGTGCTGGGCTGGGCTGGCTTAGTTGAGACGCGAGTTGGCAATTTATCTGCAGCTAACGTGTGGATTCTGAGTAGCAGCTGCCAGAAAATCGCTCTCGTTGACTCCACTCGTTGCAGACCTGCTCCTAACCCTGTACGCAGTATTTCAGTGCTCTTTGAATATTTTGTTTCCCCTCTGACCATTCAAAATGGTTCAAATGGCTCTGAGCACTATGCGACTTAACTTCTGAGGTCATCAGTCGCCTAGAACTTAGAACTAATTAAACCTAACTAACCTAAGGACATCACACACATCCATGCCCGAGGCAGGATTCGAACCTGCGACCGTAGCGGTCACGCGGTTCCAGACTGAAGCGCCTTTAACCGCACGGCCACACCGGCCGGCCCTCTGACCATTCTCTATAGTAAAGCAGCGTATGTTTTCTTTCTCTCGGTTTGTCAAATGCAGCCATATTTTCAAAGTAAGCAGAAGGAAGTTAGGCTGTTTAGTTTAAGTTCTCCACACGACATCGACATGACGATCACAGAGGAAAATTATTCGGTAAGTATGTTGAACTTATTGTTGCCATTGCTTCGGAGCATTTCGGAAAACTCTTACTGACAATTTACCTTTTCTGCTCGCCATGGTTAATATCTTACCTGTGTGTTTCTGAATATAATTTAGATGTATTTGTGAGTAAATACTCTTAACGATATTTGCTGTATCTTCGTCTGGGTCACTTACGGTTATATGTTTAACTTATAACTTCAGCTAATGACCTTCAGTAGCCATTGTATTTTTGCTTAAGTAATTGCGATAATTCAGGGAGTGCCAAAGCAGAACATAGTTTTAGAGACAGTTAACCACAACTACCTTTTATTCACATTCTCCTGTAACCTAAGAAATGTTTGAGAGCATATCCGGCGTTTTACGTCTTGCATTGTTTAAGCAAGGTCAATGGTTCAAATGGGTCTAAGCACTATGGGAGTTAACTGCTGAGGTCATCAGTCCCCTAGAACGTAGAACTACTTAAACCTAACTAACCTAAGGACATCAGGATTCGAACCTGAGACCGTAGCGGTCGCGCGGTTCCACACTGTAGCGCCTAGAACCGCTCGTCCACCCAGAACGGCAAGCAAAGACATCTCTCATGTTTTTTGTAACCAAATGTTACTAGTCACGTAAACTGGTATTTTAACTACTCATTTGTTTCTCTCGGTCATATTTCTGCATCATTTCTTATCCTAAGCAATGTAAAGATTGTTATTACTATACCAAGGATACAGTTGGCTTCTTAAGAAGCAACGTATTGTCATGGTGCTTGAGTATCGCTTGTGTCAAAGCCTATGAACAAATTATTTCAGAGATCCAGCTAAGTATCAACACAACTATATTTTTTTTAATTGTGTTGAAGTATGGGTTATTTAATTAATTAGTTCAATCATTGGAACATCTTCATTACGTTATCGATTTGACAAATATTGTGAAACTCATGACCTCAGTAAATATTTGTTCCATACATTTAGTAAATATTGATACCCGTTTTGAAGGAAAGCATTATTTTAAGAAATTCCATGCCGAGACATTTTGTCATTTTGCAGAAGGCTGAGCTAATTTTGTACAGCAAAATTGTTTGTGGAAATACGCTTGTTACTAGCATCATTTGTTCAGGGTGTGGCGCCTCACCACTCAAAGCTACTAGTCTGCTCCCTTTCAATTAGCATTTCAAAAAGCGAATTTGTCTGTAAGTAATGTAGCGATGAGAAAAGACTGTAAGACATTTAATGAGGACTTTTACACAATTTATGCGTATAAAAAAATTTATTTTATTTTATTTATTTAGACATCTCTGGGAACGTTCACATGGGCATCCATGGGCCGAGTGGAGCTAGTGCAAGGCACCATCACGGCATAGCGGTGTCATTCACTGGTCGCAGACAATGTACACCATTTCATGACGATCGTGTTTCCCGAAAGCAGCGGCACTTTTCAGCAAGATAACGCGCCACGTCACCACACCAGAAGTGTAATGGAGTGGTTCGAGGAACATAGTGGCGATTCCAGTTGTGGGGGCCCCACAACTCGCCAGATATCAACGCGATCGAACACATCCGGGACGTGACTGAACGTGGCGTCAGAATTTATAGCCCCCCTCCCCGGAATTAGACGACGTGTGCGTACAGACGTGGCGTTAACTCCCTCAGACGACGTACCAATGACTTATTGCTTCAGTTCCACGATGCGTCGCCGCTGTTATCCGTGCCAAAGGCGGACATACCGGCTATTAGGTAGGTGGTCATAATGTTGTGGCTGATCAGTGTATTTGGACTAGCGTATTCTGGCATGTCCGACATCCAGAACCGAGTGCCGCCAGACATAAAACTGTGGCGGCGGTAGTCGCGACTCCAGGGAGTACCGCACCACACGATACATAAGCCGCAGTCGGAACACGCGTAGCGCAGCAGCTGTACGGGTTGGCAGCACGAACTGTACCGAGGTCCGACAGGGTCCGCATCTGCCAGCCCACGGGCGTCACGTTTGTGGATAGCGACTGGTCGATGCCTCGTTCCAAACCGGAGCAGCGATCTACGCCGGACCGTTCCACGCACTCCGTTGCTCCACTCGCAGCGGATCCCTTCGTCGCTCGTTTTAGCTCGCCTACGTCACTAGCCGAACGAAATGTCCGGACGCGGAAACGGAGGCAGGCTTGCTGCCGCACTCCAATTCCCCATCGACGTTGTGGGTTCGCGGCCGCAAAGAACAGCCGAAGCAAAGGCGCAAATTGCGGCAGTGCTACCAGGGTCAGCGGATGGGGCATGTTGCGGAAACACGCAAGGGCGCAGTTGCGTGCCTGAACTGCGGGGAAGCGCACAACGCAAGCACCTGCCCCGAGCCGCGAGGTGTCGCTGAAAAGCGCGAGAACTGCGGTGGAAGCCGCAACGCGCCCTGCAGCGCTCGCTCTCTGGTGACCAGGCGGCCCCCTCCGGCGAGGGAAGTGGGCCCCGCCGCCGCGAAGCCGCCACCGACGGCCTACTGTCCGCCTTTGCGACAGCGAGGGCCGCCATGGAAGAGGGGCTCCAGCAGCTGGGTGATGAAATGCGAGCGCCGGAGAAGACGCCTGCCCCCGCCTCCGCCACCCCTGTGAGGCGGCCGGCGGGGATGGAAGCCGCCACGCGGACGGAGCCAGCCCCGCCCTCTGCACACATGCGGGAGGCAGTGCTTACGCTGACGGACGTGGAGACTGTCCCTCCCGTCGTGGAGGCAGACTTGCGGCCGAAGAAGAGACACCCACCCCTTCCTCGCAAGACGAGGAGGAGTCGGAGGAAGAAGACCTACCCGAGTGCCTGCCTCTCGCAGACGAGAGTAGCGTGCAGCCCTTCCTCAAGAAGATAGAAGATAGAAGATAGCGACAATCCACACCCATTCACGCCAGCGGACACCCCCGAGCCTCCCCCTCCCCGCGGCATGCTGCACGATGTGGTGTCCAGGAAGGAGTTACGCATATGCCACGCCCATCCAGTCGTGGACACCCTAGGACTCGGAGCACATCCACCGAGTCTCGGAGAAGTGTGTGAAGGAGGAGTGGCGCTCAGGTAGGACGAAACCTGCCCCTGAAGGTCTTAAGGTCATGTCGCCATAGCTTACTTCAGCAAACTGAAGAAATATAGTTATGCCAATTCGCAAGAGAGGTGACCACATCGCCAGAGAAGATCAAGGAGGAACAGCAGCCAGGCTGCTTAACCTCCGCCACACTCTAGTTACTGTTGTGCTGTGGACTAAGCCGGACTCTTCCGAGTGTCCAGTCGTGTACAGTCTCCATTTGCCGCCGATACTGCAAGCCACAGTGTTGGTCCGTCGTTTCTGAGGCTCTGTATGTATCGTAGGCCAGCTCAGGACTCTACGTAGTTATTATTAAGAGGCACAGTGACAGGACTTTAATATTTCAGAGGGCTTGTAATAATTTCAAGCGTCTAATTTTGCTTGACATTTCACAACAAGAAGCATCATTGATTTTTAGTACTTCTTCATGTTTAATAAATATTATTTTATTACTGATTATTGCGAGTCTTTATGATTGAAGGTAACCTACGCCGTCTTCCTGCATTCCCAATAAAAATGAGGTAGATCTTAATATAAATTTTACAGTGACCTTGTAAAATTCCTGGGACACACATCTCGTAAAAATATCTACCTATTTTCCAACAGTTACATTACGGTTACTGCAGTTTCCAGTTCTCTTCATTAAAAATGTTTTCCTTTTCATATAATTATTAGCATTTTCCTTTGAACTGTATTAAAAAGCAATAAAGTCAATATCCATCCGCAGTTCGACATTGGACTTAAAGTACTTTGCACATTTTAAAATGTGAGGAAGGAAAGTGTCGTATGATTAACTTCGCAATTTACTGATATACTATACAGAACCATTTACAAATATTGACAGCTCACTATAGTCACATCCAACTGGAATCTCAGAACGAAGTTGTTTGTTCAGCTATTTTCAGAAAAAATGCTGAACCCATTACGTACATAGAAATTAAATGAGAAGTTAACTTCAGTATTAAGATGTCACTAAAGGTCTCCCTCATATGTCAGAGCAAATCGACTGGCACCTGTATTTCACCTTCGTGAGAGAGAAGATGTCAAAACTGTATTTGAAGGTAGGATTCAACAATCTTTAGTAATTAACTACTGCGACACCTACGGACACTGATGCAGTTCTTCTGTGAAGCGTGTAATTGACTGGGAACGTACACGATATCTGCCACATTATGCTTTGGCATTAGAGACTTCAGTGCGTAATTTTAACAATTGAATTACTTAGGAAGATAATTCTCTACTTTGGACTCTAACGTGGACTCATACCACACATTGGCATTTTAAAAAATAAAAATAAAAAAAGAAAGGAAATCAGATTCTCGGTAAGTTTTAACACAGCACTTCTCTACTGTACAGCAGCATTAATCCGACTAAGCCACGATTACGGTGCTTTCATTGATTCTCATTTACCATTTACAAATCGTATTGCGAGGTCTTTCTCGAAAAGTTGAAAAGTTCACATTTTCAAAGTCAGAAAACACATCAAAATAGCAATGTATGTATGAACTGTAGGCATACACTGAGGTGATCAAAGTCACGGGGTACCTCCTACTACCATGTCGCACGTCCTTTGTATCGGCGTAGTACGGCAGCTCGACGTGCCATGGACTCACAAGTCCTGCGTCTGTAGCCGCCCACAGCTGCAAAAGCGTTGCCTACGCAGGATTCTGTGCACCAAATCACGTCTCAGTTATGTCCCAAATTTCGCTCGAACTCTGCAGAGTGTTCTTCAAACCAATCGCGGACTGTTGTGGTCTGCATACGAAGCGCATCGTCATGCATAAAAATTCCTTCCTTTCTCGGTTGCATCGAATGGCCGCAAATGGTCTCCGAGTATCCGAATGTATAGAGCACCCAGTAAATCCCGTGTGAACACAAACAGACCACAACACTAGTAAGCTACCACCAGCTAGCACAGCGCTTTGTTCACGATCTGGGTACGTGGCTTCGCAGAGTTTGCGCCACATTCGAACCCTACCGTTAACTCTTACCAGCTGAAACCGGGACTCATCTGAACAGACCACGCTTGTCCAGTCGTGTAGGATCCACGAGACACTGTCACGAACCCAGGAGGCGACGTCGTGCTGTTACCAAAGCCACTCGCGGCGGCCCTCTACTGCTATAGCTCATTAACGCCAAATTTCGCCACGCTGTCCTAACGGTGACGATCGTTGTACGTCCCACATTGACTTCCTCTGTTATTTCGTGCAGTGGTGCTTGTCTGTCGTCATTGACAACTCTACGCAAACGCCGCCGTTCTCGGTCGTTAAGTGAAAGCCGCCGGCCACCGCGTTCTCCGTGGTGAGATATAATGCATGAAATTTGGTATTCTCGGCACACTCTTGGCACTGTGGATCGCGGAATATTGAATTCCCTGACGATTTCAGAAATGGAATGTCCCATGCGTCTAGCTCCAGCTACAATTTCGCGTTCAGAATCTGTTAACTCCTGTCGTGCAGCTGTAATCAGGTCGGAAACCTTCTCACACGAATCACCTGTGTACGAATGCACTGCCATTTAATACCTTGTGTACGCGATAGTATGTGTGCGTATCGCTCTCTCGTGACTCCTTTGCCACCTCAGTGTTATGGCTACCACAGTTTAGCGTCTCGAATGATCACGCAAGTCACTACGCGGCCTCCGTGGTCTTCCATACAGCGCATGCACGTCGTGATGACGTCACGCCTGACCTCGGTGGTGTACACAGACTCGGAAGAAACTGAAAAAGAAGAAACTGAAAAAGTAGTGCAGCGAGTGAATAAAAACAAATAGTCAAGTGTGAATAGTCAAAGTGACACAGAGACTGAATATAAATCGAAAGTAAAATGTGAAAAGTGTGTGAAGTGCATTTAGTGTGTGTTGATTTCATTTATATTTTAGGCAATGCCCAAACGTAAAAGAGGAAGAGATCTTCCCAGTTTAGAAGCAAATCGGTGAAAACTAAAAAAAAAACAGCGAAAAAACGAAACAGACAAAGAGCGACAAGCAAGCACCTTTAAGTTTCCGACGAAGACTGTCTTGCAATTCTTCATTCTTAAATCTGTCCCTTTCGTTGGGCTTCGGTTTCTCTGCTTCTCATGGTGCTCATTCTCATCTGATCCTATGAGACCCCAATGACCTTGCAGTTTGGCCTCCTCCACTTCAATCGGACAATAAAAGACTGCGAACCAAACGTTGCAACGCGAAAAAATTCAGTAGAGAAACACCAAGATTCGATTGCATTAATGGAAAAATTCTATTACCGCCACTGGAAGCATCTTCGAAGGAAATTTTAAATTACATGACAAGGGAAATTACACAATCAAAACACTTTCTACAAAATATAAAAGCGTACAACGCCTGCTCCGAAATGACTTCTTTCGGTGTCACTTCGGTCACTGCTAACAGAGATGAAATCGCTTATGATTTTTCTGTCCAAGGATAATTCTATCACAACATGGGATCATTACTACCGCTACCCAATGAAGACCATAGATTTCTGTACGTATACTTCATCAACGATGCACAAATATGAGTGGACTGAGAAGAGAAGTAGTACGAGATGTACAGGGGATCTTACATCACACCACAACATTCCAGAATGTTCCGTAATGTTCTTCAGTGATTCGGGATCTTCAGGAATAATTCCTGAAAAATTCAGGAAGATTCCAGAATGTCCGGGAACATCCCGGAACATCCCAGATCATTGTCAAACATTCTAGAACACTCTCGAATGTTCTGGAATATTGTGGGCCATTCGAAGCCTTTTTGGTACGTCCTGGAATTCACACCACTGTTCAGGCTTCCCACTAGCAGGGGTCTAAAAGCGAGACCCACTGTGAGTTCGATGTCAGTTTATTATCAGTGACAGGGGAAGAAACTGAAAAAGTAGTGCAGTGAGTGAATAAAAACAAATAGTCAAGTGTGAATAGTCAAAGTGACACAGAGACTGAATATAAATCGAAAGTAAAATGTGAAAAGTGTGTGAAGTGCATTTAGTGTGTGTTGATTTCATTTATACACTCCTGGAAATGGAAAAAAGAACACATTGACACCGGTGTGTCAGACCCACCATACTTGCTCCGGACACTGCGAGAGGGCTGTACAAGCAATGATCACACGTACGGCACAGCGGACACACCAGGAACCGCGGTGTTGGCCGTCGAATGGCGCTAGCTGCGCAGCATTTGTGCACCGCCGCCGTCAGTGTCAGCCAGTTTGCCGTGGCATACGGAGCTCCATCGCAGTCTTTAACACTGGTAGCATGCCGCGACAGCGTGGACGTGAACCGTATGTGCAGTTGACGGACTTTGAGCGAGGGCGTATAGTGGGCATGCGGGAGGCCGGGTGGACGTACCGCCGAATTGCTCAACACGTGGGGCGTGAGGTCTCCACAGTAAATCGATGTTGTCGCCAGTGGTCGGCGGAAGGTGCACGTGCCCGTCGACCTGGGACCGGACCGCAGCGACGCACGGATGCACGCCAAGACCGTAGGATCCTACGCAGTGCCGTAGGGGACCACACCGCCACTTCCCAGCAAATTAGGGACACTGTTGCTCCTGGGGTATCGGCGAGGGCCATTCGCAACCGTCTCCATGAAGCTGGGCTACGGTCCCGCACACTGTTAGGCCGTCTTCCGCTCACGCCCCAACATCGTGCAGCCCGCCTCCAGTGGTGTCGCGACAGGCGTGAATGGAGGGACGAATAGAGACGTGTCGTCTTCAGCGATGAGAGTCGCTTCTGCCTTGGTGCCAATGATGGTCGTATGCGTGTTTGGCGCCGTGCAGGTGAGCGCCACAATCAGGACTGCATACGACCGAGGCACACAGGGCCAACACCCGGCATCATGGTGTGGGGAGCGATCTCCTACACTGGCCGTACACCACTGGTGATCGTCGAGGGGACACTGAATAGTGCACGGTACATCCAAACCGTCATCGAACCCATCGTTCTACCATTCCTAGACCGGCAAGGGAACTTGCTGTTCCAACAGGACAATGCACGTCCGCATGTATCCCGTGCCACCCAACGTGCTCTAGAAGGTGTAAGTCAACTACCCTGGCCAGCAAGACCTCCGGATCTGTCCCCCATTGAGCATGTTTGGGACTGGATGAAGCGTCGTCTCACGCGGTCTGCACGTCCAGCACGAACGCTGGTCCAACTGAGGCGCCAGGTGGAAATGGCATGGCAAGCCGTTCCACAGGACTACATCCAGCATCTCTACGATCGTCTCCATGGGAGAATAGCAGCCTGCATTGCTGCGAAAGGTGGGTATACACTGTACTAGTGCCGACATTGTGCATGCTCTGTTGCCTGTGTCTATGTGCCTGTGGTTCTGTCAGTGTGATCATGTGATGTATCTGACCCCAGGAATGTGTCAATAAAGTTTCCCCTTCCTGGGACAATGAATTCACGGTGTTCTTATTTCAATTTCCAGGAGTGTATTTTACGCGAATATAATCAACCGATCCACAGATTCAAAACAGCACAACACCAAATGATTTCTGTTGAATATGAAGTTATAATTCGAGCCAACAAAAGACCCCATGGAGAACACGAACATCGATTTAATGTACCTCAGGTAGACGAAGTCGCCATCATAATTGTGGGCAATGAAAACACAAGTCGTGAGATAACTGTAGAACGAACAAGAGAAGAATTACAACGCATGGCAGAGACACGCCATTCATATCGTGTAATTAATATTTCTGCACGGAGAGGACTGATTTCATTTTAATGAAACAGAAGTAGAAACAAAAAAGTCACTTCCATCGGGTTCTATGCTTACCGCTTAATGATCAGAGACAACGACACATACAATCACATTTTCAACACAATTCTAAGTAGATATGTATGCAATAATAAAAAGTGTGAACTTCCCCACACAATTTCTAAACTCTTTGATATTACTGCCTTCGATTTAAAATTGTATCATCGATCACACTACTCAGAAATCTCAACTTACCAAAGTTATGTAATGGAACAAGGATGATGCTCAAACATCATCGAAGCAGAACTTATGGGAAAGTACAAAGGACACACACTATTTAACAGCAGAATACCACAAGTGTCTACTGAGCGCCATTCCAATTCAAAAGACTGCGGTTTCCAATCAAATTACCCTACAATTATATAGTTATCAAAGAGCAAGGACAAACTTTATAATATTGCGGCATCGACCTCAAAGACTCCTGCTTCTCTCACGGTCAACTATACCTAGCTCGTTCTCCAGTAGGAAATTCGAAAAATTTGTGCGTATATACCCCAGACAAGAAAATGAAAAATTTTGTTTGTAAACAAGTACTGAAAATAGTTAAAATACGTTTTCATTAAAAAAATTATACTTTTACAGATATTGTAAATAGTTAGAATATGTTTTCAATATTTTTTTCCTCTTATACTTTATAGTTTACCCCTCTATTCCAGTTAACATACAATCTCATATCAACGCCCTGAGCGAAGTTGAGTACCCCAACCAGTGTTCATAACAATTATGAGTTGCCTTTGCGGTATAGCTATGTTTAGTAATGGAGATAAAAATTAATTTTCTTTGCGTTTTCTTCGCATATGCTTGCTAGTAGCATCTGCCTTTGTGCAGCTTCCAGAGTTTCACAGTAATGTGAAAGACAGTTAATTTTTTCTACTATGTAAAGTTGTGTGAATATAGCTTACGTACTTCTCCTGAAGACCTACATATGTGTTATTTATTAGTTAATTTCTTGGATATTAATTCAAAAGATATCGACATTTTGTTTGAAATTGTGCTAACATTAGAAGAAACAAAAATAACTCTCACGATTCCGTGAATTAGAGTTCAAATGATATTTGTTGTGCTAATGAAATTCCGCAACAAAAATACAATACCTCCCTACCCAAAAGTAAAATATGTGCAGTGACAAAGAAGAGGCTGCAAGCTATTTGCTTAACAAAGCAGGGAGAAATCATTTACAGCTCAGCAGAGTGCAAAGCAAATTTTGCCGGTTTTGTGCAAGAAGTGCGTGCAAACGGCACATTATCATTTCGAGCAGAGAAAGAACAGGGCCACTTCTGCAGTCGATAAATGCTCTGGCACATTCGTATACAACAGTGCCTGTGACAAGTGTCACCGGAATACTGTTTCTGCAGCTTTTTATCTGTGTTCAGGAGCGACAAGATAAATTAGGACGTAAAGTTAAAGAAAAAGAACTGTTTACTAGTAAAAATCTTGTAATCGACGAAGCAAAATCTGGAAAAATGGAAGAGAATGTTTTTCAGTATTACATCCGAAACGTCTTCTTATGAGTTACAGAAAATAATTCATTGCTTTTGTTGGCCTCTTGCCCTAGACATACCGACACTTCTGTTTTCAGGAGAGCGACGAGAAGACTGTTAAAAAATACTGTAAAGCATTTTTGGAAATTTGGAAATTGTTATTAGCTTCTATGGGGCCAAACTGCTGCGGTCATAGGTCCCTAGACTTACACAATAGTTAATGTAACTTAAACTAAGTTATGCTAAGGAGAACCCACACACACACACACCCATGCCCGAGCGAGGACTCGAACCTCCGACGGGTGGAGGCGCGCGAACCTTGACAACGCGCCTCAGGCGGCTTTGTTAAGCATTTCTCAGATAACTGTTCGACTTCCGTTTCGTGTATCTCATTACCGATTTATTAGCGGAAGAGTGTTGTTAAAGTTCAGTCACCTGTGGACTGTCACCTTCTACGACCACCTTTTACGAATTTGATCAAGTACGCCTGATACGCAGCACAAAATGCAGAAAAATGGCCGTGACTCTTACTCCGTCCCCTGAATACAGTAATATTTCTTCTATCAGATGTACCTGGTGTAAAGAAAACGTTTGTTTTCGTCATCCAATAGACACTTCCCTTTTTTGTGACGACTGCAGTGAATAAACAAGGAACTGTTTCGTTGTTATCAAAATATTATCATAAGAACTGTGCAACAGGAATTGTTATAAAATATTTTATGTGAACAAATTAAAATCCCAGCTGACAGAAGTCGTCCGTATCGTGACATCATACGCTGCCTTCATTTTCTTTCTCCTGTTGTGCGAAAATTACATGTACGTCAATTCAGCTGTCGAAATAAACTGCAAGTTATTCAAAACATTAATGATCTGATACATTTTCAGTATCGTTTAAGTGCCTAAAATTCGTGTCTGTGCGTTTTGGACATCGCGCTACGTTCTCTTGTCACGCCTGCCTCTGCTTAATTGCGGATTCGCGAGCTAAGAAAGGTTGTACAAAACGCGGTTAGGAACGATTCTTCGTGCAGGATAAATGACTATCTTTAACATTTTTTTAATAGCTACAGTGCACCTTAATAGATAAAATTTTGACAGTGCATTTTCTTCGGTGTATACTTCTTGTGAAAAAAATTTCAGGATAGCTTTCGACACGTCGGACTGGACGGAATGCTCTACACGGACGTGACCAAGATACTAATATGTTTATAAGGTGCATTTCAGCTCGGTACGCTGCAGCCGGTTGAATAAGACGAGGAAATTCTTTAGGAGCTCTTCTCTGAATGATTAATATTGTGGACAGTACAGAATGGTCGATGTCAGTTGCTTCAAATATTTGTCACAGAGGTCGCACCTGTCGATAAACTACGAAGAGTGTGTCGCTCAATGAGACGTTACACAGTTCAGCGTCCAATGGTGAGTGCACATAAGCATCTGCTATAACTATATTAGAAAAGTGCCTAGTACTGGGAATTTCTGTTGATGAAGAATGGATGGTGACATTGGAAGTGAACTCAAACGTAAACTGGAGAGGAATCTCCAGGAAGCCAAGCTGTGACGTATGGCATCGCAGCAGCCCCGGCAGGCCGGGGCAAGCCGTCACACTGCTCTGCTAAAAAGGATAAATGAACTCATTGTGAACTGATACTGCTGTGAACTGACACTAGGTTTAATTTGTAGGTCAGTGAATGAAGTGTCGGAAAATCTGAAGCACAGGAACCAGTAACAAGGCCGGATGATGTTCGGGAATACGGCGCACCCACCAAAGAGAGTCCCGGTTCCCTGCGCCTCTACATACTGTCTCCAGCGCAGTGCCGGGCCCACAGCGCATGTGCTTTGGACGCTGCGCTGCCCTCCGCCCGATTTTGCCTGCTGCTGACACAGTACACGGCAAAATTTTTGATCAGTGAATACTCTCTCTCTCTCTCTCTCTCGCTCAGTCTAACGAGCTAAAATATTATGTCCACCTGCCAACGTCCACCTTTAGAACGCAATACATTAGTGATTCTGCGTGACGTGGACTCTGCCCGGCATGTAGGTTTCCGGAGGTGTCTGGCACAGGGCACAGTGTCACACAGCTGGGGTTAACTATGGGCCGGCGGCCTGACACCACCAGGATGGTGTCTCATATCGCCCCGGAACATTTTCCATCGAGTTCAGATCTCACGAATTTGATGACCAAGACGCTAGATCACTATCTTGGTTCTCAAACCACTGTAGCACGAATAGGACTTGGAAGTTCTATGAAAAGTTGTCGTGTAGGAGGATGCCATCGCCTGTCGGAGATCACATCGAGCACGAAGGGCTGCCGTTGATTCGCTGTACCGTTCATGAAGTCCACAGCAATGGTGGTGCCTTAGATTAGTGTCACGGGTCGTACAGAAGACCAGGTAAATGTCACTCTTACGATAATACGCTCGCATCAGCTCACATCCATTGTCCAGTACAAATTTCCAGCAGCCGTACTCCTGGATGATGGCGTATCAGATACACGTACCTGGACACGAGCAGCAGAACCGTGTAACAATAATAGCGATTCACCCGACAAGTTTCCATCGATCCACGAATGAAAATGGTTCAAATGGCTCTGAGCACTATGGACTTAACTTCAGAGGTCATCAGTCCCCTAGAACTTAAAACTAATTAAACCTAACTAATCTAAGGACATCACACACATCCATGCCCGAGGCAGGATTGGAACCTGCGACCGTAGCGGTCATGCAGTTCCAGATTGCAGCGCCTAGAACCGCTCGGCCATTCCGGCGGCGATCCACGAATCAGTCTCGATGATGTCGCACCCACTGCAACAGTTATTACGTTGTGTTTCGGTCAACACGGGAACGACAAGCGATCATCTAGTACACAGAACCATCTTAAACGGTATACTTACACTCCTTCTTGCGCCGGAATAGTGGTCTATCGTTATATCTGCCGTAGATCGTCACCTATGTCGATTAGCGGACATCCAGCATCTTATCGCATACTTGTGACTTTAGCGTCTTTCAACGACTGTTCTTATATACAACTGCAGCATTCAAACAGCCGAACACAGCAGCTCGAGACCGCGTAGAGAAGCCTGCACCGTGGCGGTGTCCTGAAATTCGCACCCAGTGAAATTCGCAGCCAGAAAAGGTCGAGGAAAGGTCCTCTAATCTCTCCGCCCGGCAGGTAGAGTCGCCGCTCGGCAGGTAGGAGAGCCGAAGGCCTTTTGTGTGGCCCCAATAGTGTTGCCAGTAACATTGTTGTCCAGGCCATATCCTTGTCTGTATGTGTTTGCCTTTCACTCTCAGCCTCGACTTTTCTTCCTCAGCCGACAGTGCTGCTGTGTCAAGCCACTTGAAACAGCATCATTTCCTTCTTTAATTACACGAACCACTGCTCCAAGAATACAGAAGCAGCTACAGGTATGTAACATTGTGCAAACGACGCAACCAACGAGAAATCCATGAACGTTATAAATATATCTGCAACTAGAGCGAAACAAACAAAGTAATGCGTACAAAGAGCGAATTCTGAAAAAGGACGTTCTCACTGCTATCGTTTTAGAAGATCTGCAGTATTGAACAGAAATTTTATTTTACATCGATTATTAAGAAACCTGAACGTTTTTGAAGCTTCCCCACTCGTTATAAACGGGCATCAATTTGCCAACTGTTGTTACACACACCAAAAAACGTTTTGCATCACCTCGGTTCCGAGAGCACCGGAATCTGTACGCAAAACTGGAATAGACATCAACATAAACTTTGTTTGCTCCCTTTTTATTGCTCTTGAAAACCACACATTGCACGTTGTACTACCATACAGCGAGAACTTCAGAGGTGGTGGTCCAGATTGCTGTGCACACCGGTACCTCTAATACCCAGTAACATGTCCCCTTGCTTTGATGCATGCCTGTATTCGTCGTGGCGTACTATTCACAAGTTCATCAAGGCACTGTTGGTCCAGATTGTCCCACATCTCAACGGCGTCCCTCAGAGTGGTCGGTGGGTCACGTCGTCCATAAACAGCCCTTTTCAGTCCCAGGCATGTTCGATAGGGGTCATGTCTGGAGAACATGCTGGCTGCTATAGTCGAGCGATGTCGTTGTCCTGAAAGAAGTCAGTCACAAGATGTACACGATGGCGGCGCGAATTGTCGTCCATGAAGACGAATGCTTCGCTAATATGGTGCCGATATTGTTGCACTATCGGTCGGAGGATGGCATTCACGTATCGTACAGCCGTTACGGCGCCTTCCATGACCACCAGAGGAGTACGTCGGCCCCACATAACGCCACCCCAACACAGCAAGGAACATCCACCTCGCTGCACTCGCTGGACAGTGTGTCTAAGGCGTTCAACCTGACCGGGCTGCCTCCAAACACGACGATTCTCTGGTTGAAGAAATATGCGACAGTCATCGGTGACGAGTACGTGATGCCAATCCTGAACGCTCCATTAAGCGTGTTGTTGGGCCCATATGTATCGCGCTGGATGGTGTCTTGGTTGCGAAGATGGACCTCCCCATGGACGTTGGGAGTGAAGTTGCGCATCATGCAGCCTACTGCGCACAGATTGATTCGTAACATGAGGTCCTGTGGCTTGAGGAAAAGCATTATTCAACATCGTGGTATTGCTGTCAGGGGTCCTCTGAGCCATAATCCGTAAGTATCGGTCATCCACTGCAGGAGTAGCCCTTGGGCGGCCTGAGCGAAGCGTGTCATCGACAGTTACTGTCTCTCTGTATCTCCTCCACGTCCGAACGACATCGCTTTGGTTCACTCCGAGACGCCTGGACACTTCCCTTGTTGAAAACCCTTGCTGACACCAACATTGCGGACGCTATCTAACCGCGGTATTGACCGTCTAGGCATAGTTGAACTGAAACTTCCTGGCAGATTAAAACTGTGTGCCCGACCGGGCACAGTTTTAATCTGCCAAGAAGTTTCATATCAGCGCACACTCCGCTGCAGAGTGAAAATCGCATTCTGGAAACACAGTTGAACTACTGACAACACGAGCCGTGTACCTCCTTCCAGGTGGAATGACTGGAACTGATCGACTGTCGGACCCCCTCCATCTAATAGGCGCTGCTCATGCATGGTTGTTTACATCTTTGAGTGGGTTTAGTGACATCTCTGAACCGTCAAAGACACTGTGTCTGTGGTGCAATATCAACAGTCAACGTCTGTCTTCATGAGTTCTGGGCCTACTCTGGTCTACTGCTTTAATAAATTCTTTGAGACTTTCCGCCAAAGCATTGCAAGTGCCTTGTATCAAGAAGCTTATGGATGAAAAATGAACTTTAAAGATATAAAATTTTTCAGTGCGTCGCGTCTGGTACCTCAAAATTGTAGACGAAAAGACATTTTTAAACATGTAAAACAAAGTTGCTAATTAATTATTTATTGTTTGTTGAGGACATCGCCCATTTCCACAAGCCGCTTTCTATACAGAACAAAATGTTACAATTGTATTTACACCTTACAGTACCGTATTATATTAATGTACGTGCAATATATACAACTGTGGTACCTTCATTACCCAGCATGATGTGAACCACGTGGCATGATATTTCATGTACAGTGGAGAATTTGTTCTCATTGGATTAATTAGATTATACTTATTTATTGCAGGAATTATCGAAATTTCGACAGAAGCACACTCGACACCAGCATCATCTATAAAGTAGCCAAAATATGATTATATTACTATTCTAACAGTTAAACAGTTAAAAAATTGAATGCAACGAATGTAATAAAGCCTACGTTGGACAGATGGACGTTTAAGGGGACCTGGACGTGAAATAACTGAGATTTTCGAAAACATATTTTTGTCAGCATCCGAAAGACAAATTTCTCCCGTCTCCAAAATGTATTTTTTATATACTAACAAGCTAAAGTTTCGGAAGGAATTCGCCTGCTTTAAAAAAGAAAGCATCCATGCTGTCATATTTCTTTCGTTCTTGCAATTTTTTATCCTTGTAGAATGCAAATGTAGGAGAGCTTCACTGATATCCGCTATCTTGCTCTTGTTCATTACGCGGCCATGCCGGGCAACAGTGGCCGGCAATGTTGCCGTATATTTGACCGTAATTCGTGTGGCCGTGATATTGCCAGACAACACTGCCGGCCTATAGTGTCAGCAACAGCCAATTTTTACAGCCCACGTAAACGTACATTTCGTGGTGTAATGGTACATGTAATGTATCTAAGGCGCGTTGTCGTATTAACTAAAAGTCCAGGGTTTGGCACGAATATCGGCTTCTCACGTCACACCCAGTGCTACATACAGGGCGCCTTCATCTTCGCACATTATGTAACAACGCATGTTATGTACTTTACGTCACATATACATGATATACCATCCGCTGTTATGGGCCGTACTTCAATTTTATGTTTATTTTAAAGTATGCTTTGACAGGTAGAAGAGATACGATTTTTAAATTATATGTTTGTAATTTTATATATATGTTTTAAATAGTTTCTGGAGATGGACGACGTTGGCCGACATAGGCCATATGTGAAAATTTTGTGATTGGTTCAGGGAGAAAATAAAAAAAATATCAAACAGTCAGTCATGATACATGTCGTTTCTTATAGAAAGTGATAATGTCGTGTCTATGGATGTTTCGTAATAAACAGACACTTTATCCACGCTTTGGACTGGCTAAATCGCAACTACAAACTGTCATTTAGGTATGCTTAAAGTATTTTTTTTTAATTTTTGTTTTTTATATTTAATATTTTAAATGTTGTATTTCATTTTTAAATTTGTAAGTTACTATCGGTACTTACATGTTGTACATTCTTCTCATATATATCGTCCAACACTAACATATACCTTCATTCAAATTTTTAGACATCAGAGATTGGTTTCAAACAACCCTTATGTCACCATCCTCTTCGTACTTCATACTTCAGTTTTCCGAGAAGATTATTAATTTTGTTGTGCCAATCTTCTACAGCGTTGGTGGTACGATGGCGCCGTCTGTAGCAGATCGGGTTTTCGTCATTTTCCGACCATCTATCTACAACATAGTCGAAAAACTGAGATGTATCACGAGCCAGCCATCGCAGACGTCTTCAGGTCGAAGGAACGTCAGAGTTGCACACGTGCGAATCTGCAGTCTTGCTTCTTCGTTTTCTCTGTGTTCTCAAGTAAGTCCCAAGTCTTACACCTTCCTCCAGAGAGATTTCTCCATATGAAAATGGCAGCCATGCACTTTAATCGACGGGATCATAACTTTTAGCGCAGAAATCGTAGCAGATTCGAAATCAGCGGTGAAATTATTAGGTTTCCATTCTGGTACATTATCCACAACATCGTTTGGTAAGAATGCAAAAGCGACCAGATAGATCTTTGTTTAGTACATTGAACTTCTGAAGTCTGCATGTATAGTATATATTTGTGAGAATTGCTTGCTGCAGCATTTGAAGGTCCCATCAATTTTTTTTTTGGTTTTTACAGCCTCTCTTCCTGCTTTTCTGCTAAAAACTATGACCTACCTCCAAAGCTGTCATCACTTAAAAGGAAACTGCTGCCGTCATTCAAGGTGAGTAACTCTTCTTGAAGATCGACTTCTTGTCGTATTTCTTGCTCTTTATGATTGCCGTGTGATTGGCCCGGTGCCTGTGTAATATCCTCTTCATTGCTTGCTGCTCTGCCATTTCGGTGACGAAATCATACCCTCGATTGTGCAAGTCACCTAACTCTTCGGCATATATTTTAGAAATCGAAGTCTCTTCTTCCTCTCGTGATCTCTTCTTCGCCTGATTCAACGTCTGTTTTACTTCTAAGCGAGCGTCATCCGGTGCCCCACATTGATGCTCGTTTGAACTAAGCACTAAGCCTTAAGCATTCCTTGGCAATATGTTGGTCTATGTTTCGAACAGCGCCATATGACAGTCGCATCTACTTTGGTTCTCTTTACGACGTACGAGTAACCATCATAGTGGGCACATGGTTTACCGTGGATGGTTGTTGACATTTCCATATCGAACACAGAGACACACGCGAACGAGCTGATGACTCCGAAAGTCAGACTCACACCGACAGAGACCGGCCAAGCGGTCAGTCACTCCAGTGGACGAGGACTTCCCGAGTGCAGCTGGGCCGTGCCGCACGGGGATACAGGGATCGTTTCCCGTGGATGACGGCTCCCGGGGGCGGGGGCGGGGGTGGGGGTGGGCTCTGCCCTCGAGCAGGTAGCTTCCAGCAGAACTGGGTGCCAGTTTCACAGATTGCTGGCTGGGTACGGTTTTCACTGGGTGCAATTTTCACATATCCGCCGTGGCACCGTGCTTGCTCTTTGTCAAAGACGCCTATACCGGCGATCCTCTCCGTAGTCGCTAGCATGACATCCGTTCGTCTGTGCTCTGGTTGTACACTCTCCTCGCCACGTCATGTGTCCGCAGTGTCTATAAACGTCATTCGTTCTCACGGAGAAGTTGTCATAAAGCTGTTACATCCTTAAGGACCATCTGATTGCGGTTGGGAGGAACATCATTATTACATAAGACATATTAACTGCCTTCATGTTTCCACAGCGTATTGACTGATCCACCAGATTTCGAGTTTGGTGCCACAGGAGCTGCATTTCTTCAACCAGTATAAGGGCTGCATTGCGAGTGGGGTAGCTAAAGTTTGTTAGCTGCCTTGGAAGGCAGTGTAACGATAAACGACTAAAACATCATTTGAAGAATGTGTAAAGCTGCATCGCCGAAACCGGTATGCAGGCGACAGCATGTGTACCAAATACGTTCCGAAACACCGCCATAAAAATGGTAATTTCCAGTCCTCATACTGAGCCGTGGTAAAAGTTACTGTTTTGAAGAGCGCGCCGCGGCGCGTAGTGTGAAGCAGTCGCCCTCCGTTTCTGGCGGTGGCGCCGCTGTGGCAATCGCAGCTTTGGTGTCTCCCTCTGGTGGGAAAGGGGAAAGGTTGCCTGTTCACGTGCATTTAGGGGGCGCTATGATATCCCCAGTCGGTCAGTCTGGGTCAGTCTCTCGTCCCTATTTGTTAGGTAGTTAGTGTCTGTCTGTCGTTCGGATCAACCTTTAAAGCCGGCAAAATGAGAGTCTTCCCACTCCACCAGTAAGAGAACTCAGCGAGTGGTGACCCGGTAGGGGCTGAGTTCCTGCATCTGAGTCTGCGCGTTAGGCCGCCATTCTGCTCGAGTTTGCTCAGGCAATGGTCATTGGCGGTTGGATCGATCGGTTGGTCGGTCGCGCACTGGGACACAAGATGACTTGTCTGTCTAGAGCGTCGGCGCATGTGAGGTCGCCGCGTGAGTCCAGTGGGCCGCAGCGTATAGCGAGGGGTAGTGGCTTCGCGGTCGACACGAGAGCAACAGGAGTCAACCCACATCAGTCTGGCCGGTGCGAGCTGCGACGCCGTGAAACGGGAGGTCGGCGCGCCTTCGTCCGTCCGTTGAAGCGGCTGGCAGCGGACGGTTAGAAAGAGCGATTTGGGGGTGCTGCGCCAAGTCTTCTCGAGAAATCGCAGTTTATTAGAAGTTAAGTCATTGGTGATATGTTGTTTGTTTTAATCTTGTTAAATTCTACTTGTTTACTTGGTGAGATCACCAGCCGTTTTCTTTTGGCGTCGTCGCACCGTTCTTCTCCGTTTGCCCACCCGCGGGAAGGTAGTTGTTTATAAATTGGATGTTTAGTTTTTCCCTTGTGGAGTAGGGGCGGGTTAGAGCAACCTGCGGTTCGGGTTGTTCGGTAATCTCCCTATCAATCTACCGTACGTTAGTAGCTGCCTCTGTCACGTTTGTCGGATTTTGTGTGTTAAGGAATTTATTGCTTGGAGTGTAACAGCCTAATACCTGAAATATGTTTTGATCTTTGGAAACTTTGATATTATTGCTTATGATCTTGAGAGGCGGTGTCTGTGTACTGTATAGCATCTTAACTATAGTTTGGCAACCTTGTAGAATTTTATATAAGATTGCATTTCATGGGCTTTTATTTACATGATCATTTTAGTATATAAAGCTGCCACCCTTTCACCGTAAGAATGTTCTTAGAAGTTAAAATCAGGTTGCACCTTCGGTGGCAAGGTTAATATTCTAATTGTTAGTGTTTTGTACCATTTCCATCCCTCCTACGGGGGATGCATGGTTTGTGTGCTTGTGTAAATTGTTAAAACTTTTAGTTTAAAGTTATGTGATGCGTTGCAGATTTGCACCAGTGTAGTCTTTCAGAGGCTGTTGTGAGCGGTCATAACTACGGCCGTGTCAAAAGGGAGTGGCAAGGTTCTCTGCCTGAAAGCTAATACAGTCAACACTTGTTTCTTTCTGCTTCTGAATAAATTGTAACTTTGATATTTAGAGGGTGCTTTCTGATTATAATTTTAAATCTGTTTCCTTTAAAAAATGCTTTTAGGCACTATTAAAGTGAATAAAATTCCCATTCGTTAAAAGGAATTTGGTTATGATTTCATCAGTTTTTTCCCTGGCAACTACTTCCATGCTTACATGGTGTGATTAAATGTGTTAATGTTCTTGATGAATCGCTAGTAAATAAAATAAATTCTTAATAATATTCTTTGAAAATAAATCACAGTTCAATACCTCGGCTTCTATTGATGACAGATACGTGTTGTCAATTACTTTGGATAGACCTTTGAAAGGGTACAGTACTGCCCGACATTGAAATTAGGTACAACATACTTCAGTATTTTTGTCAGAACAACACATTTTTTTTTTGTAAAATAACTCAATTTCAATTAACACAGCGAAGCCGGATACCAGTGTGGGAAAGAATGACAATTTATTTATTTAATTGATCACATGTGCACTCCCACAAAATAAATCCCCACATCCAGTTTGGTGAGATCTGCGAAATGAATAAATGTATGGTCGTCTGCTAACCGCAGATAGTGAATGTGAATATATGATCATCTTTGAGACGATCCTTTGGCCACCTTTGGTGGGACCAAAGAGATGAAATTTACCTGAGCTTTGAGCGCCTGAAATGTGGCTGACCAATACGATAGCAAGGTGCTCCCCCACTTCGACAGAGGTGCGAGAGGACCTGGAGAACGGCCATGTTTCAGCACTCTGCCGCTGGATCTTGTGCTGTTAAGACCTGTTTTAGTTGTGCTCCATAATGACAAAAGAGTGGAGACATGGTATGCATGTGGAATATTTAAGAGTAGTCTGAAATAATAATTTCTCTATTTCAGGAACTTTTGTGGGGAGAATTAAATGTCAGGCAGGTAATATTAATGGGATTGTAGTAATCTTCGGAAGTGACCAACGGTCACAATGAAACCACGTGTAGCAATAAGTTGAAATACTTCCGTGTGCTTAAGTGAGGCTGAATTACTAGCGTGTGTATAATAATTTGAAATATTTAAGAAATAGCGTGTGTACCATAAGTTGAAATATTTAAGAAATGGCGTGTGCAGGACTTTAAATTAGAGACGAGTACTTCCACGTGGTGAGTACTGTGTGAGTCTCAATCTGTGTATGAGACAAAAGATAAAGAGAAGTACTCGTCCATGGTATCAGTTGAGGACTCGCGTGTGTGATGAATACGTTCTTAATATTACTTTGCGTGATATGATTCCGTGTGACGCTAGATTCAAACTCTGAGAGAGAAGCAAGGTGAGTCGGCCGTCTATCCAGCAACGCCACTTGGCTTGCATTGCACAGGAAGACGTGCATATATCTCCAGAGTTCACAGTAGGAAAGTAGAATTACAAAGTGGGGCAGTGTCGTGTGAAACTGGGATAAATATTAATTGAAGTGGGAAAGCTGAAAGTGATAATGTTGTGACTATTCTGTGTGTAGTATTTCATATGGTAGTGTGGTGTATGTCATGTAATTTGGGTATGTGTGGTTTGCATGGGAGTGTAGCAAGGTAGTTTCAAAAGATTAGTGGGTTATGCTTGTTCCTTCTGTACTGCTCGGTCTGGAGGATAGTTTCGTGATGATGATTGTGAGAGTCGAAGTGTGAGAAACAATAAAAGATCCACCATCCTATCCAGAAAGTGCACTGTAGCGTTAAATGATTACGAGACCATAATATAGAGATTCACCAATGTAAAGCCATGCCCACTGGGCGGAATTTCTCATGTGTTATTGTTGTAGGTTATAGAATTTGTGTGTTTCGGTTAGAGAATTTATCGGAATAAATAAGATAGTGAAAAGAAAAAGATTGGTGGACTTTTCCTTCGAATTGTATGTTGTCATAATGTCCCGAATTTATGTGTGCGCCATTCGTATTCAGTGCGGTGGCCACGTGTTGACAAAAGCCGTTAAATAAAAAAAGGAAAGAAAATGTGGTATTGCCAGTGCGTAGTGTAGAGTCAGAGTTCTGTAAATTACTGATAGTCAGATGCGTGTTTCCGTTGCGTATTAATCATATAGGAGGATAGCTTGTAACTTAAGTGTGAGTACTAGAGTTCATGTTACTCGATAAATAAGAATGAATCCACTCGTTTGGCAGACCACTCATCTTGCAGGCCTGACTGCTTGATGCCACAGTATGAGCAAGGCATGTGGGTGCCTCTCACCTTGGGCTAGGAACTATTTGCATGGACAACAGGAGGATCGTCTTAGTGTCACTATCCTACAGCATAGGGTCAAAGTACCGGCTGGTGATGGTTAAACTTTCCCTATTTAACACGTTATGAAGCGGAAACTAATTACTGTACGAAGAGCAAGCTTGGTAGCATTAATGTCCAGAGTATGGGGTGGATGATTTCCACGCGTCACAGCGCCACCGTCCAGTTCCAACTACGGCTACCGGTGCCGTGATTCACTGCCTCACACCCCTCACTTATTGATGTGCCGACATGAGCTTGGACACAAGGAGCAGGGCATTATCGGTGGAGCTCTATTATCAAAACAATAATAATGCTGCAGCTGCACTTCGAGAATATCACCGGCTTAAAGGATTACGGAAGGTTGCTCTTTCTCCACCCGCTGTGCGGAGCACGAAGAAGGAGTTCGAATCAACTGGAGAACTGGCCGTCGCTCCGGGAAGAGGCCGACGACCACTTGCACCGCAGGTGGTTGACGAAATCTGTGTTGCTACGGCAGACAACCCTGCGCGCAATTCTCGATCGTCAGGAACTGCTGCAATGCGTTGAACATCCCGTGGTCCAGCTTCGAACCATCTCAATTCTCTCCGCACAAGATCCATATCGCACGGCAGTTTGCACTACAGGAGTTGGCAATACTCTCTTACGATTTAAAGGTTGGCTACAGCGCGCATACACAAGCTCTGGAATCTAAGATATTATTGTCGCGCTTCGCAGCGCACGGATTAATTAGTGGCAGTTTGCAAGCCAGAGTAGGAGCCCGCCTGCCCGGCTGCCCGCCTGCTGTGGTGCGCACGTGTGTTGGGCGAGGGGTCGTCGCCGAGCTGCCGTACTGCCGTGTCTGCCAGCAGCGACACGGGATTTGGTATGGAGTTGATATTTTTTATAATTTGCAGCGCGTTTATTAATTTAAAGAAAAGGGTTTGTGTATGTGCATAGCAGCAGACGGTAACTTTGATAATGATAGGAGTTGAATTCTTAAGAGAAACCATTGTTAGGCGAATACATTAAGTATTGATTTTTGTCATTGATTTCTTTTGTAACTGTCTGGGAATTGTTTCACTGTGTATTTAATTGAGAAGTATTTCGCGCTGTCTCAAGAGTTTGATTGATTTGTAATATTTCTTTAATGCCACTGAAGGTAGATTTACATACGAAGCGATTGTTCAACAGCTTCTAGCGTTTTGTTAATTGACTGAGAAAGAATCCCTTTCAGAATACAGTTTTGAAAAAAGGAATTACTTGTTTGGGTTATCATTTATCGAGTTTAGATGTGACCAAACCCTTTCTCTTGAATTATGTGTAGTTGTAGTAAGCAGCAGCAGTTGCAGCAACAGCAGGAGCCGCCATACAGAACATGCATTGCACTCAGCATGAATAATAGATTTTGTTATGTTTTTGTTAAATAATGGAATGCAGCAGATCAAGCAGTGGCAGCAGAAAGACCAAGGAAGTTATTTGTTGCGCGCAGTACCAAATAAAAAAAAAAAATAAAGTTCAGGCGATCTCTGTAATAGTAAAGTTAGCAAGAGTACAAACACGAGATTTTCAGTAGAAAACACGAGATAAGAAGATAGAGCTCGCGACTTTCAACGTGTTGACTCCGTTCTCCACTTTCTCGCTAGGACTGAAGTTCACGAGGGCTGGCCCTGGACCATCGTATGTACAGACGAAGCTAATTTTTCTCTGACAGTTGAGATCAGCACACAGAATTTCCGATTGTGTGGATCTTCGTCTCCAGTCTCTCTGCGTGAAGTTCCTCTGTATGGTGAACGTGTCATCGAGTGGTGTGGCTTCACGGCTCTTTCATCATTGCCCCGTTCTTTTTTGAACAGGATGGCGCTCAAGGACAAAACACCTGCAGTGCGACCGGCCAGCGCCACTGCGATGTGCTCCGCAAACACGCCAGACCAGCCCTACAGGAGAGAGACGCATTGAACAAATGGTTCAAATGGCTCTTATGGGACTTAACATCTGAGGTCATCAGTCCCCTAGAACTTAGAACTACTTAAACCTAACTAACCTAAGGACGTCACACACATCCGTGCCTGAGGCAGGATTCGAACCTGCGACCGTAGCAGAAGCACGGTTCCGGACTGAAGAGCCTAGAACCGCTCGATCACCGCGGCAGGCCGCATTGAACACAACGGTTTACATGCAAGATGGGGCCCCACCACACAACGCTCGTGAAGTTTCCCTTCTCCGAAACCCATTTGGAAACGATCGAATTATGATCACGATTGGCCGGCACGATCACCTGACCTCACTCCCTGTGGTTTCTGGTTGTGGGGCTACCTGAAGGACAGGGTTTACCAGGGTAACATCACACATGTGCTGATCTGAAGCGCAGCATACGAACAGAGGTAACCAGCATACCTACTGGCATGCTTCTTTCTGCTGTGCAGAATGCAATCCTGCGCTTTCAGTCTCTTTTGCACAGCGATGGGCGCCGTATTGAGTCCCTTCTGTTCCAGTAATAGTACCTGTATGTGATGGTATGATTGAACCGTAAATTTACTTTCAAAATCTTTTCTTAAAGAATTTACTTTATTTAGCAGCAATTCACCAAGAACATTAACACATTTAATCACACTAAGTGAGCGTGGACGTAGTTGGTAGGAAGTAACTGATGGAAAATAAAATTACCTTTAACAAATGTGAATTTTATTCCTAAAAGCCTTTTCAAAAACAGATTTAAAATTACGATCAGAAAGCACCCTCTAAATATCAAGTTAGAATTATTCAGAGGCAGAATATTTTTTTTTTTCAGTAGGAGCCTTCGGGCTGAGAAGCTTCCGCCCCCTTTCAACGCGGCCGTAGTCACGACCGCTCACAACGACCTCCGAAAAACTACACTGGTGGAAATCTGCATCTCGCCAGATTACCTTAAACTAAAAATTTTGACATCTCACACAAACACATTAACTATGCACCCCGTAGGAGGGGTGGAAATGGTACAAACACATACACCAAGAAATTAGTTGCCACCAAAAGTGCAATTTGTTTTTAAAAGGGCTCTTACGGTGGAAGGGTGGCAACTTTATAAAAATGACTAAATCAAACCCATGAAATTCAGACTTACATAAGGTGTACAACATGCTCTACGTTACACATATACCGCCTCGCAAGACGATAGGCAAGATAAAAACATATTTCAGGAATTCGGCCTTCCTTTACCTTAATTCTATAAATTCGTTAACACCGAATCCGACAAACATGACAGTGGCAGCTATTAACCTACGGCAGATTGACGGGGGGGGGGGGGGGGGGTTACTAAACAAGCCGAACTGCAGATTGCTCTAAACCTCCCCAATTCCGCAAGGGAAAAACGGACTACCCAATTCACAAATAACCACCTTCCCGTGGGTGGGCAAACGGAGAAGAATGGTGGAACGACCACAAAACAAAGCGACTGGTGACCTCACCAAGAAAACAAGTAGAATTTAACAAGTAAATGAAACAACGTATCTTCAACCACTTAACTTCTAGTAAACTGCGGTTTCTTGCAAAGACCTGGCGCAGCACCCCTAACGCTCTCCCGAACCGTCCGCTGCCAGCCGCTTCAACGGACGCAGGAAGGCGCGCCGATCTCCCGTCTCACGGCGTCGCAGCTCGCACCGGCCAGACCGACGTCGTGGTTTCGCCCCTGTCGCTCTCGTGTGAACCGTGAAGCCACTACCCCTTTCTATACGGCGCGGCCCACTGGACTCACGTGGGGACCTCACATGCGCCGACGCTCAAGGCGGAAACGTCACTTGTGTCTCAGTGCGCGACCGACCAACCGACCGATCCAACCGCCAGTGACCGTTGCCCGAACAACTCGAGCAGACTGGCGGCTGACGCGCGGACTCAGGTGCAGGAACTCAGTCCCGACCGGGCAACCACTCCCTGAGTTCTCTTACTTGTGGGGTGGAAAGACTCTCATTTTGCCGGCTTTAAAGGTTGATCCGAGCGACAGACATACCAGCACTCCGACGACAGACAGACACTAACTGCCGCACAATTGCAAACGAGACAGACCAGCAACTGGTGACGCGAGACTGTCCTAGCCTCACTCCGTCCGACCATCCGACCGATTTCCAACCGTCAGATCCAACTGCACTAACAACAGAGAATATCGGCCGATGTCGAGTAAACCAAGATACCTACTCTTTCTGTCTCGGCCTAACCAAGGTCAAGGCATCAAACACGACTCAAGACAAGTTTAAAGAATACATAAAACACAAGTCACAGCTGTCAAATCACTATGCAAGAAGGCTGCGGGTTCTAGACAACAACACCCACCACTTGTTATCACACGCGTGAACGGATGAGGAAACAACAATCCACAAATAACGAACAAATCGTAACAGTCGAGATTTTAAAAGAATTCACTAATCACTCAACTTGAGGATCCTGCTTCGGAGGAAAGCAAAACGTTGCTCTCGCAGCTAGCTCCTCCAAATGCAACAGCACGTGCCCGCCGCCAAAAGCCCCAGACTGGCTTCGCGCTGAGGAGACTACGTCGCTACTCAGTTCCGATGAACCAACAGGGTGCAACCACATCCCGACTCGGAAAATGGTGTTCATCCTGAGGATCCAAGACGTCGTCGACTAAGACGACCACCTTTCAAAAAAAATGGTTCAAATGGCTCTGAGCACTATGGGACTCAACTGCTGTGGTTATCAGTCCCCTAGAACTTAGAACTACTTAAACCTAACTAACCTAAGGACATCACACACATCCATGCCCGAGGCAGGATTCGAACCTGCGACCGTAGCAGTCGCACGGCTCCGGACTGCGCGCCTAGAACCGCGAGACCACCGCGGCCGGCACCACCTTTCACCAACAGCGGTCCCAGCGACTACTAACACCACACGGACCCGACTGTTGCTGGCTGCCAACTCTTCCCGACTGATCCTGGTGTCAGCGCTCAGCAGACCACATGTCGCCATACGACGACCAGCCGACCGATCGACCAACGGCCTTCCGTTTGCGTCGATCACGGCCTTGGCGCGTACTTGCACCGTGCGGACCTGCCCACTGCTGGCTACCAACTAGTCCAACCGTGGAGTAACGACGAACCAGACTCAGTCCACAACCCAATAGCGACAGGGACATAGAGCCGACCGACTAACATGCGAGTGTCTGCCTTCTGACTGACTCCGAGACTGACCGACTGACCAGACTCCTGAGACTGACAGACTAACCGACTGCCGAGTTTTTTTTTTTTTCTTTATTGAATTTCAATTCCCCCCGAAGGGGGCGGGCTGGCAGCAGCTGACTACGCCGCTCTGCAGCCTACAGAATTTGTGTTAAAAAGAGGAAGATAATAAAAAATAACAGTTGGCGATAAAATCGGTGACTTAAAGGTAAAATGGCAGAAAATTCTAGAACTTAAAACATAAAACACATGGGTGATGATGCTAAGATAATACACAAGAAGCAGAAAAATAACAGACAGACAGTTAAAAAAAAACACGGCGACAGTCTGGTTTCTGTTCGCAAGATATAAAATGCACACCCAGCGACAGCATGATTTCTGTTCGCAACACTGTGGAAAGACGCACAACACTGAACACTCACTTAAACACGGCACTAAAAAGTTGGCACGAATATGACATACCACAGCCGAGAGCAGGTGGGGGGGGAAACTGGACAGATGATGGAAAAAAAGGGGGGGGAAGGAGAGGAAAAGTGAAGGGTGGGGGGGGGAAAGAAGCCAATGGAGAAGATCCATAAGAGGGGTGGGGGGTGCTGAGCAGACGTGCCAGGGAGTGGGGAAGGCAGAGGAGGGGAATGCAAAAGGACTCGGGGGGTGGGGGAGGAGAAGGGACACAGGGGGAGGTTGGGCGGGGAGAAAACACAGGATGGAAGGGGGGAGGAAGAGGGAGCCCAGGGAAAGGTCGGAGGAAAGGAGGGGGGTGAGGATCAGAGTTGATAGGAAGGATAAATGGAGGGAGAAAGGGCATCATCCGGGAGGGGGAGTTGACGGAAGCCACCTTGGGAAAGGAGATGGAGGGTGTAGAGATGGAGGGTAGGGGGGACACAACGGTGAAGACGTGGCAGGGGGCGGGGATGGGAGAGGAGAGGAGCAACCAGGGGGTGAGGGGGTTCAAGACGGCGGAAGGTGTAGAGGATGCGGATATGTTCGAGGAAGAGGAGCAGATGGGGGAAAGGAATGAGATCATATAGGATCCGCGTGGGGGACGGGAGGCGGATACAGAAGGCGAGGCGGAGTGCATGACGCTCAAGGATCTGGAGGGACTGATAGAATTTGGGGGGGGGGGGGCAGATATCCAGGCAGGACTGGCATAACAGAGGAGACTGCCGAGCTCATAGCGCCCCTTAAATGCACGTGAACAGGCAACTTTCCCCTCTCCCACCAGAGGGAGACGCCAAAGCTGCGATTGCCACAGCGACGCCACCGCCAGAAACTCAGGGCTACTGCTTCACACTACACGCTGGGGCGCGCTCTTCAAAACAGCTTATTTTACTATGGCTCAATGATGTACCGTAGCAGCACATTAAAAGTGTTTCAGTTGAATTGATTCTGCATTATTTCTCTTCCCCATGTCCTTGACATTAATGCTACGAAGTTTGCTCCTCGTACAGTAATTAGTTCCCATGTTATATCTGGAAAGTTTAATTATAACCACCCGCTGTTATACACTTCATACTACTTAGGGAAACGGAGCAAATCGGTTGGTTCTTTTCAATTTGATGCGGTCTGCAGTGGACTTAATGCGAGTTATGGCCGCGGTTCCTCATGAAACCCCCAAAAATGGTTTCTTTTCTATATTTTCGCCGTCATCAGCAGACAAACACCCAGTCGAGGATCCCAAGATATGCGTAGCAAATGGCTGACATTTTTACGATGTGTTCGTAAGATCCCGATCTCGAATAACTTAGGAAATTTTCTTCATCAAAGTTACCCTACTTGTACACACAAAATACTTATGCAGAATCCGGTCTGAAGTGTAAAAGTGTTGCATTATCTCAATTTCACATAATTAAACTCTCTAAATTTTACTGACCAATACATTTATTTTCATATCAGTTAAAAGCGCTTCTGCAGCAGGGAAAAGAAGGGAACCAGAGGTAAAATGCTGCAATCGGAGCACAAAAAATTCGAACATGTTCCTATGTATTCTAAAGACTCCGACTTAAAAGTGTTGTACCAGCTGCCTCATCTAACTTCGTCAGCACTTTAAAAATTGTACCAAAAATTTTGGCGTGTGAACATACACTCCTGGAAATGGAAAAAAGAACACATTGACACCGGTGTGTCAGACCCACCATACTTGCTCCGGACACTGCGAGAGGGCTGTACAAGCAATGATCACACGCACGGCACAGCGGACACACCAGGAACCGCGGTGTTGGCCGTCGAATGGCGCTAGCTGCGCAGCATTTGTTCACCGCCGCCGTCAGCGTCAGCCAGTTTGCCGTGGCATACGGAGCTCCATCGCAGTCTTTAACACTGGTAGCATGCCGCGACAGCGTGGACGTGAACCGTATGTGCAGTTGACGGACTTTGAGCGAGGGCGTATAGTGGGCATGCGGGAGGCCGGGTGGACGTACTGCCGAATTGCTCAACACGTGGGGCGTGAGGTCTCCACAGTACATCGATGTTGTCGCCAGTGGTTGGCGGAAGGTGCACGTGCCCGTCGACCTGGGACCGGACCGCAGCGACGCACGGATGCACGCCAAGACCGTAGGATCCTACGCAGTGCCGTAGGGGACCGCACCGCCACTTCCCAGCAAATTAGGGACACTGTTGCTCCTGGGGTATCGGCGAGGACCTTTCGCAACCGTCTCCATTAAGCTGGGCTACGGTCCCGCACACCGTTAGGCCGTCTTCCGCTCACGCCCCAACATCGTGCAGCACGCCTCCAGTGGTGTCGCGACAGGCGTGAATGGAGGGACGAATGGAGACGTGTCGTCTTCAGCGATGAGAGTCGCTTCTGCCTTGGTGCCAATGATGGTCGTATGCGTGTTTGGCGCCGTGCAGGTGAGCGCCACAATCAGGACTGCATACGACCGAGGCACACAGGGCCAACACCCGGCATCATGGTGTGGGGAGCGATCTCCTACACTGGCCGTACACCACTGGTGATCGTCGAGGGGACACTGAATAGTGCACGGTACATCCAAACCGTCATCGAACCCATCGTTCTACCATTCCTAGACCGGCAAGGGAACTTGCTGTTCCAACAGAATGCACGTCCGCATGTATCCCGTGCCACCCAACGTGCTCTAGAAAGTGTAAGTCAACTACCCTGGCCAGCAAGATCTCCGGATCTGTCCCCCATTGAGCATGTTTGGGACTGGATGAAGCGTCGTCTCACGCGGTCTGCACGTCCAGCACGAACGCTGGTCCAACTGAGGCGCCAGGTGGAAATGGCATGGCAAGCCGTTCCACAGGACTACATCCAGCATCTCTACGATCGTCTCCATGGGAGAATAGCAGCCTGCATTGCTGCGAAAGGTGGATATACACTGTACTAGTGCCGACATTGTGCATGCTCTGTTGCCTGTGTCTATGTGCCTGTGGTTCTGTCAGTGTGATCATGTGATGTATCTGACCCCAGGAATGTGTCAATAAAGTTTCCCCTTCCTGGGACAATGAATTCACGGTGTTCTTATTTCAATTTCCAGGAGTGTATTTGGGCTTCTTATGTTGAGAGATAAGATGACAGATGCAGTGGGAAAGAAATGGAAAAGTAAGAATTACAGAAAGATTGTAAACAGTGGGTGAGGCATGGAAATACTGAAGGAGGCAATGGCAGTCTGGGAGGAAGAGAGGGACACAGTGGCAGTCAAAGATAGTGATAGAACATTGGTAGGGAGAGAGTGAAGAAGACGGGGGGGAGGAGGAATAAACAGAAAGAGAACGTGGTGGAAGTAATGGGAGACAGAGTATGTGACGATGACAATGAGGAAAAGAGAGATAGTGACAGTGGAAGAGACAGCAACAGTAGGTTCAAAATGGTTCAAATGGCTCTGAGAACTATGGGACTCAACTGCTGAGGTCATTAGTCCCCTAGAACTTAGAACTAGTTAAACCTAACTAACCTAAGAACATCACACACATCCATGCCCGAGGCAGGATTCGAACCTGCGACCGTAGCGGTCTTGCGGTTCCAGACTGCAGCGCCTTTAACCGCACGGCCACTTCGGCCGGCAGCAACAGTAGGAAGGTAGGATGCGAAATTAGCAGTGAGAGAGAGCAAGAGGGAGAGAATGCCTGTGAGAGGAGACTGTACCAGCAGGGCAGAAGGAAGTAGACCGTGGCTGTGGGACGAGAGACAGCGACACAGAGACGTAATGAAGATAATGAGAACGAGCTGAGCTGAATGAGTGAGTGAGAAAGAGCAGCTCGGAGTGGATGGGTATGAGCGACTTAGACCGAAGGATTATTGGATTAGAGGGTGTGATGAGTACCAGTTAATGGAGATTGTGGGAGTCTGAGGCAAGCTGCATGTTAAAAAAATGCAAATATGTTCACATGCCAAAATTTTTCGGAAAATTTTCAAAGATGCTTAGAAAGTTAGAATGAGGCAGCTGGTACAACGCTTTTGTCAGAGTCTTTAGAATACATAGGAACCAATGTTTTTTTTTTGTGCCCCAATACGACCATTTTTGGGCTGGTATAATGAATAATTTATTGACTGTTGTTGTTTTTTTTGGCATGGCGCCCATCCACGAGCATATCCATTTTATGGGTCCATCGAACGAGCAGTGTAGCTTATGTATTATGACATGAGCTAAACAATTGTCGTTCGTGTGTTATAATCAAAACCGCAAAAGCAAAGAATGTCTAATTGCAGGGATGTGAATGTGTGAAAGTTGTGGGGTGACGTGTGGGGTAGCAGGGTGACTGAGAAGGCACGGCCGCGCCGCGCCGCGACTGACCCGTCGATGAGCGGCACGGAGCGCAGCAGGCGCCGCGCCTCCGCCATCCTCTGCTGGCGCGCGGCCGCCGCGGCGTCGGCGTCGGCGTCGGCGTCGGCGTCGGCCCCCGGCTCGGCGTCGGCGCTGACGCGCAGCGCCACCGGCACGCAGACTCCGACGGCCGCCGCCAGGAGCAGCACCAGCGCCACGGCCGGCCAGTAGCGGCCGCACGCCGGCCCGCAGCCGCTGCCCGCGCCTGAGCACAACGCAGCCGGCGTCAGCCGCGTCCCGGCAGCTAGCTGTCCACGTACAGCATCTTACACTAGCGGCACTGAAGGTAGCGCAAGTACTGAAACTCTTTTGACCACACACAGGAAATCACTGCGTTCAGGCATCTCTGTAAGGGAGGTAACAGCAACCCCCCGCAGTCTGAGAGCGTTGACCCTGCACCAGTGAACGGCTCAGTGCGGCTTGTGAGAGCTGTCCAGTCTGTCAACACGCTCAGAGAGGGCGCGAGGATTCGCTGCACCGTGAATTGCCCGTCGAACTGGTGGTAACGACACCCGAGCCCTTCGAGCATTCAGCCACTCCTGCGAGACACGAGACACTGAAAATGTAGTGGCCACCTGCGCTCAGATCCATCAGTTGATGACTGTTATCTACAAACTGAGGGGAACGTAACAGAATTGTACGCTCAATTCTTGTATCGAGGTAGACACAATGCAGTGAGCACCACACAGCCGAGTGAGGTGGAGCAATGGTTAGCACGCTGCACTCGCATTCGACAGGACGACGGTTCAATCCTGCATCCGGCCATCCTGGTTTAGGTTTTCCGTGATTTCCCTAAATCGCTTCAGGCAAATGCCGGGATGGATTCTTTGATTGGCGCGGCCGACTTCCCACCCTGATCCGATGAGACCCCAATGACCTTGCAGTTTGGCATCCTCCACTCTCCTCCCCCCCCCCACCCCTCCAGATCAACCCAATCCACAAAACTATGCTAACAACAGAGCATATCTGTGCCCCACCCCTAACATCGTAGTGCCCGAATAAGTGCGTAATGAAGCAAACGGCTATATCGTGGAAAGCACCAGAAGCACGACCCCAGCTTGCTACCATGTGCAGCAGTGTGTGAGTTAACACACAGCACTGAGAGTTGCTCAGCAGCTTGGTTAGTTTCATGTTCCGTGGATTATTTGCACCACAAATCATAATGATGTGGTATGAATTATTTTACACTGACATTGCAAATTAATTTGTAAACATCACGACATTCAGAACATTTGTAAGTTTATTATTGTTATTATTATTACATTGTTATTATTACTATTAAATATACAGATGGGGGTTACTACCTACCACTTTTTACATGTTACAATAATAAAATTTCTTCTATGGAATGGAAGGAGCGCCCAAGGAGAAACTTTTTCAGTTTCCTTTCAAATTTTACTTTGCTGTCTATCAGACCTTCTGTATCACTCATTAGTTATCAAAATTTTATTTGTGGCACTGTCGATCCTTTTTTCAGCTAAATACAAGTTTAATGTGCAGTAATGAACGTCATCTTTCCTTCTGGTAATGTAATTATGTACCTCATTGTTTCTTTTCAACGGCAGTGGATTATTTGCAAACGAACTTGACAAGGGAATGAATATACTGTGCAGGAGTAGTCAAAATGAGGAACACCTTAAGGCTTAAATAGATGTCCACAAGACGATCGTGGGTGAGCACCACATACTATTCGTACTGCAGGATTTCGGGCAATGACGACTTTCTTTGCTGAAGATGAGTTGCCCCAGAACATTATTGCATATGGCATTACTGAATAAAAATACGCAAAATATGTCACCTTACTGATTTGTGCCTCCCCAAGATTTGCAATTATTCTAAGTGCATGTCTGGCTGAACTAAATTGTTTTAGGAATTCCAAAATGTGCGTTCTCCAGTTTAAATTCTCATCAATACGCACGTCTAAGAATGATGAATTTTCCAACAAGTGTAACCTTATGAGTTGTATAGCACCCCTAGATCTGCAGAACTAATTACGTTGCGTCTGTTCAAAACAGTGGATGAGGCCATTCAGAGAAAACCAGCGAATAAAATTTTTAAGAACACTGTTTGCCATTTCTTCTGTTGCCGAACGTATGCTTGGATTGATTACAACAGGAGCTGGTGTCATCTGGAAAAAGAACTTACTGTGCTTGTTGTTTTTTAGGTGGAAAACAATTAACACGAACGAGGAACATTAGCGGACCTAGGACTCAGCCTTGAGGAATCCCATACATAATTTCTTCCTACTCACAATAATGGCCTACGACTACACTGGCTGAATTACTAAGTAAAATTTTCTGCATTCTTATCTTTAGATATGACATCATCTACTGGTTAGCTACACCATCATACCAATAGAACACCAGTTTGTGATTCACACAGTCAGATGCCTTAGATAGGCCCCAAAAATTCCAACAGGTGCTGTTTTACTGTTTAATGCTTGTAAAATTTGGTGAGCTGGCATGCATGTGGCATTCTCAACAGAATAAGTTTTCAGAAATCCAAATTGTGATTCGCTGAGGATATTGTGTTTGCTCAGATGGCATACTATTGTAGAATGCGTCCCCCCTGAAAATTCTGGAAAATGATGCCAGCTATGAATCTTTGAGTAAGACACTACTGTCATGTTTGTTATTTTGTTGTTTTCATTTCACAGTAAATATATTTTTTATCCTCATAAGGTTTTCTTTTCGACCTTCTTTCAATCTGCTCCCACACCAAACTTGTATCCAGCAGGTTATTGTCAAGGGATGACGCACACTTATTTCTAAATAGTTTGCCGTAAGATTAGCAAAACAGGGAAAATGTCTTTTGTAGTACCTGTACCGAACGTCGAATGCTCTGCTATGTAACACTGGTTGGTTTGGGTAAAAAATGTGAAAAGACTATATTGTAACCATAAGAAATGACTTACCATGCTTTCAAGCTGCTACGATCTCATCACAAGATAATGAGAACTCACGGTAATTGTGTGTCTCAAAAAATACACTACTGGCCATTAAAATTACTTCACCCTGAATATGACGTGCTACAGACGCGAAATTTAACGGACAGGAAGAAGATGCTGTGATATGCAACTGATTAGTTTTTCAGAGCATTCACACAAGATTGGCGCCGGTGGCGACACCTACAACGTGCTGAAATGAGTAAAGTTTCCAAGCGATTTCTCATACACAAACAGCAGTTGACCGGCGTTGCCTGGTGAAACGTTGTTGTGATGCCTCGACTAAGGAGGACAAATGCGTACCATCACGTTTCCGATTTTGATAAAGGTCGGATTGTAGCCTATCGCGATTGCGGTTTATCGTATCGCGACATTGCTGCTCGCGTTGGTCGAGATCCAATGACTGTTGGCAAAATATGGAACCTGTGGGTTCAGCAGGGTAATACGGAACGCCGTGCTGGATTCCAACGGCCTCGTATCAGTAGCAGTCGAGATGACAGGCATCTTATCCGCATGGCTGTAACGGATCGTGCAGCCACGTCTCGATCCCCGAGTCAAAAGATGGGGACGTTTGCAAGACAACAACCATCTGCACGAACAGTTAGACGACGTTTGCAGCAGCAGCTCGGAGGCCATGGCTGCGGTCACCCTTGACGCTGCATCACAGACAGGAGCGCCTGCGATGTGTACTCAACGACGAACCTGGGTGGACGAATGGCAAAACGTCATTTTTTTCGGATGAATCCAGGTTCTATTTACAGCATCATGATGGTCGCATCCGTGTTTGGTGACATCGCGGTGAACGCACTTTGGAAGCGTGTATTCGTCATCGCCAGGCTGGCGTATCCCCCGGCGTGATGGTATGGGGTGCCATTGGTAACACGTCTCGGTCACCTCTTGTTGGCATTGACGGCAGTTTGAACAGTGGACGTTACATTTAAGATGTGTTGCGACCCGTGGCTCTACCCTTCATTCGATCCCTGCAAAACCCTACATTTCAGCAGGCTAGTGCACGACCGCATGTTGCAGGTCCTGTACGGGCCTTTCTGGATACAGAAAATGTTCGACTGCTGCCCTGGCCAGCACATTCTGCAGATGTCTCATCAATTGAAAACGTCTGGTCCATCGTGGCCGAGCAACTGGCTCGTCACAATACGACAGTCACTGCTCTTGATGAACTGTGGTATCGAGTTGAAGCTGTACCTGTACACGCCATCCAAGCTCTGTTTGACTCAATGCCCAGGAGTATCAGGGCCGTTATTACGGCCAGAGGTGGCTGTTCTGGGCACTGATTTCTCAGGATCTATGCACCCAAACTGCGTGAAAATGTAATCATATGTCACTTGTAGTATAATATATTTGTCCGATGAATACCCGTTTGTCATCTGCATTTCTTCTTGGTGTAGCAATTTTGATGGCCAGAAGTCTACATTCCTGTGAATGTAGAGCGTATCACGATGGTCCTGCAGTAGTTAAAAAGACGAGTAATCCGGTAAGACACCTCTTGAATGTACTCCGAAGTGAGTGAGTACATTTTCTTCGTTAATCAAGTCCTCAAGTACAGCTTAGTTACACAACAATGTCCTAGAACCCCTACGGAGTGCTGAGGAAGGTGCAGCTACAGAGGGTAACAAACGGTCGTCTGCTGCAGGGAACTGCATATCTCTGCCACTGCCTGCAACCGTTCGAGGAAGTGACGGGTGGCTGTAGACGCCCTCCAGCTGCATACCCCACAAGCAGGCGGGCGTGCCTGCCACAGGCAGAAGCGGGGGGCAGCGGTGGTGGCCAGGCGCTGCACCGGGCGAGCCACGCGGGCAAGACTGGCCGCGTGGTTGGCTTATGGAAGGAGTACACGTGACAGAGCCGTCTGGTGCTTGCCTGCCTATTCCAGCTGTTGGGAAGGGCGGCCGGCAGTGACCGAGCTCAGCCCTGCGCGGCGGCGACCGGACGGCAGTCGTGCGCCGCAGGGTGGGCTTCCACGAAGGCGAGCTCGGCGGCCAGGCCGTCGAGTCGCTCCGCTCCCGTGTGAAGGGAGCCCGACCCACCGCAGCAGATCAACGATGGCGCTCGTTATCATCGATGAACAGAAAGATTCCAACAACTTCACCACTGCACTTGACTTCACTCATCACCAACGACAGGTTTAGGAAATCTACAGATGTGTCAACGACGAGTTACGAAAATTGCTGGACCAGTTATCTGTTTTGGTAATTTATACTCGTTTTCGTCTGCTGTGGGAGTAATCAGTATATATGATTAGTAAATAACGTATTTAATAACTGTAGCTTACATCTGAAGAAAAGTTTTGTTATTTTGGCACCAAAATAACTGATTATATCCAAAGTAGAGAGGATATGAAATCCAGACTGGCAATAGCAAGACAAGCATTTCCGGAGAAGAGAAAATTATTAACATCGAATGTCGACTTAAGAATCTGAACTCCTTCCTGAGGACATTTGTCTGTAATGCAGCCATATATGGAAGTCGAGTATGGATGATAAACAATTTAAACAACAAGAGAACAAAGTTTTTCAAATTTCGTGCTACAGACGAATGCTGCACATTAATTGGGTAGATCAAGTAACCCATGAGGAGATACTGAAATGAATTACGGAGACAAGAAATATATGGCAAAAGTTAAGTGAAAAGGAATCGGTTGGAAGGACACATTTTGAGACATCAACGGATCCTCAATCTAGTACCGGGGGAAGTATGTATGGTAAAAATTGTAGAGGGAGACCAAGAGTTGAATATAGAAAGCAGATTCAGAAGGGAGTAGGTTGCAGTAGATATTCCAAGATGAAAAGGCTTGCACAGTACAAAGGACCATAGAGAGATGCATCAAAACGGCCTTTGGACTAAAGACAACACTAAGAAAAACAGCTAAAGACTAAAGATTTTATGCAATAGAAAAGTAAGGTAAAAACAACGCAAAGACATAATTCTTGTTTAAAAATAGCTCTTATTGTTACTGCAGGTCAGCTATAAGCGTAAGCTTATCTTAAATGAAAGAATGTAAATAGGTTAACACTACACCCTGACTCTTTTTCGAGTCATTCTGTCGCAATATATTGGCACTATCCTAGTGTTGTGGATTGGCAGGAGAGCCAACCCTTATAGAAGAAGCCGAAAGGCACGCATTTTAGCTCACGCAGGCTGGCGTGAGGTCTGGAACAGGACAAGGAATTTAGACTAGAAAAAAAAGGATGTAGCTGGTGGAATACTTAACTTTAATCCATTAATGTTGAACGTAGCTCTTGTCTGTGCATTATTTACAATATCAATAGTAACTGAACATGGCGCCTTGCTAGGTCGTAGCAAATGACGTAGCTGAAGGCTATGGTAACTATCGTCTCGGCAAATGAGAGCGTATTTTGTCAGTGAACCATCGCTAGCAAAGTCGGCTGTACAACTGGGGCGAGTGCTAGGAAGTCTCTCTAGACCTGCCGTGTGGCGGCGCTCGGTCTGCAATCACTGATAGTGGCGACACGCGGGTCCGACGTATACTAGCGGACCGCGGCCGATTTAAAGGCTACCACCTAGCAAGTGTGGTGTCTGGCGGTGACACCACTCCTAGTATTTAATGGAAACAAACGTTACAGATCATGTGGTGGTCGTGTGTCACCTCAGGGTACTGAACGAGGCACATGGGCGCCGAGCAGGTCTACACAAGTACTGTCCTGTCAATTACTGTTTAATTTTCTACGACATAATGTTTGCCGTTGTTGCGACTGAAGCGAGTCATAGAAAGACGAGGCAGAACAACATACACGCAGACATCAAACTCGCACACCACTCGAAGTGAGAATAAATCTTTGTGCTAAACATGAAACAACGGAAGTGGTGCAATAACTTTATCATTTAAGCCATTAGTCGTACTTGATTTCCCCAACGATTAAATAATGCACTTTCTCGGTTAGTAGGGGGACTAAGTACGTGCCAGGCCACGCTGCATTGTTGCCAAATTTATTCACGATGGCGGCGATGACGTCATCCAAGATGGCGGCATGTAGACTTGGCAACATCGCATGACGTCATACAAGATGACGTCTTTTGGCGGGAAAATAGGCCAACTGTGCTACGTCCACTAACCTAACCTCAAGAAAAAATGGCGGGAAGTTTGAATTTTGGCGGGAAAATAGCCCAATTGTGCTACATCCACTAACCTAAGCCTCCAGAAGAAAAAAAATGGCGGGAAGTTTGAATTCCAACAGGATAATGCATGCAAAGACCGTACTTGTCTTTATTATTATTGATTATCAAACATTCATTATCATACATTATTATTTATTATTATTTATATCATGCACGTGTGTATGTAATCCAACTATGTTAGTTCATACCCTTGCCACCAGAGAGCGCCACCATGACGTCGTTAAAGATGGTTGATTTTGGTGGGAAGAAAGCCAATTGCGCTACCTCCACTGAACCACCATTACCGTTCTCCTGCACATTCAGTCTTTGCTGAGCTGTCGTTGCCATGTGTTCTATCATAGAGATGGATGTGGGTGATAGAGCAGCCTTCAATAACTGCATTTCATGTTGACATTCGAGGGAGGACTGTAGCCACAGTTCATTACATGAGGTGTGGAAGCATATGATAATGGAAGAGTGTCGGAGCAATAAGTACAAGAATTCTGTTCAGCAGATTTCGGCAATGCAGAGCGATGGAGCTAGGATGCATCCCGTAATCAGCATATGCTCATGTGCATGCGCAAACTGCAGGCTTATTGTTCAAACAAATTTCGGGCTTGCAGCCGGTCGTCGTTCAATACTTCGCACGATATTTCAACTGGGCACCTGCCAGTCATCTTCAGGCGAGCCGTCGCAGACTGGCGAAAACGTCCTCCGTTCCGCAATATATAGCGTACTGTAACTATTCGGCGCATGCGTCGAAAACTTGATAGTTGAACCACACTGCCCGCCGGTAGCGCCCTCGCTGGTGGAATAGCGGAACTCAGTCGCCCTCTGCGTTGCTGTTTGCCACGGCCGTCGACGCACTCTGTCGTCTTCGATTTGAGCAAATCTTGGAGATGATGGGATTCCATGCACTGTCCAGCTGGTAGCCGCTGTCACGGTTTAACAGATTTTACGTGCTGAATTTCAAGCATACAAGAAGCAGCTATTTTCCAAATACTGTACTTCTGCTGCACCGCTTAAAAAAGAATGTACTGACTTTTTCTCATGCTGATCATATTTGTAAATATTTTAATAAATAAATATATTATTTTATAATATTAAATTTGTCATTGCGTGTTTTTTATTTGTCAACACAAGATGTCACCTACGTTAATCTATATAAATGCCTTCCCTTTAAATATACCACCTCGACTTCTTTCTATTGTGTAGCCGCTGTAGCTCAGTTGGTAAGGTGACTGCGCTATAGTGACTACACACAAACACATATTTTTAATCATATAAAAGCGTATTCCACACCTTAACCTACCACAGTAGGTATCATGGCGGCCTGCGTGAAACACCCTCGCCTCAAGGGCTTTGTTGTAGGTGACTGGTCCTGTGATGATGACCAAGACCAGAAGAGCAATGAGAATGGACCACTCCTTCCCGACAGCATACGAGCTATAATTGTAGGTCCATCCAGCTGTGGTAAGACAAATGTCCTCATGGCTCTGTTAACGCACATAGACTGAGTCCGTTTCGAGCACCTTTACGTCTTCTCCAAAACACTCTTTCAGCCCAAGTACCGGTTACTGAAGAAAATATTAGATGGAGTAGACGGTGTAACGTACAGAGCCTTCAGGGAAAGCGACGACGTCCCCCCACCTGAAGAGGTAAAGCCTAACACTGCCTTCATATTTGACGACGTCGCTGTTGAAAAGCAAGATCAAATCCGTAAATATTTCTGCTTTGGCCGTCATATGGGTGTTGATGTATTTTATCTGAGTCAAACGTATTCCAGGATCCCAAAACAGCTGGTGAGGACAACGCAAACCTCATTATAGCATTCAAACAAGACAACCTCAATTTAAAGCACATTTACCATGCTCACGTAGGGACCGACATGTCGTACAATGAATTTGTAAAGATATGTGCTGATTGCTGGAACCACTCTCAATACGGCTTTCTCGTTATTGATAGAACCCGTAAACTGACGGTAGGTATAGCAGGAACTTCCAAGACTTTCTCCATATATAAACGTACGAAAATATCTTATCCCATCAGTTAACACTTCACCATGGAGAAATTCGCACGCATGGCGGACGTTCACTCTGAGAGATTAGGTGTGCAAAGACAGAGTGCCCGAATGTATACCGATATCAAATTTAAAAATCTTGAGTCCAGACTAGTTAAAGTTGCAAGGGAATTAAAGGACACCCAGAAACTTCATACCATTAACCAAAACCGGATAGAGAACAGAATTAGTGCAATTGAGGGCGTGATAGAAGCAGAGGCCGTTGTTATTGAAGAAGGTGGCGTAGGAAAAAAAGAGAAGAAGAAGTACAACAAAGCATATATAAAACCACGTGATATTCAGACCTTTGATTAGTATCCTTCGAGAAGTCGACAAAGCATAAAGTCATTCAGGCGCGCAAAGCAGTTCGAGAGAAATTACGTTTGCTGAAGTTGGGGCATATAGATCGCGAGCAAACACTAAATGAAACTTTTAAACCTGTTACCGAATCTATCACCAAGATAGCTTTGCATAATAATGACCCAACCGCAGAATTCACCAACCAGTATCCGACCGTTAAGATAGATAGAACACTTGGTGTCAGCAGGGCGAGACCGTACATGCTGCGCTCTCAAACTATAACTTTATCCGATAGCACAATACGCATCGGGGATACAGAGTTTAGAGGAACACCTGGCTTAATGAACCTAATCTTCCTAAGGCCATCAAAAAACTTAAAATACTCAACCGATGATCGCAAAGTCTATCGGGAAATACTTAACTTGACTGATCTGTACAAAAATCCCGACGGAACATTGAAAAAGCCTGAAAACTGTAAATACACTACCATTATACAACCTTTACTCCATGAGCAAACTAAAAGTGTCGGTGAGAGTGTACTTTCAGCATAAAGGAGTGAGCAATCAAGTCCCACTATACATACACTCCTGGAAATGGAAAAAAGAACACATTGACACCGGTGTGTCAGACCCACCATACTTGCTCCGGACACTGCGAGAGGGCTGTACAAGCAATGATCACACGCACGGCACAGCGGACACACCAGGAACCGCGGTGTTGGCCGTCGAATGGCGCTAGCTGCGCAGCATTTGTGCACCGCCGCCGTCAGTGTCAGCCAGTTTGCCGTGGCATACGGAGCTCCATCGCAGTCTTTAACACTGGTAGCATGCCGCGACAGCGTGGACGTGAACCGTATGTGCAGTTGACGGACTTTGAGCGAGGGCGTATAGTGGGCATGCGGGAGGCCGGGTGGACGTACCGCCGAATTGCTCAACACGTGGGGCGTGAGGTCTCCACAGTACATCGATGTTGTCGCCAGTGGTCGGCGGAAGGTGCACGTGCCCGTCGACCTGGGACCGGACCGCAGCGACGCACGGATGCACGCCAAGACCGTAGGATCCTACGCAGTGCCGTAGGGGACCACACCGCCACTTCCCAGCAAATTAGGGACACTGTTGCTCCTGGGGTATCGGCGAGGACCATTCGCAACCGTCTCCATTAAGCTGGGCTACGGTCCCGCACACCGTTAGGCCGTCTTCCGCTCACGCCCCAACATCGTGCAGCCCGCCTCCAGTGGTGTCGCGACAGGCGTGAATGGAGGGACGAATGGAGACGTGTCGTCTTCAGCGATGAGAGTCGCTTCTGCCTTGGTGCCAATGATGGTCGTATGCGTGTTTGGCGCCGTGCAGGTGAGCGCCACAATCAGGACTGCATACGACCGAGGCACACAGGGCCAACACCCGGCATCATGGTGTGGGGAGCGATCTCCTACACTGGCCGTACACCACTGGTGATCGTCGAGGGGACACTGAATAGTGCACGGTACATCCAAACCGTCATCGAACCCATCGTTCTACCATTCCTAGACCGGCAAGGGAACTTGCTGTTCCAACAGGACAATGCACGTCCGCATGTATCCCGTGCCACCCAACGCGCTCTAGAAGGTGTAAGTCAACTACCCTGGCCAGAAAGATCTCCGGATCTGTCCCCCATTGAGCATGTTTGGGACTGGATGAAGCGTCGTCTCACGCGGTCTGCACGTCCAGCACGAACGCTGGTCCAACTGAGGCGCCAGGTGGAAATGGCATGGCAAGCCGTTCCACAGGACTACATCCAGCATCCAGCATCGTCTCCATGGGAGAATAGCAGCCTGCATTGCTGCGAAAGGTGGATATACACTGTATTAGTGCCGACATTGTGCATGCTCTGTTGCCTGTGTCTATGTGCCTGTGGTTCTGTCAGTGTGATCATGTGATGTATCTGACCCCAGGAATGTGTCAATAAAGTTTCCCCTTCCTGGGACAATGAATTCACGGTGTTCTTATTTCAATTTCCAGGAGTGTATATTACGATGACCCAGATGAACTAATAGACAGACTTCGACTGTTGATGGCTTGATCTGTTGCGGGCAATACAGCTCATTCGAATGAGGTTGTATCCATAATCTCAGAGCTTCGAGAGGGAGGTATCATCGATTAAGTATGGAAACCGTGGTTCAAGAACTGCACAAGCCAGCACGCAAAACATACCCTCGTAGAAATGTCATGATTAAAGGGATGGATGACCTCTGGCAAGCTGCTCTTGTAGACATGAAACGATATTCACCTCATAATAATGGATTGAAATACATTTTAATGGTTATTGATACATACTCTAAATTCGCCTGGGGATTACCTGTGAGAACGAAAACCGGTAGAGATATTGCTGTGGTGTTTGAGCGTCTGCTACAGACAGAAACGAATCGATGCCCGACCAATCTTCAAACCGATCACGGTGGGGAGTTTTACAATGACCATTTCAAGACTGTGATGGCGCGGTGTGGCATACACCACTAGTCCACGTTTACCCACCTTAAAGCTAGTATCGTCGAGCGGTTGAACAGAACAATCAAAGCTCAAATGTGGGTGCAGTTTAATCTTCGCGGTTCGTACAAGTGGGTAGATATCCTCCCACAGATAATTGCAAAGTATAATCGAACCAAACATAGTACAATAAAAATGAGACCGATCGATGTACGCGATAATTCACTCATGGACACAGTATATTTCCGGATTAAAATACTCGACCCTCGCAAACAGAAGTTCAATATAGGTGACTTAGTACGTATTTCAAAACACAAGACAGCGTTCGAGGAATCGTACTTACCAATTTGGTCGGCTGAGATATTCACAGTATCCAAAGTGCATCGAAGCAACCCTAGGACATATATCTTAAAGGACGGCAAGGGCGAAGAGATTGCAGGATGCTTTTACACGGAGGAATTGCAGAAGAGCTCTGAACCAGATGTATTTCTCATCGGACGGATGATAAGACGTCGTGAGAATAGAGCACTGGTTAAATGGCTAGGATTTCCATCATCAGAAAACAGTTGGACCGAAGCTGACATGTTAGTATATAACGGGGAGGGTAGACCTCTATCTCCTCAGTAGCGTACCATGCACGATAGGAGGCACATCATAATAAGAGGTGGAGGTGGTGTTCTCGACAAGTTGCCTGTTGAATTGCACATTCCCGGATATAACTTCTGCGGGCCTGGAACAAAGCTTCAGAAGCGCCTGGCACGAGGCGATAAAGGTACTAACCTACTAGACGAAGCCTGCCTCGAGCACGACCTCGCATACGCAGCAAATAAGGATCTCCCAGCACGCCACGTCGCCGACCGGGTATTAGCAGATAAAGCCAAGCAAATAAGGCGAAAAAAGATCTCGGAATAGGTCAACGCGTTGCGGCGTTCGTGGTTGATAAAACCATGCGTGGAAAAATTAAGTTGGGCTTGGGTGTGATGAATTTCAAACGAATTATGAAAGCAGCGCGAACAGCTTTGCGAACGAAGAAGAACATGAAGAAGAACAACAAACCCGGTTGTTTGAAAAACTGTATTCTCACCTCGATGTCTGCAGCTAAACGTGTGTTCAATGGTGGGAACAAGAAGAAAAACAATACTTCAATTAAACCACCTAGGGTCCTACCACTACCAAAGACTTCGGGCGGAATTATCCCGCGCCTCGTTCCAGCCCTTGCAGCACTGTCCGCTATAGGTTCACTCACAGGCGGTGCCGCAGCTGTAGCCAAAACGGTCAAAAACGCACAGAATGCACAAACCCAACTAGAGGAAGCCAGAAGACATAATCGCGCTATGGAGGCAGCAGGTATCGGAAAAGGTCTCTACTTGAAACCATACAGGAAAGGACTACGTCTCTTCATAAATAAAAAACAGTCCGTTAGTTATCCTACCCGTCCGAGTGCTCAGGAATAAAGATCTAGTGAAAATTATTAAAAAAAAAAACTTCACATTCGTGGATTCCGCGGCGTCTTTATGTGGAATACATTACCGAAGACCCTGTGGCGGGCTAATGAGTGCGGAATTGCAAATTTAGATGTTGCTGGGGGTCCAGGGACCCATTGGGTTGCGTATGTTAAGAAAAGTCGAAATACAGTTCAGTATTTCGATTCATTCGGCGATGCGCCTGAATAATTACAACGCTACTTCACCAGCAAAAGACGCGTCTTCTACAATGTCCGGCGATATCAGGACTTTAACACATGTGGTCATCTGTGCGGTATGTTCCTCATCATAGCGACGGCGAACCCCCTCTAGAATGCGTCATCGTCAGATCATGTGCGCGATATATAAAAGAGCTGTCATTGAACACATGACCATTATTTGATGTTTAGATGCAATGTCGTACACTCTGACTTAGAAAGAGCGAGGATCAGTATTACGCGCAAATTACTTTTCGCCGATTGATTTAAGTGCAGGGAACTGGAGTATTGCACTGATTGGTCTAGAGACGTATAACAGCATTCCAAATATTACACAGAGCAACAATAAACTACATCTTGAAATTGACGGCCGGAAGGAGATTCTACAAATACAACCTGGTGCCTACGATATTGGTGATTTAAACGAACTCTTAAAACAGTCAGAAAAAGGTATTGAATTACGGGCAAACGTTAATACCGCTAAACCTGAAATACGGACAGAGAGTGCTACGATCGACTTTACACAGAGACATTCAATTGGTTCACTGCTAGGTTTTGCGAAGGATGGTGTTTTGGTGAAGGACGGAAGTAAATTTTACCCATCAGATCATTCTGTAGATATACTCCCAGTGAGTACAATCCACGTTGAATGTAATATTGCTACAAACTCATACCTGAACGATAAATTGGTTCATTCAATTTACGGATTCTTTCCTACTGTAGTTCAAGCCCCCACAAACGCTATATATCTCCCGGTGACTGTTCAGACACTGGACTACCTTGAACTGCGTATTGTGGATCAGAATAATCAGCTTGTTAACTTTAGAGGAGAAGAAATCATTGTACGCCTGCATCTAAGGCGAGATGGGAATAAGGTATACAGGTAGCACACCAGGCTCACAACCCGTCAGTGCATCGCGGAAGGGCAAGGTGATAACACGCCTTAATTACGAATTCCTCATTTCAGCAGGTTTAAAACCGCAGAATGACGTCGCCCAACGTAACTCAGTCAGTAGGGTATGATGACCGAATTATTCGTCATGAATACCACTCACACAAACCCTACACTTCAAGCACATTTAACAAAAATGATGAAATTAGGATTGTTACCCAGCATCAGGACGCGGTAACACTGCCTAGCAAGAGCTTCCTCCATCTGGACTATACATTTAAGAAAGCTGACGGGGCTGCCGTAGCGCTCTCGAAGCTCACTCGAAATGCCGTAGCATTCCTGTTTCAAGAGATACTCTATGAACTCAACGGAATTGAAATAGACCGAACTAGAAATGTTGGCATTACATCAGCCTTTAAGACGTACATTTCAGCCTCACCCTCTGATTCAAACAGTTTGGAAAATGCTGGGTGGTTCATACATGCAGCAGATGGGGAGGGTGGACAAAGCCGATTTACCGCGTGCGTGCCACTAAAAATGCTTATGGGTTATTTTGAGGATATGCAGCGAATAATTATCAACGCTAAACAGGAACTTATTTTGGTGAGAAGTGCAAGTGACGCGAATTCAAACAGCTGCAGAGAATGTTCAAATCAAGATTAATAGCATATCATGGAAAATGCCTCACATCACTGTTGTCGACGAGGAGCGCTTGAAGCTCTTAAAAGTTCTGAATGCTGGCACCTACCTACCACTAACTTTCCGATCATGGGAGCTTTTTGAATATCCAGTCCTACCTACAGCGTCCACACATACTTGGGCTATTAAAACATCAGTGCAGTTGGAAGCACCTCGATTCATCATACTAGCATTTCAAACTCAATGGCGTGCTAATATATCAAAGGACTCAACTGAATTTGACCACTGCAAGTTAACTAACGCCAGAGTCTACTTGAATTCAGAATACTACCCATATGAGAATATACATCTACAGTGGGACGGCAATGTATACAGTCTGGCATTTGACATGCATGCGAGATTCCGAACATCTTACTACGAAGGTGTTGAAAATGAAGGATGCCTACTCAGCCCACAGGGTTTCAAGAAGCTAGCGCCAATAATCGTGACTGACTGTTCAAAACAGAATGAGATAATTAAATCAGGACCTATAGATGTACGGATTGAATTTGAATCTTCAGCAAACTTCCCTGATCAGACTTGGGCGTATGCTCTCGTTCTGCATGATAGTCTTGTTAACTACTGCCCGCTCACTGGTGTAGTGCAACGAGTTGTATAAATTAATACGCACTCTGCTAGCTCTAGTGTAGATCACGATGTTACCTGAAAGTGTGAGGATCGTAGCTGACATTCAAGGATTTTTCTACCATTAGCGCAGGTGATTCATAATTAAAGACTGTGCATTAATAGCATTCACACAAAGTGATGGAGTAACACTGAACTTTTGCATCAAGAGTTGAATCGCCGAAACCATTCAAAGATGTCAAGTGCAGTAAGACGGTTAGAAGTGCGATGTGGTTAACAAGATTGTATCATGGAATTCACTGGAATGACCCTGGCATCTCATAAAGATTTGGTGCAAGTGCTGTGAGTATTTGATCACAAGGAGACAATCATCTACGTTAAAGGCGATGAGAAGATTACCTGGCTGCATCCAGTTTTCAAGTATGCAGCTATTCGGAACATGGAATACTACGATTGTCCACCTATCCATCAACTTAGACAGCGAACGTGTGAAGAAGAAAAAAATAGTTTTGTGTCAGCAGCTGAAAATGTAAAATTACTTTTAAAATGGCTCACAAATAAATAAATAATTTTTTTTCCTCCATAAGAATTCTTGTTGTTTTCTTTCTGTGACACCTACTTCCATAGAAGTAAGTTTATTTGTGATACTGTTCAAAAAAATGGTTCTGAGCACTATGCGACTTAACTTCTGAGGTCATCAGTCGCCTAGAACTTAGAACTAATTAAACCTAACTAACCTAAGGACATCACACACACCCATGCCCGAGGCAGGATTCGAACCTGCTACCGTAGCGGTCGCCCGGTTCGAGACTGTAGCGCCTAGAACCGCACGGCCACTCCGGTCGGCCGTGGTACTGTTCGTGAAGCGCATTCCACTGGCGCTGTCTGAGCCAGTTTATCTGCTGCCACCTCGCCGGCGCGGCGATGACTCAGCCGTTGAAAGTGAAAGCACCTGAAAGAGAGAGTGCTAGGGTCGACTTCGCCAGATGCCCACTGTTTAAAGTGACAGGACCACAAAGAGAGCGGCGGGGTCTGTTTGTGACCGGCGGACCAAGTCCAGCACGCATCATTCAGATTTCATCTCTGTCTTTAAATCAGTAAAAACCTTATAGGTCTCTCTCTGTGCCAGTGCAACGTATATGGATCATGATTGAGGGTCAAATAATAACAAACTAGGGGCATTTTTTTTACAATAAAATAATTGAATTTATTATTCAATTCAGATTTTGTTTGCGACATATCAGTTTACAGTAAAATGATTCACTTTTTTTCACATTATATAAGTTTACAGATACATTATTTGTCTTCAAGTAAAAATATGAAAGTATTGATCTTTGCAGATACGTGTTTTTACAGGTACTACAACGTAATTATATTGTCTTACAAGGTAAATAATATCTCTAGTGAAGTTCCACCGGAAGCACTTTTTTAACTGAAGGCAAACGTATTTTTAGTTCAAGATAGTGGCTCTAAAACATTTTCCACTAGCAATTTAAATTATATTGCATTGAAGTAAGTGGCTCTAGGCAATTTCCACTACAACAAGCAGGTGAACACATATTTCTCGGTATAAAGATTTTTTTTTTTTTGCACAGTCAAGTATATATAAAGAATTTAATTGGTGGAACTCACATTCTTAAAAAACTAGTTTTGACTGGATGGCTAGCGGCAGGTGAAACTTACAACTACTACTAATATCAAAGCAGATACGAACTGCGAAAATTGTATTTTCGTCTTCTCCTATTTGATTATAAGAGGTGTAAAATTTTTATCTGCTTTCAGTCATATAGCCATTGATTAATAATAGCGGCGAAAAAATTATACAAATATATACAAAGACCTTTTTATAAATGGGATTATTTTATTTTTTTATGTTTTTTATTATTTTTTTATTTTTTGTAGAATAAATAATATTTACACGCATGCACACTTAACACAGGCTCACACACATTCACACACACTCAGACATACACGGAAGTACGCAAGCTGATACACACTACAAAACACTCTCATTCAATATTTACACTGTGATATTTACACTACTCTGCAGACACCCTCGCCGTCTCTCTCTCTCTCCCTCTCTCTCTCTCTCTCTCTCTCTCTCTCTCTCTCTCTCTCAATCAGAGTCCCTCACCCCTTCTCTCGCTACAAGTGAGTAGTGTGAGTACGGCGAGTTTCAATGCCGTCATCACAGATGACCCATTTATCGTCATGAGGCGACAGACCGATTTTAAACTGCAGCACAGTGTACACCTCTACGCTAACGATCGAATACTTGTTTGGCTCTGAGCACTATGGGACTTAACTTCTAAGGTCATCAGTCCCCTAGAACTTAGAACTACTTAAATCTAACTAACCTAAGGACATCACACACATCCATGCCCAAAAGGCAGGATTCGAACCTGCGACCGTAGCGGTCGCGCGGTTCCAGACTGTAGCGCCTTTAACCGCTTGGCCACCCCGGCCGGCGAATACTTGTTTGCCGTACCATATGCGGCGGCTGCAGCTCAGCACCGCGAACACCACCAATGAGGCACTGCAAATAGTCTTCGATAGATAGGGCTGTCGAGGCCACCCGCCGTACCCCCTTAGCCCGTTTCTGAGAGGCTCCTTCCAATGTGCGATATGCATACATCTTGGACTAAAGACCTACAAACTCCACAATCGGCAATCCATTCGTCTCGTCTTTCATGAGACCGATAACCTTCTTGTTTTGCGGAACAATACCATAAGGATTATCGGCCGCATAAGAAGACGTGTCGAATTCATTGGCGTGGTACCTAATTACTTCATATGGTCGCAGTTCTTCGCCCAATAGATGAAACTATCTGTATCCATATAAAGTAATTTAGGATCTGCGAAATGAATTTTCGCAAATTCATAATGAAAGCGGTACATGTGGAGTTTGGATAGGTCTAGTATGCACATCCCCACATAGATAGGTTTAGTAAACTCTACTGCAGTTTTAGCCATTTCCACAGCAACAAAGTTCTTATTGAAAATAGTGACCCGTTTAAAATGTGGTCTGGTAATGCATTTTCTTACGCCATAACGCCCATCCCATTGCGTTCTAATAAAAATTTCATGTCGTTCCCTCAAATTCTCCATAGTTTTTACGAAAATTGAATTATTCATTGAGTCATAAAAGTCTTTCTCAAAGTCACACGACGCGGAAGTTCTCTGTCTCGTATTCAGATCAATATAGTCCTTCAACCAGGGGGACTGCCTGAAGGAGATGGCCCGGGTGATTTTAACCAGCTCCATACCCAAGCTGAGGCATTGCTGGAGGTTAAGATAGTGAATGATGTACCTGTGCTTGCCCCCCCCCCCCCATTATTGTCATCAGTTTCGGTGTAGAACCTCCTCGCAGAACTAGTTGCTATGGACACAGCAGCAAATCGGCATGCGTGTCATGCAAACTAATAGGATATGTGAGTTCTGCCTCCACAACATACCCTACATCAGAATCGGCGGCCATACCCCCCCCCCCCCATGATATTTCCACCTAATCCCTTGCATTCATTTTCGGACAGCCACGCAAACTCGCCAATCGGCAGCAATTCCTTCATAGCGTGCCCGTATAAATTATAGTGGTCTAAATACATTATGTAACGTGAATCAAGGGATGCTTTGAACCTGTCACCCATCCATGGGCTATTTCTTTTCTCGTGCCTATGAATACATTGGCAGAGCCCCCCACGGATCCCTCGCTCAAAGAAAAGAAGTATGTCAGGATCGGTCAATAATTCGATACTGCACTTCGTTTTCTTGAACATCGCGTCCCAAGACAACCCCGGTGCCGTGTAATAAAAGGCAGGGTCCAGAGAATATGTGGTCATACATAGACTCCGGAACTTCTCGAAAACGTCCGCAAGCAAGTGCACGTCTGTGTCCGTGTAAAGACGTGCGTACTCCCCTAAATTAGAAATGTTGAATTCCCGCCAGACATTCATGGTATGCTCATACTCTGCATTCGTTATCGTGTCGCCTGTGAGGTTGCTGGAGAATGCAGTTGTGTCGGGTAGCCTGGTTTCGTCGAGTTTGACCATACTATTCACATACTCGTATGGAAAAACCCCTTTCCTAGTCACAAGTAGAAACTTTTCCTCGTCGGGAAATGCACCTCGAGTGATATGCATATCCGCCGGAGGTAGAGTTCCAACAGGTTTCTGTAGTGGTGCCTGCATAAAACGTAGTATATCGAGGAAGCGCAGCGGGATTCTTGACGTCATTCGTTTGGATAATGATATATACTTCTCGACGCTCTCAGGTAGGACACTCACCTGATCTTTCTCCAAACCGAAATCGGCCAAGTGCTCAACTAGAAAATGAGCGTCATACCCACTTAAATTACGAAAGAAAACTGGTATGTGCCTAGGTAATTCGTACTTCAAATTGCACGCATTGTGAGCAGCGCCACGGAATTTCCCTGTAAGATACAGTGGTCCCTACGAGGAGTTTCCGCTTTTCTGTCCAGCGGCAGCCCACAAATATGACACTCGGTGGCTTTATTATACAAATCTTCATTCTCCTTCGATTTGGTCATTGGAACGTTGCCGCTGTACAGATTATCAACTTCCAGTGAAATTTTTTCAAGCTCAGAGAGCAAACCAAATCGATGGATTATTGCCGACGTAAGATTTGTATCGGTTGAGGTTGGTGTCATATGACGATACAATTTGGTACGCTGCGGCATAAGGTACGTGTTTTTCTGTAAAGGTGGTGTGTGAGGTCGTAGGATCACCTTCACAGCCGGTCACAGGAGCGAGGAGGCATTCAAAGTTGGCGTATACTACAAACGGACACCGCTCCTGGTGGTGAGCATTCCTAAACTTTATGAATTTGTTTTCCTCCGTGGGCATAATAACACGTACCGCATCCTTGGGAGTACAGTCTACTAGATGCGTACGTAATATCTGTTCAGAGGAGAAATAATTGAGGCACCTTAAGCAAATATGTTTTACACGACAATTAGTTGATAGTTGGGAGGAAAGGAGTCGGGGCATGTCCTTGATCCAGACATAGTGATAATTGTCACCTTCAGAAAAGAGCAGCATATTTACACGCAGCTCACGCTCACCGGCAAATTTTGAGAAAATGGAGGGGGCCGACTACGACGTGCTACAAAATACCGGAATATCGGTACACGTTTATGGCCTGGAGAAGAAGAAAAGCAAGTCAGACGAGCAACGTCTGACTTGCTTTTCTTCTTCTCCAGGCGATAAACGTGTACCGATATTCCGGTATTTTGTGCCTCGAATTTAGGTATGTCCTGGATCTTGACGGGGAACTCAAGACCATCAAAGTTATAATGTGTGTTAATATCACTGTCTTTGTATGTGCCTGGACGACAAGGGCGATCTCTATAATTATACTTTCTCTCGCAAGCCAGGATTGACCACGCAAAACAAGTGTGATCTTTTGTATTTTGCACATTAATGCATGCTTGTTTATTAGCTATATCTTTGAGGAGTCTGATACAGCTAGAGCCTCCGTTTAACAGATCGTGGACATGTATATGGATGTCCAGGTGTAGAATTCTACTGAGTGCCTTAGTTGAGCCTTTGACTTCCATCTCGGAAAAGCGGCCCAATATGACACTCAAGGTGGATTTACGAAACCACTCGGCGATCGATGTGCTCCGCGTTATCACGCCATTATCCCCCCAAAGATAATGAATGCTGCTCTCTTCCTGACCAGACGGAACTTTTTTTTTTGGGGGGGGGGGGGGGGTGCGATAAGTCAATGCAGAGCACTGCACTGCACTTAACGGCGGGATAACGCGGATTTTCGACTACCCTGAGGAACTCGGTTTCCAGGACAGGGAGGCATGCGTTTAAAAATCCAACAGGATCGCGGTACCCCCCCCCTGCCGGGTTTTCGATGCGAGTGACAGACATTCGCTCCTCGAAGGCGTCGGCAATCGCCGGGTACTGCAACTGAGGTATGGTGTCACCGACCTGATCTACTTTACTAAAAGGGCGGGTTAGAGAACTGCCACTAGCCACAGGATGATCACTAATACTATTACTGCTAAAGACAGTGGGGGTCCAGCCGGTGGATAACGGTGTTGGCGATGGTGCGTCATCATCATCATTTAATGGAAGAGGTATGCGTCTTGGTACACGAACCTTGCGCTGGAGGTGTCGTGGGCAGTCAGCTTCGGGAGGGGTAGCGGCGGTGGCGACCGCTCCCCTTGCGGCGGCTGTAGGCGGCCAGTGCGAGCAGCCGGGCAGAGGTTCGGCGATCTTGCCAGCTGCAGCTTCGCGCACACGTGCCGGCCGCTGCGAGGGACCCCTTGGCAGTGCCGCTACCCGCTTGTTGGGTCGCCCATGGACGGCAGATAGTTTGCGCCGCCGCCGCCGCCGCGGCCTGTCGAGCTGCGGTGATCGATGCGATGCTAGGTGGGGCATGTCCTCGCCCACCCTCGAGCCCCGCGCCTGCAACCGCCGCTCGCGGAACACGGGCAATGCCGTGTGATATACCTGTAACGTAAATATAAGTTTAATGATCTGGATTTAAAAGAGGGATAAATAATAATTATTATTATAACAGTAAATAATGGTAATTATTTTGGACTAATGATGAAAACTATTCACCTTCTCCGATCTCATTCCACGGCTTCAGCAGTTCATTGCCGCATTCGACGAGCCCCTCATGCCAGTCAGGCATGTCCAGTTCGTCCTCATCTACAAAGTTACACTCCTGGAAATTGAAATAAGAACACCGTGAATTCATTGTCCCAGGAAGGGGAAACTTTATTGACACATTCCTGGGGTCAGATACATCACATGATCACACTGACAGAACCACAGGCACATAGACACAGGCAACAGAGCATGCACAATGTCGGCACTAATACAGTGTATATCCACCTTTCGCAGCAATGCAGGCTGCTATTCTCCCATGGAGACGATGCTGGATGCTGGATGTAGTCCTGTGGAACGGCTTGCCATGCCATTTCCACCTGGCGCCTCAGTTGGACCAGCGTTCGTGCTGGACGTGCAGACCGCGTGAGACGACGCTTCATCCAATCCCAAACATGCTCAATGGGGGACAGATCCGGAGATCTTGCTGGCCAGGGTAGTTGACTTACACCTTCTAGAGCACGTTGGGTGGCACGGGATACATGTGGACGTGCATTGTCCTGTTGGAACAGCAAGTTCCCTTGCCGGTCTAGGAATGGTAGAACGATGGGTTCGATGACGGTTTGGATGTACCGTGCACTATTCAGTGTCCCCTCGACGATCACCAGTGGTGTACGGCCAGTGTAGAAGATCGCTCCCCACACCATGATGCCGGGTGTTGGCCCTGTGTGCCTCGGTCGTATGCAGTCCTGATTGTGGCGCTCACCTGCACGGCGCCAAACACGCATACGACCATCATTGGCACCAAGGCAGAAGCGACTCTCATCGCTGAAGACGACACGTCTCCATTCGTCCCTCCATTCACGCCTGTCGCGACACCACTGGAGGCGGGCTGCACGATGTTGGGGCGTGAGCGGAAGACGGCCTAACGGTGTGCGGGACCGTAGCCCAGCTTAATGGAGACGGTTGCGAATGGTCCTCGCCGATACCCCAGGAGCAACAGTGTCCCTAATTTGCTGGGAAGTGGCGGTGCGGTCCCCTACGGCACTGCGTAGGATCCTACGGTCTTGGCGTGCATCCGTGCGTCGCTGCGGTCCGGTCCCAGGTCGACGGGCACGTGCACCTTCCGCCGACCACTGGCGACAACATCGATGTACTGTGGAGACCTCACGCCCCACGTGTTGAGCAATTCGGCGGTACGTCCACCCGGCCTCCCGCATGCCCACTATACGCCCTCGCTCAAAGTCCGTCAACTGCACATACGGTTCACGTCCACGCTGTCGCGGCATGCTACCAGTGTTAAAGACTGCGATGGAGCTCCGTATGCCACGGCAAACTGGCTGACACTGACGGCGGCGGTGCACAAATGCTGCGCAGCTAGCGCCATTCGACGGCCAACACCGCGGTTCCTGGTGTGTCCGCTGTGCCGTGCGTGTGATCATTGCTTGTACAGCCCTCTCGCAGTGTCAGGAGCAAGTATGGTGGGTCTGACACACCGGTGTCAATGTGTTCTTTTTTCCATTTCCAGGAGTGTATTACTGCGTTCGGCTCCCTCGCTCTGCGCGGAATTAGGATGTTCTAGAAACAAAATATATGTTAAGGCTAGATCAATACACTAGGAAGAAGGGTATATATTAAAAGATCAAGAAGAAAAAATTATTTAATTTTTTAGAGAGTATGATTTTCATTATTATTAGAGATGTACTTACATTCACGACGAACTCTCTCCATTTTGAGTTGGCGATCAAGCTCTTCTAGCGCTGGGTCGATCTAATCTAGAAGGATGGAGTATAATGAGTATAATATAAAGATGTTTGTAGAAGAAGTTTGGTGATATAGAAATGAGAGGACGAAGGCAGATATATATAAGAAAATGAAATCTTTATAGACAGCGAGTATAACAGACACACACACACACCAAGTGAAAACCGGATCTTTATATAGAGCTATCCAAAACAGATGTGGCGCTCGTACACGGAGTTAAAGGTTAGAGATATCAAAACATTGAAAAAATGTACTTACCAGGTAATGGAACTTGTTCAGGACAAGGCTGATTGACGCCACCTGCTCGTTCCTCAGACTCGATGATAAAGTCCGCGAGTTCAGCTATAATAATGAGATATATAATTAATAAGGAGAATATATAAGATATAAAGGAAAAATGATAATTAAAAATAAAAATTATTTACTTACTCGATAACGGTGAATCGTGGAGTCTAAGTCTCTTTGCAGCAGACTCCTGGGTGTTGTTAATTCGCTTCATCTTGATAAAACAGATACAGCACACACACACACACACACACGAGAACAAATGCACGATGCGGTGGACAACTGAAGAGTGAGAAAGAAGACCAGGGGGTGACTCCTTATATAAGTGTGATGACGTAGTATCACATGATCTTAGGATGAACGAATGGCTGTTTAGAATTCTGTGAGGGTGGTGAATGAGTTCACTAGCGCCCCTAGTAGCTGAAAAGCTGAACTAGTCAGATGGTTCCTGGACATGGTGGAGGGCTGACCATTTTATAATTTATAAAATTATACACAAATAATTCATAGTATCAGTGAAGATCTTATTTAGATTAGAGAGAGGATGATAGTGAGATCATTATGTGTGTGTTAGGATGAATGATTATTATTATTATTATTATTTAAAACTATGTTATATAGGCGTAATTGGAGGTTGATGGTATTAAGAATGGCGTTGAAGGTAATGTTTTTGGAGATGAATATTGTTAGCTATTTTTTCATTGGCGAGGAGTTTATGGTAGGGAGCGAATATATTTTGAATGAATAAAGGGGAGGTTAAGTATTTTGGGAACATATAGAATTCGAGTGAGTTGATAGGTATGTGAGTTGAGAAGTTTGCTAGGAGCGTGCGATGGCTCCCGCATGTGCGTGTGGTATTGACTTGTTAATTTCTTTTATTTGAGTTGAGAGCTTCGTGTTAAATTGACTTGAGGAGGTACGTATCTTGACGCGAGCGACGGTTCACGCATGTGTGTGTGTTTTCGCGAAGATCCTGGATTAGGTAATCGGGGTATTTGGGGCGAATAATGACAATCGGGTGATCAGTTAACTTTTTTTTTGTCCCACAGAGCCACGTGGTCGATCGCCCGTTGTGACGTCAAGGAAGTTTCCAACTTGGTAGCAAACATTCCAGTTCGAGCGTGTCGGTTCCTGTCTATCGGTGAGAGAAATGCAGAGTTTATGGGGCGAGATAGTTTGTGCTCCATCATCACATGTGCTGGTGGCGCCGTGGAGTCGCGGGCATGTGGCTGTCACGTGAGGGTGCTTTGGACAAAGCAAGCATGTCTGTTCCTGTCCGTCGGTGCTGGGAATTTGCGAACTTTAGGACTGATATAGCTTTTAGTGTGTCATGTTATAGAACTTTCCAAACATCTCGGGCGATTATGTGAGGTAGGTATCGGCAGGTTGGAACCTGTACAGAAAAAAAAAGAAATTGGGGTGGAACGTGTCCTTTGTACGGCACGTGGTCGATAGGAACATCGTGTTTGGTGTTAAGTGCTCGCGGGCGCGGCCGACCGTTTCTGGCACCACTCACCGCCTACCTGATGCGCTGGCCGGGGGGGGGGGGGGGGGGGGGGCTGTGCTGGCACCGTTGGTCGCTTGACGTCAAACTCGACAAGTTCCATCGTGTCCAGCGTTAAGTGCTCACGGTCGGGTGAGGATGTTTATGTAGCCGGACCGTTTGATGGCCACCTCACGTGACAGGCATAGGCAGTGTCTCCGCGCGCTGCCAGGGGGTGGCGAGGATTTGAACTAATTCAGTTGGAGCACGGACATCGTGGTGACTGCACTGCGATATGAAAGATGTGTGTGCTGACTGTGTTGGAGAACAAGTGATGACCGTACTGCTTGAAATAAAGTCTTCAGTCACTTCCCCCCTGCAACATCAAAGGACGTGAATTACGTTACTATAAGTGCAGTTTATTATTTGACGCGATTATGATAGGCTACCAGTAAAAAAAAGATAAGTGACGGAGAAAGCTCGTACGTGTGATCAATTATGGTGTTGGGGATTTGAACTTGTGATGATTTTTGTTATGGATGTAAGGAAAATGGCTTTCTCACCGAGAAAATCGGACATCTTGAATAAATAATAAATGATAATAATACATAGAAGTACAGTTTTCGAGAGAATATCATGTTGGAATTTGAATTTGGCGCAATTTTTCTAGCGGAGGTAGGCCTATTATAATAAATGATAATGAATGATAATAAATAATAATAAATGACAATGAATGATAATGAATGTTAATAAATGATAATGAATAATAATAAACAAGAGTAAGGTTTTGCAGCCATTATCGTGTAGGAATTTGAATTTGGAGGGAATTTTCTAGTGGAGGCAGGCCAATAATAATAAATAATAATAAATGATAATAAATAATAATAAATGATAATGAATGATAATGAAAGATAATGAATGACAATGAATGATAATGAATGTTAATAAATGATAATGAATGATAATGAATGTTAATGAATGATAATCAATAATAATAATAATAAAGACAAGTACGGTCTTCGCATGCATTATCCTGTTGGAATTCAAACTTCCCGCCATTTTTTTTCTTCTGGAGGCTTAGGTTAGTGGACGTAGCACAATTGGGGTATTTTACCGCCAAAATTCAAACTTCCCGCCATTTTTTCTTGAGGTTAGGTTAGTGGACATAGCACAATTGGCCTATTTTCCCGCCAAAAGCCACCATCTTGGATGACGTCATGCGATGTTGCAAAGTCTACATGCCGCCATCTTGGATGACGTCATCGCCACCATCTTGACTAAATTTGGCAACAATGCAGCGTGGCCTGGCGTATACTTAGTCCCCCTACATCGGTTTGGATCCCTACCACGTGACAGACACAGACAACTGAGGCAGGTAGAGGCTCTGGTACACAGTCCGCCAGGAATCTGGACACCAATGGCAGCTGTCAACCCTTCTGACGACTGTCTTGCACACATCGCATCGCTCAAAGTAAAGAAGTAGTGTAGCTACCTACCATCCGCAACAGTTTGTTTAAATTTGTGACAGCAGTTGCGCTGGTCAGTGCTCAACTCACGAGATACAAGCCATGCCCATCGTCTATGAGATCATCATCATTATGTAACAAGCCACATCCTCTTTCCATACTTTCACAATTCAAGACGCTACACCGCTTTTCTTGGAACTGTGGTACAGATAAAAAATTATGCACATTGGAACGAACAATACTGTTTTAACTTGGCACTAGTGATATAATTCACAGGTTAAGCAACAACTGTTAACAAGATTAATTGGACCTCTGTACCACATTTGGTGTAAGCTAAAATGGACCCCTGAAATTAAATATTTAGACATCTGAACTATCAGTTGGCTGACACACCTAAAAAACCACATACATACAATGTTTATTTCAATATTAGCACCACATCTAAAGTGACTTTATTTTTATCAAAATTTGCAAACATGCATGCACACACACACACACACACACACACAAAATATATTGTGTTAATGTCAAATCAGATTCCAGCAAAATTTCATGTGTCACAACGTTAATTGCCTATTTGAAATATGTAAGGGGTGTAACTTGCAGTATTTATATATCTAAAATTTATGTCAAAAATACATCAGCAACTCATGCAATGTTTATGTCATTACCCCATCTCATCTGACACTTAAATAATGAGTGTGGACTCTTAAATTACATGACACAATGCTATTTCGACATTGAAATTACCTGCATAATTATTGTATAACAATGCAAATCACATTTTTCTGAAACAACTTTCTAATCAGGCAGATGACATTTCATTTTGGGCCAGTATGAGGCTATATACAAAGTCAAACCTGACCAATTCTATAAGAAACACATCTTTGCTAAAATACTATGATAAACAGCTGGACAGTGATACTTGAGAAAAGAAATACAAAGTATGAGTTAATATTCTACAACTGTCAGCTACTGGATGAGTCAAATTTACATTTGATGTTAAAACATGTCTGCGGACTTTCAAATTTATTACCACATATCTATTCCCCTTATCTAAACTGTCTTCAGTATTTATCAAAATTCCTACACATATTGGCATTTCTGTCGTAGACCTACTGACTGTGCTGGTGGTATGAAGAACGAACTTAACAAACTTCCTTCACTTGATTTTTTAAGGAAGTTTTTCAGTAATGCTTCACCTCATCAAGCTAGATTATACTTGGGGAGAAACTAATGCATATTTTTCGACACTAGGGAAATACAGTCGGTTTGACTGGCTAATATAAATTTTTTACAATATTTTGATGTTTTACATACATGTGATAGCATCTTTATCCACCAAAATTATATTTTTTGACACTTTGGCACAGTGGTGCATTTTCATGAAATCTTTATAGCATTGTATAACTTCAACTGCGTATTTTCGTAACAAACAAGTATAGCTTCGTGATGCCACGAAAAAGATATAAACACAACATAGTCAAATGCAATACTCAAAAGGATTCCACAAAGACACGAACGATCGATATCTCAAAAGGATGAACTTAGCATCAAAATAAAATTATGTATCAGAATACATAAAAATTTGCGTACAAAACACTGGCACATTGCTTACTGTAATATGTAAATATAATTACAAATATGTGGTCCCCAAAGACAATTTTATTTTTGCACCATAATATAATTGCCTTTTCTCTTACTCCCAACAGAAAGGATTTAAAGTACAAAGGGCAGGTGGCACTAGTGTTGTAACCTAAATATACATAGCTCACACAGTAGCATTACTGATCTAACTTACAGGCTGAGAATGAGCTTAGTTCCACTGTAGCACAACACTTTAAAGAAAACGAAACACATCTGTGTTACTTATCAAAATGCATAATAATTTGTTCTCTGACAATAAAAAACACACATGGGACTACTGCTGATCTAATTTACAATATAACGTGCTCTTATTATTGGGAATAGTTTGATCTTTGTACCAAAGCAAACACTGTTATTAGCTGAAACCAGTGCCAAAGTCAGCCATGCATTATAGTGACTCTCATCCTTGGGTAAAAACTTTATCTTGCAGTTTGATATCTTTTGCTGATAATGCTAATGACACTTAGCATCGCCATTTTACAGCAAAGTTGTAGCAAATTATTCAGTACATCACGATATTACAGCAAAAATGAATCAAATTGCCCCACATATCGCCACGCTATAGCAACATTGCAACAATGAAACAAATTGCACTATACAACACCATCCTACTACGTAATTGTAACATATTAACCCAGACATCGCCTAGTTATAGAAAAATTGTAACACATTACCACCAACATTATGTAACAGCAAAATTACAACTGGTTGCCCTATACGTCACCATCTTACAGCAAAACTGTAACACATTGCTCCATTCATCAACTTTTATATCAAAAGCGTAACAGACTGACAGATAAATCGCCATTTTTAAATTAAGTGGAACTAATTATACCATACAACGATGTATTACAGCAAAATTGTAAGAATTTATTCTATATATCATTATTTTACAGGAAAACAGTAACAAATGCTCCATACATCATCAGGTTCCATGTATAGTACAGCATGTATGTAGACTAGACAATTTAAAAATGGTAATCGTTAAGTTGAAATTATGTCAATTGGGAAATGGTGAAGAGTTTTGGCATGAAGAATGGGACTTCTGGGCAAGGTGAGTACAGGGTTATAAACACAAAATCAAACAGGGGTAATGTAAGAGTGGGTCTAAAATTTTATGAGGAAATAGGAAAGCTGGTAAGCTTCTACAAACAGCAGAGCCAATGGACTATCATAGCCAAGAGGGACACAAAACCAATACCCATGACGATAGTACAAGCCCACGTTCCAGTTAGGAATGCAGCTGCTGAACAGATTGAAAAAATGTATGATGAGATAAAATAAATTGTTCAGGTAGTAAAGGGAGAAGAAAATTTAATAATAACACAGGACTGGCATCCGATAGTAGGAAAAGGAAGAGATGAGAGATTACATTATGAGAGGACAATCAAATAGGTGAAAAGAAAAGGCCAAGTAGAGAATATTGAGTAACAATAAGATATTTAATTTAAACGATGAAAAAGAAAAGTGCCGTAAAAATGAAACATGTAAATGGGAACATATAGGGAGGGGCAAATAAAACTGTTTCGGACGAGTGGAAACGATTGGACGTGAATCCGTGGCAGCATTAACCAGGAGGGATAGACCTGCAGATACTTCCAGCAGATGAAACAACCGCCAATGCAGCCGGCCGAACGTTGGAGCACATTTACACACTCTTCATATCTGAGAGAACTGTTGTCGGAGGTCATTTAGCTCGCGGCACTAGATGGCCACCCAGGTCACCTAATCTGTCAGTGCGCGACTACTTCGTGTGGGGAACCATCGAGTCTAAGGTATATCGGAACAACACTCTTAGAACTGTAGCAGAACATTTCGGATGAGATTGCAGCAATTCTAGCAGTCCAGTTTCAATCCGCCTTCAGCAACTTGCTGACCAGGCCCCAGAAGTGCCAAGAGATGAATGGTGGTCATTTCAACATCTACTATAGTCAAGTTAGTTTTGTATTTCATTTCCTCTGACGTGTTTCTTTGTACCCCGGAACTCTGTTCTCTGGGTTACTTTCATTTGTCCCACCTGTACATGTACAAAAAATGAGATTGAGTGGAAGAGCAAAATGGCTAAGGAGGAATGTATAGAGGATCAACGCAAGGTTATAGAAGCGTGCGTAACTAGGGGAAAAACTGATACTGCCTGTAGGAAAATTAAAGGGACCTTTGGATCACACAAAGCAACAGTATTAATAACAAAAACATAGATGGCAATCCAGTACTAAGAAAAGAAGAACATAGATAGCAATCCAGTACTAAGCAAAGAAGGGTAAGCTGAAAGGTGGAAAGGTCTGTATAAGCTCAACGTATCTGAGGACAATTTCATAGAAAGAGAAAAAAAATTGAAGATTATGATATGAGAGAATGACATTGCGAGAAAAATTTGACAGAGCAGTCAAAGACGTCAGTAGAAACAAAGCCCCTGAAGCAGACGACAATCGCTCAGAATTACAGAGATCTTTGGGACAGCCAGCCATAATAAAACTGTTCCACTTGGCGCTCAGGGTACACCATGTAATCAAAAAGATCCAGGTAGCTAGTAGTCGACGTTAATATAAGGTTAGTCCACCCTTCGCCACTGTGATGGCTTGAAATCTGCTGGGGACACTTCAGTGAGGTGTCTCAATGTCTGTGGGGGAGCGGAGGTCTATTATTCCTCAAGAGCCTAAACCAGAGAAGGTAATGATGTTGAATGCTAGGTCTGGAGCAAAACTGGTGTCCTTATCCCATAGGGTGGGATTCTGGGCAAGTCAGCCCACAGACCATTACCGTAAAGATTCTGCTTTATCAAAGGGCGCCTATAATCATCTCCGAAATCTTCCTCTGCTACACACAATATACAGTTGAAGTAAAATGTGTTCACATCCTTGCAAATATAGTGCAATAAATGGACTACACTCTAAGCGTGAGAAACAGTCCAACAATAACACCACCTCCTTCACACTTCACAATCGGAGTTAGACATGATGGCTAAATCCGCATTCGCCGAACCCAGAAGGTTCCATCGGATTGCCACAGGGTATAGTGTGATCACCCATTTTCAGTTATCCGCTGTCCAAAGGCGTTGCTCTTTTCACCACCTCAAGCACAAGCTACAGAAATCTGTTGTTAATGGGGAGCTGCTCCACCAGTGCACCCCAATGTTCTAGACTCCATGTGCTCAATCATAGTGCCTCCTAGACTGGTAGTAGCACTTTGGAAAACACAAATGATTCCTTCCATTGATTTCATTAGACTTTTTGCAGTTACAGTGCTTAAAGGTCCCTGTCAGTCACTACATCATATCTGCTGGTGTTGATTAAGATGTCGTTGTTCCTTCGCAATTCCACTACTAATCACATCACCCATAGTCGATTAGCGCAACTTCAGAAGCGCCGTTAAGTCCCTGACATCCAGAGACTAGCCCACATTCCAAGTCACACAGCCCTCCTATCCGGTCCATTCTGCTGTTACTGCTTTCCTACTGACTGTAATCAGAGAGAGCGAAGGACTAGAAAGAGCAGTTGAATGGAATGGATGGTTCCTTGATGAAGGATTACAAGATGAACATCAGCAAGAGTAAAGCAGCAGGTGGTAAGTTCCTATGGGACCAAACTGCTGAGGTCATCGGTCACTACTTAATCTAATTTAAATTGACTTACGCTAAGGACAACACACACACCCATGCCCGAGGGAGGACTCGAACCTCCGACGGGGATAGCCGCGCGAACCGTGGCAAGGCGCCCGAGACCGCACGGCTACCCCGCGCGGCCCAGAGTAAAGCAGGGGTACTGGATTGCAGTCGAATTCTATCAAGCGATGTCGAAGAAATTAGATTAGGGAATGAGGCACCACTGGAAGTAGACAGGTTTTTCTCGGTTTTTCTGTTTGGATGGCCAAATAACTGATGACGGCCGGATTAAAGAGGATATACTCGTATAATGGAGGATGGCTATAGCACTGAAAGCATTTCTGAGAAGGAGGAAAGTATTAACTTCTAGTACAAACTGAAGTCTGAGGAAGTCATTCCTAGAATTATTTGTCTGGAGTTTAGCTTTGCATCAAAGTAAAATGTGGACGATAAACAAGCCAGCACAGAAGAGAATAGAAATTTTTGAAATGTTGGCGAACAGAAAATACTGAAAATTATGTGGATAGATCGAGCAACTAATGAAGAGGTACTTAATCTAATTGATGCTAAAAGAATCTGAAGGCACAACGAGTAAAATGAGGGATCAATTTGTAGGGCACATCCTGAGGCGTCAAGGAGTCCTCAGTGTAGTAAGGGAAGAATGTGTGGCGAGTAAAAGCTCTAGAGGGAGATGAAAAAAATGAACGAAGTGAACAGGTTCAAATTTTATAGTTTTACAGAGATTCAGAGCCTTGCACAGGATAGACTAGCGAGGAGAGCTACATCAGACCAGTATTCGACAGAAGACCGTGACAACAACAACAACAACTGGCAAAACATGTGTGGAATGTTGATTCTTTCCAGCAAGGTATCCTAGAAGACTGAGAGCACGCCAAAGGGTTTTGAAGGTGGTTTCCAGTTCCGGCATTCGACTCGTTACCAAGGAAAATCTCCTGAAATCCTTGATCAGAGACTATTTATAATTTATTCCTGAGAGAATGTTGTCTATCGTGTCATACAGAATAAAAATTTGCCTGTGTTTTGGAACTTTCAGTCAGATTAAACTACTAGTTTGTCTTGACTTACACCTTAATATTTTTGTGAAGAAACGTATAAAAATACGACCAAAATAATAATACGTATTGATTGTTGATTCCTGTATCATATTTATCTGTCAAAGTGAAGACCTAGAGCAATTGGGAATACGTATTTAGCAATAATAAATCTTCGAATACTGTTAGTTGATTGATTAGATGTCTTTGTAGCAAGAACGCATTAAAGTTTCCATTCAACACACATGGTGGTTCACTTACATTGATCACACAACTTACACTTTCCTCCAGAATCAAAATAAAAGTGTGTCAAGCAAATGATGTTTTGCTGTGAAGAGGATATTTACCGAAATGACTACCTTTCTTGTAACTTCGTTCGATGCTTGCCTTGCCAGTATTGATCCCTCATACATTTCTGTATTTTCTCGTTTTGTGGTAGATTCGTGTTGATAACAGCAAGTCTTACACCTGTAATTCTTCTTTTCAGAAGAAACTTGCCTGCATTTTCTATTTCAATTGAGTGACGGCAGGCGTTCAGTTGGTGCCTTTGCTCGGGAGTCGTCGTGTGCAGCGCTAACTTCTCTGTCGTACACGTCACTCTGGAGAACGGGTCGAACTCTCGCTTTAGAGACTTTGTCCGTTGCGATTCGTGACACAACTGTGTTGACGCACAACAGCCGCACGTCCACTACTTGTCAGTGCCGGCCCACAGTTGACTGGTCGAGTGCACGACTCTTGTTCACAGTTGTTCGTTGAAGGCAAGCCGTAATTACAGCGCTGATGTCACTCAAGCACCAGTAATAAAATCAGATTCAGAGCAATCTGAATGGTGACTGCACATTCTCGGTATACGAGTAGCATTCCTACCGTGTCTTAGTGGGTGTATGTTTTACTCACACAAACTTTCAGCTAAAGACTGTTGACTGAATGACCAGTACGCAGTTTGCTTCTTTGCATTAGATGTTCAATAGCTCGAAGACTGCAGCAGAAAACGCACCTCTGTGCCATTATTTCACTTGGGATCTTAGATACACTTGACTCATCCTTTGTCATATATGTAAATGGGAGTAAGTATGGCTGGAAACGTCACACGAGTACGAGTACTACGCCTATACTGGATCCCAAATGACCTGAAATGACACTGGAAAGTGCAAACACCATAGGTCTGGTACCCGCGACATCACAGGCCACGTTTCTTATCAGTCACATGACAAGCCACGCCCACTTATCTATCGCGTGGCAAACTACACACACACACACACACACATACATGCATACCTTTATGTATGATGTGACAAACCTAGATGGTGGTAAGCCACGTCTCTCTCCTACAGTCACACTGCAGTATTTTACCACGAAACAGCCAAGTACGTTGCATTAAGCTACGAGCCATTAAAACGAAAAACGTCAGACAGTAAATAGTCGTCAAGTTAAAACTATCCAAACCACAACTGATGCAGTTATTTTTGAAAGCATCTTACTCCAAAATCTTAGGTTTTCAGAAACGAAGGAAAACAGGCAGTCTTCACTATATGGAACGTAAATGGATGAGCTCTGCAGTTGCTATATTTTGAAATCTCTTTTAAACAAAAAAAAAAAAAAAAATAGCTGCAAGGTCTTGGAAGAAGGTCCTTTTATTGAGGAAGTAGTTCAAACGAATGGTACAGTTATCTAGTTGTATTGTAACTCTAACGAAAGTACATGCAAAATGGTTTTGTTGATCATCTTCATCAGCAGAAGCAGCTACGGTAGTGTTACGTACAGGCCATTTCATCAAATCATCAGAGAAATACCTCTATCCATGCCTAATATAATGAAATAAACATTGAATGCCTTGCATTTTGCCGGCCAAGGTGGCCGAGCGGTTCTAGGCGCTTCAGTTCGGAACCGCGAGACCACTAGGTCGCGGGTTCGAATCCTGCCTCGGGCATGGATGTGTGTGATGTCCTTAGGTTGGTTAGGTTTAAGTAGTTCTAAGTTCTAGGGGACTGATGACCTCAGATGTTAAGTCCCATAGTGCCCAGAGCCTTGCATTTTGTTCCTGTTAATAGATGCTGGTACAGTGTACGCTTTTTCAAAATTCAAACCAGCAGACACTTCCAGAAATAAAAAATCAAATGTATATTTGTGTATTGAGGGTGTATGATGAACGTATTCCATTGAACCAGATGATTGCTAAGCTCATTACTGAGCCAAGATGGGAGCGGTTCCTGGTATGGACAATCGCTATTTCACATATCATTAACAAAACAAGCAATTGCTGGTGGTAGGTGTTCTGATCATACTGTCATGCTAAATACATTCAAAGCATGGGAAGATGTAGGGATGAATGGTCAAACTAGTTGCAACTGCTTTTTGTGTGCACAGGCCCTGCCAATGCCAATGTCATGGGAGTAACATTCCTTACTTTAATAATTTTCAACGACAAGTATATTTTCGCTGTAAGCTATATCAGAAATAGTGACCTAGTATTTTTCAATGCTAAGAAACATTTTTTTTTGTATTTTGATGAATTTTGTGTGACACAGAAATCAAACTATGTTCATCAACAAACCTATAATTTATTTCAGTAGCCCTAAAAAGAAATACGCTTGTATTTAAGTAACTAATACACACAACATGGTTGTCAAATCCTTTAATTTGATAGTCTATTGCACGTGCAAAGTGTGGCACTATGAACTTTCACCTATAAATTCATGGCTCATGGCTGTATGACCGTGAGGACAAAAGTGCCAAGTTTTAAAAATAAAAGAAAAAGCCTGTAAGTTCATAAAAATAGTGTTCATATCTTGGTATGTTGTGTGTGTGTGTGTGTGTGGGAGGGAGGGCTGGGTGGGTGGGTGGTGGTGGGGGGGGGGCTGACGAAGACTAAGTTTAGATGTGGAAAGTGAAAATACTGCAATTCGTACCCTTTTCGTAATCTGCGATGCCGTGTGTGTTGATATAGCTATAGTATTTGAAATATTCTTGTTTTCGTAGTTTTCATAAATAATTATGGTTGTTCAGTTACTTTTGAACATGGTAACTATGTACTGCATTTTAAAGACCGACAAATTACTTCAGAGAGACTGAGTGCTTCGTAGTAAAATACTGCTCCGTAATTGAAGGAGAGGTTCGGGTTTTGCCGTCATTTTGTTTTGTGATGTCACAGATACAGGAGGGTGTAGGTTGCCACATGACAGCTAACAGAAGAAGTGGCTTGTCATGTCACAATAAGCTTATGAGGCTTATGAGGTCATGGTTATTAGAGCTATTTTCAAGGTCATTATTTGTTCAAAATTGCATAGCATTTCTACTCATGTGATACGACTTGTGGTGATTTGGGGATTTGGGTTCGGGGGGGGTGGGTGTGGGAATGCGAACGGAACATTACACAACTCGTGGTGTAGTCTATAATGAAGAGTGTACGACTTCAAAGTCTAATTAATTTTATTTAATATTAACAAATAAGTGAACGGAGGGATTTTCGTTATGAGTCCCTGAAGTGTAGGATGAGACATCAGGGAAGTTGGCTCTACTAAAGCCTCGCTACTGTGCTTATCGATTTGCTGTAGTCTTTGTTTTGTAAAACAGCGTCCGCAATGTTTCGCACTACGCGTTCCATTCGAATGAGAACACGCTCAGAGTTCGTGTCGGCGGTTGGCCTCAGAAGGCGGTGGCCAAGTGCTGTTGGTGCGTTCTGGAATTCCTCACCTGAATACGACCTAAATGGATTTCCGTTGGTTCACACTGTTAAATAAACTTCGACTGAGCAGCTGTTTGTAATAATCACACGTTTGGCAGACAGAGGATAACAGCATTAGATCAGGGATTACTGAAACTCAAACCGTCCAGGACTAAGAAAAATGTCTTTGTGCTGTGATTCCAGGGATCACGCACTGCTGGAAACTAACACAACGAGTTCGTGGGTTTTTCTCAAACGACGACTAGGTGCACGTTGTAGATGGACATGTGCAACTATGTAGCCGTCCCGTCGGCTGAAAAGAAGGCAACTTCTGTGTCTGCGAATTATAACATATTTACACACAGTCTCTGAAAACTTAAATAGACAATATTTGATTTATGGATTTGATATTTCGTCTTCTTACTTCGTTTGATCCGTACTAGCGAGGCAACCATTAATCATCATGCTAGACTTTGAAAATGTCATATTTCCTGGTTTCTACATAAATTGACCCTTCATCAACCTAATTTTTTAATGTCTGGATCCAAAAGCGTAATAAATGAATTAAAAGAACTATTCTTTCCCGATGTGGCTGTCAATTCACTTCAAACAAAACAGTTCCTTCCATACAGCGTCAGTTTCGACTATTCGATCACTTTCAGGTACGCTCTTACATGTGTGTGTATGTATGACATTAAAAGAGCCTACATTATTTGGTAATTATGAGCTTAACTTCAGAGATTATTCACAGAACTTAGGCGTGGCGCGAACAGCAGTGGAAGACCCTGCCTGTGTGCAACATTATGTGGTATCTGATGTGAGCTGGTGAATGCCCGAGATCTTGTGATATTGTCTCGTGTTGAATGAAGGACCTGCGAATGGACCTGAAAGTGGCCAAGCGGTCGAAGTTGACCGGTACTGTGGAATAAAACATTTTGTTAAGTAAATTGACAGCCTCAGTGGAAAAATAGTTTCTTCTATAAATCTGCCTTCTCCAAGACAGTGTGTCTCCCTTTCACAAATCGAGTCTGGACGACTAAGTGGAATCTTCCATGTGGTAATGGTTGTTTCTTAATATGTGACGTCTGTGTCTTAGAGTCATAGGACAGCATTTCTTGGTAGATTATGAACTGGCGGCATAACACGTTTTATTGAAGTAATGTACAAGTATTTTACTAGTGTGCTGAGTACGAAATATTGTTTTAAAACTTCGTTAAACTTTTATCCGCTCACTGCCATCTCGATTTCGTTTAACACAGTAACAACAGAATGTAAACACGTTTAGATAACACACTGTGAATGAATCATTTTGCTGTTGTTCTGCTGTACTTACTGACATTTTATACGAGTACCAAAAATCGAGTCGGACAGTCGATTAATTTTTACCCGAAAAAGCGCAGAACGATAAATGACTTTCATGTAGGAGCAAAAACTGATAACTGCGAAATACGTGTCACCGCAAGTTGCAAAGCTCTGCCACCAAGGGGCTCCGAACTCTAGCGTGTAACACTGCAACGTGTAACGTAATCACGTCGATGCGCGAGGGACAGCGTAAACTGTGATCGAGTTTCTGACCGCAGAAGTCACGTCTCCATGTCAGTTGGAATCCATAGGAGAACGAAAGCTGTGTACGTAGATGACTGTATAGACGTAAGTAACGAGCCAAGTTGAGTTGTTCGCGCGTGTAATAAAGGAAACGCTGCTACTAGCTTCAAAGTGTGTAACAGAGATCGGAGTGGACATCTGAGCACGCTAACCGACGAAATTCATTGGAAACGTGCTGATGAACTCTTCGGGGAAAATCGTCGGATAACACAGACAGAGCTCGCAGGTAAGAGCGGCATATCGCGAGAACGTGTGCACGTCACGTCATCAGTGCAGAATTGCGGTACAGAAGGCTGTGAGCACCGTGGGTGGTTTGGATTCTCACTACAGGGAGACCGGACATCTGTCGTCAATTTCTTTACGCTTTGAGCGTGATGGTGATGGTTTGCTTAACAACATTGCGACAGGTGCTGAAAGATGGATTCATCATTTTGATTCCGGACACAAGAGAGCATCAATGGAGTTCCGTCACAAACGGCGTCAAATAACTTCATGACCATTCCGTTAGCGGACAAAGTCATCCTCACAGCGATCTGGGATGTTCAAGCTGTGGTGTAGTTGGAATTCGTGCCTAAAGGCACCACTATAAACTCTGCAAGGTACTGCGAGACCCTCAGAAAACTGAAAACACGATTTCGAAGAGTTCGTCCACACACGGAGCATCGTCTCCTTCAGCAACACTGCCATACCATACCGAGCGCTGCGACGACTCCAGCCTTGAGTTCAGTGTCATCGATCATTCTTGGTCTTCACATGTGTCCAAAAGTTAACGAATGACTTCGAGGACTTCACTTTTATGGTGATGAAGCGTTGTAAGCAGAGGTGAGGTTGTCGCTCCGTCGAGAAATTGAAACATCTGTGGTGATGGTATCAACAAAGTATACCTGTAGACTTGAAGAATAAAGATGTAGAATGTTATTAAGTTTATTTATTTAAAGAGGTTTAAGATCTTTCACAAAAAAATTCGGAAGAATTACTTTTCAACACCTTCTCACATATTTCTCAAAAGTACCAACTTCACCAGAATTTCACATGTAGTATTACGTTTGATTTGGCTGAGTAGCACACGAAGGTAGATGTGAATTATTTACGTAGCTCTGACGTTCACCTCAGACGAAACAGAGCCATGACAACATTATGCAATACAAAGAAAATGCGCGAATAACCAAGACTTCATCTGCTTGATCTCTCTGCAGTATCTAATTACCGAGAACCTGGAATTTGTTGAAAGCAACATGACCAAACTCAGCAACAAACTGAATGTCCTTGCTTCAACTACAAGACAAATTGTCAACACGTTAAAACCATGAAACTTTTTGTTTGATCATTGTTTCCAAATGGTGTTTATTGTTTTACATATCAGTTTAAATAAATTTAGTGAATCTGGGAATAATTGTTTTTCCTCCTTGCGCGTGGGCGGTTGTGTGTGTGTATGTGTGTTTGTGTGTGTGTGTGTGTGTGTGTGTGTGTGTGTGTGAGAGAGAGAGAGAGAGAGAGAGTGAAAGAAAGAGACAGATAGAGAGGCAGAGAGTGAAACAGACAAAAACGGTTGTTGGGAAGAGGGAAGGATATGGCTGTAGAACAGCTTGTTGCTTACAATTATAAAACATGTGTGGATAAACAACCTACGTCAAGATAGCGGATTTTATTTGTTGATTACCGGTTTAGGCTCATTGACGGGCCATCGTTAGGTCAATCTGAAATGTTGTTCAGCGTGTGGCCTTCATTACACGTCATCGTATTCTTATAGCTAAGTCGGCCTAAAATCAAACGTCGTAGTTTGTTACGTAAATTGACAACGTTAATTACTAACGAATTTAAACCACCAACTAAGATTTTTCACTATAAGAATACGACGATGTGTAATGACTGTCAAACACTGAACATCATTTCAAGTTGATCTCAGCATGGCTCGTCAATGAACCTAAACCGGTAATTAAAAAAAAAAAAAAAAAAAAAAAAAAAAATCCGCAATCTTGATGTACGCTGTTTATCCACAAATGGTTCAAACGGCTCTGAGCACTATGGGACTCAACTGCTGAGGTCATTAGTCCCCTAGAACTTAGAACTAGTTAAACCTATCTAACCTAAGGACATCACAAACAACCATGCCCGAGGCAGGATTCGAACCTGCGACCGTAGCGGTCTTGCGGTTCCAGACTGCAGCGCCTTTAACCGCACGGCCACTTCGGCCGGCTATCCACAAATGTTTATGCTCGTAAGCAACAAACAATTCTACATATGTTTCAAAACAACAGATCGCGTATCTCCACGTTGACAGTCAGGTAACGGGTTACGTGTATTATTACTGCTTGTAATCACGTTAATTTCCAACCTTGACATGCATCTGCCTTATCGGCACATTATGATGTGTCGGCAGAAGTGCCAACACCGTGTTGTTTGACGAAGCCGAAATGCACTCTATAAACTCACGCAGGCTGGCGTGAGGTCTGAAACAGGATACGTAATGAATGCTATAAAGAAAAGTACGTAGCTTCTGGAATACTTAACTTTAATCCATAATTGGTGAACATTGGTCTTGTTACTGTACATGCTTCATTAGATACATAGCAAAGGAGAAATGGCGCCTTGCTAGGTCGTAGCAATTGACTTAGCTGAAGGCTATGCTAACTATCGCCTCGGCAAATGAGAGCGTAATTCTCAGTGAACCTTTCCTAGCAACGTCGGCTGTACAACTGGGGCGAGTGCTAGTAAGTCTCTCTAGACCTGCCGTGTGGCGGCGCTCGGTCTGCAATTACTGACAGTGGCGACACGCGGGTCCGGCGTATACTAATGGACCGCGGCCGATTTAAAGCTACCACCAGCAAGTGTGGTGTCTGGCGGTGACACCACACATTATATCATCCAGTATGCGATCACAATGTGACATCGTGGATATTATAAAACAATCCTTAACCGAAAAATTGGCCGGCCGAAGTGGCCGCGCGGTTCTGGCGCTGCAGTCTGGAACCGCGAGACCGCTACGGTCGCAGGTTCGAATCCTGCCTCGGGCATGGATGTGTGTGATGTCCTTAGGTTAGTTAGGTTTAACTAGTTCTAAGTTCTAGGGGACTAATGACCTCAGCAGTTGAGTCCCATAGTGCTCAGAGCCATTTGAACCATTTTTGAACCAAAAAATTGAATTGCTCCGTAGACGGATGTCAATGCACTTTCGTACATATGTTCGCCATCGGCCGGTATGTAGATGCTCTCTGTGTCGGACAGAACTGCCACTAGAGGGCGTTGATGTCAACTGTGTTTAGTTTTGTCACCAGACCTTCTAGGGAATATAATGGGCGTGAACAGTGATTTATCATTGCGAAGGATACACAGAAGATGCGTAAGCTTGTGACATAGCGTTATTAGCACGTGACAGAATCTAAAAGGGGCGTCATTGAGTGTCTTCATTTGGCTGGCTGGTCGTTTCGCACAGTGACGGGATTTGTGAGGCATTTGGATGTGGCAGTAGCCCATTGCTGACTACGTGGGGGAGGTGAAACCAGGCCAGCTTGTGTCAAGCTTCTGGTCGACCACGTGTGAACACAAGGGAGGACCGCCGCACTGTGCACCACGCACATCGCGACCTCTCTGCAGTTGCGTCTCTCACGTGCTAAGAAGTAATGAACAGCGTCAGACATTCTGTGTCATCCCACACCACTGGTTGCATCGTGGGCGTCTCATGCCTCCCTTTGTGTTGCCTCTTACGATACAGTATGCTGGTGCCATTGTTGAAGAAGAGATGGCTCGTCCACACATGGCCGCGTCACTATGAACTGTCTGTGTGATGTTGAGGTACTCACCAGGCCCGCAACATCGCCGGATTTGTCCCCAATGAAACACGTGTGGGTCCAGCTCGGACGTCGGTTATGTTCCATCGACACTTTATGGGATATGAAGGGCAAGTTACAACAGTTGGGATCACCTTGCCTCATGATAGAATACGACGGCTTCGTCATACCCTTCTCAACCGAATCACTGTGAGTATCCAGGCCAGAGATGCTGCAACAAATGGGCTCATACCGTAAAGTTATTTCTAAATCTGAGTAGACAAAGTAGGTACTGAAATAACATCAGATACCCTCTCAACCAGTGAAGTTTCATTTCGTTTCTTCCTCCTCTCCTGGATACTCCACTTTTCTGTCAGGCAGTGTATATGTATTTTGTACGTCACTATTTTAGATACGTAATTCTTCATAGCGTCGACGTACACCCTCCCATACATATAGGATATTCTATGCATTCATGTTTTTTCCAACCTTCGCTGAAGATCCTTCACCGAAATGATATATTTGTGTATCTCTCTTGGCAAAACGGAATATACTAACTACGAAAATAAAGAGGCAAAAACCAATGAGGGATGTGAAACAAAATTGTCGAAGAGAGGACACGGATAAACCAGTGGTGGCAGGACATCTTGTACGCCTACCGTGGCTGCGCCCTGCAGACCGCTGCATACTCACTGGAGGCGACGCTGGAGCTGCAGGCCGGGCTGCGCAGGCCGCGCGGGGAATCACCGGAGGCTCCAGCAGCCGCCGCAGCCGCCGCAGCCGCCTCACCCTGCGAACACGTTTCCTCTCATTGCTGTTTACAACTTTTAGGAAATCTGTTTCAATTTCATCACAAGGTATATACACTCAACAGCCAGAACATTACGAGCACCGACCAACACCAATACAGCCCTGTCCAGGCGATAGCGGCGCCATCTGGAGAGGAAGGACTGTCAGTCAGACACACGTACCGTGCATTTAATACCAGGGAGTCTTCTGCTGCATGCAGGGTGCGGAAGGCGTACCATACGTCTGAATTTGGCTGAAGGAAGATTGTAATGTCCCAGAGGTTCGGCACGAGCATTTTGGAAACTGCACGACTTGTTGGGTGCTCGAGGAGTGCTGTGGTGCTTGTCTTCAACACCTGTCGAAACGGAAACCACTTCCAGAAGTCCTAGTGTTCGGCGGCCATCCCTCATTACAGATGTTGTACGTCATAGGCTGGCCAGACTGGAAAAAGTGCGCCTGTATATACAGTACACAGAACACTCTCAACGATGGGCCTCCGCTTTCGACGACCCATGTGTCGCTGTGAACATCACGTCATTGTCAACTATGACTGAAATGGGCACTGCACTGGACGTCGGCTCAGTGGCAGAGCGTTACACAGTCTGATGAATCCTCATATCTGCTTCATCGTGGGCATGAGAGGGTGCGAATCCGTCGTCTTTCAGGGGAAGAGGTGCTTGACACGTATACAGCAGGACAGAAACAAACTGGCGGCGGCTCCATTACACTCTGGGGAACATTTACGTCGGAATCAGAGCTCGTGCAAGGCACCATTACGGCCATGACTGGTTGCAGACCACGTACACCCCTTCATGACGATCATGTTTCTAGACGGCACTGACATTTTTCAGCAAGGTAATGCGCCATGTCACAAGGCCAGGAATGTGATCGAGTGGTTCGAGGAACACAGTGGAAAGTTCCGATTAATGTACTGGCCCCCTAATTCGCCAGATCTGAACCCGATCAAACACATCTCGGAAGTGACTGAATGTAGGATCAGAGCTCATCGCCGTCCTCCCCATAATTCAGGGGAATTAGGTGACCTGTGTGTGCAGATGTGGCGTCAGTTCCCCCCAACGACTTACCGAGGCCTCACTGCTTCCATTGTATGAAGTATCGGCACACTGTGCTCTGTGCCAAAGGTGGAGATACTGGATATTAGTTAGGTGTCCATAATGCTTTGGCTGGTCAGTGTATAAATGTAGATGTATGGAACATGCGGCAGTCCTCAGCAGTTAGGAGGCCTAGGTCAGTTGCAAGTTTAACACTAAAAGACTTTTCTATTGAAACAACTCTCACATATAATTACAAACTATGTAGGAAAGTTAATCCAACAAAAATAGAGAGTTTCTTAAACCTTTTCAAGGAACAAGAGTGGCAGGATGTTTATAGTGCCAATAACATACATGACAAATAAAATGCTTTCCTTAACACATTTCTCATGCTCTTTGAGAGTTGTTTTCCATGAGAACATTCTAAACTAGGCAGCCCAGGTGGCTGACTAGTGGGACAAGGATATCACGTAGAATAAAGCGGGAACTGTAACAAAATGTTAGAAGTAGTCACAATCAAGCTACAGTAGCCCATTACAAACAGTATTGTAAGGTGGTTAAACATGTTATTAGGAAGACATAGAGTCGTTGGTACGCAAATAGAATAGGTAAGTCACAGGAAAAAATTAAAACCATACAGTCAGTTGTGAAGGAAGTGTCTGGTCAGCAGCACAAGGTCGACAATATAAAGTCAACTCGTAGTAAAAATATTTCTGTTACTGATAAATCAGATATATGTACAATATTCAACAATAATTTTTTGAACATTGCTGGTGAATTAAATAAAAATTTAGTTTCTACAGGGAATCATATATCTTTGTCGGCAAATGCGTTTCTGAGATTGATGTCTGAAATACTCCTCTGTGAAACACACTGAGTCAATAATTAAATCACTGAAGACTAAGGACATTCATGGACATGATGGAGTGCCTATAAGAATATTAAAATACTGTGATGCACATGTTAGCCCTGTATTTAGCCATATTTGTAGTTTTCCTTTAGGAATGGTCAGTTTCCTGAACGATTTAAGTACTCAGTAGTGAAGCCACTTGAATAAAAAAGGGAGATAGGGGTAATGTAAACAATTTTAGACCTATTTCTATGCCATCAGTGTTTGCTAAAGTTATTGAAAATGCTGTGTATGTAAGTATAATAGATCATTTTATATCACACAATTTGTTACCTAATGTACAGTTCGGGTTTAGAATTCGTGTAACTACTGAAAATGCTATATTCTCTTTTCTCTGTGAGGTCCTGGAAGGGTTAAACAAAAGGTTTCGAAAGCTAGGCATATTTTTCGATCTAACTAAGGCGTTTGATTGTGTTGATCACAAAATATTGCTCCAGAAGTTGGACCATTACAGAACACGGAGAGTAGTTCACAATTGGTTCACTTTTTACTTTAGCAACAGACAGCAAAAGGTCATTACTCACAATGTTGAGAATGGCTGTGGGGTCAGAGTGGAGTATGGTCAAGTGGGGGTTTTTCAAGTTCCTTGCGTGGTCAGGGAGTGGCTATGTACGTAAAACACAGTATTCCATTTGAGTCTACAGTCGTATCACGGCACTGCACTGAACAGATATTTGAATGTTGTGCAGGGACAGTTGAATTTAGTGAAACTAAACTTCTAATTGTTGTTGTTTATAGATCCCCTAACTCTCACTTTTCTGTTTGCTGATGACACTAGGTTGGTAGTAAACGACGCTGTGTGCAACACTTGCTCGGATTCAAATAATGCAAAAATGGTTCAAATGGCTCTGGGCGCTATGGGACTTAACTTCTGAGGTTATCAGTCGCCTAGAACTTAGAACTACTAAGGACATCACATACATCCATGCCCGAGGCAGGATTCGAACCTGCGACCGTTGCGGTCGCGCAGCTCCAGAATGTAGCGCCTAGAACCGCTCGGCCACTTCGGCTGGCTTCAAATAGTGCAGTTCATGACCTAAGTTCATGGCTTGTAGAAAATAAACTAACGCTAAATCACTGTAAGACTCATTTTTCACAACTTGTAGCACACAATTCAACAAAACGTGACGTTATAATTTCACAGAATGGGCATATGATTAGTGAAATTGAACAGTTCAAATTTCTAGATGTTCTGATAGATAATAAACTGTCGTGGAAAGCCCACGTTCAGGATCTTGTTCAAAGAGTTAATGCTGCCATTTTTACTATTCGAAACGTATCTGAAGTGAGTGTATGCTGCTGCATCCATTTTCAATAACCTACCACTTGAATTCAAAAATCTTAGCAGTAATCCACGTGCTTTGAAATCTAAACTGAAGAGTTTCCTCATGGGTCACTCCTTTTATTCTGTCAAGGAGTTCCTTGAAAAATTAAGCTGATTCTTGTTGTATTGTCGATTGCGTTTACTTAAACTTGTGGATGATTTTTTTTCGGATTCAGAAACATTTAATTTTTATCTGTTATTTCTTTTATGTTGTAATTTCACGTACTGACACGTTCCACGACCTCGGAGATTTGCTCCCCAATTTGGTCCTACGGAACTTGACGTGTAAATAAAAACATATGAAAATTATTTAACAGACACATCGAAGCACCTACTTAAACAACTAGTGCAGCGCATTATTTAATAAACTGCAATGAAATGCCGACTCATATAAGTTCTGAAAGGCATCATCTAAAAATAGGTATGCTCTTGGCAAGACCTTAAATATTTAACAAGCATCACAGCGCCATATTTAAACAAATTACGCCGATATTCCGTGTAAAACAATTTTAATAATGTCTTATTCACAATGAATATGCGCTTGCTGGGACAATGTTAACCAAAGACCACGACACCATCTTTAAACAAATAAACTATTGCTACATACCAAATCTGCATAATCCCTATATTACTAGTACGTGTGACATCATAGCTTATGTCTTAAAACAAGTTAGTGTATCACTATAAATTTTCCCTGTGATGTGGTGGTATACCACGAGAGGATTTGAGTACACTTATAAAATAAGTATGGAAAAAATGCCAGTATGTACACACACTGTGTAATTTACGCTTTACACAATTACTGTCCCAACCAGCAGCGTTGCACTTTATTTAAGACAAAATTAAGACAGCTCAGCGCCCACTACCCGCCCCAAGTGGCCCCTGCTCCATCACAGGAGGTCTGCCTCGGCACGCTACCTCCAGTATTAGCAGTCAACGGGATCCACTGGGTGGACATCACACCTGTGACTGGCGAGCGCACTGATCACAAACCGTCGAAAGTCGCATATAAAACGCCTAAGCGTCCTAAACATCTGAGAAATGGGGAAATACTCATCTGTGTGTCACTCTGGCTAACGGCTGAATGCTCCCTCAAATGCCTCTGCCTATCAAACGATATAGACGCATGTGGAAGACACCCACAGACAGTAGACAGTGGCTGCTGGCAGGGAGTAGCTGCGATGACATTAGCGCGTTGAATCTTGTCAGATGGTTCAAATGGCTCTGAGCACTGTGGGACTTAACATCTGAGGTCATCAGTCCCCTAGAACTTAGAACGACTTAAACCTAACTAACCTAAGGACATCACACACATCCATGCCCGAGGCAGGATTCGAACCTGCACCCGTAGCGGTCACGAGGTTCCAGACTGAAGCGCCTAGAACCGCAAGGCCACACAGGCCGGCAATCTTGTCAGAGCATCCAGCAGAGGAGGCTACAACCAGCCTCATGAAACTATGTTATATATCTCTAATTATTGAGAATATATCCAGAAATAAAGCGTTATTAACATTGTGCATACTAGCAAAATACTGCTGTACAGTAAACATTTTCTTTCTGTGGACAGTATTAGAAAACACTCATCCAGCCACAATGTTGTATCTCACACTCCTTGACTGCTTTAGAACACTTATTTTTAACGTCAAAAGTTTTCATATTGTGGCAAGAGTGTATCTGTTAATTTACAAATAATAATGCATCACTGTAAATGTTAAACTTTAAGCAACAGGATGGTGACAGGCACTTGTATGGCTGTCAGATAGTGCTACCAGGTGGTTCTGGTGATTCACCACCAGCAACCTTAACCTTCTGCAGTTCAAAAATGTAATCTGGTTAGTAGTCACACTGACCACATCTTTGGCCATCCCTCCTACGTGTGGTCACCAGTGGCGTAGCGTGGTTGTAAATGTTGGGGAGGCTCTACAGTTATTATAGAGAGACAAAATAGTACAATAAACAATAATTTAAACAAATGAAACAAAATGCATAAAATAAAACAACAACCAAAACTACTACTACTATTACTACTACTACTACCACTACCACCTCCACTAATATAATAATATTAATAATAATAATGACTAACTTGTTCAAGAAAGGATGACAAATTTGTAGAACTCCAGCAGCAAGAGGAGAAGCACTTATATTTTCTTGTACACAAGTGCAATGCGCCTGTCTTTTCTTTACACGAATAAGTCTATAACTCGGTTCTTATCACTGGATAGCTCTCCAAGTAGTGTCTTTTCTATTGCTAACGTGCTCAAACACGACAGCCAGGTGTTGGACATTCAATTCCTTAAGTAATTCTTCACTCGTTTAAGAGTACTATGCTTGCTATGATTGCGGGTAGGGGCAAAACCAAAAGCAGGAACTTCGTTGTTTCTTCATAAACAGAGTTTAAATCATTGTTGACAATGTACTTTAACAGTATTCTTGGAGATAAGTGTTTTTTCTCATCAGCGTATGTGTTACACAGTTAATGCTCGAGTTGTTCTTGTTCGTAAAAAGGATACTGTTCTAAGAACTGAAGCAGTTTCAACTTTGGCAATTCTTTTTGATAGTTTGGGAAACACTTTTCGTTCAGTAGTTCAACAAACTGAATTTGGGATAAAGTCTTTAAATCTTCTTTCCATCTGAACAATTTGCAAATCCATTATCTCGTAGGTCAATGCCCTGAGAGGTGTCTTTTGACTGTCACAGGATGATAAGTTGCCATTCAAACACAAACTGCATTTAATGTATTCATCAACGAATGTTTACGTTCTTAATTGTCATAAGTTTCTCAAAACAGTTCTTATTTCGTCGTGGCAAGGAATTATACTGACAGATTTTGACTGAAGAACATTAAAGAGATGATCGACATAAACAAAGCACCCTCCGTAGAAGCAAAGCAAGTAGACAAACGTAGGATCATCCATTCGATGTTTCATTCCCGCAGCACAGCTCAAAGATTCTGGGTCCCATTGAGAGTCTGTATCATCAATTATATAATTAAAAGCACCATATAACTCAGAGAAATGACTAGATATTGTTGAAACTGCCCCGGAACGAAAGTTTCAGCGAGTGTTGCTCAGGTATGGCAGTTTAAATCCTTTCTCAATTAGCAATACAGTTCGTTTTGATGATTTGCTGAAAAACGAATGGGTTGTAGTACTATCACTTGCAAACATGCGTACTTGTCATAAGATTTTGGAGGCATGTAACAGTACCAAATTCAGGTGGTGTGCGTAACAATGAAGAAACAGCGCATGGAGACAGAACTGCTTCACCAATTGTTGTAGTCCTCTTACTCTGCCCTCCATTACTGAAGCGCCATCTTATGTTTGAATAACCACTTTTCCTTCCATATTCCATTCTTTCAATACTGCATGAATAATGTTTGACAAACCCTCAGCAGTTTTATCTCCAGAAACATCGTAAAATCCAACGAATCTATCCTCAATTTTGTCTGCAATACAGTACCTGAATATTATAATCATTTGACTCTTGCATGACGTGTCTAATGTTTCATCAGCCTGAATCGAAATGAAATTGCAGTTCTGAACTTCAGATTTTATTTTCTCATTAACTGCCAAAGTTATCATTTCTATTAAATCATTCTGTATATCTGGAGAAGTTCCTTTAAAGGTTGAAGATGATGACAGATGGTCTCGGATTAACTGCTCTCCTTGAGCTACTAAATCCAACAATTCCAGATAGTTACCGTAGTTGCTAGAGGATTCGTCTTCTCGGTGGCCAAAAAAGGCTAGTTCTTCTTTACAAATGTATACAATTGCCTGAATAAGACGAGCCAATACTCTCCTGTTGGATGCAACTTGTTCATTTTATTTCGTTGCCGTCAGACGAGCGGCTTCAGAAAGGGCGTGCTCAATTCTGCTTTTGCCCAACAACTGAAATGATTCTTTGTTCTGCAGGTGACGTTTTGATATCTGATGCTTTTATATTTTCCTGTCAAAGTTCTTTATTGTACAATTGCCCTCAGTGCACCATTCCTTTTCATCGCCGAACAGAAGATATACATAACAATAAACTCTGTTATTAATTGCAGTCGCGGTCATCCGAGTATACTTTTCGTACCAGGCTGTCTGAAAAGTGCGTTTTTGTTTGGCTTCACTTAAATTTACACTGAGTATAGGAATAGGTAGTTTGTCCTTCAATTCGCACTTTTTTCGTTCGTTAATGTAGAAAAAGGCGTTTTTAATAAAAATTCTATAAGGTGTTCAGTTGCTGGCTCACTCATGTTGGCGACACAATGAAAATATGCGCTAAAATCACACAAGAATAACTATGAACGCAAACCGCGCGACTGGTCACTCTCCTACAAAAGCACTAAATTTATATCGATATTTCCCACCAGTTTTACGACCAAAAGAAACATCAAAAAATGGTTAAAATTTCGATAAATGGCTTAAAATTAGGCAAACGCTGAGCAATAGTCATGTAGACGCAATGTGTGCTACCCATGTTGTGTACAAATAGATTTCTCCCCCATTAGCGGACTTCTGATTATGTTATCAGTAGTAAAGGCAAAACACGATCAATGTGATTGCTTTTCGTTCTATGGAATCATTCCACTTCAGATTGTATCTACATATTTCATGATATCAAGTGCATAGAACTCCCTGCTTGCTTCTGTATATCTATACACAAAAAATGCACGATGTATGCCTGTGACACACACAGACATCCACCTCAGGGTGTAGAGCCCCAGACCTAACACTGGTGGATCCACCACTGGACACTTCCTTGGACATAATTCTCGTGGATTCTCCCCCCTCCCCCCCCCCCACCTCCCAAAAAAAAAACACAATCTTTTGGAGCTAACAGGAATGGATTAAATCTGAACAGTACCCCAGATATAACGCTGGTGAATCTGTTCTGAACAATATCTTGGACCTCCAAATACTACCCCAGACTTAACACAGGTGAATCCACTTCGGAACTCTATCGCAGACCTACCATGGACTGTGGAGGTCCTACGAAATATTGCCGCACACACAAAATAGCACATCTGGGCTCTGTGTGTTCACAATAAGATAAAGTTATTTCCTCGAACATTATTAATTCGATGAATTACATAGATAGATCCTGGATATTTAATGTATAGATATATAGAAGCTTTGATGCCTGCAGCTGAACAATATTCTGAACAGTCATAGTTGGACTGTATTCTGCAATATTAACATATGAGGAAGTACAAATGTTAGCTGGTCTTGGAGTGATATTTTTGTAAGAATCATTAGGCGTAAAGCTGTATTTAAGACATCTAGAATCAAAAGTTTCTCCCACACTCTCTCTTTCTGTGCATGTGTGTGTGTGTGTGGGAGTGTGTGTGAAAGAGAGAGAGAGAGAGAGAGAGAGAGAGAGACAGACACAGCGTTTTAACAAATATATTGTCTTTACAGTTTGCAGTTTGTAGTGACAGAGTTTTTCTTTCTGGTTGTAATTTGGAGGAAGTAAAGGAACAAATGATTTTGCAACACCTTGTAAACCTCTCTGGCTTATTGGAGTGATCCAAATCACTACTGGTTGTTACAGAAACTTGGTAGGTTATTCAGTAAGAGCATAAATATTCTTGTAAATCGAAGCGCATAGAATATGGAAAAGAACGTGGAAAATATGGAGGCATACGGAAAATGTAGGAAAACGTACGGAAATTGAAAGGTGGCTACACTGAGCCACAGCGCCAGAGATCGCGCTAGAGAGTATTGTTCCACCGCCTCCACTGGCAGTGATTATTGAGAACTCGTAGTGGGCAGTGCTTGGGGAGAGCTCGTGGTAGTCAGTGCTGAGATGTCGTAGTGAGGAGTGTTTGTTGAGATGAGCTAGTAGGCAGTGCTTGTTGAGATGTGATAGTAGCGAGTCGGTGTGGAGAGATTGTAATGTCTAGAGTGCTTTTCATCAATATAAATTAAGGTAACAAACTACTTTTCTTTTCGTTCTCATTATTTCAATGTCCTGAATAATGCGTCATTACAGGTTCAGTCAACAAAGCATCTGGCTTGTGTTCTTGTATTAGAGTGTAATTCTGGTTTTCTTGAGTAATTATGGTATTTCTATTTTCTTTAATTAATTCAGTATAAATGATATTTAAAATTTCTTGTGTTATTGAAGAAGAACCGTGCCAGATGCGTACGTTGAGTCATACTTCCACACACAGAACAGTTATACTTGTGCTTTGGTTTCGTAGGTTTTATAGTTGCTGGGGACTTAATTAACTAATTGTGTTAATGAAAATTTCCATTTCATTCTTGTTATTGTTCTATGCAGTCAGATAGCGTAATAATACCAGTCAGGGCCAACCGTTACGAGACTTCGTAACCGGACAGACAGCTACTAAAGCAAAAAATTAAAATTATTTGCATTCTATTTTAATTAAGCCCCCATGCACGTGGCGACCGCTGCTTCGGATCGTCCCTTGGAAATCTTCTGATTGTAAAAATAGTAGACAGTAGGATTGTTGTAGTAATTTGTAGTTTAGCAATTGTAGTCTATTTTGCATGTATAGATTTGGTAATTGTCATTCTTCTAATGGTATTTTTTTTTTTTTTGCAAAATTTCATTTCTGTTGTCTTGTCTATGGGTTTGACAATTAGTGCAATTATTTCAATTGTTCGATTAATCGTGTTTGAGGGAAACATTTCGTGTGAATGGTATTGTTGGAGATAAAGTGTCATTGTGTGTAATTTCATATAGTGACGAGTTTTGTATGTTTTGTAAATGATTACGCGGTCGATGAAAAAGGCAAAAATGATGGACAGTGAGAATGACGAAATTGTTGACATGGCGAACTCGCCAACACAGGACAACAGTATGATGAATAATGGAGTGGAAAACAATTTAATACGTCGGGAAAATAGTCCGGAACCATTTCAAAATTTTTCTCAATCAGGAAATTCACAGAATACGAGATTAACGATAGAAGAGTCTGAAATAGTATCGAACACAGATAGCTTTACAGCTATGACGAAGGAAACTGGTTTTGCGGGAAATGTTAGGGGCGAAAGGAGTTTCGAATCAGTTACTATGGAGCAGTTGATGAGTGCTATATTAAAAATGGAAACACGGTTTGGATCTGAATTAAAAACACAGAGGGGAACATTGGAATCGCTGGGATCACAAATAGGAACAATTAAAACAGAGATGGGAACTTTACGATCTGAATTAAAAACTGATATGGGAACAATGGAAACACAGTTTAGATCTGAATTAAAAAGACAGATGGGGACAATGGAAACACGGTTAGACTCACGAATAGGGACATGTTTCAAAAACATGAAAGATGAATTAAAGAAAGAAATCAGAGAAGAAGTACAACCGATTTTGAATGCTCACAATAATAGATTAATTGCAGTAGAGATTAGACAAAGGGAACAGGATAGAGAACAGGAGGAAAGAGATCGCGTGATAGTACAAAAATTTTCAGAGTTAAATTTACAACGTGCACACGATAAGGAAGAAATATTTGAGAGAATCGAGGAATCCGTACCAAATGACAGAATAAATAATCTAACACAACAATATGAACAGTTAACTACCAAATGTGTCAATACTGACACCCGAGTCGCGACACTTACGGAAGACGTAAGTAAACAGAAAGAAAAAATAGGTGACTTATCGGAAAGAGTTGAGGAGATTTCAGATAAATTGACAAGTCTTAGTTTAAATGGGGATAGAGATTCAGATGATACAGCTCCATTACCATTTGCAGAAACCGAAGAGTACCAGAACATAAATAAGCATGTTGAAAATCAGGCAAAATTTAATGAACGCGTTAAAAAGGAATTTGAGGCATTACGAATGCAAGTCAAACAAATCGAAGGCGAAATCGTAGGAAAAGATAGCAAAAGAAATTTAGAATCACAGATACCAGAGGGGTTTGAAGAAAGTAATTTGTTTCATTTACGGGACGCAACAAGAGAGCGCCAGGCGCGCGAACTTGACAATAATCGACATTCGGACTGGGACAAACGCGGTAGGTCTTTGTCGCCACGAGGCGAAAACGTTGACTATAAACACTTCTTGACTGTTCGGAAGATTAAGATATTTCGCAATTCTAAGAATGACATACATCCATGTACATGGTTAAATCAATTTACGTACGCACTTCCGCCAAGTTTGCCACTAAGTCACAAACTGAAATTTATGTGCAGCTATTAAAGTCCTCAGGGGATTCACTATACTAAGTGAATATGTGCCGTAGCGTTCACAGGGCCCCGAGCTGTAGTGGTGCTATTTCCCTTTTAGTTTTCTGCACCGCTGCCTACTCTTATACTATTCTTTGCATCTATAAAAACAATTCTTCTACTATCCATCTATTTAGACAATAGGTAAAGAATAACCGGATTTGACTGTTTTACCCGAAAGTGACTTTGGAAATTACCGTTTTGACTTACTATATTTTCTGCAGCATTCATTCGTAGTTTAAACGAAATTTTACCTGTTTATCTTTGTGACAATATTACTTCATATGTTGACGATATTCTTATTGCTAAACGTTCCTGGAGTGAGCACAACAAAATTTTGGATTCATTATTACGTATTTTTGCAAGAGTTGGCATTACAGTGAACTTAGAAAAATCTGAATTTGGTCGTTCTCAGGTGAAATTTCTCGGTCACATTATTTCTACAGAAGGTATTCTCCCTGATCCAGAGAAACTAGACGCAATTCGTAATTATGCTGTTCCTTCCACAAAACGTGATGTTCGTAGTTTCCTTGGTGTCTGTAATTTTCTTAGACGCCTTGTTAGATTGGATGATTTGGCCACACCTCGTTTACGCATTTCAGTTATGCACACTTTGGTCCCAGAAAATGCTTTCATAAATTACGAGAAAATTGTTACTACAGTAATATGGAAAAACGTATTCGATCTGTTCTTGCCAAATGCAAATTATGTCAACAGGCTAAGCCGCCAACTGTTTCTCACAGAGCACCGTTGTTTCCTATCATTCCAGCGAAATTAAAGGACATGGCTGCAGTCGATTTGTTCGGTCCAGTGGTTCGTTCTACTAATGGTTTTGCGTACATTTTCGTAGCAGTGGAATTGACATCAAAATACGTGTGTTTTACACCTTTACGCAAAGCAACAGCTCGTTCAGTATCTAACGCTTTCATCAAACATTTTCTTAAAGAAGTTGGTCATGTTGATAAGGTTATATCAGATAATGGATCACAGTTTCGCTCTAAAATTTGGCTTCGTACTCTACGGCGTCGTAAAATTAAACCAATCTTCATTTCACTTTTTCACCCTCAATCTAACGCTTCAGAAAGATGGATGAAGGAAATCAATAAATTGTGCCGTCTTTATTGTCATCAGAATCACAGAACTTGGGATCAGTATCTTCATATTTTTCAAAACATTCTGAATGAACTTCCTAATGACTCAACTTCTTTACCGCCTCTATTGATATTAAAAAATACAGTACCAACAAATCGCATTTCTGAAATCGTTCCATTTCCGCCTTCACGGAAACTGCGGCATTCTGAAGTTGTCAACCTGGCTCTACAAAATATTGCATCTGCGGCTGCTAGAAGAGAGAAATCAGCTAAACGTCCTGGTCGTTTAAAAATCTTGTCAGTTGGTCAGAAGGTGTTAATTAAGTCCCATCGTTTGTCTCATAAAGGAAAAGGCTTGTGTCGCAAATTTTTTCTGCTTTATAACGGTCCATATAGGATTCGCAAAATTATACATGATAATACTGTGGAAGTAGAAACTCTTAAATCTCGGCGCTCTAAGGGAATACATCATATATCGAACGTAAAAATTTTTGTGGAATGACATACTTTTGAGAAACCAACAGTTATACGTAAACAGGTGGAGAATGCAAGGATAGCGCGCCGTGTTCCGGCGGCGGCAGATACTCAAAGCAACAGTGAAGTCTGCGCGCCGCAAAAGGCAGTCGTTGACCGCAAACAATTACTTCATACGTCACGCGCCTACAGCTGATCGAGCGCACAGTGTGAATGCACTGACAGCCGTAAACAAATACACAGTCTAATTTTTCCGACTAAATTCTGTATAAAGCTATGGTGACTTTATAAATTATGTTATTAACGTTCAGTATTTTTCAGGATACGGTTGTGTAAAATATTTAAGACCTTTAGGTAAATTCTGTGCGTGTCCGACGTTAAGACGACTTGCTATTGAGAAAATTTCAGGAAGAATGTCATTTCGAAGAAGAAAGTAATAAACAAAAAAGGTAACGATTAATTGAGTTTATTTTTCAGGTAATATAATTCCACTTAGGTACGTATTTTAGATGTAATTTGCTGCTCGCGATTACGTGATTCATACTTTGTGCTAAATTTCATGTTCTATGAATTTACTTGTGAAGCGACGTGCTTGTGTACATTTGCTGATTTTGACAATTATTTATTAATGAACAGTGTTATTACTTGCGTATATTATGCATCGCGTGGCTGCTATGCTTTTTCACTGATGTCATATTTTTTATTATGTGCCTGCTGTGCTTATTTATTTAAATTATAATTGTCACCTGATTAATTGTGCTGACTATGGTTATGTATGTAGGTTATACTTTGTGATTTATCTGCTTGCGCCTTCATGTTTACTTATTAAGATTACATATGAACATTTATTTGCTTATGCTGATATGATGCTAATGACTTGTTTATTACGTAAGATACATTTTTGCTGCTTTGCGTATGGATTGCATATTAACACATTTCCTTTTGTTGTCATAACTACTCTTTAATTTGGTGTATAGAAATGCTGATATACTGTGTGCGAACATGGAGCTTAGGTCACACTATGGTATTAATTACAGATTGTTCGCTTGGCAGAGCCTTGTTGTAGGAATTGTGCTGCATCCACTTGTTGACATTCTGTTCTCTACTGGTATATTTACTCGCTATTGCATGTTTTGCTTACGCTCAGTGCCTGATATTTTTAAGATAAGAAAATGAACTGCTATAATGCTATGAACGACATTAGTACAAGAAATTTCATAGAAGTCACATGAGATGGAGGTTTTATGGAAGCTGTATAAATTTATGCTAATAGGAAGGAAGCTAACGACATGACATACCAACACTAGGTTAGACCATTGACAGTTATTACACTGCATTTTTCGTGAGTAATTGAAATAGGAAGTGACACGACACAAGAAATACTCCACATGTTTGCTTCTGCCACGATTCTTGAAGTGGTGTACACACTGTGAAATATTATGATCATTCACACTCCGTAATCGTAATTAATTACTGAGAGTTATTCGAACTAAGTCTGTTAGAGGTCATGTACGCAATTCTTTTATTTAATGATGGACAAGGAACCAAAATGTATCTTATAATTTATAATGAGTAGAAGATTTGGGTGAGATGGATTATACAGAGGTGTGTGTGGACACTGTGTCTTCTGATTGTATGGGATGCTGAATTGAAGTTGCACTAGGATTTTGTCTGTACTTGTTCGAGGAGACTGACTAGAGGAAAGAGTTGTTATGGAACTGGAATGATATTGGCGCTAAGGATTATATGTATCGATGTATTGATGCTGATGATTATTGGAGTTTTGGTGGATAAGAGGTAAAGTAATGATGATGATTATTGGAGTTTTCGTGGACAAAGGTTTATATGTATCGATGTATTGATGCTGATGATTATTGGAGTTTTGGTGGATAAGAGGTAAAGTAATGATGATGATTATTGGAGTTTTCGTGGACAAAGGTTTATATGTATCGATGTATTGATACTGATGATTATTGGAGTTTTGGTGGATAAGAGGTAAAGTAAGTGAGGAGCATTTTTTTTTTTTGTTGGTCTATATGGAACAAGGAGGATGAAGATGGCAGACTAGAACACTTAAGTAGAAGAAAGATTGTCTACACACACACTTTGTTAAATCACTAAGCAGTATATATATATATATTTTTTTTTTTTTTTTGGAGAGAGGAAGCAATTGCATATCTTGGGTCACTGACAGTTGTTCAGCAACCGTACATTTTGATCTGGCTTGGCAAACATTGGTCTTGACATGATGACTATGACGTTGACTAACTATTATTGACTGTTATACATTGCTCCCACTACTACTTGATACACATGATGAACATAAAATTTTGACAGAATTGCATTTACACAGTTAACACTATTCAATTACACAGTAGCACTAATGTGGATTAAAGATGAGTGAGTGTGTTTTGTGTGTTTTCCTTTTATAATCCCAGAGAAGTGATCCCAACCTATCTCCTAAATATTATTTTACTTGTTGTTGTGGCTTGCACTGACACCCATAAATATTATAGGTTTACTGGTATTTGTGTATTATAATAGTTAATAGGACAATTATCTGATATCATTTGTGTGTTTGTTATGATTTGTATGTTTAGTGTAAAAGCATTGTATGTGTATTCAAACTATTGTTCATGCCTGAACTGTCTGATTAGTGATGGTGCTGCACTTTTCAACATGGTGGATGCCACCTGGACATGTTTAATTTCTGCTGATGAACTGTGTGATTAGTGATAGGGAATATTATGAACTGTTATTTGCACTTTTTCTACATGATTGGTGCCACTAGGACATGTTTAATTTCTGCTGATGAACAGTGTGATTAGTGATAGTGAATTTTATGGACTGCGGTCAGCACCTGGTCAACATTACTGGGTGCCACTGATGGACTGCTTCTACCGAAATGGTGTTACTTGTTGGTGTCTGCACCTATTCAACATTGCTGGGTGCCACTGATGGACTGCTTCTACTGAAAAGATGTCACCTGTTGCTGTGTGCACCTGCTCAACATTGCTGGTGCCACTAATGGAACTGCTTATACTGAAATGGTGTTACTTGTTGGTGTCTGCACCTATTCAACATTACTGGGTGCCACTGATGGACTGTTTCTACTGAAAAAATGTCACTTGTTGGTTTTTGCACCTGTTGACCATTGCTGGGTGCTACTGCTGGAACTGTCAACTACTTGTTTCTTGGGCTATGGAAAGCGTTTATGTGAATATTTGTATAAACTGATTTTTTTGTGTATTACTGTTTGTGAAAAGTTATGAGACTCTTACCTGCACATATTCGTCATTGCTGACGCTATTGATTGAACTGTTTAACCACATAATACTTGTGTAAACTGTTATGTAAAGTCACATGTATGAAAGAATTTGCATTGCTTACTGTATTTTATATATTAGGTTATTGAAAGGTCAGTGCAAAGCCAAAATTTTATCTAGTATGTGATATTTACGTATTAATATTATCTTTTATTTTTGTCTGTATTTTTTTGACGAATTTGGTGGTATTTTCACCACCAATGCTGGCAAAATTACCATCAAATTCTAGCCTGTGGAGGAAGGGCATATGAAAGGTGGCTACACTGAGCCACAGCGCCAGAGATCGCGCTAGAGAGTATTGTTCCGCCGCCTCCACTGGCAGTGATTATTGAGAACTCGTAGTGGGCAGTGCTTGGGGAGAGCTCGTGGTAGTCAGTGCTGAGATGTCGTAGTGAGGAGTGTTTGTTGAGATGAGCTAGTAGGCAGTGCTTGCTGAGATGTGATACTGAAAAGTTCTTGTTGAGATGTGATAGTAGCGAGTCGGTGTGGAGAGATTGTAATGTCTAGAGTGCTTTTCATCAATATAAATTAAGGTAACAAACTACTTTTCTTTTCGTTCTCATTATTTCAATGTCCTGAATAATGCGTCATTACAGGTTCAGTCAACAAAGCATCTGGCTTGTGTTCTTGTATTAGAGTGTAATTCTGGTTTTCTTGAGTAATTATGGTATTTCTATTTTCTTTAATTAATTCAGTATAAATGATATTTAAAATTTCTTGTGTTATTGAAGAAGAACCGTGCCAGATGCGTACGTTGAGTCATACTTCCACACACAGAACAGTTATACTTGTGCTTTGGTTTCGTAGGTTTTATAGTTGCTGGGGACTTAATTAACTAATTGTGTTAATGAAAATTTCCATTTCATTCTTGTTATTGTTCTATGTAGTCAGATAGCGTAATAATACTAGTCAGGGCCAACCGTTACGAGACTTCGTAACCGGACAGACAGCTACTAAAGCAAAAAATTAAAATTATTTGCATTCTATTTTAATTAAGCCCCCATGCAAAATAGGGACAAATACGAAAAATATGGTTAAAAATATGGAAAATATGGATAAATATGGAATATATGGAAAAATATAGAAAATATGGAAAAACTCTATAAATGTGAGTATGAAATAGGAATCCAGGATATTCTGTATTTATCTATAGGTAATAGAAGTCTGTGTCATAAGCTCTGGCTATGTAGGTGATGAATGACAACACACACACACACTTGGAAAAGAAATCTTTGTGGAGAGCAAGTAATCGGAATTTGCGGCAGAACTTTTAATGTAGATACAGTATAGGGATAAAACCAATATATACTTTTTTTAAGAGTGGAAAGATGAGGCAATCTAGAGACATGGTATCAGGACATAACTGCCATGTTCCCCTACATGTCAGCCATACTACATGAGCAATAGACATATCAGGAAAAGAATTTAGCTGCATAGTGCTGGAAATTATGTAGAGGCGATATAAAGAACCTATGGTACATTCATATAAAGTGGGGTTGACCTGTCAATGTGCATATTCTAATAGATCAAATGCCTAGACTCTTCTGGCATCACGACCATGCTGGGACTTTTTAACAAAATGGATGTGTGTAACTTTTTAACATCAATTCACGACTTCTGTGTGAGAGAGGAAGACTAACACGGAACCTGTAATGTCGTTCACACTCCCTACTATACCTACAAAACAGGATGAGATTGTTAACATGGGTGCTATAAGTATTATACATGGAATGTGTCACCTTTTTTTCTATTAACAACCCAGCAGCACTTGCAACACTTTTCCTATTGCAGCAGAAACTGGTAACCTTAAGTTTGTTTGCTAAACTTCTAGTTTCACACATAAGAAAATAGGAAGAAAGAGTTTCTATCATGTACTAAATCCCTCTTACCTCGAGATGTTAGATTAATGGAGTTTGATTTCTAAGATACTCTATATTTTCATTTTGAATTCTATGGTATTCTCTGCCAACACATCTGAGTTGTTAGTCATGTGTATTTAGAATTGTAAAATGTTTGGATGCAGTCTAGAGTGAAATGATTTCGTAAAATGAAAAATGATACACATGGATTACATATTGACATCAATACTGATAAAATCACGAAACGTTTGTTGACAGTGGAGGAAAGTGCTCTGTGCACAACTTGGGTAGCATACACTGTCTCTACATGACTTACACTTGCAGCTAATACCAGTGCTTGGCGTTTACCTAGTTGTAAGTCACTGACCACTTTTAACCATTTTTTAGTTGTTCTCTCTGCGGTATCAGCGGTGCTTTCGACACACATACAAGTGCCTGATTTCGATATAAATTGATTTATTTTGTAGGAGAGTGGTCGCATGCTGGGGAGATGGCGAAAGATGCGGTCGGCGTGAATACCCTTCATATCTCATTGTCGTCATGCAGAGTGTTAACGCTTCTGCCGCTGAATCGACAAAGCCACCCTATAGCGCTATGTGCCAGCCTTGTGGATGCCAGTCGCTGTCCTATGGTCCAATGTTTGACATTTACCTGTATGTTTCTGGCACTAGAATACTAATAATGTTTGACATTTACAGTTACGCATTATTATTTTTTAATAAACAAACACATTCTCGCTAGAAATTGGAATTGGCTGAAATTAAAAGTTGGTGTTGTAACGGCATATTGTAACAGCTTTAAGTAGACGATACATCTATTACCCATAAGTGACATATCATTGTTATTAAGATGGAGAAACTATGTTAGGCCCCATCTACACAACGTTGTTGTTTGTAAAGCAATTATGCATATGACTAAGCTGCATTTGACAGGTGGGGATCTAATGTAGACTATTATCTGTCTGTTATTATTTTAATTATTTAACTTGAAAATCGATTCCACAATCTTGTACACTTTGTGTACTGGTATAAAATTATGTATTCTGTGACTTTCACCACAGAGGATGCATAAGTGTGGACTCAATAAGTATGGGAGCGTAAAATGGCTGAGTACTCCTCTAAGAAACGTATCTGTTAAGTTAACCATATTGCACAGTAATACCCTAGGAGATGACAGAAATTATCAGTAGTGTGATAAGTCCTCCACACTGCTGTATAGGGGATGCTGTCAATTCTTACAGCATATTGTTGATCTTACTATCCTATTTATACTTAAAATAATATCAAATTCATCTATAAATTACGGTAACTTCCAACATTACTTTTGTTCTTCTACACAGCTGCCAGGTTGGGAGCTACTGCTCGCATGTGAGTGACATAGGGGATGACAGGCGGGAATCCCTTCTGTAATCTGACACAGAGCGGCGGACACGCGAACTGCGTTCCCCAGAAATGGGCAAGAGGTAGCTCTGTACAACGTCTGCGTGGGATGTTTCCCTCTGCCCTGGCGAGGACATGCCTGTACACACAGATGACGCCCTGGCTTCTTTGCAACAGACTGAAGCCGTGAAACGCACATCGGAACACCAGACCTCGGTGCCTCCACCCCTGGAGGTATGTGATGCCAATCTGGAAGACTTAAATTCAGTCGGCATAACGGACGGAGCTGCTATTTTGGTACCAGCGCAAATTGAAGACACTGATAGTGCTGCATCAGTGGTTGCTCTGCCGTGGTGTGACGGCACGGGAAAGGCACCAGATCCGGTGGAGCAGTCGCTGGCGCCCGAGGCAACGGACTGGCGCTAGTTGATGGCGGCGGACGTGAGCGGGTGGGCGCCTCCAACAGCCAGTCCCCCAGCAGGTGGCGCTCTAACCGCAGTGCACACCACTGGGATGAGAGTCAGCGCCATGCCTGCCGAATTGCAACGATAAATACTAACGATCTACATTTCCCAGTCAAGATATGTCAACTGAGGGAGATGTTTGGGCATCTGATACAGATGTTGCGTCAATGCATGAGGTCCAGCAGCAGTACTGCCGTACATCGCCGGATAGCAGTCATATGCATCTCAGGGGGATCGTAATGGCCGAAGGGTAGCTGTTTACATACGTGATGGGTTCCCCATTGATAACATACAGTATCTTCCATCTGCCAGAGGAATGGCCTTCACGAAGTTGGAAACATACGTAATTAATACCAGCGCGTCGTCAGCTACCGGGCGACGGCGAGACAGGGCGTGTTGTTATGCAGAAGATATTGTCCCCCTGTTCCATGGACGCCACGAAAACATCCTCCTTGGTGGGAATTTCAATTCTGTTTTCAGCCAGAAGAATTAGTGACCACAATCCAACATCTGCCAGGAATTGCGCTTTGTTGTTCGAGATCTTGCACTTCATGGCACATGGAAGTTGTGCATAGAGATGCCCAACGCTTCACCTATTTGACAAGTCATCCGACGAGCAGACTGGGTCGCTTTTATACATCCATGAGCCTTGCAAATGTCGTACAGGATGCATAACGCTGGCCATTGGCTTTTCCTACCCCTGTACCTACACCTGTACGGTTGCCTTTCCACGCAGGAAAGTGTGGAGGAGTGTGACCCCTTGTAAGCTCAATATTCAACATCCCGACTGCTGCCAACAAGTAGTTGTGACAAGGGAAGCAAATGAATGACGAGCCGGATTGTATATGATGATAGTGACTCGAATGTGCCAAAGTGACTATCTGACATGATGAAAGATGGCAGCACGGAACATCCGTATATCCGAATTCTACACTGCAGCACTTGGCAACCTGGATGAGCGCACACAAGGGTAGGAAGCTACATCAACTGAAGAAGGATAAGGACGAAGCTGTTGGCACTAGCTCGAGGATATCTCCTGGGAGCTCTGGTTTGTACAAGATGCGAGGCCACGGTATGGAACGAAAATCCCTCGCTGCACCACGTTATGGAAGAACGGAAATAAGGATGTCGGTGATTCGTCATGGAGCAGATCAGCCGCCGGCCACACAGAGTGATATGTCAGGAAGAAATGGTCAGTGCATTTGTGGAACAGTGCCAATGTCTCTGTCGGGAGGACAGCCAATCATGTTTCCTGTGTCCTTACGCTAATGGAAGTGGGCGATTTGATGGAAGATTTTAGCTGCGAGGACGTCCATGAACCAATCACCAACGACGGCATCGGCAGGTGTAAATGGGCTTCCTGCAGAATTCTATCGAACCTTTCGAGTCAAAACTGCAGCGAGATGAACGAAATGTACAACGACCTTTTACAGTTCCATACACCGGCGGTACCAGCGTTTACTGAAGGCATCCTGGTGCCAGTACATAACCTGTGGCCAGGGATTAGGGGTGCACGCTACTGTCCTATCACTCTACTTAAAGTCGACTATAAGATTTTTGCCTGGCTCCTGGGTTTGGATTTTTGCTTGGTCCCCAATAGAATAATTGCTTTGTCCTCAGACTTACTCGTCAACATCTCCTACGCCAGATCGACCCACTGCAACGTTCACATGTTTATACACCTGCGTGGCTCCTCGTAAGATTCACATTGCACGGGAGCTTGTAAGGGATCCGTGATCCCACGAACATAGATGCTAGTATCCGATGCCCAGGTCGATAGCAAACAGGAGTCGATTGTCGAGCGCTGCAGGAGGCAGTGAGACGAGTGTTTTGTGAGTAGTAGTGGAGTCTGTCGAGCGAGCGGTAGTGCGGGAGAGACAGGCAAGAATGGTGGTCGAGTGAGTTGTATACGGTAAAATTCACCGGAGTATGACGAGTGAGCCCGTCCCCATGATCGTCGTGGGGTCGACCCTCACTAATACCGATTCGCGAGTGATATGAAACAGAAAGTGACAAGTGCCGAATTACGTGTTTCGCGTCAACCGCGTCGGCCAGCAACAACCATGGATTGCAGTGAGGATTGTTGTGAATGTTAACCATCATAATTGCGTGTGACGAAGCACTGAAAATCAGCAACCAATAAAAAGATATAACTGTAATTAGACGTGTATGGCGAAGGTAGCAACTGCCTCAGAATTTGTGTGTTAGTAGGAAATGTATATCAGTTTGTACATCGCAACCTTTATGGGCCTTACTAATAGACAAAACTTTCAATCATTCCACTATTCAGTCTCAGAACAACCGCACTCGGTTGAAATACCCCCGAAACCACAGCAGAAAAACCGATAGCCTTTCATCCATTAAGCACACGGTCATATAATCATAATAATTAACTGTTTGGCGGCTTCGATAAATTACACAAAACCCAATTAAGAAATTAAACGGGGGTGTTACATCTTGGCTCCCGTGAAAAGGACTGTTGCAATCTTCGGATCCGAACAATGATTTATTAAGCACCATTTTTGGTTTCAGTTTTCAGTGGAATGACATTTGCAATTATCGGTCAATTTTGGTGCAAGAGGAATCCGGTATTGTCGTTACCGTGACTAAAGTTACAGTATTCCAACTAGAAACAGTGTAATATGACATTTATGGTGAAATTAGAAATCGCGGGAACGAAGCAAATTATTTAGACAATACAGTGCAAAAGTGACTGATGAACAGTCAACAATTTATTTTTACAAGTTCAAGTGACAAAAGCAGTGTTAATGAACAATGCATTGAAGCATGGACACGAAAACCTGCATGAAGTACTGTAAAATTCATACTCTAAGGAAAGGCGCGTTTGTGCTTAATCGCGAGTGAACCAGCCAAAATTGCGTTACGAAAGTATCAGGAATATGTTTTCAAGTGACTTTGTATCCGAAATTGTTTTTTGAACGTTGTAAATCGCTCAATTTGATGTGGAACCATAAACTGTTACCGTATTTGCGAGTGTTGACTGGCGTAATTGTTGGATGACGTCGCCCAGACTCTGTGAGCGGCTAACCAAAGCATCTGAAGCAGTGAAGAAGTTCCACACGCCGCGACAGCAAGGGTTTGGATAGCGGAGACGTACCACACTGACGGGTGACTACAGCGGAGCCAAGTGGTTGAAGTACAAACAACGACGACGCGGAGTTTGACATCTAGTGGCGAACCCGCGAAGTGTGCGACGTCTGCGCCACCTACCCGCCGATCAACGAAATACGTGACAGCAGCTCCATCCCGTCGCCAACCACCGAACTACGAGACTGCGTCAGCGCGAGTCGTTACGGACGTAAGCAGTGCACATGGCACTACACACCAGCTACAACGACGCTTCGCCTTACAGCCGCCGCGCCGGAGGAGCCAACGCCAACATGACTAGTAGCACGACTTCAAACTTCAAAACATCGCGACTTCGACGAGCGTCGAGGGGTGAGTGAGGGCGATTTGCTGGCGCGAGACTAATTAGTATTGCACTATCTTCAGAGCGCGGAAGGAACTTCAAATTAAATTTGTCAATTGCGGAAAAGATAAAAACAATATCTTTTAACATTTTTTTGTGAATTTGCTCTTAAGCCTGGTATGCTAATATGTATGTGTTTTCATGCTGTACAGCACAGAATAGTGTCTCATTTGCATTATTTATTGTAAACTACATGTTTATATGTCTTCTAAGTTGTGTACATATATTACTTTGAGAGTTTGTGTATAAATGCAGTCATTGATGTTTGATCTGGGTAGGTTTCTGTAACTTTGGTGTTCAATGGAGAAGTATGTTTTGCCAATCTGGGTTAACCTAATACAGTGAAGGATTATTTAATTATTAGCTAATTAGTGAGTGTTTGGGTTACTAGGAGGTTAATTTTTATTTTCTTGTGTGTGTGCATAGTGGATAGTTGAGAATGGATCCTGAATTGAAAGAAAATGTTGTGGAGGAGGTAGTTAGAAAAATGGAGATAGGGCAAGAGGACAAGGATGAGTCAGGAATTGTTAGTAGTGGAATGTCAATGAACAGCCCATTGGGTCATTCAATGGGTTATCCTGAGACACCAGTAAAACCTATTGGAAAAGAATTGAGTCTAGAGGATGGAGAATCGCAGTTAACAATATTTAAGATGCTCAAAGAAATCAAGAAAAGTATAGCAGAAATGTTCCAAGAAAACCAAGAAAGCTTAAGAAAAGGACTGCAGGAATTCCAGGAACAGATGAGAATAACTCTTTAGGAGAGAGATGACAAGCTTCAGGTGAAGGTAGATCGACTCCGAGAAGAGATGAACGATATGAGAGTAGAGATAATCGGAAAAGCTGAGGGAGATGTGAAGGACGTCAAAACTGAATTGGAAGAGAAAATGCAGAAAATTGAAACACACCAAAACCAACAGATTAAAGACATGGTACAAATACAACAGCAGTGCCAAGTTAATATTGGTAAATTGGGAAACAGGCAAGTGAAATTGGAGGAGGCTGTTGAACATATAGTCACAAATGAGATCAAACAGCTGCAGGAGGGAGTCCAACAGCTAGAAACTAAAACTGAAGAGATTGATAGGAAGATAAATAGTGCCACCTTAACAGCAGGGGAGGGCAAGTTCGTTACATTAGTAAATGCTAATAATAGGTATACCCAGACCAACATGGGGCAAAAATATAAACCCAAAGGGGCATTACATCCAATGATATTTACTGAGTGGTTACGAGGAGTTTTCCCAGCACATTTACGAGATTAAGATAAAATTCAGTTTGCAATAGACAGAATGGAAGGCGATGCTTTCACCTGGTGAGTTAGGAAGAAAGAAGAAGTTACCAGTTACAGTCAATTTGAGGAAGAGTTTTTGAAGAAGTACTGGTGCAAAAGTCACCAATGTGCAATACTTGAAGATTTACTGCATCGCAAGTCCCTTAATATCAGGAGAGTGCCTTGAGAGAATTTGCTGAGCATCTGTGGGAGTAGAATGAAACATTGGAGCAGCCATTGAATGACGACATAATGATGTTGTTGTTGTGGTCTTCAGTCCTGAGACTGGTTTGATGCAGCTCTCCATGCTACTCTATCCTGTGCAAGCTTCTTCATCTCCCAGTACCTACAGCAACCTACATCCTTCTGAATCTGCTTAGTGTATTGATCTCTTGGTCTCCCTCTACGATTTTTACCCTCCACACTGCCCTCCAATGCTAAATTTGTGATCCCTTGATGCCTCAAAACATGTCCTACCAACCGATCCCTTCTTCTAGTCAAGTTGTGCCACAAACTTCTCTTCTCCCCAATCCTATTCAGTACCTCCTCATTAGTTACGTGATCTACCCACCTTATCTTCAGCATTCTTCTGTAGCACCACATTTCGAAAGCTTCTATTCTCTTCTTGTCCAAACTGGTTATCGTCCATGTTTCGCTTCCATACATGGCTACACTCCATACAAATACTTTCAGAAACGACTTCCTGACACTTAAATCTATACTCGATGTTAACAAATTTCTCTTCTTGAGAAACGCTTTCCTTGCCATTGCCAGTCTACATTTTATATCCTCTCTACTTCGACCATCATCGGTTATTTTACTCCCTAAATAGCAAAACTCCTTTACTACTTTAAGTGTCTCATTTCCTAATCTAATTCCCTCAGCATCACCCAACTTAATTTGACTACATTCCATTATCCTCGTTTTGCTTTTGTTGATGTTCATCTTATATCCTCCTTTCAAGACACTGTCCATTCCGTTCAACTGCTCTTCCAAGTCCTTTGCTGTCTCTGACAGAATTACAATGTCATCGGCGAACCTCAAAGTTTTTATTTCTTCTCCATGGATTTTAATACCTACTCCAAATTTTTCTTTTGATTCCTTTACTGCTTGCTCAATATACAGATTGAATAACATCGGGGAGAGGCTACAACCCTGTCTCACTCCCTTCCCAACCACTGCTTCCCTTTCATGCCCCTCGACTCTTATAACTGCCATCTGGTTTCTGTACAAATTGGAAATAGCCTTTCGCTCCCTGTATTTTACCCCTGCCACCTTCAGAATTTGAAAGAGAGTATTCCAGTCAACATTGTCAAAAGCTTTCTCTAAGTCTACAAATGCTAGAAACGTAGGTTTGCCTTTTCTTAATCTTTCTTCTAAGATAAGTCGTAAGGTCAGTATTGCCTCGCGTGTTCCAACATTTCTACGGAATCCAAACTGATCATCCCCGAGGTCGGCTTCTACCAGTTTTTCCATTCGTCTGTAAAGAATTCGCGTTAGTATTTTGCAGCTGTGACTTATTAAACTGATAGTTCGGTAATTTTCACATCTGTCAACACCTGCTTTCTTTGGGATTGGAATTATTATATTCTTCTTGAAGTCTGAGGGTATTTCGCCTGTATCATACATCTTGCTCACCAGATGGTAGAGTTTTGTCAGGACTGGCTCTCCCGAGGCCATCAGTAGTTCTAATGGAATGTTGTCTACTCCCGGGGCCTTGTTTCGACTCAGGTCTTTCAGTGCTCTGTCAAACTCTTCACGCAGTATCTTATCTCCCATTTCATCTTCATCTACATCCTCTTCCATTTCCATAATATTTTCCTCAAGTACATCTCCCTTGTATAAACCCTCTATATACTCCTTCCACCTTTCTGCCTTCCCTTCTTTGCTTAGAACTGGGTTTCCATCTGAGCTCTTGATATTCATACAAGTGGTTCTCTTCTCTCCAAAGGTCTCTTTAATTTTCCTGTAGGCAGTATCTATCTTACCCCTAGTGAGACAAGCCTCTACATCCTTACATTTGTCCTCTAGCCATCCCTGCTTAGCCATTTTGCACTTCCTGTCGATTTCATTTTTGAGACGTTTGTATTCCTTTTTGCCTGCTTCATTTACTGCATTTTTATATTTTCTCCTTTCATCAATTAAATTCAATATTTCTTCTGTTACCCAAGGATTTCTATTAGCCCTCGTCTTTTTACCTACTTGATCGTCTGCTGCCTTCACCACTTCATCCCTCAGAGCTACCCATTCTTCTTCTACTGTATTTCTTTCCCCCATTCCTGTCAATTGTTCCCTTATGCTCTCCCTGAAACTCTCTACAACCTCTGGTTCTTTCAGTTTATCCAGATCCCATCTCCTTAAATTCCCACCTTTTTGCAGTTTCTTCAGTTTCAATCTGCAGTTCATAACCAATAGATTGTGGTCAGAATCCACATCTGCCCCTGGAAATGTCTTACAATTTAAAACCTGGTTCCTAAATCTCTGTCTTACCATTATATAATCTATCTGAAACCTGTCAGTATCTCCAGGCTTCTTCCATGTATACAGCCTCCTTTCATGATTCTTGAACCAAGTGTTAGCTATGATTAAGTTATGCTCTGTGCAAAATTCTACAAGGCGGCTTCCTGTTTCATTCCTTCCCCCCAATCCATATTCACCTACTATGTTTCCTTCTCTCCCTTTTCCTACTGACGAATTCCAGTCACCCATGACTATTAAATTTTCGTCTCCCTTCACTACCTGAATAATTTCTTTTATCTCGTTATACATTTCATCTATTTCTTCATCATCTGCAGAGCTAGTTGGCATATAAACTTGTACTACTGTAGTAGGCATGGGCTTTGTGTCTATCTTGGCCACAATAATGCGTTCACTATGCTGTTTGTAGTAGCTAACCCGCACTCCTATTCTTTTATTCATTATTAAACCTACTCCTGCATTACCCCTATTTGATTTTGTATTTATAACCCTGTAATCACCTGACCAAAAGTCTTGTTCCTCCTGCCACCGAACTTCACTAATTCCCACTATATCTAACTTTAACCTATCCATTTCCCTTTTTAAATTTTCTAATCTACCTGCCCGATTAAGTGATCTGACATTCCACGCTCCGATCCGTAGAACGCCAGTTTTCTTTCTCCTGATAACGACGTCCTCTTGAGTAGTCCCCGCCCGGAGATCCAAATGGGGGACTATTTTACCTCCGGAATATTTTACCCAAGAGGACGCCATCATCATTTAATCATACAGTAGAGCTGCATGTCCTCGGGAAAAATTACGGCTGTAGTTTCCCCTTGCTTTCAGCCGTTCGCAGTACCAGCACAGCAAGGCCGTTTTGGTTAATGTTACAAGGCCAGATCAGTCAATCATCCAGACTGTTGCCCCTGCAACTACTGAAAAGGCTGCTGCCCCTCTTCAGGAACCACATGTTTGTCTGGCCTCTCAACAGATGCCCCTCCGTTGTGGTTGCACCTACGGTATGGCCATCTGTATCGCTGAGGCACGCAAGCCTCCCCACCAACGGCAAGGTCCATGGTTCATGGGGGGGACATAATGATATTAGCAATTAAAAGGAGGCTAAGTCATAGGGTGCAAGAAAACTTATCTGGAAGCCTCATTAAAGATAAAGATACTTTAATGGAAGTATTGGAGCAATTAGAAACTATTCATGCACAGGAAAACAATCAGATGCGTGATCAGAACCAAGGTGGAAATAATTACCATCAAAGTCAGCTTAATGACCCACCGAATTACAGAGGTAGAGGTGGGGGTAATGGACATAGGAACCATGGCAATGGTCGACAGTTTCACCACAATCATGGGAGAGATGATGATGATAATGACAGGAATTATGAGAGGGGAGAAGATAGACGAAGGGATTATGAGGTACGAATTGAAGAAAGTCAGGTTTAGGGAGCCAGCAACTCTATTGCTTGTATACCAAGTGGCGACTGGTACACTCCCTGCTGGGTGAGACTTTATTTCTCATTTCAAGTTTCACTCCTCTACCATCTTTCTCTATCCGTAGGTTAAGAAAGTTAGTGTAGTAGTTAGGATTGGTAATGGTCATCCAAGTAATTCAGTCAGGAACCATCTTGCAGATTTATAGTTGACTTAAAATAAGGATAAGTCGTTACTGTTGATGTGGAGTGTGAGATGTTAAAGAATCAATAAGTTAAAAATCAGTTTAGTGTCAGTACATTACAAAATTAATAGTGCCAGAAGTAATAAAAGGAGAACCAAATCAGAAATTTAATGTTTATAAAATGTGGTGGGAAGCTAATTGGTCAAACAAGAGTTTGTGTAATCTTACAGAGTTGTTTTACGAGGCATAAAAAGGTCAAGCAATTGTAAGAGAATTGAAGTACTGTATCAGCTTGTAAGCAGATGAACATATAAAGAAACAAATGCATGAGGAGATAGTTGTTCGAATAAATGATGTGAAATATGATGAATGGAGAGGCCAAGGAGCCTGGTGTAGTATTTTATGTAGTTATTGCAGCGAATATGGAGGGTTGCTGTAGTTTGAAGATGTATATTTATTTGCAGTTGAAGTTGCCATTAAGTTGAGGGAGTTATGTGTAATGAAGTGTATTTAGTATGAGATGTTTGAAGTATTGAAGTATATGGAGGATTGATGTAGGTTGAAGATAGATACATATTTATTTGCAGTTGAAGTTGCTGTTAAATTGAGGGAGTTACGTGTAATGAAGTGTATTGAGTATGAGATGTCTGAAGTATTGAAGTATGTCATTTAGCACATGAGCAATATCTGTTTGCAAGTTACGAGGGCTATTCCGAAAGTAAGGTCCGATAGGTCGCGAAATGGAAACCACGGTAAAAATCAAAAATGTTTTATTTGCAACAGTTAGATACACCTTGCAGCTACTTATCTCCATAGTCGCCGACCCGACTTAGACGTGTATCGTAGCGTTGTACCAACTTTCCCATACCCTCGCTATAGAAGGCAGCCGCCAGTGCTCTCCGCCAATTCCCTACGCTGGCCTACGGCTCGTTGTCTTGTGCCGAAATGTTGTCTTCATAACCAGCGGTTCATGTGACCAGAGCTGAAACTCAGAGGGAGACAATTACGGGCTGTATTGTGGGCACTCTCACATTTCCATTTGAAAACGATGCAGGAGCATCTTCATTGCCCCTGCAGAATGCGGCTGAGAATTGTCTTGAAGACGAAACAGCACGACAGTTATGTAATGTTAGCTGCATAGCTTCAGGGGAAATTTCTCACCAGGCCCCCGTACTTGGCGGCAGACACTATTTTCTAGACATCTTTACGCACTCACTGCGAGCTCAGAAATGAGAAGAGCGACGTGATGCTAACTGGGGTTATACTAGAGACACTACCCAACACATCTGTGCAAAGCTTTATCGGATTTTCATAGTCGTTTCCATTTCGTGACCGATCAGACCTTACTTTCGGAATAGCCCTCGTATTTGTAGATATACATGTTGATCTGAGGTATGCTGATAAAACAGAAAGTGTAACTTATCAGTAATGAGTAATTCATGTCCAATTAGCTATGAGAGTCAATTATGATTATACGTAGGTCAAGCTTTAGAAGCAGAATTCTGGCACTGTGTAATGAATAATAAATTTCCATATAGCAGATTTGGATTAATGTCTATATAACAGGAAACATTGTACCTCTCATCTGACTGAGCATTAGTGATAATTCACATATGGCAGTGTAAAGGTTTGGCAAAATGAAATGATCAGTAGTTTAAAATTTTTCATTGGATGACCACATTAGTTATGGCGATGCAAATAGTTATATAAGACATATTTAGTGGTATAATGGAGCATTTAATATTATTGAATCTGTAGGATTGTAAAATAATTGCGTAAGTCAAGGTGTAAATGCTATATTTTGTTTGGATATTCAATTTTGCTTGTGTTCAAGACTGAAATGAAAAAGTTTGAATTTCTTCCTAAAGTTTGATGTGTGTTGGCCAAGTGAGTTATAAGTTAGAGTGATAGTAGTATGGACGGCACGAACCCCGCTGAAAGGACGGCATACCAAAGGGGTAGCTGTCATTCAACTAATTTTTTTTTGTCTTTTCTGAGGCAAGTTATAATAAATATGTAGTTAATGGCCAAGACAAACCTTTGAGAGTGAAGATTTTTGGTAATTGAATGTAAGACAAAGTTTTATAAAAATATTTACCATGCTATCTATGTTAATTAAGATATATTGATGTTGTATAATGTTTCTGTAGGGGCAGTTTGCTACCGGAGTCAATAGGGTATTATTTGTGATACGATGTAATTTTCTGTATTTGAACCTGAACTTATGTTCCTCATTTTCATTTATATACTATGTGATAATTTTTCCTATTATTCTTTTTCGCCTGTGGCTACAAAGAAGGTTTTTAGGGTGGGGATGTAAGGGATCCGTGATCCCACGACAATAGATGCTAGTATCCGATGTCCAGGTCGTTAGCAAACAGGAGTCGATTGTCGAGTGCTGCAGGAGGCAGTGAGACGAGTGTTGAGTGAGTAGTAGTGGAGTCTGTCAAGTGAGCGGTAGTGCGGGAGAGACAGGCAAGAATGGTGGTCGAGTGAGTTGTATACGAAAAAATTCACCGGAGTATGACGAGTGAGCACGTCCCCCTGATCATCACGGGGTTGACCCTCACTAATACCGATTCGCGAGTGATATGAAACAGAAAGTGACAAGTGCCGAATTACGTGTTTCGCGTCAACCGCGTCGGCCAGCAATAACCATGGATTGCAGTGAGGATTGTTGTGAATGTTAACCATCAGCATTGCGTGTGACAAAGTACTGAAAATCAGCAACCAATAAAAAGATATAACTGTAATTAGACGTGTAAGGCGAAGGTAGCAACTGCCTCAGAATTTGTGTGTTAGTAGGAAATGTATATCAGTTTGTACATCGCAACCTTTATGGTCCTTAATAAGAGACAAACTTTCAATCATTCCACTATTCAGTCTCGGAACAACCACACTCGGTTGAAATACCCCCGAAACCACAGCAGAAAAACCGATAGCCTTTCATCCATTAAGCACACGGTCATATAATCATAATAATTAACTGTTTGGCGGCTTCGACAAATTACACAAAACCCAATTTAGAAATTAAACGGGGGATGGACCGGTGGATCGGCCATAAAAGTGAAGTACAAAACCCACACCCTCCCTCCGAGAGAGGGAGGTGTCGGACTCAGGAACATTCGCTGCCTCACGGAGGTACTCTTCATGGTTACAATGTGCAAGGAGTGTTGCGGCAGGGGTGACTCTCTTACGAACCACTTACTGAATCTTCTTGCCTCCAAAATTCTCATTCACCTGGTGGCACTCGGTAACATTCCACCGTCATTTATGCACATGTCCTTCTTCATCGAGGCAATTAGTTACGTCCAAGATGATCTTCTGCGCACACAAATGTTTTGCACGAAATATTTTTGTGGGTTTTGATGAAAAGTGTAGATCGTAGCGTTGTTGATTACAAAAAAATGGCTCTGAGCACAATGGGACTCAACTCCTAAGGTCAATAGTGCCCTAGAACTTATAACTAGTTAAACCTAACTATCCTAAGGACATCACACACATCCATGCCTGAGGCACTATTCGAACTTGCGACCGTAGCGCTCCCGCGGTTCCAGACTACAGCGCCTAGAACTGCACGGCCACTTCAGCCGGCTGTTGATTACAAATTCCCTAGTTTGCACTGGCCGACGATTTGGAGAAATATACACCAGAGATTCTTCCCATCGTTGGAATTGGTAACGTGGTACTATGTAGCCCTTGGAAAGTGCAACACCAATCAATGGCTACACGATAGTGGATTGCTGGACACGGCACTCTGTTGTGTATGTCAGGATTTGGACGACGACGGTCACTGCCTCATTTGTGCAACAGCTAGGACGCCAAATAATTGCTACTTCTGTGCACCGCCGCGTATCATTACACCTGATTCCTTAATTCACCCTGAAGTAGACTACTTTTTGACGACAAAATCACGGGCGGTCATCTGAATGAAGAATGGACGGTGAAGTACCTTTATGGCGGTATCACAAATCGCGTCCGCGATTACTGGAATTTGTTACATAATGCTCATGACGAGATACAAAGATGGTCCCGGTATCGGAAAACTTTCACCAACTACCTCACGGGAATACTTGACGCGTCGCCGCGAAGCGTGCACGGTTAGCCAGCCGGAGTGGCCGAGCGGTTCTTGGCGCTACAGTCTGGAACCGCGCGACCGCTACGATCGCAGGTTCGAATCCTGCCTCGAGCATGGGTGTGTGTGATGTCCTTAGGTTAGTTAGGTATAAGTACTTCTGAGTTCTAGGTGACTGATGACCTCAGAATTTAAGTCCCATAGTGCTCAGAGCCATTTGAACCATTTTTTTGTGCACGGTTGAGTATGGAGCGTGTGTATGATTTTGTTCCTTTTCCCAGTCCTGTAGATGTTTTCGTGCGTGGACTGCACCTACGATCTCTGTCCCTTACGTTTTCAGTTATGAGTTGACGTTCTAATGGCCACATTGTTTACTCTCTCCCCGTATCGCCGATGGTTGTGGTGATGGTGGCAGGGACGCAGTAGTCAAGCCTCACGTGTCTGATGCATTCATACCTCCTCTCTTACGGTGATGCGACTCCAACGTGCTTTCGACAGTGGGTGTGAATCATAAACATTTATGTTAATAAAACTATATTTTCCCTTACATTGTTTTTATTCTACACAGTCAAAAAGTAAACAAAAATGGATAGCATCAAAAAAGTAGTAAACATCGCACAACATGAAGTCGCGAGATTGAGACCTTGTATTTTTTATGTCGTTCGTCCGGTGTCAGCTAAAGCTGTATTCTTCTTAAAAATGGTTAAGGCAGCCAGCCACTCATGAGAAGAGGTAAATCCAGGTTCGAGTCCCAGTGCAGCACAAGTTTTCAACTTTTGCCATTACATGACCACAATGCCTTGTGCTGCTGGTAGTCATGAATTCCCACACATCCCTTCTCTATGTTTCCCCATTCTCCTTTTCACATAAATGTATGCACCAGACGTGTCATCATGAGTGGTGTCTATTCTGTCGCACATGTCTGACAGAAGAGACACTGCTCACGTACATACACTTCTGCACAGTCACAGACCTATCAGTCTGGCAACAGAAGACTGCAAAAAGAAACCTGAATGTTTAAATTTCGCGTTTAAGAAATCAGTGTCACAGAAGGATTGTAAAGACATACCATCGTTTGGCCGTCACACAGTCTCTCCTACGGAGAGTTGCTCCTATAGGAGCAACTGTAAGAGTAAAAAACAAATAAGTCGCGAAGTTCAGATGGAATCTCAATCTGATTTTGCAGAGCGTACTCTTACAGCATTACTCTCCTTGTTTAGTTTGCCTTTATCGTGAATCTGTTGCCCCGAGCGAAGTCCCAAGTGATTGGAGAAAAGTGCAGGTCACTCCGTTTATAAGAAGGGCAAAACAAAGGACTAGCAGAATTACTGACCTTATCTTTAATATCGGTTTCCTGCAGAATTCATATACAGGGTGATCCAATAATTCAAATATCTTACGAAATAAGCGTCAAACGAAAAAACTACAAAGAACGAAATTCGTCTAGCTTGAAGGGGAAAACCAGATGGCGCTATGGTTGGCGCGCTAGATGGCTCTGCAATAGCTCAAACGGATATCAACTGTGTTCTTTTTAAATACGAACCCCCATTTTTTATTACATATTCATGTATTACGTAAAGAAATATGAATGTTTTAGTTGGACCACTTTTTTCGCTTTTTGATAGATGGGGCTGTAATAGTCACAAACATATGGCTCACAATTTTAGACGAACAGTTGGTAACACGTAGATTTTTTAAATTAAAATACAGAACGTAGGTACGTTTGAACATTTTATTTCGATTGTTCCAATGTGGTACGTGTACCTTTGTGAACTTATCATTTCTGAGAAAGCATGCTGTTACAGCGTGATTACCTGTAAATACCACATTAATGCAATAAATGCTCAAAATGATGTCCGTCAACTCCAATCCATTTGGCAATACATGTAACGACATTCCTCTCAACAGCGAGTAGTTCGTCTTCCTTAATGTTAGCACATGGATTGACAATGCGATGATGCATGTTGTCAGGTGTTGTCGGTGGATCACGATAGCAAATATCCTTCAACTTTCCCCACAGAAAGAAATCCGGGGACGTCAGATACGGTGAACTTGCGGGCCATGGTATGGTGCTTCGACGACCAATCCACCTGTCATGAAATATGCTATTCAATACCACTTCAACCGCACGCGAGCTATGTGCCAGACATCCATCATGGGCCGGCCGTGGTTGCCGAGCGGTTCTAGGCGCTTCAGTCCGGAACCGCGCGACTGCTACGGTCACAGGTTCGAATCCTGCCTTGGGCATGGATGTGTGTTATGTCCTTAGGTTAGTTAGGTTTAAGTGGTTCTAAGTTCTAGGGGACTAATGATCTCAGATGTTAAGTCCCATAGTGTTCAGAGCCATTTGAAACATTTGACCCATCCATCATGTTGGAAGTAAATCGCCATTCTGTCATGCAGTGAAACATCTTGTAGTAACATCGTTAGAACATTACATAGGAAATCAGCATACATTGCACCGTTTAGATTGCCATCGATAAAATGGGGGACTATTATCCTTCCTCCCATAATGCCGCACCATATATTAACCCGCCAAGGTCGCTGATGTTCCACTTGTCGCAGCCATCGTGGATTTTCCGTTGCCCAATAGTGCATATATGCCGGTTTATGTTACCGCTGTTGGTGAATGACACTTCTTCACTAAATAGAGCACGTGCAAAAAATCTGTCATCGTACCGTAATTTCTCTTGTGCCCAGTGGCAGAACTGTACACGACATTCAAAGTCTTCGCCATGCAATTCCTGGTGCATGGAAATATGGTACGGGTGCAATCGATGTTGATGTAGCATTCTCAACACCGACGTTTTTGAGATTCCCGATTCTCGCGCAGTTCGTCTGCTACTGATGTGGGGATTAGCCGCGACAGCAGCTAAAACACCTACTTGGGCATCATCGTTTATCGTGGTTGACATTTCACATGTGGCTGAACACTTCCTGTTTCCTTAAATAACGTAACTACCTGGCGAACGGTCCGGACTCTTGGATGATGTCGTCCAGGATACCGAGCAGCATACATAGCACACGCCCGTTGAGCATTCTGATCACAATAGCCATACATCAACACGATATCGACCTTTTGCGCAATTGGTAAACGGTCCATTTTAACACGGGTAATGTATCAAGAAGCAAATACCGTGCGCACTGGCGGAATGTTACGTGATACCACGGACTTATACGTTCTTGACTATTACAGCGAAATCTATCACAAAGCGAAAAAAGCGGCCAACTAAAACATTCATATTTCTTTACGTACTACACGAATATGTAATAAAAATGGGGATTCCTATTTCAAAAAACGCAGTTGATAGCCGTTTGACCTATGGCAGCGCCATCTAGCTGGTCAACTATAGCGCCATCTGGTTTCCCCATTGAAGCTAGACGAGTTTCGTTCTTTTTAGTTTTTTCGTTTGATGATTATTTCGTGTGATACTTGGCCCAGTCACTATCAATGGACCACCCTGTATATATCCTTGAGGCGGAAGAGCTACTGTCAACAAATCAGTATGGATTTATAAGCCATTGCTCGTGTGGAACTCAGTTGATGTTTTTTCACATAATATCACGAGAGCCATGGATGGAGGGCAACAGGCGTATTTCAAATTCCCAGATTCCTGGGAAACGTTCGACCGGGTGCCCCACTGCAGACTGTTAGTGAATGTCAAAGGACACGAAGTAGGTTTCCAGATATGTGATTAGCTCGAAGACTTCTTAAGCAATATATTTCAGTACGTTATCCTCGATGGTGAATGTTCATTAGAAGTAAGGGTGTCGCCAGGAACGCCGCCTGGAAGGTGTGATACGACCGCCATTGTTCTCCACATACATAACTAATCAAGGTGAGGTGAGCAGCATTATGCACTGTTGGCTCATGACGCTGTAGTACACGGGAAAGTATCATCGCGGAACGACACACGACGTATTAAACAGAATTTTTATTCTGTGTGACGAATGACAGGTTTCTCTACATGTATAAAATGTAAGTTAATGCAGATCAATAGGGAAAACAATCTTGTAATTGTCGAATACGGTATAAGTGACGTGCTGCTTGAAAAATTCGCCTCTGTTAAATACCGAGTGTGACACTGCAGAACGACAAGATAGGGAACGAGCACGTAGGAATAGTAGGACGGAAAACGAATGGCCAGTTACCGAATGTAGGGAATTTTAGGAAAGAGTAGACCTGTTTAGGAGATGGCGTGTGGAACACTTGTGCAACCAATTGTTGAGTACCGGTCGAGTGTTTGGGTTCCACACCAGGTCGGGTTAAAGAACGACATGGGGGCAGTTCACAGGCGGGCTGCCAGATTTGTTACTGACAGTTCGACAAACACGCGAGTATTAATGAGACGCTTCGAGAACTCAAGTGGGAACCTCTGGAGGGAAGACGCCGTTCTTCTCGCGGAATACTATTGAGAAAACTTAGAGAACTGACGTTTGAAGTTGATTGCAGAATGTGCGTACTGCCGCCAACGTATATTTTGAGTGACCACAGACATAAATTAGGGCTTGTACAGGGGCGTGTAGATAGTCGTTTTCCCTCACTCTATTTGCGAGTGAAATAGGAAAGGAGATTTCTAATAGTGGTACAGCGTACGATACGCCTGGCACCATATGGTGGTTAGCGGGGTGAGTACGTAGCTATAGACACTGATGAACATGTGGGTGTGCATACCTGCTGCTGATACTGTCAAAAGTCTTCATAAATACCAAATGAAATGCTGTTGGAGAGACTAGAAAATACTTTATTATGGCTAACTGAATATCAGCTGGGATAACGAGCAACTACTTCCATCGCATTGGACTTAATTCTTTTTAGAGGATATCACATATAATAACCTGAATTCTTCTTCGAGGGCTTCTTCCTTTCCGAAGGCTTCTAAGGTCTTCAGTAATGCTGGATCTTCCCACCATTCCGATACCATGTTTGTTAGTATAGCAAGAGTGAGATATCAACAGCAATGACAAGTTCTTCCAACGGACTCCAAAAAGGTTTTTGGGATCCTGTGTTTCCGTCCATTTTTGCATATTAGTGTGCTCTAGAGCCTATCTTGCGAATCATATTGAAGTATTTTTCAAGCTTCTCATCTAGCGTAAAGATAGAAACAGCAGTGAATAGTCTGCCATATAAACAGGGTCAGAACTTGCTGATTTCCCAAACAACTGCAAAGCGCTTTTCACAGTCATTGAGTATGGAGAGTGTTCTGGAGGTGTAAGTTATCTGTCTTCCTGTCCCTACCTGTGTTTTGCACTATAACTGCACCTACCCCATAACTGCTAGCATTGGTGTCTAGTTCAATTCTCCTCTTCTTGTTAAAGACTACCAAGATCCATGAAAATGTCAGGCCTTACTTAAGAATACGTCTTTCCTGGTCCTTGCTGTAAGAAAATTTGGCGCCTCTCCGCAGCATTCTTATGTTGGCAACGGTTTACAGCTGAAATCCTTTACGATCTGTCTGTACCAGAAGGACAGTCTGAGGGAATCTCTCACATCATGAACATGCTGGGGAGCTGAAACATCTGAACTGACTCTAACCTTCTGGATAAGGACACAACGTGCTCTTTTATCTAGAAGGTCCAATATCTTTCATTTCTTTGGCAGCGATGAAGCACTTGCTTGGATTGTGGCAATGATCTTCATTAAGGACACACTTCGGAAGAATTGTCAAGCACATTAGACACTCTAAAAATGTCTTCGAGAAATACAGTGCCATCCAGGCAATAAAGATACGTATGTCCACCATTTAAGATGTAAAAAAAAAAAAAAATAGCCTATCGCGCGTTATAAGGTGGCTTGAGTGATGGACGAACCAAACAGAACTATTAAAAGTTATAGAGGCCATCGGGTTTTATGAGAACAGTCCTCTTCCCGGTCAGACTTCTCAATATTTATCTCCCAAGAGCAAGTCTGCATATCGACGTCGAAGAAATACTACGCTCCCTTTAGACAGTCTAAGATGCCATCTGTTTGTGGTTGTGGCAATACATCAGTTTTCGTGGTTTGATATAGTCACCTGTAATTCCTTCTGAACTGTCAGTCTTTTAGTTAGTGTCACCATACATGAATGATGACCTATGGGTTCGTGCAGTCAGCCACCAAAAACGCCATATAGCCAACACTCACCTATCACTTTGTCGTTCGTAGTGTGACATAATCGTGGTGATATCGTAGATGTTTTTCTAGTCATGGCGCTCACCTGACCTTTGTGGACTGGTTTGGTTCCTCTTGTGCACATACTCTTAGGAAACAGTTCCGGCTGTTCATGGCAACTGCTGACCCAGCTCTTAGACTTTTGATGGTAGTGATGTGAGCTGGTGTAAGACTTTCATACTGTACAAGTTGAAGTAGACGTTGCCTAGACACATCGTGATGTACCACTCTCGCATTTAGTTACGCGTTCGAATTCCTGTAGCCATTACGTCCGATGGTGGCTAACGTGTTCGTGTAACACTGCTGGATCTCTTATTTGGATCTTTCTCGCCTATGCTTTTGTATCTCTTGCTGCCGCAACGTGGGCAGTAGAGGAAAGTACTGTTTGGACCAGCTTTCCTGCCTCTGAAGGCGACGGGTGTTTGAAGCCTTACTGATAACACGTCGAGATACCTGGTGTCTACACCAAACTATGTCACGTGGAATCTAGTTACAAGAGCGTGGTCTTCACCAAAAGCTGACGTTTCACTCTGGAAGCTTGTTTAGTGAACACACACGAAATTATGCTTACGGATATGCAATGTCGAAATGTCATGGAATTAAAACAATCCCAGGAAACTGCTCTGCCAGCAGATTTCAAACTTGCCTCGGTTTGTGTAGTACTTTTCGCCATAACCAACCTTTAAATATTAGATAGAATATACATGGGTCAAGAAATACCGTGAAACCAAACGATGAATATCTTACAAAATATTAGAGATTTCCCATACTCGATGACTGATGTTTCTCAGTTCATACTACACAAACTGTATACAGCGAACTGTAGTGTGATGTGGTGTAGTAGGTCTTCTATCTACGAGATGCGCTGCTGCTACTGTGCGATTTCTAAAAGGCATATTGAAAGGGTCCTGTAGCCACCTTTCATTGCCAACTCTCGTAGTGGTCAAGTCGGCAAAGAGGTTTCCGCTACTTGTGAGAAATCCACCTGCGTTAGGTTGGTGGCGGAAATGGCATCCTGGGGTTTTCCGGTCCACGCGGAGCGTGGAAGAGGCTGGAGAAGCGGGAGGCAGTCCGCCGCCGGTACGGGAAGCGTACACAGCTGTGCTCCAGTCGAAGAAGGGTGAGTTGGACTGACTGCGTGGCGCGTTGTCACATAGAGACGGGAGCTTTTAGCTTTTGGTCTCGAATTTCGTCTTATAAAGATTTACTTGCCGGGTTGCAGCAGGGAATGCAAGGCTTTTGTAGACTTTCAGTTTGATTCCCAATGCAGTCTTGACTTTGATCCGTGAGAGGAACGCAGCACAAAGGAGTTGCATATGTTGAAGTGCCCTCGGCTCAGTGTGAATGTTTATGTGCCTACAACTGTGTGTGTATGCTTCTAATCTTTTCCGGATCTTGGTAATTTTTGTGTATTTGTGAATTTTCTTTGTCTCATGTGATTAAAATTTGGCCACGGTCCATAGAAATTGTCTCCGCAGACCGAGTGGGCACGCGAGTCTGTTATGAAACGTATAGTATTTCACAAGCAATTGTACATAGTTAGCATGCAACAGCAGTCTATAGATGCACTACATCAATGTTTTAAGGAATAAATAAGTTTGCCTTCAATTTTATCTTGTGTACCGATGTTACGTCGCCGTTACCTTCGCCATTTACCTTGTAGTTTTCCTTGTTGGCCCACCTATAGCGTTTCCATGTGCACAGGTGTAGTGATTAGTGTCCCTTTTTTTATCTGAAACAAATGCTCTGGAATAGATCGTGTTTTCACGAATCTTGCTGCAGGCTGCACTTACGCATGGTGTTCACGCCCTATTTACTTTACTCAATATTTGATTCACGGGAAGAATGCCTGGATCATATTAATAACTACATCCCATTCTTTATCAATGACTTTACAATGAATGTTCTTTTGTGAGTTTTTCTTATTAATAAATTAAGTAATTTTCCGACTCAGTGCTACCTCTTCTTTGTCGTGTGGCAAGAGTTGGTGGCGACCCTATCTTTTATATTGATTTCAGTGTCAAATAGCATTTTCTTATTCAAAGTGCGCGTGGCTCTTTTAGCTATCAGGATACATTCAAAGGGCGCTTCATGCTTCTTGCACATAGCGTCCTTTTATTCACGCTACTTACAATATAGGTGTCGCAACAGTCGAGATCTCCCTAAATGGTACTATTGTTAAAACGTTGTCTAATGAAATGCATGCCCCAAAATACCATATGCACAACCATCTTCTGGTGAAACAACTTGTCAGTCAGGCTTTAGCTAGCATCGTGTTTCATTATTTTTTTCTCAGGGCACTTAATTTCTAATTATGATAGGTTAATTAATCGACCAATTCCAAAGTGTATGCAAAGAGCGATATTATCTGTGACAGTGCATAACGACTGTAGAGGACTTCCCTTAATTTCTATTACGTCGTTCTTCTGGTAGTCAGCGGGGAGTGAAGGCGTGGCCCGTGCAGTTTCGACCCGCCTCCCGCCCTCAGCGAGCGAGGCGAGTGGCAGCGGCAGCGGCGTGCACCGGACCACCGCGAGCAGCGAGCCGCCTGCCGTCGCGTTCCTACCGCGGCGTTCGTCTCTCGCAAGGTTAGCAGCACTCGACGAAGAAGGCGGTTGCGTGCCGAGTTCAGTGAACTTGCTCACGCCTCGCCGTAGAGGCGAACATTAATACGCAGTTTTCTACGAAGGAACCGAGCACCCACACAAATCGCGTGTCCTGTACGATAATGTCGCACTTTTATCAAGTAACCGAGGGGTACCTGCACAGGCGAGTCTTTTGTCTCTCACCAATGGGCTGCCAGCGCTATAAATGTAAGCAATGAGAAGGCAAAGTTACAGGGAGTTTTGGTGGCACACTATATGGCAAGTCGGAGTTCGGAATCTTTGGAAACTACGATTTGCAATAGGGGCAACGGCAGGTTTTTGGAACGAAGATCGGTATAGGTTGGCGTTCCGAATCTTCTGGAAAGCGACGCCGAACCTTCCGGAACACAATTATTAGGAGTTTTCGGACAGAAGAAATAAAGTATGCGGTGTCAGATTGGCGAAAATGGCAGTTTTGGCGGGCTCAAATGGTTCAAATGGCTCTGAGCACTATGGGACTTAACTTCTAAGGTCATCAGTCCCCTAGAACTTAGAACTAATTAAACCTAACTAACCTAAGGACATCACACACATCCATGCCCGAGGCAGGATTCCAACCTGCGACCGCTCGGCCACTCCGGCCGGCTTGGCGGGCTCACACCCCGAAGGAACTGCAGAATGCGGATACATTTGTTCACCTGAGAAGTGAAATCTTTTTGTGAGGTATGATTTTAATTTCGTGTTAAAAATGTTTGAAAGTACCTAGTAATCACCCGCAGCACAGTACTATTTTAGATGTACGCAATCTTCGTATTTTGCGGTTTTGTGTTAAACGTTATTTACTGTTTTTGTAAAAATGAAAAATAAAACAACAAAACAACAGGTGGCAACAGAAGCGACTGCGAGAGCAAATGCCCTTGGGTAACTATCTGCTGCAGAAACCGCCCTCTCGGAGAGATGTTGGGTGCCCATTAACACAAGTAAACGTAGCAAGTCGACACCCAGTGAGACCCAGTGCTATGCTTCCGCACTCCTCGATGTTCCCAGAGCGAATAACGCTCCTTGCTGCGGCGCAGTGTACCTCAGCAGCTTATTGCTAACGTAAATATGGGAAAGTGATCTTGGAATTCCTGTTTGAAATCAAGGGACTGGATGATCCACCGTCAAGATGATGGCGGCTTCTTACAGAGTAAAGCAGTCTGAAACCCAAAGGACCGTTTGCCACTAAAGCGCTATATTTAGGCCCGAGTATGGCCTTCTGATCTTCTACCTAACTTCTAGCTAACTGTAGGGTATATGCAGTAAAAATGGATTTCAAGCGACGATACTATTTGGCGTTTTCCGCAATTAAAAATCATTCCCAGAGTACAAACAAATGACAAGTGACAGAAAGGAAAACAGGAACAACTGGGTAGCGAACGTAGAACCAAGCGGTGGCATAGCCAGACACCGAACTGCAGAATCCGGTCACATTTGCCACCATTTGGAAGGCTACAACTCGCGAATTTAAAACAATACGTCAAGTTATCACCAACTCTTTTAGCCAAATACAGCATAATGAATAAAGAACCCGGAAAACAGAAAGCCCAATGTACAGAGGATATGATGCCTTCAAATACACTCCTGGAAATTGAAATAAGAACACCGTGAATTCATTGTCGCAGGAAGGGGAAACTTTATTGACACGTTCCTGGGGCCAGATACATCACATGATCACACTGACAGAACCACAGGCACATAGACACAGGCAACAGAGCATGCACAATGTCGGCACTAGTACAGTGTATATCCACCTTTCGCAGCAATGCAGGCTGCTATTCTCCCATGGAGACGATCGTAGAGATGCTGGATGTAGTCCTGTGGAACGGCTAGCCATGCCATTTCCACCTGGCGCCTCAGTTGGACCAGCGTTCATGCTGGACGTGCAGACCGCGTGAGACGACGCTTCATCCAGCCCCAAACATGCTCAATGGGGGACAGATCCGGAGATCTTGCTGGCCAGGGTAGTTGACTTACACCTTCTAGAGCACGTTGGGTGGCACGGGATACATGCGGACGTGCACTGTCCTGTTGGAACAGCAAGTTCCCTTGCCGGTCTAGGAATGGTAGAACGATGGGTTCGATGACGGTTTGGATGTACCGTGCACTATTCAGTGTCCCCTCGACGATCACCAGTGGTGTACGGCCAGTGTAGGAGATCGCTCCCCACACCATGATGCCGGGTGTTGGCCCTGTGTGCCTCGGTCGTATGCAGTCCTGATTGTGGCGCTCACCTGCACGGCGCCAAACACGCATACGACCATCATTGGCACCAAGGCAGAAGCGACTCTCATCGCTGAAGACGACACGTCTCTATTCGTCCCTCCATTCACGCCTGTCGCGACACCACTGGAGGCGGGCTGCACGATGTTGGGGCGTGAGCGGAAGACGGCCTAACGGTGTGCGGGACCGTAGCCCAGCTTCATGGAGACGGTTGCGAATGGTCCTCGCCGATACCCCAGGAGCAACAGTGTCCCTAATTTGCTGGGAAGTGGCGGTGCGGTCCCCTACGGCACTGCGTAGGATCCTACGGTCTTGGCGTGCATCCGTGCGTCGCTGCGGTCCGGTCCCAGGTCGACGGGCACGTGCACCTTCCGCCGACCACTGGCGACAACATCGATGTACTGTGGAGACCTCACGCCCCACGTGTTGAGCAATTCGGCGGTACGTCCACCCGGCCTCCCGCATGCCCACTATACGCCCTCGCTCAAAGTCCGTCAACTGCACATACGGTTCACGTCCACGCTGTCGCGGCATGCTACCAGTGTTAAAGACTGCGATGGAGCTCCGTATGCCACGGCAAACTGGCTGACACTGACGGTGGCGGTGTACAAATGCTGCGCAGCTAGCGCCATTCGACGGCCAACACCGCGGTTCCTGGTGTGTCCGCTGTGCCGTGCGTGTGATCATTGCTTGTACAGCCCTCTCGCAGTGTCCGGAGCAAGTATGGTGGGTCTGACACACCGGTGTCAATGTGTTCTTTTTTCCATTTCCAGGAGTGTAGTATCGTAGGCTTTTAGGTGACTGATCTTTCATACGAGTCTTTTGTACAGTCAGTTCCAGCAGAATCTCATTACCGGAGGGGGAGTGTAGCATCCTGTGCCTACAGCGAAAGCACCCATTAAGTCCTCTGGGTTCTGAGATCCACGATGCTCGAAGGCGATTTCTGAACAGCTAGAGAGAAAAACACAATGATACGGGTAATTCGGCATATCTAATCATTTCCAGAACAGAGAAGGTCATTAAATTAATTTCTTTGATGCATCACAATATCACCTCTTTCCCATCCAAAGTTGAAAAGATCGAAGAAGATTTATTTTCCATTACCAGCAATCTCTCGCTATATGCTGCGGAGGATTTTATTGTGATCTGGAGGAGCGTCATTTGCCAGAGAATAGGCGGCTATAAACCATTCTCGCTGTAACCTTAACCTCCGTGACATCCATTTCCCCTGCGGAAGATGGACAGAATCGAGTGGTATGGTTCACAAAACGTTCAGAAACAGCGTAGGTGTAAACATGCTGATTGGCTGAAGTCGCCGCAGATGGTCGGCTGCACGTTAAAACAAGTAAAGCTTGACATTGAAAGTTATGTCCTTAGAAGGAAGTGAAATGAGTGCTCAAGCGTTGACACACAATGTGGTTTTATTTTCGCGACTAGGTAGGTGAAACGTACGATGAAACTGGCACAACAAGCACTCTGTGGGTCAATTCTCAGTGAGATGTTGTACCACCTCGACCTCGGATGCATTCACTGATTTGTTTGTATTCTCTCCTGAGGTAAACTGTGGCTGACGCCTGATATTCTGCGTATTCGCACTGGGATGGAGCTGACATCCGAGATCGCTACTCAAAAGTTTCAGTGGGAACCGACAGCGAAACCCTGCTGGTCAAAGAAATTCACAGGGACGTTTGCAGTGTCCTGTTGAAAAGTGCTCGTTCACGCAGCGCACCCACCAGCTGCCGCAGTGCGTGGGCATTGTACGTACCGTGTCAGACCCAAGAACGTGGGCACGAGACGAGCACGGTAATACACTCTGGTAGCCATTTTGTCCGTACCAGATGATTACTCTTCTAATCGTTAACGTACGCTCTGGTGGCATGTAAGCGTACAGAGCACTTGGTCATCTTCACTACTGTGAAACACTTCTGTTCCACTGAACAAGTACACCTAGCTCTTAAGTTATGCATTTTCAAGCCCATATTTACTGGACAATCTTGTTTTGGTCCATACTACCACCTCCGAAAGTTGTCTACGCTACAAGCGCAGCAACAACAGTATGGGCACGTATTCCACTGTCAAGAGTATCGGAACGTATCGGAACGTTTTTCGCCTATAGCTATAGAAGGGGACGCCTTACCTCAGGCTGATACATTTAGTCTTCTCCAGCGTACCTGAAAGATTGTAATATCATCATAGTCTTACCCTGTATGTGGACCAGCTAATACAGAGGCAGCGAAGATTTCGGCTCGCGGCTGTGCCCGGGCATGAGAAGCAACACACGTTTCCCCCACCGCCACGCCACGCTGTCTAAGGGCGAAGTGGCGGAAGAAGGGAAAACTGCGAAAGCGCCACATTTACCTTGCAATGCAGTCACACTGCATACTACTTGCTTTTATATTTCACATTTATCAACAACATAGATCACGAACATAACAATTTTTGAATATTAATTAATATTTTTGGCGCGCTGAAGACATAATTTTTATCTGGTCGGCTTTTGGAGACACGCAGACTATTTTACAGTTACCAAGTAACTGTGATTTGTTTAGCTTCATAGTCGAAAAAAGGTCTCCCACACAAATATGTCGATCGAAAAATTGTACCACTTTTGCAACCTCATTATAGAAATTTGGAAACTCTACGTGAGAAAAGGAATGTAGGCGTCGTGGACAGTTTTAAGGTAAAAAGATTTGTCATTAATACTGGAATTATCTTGCAGGTCAGTCAGTCGCGCTTTTAAATGAAACGACACATGGTCTCGAAAACAGCTCGGTAAAGATGTAACTGTAAGACTGACTGTATCCTCAAAATCTGTATAAAAATATCTTTGTGTTTCTTTCGATGCCAGACGAATTCTTCAGACCTCGCGTTTCCTTTAACGCCAGTTAGCTTGCGGAACTGGATCGTCTTTGTCAGAATGTGTCCCCACGACAAGGGGGATTTCTTTTTAAACGCGTCCCCATCAAATCAGAATGAAGCTACCTTGCAATGCTTACAGTGGACAGTGTGCAGTGAAGCCCAGTTAAAACGCGAGATCTGCATTCCATTCCGGATGTTGTAATTTTATTGATTTATTTTTATTTATTTATTGATTTATTAAACCTGGCAAGATTAGGGCCATCAGGCCCTCTCTTAAGGTACGTTTACACTGGGATACATGTATCGCGACATGTATGAGCGACATGTCAATTTGACATGTCGCGATACATCACCTCATACAAAAATTCACGGAACTTGTATGCGGACCCTCGAGCTCATACATGTCGCGTATACATTTTGTATATCGCTTTTTGGCCATATACGCGACATGTATGAGCGACATTTGAACTTGCGCATGCGCAGTACTATCATTTCCTGTCGCCTTGTCGACTGCCGCTTATTTCGACGATTAGCGCATGCGTAGTATCAGGCTCTTTGGCGGCTGTTTGAGTTTTGAAGGTGCCGACTGTCGTTTCGACGTTAATGTATCTGCATAGAATATCAAAAAGTGCCATATGCAACATTATTCTTCGTGTTTGCGAGGCCATTGTGCAAGTTTTATCCCAAGAAGTGAGATATATATATATATATATATATATATATATATATATATATATCAGAGTATGTAATACATTATATAATTTTTTCATGCATCTGGCACGTATATCAATGTTTTGCTATTATTCCGGCGGCCTCGCGTGATAATGTTGACAACGGATGCCGACAATCGTGTGTGAGACGTTGGCATTAGCAATCGCGCGACAATGCAAATGTTTTGTCATGAAATCTTCGTTTTACGAGGAATCGCCAGTGGCTAAAAAACGGAGTGTTACTGCCAACTGATCCTCTGGTGGAATCACTTCCCGAAAGTTTGTGCTGGTTTTGGACACAAGAGGAGCCACAAGTGATAACAAACCGCGGAAATCCTCCATACTCATCCTAACATAATTTCTAAAATATGCGCCATCCTCTAGCGTTAATTCGCGAGAAACTCTCTGTGCCACCATCTACGCTTCCTCCGCCTTTTCTTCCTATCATCTTCCAAAAGAGCAAGTGTATCAGCACACAAAAATGTCAAATCTTCCAAATCGTCGTCGGAAGCTATCGCACAGTGATACATATCAACCAGCGTAAACGCACGCTCATACATGTATGAGGTTGATACTTGTCAACTCATACAAGTCGCGATACATGTCGCAAAGTCGCATATACATGTATCTCATACATGTGCCGATACAAATCGCAGTGTAAACGCACCTTTACATCTAACCAGGCATTCTACTTATTTTACATTCATATGTTTTAGTAGGCATGTTAAACTACATCTAGTACAAAAAGTGAAATAAACAATTTGAAAGGTACACCTGGAAAAATACATACATATAGAGTTTATATTCTTAGATCACAAGTACTGTTATAATTAGACATTATTGAACAGACAGATTTGAGATAGGAGTGCTGGCAGCAGGGAGTATGAGGGAGACTCATGGTGAAGGGAGGAGAAGAATAGAGAGACATGATGAAACATAATTAAGGAAATATAAAGGAAAAGAATATTGCGTGGCTAATAGAGATAGATGAAGAGGAAGGCATCTCAGGAGCAACATAGGAGACGCTAGCTTTGCTATTTGACAGATGAGGGGATTGTCCTTGTACATTAATTTTGTGGAGAACTTTATGAGGATGATAGTAGGAAATGCTTCAACTTCTTCTTAAAAGCAGCAGGAGATTGAATTTTGCGCAAGGTAAGGGGCAGTTTGTTCCAGAGGCGGACAGCGGCAACTGAGAAGGAGTTTGCAAAAGTTTTTGTTTTGTGAGTGGGCACAGTTAGGATACCAAATAAGAGTGACCTCGTGTTTCGATTATGATGACATGACAGGTTTTTAATCTCTGAAGCAAGGTACTGGGGTGTTTGCGCCTCGAGGAGTCGGTGGAGTAGACATAGAGTGTGGTAGTCGCGCAATTTGTCCGGCCGCAGCAACCCTAGCTGGGAGTATGAAGCACTAACATGATCGTATCGGCGAATGTTGCAGGTGTAACGCACACAGGCATTCATGGTTAGATCTAGCCGTCTTTTGTTTTCACTGCTCATGCCTTGTTGAATCACATCACAATAGTGGAGGTTCGGTAGAACGAGTGCTTGCACGAGCTGGCGTTTCAAGTCCTGTGGAAATATGTTCCGAAACTTTTTGAGAGCATAGAGACAAGCAGACGTCTTTCGGCACACTGCGACTGTATTCTCCGCCCAGTTGAGATGCTCATCCAAAGTTACACCCAAGTTCTTCACTGTTTTCTGATATGGTATTGGAGTACCGTCGAGCAGAATAGGAGGTAGCCGTTCGCGGAAATCTGAACTTATTAATTTCTGATGGGCTATTTAGATTACTTGCGTCTTTTTTGCATTTAGTTTAAGCCCCAGGTTTGTTCCCATGTCACTACTGAAGATAGATCATCATTCATCTGAGCGATTGCAGTGTTTACATCTTCAGGTCTGACGCTTAGGTAGAGCTGGAGGTCGTCGGCATAGAAATGATATTTACAGGAGGACAGAACCGATGAAATATCGTTGACATATAAAGAAAACAAAACTGGTCCTAAGACTGATCCTTGAGGCACTCCCGAGGAAACATGTTTCCAGGAAGATTTTTCATTTACGCAGACAACACATTGCTGTCTGTCTTTTAAGTAGCTTTCAAACCATCTCATTGCACTTTCAGAGAAATTAAGCTGTTGTATTTTTCTGAGCATTATGTCAAAGTTAACAGTATCAAAAGCTTTGCTGAAGTCCAGTAGCGTCAATATTGTTGCCTTTCGATTGTCGATGGCATATTTCAGGTCATCAGTTACTTTAATTAGAGCAGTGTTTGTGCTGTGATGTTTACGGAAACCGGATTGAAATTTGTCATATAGGCAGAATTCATGCAAGTGTTCAGTGATTTGGTCATGAACAATATATTCAAGTGCTTTGGAAACAGCAGGCAGTATGCTAATTGGTCGGTAATCACTAGGCAGTTGCGGGTTTTCGATCTTAGGGATGGGTCGAATTAGGCTTCTTTTCCATGCAGTGGGATATATTCCGTTCACGAGGGAAAAATTAAATATGTCAGTTAAGACAGGCACTAAGATATCGGCAACATTCTTAATCATGGTTATACCGATACTGTCGTTGCCTATTGCATCAGAAGAGATTCTCATTATTGCTTTTCTTGCCGTATTTGTTGTTACATGTTTTAGATGGAAGGTATCGTTGTTAGTTATCCTGTTTAGGGATTCTTGTGGACGGTAATTATCAGCTGTGCTGGTATTCAGAGGTGCAGAGAAGAATTCATTTAATTCGTTAGCTGACACATGAAAAGTGGTTTCCGATTTTGCCTTTCCGACCCCCAAGCTACGGAGATTCTTCCATAGAGTCGTGGGCGTCAGATCGCTGCATACAAGGGAGCGAGCGTGCCTGATTTTAGCATTGCGAATGCATTGTTTCACTCTGTTCCGTAGCTTTCTATATTCTTCGAAACGCTCGGGTTTCGGATCTGCCTTGAAACGCCTGTGGGCAGCATCCCTATTAGTCATCATTTGACGTAATTCAGCTGTCAGCCATGGAGCAGGAGATTTTCTTACACGGATTGTGCGCACAGGTGCATGTTTGTCATAGAGGGCAGTGAGTTTATCACCAAGTTCATTAATTTTGCCGTCGATTGTGGGTTTTCTGATTATTTGATGCCATGAGATTTCTGAGCAATCGGCTGTTAGAGCGTCAAGGTCAATACGTTTCATGTTCCTACAAGTTATGTAACGCGATTTGATCCTTGGGGGCTGCACAGAGTAGGCCAGGAATATTACATCATGTGCTGAGAGGCCAGGGGCCGATGTTTGACCAACATCTCTTACTTTGTCAGTCTGTTTCGTTGCGATTACGTCTATAAGAGTATGACTGTGCGCCGTATGGTGTGTAGGTTGTAATGGAAGAATGTTCATGCTATTGCAACTAAACAGTCTTCTTAGGTTTATTGCGGAGGGAGTGTCTCTTAGCAGGTCTATGTTCAAGTCACCCATTACGATGACATGTTCGTATTGACACTGAAGTGAATGTAATTCCGACTGGAAGGAACTCATTGAGCTTATTTTTGGCGGCTTGTACACGACGCCAGTCAAGAATTTCCGACTTTGTATATTTATTTCAATGAACATGAATTCAGCCTCTTTTTCTTCAGCAGGATTTGACGTACATAAGACTTTCGCTTTGAAATCTGTTCGTATATACGCGCCGACGCCGCCACCTCGCTTTTTTGATCTGTCTGCCCTAAGAAATGTGTACCCTGGGAGATGAATAGATGCAGAGGATATGTGTGGTTTCAACCACGTTTCGGATAAGAGGATTACGTGGTAGTTTAGTTGGTTGAAGAGGAGGCTAAATTCTTCGTAATGTGCAGGTAAAGACTGGATGTTGCAGTGAGCTGCTAAAAGCTCTGACGCGTTCCGCTGAGCAGCCTGAAGTAGGGTGGCAGACTGGTTTGTCCCTTTGTTAGGCACTACCTGCCGCGAGGGGCACTGGCCGCTGCTTCCGCCAAGTGACATAACGCAGGGGTGTCCGAGATTTTGCGCGCCCTGTGTGTGACACCGCGAGTGCCGAAAGAAAGGCGACTGCTAGAGATTTCCTGAGGTTGCGGGAGTATAGAAAATGGATTAGTGGTATTCGGTGCAAGGAGAATATGACCAAAACAGTGACGGCTGTGTGTCACTGTGTATCCTCTGTCGTACGAGGAGAAATGTAATTAGCGTATTTGAAACAGCTTAGGGTGGAAATAAGGGAAAAGGGAGTGATTTAAGAGGCCGATGCTGCCAGCAGAGAGAAGTAAGCTTAATAATTAATAGATTATCGTAGGAAGCTAGAATTAAATTGAAATTTACTAAAGTGATGCTGGTAGTGATTATCGTAGGAAGCTACAATTAGATTGAAATTTGCTAAAGTGATACTGATAGTGATTTTTGTTATGAACAATTTAAACCGAAGAGATGGGTGATTAATGAACTAAAGGAGAGACTAATAATTGCAATAGAACTAATTCAGAATGGAAGAGAATAAACTGAGAAAATGAAAAAAGTATTAGCAGTAACTAAAATTAAGTAATGGTTAGAGCTACAGACACAAAAAAATAGTGAAAAGTTAATACAGTTACAAAAACAATTAGTTGAAGGTACAAATATGGGTATAATTAAAAAATTAATAAAATTACAAGACTATATCTGAGTATAGGGCTGTTACAATTTGCAAATGGTGTTAAGTTTGCACTTTTGGCTCGAGTAGCTTCACTTAATACTATTCAGTTCTGTCATGTTTGTGACTGTCTTCTTTCCAGCTGCTGTCTTAATGATTACTCTGCCATCCTGAGTCCACACATTCTGAAGACCGAAATGGGATATGGCACTGTTTAACATCTTTAGCCGTTCGTGTGTCAGATCTTCCCTTATTGTAAGCCCTGTCCTTGCTAACTTCTTCTTCTGGGTAAAGATCTCTGCCCTTTTTCGGTACGAGATAAATTTAATTATTATTGGACGAGGTTTGGTGGCACCTGGTAGTTTTCGTCCCACCCGATGGCTCCTGTCAATGTCTGCCTTGGTCACTTCTACGCCTAATTTTTCACGCGCAACCTGTGTAAGCAGGTTGTCCGTGTCTTCTTCTTTATTTTCTACTACTCCAAACAGTCGTAGACTATTTCGCCTTTGGTACTGTTCTAGTTCGTCAGTTGCGGCAGATAGTTTCACTTCCAACTCTCGTGCCTTTTTCTCGTATTCAGACACAGACTTTTTTAGTGCTGTAATTTCGGCAGTATTGGCCTCAACAGTTTCACGCATTTTGGCCAATACTGCTGCCGTTACAGTATCTGATATAGTGCCTGCTATCAGATCGAGATTGTTTTTATCGCGAAGCGCAGCGTTTACCTCAGAGCGGACCAGCTCCGCTATGCCGGGAGCCGCGGCCGCACCTTCCGCCAAGAGCGGGCCCGCCGCACCTGCTGCTTCCCCGCTGCTGGACGCGCTGTTGTTGACTCTTCTGTTTACCATTTTCTCGAAGATATTGGCGGAGCACAGAAAAAAAATAGCACTACTGCACAGAACACTGTTGTTTACACGATTTCCACTTGTACTAGACAACACCACCTGCGAGAACACCTTCGAATTCGACTAAATTTCGCGAGCCGAACTTAACACGTGTTACACTGCTGCCGCCATGACACTTCGTTGTCGTTCTCGCATTGCTTTGTCCTTCGTAAATTCAACAATAGCAAGTTTTAAATCGAAAAACCGTTAAGCAACACACTTTGCAGTAGTACATGCTATTCGTTCAGTTGTATTGAAAACTGTTACAACTGACAATGGAATAATGTGTGCGACTGAGAAATTTTACTATTCGTACCACCAATTTCTTCACATTCTCTAGGCTTGCGAACGTAATACAAAGTGCTTTTTGATGTAGAGAAGAAAGCAACCCGTCTTTCGATCGTTGTGATCATTTCATACTAAATATGTAGTACCTGTCACTTATGCAAATTGAGAATTCTCATCCCTCTCGTCTGTGATTCCCATTCACTTTAAAGGATTGTAAAGATAGGTCTCCAGACTGCTTCTTGCGGAAATATCCACTGGACCTGTGAACGTCCGTTACACAATGAACAAATAGCGAACGTTAAACATCGCTGAAGTGCGATTCTGCCGAACTCAGAGAGTTGTACCGACCGAAAACCGTGCGGTCTTGGGCGCCTTGTTACGGTTCCCGTGGCTGGCCCCGTCGCGGGCATGTGTTTGCGTGTGTGTGTGTGTGTGTGTGTGTGTGTGTGTGTGTAAGTTAGTTTAAGTAATGTCTAAGCTTAGGGACCGATGACCTCAGCAGTTTGGTCCCATTAGATCTTACCAAAATTTCCAAAAATGTACCGGCCGAAAAATGCAGCACCGCAGTGGTAAATGAGACGTAGCGCTGATCCGAGTACTTCCGAGAAGGACCGAGCAATGCCGAGTCACAGACAGTCGGCGCCTCGGCCGGCTCGTGGCCCGCACACTCTGCACGCGTGGAGGGCACGCCGTGGCCGGCCCTGGCCTACTGTGTTGACAACAAAGGTCGAACGGTTACGCAGCCCTGCAGTATTTCCACTTTATGGCAAGGGCAGTCTATCAAAGCCTGGAATACCAGAACAGCTTTTCGTGCCCGTTCCGCCAGAACAGGCAGGAGATATCGAATTTCGTCGCGGGACACGGGAGAGCAGGTGCGGGGGCGGCCCCGCGGCGCGGCAGCCACGTCACGGCCAGAGCCGCAGGGCCGTTAATGACGCGGTCGCGGGCGCGCTGAGGCTTTGCTGTGCTCCATCGTGCGGCCAGCGGCTGCGGCAGAACCGTACAGGTAGCGTGGTGCGCTCTGGCGGGTAGCCTTGCAACAGTCCTGAAGATTACAAATGGTTACATAGCTGCCAACCGTCGGGACGTGTCCCTACGCATAACGACTTTTGGTTCTTTTTTCCAGAATGTAGGGACAGATTTCCGATATCTCTGTAAAATGTAGGGTCTTTTTGTCCAAAAAAGAAAAATTCCAAAATGAAAAATTCAAAACGAATTTCAAACGTTGTATATTCTGCTCCATTGCTTACGAAAAGCCTGGAGGGGGCACGTGACATGTTCGTTGCTTAGCGCTCCTGGTGCCACGAGCTGCCGCCTCCTAGGTAACGCAGTACAGATTGCCGAGCAAAGTAATACACTACTGGCCATTAAAACTGCTACACCAAGAAGAAATGCAGATGATAAACGGGTATTCATTGGGCAAATATGTTATACTAGAACTGACATGTGATTACATTTTCACGCAATTTGGCTGCATAGATCCTGAGAAATCAGTACCCAGAACAACCTCCTCTGGCCGTAATAACGGCCTTGATACGCCTTGGCATTGAGTCAAACAGAGATTGGATGGCGTGTACAGGCACAGCTGCCCATGCAGCTTCAACACAATACCACAGTTCATCAAGAGTAGTGATTGGCGTATTGTGACGAGCCAGTTGCTCGGCCATCATTGACCAGAGGTTTTCAATTGGCGAGATATCTGTAGAATGCGCTGGCCAGGGCAGTAGTCGAACATTTTCTGTCTCCAGAAAGGCCCGTACAGGACCTGCAACATGCGGTCGTGCATTATCTTGCTCAAATGTAGGGTTTCGCAGGGATCGAATGAAGGTTAGAGCCACGGGTAGCGTCCACTGTTCAAAGTGCCGTCAATGCGAGCAAGAGGTAACCGAGACGTGTAACCAATGGCACCCCATACCATCACGCCGGGTGATACGCCAGTTTGTCGATGACGAATACATGCTTCCAATGTGCGTTCACCGCGATGTCGCCAAACACGGATGCGAGCATCATGATGCTGTAAACAGAACCTGGAATCATCCGAAAAAATGACGTTTTGCCATTCGTGCACCCAGGTTCGTCGTTGAGTACACCATCACATGCGCTCCTGTCTGTGATGCAGCGTCAAGGGTAACCGCAGCCATGGTCTCCGAGCTGATAGTCCATGCTGCTGCAAACGTCGTCGAACTGTTCGTGCAGATGGTTCTCGTCTTGCAAACGTCCCCATCTGTTGACTCGGGGACGAGACGTGGCTGCACGATCCGTTACAGCCATGCGGATAAGATGCCTGTCATCTCGACTGCTAGTGATACGAGGCCATTGGGATCCAGCATGGCGTTCCGTATTACCCTTCTGAACCCACCGATTCCATATTCTGCTAACAGTCATTGGATATCGACCAACGCGAGCATCAGTGTCGCGATACGATAAACCGCAATCACGATAGGCTACAATCCGACCTTTATCAAAGTCGTGATGGTACCCATTTCTCCTCCTTACACGAGGCATCACAACAACGTTTCACCAGGCAACGCCGGTCAACTGCTGTTTGTGTATGAGAAATCGGTTGGAAACTTTACTCATTTCGGCACGTTGTAGGTGTCGCCACCGGCGCCAACCTTGTGTGCATGCTCTGAAAAGCTAATCATTTGCATATCACAGTATCTTCTTCCCGTCGGTTAAATTTCGCGTCTGTAGCACGTCATCTTCGTGGTGTAAAATTTTAATGCCCTGTAGTGTACTTCCACAGTAAACGGCTTGCACAATGAGGCAATGTCTGCACATGGGAACGCGCATGCCTATGTGTGTTCCTTCTGCTAATTTTTCTGCGTGTATTTCTTTCTTTCTTTCTTTTTTTTTTTTTTTTTTTTTTTTTCAGTGCGTCGGAGACTTCGCACGAGGAAAGTAGCATCGTCTAGAAGGCGCTCACTGTTTGACCACAGGCTGTACGTTAGCGGTGTCCGTAAGATGCGCAACGGGACTCGAAACCGATGGTGTGAAAAAATAAAATAGTCTAGAAAAAGAAGCTGTAGCGTTCTTATTTACTTCACCTAATGAGGCTAATAGGCTACCACAGATGTGCACGGACGTCTCTGCAACGCGGTTTTGTGAAACATTGTTGCTTCTATAAGTCATTTCAATCACAGCAAGTATTCAGTGAAAATGAAAAGCTACGTAAGTTATTAGTACTGCGGAACATATTGAGACTCTTGATAGTGGTACTGGTATCGGCGCTTATCCTGCGCCTGTTTTGTTCCACATAATTTCAGACACAAATTTTTATTTCCTCAAATAGGCGTTTCGGTGCTTCACAATATAATAATCTGAATATTAGGACTTTGTGAAGCCCTGAAACTAGTGATTCATGAAATAAAAACTTGCAGCTGGAAGCTACGTTTCTTACTTTATTGATGCAGAACATCTGTTCCTCGCCGCACTACGCTTCCCTCGTACTGTACTCTTTGTATTGTATGGAACTGTGGACACACAAACGATGGAGAGGCTTCGTCCCTGCCGTAGCCCTCAGTGGTTCACAACCCCACAACAGGCTACAGCCATCCACTCACCACACTGCCGCCCCACAATGCACCCATGGTTATTGTGCAGTTCGGCCCCCAGCGGACACCCCCCCCCCCCCAACCAAACGAGTGTAACCCCAATGTTTGTGCGGTAGAGTAATTATGAGAGCGCCACACCACTTTCCATTGTTGCCAGATGTATCCAACATGGCGGCGATGACGTCATCCAAGACGGTGGCATGAAGACTTGGCAACAGCACATGACGTCATCCAATATGGCGGCCATGACATCAGCTGATGACACACATACCATTATACAAGATGCCCCCCTGCCATGCCCCCCTGGAGGGAAGTACATATTTCATCAGGACAATGCAACCTCTACTAACCTAAGAAAATGGCAAGAAAATAGGTCACTTGGGCTAACTCCACTAACCTAAGTCTTCCGACCTCCACCTCTTCCTAGGAACTGGCAGGAAGTTTGAATTTTCGCAGTAAACAAAGGTCACTTGGGCTGTCACTCTACTCACCTAAGCAAAAGGCGGCAAAGGAAGGGCACTTGAGCTACCTCCACTAACCTGTCACCTGAGTGCCACCTCTTCCTAGGAACTGGAGAAGAAAAGGACTCACCCAGTGCTGGGCAAAAACCTTCATTTTGTATGCACTATTTATTTAAACACAGGCAGTACCACCATCACATTTACTCACCATGGGGTCCAGAGTCCAACTGACCTAGTACACAGTTCTGCCACCAGAAGGCACTGTCATCCATTACATGACGTAATCCAGTATGGCGGTCTGACCTAGTACACAGTAATGCCACCAGAGGGCGCTGTCATCCATTATGTGACATAATCAAAGAGGGTTGGGGGGGGAATTAAGGGAAACAGTGTGGTCGCCATGGGGTCCGGAGTCCAACTGACCTAGTACACAGTACCACCACCAGAGGGTGCTGTCATCCATTCCGTGACATAAGCTGTTGTGGTGTAACAAGCGAGCTACGCCACACTGAGAAGAAAGCCGAAAGGCACGCGTACACACACGCCGACTGGCGTCAAGTCTGGAACAGGATACGTTATGACTGCTATAAAGAAAATACGTAGCTTTGGAATATACTTAACTTTTAATCAATCCTTGTGATACATCTCTCTTGACTATACAAATGAGACTCGTAAGATACATGCACTGTGACAATTGGCGCCTTGCTAAGTCATAGCCATTAACTTAGCTGAAGGCTATTCTAACTGTCTCTCGGCAAATGAGAGCAAAGGCTTCGTCAGTATAGTCGCTAGCAACGTCGTCGTACAACTGGGGCGAGTTCTCGTATGTCTCTCGAGACCTGCCGTGTGGTGGCGCTCGGTCTGCGATCACACAGTGGCGACACGCGGGTCCGACATGTACTAATGGACCGTGGCCGATTTAAGCTACCACCTAGCAAGTGTGGTGTCTGGCAGTGACACCACATAAGCCAAGATGGCTGTCTGCAGGGGAAAATGACTCAGCCTGCACTGGGCTGCTTGTGAAAGGAGGGAGTGTACTTTATTTATTTTGGAACAATTTGTTTATGGATGGATTTTAGATAGTATATTTATCACACTGACACAAAACACACCCTCTGACATGCTTGGCGTCACGCCACACAACCTACAGACCTGTAAACTACTCATAAATTACTGAAATAATGATCTACAGACACACTCCTAAATTACCAAATTAATTTCAGTACATAGTGTACAGACATACAAACTCCTAAATAATGCAGTACACTGATGTGCAGACACGAAATCAACTCATAAACTGTCCACATAACACATAGTACAGCCTACAGACCTGCTCCTAAAATAATTCGACAGTCATGCAAACAATGTACGGAGGCACTGCCTGCCACTCCCTATCCATTGGACTGCGCAGGAGGCTACCGTACATGCGCCCAGAAGACAGAATGCACAGGCAGATGCCAAGCCATGCTCAAGTGCCCGTTTGGTTCCCCCAAGCATGAGGTGGAGGCATCCGTGTCATACTTCTGAGAAATTCCTCTCGAAATACATGATTACCTAGGCACCATTTTTGACATGACGGGATGGGAGTGAAGACCTATTTGTGGAGTGCAGATGCTCCAAGGGCGCCCACACGTCGACACTGCTGCAAGCCACCACTGGATGCAAGCCATCACTCTCACGCCACTGCCAACGGCATGTCAAAGTCACCTCTACAGTTAAAGTTTTCAAGTGTTATACTGACATCACATGTCTATCTAAATAAGCGCCAAGTCATCCTCTGGGTCACATGCACTTGTGTTCACTACTGCTGGTGTGATCCCTCTCTCTACCTGCGGTCCAGCAAAGACCTAATTGCTGAGTGACTCACCCTCACAGACGCTGCAGGAATCCATTCCACAATAGCACAGGCTGCTTTCTCAATAGCGATTTTTACAGGACATGGTTGACGCATTGCTGCACGTATCTACATGCCATCGCAAGTGCATCTAGCAACATCCTCAATGGTATACTGAGCCACATAGCTGTCTAAAATAAGAACCAAATCGTACTCTTGGAAATTGTATAGTGCCCCAGAAATAACGAATGTGTGCTTTTGTAGGAGCTTTAGTGATGTCTCGGCTTGTATGCATGGAAATTCTTGCACCAACAGAACCTGCTTACGAATATAGCACAGAATAACGTCGAATGCATTCGCGATCCTAACATGGCATCCCAACCATCACATGGTACCCTTTGTGCTTTCAACATACGCAAACATTCTCACCACTCTGTAGAGACTCCTACATCCCAGCACAAACCATGTCTTCTGAATGAATTGTGCATTATGATAGGCTCTTATCGAATTTACCCGCCGAATTACTGATGCCTCTGGTGTGGAAACACCATTTGGAGATTTCTTCTTGCAGATGAGGCTTTCAGTGGCAAAAAAAGTACTTTACACAGATCGCCATATTGCACTGACAATTATACCTTGCAAAAATGCCCCTACATATCGTCAAATACTGAAAAACTCTTACTCAGTTACACTGCTCTCCCACTGAGGACAGGAGCTTGAATATTAGAGCACAAAACCGATCTCCAACCCAGTAATATATCACCACGTACTGTGTCAATGTAGTAAACATACAGTTCGTATCCTACACCATATGAAACCATCCTTTTTTACATCATTCGAACATATACCCCAAAGACAGACAGCATCGTATACACTCCTCGCAGCACTAGATATTTCCCTGCAAGGACGGTGGTCGTCCGCCCCCGATGGGTGATCAGAGCACCCTCAGTGGACCAAAGTCACTCTCACAACTGTTCTATAAATTCGGGATCGTTCCCCCTTGGCATAAACACATTATTGTTTCTGGTCTGAACCTGCTTCCTTGCTTGCTTTTCTACACCCATCTCCAGACTCTGGGATTACAAGAACACTTCTCGATATGAAGTACACAGCAGTATCCTAATGATCGCTCATGCAACATAATTCCAAAGATATAGACTGGAAATTATTTCTCTAAAAACCTGAAACTCTAGTGAGGTGGAGCGTGCTCTACACCACTGAGGAACTAGAAACTTATCACTTCTGCGAAGACCTTTGCATGAAAAAAAAAAGAAACTCAACAAAATAAAAATAAACGGATATTTCCATCCGCTAATACTGATGGTGATGTAACAGATTCTAAATCATCCCAATAATTTACGAAGTCAAATAACGTGTTTCTCATGTCTACAGAACCAGGAAAAGTATCTTCCACCTGCTGGATGCATACACCACAATCGATGTTCTCTCAACTAAATAAAGTTGCGAAATGTGAATAAGCAGTCAATTGAACAATTTAGATGGGTGGGAATAATGACCCAGCGCAAACACATGTCCATATTGAATCTTCTCAAATTTACACGTGATCACGAAAGCTGAGCAACACATACTATGTATTAGTTTGCTATTCAGCTGTCTAGAGGACTTTTGGTTAAGTCAGCTACATTCGTACACTCCAACAGGCCTTTCCATTTGGATAGTTCCTACTGTTAACGGGAAACATGAATCATGCCTGGCGCTGCATACCAACCACACATAGGCAGAGTCATCGTAGAAAACAGTCACATATATGTTTTATCACTGTACTTACAGTTAAATGTTACGATCGCCATCTCAATTGAACAACATTCGACAATGAGTGAAGTATCAGAAATACACCCTACTGACGGCTGTGGATCTGGAAATAGAAATATCTGTACCATTCTTATGACCTGACATAGTCTTCCCTTCGCTGTCTCAGTATTCCACATCAAGTCCATACCTTCCCTTGCACATGTCCGAACACAAACACATACTTTATAAGCCTGATGCTCAAGGTGAACCCATCACAAACCCCCTACTACTAAGTATAATACTTCATCAATAACTGATCGCTGGTGATACGAAATAATACTGACCGAAAATCAACGATGGGTGGACATGTCTCATAAGTTTTTCTTGAGAGTGCTACCACCATGTCTTAGAAAGAGAGGTTTAATTGTCTTACAAACTACTAGATGTTAAAAAACTCCATCCCAACAACTACTGTATGTTACTGTCACAAGTTGTCTTGGTTCTATACGTGCACACAAGTATCCATGTTAAAAGTTATATAAGCTTTATAAGTCCACGTATGGCATTACCTATGAATCACTTCGTTTTTCCATAGAAATATTGAGATGGTGCTCATAGGATTGTATATTATCAGACCAGTTACACGTAGCCCATGATGCAACCTCGTCATAAAATCACTGAATTTTGGAAGTGATTCGGCTAAGGAGAGTGGTATGAAACCAATATTTGCGACCCCCTCACAGTGCCATCGATAGATATTTCTCCAGTATTTGTAATGCATTCTGCATCGATCAATGTCAGAGGGTCAGTGATATATCCACTGGGCTATAGCCAATGGTTTATTGAGAAGGATCACAAACAGTAGATGGCGTCATGATTGAGGTCATAAGAAATGTACACTAACTTTTCAGATCTGTAATGTGAGGCTACCCGCTAGAAATGCTATCTGGGATTTGGAATCGAGTCCCTCTATTCAAACACATAGCTGTATTGAATCCTATGGAGAAGTCTTTTGATGATTACATCCACTACTGAATTATATTTCTGGCACTCTCATATCTCGAAATGAGTCACATTTCTCGAACCTGTCAGCTACAGTAAAATTCCAGCCTCGTTTTATGTAGTCCCTATGCATCCTGCAACAGCCCTCTCAGACTCTGCGCTACCATCCCTGCAGCTTTGTGCATGTGATCATTCCAATGTAAGTTGCAGTTGAGTATACGTCGGAGGAAACTATATCTACCACCTTCTGCATACCGTGTACAAACAGGTTAAGCTGCGACAGGACTGTGTTTTGACCATTTGATGGAAACAGCAAATGAGAGAAGGATGAGGATTTTTCCTACTGCACCGTTGTGCACCCCCAAACTACAGACTAAGTATTACAGATCCACGTTCATTCACACCCCTCTCCCCAAAATGCTGTCTTCTTTATTGTGTAACATCCATCAGAGAAAAATTACATACTATAAAAGATCAACTAACTTCATCCGATAGAGAACTAGATAAGACTTTTACCGCATTTCCCTCCTCCCATATATCGAAAACAAATACCACATGCATGCAGGCGTCGAGCACTTGTGATGATCCTATTAAATATGCAGTATTGATCAACTGCACAGACCAGTTTAAAGTTCCATCGCCTGTACTCTAGGAGGACGATCGTATCCTGCGGACTATACTGTATTTCGCAAGAGACTCCCCCTGTGGCCCTGTCTCGCTGTCTGAAACATTCTTTTTGGTGCTCTGTACACTGCCAAACATGTTGTTTTTCTGCCACGGCTTCGAGGTCTGAGTAGGTTCTAAACTGACATGAAGATGTTCTGAGCCACTGCCTCTCAGAGACAACAAGGACATCACCCCAAAGTACCGTTATCTAAGACGTCGCACAGTGACACATTGGACGTCATTCAAGCTGTCTGCTGTGACGTCATCTGATGACTTGAGTACCATTACCCAACGTAGCTGGAAAGTGCCACACCCCCCCTGCCAAGCACCCCTGGTGGGATGTATGAATTTTGGTGGGAAGATAGGTCGATTGGGCTACCTCTAGATGTCACACCATGTAAATCATATTGTTACCATAACACACCACATACACTGGATGATTTTAAATAAAAGTTATTTACAACATAAGGGAAATGGAAGAATTTTACGGCATTTGCGTGGGTTTCCAAACTACATTTACACAAATCTGTCACATTGACCGAATAGCTGATGGCTTGGCATTCTGTTTCGAGTGATTCCTCATATTGTAGTCATGTATGCGTTCACTGTTTCGGTGCTAGCCATCCCCAGAAGGTGTCACCCCCTCTCTCCCCACCCAAAAAACTGCCTCTCCAACTCAAACAAGTGCTGTCAGTCATTCATTATGTGGTAACCATCAGCATGCCAGTGGATGGATTTGATGGAAAAGACACCGCGATGTACTGAAATAGTAAGCATCACAGTTGATACAGTGAACAATTTTAGCAATTTTACACTAATTTCAACACCACCCAATGATGTGACAGCGTGTTTCCCAATTGCAGTATCATAGCTAAACTACCCCTTCTCCACTTTGCGAGCATCAATGCGAAAGTGGATAGATGAATGTACAGTAAATCCATTCATTGTTAATTCCCGAACACATACATCATCAAAGTATATCAGTCAGCACTCTACATATTTCTAACACCTCGAGCACAGTGCTTAATCTAAGACCTATCTCTAAGCTGAAGGAAGTCACAGAGCATTCTTGCAGTCTTAGGGTAAAATTAGAGACTGAAAGACTCCCATCACACTGTTATTGACCAACCCGCCCCACAGCACCATTACCGATTTAATCTGCAACCGACCAGAAGTAGACCGCTACATTCTACATCTTGTGAATGAATGGAGCTTACCAAGTCCTCACCCATCCAAGTTCACAACATTTCTCGAGATGCACCCATGTCGAGGAGGTTAGCACTCCTTATCGATGTATAGTAACAGTTGTAATAGCTGACAGTTAAGAAGAACAAGGAACGGATGATTTTTATGTGCATCGAGCTCCAGGTGGATGGAGTTCGACGCGTTTTACGTAAATCAAGCTATCAATTTTAAAGTATTATTTCAGAGTCTAGGATTAGTACCTGGGAGGCATTTGTGAGAGACAACATAAACAGACGCACTCCTAAGACTACAACGTTCTGCAATTAAAACGGACTATAATGTTAGATCGCTTGCGTTTCTGACCTATCAGTTGTATGGAATGTAGCGCTATTAGTATTTCAGTGTAAGAAATTTACACTCCTGGAAATGGAAAAAAGAACACATTGACACCGGTGTGTCAGACCCACCATACTTGCTCCGGACACTGCGAGAGGGCTGTACAAGCAATGATCACACGCACGGCACAGCGGACACACCAGGAACCGCGGTGTTGGCCGTCGAATGGCGCTAGCTGCGCAGCATTTGTGCACCGCCGCCGTCAGTGTCAGCCAGTTTGCCGTGGCATACGGAGCTCCATCGCAGTCTTTAACACTGGTAGCATGCCGCGACAGCGTGGACGTGAACCGTATGTGCAGTTGACGGACTTTGAGCGAGGGCGTATAGTGGGCATGCGGGAGGCCGGGTGGACGTACCGCCGAATTGCTCAACACGTGGGGCGTGAGGTCTCCACAGTACATCGATGTTGTCGCCAGTGGTCGGCGGAAGGTGCACGTGCCCGTCGACCTGGGACCGGACCGCAGCGACGCACGGATGCACGCCAAGACCGTAGCATCCTACGCAGTGCCGTAGGGGACCGCACCGCCACTTCCCAGCAAATTAGGGACACTGTTGCTCCTGGGGTATCGGCGAGGACCATTCGCAACCGTCTCCATTAAGCTGGGCTACGGTCCCGCACACCGTTAGGCCGTCTTCCGCACACGCCCCAACATCGTGCAGCCGCCTCCAGTGGTGTCGCGACAGGCGTGAATGGAGGGACGAATGGAGACGTGTCGTCTTCAGCGATGAGAGTCGCTTCTGCCTTGGTGCCAATGATGGTCGTATGCGTGTTTGGCGCCGTGCAGGTGAGCGCCACAATCAGGACTGCATACGACTGAGGCACACAGGGCCAACACCCGGCATCATGGTGTGGGGAGCGATCTCCTACACTGGCCGTACACCACTGGTGATCGTCGAGGGGACACTGAATAGTGCACGGTACATCCAAACCGTCATCGAACCCATCGTTCTACCATTCCTAGACCGGCAAGGGAACTTGCTGTTCCAACAGGACAATGCATGTCCGCATGTATCCCGTGCCACCCAACGTGCTCTAGGTGTAAGTCAACTACCCTGGCCAGCAAGATCTCCGGATCTGTCCCCCATTGAGCATGTTTGGGACTGGATGAAGCGTCGTCTCACGCGGTCTGCACGTCCAGCACGAACGCTGGTCCAACTGAGGCGCCGGGTGGAAATGGCATGGCAAGCCGTTCCACAGGACTACATCCAGCATCTCTACGATCGTCTCCATGGGAGAATAGCAGCCTGCATTGCTGGGAAAGGTGGATATACACTGTACTAGTGCCGACATTGTGCATGCTCTGTTGCCTGTGTCTATGTGCCTGTGGTTCTGTCAGTGTGATCATGTGATGTATCTGACCCCAGGAATGTGTCAATAAAGTTTCCCCTTCCTGGGACAATGAATTCACGGTGTTCTTATTTCAATTTCCAGGAGTGTATTTCAAGTGGAGGACATACTTCCTTCTTCCTGGTTTCTCTACGATAAACTGTGTTCCTGAAGCATGAAACGAAAAAACTACTGCCTTCAGACATCTACTCTGTGTGATACGAACACAATATAGCTTTTATGAGGTGTATAGCGTCCACTGTTAGCATCTGATCATGGTTCGGAAATTATTCAATGCCTGCCTCAGGCCTATATAAAATGATCGTTAGTAACAGGGAATACCTCTTACAAGGAAACATAAATGCATAGCAGCAGCGTCGACATGTGAATATTTCAAGTCATTCCGCCACTAACTCTGTAAACAGCACATTTGTCAGGTAAATGTATACATGGGGATTGCAGTACCTCACAAGCACCTACCACTAACTTAGTTATGAAGCTGAAGTCTTGATTGCACACCCAAGATGCGACAGGGAGATGAAGTACATCGCATAAATCGTAGTTCGTTTAGAGGAATGTGTCACGTTTCATCACACATGAGATGGAAGTCCTCTGATGACCGGCAGGTACACCATTAACGACTGCAAGTAGACAGTTCTTTAAACCACACACAGAATGCATGGCTGTATACAAGCAGAACGCAGGCTATGTCACACGACTGATGCATCCTGACAGAACAGTGAAAAAACTGACCAGCAGCAACTTCTCCCTCTCTAGAATGCATCATCAGTCTACCATTAAATTGTACCTTGTTACAGCTCCATCTCAATCGATCACCCCATCCACTCTCTGTTATCCTTTAATGCAGATGCATGTAATTTTAGTGGCAGATGGTTCTCTGTCTTTGCAGATGGGATGAGTTTCTAGTTACTCAGTGGTCTAGAGCATGCTCCACCTCACTAAAGTTTTAGGTTTGTAGAGAAATAATTTCCAGTCTATATCTTCGGAATTATATGGCACGAGTGATCGGTAGGATACTGCTGTATGCTTCATATCAAGAAGTACCACGAAAATTGTATAATATTATGGCAACCATGTGAAACTGCATGTGTTCTTGTAACCCCAGAATTTAGAGATGGGCGTAGAAAAGCAAGCAAGGATGCAGATTCGGATCAGAAACATTAAAGAGTTTGTGCAGAGGGGGAACGAGCCCAAATTTGAAGAACGGTTGTGAGAGTGACTTCAGACCACTGATGGCACTCAAGCTGTCGGGGGTGGATGGCCGCTGTCCCCACAGGGAAATATCTAGTGCTGTGAGGAATGTATATGGTGCTGTCTGTCTTTGCGGTATATGTATGAATGATGTAAAAGGGCTGATTATAGGATTCGAATTGTGTGTTTATCACTCAGTGGGAGAGCAGTGTAACTGAGTAAGAGTTTTTCGGTATTTTATGATATGTAGCAGCACATTGCAAGGTTTAATTATCGGTGCAATATGGCGATCTGTGTAAAATAGTTTTTCCCACTGAAATCTTGTATGCAGAAAGAAAAAAAAGGCAGATGGTGCTTCCACACCAGCAGCATTAGTAATTCAGTGGGTAAATTCGATAAGAGCCAATCATAATGCACAGTTCATTCCCAAGACATCCTTTGTGCTGGGATGTAGGAGTCTCTACATGGCAGTGAGAAAATTTGCGTATGTTGAAAGCAGGAAGGCTAACATGTGATGGATGGGGTGCCATGTTAGGATCGCGCTATTTTCGCAAACAGGTTCTGTTAGGGCAAGAATTACCATGCATACAAGCCAATACACCATGAAAGGACTTACAAAAGTGCATGTTAAGTATATCTGGGGCACTATACAAGTTCTGAGAGTTCGATTAGGTTCTTATTTTTGATAGCCATGTGGCTTCAGTATAACATTGAGAATGTTGCTAGATGTACTTGTGGTGGTATGTAGCTATGGACAGCGATGTGTCAGCCACACACCATGCATGTCCTGTTGGAATCGCTAGGGAGAAAGCAGCCTGTGCTATTCTGGAATGGATTTCTGCAATGTTGAGTCACTCAGCCAATAGGTCTATGCTGGACTGCAGATAGAGAGAGTGATGACAACAAACATCCACATGGCCCAGAGGATGATTTGGCACTTATTTAGATAGACATATGATGTCAGTATAACACTCGAAGAACATTAACTGTAGAGGTGACATTGACATGCTATCGACAGCGGGGTGAGATGGTTCAAATGGCTCTGAGCACTATGGGACTTAACATCTGTGGTCATCAGTCCCCTAGAACTTAGAACTACTTAAACCTAACTAACCTAAGGACATCATACACATCCGTGCCCGAGGCAGGATTCGAACCTGCGACCGTAGCAGTCGCGCGGTTCTGGACTGAGCGCCTAGAACCGCTAGACCACCGTGGCCGGCAGCGGGGTGAGATTGATGGCTCACACTGGCTTGCGTCCAGCTGTTTCTCACAGCTGTGTTGATGCACATGTGTCCTTGGAACATCTGCGCTCTGCAAATAGGTCTTCGCTCCCATTTAGTCACGTCAGCAAGAGTGCCTAGGTGATCGCTTGCTTCGAGAGGAATTTCTCAGGTGTCAAGTAAGAAAGGGATGCTGCCACCTCATGCTTGAGGGACCCAAACGGGCACCTGTGCATGGCTTGGCATCTTTCTGTGCATCCCGACTTCTGGGAGTGTGCAGTCCATAGACAGGGGGCAGTGGGCGATGCCTGCGCATGTTGTTTGCGTGTATGTTGCATTATGTTGCGAGCAGGTCTGTAGGCTGTGCTATGTGTTATTTGGACAGTTTATTAGTTGATTTCCTGTCTACACATGTCTGTGTACTGTGTACTGAAATTAATTTGGTAATTTAGGAGTGTGTCTGCAGAGCGTTACTTCAGTAATTTATGAGTAGTTTACAGCTCTGTAGGTTGTGTGGCGTGACCCCAAGCATGTCAGGGTGTGTGTTTTGTATCAGTGTGATAAATATACTACCTAAAAGTCATCTGTAAATAAATTACTCCTAAATAAATAAAGTACACTCCTTCCTCTCTCCAGCAGCCCAGTGCAGGCTGAGTCATTTTCCCCTGCAGACAGCCATCTTGGCTTATGTCATGGAATGGACGACAGCACTCTCTGGTGGTGGTACTGTGTACTAGGTCAGTTGGACTCTGGACGCCTTGGCGACCACAGTTTTGCTCCCCCCCCCCCCCCTGCCATTTCGGATTACATCAAGGAATTGATGACAGCACCCTCTGATGGTATAACTGTGTACTAGGTCAGTAGGGCTCTGGACACCATGGCAACTAAACTTGATGGTGATACTGCATATAATTGTTTAAATAAATAGTACATGCAAAATAAAATGTCCAGCCCAAGTGACCTATTTTCTGCCATTCTCTTAGGTTAGTAGAGATTGCATTGTTCTGATGCTATTTGAACTTCCGGCGATGGGGGCATAGCTGGGTGGGGGGTGGCACTTTCGCACCAAAATCTTCCATCTTGGATAACGGTACTTGCGTCATCATCTGACGTCATGACCGCCATCTTGAATGGCGTCATGCGCTGTTGACAGGTCTACAGGCAACAAGCTTGGATGACGTAATCGCCGCCATCTTGCATAGATCTGGCGACAATGTGAAGTGGGGTGGCACTCTCCTAGCTCTTCTACTATTATGGTGTAAGCATACGTGGATAATGTGTTTGTGCAGGAATCGCCGACATAGTGGAACTGAGGCGGAATAACCCCGCATTCCCCAAGGCAGATGGAAAACCGCCTTAGAAACCATCCACAGGCTGGCCAGCACACTGGACCTCGCCTCTAATCCGCCGGGCGTATTTGTGCCGAGGACGGGTACGCCTTCCTGCTCACAAAGTATTGCGTTAGACCACACGGATAACTGGGCGGGCTACGGTACCCATACAAAAAGTTAAAAAGAAAAACTAAAAATGAGTCTTATCGTTTCAGACTCCTCTAGTGGAGACTAACCGGAAATAGTGCGTCACTTCCAAAGGAAAGACTCCATTTCGCTGTGTCTGTCGTTGCCTTCAGTAGGAAGCACAAAATGGTGTATTGCCACAAATGGCGAGAGAATAACAGCAGCGACCTTTGCGCATAACACTGTGAATATTTTCAAACCATGGAAAATCTAGGATGGTACTCTGAATATTTTGTTGCTTCGAAACAGTGATCAAAACAGTACAAAGTTGTTAACAAAGGACAAACGTTACTATACAATATATGATTTTCTTTCTCTGATCCGCAGTCTAGAATTTTTTGCGCCTGTAGGAACTTTCAAGGTCAACATAGTGAGGTTTCACATGTCGTGTAGGGAAATTGTCGAAAATAAATTGGCAACACTGTCTAGTTTGAGTCTTGAACGAGTCACATGCAAAGCAGCATGTAAAGATGATCGAATTTAGATTTTCAGGTTCTAGGATGGGTAACTGTAACTGTTGTGTGACTGACTGTAACCTCACATACAACAACCCTCCACTTGAAACCGAGTTGTTCTCCTTTCCAAATGAGAAGCGAGATGCAGGTAGGAGGAAGGCTTCGGTCACAGCACTGAAGAGGAACGCAGCTGATGGCAAGCAACACACTCCTGCGAAACATCCTCACATTTCTAGCCGGCATTCCGTCAACGGTGCGCTACAAGAGCAGGTTGCCAACTATCCAGTTTTAGACCGGACAGCCGAGTTCTTAAATAAAAACTGTGGTATCCGGTCGAACGTCCCGACAGGACTAAATTCACTAATTTACTAATTTCATTTCTTAGAGTTTCTTTACGCTATCCAAATAATGAAAATGGAGTGTGTTAAACTTTACAGCTTGATTATTCTTTGGGCTCAATATTTTGTATCAGATTGTGTCAGAAGGTGGGAGCACTGTGAATTTGCCACATCGAATTACAATGTATCGCTGCGCCACGAACAAGTACAGGCGTGGATTTGTGGTATTCTTGTAAATCCCGCGCAGTTTTGGCTGAAAGGCGGCAGATAAGGGACCGGTTGGCACATCGGATGTCAGGCGCGGGCGATGTTGGTATGTTTCAAACGTTTCTGCGAGGCGGGTTCACGACACTGCTCGCAGGCTAGAAGGCACTGCTGGGCGGGCACTGTGTACAAATGTGAAGCAATCAGGGTAGCACAGGGCACCGACGTGCTACGAAGAACCCATAAGTTGCAGTTAGAACAGCGCCTAGTAAGCAGTGTGTAGGGGCAGAAGCGGGCGGACGGAAGCTGACGTTTGAATTACCAAAGAGCACTACACTTGTTCGCTCCAGAGGAACTACGTCAGATGCATCGGCAAAGGCTTATAAATAAGCCAGCCTGGACGCTCGAAGGAGGCAGTCGTGTAGCCATTCTGGCCGCGTCTAGAGCCGGAGAGAACGACTGTTGTTTAAATTGCAGGCCAACGGCAGCGGCCTTCTGGTCACGGATCTCGGTGGCCAACAGGACCGCTGAAGCTGCCTCCAACCTCCGCTGCACGGACGCGTCATTGCTGTGGCGGGCCGCGTCACACATTGCAGGTGCACCGGTCCGAGGAGCGAGAGGGCTCGTCCGGCGCGGCGGACCGGACTCCCGGGAGCAGAGCTGTCTGTGGGCACTGAACGAGCGAGTAGGCGGCTAGGACCGCCACGTCCGCAAGGCTGGGCAACCGGACGCCGGCGCTGCAGATTCCGGCTCTGACGCTGGCGCTGACTGGCGGATGCTGCGCCGCGAGGCCGGCTGCGCACCTTCGACGTAAGGAAGTCAGTGACACGCTTGCCGGTGTTTCTCTGCACGCTTCAGCGTGAGTCATCCCTCCCTCCCAAAGCATACCTCTTCATCGTTCTGATACATTACAACCCCTGAGCTTAGGTGGTTGTAGCACTATCTCAATATAAGTTGGCGCGTTCAAGCTGTGTCAAAGAGGTCAAAGAAACTTTGTGTCCCTATTACACCGCGGTGTCCACTGTCATTAAGTCAGCTGAAGACCGCTCCAATAAGAATAACTGGGGAAGACAGCCCCATAATAGCTCGTATTTTCTTATGACAGCTGCATGTCACTTCTATGCGGACAATAAGAGCTACAGTATCAGTTTATCAGTATTTCTTCTTCTGCAGTTATATAGCAAAAAACTACAAACAAAACAAATAATGACGATGTCGTGTTTTCATTTAATTATCGGCGCTTGCAACAAAGACCTAATAATTTTAAAAGGAACAGCGCTGTCCAACAAATGAACGCGCCAAGTAACCCATTGTTGCCAGTGGCTGATTGATGTAGTGAAGTATTTTGTCGTGGCTGTATTAGATGAAATGTACACGGAATATTTAGTTTAAAATTGAAGTCTTTGAAATGGCATTGTAGTGACTCAGTGATATGTGTACATATATAACATCATATTATTGTGAGCTTCTCAAATGCAGTAGGCTTAAAAACAGAGCCGTCAGAGTCATTTCAGTGGCAAATGGCTACAAGGAACAGACGTTTTGGGGTGGCTTTCGAAACAAGAGAAATATACCACGTAGTGTAAAACATGCCGTGTAAGTCTTACAGCCAAAGCGGTAAAGCATCATGCCTGTGCCTAGACTCGTACTGATAAGGTGCGGGGTGTGATATCAAACTGCACTATCCATAGGTATTTCTTGCCAGCGGGAACTACTCAAGAAGAGGAAGCGTCAGCAAAGGAACTAGTATTAACATACCATGGAGTGAAACATTGTCACAGTTACCTTTCACAAGACTGTGGAAATGCTCACCTATCTGACTTTTTCCTTCAAGATTCGAAACTATCATCCAAATTTCACTGTGGACGAACTGAAGCTGCAGCTGTAGCAGAGAATATATTAGCTCCACATTCTCTGCAACAAATTCTGAAAAAAGTTGGTGAACTCCATTCTCGATTGCATGTTATGCTTCAAATAAAGGAAATATGAAATTATTTCCAGTTGCTATCCTATAATTCGACCAAGAAATAGGAACGACGTCAGCTATTATAGATTTTTTACAAAGACGCTGACGAAACATCAACTTCTGTTGCCAAGAAGCTTAAAGAAAGCATCATTACGTCTAGTCTTTCAGGATACCAACTAGTTGCTTATGGCGCGGACAATTGTTCCGTCAGCTACCGAAAAAACAATCTGTTTTCGAGGAGTTGAGAAAAATTAAGCACCACATCTTATTCTCTCTTGTCACATGCATATACTGCACAATACTGCGAAATATGGGCTAAAACTACTGTCGTACTATGTTGAATCATTAGTGGTCAAGGTATTTAATGAGCTTTCGTGAAGAAAGGTGAGTGAGCTGAAGAACTTTATCGAGCTCCTGTAGCCAGAGTACTGTACACTACTCCGACATATTCCTACACACTCTTTGACTCTTTTTTTCTGCTGTGGATAAATTGCTCCAGAACTGGCCATTGTTGAAGTTCTATTTTCTATGCCAGGGTGAAGACAATACCGCCAAATGTATTTGGACATTTATTATGTCCACAATGTTATGCATTTATTTAATACAACCATAAAATACGTGGAAAAGGATTATATACAGTTAACTAAAATATATTCTGTGTTCCTTAAACTGCATCCAGAAACTATTAATAGACAAACAAATAATTTCTTTATATTCAAGGTATTACAACACCTGAAAAAATGCCCGCAACATGAACAAGCAAAATTTGTCAGAGAAACTCAGTTAGTCTATACTAGAATTCTGGACTGACTAGAAAAATGGTTTGACTAAAGTGATGATTCAGTTTTCAAGCTTAGCTCTCAGTTAAATCTTGAAAAGCCCCCTAAAACGGAGAAGACAAAGAAACTTACTCATTATTTCAACACAAACTATATGTACTGAATGACGTCTTGTCATTCATTAAGGGCTTACCTGACTCAAACATTCCAAACAAACAGGTGACTTTTTTTAATAGATGCAAAGCACATAATTTCCTGAAAGTTGTTCAAGAAGTGCGAGAAGTTCCACCGTCCAAGAGCGGATTTTCAGTGTGATGCTAAGTATCTGGAGCAATGAAAGAAACAGATTTAAAGTGGAAATGGTAAGATCCAAACTATATGCGAATTTAACTACCGTATAAAATGTGCTGAATTTGCTAAATTTGGAAAATCCGACAACGGGAAAGAACTTGTTAAAGTTGTGAAGTCAGAAAAGAAGTATAAGTTTAAAGTATAACTAGCAAAGAAACTAGAGTCTCGCAGAAATGGCTGGATTCACAGTATTAACAGTGAGCATCGTGTTAAATAAATACAGGCTTCCTGCTGTAGCAGCTATAATGTATGTATTGCGAATAATAATATAATAATAATAACAGCAGTATAATAGGAACAATAATTATACATTTTTGAGCTGTCCTGTTTTGGCTCCAGTTAAAGTTGGCAACCCTCCACAGAAGAATCTGACAAGTCAGGATATGTACCAACATTGTAAGTGACACCAAAACTATCTTGCCTGGAGTTTAAAAAAGTTGATATTACTGCGAAAATTTCTACACGTCTTAGAAATCCACGCTGTTGAAAACTAACGGCGTCGGTCTACACTTCAGATTACAAAATTAACGTACAGCATTTGTGGAACGCTGGCTTCCGACAGCAACACAGTAGGAATAATCACATTCGATACGACCTTAATCTCACTTTCATATTCTTCTCGCAATATGCGAGGAAAGGTACACTCAACCTCTTTAAGCTTTTCAAATATTTCTTGTTTATTAACAAACTGCTGATGCTGCATTTTTTGTCGTGAAACATTTCTGCAATCTTTTCGCCTTTGTAATACAGGCGCCAAGGAGAACGACTTTGTTTCTTCTATTGTTTACAAACGCTTGTTTTAGAAAAATCTCTTTCTTCTATAACATCCCGACATTCACATTCAGCTTGCATCACCCTGCTGTCAGAGCCCACCCGAAAAAAAAAAAAAAAAAATGAGCTACTGCACTTGCCGCTTTTTCATATTATATAGATACGGAATGATTCACATTAACTCCTAAGCGATGCAGATGACGCTGAGACAATAAATTTAATAGGAGACACACGGGGTGACAAATGTCGGGAAACATCCCAAAAATTGGTGAGAAATGTTGAAAATGTAACGTCACCGATGACGTACATCGCCTGACTTACAGCCGCCGGGCTTGGCCGTGAAGGGATGATTGTGCGACCCAATGCTTGTATCCGAGGAAACAGTGCAAATTTCGAACACCTTTTGTAAACGCGGTCCGTTTGCAAGGTTCCCCAACTTGTTCTAAACCTCGAGAAATGTCTCACTTTAACCAATGACTCTGTAAAGGATGGGATAAGAGACGTACAGTAGGACAGGCCGCGCTTTTCCCTCTGAGTTTTGCTGAGATTAAGGCTGTCTTAGTGAGTCGTGTAGTATTCTTTGTACCCGTTCTGCCGAGAAGCTCTTGAAGTTTCTGCCCCTCACAGAAGCAGCATCAGCGCCGTCGGGTTCCGTGTATAATGCCGTTCTACTTTGTCATAGCCCGCATCTCGTGGTCGTGCGGTAGCGTTCTCGCTTCCCACGCCCGGGTTCCCGGGTTCGATTCCCGGGGGCTAGGACTGATGACCATAGATGTTAAGTCCCATAGTGCTCAGAGCCATTTGAACTTTGTCATTCTAAGTGATGAAGTGGAATATATTATTCGAAATAACGTCCAAAAGGGACGCCATTGTGACCTATTTCCTTACAAAACACCCTAAACAGATAAGACCGACACAGTTAATAGTGATTAACTGAAAACTAACAACTTCCTGTGGACACGGTGTTACGAGAAGAACTAGATCGGAAGGCGTCCTTGTCGGCGAATGGCGACGACGACACAGAGCGTGTACCATGTACTTACACTCATGATATTTCGTAGCTTTTTATTATTCATTTATTTATTAAGACGATCGATTTCTGGCGTTGTAATTATTGTTGTAAGAAAGTGCTTCTGAGCTGCAGTCGTCTAATATCTCTATTAGCAAAAAGTGGCTTTTATTAGGTCATATCTATTGAGCAAGATTATTTGCTTCGCCCCAGATTAACTGCTTTCCCTACGTATCTCGCTCCTGACGTAACGGGCGTTCACATATCTAGCCACAGAGAATCACACCACAGTCCACGGACAACGTCATATGGTACACCGGTTCCTTCAGCCACCGTGGGAAAAGAAATCTTACACCTGGTAGTGCGCGCTCTGCAGTACCGCTTTACTCGCTGAATGGTAATTGATATCGGCAGACGTGACTGGAAATTGTAAGACTGGAAAATAAGGAAACAACATGTGGCTTGAAAATAAGGGGCACGTTTTATTTGGTAAACGTAGATGGGTTGGGGGTAGGGTTGATTTGAGGGAGTATATACCAAGCTGCGAGGTCATCGATCTCATCGGATTATGGAAGGGTGGGGAAGGAAGTCGGCCGTGCCCTTTCGAAGGAACCGTGCCGGCATTGGCCTAAAGCGATTCAGGGAAGTCACGGAAAACCTGAATGAGGACGGCCGGACGGGGCATTGAAGTTCCTCCCGAATGCGAGTCCAGTGTGCGAACTACTGCGCCACCTCGCTCACTAAATGTAGAAGATACAAAATTATTGTCCTCGCTGTAGCCTCTTTCCTTTTGTTCAGTGGCGGCTGCTGTGTAAGAGCACAAAAGGACGTGAACACCCAAACGACACCTAGCGGATTTGTTGATTATTTTTCTTTCAATGCTCGTAAACGTAGCATAGATGCGGTAATCTGAGATACACGGCACTGAATTTACCGCGCTACGTAATCTATTCCTCTAGACTCTGTGAAACTTGGCATCAGCGTCGCGAGCACATCTTTAGTTTTGCACATTTCGTGACGTCATTGCCTTATAAGTGAAATACATACGGATTTGATAAACAACGTGCAGGGTTGACAGCGATCACAGCTACCCCGGACCAGGCAACTACAAGTTGAAGTCAGTTCCCCCCAGACAGTAGGACATTGCAGCAGACTTGTATCCCCGTTCGCTCGGCATAAACCGCGCTAGACGGTAGCGCACTCTTTAGATATGCCAGTTCACTCACTATATAGTAAAACTAAATCGGACGTCAGTATATGCTATAGTTATGCTGATAAGGAAACCTAGTGTGTGGGTTTGTGAATGAGTTACAGTATATTAAGTTTTGGATTTTGTCGTATAGTAATCCAGGTGGTGAGAACCATAAGGGCTTGAAGCACATCAACGTCAATCGTGAGACTGTGGCATTTATTCGTGCTTCTGACATCTGTTGATCTTGTGGTTAAGTCATTGTTAGCTGTGCTGTAGGCCCGCAGTTTATATCTGAACATTCACGAAGAGCTGCCGAACTGGTTTGTCTTATATTCACTTAAATGTGGACGGTGTGCTTCTGACCTTTATGGCTCTCGGCGTCTCAATAGTATTCTAGTCAAGTGACCTTGTTCTTAGACGTCACTACTTGAATTTAATCATTTACACCACAAACGGTGGTTTGTGTTCAGAGTTGGTTATTTACTTTGCAGGAATCGCGTTTCGTGTGCAGTTTTTAAATGCTAACAGAAAAGAAAATTACCATCAAAAATTAGCCGCAAAGGAAACAGGGCCTCCGAGATCAGATCTGTTGATTTAGAAAGTGCCGAAATCAAATAAGGGTCTGTAGAAGGGAGCGTTTACCAAAAAGCTCTATAATAGCGTGAGTTGTGTTGGTGCAACGAAAGAACATCTGATTTTCAGCCCGGAAGTTAATTCATGGACTAATACGTGTATTAGCGATCTTGTACCTTCGTTCGAAAGAACCACGAAAATTCTCACTTACATAAAAACTCGAAATGGAGAGTAGCGAACCTTACACATTAATTCGTTCCTGCCCTAAACTGTACTTGTTATGTACAAAACAGGAAAATTCGACAAAACAAATCTTTCTTTTGTTAAATTCCTGATTTTGCTACACAAGTTACGCATATTATTATTATTATTATTATTATTATTATTATTATTGGCAGTGGCTGTAGTTGTATAAACTTGTTGATGAGCATAACTGTTATACAGCAGATGATATAATTTCATACTCTCAAATTTATCTGAATCTAAAAATTTGTGAACATCCAGTATGTATACTCACGAGCCACCACCGCTTTTGTTCCTTCTTTCTTTTTTTTCCGACATTATTTAGTAAAGAAAACACAGGACATATACTGGTAACGACGCAGTTCGGAAGATTTTATTCATTTATCTGTGACTCGGTACGGCAGGTTTTTGCTGTGCTGTATTACGCATTAAACCAGCGGATACCGCGTGACCTGTAAATAAAACAGTAAACCTTACTTCCGTGTTAACACATAATTGTCTCATGGGATGAAAAAAAAAATACTGCCTGCAAGTCGCTAGACTCGAACTCTGAGCCCCACGCCCGTAAGTGGGACACGTGGGCGCAGGGCAACGCCCACCTGAACACGTGAAGGGCTGGAATGATCATGCGCGGCACACCGACAGGCTCAACCGCCGCATGTGCGGCGAGGTACATCGTCTGGTGACGTTACGGTCGCAGGGTCGAATCCTGCCTCGGGCATGGATGTGTGTGATGTCCTTAGGTTAGTTAGGTTTAAGTAGTTCTAGGGGACTAATGATGTCAGATGTCAAGTCCCATAGTGCTCAGAGCCATTTGGTTAACATTTGTTATCCACTTTTGGGCTGTTTCCCTACATCTGCGACTCCGTGTGTCTTACATCAAATTAATTGCCTCAGTGTCATTCTACGTCACTTCGGAGGTTTTTAAATATTAATAAGAATCATCCTGTTTGTCACATTCTCGCATTACAGTTACAATACGGCGATTGCCTCCCCGTTGAGCGGCCATAAGCAACTACAGTCACAATAAACATATTTACGTAACTCACTTTCCTTTCAGCGGCATAAGGTTGCCGATTAACACTAGTTTCTCTTGAACACATGCCGTACGCTTTCTGTTTTGAAGGTCTATGCATTTCTTTGTGGTGGAAGACTTGAAATACGACAGTTTCCGTTTTACATTCTGGAACCCGACATTAATAAGGCTTCTAGGATCAAACGCCGTACCCATGCCACACATTGGAATACGGCAGACTTCTCGGTCTCTTATTCATAAAGGTTTCCGCTCCTGCTGTCCGAGGCGCACGCAATCACAAATGCTGCATTCGCATATTCCCGAGGACTGCCTGGCTGCTCCACTGGCAGTGGGACGGTGAGGAGGAGGGGGAGGGGGAGGTGAAGGGTGAGGGGGAGGGGGTGGAGGAGGGGGAGGGGAGGGATGCCACAGGAGGCCTGCCGTTCTCGTCTCCTGGCCGTTATCCAGCGGGGGACGAGTGGCGTAAAGAGTACACCACTGAAAGGAACAGAGCAACAACACCAGGCCAATAAAAATTACAACAAAACAGACCAAATGATGATGAGGAAATATACAGGCCTACAGGATATCGCGTGTTTGCCTCATTAGGAGTACCGCTATCCTCACAGATTACAGCTGTGCTCTTTCGTGCATGCAGATTGTTTCAGAGTCCTTCCAGCAAACGTCTAGGACTGGTACATCACGCCATGGGGTACAACTCTTGTTAGAAATAAAATGTCCATCTCTGCTCCCCGGCGATGCTAGGCGCGCCTTACTACTGGTTATGCCCCTGAAAAGTGACGGGGCGCAGGCACTCTGCGGTGTGTGCATCCAGAGCATGTTGCCTATAATACAGTCACCTACACCACGTGAAACCGAGTAGGCTGTCGAAAATTACAGGTCGCTGATTCGCGTCCAAAGTATCTTTCGCCATTTACACACCCCCGCTCTTAAAGTTTCCTTGTTGCAAATCGCCCTGTCTTTTCTCTGCACACCTGGTAGATAGATCCTCATAGAGACTCGAACTCGGGACCTTTGCATTTCGCGGGCAAGTGCTCTCGGTCCAGCACACAGTTTTAATCTGCCAGTAAGTTTCATATCAGCGCCCACTCCGCTGTAGAGTGAAAATTTCATTCTAGAAACATCCCCCAGGCTGTGGCTAAGCCATGTCTCCGCAATATCCTTTCTTCCAGGAGTGCTAGTTCTGCAAGGTTCGCAGGAGAGCTTCTGTGAAGTTTGGAAGGTAGGAGACGAGGTATTGGCGGAATGAAAGCTGTGAGGACGGCGCGTGAGTCGTGCTTGGGTAGCTCAGTCGGTAGAGCACTTGCCCGCGAAAGGCAAAGGTCCCGAGTTCGAGTCTCGGTCCGGCACACAGTTTTAATCTGCCAGGAAGATCCTCCTAGTTCCATGAAATCTCGTCGTCCCAGGGCCGGCGGCTGCTAAAGGAGACCTAGCGTCGCCGAGAAACATAAGGAAACATTTCCTCTCTTGCAAAACTTGTTCCCGTGATGTCATCTATCGCCCCTACATCATGATAATGATAGTGTCGAGGACTGTCAAGTCCACATATCGACGAACAGAACCAACAGAGAGTATAACTATTGCGCTTTTAGAATTTCTCTGTAACGAGTAGAGCGCTGTAGAACCTTCTAGAAGCGCCAGGCTCCTGTTACTGTGGGCAACTAGACCCATCAAACAACGTACACAAGACGGAGAAACCATCCAATGGCAGAAAATGAATCCTCATTCGTCCACTAAACAAAAGCACAATGGACAGGTACTGCTGAATCTCCATGCTTCATGTCATCTATAAAATTCCCTCAGACTTCCTCTTCGACAGAACACAACAACCCTTCAGCACAAAATTGGTGAATCCCAACCTGGATTCCACCCTGTTCCATCGTGTGTAGAATAATTTCTCAGTGCAAAAATTAATCAGTGCGAAACAGCCGGATCGTTTTTTTCGTTGATTTCGAAACAACTGTGGCTTAATTTACTAACAGTCCCTCCTTTCAGCACTCGAAGAACAAGCATTTGATGCGAAATCTCTGAATCTAACTAAACAAAGATTCCCCAAGACAAATTCTAGAGATAAATTCATAGCCCTTCTGCACCAAACCGGCGTTCGGAAGGGTGACTGTATCCACTTCCGTTAACACTGTTGTGAAAAAGTCACCCAAGACCATGTAAAAAAACTGAAACCTCAAAACTATTTGAAGTCATCTCAACCAGAACAACAGAAATCTGTTATCAAACTTGTATAAATAGTTTTTGTAGACTACTTGACCATATTAGCAAACGACGAGAGCACTGCAGTCGATCAGACAGAAATCCACTAAGAGCGCGCTGAGAAAACTCAGTTCATGTGCCCAAAATTCGACACCCACAAACTGTCCACGTAGTACAGTGAAACTGAAAGAGTCCCGTATTTTAACTGCTTAGGCAAAAATCCTCGAACACACTGGGAGAGAAAAAAGAGGATTGTCTGTGCCTCTTCACGAATCAGGCCCTGTAACACAGTTAACAAGCCAGGAACTTTGGCTGTTTAAGCCCGTGTAGACGGAAAAATATTTACCGCAAGGCTACACAACTTTATAGGAATGACGTTCACACTGTAGACTGCAGGACTGTGGTGTTAGTGTAATGACTTGCCGTTGGGTGCCGTTATTGGTACGGAAAAGCAGAGTTGAAACACAAGTATCAATTTGCATTTACATGTGCGGGCAGTCAGCTAGATCTGGACAAGGTGTACAGAGCTTTACTCGTATAACTGTTTTATAAGCAACAGAAATAGTGATACTTGTCTTCGCGAATATCGACACGTAAAAGAAATACGGAGAGGTTCTCTTTCCGCACCGGAGTTGAAAAATGTAATTTGGAAGTTAGAATTAACTGGCAATTTGGGAATTGCTCCTGGGACAGGCCGACGGCTAATTGCGCCATAAATTGCTGAAGAAATTACTGTTGGCATGACTGAGTATGCACTGGACGCAACGTGCGGTCTTAAAACGGCGGACAAGCTATTTCACGACAGCTAAATGTTCCATGGTCCACCACTGTTTCGGGCAGCAGTCGGGAAATCTCTAGTGTAGCTCCAGGCTGTCGTGGGTGCAGGGGTCGTCATACGACGTTTGTAACCAGGAACGTAAACGCGGGACGCAATTAACAAAGTTTATCCGGTCGTGTGAAAACTGAAATGTGTTTCTTTCAACGGTTCATTCGTTATTTCTCTGTCGCATGTTCTTATAAATGTTTCCACAAAGTTACATTGTTCTGTCAACACTCATTGGTGACGGAGGCACTCCCAAGTAGCGGAAGTTTACTTATAACCACTCTGCATTATGATGGTAAGTTTCTCCAAACGGTGGCAACATTATTGTCTGCAAAATTGTTCAGAGGTGAAAGACGTGATTATGTTTTGTAACTGTTCTGAGTACAGTTTTTGTGAGTTTATTCTAGAGGTGAATATTTGAGGTCATTAGTTCCCTCATGGTGAAAGATGTGACAGTGTGAGTCCGCGGCTGTACTAACGTCATGTGAACTGGCTATCAGTGAATTGTGATACTGAATCTCCCCATGTGGAGGCTGCTGAAAAGTTATTTCTCTTCTTCTGATTGACAAGTAAAGTAGGTCAGTAGTCATAAGAGCTGCTCAGTGCTTAAAGTTGTTTAAGAGGCTATTGCGATTTAATACGTAATGAACTTGAAGTAAGGAGGAATCTGCGAGTTGATGTTTGAGTATTTACGAGATTTCTTTTCGTCTGAAGGAATAGGACCATGCTAACACCGATGAGTTTGTATTTTTCTGATGCAGGGAAGCATGTAGCCAAATTGCAGTCGGGGATATGAAGCAAGGAGAGCAGTTTTAGTTGAATGAGAACGCACTAACAGTCTTTTCAGTATATGCCAGAATGGGATGTTGAGTTTTTTTAACAATGTAGTTGGAAGGAGACTAATATTTAATTTGCGGAATACGAAGGGCCACATTACGATTAAAATGTATAGGTGCATAGGAGCAAGTCTATGATTAAGAGCGGTATTGCGACAACAGGAATAGAAAAATAAGTTATTGCTTTTGGTGACAAGTAAAGATGAAGAACTTGGTTATAGACATAAGTATGAGGATAATAATCTTCCTTCCTTCCTCAGTTTCGTTAAGCTACTAATATCATAACCATTATCAAAAAAAAGTGTAGGAACCTTTGATAAGCCAAGAGGTGACATATTTTGAATGACTGCTGAATTTTTGGTATTTGTGGTGTCACCGCTAGACACCACACTTGCTAGGTGGTAACTTAAATCGGCCGCGGTCCTGTAGTACATGTCGGACCCGCGTGTCGCCACTGTGGGATCGCAAACCTAGCGCCACCACAAGGCAGGTCTCGAGAGACTGAGGAGACCTCAGCCCCAGTTGTACGGACAACATAGCTAGCGATTGGACGTGCTAAGCCTTGCTCTCATTTGCCGAGAGATAGACAGTAGAATAGCCCTCTGCTAAGTTAACTGGCGACCACCTAGCAAGGCGCCATTTGTATCAGTGCCTATAGCTTACTAATATTCAAGAGAGATGTATTCCAAGGACTAATTAAAAGTTAAGTAACAAGCATCTACGTACTTTTCTTCTTATTCATTTATAGGTCTCATGTTCCAGACTTCACGCCCGTCTGCGTTAGCATTGCGTGCCCTATCGGCTACAGCATTGTGTCTAGGCTGTATGGTCTAGACACAACATTACTGGCGACGAGAAAAAGAGTTTGTATTAATTCGTTTGTGTCATGGCTTCGCCACAATCTCCGGATGTACTGTCCGAATTTTTTCGCTTGCAGAATCAGCAGTCGCAGGCGTTATTGGATGCCCTGGGACAGCTCGTCCAGGGTCAACGTGTGCTGCAAAACGATGCGGCAGCCGCCGCTTCATCGCTACCGCAGCCACAACACGCCATTGCACCGCAATTTAGACCATTCGTGGCGGCCGAAGAAACATGGCAAGAATGGTCCCGCCAGTTCCAGTTTCATCTAACAGCCTACAGAATTCAAGGTAACGAGCGGCAGCCGTTTTTGCTTTCTTGTGTCGGTGTGTCTACCTACCGTGTGATAGTGAAATTGTTTCCCTGACGCGACGTAGCAACTCTGACCTACGAAGAAATTTTGTCTGCTTTAGATGCCTATTTCAAGGAAACAGTTAATGTAGTTGCAAAACGGTATACGTTCTTTCGTACAAAACGTACGGCCGGTCAGACTTATAGGGAGTGGGTTGCGACATTGCAAGGACTTACTAGGGAGTGTGCGTTTGAATGTGAATGTGGCCTCCCTTATTCAGATACTATGGTGCGTGATGCAATTGCACAGAACGTTTCTGATGTTCGCATACGGGAACAGATTTTGAAACTAGTAAATCCCTCCCTTCAACAAGTGATAGACATATTGGATAGGCAAGACACACTTGACTCTGCTCAGGACTCATTTGCAACTTCGCCAGCAGTGTGTCACATTAACCGGCCCGCCGGGCCCGCTGCACGGGACGCTACGCGGCCCTCGCGCCCGTCACAGCAGCGGCAGCCTACCTTGCCAACACGTGCGCCACGTAAGCAAGCAACTGCAGTGAAATCATGCCCGCGGTGTGCAACTAGACATTCGCGTGAAAATTGCCCGTCACGCCAAGCTATTTGCTTTTACTGTCAAAAGAAAGGACATGTTCAAAGTGTTTGCCAGAAAAAGCTTAGATCAGACAATCACAATAATTCCAGGCCCTTTGCTTTGCGCCGGAATCGAACCCAGGACAATCAGGCTCGTGGACCTTCGCCCATGGACATTCATGTAGTTCATTCCCACCCGTCCAGTGACACTTTAGCTAACGGTGACTGTGTTCGTCCCACAAACAGTGTGCGTCGACGTCGCCGAAAATCCCGTGAAGTCGCAAGTGCTTCTGTACCTGTATCAGTTCAAATTGCACGTGACAGTCGCTCTTGTCGTCAGCAGGACAATAAACTTTTTGTGGACTTAAACTTTGAAGGCAAAGTGATACCATTCCAGCTCGATACCGGAGCTGCAGTTTCATTGCTCAATCACGACACGTACAAACAACTGGGCAAACCGCCATTGCGTGCCGCAAATGTTAAGTTACATAGTTACTCTGGACAGCATATACCTGTGTTAGGACAGTGCAGCCTTCTTGCCACATACAAGGGACAGACAAAACTTGTATCATTTTACGTTCTTCGTTCTACTTCTGCAGTGAACTTGTTTGGTTTAGATTTATTTCAATTGTTTAATATGTCTATAGTAAATCAGGTCCTATCAGTGAATCAGACTGTGCCTTCCGCCAGTGTTTCTAGTCTTTGTGACGAATTTGCAGACATTTTTGCACCGGGCCTTGGTTGCGCTAAGCACTATGAAGCGCATTTGGAACTGCAAGAAAACGCGCAACCGAAATTTTTCAGAGCGCGCAATGTTCCCCACGCATTGCGTGATGAGGTCGCCAGAACATTAGCCGATTTAGAATCTCAAGGTGTAATTGAGCGTGTGCAGGCTTCTCTCTGGGCCTCACCCTTAGTAATTTTGCCAAAACCTTCCGGTAAACTGAGACTTTGTGTGGACTTCAAGGCAACAGTGAATCCACAACTTGTGACTGCCACTTTTCCTTTGCCCCGCCCGGAAGATCTTTTTGACAAACTGTGCCCGGGAAAATATTTTTCAAAATTGGACCTAGCAGATGCGTACTTGCAAATACCTGTGGACGCAGAATCCCAGCGCGTCTTGGTGGTAAACACGCATCTTGGCTTGTATCGCTTCAAAAGACTGCCATTCGGGTGTGCATCCGCCCCTGCTTTGTTTCAGCAATATTTACAAACTGTTTGTGCGTCGGTCCCTACTGCTGCGAACTATCTGGACGATATTGTGATCTCAGGAAAGACAGAAGCCGAACATTTGCAAAATCTCCGAACATTATTTCAGGTCTTGCGTCAGAATGGTCTTCGCTTGAGGAAGGACAAATGTGTGTTTTTTGCTCGGGACTTACCCTACCTGGGGCATGTCATAAATGCCCAAGGTATACATCCGAGTCCAGAGCACCTCCGTGCCATACAGGAGTTGCCTTCGCCACGGGATGTTAAACAACTACAGAGTGTGCTGGGTAAAATTAATTATTATGCAAAGTTTGTGCGCAATGCTTCTTCCATTTCAGCTCCGCTTCATCGCTTACTCCGTAAAGGTGTTCCGTTCGTCTGGACGACGGAATGCGAACGCGCCTTTCGCCAGTTGAAATCGGCGTTACTTTCAAATACGTGCCTTACGCCATTCGATCCCCAGAAACCCCTTTTGTTGATGGTAGATGCATCGGATTTCGGGATCGGTGCTGTGCTTGCGCACAAGGATGGCTCGCATGATCGCCCTATTGCCTTTGCGTCCAAATTGCTCTCATCTGCGCAAAGAAATTATTCACAGATAGAGAAAGAAGCTTTAGCTCTCGTGTTTGGTGTTACAAAGTTTCACGATTTCTTGTATGGTCGTCACTTTACCATCATCACGGACCACAAACCTTTGACATCGCTTTTTCATCCGACCAAGCCTGTACCTCCACGTACAGCGCAGAAATTCATTCGCTGGTCACTTTTTCTCTCGCAGTACCGCTACGATATCTTGTATCGGTCCACTGCTAAGCACGGAAACGCTGATGCGTTGTCCCGTTTGCCTGTTGCTGAGGATAAAGCATTCGATTCTTCCGAACTTGCTTGCATGTTCATTGATTCGGAAACCGATGACGTGGTCGAATCGTTTCCGATTAATTTTCGTCGTGTAGCTGCAGCCACAGCTGCTGACCCTGTCCTTGCTACTGTTTTGCGTTTTGTTGCTACGCAATGGCCCTTGTCAAAGTCACGGATCGAGGATCCTTTGGTTCGTCGTTTTTTTGCTCACAAGGAGAGACTTTTTGTCCGACGTGGTGTTTTGTTGTTGCGTTCCGATAATGATCAGTCCAGAGTCGTGGTCCCACGTTCGTTACAGTCCTCTGTCTTAAAGCTTCTTCACCAAGGACATTGGGGTATAGTGCGTACGAAACAACTTGCTCGTCAGCACTGTACTTGGTTCGGAATCGATGCTGCGATTACGAATATGTGCTCCTCTTGCGTGGCGTGTGCCGAACAGCCATCCGCACCGCCGCGGCAATTCTTTGCCTGGCCGAAAGCCACTTCCCCTTGGCAACGCTTGCACATCGATTTTGCTGGTCCATTTTGGAATGCTCGATGGTTGGTTGTGGTCGATGCTTTCAGTAATTTTCCTTTTGTTGTCCGGATGTCTTCCACGACGTCTTCTGCCACAATCCAAGCCTTGTCTGCTATCTTTTGCATTGAAGGTCTTCCGCAGACTATTGTTTCCGACAATGGCCCACAATTCATGTCCGCTGAATTTCAGTCATTCTGCAAGGCCAATGGTATTCAACATCTGACATCCGCGCCGTTTTCGCCTCAGTCAAACGGTGCCGCAGAACGATTGGTCCGGACTTTCAAGTCACAGATGTTGAAGTTGAAAGAGTCGCATTCTCGGGAGGACGCTTTGTTGCTCTTTTTGTCTTCGTATCGCTCTCAGCCCCGCGATGGTCGCTCGCCGGCTGAATTGCTCCATGGTCGTTCTCATCGCACCTTGATGTCTTTGCTGCATCCGCCACATCAGGTTCCTGTGCAGCGGCAGACTCCTGCTTTTGCTCCTGGCGACATTGTCTATTATCGCACCTATCGCGGTTCACGGCGTTGGCTCGCAGGGCGCATTCTTCGCTGCCTCGGCCGCGCGATGTATTTGGTTTTGGGGGCCTCTGGTGAGGTGCGTCGGCATCTCAATCAGCTGCGCCGCTGTCGTCGCCTGGGTTCTGCCGCTCCCCATCTGCTTTCAGCGACGGAGCCGTCCGGTCAGCGCCTTGGGGACCCATCTACTGGCTCGTCTCATCCCCAGGTGTTACCGACGCTGCCTTCCCTTTTGCCTCATGGCGTCGCGCCGCCGCCGCAGCCGCCGCCGGCGCCGCCCGCAGTGGACGCTTCGCTGCAACCGCCCGGCGCCTCCCAGGGTCACGCGCCGCCGCTCGCTTCCCGTGACCAGCCGTCCTCCGCCATGGACCTCTTGCCCGCTCCGGACCAGATGTCGTCATCGCGCGTCGGATTCCCCGACACAATGGAGGTCGACCCTTCGGCCCCTCCTGTCTCATTACGTGCGCATACACCGCATGTTGACGTGCACCCTGGACTAGGTTTTCAGGCGTTTCCTAGCTCCCCTCGGACCGAATGGCCGGGTGCGGGTGGCACAGCCTCGCCTGTTGTTAGGCTCCCCACCTCATCGCATACGTCGCCATGCGGTCCTCCCCACGGCGGGCGGAAGCCTTATCTCACGACCGTTCGCCGATTTGCGGGGGAGGAATGTGGTGTCACCGCTAGACACCACACTTGCTAGGTGGTAACTTAAATCGGCCGCGGTCCTGTAGTACATGTCGGACCCGCGTGTCGCCACTGTGGGATCGCAAACCTAGCGCCACCACAAGGCAGGTCTCGAGAGACTGAGGAGACCTCAGCCCCAGTTGTACGGACAACATAGCTAGCGATTGGACGTGCTAAGCCTTGCTCTCATTTGCCGAGAGATAGACAGTAGAATAGCCCTCTGCTAAGTTAACTGGCGACCACCTAACAAGGCGCCATTTGTATCAGTGCCTATAGCTTACTAATATTCAAGAGAGATGTATTCCAAGGACTAATTAAAAGTTAAGTAACAAGCATCTACGTACTTTTCTTCTTATTCATTTATAGGTCTCATGTTCCAGACTTCACGCCCGTCTGAGTTAGCATTGCGTGCCCTATCGGCTACAGCATTGTGTCTAGGCTGTATGGTCTAGACACAACAGTATTCATCAGTGTTGAAATAGGATGCATGTAATGTCATAATTACTGACTTGAATTTTTGATCTTATTGAGTATTTGATCCATTGGGATCTCCTTTCCCCACAGTGGTGCACTGGGTGATAAATATTATTTTATACCGAGTTCGTGGTGCGATTTTAATTCTTGATTTTCGTATTGGTTTTCCTTTTCAGCACTGTGAGTGTTATCTGAATTATTCATTAGAACAGTAAATTAGATTCTGTCCCTAACCTTTCTTTTACAGCTGTTTGATTAAATGTTAGAGTTTGTATTGCAGTGCTTTAATAATGATTTTCTTTTAGTCAATAACTACTATATTCTATATTTCTATGTGCCTTTCAATTCCTATTGTTTGTCTTATTCGAAGGAATGCCACATACTACTTTCACCATATATGACCATGCTCTGTAAGGCTAGCGACGCACTGTGGGTGTATTTATGAACCTGGAAGATGGTTACTCAGTAATTCCGATTCTTGTGTATATATTTTCTGTCTAGAAATTCTTGGGAGAGATATGCTGGAAGGGATGATGTGAATCCTATAAGAAGAAATGCAACTCTGAGCCATTAGTTGCACAAATACATCTTTTTGCTCTACCTGTTTCGGTTAAGTAACCGTTTTCACAGGAGGAAAATCTCTACAATGATGAATCGTGAATACATTATCTCTACTCCAACTCCAATCATATGTTCATACAACTGTTCTGTAAATTGAGATGAACTATTTTGTGTGACACAAATATAACACTGTATAAAATGAAATCCTTTACTGAATTGTAACAGCTACTGATTACGTTTTATACAGTATTGTATTTCTAAAAGAAAAAATAGTTCATAGTTATGGAGCAATTGTATTAAGGTATCATTGGATTTGAAGATGCTGTATTCATGCATCATCATTGTACAGCTTTTGTTCGGCTGATGGCTCGGAGATGGATTTCTTCAATTATTTGAGAGCTGTAAACGATTAGCTTGTAAAATTTGTAACCCTATAAGACGTCAGTTTTTGAATAATAATCTTATTTTTCTTTTCTTACATGAGTGTATCAGATTGTATGTAATCTTGTATTTGAAGTTTATTACAATATATATTTGCTTGCGGACGATGGAGTGTATCACAGTTCGACGTCTGGGTCAGCGTTACCAAAAAACGCCGTAGCAGTCGCACGATTATCATTAATCATTCCCTCAACATATCTTTTCTAATTAATCAGTCACTAAAAGATGGCCACACTTTATTTTCTGCACACTACTTTCATCAGTAACTATTGAGTCTTTTGCAGGAACATGTGAGCATGTTCGATGGTCAAAACAGTCATTCACAGTGATGATCGCCAATACTTCTCGGACCTATAGAAGCAGTAATGTGTGTGGCACTGACATATTTATACTTTAAACATCGAACTTTAAATTCTCAATCGGCACCTCATTTACTTTAAGTGATTTCGAGCATCATTCAAAGGCTCATCAAATATTTCACTAGTCGATTTTATTTTTTACTTTTAGGGAAGTCACTTGACAAATCATTTGGCCGGTTTTATTGTTCAAAATTTTTATTTATTTTCAAGTTTTGTTCAGAAAAAATGAAATATATTTAAATATCGATCGGTATTCTATTATTAGTAAGAAGCAAAGGCAGAGGAGTCGCTATGTATCCTGTGATTTTGAATCAAAACGAAAGCATGAGTGTCGTGGCCTGAGAGGGCCCATCGGGACCGACTGACCGCCGTGTCATCCCCAGCCAGGGGCGTCATTTTGCTGTGGAGGGTGAGAGATCTGCAGGCTGCTGTGTCGGCCGTTGTCGGCTTTGCACACCCTGGCTGTGCCGCTGCTTCTCGACCAAGCGGCTCCACAGCTGGTGTCACAAGGCTGGATCGACCGCAGTGCAGTCTTCCCACCTAGAAGGAAATGTTTGGCAGTACCTGAAATCGAATCCGGGTCCTCTGAATGGCAATCACTACGCTGACCGCTGAGCTATTTTATTTTATTCCATTTTTCAAACATGAATGAAAGAATCCCACAATTTATTTTTGACGGTTAAATGTCACACCGATAATACTTTTTATACACGAAATAGACATGCCTTGAAGAAAAACACTTTTTACTCTTGATTTACATAGCTATCGGTACCCGGTGGTGAAATATTTCAATTTGCTCTCAAATCACTAATCAACTTTTTCTTAGTACCCTCATTACTTACAAGCAATTAAAGCGTTTTTCTAAGAAACTAAACTTCCCGTTTGTCAATCCTATAATGCGTTAATCGGAAAACATTGCGAGCGGTTCTTTCAAATGCGTGGGAGAGCAATGGCAGGTTGTCGCTTGGTAGCGGGCGCCTTCCATACGCACATGGCGGAACTGCGCTTCTCTCGTAACCCGTAACTACAGCCGTGGGTCCAGTAGACCCAGGTTGAATTTTCGAAGTCCGATATATGCCGCGGCGGGCACCACAGTCCCCCCACTCCTCGGCACCTTCATTCAGTACGCCGGGGCCTACACTGTGAAACGGACGCGTTTCGCTTGCTAGTCCCCAGGTACGTACAGGCTTTCGCAGGGGTCCAGTGGACCGACGATTATATATACGTAACTTTCTTATTTTTGTCATCTATTTATCTGTTTATTGTTTCAGTTTATCGTAATGGCTAACGAGAAAGGCATAATAGAGCAGTGGCTGAGCGAAAAATTAGAAAGAAATGATGAAGAAATTAATGAATACTCCTTTTCTGTTTGTAACGGTGAAACACGTTTAGACAATGAGTTCTCAGATAAAGACGAGGACGTCTCTGTAGACAGCTAACATGACACGAGCACTGAAATATCTGACTCTGGAAGTCATATGTGCTCAGTATATTCAAGCAGTCGCAGGACACACCGTCGGTTCATGCCTATTCTGTGTAGACTGTTGGGTACGAGTGCATTGAATGCTTACACCGTCCAACAGAGTCATGAAAGAGCTTCTAAAATGACACGTATAACATTACTGAAAGGCCTTGCTGATTCCTTATGTGAACCATATATGACATTGAGGAACTGCCCACGTAGCTCCGAACGAACATTGCAGTAGCTCTCACAATTCCATTGGCAGGGGAAGGGACTTCTGAGGAGACCTTAAAATTAGGGACAGATCAGTTTGCATGGGAAGAAAGTAATGACAGTCCATCTATGCACTAAGTGTAAGCAGCCCATATGCATGGCTTGTGGAAATATTGTTTGCAATTCATGCCTGTAAATGGGCAAGTGTAAGATTTTTTTTTAGAAAAATGCTATTATTGTTTTGTTTATTTTCTGATACAACATTCTTTTATTAATTGGAAGGCAAAAATTGGTTCGTATTTTCTTTCGATTTTTATGCGTCATATATTTCAGCCTATGAAAACAGCGACTGATTTTGTGACATTTAGATACAGAATTGTAAGTTCCTATTGTTGATTATGATAAATATATATTATTTATAACATAAAATATTAGCATTAATTTAAACAACCTGGAATAATCCCCTTAACTTGCTTTTATGATCATTTCAAAATATGCTGCTCCAATGACCCACAACTATGAAGGCGTAAGTATTTTTCACCACTATAGTTAAGGGTTACGTCGCTTGTCGATTCACATGCAGTCAGTCACGGGTCGCCTTTTTTCGTGGGAGCGACGCGTCTGCGCCAAAATAGGGAGGTCCCGGGTTATGACACTGCAGCGCCGAAGCTTTGACATGGGCCGGGCAGTGACGTCACTGGCTGCGCAGAGTTCGTTTAGTTTCATCGTGCTCTGAAATACAGTCGTTTCTTATCTCATCTTGCGTCATCGCGAGCACGCAACGCCAAGCAGTAGGCAGAAATGGCTTTTGGGTTTGATATGAACGCATTGCATTACCGACCTTCGGTGTACTGGTGAGGCTGCAGCCCGCAGAGAGCATTTCAGTTGCATTCATATGACTGGGGCCCACGAAAAGTAACATTTAAGTCAGGTAAAACCGCGTCTATTGGTCTCGTTAATTTTTGTATACTGATTTCATAAGCAGAATATTGGATCTTCAGTTTCATTTCCAATTACTTGTTGTGATCGGAATCCGTGTCTGTGCTAATCATATGTAAATTCATACGACTCACATACGCTTTCTGACACTCATTTCTAAATATTTTGTAAAATTATTTTTTGTTGTTCTGTGACATGAGGTTCGGAAGGGATGTTTGACATTTTGACTTGATATTTGTCCGTAGACACCATGGCATGGCTAACGTGTACATCTAATCCGTTTGTAGATTGAATGGCATTTCTTATCATTTCGACCTTCGCGTATTATTTATCCTACAACTTTTTCCTCGAAGAAATACATTATTCGACCAGCACGTGTTTTAAATTATTTTATTTGGGAGACTAGTTTCAGGCACTGTCCATTGGCAGGTGGATACACCGTCCTGGCATCGTGAAGAAACCACGTGCCGTGCAAGTTTGTGCGCAGCACTGTCGTCAACGGTCGTCAAGCCGTAACGTTCACAGCAGAGCCCACTGTGCATTCTTGTTCGTGTAACTGACGCGTGTGCGTAGCTGCGAGAGAGAGAAATAGTTGCAAGGCGATGACCGCTGGCGACTGAGTTGAGCACAAATTTGGATGGCACGTGATTTTTTGATGAAACAAGGACGATGACTCTACATCTGTTATTCAAGAGCGGCCATACCATAGTTTGTAAGGAGAGAGGACGGAGGGGGCAACGGAGATATGAAGCACTTCTTTTATATTTTGAGTGACAAATGGCGACTTGTAAGTAGCCGTAAAAAACGTTCTAGTTTCGACTCTGTTACAAACCGGTGTAATACCGATTCCTAAATCGTTTTCTTAAAAGAAAAGCCGGCCGGTGTGGCCGAGCGGTTCTAGGCGCTACGGTCTGGACCGCGCGACCGCTACAGTCGCAGGTTCGAATCCTGCCTCGGGCATGATTGTGTGTAATGTCCTTAGGTTAGGTAGGTTTAAGTAGTTCTAAGTTCTAGGGGACTGATGACCTGAGATTTTAAGCCCCATAGTGCTCAGAGCCATTTGAACGATTTTTTAAAAAAGAAAAACATTTGATTACACAGCATTTTCGCCTACCCCAGATATGTGCGCCCTTGGGAACTTGAGAAAGGACAGTGTCCGAAATCGGAAATTATTGGTGCAAATAAAGCCCGGTGGAATAGTGTCCTCCTTCAGATTTATTGAGGCCGTGGGACCCACCGAGAAGAAACTTACCGTTTCCCTCTACCATATACATTTCGTCTCCGTGTGTCCGTCTTAAAGCTTGGTTTCGATGAGAAACGCGTTTGTTACACATACGTCGCACTTGCTTTCGTGTGAGAAACTTTCAGCAACGTAGGTGACTTAACGCCGATTCAGTTCGCCGTTACATCCTGCGGCTGAAACGACGCAAACTGCAGGTCATCACGTTAACCACACGGCCTCTATGTTTTCAGAGCCTTAAATAACGTAGGTAACAGACGACAAGATACGTCATTTTGTCCTTGCACAAAACTGGAGTACGTGTTTTGAAGTTCATACAGACGATCGGTTTTCAGTTATGTCACTCCCGAGGAACTTCCCCCTGTCGTTCTTTATGTACGCTTTACCATCACCTACTGCTATTCAGAAGAGAGATCACATTATCATTTTGCTCATATTCACTGGCTGGGGGTACACTGTATTTCTGGGCACATATCGTCTTCATAACGTTGTGTGAACGCTCGTGTATAGTTTTGAAAGGAATGGCAGTTTGCAAAGACTGAGCTATTATATATTGTATTACGTACAGATTTTTAATGGAAATGTGTACCTTTGTAGCGAGATTAGATAGCACTTGAACAGACGAGTTCGCTGATACAGCACTTGTTTGGCCGTGCGGTTAAAGGCGCTGCAGTCTGGAACCGCAAGACCGCTACGGTCGCAGGTTCGAATCCTGCCTCGGGCATGGATGTTTGTGATGTCCTTAGGTTAGTTAGGTTTAACTAGTTCTAAGTTCTAGGGGACTAATGACCTCAGCAGTTGAGTCCCATAGTGCTCAGAGCCATTTGAACCATTTTGAACAGCACTTGTTAGTGGTGACTTTGAAAAATTTCGCAAAGTATACGATAAAAACGGACAAATTGAAAGCTAAGGCTGGGACTCTCCTCATCGCCTCCGGTGATCTGATGCCTCTGGGTTTTATTTTGTGTGTGTGTGTGGGGGGGGGGGGGAATATCAAAAGCTCGGTTTGCAAAAAACACCTCTCTCTTGCATACCTACAGTGTCCGGTGAGGTTCGAGCGATGTCTGATGTACTTGGTAGAGTGCACCAGGGTTTTCAACAAATATAGTGTGCCTGTTTTGAATTGGATGCTCGGCGTTTTTGAGCACATTTTGTAAAAAATGGTTCAAATGGCTCTGAGCACTATGGGACTCAACTGCTGTGGTCGTAAGTCCCCTAGAGCTTAGAACTACTTAAACCTAACTAACCTAAGGACATCACACACATCCATGCCCGAGGCAGGATTCGAACCTGCGACCGCACATTTTGTAAAGTGCAACATCGTTAACAGTCTGTTATATTTTATGAATTGAAGGTGTGTATGCCTTAATGCACCTTGTTGTTCATGACAAAGGATTTCAAATTTATTTCGTATTTCTAGAATTCCAGAAGGCTCACAAGCAGCTTTTAGTCAAAATGGTTCAAATGGCTCTCAGCACTTTGGGACTTAACATCTGAGGTCATCAGTCCCCTATACTTAGAACTACTTAAACCTAATGAGCTAAGGACATCACACACATACATACCCGAGGCAGGATTAGAACCTGCGACCGTAGCAGACGCGTGGTTCCGGGCTGAAGCGCCTAAAACCGCTCGGCCACCGAGGCCGGCTGCTTTTAATCAAATTGCGTGCTTATTGTATATAGTCTCAGCTATGGGACAGGATTCCTGATTTTCTTCCAGAGAGGTTACAATTGATAGTAATTTTCGGAAAGTCATCGAGTGAAACAGAAGTGAATTCTGGCGTTCCCCAAAGTAGTGTTATAGGGCCTCTCGTGTTCATTATCTATACAAACGATTTAGGAGACAATCTGAGGAACCGCCGTAGGTTGTTTGCAGTTGATGCTGTCGTTTATGCCGTAGTAACGTCATCAGGAGATCACAACAAGTTGCAAAACGATTTAGAAAATTGGCAATTGACCCCAGATAATGAAAAGGGTGAGGTCATCCACATAACTGCTAAAAGGGACCCGTTCAACTTGGGTTACACGATAAATCACTCAAATCTAAAGGCCGTAAATGCAGCTGAATAACTAGGTATTACAACTACGAACAACTTAAACTGGAAAGAACACACAAAAAATATTGTGGGGAAGGCGAACCAAAGATATCGTTTAACTGGCAGAACGCTCAGAAGACGCAAAAGATCTAATGAAGAGACTTGTCTACACTGCACTTGTCTGTCCTTCTTTGCAGTACTGCTGCGCGGTGTGGGATACTTGACAGATAGGATTGACAGAGTAAATCGAGAAAGTTCGAAGAATAACAGCACGTTTCATATTATCGAGAAATACGGGAGAGTCTTTCACGGACGTGATAGAGAATTTGCGGGCGGGATCTTCTCTCGAAATTTCAATCGGGAACATTCTCCTCCAAGGGCGAAATTGTTTTTTTGACGCCGAACTAAATAGGGAGAACCGATCATCATAATAAAATAATGGAAATGAGTGCTCAGACGGAAAGATATCCCTTTCTTCCAAGCTCTGTTAGATAGTGGAAAAATATAGAACTGTTGTGAAGGTGGATCGATGAACCCTCTCCCAAGCACTTAAGTGTGATTTTCAGGGAGTCCGTCAAGTAGGTGTAGATATTCCACAGGCGCCACTGCCTCAGGATTACTTACGAGGCCATAAGTTCCTATTGCGGAGTTGTTGTATTTAGACGGCTCTTTTAGCTCCATATTTTGTGTGCAACGCTTTGAATACACACTGTTGAGCGGAATCATTATGACCACCTTCTTAACAGCGTCTGGGTCGAGTTTTGGAACGCAACACAGAACTGTCTCTGTATTGCGTAGTTTTCCGGCGGTTCGTAGCAGGGTCGTGAGGCTGTCGTGAATTACGGGCGGCTGAGTTGTGGGCGCGGCGACGGCCCGGGTGCGCCCCACCCACCAGTGTAGTGTGTGGTGGCGGCGGCCGTGGCGGCAGCCGGCGCCGTTCTACTCTGCTGCTGCCGCTGCCGCCACTGCTCCCTCGGACCACTGCAGCGCGCGCGGCTGCGGCCGCTCCATACGTACAGCTGTCCTGCTGGAGTATGCCGTCGTCGTTGGGGTCCATCTGACGACTTTTATTGTCCACAAACCAGAGGAGTGCAGGAGGTCCGCAGTAACACAAGGCATCGTGGTAAGTTTGAGGAAGAAATTTTTGAGAATGTACCTTTGGAGGATAGCTTTGTGTGAAAGTGAATCACGGACTACGGGAAAACCGATCGAGAAAACTGTAGCGTTTGAGATATGGAACTAAAGATGGATCTGGAAAAGTAGTTGGACTGATAACAAATGAGGAGGTTCTCCTCAGAAACGTGACGAGAGGAAGATTTGCGAAACATTGACAAGAAGCAAAGAAAGGACGCTGCCACCTGTGTTTAGACAACAGCGAATAGCCTGCATAGTATTTGAGGGAGCTGTAAAGGGTAAAAACTGCCAGGGATGGCAGAGACTGGTTTATATATAACAAGTAAGTGAGGACGCTGGATGCAAGTGCCATGTAGAGGAATTCGTTGCTGGCCGCATCACACTGGCCCAAAACAGAAAATAATCACAGTCCTTAGATCGAAGTTGAAGTACAGAGACACAAGAAATAATCAGAGCACAAGAATGCATAACAAAAGCGAAAGCTCGAGAAAACCGAGTTCGTGTTCAGATCGGCGGGAGGCAGGGACGCCGTGTGTCAGCACTGTTGTACGTCGAAAAACCGTCGATAGAAGCGAAAGGAAATTTCTGAAGGGTGAAGGGGGATTACGGTTTTGGCGATCCTTCGACGACGAGGTCATTATGGACGTCGCACAAATTCAGATTGCCGGGAGGATAGGGAAGCAAGTCACTGCCACCGCTTTAGGTAACCGTCCTGACGTTTACCTTAATCTGGTCAGATAAACCACAGAGACGTAAACTAGGATGTCGTCCAGCGGAATAGGCGTCCTGTGAGTCAGCTCGCTCTGTGAAGTTCCGGAAGCTGGTGGCAGGGCGAGGGGTGCTGGCGTTGCGCCGGTACCGAGGTGCGCTGCCGACGCGGGCCTGCTGGCCCTCAGCAACCTGTTCGAGGCTGTTGTTGTTGTTGTCGTTGTTATTGTTGTTGTGGTCTCAGTCCAAACACTTGTTTGCTGCGGCTCTCCAACCTGTTCTGTCCTGCACAAGCCTCTTCATCGCTGCAGCGTACCTTCTCCTTCTTACTTCTCTCTTCGTTTGGCTCCTCTAAGGACCACGCGCCAATTTCAATGCTTCCTTCTTTGTTGTTCTTTCTTTTTCATCCAATATTCTTTCATCTTTTCACTGTGTCTCCTTTTGCTTCCCTTGGACCATTTTAACCCTCTCTTCTTCTCCCTCCTGCCTTGGAATCCTTCCATTTTTAGCACTCCCCTCTTGAAAATCTCTCTTTCTGTTGCATCTTTTACACTTATGTTGTTTCTTTCCAAATATTTCCTAACTTCTTGAATCCAGGCTATTGTTGACTTCTTGTCCCAAAGATATTTAAAAATTTGTTTGGTTAACGTATTGCTGTTCATTCTGTATAAGTGTCCAAAAAATAGGAGTCACCTCTTTCGTAGTGTTTCATTTACATTTTCTATGCTCCGATAAACTTCTTCATTGCTTCTTAATTTCCATAGCTCTTCATTTTTTGGTAGCGCAAGTATTTTTCGAATCAGGACTTCAACTTCTTTAATTAGTAGTTCAGTACTACGCATTTACTTACAAAAAGACATTCTGGTTTTGCTACTGTGTTGTAGTGCTGTACCTTCAAATTTTTAGACACATACCTTTTGTTATACACATTCCTTGTTATTCTACAAGTCTCCCCATTTTGTGTACTCTTTCTTCTACAGCCTACCTTCATTTCATCCTATTTACTGTATTCAGACATTGGCCTCCCTCTAGAATTATAACCCGCATTCTTCCCTTAATTTCTAAGCTGAAAATTCCTTGATGGATCAGGATGTCTCCTGTTAAATGATACCGTCTTTCAGTCAAAATATGCCATAAATTCCTCTTCCGAAGTTCGATTCAGTTCCTTCTCCTTAGCTATAGGATTTATCCATCTAATTTTCAACATCCTTCTGTATTTCCTAATACTGAAACTTACACTATATGATCAAAAACATCTGTACACCAATTTGTGGACATTTTTCGGCTTCATGGCGTGTTGACCTCTGCTGGGGACAGTTCCAGCGAGGTGTCTGACTCAGTGTGGAGGAATGGGAGGCCACACTTCCGTAAGAGCCGAAATCAGAGAAGGTAGTAATGTTGAACGCTGGGATGTAGAGCGAAGTCGAGATTCTGTTCAGGTCGGCGCTCTGGGGAGGCCAGTCCATTTGACGACTTTTATTGCCCACAAAGCATTGCCTCACCAGATGCTGCTTTGTACAGGGTCCACTACCTTTTGGATGCAAATAACCACAATCTCCGAATCGTTCCTCCACTGTACTCAGTATACAGTGCTGTAAATTGTGTTCGTATCCCTCCGCATTTGGCGTTTTTTTAAGCGCAATAAGGGGACGACAACGTAACGACCGAAAACATCCCCACTCCGCAACACAGCCTCCTCCATACTGCAGTGCGGGCGTTACACATGATGGCAGGTAATATTCTCCAAGCATTCGCCAAACACAAAACCTTTCACAGGGCTGTCATAGCGCACCGCGCAAGTCGTCACCCCAGATCACCCATTTCGAGTGGTCCGCGTGCAGTGGCGGCGCTCGCTGCACCTCCTCAGGCGCCCCTCAGCTCGACAGCTGTACGTCGTTCTCCTTAACTCCCTCCATAGAGTCATTGTGCTGTCAGGAATGCTTGCAGCAGTAATGCACTCATGACTGATTTTTTTTTCGCTGATTTCATGCGGTTTTGTACCTCCGCAATGCTCGATGGTCCCTTTCCGTCAGCACATATTAGCTGTAGTTGTTCGTTCACGTTTCCATTCGCAATCACACCACCAGCTGTCGACGTGGGCAGCTCTGGAAGGGTTGAAATGTCCCTGACGCGTTTGTTACTCAGGCCACACCCAGTGATTAATCCACTCCCGATATCACTCAGCTGGTTTGACGCTCCCATTGTCCTGTTAATTCTTCTCTGCTGACAACACAGTGTTCGCCGCCCCCTTTTGCTCTGGCGGATTCACCTCCCGTTGCATCCAGTCCTCAATACCTCATTACGTAGAAGTGTCCGTCTACTGTTGATCATATAGGATGTATCCTGTGTTAACAATTTTCTATTTTACCGATCGCATTTCTCGTTCTTACCAGTGTATATACCCTACAGCTATGAATTTTGCTACCCAAATAATAAAACTCGTCTACTGCTTCACTACTAATCCGCTAGTCTAATTCGCCTTAGCGTCACCTGATTTAATTCGACTGCATTCCAGTATCTTAGTTTTACTTTTGATGGTGTTGATCTTATAGCCTCTTCTCAAGACGCTATTCATTCCGTCCAGCTGTTCTTCCCAGTCGTTTGCCGTCTGACAGTATTAAAATGTCATTGGCAAACGCTAATGTTCTTTTTTTATAATCTCCCTGAGTATATTACTTTCCAAATACGTCCTTATTTTTCTTTACAGTTAGTTCGATGTACAGGCACAGAGAGAGGCTTCAGCACGGTCTCACTAGCCTCTCAGCTGGTGGTACCCTTTCGTGTCCGAAAAATAAACTGCTATCTGTACAAGCTGTAGTTATCTTTTAGCTTGCTGTATTTTACCCCTGCTATCTTTAGTATTCCAAACAGCGTATTCCACTCAAATTCATCGAACTTTCCCTAAATCTGCAAATACTGTAGACGTAGCATTGCCATTCTTCAGTCTGTCTTCTAAGATAAATCGTAGCGTTAGTATGGCCTCGCATGTTCCTACATTATCCTAAACCGAAACTGTACTTCCCTGAGGTCGGCACTATCAGTTTTTCCAGTCTTCTATAACTAATTTGTGTCAACATTTTGCTACGCTGAGTTGTTAGTTTGATGGTTTGATAACATACACACCTAACATCCCGTGTCTACTTTTGAATTGGAGTTATTATATTCTTCTTGTCGTCGAGGGCAATCCATCTGTCGGATATACACTGTCTGACAAAAGAGTGAAGCGTGCCAAGGAAAGTGCAACTCCGTACGGGTACACACACCATCGGTGGGCACGTTAATTACTGGAGTTACAATTCTCTGTGGCCAGAGTACGAAAGTGTCGTTCCCGTTTAGTGCTACTGCCAGGTCTGCACGGCGTATAGGGAGTACAAACGCTGCGTCACATGATGAGTGCTCACTGTGAAAGACGTGCAGACGCCGCCCACTCGTGTGAGACAGCGCTATCGGCACCTCACAGAGTTTGGAAGCTGCCTAGTAATGATTCTATATTTGGCCGGCAGGTCGAATCGTGGAATGTCCAGATTTGGGGGCATCCTCAACTGACCGTTGGCCTGTGTTGCACAGCCTGGAACACGAGGTGTCGGATACTCGGCGTCAAGGGTCCACTCAACCATATCTGGTCAGCATAAGGGAGGACTGCCGTATTGCGCACCAGGAACTTCGAAACCCCTTCACTTCTGCCCTTGCCGTCTGGGAAAACGTAATCGACTCTCTGCCACATTGTGTGGCATTCCGCGCCATTGGTCGGAAACTGGCAACAGTTGAGCCAGGAAATTACCGTCCCTGGCGTGGGCCGCCGTCATGACCACGACACAGACGGCTATGTTTGGAGTGGTGCCCAGACAGGCAAGCACAGACTGCTGATGACTGGTGCCTCAATGAATTCAGCGATGAATCGCGTTCGAACTGCCCCAGATAACAACCATCGGCAAGTATGGCGACGAGAAACTGCCGCATTCTTGCAGGTTTCGAAGAGGCGCAGAGGTGTTACTGCTGGAGTCGTGATGCGGAGAGCCACCGGGTGTGGGTGGAGGCCGCGGCCGCCAGCGATGCGGGAGTCCTGGCCGCACGGCGGCAGGGGCGGGTCACACACGTCCAGCGTCCTCATGCAGCAGTACTTTTCTACAGGACAATGCTCATTCACATATGCAACTCGTCTCTATGAAATGTCTGGGTGCTGTTGAGGTACTCACGTGGCCAGCACGATCTCCAGATCTGTCCCAGATAGAACGTGTGTGGGATCAAGTCGGATATCACCTCTGTCCCAGCGCCAGTATGCAGCATAACATCGTATAGCCTCTCCACCCGTCAAGTCTCATTTCGTTCCTCCCCCCGGTTCGAGGTGCTTCACACTTTTTGCCAGGCAGTCTTCATGTCATATGAAGTGGAAGAGTTTTGTCGCAGCTGGCTCTCTCAGTGGTCTCAGAAATTCGGTGGGAATGTCATACGCCGTCCACAGCATGCTACTTGCCTCGACTTAGGTCGTTCTGAGCTCCTCCAGACGACTAGTAGAAAGTAGAATAGCTGCTTTCCCATTTTAGAAATTACGAACGACACAGTCCTATCTAGAAAGTCAGATTACACATGATGGTGTGTGCAAAGAAAATGTCAGGAGTAGACTTGACATACGTAGCTATCGTTCGTCAATACAAGAGCTCACTGATACAAGATCCTCACCTGAAATGCGAAAGAAGTTGTTGAACGGAGCATCGCATTGTACGAAAGTGAAACGTGGAGTATCAGAAGTTCGGAGAAGAAAGAACAAAAAGCGTTAGATATCTGGTGTTACCGGAGAACGTTAAAATTCAAATGGTCAGATAGAGTGCACAATAAAGTGAGAGTAAGTGAGGGAAGAGTTTTGTCAGAGATCCTGTACAGCACGAAAGACACTAGACTGGCATTTAGGAATAGCAGAAGATGACCAAGACAGCAGTGTGCGAAACAGATACAAGAGGGTATTGTGTAGGAGTTACTAGTGACGAACAGCTAACACAAGAGGGGAGAAAAGGGAGAGCAGTATCAGAGCAGTACTGAGCGCCAACGTGTAAAGAAAGGTTGTCTGTACATTCACAGAGTTGCCAACTGGTACATCAGCAGAGAGAGCGATTACATCTACCGTTCTGATACCACGAGAATTATCACGACGAATCCGTAGGCTGAAATTACGATAGACTTCGCTCCATGAACCAGTCTTCTTGCAGTAAAAACAGTAACGAATGCTGCTCATTGTTGTTCTGAAAACATATTCAGCTGACACCTCGTCCAGTGCCAGATGAGGCTCACTTGCCACGCTTGTGTAAGATCTTTCGTCGGGGGCGTAGTTCGTTCGGCGTCACTCACGACGTGAACAATAACGTGAACTCAGGACAACCTCCAGGCGAGCGCGCAGTTGCTGGGAATCTTGGCACCAGATGTTAACGGAAACCGACCACGTTCCCCGGTTGTGCTTCCGCAGCTGTTGTTGACGGGAAGTCGTGGAAGACTTGCTCTGCTTCCAGGAGGGCGACGCGTTATCTGCAGGTGGACTCGCGCCGCACACCATGACCTCATACTACAAGTCAACAGCCACGGACTATAAGTCAGTAGCCACGGCTAGAAGGCGGCAACCACTGACTAGAAATCATCAACTACGGACGTGCGTAACTGTTGCTGACTGACTGGCGTCCTTGTAACTACACAGTAAGTTCGAGGTGGTTGCAGAACACAATATTCTGTCTTTAATTTGTCAGTTTCTTACGACCATGAATATTTACACCAATGTTCTGTAAACATAACAAGTAGTGCATTTGTTAGTGGTATCGAAAACTACTTGTGTTAGTACACTACTGGCCATTAAAATTGCTATACCACGAAGCTGACAAGGTTGCCACCGGTGGCGACACCTACAACGTGCTGACATGAGGAAAGTTTCCAACCGATTTCTCATACATAAACACCAGTTGACCGGCGTTGCCTGGTGAAACGTTGTTGTGATGTCTCGCGTAAGGACGAGAAATGCGTACCATCACATTTCCGACTTTGATAAAGGTCGGATTGTAGCCTATCGCGATTGCGGTTTATCGTATCGCGACATTGCTGCTCGCGTTGGTCGAGACCCAATGACTGCTGGCAGAATATGGAATCTGTGGGTTCGGGAGGGTAATACGGAACGCCGTGCTGGATCCCAACGGCCTCGTATCACTAGCAGTCGAGATGACAAGCATCTTATCCGCATGTCTGTAACGGAGCGGGCAGCCACGTCTCGATCCCCGAGCCACCAAATGGGGACGTTTGCACGACAACAACCATCTTTACGAAGAGTTCGACGATGTTTGCAGCAGCATGGACTATCCGCTCGGAGACCACGCCTGCTGTTACCCTTGACGCTGCATCACAGACAGGAGCGCCTGCGATGGTGTACTCAACGACGAACCTGGGTGCACGAATGGCAAGACGTCATTTTTCGGACGAATCCAGGTTCTGTTTACAGCATCATGATGGTCGCATCCGTGTTTAGCGACATCGCGGTGAACGTACATTGAAAGCGTGTATTCGTCATCGCCATACTGGCGTATCACCCGGCGTGATGGTATGGCGTGCCATTGGTTACACGTCTCGGTCACCTCTTATTCGCATTGACGGTGCTTTGAACAGTAGATGTTACATTTCAGATGTGTTACGCCCCGTGGCTCTACCCTTCATTCGACCCCTGCGAAACTCTACATTTCAGCAGGATAATGCACGACCGGATGTTGCAGGTCCTGTGGGGGCCTTTCTGGATACGGAAAATGTTCGACTGCTGCCCTGGCCAGCACATTCTCCAGATCTCTCACCAATTGAAAACGTCTGGTCAATGGTGGCCGAGAGCAACTGGCTCGTCACAATATGCCAGTCACTACTTTTGATGAATTGTGGTATCGTGTTGAAGCTGCATGGGCAGCTGTACCTGTACATGCCATCTAAGCTCTGTTTGACTCAATGCCCAGGCGTATCAAGGCCGTTATTACGGCCAGAGGTGGTTGTTCTGGGTACTGATTTTTCAGGATCTATGCACAGAAACTGCGTGAAAATGTAATGTCAGTTCTAGTATAACATATTTGTCCAATGAATATCTGTTTATCATCTGCATTTCTTCTTGGTGTAGCAATTTTAATGGCCAGTAGCGTATGTAAGGTAGCAGTATCTTGCACCTTACTGTAGTATAATAATTGTTGCAAAGAGAGTTAGATATCGGTTATTATGTTATTTATCAGGCAATCAGCCTATTGAAATTAATATAGGGAGTATCAGACGGCATAAGACGCGTATTAACTTTAAGAAATTCGCGTGTTGCATGAAGTCGGGGTTCAGGTGATATTTTCACAGAGTTTGGCTGGAGCGGACGAGCGGCACTGCTCAAAGGCAGGGCAAAGAGGTGTGGAAGTTTACAACCGACCATTACGAGTCGGCATGCGAAAGCGTCTCACTGGGGGAGACGCGCCGCCGGAGCAGGTAGGCACCCATTGCGCGCATAACAGAGGCAGGCCTTCGAGGGACGGCGCTTCGTTGGTGCTGGACGTTAGGCCGACGCCCCTATGTCGAGATGATGTGGCGCCTGAGGGAGCCTACCCACGAATCTTAACGTTTTCTGGGGCTTTCTAAGAAACGCGGTTAAGCTAGTGCAATGACCTTTTCCCACGCGGGGGAGAACAGAGAGACACGATTGGTGGGTTCAATTTTGAACGGAGTTTCAGTTTGCTCCAAAACATTCTAGGCGCAGTAAGGCGCAGAATGTTTTAATTGGCTGGAAGAAGCCAGGAAATAATAGTGGGAGGGAATTGTGCTGGTCTAGAGCCACGGGATTGGCCAGCTCGAAAAATAGCGTGGGGATCCTGATGGTTCAAATGGCTCTGAGCACTATGGGACTTAACATCGGAGGTCATCAGTCCCCTAGAACTTAGAACTACTTAAACCTGACTAACCTAAGGACATCAGACACATCCATGCCCGAGGCAGGATTCTAACCTGCGATAGTAGCGGTCACGCGGTTCCAGCTGTTATCGGGGAGAAGCGTCTTAGCTCTTGTAGCGAGCGGACGTTGTGCTTTCGGCTCTGCTGTAGAAGAGTAAATTCTTTTCAGTGTGCTGTGCAGAACTTTGAATAGGTCTGCCAGCTGCAACTGAAACAGTTAGGGGTACTGTCATGTTTTACTGTTGGAGAAAAGCTGATTCCGCTAATTACGGTTGGGAATACTGTCTCACAGGAAACAGACAGGAGCAGAGCAGTTTCCTTGAGCCGCACTTTATTAAAGACGTTACTGGATCCCGCCTTTGGGCTGATGAGTCCCGTCTTAACGAGTGCGAGACGATTGGAAAGAAAGCAGAATTAGCTTCTGGATAGGAGTTTACGAACAGGAAGCCTGTTCGCGAAAATAAATTCATTTTGTTGCAATTGAGGCTCCTCGACGACGCAGACGCCATCGGCAGCTTGCTGACCTGTCCACGATGCTGCATTTGGTAACGTGATGCTCAGTTTTCGGCATTTAATCCGATATTACGCACGCCTGTGATTACCAGAGCTCAGTTTTCCAGCCACGCTCTTATTGTGAATTTGTTAATTGCAGTAGGTTTGTCTGACGTATTTTATGCCGTCTGACAAGGGGAGAGAGTAGCTTAATTTTATCACTTATAAATGTATGTCATTGTTCAGTTTGATGTTAGGAAGAGTGGTGTTCAATAAATGTGTTCAATGCTATCCTTGTTTGTTTAGTAGTGATCAGTTCCCTGAACACTATTTAGTTATTAAATATTAATCAAAATTAGTGAAGGGCAGATTTAATTAACAGTTTGGGTCTCATAACAGGCCTTCAGCCAGAGCCAACGACCCGATCCAGTAGGCAAAGTGAACAAGTAAAAGCATTCTTGTTAAAACCGCCCGACATTTGGCTGACCCGCCTAGGGTCCCTAATCACCAATCATTGAAGGAAACCCATTCCATGTACTTTTATTTTGTGTGTGCAAAGCTTTAATTTACACTCCTGGAAATTGAAACAAGAACACCGTGAATTCATTGTCCCAGGAAGGGGAAACTTTATTGACACATTCCTGGGGTCAGATACATCACATGATCACACTGACAGAACCACAGGCACATAGACACAGGCAACAGAGCATGCACAATGTCGGCACTAGTACAGTGTATATCCACCTTTCCCAGCAATGCAGGCTGCTATTCTCCCATGGAGACGATCGTAGAGATGCTGGATGTAGTTCTGTGGAACGGCTTGGCATGCCATTTCCACCTGGCGCCTCAGTTGGACCAGCGTTCGTGCTGGACGTGCAGACCGCGTGAGACGACGCTTCATCCAGTCCCAAACATGCTCAATGGGGGACAGATCCGGAGATCTTGCTGGCCAGGGTAGTTGACTTACACCTTCTAGAGCACGTTGGGTGGCACGGGATACATGCGGACGTGCATTGTCCTGTTGGAACAGCAAGTTCCCTTGCCGGTCTAGGAATGGTAGAACGATGGGTTCGATGACGGTTTGGATGTACCGTGCACTATTCAGTGTCCCCTCGACGATCACCAGTGGTGTACGGCCAGTGTAGGAGATCGCTCCCCACACCATGATGCCGGGTGTTGGCCCTGTGTGCCTCGGTCGTATGCAGTCCTGATTGTGGCGCTCACCTGCACGGCGCCAAACACGCATACGACCATCATTGGCACCAAGGCAGAAGGGACTCTCATCGCTGAAGACGACACGTCTCCATTCGTCCCTCCATTCACGCCTGTCGCGACACCACTGGAGGTGGGCTGCACGATGTTGGGGCGTGAGCGGAAGACGGCCTAACGGTGTGCGGGACCGTAGCCCAGCTTCATGGAGACGGTTGTGAATGGTCCTCGCCGATACCCCAGGAGCAACAGTGTCCCTAATTTGCTGGGAAGTGGCGGTGCGGTCCCCTACGGCACTGCGTAGGATGCTACGGTCTTGGCGTGCATCCGTGCGTCGCTGCGGTCCGGTCCCAGGTCGACGGGCACGTGCACCTTCCGCCGACCACTGGCGACAACATCGATGTACTGTGGAGACCTCACGCCCCACGTGTTGAGCAATTCGGCGGTACGTCCACCCGGCCTCCCGCATGCCCACTGTACGCCCTCGCTCAATGTCCGTCAACTGCACATACGGTTCACGTCCACGCTGTCGCGGCATGCTACCAGTGTTAAAGACTGCGATGGAGCTCCGTATGCCACGGCAAACTGGCTGACACTGACGGCGGCGGTGCACAAATGCTGCGCAGCTAGCGCCATTCGACGGCCAACACCGCGGTTCCTGGTGTGTCCGCTGTGCCGTGCGTGTGATCATTGCTTGTACAGCCCTCTCGCAGTGTCCGGAGCAAGTATGGTGGGTCTGACACACCGGTGTCAATGTGTTCTTTTTTCCATTTCCAGGAGTGTAATTTTTTTTTGTTTTCATTATACGTTCTCTTAAAGTTTTAAACAATATGCAAGTAATAGAACGTCTATTATAAAATAAAATATATATGTTAATATTTTTGTTAAAGACTAAAGCGTAACTGCACAGGGTAGATGAAAGACGTTATCGTCTGATGACAGAGACTGTCAGTTGGAGTCTGTTGGTGGCAGTGTGCTTCGGATATAGCTGTGTGTCCTTGGGGCGTTCACTGGAAAGCATGAAGCTTGGTATACGTGTGTTTGCGCACGTTTCGAGATGTCTGAGCTAGATATTTATCACCGTGGATTATTAATCATAAAATTGTCATCAAGACGCCGAGAGAGACACACATACAGGAAGATACGGTGTGCTGTTAAAGTCACGACATCCCACTTCCACGGTACATCTACGCGGTGTGCCAGATGGCACGTCTTTGCCTATCGATAGGTTTGTGGCGGTCGGTCGGTGGGCTGCTTGCTTGCCGTGCACCGGTGGCAGGGCGGCGGCGGCAGCCGGGACGGCTGCTACGTGGGGGACCGCGCAGTGCCGGCTGTATGTGAGGCAGTGTGTAATGGCGCGTGGTGTGACAAACGAGGCCACGGCAGTCGGTCTTCTGTGACTGACCTGCAACTTTGCAGCGGTTACCGTGGTCAAGTCTGTGGAGACCCTGAGTCACTGCCTTCAGAGAGGAACGAGGCCCCTGCAGCACGGACGTCACGGTGCGTTGCTTTTGTTGGAAGTTGGTAGAGGGGAGCCGCAGTCCAATTATGCGGTACAGGTAGGCCGAGTAAAGGGTCTTCTATGTGTTAGGCCTTCTAAGTAATTGCGTATTGAAGGGAATTTAATGCTCTGAATTGACATTATTCATTGATTGTTGCCACTTTGTTTTGCCCCAAACACATGGGCAGCGTAGTTGGTCTTCGCCTTGTGGCCCCTTAAGCATTATAGAACTCACGTAACGGAACAGACGCTATTGGTGATTGCCTATAGCGTTAGTGCGTATACTGTAATGCGAGTATGGAGTGTACTGTAGGGTGATGTAGGAACAGAGTCAAAGAGCATTTTTGGTATCAAACCATTTTCACCTAACTGTGGAGTGCTAACCGTGTTATGGGACCACACGTGGCTCTCTTTGTATCTTGCTAGGCAGCAGGAGCTGTATCATATAGCATGTCCGTTTCATATGGGTCTTAGGTATGGCAACTACCAGTTATCTGTCTAGACAGTAAACAGAAAGCCGGAAACAGGAAACAGCTGTTGGATAAGTGGAGATGGATCACGCTGGTGACGAAAGCTAATTCGCCAGTTACGTACAGTGGGTCTAAAAAGTATTCATCTAGTCGTAATTTTTTAACAAAACTAAGTATATGTCACGTGAAAGGAAGGGAACATAAAATGTGAACATCCAGTCATATCCAACGAACCTTGGTAAGTCATTTTTTATTGATGGGCAAGGAAATAAATACATCCATAGCGATAACAAATTTGACAAAATGGAGAATTTATTCAAGGGCTACTTCAAAATGTATTGTCCACTCATTATTTTTTGAATGTAAAATGTGAAAATATGATTTCAATTACAAAAATTAATATTTAGAAGAAATAAAAACTTTGAGGTTCGCCGATGACATTGTAATTCCGTCAGAGACAGCAAAGGACTTGGAAGAGCAGTTGAACGGAATGGATGGTGTCTTGAAGGGAGGATATAAAATGAACATCAACAAAAGCAAAACGAGGATAATGGAATGTAGTCGAATTAAGTCGGGTGATGTTGAGGGTATTAAATTAGGAAATGAGACACTTAAAGTAGTAAAGGAGTTTTGCTATTTGGGGAGCAAAATAACTGATGATGGTCGAAGTAGAGAGGATATAAAATGTAGACTGGCAATGGCAAGGAAAGCATTTCTGAAGAAGAGAAATTTGTTAACATCGAGTATAGATTTAAGTGTCAGGAAGTCGTTTCTGAAAGTATTTGTATGGAGTGTAGCCATGTATGGAAGTGAAACATGGACGATAAATGGTTTGGACAAGAAGAGAATAGAAGCTTTCGAAATGTGGTGCTGCAGAAGAATGCTGAAGATGGGCAGATCACATAACTAATGAGGAGGTACTGAATAGGATTGGGGAGAAGAGGAGTTTGTGGCACAACTTGACCAGAAGAAGCGATCGGTTGGTAGGACATGTTCTGAGGCATCAAGGGATCACCAATTTAGCATTGGAGGGCAGCGTGGAGGGTAAAAATCGTAGGGGGAGACCGAGAGATGCATACACTAAGCAGATTCAGAAGGATGTAGGTTGCAGTAGGTACTGGGAGATGAAGAAGCTTGCACAGGATAGAGTAGCATGGAGAGCTGCATCAAACCAGTCTGAGGACTGAAGACCACAAGAACAACAATATTTAGTAGGGTTTCCCTTTGGAGCTATTACTACTTGTAGTCGTCTGGACATCGACTTGACAAATTTTGCCGTCAGAGAGGCTGGAATGTTGCCCCATTCGTCTTGAAGTACTTCTTTTAAGTCTGTCTTGTTAGAAATGTGTCTTCCCCTGATGCGTCTTCCAGTTGTTTCCAAAGGTGTTCAATAGGATTAATGCCTGGGCTCTGAGGAGGTGTGTTGAGTTCTTTTGGGGTATTGTACAGGAGCCACAGCCTTGTATTTAGAGCCGTATGCTTTGGGTCGTTATCTTGTTGAAAAATGTAATTTACTTGCAGACTAATTTTTCGGCGCTAGGATTCAGATTGTCCTTTAAAATGTTGATATACATATGGTGATCCATTGTACCTCCTGTGAAATGTAGTTTTCCAACACCTGCAGCACTCATACAGCCCCACACCATCAGGCAGCCACCACTGTGTTTAATCGTTGGCACAACATTGCGTGGCAACATCGCATTCTTCTTACGCCACGCCATTCGGCTGCCATCTGAGTCGAATTGCTCTCCTCAGAAAATATTACTCTATTCCAGAAATCTTCCTTTTTGAATCTATGGTCCATCGCAAAATAAAGACATTTGTTTAGAATCTGTTCACTGACGCAAAATTTCTTGCGCGCTACCCGGCCGTTTTGCCCATTCGTTTTGAGGGTATTTCTGATTGTGTTGGCATATGTCTTCTTTCTCCTAGACTCTAACTCCCCAATCAACTTAGGAGCGCTGATTTTAGTTCTTCATTTCCCTGCATCAGTCAAAGTGTGAGGTCCTCCGATACGTGGTTGGTTTCTTAATGATTTCGTAGCGCAAAATCGATCTATTATCGACTGAACCGTCGATCTGTGTCTACCGACTACTTTAGTAATCTCGTAAGAAGATTTGCACTCATTATGTAAGCGCAGAATAAGTTTCCTTTCGATCGGCGTCGTCTCACTACCCTTACGGCCCACGGCGCTAACTGCACTGTGTGGGCGCCGTGCAGGACCACAACAGGCGATAGAGTGGGGCCGCGCGCAGTTGACTCCAGTGTGTGCCGTGGGCCAGCGTCGTAGTTTAATCACTGCGCGCAGAATTTCGGCATGTTCAGATGGTGGACGAATACTTTATGAACTAGCTCTTGTATTACATTTTCTATTTTGTTAACCTTGCTGTCGATTTGGACGTATTTTTTTCCCCGCTTTTCAACAAAAATGACTTAACGAGGAACTTGTTACATGACTGGCTCTTTAGATTTTGTATACACTTCTTTTAATGTTACACAGACTTTGTTTTCTAAAAGATATGCAGCTAGACGAATACTTTTTCGACTCACTGTAAATTTTTCTTTTGTATTGCAATACTGGAGAATTGTGAAGGTGGTTCAATGAACCCTCTACCAGGCACTTAAATGTGATGTTGAGAGTATTCATGTAGATGTATCTTTATGTCGTACATTAATATGTTTTTAAACTTATTAATTAATGAATGAGATTGGAGTTTTGGATTAATGTTTATTTTGGTTTCATGTTTTGCTAATGCTACTCTTACTAACGGTATCAAGTGAAAATTTTGAAATAAGAGAGCCTGCTCTGTGCGTTGTGTTTCTCATTTCCTGTCCCAGTACGACCTCGCTGGATACTAGTAGTCTTAAGCATAATAGTGTACGAGTCAGTAAGACTACCGAGGCCTCGCTGCTTCCGTGCCATGACGCGTCGGCGCTGTTATCCGTGCCAAAGGTGTGCATATTGGGTAGGTGGTCGTGATGTTCTGGCTGATCAGGTAAAGGAAATGCACTGTAGAATGTTGGCTGTGGGACATAGGTCGACGGGAAGGATCTGCTGATAACTACGGTAGTCTCATTCTTTTTAATGTGCTTAAAGTAGCAAAGAGATTTGTTGAAGATTGCAAAAGATGCACGCCATGACTTCAGCTGATTCGTAGCAGTCAATGTATTAAAAGCGTTCTCTGAGATACGATGTCTGAAACGAGTGGGAGAAATTGTCTAGAGGAATGCCACACGATCAACATCTGCGTGAAATATTTAAAAAAAATTAGGTCAATCTGGCCCCAGGTTTCCTTCATTTGAGTCAAGATGAAATTTTGAGCGGGAAATTAGTTCACGGGCACGGTAAATAAATTTTATAAGGCTCTTGACAGAGCCAGCCACATACACAACACTGATTTTTCAGTTACGCACGGATTTGATTTCCAGTTATTTCAGCCTGTTGGATAAAATAAATTTATCAGACTTAATGGAGTATTTTAATTCATCTAAATTAGGACTCTGGAGTTAAACTTGATGCGAAGAATCCTGTACAGCTGTTTCAAACGTATGCCGCTTTGCTGTCGCTATTACGGAGACAGCGATGTGAGAAGGACATGTAAGCAGGCAGTTCCTCAGACGCGGTGGTCACTAGACGCGGCTTCGTATTTTACACTGGCTGTCTGCACCGAGATGAGAATTTGAAAATGCTCCAAGACTGAAAATACAAGAAAGATATTTTTAAAAAATGGTCATTCCTAGATCAGTTATTGAAACGACTACGTCAACTGTTCAGGTAACCAAATGTACTCGCAAAGAAATACTATTGTTGGTGGATATGGAAGACGGAGATAGATCGATAAAGTTATGACGTTTGTAATTTCTAATGCGTGCCGTTGTAGACTTGGTAGCTGGTAATTCCATATGTACGTAACCGTATTCCACGAAAATCATTCGTGTGTGGGGGAAGCGACGGTGAGGTGTGGGCCACCGCCAGACATGGGGACGGTGGCGCCGGTTCCGCCGTCAAGGCGCCAGTCAGACTTGTCTCGTGTCGCGTCCACAACATGTTGACCACCGTGCTGACACAGGTCGGCGCTCCTCGTTCACGGACGTTGGCTAGCCCAAGGCCTCCCCTCCTCTTAGGGAGGATGAAGGCTTCATGTCCGACTTTAAAAAGCAATCCTCTGCTCTCAAACTATCCAAATGTCGCAGGTTGTTGACGCGAGTAGCTAGGTAAATTTTCTCCACATGATCTCATGTGCAGCTTTAATTTATGCTTTTGTGGATCTCAGCTTCTTGTCTGCTGTTACGAATACACCACCTCCGTAGCCCATTTGTCTATCTTTAGATGTATAGTTAGATTCTGTGCAATAAAGTCACTGGTGCCAGTTTCTCGTTTCTGGCAGCTATGTACAGAACTACTTAGTGGTATGCGGGTTCCACTGCTGTTTAGGAGTGCTTCAAACTCCCAGGTTTTGAGGCGAATTCATCAGCAGAAGATCACCGGGATTTTAATGTAACAGTCGCATCATTCGAAGGGGGTGAGGGGATTTGTTTCGGTCTGACGCTGCTATTTCGGGGTTTGATTCAGCTATCATTATCTCAGCTGCATGGCGCGCCACATCGTCTAAAAAATAAAAGTCAAAAGCATGAAAAGAAAGAGCTTACGTGTGATCCACATAGTCAGGTACGCGGATGCCAGCCTCTGATGCCCGGTACACTCCTGGCTCATTTCAGGACAATCTACAGTTCTAATCCCTGTGTTTCAAGTCGAGGAAGTTGCAATGCAGTTTGTCAGGGAACCCTTGACGCCTCTGGTTCAAGCCTTTGATTCGACTCAGAACCACAGGATCACAAGCAGATCTGGAGTTAGTTTCAATCAAATACAGTGAGATTCGTCAAGAACATACATTGTGAATTTTGCTCTGGCCACTTGCAGAATCCTTGAACGTATTCTCAGCTGGAATATATAAATTTTCTTGAGGACAAAAAGCTTACGTCCACGAATCACAAATGTTTTAGAAAGCGTCGCTCGAGTGAAACTCAGCTTGCTCTTTTCTCACACGATATACTGTGAACTAAGGATGAAGGGCAATAGCAGATTCCATATTTCTAGATTTCTGGAAAGCGTTTGACACGGTGCCCCATTGTGGGCTCGGAGACTTCTTATGTTAGAGAATCCAGTATGTTTTCCTCGAAGGCGAATGTTGATCAGAGACAAGATTCGGCGCACTAGGTGGGCAGCAGTCTGAGGATGTTTACTGATGATGCAGTAGTGTACGGTAAAGTGTGGAAATTGAGTGACTGTAGGAGATACAAAATGACCCAGCCAAAATTTCTAGTTTGTGTGATGAATGGCAGCTAACCCTAAATGTAGAAGAATGTAGTCAATGCCGAAGTGTAGCAAAAACAAACCTGTAACGTTCGGATTCAGTATAACCAGTGTAATAATTGACACAGTCAAGACGTTTCAATATCTGGGCGTAACGCTGTAAAGAGGTATGAGGTGGAAGGATCATGTGAGACCTGTGGTGGGGAAAGCGAATAGTGGACTTTGGTTTATTGGCTGAATTTTATGAAAGCGTGGTTCATCTGTAAAGGAGACCGCATACAGCACGCTAGTGTGATCTGTTCTTGAGTATTACTCAAGTGTCGGGGATCCCCCCAGGTCGGATTAAAGGAAGGTATCGAGGCAATGCAGAGGCAAGCTGCTAGATTTGTTACTGGTACGTTTGAACAATATGTCAGTGTTACGGAGATGCTTCGGGAACTGCTACGGGAATCACTATTGTGAAAATTTAGAGAACTGACATTTGAAGCTGACTGCAGGACGATTCTGTTCCCTTCATCGTACATTGCGTGTAAGAAGCACGAATTTAAGGTACGATAAATTAGGGCTCATATAGAGGCCTACAGTTATTTTTCTCTCGTTTTATTTGTGGGTGGAACAGAAAAGGAAATGTCTAGTAGTATACCCTCTGCCACGCACCGTAAGGTTGGACTGCGGAGTATCGATATAGACGTAGAAGAGAGATAGTTCTTGCGGGATGTGGCATGCATGATGTGCGTTTCTGCTATTGTTAAGAGAGCTACGACACAACAGAGAGGAGAGGAGAGGAGAGAGCCCGTACACTTGTTGCAAACAGGTACACGAACAGCCGCGGAATCGTCGCGGAAACGCAAGCTTGACAGAGAGAAATTCCCAGTGTGAAAATAGCAACCAAGGGAAGCGCAATAACTCGGGTAATTCCCGGAATCATCCGCACGCTGATCTGACGACAGGCAGGTTTATGCAAATCGCTATTGCGGAGGTGATCGACGCGACGACAGGGTGGGTCAAGGCGTGGTCGCAATACGTGCAGCACATCCCTGCCCAAATCCTCCGAATGATTATGATCACAATTACTAAGTGATCTTACACATTTCGTAGAATAACTTAGATTAGTGTGATGTTTAAAGCTTTCCCGGCGAACTGATTGTTCCATAAAAATACGGGAGAAGTGCCGGATATCAGTAACGTCCTGCCACGATATTTCGGCGCAGAATCTTCTGGCCATCTTCAGGTGAGTGCCACTGTAGTAGTACTGGCGAGTACGCACTGAGCTTCGCTATTTAAAGCCGTACTGAGGTGACATTGCGCATGCGCTGCTCAGCGTGCACGTTCATAACGGCTCCGTGCGCTGCGACCTCCACTGTGAAAGCCTGGCGTATCGGTGTCAGGTCGATTTCCATCTTTATGCAGATAACTACGTCGACTACGAAGTTTCTCTATAACAGGATTCCAAGCAGAGTTTAGCTGATAACCGCTATCTCGATTGATGAGGGTCTCGTTGTCAGACAATCTTATTTCCACAGATTCATTGATACCCGAGCTCCAAAAGTTTGATGTATGGGCCAAAATTTTTGTGTCGTTGTAATTCATGGAATGGTCTGTGGAAATATAATGTTCGGCGATTGCGGACTTGGTGGGTTGGAGAAGGCGAGTATGCCGTTGGTGTTCCACAATGCGTTCCCGCACAGTTCGTGTTGTTTGCCCTATATATGATTTGCCGCATTCACACGGAATTTTGTAAACACCTGATTTACGCAGGCCCAGGTCGTCTTTAACGGATCCCACCAGTGATGAAATTTTGGAAGGAGGGCGAAAGATGACTATCACTTGATACTTTCTCAATATTTCTGCCTATCTATGAAGAAATATTCCCAATAAATAGTAGATAAGCAGTCGACCTGAAGGCCTCTTCCTCTTCCTTGTTCCGTCGTTTGTAGGTCTGGATCACTCTGTTCACTTGCCTAGGTGAAAAGCCATTCTTGAGAAATACTTTTTGCAGGTGTTCCAGTTCCGCTTGAAGACTGTCGGCGTCAGAGATAGTATGGGCACGGTGGACCAAGGTTTTGAGAACGCCCATTGTTTGTACTGGATGGTGGCAACTAGTAGCTTGTAGATACAGGTCTGTATGAGTGGGCTTTCTGTACACCGAGTGACCAAGTGTGCCATCACTCTTACGTCGCACCAAGACGTCTAAAAATGGCAGACAACCATCTTTCTCTGTCTCCATGGTAAACTTTATGTTTTCATGTGTGGAGTTCATGTGACGTAAAAATTCTTGAAGAAGGTCCAGACCATGAGGCGTATCCTTCTTTCAACTCTTAGCGTTTACGAGAAGGTAAAGATCTTTCCAATTGTTCGTGCTCCTATTGAGTGCTCATGTCTGGTGTTTTGCAGCTTGAAAATGTTGCAGACTACGACGAAGAAATTATTGCAACAATAAATCTGAGCGATCTAATCAAACAAAGAGACATCTAAATGTCACTTTTAACAGGGGGTTATCATAAAGAGCAGAAATTTGGGAGTCAAGGTAGTCATCACATAAGGATACGAGTGAGTATGAACCTTTGTATTATGTAGCGTTTTGTGGAGGTAAATGGAAATTTTGTGTGATTTTTATGTGTAAGACTGAGGTTAAATTATTGTTTTACTATCGTATCTTATATGTTACGAGCACTACCGTCTTAATTTCATTTAATCATGACCTCAAGCCGTCGGTAGTTAGCAGCTTACTAACACCAAAATGTTTGCAGTTGTCAAACAAGAATGTTTCAATATTCGCAGAATTCTTAATTTTCTTTAACGGAAGATATAAAAATAAGTGTTTACTTTACAACTGTTCAACTTAATTTAATGAGTTAGAGTTATTATATATAAAAGTATAATTTTTACCATTGAGACCATGTGATATGAATGCTGTTTCGTTTCATTTGTTAATATCTTTTAAATAATATTGTCATTTTCGTCATAAAAACGAGTTTAGAGTCCATATAGACCACTAACAATATAAAGTCTTTGTGTTGTATGTATTTCTTATTTTGTTTATTGTATATTTATTGCACCTGTAAACTGTTTGAAGGGACCAGTTGCACATGCACGCACCTGGATGAGACATATACGAGACTTGGAGGGACACGCTCGAACGACAGGCGAGGTCGGCACGAGAATCCGTTCGGCTTCGATGCAGACGGGCGGAACTGAAGTCGGACGCCTCACCCTCACCTACATGGGGTGTGCTCTCACTGGCATTCGCTTTCAACAGAGCCCACCTCAGTGGTGCACACCACTCCCCAGCAGAGACGCTTTCCTGCAGCGAGCAGAGCGAAAAAGAAAAGGGGGTGGGGGTGGGGGCAATGGACGGCGGAGAAGTGATGGATGGAGGGTCAGCTGCAGTGCGTCGCTAGCAACTTACAGACTTTCACCCAGGCCTCACGGTCGATCTAACTCACACATTTTTGCTATTAGACAGTTACTGCACAAATATATGAAAAATAAACGCTGTCACATACTAACTGTCGTGTACTAATAGGTTTGTTGTAAGCGAAACAAACTGTGAAACTTCGCTGTTCGCAATGGACACCGTGACAACCAACTTAGAATCGTTCTTCAGAAGTCATTTAGCTAAAGAATTAAATTGTATATGTGTAGGTGATGTGGCGCAATGAACTATAAATTTTGGTGGTAACTGCGACTGTAGTGAGCACAAGTAGCTAGACGTAGAAACTTAGGCTGTCAGCTGGTGACATATCTTGCAACGCGCATCTGTGAGTAATGAACATTCAAGCAAATGGCAACTCACCTAATATTTGCCCATTGTACCTACTAAAACGGCATTTCATGAACCGCATCCAGGTATCACAATTGTTAAGTCACGTTTTTAAGAATAAAGAGTCTTTTGTTCATAAACAATGGATGGTCATGCTCTTGAAAGTGTAACGTTCGCTAAAATCGCCACAAAAGAACCGTCATGATCGCCCACTGATCTCGAATTGCGTCGCACATCCACGGGAAGATATCAGCATGATTTTGTCTTCTTACTGCGTGTTCTCTCGTGTGAAAAACTCAGTTTAAAGTGCGTAATTTGCGTGTGATGGCAACAAATAGAGTGTGTTTAATGGAGTTTCACTTCAAAACAAGTGTTTTTCTACGTATAACTGTTTGCTTTCTTGCCCTGGCGTAAGACATGTTCTTAATACAGAGTAATTTTATGACGTTATGTTTTATTGTAACATACACGTGAGTTTAGCTGTCAGGCTACATTTCTTTGCCTCATACAAACACGATTGTTTGTAAAAGACACGGTAATTTGTAGTTTTCTATCTCACGACTGTGCAAGAGTTTAGAAATGACATTTGATTTTGATATTCTTTATCTTCTTTACGGGTGTCATGTTTTGGTGTCCTATATGTGCAACATTTTTTCTGTGGAAGCCGTGCAAATGTTTTCTAAGATGAACTGTATTACATTTTGGTGTTGTGTTAAGCTGATCTACACTTGATGATGTTTTGATGTTATGTAAAGTTTATCTGTGTTTATGAACAAGATTGTAATGTAGTATATAAGAACCATTGTAATATGATTTGTTTTCTTTTTATGCTCTGTGACTGTCTTGTCACTACTCTGTATGATTTATAAGTGGTTTCGCGCCATATGTGCTCATCTAAGAATATTGCTGCGATTCGGCTACTGATGGTGATTTTATGTAATTCATTCTTTTGTGCTCACGTAGAAACATTCTGTGTATTAAATTGATTTATATAATATTTCGCGTTTTTATTTTTGTGTTTTATTTGGTAATGTCACCATTTAATGTTTCATGTATTTAGAATAATCAGACAACTATATGAATGAGTAATCTCTGTAAAGCAAATGGCATGAATGGGTTTAGTTTATTGTAAAGTTTTCATGTGTGTGAATGTGGTCACAATACCAAGCCATCCAACTATGAAGCCTGATGAAATTCTGCTTCCTTGCAGACTATTTTTTTTTCAAAGTAAACTGGTACTAATGAGTTTAAAAGATTGTGTACTAAAATGAGTGTGTGGGTTCAGTTCTGGCTGATGCATTGCTTTCCTAATTACATCAGTCAATAAATAAAAATGTAACCCTACGCCACCAGCATAATGGGATGGATGACTTTGACTATGAGTGGCGATAGTAAATATGCATTTTGGTACCAGTTCTCACCTTCAAAGAGTCCGCTAAAAAAATGAAATTTTTCTCCACTACCTAGCCAAAAAGTAAGACAAAGTGTCCTTGCTGAAATTGTACTCTTTGATGTAGATACCTGGGAAATTACCATCCCCTGTCTCTCTTAATTGAGACCATTCTGTTTGACTAAGTCCTCAAGGTAATAGTGTGTTTCGTTATCTGTTATATTTATGCAAGTAGTCTGTTCAGCCCTGTCAGCTCCAACTTTAACGTGAACATATGCAGGTGCCAGAGTTCATTGCACTCTCGTGTGACAAAGTATAGGCGGTGATTGCCCATTGAAGTTACTTATTTTCAGTTTCTTGAACAAGAATGTTACTCATTATTATGCCTAATTAGGCTGGCGACCGCTGTTATTATTATTTGGACACTGTGGGTAGGTAAATTATTGTTTGTTACTGTTTAAACTATTTAAATATTTACGTAATTCTAACTTTCACTTCCGATAAGCTACCTCCGTTTGGTATATCACGGTCAACACAACTTAATTCCTTTCAGAGGGTAACACTGCTCTGCTTCTTTATACTGCAATTCTTTTAATAAAAATGATTTCATTTATACGAACTACCTCCAGCTTTGAGATTATGGTGTAACAGTGGTAGGCAGAAGTGTTATACATGGTTCGTGAATGTAGCCTCGTCAGTATATAAAACCAAATTAATAAATGTGTCATCCCTCTGAATCTGATGTTGAGTCCATCAGCAACATTCAATGCGAGGTATACAATCCGTACCAGTTAATTCTTGATGGAAACTGATATGGTAAGGATGATATTTATGGCGATGCAGAACACGAACAACACTACTCCGGCTCATGCCAGATTCCCTTGCGATTTAACGCGAACCAACACAAGGATCTCGAAGCACAGTGGCAAGAGTACCAACTTCCGTTTCCTCGTTAGTAGCTTTCCTTTGCCGGATATGTTCCGATGCGTTAAATGTTCAGTTGTTCTCAATTTATAATACACATATTTAAATGTACGACGTGTAGGGTGAGTACGGTGAGAGTACCTTTCAGCGTATAAGTCTCTAGCTCTCACTGAATTTCATTTGCATTCTCTGTAAATGAGAAGCATATCGACTTGTTCTGCGAAGGAATACATAATTCATATTCGCTTGATTCGACGATACTAGTCTTACCGTTCCTATTAGTGTTGTATTGCGAAACCGTCGAATGGTGTTTACATGTCAATGGCACATTAGATGGATAGGCCATATTCGGTGAATATTTACTATTTGCACGATATACGAAAGAGAATTGTCAGAGCATGTGGTTCGATAAGTGCCGATATGATAAGGAATACCACTCAGTCCAAGATAAAAAATTGCAGCACTGCATTGATACGAATACCTTGTGTTAACGGACGTTCATGCCACCTTTTTGACCTTCGTTGACCTTCAAAGACCTTACTGTTACACATCATTGGATTCATCTCGATAGCCGCTATCAGAAAATAAGTACCAAACTGTAGCATACCATTAAAAAAAAAAGGTTCACTTTCATATCTATGACGCGACCCCACCTAGCAACAAAGAACCAACGTCATATTGAGAGGTGGCATGAGCCCCCTCTCATATTTCTATCTTACGATTCTCCTCTCTAATTGCATGCAGTGGAAAGTTGCTATTCCTTCACACGCGGACTTCCCACGCAGCGTCTCTCGTCACCCGGGTGGTCCGGTGACAGGCGGGCTCTGTTGAACTGGAGAGGGTTAAGCCGACGGGTGTGAGGAAGTCGAGTGAATGCTTTGCAGACGCCGACATTGTCAAAAGACACGCCCGGAGGGGTTTGAAGTAGCGGCTGGGCTAGAGGTTCCGTTACTTTGCAGAATCTTAGCGAAAACACTTTCTGGCGGGCTACCAGCGAGGCGTGGGAATGACTTGTGTACCCAGGCAGTTGTGGCGGGAAAATCCACGCGCTTTCTGCAAAATAGTAACTGTGATTGGCTTGCTCAGGGCATAGCTCCGTGACGTAGCAAAATCAGCACAGAAATTGGCGCCAAGAATCTCCATTGGTGGAATGGTAGTGCTCCGGCAATGGAGTGGAATTTTCCGCCGGTTTTCGAGTTGCTGATTGGAACGTTTAACCACGGCCACTGTCGTGGGGGCGTGAATGTTGTGTGTTCGGCCTGTACGGGTGCTCTAGGTAGTCGGCTCTCGCCTTTCGGTCGAGGACGTCGAAGCAACCAGCCATCGCCGCCGATACGCCAGATCGTGTTCTGGCAGTCAAGAAGATAGTTTGGTAATGTATGTCCGCAGCACCGGCAGATAGGGATTCTCTTAGTCAATCAGAGCTCAACAGAGCGTGCCTGTTCGTCTTTTTCTAACTTTGTTCTGTCTTGAGTAGCAACAATTACTGTTGGGTTAGCTGTGTGTCTCTCTTGAGATTTGAGTGGCAAGGAATTGGCTCCACATACCTACATCTACATCTACATCTATACTCCGCGAGCCACCTTACGGTGTGTGGCGGAGGGTACTTATGGTACCACTATCTGATCCCCCCTTCCCTGTTCCATTCACGAATTGTGCGTGGGAAGAACGACTGCTTGTAAGTCTCCGTATTTGCTCTAATTTCTCGGATCTTTTCGTTGTGATCATTACGCGAGATATATGTGGGCGGTAGTAATATGTTGCCCATCTCTTCCCGGAATGTGCTCTCTCGTAATTTCGATAATAAACCTCTCCGTATTGCGTAACGCCTTTCTTGAAGTGTCCGCCACTGGAGCTTGTTCAGCATCTCCGTAACGCTCTCGCGCTGACTAAATGTCCCCATGACGAATCGCGCTGCTTTTCGCTGGATCATGTCTATCTCTTCTATTAATCCAACCTGGTAAGGGTCCCATACTGATGAGCAATACTCAAGAATCGGACGAACAAGCGTTTCGTAAGCTACTTCTTTCGTCGATGAGTCACATTTTCTTAGAATTCTTCCTATGAATCTCAACCTGGCGCCTGCTTTTCCCACTATTTGTTTTATGTGATCATTCCACTTCAGATCGCTCCGGATAGTAACTCCTAAGTATTTTACGGTCGTTACCGCTTCCAATGATTTACCACCTATGGCATAATCGTACTGGAATGGATTTCTGCCCCTATGTATGCGCATTATATTACATTTATCTACGTTTAGGGAAAGCTGCCAGCTGTCGCACCATTCATTAATCCTCTGCAGGTCTTCCTGGAGTACGTACGAGTCTTCTGATGTTGCTACTTTTTTGTAGACAACCGTGTCATCTGCAAATAGCCTCACGGAGCTACCGATGTTGTCAACTAAGTCATTTATGTATATTGTAAACAATAAAGGTCCTATCACGCTTCCTTGCGGTACTCCCGAAATTACCTCTACATCTGTAGATTTTGAACCGTTAAGAATGACATGTTGTGTTCTTTCTTCTAGGAAATCCTGAATCCAATCACAAACCTGGTCCGATATTCCGTAAGCTCGTATTTTTTTCACTAAACGTAAGTGCGGAACCGTATCAAATGCCTTCCTGAAGTCCAGGAATACGGCATCAATCTGCTCGCCAGTGTCTACGGCACTGTGAATTTCTTGGGCAAATAGGGCGAGCTGAGTTTCACATGATCTCTGTTTGCGGAATCCATGTTGGTTATGATGAAGGAGATTTGTATTATCTAAGAACGTCATAATACGAGAACACAAAACATGTTCCATTATTCTACAACAGATTGACGTAAGCGAAATAGGCCTATAATTATTCGCATCTGATTTATGACCCTTCTTGAAAATGGGAACGACCTGCGCTTTCTTCCAGTCGCTAGGTACTTTACGTTCTTCCAGAGATCTACGATAAATTGCTGATAGAAAGGGGGCAAGTTCTTTAGCATAGTCACTGTAGAATCTTAAGGGTATCTCGTCTGGTCCGGATGCTTTTCCGCTACTAAGTGATAGCAGTTGTTTTTCAATTCCGATATCGTTTATTTCAATATTTTCCATTTTGGCGTCCGTGCGACGGCTGAAGTCAGGGACCGTGTTACGATTTTCCGCAGTGAAACAGTTTCGGAACACTGAATTCAGTATTTCTGCCTTTCTTCGGTCGTCCTCTGTTTCGGTGCCATCGTGGTCAACGAGTGACTGAATAGGGGATTTGCCGGCCGAAGTGGCCGTGCGGTTAAAGGCGCTGCAGTCTGGAACCGCAAGACCGCTACGGTCGCAGGTTCGAATCCTGCCTCGGGCATGGATGTTTGTGATGTCCTTAGGTTAGTTAGGTTTAACTAGTTCTAAGTTCTAGGGGACTAATGACCTCAGCAGTTGAGTCCCATAGTGCTCAGAGCCATTTTTGAATAGGGGATTTAGATCCGCTTACCGATTTTACATATGACCAAAACTTTTTAGGGTTCTTGTTTAGATTGTTTGCCAATGTTTTATGTTCGAATTCGTTGAATGCTTTTCTCATTGCTCTCTTTACGCTCTTTTTCGCTTGGTTCAGCTTTTCCTTATCAGCTATGATTCGACTACTCTTAAACCTATGATGAAGCTTTCTTTGTTTCCTTAGTACCTTTCGTACATGATTGTTATACCACGGTGGATCTTTCCCCTCGCTTTGGACCTTAGTCGGTACGAACTTATCTAAGGCGTACTGGACGATGTTTCTGAATTTTTTCCATTTTTGTTCCACATCCTCTTCCTCAGAAATGAACGTTTGATGGTGGTCACTCAGATATTCTGCGATTTGTGCCCTATCACTCTTGTTAAGCAAATATATTTTCCTTCCTTTCTTGGCATTTCTTATTACACTTGTAGTCATTGATGCAACCACTGACTTATGATCACTGATACCCTCTTCTACATTCACGGAGTCGAAAAGTTCCGGTCTATTTGTTGCTATGAGGTCTAAAACGTTAGCTTCACGAGTTGGTTCTCTAACTATCTGCTCGAAGTAATTCTCGGACAAAGCAGTCAGGATAATGTCACAAGAGTCTCTGTCCCTGGCTCCAGTTCTGATTGTGTGACTATCCCATTCTATACCTGGTAGATTGAAGTCTCCCCCTATTACAATAGTATGATCACGAAACTTCTTCACGACGTTCTGCAGGTTCTCTCTGAGGCGCTCAACTACTACGGTTGCTGATGCAGGTGGTCTATAGAAGCATCCGACTATCATATCTGACCCACCTTTGATACTTAACTTAACCCAGATTATTTCACATTCGCATTCGCTAATAACTTCACTGGATATTATTGAATTCTTTACTGCTATAAATACTCCTCCACCATTGGCGTTTATCCTATCCTTGCCGTATATATTCCATTCTGTGTCTAGGATTTCGTTACTGTTCACTTCCGGTTTTAACCAACTTTCCGTTCCTAATACTATATGCGCACTATTTCCTTCAATAAGAGATACTAATTCAGGAACCTTGCCCTGTATACTCCTGCAGTTTACCAATATTACGTTAACTTTTCCTGTTTTTGGTCTCTGAGGACGGACGTTCTTTATCAACGATGATAATGTTCTCTCTGGTAAGCCGTCAGGTATTTTATCGTTTCGCCCAAGGGGGGGTCCCTCTAACCTAAAAAACCCCCGTGTGCACGCCACACGTACTCTGCTACCCTAGTAGCTGCTTCCGGTGTGTAGTGCACGCCTGACCTGTCTAGGGGGGCCCTACAGTTCTCCACCCAATAACGGAGGTCGATGAATTTGCAACCATTATAGTCGCAGAGTCGTCTGAGCCTCTGGTTTAGACCCTCCACACGGCTCCAAACCAGAGGACCGCGATCGACTCTGGGCACTATGCTGCAGATATTAAGCTCAGCTTGCACTCCGCGTGCGATGCTGGTTGTCTTCACCAAATCAGCCAGCCGCCGGAAGGAACCAAGGATGGCCTCAGAACCCAAGCGGCAGGCGTCATTCGTTCCGACATGTGCTACTATCTGCAGCCGGTCACACCCAGTGCGTTCAATAGCTGCCGGAAGGGCCTCCTCCACATTACGGACGAGACCCCCCGGCAAGCACACCGAGTGCACACTGGCATTCTTCCCCGACCTACCCGCTATTTTCCTGAGGGGCTCCATAACCCGCCTAACGTTGGAGCTCCCTATAACTAATAGGCCCGCCCTCTGTGACTGTCGGGACCTTGCCGGAGAATCGGCCACTGGCCCAACAGGCGAGGCATCCTGTGGTGGCTCGGAAACGATGTCATCACCACTAGGAAGCACCCCGTACCTGTTGGAAAGGGGTAAGGCAGCTGCCACGCGGCCAGATCCCACCTTCGCCTTTCGGCCAGGCACGCGCGAGCCCACCACTGTCCGCCATTGACCCTGGAGTGATGGCTGACCGGTAAGATTCTCACTGCCGGAAGACGCAGCGACATCAGGGGTTCCATGTGATTCCAAGGCCACCGAAGTAGGCATAGGTCTCACCACAGTTGCCCCAACGCCACTACGAGCCGACGCCTGCGCCTCGAGCTCGATGAGCCTAACAGACAGAGCCTCCACCTGCCCCAGAAGAGTGGCCAATTCTCCTTGCGTCCGCTCACAACAACCACAGTCCCTACACATGACTATGTTTACCCTACTCTATACGGTGACAAATTCCCAAGATAATCTTCTGATGAGCTACTCTGATAATCAAGAAACACTCACTGAAATACGAGACGCGAAACTACGCTAGGTTTTCCCAGAAAAACTATTTAAAAGCTAAGCGCAGCAAATAAGTACAAAATAAATTTCTCTCCTAACGATCAAGAACTGTTAGTTTCTATGCAGAGCAGATAAACACAAATAGAATCCCTTCCTTAGTGGAAGGTCGTAAACAAAATGCAAAATAAACGCTTTATAGAAACAGTACTCGCTGCTGCTGGTGCTCTCGCTCTGGCTGTCACAAGACTTCGTCTTAAACCTCAAGATCTAGTTTAGGGACAACTTCACCTTTACAGTGTTTGTATGAGTCTCCAATTTGAGCCAATTTGATGCATTATAAATATTTCATGTGGTTTTTTTATTATTTTGTGTTTAGTCTTAATAAATCATATTGTTATTTTGGACAGAACTTTCATTCTGTTAATCGGTAGAGCAACCCATCACTTCCCACTATGTTAATCAAACCTTCGTTTATTTAACTTATTTATCAAATTAAATTATTGCAGGTGCCAAACTCTCTTCTACTCCACTGGCAGGGTTGATTAGAGTCAGTTCGCGTGTTTTTTTTTTTTTTTATCCTTGTGCAACAGCAAAAGTCGGAGTTAGAATAGGGGGGGGGGGGGCTTTGAGCATCATTTACATATGTAGATTCAAGAAGAATTTAGTGTCAAATACACTGCTAGCCCCGGCACCTCGCATAATATGGCGACCCTTAGCCTCGGATCTTTCCTGTGAATCACTGATAAGCCAACAGGATTCTTAGTAGGAACATTCAATTGTTTTTCTCTTTTTTTTAATGAGTAATACCCAACTTGTTTTTCTTGTAGTTCCGCGATTAGTTTTTAAGTAGCGGCGCATGTTTACTGTTTTTGTTTTCAGCGTATATATTTGTTTGTTTGTTCATTGTTTTATATGTTTCTTTGATGTGGTGTCCGTACCACTTCACACTTTGTCGGGTTTGTGTGCAGTTTCTGTGCATGTAGTTACAGCGTCGGAACGGCGTTGTTGAAATTTTGTGTCTATGTCGAAGAATATATGGAGTAGATTATTTTTATTGTGCATCTTAGATAAAATTGTTTTTCATGAATGATCACGAGAAGTAAGGCACGACTATTATCGAGCGAAGTTAAACCAAAAGAGAATTGCATAATGGATAAGGGGCAGTTTACTGACGGGGATAGGTTCGGAGATGAGATGGGCACATTTTTAGCAGGACAGGACGACAGGGTCATCGATGAGGAAGGTGATTTGGACGCGATCTTAGAGCAACGTCGTCGCCGTGATTATGATAGTGAGGTAGAGGATGAAACAGAGACAGGCACACAGGTCGAGACGGTAGTAGAGGTTTATAATCAAACGAACGAGAGCAGACAGGGGCCAGCTCAGCCACGTCAGAGCTCTAGCGCCCAGGTGTCCAGAGTTACATCACCCATGTGTGACGAGGATCAAAATGATGACATTAACCCAATACTGAGCTTCCTACGATCAATGAAAGAAGAAGCTGACGAACAGCGTAAGAAGGAGAAAGAAGAAGCTGACGAACAGCGTAAGAAGGAGAAAGAAGAAGCTGACGAACAGCGTAAGAAGGAGAAAGAAGAAGCTGACGAACAGCGTAAGAAGGACACGGAGGCAATAATTTCGCATATAGGGGAAATTCGTGGGGAATTATTAACAATAAAGAAAGAATGTGGAGAAGTAAAACAAATGTCAATGGCTGCACAAAAAGTAGCAGGCCTGGCCAAAACGGCAGCAATAGGGGCAATGAAAGTCACGGAAGCAACTTCTAAACTCGCAGGGCGCTTGCGACGTACAACACAATCCCACTCAAAATCCCTAGCATTCCTAAAAACTCAAGGTAATATCGCGGTTGCGAACACCACGAAACGACTGGAAGAAGTAGAGAGTCGGATAGCAAAACTAAAGCAAAACGGGCACAGGAGCACTGCGCGTTCGGATACCAATGATGGAGTACAAAGAATTGTGTCTCCGAGGAAAAGCCCGCCGTGCTCTAGCCCATTGACCGAGTGCGGAACTAACAACGCACACGCAGAAACAGCGAGTAATAGCTCCAATAATTATAGCCCACTTAGGAGAGTGAATTCTGAGTGCCACTTCCACTGTGATACAGAGGTTGCACATCACAGTTATCAGCAAGATAGAACAGGACACTCAGCAGACGTGCAAGTATCGGAAACGAGTGACAACACCAGTGCGAGGATCAGACAGGATTTTGATCACAATCACTTCCTGTCGATACTAAAATTCCAGAAGTTTAAAGAAAATGGAGGGTCGATGCATCCGAAGAGCTGGGTGATGCAGTTTACAAATTCATTACCGGCATCATGGCCAACCCAGGCAAAATTAGAATTCATGTGTGGACACATCGAAGGCCAAGCCGCGGAAAAGATGCGGGGTGTGGCAGTGGCGTGTCGGACATATCAGGAATTTGTTGGTGCATTCCTGCGGACCTACTGGTCAAAGGAAACGCAAGACAGGATTAAAGAGGAAATAATATTTTGTCCTGAACTGGAAGTGTCCGGGCATAGGAGCGCAACCAAATTTCTTGATGATTTACTCAAGAAGAATCAATTTTTAGATAGTCCATATAGCAACGGAGAAATCATTAAATTTTGCTTTTCCAAATTGCCAGTTAGGTACCAACAGACACTTGTCGGGAAGTGTGGATCTGACATAGAAGCATTCAAGAGTCTATTGCGCGAACTCGAAGTAGTCTTTGATAAACAAGACGCAAAGGACAGGAAGAAGGGGCAAAGTAACAAATACCACGGGCCAGGAAGGGAAGACGACAACAGATCGCATAATCGCACTGGCCAGTTAGGAAACCAGGGTTACGTAAGTCAAGGTTACGCTATTCAAGGTTATGGAAACCAAAGACACGGAAACCAGAACGTCAGGGAGCAGGGTCAATCCAGACAAGGAATCTGGGATAGGAGTAATAACGAACGGCAAAGCGACCGTAATTGGAGAGAGCGAAACCAAGGACAACAGTGGAACCAGGAGATTGAAACTAGACCCGCAAATCCTAATGCACGTCAGAGGAGGGGGAGCTTAACTAGGGATTGACGCCAGACTAGTGCGAACACAGGCCGCCGGAATTTCGCACGTAATCTCGGACCTGGCCAACTACGGATGATACATTACGAAGATTTATCAGAAATCCTGCTCGAGGAACATAAAGCAACTCGTCGACATGATCGGCAGCCTCTTATCACAGTAGCAATAGCTGAAAAGAGTCTGAATGCGATAATAGATAGTGGAAGCTACATAACAGCAATATCTGAGGCAGCATACAAGAGGTGTTCTCAGGAGATGGACTGGCCTGTCCTATCGGTTAAGAAAACCAAAATAAAAGGGGCATTAGCGGGTAAATGTACGGAGGTCACCCAACAAACAAGACTGGAATTCTTCTGCCAAGGACACAAAATAGAGTCTAACTTCTGGATCGTGCCAAATCTGGCGATCGACATGATAATAGGAACGGACTTCCTAAATGAACATGAAGCGATAGTTGATTTAGGACGAGGTGAAGTGGTTTTGACGAAAGGGAATCCCGTCCACATTAAGTTCGACGACCAGCTGATCCCAGCTCAACTACCGTCTAACTGTGTTCGGATAAACTATGCGTGTCTGAAAGACAGAAAGGAAGAACAGGTCGACGTTGCGGGTAGGGGAGAGGACACGGATGACAATGAAGTCGGAATAATGGGAGAAATAAAGGAGAAAATAGGAGAAAAAGTGGAAGCAATAAAGAATATAAGGCGCGACCACCGCAAAGAACTTCATAAATTACTAGTAGAACATGCGGAGGTCTCCCTTCCCAAGACAGGATCAATAAAGAACTTCCAATATGAATTTCGTGTACGTCCGCACAACCAGTTTCGTGTGCCACCCTATCCAATCCCCTTGTCATATCGACAGAAAGTAGCAGCTGAAATTACGCGAATGCTGAGTGAAGGAATAATAGAACCTACGGCTTCAGCCTATAATAACCCGTTAAGAGTAGTCGAGAAGGCAGATGGTAGTATTCGTTTAGTCTTGGATTCGCGACAAATTAATACCATAATAGAACCCGAAACAGACAGACCGGAACGATTAGAGGAACTCTTACAAAACTTCCATGGAATATCAATCTTCTCATCAGTTGATCTAAAATCGAGTTTCTGGCAGATCGAGCTCCATCCAAATTGCAGACAGTACACAGCCTTTTTAGCATTTGGAAGATGTTACCGGTTTCGTCGTCTCCCATTTGGTTTGAACATTTCGTCTGCCGCATTCATTCGGGGGCTGGACGGCATACTAAGCGATAATTTGAAACGTCATGTCACCAGCTATGTGGACGATTTGCTGATCGCGGAGAAATCTTGGGGAGAGCACAATGCGGTCCTCGGTGAACTCCTTGCGACATTCAAGGAATACGGAGTGACTATCAATATCGAAAAATCGAATTTCGGGACGTCCTCTGTCAAATTTCTAGGACATATCATCACGGGTGAGGGCATTGCGCCAAATCCCGAAAAGATCGAAGCGATTGAAAAGTTTCCCATTCCTACGACAAAGAAGCAGTTAAGGGGGTTCTTGGGGATCATAAATTTTTACAACCGCTTTATACATGTCAAAACTCAGAACAGTCCTAGGTTGCATCAACTTACAGGAAAGAAGATTCCTTGGGAATGGGATGAGGCGGCCGAATCCGAATGGAAAGCATTAAAATTCGCATTATTACAAGCACCCATCCTATCACACCCTAATTTAGCAGAAGAGCTTTGCATAGTAACGGACAGTTCATACTCAGGTCTGGGTGTCATGGTGTTCCAAGACTATGTACATGAAGGAACAGGGTGTGGAAGACAATTGCGTTTGGTAGCAGAGTACTAGCCAAGAGTGAAAGGAATTACTCAGTAACCGAGTTAGAGGCGCTGGCTATTGTATGGGCGTTTGAAAAATTCAGATACCTTCTGTTTGGTCGCAAGACGAGGGTCTACACAGACCACAAGTCACTCGAGTTCTTGATGACTGCAAAGCTTAATCACAGGCGGCTCATTAGGTGGGCATCATATCTGCAGCAGTACAACTTTTCGATAGTATATATCCCTGGCAGTCAGAACATTATTGCAGACGCCTTATCACGGTCACCGATCGGATTTGAGCACAACATGGAAGAAGATCTGGAGGAAAATCACTACTGCCTTTTCTATATGCAGAAAGTAGCCTTTGAAAATTTTATTACCTGTAGTATGCAGGACATCAAGAACGAGCAAGACAAGGACCCTGCCCTAGTGTTATTGAAACAGAAATGGATAGACAGAAGACACGCCACCATCAGGCAGTTCTACCTCTTGCGGAAAGGCATAATTTTCCACCGAAATTATGCCAATGACACTGAATGGGGGGTATGCATCCCTGAACACCTAATAAACAAGGTTATATGGCATACTCACCTCAGCTATGGACACTTCGGACCACGCAAGTGCAATCTCAAGCTAAGGACCATGTGTTACTTTCGAAACATGGAGCGTCGAATACGGAGGGTACTGTCGGTGTGTAAAGACTGCCAAAAGGCTAAGCACACCACTGTGAGCATGCAGGCACCATTATACCCAATCGTACCGACCAAATTAAGACAATTAGCAGCAACAGATTTGATGGGACCTTTGCCAAGAACAAGAAGAGGATATACTTACGTATTAGTGTTTGTTGAACTAACGTCCAAATACGTTACCTTTACGCCACTGAAGAGGGCGACAGGACGAACTGTATCACGAGCCCTAATCCGGGATTTCCTACCACAGGTTGGTCATGTGAGTAAAATTATTTCTGATAACGGGCCACAGTTTAAGTCAAAAACATGGAAGGAGACGTTGCGTGGATGTAAAATTGATCCCATTTTTATATCTTCACACCATCCGAGCTCGAATGCTGCAGAACGGGTTATTAAGGAACTCGGAAACTTGTGCCGGTTGTACTGTAACAAACAGCACACGACATGGGACGTTTTCCTTAAAGACTTCCAGGAGGTGATCAATGAGGCACCCCATGGGATAACAAAATTGGCACCCATTACAGTACTGAAAACCCGGATTCCTAAGGACTTGATAACCGAGGTCGTAAACTTTCCACCAAGGGCGCGAACGCAGCACTAAGCCATAGTGGATTTGGCTCTCAAGAGGATACGGGCTGCAGCAGAGGTCAGGAAGAGACGTGCCGACAGGGGAGCTCGTCTACGACACTTCCAAATTGGACAAAAGCGGCTCGTGAAGTCTTTCCGACTTTCGAACAAACAAAAAATGAAATGCCAAAAATTCTATTCTGTTTAGAACGGCCAGTACCGTATAAGGAGAGCAGCTCACCACAATGCTTATGAATTGGAGACGCTGAAAGGAAAGAAGTCCATAGGACTCCACCACATCTCTCACATAAAGGAGTTCGTGGAATAGTAGTAGTGTAAGTGGTGTACATAGTAGAATAGACAAATATATGAACCTTTCTTCGGGGAACAATAATCGTTGCATTAATAGATTAAGATTGCTAAAGTATTAACACGCTGCGTTGTCTCGCATAAGAATTTACTGCTGCTATCCTTTTTTTTGTCTATGTTCGGGATCGCCTCTGTCGTTGCGATAAGAGGCACTACCTTTCCATGAGCAATGTTTTTGTCCTTTCCTATCTGGTGTCCATGTTAAGGGATAAAGATGAGTGACGAGATGTCGCACAAACGGGCGCATACAAGAACGTGCTCTTAGAAGCGTTCTGAGAAGTCGTGATACGCTCCATAGCGGCCACAACCAGTTCGTGAGACGTTCATACCAATGCTTGCAGGCACGCGTCAGTGCACTGCAAGATTGTGGTATATTGCGTGATTTCGAGGATGAACATGTGCAGTATAGTTTTTACAGTGATGCGCCAGCATCGTTGTCTTGCAAGTCGGGATGAACTTGTGAGCGTTTGACTCCAATGGTGCCCTAGGGCCTAGACGGTAGAAATGCGGGCATAAAGCCTACCATGCCAACGTGCTGGTTGGGGATTTAGCGTGCTGCTTGTGACTGTCACAGATGAATAACCAAGGAATTATACTTGGAAATTCGTGACATACTGTGTAGCTGATGTGTGGTGGGCGACGGAATCCTCAACAGGAACCAGTCCTGGCTTGGTCACATTACATTGCCTCTGGAAAGGTGTGCTTTGATCGCGCATACTGCATAACATAGAAAAAGAAGTTACAACTATAAATTTATTGTCTTGTATAGCCATGGCTAACCCAGTCTCTGGAGTTTCAGTGAGGCGTAGTGAGAACTCGGAGGCCATGTCGTACGGCGCGCACATCACTGTCGTCAATAGCGGCGAGCAGCGAGACATCTCAGCGTAACAGGAATTATGTAATTGTATAAGGTAAACAAAATAAATAAATAAATAAAATAAATAAATAAATAAAAGGGAAAGTACGATATACTAGGATAAGTTAAACTGTAGGATTTAACAATAACTAGATTTTTATTGTGGGGGTTTTCTACCACAAGTATGGCGCGCGCCTGTTGAGATGCTATTTTTCAGGTAACCAAACCACAGACCCGAGATGGAGGGACGACGGGCGAGCGAAAGTAGCATAGTTGCATGTTCTTTATAGCACAGTAAAACTTAGACCTGCATAACAACATAATTTAATTAAAAGACATAGAATGTAGATCGTTGGCATATGGTAGTTAATTCTTGAGCATGTCTACTGTCGATCTATATAAGTAATAGTAATATTGGTGCGGGCCCGCACATTTTAGTTGTTCATCCATTACATGGCATCAGTTATCACACACCATGTACAATACTGAGATCGGTCTCTACAATTATATCAAAATAAATTATTTCCATGTCTAGATTAGATGTTATAATGATAGCTACAAATAAATAACTATAAAAGTAAAATAAGAGTGTCTGAAATGACAGACCATCAATGTGTCATTATGTAAATTTATTATAACATAGAAGGTCATGGGAAAAAGTTAGGCATAAGATTTTTGTAAGAATTGTGCAGATGACGGGGATCGTGGCAATGCAGGGGCCAGCCGGAGGTCATCGGCTACCTGCAAGAAGAAAGCGTCAGCGCGCTACCTGACGTGAAGGGCGGGAGAGCATCCGGTCCTACAAGCTGACAGCACGGGGCCTTGTACCTGAGGGATTAGGTGGCAGACGATCCTCGCCGGGCCACAAGCGAAAGTGAGGCTGGCCGTTGACCCTGACACGCGACCCCCACGCGACAGCCTGCTAGCTCTCCGGACGCGGCAGCCGTTTGGATTCCCTGCGGCAGACCACGTTGTCGTGAGTACACGAAGAAGATCACATATCGTGTCAGAACCTGCGCCTCATGTGCCTCAGGACAGAAAGGGACGCTCTATACTCACCTGTTTGGGTTTTTACAACTCACTAGCATTGGCCGATCTGCATACACAAAGCAGTATCGTGCCACACTAACAAATGTATGGCCTCATTTCTAACTTCTCCTCTCTATTAGAGAGCAGTTTTAGCAATCGTCGCTCCTAGTTCGATCCTGTATGGATGACCTCACACACTTGTGGAGTCACTCCACGTGCCATCATCCCTCGTCGAACTGCAATATTGGGAAACGTAAAGTACTGTCCAGCGAGAGAAGAGACCTAGACTAGTGATGTATCCCAACAAATAGACCTCAGAGACAATTAATCGACGTGAGGAGAGCCTATCACTGTGTCTTCCTACCCTATTGCCGTTGCAACAACGTAGCAACAACACCCGACGTTTAGCCCTATGAGATGTCAGTACTGTCATATTTGTGAAGTGCTTCGAATATTTCTAACAGTGTGATTTAGTGCCTCATTCTCAGCACAGTCGTGAACTTTGTTCAATGTGCACGCACAACTTGATGCCCCATGAACCTTGTTTTTTTTCTTAAATTTCTTTTTCAAGTGTTGTTTTTGTAATGTATGTTATGCCTTGTATGTGTTGTTTTACACTGTAATTCTTATTACAAATTACTGTATTGTTCTCCACACCATGTTTTTTTTGTATTTTGTATTTATTGTTGTGTGTATGCAAACAGTGTGCCTGAAGTCCCCATAAACTGAAGCAGATACCACCATTGTCATTGTGAATGGACCATCAGTTCAGGGAACATTTTGTAAAGGTTATTCTTGCTGCAGGGAGACAGAATGAATCGGAGGTTGTAACTAGATTCTGAAAGCTCACAAAGAGATTGTTAACTTAAATAGTATCATGTGTGAGTGAGTTCAGGTTAGTTTCATGATTCAAATTGTTGTAAAATCTTGGGCATTTAAATGCGGAGCACTCCAACTCTGATTGTAAAGAATAAACTGCTCCATATTTGGCTCACATGCCCAGGCCATATTTAGAGCGTGAATGTCTGTGTGAATCGGTGTTTGGAAGGGGCTCCCTGGGTATGGATGTGTGATGTGAGTGTTAGTGTTCCATATTAAGAAGGTGAAGTTGGCTACATCATAAATAATCCTCCCTCTATGAGCTGCATTTTTCGGGTGCAGTGATTCTTTTATAGAGTGCGGCACGTGGAGTCAGTTTGTAAGATTGTTCTTGGGCGATTGACTCACTACCTTGCTCCTAAGTGAGCCAACCGCTCACCAATTACAATCTAAAATGGCGTAGGGGCAATGAGAGGTGGCATGAGCCCCCTCTCATATTTCTATCTTACGATTCTCCTCTCTAATTGCATGCGGTGGAAAGTTGCCATTCCTTCACACGCGGACTTCCCACGCAGCGTCTCTCGTCACCCGGATGGTCCGGTGACAGGCGGGCTCTGTTGAACTGGAGAGGGTTAAGCCGACGGGTGTGAGGAAGTCGAGTGAATGCTTTGCAGACGCCGACATTGTCAAAAGACACGCCCAGAGGGGTTTGAAGTAGCGGCTGGGCTAGAGGTTCCGTTACTTTGCAGAATCTTAGCGAAAACACTTTCTGGCGGGCTACCAGCGAGGCGTGGGAATGACTTGTGTACCCAGGCAGTTGTGGCGGGAAAATTCCCGCGCTTTCTGCAAAATAGTAACTGTGATTGGCTTGCTCAGGGCATAGCTCCGTGACGTAGCAAAATCAGCACAGAAATTGGCGCCGAGAATCTCCATTGGTGGAATGGTAGTGCTCCGGCAATGGAGTGGAATTTTCAGCCGGTTTTCGAGTTGCTGATTGGAACGTTTAACCACGGCCACTGTCGTGGGGGCGTGAATGTTGTGTGTTCGGCCTGTACGGGTGCTCTAGGTAGTCGGCTCTCGCCTTTCGGTCGAGGACGTCGAAGCAACCAGCCATCGCCGCCGATACGCCAGATCGTGTTCTGGCAGTCAAGAAGACAGTTTGGTAATGTATGTCCGCAGCACCGGCAGATAGGGATTTTCCTAGTCAATCAGAGCTCAGCAGAGCGCGCCTGTTCGTCTTTTTCTAACTTTGTTCTGTCTTGAGTAGCAACAATTACTGTTGGGTTAGCTGTGTGTCTCTCTTGAGATTTGAGTGGCAAGGAATTGGCTCCACATACCACTTCGTCTTAAACCTCACGATCTAGTTTAGGGACAACTTCACCTTTACAGTGTTTGTATGAGTCTCCAATTTGAGCCAATTTGATGCATTATAAATATTTCATGTGTTTTTTTATTATTTTGTGTTTAGTCTTAATAAATCATATTGTTATTTTGGACAGAACTTTCATTCTGTTAATCGGTAGAGCAACCCATCATTTCCCACTATGTTAATGAAACCTTCGTTTATTTAACTTATTTATCAAATTAAATTATTGCAGGTGCCAAACTCTCTTCTACTCCACTGGCAGGGTTGATTAGAGTCAGTTCGCGTGTTTTTTTTTATCCTTGTGCAACAGCAAAAGTCAGAGTTAGAATAGGGGGGCTTTGAGCATCATTTACATATGTAGATTCAAGAAGAATTTAGTGTCAAATACGCTGCTAGCCCCGGCACCTCGCAATATTATGGCCCCTGTTGTCCCGTGCAACTTTTGTCCCACCAACATTTTTAGCTACAATCATACTTTCAGAGCAATAGTTAGTGATTCACCCTGTATATCTGACAAAAGTACCGTCTGTGTGTTGACATCAACTATATGTGGCGATCCTATTAACTATAGACAAATTGGTCCTTTGAACCAGGCAGCCAGTAATCGAATTCACTGGACCAGTGTAAAGTTTTGTCCCCCGTCCTGAAGGAAGAGCATATCCCACAGACTACCAGTCACAATACAGGGTTCCTCTATTGGTGGAACATAAGCAGTTTGATATATCATTGTCTGCTGTAACACACTGAAGCAGTGTATGGTTACAGCTGTGCACACAGCCAAAAATTTTGTTTTTCTAGTATGACTTTGAGGTCTGCGTCAGCAACTAAACCAACATTAACACGTTTTGATCAATTGACTCTCACAGATACTGCACATTACATGATGTGGACTAAGTTGGTCCAACAACACAGAGAATAATTGAAATAAAAGACGGAGTTGTTGTTGACCAGGAACCAGCGATGAGATGGCTGGAACTGATCGTTTAATGTGGATAACCACGAAATGCAGAGCAATAAATTTATACATTTCCAGTCACAAGCCCAGGTGTGACCCCAAAATTATCGGCAACTACCGTATAGATTTTTATAAAGTGTCCTTTGCAAAAGAGCATCCTATTACCAGCTTGCGGAATGCAATATACAATTACAGAATGGATCGCGTGTTTGACCCTGTGCAAGACTGTTTACGTGTTTGAAACTCTGGCAGACAGTGTTTAGAATGTACTTCTCTGTACTCTTTACCAATCACAACCATGACCTATCAGCTAACAAATACCTTACAGAACAGTAGCTCCACGGTTCTTAACAAAAGTAATAGGGATACATACAGGCTGACTGGTGTCTTTGATGCTTTCCTGGAAAAGCCTCTAAATAGATCTCCATTAAAGTATGATAAAAAGTAGATGGAATAATCGGTTGAGAGGGGTTGTGAGGAGTTACGATTTAATGGTAGACTGATGACGCGTTCTAGAGAGAGGGAGATGTTGTGGCAGATCATTTGTCACGCATTTAACATTTTTCCTCTTTTTTTGTTCTCTCATGTTTTACCAGTTATGAATTAAATAGCATAGAACTTATATACAATTGTGTGTTCCGTGTGTGACTTGGATCGCTATCTAACTGCATTCGTTGACATCATTAACGTCCTTACCGCACTCAGCAGAGGACTTCCGACTAATGTGTGATGAATCGTCTCCACCGACGGAAAATCAATTTCGGCACTCTCCTCTAGACGAACGAAGATGTATGCAAAGTAATCCATTTCTCTAACACATCTTGGACATATATCGAGTCTTCAATTTCATAACTTCAGTGACTTTAAGTTAGTGGTTTGTGAGGTACTGCAATACCAGTGTTTATATTTGCTTGACAGATGTTATTTGTGTGAAAGACATTATGTTCTGTTCAGAGTTAGTGCAGGATGGCGTGTAATTTCACATGTCAAACCCTGTTGCTATGAATTTGTCTATTTCCTCATCAGACGTCGTTGTTTCATACATTTTCCGATACTGACGATCAATCTATAGGACTGATGCGAGAACAGCATAACTTCCGAACTGTAATCGAATGTAAACAGTGGACGCTACACACCTCGAAACGCTATGTAGTGCATGTATCACAGAGAATCAATGTATTTACTTTCCCTTGGGTGTGGAAGGTCGCAGTTTCATCATCTTAAAGTATCTCTCCATAATGAGTGTGACAGAAAAGTTGCAGAGTGACTATATGTCAGGTATTGGAAATATATTTCATGCATTGGAATATTAACAACTTTTCAGTCCACAGAAATAATAAATCTGGAATCACACTGTTTTAACATTATAGCATGCTTAAGTTCATAACTATGTAGTCACAGAATGTGTGTTTATGTTCTGCAATGATTTTTTTCTTCCCAGTACCTTCTTGGTTTGGAATCCAAACACTACAACAATTCTACAGAATCGATAGCACAAGTGATTTACGTAAAATGTTCAAATTCCTTCCGCTGTAGCTCTACCATACATAAATCTATACATGTCTTCCTCTTCTTCATAATCGTCTGTTATATAATCACAACACTTTCAAATGTACCAGGCTTGTATCTACTATACACCAAAAAGCAGTGTGACACTCCTCAGCACACAAGCATCTAAAGACATCATGTGTAAGGGAGACACGAGAAAGATTGGTATGGAACAGTCTTTGCAGAGCCGTAGTTACATTATTTGAATGAGAATATTGGTCAGTATCACTATCGTTGGTCATTACAAGTTTGGAACATGTGTTATACTCTCTGTGAAAGCAAACTACTGAAGAGTATAGATTACATGGAACGTGTTCTGTTTCTTCACGAGACATCGAATGTAGCAGGTATAGAACCCCATACTTCTGGTCAGATTCAAATTAAAGAATATTGCAGGGCGAGTTGATTAAAGACAGAGGAAGAGTTACAAGATGCATAGAGAGAGGTCATCTAGAGTTTTGCTCAGGATCCTTAGCCGATAGGTTCAATGAAGGGGTAACTAGCTACGGAACACAGGTCAGATTACCGGATCCTTGAATCTCCGACTTCATCCCAGAGATTTTTCTCCACTCGGGGACTGGGCGTTTGTGTTGTCCCCATAATTTCATCATCAATTGTGAAAGTGGCGAGTCTGGACTGTGTACGGATTGGGAATTGGTACGGGCGCTGATAACCGCGCAGTGGAGCGCCCCACAAACCAAATATCATCATTATTTGCTTTGTGAGTCATTCCCACGTAGGGCAAGAGGCAAATAGTTATAAAATCGTACCAAATTTATAAAGTGTTTCGACTAAGGAATGTAGTTTTTTCTCCAACTCTCTCAGCAGCCTTCTCGCCCACACTAAGAAACAGTATTTGTGTCATGTGATGTAGAGTGTGTAAAAGGTTTCGCAATACGTCCACATTTATATGACCCTCGCAAGGTGATGGAGGGGGTGGTTTAGCAATGATACAGAAATTGAAAACCATGCTGCAGTGTCACTGACTGAAAGATTCACAAGATCGATGCAGTGAGACGTTTCGTTGATGTGACAACTCGTTGAGAGTGGCGGTTTGTACCTTGATTAATTGCGTAAAATGTGTTGAAATTGCAGAAAAGGTTTTAAAATTACGAAAATTGATGGAAAATACGTAAAACTGATGAAAGTACAACACAAATGCGCAGCGATGAAGGTACCTACACGGTCGCCTGGATGTATGAAAATCATTGCATTCCTCCACTAGTGCGATTCACAACTGATGGTGCATACTGTCCGCGCTGTATGGGCTTAAGGTATGCAGAAACTCTCTTGTTCCACATGCAGTTATCCACTGAGAGTCATAAAAATGAAAGATGCAGTGTCCAAAGATTTGGAGGTCAGGATGACTACCTCCTTGGACACCAAAACAGTGATCACGTACTTGAGCTACTTGGAAACGCTCCACAATGCCGTAAGCTCTTCCAGATTTCATATACTGAGATGCCTTCCCCATTTTTTTCAATAAGAAACACTGTCTTTTATTTCAGTTGTTCTGTGTGTTGTTGGACCATTTTAATTTACTCCATGCGATGTTCAGCTTTCTGTGAGAATCAATCGACCAAAATGTGTTCATTTTGGTTTAATAGCTGACATAGTTTTTATCACTTGTATGTTTGCTCCATTGTATGTTAAAGAAATAAGGAGGAGTGTGGGAGAGGGGGGGGGAGGGGGGAGAGGGAGAGAGATAGATAGATAGAGAGAGAGAGAGAGAGAGAGATTGTACTGTCGATGAAAACTGATATCATTACATGCTCGTATTTCTAGCAACGTAATCGTAGATTACGATAAAGGAGACTGGGACATGTACAGGGAGATATTTATAGACTGTCGTTCGGTATCGGTGAGTTGGAGGTATTAATGGATCCGAATTTTTTGTGCAGTCCATGTATACTCTGCATGGTTATGGATTTCCTCCTATACATTATTGTGCTATTCTTCTCGTTGTGGTAGGTCTCTGCCTGTCAGCCTGGTAACTGATGGAATAGTGCTATCAGAACGTGATGCGATTTCGAGAGAATTAGCAAGGGTCTGCGACTTGCCTTGTGATACCAGTTCGTCTGCTCTGACAAACGCTAACTATCGTGAAACAACGTACATAAAATAAATAAAAGACTCGAAGGCTTTTTTATTGTAGTTACGCCCTTCATACCTCGGCGAATATGTGACAGCGACGATGAGGCGGCAGGGTTTTGCTACTGGGATGCTGCGGTAGGCCGTGAAGAACGACACCCAGCTGGTGTGAGCGTGGACATACGTTAATTTTTCTGATGCTGTTCAGCTATGAATGATAATCACGATACTTGTCGGGGATGTTGTGCTGTTGGAAGCCAAAGTTAGTGTGGCTCGTGTTCTGACACCTAACCAGACGAGTGCTCGAAGTGATCATACTTCTACTCCCTTAAAAAATTATGTATGTGTAGCTGTAAGAGGCGGGGGTATAGATTTGTCGTGATGGATTGCGATTTCAACGCATTTCAAGTATATCCGACCGTAAGGGGTCATTGTTTCACTTTGTAAGCAGCTACACAGTACAGTAATTCAAGGGTTCAACGTGTGGTGTTTCTGACTATCTGGGAGGAGACTGAGCAGTGGAACGTGTTACTTTTACACATAAACAAGAACGATCTGTCATACTACTACACTTTAAAACACAGTTTATATGTAGTTCATGTCACACAGTCTCATACGGAAACTATATCCGCTTTCTTTTATATACTGTATATAAAAGAAAGCGGATGTAGTTTCCGTATGAGGCTGTGTGACATGAACTACATACAAACTGTGTTTTAAAGTGTAGTAGTGTGACAGATCGTTATTGTTTATGTGTAAAAGTAACACGTTCCAGTGCTCAGTCTCCTCGCAGATAGAAACACCACAGTAAATTTAGAAGAGGAATTTATGCCGTAAATGACAACATATTTAAGAAATTAACATGAAAGGAATCCAACAGAGACCTTTCAAACTGTTGTACTATAGGGTAGAAACAGGGCAGGAAATATGGATGTAACATCATGGATACACAGAATGGCTTCTCCCCTAAGCAGATCCTCACATGTTATTTGTTTCACTATCTACTGCACTGTTTATTACAGTACACCCACTCATATCAGTGATATCTTTCCAATCCTTCAGTCCGCGAGAATACAGTCGATTATCGATTTGCGCCGTACATCAGTGCTTTACAACATTTGTTTGAGAGACCCTTGGTGGGATGCTGACTGAAAATACCTGCAGTCTATTCTCGAATGTGGTTCGCGGGAAGAATTACACGACGTATGTAGAGCAGAGGAGAATCGCGACACCTAGCTGATGTAAGTGTAGACATACCGTAATTTTTTCGATGCTATGCACATATAAACGATAACTGCACAGTATATCTGAAATGTGTATATGTTGGAATGTATTATTATGCTCAATGTTCAGCCATGTTTAAAGAAAAATGATGTGGGTGGGACTAAGTCTATCTTAAGGATGGTGCAGATTTCAAATGGAAAATTGCGATTTGAATGCATCAATAACCATAAGGGGCATGAAAGATTTTACGTGCAAAATTATGTCCAGTCATCATAAGGATGATATAGATTTACACGGGAAATTGATCTTTCCAGAGCCACAGTTGTCAGGAGGAGGTATTTCCGATACTTAGTTCATTGTCAAATGTCACCATATTAGTGCTGTAATCATAATATTTTTCTGTAATTAAACTGTTGAATATTTGACTGGTTTCCTAGGACGACATCGCTTGTTGTGTAGATGCAGGGCAGAGGTAGCGGGTAGCCAGAACAAAGGGACATTTAAGGCTTCAGGTGCGAGCCACCACTGAGGCTCCCAAATTGGTCAGGCAAGATGCGGGGCTGCAGTTGACCTCACTGTGTCGCAGTGTCGATGTGTGTTGCCAGATCCCCCAGTTTCTATGTGGATGTTTGAGAAGACTCAATATCTGTCACTGACTAGCGCTGGTGCTGGACGTATTGATACCATTAGCATTCCTGCTGCTCCAGTCAACCTGGACACCCCTACAGCTGGACACTCCTCTGACTGCAGATGAGCGCCCACAGTGGGGACTAGCACTGTGCGAGCTCTGGCCTGTGGACGTTGGGACATGAGTGTGCAGGACGTATGAGTGTCTGCTTGAAGCCATATGCGACACTCATCGGTGCTGACAACGTGATGCCAATCCTGAGGGGTCCATTTGGCATGTTGTTGGGCTCATCTGTATCGCGCTGCATGGTGTTATGGTTGCAAAGATGGACCTCGCCATGGACGACGGGAGTAAAATTGCGCATTATGCAGCGTATTGCGCACAGTTTGAGTCGCAACACGACGTCCTGTAGCTGCACGAAAAGAATTATTCAACATGGTGGCTTTGCTGTCAGGGTTCCTCCGAGCCATAATGCGTAGATAGCGGTCATCCACTGCAGTAGTAGCACTTGGGCGGCCTGAGCGAGGCATGTCATCGACAGTTCCTGTCTCTCTGTATCTTCTCCATGTCCGAACAACATCGCGTTGGTTCACTCCGAGACGCCTGGCCACTTCCTTCGTTGAGAACCCTCCCTGGCACAAAGTAACAATGCGGATGCGATCGAACCGCGCTATTGACCATCTAGGCACGGTTGAACTGCAGACAACACGAGCCGTGTACCTCCTTCCTGGTGGAATGACTGGATCTGATCGCCTATCGGACCCCCTCCGTCTAATGGGCGCTGCTCATGCTCGGTTGTTTACATCTTTGGACGGCTTTAGTGACATCTCTGAACAGTCACAGGGACTGAAGGGAGTGTGTCTGTGATACAGTGTCATCAGTCAACGTTTATCTTCAGGAGTTCTGGGAACCAGGGTCATGCAAAACTTTTTTTGATGTGTCTATTATTGTTTAGAAAGTATTTCCTCTAAACCTAAAATTACAAATTGCGTTTCGGGATGTGTTTTATAGCCCTTAAGGGTGAAACTGGGCACAAACAAAAAATACAGTTTTTTCCCCTTTGCACACCCTCCAAGTTTCATCAAGATCGTTTATTGACACTTGGAAGTGTCCTTTTGTGCGTGGGCAGAACGTGGAAGTTGGTGCTCGTTGCACTGCCGTATCATTACGCCTTACAAACTGGTTTGAGGGTTTGCCCACCGTCGAGAGTACGTATATGACATCTGAACTTGTCAAAATGTTTGACTTGTGTTTTTGGTCTATTTGTTGCCTCCACTTGTTTTCAGAGTTACGTAAACAATCGTGAATTAGGAAGGAAGTTAATTCAAAATTGTATGAGGATAACTGTTTATACATTTGTACTAAAATGCCGCTAGGTATAGCCGTGCGGTCTAAGGTGTCTCGTCAAGGTTCGCGAGGCTTCCCCGTTGGAGGTTCGAGTCCTCCCTCGGGCATGGGTGTGTGTTGTCCTTAGCGTCAGTTACTTTAAGTTAGATTAAGTAGTGCGTAAGCCTAGGGACCGATGAACTCAGCAGTTTGGTCCCATAGTCCATACCACAAATTTCCAATTTGTACAAAAATCTGTTATAGAAATCCAGTACGAGAAAAACCGACTCAGAAAAGCACGGATAATGTAGTACGGAAACTGCGGAGTCCAGAGATCATCTGGCGCTGCGATCTGGCCGCTACAAGAATGACTGACAGCCATCCAATATAGTGAAGTGATTATTGTAAAATATCGACACATTTTTAGCTAAAAGTATTGCTCCTAATGCAATCAGCATTAAGAGATAGTTGGAGCTTTCTTGACCAATACACATTGCAGATCGTCCTTAGGAGGGTACTTGGCTCAAGAACGTTAAGTTCAGGAGCGGGAAGTTTAACTACGCGTATGAAGGTTGGGGTTGGCACGCTCTGATTCCATGAAAACAGGTTTCTTATATTTATAATCTAGAACGGTGGAGCATGATACCTCATGCTATAGCTAGGAAGATTAAGCGTTGATGCAAATAAGCAGGTTAACACAAAAAGTTTAGCTTGTTCTTATTAATTTTCGGTGTTCTAGGAATTTGTATTGGTATTGTGGGTTTGATTGGACGGAGGGTCCGATTAGTTTCCTTTAAAGTAAGGCTAGTGGATCTATTGACCCACTCAAAGGAAATTGAGTGAGACCTTACCTTTGATTTAAAAGTTGTGTTGGTGGTTTGGGATTACTTTAGCAAGGTGACTTCTCGAGGAGAAACAGTGGTTACTGTATTTGATATAACAGTCCCTAGCAATGAGCAAATCAGGAATCTCTGTGACGAAAGACTGCAGAAAGCGTTGAATAACGGTATAGCGGTGATCTTCCCAACAGTGATAATAAATTTCTCTTGAAGTTTGGAACAATATTTGGAGATTGCTATGTGTCTATGCTGTAATTTGGCGATTGATGGAGTGACGAGTGACCGTTTTTAATTTTGAGTTCATTAGTGGGCTTCGTGATTTGTCAACACCTATAGAGGTTTGGCATTGTCTGTAAAGTGTCCTAAGGTACGTGTAATGTAGCGGTGACACTTAGAATTTTTGCAAAATTTTTGTTGTTCTTTCGATTCCGTTGTAGGGGATTGAATTGATTTGCTGGCACTCGGTAACTACCTTTCGTAAAAGCTGCAAAGTACTGAGCGTAACTGACAAAATGAATACAAACACAAAAAATAAGATATTATAGATATCAAAAACCTCAAATCAGTGCCCTCACTTCAATCTATACGTTTTAAGGAATTTACAGTTACATATTTCGAGTGCATTCGCCGTCAAGTTACACATTACAAAGAAATTTTTGTGACTTCTTTAATTGCGACTAACAGACTCAAATGGAGAAAATCGAATATCTTGAGAGGTATCAGAACAAGATTGCCTTTGAAATTTCCTGGCGGATTAAAACTGCGTGGCGAGACTCGAACTCGGGACCTTTGCCTTTCGCGGGCAAGTGCAGTTCTGCAAGTTTCGCAGGAGAGCTTCTGTGAAGTTAGGAAGGTAGGAGACGAGGTGCTGGCGGAAGTACAGCTGTGAGGATGTGGGCTGAGTAGTGCTCGGGTAGCTCAGACCATAGAGCACGTGTCCGGGAAAGGCAAAGGTCCCGAGTTCGAGTCTCAGTCCGGCACACAGTTTTAATCTGCCAGGAAGTTTCATATCAGCGCACGCACCGCTGCAGAATAAAAATATCATTCTGCAAGATTGTTTTTACTGTATTTTATGCTGAATAAGGAAATGAAATCAGTTTTCTCATTCTTTTTCATAGTACATACTCAACGGCCATAAACATTATTGCTTTAAATACACAGAAGTAACGAAACGTAGTATTAACATTGCTGATGTAAGCAAAAGGCAAAGAGATAATTTTCACTCACGTAAGCTGAGCCTTTCTATGAAGTATACAAGCTACTTAATATTATATTACGAAATGTAATCAATTTACTACAAGCAGAGATTAGCGTCAACAAGGTATAGAGTTTACATAAACGTAATTTCAAGTTCACTGTATATTAACAATGGAGATCAATGACTTACGAAGTAGTAATCCAAACTCGTTCAAGTACCTTGTCTGTGGACTAATAAAGTAGGTTCATCTTAAGGATTGTGCTGAATTTTACAGTGACCAAAACTGTTGTAGGTTTTGCAATGAATTATTAATAATTCATTGCAATAATATAATGGAAATGGAAGAGGATGTAGATGAAGATGAAATGGTAGATACGATACTGCGTGAAGAGTTTGACAGACCATTGAAAGACCTCAGTCTAAACAACGCCCCGGGAGTAGACAAAATTCCATTATAACTACTGACGGCCTTGGGAGAGCCAGTCCTGACAAAACTCTACCATCTGATGAGCAAGATGTATGAGACAGGCGAAATACCCTCAGACTTCAAGAAGAATATAATAATTCCAATCCCAAAAAAAGCAGGCGTTGACAGATGTGAAAATTACCGAACTATCAGTTTAATAAGTCACAGCTGCAAAATACTAACGCGAATTCTTTACTGACGAATGGAAAAACTGGTAGAAGCCGACCTCGGGGAAGATCAGTTTGGATTCCGTAGAAATGTTGGAACACGTGAGGCAATACTGACCTTACGACTTATCTTAGAAGAAAGATTAAGGAAAGGCAAACCTACGTGTCTAGCATTTGTAGACTTAGAGAAAGCTTTTGACAATGTTGACTGGAATACTCTCTTTCAAATTCTAAAGGTGGCAGGGATAAAGTACAGGGAGCGAAAGGCTATTTCCAATTTGTACAGAAACCAGATGGCAGTTATAAGAGTCGAGGGGCATGAAAGGGAAGCAGTGGTTGGGAAGGGAGTAAGACAGGGTTGTAGTCTCTCCCCGATGTTATTCAATCTGTATATTGAGCAAGCAGTAAAGGAAACAAAAGAAAAATTCGGAGTAGGTATTAAAATCCATGGAGAAGAAATAAAAACTTTGAGGTTCGCCGATGACATTGTAATTCTGTCAGAGACATCTAAGGACCTGGATGAGCAGCTGAACGGAATGGACAGTGTGTTGAAAGGAGGATATAAGATGAACATCAACAAAAGCAAAACGAGGATAATGGAATGTAGTAGAATGAAGTCGGGTGATGCTGAGGCAATTAGATTAGGAAATGAGACACTTAAAGTAGTAAAGGAGTTTTGCTATCTGGGGAGTAAAATAACTGATGATGGTCGAAGTAGAGGGGATATAAAATGTAGACTGGCAATGGCAAGGAAAGCGCTTCAGAAGAAGAGAAATTTGTTAACATCGAGTATAGATTTAAGTGTCAGGAAGTCTTTTCTGAAAGTATTTGTATGTAGTGGAGCCATGTATGGAAGTGAAACATGGACGATAAATAGTTTGGACAAGAAGATAATAGAAGCTTTCGAAATTGGTGCTACAGAAGAATGCTGAAGATAAGCTGTGTAGATCGCATAACTAATGAGGAGGTATTGAATAGTATTGGGGAGAAGAGGAGTTTGTGGCACAACTTGACAAGAAGAAGGGACACGTTCTGAGGCATCAGGGGATCACAAATCTAGCCTTGGATGGCAGCGTGGAGGGTAAAAATCGTAGAGGGAGATCAAGAGATGGATACACTAAGCAGATTCAGAAGGATGTAGTTTGCAGTAAGTACTGGGAGATGTAGAAGCTTGCACAGGATAGAGTAGCATGGAGAGCTGCATGAAACCAGTCTCAGGACTGAAGACCACAACAACAACAACAATTAATAACTGGTAGATGTTACCATGATTTTTACTTGGATTAATCATTCGTCGAATAGACGTCTTTTCTTTAGAATGTTAAACCAGTTGTGTAGCAGAGATACGTTTAATCCTGCGGTGAGTTCTATTGAAAACTAATAAGCATAACGAATTCTGAATATACAGTTGTAACAAAAAGTATAACGAGAAACAATATATTAATACTGCTCACTAAATCTGTATCAGAAACAACAAATTGTTCTACTACGTACTGGAATCTGTGAAGTACATCATCTGCGCATGCGCACATTATTTATTAAAGTGTTTATTTTCTCTCGCGCGCGTGCTGCAACTTGTTATAATTGAGCGGAGTGTAATTATTGTTCGATAATTCCGTCACTAACATCAAAGTACGGTACAACATTAAATCGTATTAAACGAAAGTCGAACTTGTAAACTTCGCTCGACAGTCAAGCCAGGCGCCACAGTGTATTAAGTGTCGACTCTGGCTGTCAGGATTGGTCAGTTGTCAGACCACCCTGAAAAGCGATTCAGTAGTGAACAATGAAACTTGTTGTGGATTATCTGAGTGCTAAATGTAACAATCAGCATTAGTGCGTTTAATTGTTTGTTTTGAAAATAAGAGAGATCATTGAAATCTTATGAAGAGCATAGTGTTCTAATACAGCGTCTGGAGTGCTCTGCAGAGTACATTATTGTGGAGTTGGCGCTGCGTCTGCTTTGCCTTGTCAGCTGACGGAGTTCGGGGACACGGCCAGCCTTCAGTCACGACTCATGACTGCAGCCGAGCACACGTTCCCAACGAGGCATGGCCAGGGGCGAGACCTCAACTCGAGGTGGGCGAGGCTACGCATCAGCCGAGGCATCTCGCCAGGGCCGAGACAACACTTGGGCAGTGTCACTGCTGCTGCGTAGGGGGAGGCTGAATACACAGTTTAAGTATCAGATACGTCTTTGTATTATCTGTGAGCTGAGTATTGCAAGTTTATAGTGATACGCTGTACAATCAGTGACTGTTTAACCTGGGGCGGAAAAGTTTTAAGTGAATATTACAGATATTTGCTTCTTCATGATTAGGCGATTTATACTATTCTATCCGAGGTTGCAATATGGACGAGTCAGCGAAAGATTATTTCGAGAAATTAATAAAACGAGAGCAGGAGAAGGTACAAGACCCGATGAGGGAGTCCAAAGATTTACTAACAGAAGGGTAGGAGGAGGCCAAGAACTTGACAAAGAAAGGACAGGAGGCCGAGGAAAAAGATAGAGAAGAACCGATGAAGGGAATGAATAAAAGTTTTCCGATGGACGAAAGAAGTCCGTGAGGATCACGTATTGTTAAATAATGAAGTGTCAGACTTATTACAATTGAATGCAGTGTAATTATCGTCCTATAGTAGCGTAATTACTATCAAAGTACGGTTCAACATGAAATCGTATTAAACGAAAGTCGAACTCAGAAATTTCACTCAACAGACAGGGCAGGTGGGCGCAGCGCAATCTGTTGAGACTTGGACCCATCTCGACGAAACGTCCGGACCAGCGGAGAGGATGGATTTGGCGGTGACTGTGTGCTCCAGCGTCAGGCGCGTGGTGCAGCGCCCCGGCGAAACAGCGGGCAGGTTTTCTTTTAGGACAGATGAACCTTTCCCCAAGTACACCGAAAAGTAGATACTGATTTCGGAGGGGCGCGAAAATCATCCCCACTAACTACAGACGGTAGCACCTTTTATTGGTGATCGGAGAAATAAATGCAGGATTGTCCACGGAGATGGCGTAGAAATAGTCCCAGTACAAAAATATCTAGTGATGTTAGCACAGATTCTGATTACGGATAGACCCCGAGAAGTTTTCAATGTCAATAAACTTCACCAAGAGCCGTATTCTTTCAGATATTTTATTTTATTCTGAAAGTTTGCAGAAGTTTATTGACACTGAAAAGTACTCACCACCCGATGTCCTCTGGCCATGATGGACCATCAGAGACAGAAAGATAGGGTCGAGTACAAGACTCCTGATCAAATTGCAGGACTGCAGTGGTCTAGCGGTTTGATTTGAAAGTTTACACGTGACTGAAAGCTTGCAGCCTGACAGCAATCGCTTTAACTTGTAAGTCTTCCACTTGTCGACCTGGCCATGCGCCTCCTAAACTAAATCTGCTCTCTGACAGTTGTCACTTTAATAGCCTTCATCGGAGGTTATAGGTTTTATCACAATGTTAAATAAAAAATTTAATGCTGAGAAAACTTATAAAAACTGGGTCCTGTCGTTATAATTACGAATCATTAACGTATACCAACACAGGTTTAATCTTTAACAAAAACGGCAAGAATTTATTAATCTCAAAATAGGACAAAGAACACAAGATAAGCGAGACATAGATACATCGTAAAAAGATGGCAACAGCAATAGAACCAACAAATTATTAGCACTATACTGGGTGGCAATAGCTTGGCAAAGACTAAGGATTATCTGTGTAATCTGTTTACCCTGGTTCAAAACACGGATACCGCAATCTGCAATTATCTAACGCTGAATAGACTTTGATGGGTCTATTCTAGATAGAAGTTACACTACGGTGGTGCAGCTGACAACAAGTGATTCTGTTTGGCCTAACAGGCCGGAGCAGCAGCACTGCAGCCCTCTCTGGACGTGCAGCGCCGTCTCAGGCGACGGCTGTGGCGCGGCGCGGCCGTCGGCAGAGTGATGGCGTGCAGCGCCTGTAACTCGCCCATCGCGAGCACCGAGTCCGTCAGACGGATCGCGGAGTCCTGAAATGTCGGCAGATGCCAGCGTGTGACACTCCCGTTCGCCAGTCATACCAGGGGCCAGTTCGACTCACTTATACGGCAGTACGCATAAGGAAATCAAACGAAAAGGCAGTACACGTGACACCAAAAAGAGTGTCCTCAGCACAGAGATGAGTGGCGCCCAAACTGCCGGTACAGCTGAGGCGACGTCACAGTCTCCCCATTCGAGACCAGTCCCAAGTCATGCTCAGGTCGAGTGCCCCGAGTGCGACACGCACACATAACAAGAGTCGGCACCAAATGTCGCTCTCCAGACCGGTGGCTGAATCCTATGTAAGATCGCTGAGCGACTCTAAGGCTCCCGTTGAATCATTTGTTGATCAGTGTAGTGTACAGCTGAAAATAGCAAAATGAAAGCCCAAGTTTTAAATTTCACGTTCAAGAAATCGTTCACACAGGAGAATCCTACAAACATACCGTCATTTCACAATCTGACAGGGTCCGCCGGCCGCAGTGGCCGAGCGGTGCTAGGCGCGACTGCTTCGGTCGCAGATTCGAATCCTGTATCGGGCATGGATGCGTGTGATGTCCTTAGGCTGGTTAGCTTTAAGTACTTCTGAGTTCTATGGAACTGATGACCTCAGATGTTAGTGCTCAGAGCAATTTTGAACAGGCTCCCGTACGGACGACATAGTAATAAGCATCCCCGGTATAGAGAAACAACTGAAACACTTGAAAGCAAGTAAATCACCAGATCCGGATGAAATCCCAGTACAAAGCCCCAAGCGAATGGAAAAAGAAGGTTGGAAGGTGTAACACTCCGATTTTATGTATCCCGCTCGATCGGGATCTGATAGCAGCCCAAATAATAATTAATTGATGTGACCGTGTACCTAATGGGGCTGGCAATCGGATTTGACTGCTACGGAGTTGTTACATTCCATTTTGTCCTTCTCAAATGCTGTAATGATGAAATGTCTGGTGACAAGAACGCCAACACAGCTTCACTAATCAAGACCTATATTCGTCTCAAAAACACAAGAAAAGGAGACAGCCACTGCCTTCGTCATACATATTTAATAACGGCTAATCTCAGCACAGGCCTCTTCGTTATTCATTATTGTCACACGCAAATTCAATCACTGTAATCCAACACTGCAATCCAAATGATGCCGGCGCGGTAGACGCGAAACCACAAATATCGGCACAGAAGTATCACTGATCACTCTCGTAACTGTACTTCTTCACTTTCCCGTATTATTCTAACACAAAGGGGTTAAACCGCGGCGATGGCCACTCCCTTTGTCGGTAAGCCTTGTATTACACCAACCGGCCTCCACCCGCTCGGCCCGCAACCAGGGAACTGACTGCACTCACACTCGCTCTCGCAACCCGACACTATCGATTGTTTGCCCTATCGACCTGTGCCGAGTGCAAACTTATAGTAAGGGCCTACGGACCCCTTACATCCCCGCCCTCGAAAACTTCTTTGGAGCCACAGGCGTAAAAGAATCGGCAAGGGAATTAAACATTGCTACATTTGAACAAAACACACAGTGTGAATAATTAATGAAATTACAATTCACCAAAATAATCCCTCGACTCCGGTAGTGGGCTGCCTCCACAATAATTTCTACAAAAGGTTATTACATCTCATAAACATGGCATTGTCCAAATTACAACTTTTATATCAAAGAGCAATAGTCCTCTATAGTCCAATATTGAATGAAACACACAACATACAATCGAAAATTATTACTTAAACACATGACATATGAATTACTATACTACAAATTAGTTGTTACAGGTTTTATACCCATTCTCGAGTAATCGTCGATATGAAATACGCAATTATAATTATAATACATCACAAAACACAATGTAAATAAACATTTTCCTTTTTCAAATGTCCGTTTAACAACTAAATGTTCTAAACATGTCCTACTCAACTACATCAATGAGCTTGAACACTCTCATTTCAGACATTTGCCCTAATCGAGTTCCCCTTCCTCATCTGGGTTATCCCTGTTCCCATGTATTACCTTTTTATGTTTTCCACATGTTCCTTACTATGCACTCTCTTTGTCCGTGCATATTCCAACTCCACAGTGTTAGGATGACCAATTTTTATAATCCTGTACGGTCCCTTATAAACGTGGTTAAATTTATGTATCTCAGAGTTTATTTTCTTTGATTTTGCATGAACCTTTACTAGTACCAAGTCTCCCACTCGGTAAGTTATCGGTTTCACTAGCTTGTCATGTCTTTCCTGTCTTTTCCTAGCCTTCTCCTTCATACTCAATTCCACTAGCTCCAATTTCTTTACCCAAATCAATGAACTTCCTGGTGGGTAGATTAACAACTCACGAAAAATACTGTCGGGTTCTTGATTGAGCAATACTTCACATGGTGCAAACCCTGTAGAATCATGTGGGAGGTGATTCCTGACCCGCTCAAATTCCTCCAGATATTCTTTCCATGAACCATGCTTCCTATGACAGTATGTTCGGCATAAACGGTTCAATTCCTTCATTGTTCGTTCTGCTGGGTTAGAAGCTGGCCTATACCTAGAAATGGCAATTTGCTCTATTCGGTGCTCATTTAGCATCTCTGTCCACTCCTTTGATCTAAATTGTGACCCATTATCACTCAAAATTCGCTTAGGAATACACACCTTTTGAAAATAGTCTTTCTCAAAATGGTTAATGATGGCTCTACTAGTGGCTTTCTTCAACGGGTAGAATTTTATGTACTTGGAAACCAGTTCTTCCACTACTAAGATTTGTGTGTAATTCCCTCATGAGGCAGGAAGTGGCCCAAAGAGATCCACTGCAACTATGTCCTTAATTGCTGTTGGTACAATTGGATGCATATATCCTTTGTGTTGAACTGTAGTCGTTTTAGATTTTTGACAGGTGTCACATGTACTCAGTATCTTACGTATACGCCTTCCCATGTTGTTGAATGCACAATCCAACTTCAACTTTTCCAGACACTTCTTCGGTCCATAATGCGCATTACTATAGTGCGTATACCAAATTAATTTTTCTACCACATGCTCAGGCACACAGAGTTTCCAGTTCTCCTCACTCTCCTTGTTTCTTTTATAAAGTATCCCATTATGAATATAATAAAATGTGCGAATTCTTTCCTCTCCTGCACACCTGTATTTGTTTTTAATTGTCTTTAATTTCTCGTCCTCATTCTGTTCCCTGCACACATTCTTTAGGAACTTCCTTATGAATTCTTCATACTGTACTCCCTTCATCAGGTTAATTCTAACTCCTTCTCCTTCTGGCCTGTCCACCAACATTCCTCTCGAGTCAGCTGGTAATCTTGACAAAGCATCAGGTATTATATGTGTTGCTCCTGGTTCATAAATTATCTCGAAGTCATAGTCCTGTAATGCCAGGGCCCATCGCGTTAGTCTGCTATGCCTCAACTTGCTCGTGGTCAGAAATGTAAGGGCCTTATGGTCAGCCGGCCGAAGTGGCCGTGCGGTTAAAGGCGCTGCAGTCTGGAACCGCAAGACCGCTACGGTCGCAGGTTCGAATCCTGCCTCGGGCATGGATGTTTGTGATGTCCTTAGGTTAGTTAGGTTTAACTAGTTCTAAGTTCTAGGGGACTAATGACCTCAGCAGTTGAGTCCCATAGTGCTCAGAGCCAGCCTTATGGTCAGTCACTACTTTCACATGCCTCCCGGCCAAATAATACCGGAAACGCTTAAACCCCACACAATTGCCAATGCCTCCCTCTCAGTAATCAAATATTTCCTCTCCCAAGCATTTAAACTTCTGCTACCGAACGCTATTGTTCTTACACTCTCACCATCTCCGCTCTTCTCCATTTGGTACAAATGTATTCCTAGTCCATAGTCAGAGCTGTCTGCTCCTAAATAAAAATCCTTGGAAAAATCCGGGTGGTACAATATATCTGCACTATATAGTGCTTCCTTGATATTCTCAAACTCGGTTTGGCACTCTGCACTCCAATGCCACGGCATCCTCGCCTTGGTCAATTCCCTCATACTCGGGGCATTAAGTACAGATCCTTTGACAAATTTTCTATAAAACTCACAAACCCCAAAGAATGCTCGCAACTGCTTCTTACTATGGGGGGTCAGAAAATTTCTAATAGCCTCCATTTTACTAGGATCAGGATAGATACCCTCCTCGGATATTATATGGCCCAGGAATTTTATCTTTGATTTGCCAAATTCCGACTTGTCCAGGTTTACAGTTACCCCTGCGGTTTCAAAAGCTGCCAAGATTGCATCCAGTCTATTCAAATGTTCTTCCCATGATTCGCTTGCTATCAAGAGGTCATCCACGTAGACGGTGACCTTTCTAAGTAACTCCTCGCCTAGTATCTTATCCATCGCTCTTATGAATTCAGACACTGACACATTAAGCCCAAATGGCAACACTCTAAATTGATAGCACCTTCCTCCATAAGTAAATGCTGTATACTGGCGGGACTCTGTGGCCAATGGTATTTGCCAGTAACCAGCAGTTAAGTCGACACTACTAAGCACCTTTGCTCCTCGGAATTTTTGAATCAGTTCTTCTATAGTCTCAGGTTTGTCCCGCTCCGGCTCGATGATTTTGTTCACTGTTCGTGCATCCAAAACTATCCTCACCTTTCCATCCTTCTTATCAACAACATATAGGTGGTTGTTATATTGACTGTTGGCCCTTTCTATAACACCAAGGTCCATCATCCTCTGTATCTCTTCATCTACTGCTCTTCGTTTCGCCTGGGGAATGGAATACTGTTTTATATTGAACGGTTTATGGTTCTTTATCTTTAGCTTACACTCCACCCCTTTCATGATACCTGGCCGTTGAGAAAATACTTTACAACGCCTGTATAATACTGTGGCTAATTTCTTCTTAGTCCTCTCATCTAGGTGTGTCATCTCCTCCAACTTTTTACTGATCTTATCCTCTTTATGTCTATCCTCTCGTGCTAATCCCTCAAGGTATATCAACACTTCTTCTCCTAGTTCCTCTTCCCCGTATCCCATGGTGGGTTCCTCTTCATGACACAAATTTATCCTTCTGAGTTCCTCCTCTTCTTCGATTGCACTCCCCTCAGCAAACTTTAACCTCTTCTCTTCTCCCTTTCTTCCTTTGACCTTAATAGTACCTTCATCAAAACTCACTACTGCATCAACTTCATTCAACCAATCTATCCCTAAAATAATTGATGTGTTCAATCCAGCCACCACCAAAAATGTTGCTTCGTATTCTTCTCCCTCTATTTCGAAGGTAATCAACACTTGTTCTTTAATAGGTTTACTCCTTGCACCCAACGCGTTCACAATTCTCACTCCACTCACTGGGAAACTAGGCAAGCTAATATTTGCTTTTAGTATCTGTTCATATAACCTTTTGGATACTGCACATGCTTCACTTCCTGTATCGACTAATGCCTCGATATTCAGTCCACATAGCTTGATCCCTATCATGGGTAGCATGGGTTCTTTGGGAATCCCATTTCTTTCCTCCAGTAGATCTTCTCTCAGATCTTCACCATTGTCGTGTCTTAGTAGGTTTACTCTGGTCCTTGTAGCTCTCACTCCTGACCGGACCTCATCTGGAGTGTCATTCAGTTTTCCGGTCTCTCCGCCTCTTCTATATGCACTGTGTCATTCATTCGCCTATCCCATCCTCTTTCATGATCTCTTGGTTCTTCACTCCTTCTCCAATCATTTCTCCATTGCCGTTCACCAGCATGGTTCCTGTACCTATGGCCACCACCTCTTCTATAATTAGACGAATTACCAAAACGATTCCTTGGGTCATTACTTCCCCCTCGGTTTTGATCATTAGCTTGATTGTGTTCCTGTGATCGAACAGATTCCAACTGTTCCAGTATTTCCATCAAGGCTTCCCTATCTTTAATTAGGCTCCTGGATACAGCTTCTTGCATTCTCCAGCTCATTCTTCTTTTTATCGCTGATATTATGTCATCACTCAGGGGTTATTCCAAGGTCTCGTTCAATTACCACAAATGTTCGGCAAACTCCCTCAACGTTCCTCTCCATGTACTAAGTGACTTGCGGTGGAGTAGGTCCTCAATTGCTGCACACTGATGACTTTTGGACCAGTATTTCTTCAAGAACTCCTCTTCAAACTGATCATAACTAGTAGTCCCTTCCTTCTTCCTGACTCCCCAAGTGAAGGCCTCACCTTCCATTCTATCTATTGCAAATTGAATCTTTCCACAATGAGATTTTCACTCTGCAGCGGAGTGTGCGCTGATATGAAACTTCCTGGCAGATTAAAACTGTGTGCCCGACCGAGACTCGAACTCGGGACCTTTGCCTTTCGCGTGCAAGTGCTCTACCACCTGAGCTACCGAAGCACGACTCACGCCCAGTACTCACAACTTTACTTCTGCCAGTACCTCGTCTCCTACCTTCCAAACTTTACAGAAGCTCTCCTGCGAACCTTGCAGAACCAGCACTCCTGAAAGAAAGGATATTGCGGAGACATGGCCTAGCCACAGCCTGGCAGAAGTAAAGTTGTGAGTACCGGCCGTGAGTCGTGCTTCGGTAGCTCAGTTGGTAGAGCACTTGCCCGCGAAAGGCAAAGGTCCCGAGTTCGAGTCTCGGTCGGGCACACAGTTTTAATCTGCCAGGAAGTTTCATATCAGCGCACACTCCGCTGCAGAGTGAAAATCTCATTCTGGAAACATCCCCCAGGCTGTGGCTAGGCCATGTCTCCGCAATATCCTTACTTTCAGGAGTGCTGGTTCTGCAAGGTTCGCAGGAGAGCTTCTGTAAAGTTTGGAAGGTAGGAGACGAGGTACTGGCAGAAGTAAAGTTGTGAGTACCGGGCGTGAGTCGTGCTTGGGTAGCTCAGTTTAGGATTTATGGCGTGATAAATATAGAGTAACGCGAAAAACAACATTTCCTGGAAGCTTAAATACTTCTCTTTTTAAGTGACAATAAATTTTAATGTAATGAAAAAAAGGTGTCGGAAGGTAGTTATCGGATCACTTGTTCATGTTCAGGTGCCAAATTATCAAAAACACGACTTTCATTTTTTAATTTGTGACGCCCCTGCCTTTTACACCCCTCGACGGCAGCGCTGTGGTCACGCGCCTTGCCGTGTTTACAGTACGTCTCTTGTTTCGGTGAATGGAGTATAGTAGTGGTACAGAGTGCCCTCCGCCACGCACCGTGTGGTGGCTTGCGGAGTATCTATGTAGATGTAGATGTCAAGGTGAGTGATTTAGTGACGTCATCATAGAGGTCCGTTTCACGAGAGAAACCTCTTGGAACTGTTGTTACAAACAAACCCAAACTTTTTCATTTGGTTCAGAGAAGGCTGTTATAGCGTCAGTGACAAGGGATTTCAGTAGCAACATTAAACAAAGAAGGAAAATGTGCTCCAGTAGTAAAAGATTTCAAATTACCTGAACAATCATTATGTGAAACGCATCGTGGAGACCATAAATGTAAACAGGCAAAATTCAGCAGAGTAGGACAACGCTCCCAAGACATGTACGAAGCAAGCAATGTTATGAAGGATAAAAATGCCTGCCTTGTTCAAATCTGTCTCAGGAAGCTGCCCGAAAACTGAAGAGAACATCGCCATAGATTTAAATGTAGCCAAATACGTATCGACAAACAAGACCTGAACGAAGTCAAAAGGGGCGGAAATACAGCGTTAAGGGATTAGAAAGTAACATTCTACCCACCAGCCCGATAAAAAGGTCTTAACAAGTTTTGGTCAATAAACTGATAAGAGCTATGTATTTAGTAACCCAGTTATCATAATTGCATTAAAGTGGAGATTAACAGGGAGGAAGATCGTCCTGCGGTTCCTCCTTCCGATCATCTGACGAACACAAAAATGAGACATCGAGATAAGTGACCGTGAGACACAAAAGACTCACAAACCGCAGGTGAGCGGACCTAGCTGGATATCTGCACAAAGCTAGTTGCTCTTCTAGAGTCACCAATCGCAGGTCGCTGAAGAAACACAGCAATCCAGCAAAAATGTGCAGGTCATTCCAATTTCCAAGAAGGATCTTCGCACACATGCACGAAACTAGAGATTCCAACGCCAAACTGTTGTTGTTGAAATAACGTTTCGATGGATGCACGCTCTGTCGTTTTCCAGGCACATATGGCACAAAAGCGCGATTTGCAAGGATTTGAGGCCTCGGTATACAGTGCATAAGTACACACCTACACACACTAACACAGTAAAACCCTAGCGCAACCGCAAAAGCAAGGATGACTAAAGGCAAAAGTTATCGATAGTGAATATTAACAATCAGGGGTTATGTTGGGTTCACTCCATCTCTTGACTGACCAGGCATAGAGTAGGATCCCACACCGAACTTAATCAAAAATCTCCATCTGTAAGATCTCCTGCTAATTTGATTTCAGCTGCTTCCTAAAAGACGCTAGCCCAATGGCTGACAGTGCATGCCAGAATCTTTGGGCTGTTATGTACCACAGCATGGCCGGTGCCAAGTCGGCGTTCTACAATAACAGATTTACTCAGCTGTTGCTAATAGGTTTGAGGCTTATGCTCAGTATACCGCTCCTCCACGGTCCCAATGGTCTAACGAACATATGGCATACCGTAACTGCAATGAATACGACAGACACCTGCCTTACGTAAACCAAGATCAAACTTCAAGGATCCTAAAAGATCTCTGAATCTTAGATGGTTGTCGAGAAACAAAATTTCACATCGTACTTCTGCGTAACGCGATTAATCCTCTTATAATTTCGACCTGCGTAAGACAGAAACAACATAGACTACGGCGCCACCTCGCTATTACAACCACTCAGTCGATTCGTGGTTGGTCGATACCGCAACTCGTGTCTTGTCTATGTTTCACCATAACAATTATGACGATAGGTGACTTAGAGGTGGGAGAATTCAGCTGAAAAATTTTCGGGATCTGGAATGACGTGGGTCCTGTGAAGCAAAGTACGAAGTACCACTTCACGCTGTGCCGGGTGGTGACAGCTATCAGTCCGTAGATGCGATCAGTGCGAGCAGGCTTCCTATAAATGCCGTGTCCGAACCTACTATCAACCAACCATCCTTTACCACCTCCATCATGAAGGGAATATTCGGATGGACTTAATTCAGATTTTATAAAAAAAAAAAATCAAATTCTCAATTCCGTGAGGTGAAGCAACAGAAGAATCATCTTCATATCTGAAAAAAGCACGTAGGTTTCAAAGCCGCCGACTCGAAGGCACGTTACACTACATTACATTACATTACTTTGGCACTTGTTCCGTAGATCATGAACACGACATTTCGTAGTGATGTGGAACATGTCAGTTTAATATACACGATTTTTTTATAGTGACCACTTTATATCTAAAAACTGATCTTCTGAGTGGAAGCAGTTGTTATTCGGCAAGTCTTCATAGAATTTTAAATGCTGGTTGCCTATCTGTCAGACTTTTAATGCTATTTGGTAACTGGCCCAAGATTTTTGTGGCAGCATAATTCACCCCTTTCTCTGTCAAGGTAATATTTAACACAGAATAGTGAATGTCATTCTTTCTTATAGTGTTGTAGCTATTCACTTTGCTATTATTTTTTAATTGGGATGGATTATTAATAACGAACTTCATAAGTAAATGTTTGTGTTGTACAGGTACTGTGAATAACTCTAGTTCCATAAATAAATGTCTGCAGGATGATCTTGCGTGGGCTCCACATATTATTCTGATTTGTGCAATGAATACTCTCTTAATAATGTTGTTGTTGTTTTTGTTGTTGTTGTTGTGGTTTGATGCAGCTCTCCATGCTACTCTATCCTGTGCAAGTTTCTTCATCTCCCAGTACCTACTGCAACCTACATCCTTCTCTATCTGTTTAGTGTATTCATCTCTTGGTCTCCCTTACGATTTTTACTCTCCACGCTGCCCTCCAATACTAAATTTGTGATCCCTTGATGCGTTCTACTAACCGGTCCCTTCTTCTTGTCAAGTTGTGCCACAAACTCCTCCCCAATTCTATTCAATACCTCCTCATTAGTTATGTGATCTACTCATCTAATCTTCACCATTCTTCTGTAAAACCACAATTCAAAAGCTTCTATTCTCTTCTTGTCCAAACTATTTATCGTCCACGTTTCACTTCCAGACATGGCTACACTCCGTACAAATAATTTCAGAAACGACTTCCTGACACTTAAATCTATACTCAATGTTAACAAATTTCTCGTCTTCAAAAACGCTTCCCTTGCCATTTCCAGTTTACATTTTATATCTTCTCTACTTCTACCATCACCAGTTATTTTGCTCTCCAAATAGCAAAACACCTTTACTACTTTAAGTGTCTCATTTCCTAATCTAATTCCCTCAGCATCACCTGACTTAATTCGACTACATTCCATTATCCTCGTTTTGCTTTTGTTGATGTTCATCTTATATCCTCCTTTCAAGATACTGTCCATTCCGTTCAACTGCTCTTCCAAGTCCTTTGCTGTCTCTGACAGAATTACAATGTCATCGGCGAACCTCAAAGTTTTTATTTCTTCTCCATGGATTTTAATACCTACTCCGAATTTTTCATTTGTTTCCTTTACTGCTTGCTCAATTTACAGATTGAATAACATCGGGGAGAGGCTCCAACCCTCTCTCACTCCCTTTCCAACCACTGCTTCCCTTTCATGCCCCTCGACTCTTATAACTGCCATCTGGTTTCTGTACAAATTGTAAATAGCCTTTCGCTCCCTGTATTTTATCCCTGCCACCTTTAGAATTTGAAAGAGAGTATTCTAGTCAACATTCTCAAAAGCTTTCTCTAAGTCTAGAAATGCTAGAAACGTAGGTTTGCTTTACCTTAATCTAGTTTCTAAGATAAGTCGTAAGGTCAGTATTGCTTCACGTGTTCCAATATTTCTACGAAATCCAAACTGATCTTCCCCGAGGTCGGCTTCTACCAGTTGCTTAGAGCCGGGTTTCCATCTGAGCTGTTGATATTCATACAAGTGGTTCTCTTCTCTACAAAGGTCTCTTTAATTTTCCTGTAGGCAGTATCTATCTTACCCCTAGTGAGATAAGTCTCTACATCCTTACATTTGTCCTCTAGCCATCCCTGCTTAGCCATTTTGCACTTCCTGTCGTTCTTATTTTTGAGACGTTTGTATTCCTTTTTGCCTGCTTCATTTACTGCATTTTTATATTTTCTCCTTTCATCAATTAAATTCAATATTTCTTCTGTTATCCAAGGATTTCTACTAGCCCTCGTCTTTTTACCTACTTCATCCTCTGCTGCCTTCACTACTTTATCTCTCAAAGCTACCCATTCTCCTTCTACTGTACTTCTTTCCCCAATTTCTGTCAATTGTTCCCTTATGCTTTCCCTGAAACTCTGTGCAACCTCTGGTTTAGTCAGTTTATCCAGGTCCCATCTCCTTAAATTCCCACCTTTTTGCAGTTTCTTCAGTTTTAATCTACAGTTCATAACCAATAGATTGTGGTCTGGGTACATATCTGCCCCTGGAAATGTTTTACAATTTAAAACCTGGTTCCTAAATCTCTGTCTTACCATTATATAATCTATCTGATACCTTCTAGTATCTCCAGGATTCTTAATAATGAATTTCCCGAAAATATGTAGCAATATGAAAGCAGTGAATGAAAATAGATATAGGAGGCTAATTTCCTGACATGTTTACCACCAATATTTTCAATAACCCTAATAGCATAAGTAGCTGAACCTATGTGTTTCAGCAGATCATCAGTGCGTTTCTTACAATTCAGTTTCTCATCAATGCACACACCAAGAAATTTTGACTATTCTGCCTAAGCAGCAGACTTCTGTACAAAGTTAATATTTATCAATAGCGTTATGCCATTAACTGTATTGAACTGTATATACTGTGTCTTCTCAAAATTTATTGAGAGTCCATTTGCAGAGAACCACTTAACAATTTTCTGAAAGACATTAATTACAATTCCCTGAGCTAATTCTTATTTGTTGGTTGTGACTGCAACATTTGTATCATCAGCAAAAAGAATTAGCTTTGCATCTACATAAATACAGAGAGGCAAGTCATTAATGTACTGGGTGATCAAAAAGTCAGTATAAAGTTGAAAACTGAATAAATCACGGAATAATGTAGATAGAGAGGTACAAATTGCCACACATGTTTGGAATGACATGGGGTTTTATTAGAACCAAGAAAATACAAAAATTCAAAAACTGTCCGACAGATGACGCTTCATCTGATCAGAATAGCAACAATTAGCATAACAAATGCGACCTAGGACATAAGACTAAAACCTGCAGAAAATCCGACGTCACGTGTGCCAAGTGCGGCAACCAAGAACAAAAGCGCATTGAGTGCAGGTCCGCGGTTTGCGTCTGTATCCCTTGCAAACACAGAGGCTGCGTCTGCAATAAAACAAAAGGAGGTGATTGTCAGACCTATAAACAGCTGCATGACCGGCTCCTGGACAGTATAGACTATGGCAGCTAAAATCAGCACACACACAAGAAATGATAATTTAGAACTTAACATACTTTTAAGTAGGCTAGAGAAAAAAGAGATACTGCAGACAGCGCAGCGGATGCTACTCAGATTGTGTCATCCAAAGGGAGATTCTCTATGTTTTCCAGTAACTGAGCAAACAGACAGAATCATCCTAAAGACAGAAAATATTCCTACATCAGCAGTGCCGCTGCTCGATCTCATGCTCCAGGTCTGCCTGCGCAGGTCAGAATCTTTCGACTTGGACAAAATATATATAGATCATGTAAGAGCACACGGACGAACATATTTTGATTACTCACAGACTGGCAGTAAATGTTTTGTACACGTAAAACACCCAGAACACATAGACAAAAAATGAATATCTTACAACATAATACAAAAAACAGTACGACAGACAGCGGGGAAATCCCTAAAATAGCACAAGACCTGCAGGAAGACATCATGTGCTTACAAAAACCTTATAATAGAAACGGGCAACTGATATGTCTACCAAAACATGATACCACAATAACAGGCAGCAATGACTGTAAGGCTGCTATAGTAATTCTAAATAGAACTTATAACATAATTAAGGTAACAGAGTTATGCAATCAACACTTGGTTACCATAGAGATAACTAAAGGGAACGTCACATGGGTTATTGCATCCATGTACGCCCAATATAGCCATCAAATACAGCCGTATGCATACATCAGAGACCTAGTAATGTATGCCAGAGGCAAAAAATTAGTGATAAGTGCTGACATTAATTCCAGATCGACCCTCTGGAACTCAGACAGAACAGATGACAGAGGACGCATAATCACCGATCTAATACAAGAAACAGAATTACATGTAATGAATACGGAAGGACCTATACCAACATATGCAGGGTTCGATGGGACGAGCAGTAATATCGACTTCACGCTAGCAAATAATGCAGCAATGGCATACGTAACAAGCTGGACTGTACACGACAACATAACCAGTAGTGAACATAATGTCATAACATACACACTAACTCACACTCAGAACACAATGACCAAATCACACACCAGACACTTGCTGTTGCACAAAGCGGACTGGAACAAATTAACGGAAATTATCCAACGACACGATCTAGAAAACATCAATGGAAGTATCGATTATAGAGCACACAAGTTAACACAGGTGATACAACATGCACAAAACACTTCAATACCGACAGCAAAGAACACAAATTGCTCACCAGTACCATGGACCAACGAACTTACAAGACTCAAACAAGACGCAAGACGCAAACGAAAATTATATCAAAGGGCGATAGCAGATAGGGACAGACGAATAAGACTCGAAGCATATAGGCATGCACAAGACTTATGTAGACACCCTATACAACACGCGTAGACAACAATGGGAGCTATTTGTAACAACACAAACAGAGCAAAATATATGGGGGGAACCATACAAAATACTGACAGAGAAGATAAAAACCCCACTAGTTCTGGGAACGCTAAGGCAAGATGACGGCACGATGACGAGGGGATGGAGGAATACAGCGGAGTTTCTGCTGTATAAACTGCTCTCTGACGACGTTATCGATACAGACACACAATATCATGCAACACTAAGAGAAAACCTACACACCATACAACACTGCAACTGTCACCTGTCCTTTTGCGGAAGAAGAGGTTGCGCTAGCAATCTCAGATCTCAAAAACAAAAAAGCACCTGGACCAAATGGTGTGTACTCGGAAACACTGAAAAAACTAGCACCGCAGATAACCCCGTTCCTAACAACGTTACGGCTGGGCAGGGTACCTACAGTATGGAAACCTCCAAAGCAGTCATTATTAAGAAATCAGCGGACAGGGATCCTTCAGATCCAAAGACTTACAGGCCAATATGCCTAATAAACACCCTAGCAAAGATTCAGGAGAAGCTACTGTGTAAGCGCCTGCAAACACACAGAGCTCTCAGGGGTATGAGCCAACACCAGTTCGGCTTCAGATCTGGCAGATCAATTGATGATGCCGTCAACCAGGCGCTGCACATAGTTAACACCACAAAACAGAAATACGCCATGGCAATAATGATTGACATTGCCAGAGCATTTGATAATCTTTGGTGGCCAGCACTGTTTCAGAGGCTGACATCTGGAGTTACCGCAATCACTGTACAACAGTTTTCTAGACTACTGTAAAGACCGAGTAGTCTAATGGCAGATGGACAGCCGGAAAGTAATTAAAAGAATTACCAAAGGCTGTCCTCAAGGGTCGATCTGCGGCCCCATCTTCAGGGACATAACAATCGAACCCCTCCTACAGCTTCTGGATGGGGATGACAGGTCAGACGGAATTGTCGCCTACGCAGATGACCTATTAGTTGTAGTCACTGCAAACAACAGAGCCCACTTAGAAGAGAAAGCCAGTGGATTACTACAAACAATTACTCAGTGGTGTCACAACAACGAACTCAGGATAGCCTAAAACAAAACAACATACACCTTACTGAAAGGACACTCCAAAGGAATCCTTCGGTTACAATTAGGGACACAAACATCAAACGAGCACGCATTACGCGCTATCTTGGGGTACACATAGATGAAAAATTGAATTTCCACGAACACATAAGGCTAACAACAGACAAAGCAGAAAAAATACTCCACAAACTGGTGAGGCTAAATTCAAAACAGTACAGACTACCTCTACCAGTCATACGTACATACCACTGTGCGCTCTTCGAATCAGTACTCAGCTTTGCAGCTAGCACGTGGGCACATAGACTGAACGTGGTCGCCAACAAAGCATCCGTCAGACGAGGGCAGAGAAGCGTCCTACTCAGGTTATCTGGAGCCTTCGGTACCACCTCAGCGGATGCACTGTGTGTGGTGCTCGGAATATGCCCCATAGATATCACGATCAAATTCAGAGCTGCAAGGTACTGGTTAAAGGTGGGGAGAGTAGATAAGGTACACACAATAACCGGTGTGCCCATAGAGGCGATACGTCACCTTAAAAGTTGGCGTTTGGATACATGGCAAGGTGAGTGGGATGTAAGTGATAAGGAACGTAGACTGCACGACTTCCTCCCTGACATAAGGGAGCGGTTGAGAATGAGATATATCGATCCCAGCCGCGGTGTGGTACATTTCTTAACCGGGCACGGACATTATCCCACGCACTTAAACCGCGTGAGTCTGAGGCAGACACCTACATGCACATGCGGGGAAGAAGGTTCCCCAGAACACACTGTTTTTTTCTGCGGGCAATAAGCGAACAATAGACATACACTACACTTAGATTACACAGATACAGACATAGATATATACACAGCAATATGAGACGAAGAACAATGGGCACAGTTAAACGCACTGACAAACAGTATTTCAAAAACAACACATGAGGAGTATATGCGGACATGACATCGCAGACATGCCTATGTGCAGCGTAGCAGAAATCTCCAGAGGATGGACAGCGATACCCACAGTGACAGTGAAAATAGTGACAATGAGGAGGAACAGGAGGAGGAAGCTGAGATGTGACAGTAAATAAGCAAATTGCTAGCAATCTAGTCAAGAAAACACCAAATGCTGTACATGGATACGCACCTAAAGTAGTTAATACATAGGATTAGTAACAAATAGGATAAGCAACATTATTTCTCTACTAATAACCATTTGTGTGTGTGTGTGTGTGTGTGTGTGTGTGTGTGACTGGCGGTCAACGGCTCGAAGAAACCATTCCGAGGTATTCACCATCAGTCACTAACAAATCTAACAAATCTCTCATCTATCCTATCTTCTTTTTATAGTCTTCTTAAAAAACAACAAAATTTTATTTATATTTCAACCTTAAATTATTGTTATTTTGAAAAGTGTCATTCTTTGTAAATGTTGTAGATAAAACAAAAGGAAAGAAAACTGTAAAAAGATGAAAAACGAAAATTGTAAGATGTACGACCTGTTTTAAACATCAGGTAACAGGTCTATAATTTGGCAATAAATAAATAAATAACAAAGTAAGACAAAGCAAAGATGATGTCCTTTACAGGAAATGCTCAATATGTCCACCATCATTCGTCAACAATAGCTGTAGTCGAGGAATAATGCTGTGAACAGCACTGTAAAGCATGTCCGGAGTTATGGTGAGGCATAGGCGTCAGATGTTGTCTTTCAGTATCCCTAGACATGTCGGTCGATCACGATACACTTGCGACTTCAGGCAATCCCAAAGCCAATAATCGCACGGACTGAAGTCTGGGGACCTGGGAGGCCAAGCATGACGAAAGTGGCGGGTGAGCACATGATCATCACCAAACGACGCGTGCAAGAGATCTTTCACGCGTTTAGCAATACGTTGTTCTTTTCTTGGTTGTAATAAAACCCCATGTCATTACAAGCATGTGTGTCAAATTTTACCTCTCTATCTACATTATTCCGTGGTTTATTAAGTTTTCAAATTTGTACCGACTTTTTGATCACCCGGTACATTAGGAACAACAAGGGATGCAAGACTGAACCGTGTGGGACACCATTCTTGATGCCTCCCCAATTTGAGAACTTTGCTGCTTTTTGCAGACCACCTTACTGTTAATTTAAACCTTCTGCATTCTTCCAGTTCAATATGAATTAAACCATTTGTGCACTGTCCCAATCATACCACAATACTCAATACTTAAGCTTATCTAGAATAATTTCATGATTCACACAGCCAAATCCTTTGAGATATAATAAAAAATTCTAATGGATGATGTTCGCTTATTCAGAGTATTTCATATCTGATCCGTGAAAGCATGTACAGAATTTTCTGTTGAGAAGCCTTCCTGAAAACCAATCTGAGATTTTGTTATTACTTCATTTTTACAAATACGTGAAGCTACTCTTGAGAACATTACTTTTCCAATTATTTGGATAATGTTGTCAGAAGTGAGATTGGTTGGTAACTGTTACCATCAGACATATCCCCCTTGTTTTGCAGTGGTTTAACAGCAGCGCATTTCAGTCTATCCGGAAAAATGCCCTGTTTCAGTGAGCTACTTCATGTGTGGCTGAGAACCCTATTTACGTATTGTGAACGAGCTTTCAGTACTCTGTTGGAAATGCCAACATTACTGACAGTAGGCCTAAGAGGATCATTGTTGATCTTCGGAAGGCCATATAATCTAGGGCTTGTTGTGCACTGAGAATATTAAGTCTTGATAGTCTTCTGCCCCGAGGAACTTTTCTTCAGGAAATTGTTAATCTTTCTCTCAACTCACATTGTTGGGTGGCACGTGATCCTGGATTAGGCTGAATCATATAGTAAACTCCTCATCTTTCGAATGTAATTGTGCTTGTCTAACACAACTGTGGCATTGCCCTTGTCCGCAGCTAAGATAACAATATCAGGATCGACTCCGAGTGAACGGAAAGCAGCCCCCTCAGCTGCAGTTATATTATTCGTGGGCGAACACGCACCAGTCAGCAAGCGACATATTTCTTTCCTTACCTGCCTGGCGACGTTAGGGGACAATTTAAAAACAGCCTGTTTGACAGAAATTATGAAATCAAGAACTGCTAAATACTTGGACACCGTCGCAAAATCGAAACCTTTCCCTAACACGAGAAAACTGCGTCATCAAAAGGTTTCTCCATGAGATTTATCACAGAACGTTGAGATGTAGTAATGTCGCCGGTTGTGAACCAGTTGCTTTCCCGTAAGTTACTTGAGCATTTCATACGCCGGGAGAAAGTCAAGCACCACATTGTCTACCTCAAAGAGATGAAGTGTATCGTCGTTTGCAGGGGTTGGATGAACTTTGCAGCAACAGAGTAAAGCTGCAGTATGCTTTGTTGTTTGGTTAAGGTGTCGAAATCATAATCTTGTTTCAACACCTTCCAAAGTTGTCCGTAATATTAATTCTTCTACCGTTAATCACATCAAGAACGCGCTGGTATACCTCTTTTTCGTGAAAGAGTCCATTATATTCGACAAACATTGCATTTTGTGTCCAAGGAGAAATTACGAGTATTTGGGCTTCATTTAACGAGTGTTCAAAAATTTCGGCACTTTCTTGGGATTTGCTGGATCGTGCTTCTTAGTCGCAGCCTGACTCGTAATTCCATTCCATAACTGCCCAGCATTCGACCAACATCTCTGTGGCTCGGAGTCTAGTAGTACATCTCGATATTCTGTGTTCTATCTCACGGAGAAAGATTTGACGACGCAGCTTCACTCGCGCTAGGGAAATATTGTGCACCCTTTAATTAGTATACAAAATCATCTTGGTTCCAGGTTCGCCTCTGCTTAAATTTTGATTAACAATCAGTATTGGTGGCCGAAGACTTCCACCATAAGAAGTCAGCCTCATTCTGCCAACGGCCTTGTCAAAGGGGGCGGAGGAGCGGACAGAGGTTGAGGGCACTCAGAAATACAGCGGTAGAAGTCGCTTAGGAATGAAATAAATAGGAATTGCAGGGAAACTAAGACGAAATGGCTGCAGGAAAAACGTGATGAAATCGAAAAAGGAATGATTGTCGGAAGGACAATTGTAGCATACAGGAAAGTCAAAACAACCTTCAGTGACATTAAAACCTAGGGTGGTAACATTAAGAGTACAACAGTAATTCCACTGCTTTGCGAAGGAGAGAGTGGATAGGTGGCAAGAATATACTGAAAGTCTCTATGAAGGGGAAGATTTGTATGGTGTGATAGAAGAACAAACAGGAGTCGACTTAGAAGAAATAGGGGGTCCAGTAGTAAAATCAGAATTTAAAAGAGCTTTGGCGGACTTAAGATCAAATAAGGCAGAAGGGATGCATAACGTTCCATCAGAATGTCTAAAATCATTGGGGGAAGCGGGAACAAAACTACTATTTGAGTTGATGTGTAGAATGTATCAGTCTGGCGACAAACCATTTGACTCTAGGAGAAATATAGTCCATACTATTCCGAAGCCTGCAAGAGCTGAAAAGTGCGAGAATTATCGCGCCATCAGCTTAAGAGCTCATGCATCCAAGTTGCTGACAAGAAGAATATACAGAAGAGTGGAAAAGAAAATTGAGGATGCGCTAGATGACGATGTTTGGCTTTAGAAAAGTTAAAAGCACCAGAGAGGCATTTCTGACGTTGCGGTTGATAATGGAAGCAAGACTAAAGAAAAATCAAGAGACGTTCAAAGGATTTGTCGACCTAGAAAAAGTGTTCGACAATGTGAAATGGTGCAAGATATTCGAAATTATGAGAAAGTAGGAGTGAGCTATAGAGAGAGAAGGGTGATATACAATGTGTACAAGAACCAAGAGGGAATAATAAGAGTGGACGACCAAAATGGAGTGCTTGGATTAAAAAGGGTGTAAGACAGGGATGCAGTCTTTCGCCCCTACTGTTCAATCTCAACATAGAAGAAGCAGTGATGGAAATAAAATAAAGGTTCAGGAGTATAATTAAAGTTCAATGTGAAAGGATATCAATGATACGATTCGCTGGTGACATTGCTATCCTGAGTAAATGGAATGAACAACCTAATGAGTGCAGAATATTGACAGTGAGTAAATCCAAGAGAGACAAAAGTAATGAGAAGTAGCAGAAGAGAGAACAGCGAGAAACTTAACATTAGTATTGACAGTCACGAAGTAGATGAAGTTAAGGAATTCTGCTACCTGGGCAGTAAAATAACCAATCACGGACGGAGCAAGGAGGACATCAAAAGCAGACTAGCAATGGCAAAAAGAGCAATGTCGGCCAAAAGAAATCTACTAGTACTAGTCTTAATTTGAAGAAGAAATTTCTGAGAATGTACGTTTGGAGTACAGAATGTTATGGTAGTGAAACACGAACTGTGGGAAAACCGGAACAAAAGAGGATCGAAACATTTGAGATGTGATGCTACAGAAGTATGTTGAGAAGTAGGTGGATTGATAAGGTATGGAACGAGGAAGCTCTGGGCAGAATCGGACAGGAAATGAATGTGTGGAAAACACCGGTAAGGAGGGAGAGGATGGTAGGGCATCTGCTAAGATGACAGGGAATGACTTCCGTGGTAATAGAAGGAGTTGTAGATGGCAGAAACTCTAGAGGAAGACAGAGACTAGTCAGAAGACTGATGAACCAAAACTCCAACTACTGAGCTAGTCCTTTTTAGGAAGCAGGTGAAACTAAATTAGCAGGAGACCATGCAGTTGGAGATACAGATTTTTGATTAAATTTTGCATGGAATCGTGCTGTCTGCCTGGTCCACCAACAAAGGTATAGAGTTAATGCTATCTCACCCGCTGATTGGTAATCAAATGGTTCAAATGGCTCTGAGCACTATGGGACTCAACTGCTGTGGTCATAAGTCCCCTAGAACTTAGAACTACTTAAACCTAACTAACCTAAGGACAGCACACAACACCCAGCCATCACGAGGCAGAGAAAATCCCTGACCCCGCCGGGAATCGAACCCGGGAACCCGGGCGTGGGAAGCGAGAACGCTACCGCACGACCACGAGATGCGGGCGATTGGTAATCTTCACTATCTTTGGTAGAGCGGTTGCGCTAGTGTTATGGAGAATGTGTGTGTGTGTGTGTGTGTGTGTGTGTGTGTGTGTGCGCGCGCGCGCGCGTGTGCGCTCTGCATACCAAAGTCATAAATTCCTTTGTACATGGGCTCTAAATCACCCCAAATTGACTGTGTCTTTTCCATCCGATCCATCCACCCTTTCACTATGGAGGATAAGATTAAATGCAGAGGTCAAAACCTTCGGGCAGCTGTTTGGAAACACTCTTCCTGTTTCCATACGTTGCGATGCTTTCCACATTTTTGTCAATAAGAAACACCGCCTCTGTTTTTTACATTTCAGCCATTCCGTGTGTTGCGAGGGCAGCGTAGTTTCCACCATGTGATGTCCAGCTTTCTGTGAGAGCCAATGGCCGGAAACGTGTTAATGTCGGTTTAGTATCTGAAACAGACCTCGAAGTCGTGGTAGGAAAACAAAATGTATGGCTGTACACAGGTGTAGTCATGCACTGCTCCCATGTGTTACGGCAAAAAAACAACTTGTGAAACAACAAACACAAGAAACCTCTCCTTGCGACTGATAGTCGATTTGGTCTTCCTCCAGCATAGGCGACAAAGCTTTACACAGGTCCATGGAAGCGAGTTCGAACACTTCACCTGCTCCAATGGACTGATAATGTGCATATAATGTGATCACCACATATGGTCGATGTCAACACAGAGACAGCAATTGTTTCCTGACATATCTGAAGAGATGGACATGGTAAAATCTTTCTATCAGGTGACATTAGCGAAGTTTTATAGTTTGTAGTTTTATTATGTTATGTGTTACAAAAATAACAAGGGGAGAGAGAGAGAGAGAGAGAGAGAAAGAGAGAGAGAGAGAGAGAGAGAGAGATAGAGACTGTGCTGTCAACGAAGACTACCGCCGTTTCCAGTGTCGTAATGAAAGGTATACGATAAAGGAGGTCAGACCACGTATAGGAGAGATATTTATTGTCATTCGATATAAACTAAATGTAGGTGTTATGCCTCTGAATTTCTTTATGCACTCTGCATGGTTATGAATTTCCTTCTGTACGTTAACGTGCTATTTCCGTTGTGATAGCTTTCTACCTTGTCAGTGTGGGGTGGAGGGCTAGACGGCCTTCAGTGCTGTTGGAGCGTGATGGGATTTCGAGGGAATTTGTAGGGGTCTGTAACTTGGCAGCGAACATCCCTTACTCGTCGAAATCAGGTGGATTCGAATGCTGTATATCGAAGAGTGGAAGATTCCTGAGTATACGGTGGGTAAGCGGTACCCTGACGAAAGGGGAATTGAGAGGTGAATCCTATACCGTTTCTTCTAAGTGTTGTGGCCACACATACCGAAACCTCGCACATACATCTCGCAAAGTGACTACAATTAGAAAATAAGGGGCTAATACAAAGGTTTCTACAGAGAGACAGTCAGCAGCAGAAGTGCCGTCTTTTGTTTTCTCGATAAATAAAAGACAAATTCTTCTTTGAGTTTTGTGTACCTATAAATGGATGGACTGACGTCTGAATAGGTAGACTAAATTTACATTTACATCTATATGCTTACTACGCAAGCCAATGTGCGGTATGTGATGGAAGGTACCCTGTACCGCTCCTAGTCATTCCCTTTCCTATTCCACTCGCAAATAGAGCGAAGAAAAAGAACTACCTATATTCCCCCCCTATGAGCGCTAATTTCTCGTATGGTATCTTCATGGGCTTTATGAACGGTCAGCTTCAAATGGCAGTTTTCAATAGCGTTCCTCGGAAAGAACATCGGCTTCCTTCTAGGGATTTCCATTTGAAATCTCGAAGCATCTGTCCACTAATTTGGTGGGAGATGTATTCTGAGCGGAACACAGGTCTACAGATTCGTGCATGTTTGGGATGTGGCGGTCAGTAGACAGGTATTTTTTTTATTTCTCGTTGTATCGGCCTTTCCGGGTTATTTCGAAGACACATCTCAGAACGTTTCAGCTCGCAGGAGGGACTAGTGGAAGCATATTGCTCAACATCCTCGTATTTACCCCCACCGAGATTTAAGAGCCTACTCCTGAGAACGACAGGACAATTTTTGGGAGTGTGGAATCATGAACAGCTGTCCGGCAGGGTGAGGGGTGGGATGGTGGGTTGTCAGCCGGGGGCGGTACAGCCGTGATGCGCGGGTGGAGGTTCGCGACGCGCTGTCAGCTGTTAACATGTGACCCGGTGGTGGAGGCGTCGCGGGGGTGGAGAAGAGAGTGAAACATCCCACTGCCTCCGGAGAGCGACTGGTCTCACCAGGATTAGTTGTGAGTGGTGAGTGTAATCTAATTGCAGGAAAAAATTACTGACCATGCAAAGCGACTCTCGTGGTCAAATTAATTAATTAGCCTATCAGTTTGGTATCAGCGACGACCCACATGACGGGTGGAAGCGAGGGCGAGAGTACCACGGATATGATTCGAGACTTGTGGCGGTAATCAGACGTTTTGCGTTGCGACGGGATCCTTCAACGGAATTGTAATAAATCAGCTACGCTGCCGAATTTCTAAATTTGTACATAGTATAAAAAAAGACTTCGTAACGAGACATTTGTTTACTTTAAAACAGTTGGAAAGTGAGGAGGAATCCTGTGAGAAAGGTATGCTCTTAGTATTCCGTCATGAGCCAAAAATGAGTTTAATATTCTAGTCCTGTGATGCAGGGCGTAACAGACAAGAAAAGAAAGAAGCTTTTCCATTGTGTTGTACAAGATGTTCACAAAAAGTGCTGATACTTTAGCGATGTGCAAACGCAAGTACGGTCCGATTTCTTCTATCATCGAAAATAACTAATATAATATAATGTAATAAAATAACTAATATAATAGGGAGGAATCTAATTTCAGGTCAGAAACATCGCTGTCGGATTCTTTTTTTAACCTGAGTGGGGGTGGGGGTTCTACTATTGTGTACATACCAGCTTGACTCGCATTGTGCCTCAGCCAGCGGCAGGAGAGACCGGAAGCGGAGGCTTAAGAGGGCTGTCGCAATCCGTGGTTTACCGGCTCGCCGGCGCTTCAGGTACACAATATACTCGGAAGATGACACTGCACTGGAGGTGACTAGTCACTTTTCTTTTTCGTCTTGAGACACCGCGTTCAGGTAAGTTAATGAGCACTACAGTCGTAAAAAATATCGTACGATATATTTCCCATGTTTCGGTTGCCCGGAATGAAACTTGTGATCGTAAATAGGTGTAAGTGTGCAAATGATGCTGCCACATGAGTCCTACATACAGGGGGCAGTGGGAGAGTGAGTCGTCATTCTAATAGAATTATTACGGATTGTTACGTACCCTCCAGCAGCTATTCACTCTTAGATCTACAGTGGTAGCTTGTTGCGGTCCCCTCACGCGACGACGCTTGGATCAAAATATTACAACCTATACTTAAATGGCCCAAATGGCTCTGAGCACTATGGGACTCAACATCTGAGGTCATCAGTCCCCTAGAACTTACAACTACTTAAACCTAACTAACCTAAGGACATCACACACATCCATGCCCGAGGCAGGATTCGAACCTGCCACCGTAGCGGTCTCGCGGCTCCACACTGTAGCGCCTAGAACCGCACGGTCACATCGGCCGGCCACCCTATACTTAAAGGGGTAATACATATTACTATGTTTTTGTTTTGTACTTTCTAGAGATGTTTGTGTCGGGCACTTTTTAAATTTTTAATTTAAGTACTAGGTAAAGCAGGCTTTCCAGTGCGGCACGGCACGGCACACCGCACGCAGCCGCGGCACAGTGCAGGACACCAGCTGAGCAGCTGAGGCTGTCTGGCCCCTCACCCGCTGCCCGAGCCGCGCAGTTCCCCTCTCTGACCCGACTGCCTGCTGTGCTACTCATTACCGCTCTACTCGTAGTCTCAGAGAACTGCAAACTACTCTCATTACCCTGCAGTACTTCAGTTTCCTCTCGCTTTGCACGTTGATTCTCCTGTACGAGTGTCTTACACTTCAGCCTACTCTTCATCTTTACTAAATTGCGATCCGAGTCTACATCTGCTCCTGGGTACGCCGTGCAGTTCTTTATCCCATTTCGGAATCTGTTTGACTGATAAACTATAGATGAAATCTTTCCGTATCTTCAGGCCTTCCTCTTGTGATTTTCGAATAGTTTATTCGCGATTACTAACTGGAATTTATTGTAAAATTCAATTAGTTTTTTTGTTTTATCATTCCTGCTACCGAGCCCATATCCTCCTGTAACTCTTCCTTCTATTCCTTCCATATTATCGCATTTCAGTCCCCCATAATTATTAGATTATGACCTTTTACATACTTATTTATCGTTTCAGTACCCTCACATACTTTGTCTCTTCATCGTCTGCTTGTGATGTCGGAACTTATATCTAAATTAATATTGCTGGCGTTGGTTTACGATCGGTTCTGATGAGCACGACCTTATCACTGAAATGTTCACAATAATCATTTCCTGTCCTGCTTTGCTATTCATAACAAATCCTACCCCATTATACCGTCCTCTGTTTCTGTAGGTATTACCGTATGTTCGTCTGCTCAGCTATCCTCATCTTCTTTCAGTTCCACTTTGTTGACTCCCAGTATATCTAAATTCAGCCTCTGCATTTCCCTTTCTGGGTTTTCTATCTTCCCTACCACGTTCAAACTTCCGATATTCCACACGCCGATTCGCAGTATGTTACCATTTCGTTGGTTATTCAATCATTTCATCACGGTCACCTCACCCTAGGTAGTCTCCGCCCATAGATCAGAACGTGGGGAATAATCTCTAACTTCATAAAAGTGGAGAGATCATCAATATACTTTCTTCATTTAAAGGGCACTCGTCTTGTGGATATACATTATGTGCCTCTGTCGCAGTGCCGTTGATCATTGCCGACGTTTGCGCCTTTTAGAGGCAGCTACCGTCCCTATGGAAAACGGTTGCCGTGAAACTCTGTCCGCCCTCTTTGACAAGACCGTTGGCAGAACGAGGGTGACCCGTTATACAGGGAGTCTCCGGCCGCCATTGCTGATGAGTTTTATTCAGTATTTAAGCAGCGGCTGGGTTCGAAGACGGGACTCAGGACGCTACCCCTACAGCACGCTCAGCAAGATACGCCAAAGGATATTTCATCACCTGTTCTCCGGAACAGGAAGCTCTGGCTCTGGACCGAAAGCACTGATCTTCAAGGACATAAGCTTGCTAGTTCGCATCTTAAACGTCACAAATATTTGGTGGATGAGCGTGGAGTGCATCCTTTATGAAAGGCCGTCTCCACTTTCCTTTGCTCGGTCTCATCTAATTGCCAACTGTTAATTGAGGCAGACGTGAGTCAATTACTTTGATTTTATTGTACACAGCAGACAACATGCTCTTATTTCTAACATAGAGTAATGTGGTTGTAACTTTTCTGTGTTTTATGCGATTGTGCTGCTTCACCAGCTGTTCCACGCCATTAATCTGTTCGCGGGAACGCTGAGTACGACGCCCTTGAGAGCCCTTTCGAATTGCTCGACGACCGAAGCTCTGTTATTTCCGAAGACGAACTAATGATTAAGTTTGAAATTCTTCATTAACCTTTCAAAACTTGTATTTTGAAAGTATTTTGCTTAATCAGTTTGTAAATCTGTTCTGATCCTTTACACTCCTATTTACATATTTTCACTCGTCAGCTCTAGTGGCTTGCGTATCTGTCTTTCCTAACTTTGTGGCTACTTAAGGCAATTTTCTCTCGGACTGAAAGGACTGTGTTAATATAGTTAACTAACCCAAATTATGAATGCACAGTTTCAAACGCGAGTAAGAAAAATTAAAAAAGGTACTCTATGTGGAAATTATAGTCTCTCATCCCGTTTAAACCAGCTTTCTAATAAAGGAAAATTGTATTGAAATGGGATCTTTCGTTTGGGAGCTTCGACGCCACAGACACATACGCAGATACACTTCAAAACACAAAAATCATCATTGTTGATCAACTGTAAAAATAAACATATATTCTAGCGCACTTTTACTTACATCTTTCTGAGCTCTAGAATCTAGTACTCAGTAACTTGATGTAGTAGCTCTTACGTACTTCGTACCGTGTATCAAGAAAGCGCGCAGGCGAAAAATGTTTGTATTTAATTTAGCTGATGAAATTTAAAATGCCTAACAGGCTTTCGAGGCGCATAGTTAACAAAAATTACGACTGAACGAGGTTTCAAATAAGAAAGAAAACTATATTAAAGCTGACCCTTCCTTTGGGAACTACGACGCCACAGACACACACGCTAAACTTATAACAGACCTGTGGTGGTTAGAAACAGTCCATATAAGTGTCCTACTGGCTTTGGACTCAGTTGAACAAAAGTATACGTTTTATAAGAAAGATTTGGTTGACGTGGTGTGCTTTCAAGGAAGTGGCTCACTTACGAAGTGTTGACGAATACGATACGAGCTTTGGACTGTGTCACTATCAACCTGTACGGTGGCTGTGGCGTTATACAGCAAAGCGAATTTGGAAAGCAAAGTGTTAGGATGCCAGCAGGAAAAGACAGATTTTTGCTTTGGGTATTCTTGTTATTAACGTCTTCAAATAACTGAAAAACTGACAGTGTTAAGACAGGAGTTCTTACTATGGATATACGTATGATAACACAATACGCAAATTGTGTGCAAAAAGGCTTATTTATTGGCTTTGCGAACTCTCAAAAAAGTTGTGACCTGTCAGTGAAATACAGACTTCAAGCTATAGATTGGTCTGCCAGCACAACCATCAGTTTTCGTCACAGAATCACTGACTTCGTCAGCTCACAACCTGTCAACTACGGACAGAAAAAAACGACCGGTTAAAACCGATATCAGCCATTTTAGTTCTCAATGACCAATATATTTCGATATTTGTTTGGTCTCACGCATAACACGTATTTTTCATGTTTTACTGGTAACCGGATAAAATACCGCCATGTCAGTTTGCCATAGGACCAATGATAAACTTTTTGGTTTTAAATAATTTTTTAATAAAAACAGTCATGTTTTTTCCAAAATTTCCATTGCTTTGAGATGCTGAATTATTAAAGAAATTGAGAAAAGCAATCAGCACTTTTTAATAACAATACCTATAGTTAAAAACTAGATACAAACACATGAAAGGAATCGATACAACATCACAGGGACAGTAATGTACTTTTTACCGTAGGGCGTGGTCTATTACGCGGTACGCATGGAAGTCCAATCTGCAGGACTAGGTCTGTAGCTTAAGCGCTACTTTCTCGCATATCGAACAAATGACATCTAAGTCCTTGGCATTGTTCAAGAAATTAATATCAACTGCACAAAGAAGATTCCATCTACCTTCAAAGGCAATCCATATTTATCAAATTCAAATGTTCAAATGGCTCTAAGCACTATGGGACTTAACATCTGAGGTCATCAGTCCCCTAGACTTAGAACTACTAAAACCTAACTAACCTAAGGACATCACACACATCCATGCCCGAGGCAGGATTCGAACCTGCGACGTAGCAGCAGCGCGGTTCCGGATTGAAGCGCCTAGAACCGCTCGCCCACAGCGGCGGGCCCATATTTATCACAACAGTATACTGACTCCAACAGCAGGGCAAACATCTGTGTGTGGGTCCACAGGTTAGCTCTGGTGCGGCCTGCCGCTGCTGTCAGGCGAATACAGAGGAATGTTTTGATGAGATGTATTGGGGCATTCAACACAAGTCCCACAGATGCACTGTTGGTAATCATGGGTCTATGCCCACTAGACTTGAAAATAAGGCAGCACGCAGCCTTCTACTGGCTGCATAAACACAATACTGCCGAATTGCAAAATATCGTGGGCATTGCCCTGACAAGTGTTAAAGCTATTAATGAAAGAATGCTTGACATTTGGAAGGAAGAAAGGGTAGGTATAATACGGGCCATAGAGTCCATAGCTTTCTACCTATGGTAAGGGAAAGATTAAAGAAGAAGGTAATGAAGCCCTCGCAGGCACTAGTTCATTTCCTTACAGGACATGGTCTCTATCCCACGTACCTACAGTGAATAGGGAAAAGGCCAACACCAGAGTGTGACTGTGGCGCGCACGAGGGATCGCCTGAACACACAGTGTCTGACTGTCCGATATACGAACAGGCTGTCTCAGTTGAGAGGCAGCTTTTACAAACGAGAAAGTTGAGGAAACTTTGAGGAATAGATACCTGTCCGACAATTTCGCAAAATTGATAAACAAAATCTCAAAGGAGACTCAGCGAGCCTACCTTGGAAGAGGTTAACTAGCACACGAATATGTCACACAGTGCGACCCTGGTAATCAGAGACTGCACTGTTACAAACAGTGACAAAACCTGGACAGGACAGAGCGAATCTGTCCTCGGATGAGGCGACCATTCGTCGGATCGCCTGGAGATAGGTCACATGGATTACAAGAGAGGCTGGAATGTCGCGCTGGTTGGCCTCCCATTGCTGGGGCAGTGATCGGGAGATCAGGAGTGGTACTGCTGGAGGTTGCCTCTTGATAATCCGTTAGCCGGTGCGTGCTCAAGATCTACTGCGTAAAAACGTTAATATATTGTTTGATTAAGCCTATGGCTTGTAGTAGATTGTAGTTGTAGTTAGTATGGTGGTGGAGGGACAACAAGTATGTTATAAATGTAGTGGTTTCCGGGTAGTAGCTTCCCCGTGGCTAGGGACGGGCAACTCTCTGGGAAGATTCCAGAGAGGCTAAGAGGCCGTTCGTTTGTTTCTTATTACTATTTAGTTAATTTACATTGCAGTGTGTTCAAAATTAATAAACCATTTTTGTAAGAACAGTAGCAATGTTTAGTGTTAATATATCCACTCAAAACTGTTAAAAATGGGTTATTGTATGTATCAATATATCTGGAAAAAAATCTGTTGTCCTTGGATATCAGTTGTATTGCAGGTTGGTGTCATTCCAAGAAGTTTGGAAGAATTTTACGAAGTGCGGTGACAATGAAGTACAACGCTCCATTTCCTTTAAGAGATTAAAAACCGTGAGAGGCACAAGAAACTTGCGACATCCTGTAAGGAGGAAACATGCACAACGATCCTTGGAAAAAGTGGGAACTGACTGATGTATCGACAAATTTTTGACATGCTATAAACTAGGGATAATAACTCTTCCCTTAAATTTGTGATTGCTTTAGGGCGAAAAATTGATACTGTCCAAAAGGACGACGCAGGAAAGTCATCAGCTTGTCACATTTCGCTGTCGCTGTCGCGGCGCCAGTTTCCTTTAATTTCGCAAAATTTGTTGCAGGCAGTGAGAGCGATTACTGCCGCAAACTCATTTCGACCGTAATCTCCTAGTTCTTCATTTTTGTAAAAGATGTTCAGTCTATGTTAGAAGTCTGTGTTTATTACTGGAAGTAACAGCTATGAAAAACCGAAAATTGATTATTTCAGAAAGCGGTTATTTTGAGCGGTTTTAACGGTCAGATGAAAATGGAGACGAAAAGAAGAGGTGGAACCGAAAACCTGATGTTCCATAGATAAACGCGATCCCTACTATCAAATTCTCAATTTGCAGTGCAACTTAGACCCCAGGTAACGCTAAGATGTAAGTGTGTCACAAAAGCGCCCATTTACTCACAATGATAAAGTCAATGGAGAAAGCGGAACAGTTGTATCGCTACTGCAGCGTACGAGGCCTATTCGGAAAGTAAGGTCCGACTGGCCTCCAGATGGAAAGCACAGTGAAAACAAAAACTGTCTCATTTGCAACACTTAGCTACCACCTTCCAGCCACTTCTCTACACACACGCCGCTCAGACTGAGACATCTGTCGTAGCGCTGAACCGACTTTCCAACAGCCTCGCCGAAGAACGCAACCACCTGTGCTTCTCGCCAATTCTCTACGCTGGTCTACAGCTCGTTGTCTTCATAGCCAGCAGTTCATGTGAGCACACATGAAACTCAGGAGGAGCCAGTCTGTATTGTGGCTGATGAGACACTTTCCATCGAAAACGGGGCAGAGCCGACCTCGCTGGCCCTGCAGAGTGCGGCCGAGAACTGTCCTGAAGAGGGAGATGCGTGGCGGTTACGTCACGTGTGGCTGCACGAAGTCAAGCGAAACCTCCCAGCGGACGCCCAACTCGGTGGTAGACAGTATTCTTCTAGGTATATGGTGTGATTCTACAGTTTCTCCTGGCGTATTTCTTGATCGAGTAGTGCACAACATTTCGGCGATCACACATGTCGCGATCGTCAGGTGCGCTGACGAACTGAGCTCCTCATGGCACGCACCATTCCAGAGGTAGAGAGTCTGCCCCAGGAGCTGGAACACCTCAGAACTGTATTCCGAAGAAATGGGTACCCAGAATTGCAAATTAGGCGCGTTCTCCGTCCTACGACGACAGCACGACCTGTGGAGACGAAAGAAGCCACGGAGGCAGAGGCAGCCACTGCCTTTATACCGTACTCTGGCGCGCTGTCGGGAAAAGTCGGACACATATCGAAGAAGCGCCGACAAAAACCTGTCTTTCGCCCGCCCAAAACAACACGAGCACTAGTGGGAAGCGTCAGAGATGATCCCGGTAAGTGGAAGGCGGCGTATGCGAGACTACAGGTCAATGTGGGATACACAGGACATTGCGCACCAGTTGCTGAGAACACCACAGGCGCACTCGACTGATGCAGCCCAAGAAGCCACCGGTCCCAGAACATTGTTTGTCCGAGAATGACGCGCGTAGTACGACCGTTCCAGGATCTTGGCACAGACTTCCAGATACTGGGATTGCGCTTATAATGTTAGCGAGGCTTGGGAGGCAGCACTATGTTTATTTAACAAGACTGTCAGAAAACAAAACGATCTGGCGGCGCCGGCCTCTGTGGCCGAAAGGTTTTAGGCGCTTCAGTCAGGAACCGCGCGACTGGTACGGTCGCAAGTTCGAATCCTGCCTCGGGCGCGGATGTGTGTGATGTCCTTCGGTTGGTTAGGTTTAAGTAGTTCTACGTTCTAGGGGAGTGATGATCTCAGATGTTATGTCCGACAGTGCTCAGAGCCATTCGAACCATCTGCCATCTGGCGACGAGGGCGGACAGAGAACTTACATCGAGGCTTTGACAGACACCGACGCTAGCGTCTCCGCCACCGCCGACGCGCTGCCGCGGGCGACGACGTCAGTTCGTCAGCGCATCTGACGATGGCGACGTATGTGAGCGTCGAAATATTGGGACCGTCGGACACTACGAATCAGCAGTACAGCCGTGGACTGTGGACTGTGTGCTCAGGATCGAAAAGAGCAACCTGACGCGATCGTCCGGCATACCGGAGAGACTGCCAGCACATCTGTGCAAATCGTCATCGGCGCTTCATTGCGATTTCCATTTCGCGCCAGGTCGGACCTTACGTTCGGGGAAGCCTTCGTGCACTGTCAGAGATACGGGATGAAATTGTCAGTACTGCCTCGCTGCTGACCAGAAGGGCAGTGCACGCTCGTCGGAGGTGTGACTACAGGAAGGAGAGTGAGCGGCGCAGTACCTGCAGGTGGCCCGCATCGGCCTCCGCGTCCGACAAGTGTCGCTGTCGCGTGGCGGCCACGTGCGCCCAGGCGCCGCAGCGCGCGCAGCCGGCCCGCCGCCCCACGCGGCCGCCCCCGCCGCCCCCCAGCTGCGGGCCGGCCGCCGCGTGCCGCTCCTTCCTGCCGCAGGCGGCCACAGGTGGCAGCAGCAGCGCGGGGCCGCCTCCGGCCTCGTCCAGCAGCTGGAACGGCCGCCTCGCAGCCGCCGCCGCCGCCCCAGGCTGGCGGTGTTCCCCCCAGCAGTCGCGGTCGCCGCCCAGGTAGCGCTCGCCGTCAGAGTCCTCCTCTTCCTCCTCCCGGTCAGGGGAGGGGCTGTGGTCGGCGGCCGGGTAGCCGCGGAACAGCTCCTCGGCGCAGAAGCGCCGGTACAGCACGTGCTCCGACATGGCCGCCTGCCGCACAGTGGCCCGCGCCGCGCCGCGCCGCGCTTTATAGGCTGCCCGCCGGCCGCCGCTGCGCGCATGCACGCCCACTGGGCGCCGGTGCTCGGTGCGCCTGCGCGCATCTCGCGCCTGCGCGGCGTCCACTGACGGCGGGACCAGCGCACGCTCCCAATCATTACCCCCCCACACACACACACACCAGAAACGAGCTCCGTATACTCGCCAGTGGATCGTAAGACGTCTCCGAACTCGCTCGGAGATTCGCCCCGTGACACTCCGCTGCCCCCTATTTATAACGGTGAACTCGTCCCTTGGGTCTTGTCAGGTACATTTGGACTCTACCACCGTAGAATCGAGAGCGAGAACACGATTTCGCAAGTACAAGCAAGAACTCGCGCATTGCCGCAACATTAGCAGCTATTGCGCATGCCTGTGAGTGACGTAGGACGCAACATCCCATTTATTTCGCGAACTGTTACACTTATCGAAAAGCCGTTTCCCGCAAAAGTTAGAGCGTACGTTTTTTTCTGGTTAATGATTTTAGCGCTGGTATCAACTGAGAAATTGAAGTAAGTACGCTTTTTTAAATGGAACCGTACACCTTTTATAACTGCATTCGATATCTCTTGAGAAAACAATTACAGTGATATAGCGTTTCTTAACGTTGACGTTTAAACTTGTCGTATAAAATTTGAGAAATGTCTTAGAATATGAGAACACGGCGGCCGGAAATGGCATTTGCCGTGCAAACAATGCCACGCAGCCGTCTCGGACTAGGGCGCGTACTTGTATATCGTAAGTTACGCTTACGCTACGAGAATCAAAGCTTTGTCTCCCCTCGGACTAAGTTACGACCACCGCCCGGATAGGCCAGGCAGTCAGAGGCGCCAGGTGACGGATTACGCGGCCGCTCCCGTCGGAGATTCGAGTCCTCTCTCGGGCATGGACGCCTGTGTGTGTGTTTTCTTAGCATAAGTTAGTTTCAATAGTGTGTAAGTCTAGGGACCGATGACCTCAGTAGTTTGATCCATTAGGAATTCACACACTTCTGAACATTTTTGAACTTACGACCTAGATGCAGGCTCACGTACGAATGTTGCAGATGGAAACACGACATAGGCTAGAAACTAGCGTATCACAAAGCGCCTACGAAAACTATTTCAGATTTGTTTATCCTCCCAGATCTACGCAAGGTGACACAGAAAAATCAACTGTTCATTCTTAAATAATAAAGATGTCTTATACGCTACAAAAAGTAACTGCAGTATTAAATATCTAAATCTTAGAAGAGAGATTTGACCTATCTTTTCCTGGACGTAGCAGTATGCTTTTTAGGGGTAAAGTACATGCTGTTGGACAACTGTCTTTGTCTGCACTACTCTAATATTTATCATGTGGGATACAGTCAGTAACCTAAACATTTTATTAAAATGTTTTGGTTACCACTTCACGCTATACGTAAGGGCGTAATGACAGTCTCACCAGCTACGTACAATAGACGCTGTCGTCTTACTTGACACTGGAATGCAATTTAGTACACACGTAAATGAAGTAAACAATTTGATAACAATGATTTGGTAACCATCCAAATCACATAACGTAAACTTTGTTTCCCAAAAAAATTACTGTAGCTTACCTTTTACTTAATCATGCGTTCAAACGCTTGACCATGGACTGTAATGCACTTTTGCAATCGACATTCGCAAGAACGAAGAAGAGATGTAATTACAATGAATGACACAACTGAGCATGCACTGGCACTTCGGCGACACGTATCACCTGGCGTAGTTCGGGCTTCCTAGTAGACTGCACCTTCGAGGGCTCTCCAAAGAAACAAGTCAAGAAGAATCAAATTGGCGATCTCGCACTCCATTTGGCAACAGAATTTCATCCTATTCAACGTCTGACATCGCGTTCGCGTTGCAACGCGGTACGAGTGAGTTGGACAACCGCCGTGTTGCAGTCATGTACACTGTCAAATACCTAGAAGAACCGGCAGGATGTTCGTCAGGAGGTGTACGTCCGAATGTCCAATTAGATAGCCTGAAATGAAGCAAGATCCCACAGTGTAGGTCCTATGCTGCCGCACCAGGTGTTTAAGCTCCACGGCCGTTGATGTTGCACATGACGAAGCCAGTTTTGAATTTAGCCTGTCCAGTAGTGCATATTATGTAAATTTACATTACTGTGATTAGTAAATGTTGCTTCGCCGGCAAAGAGTACACAGTGGAAAAATGTAGGGTGATCTCTCAGTTGCTGAAGTGCAGACTGACAAAATTCTGTACGAGCTTCGAAATCACAGCCGTCGAGTGGCTGATGTAGTGACAGACGATAGGGACGGAAATTCTGTCGATGCAGGATATGAATGACACTCGTCTGGCCGATTCCAAATTCCTCGTATCACTGTGCAGATTCATTACCGTTGTAACCGCAACAGATTTTCGTGTTCTCTGTCAGTTGCGGTCTTCTCTCCTATCCTCTTTCTGACTTTCAAGCAGCCTATCTGCAACTAGCGTCTTAATAAGTCGTGTAATTGCCTGGCGCGTCGAATGTTGGCGATCCGGGTAGATAGCCCTATACCACTGCACTGTTCTTACGGCATTTTTTTTTCATTCACCATATAAAATAATGTATCGAACTTCTCTTCATTGGTGTACAGGTGTGCACGCAAGGAATGTTGAAGCAGAAATTAGCGGCCTGCAGTGCAGACAAGTAAACAGGCAAATGTGTTGACACTCTGACACAGGGTAGCACGAGACCGTTGCTTGGTGGTGTTTGCACCGCTAAAGTCGTTTCCGGCCACCGTGCTCTCAAATGAACATTAACCAAACCAAAAAATACGTGCCTCCCCGACGCTCTAACATTTGGCGAAAAGCGCGTTTCCATATGTGTAATCGTTCAAGAAATAAAACGGGTGCTACGTCTTACGTGATTCACTTCGTATATAAAAGGGGAACATTAATAAAACCGACAAACTGCACGGACGGATACGTGCGTGGAAACGAAGGAATGAAGGTCCTGTGAACATGTGTCCAGCAATGGACGGGGTGCGTGCGTGCACTAACAACTTGTCCCCGAACACAGTTCAGGGCTGCATCGCATCTACGTCACAACAGATGTTCAAAATGACTTCCATGGGATGCTGTGTTGTGCAGGATACACATAATCGTACTTTGGCTTACACCATGTTGGCGGGCCACTAGCCTAGATATCGTCTCAATATCCTGTAGAAGAAGGCTCCTCCATATCTGGATTCTGCCGCCTTCCTGAACGTTCGTCTTCCTGAAAGGAGCCATGATCACACAAATGCCCAAAAAGGGCGTGAAATGTTGTGTGATGTGGTTGGTGCCTGTGAGGATACTCTTGTTCGGATATAGCCGTGATGCCTCTCGACTGTTCCCCATCTGCTTGGCCATACACAAAAACCATCTCGGCTTTTTCGCGACATGTTGTCTGCTACTTACAGTACGCTGCGGCAGTCACACAACATGCAGCACACGAGGAACACTCGGCACATGCTCAGAGGAACTTTCATTCGCCAGCGCCATCTACCGCGAAAGCGATGCATTTTCGGACACGTGTTCAGAGCACCTTTTTTCCTTCATTTCCAGTTAGTTTGCTGATTTTATTAACGTTCACACTGTATGTATGGAATTATTGATGTCTGATGGTAGGCACGGAAACTCCGTGCACAAGGTAAAATGTTTCATGAAATTTCACCAGCATTTTCCAAATCGTTCTTGAACTGTATATACACTGACGAAAAAAATCGCTACAGCAAAAACATAATTAATGTAGAGTAACGAAATTTCCCCCCCCCTCCCCCCCCCCCCCCCCCGCCCCTTGAACCATGGACCTTGCCATTGGTGGGGAGGCTTGCGTGCCTCAGCGATACAGATGGACGTACCGTAGGTGCAACCACAACGGAGGGGTATCTGTTGACAGGCCAGACAAACGTGTGGTTCCTGAAGACAGCCTTTTCAGTAGTTGCAGGGTCAACATTCTGGATGATTGACTGATCTGGCCTTGTAACACTAACCAAAACGGCCTTGCTGTTCTGGTACTGCGAACGGCTGAAAGGAAGGGGAATCTACAGCCGTGATTTTTCCCGAGGGCATGCAGCTTTACTGTATGATTTAATGATGATTGCGTCCTCTTGGGTAAAATATTCCGGAGGTAAAATAGTCCCCATTATCGGGAGAAAGAAAACTGGCGTTCTACGGATCGGAGCGTGGAGTGTCAGATCCCTTAATCGGGCAGGTAGAAAATTTAAAAAGGGAAATGGATAGGTTAAAGTTAGATATAGTGGGAAGTAGTGAAGTTCGGTGGCAGGAGGAACAATACTTTTGGTCAGGTGAATACAGGGTTATAAATACAAAATCAAATAGGGGTAATGCAGGAGTATGTTTAATAATGAACTGTAGATTGAAACTGAAGAAACTGCAAAAAGGTGGGAATTTAAGGAGATGGGACCTGGATAAAGTGACTAAACCAGAGGTTGTACAGAGTTTCAGGGAGAGCATAAGGGAACAATTGACAGGAATGGGGGAACGAAATACAGTAGAAGAAGAATGGGTAGCTCTAAGGGATGAAGTAGTGAAGGCAGCAGAGGATCAAGTAGGTAAAAAGACGAGGGCTAATAGAAATCCTTGGCTAACAGAAGATATATTGAATTTGATTGATGAAAGGAGAAAATATAAAAATGCAGTAAGTGAAGCAGGCGAAAAGGAATACAAACGTCTCAAAAATGAGACCGACAGGAAGTGTAAAATGGCTAAGCAGGGATGGCTAGAGGACAAACGTAAGGATGTAGAGGTTTGTCTCACTAGGGGTAAGATAGATACTGCCTACAGGAAAATTAAACAGACCTTTGGAGAAAAGAGAGCCACTTGTATGTATATCAAGAGCTCCGATGGAAACCCAGTTCTAAGCAAAGAAGGGAAATCAGAAAGGTGGAAGCAGTATATAGAGGGTCTATACAAGAGCGATGTACTTGAGGACAATATTATGGAAGTGGAAGAGGATGCAGATGAAGATGAAATGGGAGATACGATACTGCATGAAGAGTTTGACAGAGCACTGAAAGACCTAAGTCAAAACAAGGCCCCGGGAGTAGACAACATTCCATTAGAACTAGTGACGGCGTTGGGAGAGCCAGTCCTGACAAAACTCTACCATCTTGTGAGCAAGATGTATGAGAAAGGTGAAGTAACCTCAGACTTCAAGAAGAATATAATAATTCCAATCCCAAAGAAAGCAGGTGTTGACAGATGTGAAAATTACCGAACTATCAGTTTAATAAGTCACAGCTGCAAAATACTATTGCGAATTCTTTACAGACGAATGGAAAAACTGGTGGAAGCCGACCTCGGGGAAGATCTCTTTTGGATTCAGCATAAATGTTGGAACACGTGAGGCAATACTGACCTTACGACTTATCTTAGAAACTAGATTAAGGAAAGGCAATCCTACGTTTCTAGCATTTGTAGAATTAGAGAAAGCTTTTGACAATGCTGGCTGGAATACTCTCTTTCAAATTCACAAGAACGAATTGCAGTCTTCGTGCTCTCTACATACACCATGAGTATATCGACTTTTTCTGCATTGGCAAATCTCATCGTCCACTCACGACCTTCTGCTAGGACTGTCGCACACTAACTGACTAGCAAGTCGCAATGTTCTCAAGGAAAACAAAAGCACACTGTAAGAAAACATAACACCATCCAACCTAGCAGGTACACAAACAAGTGTCGGAGTGGAAACTTTTCATAATACTATGTCTTGTAAACGACTCGTCCTAGAATCCTATAACAAACTCTTTTTTTTTAAAAAAAAAGTGTATGTTTGCACAAAAAATACACTTTCCAAGTCTGTTTGTTGGCCAACATTACGAGATCCTGACTACTAATCCGTTCTGTGAAAACCGCACATTAAGAGTACTTTCCATTTACGTAAAATTCGCGGTGCGGTGTTTGGTTCAAATAGCTCTGAGCACTATGCAACTTAACTTCTGAGGTCATCAGTCGCCTGGAACTTAGAACTAATTAAACCTAACTAACCTAAGGATATCACACACATCCATGCCGGAGGCAGGATTCGTACCTGCTACCGTAGCGGTCGCTCGGCTCCAGACTGTAGCGCCTAGAACCGCAAGACAACTCCTGCCGGCTCTTAGGTGTATTCACGGTGAGGAACCTAATAATACAAGACATCTGAGCAACTCAACGACTTTCAAAATCTTTTAAAAAAAAGATGCTTAGCGCTTAGCTTGAAGAGGAACATAGTGTGGTGTTCGTCATTTTTTCGTAAGTGGAAGGACAGGTATTTATTTTACATTAAATAACGTTGTTAACTTCTCACAAGCGCAGCTGGAAAAGCATTCAATGCTCCCACAATGAAATGTACAGTAAGCAACTTAATGGTTTTACAACACGTGTTCAAAATGGAGACCATTAGCGTAGGTGCTGTAAAACTGTTGGATGTGGACAACAGTGCAACTTGAATTTCATCCGAGCTTACAGCGGAACGAGCTCGTGTAGTAAGTTCTTACATGTCTTCGCGACTGGTTGGAATTTCATTCTAAACGTGTTGTTTGAGTTTTCTCCACAACTAAAAGCCCATAGGCGTTATGTCTGACGAAGAAGCAGGGCATTTTGTGTCGCCGGACCGATCAACCCAACGATCTGTAAATCGGTTGCTCAGAAACTGTAACCCTCCGTTCAAAATGTGTGGAACGCCCATCACGTTGGTACCACGTCACTTGTCGTCCGTCTAGTGGGACGCCTTCTAGTGATAGTGGCAGTATCTCTATTAAGAAATCGAAATACCTCAAACTATTTAAATTCTCATCAACAAAATAGGGACAAATAATTCGATGATTTAGACACGTTGACTGAGGAAGGTCTTTTTTGTCTACTTCTCTCAGACAATCTGGGTTTCCAGAGGATCATCTGCGTTACAAGATAAAATCCTGGTCAATAACGTGTCATTTGTTTGTAGTTTCCGTAACCCCCATTCGGAGAACTGTACCCTTCGTCGAAAGTCACCGCTTGAAGCTCCTGATGAAGCGACACGTGGAATGTATGAAATTTGTTGCAGTGTAGTATTCGCAGAACAATCGGTTGACTGATTCCACCTTCCTGTTCGAGCGTCTTTCACTAATGTGTGAATTATGTCTTACAGCTGCTGAACTGTCAGTTGCATGTGGTTCGTCGGTTGCCGATTTAATCCGTTTACGTTTTTTATCATTTACATTTCCTCTTTGCCCAAATGTCTGTATTATACTTGCAAAGGTAGACAGGGAAGGTTTTGCATGATCAGGACATTTCTCAGCATATAATCGGACTGCAGTTCTCATATTTTGGCCACATTCGCTGTAAGTTAAAACCATATCATCTATATCAGCTCCTGCGTAGAACGTTGTGTAGATCTGATAGCCTTATGAACACGTCGTTAACTCGATACCCCGCGCGGAGTGGCCGCACGGTCTAAGGCGCCATGTCACGGATTGCACGACCCCTCACGCCGAAGGGTTCGAGTCCTCCCTCGGGTATGGGTGTGTGTGTTGTTCTTTGCATAAGTTACTTTCAGTTAGTTTAAGTAGTGTGTAAGTCTAGGGATCGATGACTTCAGCAATTTCGTCCCTCAAGAACTCACACACAATTGAACATTTGAACTCGCTACGACAGCAAACCACAGATGATTGCTTTTGATGCAAAAGATAACTTAACGAAACCTGCAGTGAGTGGAATGTTGTTTACATTCGATGCAAACTCTGCACTAAAGCAACCTGTTTTTTGTCGTTGATACTCCATGATTAACGGACACTCATACATAATCAAACATAACAGAACCTGATGCAATTAACGTGTCTTCAAACGTGTTATTGAAAGGTAAATAACATAACACACCAATCCATTTAAGACAAAATGTTTAAGAAGTTGAGTAAAGATTAATCTCCACCCACCTACGAAAAAATGAACACCACACTATATCTCCCCTTGAAGATAAGTGGCTTTTGTTTCATAGAGTTTCTTTTATCACTAAAACTGGCTGTGTTACTCAGGTGGTCTGTGTTAAGTTGTAACGCCGGAAATGCATATCCTTCTATTTCCATCTATTGTACTATAAATTTTTTCCTTATTTCGTTACCTGAAGATATGACGTTTCTGTGTCTTTGTATATTCTAATTGTTTTACTATTTGTATATACATGTATTTATGTCGATGTATAATTGGTTTGTTTTGTAAATACTATTTGTATTTTTACGCTGGGCCTTGCCTAGGGAAAACTATGCTATCGAACAAATACATAGATAAGTCGTGTGGAGAACCAAAGTGTTTAGGATCTTTGGTAGTGTGAACTCGGCCGCGTGGAGCGCGGGCAGATTGGAGTCTGGCTGGAGGAGGGCAGTGGAGCAGGTGTGTTGTGTGACGCTCCCGCGAGTTGCCGCGCCTTCGGGGTTGGGCAGCATGTAATTGCGCTCGACTTGCTATGATAGTTTCTGACACGGTGTTGCGGACGGGAAGCATTAGCTGGCGCACATCAAGAGCCCGTTTCGCCTGGTGACCGTGTCGAGAAGAAGGCGCGCCAACATCCAGCTTCTGCAACAGCGACGGCCGACAATGAGTGACTGTCGCCACCTCCTCGATCGACGGCTTCAAACCTTCAATCAGCCAACAAGGAAGACTGGAAGCACGTAAAGCTTTAGAATTGTATGGCAGACCTCAGCTTTTCAAACTGTTCCATTTTCGTAACTATAATTACAGCAACTTAGCATGAACATTTGTTGCTCATTGTCCCAATTGCATTACCAAGCAGGGTCCCTTCCTTTTCCGGAATGAACCCGAGTGTCGTTGAAATTCAAACGCCAGCATTAAAGTAATATTATTCCATTTCACTGCTTTAATTTCAAAGTTCAGTAAGGTATTCATAGCTGGCTACAATATTTAGATTACACAAGCACAAATTAAGAGTGCGAGTTTTGTTACCATATTTTAGCTTACCTGTGACTACAGCTCAGCTTGGTACGTACTAAATTTTACTATTGTTAATTGTTCAGAATCATTAAATTCGATTTCAAAGTTAAATCTCTTATTTCTAAATTGCGTAGATTCAAGTAGCTTTTGAAATGATTGTTTAGGTACCCCCAAGACTAACCTTATTTTATTGAATTTCGTACTGCTTCAGAAACAAAGCTCACTATTAATTTCAGTCACTAAATTAACTTTCAATTTTCCGGTTTTATTAATTCTTTTGCTAAATTAAGTCAGAGTGTAGCGAAATTTATTACTTCTGACAAACTTTCAGTTTTCACACTACACGTGTCAACCTTCAGTTGCCACGCTTCTAGTGCTAATTATATGTGTAATAACCTTTCTTTTTCAGTTACTATAGTAATTGTCCATAGGACTGGCGACCGTAATTTGCCCCAAATCTCAAATATCTAATTACCGCTAGTTAATTGTTAACATTTACTTTCTTTATTAACTTTACCCCTTTTCAAAATTAATTTCCACCAGTTTCATTTGCATTTTTCCTTTCATTTAGATGTAACCCTTTCCTCCCTCTTTACCGACAGATTAACTTCGGTGACGATTGCTTTTCCCAAATTCCCATTAGGTACACGCGGTTTAATTTTTCACTGTCATTAAGGCCGATAAGTGAGGGGGAGGTTACAAAGTGCCTCACTGTATATACATATTTCTCCCGCTACGTGGGGTTAGCAGAAACCTTCACAAAACAACTGTGCAGAGGTCGGACGTGTGAGCGTAATGTTGTGTTCCTCTGACTGTTGGCGTGTTCCATTTGCGAAGTCGTTATGGAAACTTTAAATTAAAAACAATTTGCGAAGTCGTTATGGAAACTTTAAATTAAAAACAAACAGTGAGTGTGAGATTTTGTTTCCTTCTTAAAAAATCGGCAACGTATGGTCACCAAATGCTTCAAGAGGCTTTGTAGGAGGATGCTATGACCTCCACACAAGTTTTCCACTGATTTGGGCTCTTTCAACTTGGTGAGATGAGTGTTGAAGGCCAACCTCGTTTTGGACGTCCTACAACATTGCGAAACGAGGAAAACATTGAAAAAATCCGCCAAATCGTAGTTTCACAATCGATCAAATTTCAACAGGGACAGGCGCCATCTGGAGCAAAAAATCATGCGTATGAATGTCTGCCAGGACTTGAAAACAGCGACTGAAAGTGATCCAAACTTTAGAACAACGATTACAGGTGATGAGAGTTGGAGGTACAGGTATGAGCGAGAAATAAAGCAAGTGTCAAGCCAGTGGAGGACTCTCAACTCCCCCAGATCAAAACAAAAAAAGGCAAGCGAGGTTGAATGTGAAGACCATAATCATTGTCTTTTTTGATGTTCGTGGAGTTGTGCGTCGGGAATTTCTACTCCTGACCAGACTGTCATTCAGCAATTGCATTTGGTAGCTCTAAGACTTCTGTGAAAGGATGTGCAGAGGAAACGCCAGAAACATTGGCGATCAGGTGACTGGTTCATTCATCAAGACGACCCCCCCCCCCAAAAAAAAAGAAAAAAACACACACACACACACAAACTACTTTACAAGTGACCCACTATTTGGCATCTGAGGGATGGTCTTCGCCAGAACTAGCCCCATGTGGCTTTTTCTTGTTTCCAAGAATGAAAAAGAAAATACTAAAAGGGAAGCGTTGTGATAATGTGGAGGCAGTAAAACCAGATTCGCAAAGGTCGCTGGACAGCATCAAAGTTGAAGAATTCCAGACATCCTTCAGACAGTGGGAAAGAAAACTCGACAAGTGCAGTGCATCTAATGGAGAGTACATTGGACGTGACTTCCTTGAATTACATAAATACATACACGAATAAATTTTTGTAACAAAAATCCCCCTCATATATTTACCAATCTTCTGTTACTCCATCTCCTGCTTCTCCCTCTCTCCGACCATCTCCTCCTTCCCACCCCACCCTCTTCTCCACCCATCCCCACCACCCCCGCAGCCTATTGCGCACAGTTTGAGTCGTAACACGTCGTCCTGTGGCTGAACGAAAAGCATTATTCAACATGGTGGCGTTGCTGTCCACTGCAGTAGTAGCCCTTGGGGGGCCTAAGCGAGGCATGTCATCGGCAGTTCCTGTCTCTCTGTATCTCTTCCATGTCCAAACAACATCGCTTTGGTTCACTCCGAGACGCCTCGACACGTCCCTTCTTGAGACTCCTTCCTGGCACAAAGCAACAATGTGGACGCGATCGGATCGCGGTATTGACCGTCTAGGCACGGTTGAACTACAGACAACACGAGCCATGTACCTCCTTCCTGGTGGAATGACTGGAACTGATCGGCTGTCTGACTCCCTCCGTCTAATAGGCGCTGCTCATGCATAGTTGTTTACATCTTTGGTCGGATTTAGTGACATCTCTGAACAGTAATAGGGACTGTGTCTGTGATACAATATCCACAGTCAACGTCTGTCTTCAGAAGTTCTAGGATTTGGGGTGGTGCAAAACTTTTTTTAGTGTGTGTATATCAGCTTTAATAGTCTGAAGAAGGTGTACTCTAAAGATGTGGTGGTAGGACGAAATTTCTGTATTATCCTACATATGAGTAAAAATACCTAACATCAGCCCATGACTTGTGTGTGCAAGAGCAATACTACCAGGGCCGTGGTGATGCTACTATAAACAGCAATAGCCGGCCGGTGTGGCCGTGCGGTTCTAGGCGCTTCAGTCTGGAACCGCGTGACCGCTACGGTCGCAGGTTCGAATCCTGCCTCGGGGATGGATGTGTGTGACGTCCTTAGGTTGGTTAGGTTTAAGTAGTTCTAAGTTCTAGGGGACTGATGACCATAGGTGTTAAGTCCCATAGTGCTCAGAGCCATTTGTACCATAAACAGCAGTAAGATTGTTACATCCCCTTTGGTTACTGATAGTGCTGCTCACTCCGTCGTAAGAAGTCGATGTTTCTTCGTGTGCATAGGCATACAGCAGGACGCGGGTGGTAATGTATTAACTATCGAAAATATTCATGTCGTTTTCCCCTAGTTCTGTTTCCTAGTGCGGCATAGCAGCATCCGTTAAAACTGCTACTTCTGTTAATAAGCAGTCTCCAGACTTCGTTCCAGTTGGTTCGTAAGCATCTCGAGTGGTGCATATGCACTGATGGCGCGATTGATATGAGGAGCAGTTCTGTCACTTCCCAGGACACCAGAATAGAGGAGAAGGAAGTAGCTTTATCATTTTCGAAATACGAAGTTTATAGCTACAGCAAATAAAGCTATATGTAGAATAAACAGAGGAAACATAGCCTTAATATATTATTCTATGTATTTTACGAAATGAGTAATCAACATTTCATACTTACTTGCACTTATCACCTGTTGCAGGAATTGTAGTCAATATAAGACCCTCATTCTAATCTAGCCTTCTTTGTTGTGTTGGGTTTGTAGTTATCGTTACGTCATGTGCTTTCCCTCTTGTTATGGTTGTTATATTGTTATCCCCTTCATTTGAGACCATGCTCTCTTTTCTGACCAGATGTTGAAAGGTTAGGCAACAGCCACACAAGACTTTTCTGATGATTACCATCAAAACTGGGCTTGCTCTTGAGATTCAAGTCTCCGGAACCTGGATTACTCCTGGATTAGAGTCCTGTGCAGCTCGTCATCTCATATAAACAAAAGCCATGCAGAGCAATTAGAGCCGCCATGGTGCTAGAAACTATGACACTCAAGGTCACACCTGCTCTTCGTCTGCTATCCCGATACTGTTCCATGTGCTCCGTTACCCGCACCTCACTGATTCGCTTCTTGTGTGCACCTATCATCGGACTTACTGTTGGTTCCCATCTAGCATTCAAGTAAGTAAGGTTCTGCTTAGGCAGCGTCTCCAAGGGTTCATCTAGACAGTGCAGTTGCAGGTGTGTGATATTTTTCAGAGTACCTCCTGTCATCGTGGCTGGTAAATAGAAAGTTGTCGTCGTAATATCGCACGTAGTTCTGTTTAACGAGAACCGATTGCCTCTTAATTGTAAGCCTCCGTCTTCCATGATATTCCCTCGATCATAGCAACCTGCGCTACTACTATGTTGTCACTCACTGATGGCGCCCAATGTAGCACTGCTTGCTGAAAGTACAATTATGGTTCAATCACTTCCTTTTGGTATGGACACCTTCTGTCTTTCCCCTGAACAGCGGCATGGCACAAGTACTCCATGTCATTTGACTCTCATGAGTAGGATATGTTCTATCCTTCCCACTCTGCGACTTCTGCAGTACTCCTTCAGTCATGCCAATCCCTATCTTCCACTATTAGTAACATCTCGCCCTCTTAAATTTGCAAAAGCTTCACCACTATTTTCAGCAACACTGGATAGGTGTGTAACACTTGATCAATGTGTGCTTGTTCGTCACCAGTATCTTGACAGATATGTACAACTGTGCCTCGTCTGTTTTCACTTCCGTTATTGCCCCCATGGTAATAGAAAGGCAGATTCTGACTGTTAGGCTCTACTACTAACTGTAGTCTGGGTGGTACTTCTCCCCACCCTTTCAGGAACTGCCTCTGTGATACTGGGTCTCAGTTTCCCACGTAATGCCTGATGGATGGCTTCTTTCAAGTTTGTCAGCTCGACTCTTGCATCTCAGATACTATACCGTAGTGACTGTAACAGCTTTGTTAATGTTATTCTTGTCTGTAATACTAACATTTGTGCTTGAAATGCCTCTAATCCTAGATTAGAGTGTTTGCATACTCAGTTACATTTCTGGTTAGCTGCCAAAGCATGTATGTGTTGTTCAAGACAACACTCTTAAAGTGCGTAGTGTGGTTGTAATACCACTCCACAGTTACCCCGTTCCCTTCTGCTCGTTCCCTTTTGGCTTCTGCTGTCCTATGCAGCTTATTTACGTACATTGCTCACGTCCACTGTTCCAATGAACTGTCTCAAGTACCCTGCATGCAGCACCTATTCATCCATTTTCGCCCTGTGCATCTCATGCAACACTACTCCACTCCTACGTCTGCTCCTCTGGTCGTGCATATGCCACTAGCTATTCCTTGTATTTTTCTGAAAGCTCCCTAAATACTCCTTTACTACCTGCTAATTGCTGTAACGCTGGGAACACGTCCTACAACCTCCTTATCTCATTCTTTAGCCACGATACACTAAATACCAAACTTAATTTTCATTTGTGGCTACATAATATCACTTCCTGCTGCCTGAAAAACAAAAATCTGCCATCCAGGCGACGGTTGTGCAGCGCCCCTAGCCCACCCCAGGTAAAGAGGTACAGCACCGGCAAAAGTACCATCCGCCCTTCCTTGCTTCCACAAAACTACAACACGAGGACAGGTATCCTCATCATCTCCTCTCTCCTCAGATGGCTGCTGTTCCCGACCAGAATCATACATACAATTACAACACATAAACACATGATCCTACCCATAACTATTCTAATAATCTATTGCTACACCTGCACGTAACCTGGTGCCGGTGCACACGGCAGAAAACAGGAGAGAAAAGCTAACGATGCAGGATGGGAAGACCACCTGCAGACGAATCTCAAGCCCACTCTAGATTCGAGAAACAGGGCTGACTGAACGGCAGATCTGACACGACAAGAGCAAGCCAGTAGCAATCTATGCAACAAAGAAATGCTACGAACGTTCGACACAATGCTCTCAACAGGTCAAGTACGGGCCACTGTCCCAACTGAGACCACAGAGGAAAACCGACACCAAGACAAAGCCGTCGGCGGGGAGTTAGGAGTACGGCAGCGACATAACGAACGCCTTCAGACGAAGTGCACGACTGACTGAGCACTCGACGTGCGGCGGTATTTACGCCGGCCGCGACGGCACCCTTGACCGGTGTGTTCACGCGGCGAGGCGGTGGAGCACTCACTAGGCGAGAGTGCGGCGCGGCAGCGACGCTGCTGCCCTCTACCGTTCAGCGAGATCCATTTGCTCTGGCCGGCGTTCAACTTCCGTGCAGCCCTATACCAGATCTATGACACACGAAAGAAAATAACCAAAATTCCAAGAATTATAACAAAAAACAACACATATTAACTACACTAAACAGCCAAAGAAATTGGTACACCTGTCTAATATCGTGTAGAGCCCCGGCGAGCATTCAGAAGTGCCGTTACACCACGTGGCATGGACTCGACTAATGTTCGAAGTAGTGCTGTAGGGAATTGACACTATGAATTCCGCAGGGCTGTCCATAAATCCGTAAGAGTACGTGTGGGTGGCGATCTCTTCTGAGCAGCACATTGAAAGGCATCCCGGATATGCTCAATAATGTTCATGCTTGGAGAGTCTGGCGGCCAGCGGAACTGTTTAAGCTCAAAAGAGTTTTCCTAGAGCCACTCTGTGACAACTCTGGACGTATGGGGCGTCGCATTGTCTTGCTGGAATTGTCCAAGTCAGTCGGAATGAACAAAGGACATGAAAGGATGCAGGTAATCAGACAGGATGATTACTTATGTGACACCTGTCAGAGTTGTATCTAGACGTATCAAGAGTCCCATATCACTCAGACTGCACCCCCCGCCCCTCTCACACCATTACAGAACCTCCACTAGCTTTAACAGTCCCCCTGGTGACATACAGGGTCCATGGATTCATGAGGTTGTCTCCATACCCGTACATGTCCATCCACTCGATACTATCTGAAACGAGACTCGTCTGACCGGGCAACATGTTTCCAGTCATCAACAGGCCAATATCGGTGTTGACACAGGACAGGCGCAAAGCTTTGTGTCTTGCAGTCGTCAAGGGTTCTGAAAGCCCATATCGATGGTGTTTCGTTGAATGGTTGGCACGCTGAGACTTGTTGATGGGCCAGCATTGAAATTTGCAGCTATTTGGGAAGGTTACACTTCTGTCACTTTGAATGATTCTCTTCAGTCGTCGTTGGTCCCGTTATTGCAGGATCTTTTTACAGCCGCAGCGATTTGATGTTTTACCAGATTCCTGATATTCACGGTAGATTCGTGAAATGGTCATACGGAAAAACCCCATTTCATCGCTACTTGTAGATGCTGTGTCCAGTCGCTCGTGAACTGACTATAACACCACGTTCAGACTCACTTAAATACTGATAACCTGCCATTGTAGCAGCAGTAGCCCATCTAACAAGTGCGACAGAGACTTGTCTTGTACAGGCGTTACCGACCGAAGCGGGGTTTCTGCATTTTTATGTATATCTGCATTTGAATAAGCATGCCTGTACCAGTTTCTTTGGAGCTTCAGAGTATATCCTCAACTTTAATGTACACACAATATGAGGTGTGTGGATCTCTTCTACCCGTCTTTCATTCTGCTGCCCTTTCTTTCTCGCTTTCACCTTGGTTCAACTGATATTCTCCCTGGAATTCCATCTGGTGCACCTCCGATCAGTTGGTAAACACCTGACATGTAAAACTGTTGGCCTCGCTGGAAACTGCAACTGGTGATGTGGTTGCTCTCACTTGGTACCACATCACGAACTTCTTCGTCTTTTATTTGGCAGTTTATGGACTAAACAACATTATCCTCTGGGCCGCTATGTATTTCCTGCCTCTCACTTGGTTCAATTCCTGGTACCACATCACGAACTTCTTTGTCTTTTATTTGGCAGTTTACGGACTAAACAACATTATCCTCTGGGCCGCTATGTATTTCCTGAATGTCACATGGTACATTTTCTGGTACCACATCACGAACTTCTTTGTCTTTTATTTGGCAGTTTACGAACTAAACAACATTATCCTCTGGGCAGCTACGTATTTCCTGAATCTCACTAGATACAATTTCTGGTACCATATCACGAACTTCTATGTCTTTTATTTGGCAGTATACAGACTAAACAACATTATCCTCTGGGCCGCTATGTATCTCCTGCCTCTCACTTGGTACAATTTCTGGTACCACATCACGAACTTCTTTGTCTTTTATTTGGCAGTTTACAGACTAAACAACATTATCCTCTGGGCCGCTATGTATTCCCTGCCTCTCACTTGGTACAATTTCTGGTACCACATCACGAACTTCTTTGTCTTTTATTTGGCAGTTTACGGACTAAACAGCATTATCCTCTGGGCCGCTATGTATTTCCTGCCTCTCACTTGGCACAATTTCTGGTACCACATCACGAACCTCTTTCTCTTTTATTTGGCAGTTTACGGACTAAACAACATTATCCTCTGGGCCGCTATGTATTTCCTGCCTCTAACTTTGTACAATTTCTGGTACCACATCACGAACTTCTTTGTCTTTTATTTGGCAGTTTACAGACTAAACAACATTATCCTCTGGGCCGCTATGTATTCCCTGAATCTCACTTGGTACAATTTCTGGTACCACATCAAGAAATTCTTTGTCTTTTATTTGGCAGTTTACGGACTAAACAGCATTATCCTCTGGGCCGCTATGTATTTCCTGCCTCTCACTTAGTACAATTTCTGGTACCACATCACGAACCTCTTTCTCTTTCATTTGCCAGTTTACGGACTAAACAACATTATCCTCTGGGCCGCTCTGTATTTCCTGCATCTAACTTGGTACAATTTCTGGTACCACATCACGAACTTCTTTGTCTTTTATTTGGCAGTTTACGGACTAAACAACATTATCCTCTGGGCCGCTCTGTATTTCCTGCCTCTCACTTGGTACAATTTCTGGTACCACATCACGAACTTCTTTGTCTTTTATTTGGCAGTTAACGGACTAAACAACATTATTTTCTTGGCCGCTATGTATTTCCTGCCTCTCACTTGGTACAATTTCTGGTACCACATCACGAACTTCTTTGTCTTTTATTTGGCAGTATACGGACTAAACAACATTATCCTCTGGGCCGTTGTGTACTGCTTGCCTCTCCTTGGTACAATTTCTGGTGTGACATCACGAACTTCTTTGTCTTTTATTTGGCAGTTTACGGACTAAACAACATTACACTCTGGGCCGCTATGTATTTCCTGCCTCTCACTTGGTACAATTTCTGGTACTACATCACGAACTTCTTTGTCTTTTATTTGGCAGTTTACGGACCAAACAACATTATCCTCTGGGCCGCTATGTATTTCCTGCCTCTCACTTGGTACAATTTCTGGTACTACATCACGAAATTCTTTGTCCTTTATTTGGCAGTTTACTGACTAAACAACATTATCCTCTGGGCCGCAATGTATATCCTGGCTCTCACTTGGTACAATTTCTGGTACCACATCACGAACTTCTTTGTCTTATATTTGGCAGTTTACGGACTTAATAACATTATCCTCTGGGCCGCTATGTATTTCCTGCCTCTCACTTCGTACTATTTCTGGTACCACATCACGAGCTTCTTTGTCATTTATTTGGCAGTTTATGGACTAAACAACATTATCCTCTGGGCCGCTGTCTATTTCCTGCCTCTCACTTGGTACAATTCTTGGTACCACATCACGAACTTCTTTGTCTATTATTTGGCAGTTTACGGACTAAACAACATTATCCTCTGGGCCGCTATGTATTTCCTGCCTCTCACTTGGTACAATTTCTGGTACCACATCACGAACTTCTTTGTCTTTTATTTGGCAGTTTACGGACTAATCAACATTATCCTCTGGGCCGCTATGTATTTCCTGCCTTTCACTTGGTACAATTTCTGGTACCACATCACGAAATTCTATCTCTTTTATTTGGCAGTTTACGGGCTACACAACATTAACCTCTGGGCCGCTATGTATTTCCTGCCTCTCACCTGGTACAATTTCTGGTACCACATCACGAAGTTCTTTGTCTTTTATTTGGCAGTTTACAGACTAAACAACATTATCCTCTGGGCCGCTATGTATTTCCTGCCTCTCACTTGGTACAATTTCTGGTACCACATCACGAACTTCTTTGTCTTTTATTTGGCATTATACAGACTAAACAACATTATCCTCTGGGCCGCTGCATATTTCCTGCCTCTCACTTTGTACAGTTTCTGGTACCACATCACGAACTTCTTTGTCTTTTGTTTGGCAGTTTACGGACTAAACAACATTATCCTCTGGGCCGCTATGTATTTCCTGCCTCTCACTTGGTACAATTTCTGGTACCATATCATGAACTTCTTTGTCTTTTATTTGGCAGTATACAGACTAAACAACACTATCGTCTGGGCCGCCATGTATCTCCTGCCTCTCACTTGGTACAATTTCTGGTACCGCATCACGAACTTCTTTGTCTTTTATTTTGCAGTTTACCGACTAAACAACATTATCCTCTAGGCCGTTATGTATTTTCTGCCTCTCACTTGGTACAATTTCTGGTACCACATCACGAAATTCTTTGTCTTTTATTTGGCAGATTACGGACTAAACAACATTATCCTCGAGGCCACTATGTATTTCCTGCCTCTCACTTGGTACAATTTCTGGTACCACATGACGAACTTCTTTCTCTTTTATTTGGCAGTTTACGGACTAAACAACCTTATCCTCTGGGCCGCTATGTATTTCCTGCCTCTCACTTGGTACAATTTCTGGTACTACATCACGAACTTCTTTGTCTTTTATTTGGCAGTTTACGGACTAAACAACATTATCCTCTGGGCCGCTGTGTATTTCCTGCCTCTCACTTGGTACAATTCTTGGTACCACATCACGAACTTCTTTGTCTTTTATTTGGCAGTTTACGGACTAAACAACATTATCCTCTGGGCCGCTATTTTCCTGCCTCTCACTTGGTACAATTTCTGGTACCACATCACGAACTTCTTTGTCTTTTATTTGGCAGTTTACGGACTAAACAACATCATCCTCTAGGCCGCTGTGTACTTCCTGCCTCTCACTTGGTACAATTTCTGGTACCACATCACGAACTGCTTTGTCTTTTATTTGGCAGTTTACGGACTAAACAACATTATCCTCTGGGCCACTATGTATTTCCTGCCTGTCACTTGGTACAATTATTGGTACCACATCACGAACTTCTTTGTCTCTTATTTGGCAGTTTACGGACTAAACAACATTATCCTCTGCGCCACTATGTATTTCCTGCCTTTCACTTGGTTCAATTTCTGGTACCACATCACGAAATTCTTTGTCTTTTATTTGGCAGTTTACGGACTAAACAACATTATTCTCTGGGCCACTATGTATTTCCTGCCTCTCACTTGGTACAATTTGTGGTACCACATCACGAACTTCTTTCTCTTTTATTTGGCAGTTTACGGACTAAACAACCTTATCCTCTGGGCCGCTATGTATTTCCTGCCTCTCACTTGGTACAATTTCTGGTACCATATCACGAACTTATTTGTCTTTTATTTGGCAGTTTACGGACTAAACAACATTATCCTCTGAGCCCCTATGTATATCCTGCCTCTCACTTGGTACAATTTTTGGTACCATATCACGAACTTCTTTGTCTTACATTTGGCAGTTGACGGACTAAACAACATTATCCTCTGGGCCGCTATGTATTTCCTGCCTCTCAATTGGTACAATTTCTGGTACCATATCACGAACTTCTTTGTCTCTAATTTGGCAGTTTACGGACTAAAAAACATTATCCTCTGGGCCGCTATGTATTTCCTTCCTCTCACTAGGTACACTTTCTGGTACCACATCACGAACTTGTTGTCTTTTATTTGGCAGTTTACGGGCAAAACAACATTATCCTCTGGGCCGCTATGTATTTCCTGCCTCTAACTTGGTACAATTTCTGGTACCACATCACGAACTTCTTTGTCTATCATTTGGCAGTTTACGGACTAAACAACATTATCCTCTGGGCCGCTATGTATTTCCTGCCTCTCACTTGGTACAATTTCTGGTACCACATCACGAACTTCTTTGACTTTTATTTGGCATTATACGGACTAAACAACATTATCCTCTGGGCCGCTGCGTATTTCCTGCCTCTCACTTGGTACAGTTTCTGGTACCACATCACGAACTTCTTTGTCTTTCATTTGGCAGTTTACGGACTAAACAACATTATCCTCTGGGCCGCTATGTATTTCCTGCCTCTCACTTGGTACAATTTCTGGTACCACATCACGAACTTCTTTGTCTTTTATTTGGCTGTTTACAGACTAAACAACATTATCCTCTGGGCCGCTATGTATTTCCTGCCTCTCACTTGGTACAATTTCTGGTACCACATCACGAACTTCTTTGTCTTTTATTTGGCAGTCTACAGACTAAACAATATTATCCTCTGGGCCGCTATGTATTTCCTGCCTCTAACTTGGTACAATTTCTGGTACCACATCACGAATTTCTTTGTCTTTTATTTGGCAGTTTACGGGCTAAACAACATTATCCTCTGGTCCGATACGTATTTCCTGCCTCTCACTTGGTACAATTTCTGGTACCACATTACGAACTACTTTGTCTTTTATTTGGCAGTTTACGGACTAAAGAACATTATCCTCTGTGCCGCTACGTATTTCCTGCCTCTCACTTGGTACAATTCCTGGTACCACATCACGAACTTCTTTGTCTTTTATTTGGCAGTTTACGGACTAAACAATGTTATCCTCTGGGCCGCTTTGTATTTCCTGCCTCTCACTTGGTACAATTTCTGGTTCCACATCACGAACTTCTTTGTCTTTTATTTGGCAGTTTACGGACTAAACGACATTATCCTCTGGGCCGCTATGTATTTCCTACCTCTCACTTGGTACAACTTCTGGTACCACATCACGAACTTATTTGTCTTTTTGGTTCAAATGGCTCTGAGCACAATGGGACTTAACATCTATGGTCATCAGTCACCTAGAACTTAGAACTACTTAAACCTAACTAACCTAAGGACATCACACAACACCCAGTCATCACGATGCAGAGAAAATCCCTGACCCCGCCGGGAATCGAACCCGGGAAACCGGGCGTGGGAGGCGAGAACGCTACCGCACGACCATGAGCTGCAGACACTCTTTGTCTTTTATTTGGCAGTTTACGGACTAAACAACATTATCCTCTGGGCCACTATGTGTTTCCTTCCTCTCACTTGGTACAATTTCTGGTACCATATCACGAACTTCTATGTCTTTTATTTGGCAGTATACAGACTAAACAACATTACCCTCTGGGCCGCTATGTATCTCCTGCCTCTCACTTGGTACAATTTCTGGTACCACATCACGAACTTCTTTGTCTTTTATTTGGCAGTTTATGGACTAAACAACATTATCCTCTGGGCCGCTATGTATTTCCTGCCTCTCACTTGGTACAATTTCTGGTGCCACATCACAAACTTCTTTGTCTTTTATTTGGCAGCTTACGGACTACACAACATTATCCTATGGGCCGCTATGTATTTCCTGCCTCTCACTTGGTACAATTTCTGGTACCATATCACGAACTTCTATGTCTTTTATTTGGCAGTATACAGACTAAACAACATTACCCTCTGGGCCGCTATGTATCTCCTGCCTCTCACTTGGTACAATTTCTGGTACCACATCACGAATTTCTTTGTCTTTTATTTGGCAGTTTATGGACTAAACAACATTATCCTCTGGGCCGCTATGTATTTCTGCCTCTCACTTGGTACAATTACTGGTACCACATCACGAACGTCTTTGTCTTTTATTTGGCAGCTTACGGACTAAACAACATTATCCTATGGGCCGCTATGTATTTCCTGCCTCTCACTTGGTACAATTTCTGGTACCACATCACAAACTTCTTTCTCTTTTATTTGGCAGTATACAGACTAAACAACATTATCCTCTGGGCCGCTATGAATCTCCTGCCTCTCACTTGGTACAATTTCTGGTACCACATCACAAACTTCTTTGTCTTTTATTTGGCAGTTTACGGACTAAACCACATTATCCTCTGGGCCGCTATGTATTTCCTGCCTCTCACTTTTTACAATTTCTGGTACCACATCACAAACTTCTTTGTCTTTTTGGTTCAAATGGCTCTGAGCACTATGGGACTTGACATCTGCCCGCATCTCGTGGTCGTGCGGTAGCGTTCTCGCTTCCCAGGCCCGGGTTCCCGGGTTCGATTCCCGGCGGGGTCAGGGATTTTCTCTGCCTCGTGATGGCTGGGTGTTGTGTGCTGTCCTTAGGTTAGTTAGGTTTAAGTAGTTCTAAGTTCTAGGGGACTGATGACCATAGATGTTAAGTCCCATAGTGCTCAGAGCCATTTGAGCCAACTTGACATCTATGGTCATCAGTCCCCTAGAACTTAGAACTACTTAAACCTAACTAACCTAAGGACATCACACAACACCCAGTCATCATGAGGCAGAGAAAATCCCTGACCCCGCCGGGAATCAAACCCGGGAACCGGGGCGTGGGAAGCGAGAACGCTACCGCACGACCACGAGCTGCGGACACCCTTTGTCTTTTATTTGGCAGTTTACGGACTAAACAACATTATCCTCTGGGCCGCTATGTATTTCCTGCCTCTCACTTGGTATAATTTCTGGTACCACATCACAAACTACTTTCTCTTTTATTTGGCAGTATACAGACAAAACAACATTATCCTCTGGGCCGCTATGAATCTCCTGCCTCTTACTTGGTACAATTTCTGGTACCACATCATCAACTTCTTTGTCATTTATTTGTGATTTTACGGACTAAACGACATTATCCTCTGGGCCGCTATGTATTTCCTGCCTCTCACTTGGTACAATATCTGGTACCACATCACGAACTTCTTTGTCTTTTTGGTTCAAATGGCTCTGAGCACTATGGGACTTAACATCTTTGGTCATCAGTCCCATAGAACTTAGAACTACTTAAACCTAACTAACCTAAGGACATCACACAACACCCAGTCATCACGAGGCAGAGAAAATCCCTGATCCCGCTGGGAATCGAACCCGGGAACCCGGGCGTGGGAAGCGAGAACGCTACCGCACGACCACGAGCTGAGGACACCCTTTGTCTTTTATTTGGCGGTATACGGACTAAACAACATTATCCTCTGGGCCGCTATGTATTTCCTGCCTCTCACTTGGTACAATTTCTGGTACCATATCACGAACTTCTATGTCTTTTATTTGGCAGTTTACGGACTAAACAACATTATCATCTGGGCGCTATGTATTTCCTGCCTCTCACTTGATACAATTTCTGGTACCACATCACGAACTTCTTTGTCTTTTATTTGGCAGTTTACGGACTAAACAACATTATCCTCTGGGCGCTATGTATTTCCTGCCTCTCACTTGGTACAATTTCTGGTACCACATCACGAACTTCTTTCTCTTTTATTTGGCAGTTTACGGACTAAACTACCTTATCCTCTGGGCCGCTATGTATTTCCTGCCTCTCACTTGGTACAATTTCTGGTACCATATCACGAACTTATTTGTCTTTTATTTGGCAGTTTACGGACTAAACAACATTATCCTCTGAGCCCCTGTGTATTTCCTGCCTCTCACTTGGTACAATTTTTGGTACCATATCACGAACTTCTTTGTCTTACATTTGGCAGTTGACGGACAAAACAACATTATCCTCTGGGCCGCTACGTATTTCCTGCCTCCCAATTGGTACAATTTCTGGTACCATATCACGAACTTGTTTGTCTTTTATTTGGCAGTTTACGGACTAAACAACATTATCCTCTGGGCCGCTATGTATTTCCTTCCTCCAACTAGGAACACTTTCTGGTACCACATCAAGAACTTGTTTGTCTTTTATTTGGCAGTTTACGGGCTAAACAACATTATCCTCTGGGCCGCTATGTATTTCCTGCGTCTCACTTGGTATAATTTCTGGTACCACATCACGAACTTCTTTGTCTTTTATTTGGCAGTTTACGGACTAAACAACATTATCGTCTGGGCCGCTATGTATTTCCTGCCTCTCACTTGGTACAATTTCTGGTACCACATCACGAACTTCTTTGTCTTTTATTTGGCAGTTTACGCACTAAACAACATTATCCTCTGGGCCGCTATGTATTTCCCGCATCTCACTTGGTACAATTTCTGGTACCACATCACGAACTTCTTTGTCTTTTATTTGGCAGTTTACGGACTAAACAAAATTATCCTCTGGTCCGCTGTGTTTTTCCTGCCTCTCACTTGGTACAATTATCGGTACCACATCACGAACTTCTTTGTCTTTTATTTGGCAGGTTTACGGACTAAACAACATTATCCTCTGGGCCGCTATATTTCCTGCCTCTCACTTGGTACAATTTCTGGTAACACATCACGAACTTCTTTGTCGTTTATTTGGCAGTTTACGGACCAAACAACATTATCCTCTGGGCCGCTATGTATTTCCTGCCTCTCGCATGGTACAATTTCTGGTACTACATCACGAAATTATTTGTCATTTATTTGGCCATTTACGGACTAAACAACATTATCCTCTGGGCCGCTATGTATTTCCTGCCTCTCACTTGGTACAATTTCTGGTACCACATCACGAACTTCTTTGCCTTATATTTGGCAGTTTACGGACCTAATAACATTATCCTCTGGGCTGCTATGTATTTCCTGTCTCTCACTTGGTACAATTTCTGGTACCACATCACGAAATACTTTGTCTTTTATTTGGCAGTTTGCAGGCTACACAACATTAACCTCTGGGCCGCTATGTATTTCCTGCCTCTCACATGGTACAATTTCTGGTACCACATCACGAAGTTCTTTGTCTTTTATTTGGCAGTTTACGGACTAAACAACATTATCCTCTGGGCCACTATGTATTTCCTGCCTCTCACTTGGTACAATTTCTGGTACCACATCACGAACTTCTTTGTCTTTTATTTGGCATTTTACGGACTAAACAACATTATCCTCTGGGCCGCTGTGTACTTCCAGCCTCTCACTTGGTACAGTTTCTGGTACCACATCACAAACTTCTTTGTCTTTTATTTGGCAGTTTACGGACTAAACAACATTATCCTCTGGGCCGCTATGTATTTCCTGCCTGTCACTTTGTACAATTATTGGTACCACATCACGAACTTCTTTGTCTTTTATTTGGCAGTTTACGGACTAAACAACATTATCCTCTGGCCGCTATGTATTTCCTGCCCCTCACTTGGTACAATTTCTGGTACCACATCACGAAATTCTTTGTCTTTTATTTGGCAGTTTACGGACTAAACAACATTATCCTCTGGGCCACTATGTATTTCCTGCCTCTCACTTGGTACAATTTCTGGTACCACATCACGAACTTCTTTCTCTTTTATTTGGCAGTTTACGGACTAAACAACATTATCCTCTGGGCCGCTATGTATTTCCTGCCTCTCACTTGGTACAATTTCTGTTACCACATCACGAACTTCTTTGTCGTTTATTTGGCAGTTTACGGACCAAACAACATTATCCTCTGGGCTGCTATGTATTTCCTGCCTCTCACTTGGTACAATTTCTGGTACCACATCACGAACTTCTTTCTCTTTTGTTTGGCTGTTTACGGACTAAACAACATTATCCTCTGGGCTGCTATGTATTTCCTGCCTCTCACTTGGGACCGATGACCGTAGCAGTGTGGTCCCTTTAAAACCCACAAACCAACCAACCAACCTCTAACTTGGAACAATTTCTGGTACCACATCACGAACTTCTTTGTCTTTTATTTGGCAGTTTACGGACTAAACAACACTATCCTCTGGGCCGCTATGTATTTTCTTCCTCTCACTTGGTACAATTTCTGGTACCACATCACGAAATTCTTTGTCTTTTATTTGGCAGTTTACGGACTAAACAACATTATCCTCGGGGCCACTATGTATTTCCTGCCTCTCACTTGGTACAATTTCTGGTACCACATCACGAACTTCTTTCTCTTTTATTAGGCAGTTTACGGACAAAACAACCTTATCCTCTGGGCCGCTATGTATTTCCCGCCTCTCAGTTGGTACAATTTCTGGTAACACATCACGAACTTCTTTGTCTTTTATTTGGCAGTTTACGGACTAAACAACATTATCCTCTGGTCCGCTGTGTATTTCCTGCCTCTCACTTGGTACAATTATTGGTACCACATCACGAACTTCTTTGTCTTTTATTTGGCAGTTTATGGACTAAACAACATTATCCTCGGGGCCCCTATGTATTTCCTGCCTCTCGCTTGGTACAATTTCTGGTACCAAATCTCGAACTTCTTTGTCTTTTATTTGGCAGTTTACGGACTAAACAACATTATCCTCTGGGCCGCTATGTATTTCCCGCCTCTCACTTGGTACAATATCTGGTACCACATCACGAACTTCTTTGTCTTTTATTTGGCAGTTTACGGACTAAACAACATTATCCTCTGGTCCGCTGTGTATTTCCTACCTCTCACTTGGTACAATTATTGGTACCACATCACGAACTTCTTTGTCTTTTATTTGGCAGTTTACGGACTAAACAACATTATCCTCTGGGCCGCTATGTATTTCCAGCCTTTAACTTGGTACAATTTCTGGTACCACATCACGAATTTCTTTGTCTCTTATTTGGCAGTTTACGGGCTAAACAACATTATCCTCTGGTCCGCTACGTATTTCCTGCCTCTCACTTGGTACAATTTCTGGTACCACATCACGAAATTCTTTGTCATTTATTTGGCAGTTTACGGACTAAACAACATTATCCTCTGGGCCGCTATGTATTTCCTGCCTCTCACTTGGTACAATTTCTGGTACCACATGACGAACTTCTTTGTCTTTTATTTCGCAGTTTACGGACTAAACAATATTACTCTCTGGGCCGCTATGTATTTCCTGCTTCTCACTTGGTTCAATTTCTGGTACCACATCACGAACTTCTTTGACTTTTATTTGGCAGTTTACGGACTAAACAACATTATCCTCTGCGCCGCTGTGTATTTCCTGCCTCCTACTTGGTACAATTCTTGGTACCACATCACGAGCTTCTTTGTCTTTTATTTGGCAGTTTACGGACTAAACAACATTATACTCTGGGCCGCTATGTATTTCCTGCCTCTCACTTGGTACAATTTCTGGTACCACATCACGAACTTCTTCGTCTTTTATTTTTCTGTTTATGGACTAAACAACATTATCCTCTGGGCCGCTATGTATTTCCTGCCTCTCACCTGGTACAATTTCTGGTACCACATCACGAACTTCTTTGTCTTTTCGTTCAAATGGCTCTGAGCACTATGGGACTTAACATCTATGGTCATTAGTCCCCTAGAACTTAGAACTACATAACCTAACTAACCTAAGGACATCACACAACACCCAGTCATCACGAGGCAGAGAAAATCCCTGACACCGCCGGGAATCGAACCCGGGAACCCGGGCGTGGGAAGCAAGAATGCTACCAAACGACCACGAGCTGCGGACACTCTTTGCCTTTATTTGGCAGTTAACGGACTAAACAACATTATCCTCTGGGCCGCTATGTATTTCCTGCCTATCACTTGGTACAATTTCTGGTACCATATCACGAACTTCTATGTCTTTTATTTGGCAGTATACAGTCTAAACAACATTATCCTCTGGGCCGCTATGTATTTCCTGCCTCTCACTTGGTACAATTATTGGTACCACGTCACGAACTTCTTTGTCTTTTATTTGGCAGTTTACGGACTAAACAACATTATCCTCTGGGCCGCTATGTATTTCCTGCCTCTCACTTGGTACAATTTCTGGTACCACATCACGAACTTATTTGTCTTTTATTTGGCAGTTTACGGACTAAACAACATAATCCTCAAGGCCCCTATGTATTTCCTGCCTCTCACATAGTACAATTTCTGGTAACATATCACGATCTTCTTTGTCTTTTATTTGGCAGTTTACGGACTAAACAACATTAGCCTCTGGGCCGCTATGTATTTCCTGCCTCTCAATTGATACAATTTCTGGTACTATATCACGAACTTCTTTGTCTTTTATCTCGCATTTTACGGACTAAACAAGATTATCCTCTGGGCCGCTATGTATTTCCTGCCTCTCACTTGGTACAATTTCTGGTACCATATCACGAACTTATTTGTCTTGTATTTTGCAGTTTACGGACTAAACAACATTATCCTCTGGTCTGCTGTGTATTTCCTGCCTCTCACTTGGTACAATTATTGGTACCACATCACGGACTTCTTTGTCTTTTATTTGGCAGTTTACAGACTAAACAACTTTATCCTCTGGGCCGCTATGTATTTCCTGCCTCTCACTTGGTACAATTTCTGGTACCACATCACGAACTTCTTTGTAGTTTATTTGGCAGTTTACGGACCAAACAACATTATCCTATGTGCCGCTATGTATTTCCTGCCTCTCACTTGGTACAATTTCTGGTACTACATCACGAAATTCTTTGTCATTTATTTGGCAGTTTACGGACTAAACAACATTATCCTCTGGGCCGCTATGTATTTCCTGCCTCTCACTTGGTACAATTTCTGGTACCACATCACGAACTTCTTTGTCTTTTAAATGGCAGTTTACGGGCTAAACAACATTATCCTCTGGGCCGCTATGTATTTCCTGCCTCTCAATTGGTACAATTTCTGGTACCACATCACGAACTTCTTTGTCTTTTATTTGGCAGTTTACGGGCTAAACAACATTATCCTCTGGGCCGCTACGTATTTCCTGCCTCTCACTTGGTACAATTTCTGGTACCACATCACGAACTTCTTTGTCTTTCATTTGGCAGTTTACGGACTAAACAACATTATCCTCTGGGCCGCTGTCTGTTTCCTGCCTCTCACTTGGTACAATTCTTGGTACCACATCGCCAACTTCTTTGTCTATTATTTGGCAGTTTACGGACTAAACAACATTATCCTCTGGGCCGCTATGTATTTCCTGCCCCTCACTTGGTACAATTTCTGGTACCACATCACGAACTTCTTTGTCTTTTATTTGGCAGTTTACGGGCTAAACAACATTATCCTCTGGGCCGCTATGTATTTCCTGCCTCTCACTTGGTACAATTTCTGGTACCACATCACGAAATACTTTGTCTTTTATTTGGCAGTTTACGGGCTACACAACATTAACCTCTGGGCCGCTATGTAGTTTCTGCCTCTCACTTGGTACAATTTCTGGTACCACATCACGAAGTTCTTTGTCTTTTATTTGGCAGTTTACGGACTAAACAACATTATCCTCTGGGCCGCTATGTATTTCCTGCCTCTCACTTGGTACAATTTCTGGTACCACATCGCGAACTTCTTTGTCTTTTATTTGGCATTTTACGGACTAAACAACATTATCCTCTGGGCCGCTGTGTACTTCCAGCCTCTCACTTGGTACAATTTCTGGTACCACATCACGAACTTCTTTGTCTTTGATTTGGCAGTTTACGGACTAAACAACATTATCCTCTGGGCCTCTACGTATTTCCTGCCTCTCACTAGATACAATTTCTGGTACCATATCACGAACTTCTATGTCTTTTATTTGGCTGTATACAGACTAAACAACATTATCCTCTGGGCCGCTATGTATCTCCTGCCTCTCACTTGGTACAATTTCGGTACCATATCACGAACTTCTTTGTCTTTTATTTTGCAGTTTATGGACTAAACAACACTATCCTCTGGGCCGCTATGTATTTTCTGCCTCTCACTTGGTACAATTTCTGGTACCACATCACGAAATTCTTTGTCTTTTATTTGGCAGTTTACGGACTAAACAACATTATCCTCGGGTTCACTATGTATTTCCTGCCTCTCACTTGGTACAATTTCTGGTACCACATCACGAACTTCTTTCTCTTTTATTTGGCAGTTTACGGACTAAACAACCTTATCCTCTGGGCCGCTACGTATTTCCTGCCTCTCACTTGGTACAATTTCTGGTACCAAATCTCGAACTTCCTTGTCTTTTATTTGGCAGTTTACGGACTAAACAACATTATCCTCTGGGCCGCTATGTATTTCCCGCCTCTCACTTGGAACAATTTCTGGTACCACATCACGAACTTCTTTGTCTTTTATTTGGCAGTTTACGGACTAAACAACATTATCCTCTGGTCCGCTGTGTATTTCCTGCCTCACACTTGGTACAATTATTGATACCACATCACGAACTTCTTTGTCTTTTATTTGGCAGTTTACGGGCTAAACAACATTATCCTCTGGTCCGCTACGTATTTCCTGCCTCTCACTTGGTACAATTTCTGGTACCACATCACGAAATTCTTTGTCATTTATTTGGCAGTTTACGGACTAAACAATATTACTCTCTGGGCCGCTATGTATTTCCTGCTTCTCACTTGGTTCAATTTCTGGTACCACATCACGAACTTCTTTGTCTTTTATTTGGCAGTTTACGGACTAAACAACATTATCCTCTGGGCCGCTATGTATTTCCTGCCTCTCACTTGGTACAATTTCTGGTACCACATCACGAACTTCTTCGTCTTTTATTTTTCTGTTTATGGACTAAACAACATTATCCTCTGGGCCGCTATGTATTTCCTGCCTCTCACCTGGTACAATTTCTGGTACCACATCACGAACTTCTTTGTCTTTTCGTTCAAATGGCTCTGAGCACTATGGGACTTAACATCTATGGTCATTAGTCCCCTAGAACTTAGAACTACATAACCTAACTAACCTAAGGACATCACACAACACCCAGTCATCACGAGGCAGAGAAAATCCCTGACACCGCCGGGAATCGAACCCGGGAACCCGGGCGTGGGAAGCAAGAATGCTACCGCACGACCACGAGCTGCGGACACTCTTCGCCTTTATTTGGCAGTTAACGGACTAAACAACATTATCCTCTGGGCCGCTATGTATTTCCTGCCTCTCACTTGGTACAATTTCTGGTACCATATCACGAACTTCTATGTCTTTTATTTGGCAGTATACAGACTAAACAACATTATCCTCTGGGCCGCTATGTATTTCCTGCCTCTCACTTGGTACAATTATTGGTACCACGTCACGAACTTCTTTGTCTTTTATTTGGCAGTTTACGGACTAAACTACATTATCCTCTGGGCCGCTATGTATTTCCTGCCTCTCACTTGGTACAATTTCTGGTACCACATCACGAACTTATTTGTCTTTTATTTGGCAGTTTACGGACTAAACAACATAATCCTCAAGGCCCCTATGTATTTCCTGCCTCTCACATGGTACAATTTCTGGTAACATATCACGATCTTCTTTGTCTTTTATTTGGCAGTTTACGGACTAAACAACATTAGCCTCTGGGCCGCTATGTATTTCCTGCCTCTCAATTGATACAATTTCTGGTACTATATCACGAACTTCTTCGTCTTTTATCTGGCATTTTACGGACTAAACAAGATTATCCTCTGGGCCGCTATGTATTTCCTGCCTCTCACTTGTTACAATTTCTGGTACCATATCACGAACTTATTTGTCTTGTATTTTGCAGTTTACGGACTAAACAACATTATCCTCTGGTCCGCTGTGTATTTCCTGCCTCTCACTTGGTACAATTATTGGTACCACATCACGAACTTCTTTGTCTTTTATTTGGCAGTTTACAGACTAAACAACTTTATCCTCTGGGCCGCTATGTATTTCCTGCCTCTCAGTTGGTACAATTTCTGGTACCACATCACGAACTTCTTTGTAGTTTATTTGGCAGTTTACGGACCAAACAACATTATCCTATGTGCCGCTATGTATTTCCTGCCTCTCACTTGGTACAATTTCTGGTACTACATCACGAAATTCTTTGTCATTTATTTGGCAGTTTACGGACTAAACAACATTATCCTCTGGGCCGCTATGTATTTCCTGCCTCTCACTTGGTACAATTTCTGGTACCACATCACGAACTTCTTTGTCTTTTAATTGGCAGTTTACGGGCTAAACAACATTATCCTCTGGGCCGCTATGTATTTCCTGCCTCTCACTTGGTACAATTTCTGGTACCCCATCACGAACTTGTTTGTCTTTTATTTGGCAGTTTACGGGCTAAGCAACATTATCCTCTGGGCCGCTACGTATTTCCTGCCTCTCACTTGGTACAATTTCTGGTACCACATCACGAACTTCTTTGTCTTTCATTTGGCAGTTTACGGACTAAACAACATTATCCTCTGGGCCGCTGTCTGTTTCCTGCCTCTCACTTGGTACAATTCTTGGTACCACATCGCCAACTTCTTTGTCTATTATTTGGCAGTTTACGGACTAAACAACATTATCCTCTGGGCCGCTATGTATTTCCTGCCTCTCACTTGGTACAATTTCTGGTACCACATCACGAACTTCTTTGTCTTTTATTTGGCAGTTTACGGGCTAAACAACATTATCCTCTGGGCCGCTATGTATTTCCTGCCTCTCACTTGGTACAATTTCTGGTACCACATCACGAAATACTTTGTCTTTTATTTGGCAGTTTACGGGCTACACAACATTAACCTCTGGGCCACTATGTAGTTCCTGCCTCTCACTTGGTACAATTTCTGGTACCACATCACGAAGTTCTTTGTCTTTTATTTGGCAGTTTACGGACTAAACAACAGTATACTCTGGGCCGCTATGTATTTCCTGCCTCTCACTTGGTACAATTTCTGGTACCACATCACGAACTTCTTTGTCTTTTATTTGGCATTTTACAGACTAAACAACATTAGCCTCTGGGCCGCTGTGTACTTCCAGCCTCTCACTTGGTACAATTTCTGGTACCACATCACGAACTTCTTTGTCTTTTATTTGGCAGTTTACGGACTAAACAACATTATCCTCTGGGCCGCTATGTATTTCCTACCTGTCACTTGGTACAATTCTTGGTACCATATCACGAACTTCTTTGTCTTTTATTTGGCAGTTTACGGACTAAACAACATTATCCTCTGGGCGCTATGTATTTCCTGCCTCTCACTTGGTACAATTTCTGGTACCACATCACGAATTTCTTTGTCTTTTATTTGGCAGTTTACGGGCTAAACAACATAATCCTCTGGTCCGCTACGTATTTCCTGCCTCTCACTTGGTACAATTTGTGGTACCACATCACGAACTAGTTTGTCTTTGATTTGGCAGTTTACGGACTAAACAACATTATCCTCTGGGCCTCTACGTATTTCCTGCCTCTCACTAGATACAATTTCTGGTACCATATCACGAACTTCTATGTCTTTTATTTGGCTGTATACAGACTAAACAACATTATCCTCTGGGCCGCTATGTATCTCCTGCCTCTCACTTGGTACAATTTCGGTACCATATCACGAACTTCTTTGTCTTTTATTTTGCAGTTTATGGACTAAACAACACTATCCTCTGGGCCGCTATGTATTTTCTGCCTCTCACTTGGTACAATTTCTGGTACCACATCACGAAATTCTTTGTCTTTTATTTGGCAGTTTACGGACTAAACAACATTATCCTCGGGTTCACTATGTATTTCCTGCCTCTCACTTGGTACAATTTCTGGTACCACATCACGAACTTCTTTCTCTTTTATTTGGCAGTTTACGGACTAAACAACCTTATCCTCTGGGCCGCTATGTATTTCCCGCCTCTCACTTGGTACAATTTCTGGTACCACATCAAGAAATTCTTTGTCTTTTATTTGGCAGTTTACGGACTAAACAACATTATCCTCTGGTCCGCTGTGTATTTCCTGCCTCTCACTTGGTACAATTATTGGTACCACATCACGAACTTCTTTGTCTTTTATTTGGCAGTTTATGGACTAAACAACATTATCCTCGGGGCCATTATGTATTCCCTGCCTCTCACTTGGTACAATTTCTGGTACCAAATCTCGAACTTCCTTGTCTTTTATTTGGCAGTTTACGGACTAAACAACATTATCCTCTGGGCCGCTATGTGTTTCCCGCCTCTCACTTGGTACAATTTCTGGTACCACATCACGAACTTCTTTGTCTTTTATTTGGCAGTTTACGGACTAAACAACATTATCCTCTGGTCCGCTGTGTATTTCCTGCCTCTCACTTGGTACAATTATTGATACCACATCACGAACTTCTTTGTCTTTTATTTGGCAGTTTACGGGCTAAACAACATTATCCTCTGGTCCGCTACGTATTTCCTGCCTCTCACTTGGTACAATTTCTGGTACCACATCACGAAATTCTTTGTCATTTATTTGGCAGTTTACGGACTAAACAATATTACTCTCTGGGCCGCTATGTATTTCCTGCTTCTCACTTGGTTCAATTTCTGGTACCACATCACGAACTTCTATGTCTTTTATTTGGCAGTTTACGGACTAAACAACATTATCCTCTGGGCCGCTATGTATTTCCTGCCTCTCACTTGGTACAATTTCTGGTACCACATCACGAACTTCTTCGTCTTTTATTTTTCTGTTTATGGACTAAACAACATTATCCTCTGGGCCGCTATGTATTTCCTGCCTCTCACCTGGTACAATTTCTGGTACCACATCACGAACTTCTTTGTCTTTTCGTTCAAATGGCTCTGAGCACTATGGGACTTAACATCTATGGTCATTAGTCCCCTAGAACTTAGAACTACATAACCTAACTAACCTAAGGACATCACACAACACCCAGTCATCACGAGGCAGAGAAAATCCCTGACACCGCCGGGAATCGAACCCGGGAACCCGGGCGTGGGAAGCAAGAATGCTACCGCACGACCACGAGCTGCGGACACTCTTCGCCTTTATTTGGCAGTTAACGGACTAAACAACATTATCCTCTGGGCCGCTATGTATTTCCTGCCTCTCACTTGGTACAATTTCTGCTACCATATCACGAACTTCTATGTCTTTTATTTGGCAGTATACAGACTAAACAACATTATCCTCTGGGCCGCTATGTATTTCCTGCCTCTCACTTGGTACAATTATTGGTACCACGTCACGAACTTCTTTGTCTTTTATTTGGCAGTTTACGGACTAAACTACATTATCCTCTGGGCTGCTATGTATTTCCTGCCTCTCACTTGGTACAATTTCTGGTACCACATCACGAACTTATTTGTCTTTTATTTGGCAGTTTACGGACTAAACAACATAATCCTCAAGGCCCCTATGTATTTCCTGCCTCTCACATGGTACAATTTCTGGTAACATATCACGATCTTCTTTGTCTTGTATTTGGCAGTTTACGGACTAAACAACATTAGCCTCTGGGCCGCTATGTATTTCCTGCCTCTCAATTGATACAATTTCTGGTACTATATCACGAACTTCTTTGTCTTTTATCTGGCATTTTACGGACTAAACAAGATTATCCTCTGGGCCGCTATGTATTTCCTGCCTCTCACTTGGTACAATTTCTGGTACCATATCACGAACTTATTTGTCTTGTATTTTGCAGTTTACGGACTAAACAACATTATCCTCTGGTCCGCTGTGTATTTCCTGCCTCTCACTTGGTACAATTATTGGTACCACATCACGAACTTCTTTGTCTTTTATTTGGCAGTTTACAGACTAAACAACTTTATCCTCTGGGCCGCTATGTATTTCCTGCCTCTCACTTGGTACAATTTCTGGTACCACATCACGAACTTCTTTGTAGTTTATTTGGCAGTTTACGGACCAAACAACATTATCCTATGTGCCGCTATGTATTTCCTGCCTCTCACTTGGTACAATTTCTGGTACTACATCACGAAATTCTTTGTCATTTATTTGGCAGTTTACGGACTAAACAACATTATCCTCTGGGCCGCTATGTATTTCCTGCCTCTCACTTGGTACAATTTCTGGTACCACATCACGAACTTCTTTGTCTTTTAATTGGCAGTTTACGGGCTAAACAACATTATCCTCTGGGCCGCTATGTATTTCCTGCCTCTCACTTGGTAGAATTTCTGGTACCACATCACGAACTTGTTTGTCTTTTATTTGGCAGTTTACGGGCTAAGCAACATTATCCTCTGGGCCGCTACGTATTTCCTGCCTCTCACTTGGTACAATTTCTGGTACACATCACGAACTTCTTTGTCTTTCATTTGGCAGTTTACGGACTAAACAACATTATCCTCTTAGCCGCTGTCTGTTTCCTGCCTCTCACTTGTTACAATTCTTGGTACCACATCGCCAACTTCTTTGTCTATTATTTGGCAGTTTATGGACTAAACAACATTATCCTCTGGGCCGCTATGTATTTCCTGCCTCTCACTTGGTACAATTTCTGGTACCACATCACGAACTTCTTTGTCTTTTATTTGGCAGTTTACGGGCTAAACAACATTATCCTCTGGGCCGCTATGTATTTCCTGCCTCTCACTTGGTACAATTTCTGGTACCACATCACGAAATACTTTGTCTTTTATTTGGCAGTTTACGGGCTACACAACATTAACCTCTGGGCCACTATGTAGTTCCTGCCTCTCACTTGGTACAATTTCTGGTACCACATCACGAAGTTCTTTGTCTTTTATTTGGCAGTTTACGGACTAAACAACATTATACTCTGGGCCGCTATGTATTTCCTGCCTCTCACTTGGTACAATTTCTGGTACCACATCACGAACTTCTTTGTCTTTTATTTGGCATTTTACAGACTAAACAACATTAGCCTCTGGGCCGCTGTGTACTTCCAGCCTCTCACTTGGTACAATTTCTGGTACCACATCACGAACTTCTTTGTCTTTTATTTGGCAGTTTACGGACTAAACAACATTATCCTCTGGGCCGCTATGTATTTCCTGCCTGTCACTTGGTACAATTCTTGGTACCATATCACGAACTTCTTTGTCTTTTATTTGGCAGTTTACGGACTAAACAACATTATCCTCTGGGCGCTATGTATTTCCTGCCTCTCACTTGGTACAATTTCTGGTACCACATCACGAATTTCTTTGTCTTTTATTTGGCAGTTTACGGGCTAAACAACATAATCCTCTGGTCCGCTACGTATTTCCTGCCTCTCACTTGGTACAATTTGTGGTACCACATCACGAACTAGTTTGTCTTTGATTTGGCAGTTTACGGACTAAACAACATTATCCTCTGGGCCTCTACGTATTTCCTGCCTCTCACTAGATACAATTTCTGGTACCATATCACGAACTTCTATGTCTTTTATTTGGCAGTATACAGACTAAACAACATTATCCTCTGGGCCGCTATGTATCTCCTGCCTCTCACTTGGTACAATTTCGGTACCATATCACGAACTTCTTTGTCTTTTATTTTGCAGTTTATGGACTAAACAACACTATCCTCTGGGCCGCTATGTATTTTCTGCCTCTCACTTGGTACAATTTCTGTTACCACATCACGAAATTCTTTGTCTTTTATTTGGCAGTTTACGGACTAAACTACATTATCTTCGGGGCCACTATGTATTTCCTGCCTCTCACTTGGTACAATTTCTGGTACCACATCACGAACTTCTTTCTCTTTTATTTGGCAGTTTACGGACTAAACAACCTTATCCTCTGGGCCGCTATGTATTTCCCGCCTCTCACTTGGTACAATTTCTGGTACCACATCACGAACTTCTTTGTCTTTTATTTGGCAGTTTACGGACTAAACAACATTATCCTCTGGTCCGCTGTGTATTTCCTGCCTCTCACTTGGTACAATTATTGGTACCACATCATGAACTTCTTTGTCTTTTATTTGGCAGTTTATGGACTAAACATCATTATCCTCGGGGCCATTATGTATTTCCTGCCTCTCACTTGGTACAATTTCTGGTACCAAATCTCGAACTTCCTTGTCTTTTATTTGGCAGTTTACGGACTAAACAACATTATCCTCTGGGCTGCTATGTATTTCCCGCCTCTCACTTGGTACAATTTCTGGTACCACATCACGAGCTTCTTTGTCTTTTATTTGGCAGTTTACGGACTAAACAACATTATCCTCTGGTCCGCTGTGTATTTCCTGCCTCTCACTTGGTACAATTATTGGTACCACATCACGAACTTCTTTGTCTTTTATTTGGCAGTTTACGGACTAAACAACATTATCCTCTGGGCCGCTATGTATTTCCAGCCTTTCACTTGGTACAATTTCTGGTACCACATCACGAACTTCTTTGTCTTTTATTTGGCAGTTTACAGACTAAACAACATTAACCTCTGGGCCGCTATGTATTTCCTGCCCCTCACTTGGTACAATTTCTGGTACCACATCACGAACTTCTTTGTCTTTTATTTGGCTGTTTACGGACTAAACAACATTATCCTCTGGGCCGCTATGTACACTCCTGGAAATTGAAATAAGAACACCGTGAATTCATTGTCCCAGGAAGGGGAAACTTTATTGACACATTCCTGGGGTCAGATACATCACATGATCACACTGACAGAACCACAGGCACATAGACACAGGCAACAGAACATGCACAATGTCGGCACTAGTACAGTGTATATCCACCTTTCGCAGCAATGCAGGCTGATATTCTCCCATGGAGACGATCGTAGAGATGCTGGATGTTGTCCTGTGGAACTGCTTGCCATGTCATTTCCACCTGGCGCCTCAGTTGGACCAGAGTTCGTGCTGGACGTGCAGACCGCGTGAGACGACGCTTCATCCAGTCCCAAACATGCTCAATGGGGGACAGATCCGGAGATCCTGCTTGCCAGGGTAGTTTACTTACACCTTCTAGAGCACGTTGGGTGGCACGGGATACATGCGGACGTGCATTGTCCAGTTGGAACAGCAAGTTCCCTTGCCGGTCTAGGAAAGGTAGAACGATGGGTTCGATGACGGTTTGGATGTACCGTGCACTATTCAGTGTCCCCTCGACGATCACCAGTGGTGTACGGCCAGTGTAGGAGATCGCTCCCCACGCCATGATGCCGGGTGTTGGCCCTGTGTGCCTCGGTCGTATGCAGTCCTGACTGTGGCGCTCACCTGCACGGCGCCAAACACGCATACGACCATCATTGGCACCAAGGCAGAAGCGACTCTCATCGCTGAAGACGACACGTCTCCATTCGTCCCTCCATTCATGCCCGTCGCGACACCACTGGAGGCGGGCTGCACGATGTTGGGGCGAGAGCGGAAGACGGCCTAACGGTGTGCGGGACCGTAGCCCAGCTTCATGGAGACGGTTGCGAATGGTCCTCGCCGATACCCCAGGAGCAACAGTGTCCCTAATTTGCTGGGAAGTGGCGGTGCGGTCCCCTACGGCACTGCGTAGGATCCTACGATCTTGGCGTGCATCCGTGCGCCGCTGCGGTCCGGTCCCAGGTCGACGGGCACGTGCACCTTCCGCCGACCACTGGCGACGACATCGATGTACTGTGGAGACCTCACGCCCCACGTGTTGAGCAATTCGGCGGTACGTCCACCCGGCCTTCCGCATGCCCACTATACGCCCTCGCTCAAAGTCCGTCAACTGCACATACGGTTCACGTCCACGCTGTCGCGGCATGCTACCAGTGTTAAAGACTGCGATGGAGCTCCGTATGCCACGGCAAACTGGCTGACACTGACGGCGGCGGTGCACAAATACTGCGCAGCTAGCGCCATTCGACGGCCATCACCGCGGTTCCTGGTGTGTCCGCTGTGCCGTGCGTGTGATCATTGCTTGTACAGCCCTCTCGCAGTGTCCGGAGCAAGTATGGTGGGTCTGACACACCGGTGTCAATGTGTTCTTTTTTCCATTTCCAGGAGTGTATTTCCTGGCTCTCACTTGGGACCGATGACCGTAGCAGTGTGGTCCCTTTAAATCCCACAAACCAACCAACCAACCTCTCACTTGGAACAATTTCTGGTACCACATCACGAACTTCTTTGTCTTTTATTTGGCAGTTTACGGACTAAACAATATTATCCTCTGGGCCGCTATGTATTTCCTGCCTCTCACTTGGTACAATTTCTGGTACCACATCACGAATTTCTTTGCCTTTTATTTGGCAGTTTACGGTCTAAACAACATTATCCTCTGGTCCACTACGTATTTCCTGCCTCTCACTTGGTACAATTTCTGGTACCACTTCACGAACTACTTTGTCTTTTATTTGGCAGTTTACGGACTAAACAACATTATCCTCTGGGCCGCTACGTATTTCCTGCCTCTCTCTTGGTACAATTTCTGGTACCACATCACGAACTTCTTTGTCTTTTATTTGGCAGTTTACGGACTAAACAATATTATCCTCTGAGCCGCTATGTATTTCCTGCCTCTCACTTGGTACAATTTCTGGTACCACATCACGAATTTCTTTGTCTTTTATTTGGCAGTTTACGGGCTAAACAACATTATCCTCTGGTCCGCTACGTATTTCCTGCCTCTCACTTGGTACAATTTCTGGTACCACATCACGAAATTCTTTGTCATTTATTTGGCAGTTTACGGACTAAACAACATTATCCTCTGGGCCGCTATGTATTTCCTGCCTCTCACTTGGTACAATTTCTGGTACCACATCACGAATTTCTTTGCCTTTTATTTGGCAGTTTACGGTCTAAACAACATTATCCTCTGCTCCACTACGTATTTCCTGCCTCTCACTTGGTACAATTTCTGGTACCACTTCACGAACTACTTTGTCTTTTATTTGGCAGTTTACGGACTAAACAACATTATCCTCTGGGCCGCTACGTATTTCCTGCCTCTCTCTTGGTACAATTTCTGGTACCACATCACGAACTTCTTTGTCTTTTATTTGGCAGTTTACGGACTAAACAATATTATCCTCTGAGCCGCTATGTATTTCCTGCCTCTCACTTGGTACAATTTCTGGTACCACATCACGAATTTCTTTGTCTTTTATTTGGCAGTTTACGGGCTAAACAACATTATCCTCTGGTCCGCTACGTATTTCCTGCCTCTCACTTGGTACAATTTCTGGTACCACATCACGAAATTCTTTGTCATTTATTTGGCAGTTTACGGACTAAACAACATTATCCTCTGGGCCGCTATGTATTTCCTGCCTCTCACTTGGTACAATTTCTGGTACCACATCACGAACTTCTTTGTCTTTTATTTCGCAGTTTACGGACTAAACAATATTACTCTTTGGGCCGATATGTATTTCCTGCTTCTCACTTAGTTCAATTTCTGGTACCACATCACGAACTTCTTTGTCTTTTATTTGGCAGTTTACGGACTAAACAACATTATCCTCTGGGCCGCTGTGTATTTCCTGCCTCCTACTTGGTACAATTCTTGGTACCATATCACGAGCTTCTTTGTCTTTTATTTGGCAGTTTACGGACTAAACAACATTATCCTCTGGGCCGCTATGTATTTCCTGCCTCTCACTTGGTACAATTTCTGGTACCACATCACGAACTTCTTCGTCTTTTATTTGGCTGTTTATGGACTAAACAAGATTATCCTCTGGGCTGCTATGTATTTCCTGCCTCTCACTTGGTACAATTTCTGGTACCACATCACGAAATACTTTGTCTTTTATTTGGCAGTTTACGGGCTACGCAACATTAACCTCTGGGCCGCTATGTACTTCCAGGATCTCACTTGGTACAATTTCTGGTACCACATAACAAAGTTCTTTGTCTTTTATTTGGCAGTTTACGGACTAAACAACATTATCCTCTGGGCCGCTATGTATTTCCTGCCTCTCACTTGGTACAATTTCTGGTACCACATCACGAACTTCTTTGTCTTTTATTTGGCATTTTACGGACTAAACAACATTATCCTCTGGGCCGCTGTCTACTTCCAGCCTCTCACTTGGTACAATTTCTGGTACCACATCACGAACTTCTTTGTCTTTTATTTGGCAGTTTACGGACTAAACAACATTATCCTCTGGGCCGCTATGTATTTCCTGCCTGTCACTTGGTACAATTATTGGTACCATATCACGAACTTCTTTGTCTTTTATTTGGCAGTTTACAGACTAAACAACATTATCCTCTGGGCGCTATGTATTTCCTGCCTCTCACTTGGTACAATTTCTGGTACCACATCACGAACTTCTTTGTCGTTTATTTGGCAGTTTACGGACCAAACAACATTATCCTATGGGCCGCTATGAATTTCCTGCCTCTCACTTGGTACAATTTCTGGTACTACATCACGAAATTCTTTGTCATTTATTTGGCAGTTTACGGACTAAACAACATTATCCTCTGGGCCGCTATGTATTTCCTGCCTCTCACTTGGTACAATTTCTGGTACCACATCACGAACTTCTTTGTCTTTCATTTGGCAGTTTACGGACTAAACAACATTATCCTCTGGGCCGCTATGTATCTCCTGCCTCTCACTTGGTACAATTTCGGTACCATATCACGAACTTCTTTGTCTTTTATTTTGCAGTTTACGGACTAAACAACACTATCCTCTGGGCCGCTATGAATTTTCTGCCTCTCACTTGGTACAATTTCTGGTACCACATCACGAAATTCTTTGTCTTTTATTTGGCAGTTTACGGACTAAACAACATTATCCTGGGGGCCACTATGTATTTCCTGCCTCTCACTTGGTACAATTTCTGGTACCACATCACGAACTTCTTTCTATTTTATTTGGCAGTTTACGGACTAAACAACCTTATCCTCTGGGCCGCTATGTATTTCCCGCCTCTCACTTGGTACAATTTCTGGTACCACATCACGAACTACTTTGTCTTTTATTTGGCAGTTTACGGACTAAACAACATTATCCTCTGGTCCGCTGTGTATTTCCTGCCTCTCACTTGGTACAATTATTGGTACCACATCACGAACTTCTTTGTCTTTTATTTGGCAGTTTATGGACTAAACAACATTATCCTCGGGGCCATTATGTATTTCCTGCCTCTCACTTGGTACAATTTCTGGTACCAAATTTCGAACTTCTTTGTCTTTTATTTGGCAGTTTACGGACTAAACAACATTATCCTCTGGGCCGCTATGTATTTCTCGCTTCTCACTTGGTACAATTTCTGGTACCACATCACGAACTTCTTTGTCTTTTATTTGGCAGTTTACGGACTAAACAACATAATCCTCTGGTCCGCTGTGTATTTCCTGCCTCTCACTTGGTACAATTATTGGTACCACATCACGAACTTCTTTGTCTTTTATTTGGCAGTTTACGGACTAAACAACATTATCCTCTGGGCCGCTATGTATTTCCATCCTTTCACTTGGTACAGTTTCGGGTACCACATCACGAATTTCTTTGTCTTTTATTTGGCAGTTTACGGGCTAAACAACATTATCCTCTGGTCCGCTACGTATTTCCTGCCTCTCACTTGGTACAATTTCTGGTACCACATCACGAAATTCTTTGTCATTTATTTGGCAGTTTACGGACTAAACAACATTATCCTCTGGTCCGCTATGTATTTCCTGCCTCTCACTTGGTACAATTTCTGGTACCACATCACGAACTTCTTTGTCTTTTATTTCGCAGTTTACGGACTAAACAATATTACTCTCTGGGCCGCTATGTATTTCCTGCTTCTCACTTGGTTCAATTTCTGGTACCACATCACGAACTTCTTTGTCTTTTATTTGGCAGTTTACGGACTAAACAACATTATCCTCTGGGCCGCTGTGTATTTCCTGCCTCCTACTTGGTACAATTCTTGGTACCACATCACGAGCTTCTTTGTCTTTTATTTGGCAGTTTACGGACTAAACAACATTATCCTCTGGGCCGCTATGTATTTCCTGCCTCTCACTTGGTACAATTTCTGGTACCACATCACGAAATACTTTGTCTTTTATTTGGCAGTTTACGGGCTACACAACATTAACCTCTGGGCCCCTATGTAGTTCCTGCCTCTCACTTGGTACAATTTCTGGTACCACATAACGAAGTTCTTTGTCTTTTATTTGGCAGTTTACGGACTAAACAACATTATCCTCTGGGCCGCTATGTATTTCCTGCCTCTCACTTGGTACAATTTCTGGTACCACATCACGAACTTCTTTGTCTTTTATTTGGCATTTTACGGACTAAACAACATTATCCTCTGGGCCGCTGTGTACTTCCAGCCTCTCACTTGGTACAATTTCTGGTACCACATCACGAACTTCTTTGTCTTTTATTTGGCAGTTTACGGACTAAACAACATTATCCTCTGGGCCGCTATGTATTTCCTGCCTGTCACTTGGTACAATTATTGGTACCATATCACGAACTTCTTTGTCTTTTATTTGGCAGTTTACGGACTAAACAACATTATCCTCTGGGCGCTATGTATTTCCTGCCTCTCACTTGGTACAATTTCTGGTACCATATCACGAATTTCTTTGTCTTTTATTTGGCAGTTTACGGGCTAAACAACATAATCCTCTGGTCTGCTACGTATTTCCTGCCTCTCACATGGTACAATTTGTGGTACCACATCACGACCTAGTTTGTCTTTTATTTGGCAGTTTACGGACTAAACAACATTATCCTCTGGGCCTCTACGTATTTCCTGCCTCTCACTAGATACAATTGCTGGTACCATATCACGAACTTCTATGTCTTTTATTTGGCAGTATACAGACTAAACAACATTATCCTCTGGGCCGCTATGTATCTCCTGCCTCTCACTTGGTACAATTTCTGTACCATATCACGAACTTCTTTGTCTTTTATTTTGCAGTTTACGGACTAAGCAACACTATCCTCTGGGCCGCTATGTATTTTCTGCCTCTCACTTGGTACAATTTCTGGTACCACATCACGAAATTCTTTGTCTTTTATTTGGCAGTTTACGGACTACACAACATTATCCTCGGGGCCACTATGTATTTCTTGCCTCTCACTTGGTACAATTTCTGGTACCACATCACGAACTTCTTTGTCTTTTATTTGGCAGTTTACGGACTAAACAACCTTATCCTCTGGGCCGCTATTTATTTCCCGCCCCTCACTTGGTACAATTTCTGGTACCACATCACGAACTTCTTTGTCTTTTATTTGGCAGTTTACGGACCAAACAACATTATCCTCTGGTCCGCTGTGTATTTCCTGCCTCTCACTTGGTACAATTATTGGTACCACATCACGAACATCTTTGTCTTTTATTTGGCAGTTTATGGACTAAACAACATTATCCTCGGGCACACTATGTATTTCCTGCCTCTCACTTGGTACAATTTCTGCTACCAAATCTCGAACTTCTTTGTCTTTTATTTGGCAGTTTACGGACTAAACAACATTATCCTCTGGGCCGCTATGTATTTCCCGCCTCTCACTTGGTACAATTTCTGGTACCACATCACGAACTTCTTTGTCTTTTATTTGGAAGTTTACGGACTAAACAACATTATCCTCTGGTCCGCTGTGTATTTCCTGCCTCTCACTTTGTACAATTATTGGTACCACATCACGAACTTCTTTGTCTTTTATTTGGCAGTTTACGGACTAAACAACATTATCCTCTGGGCAGCTATGTATTTCCAGCCTTTCACTTGGTACAATTTCTGGTACCACATCACGAACTTCTTTGTCTTTTATTTGGCAGTTTACAGACTAAACAACATTAACCTCTGGGCCGCTATGTATTTCCTGCCTCTCACTTTGTACAATTTCTGGTACCACATCACGAACTTCTTTGTCTTTTATTTGGCTGTTTACGGACTAAACAACATTATCCTCTGGGCCGCTATGTATTTCCTGCCTCTCACTTGGGACCGAAGACCGTAGCAGTGTGGTCCCTTTAAATCCCACAAACCAACCAACCAACCTCTCACTTGGAACAATTTCTGGTACCACATCACGAACTTCTTTGTCTTTTATTTGGCAATTTACGGTCTAAACAACATTATCCTCTGGTCCACTACGTATTTCCTGCCTCTCACTTGGTACAATTTCTGGTACCACTTTACGAACTACTTTGTCTTTTATTTGGCAGTTTACGGACTAAACAACATTATCCTCTGGGCCGCTACGTATTTCCTGCCTCTCTCTTGGTACAATTTCTGGTACCACATGACGAACTTCTTTGTCTTTTATTTGGCAGTTTACGGACTAAACAATATTATCCTCTGAGCCGCTATGTATTTCCTGCCTCTCACTTGGTACAATTTCTGGTACCACATCACGAACTTCTTTGCCTTTTATTTCGCAGTTTACGGACTAAACAATATTACTCTCTGGGCCACTATGTATTTCCTGCTTCTCACTTGGTTCAATTTCTGGTACCACATCACGAACTTCTTTGTCTTTTATTTGGCAGTTTACGGACTAAACAACATTATCCTCTGGGCCGCTGTGTATTTCCTGCCTCCTACTTGGTACAATTCTTGGTACCACATCACGAGCTTCTTTGTCTTTTATTTGGCAGTTTACGGACTAAACAATATTATCCTCTGGGCCGCTATGTATTTCCTGCCTCTCACTTGGTACAATTTCTGGTACCACATCACGAACTTCTTCGTCTTTTATTTGGCTGTTTATGGACTAAACAAGATTATCCTCTGGGCCGCTATGTATTTCCTGCCTCTCACTTGGTACAATTTCTGGTACCACATCACGAAATATTTATTCTTTTATTTGGCAGTTTACGGGCTACACAACATTAACCTCTGGGCCGCTATGTAGTTCCTGCCTCTCACTTGGTACAATTTCTGGTACCACAAAACGAAGTTTTTTGTCTTTTATTTGGCAGTTTACGGACTAAACAACATTATCCTCTGGGCCGCTATGTATTTCCTGCCTCTCACTTGGTACAATTTCTGGTACCACATCACGAACTTCTTTGTCTTTTATTTGGCATTTTACGGACTAAACAACATTATCCTCTGGGCCGCTGTGTACTTCCAGCCTCTCACTTGGTACAATTTCTGGTACCACATCTCGAACTTCTTTGTCTTTTATTTGGCAGTTTACGGACTAAACAACATTATCCTCTGGGCCGCTATGTATTTCCTGCCTGTCACTTGGTACAATTATTGGTACCATATCACGAACTTCTTTGTCTTTTATTTGGCAGTTTACGGACTAAACAACATTATCCTCTGGGCGCTATGTATTTCCTGCCTCTCACTTGTTACAATTTCTGGTACCACATCACGAATTTCTTTGTCTTTTATTTGGCAGTTTACGGGCTAAACAACATAATCCTCTGGTCCGCTACGTATTTCCTGCCTCTCACTTGGTACAATTTGTGGTACCACATCACGACCTAGTTTGTCTTTTATTTGGCAGTTTACGGACTAAACAACATTATCCTCTGGGCCTCTACGTATTTCCTGCCTCCCACTAGATACAATTTCTGGTACCATATCACGAACTTCTATGTCTTTTATTTGGCAGTATACAGACTAAACAACATTATCCTCTGGGCCGTTATGTATCTCCTGCCTCTCACTTGGTACAATATCGGTACCATATCACGAACTTCTTTGTCTTTTATTTTGCAGTTTACGGACTAAACAACACTATCCTCTGGGCCGCTATGTATTTTCTGCCTCTCACTTGGTACAATTTCTGGTACCACATCACGAAATTCTTTGTCTTTTATTTGGCAGTTTACGGACTAAACAACATTATCCTCGGGGCCACTATGTATTTCCTGCCTCTCACTTGGTACAATTTCTGGTACCACATCACGAACTTCTTTCTCTTTTATTTGGCAGTTTACGGACTAAACAACCTTATCCTCTGGGCCGCTATTTATTTCCCGCCTCTCACTTGGTACAATTTCTGGTACCACATCACGAACTTCTTTGTCTTTTATTTGGCAGTTTACGGACTAAACAACATTATCCTCTGGTCCGCTGTGTATTTCCTGCCTCTCACTTGGTACAATTATTGGTACCACATCACGAACTTCTTTGTCTTTTATTTGGCAGTTTATGGACAAAAAACATTATCCTCGGACACACTACGTATTTCCTGCCTTTCACTTGGTACAATTTCTGGTACCACATCACGAACTTCTTTGTCTTTTATTTGGCAGTTTACAGACTAAACAACATTAACCTCTGGGCCGCTATGTATTTCCTGCCTCTCACTTTGTACAATTTCTGGTACCACATCACGAACTTCTTTGTCTTTTATTTGGCTGTTTACGGACTAAACAACATTATCCTCTGGGCCGCTATGTATTTCCTGCCTCTCACTTGGGACCGAAGACCGTAGCAGTGTGGTCCCTTTAAATCCCACAAACCAACCAACCAACCTCTCACTTGGAACAATTTCTGGTACCACATCACGAACTTCTTTGTCTTTTATTTGGCAATTTACGGTCTAAACAACATTATCCTCTGGTCCACTACGTATTTCCTGCCTCTCACTTGGTACAATTTCTGGTACCACTTTACGAACTACTTTGTCTTTTATTTGGCAGTTTACGGACTAAACAACATTATCCTCTGGGCCGCTACGTATTTCCTGCCTCTCTCTTGGTACAATTTCTGGTACCACATGACGAACTTCTTTGTCTTTTATTTGGCAGTTTACGGACTAAACAATATTATCCTCTGAGCCGCTATGTATTTCCTGCCTCTCACTTGGTACAATTTCTGGTACCACATCACGAACTTCTTTGCCTTTTATTTCGCAGTTTACGGACTAAACAATATTACTCTCTGGGCCACTATGTATTTCCTGCTTCTCACTTGGTTCAATTTCTGGTACCACATCACGAACTTCTTTGTCTTTTATTTGGCAGTTTACGGACTAAACAACATTATCCTCTGGGCCGCTGTGTATTTCCTGCCTCCTACTTGGTACAATTCTTGGTACCACATCACGAGCTTCTTTGTCTTTTATTTGGCAGTTTACGGACTAAACAATATTATCCTCTGGGCCGCTATGTATTTCCTGCCTCTCACTTGGTACAATTTCTGGTACCACATCACGAACTTCTTCGTCTTTTATTTGGCTGTTTATGGACTAAACAAGATTATCCTCTGGGCCGCTATGTATTTCCTGCCTCTCACTTGGTACAATTTCTGGTACCACATCACGAAATATTTATTCTTTTATTTGGCAGTTTACGGGCTACACAACATTAACCTCTGGGCCGCTATGTAGTTCCTGCCTCTCACTTGGTACAATTTCTGGTACCACAAAACGAAGTTTTTTGTCTTTTATTTGGCAGTTTACGGACTAAACAACATTATCCTCTGGGCCGCTATGTATTTCCTGCCTCTCACTTGGTACAATTTCTGGTACCACATCACGAACTTCTTTGTCTTTTATTTGGCATTTTACGGACTAAACAACATTATCCTCTGGGCCGCTGTGTACTTCCAGCCTCTCACTTGGTACAATTTCTGGTACCACATCTCGAACTTCTTTGTCTTTTATTTGGCAGTTTACGGACTAAACAACATTATCCTCTGGGCCGCTATGTATTTCCTGCCTGTCACTTGGTACAATTATTGGTACCATATCACGAACTTCTTTGTCTTTTATTTGGCAGTTTACGGACTAAACAACATTATCCTCTGGGCGCTATGTATTTCCTGCCTCTCACTTGTTACAATTTCTGGTACCACATCACGAATTTCTTTGTCTTTTATTTGGCAGTTTACGGGCTAAACAACATAATCCTCTGGTCCGCTACGTATTTCCTGCCTCTCACTTGGTACAATTTGTGGTACCACATCACGACCTAGTTTGTCTTTTATTTGGCAGTTTACGGACTAAACAACATTATCCTCTGGGCCTCTACGTATTTCCTGCCTCCCACTAGATACAATTTCTGGTACCATATCACGAACTTCTATGTCTTTTATTTGGCAGTATACAGACTAAACAACATTATCCTCTGGGCCGTTATGTATCTCCTGCCTCTCACTTGGTACAATATCGGTACCATATCACGAACTTCTTTGTCTTTTATTTTGCAGTTTACGGACTAAACAACACTATCCTCTGGGCCGCTATGTATTTTCTGCCTCTCACTTGGTACAATTTCTGGTACCACATCACGAAATTCTTTGTCTTTTATTTGGCAGTTTACGGACTAAACAACATTATCCTCGGGGCCACTATGTATTTCCTGCCTCTCACTTGGTACAATTTCTGGTACCACATCACGAACTTCTTTCTCTTTTATTTGGCAGTTTACGGACTAAACAACCTTATCCTCTGGGCCGCTATTTATTTCCCGCCTCTCACTTGGTACAATTTCTGGTACCACATCACGAACTTCTTTGTCTTTTATTTGGCAGTTTACGGACTAAACAACATTATCCTCTGGTCCGCTGTGTATTTCCTGCCTCTCACTTGGTACAATTATTGGTACCACATCACGAACTTCTTTGTCTTTTATTTGGCAGTTTATGGACAAAAAACATTATCCTCGGACACACTACGTATTTCCTGCCTCTCACTTGGTACAATTTCTGGTACCAAATCTCGAACTTCTTTGTCTTTTATTTGGCAGTTTACGGACTAAACAACATTATCCTCTGGGCCGCTATGTATTTCCCGCCTCTCACTTGGTACAATTTCTGGTACCACATCACGAACTTCTTTGTCTTTTATTTGGCAGTTTACGGACTAAACAACATTATCCTCTGGTCCGCTGTGTATTTCCTGCCTCTCACTTTGTACAATTATTGGTACCACATCACGAACTTCTTTGTCTTTTATTTGGCAGTTTACGGACTAAACAACATTATCCTCTGGGCCGCTATGTATTTCCAGCCTTTCACTTGGTACAATTTCTGGTACCACATCACGAACTTCTTTGTCTTTTATTTGGCAGTTTACAGACTAAACAACATTAACCTCTGGGCCGCTATGTATTTCCTGCCTCTCACATTGTACAATTTCTGGTACCACATTACGAACTTCTTTGTCTTTTATTTGGCTGTTTACAGACTAAACAACATTATCCTCTGGGCCGCTATGTATTTCCTGCCTCTCACTTGGGACCGAAGACCGTAGCAGTGTGGTCCCTTTAAATCCCACAAACCAACCAACCAACCTCTCACTTGGAACAATTTCTGGTACAACATCACGAACTTCTTTGCCTTTTATTTCGCAGTTTACGGACTAAACAATATTACTCTCTGTGCCGCTATGTATTTCCTGCTTCTCTCTTGGTTCAATTTCTGGTACCACATCACGAACTTCTTTGTCTTTTATTTGGCAGTTTACGGACTAAACAACATTATCCTCTGGGCCGCTGTGCATTTCCTGCCTCCTACTTGGTACAATTCTTGGTACCACATCATGAGCTTCTTTGTCTTTTATTTGGCAGTTTACGGACTAAACAACATTATCCTCTGGGCCGCTATGTATTTCCTGCCTCTCACTTGGTACAATTTCTGGTACCACATCACGAACTTCTTCGTCTTTTATTTGGCTGTTTATGGACTAAACAACATTATCCTCTGGGCCGCTATGTATTTCCTGCCTCTCACCTGGTACAATTTCTGGTACCACATCACGAACTTCTTTGTCTTTTTGGTTCAAATGGCTCTGAGCACTATGGGACTTAACATCTATGGTCATTAGTCCCCTAGAACTTAGAACTACATCACCTAACTAACCTAAGGACATCACACAACACCCAGTCATCACGAGGCAGAGAAAATCCCTGACACCGCCGGGAATCGAACCCGGGAACCCGGGCGTGGGAAGCAAGAACGCTACCGCACGACCACGAGCTGCGGACACTCTTTGCCTTTGTTTGGCAGTTTACGGACTAAACAACATTATCCTCTGGGCCGCTATGTATTTCCTGCCTCTCACTTGGTACAATTTCTGGTACCATATCACGAACATCTACGTCTTTTATTTGGCAGTATACAGACTAAACAACATTATCCTCTGGGCCGCTATGTATCTCCTGCCTCTCACTTGGTACAATTTTTGGTACCACATCACGAACTTCTTTGTCTTTTATTTGGCAGTTTATGGACTAAACAACGTTATCCTCTGGGCCGCTTTGTATTTCCTGCCGCTCACTTGGTACAATTTCTGGTACCACATCACGAACTTCTTTGTCTTTTACGTGGCAGTTTACGGACTAAACAACATTATCCTCTGGGCCGCTACGTATTTCCTGCCTCTCACTTGGTACAATTTCTGGTACCACATCACGAAATTCTTTGTCATTTATATGGCAGTTTACGGACTAAACAACATTATCCTCTGGGCCGCTATGTATTTCCTGCCTCTCACTTGGTACAATTTCTGGTACCACATCACGAACTCCTTTCTCTTTTATTTGGCAGTTTACGGACTAAACAACATTATCCTCTGGGCCGCTATGTATTTCCAGCCTTTCACTTGGTACAATTTCTGGTACCACATCACGAACTTCTTTGTCTTTTATTTGGCAGTTTACAGACTAAACAACATTAACCTCTGGGCCGCTATGTATTTCCTGCCTCTCACTTTGTACAATTTCTGGTACCACATTACGAACTTCTTTGTCTTTTATTTGGCTGTTTACAGACTAAACAACATTATCCTCTGGGCCGCTATGTATTTCCTGCCTCTCACTTGGGACCGAAGACCGTAGCAGTGTGGTCCCTTTAAATCCCACAAACCAACCAACCAACCTCTCACTTGGAACAATTTCTGGTACCACATCACGAACTTCTTTGCCTTTTATTTGGCAGTTTACGGACTAAACAATATTATCCTCTGGGCCGCTATGTATTTCCTGCCTCTCACTTGGTACAATTTCTGGTACCACATCACGAATTTCTTTTCCTTTTATTTGGCAGTTTACGGTCTAAACAACATTATGCTCTGGTCCACTACGTATTTCCTGCCTCTCACTTGGTACAATTTCTGGTACCACTTTACGAACTACTTTGTCTTTTATTTGGCAGTTTACGGACTAAACAACATTATCCTCTGGGCCGCTACGTATTTCCTGCCTCTCTCTTGGTACAATTTCTGGTACCACATCACGAACTTCTTTGTCTTTTATTTGGCAGTTTACGGACCAAACAATATTATCCTCTGAGCCGCTATGTATTTCCTGCCTCTCACTTGGTACAATTTCTGGTACCACATCACGAACTTCTTTGCCTTTTATTTCGCAGTTTACGGACTAAACAATATTACTCTCTGTGCCGCTATGTATTTCCTGCTTCTCACTTGGTTCAATTTCTGGTACCACATCACGAACTTCTTTGTCTTTTATTTGGCAGTTTACGGACTAAACAACATTATCCTCTGGGCCGCTGTGCATTTCCTGCCTCCTACTTCGTACAATTCTTGGTACCACATCACGAGCTTCTTTGTCTTTTATTTGGCAGTTTACGGACTAAACAACATTATCCTCTGGGCCGCTATGTATTTCCTGCCTCTCACTTGGTACAATTTCTGGTACCACATCACGAACTTCTTCGTCTTTTATTTGGCTGTTTATGGACTAAACAACATTATCCTCTGGGCCGCTATGTATTTCCTGCCTCTCACCTGGTACAATTTCTGGTACCACATCACGAACTTCTTTGTCTTTTTGGTTCAAATGGCTCTGAGCACTATGGGACTTAACATCTATGGTCATTAGTCCCCTAGAACTTAGAACTACATCACCTAACTAACCTAAGGACATCACACAACACCCAGTCATCACGAGGCAGAGAAAATCCCTGACACCGCCGGGAATCGAACCCGGGAACCCGGGCGTGGGAAGCAAGAACGGTACCGCACGACCACGAGCTGCGGACACTCTTTGCCTTTGTTCGGCAGTTTACGGACTAAACAACATTATCCTCTGGGCCGCTATGTATTTCCTGCCTCTCACTTGGTACAATTTCTGGTACCATATCACGAACATCTACGTCTTTTATTTGGCAGTATACAGACTAAACAACATTATCCTCTGGGCCGCTATGTATCTCCTGCCTCTCACTTGGTACAATTTTTGGTACCACATCACGAACTTCTTTGTCTTTTATTTGGCAGTTTATGGACTAAACAACGTTATCCTCTGGGCCGCTATGTATTTCCTGCCGCTCACTTGGTACAATTTCTGGTACCACATCACGAACTTCTTTGTCTTTTACTTGGCAGTTTACGGACTAAACAACATTATCCTCTGGGCCGCTATGTATTTCCTGCCTCTCACTTGGTACAATTTCTGGTACCACATCACGAACTCCTTTCTCTTTTATTTGGCAGTTTACGGACTAAACAACATTATCCTCTGGGCCCCTATGTATTTCCTGCCTCTCACTTGGTACAATTTCTGGTATCACATCACGAACTTCTTTGTCTTTTATTTGGCAGTTTACGGACTAAACAACATTATCCTCTGGGCCGCTATGTATTTCCTGCCTTCAACTTGGTACAATTTCTGGTACCACATCACGAACTTCTTTGTCTTTTATTTGGCAGTTTACGGGCTAAACAACATTATCCTCTGGGCCGCTATGTATTTCCTGCCTCTCACTTGGTACAATTTCTGGTACCACATCACCAACTTCTTTGTCTTTTATTTGGCAGTTTACGGACTAAACAACATTATCCTCTGGGCCGCTATGTGTTTCCTTCCTCTCACTTGGTACAATTTCTGGTACCACATCGCGAACTTCTTTCTCTTTTATTTGGCAGTATACAGACTAAACAACATTATCCTCTGGGCCGCTATTTATCTCCTGCCTCTCACTTGGTACAATTTCTGGTACCACATCATCAACTTCTTTGTCTTTCATTTGGCATTTTACGGAGTAAACGACATTATCCTCTGGGCCGCTATGTATTTCCTGCCTCTCACTTGGTACAATTTCTGGTACCACATCACGAACTACTTTGTCTTTTATTTGGCAGTTTACTGGCTAAACAACATTATCCTCTGGGCCGCTATGTATTTCCTGCCTCTCACTTGGTACAATTTCTGGTACCTCATTATGAACTTCTTTGTCTTTTATTTGGCAGTTTACGGAATAAACAACATTATCCTTTGGGCCGCTATGTATTTCCTGCCTCTCATTAAATACAATTTCTGGTACCATATCACGAATTTCTATGTCTTTTATTTGACAGTATACAGACTAAACAACATTATCCTCTGGGCCGCTATGTATCTCCTGCCTCTCACTTGGTACAATTTCTGGTACCACATCATGAACTCCTTTCTCTTTCATTTGGCATTTTACAGACTAAGTGACATTATCCTCTGGGCCGCTATGTATTTCCTGCCTCTCACTTCGTACAATTTCTGGTACCATATCACGAACTTCTTTGTCTTTTATTTGGCAGTTTACGGACTAAACAACATTATCCTCTGGGCCGCTATGTGTTTCCCGCCACTCACTATATACAATTTCTGGTAACATATCACGAACTTATTTGTCTTTTATTTGGCAGTTTACGGACGAAACAACATTATCCTCTGGGCCCCTATGTACTTCCTGCCTCTCACTTGGTACAATTTTTGGTACCATATTATGGTCTTCTTTGTCTTTTATTTGGCAGTTTACGGACTAAACAACATTATCCTCTGGGCCGCTATGTATTTCCTGCATCTCAATTGGTACAATTTCTGGTACCATATCACGAACTTCTTTGTCATTTATTGGGCAGTTTACGGACTAAACAACATTATCCTCTGGGCCACTATGTATTTCCTTCCTCTCACTAGGTACACTTTATGGTACCACATCACGAACTTGTTTGTCTTTTATTTGGCAGTTTTTGGGCTAAACAACATTATCCTCTGGGCCGCTATGTATTACCTGCCTCTCACTTGGTACAATTTCTGGTGCCACATCACGAACTTCTTTGTCTTTTATTTGGAAGTTTACAGACTAAACAACATTATCCTTTGGGCCGCTATGTATTTCCTGCCTCTCACTTGGTACAATTTCTGGTACCACATCACGAACTTCTTTGTCTTTTATTTGGCAGTTTACGGACTAAACAACATTATCCTCTGGTCCGCTGTGTATTTCCTGCCTCTCACTTGGTACAATTATTCGTACCACATCACGAACTTCTTTGTCTTTTATTTGGCAGTTTACGGACTAAACAACATTATCCTCTGGGCCGCTATGTATTTCCTGCCTCTCACTCGGTACAATTTCTGGTACAACATCACGAACTTCTTTGTCTTTTATTTGGCAGTTTACGGATTAAACCACATTATCCTCTGGGCCGCTATGTATTTCCTGCCTCTCACTTTTTACAATTTCTGGTACCATATCACAAACTTTTTTGTCTTTTCTTTGGCAGTTTACGACTAAACAACATTATCCTGTGGGCCGCTATGTATTTCCTGCCTCTCACTTGGTACAATTTCTGGTACCACATCACGAATTTCTTTGTCTTTTTGATTCAAATGGCTCTGAGCACCATGTGACTTAACATCTATGGTCATCAGTCCCCTAGAACTTAGAACTACTTAAACCTAACTAACCTAAGGACATCACACAACACCCTATCATCACGAGGCAGAGAAAATCCCTGACACCGCCGGGAATCGAACCCGGGAACCCGGGCGTGGGAAGCGAGAACGCTACCGCACGACCACGAGCTGCGGACACTCTTTGTCTTTTATTTGGCAGTTTATGGACTAAACAACATTATTCTCTGGGCCGCTATGTATTTCCTGCCTCTAACTTGGTACAATTTCTGGTACCATATCACGAACTTCTATGTCTTTTATTTGGCAGTATACAGACTAAACAACATTATCCTCTGGGCCGCTATGTATCTCCTGCCTCTCAGTTGGTACAATTTTTGGTACCACATCACGAATTTCTTTGTCTTTTAATTGGCAGTTTACGGACTAAACAACATTATCCTCTGGGTCGCTATGTATTTCCTGCCTCTCACTTGGTACAATTTCTGGTACCACATCACGAACTTCTTTGTCTTTTATTTGGCAGTTTACGGACTGAACAACATTATCCTCTGGGCCGCTATGTAGTTCCTGCCTCTCACTTGGTACAATTTCTGGTACCACATCACGAACTGCTTTGTCTATTATTTCGCAGTTTACTGGCGAAACAACATTATCATCTGGGCCGCTATGTATTTCCTGCCTCTCACTTGGTACAATTTTTGGTACCACATTACGAATTACTTTCTCTTTTATTTGGCAGTTTACTGAATAAACAACATTATCCTCTGGGCCGCTATGTATTTCCTGCCTCTCACTAAATACAATTTCTGGTACCATATCACGAGTTTCTATGTCTTTTATTTGACAGTATACAGACTAAACAACATTATCCTCTGGGCCGCTATGTATTTCCTGCCTCTCACTTCGTACAATTTCTGGTACCACATCACGAACTTCTTTGTCTTTTATTTGGCAGTTTACGGACTAAACAACATTATCCTCTGGTCCGCTGTGTATTTCCTGCCTCTCACTTGGTACAATTATTCGTACCACATCACGAACTTCTTTGTCTTTTATTTGGCAGTTTACGGACTAAACAACATTATCCTCTGGGCCGCTATGTATTTCCTGCCTCTCACTCGGTACAATTTCTGGTACAACATCACGAACTTCTTTGTCTTTTATTTGGCAGTTTACGGATTAAACCACATTATCCTCTGGGCCGCTATGTATTTCCTGCCTCTCACTTTTTACAATTTCTGGTACCATATCACAAACTTTTTTGTCTTCTCTTTGGCAGTTTACGACTAAACAACATTATCCTGTGGGCCGCTATGTATTTCCTGCCTCTCACTTGGTACAATTTCTGGTACCACATCACGAACTTCTTTGTCTTTTTGATTCAAATGGCACTGAGCACCATGGGACATAACATCTATGGTCATCAGTCCCCTAGAACTTAGAACTACTTAAACCTAACTAACCTAAGGACATCACACAACACCCAGTCATCACGAGGCAGAGAAAATCCCTGACACCGCCGGGAATCGAACCCGGGAACCCGATCGTGGGAAGCGAGAACGCTACCGCACGACCACGAGCTGCGGACACTCTTTGTCTTTTATTTGGCAGTTTATGGACTAAACAACATTATTCTCTGGGCCGCTATGTATTTCCTGCCTCTAACTTGGTACAATTTCTGGTACCATATCACGAACTTCTATGTCTTTTATTTGGCAGTATACAGACTAACAACATTATCCTCTGGGCCGCTATGTATCTCCTGCCTCTCACTTGGTACAATTTTTGGTACCACATCACGAACTTCTTTGTCTTTTAATTGGCAGTTTATGGACTAAACAACATTATCCTCTGGGCCGCTATGTATTTCCTGCCTCTCACTTGGTACAATTTCTGGTACCACATCACGAACTTCTTTGTCTTTTATTTGGCAGTTTACGGACTGAACAACATTATCCTCTGGGCCGCTATGTAGTTCCTGCCTCTCACTTGGTACAATTTCTGGTACCACATCACGAACTGCTTTGTCTATTATTTCGCAATTTACTGGCGAAACAACATTATCATCTGGGCCGCTATGTATTTCCTGCCTCTCACTTGGTACAATTTTTGGTACCACATTACGAATTACTTTCTCTTTTATTTGGCAGTTTACGGAATAAACAACATTATCCTCTGGGCCGCTATGTATTTCCTGCCTCTCACTAAATACAATTTCTGGTTTCATATCACGAATTTCTATGTCTTTTATTTGACAGTATACAGACTAAACAACATTATCCTCTGGGCCGCTATGTATCTCCTGCCTCTCACTTGGTACAATTTCTGGTACCACATCATGAACGTCTTTCTCTTTTATTTGGCATTTTACGGACTAAGCGACATTATCCTCTGGGCCACTATGTATTTCCTGCCTCTCACTTCGTACAATTTCTGGAACCATATCACGAACTTCTTTGTCTTTTATTTGGCAGTTTACGGACTAAACAACATTATCCTCTGCGCCGCTATTTACTTCCTGCCACTCACTTTTTACAATTTCTGGTACCACATCACAAACTTTTTTGTCTTTTCTTTGGCAGTTTACGGACTAAACAACATTATCCACTGGGCCGCTATGTATTTCCTGCCTCCCACTTGGTACAAGGTCTGGTACCATATCACCAACTTCTTTGTCCTTTATTTGGCATTTTACGGACTAAACAAGATTATCCTCTGGGCCGCTATGTATTTCCTGCCTCTCATGTGGTACAATTTCTGGTACCATATCACGAACTTATTTGTCTATTATTTGGCAGTTTACGGACTAAACAACATAATCCTCAAGGCCCCTATGTATTTCCTGCCTCTCACATGGTACAATTTCTGGTAACATATCACGATCTTCTTTGTCTTTTATTTGGCAGTTTACGGACTAAACAACATTAGCCTCTGGGCCGCTATGTATTTCCTGCCTCTCAATTGATACAATTTCAGGTACTATATCACGAACTTCTTTGTCTTTTATCTGGCATTTTACGTACCAAACAAGTTTATCCTCTGGGCCGCTATGTATTTCTGCCTCTCACTTGGTAAAATTTCTGGTACCATATCACGAACTTATTTGTCTTGTATTTTGCAGTTTACGGACTAAACAACATTATCCTCTGGGCCGCTATGTATTTCTTGCCTCTAACTTGGTACAATTTCCGGTACCACATCACGAACTTCTTTGTCTTTTATTTGTCAGTTTACGGGCTAAACAACATTATCCTCTGGGCCGCTATGTATTTCCTGCCTCTCACTTGGTACAATTTCTGGTACCACATTAAGGACTTCTTTGTCTTTTATTTGGCAGTTAACGACAAAACAACATTATCCTCTGGGCCGCTATTTATTTCCTGCCTCTCACTAGGTACAATTTGTGGTACCATATTACGAACTTCTTTGTCTTTTATTTGGCAGTATAAAGACTAAACAACATTATCCTCTGTGCCGCTATGTATCTCCTGCCTCTCACTTGGTACAATTTCTGGCACACCATCATGAACTTCTTTGTCTTGTATTTGGCATTTTACGGACTAAACGACATTATCATCTGGGCCGCTATGTTTTTCCTTCCTCTCACTTCGCACAATTTCTGGTACCATATCACGAACTTCTTTGTCTTTTATTTGGCAGTTTATGGACTAAACAACATTATCCTCTGGGCCGCTATGTATTTCCTGCCTCTCACATCGTACAATTTCTGGTACCATATCACGAACTTCTTTGTCTTTTATTTGGCAGTTTACGGACTAAACAACATTATCCTCTGGGCCGCTATGTATTTCCTTGCCTCTCAATTGGTACAATTTCTGGTACCATATCACGAACTTCTTTGTCTTTTATTTGGCAGTATACAGACTAAACAACATTATCCTCTGTGCCGCTATGTATCTCCTGCCTCTCACTTGGAACAATTTCTGGCACCACATCATGAACTTCTATGTCTTGTATTTGGCATTTTACAGACTAAACGACATTATCCTCTGGGCCGCTATGTATTTCCTGCATCTCACTTCGCACAATTTCTGGTACCATATCACGAACTTCTTTGTCTTTTATTTGGCAGTTTATGGACTAAACAACATTATCCTCTGGGCCGCCATGTATTTCCTACCTCTCACTAGATACAATTTCTGGTACCAAATCACGAACTTCTTTGTCTTTTTATTTGGCAGTTTACGGACTAAACAACATTATCCTCTGGGCCGCTATGTATTTCCTGCCTCTCACTTGGTACAATTTCTGGTACCATATCACCAACTTCTTTGTCTTTTATTTCGCATTTTACAGACTAAACAATATTATCCTCTGGGCCGCTATGTATTTCCTGCCTCTCACTTGGTACAATTTCTGGTACCATATCACGAACTTCTTTGTCTTTTATTTGGCAGTTTATGGACTAAACAACATTATCCTCTGGGCCGCTATGTATTTCCTGCCTCTCACTAGATATAATTTCTGGTACCATATCACAAACTTCTTTGTCTTTTATTTGGCAGTTTACGGACTAAACAAGATTATCCTCTGGGCCGCTATGTATTTCCTGCCTCTCACTTGGTACAATTTCTGGTACTCATCACCAACTTCTTTGTCTTTTATTTGGCAGTTTACGGACTAGACAACATTATCCTCTGTGCCCCTATGTATTTCCTGCCTCTCACTTGGTACTATTTCTGGTATCATATCATGAAATTCTTTATCTTTTATTTGGTAGTTTACGGACTAAACAACATTATCCTCTGGGCCGCTATGTATTTCCTTGCCTCTCAATTGGTACAATTTTTGGTACCATATCACGAACTACTTTGTCTTTTATTTGGCAGTTTACGGACTAAACAACATTATCCTCTGGGCCGCTATGTATTTCCTGCCTCTCACTTGGTACAATATCTGATACAACATCACGAACTTCTTTGTCTTTTATTTGGCAGTTTACGGACTAAACAACATTATCCTCTGGGCCGCTATGTATTTCCTGCCTCTCACTTGGTACAATTTCTGGTACCATATCACCAACTTCTTTGTCTTTTATTTCGCATTTTACGGACTAAACAAGATTATCCTCTGGGCCGCTATGTATATCCTGCCTCTCACTTGGTACAATTTCGGGTACCATATCATGAACTTCTTTGTCTTTTATTTGGCAGTTTATGGACTAAACAACATTATCCTCTGGGCCGCTATGTATTTCCTGCCTCTCACTTGGTACAATTTCTGGTACCACATCACGAACTTCTTTGTCTATTATTTGGCAATTTACGGACTAAACAACATTATCCTCTGGGCCGCTATGTATTTCCTGCCTCTCACTTGGTGCAATTTCTGGTACCACATCACGAACTTCTTTGTCTTTTATTTGGCACTATACGGACTAAACAACATTATCCTCTGGGCCGCTGCGTATTTCCTGCCTCTCACTTTGTTCAATTTCAGGTACCACATCACGAACTTCTTTGTCTTTTATTTGGCAGTTTACGGACAAAACAACATTATCCTCTGAGCCGCTATTTATTTCCTGCCTCTCACTAGATACGATTTGTGGTACCATATTACGAACTTCTTTGTCTTTTATTTGGCAGTATACAGACTAAACAACATTATCCTCTGTGCCGCTATGTATCTCCTGCCTCTCACTTGGTACAATTTCTGGCACCACATCATGAACTTCTATGTCTGGTATTTGGCATTTTACGGACTAAACGACATTATCCTCTGGGCCGCTATGTATTTCCTGCATCTCATCTCGCACAATTTCTGGTACCATATCACGAACTTCTTTGTCTTTTATTTGGCAGTTTATGGACTAAACAACATTATCCTCTGGGCCGCTATGTATTTCCTACGTCTCACTAGATACAATTTCTGGTACCAAATCACGAACTTCTTTGTCTTTTTATTTGGCAGTTTACGGACTAAACAACATTATCCTCTGGGCCGCTATGTATTTCCTGCCTCTCACTTGGTACAATTTCTGGTACCATATCACCAACTTCTTTGTCTTTTATTTCGCATTTTACAGACTAAACAATATTATCCTCTGGGCCGCTATGTATTTCCTGCCTCTCACTTGGTACAATTTCTGGTACCATATCACGAACTTCTTTGTCTTCTATTTGGCAGTTTATGGACTAAACAACATTATCCTCTGGGCCGCTATGTATTTCCTGCCTCTCACTAGATATAATTTCTGGTACCATATCACAAACTTCTTTGTCTTTTATTTGGCAGTTTACGGACTAAACAAGATTATCCTCTGGGCCGCTATGTATTTCCTGCCTCTCACTTGGTACAATTTCTGGTACCACATCACCAAATTCTTTGTCTTTTATTTGGCAGTTTACGGACTAAACAACATTATCCTCTGTGCCCCTATGTATTTCCTGCCTCTCACTTGGTACTATTTCTGGAACCATATCACGAACTTCCTTGTCATTTATTTGGCAGCTTACGGACTAAACAACATTATCCTCTGGGCCGCTATGTATTTCCTTGCCTCTCAATTGGTACAATTTCTGGTACCATATCACGAACTTCTTTGTATTTTATTTGGCAGTTTACGGACTAAACAACATTATCCTCTGGGCCAATAAGTATTTCCTGCCTCTCACTTGGTACAATTTCTGGTACCACATCACGAACTTCTTTGTCTTTTATTTCGCAGTTTACGGACCAAACAACATTATCCTCTGGGCCCCTATGTATTTCCTGCCTCTCACTTGGTACAATTTCTGGTACCATATCACGAACTTATTTGTCTTTTATATGGCAGTTTACGGACTAAACAACATTATCATCTGGGCCCCTATGTATTTCCTGCCTCTCACTTGGTACAATTTCTGGTACCATTTCACTAACTTCTTTGTCTTTCATTTGGCAGTTTACGGAATGAACAACATTATCCTCTAGGCCGCTATGTATTTCCTGCATCTCACTTGGTACAATTTTTGGTAACATATCACTAACTTATTTGTCTTTTATTGGGCAGTTTACGGACTAAACGACATTATCCTCTGGGCCGCTATGTATTTCCTGCCTCTCACTAGGTACAATTTCTGGTACCACATCACGAACTTCTTTGTCTTTTTTTTGGCAGTTTACGGGCTAAACAACATTATCCTCTGGGACGCTATGTATTTCCTGCCTCTCACTTGGTACAATTTCTGGTACCACATCACGAACTTCTTTGTCTTTTATTTGGCAATTTACGGCTAAACAACATTATCCTCTGGGCCGCTATGTATTTTCTGCCTCTCACTTGGTGCAATTTCTGGTACCACATCACGAACTTCTTTGTCTTTTATTTGGCAGTATACGGACTAAACAACTTTATCCTCTGGGCCGCTGCGTATTTCCTGCCTCTCACTTGGTTCAATTTCTGGTACCACATCACGAACTTCTTTGTCTTTTATTTGGCAGTTTATGGACTAAACAACATTATCCTCTGGGCCGCTATGTATTTCCTTCCTCTCACTTGGTACAATTTCTGGTACCACATTATGAACTTGTTTGTTTTTATTTGGCAGTTTACGGACTAAACAACATTATCCTCTGTGCCGCTATGTATTTCCTGCCTCTCACTAGATACAATTTCTGGTACCATATCACGAACTTCTTTGTCTTTCATTTGGCAGTATACAGACTAAACAACATTATCCTCTGGGCCGCTATGTATCTCCTGCCTCTCACTTGGTACAATTTCTGGTACCACATCATGAACTTCTTTGTCTTTTATTTGGCATTTTACGGACTAAACGACATTATCCTCTGGGCCGCTATGTATTTCATGCCTCTCACTTTGTACAATTTCTGGTACCACATCACGAACTTCTTTGTCCTTTATTTGGCAGTTTACGGACTAAACAACATTATCCTCTGGGCCGCTATGTATTTCATGCGTCTCACTTTGTACAATTTCTGGTACCACATCACGAACTTCTTTGTCCTTTATTTGGCAGTTTACGGACTAAACAACATTATCCTCTGGGCCGCTATGTATTTCCTGCCTCTCACTGGATACAATTTCTGGTACCAAATCACGAACTTCTTTGTCTTTTATTTGGCAGTTTACGGACTAAACAACATTATCCTCTGGGCCGCTATGTATTTCCTGCCTCTCACTTGGTACAATTTCTGGTACCATATCACCAACTTCTTTGTCTTTTATTTGGCATTTTACGGACTAAACAAAATTATCCTCTGGGCCGCTATGTATTTCCTGCCTGTCACGTGGTACAATTTCTGGTACCATATCACGAACTTATTTGTCTCTTATTTGGCAGTTTACGGACTAAACAACTTTATCCTCTGGGCCGCTATGTATTTCCTGCCTCTCAATTGATACTATTTCTGGTACCATATCACGAACTGCTTTGTCTTTTAACTGGCATTTTCGGACTAAACAAAATTATCCTCTGGGCCGCTATGTATTTCCTGCCTGTCACTTGGTAGAATTTCTGGTACCACATCACGAACTTCTTTGTCTTTTATTTGGCAGTTTACGGACTGAACAACATTATCCTCTGGGCCCCTATGTATTTCCTGCCTCTCATTTGGTACAATTTCTGGTACCATATCACGAACTTATTTGTCTTTTATTTGGCAGTTTACCGACTAAACAACATTATCCTCTGTGCCCCTATGTATTTCCTGCCTCTCACTTGGTACAATTTCTGGTATTATAACACGAACTTCTTTGTCTTTTATTTGGCTGTTTACGGACTAAACAACATTATCCTCTGGGCCGCTATGTATTTCCTGCCTCTCACTTGGTACAATTTCTGTTACCACATCACGAACTTCTTTGTCTTTTATTTGGCAGTCTACGGGCTAAACAACATTATCCTCTGGGCCGCTATGTATTTCCTGCCTCTCACTTGGTGCAATTTCTGGTACCACATCACGAACTTCTTTGTCTTTTATTTTGCAGTATACGGACTAAACAACATTATCCCCTGGGCCGCTGCGTATTTCCTGCCTCTCACTTGGTACAATTTCTGGTACCACATCACGAACTTCTTTTCTTTTATTTGGCAGTTTACGGACTAAACAACATTATCCTCTGGGCCGCTATGTATTTCCATCCTCTCACGTGGTACAATTTCTGGTACCACATCACGAACTTCTTTGTCTTTTATTTGGCAATTTACGGACCAAACAAAATTTTCCTCTGGGCCGCTATGTATTTCCTGCCTCTCACTTGGTACAATTTCTGGTACCACATCACGAACATCTTTGTCTTTTATTTGGCAGTTTACGGACTAAACAATATTATCCACTGGGCCGCTATGTATTTCCTGCCTCTCACTTCGTACAATTTCTGGTACCACATTACGAACTACTTTGTCTTTTATTTGGCAGTTTACGGACCAAACAACATTATCCTCTGGGCAGCTATGTATTTCCTGCCTCGCACTAGATACAATTTCTGGTATCATATAACGGTCTTCTTTGTCTTTTATCTGGCATTTTACGTACCAAACAAGTTTATCCTCTGGGCCGCTATGTATTTCCTGCCTCTCACTTGGTACAATTTCTGGTAACATATCACGAACATATTTGTCTTGTATTTTGCAGTTTACGGACTAAACAACATTATCCTCTGGGCCGCTATGTATTTCCTGCCTCTAACTTGGTACAATTTCCGGTACCACATCACAAACTTCTTTGTCTTTTATTTGGCAGTTTACGGGCTAAACAACATTATCCTCTGGGCCGCTATGTATTTCCTGCCTCTCACTAGGTACAATTTCTGGTACCACATTAAGGACTTCTTTGTCTTTTATTTGGCATTTAACGACAAAACAACATTATCCTCTGGGCCGCTATTTATTTCCTGCCTCTCACCAGGTACAATTTGTGGTACCATATTACGAACCTCTTTGTCTTTTATTTGGCAGTATACAGACTAAACAACATTATCCTCTGTGCCGCTATGTATCTCCTGCCTCTCACTTGGTACAATTTCTGGCACACCATCATGAACTTCTTTGTCTTGTATTTGGCATTTTACGGACTAAACGACATTATCATCTGGGCCGCTATGTATTTCCTGCCTCTCACTTCGCATAATTTCTGGTACCATATCACGAACTTCTTTGTCTTTTATTTGGCAGTTTATGGACTAAACAACATTATCCTCTGGGCCGCTATGTATTTCCTGCCTCTCACATCGTACAATTTCTAGTACCATATCACGAACTTCTTTGTCTTTTATTTGGCAATTTACGGACTAAACAACATTATCCTCTGGGCCGCTATGTATTTCCTATCTCTCACTAGATACAATTTCTGGTACCAAATCACGAACTTCTTTGTCTTTTATTTGGCAGTTTACGGACTAAACAACATTATCCTCTGGGCCGCTATGTATTTCCTGCCTCTCACTTGGTACAATTTCTGGTACCACATCACGAACTTCTTTGTCTATTATTTGGCAATTTACGGACTAAACAACATTATCCTCTGGGCCGCTATGTATTTCCTGCCTCTCACTTGGTGCAATTTCTGGTACCACATCACGAACTTCTTTGTCTTTTATTTGGCACTATACGGACTAAACAACATTATCCTCTGGGCCGCTGCGTATTTCCTGCCTCTCACTTTGTTCAATTTCAGGTACCACATCACGAACTTCTTTGTCTTTTATTTGGCAGTTTACGGACAAAACAACATTATCCTCTGAGCCGCTATTTATTTCCTGCCTCTCACTAGATACGATTTGTGGTACCATATTACGAACTTCTTTGTCTTTTATTTGGCAGTATACAGACTAAACAACATTATCCTCTGTGCCGCTATGTATCTCCTGCCTCTCACTTGGTACAATTTCTGGCACCACATCATGAACTTCTATGTCTGGTATTTGGCATTTTACGGACTAAACGACATTAACCTCTGGGCCGCTATGTATTTCCTGCATCTCATCTCGCACAATTTGTGGTACCATATCACGAACTTCTTTGTCTTTTATTTGGCAGTTTATGGACTAAACAACATTATCCTCTGGGCCGCTATGTATTTCCTACGTCTCACTAGATACAATTTCTGGTACCAAATCACGAACTTCTTTGTCTTTTTATTTGGCAGTTTACGGACTAAACAACATTATCCTCTGGGCCGCTATGTATTTCCTGCCTCTCACTTGGTACAATATCTGGTACCATATCACCAACTTCTTTGTCTTTTATTTCGCATTTTACAGACTAAACAATATTATCCTCTGGGCCGCTATGTATTTCCTGCCTCTCACTTGGTACAATTTCTGGTACCATATCACGAACTTCTTTGTCTTCTATTTGGCAGTTTATGGACTAAACAACATTATCCTCTGGGCCGCTATGTATTTCCTGCCTCTCACTAGATATAATTTCTGGTACCATATCACAAACTTCTTTGTCTTTTATTTGGCAGTTTACGGACTAAACAAGATTATCCTCTGGGCCGCTATGTATTTCCTGCCTCTCACTTGGTACAATTTCTGGTACCACATCACCAACTTCTTTGTCTTTTATTTGGCAGTTTACGGACTAAAAAACATTATCCTCTGTGCCCCTATGTATTTCCTGCCTCTCACTTGGTACTATTTCTGGAACCATATCACGAACTTCCTTGTCATTTATTTGGCAGCTTACGGACTAAACAACATTATCCTCTGGGCCGCTATGTATTTCCTTGCCTCTCAATTGGTACAATTTCTGGTACCATATCACGAACTTCTTTGTATTTTATTTGGCAGTTTACGGACTAAACAACATTATCCTCTGGGCCAATAAGTATTTCCTGCCTCTCACTTGGTACAATTTCTGGTACCACATCACGAACTTCTTTGTCTTTTATTTCGCAGTTTACGGACCAAACAACATTATCCTCTGGGCCCCTATGTATTTCCTGCCTCTCACTTGGTACAATTTCTGGTACCATATCACGAACTTATTTGTCTTTTATATGGCAGTTTACGGACTAAACAACATTATCATCTGGGCCCCTATGTATTTCCTGCCTCTCACTTGGTACAATTTCTGGTACCATTTCACTAACTTCTTTGTCTTTCATTTGGCAGTTTACGGACTGAACAACATTATCCTCTAGGCCGCTATGTATTTCCTGCATCTCACTTGGTACAATTTTTGGTAACATATCACTAACTTATTTGTCTTTTATTGGGCAGTTTACGGACTAAACGACATTATCCTCTGGGCCGCTATGTATTTCCTGCCTCTCATTAGGTACAATTTCTGGTACCACATCACGAACTTCTTTGTCTTTTTTTTGGCAGTTTACGGGCTAAACAACATTATCCTCTGGGACGCTATGTACTTCCTGCCTCTCACTTGGTACAATTTCTGGTACCACATCACGAACTTCTTTGTCTTTTATTTGGCAATTTACGGCTAAACAACATTATCCTCTGGGCCGCTATGTATTTCCTGCCTCTCACTTGGTGCAATTTCTGGTACCACATCACGAACTTCTTTGTCTTTTATTTGGCAGTATACGGACTAAACAACATTATCCTCTGGGCCGCTGCGTATTTCCTGCCTCTCACTTGGTTCAATTTCTGGTACCACATCACGAACTTCTTTGTCTTTTATTTGGCAGTTTACGGACTAAACAACATTATCCTCTGGGCCGCTATGTATTTCCTTCCTCTCACTTGGTACAATTTCTGGTACCACATTATGAACTTGTTTGTTTTTATTTGGCAGTTTACGGACTAAACAACATTATCCTCTGTGCCGCTATGTATTTCCTGCCTCTCACTAGATACAATTTCTGGTACCATATCACGAACTTCTTTGTCTTTCATTTGGCAGTATACAGACTAAACAACATTATCCTCTGGGCCGCTATGTATCTCCTGCCTCTCACTTGGTACAATTTCTGGTACCACATCATGAACTTCTTTGTCTTTTATTTGGCATTTTACGGACTAAACGACATTATCCTCTGGGCCGCTATGTATTTCATGCCTCTCACTTCGTACAATTTCTGGTACCATATCACGAACTTCTTTGTCCTTTATTTGGCAGTTTACGGACTAAACAACATCATCCTCTGGGCCGCTATGTATTTCCTGCCTCTCACTGGATACAATTTCTGGTACCAAATCACGAACTTCTTTGTCTTTTATTTGGCAGTTTACGGACTAAACAACATTATCCTCTGGGCCGCTATGTATTTCCTGCCTCTCACTTGGTACAATTTCTGGTACCATATCACCAACTTCTTTGTCTTTTATTTGGCATTTTACGGACTAAACAAAATTATCCTCTGGGCCGCTACGTATTTCCTGCCTGTCACGTGGTACAATTTCTGGTACCATATCACGAACTTATTTGTCTCTTATTTGGCAGTTTACGGACTAAACAACATTATCCTCTGGGCCCCTATGTATTTCCTTCCTCTCACTTGGTACAAATTATGGTACCTTATCACGATCTTCTCTGTCTTTTATGTGGCAGTTTACGGACTAAACAACTTTATCCTCTGGGCTGCTATGTATTTCCTGCCTCTCAATTGATACTATTTCTGGTACCATATCACGAACTGCTTTGTCTTTTAACTGGCATTTTCGGACTAAACAAAATTATCCTCTGGGCCGCTATGTATTTCCTGCCTGTCACTTGGTAGAATTTCTGGTACCACATCACGAACTTCTTTGTCTTTTATTTGGCAGTTTACGGACTGAACAACATTATCCTCTGGGCCCCTATGTATTTCCTGCCTCTCATTTGGTACAATTTCTGGTACCATATCACGAACTTATTTGTCTTTTATTTGGCAGTTTACCGACTAAACAACATTATCCTCTGTGCCCCTATGTATTTCCTGCCTCTCACTTGGTACAATTTCTGGTATTATAACACGAACTTCTTTGTCTTTTATTTGGCAGTTTACGGACTAAACAACATTATCCTCTGGGCCGCTATGTATTTCCTGCCTCTCACTTGGTACAATTTCTGTTACCACATCACGAACTTCTTTGTCTTTTATTTGGCAGTCTACGGGCTAAACAACATTATCCTCTGGGCCGCTATGTATTTCCTGCCTCTCACTTGGTGCAATTTCTGGTACCACATCACGAACTTTTTTGTCTTTTATTTTGCAGTATACGGACTAAACAACATTATCCTCTGGGCCGCTGCGTATTTCCTGCCTCTCACTTTGTTCAATTTCAGGTACCACATCACGAACTTCTTTGTCTTTTATTTGGCAGTTTACGGACAAAACAACATTATCCTCTGAGCCGCTATTTATTTCCTGCCTCTCACTAGATACGATTTGTGGTACCATATTACGAACTTCTTTGTCTTTTATTTGGCAGTATACAGACTAAACAACATTATCCTCTGTGCCGCTATGTATCTCCTGCCTCTCACTTGGTACAATTTCTGGCACCACATCATGAACTTCTATGTCTGGTATTTGGCATTTTACGGACTAAACGACATTATCCTCTGGGCCGCTATGTATTTCCTGCATCTCATCTCGCACAATTTCTGGTACCATATCACGAACTTCTTTGTCTTTTATTTGGCAGTTTATGGACTAAACAACATTATCCTCTGGGCCGCTATGTATTTCCTACGTCTCACTAGATACAATTTCTGGTACCAAATCACGAACTTCTTTGTCTTTTTATTTGGCAGTTTACGGACTAAACAACATTATCCTCTGGGCCGCTATGTATTTCCTGCCTCTCACTTGGTACAATTTCTGGTACCATATCACCAACTTCTTTGTCTTTTATTTCGCATTTTACAGACTAAACAATATTATCCTCTGGGCCGCTATGTATTTCCTGCCTCTCACTTGGTACAATTTTTGGTAACATATCACTAACTTATTTGTCTTTTATTGGGCAGTTTACGGACTAAACGACATTATCCTCTGGGCCGCTATGTATTTCCTGCCTCTCACTAGGTACAATTTCTGGTACCACAACACGAACTTCTTTGTCTTTTTTTTGGCAGTTTACGGGCTAAACAACATTATCCTCTGGGACGCTATGTATTTCCTGCCTCTCGCTTGGTACAATTTCTGGTACCACATCACGAACTTCTTTGTCTTTTATTTGGCAATTTACGGCTAAACAACATTATCCTCTGGGCCGCTATGTATTTCCTGCCTCTCACTTGGTGCAATTTCTGCTACCACATCACGAACTTCTTTGTCTTTTATTTGGCAGTATACGGACTAAACAACATTATCCTCTGGGCCGCTGCGTATTTCCTGCCTCTCACTTGGTTCAATTTCTGGTACCACATCACGAACTTCTTTGTCTTTTATTTGGCAGTTTACGGACTAAACAACATTATCCTCTGGGCCGCTATTTATTTCCTTCCTCTCACTTGGTACAATTTCTGGTACCACATTATGAACTTGTTTGTTTTTATTTGGCAGTTTACGGACTAAACAACATTATCCTCTGTGCCGCTATGTATTTCCTGCCTCTCACTAGATACAATTTCTGGTACCATATCACGAACTTCTTTGTCTTTCATTTGGCAGTATACAGACTAAACAACATTATCCTCTGGGCCGCTATGTATCTCCTGCCTCTCACTTGGTACAATTTCTGGTACCACATCATGATCTTCTTTGTCTTTTATTTGGCATTTTACGGACTAAACGACATTATCCTCTGGGCCGCTATGTATTTCATGCCTCTCACTTCGTACAATTTCTGGTACCATATCACGAACTTCTTTGTCCTTTATTTGGCAGTTTACGGACTAAACAACATTATCCTCTGGGCCGCTATGTATTTCCTGCCTCTCACTGGATACAATTTCTGGTACCAAATCACGAACTTCTTTGTCTTTTATTTGGCAGTTTACGGACTAAACAACATTATCCTCTGGGCCGCTATGTATTTCCTGCCTCTCACTTGGTACAATTTCTGGTACCATATCACCAACTTCTTTGTCTTTTATTTGGCATTTTACGGACTAAACAAAATTATCCTCTGGGCCGCTATGTATTTCCTGCCTGTCACGTGGTACAATTTCTGGTACCATATCACGAACTTATTTGTCTCTTATTTGGCAGTTTACGGACTAAACAACATTATCCACTGGGCCCCTATGTATTTCCTTCCTCTCACTTGGTACAATTTATGGTACCTTATCATGATCTTCTTTGTCTTTTATGTGGCAGTTTACGGACTAAACAACTTTATCCTCTGGGCCGCTATGTATTTCCTGCCTCTCAATTGATACTATTTCTGGTACCATATCACGAACTGCTTTGTCTTTTAACTGGCATTTTCGGACTAAACAAAATTATCCTCTGGGCCGCTATGTATTTCCTGCCTGTCACTTGGTAGAATTTCTGGTACCACATCACGAACTTCTTTGTCTTTTATTTGGCAGTTTACGGACTGAACAACATTATCCTCTGGGCCCCTATGTATTTCCTGCCTCTCATTTGGTACAATTTCTGGTACCATATCACGAACTTATTTGTCTTCTATTTGGCAGTTTACCGACTAAACAACATTATCCTCTGTGCCCCTATGTATTTCCTGCCTCTCACTTGGTACAATTTCTGGTATTATAACACGAACTTCTTTGTCTTTTATTTGGCAGTTTACGGACTAAACAACATTATCCTCTGGGCCGCTATGTATTTCCTGCCTCTCACTTGGTACAATTTCTGTTACCACATCACGAACTTCTTTGTCTTTTATTTGGCAGTCTATGGGCTAAACAACATTATCCTCTGGGCCGCTATGTATTTCCTGCCTCTCACTTGGTGCAATTTCTGGTACCACATCACGAACTTCTTTGTCTTTTATTTTGCAGTATACGGACTAAACAACATTATCCTCTGGGCAGCTGCGTATTTCCTGCCTCTCACTTGGTACAATTTCTGGTACCACATCACGAACTTCTTTTCTTTTATTTGGCAGTTTACGGACTAAACAACATTATCCTCTGGGCCGCTATGTATTTCCATCCTCTCACGTGGTACAATTTCTGGTACCACATCACGAACTTCTTTGTCTTTTATTTGGCAATTTACGGACCAAACAAAATTTTCCTATGGGCCGCTATGTATTTCCTGCCTCTCACTTGGTACAATTTCTGGTACCACATCACGAACATCTTTGTCTTTTATTTGGCAGTTTACGGACTAAACAATATTATCCTCTGGGCCGCTATGTATTTCCTGCCTCTCACTTCGTACAATTTCTGGTACCACATTACGAACTACTTTGTCTTTTATTTGGCAGTTTACGGACCAAACAACATTATCCTCTGGGCAGCTATGTATTTCCTGCCTCGCACTAGATACAATTTCTGGTATCATATAACGGTCTTCTTTGTCTTTTATCTGGCATTTTACGTACCAAACAAGTTTATCCTCTGGGCCGCTATGTATTTCCTGCCTCTCACTTGGTACAATTTCTGGTAACATATCACGAACATATTTGTCTTGTATTTTGCAGTTTACGGACTAAACAACATTATCCTCTGGGCCGCTATGTATTTCCTGCCTCTAACTTGGTACAATTTCCGGTACCACATCACAAACTTCTTTGTCTTTTATTTGGCAGTTTACGGGCTAAACAACATTATCCTCTGGGCCGCTATGTATTTCCTGCCTCTCACTTGGTACAATTTCTGGTACCACATTAAGGACTTCTTTGTCTTTTATTTGGCATTTAACGACAAAACAACATTATCCTCTGGGCCGCTATTTGTTTCCTGCCTCTCACCAGGTACAATTTGTGGTACCATATTACGAACCTCTTTGTCTTTTATTTGGCAGTATACAGACTAAACAACATTATCCTCTGTGCCGCTATGTATCTCCTGCCTCTCACTTGGTACAATTTCTGGCACACCATCATGAACTTCTTTGTCTTGTATTTGGCATTTTACGGACTAAACGACATTATCATCTGGGCCGCTATGTATTTCCTGCCTCTCACTTCGCATAATTTCTGGTACCATATCACGAACTTCTTTGTCTTTTATTTGGCAGTTTATGGACTAAACAACATTATCCTCTGGGCCACTATGTATTTCCTGCCTCTCACATCGTACAATTTCTAGTACCATATCACGAACTTCTTTGTCTTTTATTTGGCAGTTTACGGACTAAACAACATTATCCTCTGGGCCGCTATGTATTTCCTATCTCTCACTAGATACAATTTCTGGTACCAAATCACGAACTTCTTTGTCTTTTATTTGGCAGTTTACGGACTAAACAACATTATCCTCTGGGCCGCTATGTATTTCCTGCCTCTCACTTGGTACAATTTCTGGTACCATATCATCAACTTCTTTGTCTTTTATTTCGCATTTTACGGACTAAACAAGATTATCCTCTGGGCCGCTATGTATATCCTGCCTCTCACTTGGTACAATTTCTGGTACCATATCACGAACTTCTTTGTCTTTTATTTGGCAGTTTATGGACTAAACAACATTATCCTCTGGGCCGCTATGTATTTCCTGCCTCTCACTAGATATAATTTCTGGTACCATATCACTAACTTATTTGTCTTTTATTTGGCAGTTTACGGACTAAACAACATTATCCTCTGGGCCGCTATGTATTTCCTGCCTCTCACTAGGTACAATTTCTGGTACCACATCTCGAACTTCTTTGTCTTTTATTTGGCAGATTACGGGCTAAACAACATTATCCTCTGGGCCGCTATGTATTTTCTGCCTCTCACTTGGTACAATTTCTGGTACCACATCACGAACTTCTTTGTCTATTATTTGGCAATTTACGGACTAAACAACATTACCCTCTGGGCCGCTATGTATTTCCTGCCTCTCACTTGGTGCAATTTCTGGTACCACATCATGAACTACTTTGTCTTTTATTTGGCACTATATGGACTAAACAACATTATCCTCTGGGCCGCTGCGTATTTCCTGCCTCTCACTTTGTTCAATTTCTGGTACCACATCACGAACTTCTTTGTCTTTTATTTGGTAGTTTACGGACAAAACAACATTATCCTCTGAGCCGCTATTTATTTCCTTCCTCTCACTAGATACGATTTGTGGTACCATATTACGAACTTCTTTGTCTTTTATTTGGCAGTATACAGACTAAACAACATTATCCTCTGTGCCGCTATGTTTCCCCTGCCTCTCAGTTGGTACAATTTTTGGTACCACATCACGAACTTCTTTGTCTTTTATTTGCCAGTTTATGGACTAAACAACATTATCCTCTGGGTCGCTATGTATTTCCTGCCTCTCACTTGGTACAATTTCTGGTACCACATCACGAACTTCTTTGTCTTTTATTTGGCAGTTTACGGACTGAACAAAATTATCCTCTGGGCCGCTATGTAGTTCCTGCCTCTCACTTGGTACAATTTCTGGTACCACATCACGAACTGCTTTGTCTATTATTTCGCAGTTTACTGGCGAAACAACATTATCATCTGGGCCGCTATGTATTTCCTGCCTCTCACTTGGTACAATTTCTTGTACCCTATTACGAATTACTTTCTCTTTTATTTGGCAGTTTACGGAATAAACAACATTATCCTCTGGGCCGCTATGTATTGCCTGCCTCTCACTAAATACAATTTCTGGTACCATATCACGAATTTCTATGTCTTTTATTTGACAGTATACAGACTAAACAACATTATCCTCTGGGCCGCTATGTATCTCCTGCCTCTCACTTGGTACAATTTCTGGTACCACATCATGAACGTCTTTCTCTTTTATTTGGCATTTTACGGACTAAGCGACATTATCCTCTGGGCCACTATGTATTTCCTGCCTCTCACTTCGTACAATTTCTGGAACCATATCACGAACTTCTTTGTCTTTTATTTGGCAGTTTACGGACTAAACAACATTATCCTCTGGGCCGCTAGGTATTACCTTCCTCTCACTAGGTACACTTTCTGGTACCACATCACGAACTTGGTCGTCTTTTATTTGGCAGTTTACGGACCAAACAACATTATCCTCTGGGCAGCTATGTATTTCCTGCCTCTCACTAGATACAATTTCTGGTACCATATAACGGTCTTCTTTGTCTTTTATTTGGCAGTATACAGACTAAACAACATTATCCTCTGCGCCGCTATGTATTTCCTGCCTCTCACTTGGTACAATGTCTGGTACCATATCACCAACTTCTTTGTTTTTTATTTGGCATTTTACGGACTAAACAAGATTATCCTCTGGGCCGCTATGTATTTCCTGCCTCTCACGTGGTACAATTTCTGGTACCATATCACGAACTTATTTGTCTATTATTTGGCAGTTTACGGACTAAACAACATAATCCTCAAGGCCCCTATGTATTTCCTGCCTCTCACATGGTACAATTTCTGGTAACATATCACGATCTTCTTTGTCTTTTATTTGGCAGTTTACGGACTAAACAACATTAGCCTCTGGGCCGCTATGTATTTCCTGCCTCTCAATTGATACAATTTCAGGTACTATATCACGAACTTCTTTGTCTTTTATCTGGCATTTTACGTACCAAACAAGTTTATCCTCTGGGCCGCTATGTATTTCTGCCTCTCACTTGGTAAAATTTCTGGTACCATATCACGAACTTATTTGTCTTGTATTTTGCAGTTTACGGACTAAACAACATTATCCTCTGGGCCGCTATGTATATCCTGCCTCTAACTTGGTACAATTTCCGGTACCACATCACGAACTTCTTTGTCTTTTATTTGGCAGTTTACGGGCTAAACAACATTATCCTCTGGGCCGCTATGTATTTCCTGCCTCTCACTTGGTACAATTTCTGGTACCACATTAAGGACTTCTTTGTCTTTTATTTGGCAGTTAACGACAAAACAACATTATCCTCTGGGCCGCTATTTATTTCCTGCCTCTCACTAGGTACAATTTGTGGTACCATATTACGAACTTCTTTGTCTTTTATTTGGCAGTATACAGACTAAACAACATTATCCTCTGTGCCGCTATGTATCTCCTGCCTCTCACTTGGTACAATTTCTGGCACACCATCATGAACTTCTTTGTCTGGTATTTGGCATTTTACGGTCTAAACGACATTATCATCTGGGCCGCTATGTATTTCCTGCCTCTCACTTCGCACAATTTCTGGTACCATATCACGAACTTCTTTGTCTTTTATTTGGCAGTTTATGGACTAAACAACATTATCCTCTGGGCCGCTATGTATTTCCTGCCTCTCACATCGTACAATTTCTGGTACCATATCACGAACTTCTTTGTCATTTATTTGGCAGTTTACGGACTAAGCAACATTATCCTCTGAGCCGCTATGTATTTCCTATCTCACACTAGATACAATTTCTGGTACCAAATCACGAACTTCTTTGGCTTTTATTTGGCAGTTTACGGACTAAACAACATTATCCTCTGGGCCGCTATGTATTTCCTGCCTCTCACTTGGTACAATTTCTGGTACCATATCACCAACTTCTTTGTCTTTTATTTCGCATTTTACGGACTAAACAAGATTATCCTCTGGGCTGCTATGTATTTCCTACCTCTCACTTGGTACAATTTCTGGTACCATATCACGAACTTCTTTGTCTTTTATTTGGCAGTTTATGGACTAAACAACATTATCCTCTGGGCCGCTATGTATTTCCTGCCTCTCACTAGATATAATTTCTGGTACCATATCACAAACTTCTTTGTCTTTTATTTGGCAGTTTACGGACTAAACAAGATTATCCTCTGGGCCGCTATGTATTTCCTGTCTCTCACTTGGTACAATTTCTGGTACCACATCACCAACTTCTTTGTCTTTTATTTGGCAGTTTACGGACTAAACAACATTATCCTCTGGGCCACTATGTATTTCCTGCCTCTCACTTGGTGCAATTTCTGGTACCACATCTCGAACTTCTTTGTCTTTTATTTGGCAGTTTACGGGCTAAACAACATTATCCTCTGGGCCGCTATGTATTTCCTGCCTCTCACTTGGTACAATTTCTGGTACCACATCACGAACTTCTTTGTCTATTATTTGGCAATTTACGGACTAAACAACATTATCCTCTGGGCCGCTATGTATTTCCTGCCTCTCACTTGGTGCAATTTCTGGTACCACATCACGAACTTCTTTGTCTTTTATTTGGCACTATACGGACTAAACAACATTATCCTCTGGGCCGCTGCGTATTTCCTGCCTCTCACTTTGTTCAATTTCTGGTACCACATCACGAACTTCTTTGTCTTTTATTTGGCAGTTTACGGACAAAACAACATTATCCTCTGAGCCGCTATTTATTTCCTGCCTCTCACTAGATACGATTTGTGGTACCATATTACGAACTTCTTTGCCTTTTATTTGGCAGTATACAGACTAAACAACATTATCCTCTGTGCCGCTATGTATCTCCTGCCTCTCACTTGGTACAATTTCTGGCACCACATCATGAACTTCTATGTCTTGTATTTGGCATTTTACGGACTAAACGACATTATCCTCTGGGCCGCTATGTATTTCCTGCATCTCACTTCGCACAATTTCAGGTACCATATCACGAACTTCTTTGTCTTTTATTTGGCAGTTTATGGACTAAACAACATTATCCTCTGGGCCGCTATGTATTTCCTACCTCTCACTAGATACAATTTCTGGTCCAAATCACGAACTTCTTTGTCTTTTTATTTGGCAGTTTACGGACTAAACAACATTATCCTCTGGGCCGCTATGTATTTCCTGCCTCTCACTTGGTACAATTTCTGGTACCATATCACCAACTTCTTTGTCTTTTATTTCGCATTTTACAGACTAAACAATATTATCCTCTGGGCCGCTATGTATTTCCTGCCTCTCACTTGGTACAATTTCTGGTACCATATCACGAACTTCTTTGTCTTTTATTTGGCAGTTTATGGACTAAACAACATTATCCTCTGGGCCGCTATGTATTTCCTGCCTCTCACTAGATATAATTTCTGGTACCATATCACAAACTTCTTTGTCTTTTATTTGGCAGTTTACGGACTAAACAAGATTATCCTCTGGGCCGCTATGTATTTCCTGCCTCTCACTTGGTACAATTTCTGGTACCACATCACCAACTTCTTTGTCTTTTATTTGGCAGTTTACGGACTAAACAACATTATCCTTTGTGCCCCTATATATTTCCTGCCTCTCACTTGGTACTATTTCTGGAACCATATCACGAACTTCCTTGTCTTTTATTTGGCAGCTTACGGACTAAACAACATTATCCTCTGGGCCGCTATGTATTTCCTTGCCTCTCAATTGGTACAATTTCTGGTACCATATCACGAACTTCTTTGTCTTTTATTTGCCAGTTTACGGACTAAACAACATTATCCTCTGGGCCAATAAGTATTTCCTGCCTCTCACTTGGTACAATTTCTGGTACCATATCACGAACTTATTTGTCTTTTATATGGCAGTTTACGGACTAAACAACATTATCATCTGGGCCCCTATGTATTTCCTGCCTCTCACTTTTTACAATTTCTGGTACCATTTCACTAACTTCTTTGTCTTTCATTTGGCAGTTTATGGACTGAACAACATTATCCTCTAGGCCGCTATGTATTTCCTGCATCTCACTTGGTACAATTTTTGGTAACATATCACTAACTTATTTGTCTTTTATTGGGCAGTTTACGGACTAAACGACATTATCCTCTGGGCCGCTATATATTTCCTGCCTCTCACTAGGTACAATTTCTGGTACCACATCACGAACTTCTTTGTCTTTTATTTGGCAGTTTACGGGCTAAACAACATTATCCTCTGGGACGCTATGTATTTCCTGCCTCTCACTTGGTACAATTTCTGGTACCACATCACGAACTTCTTTGTCTTTTATTTGGCAATTTACGGCTAAACAACATAATCCTCTGGGCCGCTATGTATTTCCTGCCTCTCACTTGGTGCAATTTCTGGTACCACATCACGAACTTCTTTGTCTTTTATTTGGCAGTATACGGACTAAACAACATTATCCTCTGGGCCGCTGCGTATTTCCTGCCTCTCACTTGGTTCAATTTCTGGTACCACATCACGAACTTCTTTGTCTTTTATTTGGCAGTTTACGGACTAAACAACATTATCCTCTGGGCCGCTATGTATTTCTTGCCTCTCACTTGGTACAATTTCTGGTACCACATTATGAACTTGTTTGTTTTTATTTGGAAGTTTACGGACTAAACAACATTATCCTCTGGACCGCTATGTATTTCCTGCCTCTCACTAGATACAATTTCTGGTACCATATCACGAACTTCTTTGTCTTTCATTTGGCAGTATACAGACTAAACAACATTATCCTCTGGGCCGCTATGTATCTCCTGCCTCTCACTTGGTACAATTTCTGGTACCACATCATGAACTTTTTTGTCTTTTATTTGGCATTTTACCGACTAAACGACATTATCCTCTGGGCCGCTATGTATTTCATGCCTCTCACTTCGTACAATTTCTGGTACTATATCACGAACTTCTTTGTCTTTTATTTGGCAGTTTACGGACTAAACAACATTATCCTCTGGGCCGCTATGTATTTCCTGCCTCTCACTGGATACAATTTCTGGTACCAAATCACGAACTTCTTTGTCTTTTTTTTGGCAGTTTACGGACTAAACAACATTATCCTCTGGGCCGCTATGTATTTCCTGCCTCTCACTTGGTACAATTTCTGGTACCATATCACCAACTTCTTTGTCTTTTATTTGGCATTTTACGGACTATACAAGATTATCCTCTGGGCCGCTATGTATTTCCTGCCTGTCACGTGGTACAATTTCTGGTACCATATCACGAACTTATTTGTCTCTTATTTGGCAGTTTACGGACAAAACAACATTATCCTCTGGGCCCCTATGTATTTCCTTCCTCTCACTTGGTACAATTTATGGTACCTTATCACGATCTTCTTTGTCTTTTATGTGGCAGTTTACGGACTAAACAACTTTATCCTCTGGGCCGCTATGTATTTCCTGCCTCTCAATTGATACTATTTCTGGTACCATATCACGAACTGCTTTGTCTTTTAACTGGCATTTTACGGACTAAACAAAATTTTCCTCTGGGCCGCGTTGTATTTCCTGCCTGTCACTTGGTAGACTTTCTGGTACCACATCACGAACTTCTTTGTCTTTTATTTGGCAGTTTACGGACTAAACAACATTATCCTCTGGGCCGCTATGTATTTCCTTCCTCACACTTGGTACAATTTCTGGTACCATATCACGAACTTCTTTGTCTTTTATTTGGCAGTTTACGGACTAAACAACATTATCCACTGGGGCGCTATATATTTCCTGCCTCTCACTAGGTACAATTTCTGGTACCACATCACGAACTTCTTTGTCTTTTATTTGGCAGTTTACGGACTAAACAACATTATCCTCTGGGCTGCTATGTCTTTCCTGCCTCTCACTTGGTACAATTTCTGGTACCACATCACGAATTTCTTTGTCTTTTATTTGGCAGTTTACGGGCTAAACAACATTATCCTCTGGGCCGCTATGTATTTCCTGCCTCTCACTTGGTGCAATTTCTGGTACCACATCACGAACTTCTTTGTCTTTTATTTTGCAGTATACGGACTAAACAACATTATCCTCTGGGCCGCTGCGTATTTCCTGCCTCTCACTTGGTACAATTTCTGGTACCACATCACGAACTTCTTTTCTTTTATTTGGCAGTTTACGGACTAAACAACATTATCCTCTGGGCCGCTATGTATTTCCATCCTCTCACGTGGTACAATTTCTGGTACCACATCACGAACATCTTTGTCTTTTATTTGGCAATTTACGGACCAAACAAAATTATCCTCTGGGCCGCTATGTATTTCCTGCCTCTCACTTGGTACAATTTCTGGTACCACATCACGAACATCTTTGTCTTTTATTTGGCAGTTTACGGACTAAAGAATATTATCCTCTGGGCCGCTATGTATTTCCTGCCTCTCACTTGGTATAATTTCTGGTACCACATTACGAACTACTTTGTCTTTTATTTGGCAGTTTACGGACCGAACAACATTATCCTCTGGGCAGCTATGTATTTCCTGCCTCTCACTAGATACAATTTCTGGTATCATATAACGTTCTTCTTTGTCTTTTATTTGGCAGTATACAGACTAAACAACGTTATCCTCTGCGCCGCTATGTATTTCCTGCCTCTCACTTGGTACAATTTCTGGTACCATATCACCAACTTCTTTGTCTTTTATTTGGCATTTTACGGACTAAACAAGATTATCCTCTGGGCCGCTATGTATTTCCTGCCTCTCACGTGGTACAATTTCTGGTACCATTTCACGAACTTATTTGTCTTTTATTTGGCAGTTTACGGACTAAACAACATAATCCTCAAGGCCCCTATGTACTTCCTGCCTCTCACATGGTACAATTTCTGGTAACATATCACGATCTTCTTTGTCTTTTATTGGGCAGTTTACGGACTAAACAACATTAGCCTCTGGGCCTCTATGTATTTCCTGCCTCTCATTTGATACAATTTCTGGTACTATATCACGAACTTCTTTGTCTTTTATCTGGCATTTTACGTACCAAACAAGTTTATCCTCTGGGCCGCTATGTATTTCCTGCCTCTCACTTGGTACAATTTCTGGTAACATATCACGAACATATTTGTCTTGTATTTTGCAGTTTACGGACTAAACAACATTATCCTCTGGGCCGCTATGTATTTCCTGCCTCTAACATGGTACAATTTCCGGTACCACATCACGAACTTCTTTGTCTTTTATTTGGCAGTTTACGGGCTAAACAACATTATCCTCTGGGCCGCTATGTATTTCCTGCCTCTCACTTGGTACAATTTCTGGTACCACATTAAGGACTTCTTTGTCTTTTATTTGGCAGTTAACGACAAAACAACATTATCCTCTGGGCCGCTATTTATTTCCTGCCTCTCACCAGGTACAATTTGTGGTACCATATTACGAACTTCTTTGTCTTTTATTTGGCAGTATACAGAATAAACAACATTATCCTCTGTGCCGCTATGTATCTCCTGCCTCTCACTTGGTACAATTTCTGGCACACCATCATGAACTTCTTTGTCTTGTATTTGGCATTTTACGGACTAAACGACATTATCATCTGGGCCGCTATGTATTTCCTGCCTCTCACTTCGCACAATTTCTGGTACCATATCACGAACTTCTTTGTCTTTTATTTGGCAGTTTATGGACTAAACAACATTATCCTCTGGGCCGCTATGTATTTCCTGCCTCTCACATCGTACAATTTCTAGTACCATATCACGAACTTCTTTGTCTTTTATTTGGCAGTTTACGGACTAAACAACATTATCCTCTGGGCCGCTATGTATTTCCTATCTCTCACTAGATACAATTTCTGGTACCAAATCACGAACTTCTTTGTCTTTTATTTGGCAGTTTACGGACTAAACAACATTATCCTCTGGGCCGCTATGTATTTCCTGCCTCTCACTTGGTACAATTTCTGGTACCATATCACCAACTTCTTTGTCTTTTATTTCGCATTTTACGGACTAAACAAGATTATCCTCTGGGCCGCTATGTACATCCTGCCTCTCACTTGGTACAATTTATGGTACCATATCACGAACTTCTTTGTCTTTTATTTGGCAGTTTATGGACTAAACAACATTATCCTCTGGGCCGCTATGTATTTCCTGCCTCTCACTTGATATAATTTCTGGTACCATATCACTAAGTTATTTGTCTTTTATTTGGCAGTTTACGGACTAAACAACATTATCCTCTGGGCCGCTATGTATTTCCTGCCTCTCACTAGGTACAATTTCTGGTACCACATCTCGAACTTCTTTGTCTTTTATTTGGCAGTTTACGGGCTAAACAACATTATCCTCTGGGCCGCTATGTATTTCCTGCCTCTCACTTGGTACAATTTCTGGTACCACATCACGAACTTCTTTGTCTATTATTTGGCAAATTACGGACTAAACAACATTATCCTCTGGGCCGCTGCGTATTTCCTGCCTCTCACTTTGTTCAATTTCTGGTACCACATCACGAACTTCTTTGTCTTTTATTTGGCAGTTTACGGACAAAACAACATTATCCTCTGAGCCGCTATTTATTTCCTGCCTCTCACTAGATACGATTTGTGGTACCATATTACGAACTTCTTTGTCTTTTATTTGGCAGTATACAGACTAAACAACATTATCCTCTGTGCCGCTATGTTTCTCCTGCCTCTCACTTGGTACAATTTCTGGCACCACATCATGAACTTCTATGTCTTGTATTTGGCATTTTACGGACTAAACGACATTATCCTCTGGGCCGCTATGTAATTGCTGCATCTCACTTCGCACAATTTCTGGTACCATATCACGAATTTCTTTGTCTTTTATTTGGCAGTTTATGGACTAAACAACATTATTCTCTAAGCCGCTATGTATTTCCTACCTCTCACTAGATACAATTTCTGGTACCAAATCACGAACTTCTTTGCCTTTTAATTTGGCAGTTTACGGACTAAACAACATTATCCTCTGGGCCGCTATGTATTTCCTGCCTCTCACTTGGTACAATTTCTGGTACCACATCACCAACTTCTTTGTCTTTTATTTCGCATTTTACAGACTAAACAATATTATCCTCTGGGCCGCTATGTATTTCCTGCCTCTCACTTGGTACAATTTCTGGTACTATATCACGAACTTCTTTGTCTTTTATTTGGCAGTTTATGGACTAAACAACATTATCCTCTGGGCCGCTATGTATTTCCTGCCTCTCACTAGATATAATTTCTGGTACCATATCACAAACTTCTTTGTCTTTTATTTGGCAGTTTACGGACTAAACAAGATTATCCTCTGGGCCGCTATGTATTTCCTGCCTCTCACTTGGTACAATTTCTGGTACCACATCACCAACTTCTTTGTCTTTTATTTGGCAGTTTACGGACTAAACAACATTATCCTCTGTGCCCCTATGTATTTCCTGCCTCTCACTTGGTACTATTTCTGGAACCATATCACGAACTTCCTTGTCTTTTATTTGGCAGCTTACGGACTAAACAACATTATCCTCTGGGCCGCTATGTATTTCCTTGCCTCTCAATTGGTACAATTTCTGGTACCATATCACGAACTTCTTAGTCTTTTATTTGGCAGTTTACGGACTAAACAACATTATCCTCTGGGCCAATAAGTATTTCCTGCCTCTCACTTGGCACAATTTCTGGTACCACATCACGAACTTCTTTGTCTTTCATTTCGCAGTTTACGGACCAAACAACATTATCCTCTGGGCCCCTATGTATTTCCTGCCTCTCACTTGGTACAATTTCTGGTACCATATCACGAACTTATTTGTCTTTTATATGGCAGTTTACGGACTAAACAACATTATCATCTGGGCCCCTATGTATTTCCTGCCTCTCACTTGGTACAATTTCTGGTACCATTTCACGAACTTCTCTGTCTTTTATTTGGCAGTTTACGGACTGAACAACATTATCCTCTAGGCCGCTATGTATTTCCTGCATCTCACTTGGTACAATTTTTGGTAACATATCACTAACTAATTTGTCTTTTATTGGGCAGTTTACGGACTAAACGACATTATCCTCTGGGCCGCTATGTATTTCCTGCCTCTCACTAGGTACAATTTCTGGTACCACATCACGAACTCCTTTGTCTTTTATTTGGCAGTTTACGGGCTAAACAACATTATCCTCTGGGCCGCTATGTATTTCCTGCCTCTCACTTGGTACAATTTCTGGTACCACATCACGAACTTCTTTGTCTTTTATTTGGCAATTTACGGCTAAACAACATTATCCTCTGGGCCGCTATGTATTTCTTGCCTCTCACTTGGTGCAATTTCTGGTACCACATCACGAACTTCTTTGTCTTTTATTTGGCAGTATACGGACTAAACAACATTATCCTCTGGGCCGCTGCGTATTTCCTGCCTCTCACTTGGTTCAATTTCTGGTACCACATCACGAACTTCTTTGTCTTTTATTTGGCAGTTTACGGACTAAACAACACTATCCTCTGGGCCGCTATGTATTTCCTTCCTCTCACTTGGTACAATTTCTGGTACCATATTATGAACTTGTTTGTTTTTATTTGGCAGTTTACGGACTAAACAACATTATCCTCTGGGCCGCTATGTATTTCCTGCCTCTCACCAGATACAATTTCTGGTACCATATCACGAACTTCTTTGTCTTTCATTTGGCAGTATACAGACTAAACAACATCATCCTCTGGGCCGCTATGTATCTCCTGCCTCTCACTTGGTACAATTTTTGGTACCACATCATGAACTTCTTTGTCTTTTATTTGGCATTTTACGGACTAAACGACATTATCCTCTGGGCCGCTATGTATTTCATGCCTCCCACTTCGTACAATTTCTGGTACCATATCACGAATTCTTTGTCTTTTATTTGGCAGTTTACGGACTGAACAACATTATTCTCTGGGCCCCTATGTATTTCCTGCCTCTCATTTGGTACAATTTCTGGTACCATATCACGAACTTATTTGTCTTTTATATGGCAGTTTACCGACCAAACAACATTATCCTCTGTGCCCCTATGTATTTCCTGCCTCTCACTTGGTAAAATTTCTGGTACCATAACACGAACTTCTTTGTCTTTTATTTGGCGGTTTACGGACTAAACAACATTATCCTCTGGGCCGCTATGTATTTCCTGCCTCACACTTGGTACAATTTGTGGTACCATATCACGAACTTCTTTGTCTTTTATTTGGCAGTTTATGGACTAAACAACATTATCCTCTGGGCCGCTATGTATCTCCTGCCTCTCACTTGATATAATTTCTGGTACCATATCACTAACTTATTTGTCTTTTATTTGGCAGTTTACGGACTAAACAACATTATCCTCTGGGCTGCTATGTATTTCCTGCCTCTCACTTGGTACAATTTCTGGTACCACATCACGAACTTCTTTGTCTTTTATTTGGCAGTTTACGGGCTAAACAACATTATCCTCTGGGCCGCTATGTATTTCCTGCCTCTCACTTCGCACAATTTCTGGTACCATATCACGAACTTCTTTGTCTTTTATTTGGCAGTTTATGGACTAAACAACATTATCCTCTGGGCCGCTATGTATTTCCTGCCTCTCACATCGTACAATTTCTAGTACCATATCACGAACTTCTTTGTTTTTTATTTGGCAGTTTACGGACTAAACAACATTATCCTCTGGGCCGCTATGTATTTCCTATCTCTCACTAGATACAATTTCTGGTACCAAATCACGAACTTCTTTGTCTTTTATTTGGCAGTTTACGGACTAAACAACATTATCCTCTGGGCCGCTATGTATTTCCTGCCTCTCACTTGGTACAATTTCTGGTACCATATCACCAACTTCTTTGTCTTTTATTTCGCATTTTCCGACTAAACAAGATTATCCTCTGGGCCGCTATGTACATCCTGCCTCTCACTTGGTACAATTTCTGGTACCATATCACGAACTTCTTTGTCTTTTATTTGGCAGTTTATGGACTAAACAACATTATCCTCTGGGCCGCTATGTATCTCCTGCCTCTCACTTGATATAATTTCTGGTACCATATCACTAACTTATTTGTCTTTTATTTGGCAGTTTACGGACTAAACAACATTATCCTCTGGGCCGCTATGTATTTCCTGCCTCTCACTAGGTACAATTTCTGGTACCACATCTCGAACTTCTTTGTCTTTTATTTGGCAGTTTACGGGCTAAACAACATTATCCTCTGGGCCGCTATGTATTTCCTGCCTCTCACTTGGTACAATTTCTGGTACCACATCACGAACTTCTTTGTCTATTATTTGGCAATTTACGGACTAAACAACATTATCCTCTGGGCCGCTATGTATTTGCTGCCTCTCACTTGGTGCAATTTCTGGTACCACATCATGAACTTCTTTGTCTTTTATTTGGCACTATATGGACTAAACAACATTATCCTCTGGGCCGCTGCGTATTTCCTGCCTCTCACTTTGTTCAATTTCTGGTACCACATCACGAACTTCTTTGTCTTTTATTTGGCAGTTTACGGACAAAACAACATTATCCTCTGAGCCGCTATTTATTTCCTGCCTCTCACTAGATACGATTTGTGGTACCATATTACGAACTTCTTTGTCTTTTATTTGGCAGTATACAGACTAAACAACATTATCCTCTGTGCCGCTATGTTTCTCCTGCCTCTCACTTGGTACAATTTCTGGCACCACATCATGAACTTCTATGTCTTGTATTTGGCATTTTACGGACTAAACGACATTATCCTCTGGGCAGCTATGTAATTGCTACATCTCACTTCGCACAATTTCTGGTACCATATCACGAACTTCTTTGTCTTTTATTTGGTAGTTTATGGACTAAACAACATTATTCTCTAAGCCGCTATGTATTTCCTACCTCTCACTAGATACAATTTCTGGTACCAAATCACGAACTTCTTTGCCTTTTAATTTGGCAGTTTACGGACTAAACAACATTATCCTCTGGGCCGCTATGTATTTCCTGCCTCTCACTTGGTACAATTTCTGGTACCACATCACGAACTTCTTTTCTTTTATTTGGCAGTTTACGGACTAAACAACATTATCCTCTGGGCCGCTATGTATTTCCATCCTCTCACGTGGTACAATTTCTGGTACCACATCACGAACATCTTTGTCTTTTATTTGGCAATTTACGGACCAAACAAAAATATCCTCTGGGCCGCTATGTATTTCCTGCCTCTCACTTGGTACAATTTCTGGTACCACATCACGAACATCTTTGTCATTTATTTGGCAGTTTACGGACTAAACAATATTATCCTCTGGGCCGCTATGTATTTCCTGCCTCTCACTTGGTATAATTTCTGGTACCACATTACGAACTACTTTGTCTTTTATTTGGCAGTTTACGGACCAAACAACATTATCCTCTGGGCAGCTATGTATTTCCTGCCTCTCACTAGATACAATTTCTGGTATCATATAACGGTCTTCTTTGTCTTTTATTTGGCAGTATACAGACTAAACAACGTTATCCTCTGCGCCGCTATGTATTTCCTGCCTCTCACTTGGTACAATTTCTGGTACCATATCAGCAACTTCTTTGTCTTTTATTTGGCATTTTACGGACTAAACAAGATTATCCTCTGGGCCGCTATGTATTTCCTGCCTCTCACGTGGTACAATTTCTGGTACCATATCACGAACTTATTTGTCTTTTATTTGGCAGTTTACGGACTAAACAACATAATCCTCAAGGCCCCTATGTACTTCCTGCCTCTCACATGGTACAATTTCTGGTAACATATCACGATCTTCTTTGTCTTTTATTTGGCAGTTTACGGACTAAACAACATTATCCTCTGGGCCGCTATGTATTTCCTGCCTCTCACGTGGTACAATTTCTGGTACCATATCACGAACTTCTTTGTCTATTATTTGGCAATTTACGGACTAAACAACATTATCCTCTGGGCCGCTATGTATTTGCTGCCTCTCACTTGGTGCAATTTCTGGTACCACATCATGAACTTCTTTGTCTTTTATTTGGCACTATATGGACTAAACAACATTATCCTCTGGGCCGCTGCGTATTTCCTGCCTCTCACTTTGTTCAATTTCTGGTACCACATCACGAACTTCTTTGTCTTTTATTTGGCAGTTTACGGACAAAACAACATTATCCTCTGAGCCGCTATTTATTTCCTGCCTCTCACTAGATACGATTTGTGGTACCATATTACGAACTTCTTTGTCTTTTATTTGGCAGTATACAGACTAAACAACATTATCCTCTGTGCCGCTATGTTTCTCCTGCCTCTCACTTGGTACAATTTCTGGCACCACATCATGAACTTCCATGTCTTGTATTTGGCATTTTACGGACTAAACGACATTATCCTCTGGGCCGCTATGTAATTGCTACATCTCACTTCGCACAATTTCTGGTACCATATCACGAACTTCTTTGTCTTTTATTTGGTAGTTTATGGACTAAACAACATTATTCTCTAAGCCGCTATGTATTTCCTACCTCTCACTAGATACAATTTCTGGTACCAAATCACGAACTTCTTTGCCTTTTAATTTGGCAGTTTACGGACTAAACAACATTATCCTCTGGGCCGCTATGTATTTCCTGCCTCTCACTTGGTACAATTTCTGGTACCACATCACGAACTTCTTTTCTTTTATTTGGCAGTTTACGGACTAAACAACATTATCCTCTGGGCCGCTATGTATTTCCATCCTCTCACGTGGTACAATTTCTGGTACCACATCACGAACATCTTTGTCTTTTATTTGGCAATTTATGGACCAAACAAAATTATCCTCTGGGCCGCTATGTATTTCCTGCCTCTCACTTGGTACAATTTCTGGTACCACATCACGAACATCTTTGTCTTTTATTTGGCAGTTAACGGACTAAACAATATTATCCTCTGGGCCGCTATGTATTTCCTGCCTCTCACTTGGTATAATTTCTGGTACCACATTACGAACTACTTTGTCTTTTATTTGGCAGTTTACGGACCAAACAACATTATCCTCTGGGCAGCTATGTATTTCCTGCCTCTCACTAGATACAATTTCTGGTATCATATAACGGTCTTCTTTGTCTTTTATTTGGCAGTATACAGACTAAACAACGTTATCCTCTGCGCCGCTATGTATTTCCTGCCTCTCACTTGGTACAATTTCTGGTACCATATCACCAACTTCTTTGTCTTTTATTTGGCATTTTACGGACTAAACAAGATTATCCTCTGGGCCGCTATGTATTTCCTGCCTCTCACGTGGTACAATTTCTGGTACCATATCACGAACTTATTTGCCTTTTATTTGGCAGTTTACGGACTAAACAACATAATCCTCAAGGCCCCTATGTACTTCCTGCCTCTCACATGGTACAATTTCTGGTAACATATCACGATCTTCTTTGTCTTTTATTTGGCAGTTTACGGACTAAACAACATTAGCCTCTGGGCCTCTATGTATTTCCTGCCTCTCAATTGATACAATTTCTGGTACTATATCACGAACTTCTTTGTCTTTTATCTGGCATTTTACGTACCAAACAAGTTTATCCTCTGGGCCGCTATGTATTTCCTGCCTCTCACTTGGTACAATTTCTGGTAACATATCACGAACATATTTGTCTTGTATTTTGCAGTTTACGGACTAAACAACATTATCCTCTGGGCCGCTATGTATTTCCTGCCTCTAACTTGGTACAACTTCCGGTACCACATCACGAACTTCTTTGTCTTTTATTTAGCAGTTTACGGGCTAAACAACATTATCCTCTGGGCCGCTATGTATTTCCTGCCTCTCACTTGGTACAATTTCTGGTACCACATTAAGGACTTCTTTGTCTTTTATTTGGCAGTTAACGACAAAACAACATTATCCTCTGGGCCGCTATTTATTTCCTGCCTCTCACCAGGTACAATTTGTGGTACCATATTACGAACTTCTTTGTCTTTTATTTGGCAGTATACAGAATAAACAACATTATCCTCTGTGCCGCTATGTATCTCCTGCCTCTCACTTGGTACAATTTCTGGCACACCATCATGAACTTCTTTGTCTTGTATTTGGCATTTTACGGACTAAACGACATTATCATCTGGGCCGCTATGTATTTCCTGCCTCTCACTTCGCACAATTTCTGGTACCATATCACGAACTTCTTTGTCTTTTATTTGGCAGTTTATGGACTAAACAACATTATCCTCTGGGCCGCTATGTATTTCCTGCCTCTCACATCGTACAATTTCTAGTACCATATCACGAACTTCTTTGTCTTTTATTTGGCAGTTTACGGACTAAACAACATTATCCTCTGGGCCGCTATGTATTTCCTATCTCTCACTAGATACAATTTCTGGTACCAAATCACGAACTTCTTTGTCTTTTATTTGGCAGTTTACGGACTAAACAACATTATCCTCTGGGCCGCTATGTATTTCCTGCCTCTCACTTGGTACAATTTCTGGTACCATATCACCAACTTCTTTGTCTTTTATTTCGCATTTTACGGACTAAACAAGATTATCCTCTGGGCCGCTATGTACATCCTGCCTCTCACTTGGTACAATTTCTGGTACCATATCACGAACTTCTTTGTCTTTTATTTGGCAGTTTATGGACTAAACAACATTATCCTCTGGGCCGCTATGTATTTCCTGCCTCTCACTCGATATAATTTCTGGTACCATATCACTAACTTATTTGTCTTTTATTTGGCAGTTTACGGACTAAACAACATTATCCTCTGGGCCGCTATGTATTTCCTGCCTCTCACTAGGTACAATTTCTGGTACCACATCTCGAACTTCTTTGTCTTTTATTTGGCAGTTTACGGGCTAAACAACATTATCCTCTGGGCCGCTATGTATTTCCTGCCTCTCACTTGGTACAATTTCTGGTACCACATCACGAACTTCTTTGTCTATTATTTGGCAAATTACGGACTAAACAACATTATCCTCTGGGCCGCTGCGTATTTCCTGCCTCTCACTTTGTTCAATTTCTGGTACCACATCACGAACTTCTTTGTCTTTTATTTGGCAGTTTACGGACAAAACAACATTATCCTCTGAGCCGCTTTTTATTTCCTGCCTCTCACTAGATACGATTTGTGGTACCATATTACGAACTTCTTTGTCTTTTATTTGGCAGTATACAGACTAAACAACATTATCCTCTGTGCCGCTATGTTTCTCCTGCCTCTCACTTGGTACAATTTCTGGCACCACATCATGAACTTCTATGTCTTGTATTTGGCATTTTACGGACTAAACGACATTATCCTCTGGGCCGCTATGTAATTGCTGCATCTCACTTCGCACAATTTCTGGTACCATATCACGAATTTCTTTGTCTTTTATTTGGCAGTTTATGGACTAAACAACATTATTCTCTAAGCCGCTATGTATTTCCTACCTCTCACTAGATACAATTTCTGGTACCAAATCACGAACTTCTTTGCCTTTTAATTTGGCAGTTTACGGACTGAACAACATTATCCTCTGGGCCGCTATGTATTTCCTGCCTCTCACTTGGTACAATTTCTGGTACCACATCACCAACTTCTTTGTCTTTTATTTCGCATTTTACAGACTAAACAATATTATCCTCTGGGCCGCTATGTATTTCCTGCCTCTCACTTGGTACAATTTCTGGTACTATATCACGAACTTCTTTGTCTTTTATTTGGCAGTTTATGGACTAAACAACATTATCCTCTGGGCCGCTATGTATTTCCTGCCTCTCACTAGATATAATTTCTGGTACCATATCACAAACTTCTTTGTCTTTTATTTGGCAGTTTACGGACTAAACAAGATTATCCTCTGGGCCGCTATGTATTTCCTGCCTCTCACTTGGTACAATTTCTGGTACCACATCACCAACTTCTTTGTCTTTTATTTGGCAGTTTACGGACTAAACAACATTATCCTCTGTGCCCCTATGTATTTCCTGCCTCTCACTTGGTACTATTTCTGGAACCATATCACGAATTTCCTTGTCTTTTATTTGGCAGCTTACGGACTAAACAACATTATCCTCTGGGCCGCTATGTATTTCCTTGCCTCTCAATTGGTACAATTTCTGGTACCATATCACGAACTTCTTTGTCTTTTATTTGGCAGTTTACGGACTAAACAACATTATCCTCTGGGCCAATAAGTATTTCCTGCCTCTCACTTGGCACAATTTCTGGTACCACATCACGAACTTCTTTGTCTTTCATTTCGCAGTTTACGGACCAAACAACATTATTCTCTGGGCCCCTATGTATTTCCTGCCTCTCACTTGGTACAATTTCTGGTACCATATCACGAACTTATTTGTCTTTTATATGGCAGTTTACGGACTAAACAAAATTATCATCTGGGCCCCTATGTATTTCCTGCCTCTCACTTGGTACAATTTCTGGTACCATTTCACGAACTTCTCTGTCTTTTATTTGGCAGTTTACGGACTGAACAACATTATCCTCTAGGCCGCTATGTATTTCCTGCATCTCACTTGGTACAATTTTTGGTAACATATCACTAACTAATTTGTCTTTTATTGGGCAGTTTACGGACTAAACGACATTATCCTCTGGGCCGCTATGTATTTCCTGCCTCTCACTAGGTACAATTTCTGGTACCACATCACGAACTCCTTTGTCTTTTATTTGGCAGTTTACGGACTAAACAACATTATCCTCTGGGCCGCTATGTATTTCCTTCCTCTCACTTGGTACAATTTCTGGTACCATATTATGAACTTGTTTGTTTTTATTTGGCAGTTTACGGACTAAACAACATTATCCTCTGGGCCGCTATGTATTTCCTGCGTCTCACCAGATACAATTTCTGGTACCATATCACGAACTTCTTTGTCTTTCATTTGGCAGTATACAGACTAAACAACATTATCCTCTGGGCCGCTATGTATCTCCTGCCTCTCACTTGGTACAATTTTTGGTACCACATCATGAACTTCTTTGTCTTTTATTTGGCATTTTACGGACTAAACGACATTATCCTCTGGGCCGCTATGTATTTCATGCCTCTCACTTCGTACAATTTCTGGTACCATATCACGAATTCTTTGTCTTTTATTTGGCAGTTTACGGACTGAACAACATTATTCTCTGGGCCCCTATGTATTTCCTGCCTCTCATTTGGTACAATTTCTGGTACCATATCACGAACTTATTTGTCTTTTATATGGCAGTTTACCGACTAAACAACATTATCCTCTGTGCCCCTATGTATTTCCTGCCTCTCACTTGGTAAAATTTCTGGTACCATAACACGAACTTCTTTGTCTTTTATTTGGCGGTTTACGGACTAAACAACATTATCCTCTGGGCCGCTATGTATTTCCTGCCTCACACTTGGTACAATTTCTGGTACCATATCACGAACTTCTTTGTCTTTTATTTGGCAGTTTACGGACTAAACAACATTATCCTCTGGTGCGCTATATATTTCCTGCCTCTCACTAGGTACAATTTCTGGTACCACATCACGAACTTCTTTGTCTTTCATTTCGCAGTTTACGGACTAAACAACATTATCCTCTGGGCTGCTATGTATTTCCTGCCTCTCACTTGGTACAATTTCTGGTACCACATCACGAACTTCTTTGTCTTTTATTTGGCAGTTTACGGGCTAAACAACATTATCCTCTGGGCCGCTATGTATTTCCTGCCTCTCACTTCGCACAATTTCTGGTACCATATCACGAACTTCTTTGTCTTTTATTTGGCAGTTTATGGACTAAACAACATTATCCTCTGGGCCGCTATGTATTTCCTGCCTCTCACATCGTACAATTTCTAGTACCATATCACGAACTTCTTTGTTTTTTATTTGGCAGTTTACGGACTAAACAACATTATCCTCTGGGCCGCTATGTATTTCCTATCTCTCACTAGATACAATTTCTGGTACCAAATCACGAACTTCTTTGTCTTTTATTTGGCAGTTTACGGACTAAACAACATTATCCTCTGGGCCGCTATGTATTTCCTGCCTCTCACTTGGTACAATTTCTGGTACCATATCACCAACTTCTTTGTCTTTTATTTCGCATTTTCCGACTAAACAAGATTATCCTCTGGGCCGCTATGTACATCCTGCCTCTCACTTGGTACAATTTCTGTTACCATATCACGAACTTCTTTGTCTTTTATTTGGCAGTTTATGGACTAAACAACATTATCCTCTGGGCCGCTATGTATCTCCTGCCTCTCACTTGATATAATTTCTGGTACCATATCACTAACTTATTTGTCTTTTATTTGGCAGTTTACGGACTAAACAACATTATCCTCTGGGCCGCTATGTATTTCCTGCCTCTCACTAGGTACAATTTCTGGTACCACATCTCGAACTTCTTTGTCTTTTATTTGGCAGTTTACAGGCTAAACAACATTATCCTCTGGGCCGCTATGTATTTCCTGCCTCTCACTTGGTACAATTTCTGGTACCACATCACGAACTTCTTTGTCTATTATTTGGCAATTTACGGACTAAACAACATTATCCTCTGGGCCGCTATGTATTTGCTGCCTCTCACTTGGTGCAATTTCTGGTACCACATCATGAACTTCTTTGTCTTTTATTTGGCACTATATGGACTAAACAACATTATCCTCTGGGCCGCTGCGTATTTCCTGCCTCTCACTTTGTTCAATTTCTGGTACCACATCACGAACTTCTCTGTCTTTTATTTGGCAGTTTACGGACAAAACAACATTATCCTCTGAGCCGCTATTTATTTCCTGCCTCTCCCTAGATACGATTTGTGGTACCATATTACGAACTTCTTTGTCTTTTATTTGGCAGTATACAGACTAAACAACATTATCCTCTGTGCCGCTATGTTTCTCCTGCCTCTCACTTGGTACAATTTCTGGCACCACATCATGAACTTCTATGTCTTGTATTTGGCATTTTACGGACTAAACGACATTATCCTCTGGGCCGCTATGTAATTGCTGCATCTCACTTCGCACAATTTCTGGTACCATATCACGAACTTCTTTGTCTTTTATTTGGCAGTTTATGGATTAAACAACATTATTCTCTAAGCCGCTATGTATTTCCTACCTCTCACTAGATACAATTTCTGGTACCAAATCACGAACTTCTTTGCCTTTTAATTTGGCAGTTTACGGACTAAACAACATTATCCTCTGGGCCGCTATGTATTTCCTGCCTCTCACTTGGTACAATTTCTGGTACCACATCACCAACTTCTTTGTCTTTTATTTCGCATTTTACAGACTAAACAATATTATCCTCTGGGCCGCTATGTATTTCCTGCCTCTCACTTGGTACAATTTCTGGTACTATATCACGAACTTCTTTGTCTTTTATTTGGCAGTTTATGGACTAAACAACATTATCCTCTGGGCCGCTATGTATTTCCTTCCTCTCACTAGATATAATTTCTGGTACCATATCACAAACTTCTTTGTCTTTTATTTGGCAGTTTACGGACTAAACAAGATTATCCTCTGGGCCGCTATGTATTTCCTGCCTCTCACTTGGTACAATTTCTGGTACCACATCACCAACTTCTTTGTCTTTTATTTGGCAGTTTACGGACTAAACAACATTATCCTCTGTGCCCCTATGCATTTCCTGCCTCTCACTTGCTACTATTTCTGGAACCATATCACGAACTTCCTTGTCTTTTATTTGGCAGCTTACGGACTAAACAACATTATCCTCTGGGCCGCTATGTATTTCCTTGCCTCTCAATTGGTACAATTTCTGGTACCATATCACGAACTTCTTTGTCTTTTATTTGGCAGTTTACGGACTAAACAACATTATCCTCTGGGCCAATAAGTATTTCCTGCCTCTCACTTGGCACAATTTCTGGTACCACATCACGAACTTCTTTGTCTTTCATTTCGCAGTTTACGGACCAAACAACATTATCCTCTGGGCCCCTATGTATTTCCTGCCTCTCACTTGGTACAATTTCTGGTACCATATCACGAACTTATTTGTCTTTTATATGGCAGTTTACGGACTAAACAACATTATCATCTGGGCCCCTATGTATTTCCTGCCTCTCACTTGGTACAATTTCTGGTACCATTTCACGAACTTCTCTGTCTTTTATTTGGCAGTTTACGGACTGAACAACATTATCCTCTAGGCCACTATGTATTTCCTGCATCTCACTTGGTACAATTTTTGGTAACATATCACTAACTTATTTGTCTTTTATTGGGCAGTTTACGGACTAAACGACATTATCCTCTGGGCCGCTATGTATTTCCTGCCTCTCACTAGGTACATTTTCTGGTACCACATCACGAACTCCTTTGTCTTTTATTTGGCAGTTTACGGGCTAAACAACATTATCCTCTGGGCCGCTATTTATTTCCTGCCTCTCACTTGGTACAATTTCTGGTACCACATCACGAACTTCTTTGTCTTTTATTTGGCAATTTACGGCTAAACAACATTATCCTCTGGGCCGCTATGTATTTCTTGCCTCTCACTTGGTGCAATTTCTGGTACCACATCACGAACTTCTTTGTCTTTTATTTGGCAGTATACGGACTAAACAACATTATCCTCTGGGCCGCTGCGTATTTCCTGCCTCTCACTTGGTTCAATTTCTGGTACCACATCACGAACTTCTTTGTCTTTTATTTGGCAGTTTACGGACTAAACAACATTATCCTCTGGGCCGCTATGTATTTCCTTCCTCTCACTTGGTACAATTTCTGGTACCATATTATGAACTTGTTTGTTTTTATTTGGCAGTTTACGGACTAAACAACATTATCCTCTGGGCCGCTATGTATTTCCTGCCTCTCACTAGATACAATTTCTGGTACCATATCACGAACTTCTTTGTCTTTCATTTGGCAGTATACAGACTAAACAACATTATCCTCTGGGCCGCTATGTATCTCCTGCCTCTCACTTGGTACAATTTTTGGTACCACATCATGAACTTCTTTGTCTTTTATTTGGCATTTTACGGACTAAACGACATTATCCTCTGGGCCGCTATGTATTTCATGCCTCTCACTTCGTACAATTTCTGGTACCATATCACGAATTCTTTGTCTTTTATTTGGCAGTTTACGGACTGAACAACATTATTCTCTGGGCCCCTATGTATTTCCTGCCTCTCATTTGGTACAATTTCTGGTACCATATCACGAACTTATTTGTCTTTTATTTGGCAGTTTACCGACTAAACAACATTATCCTCTGTGCCCCTATGTATTTCCTGCCTCTCACTTGGTACAATTTCTGGTACCATAACACGAACTTCTTTGTCTTTTATTTGGCGGTTTACGGACTAAACAACATTATCCTCTGGGCCGCTATGTATTTCCTGCCTCACACTTGGTACAATTTCTGGTACCATATCACGAACTTCTTTGTCTTTTATTTGGCAGTTTACGGACTAAACAACATTATCCTCTGGAGCGCTATATATTTCCTGCCTCTCACTAGGTACAATTTCTGGTACCACATCACGAACTTCTTTGTCTTTTATTTGGCAGTTTACGGACTAAACAACATTATCCTCTGGGCTGCTATGTATTTCCTGCCTCTCACTTGGTACAATTTCTGGTACCACATCACGAACTTCTTTGTCTTTTATTTGGCAGTTTACGGGCTAAACAACATTATCCTCTGGGCCGCTATGTATTTCCTGCCTCTCACTTGGTGCAATTTCTGGTACCACATCACGAACTTCTTTGTCTTTTATTTTGCAGTATACGGACTAAACAACATTATCCTCTGGGCCGCTGCGTATTTCCTGCATCTCACTTGGTACAATTTCTGGTACCACATCACGAACTTCTTTTCTTTTATTTGGCAGTTTACGGACTAAACAACATTATCCTCTGGGCCGCTATGTATTTCCATCCTCTCATGTGGTACAATTTCTGGTACCACATCACGAACTTCTTTGTCTTTTATTTGGCAATTTACGGACCAAACAAAATTATCCTCTGGGCCGCTATGTATTTCCTGCCTCTCACTTGGTACAATTTCTGGTACCACATCACGAACATCTTTGTCTTTTATTTGGCAGTTTACGGACTAAACAATATTATTCTCTGGGCCGCTATGTATTTCCTGCCTTTCACTTGGTACAATTTCTGGTACCACATTACGAACTACTTTGTCTGTTATTTGGCAGTTTACGGACCAAACAACATTATTCTCTGGGCAGCTATGTATTTCCTGCCTCTCACTAGATACAATTTCTGGTATCATATAACGGTAATCTTTGTCATTTATTTGGCAGTATACAGACTAAACAACGTTATCCTCTGCGCCGCTATGTATTTCCTGCCTCTCACTTGGTACAATGTCTGGTACCATATCACCAACTTCTTTGTCTTTTATTTGGCATTTTACGGACTAAACAAGATTATCCTCTGGGCCGCTATGTATTTCCTGCCTCTCACGTGGTACAATTTCTGGTACCATATCACGAACTTATTTGTCTTTTATTTGGCAGTTTACGGACTAAACAACATAATCCTCAAGGCCCCTATGTACTTCCTGCCTCTCACATGGTACAATTTCTGGTAACATATCACGAACTTCTTTGTCTTTTATTTGGCAGTTTACGGACTAAACAACATTAGTCTCTAGGCCTCTATGTATTTCCTGCCTCTCAATTGATACAATTTCTGGTACTATATCACGAACTTCTTTGTCTTTTATCTGGCATTTTACGTACCAAACAAGTTTATCCTCTGGGCCGCTATGTATGTCCTGCCTCTCACTTGGTACAATTTCCGGTACCACATCACGATCTTCTTTGTCTTTTATTTGGCAGTTTACGGACTAAACAACATTATCCTCTGTGCCCCTATGCATTTCCTGCCTCTCACTTGCTACTATTTCTGGAACCATATCACGAACTTCCTTGTCTTTTATTTGGCAGCTTACGGACTAAACAACATTATCCTCTGGGCCGCTATGTATTTCCTTGCCTCTCAATTGGTACAATTTCTGGTACCATATCACGAACTTCTTTGTCTTTTATTTGGCAGTTTACGGACTAAACAACATTATCCTCTGGGCCAATAAGTATTTCCTGCCTCTCACTTGGCACAATTTCTGGTACCACATCACGAACTTCTTTGTCTTTCATTTCGCAGTTTACGGACCAAACAACATTATCCTCTGGGCCCCTATGTATTTCCTGCCTCTCACTTGGTACAATTTCTGGTACCATATCACGAACTTATTTGTCTTTTATATGGCAGTTTACGGACTAAACAACATTATCATCTGGGCCCCTATGTATTTCCTGCCTCTCACTTGGTACAATTTCTGGTACCATTTCACGAACTTCTCTGTCTTTTATTTGGCAGTTTACGGACTGAACAACATTATCCTCTAGGCCACTATGTATTTCCTGCATCTCACTTGGTACAATTTTTGGTAACATATCACTAACTTATTTGTCTTTTATTGGGCAGTTTACGGACTAAACGACATTATCCTCTGGGCCGCTATGTATTTCCTGCCTCTCACTAGGTACAATTTCTGGTACCACATCACGAACTCCTTTGTCTTTTATTTGGCAGTTTACGGGCTAAACAACATTATCCTCTGGGCCGCTATTTATTTCCTGCCTCTCACTTGGTACAATTTCTGGTACCACATCACGAACTTCTTTGTCTTTTATTTGGCAATTTACGGCTAAACAACATTATCCTCTGGGCCGCTATGTATTTCTTGCCTCTCACTTGGTGCAATTTCTGGTACCACATCACGAACTTCTTTGTCTTTTATTTGGCAGTATACGGACTAAACAACATTATCCTCTGGGCCGCTGCGTATTTCCTGCCTCTCACTTGGTTCAATTTCTGGTACCACATCACGAACTTCTTTGTCTTTTATTTGGCAGTTTACGGACTAAACAACATTATCCTCTGGGCCGCTATGTATTTCCTTCCTCTCACTTGGTACAATTTCTGGTACCATATTATGAACTTGTTTGTTTTTATTTGGCAGTTTACGGACTAAACAACATTATCCTCTGGGCCGCTATGTATTTCCTGCCTCTCACTAGATACAATTTCTGGTACCATATCACGAACTTCTTTGTCTTTCATTTGGCAGTATACAGACTAAACAACATTATCCTCTGGGCCGCTATGTATCTCCTGCCTCTCACTTGGTACAATTTTTGGTACCACATCATGAACTTCTTTGTCTTTTATTTGGCATTTTACGGACTAAACGACATTATCCTCTGGGCCGCTATGTATTTCATGCCTCTCACTTCGTACAATTTCTGGTACCATATCACGAATTCTTTGTCTTTTATTTGGCAGTTTACGGACTGAACAACATTATTCTCTGGGCCCCTATGTATTTCCTGCCTCTCATTTGGTACAATTTCTGGTACCATATCACGAACTTATTTGTCTTTTATTTGGCAGTTTACCGACTAAACAACATTATCCTCTGTGCCCCTATGTATTTCCTGCCTCTCACTTGGTACAATTTCTGGTACCATAACACGAACTTCTTTGTCTTTTATTTGGCGGTTTACGGACTAAACAACATTATCCTCTGGGCCGCTATGTATTTCCTGCCTCACACTTGGTACAATTTCTGGTACCATATCACGAACTTCTTTGTCTTTTATTTGGCAGTTTACGGACTAAACAACATTATCCTCTGGGGCGCTATATATTTCCTGCCTCTCACTAGGTACAATTTCTGGTACCACATCACGAACTTCTTTGTCTTTTATTTGGCAGTTTACGGACTAAACAACATTATCCTCTGGGCTGCTATGTATTTCCTGCCTCTCACTTGGTACAATTTCTGGTACCACATCACGAACTTCTTTGTCTTTTATTTGGCAGTTTACGGGCTAAACAACATTATCCTCTGGGCCGCTATGTATTTCCTGCCTCTCACTTGGTGCAATTTCTGGTACCACATCACGAACTTCTTTGTCTTTTATTTTGCAGTATACGGACTAAACAACATTATCCTCTGGGCCGCTGCGTATTTCCTGCATCTCACTTGGTACAATTTCTGGTACCACATCACGAACTTCTTTTCTTTTATTTGGCAGTTTACGGACTAAACAACATTATCCTCTGGGCCGCTATGTATTTCCATCCTCTCATGTGGTACAATTTCTGGTACCACATCACGAACTTCTTTGTCTTTTATTTGGCAATTTACGGACCAAACAAAATTATCCTCTGGGCCGCTATGTATTTCCTGCCTCTCACTTGGTACAATTTCTGGTACCACATCACGAACATCTTTGTCTTTTATTTGGCAGTTTACGGACTAAACAATATTATTCTCTGGGCCGCTATGTATTTCCTGCCTTTCACTTGGTACAATTTCTGGTACCACATTACGAACTACTTTGTCTGTTATTTGGCAGTTTACGGACCAAACAACATTATTCTCTGGGCAGCTATGTATTTCCTGCCTCTCACTAGATACAATTTCTGGTATCATATAACGGTAATCTTTGTCATTTATTTGGCAGTATACAGACTAAACAACGTTATCCTCTGCGCCGCTATGTATTTCCTGCCTCTCACTTGGTACAATGTCTGGTACCATATCACCAACTTCTTTGTCTTTTATTTGGCATTTTACGGACTAAACAAGATTATCCTCTGGGCCGCTATGTATTTCCTGCCTCTCACGTGGTACAATTTCTGGTACCATATCACGAACTTATTTGTCTTTTATTTGGCAGTTTACGGACTAAACAACATAATCCTCAAGGCCCCTATGTACTTCCTGCCTCTCACATGGTACAATTTCTGGTAACATATCACGAACTTCTTTGTCTTTTATTTGGCAGTTTACGGACTAAACAACATTAGTCTCTAGGCCTCTATGTATTTCCTGCCTCTCAATTGATACAATTTCTGGTACTATATCACGAACTTCTTTGTCTTTTATCTGGCATTTTACGTACCAAACAAGTTTATCCTCTGGGCCGCTATGTATGTCCTGCCTCTCACTTGGTACAATTTCCGGTACCACATCACGATCTTCTTTGTCTTTTATTTGGCAGTTTACGGACTAAACAACATTAGCCTCTGGGCCTCTATGTATTTCCTGCCTCTCAATTGATACAATTTCTGGTACTATATCACGAACTTCTTTGTCTTTTATCTGGCATTTTACGTACCAAACAAGTTTATCTTCTGGGCCGCTATGTATTTCCTGCCTCTCACTTGGTACAATTTCTGGTAACATATCACGAACATATTTGTCTTGTATTTTGCAGTTTACGGACTAAACAACATTATCCTCTGGGCCGCTATGTATTTCCTGCCTCTAACTTGGTACAATTTCCGGTACCACATCACGAACTTCTTTGTCTTTTATTTGGCAGTTTACGGGCTAAAAAACATTATCCTCTGGGCCGCTATGTATTTCCTGCCTCTCACTTGGTACAATTTCTGGTACCACATTAAGGAATTCTTTGTCTTTTATTTGGCAGTTAACGACAAAACAACATTATCCTCTGGGCCGCTATTTATTTCCTGCCTCTCACTAGGTACAATTTGTGGTACCATATTACGAACTTCTTTGTCTTTTATTTGGCAGTATACAGACTAAACAACATTATCCTCTGTGCCGCTATGTATCTCCTGCCTCTCACTTGGTACAATTTCTGGCACACCATCATGAACTTCTTTGTCTTGTATTTGGCATTTTACGGACTAAACGACATTATCATCTGGGCCGCTATGTATTTCCTGCCTCTCACTTCGCACAATTTCTGGTACCATATCACGAACTTCTTTGTCTTTTATTTGGCAGTTTATGGACTAAACAACATTATCCTCTGGGCCGCTATGTATTTCCTGCCTCTCACATCGTACAATTTCTGGTAACATATCACGAACTTCTTTGTCTTTTATTTGGCAGTTTACGGACTAAACAACATTATCCTCTGGGCCGCTATGTATATCCTGCCTCTCACTTGGTACAATTTCTGGTACCATATCACCAACTTGTTTGTCTTTTATTTGGCAGTTTATGGACTAAACAACATTATCCTCTGGGCCTCTATGTATTTCCTGCCTCTCACTAGATATAATTTCTGGTACCAAATCACTAACTTCTGTGTCTTTTATTTGCCAGTTTACGGACTAAACAAGATTATCCTCTGGGCCGCTATGTATTTCCTGTCTCTCACGTGGTACAATTTCTGGTACCACATCACCAACTTCTTTGTCTTTTATTTGGCAGTTTACGGACTAAACAACATTATTCTCTGTGCCCCTATGTATTTCCTGCCTCTCACTTGGTACTATTTCTGGTACCATATCACGAACTTCCTTGTCTTTTATTTGGCAGCTTACGGACTAAACAACATTATCCTCTGGGCCGCTATGTATTTCCTTGCCTCTCAATTGGTACAACTTCTGGTACAATATCACGAACTTATTTGTCTTTTATATGGCAGTTTACGGACTAAACAACATTATCCTCAGGGCCCCTATGTATTTCCTGCCTCTCACTTGGTACAATTTCTGGTACCATTTCACGAACTTCTTTGTCTTTTATTTGGCAGTTTATGGACTAAACAACATTATCCTCTAGGCCGCTATGTATTTCCTGCATCTCACTTGGTACAATTTTTGGTACCATATCACTAACTTATTTGTCTTTTATTTGGCAGTTAACGGACTAAACTGCATTATCCTCTGGGCCGCTATGTATTTCCTGCCTCTCACTTGGTGCAATTTCTGGTACCACATCACGAACTTCTTTGTCTTTTATTTGGCACTATACGGACTAAACAACATTATCCTCTGGGCCGCTGCATATTTCCTGCCTCTCACTTTGTTCAATTTCTGGTACCACTTCACGAACTTCTTTGTCTTTTATTTGGCAGTTTACGGACAAAACAACATTATCCTCTGAGCCGCTATTTATTTCCTGCCTCTCACTAGATACGATTTGTGGTACAATATTACGAACTTCTTTGTCTTTTATTTGGCAGTATACAGACTAAACAACATTATCCTCTGGGCCGCTATGTATTTCCTGCCTGTCACTTGGTACAATTTCTAGTACCACATCATGAACTACTTTGTCTTTTATTTGGCAGTTTACAGACTAAACAACATAATCCTCTGGGCCGCTATGTATTTCCTGCCTCTCACTTCGCACAATTTCTGGTACCAAATCACGAACTTCTTTGTCTTTTTATTTGGCAGTTTACGGACTAAACAACATTATCCTCTGGGCCGCTATGTATTTCCTGCCTCTCACTTGGTACAATTTCAGGCACCATATCACAAACTTCTTTGTCTTTTATTTGGCAGTTTATGGACTAAACAACATTATCCTCTGGGCCGCTATGTATTTCCTGCCTCTCACTAGATATAATATCTTGTACCATATCACAAACTTCTTTGTCTTTTATTTGGCAGTTTACGGACTAAACAAGATTATCCTCTGTGCCCCTATGTATTTCCTGCCTCTCACTTGGTACTATTTCTGGAACCACATCACGAACTTCTTTGTCTTTTATTTCGCAGTTTACGGACCAAGCAACATTATCCTCTGGGCCCCTATGTATTTCCTGCCTCTCACTTGGTACAATTTCTGGTACCATATCACGAACTTATTTGTCTTTTATATGGCAGTTTAGGGACTAAACAACGTTATCCTCTGGGCCCCTATGTATTTCCTGCCTCTCACTTGGTACAATTACTGGTACCATTTCACGAACTTCTTTGTCTTTTATTTGGCACTTTACGGACTGAACAACATTATCCTCTAGGCCGCTATGTATTTCCTGCATCTCACTTGGTACAATTTTTGGTAACATATCACTAACTTATTTTCTTTTATTGGGCAGTTTACGGACTAAACGGCATTATCCTCTGGGCCGCTATGTATTTCCTGCCTCTCACTAGGTACAATTTCTGGTATTACATCACGAACTTCTTTGTCTTTTATTTGGCAGTTTACGGGCTAAACAACATTATCCTCTGGGCCGCTATGTATTTCCTGCCTCTCACTTGGTACAGTTTCTGGTACCACATCACGAACTTCTTTGCCTTTTATTTGGCAATTTACGGCAAAACCACATTATCCTCTGGGCCGCTATGTATTTCCTGCCGCTCACTTGGTGCAATTTCTGGTACCACATCACGAACTTCTTTGTCTTTTATTTGGCAGTATACGGACTAAACAACCTTATCCTCTGGGCCGCTGCGTATTTCCTGCCTCTCACTTGGTTCAATTTCTGGTACTACATCACGAACTTCTTTGTCTTTTAGTAGGCAGTTTACGGACTAAACAACATTATCCTCTGGGCCAATAAGTATTTCCTGCCTCTCACTTGGTACAATTTCTGGTACCACATCACGAACTTCTTTGTCTTTTATTTGGCAATTTACGGCTAAACAACATTATCCTCTGGGCCGCTATGTATTTCCTGCCTCTCACTTGGTGCACTTTCTGGTACCATATCACGAACTTCTTTGTCTTTTATTTGGCAGTTTACGGACTAAACAACATTATCCTCTGGGCCGCTATGTATTTCCTGCCTCTCACTGGATACAATTTCTGGTACCAACTCACGAACTTCTTTGTCTTTTATTAAGCAGTTTACGGACTAAACAACATTATCCTCTGGGCCGCTATGTATTTCCTGCCTCTCACTTGGTGCAATTTCTGGTACCATATCACCAACTTCTTTGTCTTTTATTTGGCATTTTACGGACTAAACAAGATTATCCTCTGGGCCGCTATGTATTTCCTGCCTGTCACGTGGTACAATTTCTGGTACCATATCACGAACTTATTTGTCTCTTATTTGGCAGTTTACTGACTAAACAACATTATCCTCTGGGCCCCTATGTATTTCCTTCCTCTCACTTGGTACAGTTTATGGTACCTTATCACGATCTTCTTTGTCTTTTATGTGGCAGTTTACGGACTAAACAACTTTATCCTCTGGGCCGCTATGTATTTCCTGCCTCTCAATTGATACTATTTCTGGTACCATATCACGAACTGCTTTGCCTTTTATCTGGCATTTTACGGACTAAACAAAATTATCCTCTGGGCCGCTATGTATTTCCTGCCTGTCACTTGGTAGAATTTCTGGTACCACATCACGAACTTCTTTGTCTTTTATTTGGCAGTTTACGGACTGAACATCATTATCCTCTGGGCCCCTATGTATTTCCTGCCTCTCATTAGGTACAATTTCTGGTACCATATCACGAACTTATTTGTCTTTTATTTGGCAGTTTACCGACCAAACAACATTATCCTCTGTGCCCCTATGTATTTCCTGCCTCTCACTTGGTACAATTTCTGGTACCATATCACGAACTTCTTTGTCTTTTATTTGGCAGTTTACGGACTAAACAAAATTATCCTCTGGGCCGCTATGTATTTCCTGCCTCACACTTGGTACAATTTCTGGTACCATATCACGAACTTCTTTGTCTTTTATTTGGCAGTTTACGGACTAAACAACATTATCCTCTGGGGCGCTATATATTTCCTGCCTCTCACTAGGTACAATTTCTGGTACCACATCACGAACTTCTTTGTCTTTTATTTGGCAGTTTACGGACTAAACGACATTATCCTCTGGGCTGCTATGTATTTCCTGCCTCTCACTTGGTACAATTTCTGGTACCACATCACGAACTTCTTTGTCTTTTATTTGGCAGTTTACGGGCTAAACAACATTATCCTCTGGGCCGCTATGTATTTCCTGCCTCTCACTTGGTGCAATTTCTGGTACCACATCACGAACTTCTTTGTCTTTTATTTTGCAGTATACGGACTAAACAACATTATCCTCTGGGCCGCTGCGTATTTCCTGCCTCTCACTTGGTACAATTTCTGGTACCACATCACGAACTTCTTTTCTTTTATTTGGCACTTTACGGACTAAACAACATTATCCTCTGGGCCGCTATGTATTTCCATCCTCTCACGTGGTACACTTTCTGGTACCACATCACGAACTTCTTTGTCTTCTATTTGGCAATTTACGGACCAAACAAAATTATCCTCTGGGCCGCTATGTATTTCCTGCCTCTCACTTGGTACAATTTCTGGTACCACATCACGAAATTCTTTGTCTTGTATTTGGCAGTTTACGGACTAAACAACATTATCCTCTGGGCCGCTATGTATTTTCTGCCTCTCACTTGGTACAGTTTCTGGTACCACATCACGAACTTCTTTGTCTTTTATTTGGCAGTTTACGGACTAAACTACATTATCCTCTTGGCCGCTATGTTTTTGCTTTTTCTCACTTGGTTCATTTTCTGGTACCACATCACGAACTTCTTTGTCTTTTATTTGGCAGTTTACGGACTAAACAACATTATCCTCTGGGCCGCTATGTATTTCCTGCCTGTCACTTGGTACAATTTCTGGTACCACATCACGAACTACATTGTCTTTTATTTGGCAGTTTACGGACTAAACAACATAACCCTCTGGCCCGCTATGTATTTCCTGCCTGTCACTTGGTACAATTTCTGGTACCACATCATGAACTACTTTGTCTTTTATTTGGCAGTTTACGGACTAAACATCATTATCCTCTGGGTCGCTATATATTTCCTGCCTCAAATTTGGTACAATTTCTATTACCATATCATTAACTTCTTTGTCTTTTCTTCGGCAGTTTATGGACTAAACAACATTATCCTCTGGGCTGCTATGTATTTCCTCCCTCTCACTTGGTACAATTTCTGGTACCACATCACGAACTTCTTTGTCTTTTATTTGGCATTTTATGGACTAAACAACATTATCCACTGGGCCGCTATGTATTTCCTGCCTCTCACTTGTTACAATTTCTGGTACCACATCACAAACTTCTTTGTCTTATATTTGGCAGTTTACGGACTAAACAACATTATCCTCTGGGCTGCTATGTATTTCCTGCCTCTCACTTGGTACAATTTCTGATACCACATCACGAACATCTTTGTCTTTTATTTGGCACTTTACGGACTAAACAACATTATCCTCTGGGCCGCTATGTATTTCCTGCCTCAAACTTGGTACAATTTCTTTTAGCATATCATTAACTTCTTTGTCTTTTATTCGGCGGTTTACGGACTAAACAACATTATCCTCTGGGCCGCTGTGTATTTCCTGCCCCTCACTTGGTACAATTTCTGGTATCATATCATGAAATTCTTTATCTTTTATTTGGTAGTTTACGGACTAAACAACATTATCCTCTGGTCCGCTATGTATTTCCTGCCTGTCACTTGGTACAATTTCTAGTACCACATCATGAACTACTTTGTCTTTTATTTGGCAGTTTACGGACTAAACAACATAATCCTCTGGGCCGCTATGTATTTCCTGCCTCTCACTTGGTACAATTTCTGGTACCACATCACGAACTTCTTTGTCTTTTATTTGGCAGTTTATGGGCTAAACAACATTATCCTCTGGGCCGCTATGTATTTCCTTCCTCTCACTTGGTACAATTTCTGGTACCACATCACGAACTTCTTTGTCTCTTATTTGGCAGTTTACGGACTGAACAACATTATCCTCTGGTCCGCTATGTATTTCCTGCCTCAAACTTGGTACATTTTCTTTTACCATATAACGAACTTCTTTGTCTTTTATTCGGCTGTTTACGGACTAAACAACATTATCCTCTGGGCCGCTGTGTATTTCCTGCCCCTTACTTGGTCCAATTTCTGGTATCATATCACGAACTTCTTTATCTTTTATTTGGTAGTTTACGGATTAAACAACATTATCCTCTGGGCCGCTATGTATTTCCTGATTGTCACTTGGTACAATTCCTGGTACCACATCATGAACTACTTTGTCTTTTATTTGGCAGTTTACGGACTAAACAACATTATCCTCAGGGCCGCTATGTATTTCCTGCCTCAAACTTGGTACAACTTCTATTAGCATATCATTAACTTCTTTGTCTTTTATTCGGCAGTTTACGGACTAAACAACATTATCCTCTGGGCCGCTGTGTATTTCCTGCCCCTCACTTGGTACAATTTCTGGTATCATATCACGAACTTCTTTATCTTTTATTTGGTAGTTTACGGACTAAACAACATTATCCTCTGGGCCGCTATGTATTACCTGCCTGTCACTTGGTAGAATTTCTGGTACCACATCATGAACTACTTTGTCTTTTATTTGGCAGTTTACGGACTAAACAACATAATCCTCTGGGCTGCTATGTATTTCCTGCCTCTCACTTGGTACAATTTCTGGTACCACATCATGAACTTCTTTGTCTTTTATTTGGCAGTTTATGGGCCAAACAACATTATCCTATGGGTTGCTATGTATTTCCTGCCTCCCACTTGGTTCAATTTCTGGTACCACATCACGAACTTCTTTGTCTCTTATTTGGCAGTTTACGGACTAAACAACATTATCCTCTGGTCCGCTATGTGTTACCTGCCTCAAACTTGCTACAATTTCTGGTACCATATCACGAACTTCTTTGTCTTTTATTCGGCTGTTTACGGACTAAACAAGATTATCCTCTGGGCCGCTATGTATTTTTTGCCTCTCACTTGGTACTATATCTGGTACCATATCACGAACATCTTTGTCTTTTATTTGGCTGTTTACAGACTAAACAACATTATCCTCTGGGCCGCTATGTATTTCCTGCCTCTCACTTGTTACAATTTCTGGTACCATATCACAAACTTCTTTGTCTTTTATTTGGCAGTTTACGGACTAAACAACATTATCCTCTGGGCCGCTATGTATTTCCTGCCTCTCACTTGGTACAATTTCTCGTACCATATCACGAACTTCTTTGTCTGTTATTTGGCAGTTCACGGACTAAACAACATTATCCTCTGGGCCGGTATGTATTTGCTTCTTCTCACTTTGTACAATTTCTGGTACCATATCACAAACTTCTTTATCTATTATTTGTCAGTTTACGGACTAAACAACATTATTCTCTGGGCCGCTATGTATTTCCTGCCTCTCACTTGGTGCAATTTCTGGTACCACATAACGAATTTTTTTGTCTTTATTTGGCAGTTTACTGGCTAAAGTATATTATCCTCCGGGCTGCTATGTATTTCCTCTCACCTGGTACAATTTCTGGTACCACATCACGAACTTCTTTGTCTTTTATTTGGCAGTTTACGGACTAAACAACATTATCCTCTGGGCCGTTATGTGTTTCCTGCCTGTCACTTGGTACAATTTCTGGTACCACATCCCGAATTTCTTTGTCTTTTATTTGGCAGTTTACGGGCTAAAGTATATTATCCTCCGGGCCGCTATGTATTTCCTCTCACCTGGTACAATTTCTGGTACTACATCACGAACTTCTTTGTCTTTTATTTGGCAGTTTGCGGACTAAACAACATTATCCTCTGGGCCGCTATGTATTTCCTCTCTCTCACTTGCTACAATTTCTGGTACCATATCACGAACTTCTTTGTCTTTTATTTGGCAGTTTACGGACTAAACAAGATTATCCTCTGGGCCGCTATGTATTTCCTGCCTCTCACTTGGTTCAATTTCTGGTACCACATCATGAACTTCTTTGTCTTTAACTGGCAGTTTACGGACTAAACAACATTATCCTCTGGGCCGCTATGTATTTCCTGCCTCTCACTTGGTACAATTTCTGGTACCACATCACGAACTTCATTGTCTTTTATTTGGCAGTTTACGGACTAAACAACATTATCCTCTAGTCCGCTATGTATTTCCTGCCTCTCACTTGGTACAATTTCTGGTACCACATCACGAACTTCTTTGTCTTTTATTTGGCAGTTTACGGACTAAACAACATTATCCTCTGGGCCTCTATGTATTTCCAGCCTCTCACTTATTACAATTTCTGGTGCCACATCACGAACTTCTTTTTCTTTTATTTGACAGTGTACAGGCTAAACAACATTACACTCTGGGCCGCTATGTATCTCCTGCCTCTCACTTAGTACAATTTCTGGTACCACATTATGATCTTTGTCTTTTATTTGGCATTTTACGGACTAAACGACATTATCCTCTGGGCCGCTAAGTATCTCCTGCCTCTCACTTGGTACAATTTCTGGTACCACATCACGAACTTCTTTGTCTTTTATTTGGCAGTTTGCGGACTAAACAACATTATCCTCTGGGCCGCTGTGTATTTCCTGCCCCTCACTTGGTACAATTTCTGGTATCATATCACGAACTTCTTTATCTTTTATTTGGTAGTTTACGGACTAAACAACATTATCCTCTGGGCCGCTACGTATTACCTGCCTGTCACTTGGTACAATTTCTGGTACCACATCATGAACTACTTTGTCTTTTATTTGGCAGTTTACGGACTAAACAACATAATCCTCTGGGCCGCTATGTATTTCCTGCCTCTCACTTGGTACAATTTCTGGTACCACATCATGAACTTCTTTGTCTTTTATTTGGCAGTTTATGGGCCAAACAACATTATCCTCTGGGTTGCTATGTATTTCCTGCCTCCCACTTGGTTCAATTTCTGGTACCACATCACGAACTTCTTTGTCTCTTATTTGGCAGTTTACGGACTAAACAACATTATCCTCTGGTCCGCTATGTGTTACCAGCCTCACACTTGCTACAATTTCTGGTACCATATCACGAACTTCTTTGTCTTTTATTCGGCTGTTTACGGACTAAACAAGATTATCCTCTGGGTCGCTATGTATTTTTTGCCTCTCACTTGGTACTATTTCTGGTACCATATCACGAACATCTTTGTCTTTTATTTGGCGGTTTACAGACTAAACAACATTATCCTCTGGGCCGCTATGTATTTCCTGCCTCTCACTTGTTACAATTTCTGGTACCATATCACAAACTTCTTTGTCTTTTATTTGGCAGTTTACGGACTAAACAACATTATCCTCTGGGCCGCTATGTATTTCCTGCCTCTCACTTGGTACAATTTCTCGTACCATATCACGAACTTCTTTTTCTTTTATTTGGCAGTTCACGGACTAAACAATATTATCCTCTGGGTCGGTATGTATTTGCTTCTTCTCACTTTGTACAATTTCTGGTACCATATCACAAACTTCTTTATCTATTATTTGACAGTTTACGGACTAAACAACATTATTCTCTGGGCCGCTATGTATTTCCTGCCTCTCACTTGGTGCAATTTCTGGTACCACATCACGAATTTCTTTGTCTTTTATTTGGCAGTTTACGGGCTAAAGTATATTATCCTCCGGGCCGCTATGTATTTACTCTCACCTGGTACAATTTCTGGTACCACATCACGAACTTCTTTGTCTTTTATTTGGCAGTTTACGGACTAAACAACATTATCCTCTGGTCCGCTATGTGTTACCTGCCTCAAACTTGCTACAATTTCTGGTACCATATCACGAACTTCTTTGTGTTTTATTCGGCTGTTTACGGACTAAACAAGATTATCCTCTGGGCCGCTATGTATTTTTTGCCTCTCACTTGGTACTATTTCTGGTACCATATCACGACCATCTTTGTCTTTTATTTGGCAGTTTACAGACTAAACAACATTATCCTCTGGGCCGCTATGTATTTCCTGCCTCTCACTTGTTACAATTTCTGGTACCATATCACAAACTTCTTTGTCTTTTATTTGGAAGTTTACAGACTAAACAACATTATCCTCTGGGCCGCTATGTATTTCCTGCCTCTCACTTGGTACAATTTCTCGTACCATATCACGAACTTCTTTGTCTTTTATTTGGCAGTTCACGGACTAAACAACATTATCCTCTGGGCCGGTATGTATTTGCTTCTTCTCACTTTGTACAATTTCTGGTACCATATCACAAACTTCTTTATCTATTATTTGACAGTTTACGGACTAAACAACATTATTCTCTGGGCCGCTATGTATTTCCTGCCTCTCACTTGGTGCAATTTCTGGTACCACATCACGAATTTCTTTGTCTTTTATTTGGCAGTTTACGGGCTAAAGTATATTATCCTCCGGGCCGCTATGTATTTCCTCTCACCTGGTACAATTTCTGGTACCACATCATGAACTTCTTTGTCTTTTATTTGGCAGTTTGCGGACTAAACAACATTATCCTCTGGGCCGCTATGTATTTCCTCTCTCTCACTTGCTACAATTTCTGGTACCATATCACGAACTTCTTTGTCTTTTATTTGGCAGTTTACGGACTAAACAACATTATCCTCTGGGCCGCTATGTATTTCCTGCCTCTCACTTGGTTCAATTTCTGGTACCACATCATGAACTTCTTTGTCTTTAATTGGCAGTTTATGGACTAAACAACATTATCCTCTGGGCCGCTATGTATTTCCTGCCTCTCACTTGGTACAATTTCTGGTACCACATCACGAACTTCATTGTCTTTTATTTGGCAGTTTATGGACTAAACAACATTATCCTCTGGGCCGCTATGTATTTCCTGCCTCTCACTTTTTACAATTTCTGGTACCACATCACGAACTTCTTTGTCTTTTATTTGGCAGTTTACGGACTAAACAACATTATCCTCTGGGCCTCTATGTATTTCCTGCCTCTCACTTATTACAATTTCTGGTGCCACATCACGAACTTCTTTTTCTTTTATTTGACAGTGTACAGGCTAAACAACATTACACTCTGGGCCGCTATGTATCTCCTGCCTCTCACTTAGTACAATTTCTGGTACCACATTATGATCTTCTTTGTCTTTTATTTGGCATTTTACGGACTAAACGACATTATCCTCTGGGCCGCTAAGTATCTCCTGCCTCTCACTTGGTACAATTTCTGGTACCACATCACGAACTTCTTTGTCTTTTATTTGGCAGTTTGCGGACTAAACAACATTATCCTCTGGGCCGCTGTGTATTTCCTCTCTCTCACTTGCTACAATTTCTGGTACCACATCACGAACTTCTTTGTCTTTTATTTGGCAGTTTACTGACTAAACAACATTATCCTCTGGGCCTCTATGTATTTCCTGCCTCTCACTTGGTGCAATTTCTGGTACCAAATCACGAACTTCTTTGTCTTTTATTTGGCAGCTTACAGCTTAACCTTCCGCCATGAACCATGGACCTTGCCGTTGGTGGGGAGGCTTGCGTGCCTCAGCGATACAGATGGCCGTACCATAGGTGCAACCACAACGGAGGGGTATCTGTTGAGAGGCGAGACAAACATGTGTTTCCTGAAGAGGGGCAGCAGCCTTTTCAGTAGTTGCAGGGGCAACAGTCTGGATGTCTGACTGATGTGGCCTTGTAACATTAACCAAAACGGCCTTGCTGTGCTGGTACTGCGAACGGCTGAAAGCAAGGGGAAACTACAGCCGTAATTTTTCCCGAGGACATGCAGCTTTACTGTATGATTAAATGATGATGGCGTCCCCTTGGCTAAAATATTCCGGAGGTAAAATAGTCGCCCATTAGGAACTCCGGGCGGGGACTACTCAAGAGGACGTCATTATCAGGAGCAAGAAAACTGGCATTTTACGGATCGGAGCGTGGAATGTCAGATCCCTTAATCGGGCAGGTAGGTGGGAATTTAAGGAGATGGGACCTGGATAAACTGAAAGAACCAGAGGGTGTAGAGAGTTTCAGGGAGAGCATAGGGGAACAATTGACAGGAATGGGGGAAAGACAGTAGAAGAAGAATGGGTACCTCTGAGGGATGAAGTAGTGAAGGCAGCAGACGATCAAGTAGGTAAAAAGACGAGGGCTAATAGATATCCTTGGGTAACAGAAGAAATATTGAATTTAATTGATGAAAGGAGAAAATATAAAAATGCAGTAAATGAAGCAGGCAAAAGGGAATACAAACGTCTCAAAAATGAGATCGACAGAAAGTGCAAAATGGCTAAGCAGGGATGGTTAGAGGACAAATGTGAGGATGTAGAGACTTGCCTCACTAGGGGTAAGATAGATACTGCCTACTGGAAAATTAAAGAGACCTTTGGAGAGAAGTGAACCACTTGTATGAATATCAAGAGCTCAGATGGCAACCCAGTTCTAAGCAAAGAAGGGAAGGCAGAAAGGTGGAAGGAGTATATAGAAGGTTTATACAAGCGCGATGTACTTGAGGACAATATTATGGAATTGGAAGAGGATGTAGATGAAGATGAAATGGGAGATAAGATACTGCGTGAAGAGTTTGACAGAGCACTGAAAGACCTGAGCCGAAACAAGGCCCCGGGAGTAGACAACATTCCATTAGAACTACTGATGGGAGAGCCAGTCCTGACAAAACTCTACCATCTGGTGGGCAAGATGTATGAGACAGGCGAAATACCCACAGACTTCAAGAAGAATATAATAATTCCAATACCAAAGAAAGCAGGTGTTGACAGATGTGAAAATTACCGAACTATCAGTTTAATAAGTCACAGCTGCAAAATACTAACGCGAATTCTTTACAGACGAATGGATAAACTGGTAGAAGCGGACCTCGGGGAAGATCAGTTTGGATTCCGTAGAAATGTTGGAACACGTGAGGCAATACTAACCTTACGACTTATCTTAGAAGAAAGATTAAGAAAAGGCAAACCTACGTTTCTAGCATTTGTAGACTTAGAGAAAGCTTTTGACAACGTTAACTGGAATACTCTCTTTCAAATTCTAAAGGTGGCATGGGTAAAATACAGGGAGCGAAAGGCTATTTACAATTTGTACAGAAACCAGATGGCAGTTATAAGAGACGAGCGGCATGAAAGGGAAGCAGTGGTTGGGAAAGGAGTGGGACAGGGTTGTAGCCTCTCCCTGATGTTATTCAATCTGTATATTGAGCAAGCAGTAAAGGAAACAAAAGAAAAATTCGGAGTAGGTATTAAAATTCATGGAGAAGAAGTAAAAACTTTGAGGTTCGCCGATGACATTGTAATTCTGTCAGAGACGGCAAAGGACTTCGAAGAGCAGTTGAACGGAATGGACAGTGTCTTGAAAGGAGGATATAAGATGAACATCAACAAAAGCAAAACGAGGATAATGGAATGTGGTCAAATTAAATCGGGTGATGCTGAGGGGATTAGATTAGGAAATGAGACACTTAAAGTAGTAAAGGAGTTTTGCTATTTAGGGAGTAAAATAACTGATGATGGTCGAAGTTGAGAGGATATAAAATGTAGACTGGCAATGGCAAGGAAATCGTTTCTGAAGAAGAGAAATTTGTTAACATCGAGTATAGATTTAAGTGTCAGGAAGTCGTTTCTGAAAGTATTTGTATGGAGTGTAGCCATGTATGGAAGTGAAACATGGACGATAACCAGTTTGGACAAGAAGAGAATAGAAGCTTTCGAAATGTGGTGCTACAGAAGAATGCTGAAGATAGGGTGGGTAGATCACGTAACTAATGAGGAGGTATTGAATAGGACTGGGGAGAAGAGAAGTTTGTGGCACAACTTGACTAGAAGAAGGGATCGGTTGGTAGGACATGTTTTGAGGCATCAAGGGATCACAAATTTAGCATTGGAGGGCAGCGTGGAGGGTAAAAATCGTAGAGGGAGACCAAGAGATCAATACACTAAGCAGTTTCAGAAGGATGTAGCTTGCAGTAGGTACTGGGAGATGAAGAACCTTGCACAGGATAGAGTAGCATGGAGAGATGCATCAAACCAGTCTCAGGACTGAAGGCCACAACAACAACAAACGGACTAAACAACATTATCCTCTGGGCCGCTATGTACACTCCTGGAAATTGAAATAAGAACACCGTGAATTCATTATCCCAGGAAGGGGAAACTTTATTGACACATTCCTGGGGTCAGATACATCACATGATCACACTGACAGAACCACAGGCACATAGACACAGGCAACAGAGCATGCACAATGTCGGCACTAGTACAGTGTATATCCACCTTTCGCAGCAATGCAGGCTGCTATTCTCCCATGGAGACGATCGTAGAGATGCTGGATGTAGTCCTGTGGAACGGCTTGCCATGCCATTTCCACCTGGCGCCTCAGTTGGACCAGCGTTCGTGCTGGACGTGCAGGCCGCGTGAGACGACGCTTCATCCAGTCCCAAACATGCTCAATGGGGGACAGATCCGGAGATCTTGCTGGCCAGGGTAGTTGACTTACACCTTCTAGAGCACGTTGGGTGGCACGGGATACATGCGGACGTGCATTGTCCTGTTGGAACAGCAAGTTCCCTTGCCGGTCTAGGAATGGTAGAACGATGGGTTCGATGACGGTTTGGATGTACCGTGCACTATTCAGTGTCCCCTCGACGATCACCAGTGGTGTACGGCCAGTGTAGGAGATCGCTCCCCACACCATGATGCCGGGTGTTGGCCCTGTGTCCTCGGTCGTATGCAGTCCTGATTGTGGCGCTCACCTGCACGGCGCCAAACACGCATACGACCATCATTGGCACCAAGGCAGAAGCGACTCTCATCGCTGAAGACGACACGTCTCCATTCGTCCCTCCATTCACGCCTGTCGCGCCACCACTGGAGGCGGGCTGCACGATGTTGGGGCGTGAGCGGAAGACGGCCTAACGGTGTGCGGGACCGTAGCCCAGCTTCATGGAGACGGTTGCGAATGGTCCTCGCCGATACCCCAGGAGCAACAGGGTCCCTAATTTGCTGGGAAGTGGCGGTGCGGTCCCCTACGGCACTGCGTAGGATCCTACGGTCTTGGCGTGCATCCGTGCGTCGCTGCGGTCCGGTCCCAGGTCGACGGGCACGTGCACCTTCCGCCGACCACTGGCGACAACATCGATGTACTGTGGAGACCTCACGCCCCACGTGTTGAGCAATTCGGCGGTACGTCCACCCGGCCTCCCGCATGCCCACTATACGCCCTCGCTCAAAGTCCGTCAACTGCACATACGGTTCACGTCCACGCTGTCGCGGCATGCTACCAGTGTTAAAGTCTGCGATGGAGCTCCGTATGCCACGGCAAACTGGCTGACACTGACGGCGGCGGTGCACAAATGCTGCGCAGCTAGCGCCATTCGACGGCCAACACCGCGGTTCCTGGTGTGTCCGCTGTGCCGTGCGTGTGATCATTGCTTGTACAGCCCTCTCGCAGTGTCCAGAGCAAGTATGGTGGTTCCGACACACCGGTGTCAATGTGTTTTTTTTTCCATTTCCAGGAGTGTATTTCCTGCCTCTCACTTGGTACAATTTCTGGTACCATATCACGAACTTCTTTGTCTTTTATTTGGCAGTTTACGGACTAAACAACATTATCCTCTGGGTTGCTATGTATTTCCTGCCTGTCACCTGGTACAATTTCTGGTGCCATATCACGAACTTCGTTGTCTTTTATTTGGCAGTTTATGGACTAAACAACATTATCCTCTGGGCCGCTATGTATTTCCTGCCTCTCACTTGGTACAATTTCTGGTACAACATCACGAACTTCTTTGTCTTTTATTTGGCAGTTTACGGACTAAACAACATTATCCTCTGGGCCGCTGTGTACTTCCTGCCTCTCACTTGGTACAATTTCTGGTACCACATCACGAACTTCTTTGTCTTTTATTTGGCAGTTTACGGACTAAACAACATTATCCTCTGGGCCGCTGTGTATTTCCTGCCTCTCACTTGGTACAATTATTGGTACCACATCACGAACTTCTTTGTCTTTTATTTGGCAGTTTACGGACTAAACAACATTATCCTCTGGGCCGCTATGTATTCCTGCCTCTCACTTGGTACAATTATTGGTACCACATCACGAACTTCTTTGTCTTTTATTTGGCAGTTTACGGACTAAACAACATTATCCTCTGGGCCGCTGTGTATTTCCTGCCTCTCACTTGGTACAATTTCTGGTACCACATCACGAACTTCTTTGTCTTTTATTTGGCAGTTTACGGACTAAAGAACATTATCCTCTTGGCCGCTATGTATTTCCTGCCTGTCACTTGGTACAATTTCTGGTACCATATCACGAACTTCTTTGTCTTTTATTTGGCAGTTTACGGACTAAACCACATTATCCTCTGGGCCGCTATGTATTTCCTGCCTCTCACTTTTTACAATTTCTGGTACCACATCACAAACTTTTTTGTCTTTTCTTTGGCAGTTTACGGACTAAACAACATTATCCTCTGGGCCGCTATGTATTTCCTGCCTCTTCGAGCTTTTCCAGTGCCTCAGTATTTACTTGCTGGACCCTCTCTCAAACCTCTCTCGCTGTTCTCGGGAATTCTCAAGCCAGTTCTCCATTCCTCCTTCCTTTCTGCTAAATCATATCGAATAGTGATGGAATCTCCCTACCATACACTACCCCAAATGTTGATAACCCTGTGGTAGAACGCAGTTTTGAATTATTTGCATTACTGGAATAGATAAATGTGTGCGCCAGTCTGTAGTGTGGGAGTTGACTTAATAACTAAGTGTCCTTCCGATTATCCGATAAACTCACGCTGTCCTTCCGTTTGACGGAGGCTGAAGTGCACTAGTTCTTAATGTCTTCTCCTTCAACCATCAACACAACTACTTCATCAGATCTGCACGAAATTCGTTTCTAGATTAATTATTATTGTTTCTGGAACTCCAGACTTCAGTACCCATCTATTCACCAACACTTCTGTATTTGTGACTGCCTCCAAGTCTGACATAGGCACCAGCTCATTGGAATAAGTAATATCATCTATGATGGTTACCAGAAGACTGTTTGCTGTTGGCATTCGGTTGAATGGTCCTAACACATGCATCCCAGTTTTTGGAATCCTCTGTGGTAATAGTTATTTGTGACTGGTTTGCACAATGTGCACTCTGTACTGATTGATATTCTTCCGTACACTGCACCAATACTTCTCCGCCATCCTCTGATTCCTAGTTCTCTAACCTCCATGGCCAGACAAAACATGATCATCCAGCCGGCCGCAGTAGCCGTGCGGTTCTAGGCACTACAGACTGGAGCCGAGCGACCGCTACGGTGGCAGGTTCGAATCCTGCCTCGGGCATGGATGTGTGTGATGCCCTCAGGTCAGTTAAGTTGAATTAGTTCTAAGTTGTAAGCGACTGATGACCTCAGAAGTTAAGTGGCATAGTGCTCAGAGCCATTTGAACCATTTGAACCATGATCATCCATTTCCCGCAGTACCTCATCCCTCAGCTCTGCTGACACATCCACTCGTGATCTTAAATTCGTCTCCCTACACAACCATCCGTGACACAGGCTAAACTGCTGCTTATTGCTGTCCTGCTTACACTCTCCATCGGCCTGCTGTGCTGCTTGCCACCCAGGATGGTATTTACTCCTGCTTATCCTGTCAGTATTTCTGTGCCTCTTTCCTGGTCTGTCGAATACTTCGTACTGAAATTCATTGGGCTTTAATGCTCATCTTGTCGGTTTACTGGATGGGGCCTTCAAACCTAATAGCCACTTAGAAGCAACATGGTCTGTCATTACTTTAAACTTCCTTCTGTACAGGTAACGGAAGAGTCAGGTTACCAGATACACCAGGCTAAGCATCTATCTCTGCTTTGAATGGTTGGTTGGTTTAAAAGAGGGAAAATGGACCAAACTACGAGGTCATCGGTACCTTGTTCCTAATAAAACAATGCCACAAGTGTGAGAATAAAACGGACGAGACAAATAACACAAAACGGAAAGAAAGGAAAAACCACAAGAACGAAGGAAAGGCAACGAACACTAAAGGAACAAAAGAGGACAAGAAAACAACAGAGAGACGCTAGAAACACAAGAGAGTGAAACGAGAAAGCAGATTACAGTGGCTGGCCGACCACGAGAATAGAAAGGAAAAGCCAGGCACTCTGCAACACATTAAAACCTCCACCCTAAAAGCACTAGGGTGGAGGAGACAGAGGGACAAAGGACATGCACTAAAACCTACATAGAAGTATAAAACCCACTCTCACGGATAAAACGTAAAACTAAAGCTGCTGTTGAGGTATTGTCGCCCAACACCGAAGGCAGGGTGATGGGAAAGTTAAAAGTACACCGCAGAGCAGCTAAAAGTGGGCAGTCCAGCAAGAGGTGGACGACTGTCATGTTTTAGCCACAGCGGCACAGAGGTGGGTCCCCGCGACGGAGTAGGTAACGACGCGTTAGCCATATATGGCCAATGCGGAGCCGGCGGAGGACAACTGATTCCGTGCCAGAGGACCGCATGGAAGACTTCCACACATTCGTAGTCTCCTCAATGACACGCAGTTTGTTGTGCGTACTGTTCTGCCATTCAGTCTCCCAAAGCCGGAAAACCCTGCGGCGTCAGACAGAACGCAAGTCAGTTTCGGAGGTGCCCATCGCCAGAAGCGGTTTCCGCGTCGCCTGTTTGGCCAGCCTGTCTGCAAGTTCGTTCCGACATGTCGTGGGGTCCACACAAACACCACGGAACGGTAGAACTATTCCAGAGAATAGATGGACTCCCGAATGGATGCTGCCAGAGGGTGGTTAGGGTAGCACTGGTCGATAGCTTGTGGGCTGCTCAGTGAGTCAGTACACAGGAGAAATGACTCGCCAGGGCATGAGCGGATGTACTCAAGAGCACGAGGTATGGCCGCCAGCTCTGCAGTGAAAACACTGCAGCCAACTGGCTAGGAGTGCTGCTCAATAAGTCCTCCATGAACATACGCAAAGCCTACGTGACCTTGAGCCATCGAGCCGTCGGTGTAACTGTAGAGCTGCAGCAGCGTGGAGCGATCTGCACCCCAGTTGGTGTTGCTCAGGCAATGGAGAGCATTGAGATGCTGCCAGCACTTCCGTTTAAGCTGACGAACATGAGGAAGTGAAGTCGAATGAGCGTCGAAAACCAGTCCTAAGAATCGATATGTCTCCACTGCAATGAGTAATTAAGGTAAAGTTCTGGTTCCGGATGAACGGTACGACGTCGACTGAAATGATGACACACGTCTTGATGGCCCAAGACTTCGCCTTGTGGATGGCTCTCTGTAGGTGACGCTCAGCAACACCAGTACTGGAGCAGCAGTACGAAATGCAGAAGTCGTCTGCATACAGAGAAGGTGAGACAAAGGACCTGACAGTTGCTGCTAGACTGCTAATGGCCACTAAAAATAGAGAGACGCTCAATAAAGAACCCAGCGAGACTCCATTCTCCTGGATATGGATGGAACTTGGAGACGGAAAGTAGGAGCGACCAAAAATTTTGGATATAAATCGGAAGCGGGTCCTGAAGACCCCACTCATACAATATGGCAAGGATATGATGTCGCCAGGTCGTGTCGTATGCTTTACGTATGTCAAAAAAGACGGCAACCAGGCTGTTCGGAAGGCAGACTCGAGGGACGCAAGACTATCAGTGGTAGAGCGACCCTGGCAGATGCCAGTAGTGGGACAAGGTGAGCGTCGCCCCAAAGTAGGTCACCTCAAAGTAGGCCACCCCAAGCACTGTTACCCAAGATGGCGGCCATGAGGCAAGTAGGTGACGTCAGCTGATGATGCGATTGACGTCATTCAAGATGGGGGGAAGATAGGGCAGTAGGACTACCTCCACTATTCTAAGTCACATCATCCTAGGAACTGGCCGGAAGTTTTGTGGGGAGATAGGTCAGTTGGGCTACATCTACTAACCTAAGTCACCTCTTCCTGGGAACTGGACATAAGTCTTTATTTAAACAATTTCAAGCAGTACCACCATCAATTGTGTTAGCCATCCTCTTCGAAAATTTTGCTAAGCGGAGTTGGTATGGTGTCGCCCCCACTAGAGGCTGCTCATTTAATTCGAGTATAATTTCTGTAACTTTTTTAAATTTGTATAATTTTCTTTAAATTTGTATAAATTCCCTTAATTCTGTTTAAATTTATCATCTACCTACAGCATTAGTATTGTGTTACCGCCACAAGAGGCTTAGATATCCGTTTCTTAGTGTTTCAATAGCTGTATTACATGCACTCATTCAGCTCTGGACGTAGGTCTTTATTTAAAAAATTAGAGCCACTACTGCCATCAAAAGTGTTTGCCATCCTGTCGGAAAATGAGCATTAATTTTGCTGAGTGAGGTTAGTATGGTGTCGCCCCCACTAGAGGCTGATCGTTCATATAGGCAAGAAAAGATGTTCGCTGCACTTCCAGATACGTAGTTTCAACTACTTTTCAAGGTCATCCAACCACATTTTCTACAAGTGTGGCGGAGGGTACAACATCTCCGTCATCACGCTTATGACGGTCAATAGCACCTAAGCGTGACGACGGAGACGTTGTACCCTCCGCCACACTTTAATTAATATGCGTGACCTATTTCGGTCAATAGCATAGATGAATTAAACAGTTATGTAGCAAAGTGAAGTAGAACTTAGCTGTTCTAAATACACTCCTGGAAATGGATAAAAGAACACATTGACACCGGTGTGTCGGACCCACCATACTTGCTCCGGACACTGCGAGAGGGCTGTACAAGCAATGATCACACGCACGGCACAGCAGACACACCAGGAACCGCGGTGTTGGCCGTCGAATGGCGCTAGCTGCGCAGCATTTGTGCACCGCCGCCGTCAGTTTCAGCCAGTTTGCCGTGGCATACGGAGCTCCATCGCAGTCTTTAACACTGGTAGCATGCCGCGACAGCGTGGACGTGAACCGTATGTGCAGTTGACGGACTTTGAGCGAGGGCGTATAGTGGGCATGCGGGAGGCCGGGTGGACGTACCGCCGAATTGCTCAACACGTGGGGCGTGAGGTCTCCACAGTACATCGATGTTGTCGCCAGTGGTCGGCGGAAGGTGCACGTGCCCGTCGACCTGGGACCGGACCGCAGCGACGCACGGATGCACGCCAAGACCGTAGGATCCTACGCAGTGCCGTAGGGGACCGCACCGCCACTTCCCAGCAAATTAGGGACCCTGTTGCTCCTGGGGTATCGGCGAGGACCATTCGCAACCGTCTCCATGAAGCTGGGCTACGGTCCCGCACACCGTTAGGCCGTCTTCCGCTCACGCCCCAACATCGTGCAGCCCGCCTCCAGTGGTGTCGCGACAGGCGTGAATGGAGGGACGAATGGAGACGTGTCGTCTTCAGCGATGAGAGTCGCTTCTGCCTTGGTGCCAATGATGGTCGTATGCGTGTTTGGCGCCGTGCAGGTGAGCGCCACAATCAGGACTGCATACGACCGAGGACACAGGGCCAACACCCGGCATCATGGTGTGGGGAGCGATCTCCTACACTGGCCGTACACCACTGGTGATCGTCGAGGGGACACTGAATAGTGCACGGTACATCCAAACCGTCATCGAACCCATCGTTCTACCATTCCTAGACCGGCAAGGGAACTTGCTGTTCCAACAGGACAATGCACGTCCGCATGTATCCCGTGCCACCCAACGTGGTCTAGAAGGTGTAAGTCAACTACCCTGGCCAGCAAGATCTCCGGATCTGTCCCCCATTGAGCATGTTTGGGACTGGATGAAGCGTCGTCTCACGCGATCTGCACGTCCAGCACGAACGCTGGTCCAACTGAGGCGCCAGGTGGAAATGGCATGGCAAGCCGTTCCACAGGACTACATCCAGCATCTCTACGATCGTCTCCATGGGAGAATAGCAGCCTGCATTGCTGCGAAAGGTGGATATACACTGTACTAGTGCCGACATTGTGCATGCTCTGTTGCCTGTGTCTATGTGCCTGTGGTTCTGTCAGTGTGATCATGTGATGTATCTGACCCCAGGAATGTGTCAATAAAGTTTCCCCTTCCTGGGACAATGAATTCACGGTGTTCTTATTTCAATTTCCAGGAGTGTATTTCCCCTTTTAATTATAACGATAACGCTACACGTGTATCGCGTTACTTACAATGTCACCTATAGAAAATTTTCCCATTTAACGTACATCGTAGACTATATTTTAGTATACTTGACCTATGTCGGTCAATAGCACGTTAGCGTGATGAAGCAGACGTTGTACCCTCCGCCACACTTTAATTAATATGCTTGACCTTTGTCGGCCAATAGTAGTTAAGAGTGATGACAGGGGAGTTGCACGCCCAGTTACACCCTAATTAAACTACAGATAACGGTTAAGGTTTTAAATAAGTGAGACAAGTAAGGTGCTCGCTGTTAGTCACGTTCGGTGGGGATACTTTACACGATGACCATATGTGCATAAAGTCTTAAAGGTGATCCTTAAACTTTACATACCCCACCAACTAAATTTCCTACCATATATTACAATTTGTGTGTAGTTAATACACATAGGGACTTCATCTACATAATGCTTAGTTTGCTTACATTTACGGTTATCAGCTCCCAACACGTGATATACAGACAGCCACTGATATACGGCTTTGACTCTCCGTATGCGCACGCGCGCGAGTTGCTATGTGCTCAGTGCAATTCCGCATGTAACGGTCAGTGTCAACGTAGTTGCCGCTGCGTGGTGAAGTGATGCTGGGGCTGGACTTCAGTTAAGTGGTTTTAATTCGACATGGCACCACGGTACTATAGGTGTTAATTTTTAATGTTGACTGTGCCTTACTCTGGCTTGTTATAGTAATTTTATGCTTCTGAAGAACGCTAGATTATTCTAGCCGAAACCTGGGTAAAGACCAGAAAATTTCCGCAACTGAGGCGGATTTTTCAATGTATTAGTCTATCACAGTTGCTGACGGGGCTGCAATATGCTAAAAATTCTTACATTTCCTACATACATCGAATTATATATCTCACCTAGTTTATTATGCTGATACAAAACACTCGCCTGGAGGGGAGGCAAATTGGTGTGAAAAAAGGAATCTGCCTGTTCTGGGCTGCTGGAGAGAGGAGGGAGGGCACTTTATTTATTTTTTAACAGTTTATTTAGCTACCCATTTCACCTAATTTATTTATTATGGTGATGCAAATCACTCACCCTAACCTGCTTAGCTTCCCCCATGAACCATGGACCTTGCCGTTGGTGGGGAGGCTTGCGTGCCTCAGCGATACAGATGGCCGTACCGTAGGTGCAACCACAACGGAAGGGTATCTGTTGATAAGCAAGGGGAAACTACAGCCGTAATTTTTCCCGAGGACATGCAGCTTTACTGTATGATTAAATGATGATGGCGTCCTCTTGGGTAAAATATTCCGGAGGTAAAATAGTCCCCCATTCGGAACTCCGGGCGGGGACTACTCAAGAGGAGTCGTTATCAGGAGAAAGAAAACTGGCATTCTACGGATCGGAGCGTGGAATGTCAGATCCCTTAATCGGGCAGGTAGGTTAGAAAATTTAAAAAGGGAAATGGATAGGTTAAAGTTAGATATAGTGGGAATTAGTGAAGTTCGGTGGCAGGAGGAACAAGACTTTTGGTCAGGTGATTACAGGGTTATAAATACAAAATCAAATAGGGGTAATGCAGGAGTAGGTTTAATAATGAATAAAAAAATAGGAGTGCGGGTTAGCTACTACAAACAGCATAGTGAACGCATTATTGTGGCCAAGATAGACACAAAGCCCATGCCTACTACAGTAGTACAAGTTTATATGCCAACTAGCTCTGCAGATGATGAAGAAATTAATGAAATGTATGACGAGATAAAAGAAATTATTCAGGTAGTGAAGGGAGACGAAAATTTAATAGTCATGGGTGACTGGAATTCGTCAGTAGGAAAAGGGAGAGAAGGAAACGTAGTAGGTGAATATGGATTGGGGGGAAGAAATGAAAGAGGAAGCCGCCTTGTAGAATTTTGCACAGAGCATAACTTAATCATAGCTAACACTTGGTTCAAGAATCATAAAAGAAGGTTGTATACCTGGAAGAATCCTGGAGATACTAATAGGTATCAGATAGATTATATAATGGTAAGACAGAGATTTAGGAACTAGGTTTTAAATTGTAAGACATTTCCAGGGGCAGATGTGGATTCTGACCACAATCTATTGGTTATGAACTGCAGATTGAAACTGAAGAAACTGCAAAAAGGTGGGAATTTAAGGAGATGGGACCTGCATAAACTGAAAGAACCAGAGGTTGTAGAGAGTTTCAGGGAGAGCATAAGGGAACAATTGACAGGAATGGGGGAAAGAAATACAGTAGAAGAAGAATGGGTAGCTCTGAGGGATGAAGTAGTGAAGGCAGCAGACGATCAAGTAGGTAAAAAGACGAGGGCTAATAGAAATCCTTGGGTAACAGAAGAAATATTGAATTTAATTGATGAAAGGAGAAAATATAAAAATGCAGTAAATGAAGCAGGCAAAAGGGAATACAAACGTCTCAAGAATGAGATCGACAGAAAGTGCAAAATGGCTAAGCAGGGATGGCTAGAGGACAAATGTAAGGATGTGGAGGCTTGTCTCACTAGGGGTAAGATAGATACTGCCTACAGGAAAATTAAAGAGACCTTTGGAGAGAAGAGAACCACCTGTATGAATATCAAGAGCTCAGATGGCTACCCAGTTCTAAGCAAAGAAGGGAAGGCAGAAAGGTGGAAGGAGTATATAGAGGGTTTATACAAGGGCGATGTACTTGAAGACAGTATTATGGAAATGGAAGAGGATGTAGATGAAGATGAAATGGGAGATAAGATACTGCGTGAAGAGTTTGACAGAGCACTGAAAGACCTGAGTCGAAACAAGGCCCCGGGAGTAGACAACATTCCATTAGAACTACTGATGGGAGAGCCAGTCCTGACAAAACTCTACCATCTGGTGAGCAAGATGTATGAGACAGGCGAAATACCCACAGACTTCAAGAAGAATATAATAATTCCAATACCAAAGAAAGCAGGTGTTGACAGATGTGAAAATTACCGAACTATCAGTTTAATAAGTCACAGCTGCAAAATACTAACGCGAATTCTTTACAGACGAATGGATAAACTGGTAGAAGCGGACCTCGGGGAAGATCAGTTTGGATTCCGTAGAAATGTTGGAACACGTGAGGCAATACTAACCTTACGACTTATCTTAGAAGAAAGATTAAGAAAAGGCAAACCTACGTTTCTAGCATTTGTAGACTTAGAGAAAGCTTTTGACAACGTTAACTGGAATACTCTCTTTCAAATTCTAAAGGTGGCATGGGTAAAATACAGGGAGCGAAAGGCTATTTACAATTTGTACAGAAACCAGATGGCAGTTATAAGAGTCGAGCGGCATGAAAGGGAAGCAGTGGTTGGGAAAGGAGTGGGACAGGGTTGTAGCCTCTCCCTGATGTTATTCAATCTGTATATTGAGCAAGCAGTAAAGGAAACAAAAGAAAAATTCGGAGTAGGTATTTAAATGCATGGAGAAGAAGTAAAACCTTTGAGGTTCGCCGATGACATTGTAATTCTGTCAGAGGCAGCAAAGGACTTGGAAGAGCAGTTGAACGGAATGGACAGTGTCTCGAAAGGTGGATATAAGATGAACATCAACAAAAGAAAAACGAGGATAATGGAATGTAGTCAAATTAAATCGGGTGATGCTGAGGGGATTAGAGTAGGAAATGAGACACTTAAAGTAGTAAAGGAGTTTTGCTATTTAGGGAGTAAAATAACTGATGATGGTCGAAGTAGAGAGGATATAAAATGTAGACTGGCAATGAGAAGGAAATCGTTTCTGAAGAAGAGAAATTTGTTAACATCGAGTATAGATTTAAGTGTCAGGAAGTCGTTTCTGAAAGTATTTGTATGGAGTGTAGCCATGTATGGAAGTGAAACGTGGACGATAACCAGTTTGGACAAGAAGAGAATAGAAGCTTTCGAAATGTGGTGCTACAGAAAAATGCTGAAGATAAGGTGGGTAGATCACGTAACTAATGAGGAGGTATTGAGTAGGATTGGGGAGAAGAGAAGTTTGTGGCACAACTTGACTAGAAGAAGGGATCGGTTGGTAGGACATGTTTTGAGGCATCAAGGGATCACAAATTTAGCATTGGAGGGCAGCGTGGAGAGTAAAAATCGTAGAGGGAGACCAAGAGATCAATACACTAAGCAGATTCAGAAGGATGTAGGTTGCAGTAGGTACTGGGAGATGAAGAACCTTGCACAGGATAGAGTAGCATGGAGAGCTGCATCAAACCAGTCTCAGGACTGAAGACCACAGCAACAACTTGCTTAGAGTCACTGTATACAGAGTACAGACCTCGAAACTACTCCTATTTAATAACACTGATCTGCCAAGACGCCCGACATGCGAAAATCACAAGTCATTCTACCACTAACTCTGTAAACAGCACATCTGTCAGGCAAATGTATACACATGGGGTTGCAGAAGCACCTATCGCTAACTTAGTTATGAAGCTGAAGTTTCGATTTTACACCCAAGATGTGAGAGGGGGGATGGGGTACATCACATATTTCATAGTTCATTTATAAGAATGTGTCACGTTTCATCACACATGAGATAGAAGTCTTCCGATGCAGGAGAGGTTTACAGTTTGGGCAGTCCGGTTGGCAACACTGCGCCGACGCGGACTCTTCGATTATTTGCTGCACTAAATAATTATAAAAAGCGTTGTTATTAAGCTATTTTTAAACGTTTACAGGTGTTATATAATATAAGTGTTGTTAAATTAGTGGAAGTGTTAGTGAAGCACAGAATATGATTAAACTGGGTAAGAAGCGTATTTTTCTTCTCGCGCCTGTAGCACGAATCCTAGGCCTAATTTCACGCGCGCCAATCGTAAGTAAGCTGTGAATTAAACTTATAAGTAAACGTTTCCAGTTGGTATAAATACAATATAAGTGTTGTTACGTTAGTGGAAGTGATAGTGAAACGTTAAAGAAGATTAAACGGGGTAAGAAGTTTATTTTCCTTCTCGCGCCTATAGCACGGATTTTAGGCTTAATTTCACGCGCGCGTATCATAAGTGAACAGTGACTTAAACTTATATATAATCACCAGTTTTTTTTCAGTACTCTTTCAATTTATTTATATCTGCCTGAATAGTTTCTAGGATCCTCTGTTTACGTTTCAGTCACTACTTAAATCAGCTTATACGATTTCTGTTTTTACCATGAGTGAGAAGTGTGTGACATGCCGTAGGATCGTTAGTTCCGGGGTATGGTGTGATGGGTGCTGTAGTTTCTTCCATTGGGGCGAATGTAGTGGCGTGGGAAATGGGGACATAAATGAGGCTCACCAGTGGTATTGTAGGATCTGCAGTAGAGATAGGAAAATACTGGAACAGGAAGCGAAAATTGCAGCTCCTCAAGCTGACCTAGATAAGGCAAAGGAGGATCTGGACATGTTAAAGAGGGAGAAGGGTGAACAGAGGTGGAAAGTGGCAACAGGCAATAGGGGGAACAGGCAAAGGAGAGCATCAGACAGCTTTCTCATAAATCTTGAAAATAGATTTGACCTGTTGCCTCAGTCAGAATCGGATGAGCCTCATGTAGCTGAAGCTGTGGAAAGGGCACAACAAGCTTTCAAGGACTTGAAAAAGGTAGGGAAATTTGTGAAGAGACAGAAAGTTCTGTTGTTAGGTAGTTCCCATGGTAAGGTGTGGGCCAACTACTGCATGAAAATCTAGGTCCAGAGTAACAGGTCACAAACTTTTTCAAGCCTAGTGCAGATCTGGGTCAGGTAACAGAGGATGTAGGTTCTCTATGCAAGGATTTCACAAAGGAGGATGCCGTGGTTATAGTGGGTGGTCCGGGAAATAGCATTGGCAGAGACTCTGAATATTCCATAGAGAGTGACCTGGTGAAGATAGCATCAGCAACGAAGCATACGAGTGTGGGATTTGTGTCTGTGTTGAGACACCATGATCGGCCTCATTTGAACTCTTCCGTAGGGAGGGTGAACTTGGAGTTGGAGTGGCTGCTTAGGACGGATATAGGGTCCCATGTTGGTTTGATTCCTGTGGATGCTATCGATAGGTGGGACTACACTAGGCGTGGCCTTCACCTCAATAGGAAAGGGAAGGGAAAACTGTCTGGGTTGATTGCAGAAAACTTAAGGGGGGACACTGGCACAAGTGGTAAAATACCAGTGGTCACAGGTGTCAGAGGGATGCCGTTTTTAGGATAGGGAAGGGGGAAAGAAAACGAGTTTTAAGAGAGATTGGCAGACTCAGTTTGAGAAAACAGATGAACAGGAGTCAGATTTTAGCATACAGCCTCCATTTAAACAATTTTTAACAGAAAGTAATCAGAAACTGCCAGTTCATCTTCGCCAAAGCAGTTATAATCCCATTAGTATGCAGTACCAGTTTTCTTTATTACACCAGAACATTCCGGGACTCAGAAATAAAGTTGATGAACTACTCATTTGTATCGCTGAAATGAATTCATCTAACCAAATTGACATAATCTGCCTCTCTGAACATCAAGTGACCACTGGTATAGATATGTTAGACATTTCAGGATTTAAGCTAGCTTCCTACTTCTGCAGAGTAGATATGGATGGAGGAGGAGTTGCCACATTTATTAAAAACTGCCATAAATTCAAGAACATTGACATTAATAAATTCTGTTTGGAGCAGCATCTAGAAGCATGTGCAACTGAAGTAGAGTTTCATAACAGATCCTATATAATAGTAACTATTTATCGAGCACCTGCAGGAAATTACAATCTATTCATAAATCATCTAGAAGCTCTTTTGGGTTATTTAACAGGAAGAAACAAAGAAATTTTGATTGCTGGTGACTTTAATACAGATTTTCTAATGCAATCTTCCAGTAAACATTTACTGCAGTTATTAATGTTGTCTTTCAATCTAACTCACACTGTAAACTTTCCAACTAGGGTCACTAAATTCTCAAGGACAGCCATTGATAATATTTTTATAGACAAATCAAAGGAACAAAATCATATCATAAAACCTGTAATAAATGGACTATCAGATCATGACATGCAGCTCCTTGTTTTATATGTAAATTCTATGCAGATTATCAAGACTGCTAAATCTGAGTACAGGAGAGTAGTCAATCAACCAAAAATTGAGTGTTTTAGAAAGCGGCTCAAAGATATGAACTGGAAAGTGCTCATAACATGAATGAAAAATATAACACATTCATGAACATTGTCAATACCATGTTTGAAAACAGTTTTCCTCCAAAAGTTACTCAAATTAAACAAAAGTCTATAATAAAACGATGGATCACACGAGGAATAAAGATTTCCTGTAAGACAAATAGGAAAATGTATCTGTCGACCAAGAATAGCTCCAATGCTGATGATTTAGCTAAATTCAAGGAATACTATAAAATATTAAAAAAGGTAATACAGACATCTAAACAAATGCACTACGAGAAGAAGGCAGCATTGTCAGGGAACAAAATAAAAACAATACGGGATATAGTGAAAGAGGAGACTGGCAGAACCAGAAAGGAACAGGAACAAATAGCACTAAGGGTAGATGACACATTGGTAATGCATGGGCATAATGTGGCAAATCTATTTAACAAGTACTTTATATCCATTACTGATAGAATGGGATTGTCAGGATCAGTAAATAATGCCCTTGAATATCTGAAACTAGCCTTTACAAATAGCTTCAGGTACATGAATATGTCACTCACTTCACCAAAAGAAATAACTTCCATAATAAAATCTTTGAAAACAAAGCATTCTAGTGGTTACGATGAAATATCAACAAAGTTAATTAAGACATGTTCTTGTGAGTTTAATACAATTCTAAGTTACGTGTGTAACCAGTCAATTATAACTGGGACGTTTCCTGACTGGCTAAAATATGCAGATGTTAAGCCTCTGTTCAAGAAAGGGGATAAAGAGATACCATCAAACTACAGACTGATATCACTTTTTCCAGCATTCTCAAAAATTTTAGAAAAAGTAATGTACAGGCAGCTTCTCAACCATCTGACCACAAATAACATATTATCAAGAACACAGTTCGGATTTCTGAAGGGTTCTGATATCGAAAAGGCTATTTACACCTACAGTAAAAATGTACTTAATTCATTAAATAACAAGTTACAAGCAGCAGGTATTTTCTGTGATTTGTCAAAGGCATTCGATTGTGTGAACCACAACATCCTTGTAAATAATTTAGAATTCTATGGTGTCACAGGCAGCGCTGCAAAATGGTTCAAGTCACACCTCGCTAACAGGAAACAAAGGGTGTCAGTGTAAGGGACTAGTGAATTAAGTCATCAGTCATCATCAGAATGGGAAGAAATTACATGTGGTGTCCCACAAGGATCCATCTTAGGGCCAATGCTTTTTCTTGTGTACATTAATGACCTCTCATCAGTTACACTGCCAGAAGCAGAGTTCGTTCTGTTTGCAGATGACACAAGTATTGCAATAAATAGTATGTCGAGTGCAGTTCTAGAAAGATCTGCTAATGATATTTTCATGGATATTAATAAATGGTTTAAAGCCAACTCACTGACATTAAACTTCGAAAAGACTCACTATATGCAATTCAGAACCTGTAAGAGGTTTCCACCCAGCATATGCATAAAGTATGAAGAAGAGGAGATAGAAGAGGTTGACAGTCTTAAATTCCTGGGATTACAACTTGATGATAAATTCAGTTGGGAGGAGCACACCATAGAACTGCAGAAACGCCTTAACAAATCTGTATTTGCAATTCGAGTGTTAGCAGACATAGGCGACATAAAAATGAAAAAGCTTGCATACTTTGCTTACTTTCATTCCATAATTTCATATGGTATAATATTTTGGGGTAACTCTTCAAGTCAAATAAATGTTTTCAGAGTCCAAAAGCGTGTAATACGTATTATTTGTGGAGTAAACTCACGGACGTCCTTTAGAAACCTCTTCAAAGAACTGGGTATACTAACTACTGCCTCTCAGTATATTTACTCCTTAATGAGATTTGTCCTAAATAATATATCTCTTTTTCCAACAAACAGCTCAGTTCATACGTACAATACCAGGAACAAAAATGATCTGCACAAGGACTTAAAAGCACTTACTTTAGTTCAAAAAGGGGTCCACTGCTCAGGAACACTCATCTTCAATAATTTGCCAGCAAACATAAAAAATTTAGTTACAAATAAAGATCAGTTTAAAAGGAGCCTGAAAGATTTACTAGTGGCCAACTCCTTCTACTCCATTGACGAATTTTTTAATAGAAACAAATGATGTATTTATATATTCATACTATTAGTATTGTTACTTCAGCTTAAAAAAATTGACATATTCCACATCCACGAGGATCTCCTCAACACGGATCTATGGAACGAAAAACTAATCTAATCTAATCTAATCTAATCGCAAGTAGACAGTGCTTTAAATCATATATAGAACACGTGGCTGTATGAGAGTCGAATGCAGGCGATGTCACGTGTCCGCGGATGCATTTAAGTTTATAGACGGATGGTTCTCTGCCTTCCTGAAAAGCGTCAAATACAATAGTCAACTCTCGTGTATCACTGATACCTCAGTAGACGGACAGTATAATGCTGTCTCAAAGGACAAAAATTGACTGATTCTCTTATTTCCTTCGCTTCCATATCGACGATTTCTCGGATTCCTCTTGCTGCCGCATACACGTTCCCATGTACAAATGATTTTCTAAACTAGGAGCATCTGGTTTATAAAGTATGTGTTTGTGTTCTGAGATGTGTAAAGGAGAAGACTATGTCCAGTGGTAATGAAGGCTTGGATCTGACGTGGAATACTGTGCTAGCAAAGGGAAGAGTGTGTCAAGTGATAAGAATGGTGCGGATACTTCTACTTCCAGAGCTGTAAGCAGGGTGTATTTCGGATACTTCGCTCATTGTCGAATGTAATTCAATTGAAAGTATAGGGATCAAATAGATATGTGTTCGATTTGGTAGGATTATTCAGTCTATGCATGGCCCGTGTCAAGTTTCCCACTAATAGTGGGAGGCCATCCGAATGGAAAGGGCTGTTTGAATGCGGAAATGTGTTGGACTTAATCGTGTAGGCGTCTAATCGAATAACGAACTGATACTTAGTATGTGTTGGACAGCTTCCGTGGTCAAGTGGGAATTTGACAAGATTGAATACGGATGTGTGTTTGCGTTGGGTCATTATTCGCTTATCATGTAAATTGTTCGGTCGAGTGCTTCTTCGCATTTGACTTCTTTATTTAGTAGAGAGGAGGTCGACTGTGGTGTGTGCATCTAGCACGTGGAAGACACGTTTTCCGGTTGTCTAGATATGAGAAAGACGTTATTTGATTTTGTAAATTACGGAAATCTGTAATCGTGAGTGGAAATATCGGTTTAAACATAAATGTGTTTGCACAGATGATAAGATTGTAGGGCGAATGTGAAAAACTACATAGATTTTTGCTCATAAAACTGGACTTTGCCTATTTTCGTGAAAAATAGGACATTGATTGTGATCTGAAATGTTTTGCATTATTATAGAAGCGTAGTTGATGTTAAATAAATAATAATCGATCGCTGCTAGGTGGCTCTCGTCCGGCCCTGCTCGAGTGTACCACGTGACGTAGAAACAAAGTCTGTGAACGCGAGGCCTTGTGGGGCTGTGCCAGCGATGCTTCGGAGGCATTAGGGTCAGTACACTCTTAGAGGAACAGGATGCACTTGGAGGGAAAGCGGGGCTTTTAGGACGAGGATCTCCCTCTGGCTTCGGTTAGAGTGATCTTTTAGTAGGTGTGTGTAGTGAACTCTGACGTTAAACAGGGATAGATGTTATATGCTTGGAGCTAATAGACTTTCTTTTTTTTAAACTCATCTCTGTCGAACAGCAGGCTAAAGTGAGTTGAACGTTTTCCGCCTAGCTTGTAGGTGTAGGGTAGAGTTTGAGAGTTTCTGTCGCTGGTTTCGAGTGGTATAATTATTTCCCAAACAGGATAACACGAGATGTCAGATTCTGTGTAGTGTTGCGGTTCTTGTGCAGTGCCATGCGTATAGTTGTGTAATTAAAGCATGATAAGTTGAGTTATATACACTCCTGGAAATTGAAATAAGAACACCGTGAATTCATTGTCCCAGGAAGGGGAAACTTTATTGACACATTCCTGGGGTCAGATACATCACATGATCACACTGACAGAACCACAGGCACATAGACACAGGCAACAGAGCATGCACAATGTCGGCACTAGTACAGTGTATATCCACCTTTCGCAGCAATGCAGGCTGCTATATAGTTGTGTATTTAGGACCAATCTTTGTCATTAATTATGTAATTAGGATGGATATTTTGGTCAGTTACCCGAGCAAAATAAATAAAGTAGACTAACGTAACCTTCCTCTCCTGCATCTGCAGAGCTTCCATGCGTTAGGGTGGGTGCACTTAGGCTTTCCATCCAGTTGAATCAGTGTTCGAGTGGTTGATAGGTTGGGCTTTTTACTTGCACTGAGTGTTCGTGCATCGAATTATTTTCTGGTGATTAAACGTTGTGCGCGTGTTTGGATGCATTATTTCGGTGATCTATGAGTAATGGGAGTAGGAAGTCAGCCTTGCCCTTACAAAGGAACCATCCGCGCATTTGCCTGGAGCCATTTAGGGGAGTCACAGGAAACGTAAATCAGGATGGGGCCGAACGCGGGTTGTTTGCGTCTCTGCACATCAGTGTAATGTATTATTATACAGGAGTAGTTTCGAGGTCTGTAAACTGTATATAGTGACTATAAGCAAGTTAGAGTGAGTGATTTGCATCAGTGTAATAGATAAATTAGGTGAAATCCTTAGCTAAATAAATTTTTCAAATAAAATAAATAAAGTACACTCCCTCCTCTCTCCAACAGCCCAGAACAGGCTGATTCCATTTTTTCACACCAATTTTCCTCCCCTCCAGACCGATGGCATGGTGAGCGTTTTGTATCAGCATAATAAACTACGTGATATCCGTAATCCGATGTATGTAGGCAGTGTGGTTGAATGACTTGAAAAGTAGTTGAAAGTAGGTATTTGAAAGTGCAGCGAACACTTTTCGTGCCTATACAAATGAGCAGCCTCTAGTGGGGGCGAGACCGTACTAACCTCACTCAGCAAAATTCATGCACATTTTCCGACAGGATGGCAAACACATTTGATGGCAGTAGTTGCTCTAATTGTTTAAATAAAGACCTACGTCCAGAGCTGAATGAGTGCAGGTAATACAGCTATTGAAACACTAAGAAACGGATATTTAAGCCTCTTGTGGCGGTAACACAACACTAATGCTGTAGGTAGATAATAAATATGCACAAATTGAAACAAATTTAAAGGAATTCATACAAACTGAAACAAATTATATTCGAATTGAGTGGAAACAGGATAATAATTTGCATCAACTGTTAGAGCAAATTTCGTGAACAGAGTTGATGGTTGTAGTGGCTCTAATTGTTTAAATAAGGACTTATGTCCAGTGCATGTAATACAGCTATCGATATCTCAGCCCATTGTGGGTGTGTGCAGCTAGCGTGCGAGAGTGTTCTTAGAGAAAGTGTGAATGTTTGTGTCTGGCAGACGTCAGCGGGTGTGAAAATAGGCTAGTCGGCTGTCGTTCGTATTATCAGGGTGCGACACACATGTACATCTGGAAGACAATGTGACATATCGCGAATCGCTGTAGCTGCGGCGAACTAGGTCACTTGCCTCTTGTGCAACGCATGACCATTCTCTTCATATGTCCAAGCATTAATGAGTATGTAATACAGCTGTCGATATCTCTGCCTCTTGTGGCGGTCACACGAAACTAATGATGCAGATTATAAATTTAAATAAATTACATTCGAATTGAATGGAAAGGCCATACTAACCCCTCCCCCCTCAGCTGCAGGAGTAAGCTTTTAGAAGAAAATTGCTGAACATTTTCTGAGATAATGGTGAGCACACTTGATGGTGGTACTGTGTATAATTGTTTAAATAAAGACTTATGTCCAGCGCATGTAATACAGCTATCGATATCTCAGCCTCCTGTGGTGGTAAAAAAATTATAGAAATTGTATTGGAATTGAATGTAAGCTCTTAGTACAAAAAGTTCGAAATTCGAAGAGGATGTATGAGTGCATGTAATGCTGAGAAACTGATATCTCAGCCCCTTGTGGCGGTAACACAACACTAATGCTGTAGGCGGATAATAAATTTAATCAAATTCATATAAATTTAAACAAATTTATAGAAATTATATTCGAATTAAATGAGCAGCCTCTAGTGGGGGCGATACCATACCACCTCCACTCAGCAAAATTTTCCAAGAGAATGACTAACACAATTGATGGTGGTACTGCTTGAAATTGTTTAAATAAAGACTTATGTCCAGTTCCTAGGAAGAGGGGACTTAGGTTAGTGGAGGTATCCCAAGTGCCGTTTATTTGCCACTATTTTCTTAGGTTAGTAGACGTAGCCTAATTGACCTATCTCCCCACCAAACTTCCGGCCAGTTCCTAGAATGATGTGACTTAGGTTAGTGGAGGTAATCCAACTGCCCTATCTTCCCGCCATCTTGAATTACGTCAATCGCGTCTTCAGCTGATGTCACCTACTTGCCTCATGGCCGCTACCCTGTATAATGGTACTTGACCTACTTTGAGGTGAGGGTGGCCCTTGGTGTGGCCTACTTTGGGGTGACCTACTTTGGGGCTACGCTCTTCTTGTCCCACTACTGAAGCTGCCCTGACATGGAGCCAGTAGGCCTTTTGACCCCAGCACCGAACCCAACTGCCGACACACCATACATTCCAGCAGCTTACAAAGAACATTTGAGAGTCTGATGGTCCGATAGCTATACACATCAAGTGGCTTTTTACCAGGTTTGAGCACCAGAATGATGGTGCTCTCCTGCCATTGCGATGGAATGACACCATCACACCAGATCTGATTGAAGATGACGAGGATATGTCCCTTGTAGTCAGATAAGAGATGTTTAATCATCTGGCTGTAGATCCGATGAGGCCCAGGAGCTGTGTCGGAGCAATTTGTAACGACATTAATGAGTTCCCACTCTGAAAATGGGGCGTTATAGGATTCACTGTGGCATGTTGTGAATGAGGGGAATTTCCCTTCCAGCCGCCAATTGAGAGTGCGAAATGCTGGGGGGTAATTCTCCGATGCAGAGGCTCGGGAAAAGTGCTCAGCAAAGTGCTCGGCAATCACGTTTGCGTCAGTAGATAACACGCCATTTATGGTAACCCTGGGAACACCTGTTGGGGTCTGGTACCTGAAAACACGCTTGCTCTTTGCTCAGACTTTGGAAGGTTAGGTATGGCACCCAATGGTCGAGACGTATCTCGACAAACACACATGCTTCCGTCGTTTGATAAGTTCACGAACGCGGGCATGTAGCCGTTTAAAGGCTATGAGGTGTTCCAGGCTGCTGTTTATGCTGCTGTAGAGCTCGCCGACGCTCGTTAATTGCTTCAGCGACTTCTGGCGACCACGAAGGGACTGTCTTTCGCCAGGGGCACCATAAGGAGCAAGGGATCGTGTTTTCTCTCACAGAAACGATTGTTGTAGTCATCTGCTAAAACCACTACATCGATGTTCCCGAGTGCCGGAGATTCAACGGTGACAGCAGAGGTGAAAGTTTCCCAGTCCGCCTTGTTTAAAGATCATCAGGGCAGGCGTCCATGGGCCTGGCGCTGGTGCAGTGACAGGAAGATGGGGAAGTGGTCACTACCGTGCAGGTCATCATGTGCTCTCCAGTGGATAGATGAGACAAGTCCTGGGCTGCAGATTGTTAAATCAATGGCCGAGTAGCCACACTGAAATGTGTGGTGGCCCCAGGTCGAAGTAAGACAGTGAAGTTTCGACATCTCTGCCTCATCCAGTGAGCACAGTGTCACCCCAGAAGGGGTTATGGGCATTAAAATCTCCCAAAAGTAGGAAAGGTTTAGAGAGTTGATCAATCAGTGCAGGTAATACATTCAGGGGTACTGCACCATCTGGAGGAAGATATACATTACAAACAGCTATTTCCAGCATCGTCCTTATTCTGACACCCACAGCTTCAGGAGGGGTTTGAAGGGGCACAGTGTCACTACTGACTGAGTTTAGGACAAACGCAAACTCCACCTGACACTCGATTATAGTCGCTACAATTCCTGTAATATCCCATATAGCTGTGGATGGCAGGAGTCTGCATTGCTGGGAACCAGGTTTCCTGGAGGGCAATGCAGATAGCAGGCGTAAAGCTTAACAGTTGTTGTAGCTCAGCCAGGCAGTGGAAAAACCGCTGCAATTCCACTGGGTGATGATGTCATCGTGAGAATGGGAAGGCATGGAACATTCAATGAGGCAGTTTACGCATCAGAGTCACCTGCTGCCACCAACTTATTGTCTGTGCAGTCTGTATCCATTGTGTCTGAGGGTCTAGCGAGATCTAGGTCCTCAGCGTATGCCAGAATCTCTATCCCATCCTCAGACGCAGAGCTTGTTGGTAGCGGTGGTGTGGATGCCACCTCAATTTCTTTCGACTTAGGGGTCTTCTTTTTGGACTTCTCTCGCTGCTCCATGGGTTTCCCTGGCTGGGAGGACTTCACTGAGTCAGTCTCCAGGACTGAGGATGAGCGTGAAGCTCTACAACCAGCTGCTTTTGAGCTCTTAAGCCACTGGTGGGTGTCATCTTTCCCACTAGCAGAAACCTGGGAAGGGAGTGACCCAAGGGACCCCTTCCTAGTGAGAGAAGCCGAAGAAAGCTTACACATCTCCAGCTTAGAAGTGGGGACGGATGACCCTGATGGTTGGGAGGGGGGGGGGTGTTCCTCCCAAAGTAGGTGGTGCAGGAGCAACAGGGAGGGAAATACCCCCCACCAACAAGGGGGCAGGCGTAATCTTCCAACGGTTAGACTGGGGTTGGCAGAGCTGATGGAGCCAGAACTGTTGTCAAGGTAGCGTAAGACGATGTCATACATACAGAATGCAGGCATTCAAATTTTCTCTTAGCCTCAGTGTAGCTCAGTTGGTCGAGGGTCTTGTATTCCATGATTTTCCTTTATGTAGAATTTTGCAGTCTGTCGAGCAAGGCAAATGGTGCTCACAGCAGTTGACACAGATGGGAGGTGGGGCACATGAAGTATTGGGATGTGATGAGCATCCGCAACGTCGACATGTGATGCTGGAAGTACATTGGGAAGACATATGGCCGAACTTCCAGCATCGGGGGAGGGATGTAGGCCTTTACATTACAGTGGTAGACCATCACCTTGACCTTCTCGGGCAATGTATCATCCTCTAAGGCCAAGATGATGGCACTGGTGGCACCCTGATAATTCCTCAGATCCTGGTGGACACGCTGGACGAAATGTACACCTCTCCGCTCTAAATTAGTGCGCAGCTCATCGTCAGACTGCAAAAGAATGTCCCTGTGAAATATGATACCCTGGACCTTATTTAAGCTCTTATGGGGCATGATGGTTACAGAAACATCCCCCAGCTTGCCACAAGCGAGTAACGACTGTGACTGGACAGAAGATGCTGTTTTGATCAAGACTGACCCAGATCTCATTTTGGACAATCCTTCCAAATCCCTAAACTTGTCCTCTAAATGCTCAACAAAAAAACTAAGGCTTCGTCATCATGATAGATTCCCCATCAGCTCTCGAACACACAAGGTACCAGGGAGAATAAGATCCGCTACCATCCTTAGCCTGACTTTCCTTCCATGGTGTGGCCATGGAGGGGAACGATTTAGGGTCATTGAATTGAGTTTGTGAACGCTTAGAGACTGCTGGTGTTTCATTACCAGCAAGAGATGATGGACTAGGCTTCACCACGTATCATCCGCCCTGATGCCACCCACTCCGACCAGGGGCCCTTCCCATGGGCGCCACCCAGCCACAGAAAAGGCCCCCTGGCAGGATGCCCATTTCCAGGAGTCCCTATGCCCCAGAGGGGTGGGCATCTACCCCTTGGCATACGTGGGGAGTTAACGGCGCAGGCATCAGCAGAGCGATCCTGTGTGATCAGGGGGCTACAACCAACAGGGTACATGGTGGCCCCATAACAACGGACTGGCTACTGCGCTGGGTATCAGGTGCAAAGAAGTCCATGGTCATCGTCGACGCAGAAAGCGACGCTGCTAAGTCCATGGTGGAAAACGCACTCAGGAAGGTGTCCTCACACAAGAGATGGAGAGTGAATGGACTGAAATACGACGACGAGGAGGTGGGCTAAAGATCTCAATGCACGATGGACATGATGCAACATGTAAGGCGCTCTTCCCCAGTTGGCTCGCTCCAATTGTAAATTTTGAAGAATGTAGGTCAAACCCTACAGGGGACCATCATAAAGGCCGAAACCTGTGAAACCTTTTATTCGCCTCTTACGACAGGCAGGAATACCTCGGGCCTATTCTTACCCCCGGACCCCCCCCCAGGGGGAACTCTCCTTTGTACAATAATATCTTTCCACTCAGTTAAGTTATCTTGATGGAAAAGCAGCAGAATGTTCCTCTCACTTGACCTTCTGATTCATAACACACCTGAGAGCATGGTTTGATGCATCACACGATAATATAAACTCCTTACGAAAATCCTTACGAAACACTAGCCTCAACTTTAACAACTCGTTCATTTCGACAATTGCTTTCTTAAACTCTTCAGACCGTGCACACTTGACAGCCTTCTTTAATAACTGTAAGCAGCTGTACTATGTCCGCAAATCCTCACGCATTTTCTATAATAACTTGCGATGCCGAGAAGAGATTCTAACTCCTTGCTCGTTACTGATACTGGAAAATCTCACACCGCTTATTTTAATCTCGGATCAGTCCTCGTTCCACCTTTACCAATTTCATAACCCAAATAATTTGCTTCTTGCAATGCCAAGTGAAATTTTTCCATACACATTATTAGAAGTGCAGTTTATAACCTCATTATTACTTCCGTCATCCTTTGTCTACGTTCCTGTATATCCCTTCAAAAAACAATTATGTTATCCAGATAAAATAGACATTGTCAAGACTTCAATCACCCTGTCCGATAAGTGATGGAATGCTGCGGGTGCATTCCTCTATACTGATAATGTCACCAAAGAGCTGAAAACACTGCCTTTTCCCCATACTCCAAGGCCACTTCTAACTGATGGTCCCCAGAAGTATTGGCATTACCCAAGATTATCAATCGTCTCCATGATGTTTGGAACTGAGAAGGCATCTGGCATAGTCTTACTACTGAATTGGCAGTACTCCCAAGAGAATCGAAATTTACTGAAACCCTCCATAGACTTCTTTGGTGTCACAATTCTCGCCTTCCTGAGGCTACTGCCCCCTTGTGTTATGCCATCAGCTAATAGGTGATTAATAAACTCTTCTAAATTCGGCTACGGAGAGTGTGGTATTTTGTACAGCCTCTTGTATACCAGCGCTTCGTTCGCTGGCACAATCCTGTGCTGTGTCGTGCGTGTTGCAGCTAACGACCCTCAGGAAAAGAACAAGTCTTAAATAACTAATATCAGCTCTTCCATCTGTGCCCTCTTTGTTCTTTACAAACGCTTCATTGCAACTATTGAACCACCATAATTGTACTCAATGGCTGTAGATAATATTCTACATGGAGGAAAAACAGGAATCCTCTACGATGATGCCAGTAAGAGGTAAAAATCAAAATACGCAAAATAAAACTTATCCTTACGTCCACATAAGAGACAGGTCTCAGATACTACACCGTAAATTAGATATTGCATACGTTAATTTTTTTAAATCTTTTTGAACCACCTATTCCAACAAATTCGTACCACTATATTACTGGGGAGTGTCTTTGGAATGCAGAAATCAACATTAGTCCTATTACAGGAAGTCGCGCAAATACTATTATTAGACTACATCACTATGGATATTAAGTATCCAGTATTGCTCAATCGAACAATGACACTGACTCTACCAAATAGATCACAGAGGAACGAAAAACAAGAGGTGATCTGAAGCTCATACAGCCGCGCGCGATTTGCGGAACGGTCTCAGGCGCTGCAGTCATGGACTGTGCGGCAGGTCCCGGCGGAGGTTCGAGTCCTCCCTAGGGCATGGGTGTGTGTGTTTGTCCTTAGGATAATTTAGGTTAAGTAGTGTGTAAGCTTAGGGACTGATGACCTTAGCAGTTAAGTCCCGTAAGATTTCACACACATTTGAACATTTTGAAGCTCATACACAAAATGTAAGTCAAATGCGAACAGGCTCAATTCATTAAAAACCAACATTAACAATTGTTCCATTAAGAGCAGGGCTTGAAAATCAGAAGTACACAGTTCCCAAAAACAACAAAAGCCACACCAACTAGGCATGGCTGCAAGTACATTCAACAAACAATTTATCAACCAAATGAATTACAGTTACAGCCAATAAATGTGACTTGTAAGACTTTAGCCAAGGTGTTATTGCCTCCAATCCATACAGACAATCATCGAGGTGCCGCAAACTTTAAGCTTGCAGAGTAAGCTGACAACTTACCGACCAAGTAGCACGCGACGCCTGTAGGTCTTCACACCGCCCGCCGCTACCAATCGTTAAGCGATCTGGCCAGGCTTCCCCCTGGCCAGTTTATCTTTTCACGGCTTCTAGAGACCAGTGCCGGACAGCCAGAGTCCCTCGAAATCCACAACTTGTCAGACACCTGCCCTGCAGCCAACTGAATCCCCGCGCCCCGCCAAACCATCACACACACCTCGACCAAAGACCTTAGCTCACGGCCACGATCGAATCGATATCGGAAACCTAAGTAATTATTGGCGCCAGTCGAATGCCATACCGCCGCGATTAAAGCCGCCACAGCTCAACCCACTCCCCTTAAACTAATTTTCCCGCCCTTGAGAAAAGGTTGGGGTTAACTACCTGGCTTAACTTGACTAAGGAGGATTCTAATGGCCTTGACGGTGGATAAATCCTTGACCAGCAAGTTTACCGGCTCCAAAACCTTAACAATGGAACATGGACCGATAAAGTGGGAGGTGAACTTACCAAGTCTAACGCCGCTCTGGGCTCGGCGTCGTTTTCAAAGGAGATCTTATCCCCTACCTTGCCCTGAAAGGGATGTCTACCCTGGTTATAGCGCTTTGCCTGTAGACGATGGGCCAATTCTATATTGTTCCTAGCCCATTGACAATTTTCCTTAAGGGTATCAGGAGTGACAGATACAGGCAGAAGATCAGTAATGTAACACAAGTTAAATTGTGGGAAGTTGATACGACGACGTTAATTGCGGCAGGAGCAGACTTCGAAGCTTCGTGTTGAGCGGAATTAAACGAGAAATTGAGCCAAGAGAGTGTAGCATCACATTTACTCTGGGACTTATCATGGTATATAATCAAGGCCGACGTAAGATTACGGTTCACTCTTTCGGCAAAGGACACCTGAAGATAATACGGCGTGGAAGTGATGTGCTTAACGACACTGTGAAAGTAGAACTGTTTAAATAGTTTATAAACAACCGCCGGAGCATTATCTCCTACCAGAACATTAGGAGGGACAAACCAGGAGAGGATCTTGGTAAAATGTCTGCCAATAATAGCGGCAGTAACCCCTCGGCTAGGAACACGCCAAATAAATCGCAAAAACACGTCAATGACCACAACGATGTTACTGTTTCCTTTCTTAGTACAGGGAAGGGGTCCCACAGAATCAAAGATTTTATCTGTAGGGTACTACTCGCGCGAGGATTGTAATAAGCCACCCAGCGGGTTCTACAAGAGCCGCACGCTGGATATCCCTGTACAATGACGGCCAGGTGAAGTGTGCTCGTATCTTTGCCAAGGTCTTATACCGTCCTAAATGCTCACCCAGCAACGAACTGTGGAATTAATGAGAGATGGAGGGGACTAACTCAGGAGGCAAGCAAATCATGAACTGCCTGGGTTCTCCACTTGTTTACACTATATACCATTCTTCAAAGAAAACCTTGGCACCTTTTGCGGATACCAATTGCCTCACAGTAGGTTCCCGCAAAGGAACCTGTTTCTGCATAATTTTAAGGTCAGCAAATAATTGCAGTACAGTCAAGATCATGGGAGCTGCTGGCTCGATCTCCCTCAGTGGTACCTCTCTGCTCAAACATGCGACTGAGTGCATCGGCTACCTGGTTTTCGCAACCTTTAACGTGGCGCAGCTTAAAATGAAACGCCGAAATCCGGACGCTCACCTCGCGATTCTACCCGTTTTCCTGGGCCTGGCCAGGACCCAACATACCGCCAGATTATCGGTCTCTAAATCGAACTCCTTTTGTTCCGGATAGAACTGGAACTTTTATGATGAACAGACTGTCCAATGCCTCGCACTCATACACATAATAATTCAGCTCAGGGTCAGACAGCCTTCTTGACACAAAAGCTAAAGGATGTCTTCGACGCTGATCTTCCTGCAGGAGAACTGCAGCAGTCGCTGCGTTGGACACGTCAGTCTGAAGAACAAATCTCTGGCCGAAGTTGGGCACAGCCAGCACTGGGGGGTTTGTGATGTCGGTCTTAATACACTCCTGGAAATGGAAAAAAGAACACATTGACACCGGTGTGTCAGACCCACCATACTTGCTCCGGACACTGCGAGAGGGCTGTACAAGCAATGATCACACGCACGGCACAGCGGACACACCAGGAACCGCGGTGTTGGCCGTCGAATGGCGCTAGCTGCGCAGCATTTGTGCACCGCCGCCGTCAGTGTCAGCCAGTTTGCCGTGGCATACGGAGCTCCATCGCAGACTTTAACACTGGTAGCATGCCGCGACAGCGTGGACGTGAACCGTATGTGCAGTTGACGGACTTTGAGCGAGGGCGTATAGTGGGCATGCGGGAGGCCGGGTGGACGTACCGCCGAATTGCTCAACACGTGGAGCGTGCGGTCTCCACAGTACATCGATGTTGTCGCCAGTGGTCGGCGGAAGGTGCACGTGCCCGTCGACCTGGGACCGGACCGCAGCGACGCACGGATGCACGCCAAGACCGTAGGATCCTACGCAGTGCCGTAGGGGACCGCACCGCCACTTCCCAGCAAATTAGGGACCCTGTTGCTCCTGGGGTATCGGCGAGGACCATTCGCAACCGTCTCCATGAAGCTGGGCTACGGTCCCGCACACCGTTAGGCCGTCTTCCGCTCACGCCCCAACATCGTGCAGCCCGCCTCCAGTGGTGTCGCGACAGGCGTGAATTGAGGGACGAATGGAGACGTGTCGTCTTCAGCGATGAGAGTCGCTTCTGCCTTGGTGCCAATGATGGTCGTATGCGTGTTTGGCGCCGTGCAGGTGAGCGCCACAATCAGGACTGCATACGACCGAGGCACACAGGGCCAACACCCAGCATCACGGTGTGGGGAGCGGTCTCCTACACTGGCCATACACCACTGGTGATCGTCGAGGGGACACTGAATAGTGCACGGTACATCCAAACCGTCATCGAACCCATCGTTCTACCGTTCCTAGACCGGCAAGGGAACTTGCTGTTCCAACAGGACAATGCACGTCCGCATGTATCCCGTGCCACCCAACGTGCTCTAGAAGGTGTAAGTCAACTACCCTGGCCAGCAAGATCTCCGGATCTGTCCCCCATTGAGCATGTTTGGGACTGGATGAAGCGTCGTCTCACGCGGCCTGCACGTCCAGCACGAACGCTGGTCCAACTGAGGCGCCAGGTGGAAATGGCATGGCAAGCCGTTCCACAGGACTACATCCAGCATCTCTACGATCGTCTCCATGGGAGAATAGCAGCCTGCATTGCTGCGAAAGGTGGATATACACTGTACTAGTGCCGACATTGTGCATGCTCTGTTGCCTGTGTCTATGTGCCTGTGGTTCTGTCAGTGTGATCATGTGATGTATCTGACCCCAGGAATGTGTCAATAAAGTTTCCCCTTCCTGGGACAATGAATTCACGGTGTTCTTATTTCAATTTCCAGGAGTGTTGCTTCAAAGACACACTGTTGGCTTCTACCCCATACAAAATTTTCCCCTTTGCTACACAGATTATTAAGAGGGGCAACAAGCTGAGCAAAACTGGCAACGAACCTCCGGTAGTAATTGTCCATTCCAATAAACCTAGCTACAACTGTACTAGTCCTAGTGTGTGGAAACCTCTTCGTACGCTCTTAGCCGATACTAATACCATCCCCAGAAACCAGATGACCCAAAAATAGAAAGCTGACGCCTGCCAAGAGTAATTTTAGAGCGCTTGACCGTTAACCGAGAGTCTCGAAACTTTGGCAACACCTGTCTAACATGGAATGTTGCTCCTCAAATGAACCACAATAAACGACCACGTCATCCAGGTAGTTAAATACACGGACAAACATCAGATCCTACAACATACTAGTTAACTTATGTCTCAAGATTTTTATTTTAGGGGGCCAAACTCGATAGGGGGATTGCCGAACTGGGACATCATCAATCATACTGGATCACACTAGTTACTCCTAGCTTATTAGACAAAACATCAGGAAACTGCCCCAAAAAACCCTACAAATGCGTAGCCTGGTTTGACTGACGATGAGACACGTCAGATTCCCCATTCTCGTATGTTATATAATTAGTCACACTTCCACAGTAACAAGAACAGAGGGCTATCTTAGCGCCCGACGAGAATTTAAAGAAGAAGGCACGACTACGAAAATCAAACACCAATCCGCTTCTTTGAATAAAATCGCAGCCGAGTGACACATTAACTGCTAGATACTTTACAACCAGGAGAGCAAACGGCCAGGAGCAATTGCAAATGGACTAGCTACTGTGTAACTCCCCAATCAGAGGCAACTCTTGCCCATTGGCCACATGACATCTGTGAGGGCAGTAGTGCACGGGAGACAATTTATACCAATCGACGAACTCTAAATACCACTTTTAGTCAAGCAAAAAGACAGAACTGCTCCAATAGTGCACACAGAGTTTCCTGTCCGTCACAGGCACGAACGTAAGGGACGGACAATCCTGTTGCAGCGCGAATACATACACACGCAGGGGCTGACCTCCTCCAACACGTACGAACCCTCGCATCTCAACTGGGCACTCGTGCACAAGTTGGTCGTGCGCGCCACAACAAAAACAACGCCTACGCGCACGGAAATCAAATTTGAGAGAGGCTTTGTCAGCCCTGGAAACCGAAAGCAGCAGTGCTGAACCCACACCTACCCTGCTCTGCTCATCAGCAAAAGTAAGGGCCTCAGTGGAATCTACTAGTTCCTGCAATTCAGTCGGTGGACTGAGCAAGCGCCAAACGTGATCTAAGATGTTAGAAACGGTACTGGACTCTGCTATGGACATACGAAAGGCTAGCGCGACCGTGCGCACTCGCTCCACGTACTGGCTCGACGTCTCCAAGGATCCCTGTACCTGCCAATAACACTTTCACTGAAGCTCATTGAGTATATGTACCAACAACTTTCTGCCTGTAATAAGAACCCTGAGCTACCCTGTAGATCCGTGATGGCTCAAGATTTCCGTGACCAAAGTACCCAATGTCCCTTTTGCTAAATGATAAAGAAAGGACAGAATCACATCGTGCGAGATGCGTAAGGTATCATCATGACAGTCAAACTGCACAAGCAGCCATAAGATTTCTCCATTTGATTTTAACTATCAACAGATAATTCAGAAATACCGGACATGGAGTACATAATCGGATTGGGTAATGTAGCGAAGTGATCAGAGAGCAAACTACCTAGACTTCAGGCCTTGGAGCGCTTATCATCACTGAGTTGATTATGGCTTAAAATGACCTGCACCGAGCCCACATCCTCACTTTCTAAACTCAGGAACTCCGCCCTAATCCGCAAGTCCCTTGCCCGATCACTCAGCTGCTAAACTAACAGGAATAAACCAAGAACCTCCAGCTTCTCGTCATCGCTAAGCTCAACATGACTCAAATGTAATGAGTGATTCAGTAAATGCGTCAAATCCGCTTGAATCCTATCGACCTGCCTAGTTGTGGGTTGGCTATCTTCCAGAAAGGAAAGATTTGGCTGTACATCATCTAACACAGCTGAAATATTATGGAAAGAGGCACCTACCTCCCCAATAATATCCGTCGAAAGTCTAAGCGCCCTGTCCAATGCCACACGCAACCTGATCGCCAATTCTGGGACTCTGCAAGTTGACATATTTACAGCTCATACAGCAAAACTCATATTTTACACACAAGAAATTCTGGGATACCTTCTGGAATTCGTGAGTAACGGCCCCCTGAAAATAACGACAATGTGTGAGTACAATACCTTGAAAAAGTCAAACACATTGCTACAATAATCACAACAAATGACGTCAAAGGGTAGACAACTCTAACCTCGCTACCAAACAGAACATAACCACGCTTAGTCACCAACTGCTTCCTCACAACTGGGTTTGGGATAGCCTTAAGGAAGGTGAACCCACACATTTCGTCATTTGTTCTTTCATATAATACACTTTATGCTGCTTTGAACTGAAAGCAAGTTGGGTTGGTGATTGCAACGCCATACTGCCTCACACAACAAAATACATTCTACACTGGGTTTGATTGAAAGCCCTCATGCTTAAAAAATTAAAGCCATTTTGTTTAATCTGTTCCAAATGAACACCAGTGATCTTATTGTAGTTTGCCACCCACTTATGAAACTAAACATATTTGTCTTATGTGCGTAGCTCCAACACTTTCCAAGTTTCCATTTCCTTTAACAGACTGTACCACATTTCAATATGTGGGGACTCTGCAGAGAGGGCACACTTATAAGACTTGCCATCTTGTGGATAACAATAGGAACTGTTCAGTGAATCAAATAAACAATCCATCTTTTCAACAAATTCTGCAGTGTATATTGCCTCAGCAGGTAAGATATTGAGTGCCACATAAGTTTCAATAACTGCAGCAACTGTATGACCAAGCTGGGCTGCAGCTACTTTGACTTTCATTTTAGTAAAAGAATCATTTAATTCAAAATGATTCCTATGTAGTTTTGGCAATGTCTTAAACATCTTCTGCTGATCCAGAGGAAAAGCCCTGTGAATATATTCAAAACTGGCCTCTTTTTTAAACCCAAACTGTATTTTATTTCCTAGCAGAGCATTTCTAGTATTTTTAATAGATGTGGGACATCATAAATGACTGCAATAGCTTCATCTCTGACTACAAAATGAAATGGAATGGACTCATAGATTTCTCACAGCAGAGTTTCTTTCAGTGCTCTCCGGTTGGTTGCACCCTGGTCACAAACTGTACAAACTACCTTTAGCCCTATTTCTTGCAATTGCCTTATGACATAGGTAATAAGACTTGAAACTGAGTTGTGAGTGAAATAATAAGCAACAACCTGCTTCCTGCTTTTATGTATGCCTCTAACCATGAAAATTAATGCATGATTTGCACGAACATTTAACCTCCCTAAATGCCCTAAATCTTGAAACCCTGAAATTTCTTGTTTGGTTGCATTATAATACAACCCACTTTCTAAAGACAATTCATCAAACAACAAAGCACAATATTTGTCACTGTTGTTCATTACTTCAACTTCTGATTTCATTACATTCATGACCGAAGTATTCAATCCTGGTTCAAAGGGTACAGAAGACAACAGACATTTCATATACCTCACAGAAGGAAGATAAAAATGAACTGACAAATATTGGTATAGGCGGGGACTTCGTTTGTATAAGGATAAAGCAAATACTTTGTCCTCGGGTGTCCATCGCCTTGCGTTTGCTGATCGATGAGCATTTCGTAATTGGTTGTTTATGAAATCTTTGGCAACAGAGTTTAAATTAGATTCTATGAAAGAGTAAGTAGTGCTGTCATATAAATCTTTAAGTGTTTTCAGTTCTGATTTTTCATGATGTAGCTTTGCTTTCAGTTTTGATAGCCTTGTTAGAGTATTCCTATGAATCTTGTACATTTTTGATTTTGTTGGAAATGAGTCTGCTTTTGAAACCCCTGCACCTAAAACCCCACTTTCCTCATTACAAAATATTTAAGATAAGAATGTGTATTCACTATCCGCAGATTCGTTTTGAGGGGAGATAAAAAATTTAAGAGGTGTATCAGTCAATGAATTACTCTGCTCAGCACGACTGGTGCTAGGTAATTCTCTAACACCAGTCTCACCTCTGGTATTGGCACCTGTATAGTAAAGATTTTCCATGGTGCTACTAGTGCTTGGTAAGTCTAATTCACTATTAACACCAGTTTCACCTGATCCATAACATATGAAACATCCCCTTTGAACAAATTATGCAAGACTGTCCTTAACCTGATACACAATATTTTTTAGCGCAACGCAATCTGACTTTCAAAATTCCCTACAAAAGAATGGCCCTGACTAACATTAAACTATACCTTTCACAAATCACTTACTTCACAAAAATCTTCGCTACACAAGCTACTGCAATACAGCGAGCGCCACTACTGCCAGCTAAATAAAAGATTCAAACTACTGAAGGCACTAACTACTGATAGGGATAGTTAGCAAATGAAAGATATTAATAGAGAACAAACAATGTATTTACCTTGATATCATCATACATAAATATAGCAGTTCATGACAAATTTCAAAACTCCGCCATCTCTCTCCCCACATCCACCACTGCTGGCGGCTCACCTCCAACTGCGCAACGCTACGCGCTGTTCGCAGCCAGCTGCATAACACTACAATGGCGAGTATTACAACAATGCAAAGCAGCCACAGACTGCACACAGCACAGCCAGTGATTTTCATACAGAGGTGGCGTTACCAATAAAAAAACCTAAACAGCCTACTTACATAGCCCCCATGCTCCCCACAAAAAATTTTACAAGTTGTGTTGGACAGTGGCCAATACAGATTTGAAGAAATTTTTCATAATTACAATAACAAAGAAATCAAATGCACACACTTATTGATACAATGTTGGTCAAAAGCTAAAATTTTCTCACAGTCCATAAAGACAGTCCAGATTGTTGAATTGCAGTGGTTTTTCTCAAAGACTGAGCAGTAAAAGAAAATGTACACAGAGGTAGTGGATTTCCATACAGTCTTGAAGAAGTAGTGTTGTCCTTCCAACGGAAAGACAGTGTTGACTCTTGACATGCAGACAGGTCATGGGCCACAACAGAGCAAACCCACAGCGGAGTCAGTCGAAGTTTTGAAGAATATCGTTTGGTAGGTCATCACAGAGCAGACCCACAGCAGTCCTGGTAGAGATTACGGTATTGGTGGGCCACCAGAGGCGCAGACCCACTGCAGTCCTTGTAGAAATAATGGTATTGATGGATCATCAAAAATGTAGACCCACTGTAGTCCTTGTAGAGATGGCCAGCAGCCATCTGTTGTGACTGTGCAGGTGCACAATCACCATTGAAGAGTCTTGTGGATAATATAGCAAGTCCATAACCACCACTTGTGCACTCACAAAGTTTTTGGAATTGTCCTTAGAACCAGCAATACTGTTATCCAGTCCCTTGCTGAATTATTAACACACATGCAAACACTAACAGTCCCTACTTCTCACATATTGTCCATATACTATGACCAACAGAAACGTGTGCAGTGAAATGTAACTTACAAGTTAATAATATGATGAACTGGTGTCAATTACAATTTTATAAGAATACGATTACAAAGGTACAAAATACATCATTAAAGAACATAACAATACAGATAACATTTGTAGTAATAGGGGCTTTACAAAAGAATAGAAATAAGCATATACATCAGTGTTACAGGAATTATGACATAAGTAAACACATAAAAGATCTGAATAATTATTGAAACGTCACCTTCACATGTGAGCAACAAACCAGAATAAATAATGTCTAAACACCTTTAGAAAGTAAATAACATATTATCAATGCAAATTATATTTGAGGATAACAGTATTCCTCATCATAGTTCATGTAGCTGAGTATTAGAAGAGAAAAAAGTTCTATGAAACAGTACACAGAGACAGGAAGAAAACAAATACACAAGGGTACACAAACACATAGTGGGATAACACAAGGAAAGGACAGGGTTTCTTTTACTGCAGTATTTTGCAAACAAAACTTTCTTTACTTCTCGGAGACCTCCCTTCGTTCCTCATTATTTCCAAAAAGTCCTATCAATACCTGCTTTCTCTACTCTGTTCATATTTCTTTCAAAATAATTACGGATCATTGTACAATACTCATTTTGGCCCAAAACGTTTTCATATACCTTCAATGCATTTCTTTCCATTCATCACAACTAGCTTCTCATATAGTCTACCCCCTCTTAAGCTAACTTAAATCTATTGAGCTCAGATGCTAAACTAAGGGACGAGGCAATGCAGCAGCACATAAAACAATTAACGCAAACAGCAATGATCAAAAATACAAATGGCGTAGCAAGCAGCATAAATTACAACTAATATTGAGAGGTGGCATGAGCCCCCTCTCATATTTCTATCTTACGACTCTCCTCTCTATTTGCATGCGGTGGAGGGCTGCTATTCCTTCACACGCGGACTTCCCACACAGCGTCTCTCGTCACCCGGGTGGTCCGGTGACAGGCGGGTTAAGCCGACGTGTGTGAGGCAGTCGAGTGAATGCTTTGCAGACGCCGACATTGTCAAGAGACACGCCCGCTGGGGTGTGAAGTAGCGGCTGGGCTAGAGGTTCCGTTACTTCGGAGAAACTTAGCGAAAACACTTTCTGGCAGGCTACCAGCGAGGCGTGGGAATGACTTGTGTACCCTGGCAGTTGTGGCGGGAAAATTCCCGCACTTTCTGCAAAATAGTAACGGTGATTGGTTTGCTCAGGGCATAGCGCCGTGACGTAGCAAAATCAGCACAGAAATTGGCGCCAAGAATCTCCATTGGTGGAATGGTAGTGCTCCGGCAATGGAGTGGAATTTCCGCCGGTTTTCGAGTTGCTGATTGGAACGTTTAACCTCGGCCACTGTCGTGGGGGCGGAAATGTTCTGTGTTCGGCCTGTACGGGTGCTCTTGTGAGGAGTCGGCAGTCGCCTTTTGGTCGAGGACGTCGAAGCAACCAGCCCTCGCCTGCGGTACGCCAGATCGTGTTCTGGGAGATAAGAAGACCGTTTGGTAATGTACGTCCGCAACACCGGCAGATAGGGATTTTCCTAGGTGACAATCAGAGCTCAGCAGAGCGCGCCTGTTCATCCTTTTCTAACTTTGTTCTGTTTCGAGTAGCAGCAATTACTGGTGGGTTAGCTGTGTGTCTCTCTTGAGATTTGAGTGGAAAGGAATTGGCTTCACATACCACTACGTCTTAAACCTCACGATCTAAGTTAGGGACAACTTCACCTTTATAGTGTTTGTATGAATCTCCAATTTTAGCCAATTTGATGTTTTATAAATATTTCCTGTATCTCTTTTACTATTCTGTGTTTAATCTTAATAAATCATATTGTTATTTTGGACAGAACTTTCATTCTGTTAATCGATAGAGCAACCCTATCATTCCTCACTATGCTAATGAAACCTTGGTTTATTTAACTTATTTATCAAATTAAATTATTGCAGGTGCCAAACTCTCTTCTACTCCACTAGCAGGGTTGATTAGAGTCAGTTCGCGTATTTCTTTTATCCTTGTGCAACAGCAAAAGTCGGAGTTAGAATAGGGGGGGCTTAGAGCATGATTTACATATGTGGATTCTAGTAGAACTTAGTGATAAATACACTGCTAGCCCCGGCACCTCGCATAATATGGCGGCCCTTAGCCTCGGATCTTTCCTGAGAATCACTGATTAACAAACAGTATTCTTAGTACGAACATTCAAATTTTTTTCTCTAATTTTTTTTATTGATTAATACCCAAGTTTTTTTCTGGTAGTTCCGCGTTTAGTTTTAAGTAGCGGCGCATGTTTACTGTTTTTGTTTTCAGCGTATATATTTGTTTGTTTGTTCATTGTTTTATATGTTTCTTTGATGTGGTGTCCGTACCACTTCACACTTTGTCGGGTTTGTGTGCGGTTTCTGTACCACAACAAATCGTGCGTATAATTACAGCGTTGGAGCGGCGTTGTTGGAATTTTATGTCTATGTGTAAAAACACAGGGAGTAGATTATTTTTACTGTGTATTTTAGATAAATTTTGTTTCTCATGAATGATCACGAGAGGTAATTCACGACTATTAGTGAGCGAAACTAAAACAAAAGTGGATACTATAATGGATAAGGGACACGTTACTGACGGGGATAGGTTCGGAGGTGAGATGGGAACATTTTTAGCAGGACAGGACGACAGGGTCATTGATGAGGACGGCGATTTGGACGCGATCTTAGAGCAACGTCGCGACCGTGATTATGATAGCGAGGTAGAGGATGAAACAGAGACAGGCACACAGGTCGAGACGGCAGCAGAAGTTTATAAGCAAACGAACGAGAGCAGACAGGGGCCAGCTCGGTCACGTCAGAGCTCTAGCGCCCAAGTGTCCAGAGTTACATCGCCCATGTGTGACGAGGATCAAAAAGATGACATTAACCCAGTACTGAGCTTCCTACGATCAATGAAAGAAGAAGATGAGAAACAGCGTAAGAAGGACACTCAGACTATAATTTCGCATATAGGGGAAATTCGTGGGGAATTACTAACAATAAAGAAAGAATGTGGAGAAGCAAAACAATTGTCAATGGTAGCACAAAAAGTAGCAGGCCTAGCCCAAACGGCAGCAACAGGGGCAATGAAAATCGCAAAAGTAACTTCTCAACTTGTAGGTCGCTTGCGACGTGCGACACAAGCCCACTCAAAATCCCTAGCGTTCTTAAAAACCCAAGGTAATATTGCGGTTACGAACATCACGAAACGAATGAAAGAAGTAGAGAGTCGGATAGCAAAACTAGAGCAAAACGGGCACACGAGCACTGCGCGTTCGGATACTCATGATGGAGTACACAGAATTGTGTCTCCGAGGAAAAGCCCGCCGTGCTCTAGCCCAGTGACAGAGTGCGGAACTAACAATGCACACGCAGAAACACCTAGTAATAGCTCCAATAATTGTAGCCCACTTGGGAGAGTGAATTCTGAGTGCCACTGCCACTGTGATACAGAGGTAGCACATCACAGTTATCAGCAAGGCAGATCAGGACACTCAGCAGACGTGCAAGTATCGGAAACGAGTGACAATACCCGTGCGAGGATCGGACAGGATTTTGATCACAATCACTTCCTGTCGATACTAAAATTCCAAAAGTTCAGAGCTGGGTGATGCAGTTTACAAACTCGTTACCGGCATCATGGCCAACCCTGGCAAAATTAGAATTCATGTGTGGACACATCGAAGGCCAAGCCGCGGAAAAGATGCGGGATGTGGCAGCGACGTGTCAGACTTATCAGGAATTTGTTGATGCGTTCCTGGGGATCTACTGGTCAAAGGAAACGCAAGACAGGATTAAAGAGGAAATAATATTTTGTCCTGAACTGGAAGTGTCCGGGCATAGGAGCGCAACCAAATTTTTTGATGATTTACTTAAGAAGAATCAGTTTTTAGATAGTCCATATAGCAAGGGAGAAATCATCAAATTTTGTTTTTCCAAATTGCCTGTTAGGTATCAACAGACACTTGTCGGCAAGTGTGGATCCGACATAGAAGCATTCAAGAGTCTATTGCGCGAACTCGAAGTAGTCTTCGATAAACAAGACGCAAAGGACAGGAAGAAGGCGCAAAATAACAAATACCACGGGCCAGCAAGGGCAGACGACAACAGATCGCATAATCGCGCTCGTCAGTTAGGAAACCAGGGTTACGGAAATCAAGGTTACGCAATTCAAGATTATGGAAACCAGAGACACGGAAACGAGAACGTTAGGGAACAGGGTCAATCTAGACAAGGAATCTGGGACAGGAGGAATGACGAACGGCAAAGCGACCGTAATTGGAGAGAGCGAAATCAAGGACAACAGGAGAACCAGGAGATTGAAATTAGACCTCCGAATCCTAATGCACGTCAGAGGAGGGGGAGTCTAAGAAGGGATTGACGCTAGTCCATAGGATTCCACTACATCTCTCACACAAAGAAGTTCGTGGAATAATAGTAGTTTAAGTGGTGTACATAGTAGAATAGGCAAATATATGAACCTTTCTTCGGAGAACAATAATTGTTGCATTAATAGATTAAGATTGTTAAATTATTAACACGCTGCATTGTCTCACATAAGAATGTACTGCTGCTATCCTTTTTTTGTTTATGTTCGCGACTTCCAATGTCGATGGAGTAGGAGACACTACCTTTCCATGAGCAATGTTTTAGTCCTTTCCTATCTGGTGTCCATGTTAAGGGATAAGGATGAGTGACGAGACGTCACACAAACGGGCGCATACAAGAACGTGCTCTTAGAAGCGTTCTGAGAAGTCGTGATACGCTCAATAGCTGCCACAACAAGTTTGTGAAACGTTCATACCAATGCTTGCAGGCACGCGTCAGTGCACGGCAAGATTGTGGTATATTGCGTGATTTCGAGGATGAATATGGGCAGTATAGTTTTTTGCAGAGCTGCGCCAGCATCGTTGTCTTGCAAGTCGGGGTGATCCTGTGAGCGTTTGACTCCAATGGTGCCCTAGACGAGAGAAATGCGAGCATAAAGCCTACCATGCCAATGTGCTGGTTGGGGATTTAGCGTGCTGCTCGTGACTGTCACAGATGAATAACCAGGGACTTATACTTGGATATTCGTGACATACTGTGTAGCTGGCGTGTGTTGGGCGACTGAATCCTTAACAGGAACCAGTCCTGGCTTGGTCATATTACATTGCTTCTGGAAAGGTGTGCTTTGATCGCGAAAACCGCATCACATAGAGAAGGAAGTTGCAACTATAAATTTATTGTCATGTATAACCATGGCTAACCCAGTCTCTGGAGTTTCAGTGAGGCGTAGTGAGAGCTCGGAGGCCAAGTCGTACAGCGCGCACATCACTGTCGTCAATAGCGGCGAGCAGCGAGACATCTCAACGTAACAGGAATTATGTAAGAGTATTGTATAAAAAAAAGTAATAATAATAATAATAGAGTACCATATTCTAGGATAAATTAAACTTTAGGATTTTTACAATAACTAGATTAATATTGTGGGGGTTTTCTACCACAAGTGTTGTGTTTGGCGCGCGCCTGTTGGGATGTTATTTTTCAGGTCATGAAACCACAGACCCGAGATGGAGGGACGACCGGCGAGCGAACGTACAATAGTTGCATGTTCGAACGTACAATAGTTGCATGTTCTTTATAGCTCAGTAAAACTTCAGCCTGCATAATAATATAATTTATTTAGAAGACATAGAATGTAGATCGTTGGCATATGGTAGTTAATTCTTGAGCATGTCTACTGTCGATCTATATAATTAATAGTAATATTAGTGCGGGCCCGCACATTTAGTTGTTCATCCATTACAAAGCATCAGTTATCACACACCATGTACATACTGAGATCGGTCTCTACACATATATCAAAATAAATTATTTCCATGTCTAGATTAGATGTTATAATGATTGCCATAGATTAATAACTATAAAAGTAAAATAAGAGTGTCTGAAATGACAGACCATCAATGTTTCATTATGTAAATTTATTATAACATAGAAGGTCATGGGAAAAAGTTAGGCATAAGATTTTTGTAAGAATTGTGCAGATGACGAGGATCGTGGCAATGCGGAGGCCGGCCGGAGCGGGAACAAGAGGTCTACGGCTACCTGCAAGAAAAGAGCGTCAGCACCCCACCTGACGTGAAGGGCGAGAACATCCGGTCCACAGGCTGACAGTCACCCGGCCGCATACCTGAGGGATTACGCGGGACCCTTGCCAAGCCACAAGCGAAAGTGAGGCTGGCCGTTGACACTGACACGCGACCCACACGCGACAGCCTGCTAGCTCTCCAGACGCGGCAGCCGTTTGGAGGGATTCCCTGCGGCAGACCACGTTGTCGTGAGTACACGAAGAAGATCACATATCGTGTCAGAATCTGCACCTCATGTGCCTCAGGACAGAAAGGGACGCTATATACTCACCTGTTTGGGTTTTTACAACTCACTAGCATTGGCCGATCTGCATACACAAAGCAGTATCGTGCCACACTAACAAATGTATGGTCTCATTTCTTATTTCTCCTCTCTATTAGAGAGCAGTTTTAACAATAGTCACTCCTAGTTCGATCCTGTATGGATGACCTGACACACTTGTGGAGTCACTCCACATGCCATCATCCCTCGTCGAACTGCAATATTGGGAAACGTAAAGTTCTGTCCAGCGAGAGAAGAGACCTAGACTAGTGATGTATCCCAACGAGTAGACCTCAGAGACAATTAATCGACGTGAGGAGAGCCTATCACTGTGTCTTCCTACCGTACTGCCGTGATCATATGCGTGGGTCTGACTACAATCTCAACAGCGTACGGCAGACACTCCAGAACTCCCTATTGCTGTTGCCACAACGTAGCAACAACACCCGACGTTTAGCTTTATGTGATGTCAGTACTGTGGAATTAGTGAAGTGCCACGGATATTTCTAACAATGTGATTTTGTGCCTCATTCTCAGCACAGTCGTGAACTTTGTGCAATGTGCACACACAATTTGATGCCCCATGAACCTTGTTTTTTTTCTTAAATTTCTTTCTCTTATGTTGTTTTTGTAATGTAGGTTATACCTTGTATGCGTTTGTGTTTTACACTGTAATTCTTATTACAGATTACTGTATTGTTCTCCACACCATGTTTTTTTTGTATTTTGTGTTTATTGTTGTGTGTATGCAAACAGTGTGCCTGAAGTCCCCATAAACTGAAGCAGATACCACCACTGTCATTGTGAATGGACCATCAGTTCAGGGAACATTTTGTAAAGGTTATTCTTGCTGCAGGGAGACAGAATGAATCGGAGGTTGTAACTAGATTCTGAAAGCTCACAAAGAGATTGTTAACTTAAATAGTATCATGTGTGAGTGAGTTCAGGTTAGTTTAATGATTAAAATTGTTGTAACATCTTGGGCATTTAATTGCGGAGCACTCCAACTCTGATTGTAAAGAATAAACTGCTCCATATTTGGCTCAGATGCCCGGGCCATATTTAGAGCGTGAATGTCTGCGTGAATCGGTGTTTGGAAGGGGCTCCCTGGGTATGGATGTGTGATGTGAGTGTTAGTGTTCCATATTAAGAAGGTGAAGTTGGCTACATCATAAATAATCCTCCCTCTATGAGCTGCATTTTTCAGTTGCAGTGATTTTCTTTATAGAGTGCGGCATGTGGAGCCAGTTGCGAGATTGTTCATGGGCGATTGACTCACTACCTTGCTCCTAAGTGAGCCAACCGCTCACCAATTACAATCTAAAATGGCGTAGGGGCTATGAGAGGTGGCATGAGCCCCCTCTCATATTTCTATCTTACGACTCTCCTCTCTATTTGCATGCGGTGGAGGGCTGCTATTCCTTCACACGCGGACTTCCCACGCAGCGTCTCTCGTCACCCGGGTGGTCCGGTGACAGGCGGGTTAAGCCGACGTGTGTGAGGCAGTCGAGTGAATGCTTTGCAGACGCCGACATTGTCAAGAGACACGCCCGCTGGGGTGTGAAGTAGCGGCTGGGCTAGAGGTTCCGTTACTTCGGAGAAACTTAGCGAAAACACTTTCTGGCAGGCTACCAGCGAGGCGTGGGAATGACTTGTGTACCCTGGCAGTTGTGGCGGGAAAATTCCCGCACTTTCTGCAAAATAGTAACGGTGATTGGTTTGCTCAGGGCATAGCGCTGTGACGTAGCAAAATCAGCACAGAAATTGGCGCCAAGAATCTCCATTGGTGGAATGGTAGTGCTCCGGCAATGGAGTGGAATTTCCGCCGGTTTTCGAGTTGCTGATTGGAACGTTTAACCTCGGCCACTGTCGTGGGGGCGGAAATGTTCTGTGTTCGGCCTGTACGGGTGCTCTTGTGAGGAGTCGGCAGTCGCCTTTTGGTCGAGGACGTCGAAGCAACCAGCCCTCGCCTGCGGTACGCCAGATCGTGTTCTGGGAGATAAGAAGACCGTTTGGTAATGTACGTCCGCAGCACCGGCAGATAGGGATTTTCCTAGGTGACAATCAGAGCTCAGCAGAGCGCGCCTGTTCATCCTTTTCTAACTTTGTTCTGTTTCGAGTAGCAGCAATTACTGGTGGGTTAGCTGTGTGTCTCTCTTGAGATTTGAGTGGAAAGGAATTGGCTTCACATACCACTACGTCTTAAACCTCACGATCTAAGTTAGGGACAACTTCACCTTTATAGTGTTTGTATGAATCTCCAATTTTAGCCAATTTGATGTTTTATAAATATTTCCTGTATCTCTTTTACTATTCTGTGTTTAATCTTAATAAATCATATTGTTATTTTGGACAGAACTTTCATTCTGTTAATCGATAGAGCAACCCTATCATTCCTCACTATGCTAATGAAACCTTGGTTTATTTAACTTATTTATCAAATTAAATTATTGCAGGTGCCAAACTCTCTTCTACTCCACTAGCAGGGTTGATTAGAGTCAGTTCGCGTATTTCTTTTATCCTTGTGCAACAGCAAAAGTCGGAGTTAGAATAGGGGGGGCTTAGAGCATGATTTACATATGTGGATTCTAGTAGAACTTAGTGATAAATACACTGCTAGCCCCGGCACCTCGCAATATAAGGCAATGAGCAGCAAACAAGAAAAATAAATCAGTAGTAAAACTGGCTTAAAAGAATAATACAAAGTGAAATTTAGTAGCACTATGCATGGCAAACAGCATAACTTATACCTAAACATGACAAAGTTCAAGCAGAAAAAGTATTACACTAAAAATGGCCATGTCTAATACCTATGTCACATCTTAACACTAGAGTGATGCATCACAATTTATTCTACAAAAGAAATTAACAAGTACTTGAAAAGAAAACTATGATTGCAGTCCCTGTGAAGGTAAATGTCTTTTTGTGCTCCCTCATTTTTTTTTAAATTATTATTTACTTGATCTGTAGACAGAAAATATTTATATTAGTACATCTATAAAATTTTATTTTAACCAATGCTGCAGTGCAGCTAGAAACTAGATATTAAACAAAATGAGTAAATATGTACAAAGGAAGGCATGAAACATCATTCATTAGCCATAGGGCATTTCATAAGGTAGTATAGAAAATCTCTCAACTCTCGTAGAAAGACGCTTGTCATAATCAGGTGTGCAGATGTAAAAATATTTCTCGTCATTTCATTAGGCATTTCTGTAAATATCATAAATTAAGAGCTCCACAGTGTCAACATATGTTTTCAAGTTCGACCGTGTCGTTTTTGCGATGCTCTCTACAAAGGAACGTCAATAGCGAGGATAATGGCCTCCCTTTTTTTTTTCTACCTGTGCCGCTGAAAAGGGCTCGCAATAATGGCTTTTTCTCCAGGCGTCTGACACACCTGGCCGCTCACAACGAATTACTTCACGGTCACTTACCTTTCTTAACGAAATATTTACGACAGCAGTTTTCGCTACAGCGACAGTCTCATATAAAAATATTTCACAGGTCAAGAATTAGCGTTGCAAATCTGTAGAAACAAAATCCTATAAATATAACTGTCCAAAAAAAATATTCGTCAGCATTGTGATACAGTCACACATTTACACACATTTCATAACTCTTAAAATACGATTCTTGGTTTCCAACATACTTCTTATTCCTCATATACGGTAGCATCATCTTATTGATCATAAACATATCTCAACAGCATAGTACACATCGTTGTCGTAATAATATCAGAACATCTCAGTCAATTCTCAAAATCGTTGTAGCTTCCTCCAATAATTTCAAAACCAAAAAAAATTTTCTGCTCATTTCAATAGTGTCATCTACCTCAAACGTACCTTAAAAATCATGATCCCACACCAAATACATCATTCAAAGCTCTCATAGCATCACAATGGTTCCAAAAAATTATGAACAGTTCACAAAGTACAGACAAAATACAATTTCATAAGTGTGAAGTTATCCAACTGTGTAATTGCGTAAGCATGAGTCTCTGATGTAGTAAAAAAATGTTTATATCTCAGTTAAATGATCAGATAGCTGTGTAATTTATGTGTTAGAGAAATATGGTACCGATGTGTAAAGTTGTATAAGCAAATACCATATTAGCTAGGGCTCCTTGTGCTTGCCAAACACATGGTACACAAAGTAAGCGTGTACCCCCCTGAGGATTAATGTAATTATACCCTCAGGTGTTACAGATTACAGCAATGGAATGAAATGTATCATGGAAAACTTTCTTTGTAATTCAAAAATCTTGAAAAATAAATGGCATAAGTACAAAATTAATCTCTCAAATGCGTGTCCTGTAGCGCTAAATGTGCGTCTTGCTGTAAGATAATTCTGTGGAAGTGTCGTAGTTATCGTCCTCCGAAAGCTAAGTTCTGCAGAAGTCAATGTACTTACCTCATGATAAACAAAAGTGAAATGCTTTGTGTATAGATATCGTAGTTATTACGCTTATTGGCGTGATGAAGAAAGTACTGTACAGTAACGTATTGTTGTGCCACGAAAAAGGCTGTCTCATTGTTGCTATACCACAAAAGTTACTACTAAAACATGTTTTACTTTCCAGAAGAATACAGAAAAACTGTGCAGATATAAAACAGAAACACTGCAACAGCAACATTGTAAACTGTCACTCATTAGTAGCGTCGTGATAAAAATCGTGTAGCTGTCACATAAACTGACCACTGTGTCATCTGGTATCTCACAGAAAGTACTTTAAATCCAGAATGTATTTTCAAGTGAACCAAAATGTTGCATTAAATCTCAAGTTAAAAAAGCACATTATCTCTCAATAAACGGTTTTACGTGTGAAATGTAGTGTAAACCTTTACTCTTCCTAGTACGCAGAGTTTCAACTTCAACGCAATTATCATGTGGTATACGTCGGATTCTGTAAGGTCCATTGTAAACTAGAAAGAATTTGTGACTCAAGTGTTTCTTCTTATGTGACAATGAATGAGCTTTAATGAGAACTTTCTGACCAATATACAATTTCTTTGCATTTGCTTTACCGTGTAGTTTTCTCCTTTTGTCTGCTGCAGATTTTATATTTTTAAGAGCCAAATCAATTATATCTTTGTGTCGAAGTTTACGTGTATTCGGGAAAGGTACAAGCTCTCTGATTCTGTTCGGTGGTTCTTCATTCTTTAGTACAAGAGTAGGTGGTAAAGCAGTGGAATCATGAGGCATTTCATTCAGCACGTTTTGAAATAAGTGTAAATATCCGTCCCAATGCTGATGCTTTCTGTGACAATAAAGTCTGCAAAGCTTATTGATTTCTTTCATAATCTGTTCGGAGGGGTTACAATGTGGTGAGTACAATGAAATAAAAACAGGTTTGATTTTATGGTTGCGAAGCATGCGTGACCAAACAGCAGATCTGAATTGCGGTCCGTTATCTGAAATGACTTTAGCAACGTGGCCAACTTCACGTAAGAAATTTTTAACAAAGGCGTTGGATACAGATCGTCCAGTGGCTTTACGTAACGGAGTGAAAGAAACAAATTTGGAAGTAAGTTCAACAGCGACTAGAACGTACGAAAATCCATTCGATGTTCTGACAAGGGGTCCCAATAGATCAACTGCAGCAAATTCTTTTAATTTAGAAGGAATGATAGGAAACAACGGAGCACGATGTGAGATAGTAGATGGTTTCGCCTTTTGACAAAGTTTACAAATAGACAAGACTCTTCGAATTCTCTTTTCCATATTGTTAAAATAACAAGTCGTTCGAAGAATATGATAACATTTTCGTGGACCAAAATGTGCGTAGCTGAAATGAATGTACCAAATGAGCTTATTAACAAAATCGTCAGGAATGCAAAGTACCCATAGCTTGTCATCAACAGTGCAGCGTTTGAACAGTATGTTGTTTCTAACCAGATAATAATGCCGAATCTGTGTGTGTGTCTTTTCATGCCATTTGCTTTTGATGTCTTTCCAAATCGGATCTTTATCTTGTTCATGAGCAATGTCCTTTAAAGATGTGGTGATGAAGTTTTCAAAGGCGACTTTCTGAATGTAAAGAATACTGAAAATTTTCTCGAGGTTACCTTCTATGTTACTTTTCTCAAGCCCAGCTGGTGCACGTGACAGTGCGTCCGCAACAATGTTCTCCTTGCCGCGAATGTAGACTATTGTGAAGCGGAATTCTTGCAGAAACAATGCCCAACGTTTTAACCTGTCATGATTTAATTTTGAAGACATAAGAAATTGTAATGCACGATGATCACTGTATACTTTTACGTGCTTACCAGAAAGAAAGAAACAGAATTTGTTAAATGCCCAAACGATAGCTAAAGCTTCTAATTCAGTAACGGAATGATTTTTTTCAGATTTTGTTAGCACTCGGCTAGCAAAAGCAATGGTTTTCTGAACAGTAGTGTCATTTTCTATGGCTTCTTGAAAGAAATGGGCACCAAGTCCGACTTTAGAAGAATCCGTGCTAAGGCAGAAATCTTGTCATAGATCTGGATGAGCTAGTATTGGCGCGTTAAGAAGCGATTCTTTCAAAGAATTGAATTCCAATTGTGCTTGTTCGTCCCAGTTCCAAATAGTGTTTTTTCCAGTGAGAGAATAAAGTTTTGGTGTAACAAGAATTTGCATATTCAGAAAACGACGGTAAAAATTTACGAGACCCAGAAAACTGCGGACTTGTGGATGGAACTGGAATGGCTCTGATTGCTTCTAACTTTTCAGGATCCGGCTGAATGCCTTCAAAAGAAATAATATGTCCCAAAAACCTCACCTTTGACCTACCGAATTCAGACTTTTCCAAGTTAACTGTATTTCCAGATTCTGCAAAAATACGTAACAAACTGTTGAGGATGCGATTATGTTGTTCCCATGAAGCTTCTGCTATTAGAATATCGTCCACATATAAGGTGATGTTACGTTTTAAGAACTCAGGTAATATGGAATTTAGCACGCGAATGAATGCTGCTGAAGAAATGTTCAAACCAAAGGGAAGTTTCCGAAACTGATAACAAACACCGAAACAAAGGAAAGCTGTGTATTTTCTACATTCTGGATGAAGTTCAATCTGATAAAAGCTGGATCTGAGATCAATGGAAGACAACACTTTTACACCATTAAAATTTTGAAGAAGTTCTTCCAATGTTTGCGGCCTGTCTGTTTCAGGAATAATGATAGTATTGATTTGTCTCGAATCTAAGACAAGCCTGATCGATCCATTTTTCTTCTCAACAACATGTAATGGATTGTTGTATGAGCTTACTGCAGGCTCAATAATGCCCTCGTCAAGCATAGATTGTATTTCTGTTCTAACACGGTCCCTATAATGTGCTGGAATTACATATGGTCTAACACAAAATTTCGTATGCTCACGAACACGAAATTGGTATTGAAATCCCTTGATTGTTCCTGTTTTGGGAGTAAAAACTGTGGAATGTGCTAGTAAAATCTCAAAAAGGTCCTGCCTATCAATGTCATTACAGTTCTCAATTGTTTGAATTTTATTTTGAATTAACTCATTAGTATCAAATATGTCGTCGATATCATCCCTGTCAGTACTTGCAGAGTGATTGTTAGTGTCTAGTTCCGTAGAAAACTCCGAACTGTTCTCTAACAGAAGGTAAAGCCGATTAATTTCCTCGTCATGGTTGGAGAGCCAATCTTCAAATTTCAAAGCTATTGACTTACCTTCTCTCTCTAAACTTATTTCAGCATCATGAAAGTTTAAGATTGCTTTGTATTCATTCAAAAAGTCTACTCCCAATATAATTTCCGTCGACAATAATGGAACAATAAGAAAGTTCATAAAAAAGCTGTGGCCTTGGCAAAAGAATTCTAAATTGGTTTGTTGGCGTACATCTACACTTTTTCCAAAGATTGCACCTTGTAATTTAATCTTACGTAACGGAAGTGTGGGGCAATCGTTCGATTTGTTGCATTTGCTAAAAGCTGTTTCACTAATTACTGAGATGGGACTGCCAGAGTCAAGTACTGCCGTAAATTTTACGTCATTTACAGTAATGTGAATCACAGGATATGCAATGTTGTTAAGTTTTACGTCGTGTTCCTGGAGTAAGATGTCCCTAATGTCTTCCATTTTTACGTAATTACTAGCTACGGCAGCTGCGTCATCAGTTTCACAAGTGCGTTTTGTTGCTGCCAGCGGTGTGAGTCATTGCCTATTGTCTCTTTGTTGGCGCGCGTCGTTATTGGGATTTGGAGACCTAACTTCTACAAATTCACCGTGACGAGAGGGCCCTGCCCTGTTTAAATCCCGCCAGTTCTGATGCAATTCAGGTCTGTCGTTACGATCCCATCGTCTGTCGTCATGTCTGTAGTTCCTGTAGTTTCTTTCTTGTCGGTTAAGTGGTGGAGAATTTCTCCCTGAATCGTAACTGCGCGCTGGACCGTTGCGTCTAAAGTTATTCTGTCTCCCTTGATAATAATTATTTTGGTTCCCAAATTGTCTGTTTCTCTGATTGTCTCTGTGATAGTCACTACCACGGAGAGGTGATCTTTCCCTGTAATTATTACTACTCTGCCAACGGTTGTCATACGGGTGGTGTCTGTTTTGGTCACGATATGTGTTGTGAGAATAGCCTTGTCGTGTCCAGTTATTATTTCTTTCATCGCGAAATTGCGACGGATGTGATCTGTAATTGTTGTGCTCCTGCGTTCCGCGATTGTCAGTGTCAATTTCCAGTTCTTGTAACAGTCCCTGAAAAGCTTCAATGTCGTCTTTGCAACGTCCTGCCAAAATAATATGTCGTAAATGTTCAGGTAATTTGATTAAGCAAATGCGGATGAGTTCTGAGGGGCTGTATGGGTTTGAAAGATACTGATTCTTATGCAACATGTCTTCAAAATATTTGACAAGACTGGAAAATTCAGATTGTTCAAAGTGTTTCATCATCATGATGCTATGTTTTACTCGGTCTTGTGTAGCTTGAGACCAATATGCTGAGAGGAAGGCATGGTAAAATTCTCCTTCACTGTGACAATCGTGAATGACCGATCGCATTCTTACAGCTGGTTCATTCTCTAAGTAGCCACACATAAATTCTAATCTGTGTTCTAATGACCAGTTGGGAGGAAAACAATGAGAGAATTGATGGAGCCATGCTTGTGGATGAATGTCGTTGCCAGAATTCTTAAATGTTTTGAATTTACGTGTAGTAATGAACAGCTTATAGTCAAAATCATCATGTCGGCGAGTCGCATATCGGTCATTGTTAGGTCGTGTCGGCCGTTCCATCTCAAAATTCGGTGCACATTGCCAATTTCTTTGATAACTTCCGAAATGCCCTGTGTTATTATTTTGCGGCTTTTCCGTATTTCTAAGTCCCTCATCCCGTGTTGGAGCGCGAGTGTCCTCTGAAATACGTAATTCTTGTATTACCTGTGTCAGCTGATCTTGTACTTCCCGGATTTCTACTTGGTGTTGCGTATTAATTTGATTCAGATTTTGTTTCAGTTTCCTAATTTGATCGCTCTCTTCTGTGTCATTAAGGACTACCGGTTTTGTGTCATTCAGATTATCATCTACCTTCGTAGATAAATTATTTAGCTGATCCGAAAGTTCAACTACTTTCTCTGATAATGTACTAATTTCCTCCATGTGTCTTTCTACTGTGTCCTTTAAGTTTTCCTGGGTTTTTGCAAGTTGCGTAACCGAATCGGTAGATGCAACTGAGTCAATTTTAGCTTGCAAGGTCTCATGATTTTCATGAACAATAATTTGCAGTTCTTTTATGGCTGCTTCGTGATTCTGTAATGCATTTTCATGCCGCGAAAAAATAGGTTGAAAATGCTCACAAATTTGTGTTTTTACATCATTACAGACTTTTTGACATTTCGATTCAATGTTATGTAACTCGGTAGTTAAATCTTCACGTGTTCGTTCAAGCTTATTTTCCACTGAGTCTAACTTTTGAAGCTTTTGTTCCAATGTGTCTAATTTTTGAAGCTTTTGCTGTGTTTGTCTCTGATTTTGTTCCATTGTGTCTAATTTTTCAAGCTTTTGCTGTGTTTGTCTCTAATTTTGTTCCATTTGTTGCATTAATTGCAATAATAATGTATTAGTGTCCGGAATCTGTTTCTCTATGCTTTTTGGCAGTGCATTTTCACCGGCAACATTCACATTTTGACAAGCAGAAAATGTGTCTTGACTCATTTGAGAAAACGGTGAGGACCCAAAACCTAAGTCTACAGTATTTGCAATATTGTGTTCTGTCATTCCCGATTCCTGAGGCGAGCTGTTGCCGACCGATCGATCGATAATGCTTCCCTCTTCACTAATTGTTTCCCTATCCACGCCATTGTTTGCCGCACGCTCCATTTCCCTATGCACAATTACCAAATTACTAATTTGAACATCAGTTAATTCATTACTCGGTGGCGCTAACACACTGCTTTCATTTTCACTGTCATTTCTCAGTTTACTTTGGAGCCTAGTATTACGTTTTTCACACGCCATTGTTGTCACAGTATTTCACACGACAACACAGAAAAACACAATTTGAAGAGCAAAAATAGGGGAACACAATAACATAGCACTGAAAATAATATCTAGTTAATTGCAGCTGCGAAATACTTGGTGCAAATCTACATGCATACCACAACTGTTTTACTGTACAACAATGAAAGACTGCAACTACAAAGGAGATTTTCTCTACAATTACGCGCTAGCAATAAACAAAAGCTACACTAATTACACAAACTACAAGAAAAAAATCAGAAGATTCCAGTGAGGTATCCTGGCAGGGTCGACATATGAAACGTCCCCTTTTTAACAATTATACACGAGACTGTCCTTAACCTGATACACAATATTTTTTAGCGCAACGCAATCTGACTTTCAAAATTCCCTACAAAAGAATGGCCCTGACTAACATTAAACTATACCTTTCACAAATCACTTACCTCACAAAAATCTTCGCTACACAAGCTACTGCAATACAGCGAGCGCCACTACTGCCAGCTAAATAAAAGATTCAAACTACTGAAGGCACTAACTACTGATAGGGATAGTTAGCAAATGAAAGATATTAATAGAGAACAAACAATGTATTTACCTTGATATCATCATATATAAATATAGCAGTTCATGACAAATTTCAAAACTCCGCCATCTCTCTCCCCACATCCACCACTGGTGGCGGCTCACCTCCAACTGCGCAACGCTACGCGCTGTTCGCAGCCAGCTGCCTAACACTACAATGGCGAGTATTACAACAATGCAAAGCAGCCACAGACTGCACACAGCACAGCCAGTGATTTTCATACAGAGGTGGCGTTACCAATAAAAAAACCTAAACAGCCTACTTACACATATCAATGTTATTTAAATAAATAAACAGAAACCACACTGATTAATTCACGATAGAAAAGAATACATTTCATTTATAGGCTACGAGATTATTTAATGAAAAATTAAATGTCTTACCTTACAATTAATTGTGGACATTTTTCAGCAGGAAATCTGTTCAATTCCACGGTGAACTTCACGAATTTAAAGTAAAAAATCTGTTTATAATGTAGATGAGTAGTATGTAAATATGAAACTAATACAAAGACGACTGTAACCGAGGACCACAGACTTCAGTGTAGAGCAAGACGATAGAATATTTCAAAACAACCACCATTGGAGTTTAGACAGCTCTCACTGGCCAATTCCTGCTTCGTTTGCCCCTAGCGCCTCTAGTGGTCTAGAATGGAACTACGTGGCTTGTTGTCTCTCCGCCCACATATCTTTCACCCCCCTGTTGGCAGGGGCGGCAGGCAGGCGCGCCACCGCCCCGCGCCCAGGGAACAGGGGCCAAAGCTGCCCTGCCAACCAACACACATCAAAACGGAACAGTGATCTGTGCCAGTAAGGCTTCACACAAGAATGGCAAGGGGTAAAAAAAATGAACTAACGGCAAAACCGGGTTATATTTAGCACTCCGAAAAACTACTGTAATTCAGAAGCTAAAATATCAGCGTCTGCTGCAGCAGTACCGCGAGCATACACATGTATGAAGATTGCCTTGTCTCCCTCACAGATCATGTTACAATTGATTCCCTTCAGGGGACTTTTAACAGGAAGTACTCTTACATTTGCACGACATATGGCATGGAACACAAGTTGCAATTAGTAACACAGACCGGTGGTCATTTGCTTACTCACTCGTAGGTGCGTTAATATGTCGGGTCCAATTCCATATAACACAGTCATGGCCTTATAAAATCAAGTACTCAAAATAAGGAAACAACACTTAACTGTAGAATGAAGGCTTTCACGACCGGGTGACATGGCTGTTGATATACTTTCCGGGATGTGAGGTCGTGGTCCAAGAACTTTTCTGCTCCTTACGTTTCGTCCAGGACTGCGCTGGACGTCCTCAGAGGCGCTGCTCCGCAAGACTCAGCGGAGTAGCGCCTCTGAGGAAGTCCAGCGCAGTCCTGGACGAAACGTAAGGAGCAGAAAAGTTCTTGGACCACGACCTCACATCCCGGAAAGTATATCAACAACACTTAACTCCATTCAGGTGTGAAGGACACGTGACTTGCAGGATTCCGGCCAGGGTGTTATTGCCTCCAATCCATACAGGACATCATCGAGGTGGCTAAACCTTAAGCTTTCAGAGTAAGCCGAGAACTTGCTGATCAGTTTGCATGCGACGTCCGTAATTCTTCACACCGCCCGCCTCTACCAATTCTTAAGCGAGTCGGCCAGGCTTGCCCCCGACCAATTTGATCTTACGAGACCCGTGCCGGACAGCCGGAGTCCGCATAGAGGCACAACTTGCCAGACATCTGCTCTCCCTCCACCCACAGGCTACGTCAATCCAACAACACACACACCTCGACCAAACAGCTTAACTCGCGACACACGATCGTATCGATATAGGCAACCTCAGTAGTTAGTGGTGCCAGTGCAGTGGAGAGCTATACCGCCAAGATTAAAGACAAAGCTGGCACGGCTCAAACACACTATCTCTCAACAGTTCTGTGACACAAACATACCTATTGGTAAATCGGGCTTCGAAATCAGCCTTAGTGCCACACATTCGTGCGAATTAAGCCTTCACGTCATTTTCACAGTTTACGTGGATCGAGTTGTATAGTACATGTTCCTCATGACTGATCAACATTGACGGCACCTTTTCCTATCTAAAATATTTTCCTACTAAGTTCCACCACACGTCATCTAAGGTGAGTATTATGGCATGATGATGATACAGATAGTCTAACCATAGCATCATGCTCTAGCCCTCGCTTACATGAGACACCACTTCCACATACTGCCTAAATTTGGCTGTTTCTAACGAACAACTCGTCATTACGATCCCAATCGTTGTATATCACTATCTCACACCCCATGGAATTTATACTGTGGTGGGTTCCACCGCCTCTTACCCACTAAGTCTCTTGAAGACACTAACACATGTGCCGTAGTCTGACAATACCTTGCACAACTCTCTATTACACCCACTATGGCACATTCCGCTCCTGCATTCGTTTTCACTATTACTGGGAATGCCTTTCGACAAATCTGTGGTTTCTTCTTAAGTTTAACCGGTTCTTAATACTAAACATACCATCGTTTCCATAATCCTATTCCACTGTTACTCATCCATGCTACTCCGGTTGTTATTCGCATTAGATCGCTGGTACTTCATATCCCCCTATTACTCAATGGCTGCCGGCACTGCCTCTCCACATGCTCCGTTCACCCACAATTGGATGTGAATACACTTCTCTGATCTCTTATCCGTGTCGAAACATTAGTGTCCTTGAATTCCAACGCCAGCCTAACAGCTGCACAGAGATCCTTAGGTGACAAGGGCACATCCCCCTGGACATCTCTGGTGCCAAACCCCTCAGAAAAGCACGAAATGCCATTTGCTCAGCTTCCTGTACTAACACCTTGTCCACCTCCTCACTGTGTGTCAACTAGTACACACGTACATGTACATCAAGCGTTCTGCTTCTCTGCAGAAACCTCCATGGCTTCATTACGCTTCTTAGAAATACCACTCAATTGTTCACCGGAAACTCGCACGCTATTTTGCTTTCTGTATCACTGTACCAATCCGTGTTTGAGTTGCTCATAAGTTTCTGCTTTGTCCATTGCATCTGTCCAACGTACAAATGAGTTCACTTCCCCTCACAGGAGCAATCTTTCCATCTGTAAGAACTGTTTGTCCAACCAACATCTTCAGACGGTATGCCACAAAGGGAAGTAAAAATGTTCGCGACAGCTGGATCCACGTTAGACTCTGTGAGTTCAACAATCCCAACTTTTCATCCATTTCTGCTACGCTGTGTAACAGAATTAAAGGACCACTGTTTAGAATCCCCGAAATTGTGCCTACAACCGTCCTCTGTTATGGTACAAAAGCATGGTGCCCTGTGACTTCACCCACTGGCCCAACTACACTTCAAACAGCAACTGGTCGACACAAGCGGAAAAATGGCCAGAGCTCAGAATCTCATGTGTAATGTGGGTTAATTATGTCAACTGGCATCAAATTTCACCACAATTCTACCCAAAACCACTGTGGATGTTTCTCACGATGGAAAGGTCGTTACAGCCCGTCTAATCCAAATTTCACCTCTTCTTTTGACGCCTTTCTGATGGAGGTCAGAACTGAGACTCCCATCGCTGGAAACACGCGGTTTTCTTAAGGATTGCTGAGGAAAACATTTCAGACATCCGCCACTCAGATACGAAACGAAAAGGCCTTAGGGTGTGCCATAAAGTGCGTAAATAAAGCTACCCATTTCCTTGGTTTGTTGATTCTGACACACTTTGTGGTCGAAAATGATAGTTCAGAGTGCGATGATCAAACTTTAGCACTGTTGACCTCTCTTGGGCGTTGCAGTCAGTTTCAGGGGACTGTAACCAGAATTAACGTGATCTCAGTGGCGTCAGTGGTGCAGCTAAGGAGGGGGGTGGGGGGGGGGGGAGGATGTCTATAATGCCCCACGCAGCATGTGCAGAGGAACACCAAATGGTCTCCAAGACAAACAAGATCTTAAGGAAAATATATTACTATTAGAGTAATAGCACTCTGTCATCAGGTCACAAGTGGCCCATCGGGACCATCCAACCGCTGTGTCATCCTCAGCTGAGGATGCGGATACGAGGGGCGTGCCGGCCGCGGTGGTCTAGCGGTTTTAGGCGCTCAGTCCGGAACAGCGCGACTGCTACGGTCGCAGGTTCGAATCCTGCCTCGGGCATGGATGTGTGTGATGTCCTTAGGTTAGTTAGGTTTAAGTAGTTCTAAGTTCTAGGGGACTGATGACCACAGATGTTAAGTCCCATAGTGCTCAGAGCCATTTGAACCATTTGATAGGAGGGGCGTGTGGTCAGCACACCGCTCTCCCGGTCGTTACGATGGTTTCCTTTGACCGGAGCCGCTACTGTTCGGTCGAGTAGCTTCTCAATTGGCATCACGAGGCTGAGTACATCCCGAAAAATTGCAGCAGCGCATGGTCACCCATCCATGTGCCGGCCACGCCCGACAGCGCTTAACTTCGGTAATCTGACGGGAACCGGTCTATCCACTGCGGCAAGGCCGTTGCCCTCTATTAGAGTAGATTCTATATAGTATATCTGTTTGTTGACGGGGCTCCAATAGTGTCGTTCCCTACCTGCTGCTGCTTTGTATCACTTTCAGATTTCGTCGAATGGTTGTGAATGGTTCCATCCTGGGCACCAGAGCAAAAATTGCAGTTGCACTACAATCCAACTGTATTAGATCGTGTTCAGTGAGGTTGCAGTGCCTTGCTGTCCGTCGAGAGGGATTGAATCGCCCAGGAGGTGTCAACAGTATCGAAGGATGTCGTCCTGCAGATTGTCGTTTTAGATGGCGAAATGTCTCGGAATCAACGTCCCCTTCAAATGGGTGGTTTTATTGACTCATTTTATGCCACCCACCGAGGGTTTTCCGTTTCGGTTCTGAGCGACGGTGTATGTTAAATGTTTTCCTCAGCCACTTATGAGAAAACAGCGTGTTTTCAATGCTTGGCGTCATGGTTCTGACCTCAAATCGCACCGGCGTCAAAAAGAGGGGTGAAATGTGGGTAAGAAGGGGTTGTGACGACCTTACCAGCGTGGGACACGTTGGATAGAATTATGGTTAAATTTGGTGCCAGCGTGACATAATTAATCCATTCGCCACGTCATATGACCTTCTGAGCATTGGCCTATTTTCCACTCGTGTCTACGCCTTGCTGTTTAAATAGTCGTGGAACCTAGGGGTGATGCCGCAGGTCTCCACGCTTTTGCACCATTATAGAAGGCACCTTTGGGTCTTAGGCGTCGGGTTGAGAGACAGTTACAGAGTTCCAAAAAAGTGATTCTTTATTCCGTTACGCAGTATATTTATTACACATGAAACTCTCTGCGATGAGTGCGGGGCTGCCTCCTGCGTATTTCGGCCACCACAGCGTCCAGCTACTCCGATTCCCCCGACGTGCAGCGTTCCTGCCGTGGCTGAGAGCGCTGTACAGCAGGGAACTGCTTCTCCACACTAGGTCGCGTGAACCCGCAGCACTACGCTGGTTCCCCTCCGCGGGACACTACTTGGGCCGCCGCTGGACCGTGCAGTAGTAGCTACGCCCCAGGACTTCAAGCTGAGCGCACCATCAGCTCACCGCGTTGAATCATCACCCTCATCGTAAACACCTCAGGACTGCCGTCTGCCCTCCCTGGTGTCACGCCACGCCACACGTCGTCCCGCTGGCAGTTATCATGTTTGACTGCCGGCGCCCCATATCCCAGAAGTACCATCAGCTCGAAGACATACTCCAAGTGCCATATTGGATCCATTGTTGGAGCCTAAGGTCGATCATCCTCCTGCTGCGCCATCAAGTACGACTTGTGGGCTTCATTGAGTAAGCACATCTCAGGCAACGTCTAGGAGAGACAATTTTGTACTGAGTTCACTTTTGCGGTCATTCATCCAGGCTCTTCATATTTGGGTTTTGTTTTCTATGTCGATATTAAACAGTAGTTGTTAGAAAGTGTCTTTCATCACAAAGATACTACACTGGCAGTCACTGGTCCACCACAATGCACTGGTGACAATTCTGTTTCTCGTGCACGTTTTAACCTTATCTTCTCTGCTCTCATCCGCCAGACACTGCAATAGCGGAGAGATAAAACGGTTTCGAGTTTCCATATTCTTCAAGTCTGTGATTTGTATTGCGTATAGGTTCGTTTGGTGAAAGCAGGTTTCGTTTAAGTTTGCTCATATAATTTTCAAGTGATTAGATTTTTGATGGTGTGACAGTTCGTTTTGGCAGAGCTGTGTTTTCATGCTCCTTGTGTTCTGATAGTCTGAGGGCACTGGTGTTAGTCGCATTTCGCAATTTTTACCACGAGGCAAGTTTCTCAATTTAGGCAAGTTAGTGAAACAATTTTCTTGATTGCGTCTTCCTTTCAGTGTAACTGAGGAAATCCGTTCACAAGGGCGAATTCTAACATTTATGCTCTTGATCTGAGTTATTTTCAGCGATTCAAGGTTCACGTTTCAGTTCACTGGCGCTGTATTTTCTTGCAAGGTTAGAGTCTCTTTTTATCTTGTTGTGTCTGTATCATCGTCGTAGCTGCGTGTGTCTCAAGTCGTTTCGTTTCAGGAACAGCAAATTCAGAAAATGCTGCAGGGCGTAACTCAGCTGATTTAGGTTTCGGCTACCAGAGCTCCCGTATCTGCAGCGAGGTTTTGGGTGTTTGTCGGTCAGAGAGAGCATCGTGCCCTGTACTGATACCACATTATGGCCTACGGCATTCAAAATAAGCAACACACTGCTCAATTTATTACCAGCGTGGGTTCAGAAATTTTTCGTTTGTGTTGTTAGTTTTTTCCACAATCTCATCAGGAAGATACAGACTATTCTTTATTAGTGGAACAATTATACGTGTCTCTTTGTTGTGTCAGTCACCTCCAGCGAATCAGTGTGCATCCACGCTCTCGGTCCAGGAGCTTAATTGTGAACTTTTTCTAGAAAGGAATTTTGTGTGTGGCAGGCTGGGCCACTTTCACTCAGGTTGTTTTGCGATTTTGTTTGGGACTTTGTATTTGGAGTGCGTTTTGTAAGTCGATAATAAATAGTTATTATTATAAAGCCTCTTTCATCATACTGAGGATACTTCAATTTTCTCTGCCCTCAACTGAGTCACTTGATTAACGAATGATTCCTTAGCTTTGTCACTGATGACAACTTACGTCTATGATTTTTGTCATTATTTTTACTCATTTTATGGGCTCATCCACAACAGTTTAACAATACACAGACAGAAAACTCCCTACCTACTTACATTAACATACTTATCCCTCATGTGTACGTATGAGCCATCTGCACTCTCTGCATTGCCTAGAATTCCACTACTGTTAAGCCACATGGCTAGGCAAGTAAAACAAAACATATTCAGCACAAGAGGCAGAATGCCCAAGTAAACTACACTGTGTGGACCATACAGGCTTCAGCCATTCATCACCAGAATCACTTTTAAAGTGAGAGGGTCTTCCAGCCACACAAATGTAGTTCTTGGCGCCATGATAATCACCAGACAAAAAAACAATTGTCTCACTCATTTCGCAATGAAGATATTGTAAGCTGCAGATTAGATGTATTTAGGGTGGTACACCCTCCACTGGTCACTTGCCTTCACCCCTGACACTACTGATGAGTACTGGCAGCATTCTTTAGGGTGAGTGATGTTGTTGTTGACCAGTGGGGTCCAGTAGATATACTGATGACCAAAAAGCAATACTTTATTAAGAGATACATTACAGTATCAGCAGAGACAGACACAACCGACTCCAGTGATCCAGGCCAATGAAGAGTCACAGGCGGCAGCTTCCACCCAGACAAGGAGGACAGCATCAGTGTCGCATAGTGCTGATGTCGGGCTGAAGCCTGATGTCCTTTCAGTGGACCGTGGCGTTGACGTGAGTGTTGCTCTGTGTTGTGCTGCAACAATGCATTGCGGTGGTGGGCACCCATACTTAAGCGACTCAGGACCAGCAACATCCACCACGGAGACAAAGGAAGACTGCTGAGCACGGGATGTGACTCGCTGTCCTCCGGAAGGAGTCAGATGGTGGCACGTGCAAATGGCAGGATAGTGACACCGTGGCACTAAACCTCGCAAGGAGCCCTACTTATCGTGCTCTGATGCACATTTACTACACTAAAACCCCACAACTGGCCACATAGTGCACAACAAGATTCTTGCCCAAGTGAGTCTCGCCCTAGTGTTCTGGCATCGGCCTACACACTAGGGTTATTACCGTGACGAGGTGCAGTTTTCCATTAAGTATGGCTAACCCGACTCGCAGTCATTTTGCGTACGTTGTATTGTGGCTCGTGTCGCCACAGTGCCCTTACCAGTCAGCAGTAGCTTGATGCAATGATACATCTTGGCTCCTTAAAAATTATAGTTCTAATAAAAGCTACGATTCTTACAATGTTGGGCCAACAATGGATCATGAATTCGGTACTGGTAAAATCTAATTGTTGTTAATGGCGGAAAATAAAACGTAGGCTATATTGAAAGTTTTAAAACTTTTATGTAAAATTACTGAGAAAATGTTAGATGAACACATCACAAGCCCCACACCCATAACATTCTTCAACTAAGTATTTTGATAACGATTTGTTTGGCGTCAGAATGACTCTTTCATCACAAATACATGTGCCTGCATTTGAAGAACGCAAAACTATTGATACATTAATTTGTGCGAGAAATGGACCCAGACCTCTTCATAACAACTGAACCAGTTACAACAGCCGCTAGCTGCAAGGCAGCGTGAAACTGCGAAGCCTCGGCGGAATGTGGTGGCGCACTGCAGACGCAGCAGGAAGGCAGTGGGGAGGGGAGGGTAGGGGAGGCAGGTGTTGCTCTGGCGCCTTCCCCCCTCCCCCTCGTGCCCTGGGGAGCCGACCCCCGCGGCTCGCAAATCCCGCCTCGGCCGGCCCTGAGATTGCTTCTTCCAGCCGGCAGCGGCAGGCACAACGCACCTCACCTGCGAATTCTCCATTCTTTATGAGCAGCTGCAGCCTCCACGCTGTGCGCCCACCTGGAAATGAGACACACCTACCGACTTTCCTCCAGGCATCATTTCAATAATTTGCACGACCCAGACGTTTTACAAATCCAGTACGCACGAATGACTCTGCTTTTTTATGCATGTGCAGCCAAAACCTAATCCACCAGCATTCTTTCTCCAAATCCGAGCATTTTCACGTAAAATAGCTTTCTGAGGAAAACTTCCTGGATTTTCTGAAATAAACAAGCTCTTAGGAAGGACGTAATTACAAAAAAGCAACAGTGAAAGAAATACGTGGTGATTACTCACACACCTTTCCTGCAGCTGCGTATGCAGATGGTTATGTATTCTAACCACACCTTCACAGTATATAAATTCCGCAAAGAAATTGGTCGTAAATAAAGGATTACAGTTCGAAAGTGTTACAGTAAGGCTCAAAGTCAAAAATACTTAAAGTAACCTAGATTACTCACTACCAAAGTTGCCAGTGCCTCAGAAACATTTTCACAGTGCAGACACAATCCGTTTAAACATTCGCTCGTAGTATGTTTGACAGGTATCAAAGCAAATTTTAAACTGTCACTTACTGTCTAGCGCCACTACAAAAAAATTACACGTATGCCGCGTCTTTGATACACTGTATACACACCTGCAAAACAGATTCTTCTATTCATTTTGGTTTACTCAAATAAGTGATATCACCTGAACATTATCACAACAATACTGGCGTCACCATAATGATTCTGGAAACAATCCGAAGGCTGTGGCTACGCCATGTCTCTGCAGCGTCTTTTCCTTCCAGGAGTTCTAGCCTTGTACGGTGTACAGGAGAACGCCTGTGAAGTTTGAAAGGTGGGAGGTAAGGTACTGGCGGAAGTAAAGCTTCCAGGAGGGGTCGTGCGTGAGTCGTGCTTGGATGACTCAGTCGTCTGAGCACTTACCTGCGACGCAAAGGCACCAGGTTCGAGCCCTTGGTCGGGCACACAACTTCGGTCTGTCATGAAGTTTCAATATTTTCGTTACGTGGAAACTGGAGTAGATGACATCAGCTTAAAATGTGGGGCTGACAGAATTTGTAATTCTCAGTGGTACAGTTATGGTTCGAAAACGTAGTTCGGTAAGTTTTGATGACGTGACATCAAAGATAAAAATCGAAACAATTTTTTGAAGATGATTTATGTGCTAAAAAAAGGTTTAACTCTGTCCTGAAATGCAATGGAGTTTTTCTATTTAGTTTTATACACTTAACTGTAGAAAATTCATGAATTTTCGATCGGAAATCATTTTCTTGTTATAAATGGTTTACTGACAGAAGTCTTTTTCTAAACAGATCAATGCCTCATCTAGATGCACGTAAGGTACTCCACAGCAATGGCGTATGTGGAGGCTATTAAGATAGCGCCAGCATTGTGAACTATTATTATATTATTAAGTTATTATCTTATTATACATATAATTATAACCATATCATTAATTAATTAATCCTGTTTATATTAGAATTTTAAGTAAATAACAGTAAATCAAAGTACAGACTCATCTTGATAAGACTCACAACCTGTAATATTTTGAATTAGAAGAATGAATATTAAAGATTGAAATCACAACTGGTTTTTGAAAGAATAGATATTGAAATAATTAGAGCTAAAATCAATTTACATTACTAGAAGCAACTTTTATAGAAAATAACTAGTTCCTGCCTTGACTCTTTGGTTTTATTTCTAAACTCTTCAGTACTATAAAGTGCAGTCAGCACATTTTTCAATCAACTGTTGTCAATGAACTTTCCATATGCACCTAAGCGACTTTGGGAGCTGGTTTTGGAGAAATGGATAGAGTGTTGTTCATACTTCTCACGTAACAATTCATTTAAAAATTTCAGTTTAGAGTAATATTTATGAGATACTTCGCAGTAGATGGGTTTGCGTTTATAGTTGATATTTTTTCCTCTTCGGATGTTCTCCCACTTGAGACAAGGTTTCTTGGAAGACTTGTTCACAATCAAGTAGAGCGACTATGGATAGGCGAATTTCTCAGATTCCTTGTTCACATTACAGAAAAACACTTGCTTCGTTCTGCAGGGCGTTGTACAACACATCGTTGAAGGTAAATTGAAACGAATGCGTTCAAAAGAAAAATATCTACAGCAGTTTCTTAAGGATGTTCTAGCGCCGCACCAAATACATTACAAAGTTTAATTCTGTTCCTGCGTACAGAGTTTACCGATCATGATGAGTAATTCCATCGCGTTAGACAATTGTGAGGAAAACCACTTTGCAAAAATTTATGAAAAAGTTTAGCACGTTTAGGAAATCTTGAAAAGAAAAAGCTGCAAGCAAATTAAAACATGTTTCACACTCTGGTTTGTGGCCGGTGCTTCGGACAAAAAAATATAGATTCAGGATGTGACTTTGATTGATGGTTGAGCCCCATTTAGATTTCCCACCACTGTCGCCGCACCACGTCACATCCGAATTCTGATGAGAAGTGTCAGATGAGTTCTGCTTTAGTTTGTCACTATATAAATCACAGAACCCCAAGAATCTTTCATCTCCTTCCTACACGTAAAGCAGGTAATAGAAAAAGGTGCTTTAATTGCCAAATCTGAAGTTTCGTTAACCACAACGGCTACAAAACGAATAGCCAAATCCCCGCTTTACAGCTAATAAAACAGTCGAGCCTGTGGCTTGTATTAGATCATTCTCAGTTCGATTAGAAATTCCTTTGAATGCAGTAGGATCATATCCTGCAGTGTACTTCAGCAATTCCATGTAATTTCCTGACTAACAGAAGCTGTTGTTTCATTGTGTCATGGAAAGGTCAGCTCTTGTTTTCCCAGAAAACACGCTGAAGCATTTCAAGGATGTCCCTGTCCCGTCTTACCTTTTGATTGTATAGAAATATTTCCTTTTTAAGCTGGTTATGAAACGCAGTTTCTATTCTATTTTTCCCAAAGGTAGTTATAGGCCCTAGCAGCAGACGATCGTAGATTATCGACAGACGACTGTATTTGGTTATTGATTTCACTAATTTTCTCAAATGCATAGACTCCGTTTCGGTCCAATTAGCATTTCTATCGTTTCCAAACTACGGACATCACCAACAAAACACCGCATTTTAGTCAACACTATCGGCTAATCAGCCATGTTTGTCATAAATACCACACTAAAAACGTTTAGTAATTAACTACAGAACTAGGTTGAATAGTTCTGATGTTGACTGTCCACTTTTAATTATCTCCTTCTTTTCTGAGAAGGGGTGTGCAGAAAACAGCTTAGATAAAAGCTCTTTTGTAATACATGCAAATATAGTTCTATATTACATTCCCAGATGCTGCCTGGCACGCTGGCAGCTTGACACATTTTAGTGCAGATGCTAGGTGGCAACCTACACGGGCTGTGCACTCTAAGTGCAACGCCCACATCAATCGCCGCTTTGCATTTTTGAATAATTAAATAGGGCAGTAATGACAAACAGCAGCAAGGATGTGAACAAATTTGCAGTTCATCGCGCTGTGCTAACAGAGATGGCTAAGGGGTGAGCAATGAGGAAGTGCTGCATTGCGTTGCCTATAGAGTTTCGTGCGGGGCTGCACTCAGGGTGGCAGTGGCTGGAAGTCAGCAGCGCGTTACGGCCAAGGTGGAATTTTACAACCTGCAGCACCCCAGGAGGTCCTGGCACCACAAGGGTGGTCTCCAGCCGCAGGGCTTCGATGCCGCCCCAAAGGCAGAACAAGAATGTCTGCCCAAAGAGAATAACACAGGGAGACGCTGTTTCCCCTTGGCTCACAAATGTGTCGCGGGCGACATTGCCAGCAAGGAATGTACCTCCGCGAAACCCCCAGTGCATGTTTTTTGAGCGTGGGACACAGGAGCAGAATGTGTCCATTTGGACGCTGCCGCCAAGCAAGCATCTGGAAAGTTCTTCGGACGAGCGGAGACTCCCGCAGGAGACCACGATTGGCCACATCGACGTGACGTAAGCGGTGTTTCCCACTCACTCACAGTCGAGCGGGACTGGCGCTCACTGGTGAAAAATTTGTTAAAATGTTGCGACTGGACAGCCACGCCATCGAAGCAGCACGCTGCACTAGGTTTTTGGTAGGAAGGAGACACTTGCCTTTCAGCGTCCATCCGATACGCGAGCGACACAGCGTGACTGAGGAGTAGCTGCGTGCATTATCCGGAACTCCGGTTAATTTGAAGGGGACTGGTCGCGCACGCGCGCCGCTGCGGCTGAAGAGACGTCACTCCTGACCGGCATTACAACGCGACGAGAGCAGCCGGCTGGGGACGTCTGTGTGGAGCAGAGCACAGTAGGTAATACACGTAGCGACGGCCGTAGTAGAGTTCATACAAGTTAAATGGCTGGCCATTGACCAACTCCACATTCTCACTTTATTTCTGTGGTTAGATACAAATGTTAATCTTGTGCTCTCATTCAGTTAAGGGGAAATGCCAATCCACATCGCTAGGTTTTATAGTTGTAGATTCAGGTTATACTCCTTTCTCCTTATCAAGTTATTTATTTGTCCACATTCGAGAGACATCAGCTCGTTAATGCGATTTATGAGCATATGCAAATTCTCAGATGGAATAAATCTGATTATCTTACCCAATATTTTAGACTACCTAAACTGACACACCAACCCTATCCTACAACTTAGTCAAAAGTTTTGATGGAATAACTTGATGTTAATAATTTACTTCCTCAGCCAATCGGTTCTTGAATAGGAGCCCGTATTGCATAGTCGGATGTCATTAAGCGCACAAGAATCGCATTGAGAGAATTTGTAATAGAATTTCGAGTTCAGAAAATAGTTCATTTCCAACTCGCCTCACGGTAGCAAAGGAAACTCAATGGTCGCTTCCCATAACTGGGAACCCTGCTTTTAAATACATAACCTGAGATCTCATGATACAGAAACAGTCGGCCAGAGTGGGCGAGCGGTTCTAGGCGCTACAGCCTGGAACCGCGCGACCGCTACGGTCGCAGCTTCGAATCCTGCCTCGGGCATGGACGTGTGTGATGTCCTTAGGTTAGTTAGGTTTACTTAGTTCCAAGTTCTAGGCGACTGATGACCTCAGAAGTTAAGTCGCATAGTGCTCAGAGCCATTTTTTTTTTTTTATACAGAAACAAGATATTCAGATTTCTTCATTTTTCAATATTTTAAAATAGAATTTTTTCTCAATCTCACTCACTCAGCACATAGGTATTTTCTTATAACTGATCGAAGACCAGCGTTACCTTAACTGCTTGCGTAATTTTCGAAATCTCATGTGTTTACACTTCTGTGATAATAGTTCTGTTCTTGTGGCTTCTGCGTCACGTCAGTGCAAACGTGCTCTTGCACAGCGGCGCTCCATCAGCATACCTAAGTTTTATTGGGTATTTTCATACTAAATACAGTCAGTCCCATTGCTGCGCGCCGCACACATGTTGTAACGCCAGCCAGTTCTAAATGCTGAAGAGGAGCCGCGCTGGACTCCTCTGACAGGGCAGTCAAACAAACGTGATAGACACCGTGGAATCACGAGACAGACAGGACGAAGAGTTCGTAAACGACGATATCAAATTTACTGACGAGCAGTTATCCGGACTGCCGACTATGAATCTGCTCTCGGAACAGCCAGACAGCCGCGTGACACAGAAAAGCGTTCACAGTTTCTCGTGAAGATCATTCACGGTTACGTGACTCTCCAAACTTCGGCAAATACATTCAACAACACGACAGTCCGCACGATAATCGGAACCGAGTGCAAATTGTAAATCCAGTCACTGACAATTACACACAAGAATTTGCCCAGATACGTCCCCAAAGCAGGTTTCACGCTTACAGTACACTGGAATCAAGGGTCAAGTCGCCATGCTTGCATAATGAGCGACGCGACACAGTGTTACGATTTCATTGAGTTTTATGAAGCAGCTAGAGGAAAAACAAGAACAGCAGTGGGAAGCAGAATTACCTGAACGTAAAGAGGCAGAATAATGGAAAAGACGACCTCGAGGAAGGTCAGTTTGGATTCCGTAGAAATGCAGAAGCACACGAGGCAATATTAACCCTAGAACTTAGCTTAGAAGCTAGGTTAAGGAAAGGCAAACCTATGTTTATAGCATTTATACACTTAGAGAAAACTTTTGACAATGTTGAGTGGAATACTCTCTTTCAAATTTGAAGGTGGCAGGCATAAAATACAGAGAACGAAAGGCTATTTATAATTTGTACAGAAACCAGAAGGCAAAGGTTGTAGCGTATCCCTGGTGTTATTCAATCTGTACAGTAAAGAAAACAAAAGAAAAATTTGGAGTAGGAATTAAAATCCAGGGAGAAGAAATAAAATGCTAGAGGTTTGCACACTACATCAATTGTGTCGGGGACAGCAAAGGACTAGGAAGAGCAGCTGAACAGAATGGACAGTTGAAAGGAGGCTATAGGATGAACATCAGCAAAAGCAAACCGAGGATAATTGAATGTACTCGAATTAAATCAGACGAAATTCTGGGAATCAGATTAAGAAATGAGACAGTTAAAGTAGTAAATGTGTGTTGCTATTTGGGTAGCAAAGTAACTGATGATGGCCAAAGTAGAGAGGATAAAAATATAGGCTGGCGATGGCAAGGAAAGTATTTCTGAAGAAGAGAAACTTCTTAACATCGAGTATAGATTTAAGTGTCAGGAAGTCTTTTCTGAAAGTATTTGTATGGAGTGTAGCCATGTATGGGTGTGAAACATGGACGATAAACAATTTAGACAAGAAGAGAATAGAAGCTTTGGAAATGTGGTGCTACAGAAGAATGCTGAAGATCAGTCATGAGGAGGTACTGAATAGAATTGAGGAGAAGAGGAATTTGTGACACAACTTGACTAGAAGAAGAGATCGGTTGGTACGACAGGTTCTGAGGCATCAAGGGATCACCACTTTACTACTGGAGGGAAACGTGGAGGGTAAAAATCGTAGAGGGAGAACAAGAAATGGGTACCCTAAGCAGATTCAGAAGGATGTAGCTTGCAATAGTAACTCGCAAATGAAGAAGCTTGCACAGGATAGAGTAACATGGAGGGCTGTATGAAACCAGTCTCTGGACTGAAGACCACAACAAAAATAACAGGAACAGCAACAAAGCGGCTAACGAAAAACTTGAAGCTCAGTTGAGTGATATTAAAGAGGACTACGTCAGCAAAATGAAGACAACCGTTTGGCGGTAATTACGAAAGTAGATTCACTGCTTGCAGACGTCAAACAAACGGCTATATCTGCCAAAAAAGACGTCCCGTTTGGCAAGATCGGTTGCTACAGTGACTAAGAAAACATCACTCGTAGCAGTGAAACGAGGACAACATTCTGTCTGGACTGCCACAAAAGCATCGCAGGCAACTGCAAACGAGTTTATCGCACGTAAACAAATATTTGATCAATATGCCACCCATATACAAAAAGTGGATGAAAAATTAGAAATGTGGTGTGAACAGGTCACCACTTTTGGGAAAGAAAACGCAAATAAATTCGAAAAAGTTGATCAAAGGATCAAAACCATTTAGCATGCGATCACAACTGGAAATGTATGCTCCGACAACACGGTGCCATTGCACAACAGTTTACCTGTTGTCGAAAACCCGCTCACCCCCTGTGGTACCACACAGGCGGGCGCAAACACGTCGGAACGACCACCGCACAGTGCGCAGTGCGCCCTCACTGGCCGCGCCAGTAGTTCTGTCCCGTGAGTAGTCTCGACTCACACAGTACGACCAGTCGCGTTGAACAGGCACAAGTTGAAGGAACCATGCAATATCCCAACATATCGGCAGATTTAGTGTTTGACAAGACGAGAACAGCCGGCTGAGGACCCTGTCGTGGAGCACATGAGCAATACAAGTAATACACGCAGTTCCGGCTGTAGCACGGTCAGCCTTACAGTTCATAGAAGCTAAATGAATGGCCATTGACCTATTGCACATCGCAGCACATTCACGCATTATTTCTGTGATTAGATACAGATGGAAAGTATGTGAGCTCTAACTAGTCTTGTGCTTGGGAAGGGCGAATCTGCATCTCTATGTTTTATAGTCGTCGATTCGTGATATATTCCTTTCTCCTTACTAAGTTGTTAATCTGCCCACATTCAAGAGGTATCACCTCGTTAAGGTGATTTATGAGTATACGTAAATTCTCAGATGGAATAAATCTGATTATCTTTTCTGATATTTCAGATTGTCTACTTTGACACACCAATCCTATCCTGCAAACTAGTCAAAAATTTTGGTCCGGTTAACTTGTTGTTAATAACTTACATCCATCATTACTTTCCATGAGGCAAGCGATCTCATCCAATTGCATAGTCAGATGTCATTAAGCGCAGCCGGCCGGTGTGGCCGAGCGGTTCTAGGCGCTTCAGTCTGGAACCGCTCGACCGCTCGGGCATGGATGTGTGTGATGTCCTTACGTTAGTTAGGTTTAAGTAGTTCTAAGTTCTAGGGGACTGATGACCTCAGAAGTTGAGTCCCATAGTGCTCAGAGCCATTAAGCGCACAAGAACCGCTTAAGTCAGTTTATAATACAATTCCGAGTTCACCAAATAGTTCATTTTCATATCGCCTCACGGTAATAAATGCAACCCGGAGTTCGCTTCCCACAGCTTTGGCAAACCCTAATGGTGAGGAAAATAATACTGTACTTGGTTCAAATGGCTCTAAGCACTATGGGACTTAACATCGGAGGTCATCAGGCCCCTAGAACTTAGAACTACGTAAACCTAACTAACCTAAAGACATAACTCACATCCATGCCCGAGGCAGGATTCGAACCTGTGACTGTAGCAGCCGCGTGGTTCCGGAATGAAGCGCCTAGAACCGAACGGCCACTGCGTCCGGCAATACTATATTATTATTGATTCATTCCGTACGTGAAACGCGGAGAGCGGCATGGCCAACGCAGCTGCGCGCACTGCTCTCTTGCTGCTCAGCTGAGTGACTTTGGCAGGGTGACCAGGCGTCCGGATAAATCCCGACACGTCCTCTTTTTTTTATCTCTTTGTCCGTGATCCCGTGGGATTCTTACATGGTCCTCATTTTTCGCAAAGTTCACCGTAAGAAAATTATATTTGCAATTATTCCCCCTCTAATACTCTTTTCTTAAATGCCTTACCTACAGAAACAGCAAGTTCGTCGATTTTATCGATTTTTAATAACTGGTCATGGATCGATCCATAAGCGAGCGGAAATATCGAGTATTTGAAGTTGTTTAAAATATCTGTACATTCTCAGATGTTCTTTCTTACAATCAACTTTAGTCTCAGTGGCCAATAAAGGTAAGAAATAGCTTTACAGTGGTTTGTTGCCATTGTTTTACTTCATGGGATCTTAGTCTTTTATATTCAGAAATCTGAATGAGAAAAATTGGCGATAAAATTCAATAGCTCTGCATTCCACACATAAACATCATTCAATTTATTTAAATGCTATAAAACGAAATGTATGTCAGTGATCACTGAAATAATCTAAATTTCTTGCATGTAGTGGTCGAGATTTCGAACATCATATTACCTCTCAGAATCGTAAGAAATATCTTAATAACTGCAATTCAGCGTCTAGGATACACACGTTACTCCAGAAACAACTCTCTACTTCTTCTTTAAGTCACCGAGTTCTTGCTGGAGAAGGAGCACTAGTATTCCATGATATTAGGCACCATTTTAGCTATAGGTCAATGGACTGCATGCCAACATTAAATGAAGCCATTTATTTTGATTCAGATGTTGCTAAGAAGATCTCAGCCAGAACAAAAACTCAAAGCGTTATAAACAACCTAATTGCTCTTCATTCCCACAACATAACCAGTTTGAGTGCTATATCTTCTTTGACTGTCTCGGAGGATGGAAATAAACGTGGAAATGTAAAAATATTCCCAATTATTATTCAACATTTTGACTACAAACTCGGTGGTTTAAAAACAAAAGTAACTGAGCTAAAATCTACTCTGAGATCTACTGTTGCACAGTGCTTTACGGAAAGACTTAAACATTTGACTGTTGTTAATAAGTGTGGATCATTTACTGCGATAATTCTAACACAAACTTTGCGAATATAAATCGCGAGGAAGGCAAGAATATATGCAGCAGATTACAGACATCTTTGAAGAATGAGATTTTAGTCGGTGTGAGATGTCCAACTCACAACTTTCATAATGCAATTCAGCATGGAGCTGACAGTCTTTCTGTTGATTTGGAATGTTTTATTGTCAAAAATTCATAATTAGTTTTCTATTTATTGAATTAGACTTCACTTTCTGTGAATCAGTTGAGGTAAATTACAAGCAAGTCCTGTCTCATGTGACAACTAGGTGGTTGTCTCTTTTCCCAGCCGTTGGAATGGTACTCTGGAAATATATCCCAGTCTGAAGTCTTACTTTCTGTCAGAAAGCAAGCCTCCAGAAGTTTTGTTTCAGTTTTATGAGAGTAGTTTAAGTGAGGCCTTATTATGGCATTCGCATTCATCGGTGTCTGCGTTCAGTTCAAATATTCTGCAACTAGAAAAGGAGGACAGTGCTATGATTGAAGTGACTGAAATTATAGATTCTGTATGCAAGGTGACTGAGGACCGATTAAATGAAAAACTCATTGGCCTAAAGGTTAAAGAGAAGCTGGAAATTGCAACAGAAGAGGGTTTTGATAAAGAACTTAAACTCTTTGCGGAGCAAACTACGTTGCTACATCAGTCATGCCATGAATTTTTAAAACGATGTCTTTGTATGTTTGACGGCTTTTCCCGTTTCAAATGGATGTATGTAAAAGAAGATGTTAACTACAGTGATGGGAATATGACTTTGGCGCGAATTGTGCCCTCCGCCACACACCGCTTGGTGGCTAGCGGAGTATATATGTATGTAGCTGTAGATGTAGAAGAAATGTAACAGTTTTGTCTAAATATTGTTGAATAATTACATCATATCTCGTTACAGCTATTGATACGGAAGCAGTGCTTCAGTTGCTTCCAGTGAGTGCACGGCATTGCTCCATCATGTCCCTGTAAATGACAGCGCCAGTTTTGCCTCCCGGGTGATATCGACCACACACTTTACCTGTCTTGGCCGGCCGCGGTCGCCGAGCGGTTCTAGGCGCTTCAGTCCGGAACCGCGCGACTGCTACGGTCGCAGGTTCGAATCCTGCCTCGGGCATGGATGTGTGTGATGTGATGTCCTTAGGCTAGTTGGGTTTAAGTAGTTCTAAGTTTTAGGCGACTGATGACCTCAGATGTTAAGTTCCATAGTGCTCAGAGCCATTTGAACCATTTTTACCTGTCTTGGAGGATACTGGTACCATACTGGGACTACGATGATTCCTCCAAGAACTATCATGCACATTACCATTTAAAATTTCTGTTACTGCTTTTCAAAGGGGGTCTGCATGAAAGGAGGCGCTTGCGGCTGCCTCGAGGCCCACGAGAAAAACAGGCCGCGGCGCGTACCTCACGAAGGCGGGCCTGAGCTCGCTCGCTCGACTCAGCAGACAAGATGCGTTTCTGAACCTGTTAACTCGCAGCTGGGCGTGTAAGTACTAACGAGAATTGCATCTTCTACTTGAATCTGCTGTTTTGAAGTCTTACAACAAAACGCAGTAACTTAAAATAAATACTCGATATAAATGGTATAACGGCTTGTTTATGGCATTTAGTTTCTTCTGCTTAACAGTCCTCATTTCATACAATAATTGGTGCCTTATGCAACTGATAATCATTTTGGAATCATTTTAATTTTATTGTACCCTAGTACAGACGTAACAATGTATAAATAGAGTAATGGACTGGATTCCAGAATAGCGAATTCCAGTAGAAGCTGGCTACGAGTAAACAGGTGTAGAAAAGTAGCTTGTCTGCTGAGTTGTGCTCGCTCAGGCCTACCTTCGTGGCGTACCCGCCGCGGCCTGTCTTTCTCGTGGGCCTCAGGCTGCCTCTGGTGACGTCAGAGCCTAACTGCTCTGCACAGTGACTGTCGCGGCAGTAGCTGCTGACGGTGGGATTTCCAGAATGAAACTTTGGTGCAGGCATACACTGATAAGCCAAAACATTGTGAGCACCTGCTTAATAGCTTCTTTGTCCATCTTTGGAACGAAATACGTCACTGATTCTGCGTGTCAGACATCCGACAGTTGGTTGGTAGGTTTGTGGAGGTATGTGGAATAAGATGTCTACGCACAGGTGACCTAATTCGCCTAAATGACAGGCCGCTGGTTTGCGAAAGCACTGATGGCGCCCGATAGCGTCCGAGGTGGGCTCACAGAGTTTAAATCGGGCGAATTTGGTTGCCGAGACATCAACGTGAGTTCACTGTAATACTTCTCACACCATTGCAGTACGGACAATTATACGGCTGAAAGGTGTGGTAGCCGTCGGGGAAGATATCGAGCATAGAAAGATGCAGGTGGTTCGCAGCTGTCAGCGTAGCTTCGATTATTACCGCAAGTCTCATGCAAGGACGGAGAATGTCTCACGTAGCACAATATTGCTCCCATCAGCCTGAATCCGTGGCGCACTGCACGTTTCGAGTCGCCAACCAGTCGTTCACGGGTTTTGTGGAGGCGACTATTTACCTAGTGTAGCAAAAATGTGACACCCGAAGAACCGGCACGTTTCCATCCATCGACGGTCGAATTCCGATGGTCCCGTGCCCTCTGCAATAGTAATTGGTGATGTCATTGGGTCAAGATGTGAAGATGTAGGATTGGTCTTCTGCGAAGCTCCATGTTCAACAATGTACAATGAACGGTGTGCTCTGAAACACCTGTGCGTCCACCGGCATTGTGCTTTTTCGCCAGAGATGCTACACATCACCATCTATCGTACTTTTCTATCGCAGACAAGCCTCCGGACCCTCTGTGAAGAGTCGTTGCCGTCCAACCATTTAGCGCCTAGTGGTGGTTTCACTGTCCTTCTACTTCTTTCCGTAGGTGCTCACGACACTAGCACGTGAACATTCGACCAGTTTCACCGTTTTCGAGATACTCGTTCGCAGTCTCTGCGTCGCTTATCCCAATGGATTTCCCCATTTACAGACCATATGTTTGCTAGGATGAACCCTCGTCCGTGTGTGCTACATTTAGACGCTTTTGTTACGGCGTCACCAGGCGACACCCAAAGTCGCTGTGGGCAGTGGTGATAACGTGCTGGCTTATCAGTGTCTAGGTCGTCATGTAGAAAGTATGTAACGCAGATTTCGCAACACTGTAGCGAAACGTTTAAGGAGAAATAAAAACAGTAAGGGAAGATCAAAAAGTTTCACTTTGAGGACGTCGCTGCAGCGTATATGCTACATGGCACGACTCCGTTGTTGGTATATAAGCATCGACATGTAGGCAAGGAATTAATGTGCAGTTCACCTCTTTCCAATGTGCGTGCGTTTACTGCAAAAATGTGAACTCTGGCGACGTCATTACCAAATGCATCCAAACAGGACCAACGTGCTGTTAATCTTTTTTTACTGCCGATGGAAAAGCACCCTTAGGTATTCATCGGAGAATGAGGAATGTGCATGGGGCAGCATGTCTGCTGAAACCTAACGTTGTGAAATGGTGCGCCATGTTCCGTCCTGGTCGCGATGCTAGCCGTGTTCCTTGATAAAGAGGACCTACTGGATTCAAGGAACCTGACATGTCCATCAGTGGGGATCGGTACTGAGCAACGCTGGAGAAACGTTCTGAGAAACTGCGACAGTTGGTGCCGTTGGAGCATGATAACCAACGTCCCCATATCGAAAATGTCGTAACGCAGAAGTGGAAGTACACGCCCTATAGTCGTCAACTCACCGGATGCAATTACCACGCCTTCGGTCACTTGGAAAAGCGTTGAGGAGTCGACGATTCCCGTCGAACGACGACGTGCAGCAGGCAGTTACAGACTTCTTCACGCGGCAGGACTCGAGTGTTTTACGAAACGGGTATCTTGAACGTGGTGCGTCGATGGGATGATTGACTCAGTGCTCACTGCGATTTTCCATAGTTGACACACCGACTCTGGACTGTACGGTCTTCGAACAGAAATTTTTTGACCGTCTTTTGTATAAACACTCTTCAAAAATGCTACTTTAAGTAAATCTTATCCTTTCTGAAATATGCAGCCTTGGAGCTTGATTTGGTGCAAGAAGTACAGCTTTTATGTCACGTGGTACAGAAAACAAACATTCTGGAGAGTAAATTAGGAAGGAAGTGACATATCACTACAATTTTTTTTAGAGTAAAAGGCTTTTGTGTTATTTTATCCAAGTTGGATCTCGTGAGCTTCACCGCCGTTACTGTCCGCCCCCGGTAGCTGAGTGGTCAGCGTGGCAGAATGTCAATCCTAAGCGCTCGGGTTCGATTCCCGGCTGGGTCGGAGATTTTCTCCGCTCAGGGGCTGGGTGTTGTGTTGTCCTAATCATCATCATTTCATTCCCATCGATGCGCAAGTCGGCGAAGTGGCGTCAAATCGAAAAACTTGCACCCGGCGAACGGTCTACAGGACGGGGGGCCGTAGTCACACGACATCTTATTTACCGCCGTTACTGATAGTTGGCTAATGACCCAAAACAATTTTGCATCATTATATAGGGTGGTCCATTGATCGTGACTGGGCCAGATATCTCATGAAATAAGCGTCAAACGAAAAAACTACAAAGAACTAAACTTGTCTAGCTTGAAGGGGGAAACCAGATGGCGCTATTGTTGGCTCGCTAGATGGCGCTGCCATAGGTCAAACAGATATCAACTGCGTTTTTTTTTAAAAATAGGAACCCCCATTTTGTATTACATATTCGTGTAGTATGTCCAGAAATATGAATGTTTTAGTTGGATCATTTTTTTGTCTTTGTGATAGATGGCACTGTAATAGTCACAAACATATGGCTCACAATTTTAGACGAACAGTTGGTAACAGGTAGGTTTTTTAAATTAAAATACAGAACGTAGGTACGTTTGAACATTTTATTTCGGTTGTTCCAATGTGATACATGTACCTTTGTGAACTTGTCATTTCTGAGAACGCATGCTGATACACCGTGATTACCTGTAAATACCACATTAATGCAATAGATGCTCAAAATGATGTTCGTCAACTTCAATGCATTTGGCAATACGTGTGATGACATTCCTCTCAATAGCGAGTAGTTCGCCTTCCGTAATGTTAGCACATGCATTGACGATGCGCTGACGCATGTTGTCAGGCGTTGTCGGTGGATCACGATAGCAAATATCCTTCAACTTTCCCCACAGAAAGAAATCCGGGGTCGTCAGATCCGGTGAACTTGCTGACCATGTTGTGGTGCATCGACGACCAATCCACCTGTCACAAAATATGCTATTCAATACCTCTTCAACTGCACGCGAACTATGTGCCGGACTTCCATCATGTTGGAAGTACATCGCCATTCTGTCATGCAGTTAAACACCTTGTAGTTACATCGGTAGAACATTACGTAGGAAATCAGCATACATTGCACCATTTAGATTGCCATCGATAAAGTGGAGGCCAATTATCCTTCCTCCCATAATGCCGCACCATACATTAACCCGCCAAGGTCACTGATGTTCCACTTGTCGCAACCATCTTGGATTTTCCGTTTCCCAATAGTGCATATTATGCTGGTTTACGCTACCGCTGTTGGTGAATGACGCTTCGTCGCTAAATAGAACGCGCGTAAAAAATCTGTCATCGTCCCGTAATTTCTCTTGTGTCCAGTGGCAGAACTGTACAGGACGTTCAGAGTCGTCGCCATGCAATTCCTGGTGTACAGAAATATGGTACAGGAGTAATCGATGTTGATGTAGCATTCTCAACACTGACGTTTTTGAGATTCCCGATTCTGACGCAATTTGTCTGTTACTGATCTGAGGATTAGCCGCGACAGCAGCTAAAACACTTACTTGGGCATCATCATTTGTTGCAGGTCGTGCCTGACGTTTCACATGTGGCTGAGCACTTCCTGTTTTCTTAAATAACGTAACTATCCGGCGAACGGTCCGGAGACTTGGATGATGTCCTCCAGGATACCGAGCAACATACATAGCATACGCCCGTTTTGCATTTTGATCACAATAGTCATACATCAACACGATATCGACCTGTTTCGCAATTGGTCAATGGTCCATTTTGACACAGGTAATGTATCTCAAAGCAAATACCGTCCACAATGGCGGAATGTTACGTGATACCACGTACTTATACGTTTGTGACTATTACAGCGCCATCTATCACAAAACGAAAATAGTGGTCCAACTAAAATATTAATATTTCTTTACGTACTACACGAATATGTAATAAAAAATGAGGGATCCTATTTTAAAAAAGGCAGTTGATATCCGTTTGACCTATGGCAGCGCGATCTAGCGGGCAAACCATCTGGTTTCCCCCTTCAAGCTAGACGAGTTTCGTTCTTTGTAGTTTTTTCGTTTGATGCTTATTTCGTGAGATATTTGGCCCGGTCACTATGAGTGGACCATCCTTTATATATACATACATGAGCTACCGCATTAGTGATAGTGCGAAAGTCATCGTGGAGTATCCGCCTGTGGGGCGATTTTAAAATAACTATGTATATTCTTTTCAATGTGGAGCAGACGACATGCTGTTGACCAAAACATCTTTGTAACGAAAAGCATTAGCCATATCGAGATGGACGTGGTAGCCCGGAACCGGTTATGGCACTAAAATAAAACATTCAAAGAGTATTTGTGGCTGGTTGCGTCATTCACCAACGAAGAAGCTTTTGTCGACTGTTGTTTACAAGGCTGTTCCTCATTATGTCAGAATAACTGCTTGTGATAATATATCGAATAATGGACAGGATTAGGAAGAGATTTCCTTCATAACTTCAAAAAACAGTATGTGTTACGCACCGCTACAAAATCTCCGTACCCAGCAGCTGCGCGCTCCATTACGCGCGGCCCAGAAACGCATCGCTGGCCGCACTCCTCCGCGGCTGACATCGCAGGCCGCCTACTCGAGCGCGCGCTTCACAACCCAGCGATTGGCCACCCATTATCACTCAGCGGTTGGCCTCCCAGAACATACAGCGACCCTAGCCGCCGGCTCCATTAACTAAGGAGCCTTACTGAACGCCGCTACTGACGTCTACAAGCCAGTTCTCATCGTGCATTGTTTCTACTCCACAACTCGGAAGTGCTATGCTGCTGTGGACCTGCTGTTCGACGTTGATACGGCTGCGTTCTGGACTTGGAGAATTCGAATGTTCGACTTCAACATTCAATAGGCTTAATATGTCAACTGACTTGTGATTTCCGCCAGAATTCGGAATTTAACTGCTCTTCCTGGACATTCGTATAACCACCATCAATTTATATAATTTTCCATAAAGTGTTCATCTACAACTTGGCTCTTGGTGGTAGAATTATTGTATCAGCGTTGTGCCAATAAACCCTGGAATGGTGACATATTTATTGTGTTATTCCTAGTTATAACACAATAAAATGGCGACGAGCCAGCAACCATCTACAGTATATTGGAAGCTCTACTAACGCAATTTATTCATCAGCATGACGAGAACCAGAAGCTGCTGCTGAACACCCTCCAACTATTTCTTCAAAGCTTACTGCAGACGCCAGCAGCACAGCAAGTGGCAGCCCTCCCTTCCTTCGATGAGGCTTTAGAGGATTGAGAAGACTATGAATGAAGAACACTGGAGCATTTACGCGTATTCTAGGTAAATGACGCCAGCCTCGTGAAATCTTTGCTTTTGTCTTGGTCAAAACCTGAAATTTACCGGCTACTGTGCAATTTGGCCCCATTATCTAAGCCTTCATAGTTCACCTTTCGTTCGTTATTGACTAAATATCACCAGCGAAAATGTTATTTTATTACTTCTAAAAGTAAGGAGTCATATGCAGAAGAAACGGTCAGGGACATGATCATCCAGAGTACTCCACGCAGGGACTTCCAGTACGAGGCACATCTACTCGAAGACCCGTCATTAGACAAAGTTGTGCACTTATCGCAAAGCTTCGAAGTGATTCGAGCAGCAGGCAAGAAACTGGTGTCGTGGATCGACATAGCAGCCATTAGTGTAGACACATCCGAGCCAGCAGCCAATGGCCACACCAGTGTCGATTTGGATGTAGCTGGTGTACAGGAGGGGCTCCGCACCATTAACCGACAACGTCCTCCACCCTGTTCGAGCCGATCAAACTGGTCTTAGGTACCGAAACGATTGCCGTCATGTCTTAGCTTCTGTATGTCGTAAGTCCCATCAGGCAAGACAGCCTAATGCCCAACAGATGGATGTTAATCTGGTAGCCACAATAGACCACGGAGGAACACCTTCGTAATTTGAAATCTTTATTCAATGTCTTAAGAGAGGCTGGCCTAAAATGCAGAAAAGAAAAGTGTTGTTTTTTCCTGCCTGAGATTGAGTACCTCGGTCACCTCCAATAAGCTTTTAGTACAAGTACAAACTGCAAAGAAACCAGTTCAATTACAAGCACACACTGGCGCAGCCGTGAGCATTCTGAATTGCAGTACCAATTTGAAACTTGGAGCTCCTCCCTTGAAAAAAACAATGAGGCGTCTAATAGCATAATAGCATATAATAAGCATAAAATCCGAGTAGGTGATCCAGTCGAACCGCCAACGACATGTCATAATGTCACCCACTTTACTTTGTTAGTTGTTAACAGTCATTCCGCTGAGAACTTGTTTGGACTCAAGACTTTTCAGAAATTTGGATTTTCAATAAACGATTCTGTGCATTTGGTATCCGGAGATTTTCCGTACTCGTACCTAGAGACATTTGTCCGGATTAGGAGTACCTGCTCACTCCGGAACTCGGCACCTCAAAGGATTTCGAGCCGCAAATCGCATTGAAACGTAATGCACGGTTTTAGTGCTTTTGAGCCCGCGCCGTTCCGTTAGCTCTCAGAGACCAAGTAAAAGAAGAACTGGATCGCCTAACTGCAATTGGAGTTCTAGAACCTATTCCTTCTATCGCATTAGTCATAGTGCGAAAGCCATTGGGGAAGATCCGCCTGTGCCGCGATTTTAAAGTAACTGTCAATGCCCAATAAGAGATTGAGACATGTCCTATTCTGAAGTCGGAAGAATTACTTTCAAAATCAAAAGATGCAAACTTCTCTAAAATAGATCTAACGGATGCATACCTCCAACTTCCATTTGATGCAGAATCTCAACAGTTTCCTACACTTAACACGCCGCACGCGCTTTATTGTTTGAAACGCCTAATGTTTGGCATAGCAAGTGCCCCCGCCATTTTACAACTGCTTTTGGAACAATTAGTACTCAAAGTGGATGGACGCATTAACTATTTGCACGACGTCATTGTAACGGGGATAACCACAGAGGAACACCTTCACAATATGAAATCTTTATTCAGTATCTTAAGGGAGGCTGGCCTAAAATGTAGAAAAGAAAAGTGTTGTTTTTTCCAGCCTGAAACTGAATATTTCGGCCACATCATTTCCAGCTTGGGCATTCGTCCTCTGGACAAACATGTCGAAGTCGTACTCAAACTTACCAGACCAACAACGCTTAAGCAACTTCGTTCCTTTCTGGGGAAGATATTGGTGTCTACTGGAAAGTCATCCCTTTTTCGCATAACTGGAATAATGGGGTGGTTTCTGTTGCTGCTGTGGGTAAGAACTTTCGGTAAGCGCGCCTTCTACAGGTTTAAATCCTAGCTGTTGACACTCACGGAGGCGGGCGGCTCTGAGCCTATGCATCAAAAACATTGACTGACAACCAACACAGATACTCCCAAATAGAGAAAGAAGCACTGGCTATTATCTTCATATTAAAGAAATTCCACGTTTTTGTTTATGGCACCGTGTTTCATCTCGTCACAGACCATAAACCGCTCATCTTCTTATTCAGTCCAGCACTAAGATTCCAGACCGGACTGCTCACCACCTTCAGCGCTGGGCCTCATTTTTGGTGCGCTACCAGTGTGACATTCACTTCCGCAACACGACTTAGCATGCCAACGGTGATGGCTTCGCCCGCCTTTCCTGGGGACCCAATCCACAGTTCGACAAAAAAGCGGTAGCAGACGCAACAGGTAGCAACGAGGTACTCCAACAAGTTTGGGGTCTCATACTTAGTGGATGGCGCAAACGAGAACCTGCCAAGGCTTCCGCAGCATTCCTTCAATTCTTTAATGCCCACCATCATCGATGGAGTAATTCTACTCGTTTCCGACGAGGGATACTCATGAGTAGTCGTTCCTTATTGTTTACTTCGGCACGTCCTGCAACTATTGCACCAAGGTCCCTGGGGAGTACCCCATAGGTTCACTTACTGGCTGGGCATGAACCAGGAGACTGAACGACTCAACCAAACATGTCCATCCTGCCAAAGCCAGCAGGCAGCCCCACGACATTCATTAGCATCTTGGCCACTATGAGCTCGCCCTTTGTAGCGGGTATGCTGCAGTGTTTAACGCCATGCTCTTGATGGTGGTTAATGCTTGCTCCAGATTTCCGTACGTTATCCGATGCAATGCCAGGTCAGCCACCAACACCACCATAGTCTCAGACAAACTGTTGCAACTGAAGGCCTGCCACAAGTTCTCGTCACTGACAATGGCCCACAGTTCTGCAGCGAGAAGCTTTGTGGTTCGCCGCATTCAAAATCCACTCTTCCATTCACAATCAAATGGAGAAGCCGAGAGGGTGGTCCACACTTTCAAAACTCAGATGAAGAAGTACCTCCAGGATCATTCCAACAATGCATCACTAACGTTTTCTTTTTAGCAGTTAGAGATGCACACCCATAGGAGACAAAAGACCTGCACAACTTCTCAACGGACGGCAACCCCAGACCCTCTTGAGCCTGCTCTTGCCGACGCCATGGCCAGCACCACCACTCCCTGCTTCCAAGTTCCGCCCTGCGACTTTGGTGTGAGCGAAAGGATTTGGCTGCCAAACAGCCTAGATTCCAGGGCCGGAAGGTCTTCAGGGTGCAGTTTACAGACCAGGATCTTCTGCAAGTCCGCAGCTCGTGGTCGTGCGGTAGCGCTCTCGCTTCCCACACCCGGGTTCCCGGGTTCGATTCCCGGCGGGCTCAGGGATTTTCTCTGCCTCGTGATGACTGGGTGTTGTGTGCTGTCCTTAGGTTAATTAGGTTTAAGTAGATCTAAGTTCTACGGGACTGATAACCATAGCTGTTAAGTCCCATAGTGCTCAGAGCCATTTGAATTTTGAGCTTCTGCAACATGCCAATCAGCTTTGTCCCCGAATTGTTTCCCAGCAGTTTTTTCCTTCCCCCTCTCCACACCAGCATTACCAGTCACCTTGTTCCAGGCCTACCCCAAGCTACCCAGCCAGAATAACACCAGACCTACACATGACTTTTTCCCACAGCCAGCTGACCATCACCACACCCGAAAAAGAGCGGCTTACCCCAGACGTCGCCCTGTCACCAACAACGAGTAATTCTGGAGGAAGGTGATGACATGCCGCCGACTCCTCCTGCTCCATTGACTTCACTGCGTAGGTCCACACCACAGAACCTCTGCCCACGGTCAGGGCGTTTCCGTCCGATGCTCCTGTGCCCCGAGTCACCAACGCTGCTGAGGACTCGGATTACGGCCCCTTACATGTGGCGATTATTTTCAGGACATGCTTTCCTGCTTTCCCAATGAGAAACTGCTAAATCTCCGCACCCAGCAGCTGCGCGCTCCATCACGCGCGGCCCAGAAACGCATCGTTGGCCGCACTCCTCCGTGCTCGGCCCGTTGCTAACGTCGCAGGCCGCCTTCTCGCGCGCGCGCTTCACAACCCAGCCATTGGCCACCCATTAACACTCAGCGGTTGGCCTTCCAGAACATACAGCCTCCATTAACTAAGGAGCCTTACTGAACGACGCTACTGACGTCTATAAGCCAGTTCTCATCGTGCTTCGTTTCTACTCCACAACTCGGAAGTGCTACGCTGCTGTGGTCCTGCTGTTCGACGTTGATACGGCTGCGCTCTGGACTTGGAGAATTCGAATGCTATACTGGAACTTGGACTACAACGTTCACTAGGCTTGTGATTTCCGCCAGAATTCAACATTTCACTTGCACTTGCTAGACATTCGTATATCCACCATCAATTTATGTAATTTACCATAAAGTGTTCAATGTGGCACCTAGTAACAGAATTATTGTATCAGCGTTGTGTCAATAAACAGTATGAAGGTGATATATGAGTATTTATTGTGTTATCCCGTCATAATACAGTACATGTGTCAGAAAAGCGAGACGTTCAGCACGAACTACTGCGTTATTTCCTTGTGAGAAGCCTGCAGGAGGTTTTGCTCGTACCCACTTAGCTCATCTTTTCGTGTTTTGAAAATGTGCCTTTTGAGATATTATTTCCCTGTCCGTCCTGTAATTTACGGGACAGCCTTCGAAGACGAAAGGTACGTCCTATTTCAAATGCCTAGGACAAGGACGAGACCGATCCATCCTTTTCTAAATCGAGAAAAATTGTACCGCACACGATTAAAGGACTACTTACATATGGTTTCTCTCCTAAGAGTTGTCAGGCGCATTTTCTCTGGTGTTTCGGCACGTATTTCCAATTCCTTGTTTGCAGTGTGTAGTTGGTGTCAGCCCAAACAAATTCTGCTCATCGCGTTTTTAATACGGCGCCCATCATCGACGGAATGCAGCGGTTTGTTTCCAGTTTCAAACAAAATGATTTTTAAATCGGAATTTTACGTGTCCATTCGATAGAGCGCTGCCAGATTAGTCTAGTGCGATATTCGTTTTACCGATGTGTATTAACAGGGACTGTGAAACACGGAAAATAACAAACAGTACTCCAGCAGCGCCTGAGTTGCAGTGTTCTTGTTAATACATATCGGTAAAATGAATATCGCGCTGGACAGATCTGGTAGCGCTCTATTAAATGGGCACTCAAAACTCCGATTTAAAAATAATTTTGTTCGTAACGAGAACGAAACCAATGGCCAGCTTCATACCTTTATATTAAGCAACTAACCTATTAATGACGACTAAGTGACTTCCTTTTCGTATTACTTTGTTATGAACAGCTTTTTATTTGAAGTACTTATTAATAGGATAATTTCGCCTATACAGTATTGTCATATACAATAATCGTGACCACTGTGATAGTCCAAACGAATATACTTCCTTAAACGACAAATATATTTCTCATTGTCGCCTTGAATTGTAATTTATCTCGTGCTACTACGGCCAAACGTGCTTACATAACGTATGAAGTGCCATAAAAATCTCAAAATACAGTCAGAGATTGTTATGGCCTTAGCGACAGACCATGCAAGAAGCGAGAATTACGTTCTAACCTATATATTTCGCATTTATTTACCTCTTTGCATTTTATATTCGTATTTACTTCTCTTCAACGACAGGTTTCTGTAAGTATTATGGTCGAAAGTTAGAAGTTACAAGCAATTGATAACAGTCGAACATGGTCATAAGAAGTAAATGACATTTCTTTCCTTCTTCTATTTTGTACTTTGTACACTGACGGGAAAAAATCGCAACACCAAAAAAATGTTTAATGTAGAGTAATGACACTTCCGGGAGTACATTTGTCTTGGTGCTATATTTAAGTGATTAACACTCCAAGATCATAGATTAATGTGGGTGGGATATAATCCACAACAAATGTGAAATGCTGGTACATTAATGACCGGTGTAACCGCCAGAATATTGAATGCAAGCATGCGAGTGCGTATGCTGTGTGTTGTGCAGGTGCCGGATGCCAGATTGTGGGATGGAGTTACGTGTCTGGTACACTAGTTCCGTTAGTGCAGGGAATCTTAATGCTGGTTGTGGATGACGCTGGCCCACGCCCGGGTTCCCGGGTTCGATTCCCGGCGGGGTCAGGGATTTTCTCTGCCTCGTGATGGCTGGGTGTTGTGTGCTGTCCTTAGGTTAGTTAGGTTTAAGTAGTTCTAAGTTCTAGGGGACTGCTGACCATAGATGTTAAGTCCCATAGTGCTCAGAGCCATTTGAACCATTTTTTGATGACGCTGGAGCTGTCGTCCGATGATGTTGCGTATGTACTCGATTGGAGAGAGGTCTGGTGATCGAGCAGGTCAAGGCAACAAGTCGACACTCCTTAGAGCATATTATGTTGAGCATATTGGATTATAATATCGGTATGTAGGGGAACGTTGTAGTGTTGGAAAACAGCCCCTGGAATGCTGTTCGTGAATGGCAGGACAACAGGTCGAGTCACCAGACTGGTATACAGATTTGCAGTCAGGGTGCGTGGGATGACCACCAGAGTACTCCTGCTGTCATACGAAAACACAATCCAGATGATTACCCCCAGGCGCTGGTACAGTGTGTCCAGCACACAGACTGTTTGCTGACAGGGTCTCAGCTGGCCTCCTTCCAACCAACACACGGCCATCACTGCCACCGAGGCAGATCCAGACTTCGTCATAAAACACAACAGAGCTCCACCTAGCCCTCCAATAAGCTCCTGCTCAAATGGTGAATCTTCTGCGTCAGTGGAATGCACGCTACAGGGCTCTGGCTCTGAGCTGTCCTTGAAGTGAGCGGTTTGTAACAGTTCGCCGTGTCGCTGCGGTGCCAGCTGCTGCTCAGATTGCTGCTGCAGGTGCAGTACGGTACGCCAGAACCTTATGCCCAACACGATGGCCTTCCCTCTCGGTAGAGCCACGTGGACGTCCGGCTTCCGGTCTTCTTACCACCGTACATTCTCGTGACAGCAGTCGTGTACGGTGGCCGCATTCTTGCCGGGTCTCTTCTTAGTATCGTGGAAGGAACACCCAGCTACTCGTACCCCCACTACACGACCTCGTTCAAGCTCAGTGAGGTGTTGACACTGGCGTCTTTGTCGCCTTAAAGGCGTTCTTGTCTAGCATCAAACCACCACGTCCATCCTCAGAGGTAACTAACGTTCACAACCTGATTTGCATTCTCATAGGGGCGCTATTGGCTCCACTCTTACGCGACTGGCGTGAAATTTGAGTAGACATCATCCTTCAGATATAGAAACACGCCTACCAACTTTCGTTTATGTCGCACAACTACTTCTCGATGTTGTGATTTTTTTTTCCTCAGTATATTTGCTCATTAGTTATTAACTTCTGTTAACAACTAGGTGGTGTTAATCCTGCTATCGTAAACAATAAACCATGCTTACTATGTCAAGCGAAAGGACTTTAGAAGCTGCGAGTGAGAAGTCTCGCTCCAAAAGCATGGCTGCAGCTGAAACAGCTGCTCAGAGAAAGGCGGCTTGCTATCCAAGGAAAATCCCGAAGAGAATCACGTTTGCGAAGAAAAGGACTTCAAGCATCGATCAGTAGAGGCAACGAAGCTTCTGGACAAGACAGTGCAATCGTGAAAACAACTTCTCGTCAATTCGAACAGTACAAACTGGACACTGAATGAAGATGAGCCCAAAGCAAGACACCAATGAGTTGCTGTTGTGTTATGTTGTTGCATAATGATCGTGAAATGTGAACACACTCGGTTGGTCCAATAGGCGAACTTTGTATATACTGTGGTGCTAATTCTTTAGTGGCGGAGCCGAAAAGGGATGTACATCCTGATGCTGTCACAAAGTAAAGTTAAATTACCGGAAATTAATATACCCGATGAACTAATAGCTTTGATTGAGCGTGATGACAACTAAAGAAAAACTTTCCTGACAACATTCACCAGTCCGACAATATATTTGCTATGGCCTCTGTTACTGTAAATGGTATAAAAGCACCAGGACATGTGCCATATTGCTTTAAAAATTGTGTGTAAATTCATCACTTCAGTCACCGACACCTCAAAGCCCAGCTTACGCTGGATTATTTGTTGCATATTACGATGAGGCTTTATACCAACGGCTTCATGATGAAGCTAACGCAGCATGCGATCCACCAACAATGCATATGTCGCAAGGTACATTAACATATCACAATCCTTAGGCTACAATATTTCAATTTGTTAAAGTCATTGCTCAAATATTTCAATTTGGTAAAGTCACTATGATGAACACTTTAGACTTACAACTACAATTCAGAAACGACAGTCTTTGGTCAGAGAAAATATAATTTTCAATTTACAAGAAGACAGTTGCTTGTTAAAACTGCATTTGCTATGACTATACATTAGTCGCAGGTGAAAAAGCTTCAAACGGCGGGATTGTACTTGCGAAATCCCGTCTTTACTCACGGACAATTGTATGTAGCCTTTTCCAGGATAAACTAAATCAACTAACATTTTTGTATCCCTTAAGGACAATGAGAAACAAAAAGTGCACGAAGATTTCATTCTTACGTCAAATGCTCTGTAAAGAATTTTGCTCAAAATTATGAGCATGGAAATGTATATCGAAGGATGATCATAAATTCGTGAGTGTTATTTTACGTCATTCGGTTCATTTTTAAAGAAGTTTGCCCTTCATTCCCACAACAACTCTTATCTCAACGACTACACTTATCCCAAATACTGTCGTTATGTAACACCATAAAAGTGCGAATGTTCCACACGGGTACCCTGGCGTCCTGTATTCAAATTTCTCATCCGTATTTTAAAAAATTCCCAGTCTAGTCCTGCATTATATACACATCCAGAAGGTGACAAGCTCCTCCAGGAGCTTATCCCATTAGAACATCCATATAACGTTGCTCTATGACATAGCTATAAGTATTTTCTATTTCCTCTACATGGTTTCCACGTTTCCCATGTTAAATTCTTCCCCACCTGCCCATAGCTGATGCAGTCTGGTGCACACGTAGAGGAATACAGCAGTTTCGTCTTAACATGCTGTGTCTAGCGTGTCCCACCTTTCCGCTATTAAAGCACATACCTGTGGTGCCATCCCTCCCCTATGCCTATTTACCTGTTTCATTAAAATGCCCACCCACAAATTCCAGTTACTCTGCCTGTATAATGCTTTTTTTGCTAACTCATCCAATGGTAATCCCATTTCGTATCCATTTATTTTGCATGTTTTTATTATTTTTTCATGGTTTCCATATTTTTTATATTTATTACATTTTTCCCATATTTTCAAAACTCTTCCCATATTTTTCCAGTTTTCTATACTTTTAGCCATATGCTATGCACAAGAACATTTATGCTTTCATTGCGTACCGTGCCACGTTTCTTTAGCATCCAGCAACGATTTGAGACAGAATCTGCTAAGTATTTGCAAGATCGCGTTTTGTTGTTCTTACAAATGACAACCCAGAAGGAAAAGAAAGAAATACATTTGTAAATACACAATACTAATTGCCAAAATAAATCCTTATATATTTTGAAACACACATAGATTGCTGACTTTGGAAATTTCAAATACAGCTTCATGCTTAGTGATTCTTGCTAAATCACACGTCATCCACATTACAACAACGGCATCCATTTATACTGTCGGAGTGGACCTTTTCCAAAATACGATAACTCGTGTAAGACTCACACTAGAATCCTGTAAGCCACACCACTGACATTATGATTTACCCTACTTTTAGTCTGTTAATGTCAGCAGGCACTGTTCCATTTAAAAATAGTATGTTCACATAAAAAATACATTTTATAACTATTATTACAATCTATTGACTAGCTAACAATACGAGCTCCTGACTATCAATCCATTCTCTGAAAACTGCAAATCAGTAGCAGCATGTCCGGTGCAAGTTTTAGGTGATTCATTTTCTTTACATAGGTCAACTCTTAATATACTGGCTATTATCTCTACACTACCTTTGAAAAAAACTGATTTGTGTTATTACACAGTACCGTGCCATCTGTTAAGAATTGTGCTTTACAATGTTAAGAATAGCACTCCAGAGGCCATATGTACACACGACTAAGCTAGCAGCAGTTCGTTGCTGTATTGGGGTGTTCTGCATGATAAAATATCTGTCTGTATTAACACCTGCAACATACCATCTATAATTGTTACATACACCCATATTTCATATTACAGTAATTGATATATATGTTTAGAAAAACCAGTATTTACAGGAATTAATCGAAATTTATAACATAAGCTGGGGAGCTTTAAAATGAGCACAACATATAAGAGGAAGATGACACCATACACAGTATGTGTACTTTAACATAGAGGCGACAAAGCATTCCAAATTACATATCATTTGCATAGTGTTTGGGTTGAATAAACTATGTAGGCAACACTTCGTCGATCAGCCAATGAACCCTGTGTGGGATCACCATCATCGAATGCCGTGCATCTAGATTGAGAATTTTCAGTGTGTATTGTTTTACTGTCCAGGTTCGTAGATGAAGCTATAAGAAGATATGCATGCCAGAAGGCTGAAACTAATTGCAGAAGATGGATGGTTGCTCGAATAATATATATGTAAAGTAGCTAGTACACACAAATAAGCAAAGACACCCACTGCTGTTCCATTACATTTTGGTAGGTAATCACTGGCAGCAAAAAACTACCTAGTAGTAACTATCTAGACTAGCCTAGAATGCAATGACCTTATAAAGCAAATAGACCACTGTACATGTGGATGGTATATGATACACGTTTTGGTGGCTTTCTGTCCTATACGCATATTCAGCGGAGGAATAGCAACTGGTTCCATATGCTCTTATCTCTCTTATCTTATTGCTGTGACCTCAGTGGGAGATTTTCGGTGAAGGTGACAGATGAATTATCACATTTCCAGTGCTACAGCATTTCCCTCATTATAGTCTTCAGGTGTCTTTTCTCAGGTGTTTTGGCGGATATTTGGAATCTGTATCTGCATTCAGCACAAACAAATACTGCTCGTCACATTTTAACCTGCCGATTTGTTTCTCTTTACAAACAAAAATCATTTGCTTGGTTATTCGTTAATGCGGCCTCGGAGTAGTCGATATTACTCATTGAAATGTAGCATAGGTGACATAATAAGTGGCTACTTTACTGGTATTATTACCGAAATAAGTAAACTGAACAACTAAACTCCATCCGAACAGGCCTTGGAAGGCCCAACGGTACCGACCGGCCGCCGTATCATCCTCTCAGCCGAGGGGCGTCACTGGATGCGGATATGGATGGGCGTGTGATCACCACACCGCTTGCGAGGTGCCGGGGCTAGCAGTGTATTTATCACTAAATTCTACTAGAATCCACATATGTAAATCATGCTCTAAGCCCCCCCCCCCTATTCTAACTCCGACTTTTGCTGTTGCACAAGGATAAAAAATACGCGAACTGACTCTAATCAACCCTGCCAGTGGAGTAGAAGAGAGTTTGGCACCTGAAATAATTTAATTTGATAAATAAGTTAAATAAACAAAGGTTTCATTAGCATAGTGAGGAATGATAGGGTTGCTCTATCGATTAACAGAATGAAAGTTCTGTCCAAAATAACAATATGATTTATTAAGACTAAACACAAATTAATAAACAAAAACACATGAATTCTAATTTATGATACATTAAATTGGCTCGAATTGGAGACTCATACAAACACTGTAAAGGTGAAGTTGTCCCTAAACTAGATCGTGAGGTTTAAGACGAAGTGGTATGTGGATCCAATTCCTTGCCACTCAAATCTCAAGAGAGACACACCGCTAACCCAACAGTAATTGCTGCTACTCAAGACAGAACAAAGTTAGAAAAAGACGAACAGGCGCGCTCTGCTGAGCTCTGATTATCACCTAGGAAAATCCCTATCTGCCGGTGCTGCGGACATACATTACCAAAACTGTCTTCTTGACTGCCAGAACACGATCTGGCGTACCGCAGGCGAGGGCTGGTTGCTTCGACGTCCTCGACCGAAAGACGACTGCCGACTACCTAGAGCACCCGTACAGGCCGAACACACAACATTCCCGCCCCCACGACAGTGGCCGTGGTTACGTTCCAATCAGCAACTCGAAAACCGGCGGAAATTCCACTCCATTGCCGGAGCACTACCATTCCACCAATGGAGATTCTTGGCGCCAATTTCTGTGCTGATTTTGCTCCGTCACGGAGCTATGCCCTGAGCAAGCCAATCACAGTTACTATTTTGCAGAAAGCGCGGGAATTTTCCCGCCACAGCTGCCTGGGTATATAAGTCATTCCCACGCCTCGCTGGTAGCCCGCCAGAAAGTGTTTTCGCTAAGCTTCTGCGAAGCAACGGAACCTCCAGCCCAGCCGCCACTTCCGGCTCCCGCGGGCGCGTCTCCAGACAATGTCGGCGTCCGGAAAGCATTCACTCGACCCCCCACACCTGTCGGCCTACCCTTTCAAAGTCAGAAGAGCCCGCCTGTCACTGGACCACCCGGGTGGCGAGAGACGCTGCATGGGAAGTCCGCGTGTGAAGGAATAGCAGCCCTCCACCGCATGCAAATAGAGAGTCGTAAGATAGAAATATGAGAGGGGGCTCATGCCACCTCTCATAGCCCCTACGCCATTTTAGATTGTAATTGGTGAGCGGTTGGCTCACTTAGGAGCAAGGTAGTGAGTCAATCGCCCAAGGACAATCTCGCAACTGGCTCCACATGCCGCACTCTATAAAGAAAATCACTGCAACTGAAAAATGCAGCTCATAGAGGGAGGATTATTTATGATGTAGCCAACTTCACCTTCTTAATATGGAACACTAACACTCACATCACACATCCATACCCAGGGAGCCCCTTCCAAACACCGATTCACGCAGACATTCACGCTCTAAATATGGCCCGGGCATCTGAGCCAAATATGGAGCAGTTTATTCTTTACAATCATAGTTGGAGTGCTCCGCAATTAAATGCCCAAGATGTTACAACAATTTTAATCATTAAACTAACCTGAACTCATTCACACATGATACTATTTAAGTTAACAATCTCTTTGTGAGCTTTCAGAATCTAGTTACAACCTCCGATTCATTCTGTCTCCCTGCAGCAAGAATAACCTTTACAAAATGTTCCCTGAACTGATGGTCCATTCACAATGACAGTGGTGGTATCTGCTTCAGTTTATGGGCACTTCAGGCACACTGTTTGCATACACACAACAATAAACACAAAATACAAAAAAAACATGGTGTGGAGAACAATACAGTAATCTGTAATAAGAATTACAGTGTAAAACACGAACGCATACAAGGTATAACACACATTACAAAAACAACATAAGAGAAAGAAATTTAAGAAAAAAAACAAGGTTCATGGGGCATCAAATTGTGCATGCACATTGCACAAAGTTCACGACTGTGCTGAGAATGAGGCACTAAATCACATTGTTAGAAATATCCGTAGCACTTCACTAATTACACAGAACTGACATCACATAAGGCTAAACGTCGGGTGTTGTTGCTACGTTGTTGCAACAGCAATAGGGTGTGCTGGAGCTTCTGCAGTACTCTGTTGAGATTGCACCAAGTCCCACGCATATGATCACGGTAGTATGGTAGGAAGACACAGTGATAGGCTCTCCTCACGTCGATTAATTGTATCTGAGATCTACTTGTTGGGATACATCACTAGTCTAGGTCTCTTCTCTCGCTGGACAGAACTTTACGTTTCCCAATATTGCAGTTCGACAAGGGATGATGGCACGTGGAGTGACTCCACAAGTGTGTCAGGTCATCCATACAGGATCGAACTAGGAGCGACTATTGTTAAAACTGCTCTCTAATAGAGAGGAGAAATAAGAAATGAGACCATACATTTGTTAGTGTGGCATGATACTGCTTTGGGTATGCAGATCGGCCAATGCTAGTGAGTTGTAAAAACCCAAACAGGTGAGTATATAGCGTCCCTTTCTGTCCTGAGGCACATGAGGTGCAGATTCTGACACGATATGTGATCTTCTTCGTGTACTCACGACAACGTGGTCTGCCGCAGGGAATCCCTCCAAACGGCTGCCGCGTCCGGAGAGCTAGCAGGCTGTCGCGTGTGGGTCGCGTGTCAGTGTCAACGGCCAACCCCACTTTCGCTTGTGGCCCGGCGAGGGCTGTCTGCCGCCTAATCCCTCAGGCACACGGCCGGGTGACTGTCAGCCTGTACGACCGGATGCTCTCGCCCTTCACGTCAGGTGGGGTGCTGACGCTCTTTTCTTGCAGGTAGCCGCAGACCTCTTGTTCCCGCTCCGGCCGGCCTCCGCATTGCCACGATCCCCGTCATCTGCACAATTCTTACAAAAATCTTTTGCCTAACTTTTTCCCATGACCTTCTATGTTATAATAAATTTACATAATGAAACATTGATGGTCTGTCATTTCAGACACTCTTATTTTACTTTTATAGTTATTAATCTATGGCAACCATTATAACATCTAATCTAGACATGGAAATAATTTATTTTGATATATGTGTAGAGACCGATCTCAGTATGTACATGGTGTGTGCTAACTGATGCTTTGTAATGGATGAACAACTAAATGTGCGGGCCCGCACTAATATTACTATTAATTATATAGATCGACAGTAGACATGCTCAAGAATTAACTACCATATGTCAACGATCTACATTCTATGTCTTCTGAATAAATTATGTTATTATGCAGGCTGAAGTTTTACTGAACTATAAAGACATGCAACTATTCTACGTTCGCTCGCCGGTCGTCCCTCCATCTCAGGTCTGTGATTTGATGACCTGAAAAATAACATCCCAACAGGCGCGCGCCAAACACAACACTTGTGGTAGAAAACCCCCACAATATTAATCTAGTTATTGTTAAATCCTCCAGTTTAACTTATCCTAGTATATCGTACCTTTTTTTTTTTTTTTTTGTTTACCTTATACCATACTCTTACATAATTCCTGTTACGTTGAGATGTCTCGCTGCTCGCCGCTATTGCCGACAGTGATGTGCGCGCCGTACGACATGACCTCCGAGTTTTCATTACGCCTCACTGAAACTCCAGAGACTGGGTTAGCCATGGCTATACACGACAATAAATTTATAGTTGCAACTTCCTTCTCTATGTGATGCGGTTTTCGCGATCAAAGCACACCTTTCCAGAAGCAATGTCATATGACCAAGCCAGGACTGGTTCCTGTTGAGGATTCAGTCGCCCAACACACGCCAGCTACACAGTATGTCACGAATATCCAAGTGTAAGTCCCTGGTTATTCATCTGTGACAGTCACGAGCAGCACGCTAAATCCCCAACCAACACATTGGCATGGTAGGCTTTATGCTCGCATTTCTCTCGTCTAGGGCACCATTGGAGTCAAACGCTCACAGGATCATCCCGACTTGCAAGACAACGATGCTGGCGCAGCTCTGCAAAAAAAACTATACTGCCCATATTCATCCTCGAAATCACGCAATATACCACAATCTTGCAGTGCACTGACGCGTGCCTGCAAGCATTGGTATGAACGATTCACGAACTGGTTGTGGCTGCTATGGAGCGTAACACGACCTCTCAGAACGCTTCTGAGAGCACGTTCTTGTATGCGCCCGTTTGTGCGACATCTCGTCACTCATCTTTATCCCTTAACATGGACACCAGATAGGAAAGGACAAAAACATTGCTCATGGAAAGGTAGTGCCTCTTATCGCAAAGACAGAGGAGATCGCGAACATAGACAAAAAAAACGTTAACAGCAGTAAATTCTTAAGCGAGAAAACGCAGCGTGTTAATACTTTAACAATCTTTATCTATTAATGCAACGATTATTGTTCCCCGAAGAACGGTTCATATCTTTGCCTATTCTAATATGTACACCACTTAAACTACTATTATTCCACGAACTTCTTTGTGTGAGAGAAGTGGTGGAGTCCTATGGACTAGCGTCAATCCCTTCTTAGACTCCCCCTCCTCTGACGTGCATTAGGATTTGGAGGTCTAATTTCTATCTCCTGGTTCTCCTGTTGTCCTTGATTTCGCTCTCTCCAATTACGGTCGCTTTGCCGTTCGTCATTCCTCCTGTCCCAGATTGCTTGTCTAGATTGACCCTGTTCCCTGACGTTTTGGTTTCCGTGTCTCTGGTTTCCATAACCTTGAATAGCGTAACCTTGATTTCCGTAACCCTGGTTTCCTAACGGACCAGTGCGATTATGCGATCTGTTGTTGTCTTCCCTTGCTGGCCCGTGGTATTTGTTATTTTGCGCCTTCTTCCTGTCCTTTGCGTCTTGTTTATCGAAGACTACTTCGAGTTCGCGCAGTAGACTCTTGAATGCATCTATGTCAGATCCACACTTCCCGACAAGTGTCTGTTGATACCTAACTGGCAATTTAGAAAAGCAAAATTTAATGATTTCTCCGTTGCTATATGGACTATCTAAAAACTGATTCTTCTTGAGTAAATCATCAAAAAATTTGGTTGCGCGTCTATGCCCGGACACTTCCAGTTCAGGACAAAATATTATTTCCTCTTTAATCCTGTCTTGCGTTTCCTTTGACCAGTAGGTCCGCAGGAATGCACCAACAAATTCCTGATAAGTCCGACACGTCGCTGCCACGCCCCGCATCTTTTCCGCAGCTTGGCCTTCGATGTGTCCACACATGAATTGTAATTTGGCCTGGGTTGGCCATGACGACGGTAATGAATTTGTAAATTGCATCACCCAGCTCTTCGGATGCATCCACCCTCCATTATCTTTGAATTTCTGGAATTTTAGTATCGACAGGAAGTGATTGTGATCAAAATTCTGTCCGTTCCTCGCACTGGTGTTGTCACTCGTTTCCGATACTTGCACGTCTGCTGAGTCTGAGTGTCCTGATCTATCTTGCTGATAACTGTGATGTGCTACGTCTGTATCACAGTGGAAGTGGCATTCAGCATTCGCTCTTCTAAGTGGGCTGCAATTATTGGAGCTATTACTCTCTGTTTCTGCGTGTGCATTGTTAGTTCCGCACTCTGTCACTGGGCTAGAGCACGGCGGGCTTTTCCTCGGAGATACAATTCTGTGTACTCCATCATTGGTATCCGAACGCGCAGTGCTCGTGTGCCCGTTTCGCTCTAGTTTTGCTATCCGACTCTCTACTTCTTTCATTCGTTTCGTGATGTTCGTAACCGCAATATTACCTTGAGTCTTTAAGGCCGCTAGGGATTTGGAGTGGACTTGTGTCGCACGTCGCAAGCGCCCTGCGAGTTGAGAAGTTACTCTTGCGATTTTTATTGCCCCTGTTGCTGCAGTTTTGGCTAGGCCTGCTACTTTTTGTGCTACCATTGACATTTGTTTTGCTTCTCCACATTCTTTCTTTATTGTTAATAATTCCCCACGAATTTCCCCTATATGCGAAATTATTGCCTCCGTGTCCTTCTTACGCTGTTCGTCAGCTTCTTCTTTCTCCTTCTTACGTTGTTTCTCCGCTTCTTCCTTCTCCTTCTTACGTTGTTTCTCATCTTCTTCCTTCTCCTTCTTACGTTGTTTCTCATCTTCTTCCTTCTCCTTCTTACGTTGTTCATCAGCTTCTTCTTTCATTGATCGTAGGAAGCTCAGTATTGGGTTTACGTCATCTTGATCCTCTTCAAACATGGGCGATGTAACTCTGGACACCTGGCCGCTAGAGCTCTGACGTGACCGAGCTGGCCTCTGTCTGCACTCGTTCGTTTGACTATAAACTTCTGCTACCGTCTCGACCTGTGTGCCTGTCTCTGTTCCATCCTCTACCTCACTATCATAATCACGGCCGCAACGCTGCTCTAAGATTGCGTCCAAATCACCTTCCTCATCAATGACCCTGGCGTCCTGTCCTGCTAAAAATGTGCCCATCTCATCTCCGAACCTATTCCCGTCGGTAAACTGCCCCTTATCCATTGTGCTATCCTCTTTTGTTTTAGCGTCGCTCGATAATAGTCGTGCCTTACTTCTCGTTATCATTCATGAAAAACAAATTTATCTAAAATATACAGTAAAAATTATCTACTCACTGTAGTTTTACACATAGACATAAAATTTCAACAACGCTGTTCCAACGCTGTAATCACAAATGCAATTTGATGTGGTACAGAAACCGCACACAAATCGGACAAAGTGCGATGTGGTACGGACACCACATCAACGAAACACAAAAACAATGGACAAACAAAAATATATACACTGAAAACAAAAACTGTAATTATGCGCCGCTACTTAAAACTAAACGCGGAACTACCAGAAAAAAAACTTGGGTATTAATCAATAAAAAAATTAGAGAAAAAAATTTGAATGTTTGTACTAAGAATACTGTTGGTTAATCAGTGATTCTCAGGAAAGATCCTGGCAGGGTCGCCATATTATGCGAGGTGCCGGGGCTAGCAGTGTATTTAGCACTAAATTCTACTAGAATCCACATATGTAAATCATGCTCTAAGCCCCCCCTATTCTAACTCCGACTTTTGCTGTTGCACAAGGATAAAAAATACGCGAACTGACTCTAATCAACCCTGCCAGTGGAGTAGAAGAGAGTTTGGCACCTGCAATAATTTAATTTGATAAATAAGTTAAATAAACAAAGGTTTCATTAGCATAGTGAGGAATGATAGGGTTGCTCTATCGATTAACAGAATGAAAGTTCTGTCCAAAATAACAATATGATTTATTAAGACTAAACACAAATTAATAAACAAAAACACATGAATTCTAATTTATGATACATTAAATTGGCTCGAATTGGAGACTCATACAAACACTGTAAAGGTGAAGTTGTCCCTAAACTAGATCGTGAGGTTTAAGACGAAGTGGTATGTGGATCCAATTCCTTGCCACTCAAATCTCAAGAGAGACACACCGCTAACCCAACAGTAATTGCTGCTACTCAAGACAGAACAAAGTTAGAAAAAGACGAACAGGCGCGCTCTGCTGAGCTCTGATTATCACCTAGGAAAATCCCTATCTGCCGGTGCTGCGGACATACATTACCAAAACTGTCTTCTTGACTGCCAGAACACGATCTGGCGTACCGCAGGCGAGGGCTGGTTGCTTCGACGTCCTCGACCGAAAGACGACTGCCGACTACCTAGAGCACCCGTACAGGCCGAACACACAACATTCCCGCCCCCACGACAGTGGCCGTGGTTACGTTCCAATCAGCAACTCGAAAACCGGCGGAAATTCCACTCCATTGCCGGAGCACTACCATTCCACCAATGGAGATTCTTGGCGCCAATTTCTGTGCTGATTTTGCTCCGTCACGGAGCTATGCCCTGAGCAAGCCAATCACAGTTACTATTTTGCAGAAAGCGCGGGAATTTTCCCGCCACAGCTGCCTGGGTATATAAGTCATTCCCACGCCTCGCTGGTAGCCCGCCAGAAAGTGTTTTCGCTAAGCTTCTGCGAAGCAACGGAACCTCCAGCCCAGCCGCCACTTCCGGCTCCCGCGGGCGCGTCTCCAGACAATGTCGGCGTCCGGAAAGCATTCACTCGACCCCCCACACCTGTCGGCCTACCCTTTCAAAGTCAGAAGAGCCCGCCTGTCACTGGACCACCCAGGTGGCGAGAGACGCTGCATGGGAAGTCTGCGTGTGAAGGAATAGCAGCCCTCCACCGCATGCAAATAGAGAGGAGAGTCGTAAGATAGAAATATGAGAGGGGGCTCATGCCACCTCTCACGCTCTCTCAGCTGTTGCTAGTTTTCGTGACCGGAGCCGCTACTCCTCAGTCAAGTAGCTCCTCAGTTTGCCCCACAAGGGCTGAGTGTGCTCCGCTTGCCAACAGCGCTCGGCAGACCGGACGGTCACCCATTCAAGTCCTAGCCCAGCCCGACAGTGCTTATTTCGGTGATCTGACGGAAACCGGTGTTGCCACTGCGGCAAGGCCGTTGGCGGAAAAAATTCAAGGTGATGGAAAATCCTTATTTCTGGAAAAAAACTACACTTATGAAATTCTTACAGTTTCAAACTGTCTACATATGATATGCGTACAATGTCCACTGAGCACACGTCCGCAGAGTGCTCTCTTGCAAATAGTAACTTATCAGGCAGGCAGGTATGGCTACAACGGATCTATTGTTCGACCTGGTGCAAAAGTGTCGTAGAAAACGTGGATCGGTTTTTCACTCCGCTGCAGGATGCAGTCACTGGAAGTGTTACTGACAGAATCATTTTACACACTTTATCTGTGGCTGACTCAGGAGGCGGCTGTGGCAGCGGTAGGCTGGCTCCTCAGACGGCTGCTGGAGCCGCAGTGGCAGTGGCAGTGGCAGTGGCTGTGGCGCATGCCGTGCAGGGACGCGCAAGTTGGCAGCTGGGTCCGATTACCAGTGCAGTGGGTGGCATGAAACTCTGAGGAGGGGAAACTGCGTTGCTTTCACCTTCCTTTTTGTTTTAAATAAACTGCTTGCCTTGTGGTAACGATAGCTAGGATGCCACGGCGTAAGTTAAGTTGGCACTACTGCGACACACCGACGACAACGCCCTCTAGCAGGCGCTGTTGGGATCTACGAGCTCCGCTCCAGATTCTGCCCATTTCATAAAGAGCAGATGGCCGGGACACTTCGATTCAGCTTCACACCTACGTACAAAGTTATGTATGCCTCTGTAAATATTCACGAACCAGTAAACCACTTTCACCCACTCGCAGTACCGACGTGTATTACCTTTTCCTGCTGTTACCCACGCGCCGCCTTCCAGGTGGGATACAAAATGCCCATTCATATCTATACCTATACATAAGCCGCGTGATGGTGACACCACAGGTTTGGGATGGCAGTGAAATTTAGAGATACATGTCTATAAAAACGTTCCTACTCAGATTTCTTATTGTTATCTTCAAGGCCACTGTATCTTATAGTGTTGGAAGCCTTTAGACATCCTGAATTGGAGGACACGGCGGCATCAGTCCATTTTCTTAGTGCAGGTTGCCTCCCACCATTTTCTGGTACACTTTTCGGATTTCACATGCTTTTGAACGCCATTTCTGGCGCATTTCTCTTTGTCACCCACCCCCTTAAACTATTGAACTCTGTTTTACATAAAAATTACGCAAATTAACCTATTGTTCTCCACTTAACTTGCTGTTCTGCTCCATGTCACATGCTCACATATACCCTCCCCTTAACTATTTAACCGCTGCCACCATGTTGATATAAAAAAATTATCCAACTTAATTAAAACGGTATATTTCGTATGTATGGGGTAGTTTTCTTCATTCGCAGCATCCTATTGGTCAGTGAAATCGATGGAATATAGTTTAAACAAAAGATCGCTAGTAAAAAACACATCCAGCCACCTGACTCCGATATCAGAGTCCAGGTGCATCGGTGGACCCCTTGAAGTGGTGATGTGGCTGTCAGCTGCCCAGCGATGCACAGGTGTCTCTTCTGGACCTGCAAGCACAAGGCACTGGCATCCCTTTCATACTTGACACCTGAGAAATTCCTGTCGAAATATGTGTTGACCTAGCCACCACTGTTTGTGCGATGATGCATAGCTGAGGTGCGGGTCCAGCGCCAAGAGACGCATTGTTCCTAGAAATTCTAATGGGACAGCCCATTCATCACTGAATTTACCCATCAAACTGCTGCTGCTGGTGTAGGAGCACAATTCGCCATTGTTTTCTGCAGACAAGGCTTTCGGTGGTAAAGTTATTTTCCACAGACAGATAATTGCACTGACAGTTAAACCCCGCAAAATTTGTCTACAGATCATAAAATACATACAAGACTCACAAGAATATTGGAAGACGAGAAGATATTTACCAGTGTACCCACAATTAAATATTACAATTGCTGCTACAGTCTGACACTGATCGATGTACAAGTAATGTCTGCCCTTGACAGCTGTGGTTCTGGAACAAATCTCACTATATAATGTGAACATAATTTTACACATACAAAATCTCTCTCATACCCTCGCGGTTATCAATGTGCTGAATCTATATCTCCCTCACAATAGGACACACACTCATTTTCTCTGGTCATCATTATCGATAGAACGACAAGGAAAATGCGAATTCATTATTCCTTGCGGTCCTAACGTGTCACCCTGTCCATCATGTGTTACCCTTCCTGCTTTCAACATACACAAACATTCTCACCGCTATGATGAGACTTCTATATCCCAGCACGTAAGATGTCTTGTGAATGAATGGGGGATTATGATTGGCTCTTATCGAATTTACCTGCCGAGATACTGATGCCGCCAGTGTCTGCCATTTCTTTTTCTTTCTGCAGACAAGACTTTCAGTGGCAAAAAACTATTTTACACGGATCACCTAACTGCACCGACAACTAAACCTTGCAAAGTGCCCTACATAAATTCAAATATAGTAATACTTTTACTCAATTACACTGCTCTCCCACTGAGGACAGAAGCTTGAATATTAGAGTGTGGAACCGATGTCCAAGCCAGCAATATATCACTGTGTACCATGTCCATGTAGTAAACATACAATTCGTATCCTGCACCATACACAATCAGCCCTCTTATATCATTCGTACATATACCACGAAGACAGATAGCACTGTATATACCTCTCGCAGCACTAGATATTTCCCTGCGAGGTCCTCGGTCATCCACTCCCAAATGGTGACCAGAGCGGCCTCAGTGGACCAAAGTCACTCTCAGAACTGTTCTACAAATTCAGGCACGTTCCCCCTCGGCGCAGACGCGTTACTGTTTCTGGTCCAAACCTGCTTGCATGCTTGCTTTTCTACAGCCACCTCCAGACAAGAACACATGTATTTGTGCACGGTTTGCTATAATAATACACCAGTTTCGCGGTACTTCTCGATATAAAGCACACACTAGTATGCTACCTATGGCTCGTGCAACGTAATTCCCAAGATGTAGACTGGAAATTATTTATCTACACTACTGACCATTAAAACTGCTACACCGAGAAGAAATGCAGTTGATAAACGGGTATTCATTGGACAAATATATAATACTAGAACTGTCATGTGATTATATTTTCATGCAATTTGGGTGCATAGATCCTCAGAAATCAGTACCCAGAACAATCACCTCTGGCCGTAATAACGGCCTTAATGCGCTTGGGTATTGAGTCAAACAGAGCTTAGATGGTGTGTACAGTTACAGCTGCCCATGCACCGTCAATACGATACCACAGTTCATCGAGTGTAGTGACGTGTGTATTGTGACGAGCCAGTTTCTCAGCCACCATTGACCAGACGTTTTCAGTTGGTGAGAGATCTGCAGAATGTGCTGGCCAGGCAGCAGTCGAACATTTTCTGTATCCAGAGAGGTCCGTACAGGACCTGCAACATGCGGTCGTGCATTATCCTGCTGAAATGTAGGGTTTAGCAGGGATTGAATGAAGGGTAGAACCACGGGTCGTAACACATCTGAAATGTAACGTCCACTGTTCAAAGTGCCGTCAATGTGAACAACAGGTGACCGAGACGTGTAACTAACGGCACCCCATACCATGCGCCGGGTGATACGCCAGTATGGTGATGACGAATACATGCTTCCAATGTGCGTTCACCGCGATGTAGCCAAACACGGATGCGACTATCGTGGTGCTGTAAACAGAACCTGGATTCATCCCAAAAATGACGTTCTGCCATTCGTGCACCCAGGTTCGTCGTTGAGTACACCACTGCAGGCGCTCCTGTCTGCGATGCAGCGTCAAGTGTAACCGCAGCCGTGGTCTCTGAGCTGATAGTCAATGCTGCTACAAACGTCGTCGAACTGTTCGTGCAGATGGTTGTTGTCTTGCAAACGTCCCCATCTGTTATGAAACTTCCTGGCAGATTAAAACTGTGTGCCGGACCGAGACTCGAAATCGGGACCTTTGCCTTTCGCGGGCAAGTGCTCTACCAACTGAGCTACCCAAGCACGACTCACGCCCCGTCCTCACAGCTTTACTTCTGCCAATACCTCGTCTCCTACCTTCCAAACTTTACAGAAGCTCTCCTCCGAACCTTGCAGAACTAGCACTCCTGAAAGCAAGGATATTGCGGAGACATGGCTTAGCCACAGCCTGGGGTATGTTTCCAGAATGATTGCTAGTTCTGCAAGGTTCGCAGGAGAGCTTCTGTAAAGTTTGGAAGGTAGGAGACGAGGTATTGGCAGAAGTAAAGCTGTGAGGACGGGGCGTGAGTCGTGCTTGGGTAGCTCAGTTGGTAGAGCACTTGCCCGCGAAAGGCAAGGGTCCCGATTTCGAGTCTCGGTCCGGCACACAGTTTTAATCTGCCAGGAAGTTTCATATCAGCGCACACTCCGCTGGAGAGTGAAAAAATCTCATTCTGGTCCCCATCTGTCGTCTCAGGGATCGAGACGTGGCTGCACGATCCGTTACAGCCATGCGGATAAGATGCCTGTCATCTCGACAGCTAGTAATACGAGGCTGTTGGGATCCAGCACGGCGTTCCGTATTACCCTCCTGAATCCACCGATTCCATATTCTGCTAACAGTCATTGGATCTCGAACAGCGCGAGCAGCAATGTCGCCATACGATAAACCGCAATCGCGATAGGCTACAGTGACCTTTATCAAGTTGGAAACATGATGCTACGCATTTCTCCTTCTTACACGAGGCATCACAACAACGTTTCACCAGGCAACGCCGGTCAACTGGTGTTTGTGTATGAGAAATCGGTTGGAGACTTTCCTCATGTCACCACGTTATAGGTGTCGCCAACGGCGCCAACCTTGTGTGAATCCTCGGAAAAGCTAATATTTGCATATCACAGCATCTTCTTCCTGTTGGTTAAATTTCGCGTCTGTAGCACGTGATCTTCGTGGTGTAGGAATTTTAATGGGCCAATAGTGTACAAAAACCAAACTTTAGCGAGGTGGAGCGTGCTCTAGACCACTGAGTAACTAGAAACTTATCCTGTATCTGAAGACCTTGACGTGAGAACTCGAGACAAAGACAGGATAATGATACTTCCACTTGCGAACACCGATGTCAGTGCTGTAACAGATTCCAAATCATCCCTATAATTTATAAGGTCAACGAAGGTGTTTCTCATGCCTAGCGAAACAGCAAACGTGTCTTTCACCTGCTAGATGCACACACCACAAGCGATGTTCCCTCAACTAAATAAAGGCACGAAATGAGCAGGAGCCGTTAACCGAACAATACACATGAGAGGGAATAACGGTCCAGCGCAAATGCATCTCTGTATATAATCATCTTAAATAAGTACCTTGGTGTAAAAATTACGAACAACTTCAGTTGGAAAGACCACATAGATAATATTGTGGGGAAGGCGAGCCAAAGGTTGCGTTTCATTGGCAGGACAGAAGATGCAACAATTCCACTAAAGAGACAGTTTACACTACACTCGTTCGTCCTCTGTTAGAATATTGCTGCGCGGTGTGGGATCCTTATCAGGTGGGATTGACGGAGGACATCAAAAGGCTGCAAAAAAGGGCAGCTCGTTTTGTATTATCACGTAATAGGGGAGCATACTACGCCGCTCTTTGGCGGCAGAGAAACACAACGATACAAATGAAGACATTTAGAGAAAAAACATGGTGGACATAGAAACGGAGACAAACACCGTTTAAAATACAAGGTGCCGTTCACGGGCGTAGTGTCCAAGATAAAATTGTTCAGACACTTGGACACAGACAGAGACGAAAATTGTCACACGTGAACGTAGGTGCACAAAACGAATAACACTTAAGCACTTAAGCACAAAACGACGGCACACACAGAACACGAGGCGTTGATCTCCGGCGCGCGAATGTTCACTAACCGTGTACGAGTCCGGGGACCTGCCAAGAGAGGAGGAGGGGGGGTGGGAGAGGGAGAGGGGAGAGCAGATGCCATGGGCAGGGGAGATAGGGGGAAGGGAGGAAGGTGGAGGGGAAGCCCGGGGGAAGAGGGAAGGAGGGAGGGGATGGGGGAAAAGGAAAGAGAATGGAGGGAGGGTGCCTAAAGGAAAGGACACAGGAAGTGGGGGGGGGGAGGATCAAAGTTGATAGGAGGGGTAGATGGAGGGGAGGAGGACACCATCAGGGAGGGGGAGCTGGCGGAAGCCACCTTGGGAGAGGGTGAGGAGATGGAGACCGGGTGGGATGTGGGAATACAGGCGCGGCAGTGGGTGGGGTTGGGAGAGGATGGGTGACACAAGCGGATGAGGAGGATCGAGTTTGCGGGAGGTGTACAGGTTCCGCATCCTTTCAAGGAAGAGGAGGAGGTGGGGGAAGGGGATGAGGTCATACAGGATCCGCATGGGGGAGGGGAGACAGATGCGATAGGCGAGGCAGAGAGCATGGCGTTCAAGGATTTGGAGGGATTTATAAAAGGTAGAGGGGGCGGAGATACAGGCCAGATGGGCGTAACAGAGAATAGGGCGGATGGATTTATAGGTGTGGAGGATGGTGGAGGGGTCTAGACCCCACGTACGGCCGGAAAGGAGCTTAAGGAGACGGAGTGGGGAGCGTGCCTTGGCTTGGATTGTTCGGAGATGTGGAGTCCAGGAGAGGCGACGGTCGAGGGTGACGCCAAGGAACTTAAGGGTGGGAGTGATGGCGATAGGACGGCCATAGATGATGAGATAGAAATCAAGGAGGTGGAAGGAAGGGGTGGCTTTGCCTACAATGATCGCCTGGGTTTTGGAGGAATTGACCTTGAGCAACCACTGGTTGCACCAAGCGGTGAAACGGTCAAGATGGGATTGGAGAAGGTGTTGGGAGCGCTGTAGGGTGGGGGCAAGGGAAAGGAAGGCGGTGTCATCGGCAAACTGGAGGAGGTGGCCGGGGGATGACGGCGGCGGCATGTCTGCCGTATACAAAAGGTACAGAAGGGGGGAGAGGACGGAGCCTTGGGGCACACCGGTGGAGGGGAAAAAGGTGTAGGAGTCGGTGTTATGGATGGTGACGTAGGAAGGACGGCGGGAGAGAAAGGAGCCGATCAGACAGACGTAGTTAATGGGAAGGGCGAAGGTTTGGAGCTTGAAGAGGAGACCGGAATGCCATACGCGGTCATAAGCACGTTCGAGGCCCAGGGAGAGGAAGATTGCGGAGCGACGGGAATTAAGCTGGTAGGAAAGGAGATGAGTGAGGTGAAGGAGAAGATCGTCAGAAGAGAAGGACGGCCGAAAGCCACACTGGGTAACGGGAAGGAGGCGGTGCTGGCGGAGATGCTGGTGGATGCGGCGGGTGAGGATAGATTCCAGGACCTTGCTGAAGACCGAGGTAAGGCTGATGGGACGGTAGGAGGAGACGGCGGATGGCGGTTTGCCAGGTTTAAGGAACATCAGGATACGGGAAGTTTTCCACAGGTCGGGGTGGTAACCGGTGGATAGGACTACATTGTAGAGCCTGGCCGGGACAGAGAGGAAAGAGACAGGAGCTTCACGAAAGTGACGGTAGGTGACACGATCGTGACCAGGAGCGGTGTTGCGTTTCGTGCGGTGTGTAGCAATGAGATCCTGTGTAGTGATAGGGGCATTGAGTTCCGTGTGTGCCATGTTGTCCAAGTACTGGAAACCAGGTGCGAGGGGAGGGACAGAGGTGTCAGTTCGATCGCGGACATCCGGGAAGAGGGAGTAATCGAACTGGGGATCATCGGGGATGGAAAATGTGGTGTCACAGCCAGACACCACACGTCCTAGGTGGTAGCTTAAATCGGCCGCGGTCCTGTAGTACATGTCGGACCCGCGTGTCGCCACTGTGTGATCGCAGACCTAGCGCCACCACAAGGCAGGTCTCGAGAGACTGACTCGAACTCAGCCCCAGTGGTACGGACGACAGAGCTAGCGACTTGACGTGCGAAGCCTTTCTCTCAATTGCCGAGAGACAGTTAGAATAGCCTTCAGCTAAGTTAATGGCTACGACCTAGCAAGGCGCCATTAGCCTTACAGTGATTGTAATTAGAGTCTCACTTGTGTTCACCATAGAGATGTACAAGAAGACATTAAAGATAAGTATATGAGAAGCTCCGTTCTTTTCTTCATAGCACTAATTACGTATCCTGTTCCAGTACTTCACGCCCGTCTGCGTTAGTCTAGCGTGCATTAAGCCACCTCTATCTACAAGGTGTTGGCCCAGCTGCCGACACATCAGAAAACACATTGGAGAGGTAGGAGGCAAAGTGATTGGCCTTACTAAGTGTGTCAAGGAAGGGGTGATCATCATGGAGAAGAGGATAGTAGGGGGAGGGTTTAGTTCCGGTAAGGCGACGGAAAGCTGACCAGAACTTGGATGAGTTGACAGGTACGGTATCATTTAAACGGGTGCATGTCTGTCGCCAGTCCCGGCGTTTCTTAGCCGCAAGCAAATTACGAATGTGTCGCTGGAGTTGCCGGTGGCGTCGGAGGGTGTCCAGGTCACGCGTGTGGAGGAAGGCATGGTAGAGACGGCGGGACTCACGGAGGAGGTAGGACGGTGGGGGTGGAGGGCCACAGTAGGGACGTGGGCCTCCACGGCCTCTGACAAGGTCTGCTGGAGAAAGGAGGTGGCATGGGTGACATCGTCAGGGTGGTGGTAGGTGAAGGGGTGGCTATCGACCTGGGTGGAAAGGGTATCCCGGTAGGCATTCCAGTTGGCACGGGAATAGTCATGGATGTACTTAGGGGGAGGGTCATTACGAGGGTCAGGGCGGGGGCGACGACCGTCTGAAACGGTAAGGAGGACAGGGAGATGGTCGCTACCAATAGGCTCCAGGACATCCACCATTATGCGGCCAAGGAGGTTGGGGGAGGAGAGGATAACATCGGGAATGGAGTTGAATTCAGGACGGGTGTGCTGGGGGATGGGGATGAGGTCGCCTTGAAGGGAGGAGAGGAACCGATGCCACCGCCGTAACTGGGTGGCGGAACGACTATGGATGTTGAGGTCGACGGCGATCACGCAGGAGCAGAAGGTACGGTCAATTTGGGAGAGGAGGTCGAAGGGAATAGGGGCGTTAGGGCGGACATAGATGGTGGCGCAGGTAATGGTAAGGCCGGGGAAGAAGAGACTAAGGATCAGGTGTTTGGTTGGGTCAGGAAGGAGAGGTTAGAGCTGAACGGGGATCTGGCGGTGGTGACCAATGGCAACTCCGCCACGCGCAATCGGGAGAAGATTATCGGAGCGGTGGAGGAGGTAGGGCGAAGTGTGGACGGTGTGGTGGGGTTGGAGGAAGGTTTCATTGAGGAGGAAGGCATCCACGTGGTGGGTGGCAAGGGTGTGCAGGAAGAGGTTCTTGTTGGAAGGAAGGGAGCGGATGTTGTTGAAAAGGATACATCGCTGTCGCGCCATGACAGGGATTTAAACGAGGGTGTCAAGACGGGAGAAGGTGAAATGGGCCTGGTTGTTGGAGTAGGTGGCGTACATTTTGAGTTGGAACGGGCGGCGAGGGAGATCTGTTGGAGGGTGTGCGGGCGCTGAAAAGGATGAACATTCTGAATGACGATGGTGAGGAATCTGATGCTCAGCGGTAGGGGGTGGGCGAAGGGAATTGCCGGGAGGGGTGGGGGCGTCCAGAGGGCGGACAGGAACGGTGAGTTCAGGAGTGGTAGGGGGGGGGTCGGGCCTTACATTTCTGGGAGTAGGTAGTATGAGGGAAGTTACAGGTATTACAGGAGGGGGGGGGGGGACTGGAGATTTGGGCACTGCCGTAAAAAGTGGGCTTGCCTACAGTGCGGGCAGGGTGGCTGAGCAACAGGCAGGCGCTTAAGTACTCTATCGGGGACTCCGCTATTGGCCGCTGCAACCACGTGTTCCATTGTGGCGCCCTCACTCTAAATGCTTGCCAGGAGGCGAGCACCGCCACAGCTTACGGCGCGATGGTGCAGAGACCTCTATGGGTCTTCGACGTCCATGACGTCTGGCGGGGATTTAACTTCCGCGGTGCGTGGTACCAGAGTAATTTTTCTCTGGTGGATGTAATAGAACAACAATGATAGAATGTTGGAGTGATATATGTGAATGGTCCCTGAGGGACGTGGATCTATAGTACCTGCTTGTAGTTTGGAGAAGCACCACAATGCAGAGCCAAAATCCACATCCTTCCCCCAGTTACCATACTTTCTTTTATACTACCTTTTTTGCAGGAGAAGGCTTCGTTTCCATCAAATGGTCAAAACACAGTTTTGCCACAGTAACTCAACTTCGCCTGTTTCCACACAGGTTGCAGGAGGTGGTAGATATAGTTTCCTCCTACTCAGTTCCGACTTGTGCCGTCGGCATCGAGTAACCGCACTGCTGGTGCGATAGTATACACTCCAGCGATCACCGTCTCGGTATTTGTCTGGAAAAACCAATTCATTCGGAGGTAATGCCATACTTTGATTTATAAAGCCAGTATAGCTTTTAACACGCATACTTGTGTGCACCTGTAGAACCAAGATTGGTTGTGACAGTACCATACAGTAGTTGTCACGATCGGGTTTTTTACCATCTGGCGGTTTGTAAGACGATTACGCTTCTCTTTCTAAGACACAGTGGTACCACTTGCAAGAAAAACTTATGAGACATGTCCAGCAATCGCTGATTTTCTCTCAGTATTATTTTGTATTGTCTGCAATTATTTATTGGCGAAAAATTATACTTAGCAGTAGGGAGTGCGTGATAGGTTTGCCTTGAGCATCAGGCTTATAAAGTATGTCTGTTCTGGCATGTACAAAGGAAATGGCTACTTCCAGTCGAAAGGAAGGTATGGATTTGACGTGGAGTACTGTAATAGCAAAGGGAAGAGTATTTCAAGTCATAAGAATGGTAACGAAATTTCTATTTACAGAACCACAGCCGTCAGCAGAGTGTATTTCCGATACTTTGCTCATTGTCCAATGTCGTTCAACTGAGACCGCAATCGTAACATTTAGTTGTAAATACAGGGATAAAATATATATGAGGCTGGTTTTTTTTTTCCTCATGATGAATCCATCTCCTCCCCCCATGAACCATGGACCTTGCCGTTGGTGGGGAGGCTTGCGTGCTTCAGCGATACAGATAGCCATACCGTAGGTGCAACCACAACGGAGGGGTATCTGTTGAGAGGCCAGACAAACGTGTGGATCCTGAAGAGGGGCAGCAGCCTTTTCAGTAGTTGCAGGGGCAACAGTATGGAGGATTGACTGATCTGGCCTTGTAACAATAACCAAAATGGCCTTGCTGTGCTGGTACTGCGAACGGCTGAAAGCAAGGGGAAACTACGGCCGTAATTTTTCCCGAGGGCATGCAGCTTTACTGTATGATTAAATGATGATGGCGTCCTCTTGGGTAAAATATTCTAGAGGTAAAATAGTCCCCCATTCGGATCTCCGGGCAGGGACTACCCAAGAGGACGACGTTATCAGGAGAAAGAAAACTGGCCTTCTACGGATCGGAGCGTGGAATGTCAGATCCCTTAATCGGGCAGGTAGGTTAGAAAATTTAAAAAGGGATATGGATAGGTTAAAGTTAGATACAGTGGGAATTAGTGAAGTTCGGTGGCAGGAGGAACAAGACTTCTGGTCAGGTGACTACAGGGTTATAAACACAAAATCAAATAGGGGTAATGCAGGAGTAGGTTTAATAATGAATAGGAAAGTAGGAATGCGGGTAAGCTACTACAAACAGCATAGTGAACGCATTATTGTGGCCAAGATAGATACGAAGCCCACGCCTACTACAGTAGTACAAGTTTATATGCCAACTAGCTCTGCAGATGACGAAGAAATTGAAGAAATGTATGATCAAATAAAAGAAATTATTCAGATAGTGAAGGGTGACGAAAATTTAATAGTCATAGGTGACTGGAACTCGGTAGTAGGAAAAGGGAGAGAAGGAAACGTAGTAGGTGAATATGGACTGGGGCAAAGAAATGAAAGAGGAAGCCGCCTGGTAGAATTTTGCACTTAATCATAGCTAACACTTGGTTCAAGACTCATAAAAGAAGGCTGTATACATGGAAGAAGCCTGGAGATACTGACGGGTTTCAGATAGATTACATAATGGTAAGACAGAGATTTAGGAACCAGGTTTTAAATTGTAAGGCATTTCCAGGGGCAGATGTGGACTCTGACCACAATCTATTGGTTATGACCTGAAGATTAAAACCGAAGAAACTGCAAAAAGGTGGGAATTTAAGGAGATGGGATCTGGATAAACTAAAAGAACCAGAGGTTGTACAGAGTTTCAGGGAGAGCATAAGGGAGCAATTGACAGGAATGGGGGAAAGAAATACAGTAGAAGAAGAATGGGTAGCCTTCAGGGATGAAGGGGTGAAGGAAGCAGAGGATCAAGTAGGTAAAAAGACGAGGGCTAGTAGAAATCCTTGGGTAACAGAAGAAATATTGAATTTAATTGATGAAAGGAGAAAATATAAAAATGCAGTAAATGAAGCAGGCAAAAAGGAATACAGATGTCTCAAAAATGAGATCGACAGGAAGTTCAAAATGGCTAAGCAGGGATGGCTAGAGGACAAATGTAAGGATGTAGAGGCTTATCTCACTTGGGGTAAGATAGATACTGCCTACAGGAAAATTAAAGAGACTTTTGGAGATAAGAGAACCACTTGTATGAGCATCAAGAACTCAGATGGAAACCCAGTTCTAAGCAAAGAAGGGAAAGCAGAAAGGTGGAAGAAGTATATAGAGGGTCTATACAAGGGCGATGTACTTGAGGACAATATTATGGAAATGGAAGAGGATGCAGATGAAGATGAAATGGGAGATACGATACTGCGTGAAGAGTTTGACAGAGCACTGAAAGACCTGAGTCGAAACAAGGCCCCGGGAGTGGACAACATTCCATTAAAACTAGTGGCGGCCTTGGGAGAGCCAGTCCTGATAAAACTCTACCATCTGGTGAGCAAGATGTATGAGACAGGCGAAATACTCTCAGACTTCAAGAATTCCAATCCCAAAGAAAGCAGGTGTTGACAGATGCAAAAATTACCGAACTATCAGTTTAATAAGTCACAGCTGCAAAATACTAACGCGAAATCTTTACAGAAGAATGGAAAAACTGGTAGAAGCCGACCTCGGGGAAGATCAGTTTGGATTCCGTAGAAATGTTGGAACACCTGAGGCAATACTGACCCTACGACTTATCTTAGAAGCTAGATTAAGGAAGGGCAAACCTACGTTTCTAGCATTTGTAGACTTAGAGAAAGCTTTTGACAATGTTGAATGGAATACTCTCTTTCAAATTCTGAAGGTGGCAGGGGTAAAATACAGGGAGCGAAAGGCTATTTACCATTTGTACATAAACCAGATGGCAGTTATAAGAGTCGAGGGGCATGAAAGGGAAGCAGTGGTTGGGAAGGGAGTGAGACAGGGTTGTAGCCTCTCGCTAATGTTATTCAATCTGTATATTGAGCAAGCAGTGAAGGAAGCTAAAGAAAAATTCGGAGTAGGTATTAAAATCCATGGAGAAGAAATAAAAACGTTGAGGTTCCCCGATGACATTGTAATTCTGTCAGAGACAGCAAAGTTGGAAGAGCAGTTGAACGGAATGGACAGTGTCTTGAAAGGAGGATATAAGATGAACATCAACAAAAGCAAAACGAGGATAATGGAATGTAGTCTAATTAAGTAGGGTGATGCTGAGGGAATTAGATTAGGAAATGAGACACTTAAAGTAGTAAAGGAGTTTTGCTATTTGGGGAGCAAAATAACTGATGATGGTCGAAGTAGAGAGGATACAAAATGTAGACTGGTAATGGCAAGGAAAGCGTTTCTGAAGAAGAGAAATTTGTTAAAGTCGAGTATAGATTTAAGTGTCAGCAAGTCATTTCTGAAAGTATTTGTATGGAGTGTAGCCATGTATGGAAATGAAACGTGGACGATAAATAGCTTGGACAAGAAGAGAATAGAAGCTTTCGAAATGTGGTGCTACAGAAGAATACTGAGGATTAGTCCTCTAGCTTTCGTGATTGCATGGAAATTTGAGAAGATTCAATATATTGATATGTCTTTGAGCTGGACCGTTATTCCCTGCCATGTATATTGTTCAGTTGACTGGTTCTGCACATTTCGTGCCTTTATTTAGTTGAGGGAACATCGCTTGTGGTGTGTGCATCTAGCAGGTGAAAGACACGTTTGCTTTTTCGCTAGGCATGAGAAACACCTTCGTTGACTTTGTAAATTATAGGGATGATTTGGAATCTGTTATAGCACTGACATCGGTGTTCGCAAGTGGAAATATCATTTTCCTGTCTTTGTTTCGAGTCCTCACGTCAAGGTCTTGACACTGTCAGTGTCAGTTGTCTAGAGCACAGCCACCTCGCTACAGTTTGGTGTTTGTAGATAAATAATTTCCAGTCTACATCTTGGGAATTACGTTGCACGAGCCATAGGTACGCTACTGCTGTGTGCTTTATATCGAGAAGTACCGCCAAACTGGTGTAATATTATAGCAAACCATGCACAAATACATGTGTTCTTGTCTGGAGGTGGCTGTAGAAAAACAAGCATGCAAGCAGGTTTGGACCAGAAACAGTAACGCGTCTGCGCCGAGGGGGAACGTGCCTGAATTTGTAGAACAGTTCTGAGAGTGACTTTGGTCCACTGAGGCCGCTCTGGTCACCATTTGGGAGTGGATGACCGAGGACCTCGCAGGGAAATATCTAGTGCTGCGAGAGGTATATACAGTGCTATCTGTCTTCGTGGTATATGTACGAATGATATAAGAGGGCTGATTTTCTATGGTGCAGGATACGAATTGTATGTTTACTACATGGACATGGTACACAGTGATATATTGCTGGCTTGGACATCGGTTCCACACTCTAATATTCAAGCTTCTGTCCTCAGTGGGAGAGCAGTGTAATTGAGTAAAAGTATTACTGTATTTGAATTTTGTAGGGCACTTTGCAAGGTTTAGTTGTCGGTGCAGTATGGTGATCCGTGTAAAATAGTTTTTTGCCACTGAAAGTCTCGCCTACACAAAGAAAAACAAAAGTAGAACCGTTCTTACACACTGGTGGCATCAGTAAAATCGGCAGGTAAATTCGATAAGAGCCAATCATAATCCCCCATTCATTCACAAGACATCTTACGTGCTGCGATATAGGAGTCTCTACATAGTGGTGAGAATGTTTGTGTATGTTGAAAGCAGGAAGGGTAACACATGATGGACAGGGTGACACGTTAGTACCGCAAGAAAGAATTGATTCGCATTTTTCTTTCTTTTTTTTTTTTTTTTTTTTTTTTTTTTTTTGTTCTATCGATAGTGATGTTGATTACAGTACACCAACCCATGTCGGTGATGTCTTTCCAAGCATTATGTCCGTGAATGTGGTATTCATTATTAGAGATAGTGCTGGACGCCTGGCCTTCATAACACCTGTTTAAGAGAATCTTGGCAGGATGCAGCACCTTCCAGAAGAGCTGATTGTAAGACTTTGTCAGATAATTTCCTAGGACTGAGGAGAATCGAGACATATAGCCGGTGTGAGTGTAGGCAGACCATAATTTTTTTGGGCGCTGTACAGATGTAAAAGATAACTGCACTGTTTGTGTAAAATGTGTATATATCGCAGTGTAAAGTTACTGTGGCTTAAGTTGTGGCATGACGAGTGAAAATGAGTGTGTGGAGATTCAGCACATTGATAAACGCGAGGGTATGAGAGTGATTTTGTATGTGGAAAATTATGTGTGCCATAGATACTGATATTTGTTCCAGAACCACAGCAATCGAGAGCAGACATTACTTGTACATTAATCAGTGTCAGACTGTAGCAGCAATTGTAATATTTAATTGTGGTTACACTGGTAAATATCTTCTCGTCTTCCAATATTCTTGTGAGTCTTCTATGTATTTGATGAAGACAACTTTTGTGGGGTTTAACTGTCAGTGCAATTTAGCAATCTGTGGAATATAATTTTACCACCGAAAGCCTTGTCTGCAGAAAACAATGGCGAATGGTGCTCCTACACCAGCAGCAGCAGTTTGATGGGTAAAATCAGTGATGAATGGGCTGTCCCATTAGAATTTCTAGGAACAATGCGTCTCTTGGCGCTGGACCCGCACCTCAGCTATGCATCATCGCACAAACAGTGGTGGCTAGGTCAACACATATTTCGACAGGAATTTCTCAGGTGTCAAGTATGAAAGGGATGCCAGTGCCTTGTGCTTGCAGGTCCTGAAGAGACACCTGTGCATCGCTGGGCAGCTGACAGCCACATCACCACTTCAAGTGGTCCACCGATGCACCTGGACTCTGACATCGGCGTCAGGTGGCCGGATGTGTTATTTACTAGCGATCTTTTGTTTAAACTACATTCCATCGATTTCACCGACCAATAGGATTCTGCGAATGGAGAAAAACTACCCCATACATACGATGAATACCGATTTCATTAATTTACATAAATTTGTTATATCAACGTGGTGTTAGCAGTGCAGTAGTTAAGGGGTGGGTGTGTGTGAGCATGTGACACGGACAGAACAGCAAGGTGAGTGCAGACAATAGGTTAATTTGCATAATTCTTAAGTAAAACACAGTACAATAGTTTAATGGGGTGGTGACAAAGAAGAAAGTGCCAGAAATGGTGTTCAAAAAGCATCTGAAATTCGAAAAGTGTACCAGAAAATGGTGGGAGGATATAACTTGTTACTTAATTTGGTATCAATGGCGGTACAATAGTTTAAGGAAATGGGGGTGACATGGAAAACCACTTGCTCCTGAGGAGCAATGGGTACTCCACAAATTACATTAGAAGTGTAACTGAGCCAAACACTCGGCGAAGTAGGGAACCAGAAAAAGAAATGTCGGGTACGGCCTTTCTGCCATACATTCCCAGAGTGACGGACAGAATCGGCCGTATATTGCGCAAACATGGCGTAAAGACGATCTTCAAACCGACAAGGAAGATCAAAGAGTGTCTTAGATCGGCGAAGGAGAAAAGAGACCCACTTTCAATGTCGGGAATATACCGCATACCATGCACACGCGGAAAAGTTTATGTCGGGATGACTGGACGATCCATTAACACCAGGATCAAGGAGCATAAGCGACATTGCAGGTTGGGGCAGGTGGAGAAATCGGCCGTGGCTGAACACGCACTGAATGAGACCGACCACGTAATAAAATTCGCCGACACGGAAGTTCTGGCTGTAGAGAACCACTATCACACGCGCTTGTTCAGAGAAGCTGTAGAAATACAAAAACACGCGAACAGTTTGAACAAGAAAGAGGAAAGCCTTAAGGTAAACGGATCCTGGCTTCCCGTACTGCAGCGAACGACCGTCGCAGGTAGCAAGAGGAGAACCGCACCGGAAATGACCGCAGAGAAGCCCTCGGACGTTGGCGCGCCAGGTACATATAGTCTGCGCCCGCGAGCTCGGCTCCAGTTCACCACCGGCAATGGAGGGTGAAGCTTTGACAATGCCAGCCACTCGTGCTGGCGAAACGTCAGAAAAATCATTAGATGAACGTCGGCCGAAGAACCCGAGACAGAAGCCAATAGGCAGTTTGTCAATAGGTTAAGTGCCGATAAAGGCCCAAACATTAGGTTAAGACATCCACAGTACAGTGCCAAACATTACTTTATGCAACTTGTTTGCCCCACGTAATTGCTTCTTCCAAGTCCTACATGTTTCCAAACAGCAGAGAGTGATGATCAACAGAAATCCAACCCCACAAACTGAATTTTTTATAAACAAACAATATACCCTTGAATTTCCTATTATGAGATCCTTCCTCTCCACCAACACCTGACCGCCATCTTGGATTACGTGACGGAAGATACGACAGTTCACTCTGGTGGCAGTACTGTGTACTGGTCAGTTGGACTCTGGACCTTGGGGTGAACACACTTGACTATGGTACTGCCTCTAATTGTTTAAATAAAGACTGAAAATAAAGATTTATGTCCAGCACAGGTCCAGTCCTCTCCCCACCATTTCCTAGGACAAGGTGGTGGTCAGATGACTTAGGTTAGTGTAGGTAGCCCATCTGCCCTTTCTTTCCCTCCATTTTGTTAGATTAGTAGAGGTAGCCTTGGTGTATTGCATTATCCGGATGGAATTTGAACTTACCATCATTTTCTGGGGGTGGAGAGTGGGAGGGAGGTGGTTCTGGGTTTACTAGGGGGTGAGAGGTTAATTAATTGATCAATTTAATTGAGTAGTCGATCAATTTGATAAGAGTGAGAAGAGGTATTCCAATAACTCAGACCTGAAAGTGGACCTGTAGCAGCGAGGGGTGGAGGTGGGTTAGGGGAGAGGAAGGGGGTAGTTGGCCGTAGTATAAGTGCCTGTCGATCAAAAGGGAATGGGGGTGACATGGAAAACCAGTTAACAGAACAATAGGTTACCTGTCAAAGGAGGGCAATAGGTTTGCCCCTGAGTGCATACCTGCCCCTGATGTAGGCAACCAGCACTAACAAAATGGACTAATGCTGCCCTTGTCCTCCTACTATCGTGATAATAATTTCATAATGTGTTTTTGAACAAACATAATTAGCAGGTTAGTACACATCTATTTGATGTTAAGCATTAATTTCCAAGAACGCGCTAGTCTGTTAATCATTTAAGCGTAAGATACTGATGTCAGCTGTAAAAATAATGATCTCCGGTAATTGTTACGCGTTCAGAGCCTCATATTTACGATCTCAAATTTGTGTACTTCAGATAAACCGTAACAAATAGCCTCAAAAACTGTAAACAGCAAGATAACGCATTGGACTGCTTGCAGAAATGCTTTTGGGTGTAATACTCCGCTGAAAATTGCGAAAAACCGAAATTTTATCTTGATCGATCAACATACAACACACAGAGAAGTGGAGGAGGGAAGACAGCCACTTTTTCGGGTCATAACAATGTATAGAACGTTGAAGCAAATGTCAGATGTACAGATAATATGTTATACAGAACAGGAGTGTAGAGGAATCCTAAAGATGTAAAGGCTCATATTTACGATCTCAAAATCAGTACATTTCGGAAAATCACCAAAACTGTAACAAACAGCCCCATAACTGCAGATAAAAATGGAAGAGGGTGATGAAGTGCTTGTAGATGTGTTATTGGACACAATACTCTGATGGCAATGGGAAAAAAACGAAAACTGTATAAACGTTTGAGCACATGTCAGATATGCAGATACGCAGAACCCGAGTGAGGAGTCCATCGAAGCGTTAGTTAGGAACCTTACACTACGGTGAATAGAACATGAGTGACGAGACTCACATAACTGGCCTAAAACTACAGACATGAACTGTTGGAAAATAAATAATTATAATTAGGTACAGGGTAATGCGGATTAAACTGATAAGTCATTAATTACAGAAATCGTAACAATAACATGACAGGCCGTTAATAAAAGTGATAAGGCAAAGTGGCTGTCTTGTCACAAACAATGGACCCCTTGTACCAAGGAGGACATTATCTGTGACCTTGAAGATAAAGACACGAAACTGGCTCAGAGTGGAGGACAATGACACTTCTTCTTGGAGCTGAGGAGGTGACCTTGGCTTTAGATTATCTTGATTCTCCAGAACTCATTATGGTTCCCTAATCATGCAGGAGACATAACAAAAAAAATGAAGTTATATTCAGAATCCTACCCACGAACCATACGTGACAATAGGAAGTGTTACAATGAAATGAATACGCTTAGCTGCTTACAAGCGTTTACATACGTCAACGGGGTCAGATGAAAATGTGTGCCCCGACCGGGATTCGAACCCGGGATCTCCTGCTTACATGGCAGACGCTCCATCCAGCTGAGCCACCGAGGACATTGAGGACAGCGCGACTGCAGGGATGTATCTCTGGCACCTCTCCCGCGAAACCCACATTCTCAACGTGTTTTCTCGCACTATATTCGTAGTGCCCCCGCCCATTATACTCACTACCCGCGGCGCGTTGCCGATTCCCGTAAGAGTTCGGGAAATAGGAAATGTCATCTTACCACTTTGAAAGGCATCATTCTTTTCTTGACATCCTGCTCATATAATATCAGCTTGACAGGAACACAAAAACGCCCACTGTTGAGAACATGGCTCCAGTGAAGGGTGTGGAGGCAGCTCTCGGCTAGAGGATTGTCTCATGATGGGGACTTCCCGCCTTCTCCGTGGCAAAGGCTTTATATTCGTCATTAATGCTAATTTTTGAGTTTTGCTAGAACCTAACTGACCTCATGTCAACCATGTTCACATATGATTGACATCAGAACAGCATCCTCTTAAAAGGAACCATATGCATTTACTTATTTCTTAATGAGGTGGGAAGAGCTATAATTTTTAAACAGGATGTTTGTTTTCTTAATGTTTTGAGAGTAGAAAATATTCTTAAACTTGAACTTACCTTTAACCAACTTATATTGCTACTGCCATGATTTGAGAATCACATAATAGGTCGAAAGCCCGACCATACTGAATAAATGTATTAAACAATAGGACAGGGCAGAACCGTAGTCCTTTCTACACTATTTCAGGACTGAGGGAGCAAAAAATCAGTGAAGCTGAAGATCTCTTAAGACTTTCGTCTTCCTTGCTTTTTCCCAGTTTTCTTGGTTAGCTGCATTGTTACACACGTTTCGGCAATGTTAGTGACGACTGGTGATCTGGAGCCTTTCTTGACGCCACCAGTCTCCCCGGTACGGAATTTGTGCATCCCATCTGTCTTCGTCGAGAGTAAATTGCGTGTTCAGGTGTGAGAATGTGATCTAAAGCCGGCCGCGGTGGTCTCGCGGTTCTAGGCGCGCAGTCCGGAACCGTGCGACTGCTACGGTCGCAGGTTCGAATCCTGCCTCGGGCATGGATGTGTGTGATGTCCTTAGTTAGGTTTAAGTAGTTCTAAGTTCTAGGGGACTGATGACCACAACAGTTGAGTCCCATAGTGCTCAGAGCCATTTGAACCATTTTGTGATCTAAATTTTTGCATAGCGTGTATCTGAGGCGGGACCGGGGTACGATACGGTATTGTCCTATTTCGATGAGAGGAACAGCGCAAACAACGTACTCCCGAGAAAACAGTAATTATGTAATTGTATGGGTCAGTAGACATCACTTGTTCGATACCAGTACGTTGTGACCCTGACAGGTCATACCACTGAATTGAGCTGTCAATGTAGCTCTGAGGAATTACAGTTCATTCTCGTATTCCGCTTCAGAAGGTACTATGCAAGTTAATTCTGGATGGGTGATAGCCTAGGCCAAGAGCATCAGTTTAAGCAAATACAAATAATGGACTCTGCGGCCGGCAGAACAACGCTATCTAAACACTTTTAGTGTTTACATAGCGTTGTTCTATAGACGGCGTCCTACTTTGACAGTTTCCGGCAGCGTCGAAGGCATCTGTACATCCACAGTACACCGGAGTACAGAACAGAGCTGTACATCATGGGTTATCCAGCTAAGAGGCGGAGCAACAGCTCACAGACTCGACCGAAAGCTGTTTGCGCCACGTCCGTCTACACTGATGAGCCAAATCGTTGTGACAACCTTCTTAAAATGTTGTTTGACCGTCTGCGGAACGAAATACATCACTGATTCGGCGTATCCGGGATCCGATAGTTTGTTGGTAGGTTTTTGGATGTATGTGGCATTAGATGTCTAACGACAGGTCATGTACTTCGCATAAATGACGGTCACTGATTTGCGTTCGCGGTGAGGAATCCCGATAACGTCCCAGCTCATTTCCAAAGGATTTACGTGAGGCTAATTTGTTCGCTGAGACATCAAAGTGAGTCCACTGTAATGCTCCTCGAATCACGTTACCGTGGTTCTGGTTCCGAGACACGGACAACTATACGGCTAAAAGATGACACCGCCGACGGGGAAGAAATCAATCCTGAGGGGATGCAGGTGGCTCGCAACTGTCAGCGTGTCTTCGATTATTACCACAGGTCCCATCCGAGCGCAGGAGAATGTCTCCCATAGCGTAATACTGCTCCCACCAGCCTGCGTCCAAGGTGCGCTGCGCTCCGTGCCGTTCACCTCGATGACGGCGGTTGTCGAGAGGACCACCGACCCAGTGTAGCAAAAATGTGATTCACCCGAAGAGCCGACACGTTTCCATTGATCGACGGTCGAATCCCGACGGTCCGGTGCCCACTGCAACCGTAATTGACGATGTCGTTGCGTCAACATGTGAGCGCGTAGGGGTGGTCTGCTGTGGGGCTCCATGTTCAACAACGTACGACGAACGGCGTCCTCCGAAACACTTGCGCGTGCGCCAGCGTTGTGATCTGTCGGCAGAGCTGCCACAGACCGCCTTCTATCGTATTTTACGGAGCAATCCTTCGCTATCTAAACGCCACGTGGCGCTTCGGTCGACTATTAGTTAAGACTTTGGGTGTAGTTATCGTCCAGGAGAGCAGTCAGTGAGTCTGTCGCTGCCGGGGAGAGAGAGAGAGAGAGGCACGACGCACAGGTGCCGTGCCGCGAGCCGTTCACGGAGCTTACGGCCGCACGATGGTCTAAGCGGTCGTTGGCCGGCAATACTTGGGCCCAATGTCGACACAGCCCGTTTACCCTCGACTAAAGAGACATAGTTGCTGATGTGGGTGTTGGAGTGCTGTTCTTTTCTGGTGCCGTCTCTTGGGGGAAAGGTACTCGTTACTTGATTGGCACATCTGCTTCCGTGCTGAATGTACTGCCGCTACTGTGGATTGCCTATTGTTCTCCATCGGTGTCTCAGGAATTAAATTTGCCTTTTGATGCTTGTCTCTGAAACTATCTGAGTGTCGTATTTGATGTACACTCCTGGAAATTGAAATAAGAACACCGTGAATTCATTGTCCCAGGAAGGGGAAACTTTATTGACACATTCCTGGGGTCAGATACATCACATGATCACACTGCCAGAACCACAGGCACATAGACACAGGCAACAGAGCATGCACAATGTCGGCACTAGTACAGTGTATATCCACCTTTCGCAGCAATGCAGGCTGCTATTCTCCCATGGAGACAATCGTAGAGATGCTGGATGTAGTCCTGTGGAACGGCTTGCCATGCCATTTCCACCTGGCGCCTCAGTTGGACCAGCGTTCGTGCTGGACGTGCAGACCGCGTGAGACGACGCTTCATCCAGTCCCAAACATGCTCAATGGGGGACAGATCCGGAGATCTTGCTGGCCAGGGTAGTTGACTTACATCTTCTAGAGCACGTTGGGTGGCACGGGATACATGCGGACGTGCATTGTCCTGTTGGAACAGCAAGTTCCCTTGCCGGTCTAGGAATGGTAGAACGATGGGTTCGATGACGGTTTGGATGTACCGTGCACTATTCAGTGTCCCCTCGACGATCACCAGTGGTGTACGGCCAGTGTAGGAGATCGCTCCCCACACCATGATGCCGGGTGTTGGCCCTGTGTGCCTCGGTCGTATGCAGTCCTGATTGTGGCGCTCACCTGCACGGCGCCAAACACGCATACGACCATCATTGGCACCGAGGCAGAAGCGACTCTCATCGCTGAAGACGACACGTCTCCATTCGTCCCTCCATTCACGCCTGTCGCGACACCACTGGAGGCGGGCTGCACGATGTTGGGGCGTGAGCGGAAGACGGCCTAACGGTGTGCGGGACCGTAGCCCAGCTTCATGGAGACGGTTGCGAATGGTCCTCGCCGATACCCCAGGAGCAACAGTGTCCCTAATTTGCTGGGAAGTGGCGGTGCGGTCCCCTACGGCACTGCGTAGGATCCTACGGTCTTGGCGTGCATCCGTGCGTCGCTGCGGTCCGGTCCCAGGTCGACGGGCACATGCACCTTCCGCCGACCACTGGCGACAACATCGATGTACTGTGGAGACCTCACGCCCCACGTGTTGAGCAATTCGGCGGTACGTCCACCCGGCCTCCCGCATGCCCACTATACGCCCTCGCTCAAAGTCCGTCAACTGCACATACGGTTCACCTCCACGCTGTCGCGGCATGCTACCAGTGTTAAAGACTGCGATGGAGCTCCGTATGCCACGGCAAACTGGCTGACACTGACGGCGGCGGTGCACAAATGCTGCGCAGCTAGCGCCATTCGACGGCCAACACCGCGGTTCCTGGTGTGTCCGCTGTGCCGTGCGTGTGATCATTGCTTGTACAGCCCTCTCGCAGTGTCCGGAGCAAGTATGGTGGGTGTGACACACCGGTGTCAATGTGTTCTTTTTTCCATTTCCAGGAGTGTATTTAAAATTTCGTTTAATTGCAAGTTGTACAGTGTCTACTTATCTTGCCATTCGGGCCTGAAAGTCTCATATGTTATAGGCCGCCACGTGCGTTAGTGACGAATGAGGTCGGAATTGAGTCTTATTTGTGTTGGAAGTTGTTGCTTCCCTGACTGATGTAACGGCTATAAAATTTCGTACGGCCATGGTAAGCGAACGCTAGCGGCCCTGTGAATCTTGGCTCATATGGGTGATAAAGTTCCATTACTGTGATGAGATTTAGTCTCGCACAAAATATTTTATATTTAACATAGTTATTATCGTAGTTGTTTGAGTGTTAGCCATCTAGAAATGTGTGTTACCTTTTAAGTCGCCCGCCCGGTTAGCTGTGCGGTGTAACGCACTGCTTTCCGGGCGAGAAGGCTTGTCAGTCGGCGGCACGAGTCCGTCCGGCGTATTAGTGTGGAGGTCCGGTGTGCCGGCGTCTGTGGATGGTTTTTAAGGCGGTTTTCTATCTGCCTCGGTGAATGCGGGCTGGTTCCCCTTATTCCGCCTCAGCTACACTATGTCGGTGACAGCTGCGCAAACACTTTCTCCACGTACGCGTGTACCATAATTACTCTACCACGCAAACATTGGGGTTACACTCGACTGGTGTGAGACGTTCCCGGGTGGGTCCACTGGGGGGCCGAACTGTACAATAACCCTGGATTCGGTGTGGGGCGCTGGTGCGGTGAGTGGACTGCTGTAGCCTGTTGTGGGGTTGTGCACCACTGAGGGCTACGGCGGGGACGAAGCCTCTCCGTCGTTTCTAGGCCCCAGTTCAATACGATGTAACACAATACAATACATTTTAAGTCACTTAAGTAACCGTGTTGAATACCCTGTGATTCCTTGGTTATGACATTAACTTGTTGCTATATTTTATTTTCAGGTTTAACGGTTAATCGTTTTAATAATTCGTAGTGTAATACTATTGTTGTAACGCGTAACGGTTGCTTGGGTCTTGGGGGTCACGCTCACATTGAGTTTCCTGTCTCGGTCTGAGCATCTCCGTATGTTCTACGACTATTATTCATGAATGACACGTTCGCTTGTTTGCTCCGGCTTTCCGAGCTGTTCGCAGCGCCTGGGGCCGGTGTCCCGGGGTGTTCACTGCGCGCAGCCAGTCCGCGCCGGCTGTGTACGTGCGCGCTGGCGGCGCGGCCCCTGCCCCCTCACCGTAGCCCCTGAGACGCTGCGGCCTCCTGGCTTGCTGCGGCGTCCCTAGTAAGCTCAGTTCCTGTCTCGTAGGAGTCTGGCGTTATTCTAAACCATCTTAGTCAGGTCCGGCCTGCTGTACCTGCCCCTTCCATGTTTTCCCTGTTTAAAGTTCGGTTTCAAGGTAATAGGTTTGATATTGGTGCAATGCCCAATTTAAGTGGTATTTTATTATTTTTCCACGTCAGTATCTCGATTATGCCTAAGGTGCTTCACTGATTGATCAAATATTGAATATTTGTGTTGCATATTGAATATTTGTGTTGCATAAAATATTAGTATTTAACAGGCCTCAGCTCGTCAGATAACAGACTTGTGCAAATGTGTGTTACTACACTTCTTGTAGGTTATATTTTACATGCCCTTTGGCCAGCCAGATGTCGGACTGCAATCTTTAGCATTACTGTTGTCATTATTCGCCAGCGATAAGCGCGTGTTTGAATTTATATTACTTGTAAGCCCTTCCTCAACTGGTGCATTTTATTCGTTTTAAGTAACTAATCATCAATTGAGTGAAAAACATTTGGAGCGATTGCCTTAATCATTTCTATTTTATTAGTGTTTTGATATCTCTGCAATAAATATTGTTGAAGTCTTCTGAAGTAATAAATGACTTGTGACAAGTGGCGTACACCTTCCGCAAGGCCGTTGAGTTGTTTCCTTATTCTGGAGCGTCGACTGGTATTTAAAGCGCCCGGTTGTGGTTTCACTGTCCTACTTGTTTCCGTAGATGCTCACGACAGTAGCCGCTTTCGAAGCACTCGTTGACATGCTCTGCGTAATAATGGCGTACCCTTTGTCAGAGTCCCTCAGCTCAGTGGATTTCCCCATCTGCAGCCCATATCTTGGCTAGGGTGACCCCCGCCCGTCTCTGCTCCGGCTACACACACTTTCACTACCGCGCCACGTGCCCGCAGCGCCTCCAGGCGGCATCCGACGTCGCGGCGGCCAGCGGTCACCACGTTTTGTCTCGTCAGTGCACACTCGTAAAATGGCGATCCCGTTACATGATTCGTGGTTCAGAATCGCAGCCTCGGAATGCCTGTCTAACGGTTTCCAGAGACAACGAGAATTTGAGTTTTAATATTTCCTACAATTTCCTATCGAAATTAAAAATTTAAAACACTGTAATAATGTGAGGATTAGCAGATAAAATTTTATGTTGAAGGCTTAACACAGTAACACAAGTGTTGATGTTAGAAGCTACGTATACGCCTTGCGGCAGCGTAAGCCACAGGTGCACAGCTACCCGCACCACACTCGTCCATTATTTCAGAATTGCAGCGGTTATCGACTCCCAACAAACTTTAACCACGATTCCAGACTTTTCTAAACTTTTTCTCACTTACGTACTTAATGTCAAACATCAAAGATATTAACAGATTTGCAAAGTAATCAGCAAGTTTGAAGCTGTGTTATACACATTTCTTTACAGAGTCGGGGACTTACTGGTTTTGTCTGAGAGACCACCCGTATAAGTGTCACTACCAGCGCACCTGCTGCTCCGTTCACAGAGACTCTCCAGTGTAGGTGCGTTGCCCGACTGGAAAACTCACACAATGATCAGCGCTGTCGTCAGCCGAAACGGTGGCTGCGGTTGCTCCTCATCTGAGGAGGCCGATAGGGACCTCGGAAGTCAACCGCACGGAAGACACAGTTATAACGTCGCAATGTCTAAGACACTTCAGTTTGCCAACAGTCATGCGTTGTAGCTAATGCTCTGTTTTCGGCGGAAACTCCACCAAATCTTTGCGTTAATCGAGGAGAGCTGCCAGCAGTCTTTCGCAGATCGCATCTGGACACCCGCCATTATGAGCATTTACTGGTTTACAGAGAAGCGAAAACACGATGCCCGACATAATCTCGATCCTCAGCGATCTGGGAGAGAGGTGGACGAAGTAGCAGAACTGGTTCATTCGTTCCTATGGACAGGAGTATAGGACGTGTCACGGCTGAGCTATGCAGTGGAAATGAAATGCGTCACGAGTTTCCTATTTCCTGCGACCTGCTTCAACAGCACCCTAAGAATTTTCTTATTTTATTTCCTGCTTATGTAAATCTGATTCTTTCAATACCATTACACTACTGTACTGCGCTACTGTCCTAAGCTCACACTTTGATCGTGAATACAGCAACAGAGCGGGCCGTAACGGCACTCGCCAGTGCTGAGCACGCTGAAGCACTCAGCATTTCATGCGCTTTTGAAGTCTACATACGTAAACTACACTACACGCTACTCATGACGTACACACGACCGGTTTTCATCTGTACATTTGTATACGTCGGAAATGCCTCTTATTACTTATTTTTATGCCCTCCGTATAAGGCATTGGTAACTTAAGCTTTTCTAAATGGTAAAGGAATTCCTACGAATCGCCAGACCGTGCAGTAGTCGGTTCGCTGCAGCCGCTCTCAGTGGAACGTGCTGGTCGACCATGGCACCAACTGAAACACCTGTCTCTACCGACGTCGCGCTGATACACTGAGCCGGCCGTGGTGGCCGAGCGGTTCTAGCCGCTACAGTTTGGAACCGCGTGGACGCTACGGTCGCAGGTTCGAATCCTGCCTTGGGCATGGACGTGTGTGATGTCCCTAGGTTAGTTAGGTTTAAGTAGTTCTAAGTTCTAGGGGACTCATGACCTCAGAAGTTAAGTCCCATAGTGCTCAGAGCCATTTTATACAACGGGAGCTTTTTTTTTCCATGCATCAGAGCCTTAATCACTGACTGCCAATCTGATTCATTTTTGACAGACCTGTTTCGAACGAGGACGTTCCTTGCACACATTTTAACCTCGTTGGTCCCAAAGTTTCATATATGATACCTACAGGCTTAATTTTTTTCTGTGGCACCTTTTCCGCCCTGGCTATCACGTCCGATACACATCACACATGTTCATTCTTCTGCCAAGCTCACGAGGTGTCAGTATTGATTGCAAACTTTGGATTCTGAAACTGTACACTACGTCTCGGAGAAATAAAGGTAACGGACACATCTTTTTCTAATCACAAGTGTTTTGACATGATTGAATGACTTATAAAAGCTTTACAAACATTCCTATGTTAATAGATAAATATAAATTAACATTATTACGGATTTATAATCTCTAACCTTTTGCGTATCGTTATAACACCTCAAGACTCAATGCCATATTTGTTTACTTCAATGGAAGTCGGGTTTCATTTTTCTCTTTTTTAGCTTGATTGCCAGGCATGGACTGTCATGTTAAGAAGAACAGATCAAAATGCCGGTCGGAAGTCTGCAGAGGGCTTACCTTTGTTAGGTGTGAGCACTGAAAAGTATCCCTTTGTTTCACTACGGACAGGCATTGTTCTACACATATCATGAAAAATAAAATTAATTTAGGACACGTTATCTTACGTTAGTATTTATCCATGTGGTAATCTCAGGAAAACCATAAATACTTTGAAAAATTTTGCTATGGTTGTTTTGTTTAAGTATTTCGAACTGTTTACGTACAAATATTGAAAGTTTTAATACCGAGTGTCTGTTTTGACCTATCTTGAAATCTACGGCAAATATGTGTAATGTATATGCTGCAAAGTTGTGTGCTGTATATGTCCTGCTTAAGTCCTGAGATATTATATATGATACCACTTGTAAAAAATTCATTACGGCTTAAAAAATTTTTGGAGGGTTATTCATTGTTAACTACCATTAACAAAAAGCAATTAACACAACAGTAACTCACTTGTAATATTAATTTGTGCTCGCGACTGAAAAGGTCAAATGATATCAAAAAATGTACTCTGACTTCTTTCGTCTTCACCTACATACTTCACGCCTACATTCCAGAGCAGTTACAGGTGGCATGTGTTGTCCTTCGCATCCCTGCACTTCCACTTTTCCAGCTTTCTTGTCGATCCACTGAATAGAGCTTGTGTGAACAGTTTCAAATGACATGTTATCCTTTTCCCAAATTTCACTTCCCTTGCAACATTCGTACAGTATTTGCTGTATCAAAATATTTCTTGGAACCCAGAAAGCCAATTTCTTTACATTCACTGTGCGTCTCCATCACCTGGTAAATGATGGAAAAAATATTGGTGGGCTAATGGACCCACCTATTCGCTTCTCTAACACAGTTTTTTCTATTTTTGTTCTAAGAGTATGTGTATCCGTACAGACAGAATATGGCATGCTCTATAAATCTTATATTTTATGTAACTATCTCTTCCTTAGATAGAAAAAATGAAATCAATTTATAAGTCAACCGTTCTTTTTAGAAACCTTCTTATAACACATATTTGTAAAATTTTAGAGCCAGATGTTTGAGCCTATATGAGACACGGTTTGGAATCTCTTGTCATGCGATAGCCACTCCAGGTGTTTTACGATTTTTCCTCTTTCCTTGTGCTGTCTGTTATTCTTCTAACGTTATTTAGCTGACAGTAATGTTAGTATGAACCCTACTTTCTAGGTGTAAAGGCTTAAGTTTTGAATATAGTCATAGCTGCTAATGTTTGAGCTATTGCTTCTCTTCAGTACTCTCAAAGTTGCAAGATATCGCTGCTTAGTGTTTAATAGTTTCATAATGACAGCCATTCGAACAGTTTAAATATAATGTTCATCCTTTTTGACCTCTGTTGCTTACATATTTAGTTATAGAACATTGTGCCGAGCAAAGCTCTTCTACGTGCTATGAAACATTTAGGGTGACAAGCAAATAAACTGAATTTTTTAACTAACATTTGTTGTGACAGTGGGATGAATGCTACGCCGCTATCCAGCATGAAATAGAAGGTCACTTCTTGTGTGTTAGCCTCTGTTGCGAACAAGGGGATATTGCAGGATATTTTCGTGTATTTTGAAGCCGTTTTCGCTTATGGTGTCGTCTATTCCAGATAGTTTATAGATTTTTTACCAAATTACGTGATGAAATTTATATTTCTCTGTTGAGTGTTCAGAAAATTTGTTGTACTGTCCCGCGACGACCGTCCAGAGGTCTGCACGTCGCCTACATGTCTATATCAAAATTTAGTACAACTATGAAAGAATCGTTATCAGTGGACAGTTATTCTTAAGTTTTTAATGTTAATGGACTAGATTTAAAACACAGCCATTTTGATTAGAAGACGGTCTGCATATAAGAGGAATCTGTAAATTTTCTAGAATGTAACGAATAAAGTGTCTGTGGATGATATGACTATTCACCTCTCTACTATAGAGTCATTGGTACAATGACAGAGAAAGCTTGCCAACTTAGTGACAAGCAGCTTGTTACACCTCAACTACCTTACCTACCAACTGAAAAAATTGTAACGAGGGATCCATAGAAACCCATAACCACTGAAGACGTCAGTAACGATGATAATGGGAAACCCTTATCTTTGCTACTTCCTTTTGACAAATTTGTCACATGTGCTACAGAAGAAGTATTAGATATCTTCGTCGTGTTTCAGTTACATAATTATAAGGGACAGCTCACGAGCTGTGGCCGTTGCGAATGGGCTGCCCAAAGGAAACAGAGAGTGGTGAGGTGACTGGGGCGGTGGTGAGACACTTACAGAGTGACTAGGGTAGCGGGCTGGAGCAAGAAGAGGACAGGGGCGCTGTTGAGGCACTGCTGAGGTGCCTGAGTAGTTCTAAGGTGTTCAAACAAATTCCGGGCTTGCAGCCGGTCGTCGTTCAATACTTCGCACGATATTTCAACTGGGCACCTGCCAGTCATCTTCAGGCGAGCCGTCTCAGACTGGCGAAAACGTCCTCCGTTCCGCAATGTATAGCGTACTGTAAGTATTCTGCGCATGCGTCGAAAACTTGATAGCTGAACCACACTGCCCGCCGGCAGCGCCCTCGCTGGTGGAATAGCGGAACTCAGTCGCCCTCTGCGTTGCTGTTTGCCACGGCCGTCGACGCACTCTGTCGTCTTCGATTTGAGCAAATCGTGGAGATGATGGGATTCCATGCACTGTGCAGCTGGTAGCCGCTGTCACGGTTTAACAGATTTTCCGCCAGTCGTATTTCTACGGATTCTTTAATAATGGAGTCCCAGAAAGACGTTGCTGTGGACAAAATCATTGTTTTCTCACACTCCATTGAATATCCAGTAGAAATACAATGTTCAGCAATAGCGGACTTGCTTGGCTGCAAAAGGCGGGTGTAACGTTGATGTTCAGTGCAGCGTTCTTTCACGGTGCGTAAGGTTTGACCTATGTAAACCATACCCCAAGATACCGTGCCAATGTGGTAGGCAGCAGCAGCAGCGGTCCCGGTCCCGGTCCCGGTCCCGGTCTGCAGCGGCGGTCCAGCCGGCAGCAGCCAGTCAGTCCTCCTGCAGCAGCAGCAGCAGCAGCAGCGGTCCAGCCAGCCAGCCAGCCAGCCAGCCAGCCAGCCAGCCAGCAGCAGCAGCAGCAGCAGCAGCCCCAGCCCCGCCTGCGGCAGCAGCAGCAGCAGCTGCGGCGTTCCTGCCACCCCCCCGTCGCCGTCGCCGTCGCCGTCGCCGTCGCCGTCGACGTCGACGTCGCTGTCCTTGGTCTTCGTCCGTCTTCGTCTGTCCCCAGTTTGTGTCCTTTCTTTTTCATCCTGTGCGTTTTTGTTTCTCCCTGTCGTCATGTCCGCCCCCACCCTCACCACCACCGCCACCACTACCACCACAGCCATAGTTTATACTTCCCCTTCCGCCGCCACCACCACTATCATATGGTGTGCCCAGTCACACCCCCCTCCTTCCATCCCACCTCTTCTCACTCTCCCTTCGCCCTCGCTCTTTGTCGCCCCCTCTCCAGCTTCTTCCTCCCGCTCCTCTCGATCTGATCCTTTCCCCCCACTCCCCCAGCCTATCACTGCCGCTCCAGCCAGGGTGGTGGCCCGTTGGGCCACTGTCCATGCCCAGCTCTCCCCATCGCCTTCGCCATCACCGCCGCCACCGTCGCCGTCGCCGTCGCCTTCGCCTTCACCGTCACCATCTCCGGCGCCGACTGCTGCGTCCACGCCGGGACCTGTCCCTTCCCGCCACCTCCCTATAGCTCCCGTCCCTCATATCACCACCCGCCCTTCTGCCGCCATAAAACGCCCTAGTGGCACCACCACCTCCTCCGCTCCCAAAAAGGCCCCGCCCCGTCCTCCTTCCCCCCCTAGGGTGCCATGGATGTCTCCCCACCTGGCCCTGCTCCCTCTGCCTCCTCCTCCTCCTCCTCCTCCTCCTCCTCCTCCTCCTCCTCCTCCCCCCCTCTTTATACAAATACCTCCTCTCCTGTCCCGATCCTTCCCTTCTCGAGGTCCGGAATCTCTCCCTCCTCCTCCGCCAACACTTCCCTGGTGCCCCCATCTCTCTCCTAACTCCCAGACGGGATTCTGTTCTCATCTCCTCCCCCAGCCCAACCCTCCATACTGACATCCTCTCCCGCCTCCCCATCACCCGTTTTGGCCCCAACGCCTCCCTCACTCCAGCTCCTTCTCCATCTCCTACCCGCCAACCCCAACCCCCACGTCGCCCGCCAAACCTCACCGCCGTGATCACTCGGCTCAGTCCGTCGATCACGGAGGAGGCGGTGTTGGCGGAGCTGAAGGCGCATCCCACGCTGGAGGTGCGGGCGGTCTGCCGCATTTTCAACTTGGCCAGCCCCACTCGCCTTATGAGGGTTTTCTCCGAGTCTCCAAGGACGCCCCCTCCACTGACCGTCTCCTGAAGGAGGGTGCCCTCTTCTTCAACCAGCGCTAAAAGGTCGACCCCTCCCATTCCCCTCCTCAATCCCTGCGCTGCCAGAGGTGTCTGCACTATAATGCACACCCAACAGCTGAGTGCCGCGAGGCCCCCACCTGCCCGCATTGTAGGCAAACGCACTTCCTCCGGCAGTGCCCTAACCTTCAATCCCCTCCCTCCTGCAATACCTGCAATCTCCCCCATCCCACCTACTCCCAAAAGTGTAAAGCCCGACCCCCTCCGACCACTCCTGAACTCACCGTCCCTATCCGTCCTCTGGACGCCCCCACCATTACTGGCAATTCCCTTCGTCCCCCCCCCCCCCCCACCGCTGAGGACATCATCAGGATCCTCACCATCGTCTTTCAAAATGTTCATCCTTTTCAGTGCCCGCACACCCTCCAACAGATCTCCCTCGCCGCCCGTTCCAACTCAAAATGTACGCCACCTACTCCAACAACCAGGCCCATTTCACCTTCTCCCGTCTTGACACCCTCGTTTAAATCCCTGTCATGGCGCGACAGCGATGTATCCTTTTCAACAACATCCGCTCCCTTCCTTCCAACAAGAACCTCTTCCTGCACACCCTTGCCACCCACCACGTGGATGCCTTCCTCCTCAATGAAACCTTCCTCCAACCCCACCACACCGTCCACACTTCGCCCTACCTCCTCCACCGCTCCGATAATCTTCTCCCGATTGCGCGTGGCGGAGTTGCCATTGGTCACCACCGCCAGATCCCCGTTCAGCTCTAACCTCTCCTTCCTGACCCAACCAAACACCTGATCCTTAGTCTCTTCTTCCCCGGCCTTACCATTACCTGCGCCACCATCTATGTCCGCCCTAACGCCCCTATTCCCTTCGACTTCCTCTCCCAAATTGACCGTACCTTCTGCTCCTGCATGATCGCCGTCGACCTCAACATCCATAGTCGTTCCGCCACCCAGTTACGGCGGTGGCATCGGTTCCTCTCCTCCCTTCAAGGCGACCTCATCCCCATCCCCCAGCACACCCATCCCGAATCCAACTCCACTCCTGTGTTATCCTCTCCTCCCCCAACCTCCTTGGCCGCACAACGGTGGATGTCCTGGAGCCTATTGGTAGCGACCATCTCCCTGTCCTCCTTACCGTTTCAGACGGTCGTCGCCCCCTCCCCGACCCTCGTAATGACCCTCCCCCTAAGTACGTCCATGGCTATTCCCGTGCCAACTGGAATGCCTACTGGGATACCTTTTCCACTCAGGTTGATAGCCACCCCTTCACCTACCACCACCCTGACGATGTCACCCATGCCGCCTCCTTTCTCGAGCAGACCTTGTCTGAGGCCGTGGAGGCCCACGTCCCTACTGTCGCCGTCCACCCCCACCGTCCTAACTTACCCCCACAGGCCGTCCTCCTCCTCCGTGAATCCCGTCGTCTCTACCGTGCCTTCCTCCACACGCGTGACCCGGACACAATACGACGCCACCGGCAACTCCAGCGACACATTCGTAATATGCTTGCGGCTAAGAAACGCCGGGACTGGCGACAGACATGCACCCGTTTAAATGCTACCCTACCAATCAACTAGTCCACGTTCTGGTCACCTTACCGGAACTAAACCCTCCCCATATTATCCTCTTCTCCATGATGATTACCCTTTCCCTGACACCCTTAGTAAGGCCAATCACTTTGCCTCCTTCCTCTCCCATTTATTTTCCATCCCCGATGACCCCCAGTTAGATTACTACCTCTTCTCGGATATCCACGATCGAACTGACACCTCTGTCTCTCCCCTCGCTCCTGGTTTCCAGTACTTGGACAACATTGCACACACGGAACTCAATGCCACTATCACTACACAGGATCTCATTGATACACTCTGCACAAAACGCACCACCGCTCCTGGTCATGAGCGTGTCACCTACCGTCACTTTCGTGAAGCTCCTGTCTCTTTCCTCTCCACCCTGGCCAGGCTCTACAATGTAGTCCTGTCCACCGGTTACTACCCCGACCTGTGGAAAACCTCCCGTATCCTCATGTTCCTTAAACCTGGCAAACCGCCATCCGCTGTCTCCTCCTACCGTCCCATCAGCCTTACCTCGGTCTTCAGCAAGGTCCTGAAATCTATCCTCACCTGACGCATCCACCAACATCTCCGCCAGCACCGCCTCCTTCCCATTACCCAGTGTGGCTTTCGGCCGTCCTTCTCTTCCGACGACCTTCTCCTTCACCTCACTCATCTTCTTTCCAAACAGCTTAATTCCCGTCGCTCTGCGATCTTCCTCTCCCTGGACCTCGAACGTGCTTATGACTGAGTATGGCATTCCGGTCTCCTCTTCAAGCTCCAAACCTTCGCCCTTCCCATTAAGTACGTCTGTCTGATCGGCTCCTTTCTCTCCCGCCGTCCTTCCTATGTCACCGTCCATAACACAGATTCCTACACCTTCTTCCCCTGTGCCGGTGTGCCTCAGGGCTCCGTCCTCTCCCCCCTTCTGTACCTTTTGTACACGGCGGACATGCCGCCGCCGTCAGCCTCCGTCCACCTTCTCCAGTTTGCCAATGTCACCGCCTTCCTTGCCCTTGCCCCCACCCTGCAGCGCTCCCAACACCTTCTCCAATCCCATCTTGACCGGTTCACCGCTTGGTGCAACCAGTGGTTGCTCAAGGTCAATCCCTCCAAAACCCAGGCGATCATTGTAGGCAAAACCACCCCTTCCTTCCGCCTCCTAGATTTCTATCTCACCATCTATGGACGTCCTATCGCCCTCACTCCCACCCTTAAGTACCTTGGCGTCACCCTCGACCGCCGCCTCTCCTGGACTCCCAACCTTCGGACAATCCAAGCCAAGGCATGCTCCCGACTCAGTATCCTAAAGCTCCTCTCTGGACGTATGTGGGGTCTGGACCCCTCCACCATCCTCCACACCTATAAATCCCTCATCCGCCCTATCCTTTGTTATGCCTATCCGGCTTGGATCTCCGCCCCCCCTACCTTTTATAAATCCCTCCAAATCCTTCAATGTCATGCTCTCCGCCTAGCCTATCGCATCCTTCTCCCCTCCCCCACGCGGATCCTCTACGATCTCATCGCCTTCCCCCACCTCCTCCTTTTCCTTGAAAGGATACAGATCCTGTACACCTCCCGCAAACTCGATCCTCCTCAACCGCTCGCCTCCCCAATCTTCTCCCGCCCCCGCCTGCTGCCGCGCCTGTATTCGCACGTCCCATCCAGTCTCCATCTCTCCACCCTCCTTACCCTCTCCCAAGGTGGCTTCCGCCAGCTCCCCCTCCATGATGATGTCCTCCTCCCCTACATCTACCCCTCCTACCAACTTTGATCCTCCCTCCCTCTTCCTCTGTTCCCTTGGGCACCCTCCATCCCTCCTCCCCTTCTCCCCACTCCTCCCCCGGGCTTCCCCTCCCCTGTCCTTCTACTCCTCCTCCCATCTCCTCAGCCATTGGCATCTCTGTTCTCCCCTCTCCACCCTCTCCACCCGCCCTCACCCTTCTTCCCCTCTTGGCAGGTCCCCAGACTCGCACACGCTACGTGGACTTTCGCGCGCCGGAGATCATCGATATCTGTGTCTCGTGTGTGTGACGTCGTTTTGTGTTTTTAGTGTCCGCCGTCACGCTTCTACGTTCACTCGTGCCATCGGATTAATCAGTGATATGTGCGCCGTATCAACGTGTTTTCAGTGTCTTTCTCGTCGAGTGTGAACGGCTCCGTGTTTTTTGTGTGTCTGTGACCACTATTTTTTGCCCGGCACTATGTTCATTTTAATTCTCCATTATTGTACTGTTATTGTCACCTCTATGGCTGAAGAGCGGCGTAGCATGCCGCTGCCAGCCTACCTGATTGTTCAGGTGTTAAAATAACAATTAAAAAAAAAAAAAAAAACGTTTCGCCAGTCTGCGACGGCTCACCTGAAGATGACTGGCAGGTGCCCAGTTGAAATATCGTGCGAAGTATTGAACGACGACTGGCTGCAAGCCCGAAATTTGTTTGAACAGTCAATTCGGCGGGAAAATTTTAAAATTCACGTAGTACTAAGGTACCAGCGACGTGGCTGGGAGACCGGTGAAGAACTGGCAATGTGGCTGGAGCAATGGTGAGGCACTAGCAATGGGGCTGGAGGAGTGTTGAGGCAACAGTGAGGTGACTGCACCAGTGAGGAGGGACTGGGAGGGGCAGAGACACTGGTGAGGCACTTTAGAGATGATTGGCTAGTGGTGAGGCACTGGCGAAGTGACTGCGGAATGGGCACTGTCAAGGTGCTTTAATAGTGGTGAGCCAGAAGTGAGATAGCTGGGTGAGTTTTGATGCACTGACGAGGTGACTGGACTGTGACAGGGAGTGAAACAGAACAGGAAAACTGGTGATGCGCTGCCAAGGTGGTTAGGTAGTGCGAAGTAAGGCAAGGTGGCTTGGACAGTGGTGAAGTACTGGCTAAGTGGGTAGGGGCAAGATGTCTGCGGCAATGGTGAGGTGGCTGAAGCAGGATAGTGTGAGACACTGGGAAGTGACTGAATGAGTCGCAATTAACTGGCAAGGTGGCTGGAGCATGGGCGAGCCACTGGCGGTGTGGCTGGGAAACAGGTGAGGCAGTGGGTCACATGAGGAATGCAGCGTGTTAGCCAAAAATCAACTGTACCTTACATTTAACATTGTGTTAATCCTACTACGCTACAGAGTTTTGTAGTTCTACGTACCAGCAGTGAAGACTTCGAAACTTCCTTGGGGATTAAAGCTGTGTGCCGACCTGTGATTCAGACTCGGGACGATTGCCTTTCGTGGGCTAGTGCTCTACCGACTGAGCTGTCCTAGTACGACTCACAGCTTTCAGAATGAAATTTTCACTCTGGAGTGGAGTGTGCGCTGATATGAAACTTCCTGGCAGATTAAAACTGTGTGCCGGACTGAGACTCGAACTCGGGACCTTCGCCTTCTTATATGGTAGAGCACTTGCCCGCGAAAGGCAAAGGTTCCGAGCTCGAGTCTCGGTCCGGCACCCTGTATTAATCTGCCAGTAAGTTTCACTCACAGCTTTACTTCGGCTAGTACCTTGTCTCCTACCTTCCAGACTTCGCAGAAGCCCTCCTACGAAACTTGCAGAACTAGCACTCCTGGAAGAAAGGATACTGCAGAGGCATGGCTTAGCCACAGCCTGAGAGGCGTTTGTAGAATGAACTTTTTTTGTAGTTTCATATCAGGCCACACCGCTGCAGTGTGAAAATTTCATTCTGGAAATATGCCCCAGGCTGTGGCTAAACCACATCCCCGCAACATCCTTTCTTGCACGATTCCTAGCCTGTCAAGGTTCGCAATACAGTTTCTGTGAAGTTTGGAAGGCAGAAGACGAAGTACAGGCGGTAGTAGAACTGTGTAGATCTGTGAGGACGGATCCTGTTTGGATAGCTCACTCGGCAGAACTTTTCCTACGGGAGGAAAGGTGCACATTTAGAGTCTAGGTCCAGCACGGAGTTTCAACCTACCGGAAGTTTCATATCAGCACATACTCCGCTGCAGAGTATAGGGTTCCTTCATGCCACGGTCTCTACACCATCATTCTTAACTCTCCTGCGTTGTGCTTCACGGTAACAAGTGTTGCTGAATCACTTTTAATGACTAAACGATGGCGCTCCTAGCACTCCAGTGATGATTTAACAACAGTTGAATTTATGATCGACTGAAGGCGATGACTTTTATTGTCGTACAAATCTCGCTATTCTACGAGCGCGGACTGAGAAGTAATGCTTTCGAGCTTTTTATGTGAGGAATTCTTAAAGCCTCATAAGTGAAATAAACGTTATTAACATTCTAATCTCTTATTCTTCTTGTCAATATATTTGCAGTGCCCTGCCGAATTGTAGTGCCTAATATGGCGGTATGTAACGTAACCATGTCGGTGTGTGAGTAACAGCGTGCTGCAATCGAATTTCGAATTTGAAGAGTTCGTCCACACACTGACCACACTCTCCTCCAGCATAAGAATTCCAGAACACGCATGAGCGCTGCATTTGAAAGGCTGTCATCGATCATTATCCGTACATTGCCGAAGGGCCACATCTGATTTTCATCTGTTTCCAACACATAAAGAACATGTTCGAGGACTTCACTTTGACAGTGACGGAGTGGTGCGAGCAGATGTGAGGTTGTGGCTCCGCCAACGAATCAATCATCCTATAGTGATTGTGGATATTTTGAGAAATAAATATGAAGTTGTTGTGGTATATGTCGTATATGAGGGGGAGGGGGAGGTCCACTTCGACGGCAATTTCGCTGCCGCTGAGAAAGACTAATAAAGGTGTCCTGGTAGGAAGGATGCGAGGGCTCTAGGGTGGCACACACACAGTGACGATAACTCAGAATATTGAATAGTAAACTATATCATTCAACCTTGGTATCGCCGGTTACAGCAGTTGTAGAATGCGGGTTTAGCCTATCTGTCCTGCGTCGAGTTCAGTTTCCTTCTATCTTGACGTGATGTTCCAAGAACGGTTGCCATCAAACACCGCTTATTCTCTACACAGACGGTCTCTCCATAAATGGTTCAAATGGCTCTGAGCACCATGGGACTAAACATCTATGGTCATCAGTCCCCTAGAACAGAACTACTTAAACCTAACTAACCTAAGGACATCACACAACACCCAGTCACCACGAGGCAGAGAAAGTCTCTCCATACACGACGATTCTGCTCACTTTTCTGGTTTTGCTCAAGATTAATCATCTCACTCGACGACCTGAAGACACGACGAACGTTCTGCAGAAACCCCCTCTCAACAGTCGAACTGACAATTTGGCAACTGGCGACTCCTGCTCGTTCGTGCACGGTACTTGAGCGCGCGCGCGCCCCTCTCCCAGGTGGCACTTCCGCGTGGTTCTCGCGGGCAGCTGCGGACGGATGTCCACGGTACTCCTGGGACCAAGTCTTCTTTTGTGCGGTCTCAGTATACCACAGTAGTCGTGAAGCATAAAGATAACGTTTGTTTCGTTTCAAAAGTTCTAAGAGTTTTAACATAAGAAATTGGGAAGCATTACTTTTCAGTAAGTTCTCGTCGACTGGTATCAGAGACGGTGGTGTTACCAGCCATCCAGGTTGTTGATTTGGGATTGCGGGTACTGCTTACGTAGCCACCACGTGGAACAGTTGCACACCACTTAAGTGCTCCGGTGTACCGAGGTCTGTAGTTCGTTGCGGAGTGACTTACCTACAGTTCCCCCACAGGCGGGCAAAACACCTCGGCACGGAAAACCCATTTATCTAGGACCCATAGTTCTACCTTGTTCGAGAACATGTTTTCCTATTACTGTGTCGGATGGTGCGAGGCGCAGCGCGTATCCGCCACGGGGCCACGCGCCCAGCGAGTCCGCTCATCCCGCGCGCCTCTGGCGTGACTGGGCGGCAGGCGATCGGCGACACCTCTCTCACCCTCTTCCTGCCGCTACACTGTTCTCCTTCTTCAGAGTCTGGATTCGTCCAGCTGATCCTTTCAGGATTTTGCAGCTTCAAAGGCGTTGATGAGCTTCCGTAATACCTAGTCCTAGAACGTAGCAAGCGTTCTAGTTGCAGTTCATTGTCACTAGTTGATATGTTCTTTCGTCTAAAGCTAAAGTGTAAGTGAAACAGTTGACGCAGATCCACTGCTAGCAAGATAATTACCTGTGCCTGTTCTGAATGAACGCGATGCGGAAGTGCAGCACTTTCATCTCACGCTGTTTCACGAGGCAGTTTTAATTCAAGGAACTATTCCTGTCGTGCAGCCATTAACACTCGGTGCGCACGTTTGTTTAATAACGCAGCAGCTGCGTGCCACTGGCCACAGCTGTTCCTGCTGCGTAACTCGTGCAGCGGCCCGTTAAGCGAGCAGACAGGAGACGGGGTAGGCAGGCGAACGGAGAGCTCACCTCCACTCGCTTACCCCCTGCGTTTCATCGTTCGCAGCACAGCGGCCCCCGTTCTGAAAGAGACGGAGGCTGCTTTAAAGAACATTTCCGAAGGAGAACGGAAGTTTGCCTAATTCCACCTGGCGCTGTGTTCTGATTGAGCAACTTTGCAACATCGCTTATTGTGATTATAACGACTGTCACGAAATAGGCACCCAAAGGCCACCTCACAATCTTACACCATTGCCAGGTAGCGTTAATTTAAAATGTTAGTAAAAATTCCGAAAAAAATGTTAGACATCTCCATTTTTACTGTAGAATATGATAGAGAATTTTCCGAAAGAAAGTACTTGTCAGCTGCTACGAAATAAATAAACTGATAAATAAAATGATAAATAAAAGCTAAAGTTACAAGAAATTTTGAACAAAAAATATTTTTGCTTGAACCTGTGGTAAAAAAAAAAAACAGAGCAACAGACATATTGTGACTGAAAAAAAAGTATGAACATCCTCGAAGTTTATACACACTTCTGATATGTACTCCATAGTGAAAACATAAAAACATTCCGAAATAAAAAATAAAATACCGTCAGAGGTGTGAAACTGTTCCTCTTGTATAACGAAAAATGTCGTCGCTGATGAATTTGCGTTCTGTTGGACCTCATACAATCTTCCAGTAAGAAAGTTGTTAAGAAAACTACAAAACTAATTTTGGTAGCACGTGAGACACCGTTACTGTTTCGTGTCACGCGTGAACGCATTCCATTTACGAGAGACTCCCTGAACGACAGCGTGCGAGTACTTTTATGCCGCTGCCAGGATTTCAATTGCCTGGGTTCGCCTCAGTATGACGAAGAATAATCCCTACGTCCTGAAAACTTCTTCCTTGCAGCTCTTACTGAACTTTCGTCACTGAACCGTCACCCAAACATACGCTATACAAAAGTAATTGTAGGAACAAAATCTATTTCTGAGTGTGGTTTCGTGAAGCCCAAGTTTTACCGAAGGATACTAGAAGACTATTGTCCTCGGTACGCAATAAGTGCATTGTACGCAAAACTTGGTTCTTGTTGCTGCATTGCCTCTGCATTCCATTTAAGTGTTTCGTCCTATATTTTTCCAGCTGTCGGACACTCTGCTCTGTCATAGTACCGAGATACAGTTCTAACCACTAAATTTTTCTCAAAATAGACACATTCCGTAGATTTCTGTTTTCATACATCACCCTTTCTTGGAGAATCAAACACGTGCTCACGTTTAAGTATTTTGCCGATACTACTGCACTGTTAATACGTCGTATAGTCGATTCGGAAAGACAACAAGGTTTCGTTGTCATTTTATGAACTTGCGCAAAGTTTATATTATTCCTGCCTTCTTCACTGTCGGCCACATCAATAAAAAACACAACCCGATAGGATAGCACCTTGTTTCTGCATTTCGGTCACTACCGAATACACATCAATGCACCGTTCCGCAGAAGACCGAAACCACACGTGAACATACGATACGGCATGGAAACACAGAACATAATGGAGGCGCTGAGCACCGTGTAGGTGGCAACAGACCTACGACGAGCGCGAGTCACAGCGCTTACAGCCTGCGGACTGCTGGCAGCAGATGTGACCTTGAGGTGTCTACTCTCGTGACGGCCACTCTAGCGCGTGTGTGTAGAGAGGAGTCGACGTGCGAAAATCCGAAAGAACAATAAAAACGACATTAAATGTAAGTCAGCCTGTATACAGATATAACAAATGCTACTTTCTATTAGCATGGCTGCCGCAACCACAGTGAGGGAAAGAAATAAAGTAACATTTGTTTTCCAACACTTCCGATACGAGGTAGGACGTCACTCAAAACTTCATAGCGTTCTCGCGCACAACAGACAACAACTCCGCGGTCATATCACACGTTCACCTCTCACCTGCAAATAACGGCCACTTCCGCAGAATGCGGTGCGCCGAGGATGTGTGATGTCGACATGCCTGCCGAACCCGCCCTCAACTGACCATAACCTGGTGATCCTCGCTCACAGTCACACATATCCCCAAAACACGTGATCTCAGGATTCCAGCAACAGTGGTACTGCATGTAAACGGATTTTAAACTAAGGCCCCAAAAGTCCATCTTCACTCAATTACGGCGATTTAACACACGTAATGGCGACCACACACTTTATCACACCTCCTTACCTACTAATGTGGCTACAATATTATGCACAACCGTCACAAATTTTCTGAACGGTAACACTCTGCCGCACTGCTTGAAGCTAGCTGAAGTAAAACACAGCAGAATACGCCATTATAATTTTTGCACAAATTCGGCTACGAAGTCATTTTCAAGTGGTTCTGTAGTACAGTCCATCGCAATAGATACATTGGTCAAGCAAACTATTATGACCACCAAGCTACTAGCGATACAAACCCGTCCAGGCGATAGCAGCGTCACCTGGCGAGGAATGACTGCTTGTCAGAGACACACACCGTGCATGTAGTATCAGTGAGCGTGCTGTCAGTTTGTAGAATAGGGAAAACGCGCGATCTATGTGAGCTCGGTCGATTGCAGACTGCACGAGGAGAGGTGTGGTGAGTGTGCTCAAAACGTGGCGGAACCACGGTGAAACCGCGTCCAGACGTCGTGGGGTAAGACGGCCACTCCTCATAACAGAAATGTCCGTCTGCTGGGCAGACTGGTAAAACAGGACAGGCGGCGAACTGTGGTGGAACCAACGCCAGACTTTAGTGCTGCGCAGAGTACAAGTGTGTCTGAACACACAGTGCACGGGGCACTCCTAATGACGGACCTCCGCAGCCAAAGTCTCTTAAATGTGCCAATGTTAACAGCACGGCATCGAAACTAAGACTGAAATGGGCGCATGACCATCGCCACTGGACGTTGCCGCAGTGGCAGAGTGTTGTATAATCTGATGAGTCCCGGTATCTTCTTTATCATGCCTGTGTTATGGCGCGAATCCGTTGTCTTCCGGGATAACAGCTCCTTAATACCTGTATTGCGGGACGGAGACAGCTGTCATTATGCCCTGGGGAACATTCACGTGAGCATCCACGGGTCCAGTAGAGGATGTGCAAGGTACTACGACGGCTAAGAAGTATCATACGCTCATTGCTGACCACGTAGACCCGTGCATGACGGTCATGTTTCCCGACGGCAGTGGCATTTTTCAGCAAGACAGTGCGCCATGTCACAAGGCCAGGAGTGTGATGGCGTTTTTCGAGCAACACAGAGGCGAGTTCCAATTTAAGTGTGGGCCCCCCAGCCCGTCATATCTGAACGCGATCGAACACATCCGGGATGTGGTGATTCAGCGTGGCGTCAGTGCTTATCTTCCCCCCGTTACCCCCACCCTCCACCCCGAATTTAAGGCAATTCGGTGACTTTCCTGTGCAGATGTGGTGCCGACGCCCTCCAGAGACCTACCAAGGCCTCATTCCCTCATTCCCTCATTCCCTCATTCCTTCCATTCCGTTACACGTCGCTGCTGTTATCCATGCAAACAGTGGGCATAGTGGACATACTGGCCATTAGGCAGGTGTTCTCGCTGGTCAGTGCGTACTTGGATAATAGTCCAGTGGTGGATAGTAGGAGTTTGCTCAATGAGGGACACGACGCTGAACAGCACGTGTGATCAATAGTGACACATCAAGCCACCAAGAAGCATCGTGCCCTTTAACTGTCGAGTCCAGAAATGCGCCCAGCCCAAGTGTTTTGGCCACCCGTGATTCCATGTAAGCATGCACTGTTTCCCAATTATGTCCAATTATATGTGTTATAGTCCATAGTCATTTGAAAATTAAATAACAGCAGAAACAGTGGAGTAACGAAAGCAAGACCAATCGATTTTAACGCATCCTGTGGCATCCATTCTGGCGGAATGTTACCCATCCCTCCCTAGTCTCTCTGTCCGGAAGAGCGAGTCGTGGTTAAACTGGACTAGCTTTCCTACTGGACATAAACAATGATGGCATTCAGCCAGTTGGAACAGTTCAGGAATTTCGCCTCATCGACTTTACTTCCCTCAATATCATGCATTCTTTCGTATCAAATGTAGTGAATTTCACAGTATCAATTAAGGATCTTCCTTACAGCAGACCCAGAACCATAAACTGCAATATAGCAACGGCGCTTGAATAATCTATTGTTGAAACATAATTTACATATTAAATCTGAAGAAGTTTTCTATGAATCTGTTTATAGTTATTTGACCGTCGTGTATCCTGCCCGTAGACTTGTTTTATGCCGCTCACCATGAGGCCAGTTCCTCTGCAAGCCTTTCTGCATACTGTGGCGTCATAACCGTTTCAGGCCTTACCCCTTGCATCTAGATGAATATCTGTATACCGACGACATGTTGTACGTGTAATAAAAATAATATTTAATTTACTGACAATTGATCATCTGTGAAAGGTACTGTGTAGCCGTCAATATACCTTGTGAATTACAAAGATATTAGTGTCATCAAACAATTGTAAGTCCAATGGACCAATGTAAGGAATCTGTATTAGGATTAGATCCCTCTTGCAACTAGATCTCTCCTACATTTAGGTCTGTCTAGAAGTTAGACCTTTCTAGATTGCTATCGCTGAGCTGTGTTATTTAATGCGTCTTTATGCCCTGTGTGTAGATCGAGTGTCCATTAAAAGTACAAGAAAAATCTTGTGCATTACGATTACGGCATTTTAAGAACCTCTATCATTTTAGATAAAACGATAAGGCAATTTTACTCAGTGAAACTAGCATAGTTAAATGTGGAAGCTTTTCGTTTGGTTCGCAATTACTTCAAAAGCCATTTTGTTAGTCGTTAGTATTTGTGAATTATATTCATTATAACTTATAATTATTTATGTTCCTAGAAGTCCGATAACTGTTCTGAATGCAATTACTACGAAAGGGAACTTCATTTCCTTTTAGGATTAGTATATAACAAACGATTTTTTTTTCAATGTATCTATTTTGCAGTTTTGAAGTAAATGAAAGTTAACAGTATTATTATCCCTCTTGACTTTTACGAAAGTAATTGAGATTAAACCAAAGACATTATCTGTGCCTGTTACCGCCAAACACAGAGTTCCAATAAATAATTTTACGTAACAGTCAATGCTCTTGATTATGAGATTCAGAAGGTATAGTCAGTGCGACGTAATCACCGGTGTTAATGTCACAATACCTGTGTTACAATACCTGGTACAATCTACATCCCGCCACCCTGATTACTGTAGAGGCCCGGGGGAACTTTAGATTGAGTGCGCTAGAGGAGAGGCTGCACTCCTGCATCAGTCCTGTGGCACAGGCCTCAGACTCCGGCGACAGGACCCTACAGCGTGTGGCGACTGTGGCGTGCAAATCACCGTGCACTACGTTTTAGTAGACAGTACTCTGCATTCAGTCAAGAGGGCAGCAACCGATTTCCTTTCTATTTTAACTGACAATGACATAAACGTGGTGCGTCCCTTAATATTTTGTGAACCGTCCGACTTGTTCCCTAACATGCTGGGCCGATGTGTCTAGTGTGTTTTCCGTTTTTTTTTTTATTGATCACCCATCCATGTATTCCTGTCAATCTGTTTTAGTATCCTTCTTGTCTTGTTTGTTCTGTAACTGACTGTTTAAGAATAGAGTTAGTGCAGTTTTATCTCGATTGCACCTAACTTCTCTTATCGAATTTGCTGTGTTTTAAACACATTTGTTTCTGTTAACCTCGTATGTGCGCTGATAACATTGTCATTGACCGCCAATAAACCACGGAAACACACCCAAGCATGCACACAAGTTTTACCTCACAGTCTTGTCACCATTAGAAAATTGACCCAACTGACCATTCCCTGTTACCCCAGATCTGTTATAATAAAATAAAGGTAACCTTAGTTTAGTGACATTGCGTCACTAATTTCTAATTTCCACAGTTAGATTCAGCACCTCTTCAACAGTCTTGACAGCAGTTGCGAAACTTGATTCGAAAATGACCCATCACTAAAATATCTCATCAAAGCAACTGGATCATAACATAATTCAAAGACAGAATCTGCATGTGCTATTGAAGAAGGTAAAAGGCATCATTATTATGTTCTACACGAAACATGTCGTTTTTATATAAATGCACACTCTACAGAGTCTACTACAGCAAGCTGCATTCAGGAAACAGCATCCAAACCTTTCTGTCTGCACCTGGTTCAAATGGTTCAAATGGCTCTGAGCACTATGGGACTTAACATCTGAGGTCATCAGTCCCCTAGACTTGGAACTACTTAAACCTAACTAACCTAAGGACATCACACACATCCATACGCGACGCAGGATTCGAACCTGCGACCGTAGCAGTCGCGCCTAGAACCGCTCGGCCACCGCGGCCGGTTTTCTGCACCTGGAAATTGTACTTGCAGAGACCAGGATATTTACGAGGATATTCTGGAAAGTAATGCCTCCGAATTTTTTATTCTGTTCACAATATCGATTGAGGTATTACATGTCATACACATTATTGGGTCGACTTACCCTCTTCGCTGAAGCAATATGCAACACACTGCCGCTGGAGAGTTCTGAAGAGTAGCTTGTAACATGGCGATGTGTAACATAACAATGTCGGTGCGTGTGATAGCTGAAAACACGAGCTGGCCGGTGTGGCCGAGCGGTTCTAGGCGCTTCAGTCTGGACCCGCGTGACCGCTACGGTCGCAGGTTCGAATCCTGCCTCGAGCATGAATGTGCGGGATGTTCTTAGGTTAGTTAGTTTTAAGTAGTTCTAAGTTCTAGGGGACTGATGACCTCAGATGTTAAGTCCCATAGCGCTCAGAGCCATTTGAACCATCTGAAAACACGAATTCGAGCAGTTCGTACACACATGAAGCACTCTTTCCTTCAGCATGAGAATTCCAACATCTGCAACAATCCGACGCCTTGGCTTCACTGTCATCGATCATCCGCCATAGAATCCCGACTTGGTCTCATCCGATTTTCATTTGTTTCCGAAGTTTAAAAAAACACCTCCGATGTCTTCACTTTGGTAGTGAATAAGCGCTGCAAGCAGAGACGAGGCTGCGACTCCCTCAACAGAGTACAACGTTCTACAGTGACAGTATTAACAAACCGCTCTCTCGTTGGGAGAATTGTGTTCGTAGCCAGGGTTACTATGTTGAGAAGTAAGTATGCAGACCTGAAGAATGCAGATGCAGATTGTCGATTACATCTCTTTTATTTAAAAATTTGTAAAAGTTTTCATACAAGAAATTCGGACGTGTTACGAGTCAGGACGTCCTCGTATTACTAACGAAATGGGGGAGCTGTATATGACTGAACTGTTCGACTCTTCGTATATTCATTAATTACTGACGAGAGAAAAGGGGGGTCTTGATAACAAGTGATGACAAGATGGCGTCACACAAAACTGCATTTAATTTTATGTGCAAGTATTAAATAAATATCGTGGGACAGCAGAAATAGCTAACAGTAGCACTGACTTCATGTTCTATATTGACTTCAGATTGATTAGACAAGTAATGTAAAGCACATGATGTTCTCATTACACGTGATATGATTCGAAGTATTAGTAAAGCCATGAATTACATATTATTTATACACGCCTCCCCGTAAACCAATGAGTTATCTAAGATTCAAGAGAGAATGATAAGAATGAGTGGTTAATGCATTGGATTGCACAAATAGTGCATTATCCCGTAATCTGCTTCCAGCTTACCAAAAACGAGCAGTCTCTGTGAGTCTTTGTAATGTTTCGTACCTAAGTACCAAAACATATTACAATTCGTTACAGTTTCTACATGCGGAATGATTGCAAAATAATGTGCCAAAATAGATATCACAGAAGTGGAAGGATCTAAATGTTGCCTATGAACTATTATGGCAAAATAACTGAAGTGATCTCATCAAAATCCGCAACACTGCAACCGACGCCTCCGAACTGCCTCGCTTAGACTCCCAGAACAGGGTGCGGATTTCAGATCCTCAAAGTCACTTAGCGCCTCTCCAAAGGTGAACACGCTACACCATCGTCACAGAGAGATCAACCACAGTGTTTGCACGACCAAGCGATTCTGATTACAAGATGTTTTTGATAAATATCGCAAAGTCAATTTCGCTGCTTTATATAAATCAAAATGTGGATAAAAATTAAAGCGACTTTCAAACTATCAGCGCGTGGGTTATTTAGAAGTGGAATTATCACATGTCTTGCATACCTGTTTTAACAGTTTTGTCGTGGTACGTCCTTCCAAGGAACTCAATAATTCTGAGGGAATTCCGTCCACTCCAGCGGATTTGTTTCGACATAGGCTGCGCTCTGCTTTATCAAATTCTTCTCCCAATGCTATACCTCCTATTTCAAATTTATGTTTCCTCTTCGGTTTCTATAAAACTATCTTTAAGCTCATGTGTCTTGTACCCCTCTACAGTCTATGTACCTAAGACACTACGATCGAATGCTCTTGGCTTCTTCGAGGTAAATTGAATTAACCATGTTAATCGAGAGCAAGTCAGAATGTCTAGTTACAAATGACCAACTCTCATATAAAACAGCCATTACCGACAGATTTCGCTCGCTGCAGTTCCCAGGTGGTTGGGTACATCAGTAGCAGGCTACACGAAGGCGGCAAAAGCATTTTTCCTAGTAGTTCACGGGCCAAGTTTGTGACAATTTCAGGGTAGTAATCGGAGACGCTATTAACCAGGTTCATACACGCAACTAGAGTGCGCCAAAGCTTGTGCCTTCCTTTCGTAGCACCGTGAGCTACTGCTCGTGTCTGGAGAGTTTGGTGGCCAGCGGAAGTTTTTAAACTCAGAAGAGTATTTCTGGAACCATTCTGTAGCAATTCTGGACCTGTAGGGGTGTCTCATTGTCCTCCTGGAGTTTCTCAAGTCCGCCGGAATGCAAAACGGACATGAGCGGATGCAGGTGATTAGACAGAATGCTTACGTACGTGTCACCTGTCAGAGTCCCATGTAGACGCATCAGGGATTGCATGTAACTCCAACTGCACACGCCTTACACCATTACAGTACCTCCACCAGCTTGAACAGTTACCTGCTGAAATTCAGGGTCCATGGATTCATGAGTACAGTAGTATAACAACAGCGGTGTCAACCCACTGAAGCCATCCAAGATGGCGGCCGTGACGTCAGCTGATGACGCAAGTACCGTTATCCAAAATGGTGGCTTTTGGTGGGAAAGTTGGTGTGAAATTGAATTATGTGCTTCTACGGGTCCCCCCTTCCCGACTTTTTGCATGATGGTGCGTCATCCTCTTGGAAAATGGGAAATACGGAGGGATTTTTTTTTAACTCACGTGACCAGAATTGGTGGCACACATTCAGTTTTTGCTGATCTGTTGAGTGTGAAACCATAGTGATGTGTTCGATCATCGAGATGAATGTGAAGGATAGAGTGGCTTTCAATAGCTGCATTAAATGTATATATTCAAATGAGGACTGTAGCCACAGTTCACATTCATGAGGTATGGAAGAGTGAGGAGTTCAAATGGTCCAAATGGTTCTGAGCACTATGGGACTTCACATATGTCATCAGTCCCCTAGATCTTAGAGCTACTTAAACCTAACTAACCTAAGGACATCACACACATCCATTCCCGAGTCAGGATTCGAACCTCCGACGGTAGCAGTCTGGCGGTTCCAGACTGAAGCGCCTAGAACCGCTTGGCCACACTGGCCGGCGAGTGGGGAGGTAGTATGGTGTTGTCCCCCACTAGAGGCTGCTCATGGTGCCATTCAGTTCGAATATAATTCGTCAGGGGACGAGCCATCTCTCCTGCATAAGATTCAGTTCCATCGATATGTAAATACATTTCATTCTGCGCTTACACTTTCTCTAATTCTATTTTTTTTTTTTGGTGCTACAGGTGATTTGGATCGACTTGATGATTTAAATCCGCAATTTCAGCACGATTCATTTATCCATGTACAGTTGGGGTGGATGGGAACTTCGATCCCAAAATTCATGATGAAGGGCTAGCTGCTGTGACTGAACCGTGGTCCAGAAATGAACAAGGTTACTATTGCTGTTTTGGCAGAAGAGCCAACACCGTGTTGCTAGAGGAGGCAGAAATGTACTCGTTTAATTACACGCAGACTGGCGTGAGGTCTGGAACAGGTCAGAGAAATGAGAACTTAGAAAAACGGACGCAGTTACTGTAATACTTAACTTTAATCCATAATTTGAGTACATCGCTCTTGACGGTACATTAATATGCTCAATATAAACTGGTATTGGCGCCTTGCTAGGTCGTAGCAAATAACGTAGCTGAAGGCTATGCTAACTATCGTCTCGGCAGATGAGAGCGTATTTGTCACTGTAGCATCGCTAGCAAAGTCGGCTGTACAACTGGGGCGAGTGCTAGGACGTCTCTCCAGACCTGCCGTGTGGTGGCGCTCGGTCTGCAATCACTGACAGTGGCGACACGCGGGTCCACGTATACTAATGGACCACGGCCGATTTAAAAGCTACCACCTAGAAAGTGTGGTGTCTGGCGGTGACACCACATTCCTCCCCCGCAAATCGGCGAACGGTTGTGTTATAAGGCTTCCGCCCGCCGTGGGGAGGACCCCATGTTGACGTATGCGACGAGGTGGGGAGCCTAACAACAGGCGAGGCTGTGCCACCCGCACCCGGCCATTGGTCCGAGGGGAGCTAGGAAACGCCTGAAAACCTAGTCCAGGGTGCACGCCAACATGCGGTGTATGCGCCCTTAGAGAGACAGGAGGGGCCGAAGGGTCGACCTCCATCGAGTCGAGGCACCCGACGGGCGAAGACGACATCTGGTCCAGAGCGGGCAAGAGTTCCATGCCGGAGGACAGCTGGTCACGGGAAGCGATCGGCGGCGCGTGACCTAGGGAGGCGCCCGGCGGCTGCAGCGACGCGTCCACTGCGGGCGGCGCCGGCGGGAGGACCGGCGGCGGCGGCGGCGCGTCGCCATGGGGCAAAATGGAAGGCATCGTCGGTAACACCTGGGGATGAGGCGAGCCAGTAGATGGGTCCCCAGGGCGCTGACCGGACGGCACCGTCGCTGAAAGCAGTCGGGGAGCGGCAGAACCCGTGCGACGACAGAGGCGCAGCTGATTGAGATGCCGACGCACCTCACCAGAGGCCCCCAAAAAAACCAGATACATAGCGCGGCCGAGGCAGCGAAGAATGTGCCCTGCAAGCCAACGCCGTGAACCTCGATAGTTGCGATAGTATACAACGTCGCCTGGAGCAAAAGCAGGTGGCTGCCGCTGCACAGGAACCTGATGCGGCGGATGTAGCAAAGACATCAAGGTTCGATGAGGACGACCGTGGAGCAACCCAGCCGGCGAGCGACCATCTCGGGGCTGAGAGCGATACGAGGACAAAAACAGCAATAACGCGTCCTCCCGAGAATGCGACTCTTTCAACTTCAACATCTGTGACTTGATAGTCCGGACCAATCGTTCAGCGGCACCGTTTGACTGAGGCGAAAACGGCGCGGATGTCAGATGTTGAATACCATTGGCCTTGCAGAATGACTGAAATTCTGCGGACATGAATTGTGGGCCATTGTCGGAAACAATAGTCTGTGAAAGACTTTCAATGCAAAAGATAGCAGATAACGCTGGGATGGTGGCAGATGACGTCGTGGAAGACATCCGGACAACAAAAGGAAAATTACTGAATGAATCTACCACAACCAACCATCGAGCATTCCAGAATGGACCAGCAAAATCGATGTGCAAGCGTTGCCAAGGGGAAGTGGCTTTCGGCCATGCAAAGAATTTCCGCGGTGGTGCGGATTGTTGTTCGGCACACGCCATGCAAGAAGAGCACATATTCGTAATCGCAGCATCGATTCCGAACCAAGTACAGTGCTGACGAGCAAGTTGTTTCGTTCGCACTATACCCCAATGTCCTTGGTGGAGAAGCCGTAAGACAGAGGACTGTAACGAACGTGGGACCACGACCCTGGACTGATCATTATCAGAACGCAACAGCAAAACACTACGTCGAACAAAAAGTCTCTCCTTGTGAGCAAAAAATCGGCGAACCAACGGATCCTCGATCCGTGATTTCGACAAGGGCCATTGCGTAGCAACAAAACGCAGAACGGTAGCAAGGACAGGGTCTGCAGCTGTGGCTGTAGCTACACGACGAAAATCAATCGGAAACGATTCGACCACGTCATCGGTTTCCGAATCAAAAATGGTTCAAATGGCTCTGAGCACTATGGGACTCAACTGCTGTGGTCATAAGTCCTCTAGAACTTAGAACTACTTAAACCTAACTAACCTAAGGACATCACACACATCCATGCCTGAGGCAGGATTCGAACCTGCGACCGTAGTGGTCGTGCGGTTCTAGACTGTAGCGACTTTAACCGCTCGTCCACTCCGGCCGGCGGTTTCCGGATCAATGAACAGGCAAGCAAGTTCGGAGGAATCGAATGCTCTATCCTCAGCAACAAGCAAACGGGACAACGCATCGGCGTTTCCGTGCTTAGCAGTGGACCGATACAAGATATCGTAGCGGTACTGCGAGAGGAAAATAGACCAGCGAATAAATTTCTGCGCTGTACGCGGAGGTACAGGCTTGTTCGGATGAAAAAGCGATGTCAAAGGTTTGTGGTCTGTGATGATGGTAAAGTGACGACCATACAAGAAATCATGAAACTTTGTAACACCAGATACGAGAGCCAAAGCTTCTTTCTCTATCTGTGAATAATGTCTTTGCGCAGACGAAAGCAATTTAGACGCAAAGGCAATAGGTCGATCATGCGATCCATCTTTGTGCGCAAGCACAGCACCAATCCCGAAATCCGATGCATCTACCATCAACAAAAGGGGTTTCTGGCGATCGAATGGCGTAAGGCAAGTATTTGAAAGCAACGCCGATTTCAACTGGTGAAAGGCGCGTTCGCATTCCGTCGTCCAGACAAACGGAACACCTTTACGGCGTAAGCGATGAAGCGGAGCTGAAATGGAAGAGGCATGGGGAACATATCTGTGGTAATAATTAATTTTTCCCAGCACACTCTGTAGCTGCTTCTAATTCTGCGGCGAAGGCAAGTCTTGTATGGCACGGAGGTGCTCGGGACTGGGATGTATGCCTTGGGCATTGATTACATGTCCCAGATAGGGTAAGTCACGAGCAAAAAACATACATGTGTCCTTCCGCAAGCGAAGACCATTTGGTCGCAAGACTTGAAATAATGTTTTGAGATTGGCTAAATGTTCTTCTTCTGTCTTACCGGAGATCACAATATCGTCCAGATACACTCCTGGAAATTGAAATAAGAACACCATGAATTCATTGTCCCAGGGAGGGGAAACTTTATTGACACATTCCTGGGGTCAGATACATCACATGATCACACTGACAGAACCACAGGCACATAGACACAGGCAACAGAGCATGCACAATGTCGGCACTAGTACAGTGTATATCCACCTTTCGCAGCAATGCAGGCTGCTATTCTCCCATGGAGACGATCGTAGAGATGCTGGATGTAGTCCTGTGGAACGGCTTGCCATGCCATTTCCACCTGGCGCCTCAGTTGGACCAGCGTTCGTGCTGGACGTGCAGACCGCGGGAGACGACGCTTCATCCAGTCCCAAACATGCTCAATGGGGGACAGATCCAGAGATCTTGCTGGCCAGGGTAGTTGACTTACACCTTCTAGAGCACGTTGGGTGGCACGGGATACATGCGGACGTGCATTGTCCTGTTGGAACAGCAAGTTCCCTTCCCGGTCTAGGAATGGTAGAACGATGGGTTCGATGACGGTTTGGATGTACCGTGCACTATTCAGTGTCCCCTCGACGATCACCAGTGGTGTACGGCCAGTGTAGGAGATCGCTCCCCACACCATGATGCCGGGTGTTGGCCCTGTGTGCCTCGGTCGTATGCAGTCCTGATTGTGGCGCTCACCTGCACGGCGCCAAACACGCATACGACCATCATTGGCACCAAGGCAGAAGCGACTCTCATCGCTGAAGACGACACGTCTCCATTCGTCCCTCCATTCACGCCTGTTGCGACACCACTGGAGGCGGGCTGCACGATGTTGGGGCGTGAGCGGAAGACGGCCTAACGGTGTGCGGGACCGTAGCCCAGCTTCATGGAGACGGTTGCGAATGGTCCTCGCCGATACCCCAGGAGCAACAGTGTCCCTAATTTGCTGGGAAGTGGCGGTGCGGTCCCCTACGGCACTGCGTAGGATCCTACGGTCTTGGCGTGCATCCGTGCGTCGCTGCGGTCCGGTCCCAGGTCGACGGGCACGTGCACCTTCCGCCGACCACTGGCGACAACATCGATGTACTGTGGAGACCTCACGCCCCCACGTGTTGAGCAATTCGGCGGTACGTCCACCCGGCCTCCCGCATGCCCACTATACGCCCTCGCTCAAAGTCCGTCAACTGCACGTCCACGCTGTCGCGGCATGCTACCAGTGTTAAAGACTGCGATGGAGCTCCGTATGCCACGGCAAACTGGCTGACACTGACGGCGGCGGTGCACAAATGCTGCGCAGCTAGCGCCATTCGACGGCCAACACCGCGGTTCCTGGTGTGTCCGCTGTGCCGTGCGTGTGATCATTGCTTGTACGGCCCTCTCGCAGTGTCCGGAGCTAGTATGGTGGGTCTGACACACCGGTGTCAATGTGTTCTTTTTTCCATTTCCAGGAGTGTAGTTTGCTGCAGTAGGGACCGACACACAAACAGTTTGCAGATACTGCTGAAACAATGCAGGGGCGGAAGCACACCCGAATGGCAGTCGTTTGAATCGGTACAAACCAAGATGCGCGTTAACCACCAAGACGCGCTGGGATTCGTCGTCCACTGGTATTTGCAAGTACGCATCTGCTAGGTCCAACTTCGAAAAATATTTACCCGGGCACAGTTTGTCAAAAAGATCTTCCGGGCGGGGTAAAGGAAAAGTTGCAATCATTAGTTGTGGATTCACCGTTGCCCTGAAGTCCACACACAGTCTCAATTTTCCAGAAGGTGTTGGCAAAATGACTAAGGGTGATGCCCAGAGAGAAGCCTGCACACGTTCAATCACACCTTGTGATTCCAAATCGTTTAATGTTCTTGCGACCTCACCACGCAATGCGTGGGGAACATTGCGCGCTCTGAAAAATTTCGGTTGCGCGTTTACTTTCAGTTCCAAATGTGCTTTATAGTTCTTAGCGCAACCTAGGCCCGGTGCAAAAATGTCTGCAAATGCTTCACATAGACGAGAAACACTGGCTGAAGGCACAGTCTGATTCACTGATAGGACCTGATTGACTATAGACAAGTTAAAATTCGGACAGTACATCTGGAGATTGTGGCGAAGCCATGACACAATGAAATCAGTCTATCAACAAACACAAAATCCTCGTCGCCATGTGCTGTGTTGGCAGAAGAGCCAACACCGTGTTGCTAGAGGAGGCCGAAATGCACGCGTTTAATTACACGCAGACTGGCGTGAGGTCTGGAACAGGTCAGAGAAATGAGAACTTAGAAAAACGGACGCAGTTGCTGTAATACTTAACTTTAATCCATAATTGGAGTACATCGCTCTTGACGGTACATTAATATGCTCAATATAAACTGGTAATGGCGCCTTGCTAGGTCGTAGCAAATGACGTAGCTGAAGGCTATGCTAACTATCGTCTCGGCAAATGAGAGCGTATTTGTCAGTGTAGCATCGCTAGCAAAGTCGGCTGTACAACTGGGGCGAGTGCTAGGACGTCTCTCTACACCTGCCGTGTGGTGGCGCTCGGTCTGCAATCACTGACAGTGGCGACACGCGTGTCCGACGTGTACTAATGGACCGCGGCCGATTTAAAGGCTACCACCTAGCAAGTGTGGTGTCTGGCAGTGACACCTTACTATTATTATAGATTTCTTATTCTTATTATCATTCATACTTCCATATCAGACTATTTATAATTATTTAAACATGCTCTATAACGCCATGCTTATTATTATTTTTTTTTTCACAGAGGTGAAGCTGCGTTACAGGATCCGTCAATGCCATGGGTGTGGATCCCTGCAGCTTGCAACCTGCTGACCCTAACAGGCTGGAGCTTGCCGCCACTGCACGTGTGGGGTCCGATGGGATGGAACTTGCCAGTCCTGGCAGGTTGGATCTTGCCGGGGTGGTATTGCCAGTGGCGACATGTTGGATCTTGCTGACACATGTGCTGATCCCAAGAGGCTGGATGGGGACTCTATGGATACATGTGGTGGAGAGACAAAAATAATCATCAGCATCATATGTTGCTGCCACAGAAATAATAATAATAATTATTATTTTTATTATAATAGAGCAAAGCAGATACTTGCTTTTTTTCTGCTTCCTCCTCCTGTTCTGCAGGGCTGGCTGTCGCTCCATCATCCTGGCTGACGTTGAGCAGCTGCTGGGCTCTCCTTACATACACCATGCCTATGTCATCATGAAGCTGTGCTCCTATTGGCTGAACTGCACAATCACGTGACCTATCGCAGGGTCCTCTAGTGGTTAACTCGTGAACTAGGTCAGTTCTTTTGTCTGCTGGATCAGAGGCAGTTGTCTCTTGTGGGGTGGGAGTGTACATGTTGATTTTAGAAATGACAGACAGTTCCAACAGAGACAGATGTTTCCAAGCATTGTGTAATGCACCTTTAATTCATCTCGATGCAAAGGATTTATTTTCAGGACCATATTCTTCCTCTTCATATGTTCAAACATTAATGATCGCTTCCATTCTACATGTAGGAGGCTATGGGTGTGCAGTCCTCAGCTCCATGCTTACAGGCAACATGGCTGTTAAAATCCTCCCGGTCAGACACCAGTAGCTCTTTAATAGAACACATTCTGCAGAGCCGCAAGGATGGGGATGAGCAGCTGCTTTTCAATGGTATATATAGCATACACGAATATACTTTCACAGAAGCGAATTGATATCAAATATCCACCTGTTCCATTTTGGGAGAGTAAATGCTTCATGTTGAATACCTTGGCAGTTTGTGCATGCGCATGAGCATGTGTTGGTTACGACATGCATCGTGGCTCCATCCCTCTGCATTTCCGCAATCTACTGAACTGAATTCTTCTGCTTCTTTCTGCTACACTCTTCCATTATCACACGCTTCCATACCTCTTATAGTGAACTGTGGCTACAGTCCTCGTTCGAATGTGTACATGTAATGCTGCTATTGAAACCCACTCCATTCTTCACAAATGGTTCAAATGGCTCTGAGCACTATGGGACTCAACTGCTGAGGTCATTAGTCCCCTAGAACTTAGAACTAGTTAAACCTAACTAACCTAAGGACATCACAAACAACCATGCCCGAGGCAGGATTCGAACCTGCGACCGTAGCGGTCTTGCGGTTCCAGACTGCAGCGCCTTTAACCGCACGGCCACTTCGGCCGGCCATTCTTCACATTCATCTCGATGAGCTAACACATCATAATGGTCCCACGATAATAGATCAGCAAAGACTAAATGTGTGCCACCAATTCTAGTTACGTGAGTGAAAAAAAAATCCTTCCAAAATCCGAAATGCCCACCCATTTTCCAAGAGGATGACGCACCATCATGCAAAAAGACAGTAACGGGGACCCGTAGAAGCACATAATTCAATTTCCCACCAACTTTTTCTCACCAAAAGCCGCCATTTTGGATAACGGTACTCGTCTCATCTGCTGACGTCACGGCCGCCATCTTGGATGACGTCAGTGGGGTGGCACCACTGTTGTTATACTACTGTTGTCTCCATAGCTGTATACATCGACCCGTTCGATACAATTTGAAACAAAACCTGTCAGACCAGGTGACATGTTTCCTTTCATCAACAGTCCGTGTCGGTGTTGACGGGCCCAGGCGAGGCATAAAGCTTTGTGTCGTGCAGTCATGAAGGGTACACGAGTGGGCCTTCGGCTGCGAAAGCCCACATCGATGATGTTTCGATGACTGGTTCGCACGCTGATACTTGCTGATGGTCCAGCATTAAAATCTGCAGCAATCTGTGGAAGCGTTGCACTTCTGTCACGTTGAACAATTCTGTTCAGACGTCGTTGGTCCCGCTCTTGCAGGGTCTTTTTCTGGCCACGGCGAAGTCGGCCATTTGATGTTTTACCAGATTCCTGATATTCACGGCACACTCGTGAAATGGTCGTATGGAAAAATCTCCACTTCATCGCTACTTCGGAGATGGTGTGACCCATCCCTAGTGCGTCGACTGTAACACCACGTTCAAACTGATTTAAATCTTGATGGTTATCATTGTAGCAGCAGTAACCGATCTAGCAACAGTGCCAGACAGTTGTCTTATATAGGCGTCGCCGACTGCTGCGCCGTATTCTGCCTGTTTAAATATCTCTGTATTTGACTACGCACGCCTGTACCAGTTTCTTTGGCGCTTCGATGTATTACAGTGCAGGTTATGATATTAGACTCGCGGGAACAGTTGAATACAAGGAGGACGAAACCTACACGACAGATTCGGAAATAGTTTTCGTGCGGGAATATAGCAGGGGCTATAACAAATAACACTCGAAGACTAAAATACTGTCTGCTGTGGCAGACTAACCAACAGCTGGGATGTAAATATCATCTGTAGACACACCACTCTTCCAAGATTTTAGAATCTTACTAGATTAGTTGATCAAGGCATTTAGATTGTGGGATAGGGCTACATCATTGGTTTGCAAAAATTGTACACACACACACACACACACACACACACACTGCTACAAAGAAGTAAGCATATGTTGTTCTTGTAGCTCCAGAAGTTGCGAAAGTGTACCTGCGTAATAAAATGAAACCACACTGAAATCGAATGGAGTATAGGAGCAAATACTCATGTCAACAGCGACTGAATGCTCGCATTTCGAAATTCATCAACTAGCGAGAAGTGATGGAAGAAAAGTGAGGTAACTGTAGTGGACTGACAAGGCAGCCAGTCCACAGTGACGGGTAGCCGAGAGGGTACACGTACACAAACGCCGACTGGCGCGAAGTCTGGAACAGGATTCGTAATGAATGTGATAAAGAAAAGAACGTAGCTACTAGAACACTTAACTTTTATATCGTCCTTTGGTATACAGCATTCTTGACGATACAAGTGAGACTATCTTGAGATACATGCAATGGTACAAATGGCGCCTTGCTAGGTCGTAGCCATTAACTTAGCTGAAGGCTATTCTAACGGTCTCTCGGCAAATGAGAGAAAGGCTTCGTACGTGTAGTCGCTAGCAATGTCGTCCGTACAACTGGGGCGAGTGCTAGTCCGTCTCTCTAGACCTGCCGTGTGGTGGCGCTCGGTCTACGATCACACAGTGGCGACACGCGGGTCCGACATGTACTAATGGACCGCGGCCGATTTAAGCTACCACCTAGCAAGTGTGGTGTCTGGCGGTGACACCACAGTAACAGTACAGAACCAAGCTGAACTTTTTGTGCCACGATAAAAGTTGCGCCTGTTGAGCCACGCCACCGGTAGCTGGGAGTTCACACATACAGCTGCAGTATGCCGCTAACTGTGGGCGCACGTTAGTTGCGTGAGTGAACCCGGCTTTATTGGACTACGAGTCATGACTGTTCAGCCCTGTCACGGCAAAACGAGACTGCCAATCCTTGACTAAAATCGGTTCCGTGACGAAAGGATGGTGGTGAGCTCATCTGAGACCGGCAGACTAATGCCTGCTTCCTAGACGGAACAGTGCCGTGCTGTGCCGTGGTTGCGTCAGCCGGGCAACTCCCGCGCCCCGTACCTTGCTTGGGTGGGGTGGACTGTGCTGGCTGGGATCACGCGGAAGAAACACGAGTTCAAAAGTGGGGAACGCGAGAGGAGGAGGAATACTGTACCAAACTTTTAATAGGGGAGTGTTCGTTTTGCTCTGTAAAATTCCGTGACGTGACTTTCCAGCCAGCCGTAACGCTGCAAAAAGCGCCTCGTTTCTAACGGCATGCGCCTCACGAGCGCCCATCCCCGCCAGAAGTACCCGTAATGCAGGCTCGTAAACACCGGACGTGTCCATACTGCTGAGTCTGGTGCGGCCTCGCTCTTAACAAGGTACCTCGGTGGACGGTTTTGCAGCTGCAGTGACGTTAAGGGCATACAGAAAAGCTTTTAAAGCAGGGTTGGCCAAGAATTCGGCTCACGAGCGGAGCCATGCCGTAGCCCACGTGCCGTGGCGCTCTGTCTGACGCACACTCTCCCCACCATCACGCCACGGTCTGCTTTCTGAGCGGGAAGTGGGAGAAGATGGGAAACAAGCGAAACCGCCGTATGCAAATGACAATGCTCTAGTTCTGCACACAGCTTGGTTTCTTATTTCATATTTTTCAGCAACACACATCACAAACGAAACAAATTTTCACTATTGCTTGATTACTTCTGGCGCGGTGAAGCCAAAAAATAATTTTTGTCTGCTACAAACTGTCGATATGCAGACAGACAGTGACAATTTCCTAGAATTTCGCACTAGAGTTGCCACTTAATCTTGATTTATTTACACCGAAGTGCCAAAGATACTGGTATGACCTGTGTATTCAAACACATACGTAAACAGGCACTATATACCGCTGCGATCGGCAACGCCTATATAAGACAAGTGTCTGGTACACTTGCGTGCTCGCTATGGCCCGACACGATATTAGGCATATACTATATGGATATGATGTCTGTTCTTTCGGAACTGTTCTTTCCCGAACTCTTACGGGAATTGGTAAGAATGTCTTCCACGAATAATGAAGGTGTAGGGGTGGGACACTACGAATGTAGTGTGTGGACATACAAGATGAGAATGTGGGTCTCGCGGGAGGCGTACGTGAGATAGTCCCTGCAGTCACACTATTCTCTGTGCCCTCGGTGGCTCAGATGGGCCAGCACGGTAGCTCAGCGTGTTCGGTCAGAGGGTTTAGCTACCCTCTGTAACAAAAAAACTGAGTGAACGATTCAACGATCAACCTGAACAGGCGTCATCAGACGTCCGCCACGAACAAATTCAACGAACTATCTCAAAAAAATGTGTGCCCCGGACGGGGCACACATTTTCACCTGTCCCCGTTGATGTACAGGGTGTTACAAAAAGGTACGGCCAAACTTTCAGGAAACATTCCTCACACACAAATAAAGAAAAGATGTTATGTGGACATGAGTCCGGAAACGCTTAATTTCCATGTTAAAGTTCATTTTAGTTTCGTCAGTATGTACACTATGAGCTATGCCAAGACGAAGTGGCATTACTGTCTGCGGATTCTATTCTGTTTCCGTCTCCAAAGTCATCATTAACGCAGCTTTATTTAAAATAGATGCAAAATTCAATTGCAACGAACTTTTAATGAAGGATGCAGCTTGTTTGGACCCGTAAAACTTTCAATTAAATTATCAAGAATGGGATTTCTAATGACGCATTAAAGTCACATCGGTGGCAAATGTCGATAGAGGGTTGTTGTCAAAAGAATTACAATCTTTTTCAAAAAGTTTTAATGAACTGTCTAAAACTCTTTGGGTGAACACGTTCTACCTAGTCAACAAGACGCGAATAGCTTAGAGTCTGAGTGAGGAAGAAGACTACGAACATAACGAAGATGTTTTAGACCAAACTGGAAAGGACGCCATTTGTTTTTGTCGGATCGGTTCGAACGCTTACCAGAGTTGCATACCATGAGCATGTAAACTTTTGTCGCAATTTAACATGTACATCAGCACGTGCTCCAATATATATGTATCTGACTCTGTAATCATCAGAATTTCGTTCACGCAAGTGAGTTGGGGGGACAATTTTCAGTACCCCGTCGCATTAAGACGAGACTTCAGTCTTTGCTCGGGCAAGAACTGCTGGATTCGTTAATTCTCTCAAACACAGAATCGGTTCTAATCACGTATAACGAGAATAGCAGCTTTTACGACCTAGTTATTGACAGCTCAGCTGAAACATCTCCTCTTTTAAAAAAGATGTTGGCTACCTTCAGATTTATAATAAGTAATTTGAACTATATTTACCTACTAATAAAGATCATTGAAAATTTATAGTTTATTTATTTTATTATAATCCGATGGTATTCCATCTGGAGGTATGAATTAAAAAACGCCTTCAGTCACAAATTATCGTGTTTTATTAAGTACACGATTCTTTTCGGACTCTTGAGTTGGGACTGAAGGCGATTTTTCATTTATACCTCCAGTGTATTGAATACAGTCAGGTTTGAAGATGCGAAATATGGATAAAATTAAATATTACTGGATCTGCCTTCATTCCAAGATTGTGCAGAGCCACCTGGGCCCTTCCAGCCAAGTCCGGGCCTGTTTATTCTGTTGTTAGAACAAATTAAGTAAAGTTAGAGAAAGTGTTCCGTCTCCAACATTCGAGCGTGCCTGGCTGATACAGTCGCTCGGGCTTGGTGCGAACATCTTCACACGTTGCATGAATCCTTGCAACAAGTTTTTCGTTGAGTGCACTGGATGTCGTACACGATATTCTTCAGATGACAAGATAACGTCCAGCGGGCTGAGGTCAAACGACAGAGGCGGCCAAAACACAGGGCCACCTCGACCAATCGAGTGACCTCCGAAGATCTGCCCCATCTGGGTTCTGGCAGCTACACTGAAGTTTCGACGGACTGCAGATGGCTGTTATTGCCTCCGCGTCGAGGAGGTGGTGTTGTAGGGAGCTATAAAATTATGGTTACCATGTAACCCATAAATTTACGGTAAAGTTTTGTTATTCATGGGTGGCGCCGGGCGTCTCACCTTCCAAAATATCACAATTGTGCGGTTCCAGGACGCCTATTCCATGAACAAAACACACGCAGCGTAATATGGCTGCGTGGTACCATGCTGCAATAAGCACTGCCCGAACTCCATACACGAAGCAGAATTGTGGGCCCTTAGGACCTGTGCCTTTTGAAAATAGAATGGATTCCTTCCCTCCTCATGCACATTCTAAACCGCTAGGTGGTTGCTTTGCAATGCGTGAGCTACAGCGCGAGTGCTTGTGGATCGAGCCCTACAAATTATAGCGTGTGTACGCTTCACCCGCGACCTCCTCCACTTTGACGTCCTCTGAAACCACCTGTTCCACCCAGACACTGATAAATAACCGCAAACGTAAAATGGTCTCTTTGCATATCTTTGCCCATCGACGCATAAGGCTGCGTGACCATTTCCTCTTGCCTCTCGTGGTAGCATAAGTCGAAGATCGGAAAGGAAACGAGACAGAGATTCATTTGAAACATTTATTGGACATAATGAGTACACATTTACACAACATCAGACGGCACGCATGTCTGACATCGAAGGAGCATTGACTGCTGCACATGCACGATCACACCGGGAGTTTTTTTGACTGTAGCAGCTGCGCAGGTGATTCTTGGGACTAAGCTCACAGTCACTTCAGACTCCACAGGGTCGCGGTACGACAGGGATTTCATGGCTCCCCACGGAAAGAAATCGGGCTCGGTAAGTGCGGTGAGCTTGGGGGCCAGGGAACCAGTCGACCACGCCCAATCCATCGATTTGGGAACGACCTGTTCACATGCCTACACAGTGAACAGGCGGCCCATTATGTTGTAACCACAGGCTGCGCCCCGCATTTTGTGCAACGCCTTCAGTCCTCACTGCCCCCTCCAGTGACTGGTGTACAGCACCGCCTAGCGGTGCACGACGGCGTTCGCGGCCACGGGCTGCTGTGCAATCGTCAAGCCTTACGATGACCTACACCTCCCCTAGAAATTTGTCGCAACGTACCTGGGACACCTTGTAAGTGCTGACCAGCCGTAATAGCCGAGTATCATCGTTCCTGCAAACGTAAGAAATTAAAATAACAAGGGGAACGCTACCACCATCCACGATTTCGACCAGTATGTAGAGTTTGTCCAGGAATGAGAGTGACAGAAGCGTGGACATAAGATGGCCAACAGTTCAGTGAGAGAAAAAGAAAAAAAGTCTTTTCTGGAGCGGATCTGGAGAGACATGAGGCATTTATGTTACAGTCGTTTCAAGGCAGCAGTAGGCGTATCGGAAAGAGTACATAACGGTCAAATGGTTCAAATGCCTCTAAGCACTATGGGACTTAACATCTATGGTCATCAGTCCCCTAGAACTTAGAACTACTTAAACCTAACTAACCTAAGGACATCACACAACACCCAGTCATCACGAGGCACATAACGGTTATATGGGGGTCGTGGGTTCAAGTGCAAGCATGGAAATCCACTTCTTTATTTTTTGTTTCAATTTTTACGTTACTTATGCTGCAGGAAAACCAAAATAATGTTTTCGTTATTGTATGTATTAATATTTTCATACTAGGTATCAAAAGTAAATTCAATGGAAAGTTTGGGATTGCAAATAAATTTCCAGGAAATGATTGTGAAGTTTACACGAGAAACTTTTACACAAAATTAGAGACTTTTATTATTTTACAGTCATTATTTTCACGTAAAAACATGAGAATTCACTGCACGCGTGCAGGTGCTGAGGGCTGCCCGAAGGTCAAAATCAGAGTAACAGAAGTTTTGTCGTTATAATCCCTTGTTTTAATGAATGCTATTTGTGGTGTCACCGCCAGACACCACACTTGCTGGTGGTAGCTTAAATCGGCCGCGGTCCATTAGTACATGTCGGACCCGCGTGTCGCCACTGTCGGGATTGCAGACCGAGCGCCACCACAAGGCAGGTCTCGAGAGACGTACTAGCACTCGCCCCAGTTGTACGGACGACATTGCATGTATCTCAAGATAGTCTCACTTGTATCATCAAGAATGCTGTATACCAAAGGACGATATGAAAGTTAAGTGTTCTAGTAGCTACGTTCTTTTCTTTATCACATTCATTACGAATCCTGTTCCAGACTTCGCGCCAGTCGGCGTGTGTGTACGTGTGCCCTTTCGGCTACCCGTCACTGTGGACTGGCTGCCTTGTCAGTCCACTACACTATTAATACAGCTTTTGTTGGAAATTCTATGCAATCCCAAATGCTTCTTTTCTCATGCCTTTAATGAATATATTCATTAATGCAATACACTGACCATTATTTTGGTTAATTTGCAATATGAGTAACGTAGAAATAGAAAATTAAACAAAATAAAAGGAGTTTCTTAGCGGTGACACAGCCCTACGACTATCGTACACTAATCAGCCAGAACACTATGACCACCGACCTACTACTGATACAAACCCGACCAGGCGATAGCAGCGTCACCTGGCGAGGAATGACTGCTACACTCTGTTCATCATAAGAATAAACCTGATGTAAACATTACGCCCAGTGTTGTTCCTCGTTTACTTGAATCTCATTGGATTTCGTTTCACGTGGAGCAGAAGCCAATCTGCGTCCAGTAGAGCCAAGTTCTATCATAAGGATATGTTTTATGCTGTGTTACACGCACATAGACTAAGCGATAATTCGGGACAACAGCTTAACCGGCGCATTAAATTTGGACAGCACTGGCCAGCCAGCTGGTCCATCTAAGTTAAATGATGTGAGTAGTTGCAGTTCAGACTGAAAAGAGACGAGCAAAGAAACAATTTAGCTTCGATAGTCGTTGAAGTTTAAACAGAATGACATAATATTTAGCAAAATTCCGACACTACTGCACGTTTCTTAGCTGACCAGATGGAAAACATAAAATGGTCTCGTTCTCACCTAACATTGTGTTTTAGTGACAAACAAAAGTCATGAAAATTCATAAATTAAACACAGGGTAATTTTCCTGAGCGAGCTATGTGTGACGCAAAAGCATACTGTACACCAGGTATTTCACCGTACTGTTGAATACTGGAGCCACTAATTATAGTCAGTCGTCTGGCAATCTCTTAGCTCGTTCCCTTTCCAAATCCGAAAAATATATTCAGTTCTGGAACTGTCATCAGCTACGTTGATAACGAGTCGATCAGCAACAGAATCCACGGAGCCACCCCAGCCCCGCGTTTCTCCTCTTCTTTTACGACGTGTCATTCTGTGTTCAGCCAGAATTCGGCGGTAGCATGTGAGGAATCTGCGTGCGTTAGTTTCAGACCTCTGGCAGCTTGACAGTCTTGTTATTTCTCGACCAAATCCCTTAACTTGGCCCCACATCCGTTCTGTTGGGTTCATGTTGTAATGGAACGGTGGCAAATGTGGAAATGCAGCACATATATGATGTACTCGATGCTGTGAAAATGATTGTTTTTCATGTTTCTACGACACTTATCACTATGGTTCGTTTGAGACTACATCTGCGGTATAAAACAATGTATATAGTCCAAATAAAGAGTATCTGATTTTTCATTTCTGCCCTAAGAAATTAAATTATGTTTTCTTAATTTAAGCAACCTTTACTAACAAATACTCTTTCATAAAATATCGATAATTAAGAATTTATATTTGAGATGAGAACAGGGATTTAGAGTGCAATTCACTATGTGATCAAAGGCATCCGGACACCACCAAAAACATACGTTTCTCATATTAGGTACAGCGTGCTGCCACCCACTGCCGTGAGAGAGCAGGGTGGGGCGCTCCGCGGAACTCACAGACTTCGAACGTGATCAGGTGACTGGTTGTCACTTGACTCATACGTCTGTACGCGAGATTTACATACTCCTGAATATCCCTGGGTCCACTGCTCCCGATGTGATAGTGAAGTGGAAAGGTGAAGGGACACGTACAGCACAAAAGCGTACAGGCCGACCTCGTCTGTTGACTGACAGAGACAGCCGACATTTTAAGAGGGCCGTAATATGTAATAGGCAGATATCTATCCAGACCATCACACAGCAATTCCGAAATGTATTAGGATCCACTGCAAGTACTATGACATTTAGGTGGAAGGTGATAAAACTTGGATTTCATGGTCGAGCGGCTGCTCATAAGCCATACATCACGCCGGTAAATGACAAACGACGCCTCGTTTGGTGTAAGGAGCATAAACATTGGACGATTGAACAGTGGAAAAACGTTGTGTGGAGTGACGAATCACGGTACACAATGTGGCGATCCGATGGCAGGGTGTGGGTATGGCGAATGCCCGGTGAACGTCATCTGCCAGCGTGTGTAGTGCCAACAGTGAAATTCGGAGGCGTTGATGTAATGGTGTTGTGGTGTTTTTCATGGAGGGGGTTTGCACCCCTTGTTGTTCTGCGTGCTACTATCACAGCACAGGCCTACACTGATGTTTTAAGCACCTTCTTGCTTCCGACTGCTGAAGAGCAATTCTGGGATGGCGATTGCATCTTTCAACACAATAGAGGACCTGTTCATAATGCACGGCCTTTGGCGGAGTGGTTACATGACAATAACATCCCTGAAAGGGCCTTGGTTGCACAGAGTCCTGACCTGAATTGTATAGAACATCTTTGAGATGTTTCAGAACGCCGACTTCGTGCCAGGCCTCACCGACCGACATCGATACCTCTCCTCAGTGCAGCATTCCGTAAAGAATGTTTTTAGTGATGTTTAAATTTTGGTGAATTCCCTCTAGCACCACCCACACCCATTTTGAGTCCATCTTTGCTACACCGTAGCAGCAGATTGTGTTTCTAGTTTGTGGAGAGGGGGTACCTTACTGAACTAAAGAAACATTTTTTTCTTAAATTGTTGCTCTTCTTCTTTCATTTTTTTGTCTTACAGTTGTACCGTGACAGGTAGGTGGTATTCACAGTTGCTACTTGTGTTCGTTGTTTTTAGAGTGCTAACAAGGCAAGTGGCTGGTGTTTCGGATCTCTGGAAAGACGAGCTGCGTTACGGGTTGACCGTCAGGGGCAGTGACGTAAGCGGGAGCGTGGCCGTGCTGACGCGCCACTTGCGTGAGGTCGCCGATCAGGCGGTAACGCCGCAGGCTTGAAACTGCTGTCGCAGTTGCGTTGGCCGTGCTCCGTTCATTGGCCGTGTTTGTAGATGGGGCCGAGCCCTCTCTGGGTCAATTAAGTAGATTGAGGGTGCGACTGCTACGTTATAACGATACGGTTGCCGATTTGCGTAACGTCGCTGTGCAGGAGGAGTTTTATCATGCGTTGCAGGTGCAATTACAGGAGTTAATGGCCGGAATTCAGCAGTTAGGAGCCCAGGTATTTAAACTTCTGAATGATGACATAGACCACCTGATGAATGAGTTCTTAAAGAGCATCCGTGATTTGGAAACTATCATACAGGGAAAGGTTGGGGGTATAGCTGATAATGAGCACATAAAAAGTGAGCAAAGAACCATTACCGGGGATATGAGAAAATTTCAGATCATGTACAGTGAACTAAGTAATTCCATGATGCCACTATTACACGAAGGCGGAGAATTATCTATTAATTCAGTAGACGAAGTTTATCGCACACTGAGTTGTCTATTTGTGCTGCAAGAACGCGCTGAGGGGCTAAGCTTTCCAAGCAATCGGCTATATCCGTTAGTAGTTCCGATGGTTTAGAGTAGACTGGAGAACCTAGTGTGACACGCAGTCAGAAAGCAACCAGTGTTTACTTTTTTAGTCGCGACATTTGCGTTTGTCACTGTGCACATGTTACAAGCTTATTAGTAGGGATATAATTTGGTGCAAAAGAATGAAGAGTTATTTGAGAATTACGTGATGAGAGTACACAGGGCCATGCACATTCGCGTATTAGATTTTGGTGAAGGAGAAATTTTTAAAACCATATTAGTGGGCATGCATCCGAACGACAAATCCCTTTTTACGTTCTGCAGTCGGCCAATTGAACTGATCAACTAGGGGGAAGCTGTTAGTCAAAGAGGCAGAAAGCGAACTGGTCCTAGTGAAGATGAAAGGGAACAGCGGAAAGAAGTAAGATCAAGTACACGGGGTGACGGAGGTCAGCATCGCTGTTACACATGTGAGCAACAAAGACACCTCTGGAGGGACTGTACATTCTCTCGCGAACGAGGAGATTTCTGAGATAAGTAGCGGGGCATGACTATGAGAAGCGAATTCTGTAGGTGCACCTTAGCCACGTCTGGGCATAAGGTGCCATTTTTGTGTCCCAGTGTTCTCGAAGAACCACAGTGTGCCTTATGGGGCGAGGCTTGGTTTATTGAGAAACGATGCATTTGTAAAGTGTCTGATCTTAAGGGTGTACCTGTAACTGTTAGGGTCGCTGAGTCCAGAAATATCGTGTTGACAGAAAGCGTTCGGTTCAAGGTTCGATTTCAAAATTTCACTTTGTAAGACAGCTACGAGGGTGGTCCATCGTCTGACTGAGCCGATAACTCTCGTATCCAATTTTATTCTTGGGGTAGGCTTGATCCCGAATTTGATGAAAGGAAAATTATCTTTCGGCTTCAATAGGGACCATCATTCTTTTGGTTTTTCCTTCACTATTTAGCTGCACAGGAAGAAACGAGAGCAATGGCATGAGGGGAACGAGGAACTAAGATGAAGGCTTTCGCGCTTCAGCAACTCGACGCGCAACAACGTCAGAGAATTCGGGACTTGTGTGAAGAGCTCCAGCACGTATTGTCCGATCAGCCAGGAGAGGTACAGGGAGAAAACATTCCAGTCAGGACGGGTAAAATTTGGCCGGAGAGCAAGCGCCGCTCTGCCCCTGCCAAGGATTGCTAGCATAGCAGATTACTGAATGATCTGTGGAAAGGTTATATTTGTAGGGCAACTGGTACGGGCTGGTGTGAGTTGATGAATTTATGTGCTTTTTTCGGTGACTGATATGGGGGGAGTACCATGAAAATAACCGTCAAAGCGCTGGAAGTCATTTTAGGGCCTTTTGGTCCATGTCAGATTCCCATTCCAGACAACGCTCCAATCTTTACTTTCTCAGGATTCTGTGTGTTCTGCTTTAGCACTGGCATTTGTCACGCCACAACCACACTGTATTACACTAGTCCCCCACTTGCAGAAAGAGTGAACCGCAATTTGCCATCAGCTCTGAATGCGTACCGTGGCGATGATCATACGAGCTAGAACGCATCACTGCCTTGATTGGCCAATGCCTTCCACACTTCCGTCCGCAAAGCCAGCAAGCAAACCTCGGCAAAACTGATGTTCTCCTTCAAGAATAATAGCCCACTGTCCAACTAGTGGATCATTAACAACCTGCTTCCACAAAACGTCGGTGTTGCGCAAATCAGAGAAAGATGGAAGTGAGCATGCAAAAATCTGAGGCAGGCCCATGAACAGACGGAGCATAGATACAATGCAGTGGGTAGGTGACCTCACTTTGTCTAGGGGATAAAGTATAGTTACATAATTTTGAAGCAGCAGGTAGCGAGTGGACAAAGTCATTGGGGAATTGTTGGCCCAGTGCAGGGAGCCAGGACAATTTCTGCCATTTGTAAGTCTGGTTACCTTACTTGTAAGAGATCGTGTATGTAAGTAAATACTGCATTTGCACCTATCACAGGTTAAGCCTTTCTGAGAGAGTCCTAGGTTGGAGACATGAGAAAGTGTAAACTGTGTATCCAGTAGTGGCTCCCAGAATGTAACCTTGATTAGGTTTCTTCAGCGCTTAATTTAGAGTACATTGACTACCTTCTGACAGGCGCCAAGCTGAAGCTCGAAACTAGTGTAATTACGTGTAAAGGGCGTTTTATGACTGCATTCCTTGCACTATCGGATTAAAAAAAGCGATCGATTTAATTACTTCTTTACAAGACCTGCATCTTCTCAAACAGTGCAGAATGATGAGCAAGAGAGATCTATGCCCCAAACAAAATTTATTATAAACAAATAATATGCCCTCTGCTATTTAATTGACTTTTCTGTTATGAGGTCCTTCCTTTCCAGCACAGAACTGCCAATTTCCAAGTAGGGGAGGGGGAGAGGGGAGGGAAAGCAGGTTTAGCAGAGGGTGAGGGGTTTGTTGATTAATCAATTTAACTAAGTAGTCAATCAAATTGATAAGTTGTAAAAAGGGCTATTCGAATAGCTCAGGCCTGAAAGTGGAAGGGGCTGGTAGGAGGAGGGAGAGGGGAGAAGGGTGGGGGAGCAGTAGGTTAAGGACTGGTCAATCAAAAGGAAGGATTATTCTTAGGGGCTCATAACCTCTCAATGAAAACAGAACAATAGGTTTACCCCTGAGTGCATATTTGCCCCCTGATGTAGGTAACCCACACTAACAAATTGTGCTCATGTCCATGTTGCCCTACTACTCATGTAACATTGAGGATAATGTTGTTCTGCAGAACACCATACATAAGTAAAGACAATGGTAGCTTTGGTCAGTTAAGGCTGTGCTCATATTACTTGTATGTTGGGTGTGTTGCAAACCTATCAGGTGTCACCTCATAAGGATAGATTTCTTTACGTATGTGATCAGAATCTCAATAAATTTCCCTAAAAACTGGAAACAGTGAACTGTCTAGAAACTGAGTGAGGATATATAAATACCAGGTAACCTACAGAACATTTCTGTTCGACATAGTTATCCTCCAATCTGTTACTTCAGAATAAATGGTATTTATAGCAAAGCTGAAATTTCCAATACTTAATCCAAATTCTACTCAATAATGGTTTATTTTTAATGTGAAACACAGGGATGTTGTAGTAACAATAAAGAAAACACTACAGATTTATCATATAGCGATAGTAAATGCAATTTCCTCTATAAAAAGGTAAAATAAAAAAAAACACAAAACAATTATACATCGAACATCGCTTCAGTACTTCGTCGAACTTATGTAAGACATGTTTCTGTTATTCATAAACAACTTTCGTTTTTATTGATAATAACAGGAATCCCCTACTTTGGTCATGGCGAAGAACGTTCCATTGAGTACAAAATAACAACAATAATTATATATATTTTTATGTTTGTGCAAGTAAACTGTACTTGCATAAAAAAATAACTGTTTTGGTTACGTAAAACCGCAGACGTTACTCGGTAAACTTAATTTTTATTACTTATGTTCAAAAATGTTCAAATGTGTGTGAAATCTTATGGGACTTAACTGCTAAGGTCAGCTTATACACTACTTAACCTAAATTATCCTAAGGACAAACACACACACCCATGCCCGAGGGAGGACTCGAACCTCCGACGGGACCAGCCGCACAGTCCATGACTGCAGCACCTGAGACCGTTCGGCTAGTCCCGCGCGGCCTTTATTACCTATAAGATGCACTTTATATTCTGTAAGGACGTAAAATACACAATGGACTAACACTGGCAGTTCTACTTCTGTGTAAAACGAACACCGGAAACGAAAAAAAAAGAAAAGTCGTTGGCTCCCATTTCTTCCTCAGACATTAAATATGTTTCTTTTCCTACCAATTCTGTCAATACCATCGGTAATCCTGCATCTCACTACTTCATTTGTATAGTGTACCGAAACTACTGAACTGTAGTTTTGATAGAGCGCAACTCTACTCGAGCCACACGTCGTAAACGTTCTGTTCAAAGTCTCTGCATAGCCACAGGTCCTTTCATAACACCCATCTTGGCCGCACTGAGGATTACCCTAAGACTCTAATAGTTCGCTTAGCTACTGGCAATGAATAATTACGAAACTTTTAGGTGTAGCGTAGTAGTTTTCATTTTGTACCAGAACTATATGGAACAAACCACATTCTTGCAATATGTAAGTCTTTATCTGTGCACATATAGCCTGAAACTAAAGCCACTCTTTTATATTAGGCCGCTTTCGAATGACAGCCAATCATAGCCCAGGAAAGCAACACTTTCTTAGAAGGTTGTGGACAATCAGGTGGGAAACGTATTACTCAGTTGTTTCACGCACAGGTACCAAGCACGAGATCTCAACGCAATATGAGTCGTCCAGTTAAGTTCATCCCACATTCAGGAACACTACAGTTCCCAAAAGTTACCGAATGCTTCTTAGGTAAAATAAAACATTTCGAGTATTTTACCAGAGTCATCAGATGGTTATTGTGACGCATACAACTCTTAAAACTGTGAGGTCGGTGGGTCGATTCTCACTAATAGTAGCTGTATTTATAAAAATTCTACATTATTTATCAACCGGAAATTTTAATAAAGAAATACTGAATTATATTTCTGTAATAACAATAATACGTCTCCCTTTTTAGTCATTCCATGAAACTACAAGTTCTCACAATAAATTAAAATTTGATACAAAAATTCGATACTTCAAATAGAAAATAAAGATAATTTTTTATTTCTAGAGGCTGATCCACACTCTTGATGTATAAAATTGTTTCATTTAACAGTAAGGCATTTGCATGTCTACCAAATTTAAATTTATTCTTATGTGATTAGCAATTAATAATAAACATTATTAATTTACATTTATTAAAATGTTACAGCCCAATGAACACTAAAATCAAAAACTCGCGTAGCAGGCGTGGTGTATGGATCACAGTGGCGGCATAATGGTTGTTTTGCTGCCATCGCGGACCATCCATGAGGTCTGCTGCACGAGTTTTTGATTTTAGTGCTTACAACGGATGTGTTCGTTATCATGCTAGTTGTATGCCGTTATTTCATCATATTTTTCACGTGCGCTAATATAGTGTATAGAACAGAGGGTAGATTTATACCGCCACATGTATTTAGTTTCACTGTGCTGGGAACTATGTTCTAGCATGTCACAACGTTATGCTTTTGAGCAACTCCTGTACCGCACAAAGCTTGCCAATGACCATGTGTCGAAGCTGCAATTGCAGTAAACAATATTTTAACCGCCTAAAGCGTAATGACTTCCTTCAAAAAGTCACTAAGTCTGCCAACCCAGTCCTAATCGAAATTCTTGATTCGTTGCCCAGCAAGGTAATGGTTAATCTGTTAACATATCAGCGTTTCCAGGAAAGAATGATCGAAATTGTGGAAAGTGGCCACTTCAAAAAACCGTGTCTAAGATATAAGTGATTCTGAAATATGTCATCGTGAATATAGGTACAAAATCCCGTATTACTAGACATGCTAAAATGTGTAATGGATAAAGTGTGAAATACGTGAGGAATTCAGACACAGAGTTGAGCTAAACTCGTCCCATATAACATTAGCAAGAGGAACTGCTCCTTATCAGTTTGACTCAATCCTTATGCTTATCCATTGTCAAGTCCATTTAATATCAAACAGTGACTGTTAAGACACTCTAAGGAATTTAGTAAATTGAAGACCCAACAAGAATCTAAACAGTCACAATGTACGAATAACAAATGTAGTTTTAAATTTTTTTATAAATTTGCTAATTTTATTGGCATTGTTGTTACCAATAGTGAGACTGAGATTTTAAATAAGAGTTTAAGATATAGTGTAATACCCATCATGAAAGATATCATGGTTTAAGAATATAATTGCCAATACTAAAAGCACATTAGACAAGCCCTGTTACCATTAGCAGAACAGAATATAATAAAGTTGTGATGATTATTACTGCCCAGAAAGAGGAAGACCGTTAGGAAAGCCAGACCGTTTGCGAAGGTAACTATAAATGTTCTGACAACAATGCTATTGCTCTTAAGGCAGCGAATGGGAACAGTCTATTTGTCAACAATCGAGACAATTACACTAATAAAACACTTATCTTTTCGGCAAATGGATTGTAAAATTAAATAATGACGCATCTAACAGATTTAATGCCTTCATTACTAAAACAGTAAAAAAGTGTGATTTTATTCTCTCTGAAACAGATGTAAAACGGGTGTTTTTGTGAACCTGTGCGCTCTTATGTGCGCAGTCGGAATTCATAACAGTGGTATTCCGATTCGGCCCCATTATTAATTATGTACACAGCCTCACACATACCTTCAGCAAAAAATTGGAGAAATTACTTTCAAATATTACGTTTTTTGATGAAAATTATACTGTTCAAAAATTTCGTTGAACTAACACACAAAATTAAAGACAAATTTTCGATTTTAAATATTTGTTTATTTTTTTAACCAAAGTGTAGTTTATTTGGTGACTGAATGCTTCCAGAACGCTTGATTATGATCATTTGTCGAAAATGCAATCGCAATAATTATTTTAAGAGCTTAAAGTGGACTCATTCAAAAATTAACGTGAGTTCTCAAACCTCTCCCAATAGTTCACCAACAATTAAATAAAATAAATAAAATAAAAATAAATAAACGCTATCAAGGCCGTGGTATCCTCCTACATGATTATTAAGGCATTCTTTGGTGCACTAAAAGCTTGCCAGAACAGCCAAAGGCAAAACCGTAAATGACATGGCACACGATATACCGCAGTGAGAAGTGTCGATAGACCAAAGAAGCTGAGCTAACAAAGTCATCTCCAATAGTTACTGGGACATATACTTGCAGACCAACTGTCGAAAATGGTGCAGTATCCACTTCCCAGGAAACTATACCCACCATATAGTGATTTTCATAGTAGACTCGCCAACTACGCGAAACCAGAATGGACACGAACCGTAACATCAGAGGCACATTGTACTGGGCGATTCAGCAACAGATTCCACGCCACGCTTAGTTTCTCAAATCAGTGTTAGTTATTGCTAACAGATTATGAGAAGGTGAAAAATTACTCTTGTTTCGCACCCCTTTTATATTTTTATAATTTTAAATCTTGCGATGGCGTAATATTGTTATTCTTAACTTTCTGTGTCAAAGTCACACAGATAATTGAGAGAAGATGGAAGCAACATGTTTTGTTTTATTTTTCCTTAAATTCAGCAGTCTCTCTCCTCTAGTCATAATCCCGCCTTGACCATTTAGCTTGAAAACGCGGATGAGCGCTTTGAATGTCTTGTAGATGCCAAAGAAGTCCCTTGACGTTTTCTCGTAAGTAGTGGTACCAAACCTTAAAATGTCGCTTCTCTCTCTATTTTTTTTTTTTTTCGCGTCGCAAAGAGGCCTCCCTATATGTGCTTCAGCGAATCACTGCTCATGCCGCCTCATTCGGGCTGCCTGCTGAAACAGCGAACAGCTCTCCTTATAGGCTAACGGAGCGCGCACCGCCTCCTTCCATAAAAGTTCGCTCTCCGCTCTCAACGAGAGACAGAAACTGACTTTGTTGAGGTGAAGTGTTCCAGACTGTGGTCGGTAAGCATGTGTGTTCCTAGTGGACACGAAATTAGATGAAGTCGCAGTGCTTTTAATGAATTACGAAGTCAGTAAACTCGAAATCATCAGTGCTTTCCTGCTTCCATTCAAATTCTTTCCCAGTTTTTCAATTATTTTTTAAATTTATTTTTTTATTGCGTGCGATGTTCACTGATTTATGAGCCGTATGGGACATTGTGTTAAAACGTTGTCTTTTAGTTTTTGTACATGTAGATCCAGTTAACTAACGCCTCTAGAGATTAATTTGATTGTTTTTGCCCCTGTCGATTTGCCACCCTGTTCTCTGATCAATGTGCGAATCGAATATTTTCGAGTTAGTAATTTTTATGACATAGAATCGTGTCGCTTTAAATTCACCAGGATAGTCGAGAGCGCTAACGCGCTGCTTCCTGGACTCGGGTAGGCGCGCCGGCCCCGGATCGAATCAGCCCGGCAGGTTAACGACGAGTGCCGGTGTGCCGGCCAGTCTGGATGTAGTTTTTAGGCGGTTTTCCACATCCCGCTAGGTGAATACCGGGCTGGTCCCCACGTGCCGCCTCAGTTACACGCGTCGCAGACGTTTGAAACACGTCCACACTAATTAACGATTTACACTAGATGCAGACAGCAGGGATACACTAATTCCATCCCTGTGGGTACAGGGTGTGGCAGGAAGGGCATATGGCCACCCCTCAAACTCACCTTGCCAAATCCGTTCTAACCATGCCGACCCTGCGATCACTGCGGGACTATGGCGTAAGCGAAAGAAAGAAAGAAAGAATCGTGTCGCCTTAAGTGTGAGATCTGGTCACCAGGTGGCGAGCGACTGACTCTTTACAACAGTGGTATTAAGCAATAGAAATTCGCTATCGTGTTGATAATGACAAAAACGTTGCATTTAAATAATGAATCGTGTGATGAATTTCCTGGAAATTTATGTAAGAGGACAACTGGAGGCCATTTTGTTGTTTTATCCGCCCTGTATTGAATATTCCTGACTGTCTCCGATCAAAGTGGTGAGCATGCTAGTAATTGCCATCTTTTTGCAATCACTAACGTGATTTTCAGCCCGTAACGGTTAAGCTCCCGCGTGTAGCTTCCCTTTTCCCGCCTCATCATTTTACCTGATTTCTCACCGAGAGGTATTATTTCTGAGATGTGTGCTAACCCAGTTACATCAGGCTAATTGTGAGAGAACAGTGTGAATTCCATGAACTGGCTTATTCATGTCATTTGCATTCTAAAGTAAGATACTTTGTAGAAAAATCGATGTTTGCCCATGAACTCTCGTTTTAATGATCACACAGTCCCGCAGGATATAGTTTTACGTAGAAGTATTTGAAAAGCCTTACTCAAGAATTCCATAAGCAGTTATAAAGAGGAAATGAAGCTTGCATTCCGTCTTTGTATGGTCAGTCTGATTTTCTGTTTCCATTCTTTGTTGCTTCAGTGAATTAGATTCAGAAGCTAGGGCTTAACTTTCCTCTAATCCGTCACGATCGTTGCACATATGATATAGACACCATGTGGATGAATTATTCGTTCTTCCACTATTCACAAAAAATAATGCGTCTCATTAGGTAGCACTAAAGGAAAATCTACTCGATGTGGTGAAAGATGACGATTTCTTACAAAAGTTATGACTAGGAAAATATTAATTAAAATTATCTCAGGCATTTTAATTACTCTTTTCCAGTAGCCGGCCGGCGTGCCGAGCACTTCTAGGCGCTTCAGTCTGGAACCTGCGACCGCAACGGTCGCAGGTTCGAATCCTGCCTCGGGCATGGATGTGTGTGATGTCCTTAGGTTAGTTAGGTTTAAGTAGTTCTAAGTTCTAGGGGACTGATGACCATAGATGTCACGGGGGCACTCATTAAAACAAAGGCGTTTTTAGTGGCGAGATGTTTCAACGAAATTTCAATCATTAACTTTCTCGTCTGAACGCTAAAATATTTCACTGTGCTCACTTTACGTAGGAGCGAATGAACACCGTAATATAATTAATCAGAGCTTGTATGGAAAAATTTAAGTGTTCATTTTCCTCGTGCCCTGTTAGAGTTGAAGGCTAGAAAAATGGGCAGATGGTGGTTCGAAGAACCCTCTGCCAGGCACAAGTGTGAACTGCAGAGTAGTTATGTAGATGTAGATGTGAATGTAGACTATACACATAGAGAGTAGGCACTTGTTACAAAACATGATTTCTCTACAGCACTTTCCTGCCCAGCGACATTTCTTCCACCCACACTCTCATTTAAAATCAACCAAATTAAAATCTGTGCACAATTATTTGGGCTACTCTTTGTAAACCACTTGATTACTGGACTCCTTACTTCTGAAATGCAAAAATTAGAAGAATTCAGGCTGCCAATGATTTGTATGTGATCACTGCCAATAAAAATAATCAGTATAATAGTAATAATAATAGACATAATAATATTAATAGTACAGTGTAGGCCCTACAGTAGTGTAGTACCAATTACGCAGTTACTGTTGTGTTGTGCCGTCAGTTAGTTCCTTATTGTTGCGAAATGAAAAATGGATCCCTATCTGTTCTTTTGTGGGAAATGAGTGCAAATTGGAGAAGGCGTTTTCGTGAGATATTATAGCATATGTTATTTATATGCCTCAATTTTACTACCGTAGGTGCATGGAACAAAGTAAGAAGTATGTGTGTAGGAGGAGTATGTGGGGAAGACGTTTTTCACACATTTGTTTCACAAACTATAAACCGTACGATATTGCGTCGTCATACGTTAACGCTAGTATTAAGAAGATGTAATTATTTGTAACATTTGTTGTCAGAAGTCGGAGCTCGCTGAGTCCAAGCACCGCTTTAATGAATTCTCGAACGGTATGCAAATGGTCAAGACTTGCAGACTTGCCACCCCTGATCATCAATAACGACAAAATTAGCTCATCAAACAAGCGGACATACGAGAAGTTTCGACTGTGAGGCATAGGAAACGCTAGGTATCTTGCAATTTGCAGAAGCATTGTTTCTGGGTCAAGAATTCGGGCATTCAGTTGTCAGGAATCTTGTTTATTGCGAAATAAAAGGGGTTTGATCTGTTAAATAGTTCAATTTTATACTCGAATTTCAGACAGAAAGAAAACTCAATAACTGCGTCGAATTTAAATGATTAAAATGTGATATCCTTAGACAAATTTATGCATGATTAATTGCAACAAAAGGACCGCCAGCAGTATCTTACTGGGATATTTGATTGAGATGATGACCATAAATAATTTCTGGACACATAATTCTCGATCTCAACCTTTATGTAAAATAGCGGAGAGACTGCATGAAAACCAACAGAACACACAGACAGGAAAGAATTTGGAACAGAAAGGGTACACTGACATTAACAGTCGTACCACGAGTTTACGGCTGATAGTGACATACAATAACTAAGACGTGAGTGGTGAACCTGCGGGTGGGAACAGTACGAACGAAGTTTAACTGGTTTAGTGAGAAGGAGCAGCGGTACGTCACGGCTGCCCCGTCAGTGTACAGTGTACACAAATGGTGGTCAGAGGTTGAGCCTCCTTTGTCGCCTGCCGCGTGCCCTGAAAGGAGAGAAACACAGTGCACGCGTCGTGCTACCTTACCTGCAGTTATCGAACCCGGACAGAGCGGCGCCGGCCTGCGAGACAGGGAGCTGGTTAACCGCAGGCGCTGTTGGATGGAGTGCACCGGCTGCGTGGGCTCCACCTCGTTATTACGAGGACGAAACCGGCGTCGATGAGAACTGCGGTCGCAGAACAATAAATCCAACACTGTCCGCGACCAGGCATTTGCCCCAAGTCCAACAGCTGACGTCGACTGCCGGAAAAATACCCTCCACCTCGGAACTGCTCATGTCGTACAGGAAACAGTTAGTGAGTAAAGGGACTTAACTGAACAGCCAATCGGAAGCGTGGTAATCTGTTCGTAAAGTGCCATGTCAACGCCAATGAAAGCTGTTGAACAACTCGCGTGAGAAAACCGCACTCGCTTCACCCGCCTCGCTTCAAAGAGGCCGAAAGAAATTCGCCAAGAATCCTTGTAATGGTTTTCCACATCGGCCTCGCGCCCTCTGGCTGGGAGCTCGTAACCAGCAAGATGTCCAGAGCAGCAAAACAGCATTCGTCGCGGACAAAGCGAAAACACGTAGAGTCGGTCGACGACGAGACGTCATCGTATTCAGGGCCCGAAGAACTGACACGGGCGGGTGGGCTGCCGGGCAAGGTCTATTCTCTATCACCGTGGCAACCACCAATTGGTTGCTCGCCGGTCCCGTTCTCGGGACGGCTCCGGTACGCTGAATCGGTTTTGTACAGCTCTGCTGCAAGTGGAATTCTTCCAGCAATATATAAATTCATATGACGTATGCTAAAGAAAATACGATCGAATATCCCTTACACTGCACCTCCGAACATCCCCTATACAAATGTGTCAATATCGCTCGTTACTCTACATCTACATTTACATCCGCTATTCACAATAAAGTGCCTGGCAGAGGGTTCAATGAACCACCTTCATGCTGTCTCTCTACCGTCCACTCTCGAACGGTGCGAGGGAAAACAAACACTTAAATTTTTCCGTGCGAGCCCTCATTTCTCTTATTTTATCGTGATGATCATCTCTCCCTATGTAGGTGGGTGCCAACAGAATCTTTTCGCAAACGGAGTAGAAAACTGGTGATTGAAAAAAACATGGCTCTGAGCACTATGGGACTCAACATCTTAGGTCATAAGTCCCCTAGAACTTAGAACTACTTAAACCTAACTAACCTAAGGACATCACACACACCCATGCCCGAGGCAGGATTCGAACCTGCGACCGTAGCAGTTCCGCGGTTCCGGACTGCAGCGCCAGAACCGCTAGACCACCGCGGCCGGCAACTGGTGATTGAAATTTCATGAGAAGATCCCGTCGCAATGAAAAACGCCTTTGTTTTATTGATTGCAACTCCAATTCATTTGTCATGTCTGTGGCACTATCTCACCTATTTCATGATAATACAAAACGAGCTGCCCTTCTTTGAACTTTTTCGATGACATCCGTCAGTCCCACCTGATGCGGATCCCACACCGCACAGCAATTCTCCAGAACATCTACATCTACATCTACATCTATACTCCGCGAGCCACCTTACGGTGTGTGGCGGAGGGTACTTATTGTACTACTATCTGATCCCCCCTTCCCTGTTCCATTCACGAATTGTGCGTGGGAAGAACGACTGCTTGTAAGTCTCCGTATTTGCTCTAATTTCTCGGATCTTTTCGTTGTGATCATTTCGCGAGATATATGTGGGCGGTAGTAATATGTTGCCCATCTCTTCCCGGAATGTGCTCTCTCGTAATTTCGATAATAAACCTCTCCGTATTGCGTAACGCCTTTCTTGAAGTGTCCGCCACTGGAGCTTGTTCAGCATCTCCGTAACGCTCTCGCGCTGACTAAATGTCCCCATGACGAATCGCGCTGCTTTTCGCTGGATCATGTCTATCTCTTCTATTAATCCAACCTGGTAAGGGTCCCATACTGATGAGCAATACTCAAGAATCGGACGAACAAGCGTTTCGTAAGCTACTTCTTTCGTCGATGAGTCACATTTTCTTAGAATTCTTCCTATGAATCTCAACCTGGCGCCTGCTTTTCCCACTATTTGTTTTATGTGATCATTCCACTTCAGATCGCTCCGGATAGTAACTCCTAAGTATTTTACGGTCGTTACCGCTTCCAATGATTTACCACCTATGGCATAATCGTACTGGAATGGATTTCTGCCCCTATGTATGCGCATTATATTACATTTATCTACGTTTAGGGAAAGCTGCCAGCTGTCGCACCATTCATTAATCCTCTGCAGGTCTTCCTGGAGTACGTACGAGTCTTCTGATGTTGCTACTTTCTTGTAGACAACCGTGTCATCTGCAAATAGCCTCACGGAGCTACCGATGTTGTCAACTAAGTCATTTATGTATATTGTAAACAATAAAGGCCCTATCACGCTTCCTTGCGGTACTCCCGAAATTACCTCCACATCTGCAGATTTTGAACCGTTAAGAATGACATGTTGTGTTCTTTCTTCTAGGAAATCCTGAATCCAATCACAAACCTGGTCCGATATTCCGTAAGCTCGTATTTTTTTCACTAAACGTAAGTGCGGAACCGTATCAAATGCCTTCCTGAAGTCCAGGAATACGGCATCAATCTGCTCGCCAGTGTCTACGGCACTGTGAATTTCTTGGACAAATAGGGCGAGCTGAGTTTCACATGATCTCTGTTTGCGGAATCCATGTTGGTTATGATGAAGGAGATTTGTATTATCTAAGAACGTCATAATACGAGAACATAAAACATGTTCCATTATTCTACAACAGATTGACGTAAGCGAAATAGGCCTATAATTATTCGCATCTGATTTATGACCCTTCTTGAAAATGGGAACGACCTGCGCTTTCTTCCAGTCGCTAGGTACTTTACGTTCTTCCAGAGATCTACGATAAATTGCTGATAGAAAGGGGGCAAGTTCTTTAGCATAATCACTGTAGAATCTTAAGGGTATCTCGTCTGGTCCGGATGCTTTTCCGCTACTAAGTGATAGCAGTTGTTTTTCAATTCCGATATCGTTTATTTCAATATTTTCCATTTTGGCGTCCGTGCGACGGCTGAAGTCAGGGACCGTGTTACGATTTTCCGCAGTGAAACAGTTTCGGAACACTGAATTCAGTATTTCTGCCTTTCTTCGGTCGTCCTCTGTTTCGGTGCCATCGTGGTCAACGAGTGACTGAATAGGGGATTTAGATCCGCTTACCGATTTTACATATGACCAAAACTTTTTAGGGTTCTTGTTTAGATTGTTTGCCAATGTTTTATGTTCGAATTCGTTGAATGCTTCTCTCATTGCTCTCTTTACGCTCTTTTTCGCTTCGTTCAGCTTTTCCTTATCAGCTATGATTCGACTACTCTTAAACCTATGATGAAGCTTTCTTTGTTTCCGTAGCACCTTTCGTACATGATTGTTATACCACGGTGGATCTTTCCCCTCGCTTTGGACCTTAGTCGGCACGAACTTATCCAAGGCGTACTGGACGATGTTTCTGAATTTTTTCCATTTTTGTTCCACATCCTCTTCCTCAGAAATGAACGTTTGATGGTGGTCACTCAGATATTCTGCGATTTGTGCCCTATCACTCTTGTTAAGCAAATATATTTTCCTTCCTTTCTTGGCATTTCTTATTACACTTGTAGTCATTGATGCAACCACTGACTTATGATCACTGATACCCTCTTCTACATTCACGGAGTCGAAAAGTTCCGGTCTATTTGTTGCTATGAGGTCTAAAATGTTAGCTTCACGAGTTGGTTCTCTAACTATCTGCTCGAAGTAATTCTCGGACAAGGCAGTCAGGATAATGTCACAAGAGTCTCTGTCCCTGGCTCCAGTTCTGATTGTGTGACTATCCCATTCTATACAGAGCGGACAAGCGTTGTGTAAGGTGTCCCTTTAGTAGACCTGTTGTACCTTCTAAGTGTTCTGCCAGTGAATCGCAGGCTTTGGTTTGCTCTACCCACAGCATCATCTATGTGATCATTCCAATTTAGGTTATTTGTAATTTTATCCCTAAGTATTTAGTTGAGTTTCCAGCCTTCATATTTGTGTGACTTACCGAGTAATCGAAATGTAGTGGATTTCTTTTAGTGCTCGTTTCAATAACTTCACACTTTTCTTTATTCAGGGTCAATTGCCACTTTTAGCAGCATACGGATATCTGATCTAAATCATTTTGCAATTCGTTTTGGTCATCTGATGCTTTACAAGACGGTAAATTATAGCATAATCTGCAAACAATCTAAGACAGCTACTCTAATTTTTTCCTATGTCGTTATGTCGTTAGTATAGATCAGGAACAATAGAGGGCCTATAACACTTCCCTGGGGAACGCCGGATATTACTTCGGTTTTACTCGACAACTTTCCGTCTATTACTACGAACTGTGACCTTTCTGACAGGAAATCACGAATCCAGTCGCACGGTGTCGAAACCCTTCTGGAAATCTAAAAATATGGAATCCATTTGACATCCTCTGTCGATAGTACTCATTACTTCATTCTGAATCCGTGCTGACTACGTGTCGATAAATCGTTTTCTTCGAGGTACTTCATAATGTTCAAATACAGTATATGTTCCAAAACCCTACTGAAAACTGGCGTTAGTGATATGGGCTTGTAAATCAACGGATTACTCCTATTTCCCTTTTTGGGTATTGGTGTGACTCGAGCAGTTTTCCAGTCTGTAGGTACGGATCTTTTTGAGAGAGAGCGGTTGTGTACAATTGCTAAATATGGAACTATTGTGTCAGCATGCTCTGACAGGAACCTGACTGGTATACAATCTGGACTGGAGGCCTTGCCTTTATTAAGTGATTTAAGCTGCTTTCCTACACCGAGGATATCTACTATGTTTCTCATCTTGGTAGTTGTTCTTGATTGGAATTCAGAAATATGTACTTCGTCTTCTTTGGTGAAAAGGTTTCGGAAAACCGTGTTTAATAACTCTGCCTTGGTGGCACTGTCATCAGTGACTTCACAGTTGTTATCTCGCAGTGAAGGTTCTGATCGCGTCTCGCCACTGATGTGCTTTATGTAGGACCAGAATCTCTTTGGGTTTTCTGCCAGATTCCGAGACAGAGCTTCGTTTTGGAAATTATTAAAAGCATCTCGCATTGAAGAACGCGCTATATTTCGAACTTTTGCAAAACTCTGCCAATCTCGGGGATTTTGCATTCTTTTAAATTTGGCGCGATTTTTTCGTTACTTCTGCAACAGCGATCTGACCCATTTTGTGTACCATGGGGCATCAGTACCATCACTTTATAATTTATGTGGTATATAACTCTCACTTCTACATCTACATCTACATTTATACTCCGCAAGCGACCCAACGATGTGTGGCGGAGGCCACTTTACATGCCACTGTCATTATCTCCCTTTCCTGTTCCATATTCGATACCTCATCCAGAAACCCACTCTCTCGAAACCTGGACAGCAAGCTACACCGCGATTCAGAGCGCCTCTCTTGCAGAGTCTGCCTGCCACTCGAGTTTGCTAATCATCTTCGTAACGCTATCACGCTTACCAAATAACCCTGTGACGAAACGCGCCGCTCTTCTTTGGATCTTCACTATTTCCTCCGTCCACCTGACCTGGTACGGGTCCCACATTGATAAGCAATACTCAGGTATAGGTCGAACGAGTGTTTTGTAATCCACCTCCTATGTTGATGGACTACATTTTCTAAGGACTCTCCCAATGAATCTCAACCTGGTACCCGCCTTACCAACAATTAATTTTATATGATCATTCCACTTCAAATCGTTCCGCACGCATACTCCCAGATATTTTACAGAAGTAACTGCTACCAGTATTTGCCGTCGATACTGTATCTTTGAAATCATTCCACACCTTTTCTACGCTTACATGATCAGATCGGAAGGAGTGAAGACTGTCTCTTAAAAAGGCGTTAAGAGCATTGTCAGCTTTTTAAATAGATATACTTTGCGTTTGTTTTGATGGTAGTAGGTGTTACGGTATTCAACCTAGCAGCAACTGCCTTGTGGTCGCTAATCCCTGTATTCATCACGATACTCCGTATTTGTCCAGGATTATTTGTTGCTAAGAGGTCAAGTATGCTTTCGCAACCATTTACGCTTCGAGTGCTCATGAACTAATTGTTCAAAATAATTTTCCGAGAAAGCATTCAGTACAGTTTCGGATGACGTTTTATGGCTGCCGCCGGCTTTAAACGCATAATTTTTCCATTTGGAGGGTAGATTGAAGTCACCACCGACTATAATTATATGAAAGTTTTCTTTGAACTGTTCAGCAATCGGTAAAACGATCAAAGTAATAGTCTAGTCCGATTGTCAAGTATGACCTCTACCCATACTATTCCATAGGAACTATCTATTTCAATTTCACTACAAGGTAAACTATTTCTGACAGCAATAAACACTCCACCACCAACTGTATTTAATCCATCCCATCTGAACACTGTTAGATCATTTGAAGAAAATTTCGGCTCAACTTATTTCCGGCTTTACCCAACTTTCTGTACTCAAAAAATGGTTCAAATGGCTCTGAGCACTATGGGACTTAACATCGGAGGTCATCACTCACCCAGAACTACTTTAACCTAACTAACCTAAGAACATCACACACATCCATGCCCGAGGCAGGATTAGAACCTGCGACCGTAGCGGTCACGCGGTTCCAGACTTAAGCGCCTAGAACCGCACGGCCACACCGGCCGGCACTTTCTGTACTCATAACTATCTGTGTTTCAGTGCTTTCTATTAGGGCTTCGAGTTCTGGTTCTTTCCCAAGACAGCTACAACAATTTACAACTACAATACCGATAGTTTTTACAACTACCTTACTGTGTTTTACCTGCCCCCTTTTAGGTGGACGCCCTTTCTGTGGTTCCCTGAGACCCTCTAACCTAAAAAACCGCCCAGTCACTTCCACGCAGCCCCTGTTGCCCGTGTAGCCGTTTCTTGTGTGTAGTGGATTCCTGAGCTATTCAACGGAACCCGGAAGCCCACCACCCGATGGGGCAAGTCAAGGTATGTCCAGCCTACACGGTCACAGAACCGCCTGATCCTCTGATTCAGACCCTCCACTCGGCTGTGAACCAAAGGACCACAGTCTGTTCTATCGACGATGCTGCGGATGGTGTGCTCCGCCTTAATCTTGCAAGCAAGAATGGCAGTCTTTACCATTTCCGCTAGTCATCTGTGAACCGTGGCGGGACTGGTGCCAGGACTATCTTTGGTTAGGCACTATCGATTCCCTCTGGCAGAAGTTTGTCTTTGGAGCCGGGGTCGGCTCAGGATGTAGGGGGCAGTATGGAGTAGAAAGGAACAACGGCGTTGGGCTCGGCACGCGGAAGTGCGCGTATTAGCGGGACGGAGAGACGAGAGCGAGCACGGTGTGCCTGAGTAGGGGCGGCAGCCAGCGCTTGATCGTACTGGGGTCAGTAACAGCCGGCCGGCGCTGTGGCTTCTTGGCAACCTCGTGAAGCTATGCATGTGTTCGCTTCCGTGAAGGAACACGCTGTTACTATCGGACTAAGCAACGTCTGGCGTCTTCGCCACATCGATGCAGCAACTGGCATCAAGTAATTCAAGGGCTACGAACGATTAGTGAAATATAATGATGATTCCTCTTGAGACAGCAAAGCGTTGCAAGGACTGTGATGTGGTATTTCACTTATAGGCCCACATAAGGTGCTCCGTGTGATGCTTCGGTTTTAATGAGCCAGTTCTGTTTGCATCATTTGTGTTTTGTCAATTTTATCGAAGCAGTTTTCTGTATAAGTTTGAGTATTAAGGTGAAGGAAGGGCTGTTTGGTTCCCTGTTGTCGCTTCTGATTTATGTTTCAGAGATCGGAAGCAGTGGGCCTCCGAATTTTAAATTACTAGCGGGCGTACGGGCGATGGACTTCGCCTGAGCTCGCGTGCGCTGTTTGGTTCCGATTTCGGTGTTCTGAACGGGGTGGAAGTACAAACGGAGTCCACATCTTAATTCGAAGATAAATACTCAGTCGCCTCCACCTCTCGTGGCCAAGTCGCGGCCTCACAATCTCGGGCCTCAGTTATTGTACAAGCTGCAGTTTTCTAAAACTTGTGGTGGCTCTGCAAGGTTGCCCGGGTTAAATGTTTTAAATATTTGCCTTAAGAATTTTGAGGGATTTCTGGAAGAATGTGTCTTGATTGAAACGGTTTTCTAAAATTGCGGTGCAATTCAGCCTTAGTGGGGTATGTCAATTTTGATGGGGAAATAACTGGATTATTATTGATCAAACTGTGTATAACCTTGTAAAGTTGTTTGGTAATATCTCGCCCGAGAGGGGAGGTTTTCAATCTATGTGGAAATAATAATTGATTTCCTGGTTATTTGATGTTAAGTTTATTTTAAATGATTTACTTGGCCCAGGTGGCGTTTATATATATATATATATATATATATATATATATATATATATATATATATATATATATATATATATAAAGTTTGCAAAGAGATTAATTCGATTGTGGTTTCATATAACAAGCAGTTTGTAAAATTGGCCTGAGTGGCGGGTTCTTAAATCTTTTTAAAGATATTAATGCATTTGTGGTTTTATATTACAAGCAGTTTGTAAAGTTTTCCTGAATGGCGTTTCTTAAAGAAATTATTATCTGACTTATGATTGTAATTCTCTTAATGATTTATCTATGATGCAAATAAATATGCCGAAATGATATGGTCACTGTATGGGCCAAGTCCTTCCACTTCCTTTGTATTAAAGGTTAAGGAAATTGCAGTTCAAAATAGAAATAACTTCCAACCTGAAACCAGAGAGAATCTTCTCCAATGCAAAGCGACACACGTCATTGGTACCTACAAGAGCCACCACCTGCAGTTGTCTGCACCCTGTACTCTTCATGGCATCGGGGAGGGCCCTTTCCACATCTTGAGTGACCACCCTCACGTTTCTGAGGGGCCCCATTACGCGCCTAACGTTGGAGCTCCAAACTACCAGTAAACCCACCCTCCGTGAATGCCTAGGCCTTGCGGGCCGAGAAGCTTCCTCTGGGACAGGGTGGACGATTACATCCGACTTAGAGACTTCGTCAGCCACACATCTGTTCGTGAAAAGAATCGGGGAGGACCTGCCTACCAGACTTTGGAATGATCTCCCACTCGACCAGGGAAGAGGGGTCAACCTTAGTGCAGGGAGCAGCCTCAAGCTATGTAACAGAAGACAACAGAGCCTGGAGCTGTGATGGAAGGGTCACCAACTCAGTTCGCATCTGTACACAGCAGTCACTGTTCCTATCCGTTACTGAAGCCGCTCCTGTTTGAAGCAGGAACTCGAGGTGCTCTGCCAGCAACGGTCTATCCGTTATATCACGTATTATTAAAAATAATACAGTATAAAACGTATTCCTCTGTACTTTCACTCTCGTTGCAGGAATAACAAGGTGATGTGCGAGTGCTTCGTTCTGGACTGGGAGTGGGTTGAGTATGTGTGACGGCCCATTTTTGCAGCCGGAACGTCACATTAGCACAAGCTGTCTGCTTTGCAGGACTGCTGACAACCACTGAGGCGATCAACTACTCGAATTATTCTATTGTTTACTGAAATTATCGCTTTAGAACTGTGATAGCTAGTTATCAGATGGCTGCACAAGGCATTAGAGATCGTATAGGCGTTAGAGATCCTTTGTTTCGTGTCTTATCGTTGGAATTTTGCCAATTTTCCCAGATTTCGCTCGCAAAATGATCATACATAATGCAACAAACATATAAGATGGTTCGGTGAACTCTGCCAGGCACTCAAATGTGATCTGCAGAGTATCCATGTAGATGTAAAGGCGCCTTTATTCCTGCGTGTGCCAAAACCTGCGCTTCCCTATGGTAGCAGTGGGGCAGAGAGTGAGAAACAACCGGTGGGAGCAGATGTTTGAGTACTGTGCACTCAGGATGTCGTAACTGCGTACTATCAGAAGTATGACAACAATTTTGACGTAGGATGGGTTTACGGGGCTGGTATCTTGCAAGTTCATTTTTGCCTGTAAAGTATGAGGCCAAGTTGGTGTTCCCTTGTACGTTAGGCACTTTGCGATTATTCCGGTTCCAAGCTATTGAAAAAGTTTCTGTTTACAGAAACAAGCATGATGCACATTTACGTGAACAGTAGGGTCTGATGATGAACTAGTGTATCAATATGTAATATCTCCTAGACAGAGCAGCACTGATGGGTGTCTTCAAGCACAAAAAACAATAAAAGTCGAATGAGCATCAGAGTTTAATATTACAATGCGACATGTGTGGGCAGAGTTTCGGAAAAAACTATGGCTATGTCAAAATAAGTTTTCATGCTACAAATTTATAAAAATCGTACAACAAAACGTTTACCAACGCCTTCTAATTCACTTGTTCAGGATTAACTGTCTTATTTCGGAACCGGTATTTGAAGTTAACAATGAACTCCAATACTTCAATGGGTGCTAGAAGTATTGAGAGGCATCCACATGCCTTGCTCATACTGTGGCATCAAGCAGTCAGGCCTGCAAGATGAGTGGTCTGCCAAGCGAGTGGATTTATTCTAATTTCTCGAAAAAACATCAATGACTGATTATGAGCTCTAGTACCGACAATTAAGCTACAAATTATTCCCCTGTTTGAATATTACGCAACGAAACGAGTATCGCATATCTGACTATTAGGAATTTACAGAATTCTCGTTGTTCACTACGCTCTGGCAATACCAAATTTTCTTTCTTACCCAACGGCTTTGATCAACACGTGGCCATCGCACTGAATATGAATGGCGCACACATTACAAATTCTGGATATCATGACTTCACACTATTCGAAGAACAAGGCCACCAATCTTTTTCTTTTCACTGTCTTTTTTATTCCGATAAATTCTATTATGATTCAAAAATAACCTAAACACACCATTACATTTTATACAAAAATTACACATGAGAAACTCCGCCCAGTGGGCATTGCTTTACGTTGGTGATTATCTTATGGTCTCGTAATTATCTAACGCTACAGTGCACTTTCTGGAGAGGATGGTGGATCTTTTGCTATATCTCACACTTCGAATCTCACACCCATCATCACGAAAATTTACTGCAGACCGAGCGATACAAAAAGGAACATGCATAACCCACTGCCTCTGAATCTATCTTGCTACTCTCCCATGCAAACCACACATGATTAAATTACGTAAAATACATCATTCTGGCAACATAGAATACAATCACAAAGAATAGTCACAACGTTGGAATCACTTCACTTTCAGCTTTCCCACTTAGATTAGTATAGATCCCAGTTTCAAACGACACTGCCCCACTTCGTAACTTTTCTTTCCTACTACGAACTCTGGAGGATATATGCACATCTTCCCGTGCAATGCAAGCCAAGTGGCGTTGCTGGATAGACAGCTGACTAACCTTGCTTCTCTCTCAGAGTATTAGAGTTTGAATCTACCGTCACACGGAAACATAACACGCAAAGTAATATTAAGAACATATTCATCACACACGCGAGTCCTCAACTGATACCTTGGACGGGTACTTGTCTTTATCCTTTGTCTCATACACAGATTGAGACTCACACAGTACTCACCACGTGGAAGTACTCGTCTCTAATTTCAAATCCTGCACACGCCATTTCATAAATACTTCAACTTATAGTACACACGCTAGTAATTCAGCTTAACTTAAGCACACGGAAGTATTTCAACTTATTGCTACACGTGGTTTCATTGTGACCGTTGGTCACGTCCAAAGGTTACTACGATCCCATTAATATTACCTGCCTGACATTTAATTCTCCCCACAAAAGTTCCTGAAATAGAGAAATTATTCTTTCAAACTACTCTTAAGTATTCCACATGCATACCATGTCTCCACTCATTTGTCTTTACGGAGCACACCTGAGACAGGTCTTAACAACACAAGATCCAGCGCCAGAGTGCTGAAACATGGCCGTTCTTCAGGTCATCTCGCACCTCCGCTGAGATGTGGAAGCACCATGCTACCGTATTGGTCAGCCACATTTCAGGCGCTCAAAGCTCTGGCAAATTTCATCTCTTTGGTTCCACCAAAGGTGACCAAAGTATCGTCTCAAAGATGATCATATAATGCACATTCACTATCTGCAGTTAGCAGACGACCATACACTCATTCATTTCACAGATCTGACCAACTTGGATGTAGGGATTTATTTTGTGGGAGTGCACATGTGATCAATTAAATAAATAAATTGTCCTTCTTTCCTACACTGGTAACCGGCTTCGGTGTATTAAGTGAAATTGAGTTATTATTACAAAAAAATGTGTTGTTCTGACACGAATAACGAAGAATGTTGTACCTATTTTCAATGTCGGGCGGTACTGTACCCTTTCAGTAGTATCGTACCTCACACAAAGCAGCGCTTTCCCTCAGGATGTGACCTGTTGATGAAAATAAACAGGGTAGATAATGTTGATCCATAATGGGGAATAACTCGTCGACAACCCACTCGAGAGGCGGCGTACAGCTCAGCGACTGCCGCACACCTTTCTGGAACACCCGATAGCTTATTGTAGTGAATGCCTTCAGTTGTTTTCCCTTTGTGGTTCCAAATGGTTCAAATGGTTCAAATGGCTCTGAGCACTATGGGACTCAACTGCTGTGGTCATAAGTCCCCTAGAACTTAGAACTACTTAAACATAACTAACCTAAGGACATCACACACATCCATGCCCGAGGCAGGATTCGAACCTGCGACCGTAGCAGTCGCACGGTTCCGGACTGCGCGCCTGGAACCGCGAGACCACCGCGGCCGGCTTTGTGGTTCCAACTCTAGGACGTTGACGAATACTATCAGAACACTTAGTTCAATTTTTTGCAACTTGACAGAAGTGTTAGTGTCCGATAATGGACCACAGTTCATCTCAGAGGAATTAGAACAATTTTGCATGGTGAACACTATGTAACATGTGACCACACCGCCGTTCCATCCGCAGTCAAATGGTGAAGCTGAAAGTTTTGTGCGAACATTCAAGGCGCAGATGAGCAAATTCCGTGGATCTCATTCACGGGAGCAGGCACGCAACTGTTTCTGTCCACCTACGGTGCAATGCCTCGAGTTGGACCTTCCCTGGCCGAACTCCAGCATAGGCACCAGCATTCCAGCCTGCTTCATCTGTTGCACACACCAACAAAGAGTACCGGTCAGTACAATATTCTCATTTTCAGATCCAGGACCATCTAGCCCAGACAGCAATGGCAATAGGGGACCGTTTCGTGTGTCCTTGGTCACAAGACTTTTTTTTCCCCCCCTACGCCGCTCGGGGTAGCCGCACGGTCCGAGGCTGCTAGTCACGGTCGGTGCGGCTTCGCCCGTCGGAGGTTCTTGTCCTCGCTCGGGCATGGGTGTGTGTGTTATCCATAGCGTAAGTGAGTTTAAGTTAGATTAAGTAGTGTGTAGGCTCGGGGACCGATGACCTCAGCGGTTTGTCCCAGAAGACCTTACCAAATCTTACCTTACACGGTCGCTGCTCAAAAGGCACCAGAACCCGCTTCACCCACTGAGACTACGTGATCCTGCTGCTGAATTTCATTTTCCAGATTCAGCACACAGGCAGGAGCCAGGGTCGCGGCCGTCCGCAACGAACCAGACGGCATCTCAGACCGAGGCGCTTCTCATGGAGCTGGACACGCACTGATCCCCGATGCCATTATCACAGCCGCTCATAGTCGCCATGGGCGTCGCCTCTGCGCTCTGCCGCCTTCCTCTCCGAGTGCGTCCTCCAGCTTCGAGACTCAGGCCCTGGACGTAGGCGTGCGCCCGGCCTGCGGCTTGCTACGTGTTCCCGTGCAGGCTCACGGCGAATGTCAGGGTAAGGACGGCAGCCTGTCGCCAGCTTCAGTCTCAGTTCCCGTCCCATCTGCTGCGCCTGAAGCCTGACCTCCTACTCGCCGACGATTCCCACAGTAACCATAAGTGACCATGGCCGCGAGATTTGGTGAGGTGAGGGAAAGGGTGGGGTGGGGGGGGGGGGGGGAGGAGTGTGGTGTCGTAAGCACGCACCATCAGTCTGCACCACAGGCGTCGGGAGGTCAACAACCTATTCCAGGGACGGCGTACAGCCCAGCCAATGCCGCAGCTGTGGCGCCGCCGGAGGAGTTACGCGCGCCGGCACCACGTCGGAGTGGGCAGACCCACGTCAGCTCGACTGCCGAGATGCTGCCTGCTACTTGTTCACTTCGCGCCGCATCGTCCGCTCCTAGCGAGCCCACACCAGCCCGTCTTCAGTGAACTTTCTAGTGGGACAAGAACTGTCAACTATCCAGCCCTAGCTTCTGGAATACTAGTTGAAACACAGGAACTGCTGCCTGAGCCGATTTGTACAAAGCTGATTATTCGTCAATAAATGTGTGTTCTTGTCTCCTCCTCTTATAGTTTTTTCCTCAGCGCACTATAAATAGTTGGAGGTGGCGACGGATAAATTCTCGTTCTGTGGTTGTATCGAAACTAAAACAGATACAGCGAAATACAATGACAGATTCAAAGTGGAAAGGGCAAAAAAGGTGGAGTATTGTTACCAATAACTGTGATCTTTAAGGCAATTATCGAAGATGATTCGAAGTTTGTGTTTCAGGGAACCCACTGTTTGTAAAGTCGGATCAGGATAAAGCGAAGACAGATTTGAACTTTTTTAATTAACGTATTTATTGGGAAAAATAAATCTTTCACAACGGATAAATGTTATTTTGAGACTTGGAAGAGAAAACAACCGTAAATAAATTGATTTACAGTCGCTGAGCGAACCCCTCGCCTCTCTTTGCTCGGTATGCCCTTTCCAATTCGTATCTAATTTTGCTGCATCGCTCTCCTATTCCGAGTTAATTCGTAACAGAAGTAAAACCGCACTTGCCTATTTGACCGTCATTGAACATTGTCATGACCTTGAATAATTTTTTATACGAAAATTTGCCGCTCATTTCAAAGATTCAGTCAAATATTAGGGTTCGCATTTAAAAAATCACTTTAACCTCCTGATCACCCTGAAAATTACATTCAAGGTAACAGCCATTAGTAGCAACACCTGACCCTCATTGCCAGCCAAGACATTTATCTAAAATATTTTCCTGTATATCATCTCTATCGTGAGTTGTGTCCCATCATGGATTAAAATAGTCCACCCTGTTTATATTTGCATCTTTTTATTGCGGTTAACGAGTCTCATGAATGACTTTAAAAGCTGACAATTTAATGACTGTTAAAATATCAGCTCAACCACATATTTACAATGTAAAAAAGGTCAAGCCTTCATCATCACAATTACTGTTGAAGATCATCTAAAAGCGATCAACATAAAACATAAACGAGAACAATAAGAATGAAATAAATTGGCTATCTCCCTTGCAGCCGTGTCTTCTTAAGTTGTACGTCCACATCACCGTTAGCTGATGAAATAGACCACATTTCATCTTGAGTCTAAAACTGACTTGCTTTGTGTAGCGTTTATCAGTTAATGGCCATGAGGATGTACATCTTAAGAAGACATTGCTGCAGCGGAAGTACCCACGTTGCTTTTATTATTCTTGTTTATGTTTTGTATTGGTCGCTTTTAGAGGTTCTTGTACAGTAACTCTTATGATGATGGCTTGACCTTAGAAAAGAGTAAATCCTAGTGTGTTTTTCTTTGACACAGTACAGAGTTGGTTGAGCCCAAAATTTATACATTGTCTTCCATAACCATGACCTAATTACTCATTATGGATAAAATCAAAACTGACAACCTCCTTTGTCAAATCTTTGGCCCAATGTTGTATATGACACTAATTTTTCATCTGTATCTATATACCGTAATTTTCCTGATTGAGGCTACTTTTGTTGCCAGTATCATCCATCCACTCTCATCCCTTTTCCCTATACTGTACACGATCGGTGCGTGCGAAAATGAGTGTCGGTAAAGAGCTGTGAAACCATTAATTTCTTTGATTTTCTTGCCAACATCGTTTGCGCGAGACATATACAGGACACGGTAATACGGTGTGCTACTCTTCGTAGCCTGGCAACAGCTCCCCACACCCAGTTCAGACGTGGCCGCCTTCCGCCTGGCGATGACAGCGCCTGCAGCACGGTCACCTTCGGGCTGTGGCGGCAGGGGGGAAGCCTACACATCAAGGCGCAAGTAGCGCGCAGCACAATGCCGCGGTGGTCAACTGCCAGCGTGGTTGCTTTCCAAGCAGCTGATCCGAGTTGTGTTCCCGGCCACCGCAGGAAGGTAGTCTCTTTTATGTGTGAGTGTGTATTCAACACCATCCGATCCTCGAAATTCCGAAATGACGCTTCATAAATAATTTTTCTTCGCCCATCGCCTCGCTCCAAGTAAGTCGGCCAGAATTTTACCAGTTAACTTTTCCGTGATGAACAATTCCCCTTACCTTGTACATTCTGCCACTAGAATTAAACGGTCACTTGATCGCCACTTTTCATAGAATCTTCTGCAGCCCTTTTATTAATCCTATACGATGTGGATGCGCTGTTTACTGTCAATAATCGAGAATGGTCGAACAAGTGTTTAGTAAGCCACTTCTTTCACGAATAATTTACAAATCCTTAAGATTTTCCTCAACGAGTCTAAGACTAAAATGTGTTTCTTCTACTCTTTGCTTTATATGGACACTCAAATTTACATCGCTTGTGGCTACAAATAGCGTGGGCCTTACCGACAACGTCAGTATAGAAACGGGAATTAGCGATCATGATGCCATCATATCAACTATGGTTACTAAACTTAATAAATCTGTTAAGAAGGCTAGGAGAGGGTTTCTGCTAGAAAGAGCAGATAATCAGTTGTTAGCATTTTACTTAGGCAATGATATGACATCTCTTAGTTCCATTCAGATGGACGTAGCGGAATTACGGGCCTAGTTTAAGCAGACTGTAAATCATGGTCTGGAACATTTATGTGCCTAGTAAGTGGATTAAGGAGACGGGAAATGCTGAGGAAGCAGAGGCTGTTGCACTCTCGGTTCAAAAGAGAACGCACAAATGACGACAAGCAAAGATTAGTAGCGTTTCGTGCATCTCTGAAAAGATCTATGCGTGAAGCATACGATAACCACCCTCATACCTTAGCAAAAGACTGGCAGAGAAAGAGAGAAACTTCTGGTCCCATGTAAAATTGCTTGGTGGGTATAACGCTTTCAGCCAGTCACTTGTTGACCAGTCTGGTGTGGCAGTTGAAGATAGCACAACGAATGACGAAGCTTTAAACTTCACACAGGAGAATCGTACAAACGTTCCGTCGTTTGACCATCGAACAGACTTCTGTATGGACGACATGGTAATAAGCATTACTAGCATAGAGAAACAACTGCAGGAGTTGAAAAGCAGTAAGTCGCCACGTCCAGACTGATACCCGGTCCGGTTTCTACAAGAGTACTCTACGACGTTGGCCCCTTACTTAGCTTGCATTTATTGCGAATATCTCGCCCAGTGTAAAGCCCCAACCGCCTGGAAAAAGCGCAGGTGACTCCTGTGTATATGAGAGACAAATCAACGCCCCCCCGGAATTACAGACCAATATTCCTAACATCAGTTTGCTACAGAATCCTCGAACATATTCTCATTCCGGATGTAACAAATTTTCTTGAGACCGAGAAGCCTGTGTTCATGAATCAGCATGTTTTTACAAATAATCGCTCATACCAAACTCACCTTGCCCTTTTCTCATATTATATACTGCGAACTATGGATGAAGGGCATTAGGCAGATTTCATATTTCTACATTTCTAGAAAGTGTTTGAACAGTGCCCCAGTGCACACTGATAAAGAAGATGCGGCATATGGAACAGGTTCACAGATATGTGACTTTTAAGTTATAGAACCCAGTCTACTGTCTTCGACGGCGAGTGTTTATGAGAGACAAGTGTGCCACAGGGACGTGTGATAGGACCGCTATTACTCACTACGTACACAAATGATTTAGCGTACAGGGTGGACAGCAAACTGTTGTTGTTTGATGATGATGCTATCGTGTACGGTAAGGTGTCAAAGTTGAGTGACTGTAAGAGGACACAAGATGACTTAGACAAAATTTCTAGTTGGCGTGATAAATGGCAGTTAACTATAAATGTAGAAAAATGTAAGTTAATGCGGATGAGTAGGAAAACCCAATCCGTAATACAGCATCAGTAGTGGCCTGCACGACACTGCTGCGTCGTTTAAATACCTGAATGAGACGTTGCAAATCGATATGAGAAGCAACGACGAGGTGAGGATTGTGATAGAAGTGGCGAATGATCGACTTCGGTTTATTGTGGGAATTCTAGGAAAATTGTGGTTCATTGTGAAGGAGACCGCATATAGGACGCTGGTGCGACCTATTCTTGAGTACTGCTCGAGTGTTTGGGATTTGCACCAAATCGGATTAAAGGAAGACATCGAGGCAATTCAGAGGCGGGCTGCTAGATTTGTTACTGTTATGTTCGAACAACACGCAAATATTACGGAGATACTTCGGGAACTCAAATGGGAATCGCTGATGGGAAGAATGCTATTGAGAGCCAGTATTTAAAGCTGATTGCAGAACAGTTCTGTTGCCTCCAACATACCACTGCGCGTAAGGAGCACTAAGATAAGATACGAGAAATTAGGGCTCATTCGGAGACATATAAACAGTCCTTTTTTCCGTCGCTCTATTTGCGAGTGGAACAGGAAAGCAAGTTACTAGTAGTGGTGCAAGGTACCCTCCGCCATGTGCCGTACGGTGGATTGTGGAGTATCGATGTAGATGTAGAGCTATATCGTTTCAGCTGTTCCGCATAGGAATTTTACGTTAGTTACTGTTTCCAGGGATTTCTCTTTATTAACGTAACATAAAAGTTGTGGTTAGTCTTTAGTGCTCGTCTCTCATTCACCAAGTTCAGCAGTTGTCAACCTTTTTTGACTCTCGAACCCCTTTTACAACGATCTGAACTGGGTGAACCCCTAGGTTTTTAATATACATACAGTATTCACGCATAAAATTTCATTCCAGTCAACAGGGATACTCTAGTTACAGCTTAAAAGTTACTCACCGTCTTCAGCTAGTCGCAATAGTAAATGCAAGTTTACATTGTAATTACTCACCTCTTCCTTGGAATTGAGTGAGAAGGTTACCCCTGCTTTCCTTGGGACAGAACCTTAACGTCAGGAACCACAGACGTTAACGTCTCAAATCACTTTCAGCACATAATCAGTTTCTGTATTTATTTTTTAAATAGGAATGTGAAGGAAACGATTTTTCACACAAATACGTGGATGAAATGGGTAATAAAGCCGTTGTTGATCTTCGAAGGGATTGCGAATCCAATTATAATTGGACATAGCAGGAAAATATTCCCTGAAGGTTTTTCCAAGTGTCTTTGTTCCGGCGTATCGACAAGCGATGGCACGAAGATGAAGAATGCAAGAGCAGAGAAGGCTGTGAGACGACGCCAGCCAATAGAGCGCTGACAAGAGCGGCCTCTCCCTACAAGGAGAGGATATAGGCGCCGCTGCTGCCAGTAGAAGACGACCACTGACAGAGAGGCCTAGGTGAACAGTGATATTAATGACAGCAGTCACTTATGAGCGGGTGTGAATGCTTCCTGGCCGGAGTGGCCGTGCGGTTCTAGGCGCTACAGTCTGGAACTGAGAGACCGCTACGGTCGCAGGTTCGAATCCTGCCTCGGGCATGGATGTGTGTGATGTCCTTAGGTTAGTTACGTTTAATTAGTTCTAAGTTCTAGGCGACTGATGACCTCAGAAGTTAAGTCTCATAGTGCTCAGAGCCATTTGAACCATTTTTTGTGAATGCTTACATGGACATTGTGTATAGTGAACGACACGGACTGTTTGCGTGTTGCCCATCGCTTGCGACAACTCGTTGTAAATACAAAGTTAAGTATTGTCAATCTTCTTTATTGTAATAAAACCTATTAAAGTGATTTGCTTGAATTGTTGTATAGCTATCCGAGAAGGCAGCATCCTTTAAGCACCCTGTAAGAGACGAGTGGGCTGGACCCGACACCCTTCAGGTGTTCTTTTACCTTGTTCTTGACATTTTGTACAAAGAAAAATGATTTTCCAACAGGAATCGCGAAGTGCATCAAATCACTCGGTTTGATCCCTATTGAAATATGTTTCCCAAAAATAATGTTTTTTAATGAATAGTTCTGTATGGCCTTGCACTACATAAACGTTTGTATTTGACACTTGGAGAGATAAGTTGAAACTGTTGATTTTTGAGAAAATTTTTGTCAAATAAGCTAAAGTCTAGAACTGTCAGATTTCATCTTCCGTGCATTTTGCTTTGTGAGAGACATGGTTTGTGAAAAAAACATTAACTTCATCTTTAAGATCGTATGGTCTGTAAATAGATAAGCACCTAACTTCAGTGTTAGACAATAAACTTCTTATAAAAGCCTCCCATTTCCTCACAAAGCACTGCAAAGATGCGGGAATTTGTAGGACGAGTCTTAACAAAATTAATTACTTTCACTGTATCGCCCAGCACAGTTTTCAATTCAACGGTCATGCGTTTAGACAGAAGAGCCTGTCTTTGAGTGCAGCAATGTGTCGAAGAAGCGTTCGGCGCCACAGATTTCACTTTGGCAAGGAACCCAACATAGCACCCAGTCATAGATTTCGCGCCATCTGAACAAACGCCTACTGAGAGTGTCGAGTGTATTGAATTTTCGCGGAAGTATTCATCGGTTAACTTAAATACACCTCCTCCTCTAGTTCTGTCCTTTAAATGTCTGCAGAATAGTAGCTCTTCCTCTACAGACTCCCTGCTACTATAACGAACGAAAGGCTTCAAAATGGCTAAATTGGCAACATCAGTCGATTCGCCAAGTTGAATCGCAAAAGGAGGACTGCGACGAACTCCTCCAAAAATTTCATTTTCGTCGTAATTTGATATGTCGTTAATACGGGGTAGTTGACCATATCTCGGACAGTGCTGCCACACTAATGTTTTCGTGAAAGACTATAAAAGCATGCACTGTACTACACCGTGGCGGCAATAAATCTTCGGCTATTGAATGAGGTTTTTGCAGTTTTACCAGTTCTGTAGCTAACACGGTAAGACGCGTCAAGAGCATTCTCATTATCACTATTTGCAGCAGAAACAAAAGTATTTAAATCATTTTTCCACTCGTTAGCATTTCGTGTACAGAAATCAGCAGATTTGTTTACGTGGGTGGGGTGTTTAGTTTCTAAATGACGTTTGATTGGAGAACGTTTCAGACTGCTGTTAGCAAGATTGTCGCCAAATCAACGTACTGTGTCTCGGACAGTCCTTGTCACTTATATGTGAAAATCCAAAGCTAATGCAATTATCATCGTAGTCTCCTTTCCTTACACACGGTTCATTTTGGCCGGATTGACGCACATCACTAGGAGCTGGATGACCTGTTAACACAACAATAACTTACGATTTCGTTGAACCCTGTTCAAACTTCCGCTTTTCACCCAGTTATCTATTTTAACGGGAACGGAAACTATTCTGGTACAGAACTGACAGCTTACTGCATTTCCCACAAGGAAAGAAGAAGTAGGCTATTGTTGAACACGAAGGGCATGACCGCCACGTAACCGTTCCTTAGTGGGGACGCGGTACTGTTGTTGATAGTGTTAGAACACAAAGAAGTTGGCAGAATAAATTTGCATTGCACCGAAATCAAATGCATTCCTGTCGTTGTCGCATAATTGCAAATCAGGCATTCGTGGGAAATGTTGATGTATTGTGTGATAAATTCCCGATGTTAAACATACGTAACAAGAGCATTGTACAGTTAATTTAATTTTAAAATAATAATAATAATGAATATCATTGTGGAAAAAATTTTCAGCGAAACCCTTGAAACATTTTGCAAATCTGATGGGGTTCGCGAACAATAGGTGGGAAAACGATGACCTATTTGAGCAGTACTTATGTGACATTAAGGACACACAGTGGCCATAGCAATGACAAGTATGGAGGACTGGCAACGATTAGGCTCGGTTCTGAGTGTAACTGCGCGGTCCTAGAGCAAGGGCTGCACGCCGAGCAGCGCAGTGGCACGCGGCGGCATCGAGAGGGAGGTGAGCCGCGCGCCGACCGAGAGAGCGGGCAGCGCCCACCTCCTGCAGGCGTCAGTTCGCCGCCCCCTGGCAGCGCTGGTTTAATCAGCCGCCCACCGCCTGTCGGCCCAGTTCGGTCGAAGTCTTCATGATCATCAGTACTGAATAATAGGAATACTTACCCTGCTTTCTGCGAGTAGTAATAGAGACTAAAGTACTTGCAAGTAGGAGGCCAGGCAGTCACTTCGTAATGAGATGTTATGTTTATTTTATTTTTGGAAATAAACTGTTCTTCTAATTAGTAAGTGTTATGTACAGATGAGTTTGGATTCCTGCCACCGGCAATCGCAGCTTGTCTCCTTCCTTGTTTGTGTCCGGGCTGACTCCCACAGTAGCCGACAAGACATCTGGCGACGAGGATTCCAGAACCAACGCTGCATTCGCTGTCACTAATATTTCTGTCTCTTCTCTCACAGGCCCATTGCTACTAATTGTTCTTTCCTTTGCCTTGCTTCTACCTACAATTTGTTGCAGCGCTCCCCCCGTTATACAGGCCTCCTATACCGCCTTCGCCTGCGCCTTCGGTTGCTGCGCGCTTGGATCTAATGCAATTTATTTAGTTTCAGAACCACCAAATATTGCAGTCAATGACGGCCGTCCGGCAGAGCATTAATGCACCAGCTACTGCTGCATGGACGCCTCCACAGCAGGCAGCCACATCCGCGGCGCCATCTCCCTGCATTGCACCGTTCCCAACAACAGGAATGTAACGAGTACTAGGCTCATTGTGCTCCACATCAAGCGTAACCTACTGTGAAACTTTCTTATTTCTTGTTAACGGCCGGCACGGGAGTTTACTGCGTCGCTCAGAAGTTATTCCCGACTAGGAGGCCGGAGGTGCTGGTTTCTGAAGATTTATTTTCTTCCCTCACTAAGTATTACGAGGATTAGGTACATGTTGCTGCAGCCCGTTAGAAGCTCTTTCGATTCTCGAAAAAGCCAGAACAGACATACCGTCAGTGGGTCACTGAATTTCAGGGTTTGACACGACAGTGTCGTTTTCAGTGTAGCTGTGCACAGTCCACAATGATTCGAGATGCAACTACGCACAGTGCATCAGACTGTAAGATTCGTGAACAAATTCTCAGACATTCTGATCCTACATTGAAACAAGTGTTGAAAATTAATGAACATCAGGACTCGTGTGGTAGTGTTCTGGAAAACTTTGAGATAGCTCCCGTCTGCAGGGTAATGCTAACCACCGCGCACAAGTAGGCGTCTGCACCGTGGTCACAGTAAACAAGTGTCAGCGCGTACGTCTGCTGTGAAATCATCTCCCCGCTGCTTTTCCATTCATAAAAGACGACACTGCCCTTCGCGGAACGCGACTTGCTTTACTTGTGAAAAGCCACGACATGTATTGTCTTTGTGCTTGCAACCTGAAAACGTTCGCTCTCATAACCACGGAGCATCTTTCCGGTCAATGAATGTAATTTTCTCCACAACGACTAACGGTGCTAGTAATGACAAAATTCAAGATGTGACTCCACCCCGGCCAAGTGCTGTGCTTAGTCATTGCCGGACGCTGTGTGCGGCTCAGTTAGACAATGGCGGTTTCGTTACATCGCTTAATTGTGCCATCTATGTAAAGTTGGGCTCCTCACAGTTGGCAACATTTTGCACGCAACTCACTGCGTGTAACGGTCTGGACATTCCAGCGCTTGGTACCAGTGGTTTGCCTCCCACGTTCCAGTTTCACACCAGAACAGCGTCATTTACAATTTTGCGTTCGTGAGACTGTGTAAATATTTTTGGGGTAGATTCACTTGATATGTTTGGTCTTCGTATTCAGAACAATGTACTTTCGGATTCTGTTTTCAGTCCGAAAGACAGTGTTACTCAGTTGATTGAGAAGTTTCCTAATTTATTTTGTGAAGTACTTCGCAGAGCAAATAATTTTGTCGCGCACGTTACAATGAAGGACAATGCTCAACCTAACTTTCTTCGGGCGCGTCCCGTGCCTCGTGCTCATAAAGACAAAGGTGCAAGTGACTTAAAGAATGGCAAGACAATGGCGTTATTAAACTTCATGGCGGATTAAAACTGTGTGCCGGACCGAGACTCGAACTCGGGACCTCGAGTCTCGGTCCGGCACACAGTTTTAATCCACCAGGAAGTTTCATATCAGCGCACACTCCGCTGCAGAGTGAAAATCTCATTCTGGAATGGCGTTATTGCTCCTATCCAGGATAGTCAATGGGCTTCTCCCTCTAGCCGCGCCCTCAGGAATTCATGGACAGGCTTCCTACAGGGTGCCATTTTTTTAAAAAAAATTGACTTACGCGATGCGTATTTGCAAATCCACTGTATGAGGCGTCTCAGAAAATTTTGGTGGTCAATACACGTTTGGCGTTGTTCAGTTTTTTGCGCTTACACTTTGTCAGTCCTTCTGCGTCCGCCATATTCCAACGCCACTTAGAACAGCTTACTGCAAAAGTTCCATTGTGTTCAAATAACTCGGATTATATTTTAGTGTCAGGCAGCACACCGGATGAATATATCAGTAACTTTCATACTCTTTTTTTCAAGTACTTTCAGCTTCACGTTTGAAGTACAGCCTGCAAAAATGTGCCATTTTCAGGCTGAAATTCATGTTCTTAATAGCTAGTGTGTTCATCCCCTTCAAACACATTTGCTGGCCATCTGGGACCTCCCTGGCCTCTGATACGTGACAGAATTGCGGTCAGTTCTCGGGGAGTTGACATCTAACGCAGCCGACATCGCGGCTCCGTTTCATCGTTTTCGCCGAAAGAATGTGCCTTTTGTTTGGACCAAAGAGTGTCAGGATGCATTACAGAAACTTAAAAATATGTTGCTGAGTGACAAGCTGCTTGTTCATCTCGATCCCGCCGAGCCTGTGGATTTGATAGTGGACCCTTCTTCCTACGGAATAGGAGCTGTGCTCACGTATAGATTCGGTTGACAGGACAGGTTGATTGCTTCCACTCCAAGTTATTGACCATGACTCACTGGAATTACTCCCAAATGGAGAAGGAAGCTCTCGCTAGTATCTATGGCGTGACAAAGTTCACCATTGCCTGTTTGGTCGGAAGTTTTAGCTAATAACAGACTGTAAGCCACTACAGTCTTCGTTTCATCCATCCAAATCTGTTCCGCCGCACTCGACTCAGAAGCTACAAAGCTTTGTTATTGTCACAGAGCCGGCCGCGGTGGTCTAGCGGTTCTAGGCGCTCAATCCGGAATCGCGCGACTGCTACGGTCGCAGGTTCGAATCCTGCCTCGGGCACGGATGTGTGTGATGTCCTTAGGTTAGTTAGGTTTAAGTAGTTCTAAGTTTAGGGGACTGATGACTACAGATGTTAAGTCCCATAGTACTCAGAGCCATTTGAACCATTTTATTGTCACAGAATCAGTACGAAATGTTGTACCGGCCCACGTCGGAGCATGCAAATGGTGACACCCTGTCTCGCCTTCCTTCAGAATTCGATGCAACTGCCGCATCTTGTTGCCACATTAATGCGCAGAACACTGAACTTCTTCAGACGTTTCCTCTACACTGTAGGAAAATTACACAGGCCACGAGAGCAGACGCTGACTTGAACTTTTTGTTGCATTACATCCGTACTGATGGCCTCGTTCAGCGGAAAAGATTCAGAATTATTTTGTGCGCCGATATTTTGTTCATCAGCTTAGCCTCTCCGTCCAACACTGCGTGATTTTATTGCAAAATGAGTCTGAACATTCGCGTGTGATTATTTCTAAAGGGTTGCAAAAAGATGTGTGTCCATTGCTCCACCAGTGACATGGGGGAATTGTACGTACAGAACAGAGTTGTGGACGCCCACATTAAACAGATGTCACCGAATGGCGCTTGTGCTGAAAATTTATCGGCCCCGCAGCAAACGTTTTCATGATGGCCAAAGTCTCAGGGGCTTTTTCGAGTACATACTGATTTTTCTGGTCCCTTTTGGAACACTCAGTGGCTTATTGTTGTGGACTCTTTTATAAAATATCCATTTGCAGTGCAATGAACTCGACTACATAGCGTAGTGTCATTCAGGCGTTGTCATCATTTTTTGCTTGGAAGACTTGCCTGAAGTTTTGGTTACCGACAACGGGCCACAGTTTGTGGTTCAGGACTTGGAACAGTTTTGTACAGCCAAAGGTATAAGTCACGTTATCAGTGCTCCGTTTCATCCTCAGTCGTTCGGATAAGCTGTGTGATTTGTGCGTGCTTTCAAGCAACAGATGAACCAACTAGGTGCCTCCCAGACACGCTGCTGCTCCTGCAGGCAACTTACCGCTCACGGCCCCCCGGCGCTCCGCCGCCGTCGCAGCTCCTACACGGGAGGTACCACCGCACGCCGGTCCACTTGCTGCGCCCATCACAGCGCTCGGCGCCTCCCACGCTCCGCAGCTACTGCATTGCGCCTCATTACTCTATCCTTTTCAGAGTTTTTGGTCGGAGCAGGAGCTGGAAAATAACGATTGTACGAAATTTGGGCGCTCGCGTGTATTTAATTGAATTCCTGCTGGGTTACTGTGCCGCCCCCAGAACCAGATGCGTACTTGTCGATTGCGAAATTCTCCCGCAGATTTTCCGTCCCCATATTTGCATTCTACCGGTATCTTGGATCCAGCGCGGCCGTCCGCTGGGTCCTCTTCGGCACTGCCTGCGGATTCGATGGACCTGGACCCATCCGGAGGTTATCCGGCCTACGTTTCCCTCGAAGCGCAGGACGCATTTCAGGGCGTGGCCGGGGGCTGGTGTTCAGTCCCAGCTGCGGCACGCAGCTTCTCGTGCCACCAAGCTTCTTACCACCCCCCACCCGCCAATGTTGTAAGATAGCTCCCTACATGACAGTGGTGCGGCATTTTGTGAGCAGTCCTAAGGCATCGGCTGCACGAGGACCAGCGCAGCGCCACGAAACGGCATCGAGAAGGCGCTGACGCGCACACCGACGGAAAGAGTGGGCAGCGCCCACCTCCTAGCAGACGAGAATCCAGGGCCCCCTGTCAACGCTGATTTCATCAGCCGCCCACCCATCGCTCGTCGGCCCAGTTCGATCTGTCTTCGTGAGCATCAGCACTGGATAACAGGAACACGATACTTAGCCTGCGTTCTGCAAGACTAACGTACTTACAAGTAGGACGAACAGGCAGTCACTTCAGAAAGGGAAGCTACGTTTATTCTGCTTTCGCAAAGTGTTTTGTACAGACGATTTGGGATTCCTTCTACTGATCATCGCAACTTCTCTTCTTCCTTGTGTGTGTCGGTTCTGATCCTACGGTAACCGACACAACAGTAATGTAGTTCTGCACGCTGCCTATTGAGGTTACGAAATTGCGCTCTTGTCGGAAACGCTTTTCCTCATCGCCAGCGGAGCCTGCTGTTGGGGACGGCATTCGTTGCTGGCGTAGATAGCAGAACAGCAACTTTATGGCAGGCTATGTCGTAAATGCGATGGAATGTGCTTCGGTATGCTGGGCGAATGCCGGACATTTGCCACGCCGGACATTTGCCACACTTTCCCCTTCGCCAGGTAGCGATCCCTCAGGTAAGGGACGCCCTTCCTTGTACTTCTGTCCGCTTTCAATCCGCGGTCTCCACATCTTACTCGATACAACCAGTACGTAAGGGACCTTCTCCTTCGACATCTGGGCAAAATACAGAGCTTTTTTTTCCGAAATCGAAATATTTATATCTTTTGGGAAACGAAAGCAATTCCGACGATTATGTCAGTATGTAATTAGTCCTGCCAAGTATAAATATAGATCCCTCTGTCTGTACGGTAGCTTCCTTTCACGCTTACTGATTGCGATAGGAACAGTCCATCGCCATGGGAGCAACAAGAAAGGAACGATGTAAAGAGAATGCGAATGTACGCTAATCATTTCTTTTTGATCGCTGCATTTGTGCCTACTTTAATTACTACAACTGCATGCCCAAAAGGCGATAAGGAAAGAAGAAATGGGTATGTGAATGTTTGAAAAGAAGAACGACATACTCTATATTAATTTACTCTCTAAAATCCGATATCCCTTGCGGCGAAACATTAGTTAATAAAGTGCAGCGGGACAATGTTCAAAACATCACTGAAAGTGCGTTCATAAACATAGATAAGAACATCTATGATTGACATGTCTTCTAAAGTCGACGTACAATTTTAAAATGTTAGAAATAAGGAAATGAAGTAATAACGTACGTTGTTGTTCTACATTGTTTAGCCCAGGTATTTAAGGGTCAGAGAAAAAGCATCGTAGGTTCTGGAGGGAAAAGCCGTAATTGTAATGATCTCCACTACAACAGAAACAAAAAGCACAACTTGAGGAAAAATAATGTAATGTGTGTTCCAGCTCACAAGCGACATTGAAGTAGGTAGTTTCTGTGACTTAGTATGGACAGAGGTTATATTCGACAACCGGAATAAATTAATAACTGGATCCTTTTACCGACCCCCGCTCTCAGATGAAACAGTTGCTGAACATTTCGAAGAAAACTCGAGTCTCATCGCAAATAGGTACGCTACTCATACAATTATAGTTGGCAGTGACTTCAATCTACCTTCCGTATGTTGCCCGCATCTCGTGGTCGTGCGGTAGCGTTCTCGCTTCCCACGCCCGGGTTCCCGGGTTCGATTCCCGGCGGGGTCAGGGATTTTCTCTGCCTCGTGATGGCTGGGTGTTGTGTGCTGTCCTTAGGTTAGTTAGGTTTAAGTAGTTCTACGGGGCTTATGACCACAGCAGTTGAGTCCCATAGTGCTCAGAGCCATTTGAACCATTTTTGAACCTTCCGTATGTTGACAAAAATACATTTTCAGACCCTACTGTAGATAGAAAACAACTTACACAGTTGTCCTAAATGCTTTTTATAAAATTATTTTGAACAATTAGTTCACGAGACCATTCAAATTGTAAATGGTTACGAAAAGAAACTTGACCTCTTAACCACAAATAATCCTGAGCATCACGACGGGTACAGGAATTAGTGAACACACAGTCGTAGCGAGGCTCAGTTCCGTAACGAAGAAATTCACCAATACTAAACACGGAATATATATATATATATATATATATATATATATATATATATATATATATATATATATATATATATATATATAAAAGCAACTAAAAATTCGGTTGACATCTTTCTAAGAGACAGTGTCGAATCCTTCCAAACTACGAGGGCTATTCCGAAAGTAAGGTCCGATAGGTCGCGAAATGGAAACCACGGTAAAAATCAAAAATGTTTTATTTGCAACAGTTAGATACACCTTGCAGCTACTTATCTCCATAGTCGCCGACCCGACTTAGACGTGTATCGTAGCGTTGTACCAACTTTCCCATACCCTCGCTATAGAAGGCAGCCGCCAGTGCTCTCCGCCAATTCTCTACGCTGGCCTACGGCTCGTTGTCTTGTGCCGAAATGTTGTCTTCATAACCAGCGGTTCATGTGACCTGAGCTGAAACTCAGAGGGAGACAATTACGGGCTGTATTGTGGGTAATCTCACATTTCCATTTGAAAACGATGCAGGAGCATCTTCATTGCCCCTGCAGAATGCGGCTGAGAATTGTCTTGAAGACGAAACAGCACGACAGTTATGTAATGTTAGCTGCATAGCTTCAGGGGAAATTTCTCACCAGGCCCCCGTACTTGGCGGCAGACACTATTTTCTAGACATCTTTACGCACTCACTGCGAGCTCAGAAATAAGAAGAGCGACGTGATGCTAACTGGGGTTATACTAGAGACACTACCCAACACATCTGTGCAAAGCTTTATCGGATTTTCATAGTCGTTTCCATTTCGTGACCGATCGGACCTTACTTTCGGAATAGCCCTCGTATGTAAGTGAAGACCAAATGTGACTTAAGTTCAAAGAAATAGTATCAACAGCACTCGAAATATTCATACCAAATAAATTAATAAGAGACGGCACTGACCCCCATGGTACACAAAACACGACAGTAAGCTGCTGCAGGAGCACCGAAAAAGGCACGTATAAATTAGACGAGCGCAAAATTTCCAAGATTGGCGAAGTTTTACTGAGGCTCGAAATTTGGTGGCAAACGTCCGCACACCTGCTGGGCGACAGGCGAGGAGTCTCGGAGGACGCCTCCCCCCTGTGGGTGGAAGGCGGCGGACGTGCTCCAGCAGCAGGGGGTAGGCCAGCGTCCTGCGGGGAGGTAGTTCGAGTCAGGGGCCGGCGCCAGTTTTACGGCACTGTCGCCGAATCGTGTCCGGACAGGGCGCCGGTAGTTATTTTTTGCAGAGGAGAGAGCATACTTCAGCTTTCACAAGTAGGCCCGACGATGCTTTTTCCCGTGAGCCTTCTTGACAATACCGTTTTCACCTACGAAAGAAAACCTGTCACGTTAGCTGCGAAACGGGTGGGTGCGACGTGACGTCCGCCGCCCAAGCGCTCCAAAACTTCCTGCATTTCTTCGAGAGGCGCACTGGCTTCCCCGCCGGTGTTCGTGCAGGAACTGAGAAGCGATGTGTTTGTTGTGCTGACTGTGACTTCGAGGCACGATAGCGCGATAGGGAGAGGAAATGAATATGGCAGTCTGTTGGAGGGAGGCAGTACCGGACATTAAAAAATACTCTGAACGCCATTTGTTGTGGACAACAACACTGAACAGCATTTATTAACAACAGAAGCCTACTTTAAAAGAAGCACGGTCAAGAAGCAAGGCAGTCATTTTCTTTAAGATTACAGCAACGGCCAGTTAAACTTCAGACTGAATAGTGTATATTTAAATATCAAGAAACAAATTTCTTGTTTAACACTGGTCAATTAAATTTTAAACTGAACAGAGATTAGTTTTAAATCAACTGTGAAATATTCTATGGTAAAATTGCAGCACAATTAAAATTTCTAATCTCATATCGGCTTTCATCAGCAATACAGCCACTCGAGTTTCAGCAGAGGAAAAAGTGCTTTAAATACACTGAATTAAACAACAAACCAAAACACACTAATAAAGCATAACAGATTTCTGAAATGAGGTACAAAGGCCTCAGATCGACTCCAGAGCCGAGGAGCGTAACCAAGATTGGCCCTGACGTCACCGGGCACCGACACGCCCTACAGTACTGTGGCCAAGACTCACAAATCGACTGCTTCCAAAACACACAAAGTGCAAAGAACAGACACGTGTAGTCATACTGCAGCAATATGCCGACCTCAATGACCCACAGGCTAACCCGAGCACTTTATTATTCTCTCCACAGTTCAAAGCCAGTATATGTATTAAATACACGTCCACACTTCAATCAATACTCCCAATCTTGAGCAATAATTCAGCAACCATGAGAGTACCCAAACGTATGAGAGAAAGTGCAATTACCGGTGCATGACCAACAGAACGCTCCTTATATGAGAAACAAACAAAAGGTTAGATAATATTCAGTTAAAAACTCCCACATGAGTGGTAAGAAGGCAACAGTTAAATTTCAGCGCTAGATAATAAGACATCCAGTTAGAAACATCAAAATTGAAATTCAGCAGAATGATAATATACATATACATCGGGGTGAAAACAGTAAATCAATAACTAATAAAGACACTAGGAAGATTTTTCCCCACGGGAGACTGAACTTAGCCAAACGCGACGACGGGTTCCAGTAGCAATGACAACAGCTCGCAAGTCAGAAAAATTCGCTTCACAAACTTAATACACGAGCAAGCTTGCACTTAGACAAACACAGCGGCGGAGTAGCACAAGCAGAACTGCTTGACATGAAAACCGTGCTAGGATGAAACTGAATTCTTGCAAAATGTTCCAGAAGCTGCTCAGCCGATCTCGTAAACCAAGGCTGGCTGTATGCTGCTTGCGGCTGCAAGTTGTCGGCCGCGCCTGCTGCCGGCTGACCCCTCCCTCCCGCCGTCCTGCTCCTCTGACTCGCTGTTTTCCAACTTCCACCAACGCACACCCTACATGTCCGATGCCCTGGCACAGCGACAAATTCACGACTCCCCGGAACGGCCCACACAACCCGTGCCACATATCAGAGATCCATTTATTTCATGTATTTATTTATTTCATTAACAGTACAGAGTAACCCACCACATTGAAATACAAGGTGGGTCGGATGCTTTTAAATCTAACAGCAGAGACTTCTTATTATTACAGTCTTATTGGTATGCAGTTGTTAATGCTATTTAAAATAACATACAGCAAGTAACATATAAAAATTTCTCTAAGCTTACACATCCAAATGTCAAAAAAGGTAATTAAGTGTGGCGAAAATAAGTTGCAAGATGTAGAAGTACGTGATATACGACATGTGGATGTAGCTTAGTTGGTAATAGCCTTTTTCTACTTATTTCAGGTGAGAAGGTCTCTGTACAACCTCGAGCTATTCTCGCCTGAAATGGTTTGTATTTATGTAATGTACGTGTTCATATATTACTTGGAGTGTTGCATATCAGGACACTACATGATGTACAGTAGTTGTTTGTTTGACTGATTGTCGGTAGTTGTGGTATATTTTGTGTGATACCTTAGATACAGATTATATGCTGATTGAACATTTCATACATGGAATACATAAATTTTAGCTTTCCATGAAGAATACATTTATGGTTCTAATTTGTTAGTACTACTTCATTGCATCTTGAGTGCAGTCTCCCTTAAATAACTTAGTATATTACATTTTTAGTTTCATAGTTTACACAGAAAATACGGTTTATTCACTGAGGTGCCAAAGAAACTAGTATAAGCATGAGTATTCAAATACAGAGATATGGCCGGCCGTTGTGTCCGAGCGGTTCTAGGCGCTTCGGTCCGGAACCGCGCAACTACTACAGTCGCAGGTTCGAATCCTGCGCCGGGCATGGATGTGTGTGATGTCCTTAGGTTAGTTAGGTTTATGTAGTTCTAATTTCTAGGGGACTGATGACCACAGCAGTTAAGTCCCATAGTGCTCAGAGCCATTTGAATCATTTGGTGTTACAGTCGGCGCACGAGCGATAGGACTCAGCGTCTCTGAGGTAGCGAGTATACCGTGAATATGAGGAATCCGGTAAAGCATCAAATCTCCGACATCGCTGCGGCCGGAAAAAAATCCGTCAAGAACGATACCAATGACGACAGAAGACAATCGTTCAATATGACAGAAGTGCAACCCTTCCGCCAATTGCTGCAGATTTCAGTCCTGGGCCATCAACAAGTGTCAGCGTGCGAACCATTCAACGAAACATCTTCCGTAAGAGGTTTCGGAGACAAAGTGCCAATCGTGTACCCTTGATGATTCCACGAAACAAAACTTTTCTCCTCGCCAGGGCCCGTCAGCACCGACATTGACTGTTGATGACTGGAAACATGTTGCCTGATCGGACGAATCGCGTTTCAAAATGTATCGAGGAGATGGACGACTACAAATGTGGAAACAGCCTCATGAATCCATGGATCCTGCATGTCAGCAGGGGACTGTTCAAGCTGGTGGAGGCTCTGTAATAGTGTGGGGCGTGTACAGTTGGGGCGATATAGGATCCCTGATACGTCTAGATACGACTCTGACAGGTGACACGTACGTAACCATCCTTTCTGATTAACTGCATCCATTCATGCCCATTGTGCATTCCGACGGACTTGGGCAATTCCAGCAGTACTATGCGACACCCCACACGTCCAGAATTGCTACAGAGTGGCTGCACGAACACTCCTCCGAGTTTAAACACTTCCGCTGGCCACCAAACTCCCCAGACATGAACATTATTGAGCGTATCTGGGATGCCTTGCAACGTGCTGTTCAGAAGAGATCTCACCCTCTTGTACTCTTACTGATTTATGGACACACCTGCAGGATTCATGGTGTCAATTCCCTCTACCACTATTTCAGACATTGGTCGACTCCATACCACATCGTGTTTCGGTACTTCTGCGTGCTCGCGGGGGACCTACACGATATTAGGCAGGAGTACCAGCTTCTTTGGCTCTTCAGTGTATATAAAATACATTGATTGTAGCTTTACATAAAGAAGAGAATATACTTTTTTCTACATATAATAAGACAATCAATACATTACTGCTTGTGTAAAGCATATTTTAAACAATATGCAATGTGATGTTTGGGAGGAGACGTCGGAATGAAAGCTCTTCGAGCCTTCTCCTCCCGAGTGACGTTACCTTATTACTAGAGTATTAGTATGCGGTGTCACTGATTGTGTCTGTTTTTGGTTGTTTTATGATTGTTACTGCCTGTTGTGCTTTTTTTACTTTACTATGGCATCCAGTGTCATGTGTTGTTGGTTTGGATCCCTTAAGTGTTGATCCCATCTGAGTCAAATTCACTTAGTGTATTCGTTCTCTCTCGGTTTTTGGAATTGTCATCTTGCTTGTGTCCTGCCATGTGGTTTGGTGTGTTGTTTGTGCTTGTCTACGCCTCCTTCCATGTGGGTTTTCGCGCTTGCATTCTTCATGCAGTGTGTGCGATACAATATCTGCTGCACTACTTATTGTATTATTCTGGCGATGTCACTGTCGTTTCGTATGTCAGAGATGAGACACTCTGGACCACCTGCTTTCGACACTACTTCCTTCCTGCGCGACGGTTCAGCACCAAGAGAGCGAGAGAGCGCGTGGCCGCCAGGGAATCAGTAGCGTACCCGCGCCTCGTCTGTCCAGTGATCAGCGCACTTGCAGCCCGGACGCGACCTATCAACTCAGCCCCCCCCCCCTCTCCAAAAATCAAACTCCAGGGTATGGTTTACAGATATCTGAAACTAGTCTAGTGGAACCACTCGAGGACGTGCCATGGGCCCACAAAACGTGGCACCAGGTTACCTAAAGCTTTGTTTCCACCACCTCGTCCCTCAGAATCTCTTAACAGAAACCAAGTCCCCGACCTTGAAGTTCACTGGACATCGGCTGCGGTTGTACAGTGCCGCTTCACTTTTGTGGGCCATTTCT